>NC_139004.1:70303915-72703915 GCF_964374135.1 Grampus griseus | reverse complement strand
TTCTTAACCACTGTGCCACCAGGGAAGGCCCGACAATACAGGTTTTTTTGTTTGTTTGTTTGTTTTTGTGGTACGTGGGCCTCTCACTGTTGTGGCCTCTCCCGTTGTGGAGCACAGGCTCCGGATGCTCAGGCTCAGCGGCCATGGCTCACGGGCCCAGCCGCTCCATGGCATGTGGGATCTTCCCAGACCAGGGCACGAACCCATGTCCCCTGCATTGGCAGGCAGACGCTCAACCACTGCACCACCAAGGAAGCCCCTATACAGGTTTTAAGAGTTACATTTTTGTTGCTATTCATTATTTGAGGATTAATTGTAAATATTTTTGTTGTTATTCCAAAGAACTGAAAAAAAATATCCAAAGTGGTAGTTATAAAGGAAAATACATCTCCCTTTTCATTGTCTTGATGTTGATATAATGATGACTGCTTATTTTGAATCCATTGTGTGCCACCCACATGCTAGATGATAGAGATTAAAAAAAAAAAGACACTGACTGCATGGGTGACAACATGGGACTGTGATGTGATTGTTGGAAAGATGAAAACATGTAAAATCTCCTTAACAGCAAAGGATATGGAAAGTTATGGAGCTGGTTACACAAAAGAAGAATTTATGCAGCATATTACCAGATGGGGGTACAGGCTTTCCAGAACCCTTGAAGTTCCCTCTTGGGATAGAGGGCTAAGGATACCTTCCTACTGACTGAGGCTCTTTGGAAGAATCTCATTTTAGCTAATCCAAGTTTTTTGTCTTTTTAAAATACTCCTCCTCCTCCTCCCTCTGCCTCCCAACTTTTCCGGAGACTTGGGCTGTGGATTTGCCTCTTTACTAGATGTAAGAACTGATATAAAACAACCCCCAAACATTTATAAATATTTAATGTGAGGCTGGGTGAACTGCAAGATATTTTTGTGTGTATGTGTTTAGCATCCTCATCCTTCCTCCATAGTTTTTGCCTTTAGTGTCTTACAATCTAAAATAGATAGCTGGGTATGAAACAGTAATTCACTCTTAAACCCACTGCCTTGGCAATCTGGCTTCTAGGAACTCCACCACTTCATCATAAATGTCACCAATGACCAGTAGTTGCCAAACCCAAAGGATATTTTTTCAATATTTCTCTCACTAGACCTTCAGCTGACTTTTAAAAACTTTTTACTTTTAAATAATTGAACACATGTATCAGTAGAACAGAATAGATGACTCAGAAATAGACACACTCAGCTACAGCCAACTGATTTTTGACAAAGGTGCAAAAGTCAGTTCAATGGAAAAAGGATAATCTTTTCAACAAATGGGGTAGAGCAATAGGACAACCATAAAATAACAAAAGAAATAAACAACAAAAACCCCAAACCTCAGCCTAAACTTTGCCTATTGTACAAAAATTAACTAAAAATTGATCATAGATTTAAATGTAAAACAAAATTATTTTAAAACTTTTAGAAGAAAATCTAGGACTTGGCCAAGAATTCTTAGACGTGACATCAAAAGCACAATCCATATTAAGGACCTAAATGTAAGATTGGAAACCATAAAACTCCTAGAAGGTAACATAGGCAGAATACTTTTTGACATAAATTGTAGCAATATTTTTTTTGGATTGGTCTCCTAAGGCAAAGAAAACAAAAGCAAAAATAAATGAATGGGACCTAATTAAACTTGAAAGCTTTTGCACAGCAGAACCATCAACAAAATGAAAAGGCAACCTACTGAATGGGAGAAAATATTTGCAAATCATATGACTGGTAAAGGGTTAGTATCCAAGGTATATAAACAGCTCATACAACTAACTGAATGTCAAAAAAACAAATAACCCAATTAAAAAATGGGCAGAAGACCTGAATAGACATTTTTCTAAAGAGGACATACAGATGGCTAACAAGCACATGAAAAGATGCTCAACATTCATTTATCATTCATTCATCAGAGAAATGAAATCAAAAACCACAATGAGATATCACCTCACACCTGTCAAAATGACTACCATCAAAAAGACCACAGAGGCAGCCACTCCCATGGGCAAACGCCCAGGGGCTGCTCCTCTCCTGTGCTCCCTCCCTCTGCCTTTCACTTCCCAGCTCCCAATATCTTGGAAGCTTTGAAGCTCAACAAAGAAGGGAAATCCATTGAGAACAGTCTGTAAAGTGTCAAGCAATATCCAGATATCACCTGCACTGTGCCTGTCCCCTGCCTGAACCCAGTATTCTTCCACCAAGTGAATGGTACTGGGTCCCACATTGGCATTGCTCATATGGTTGATGAAGACATATTGACAGAGTTGTTGTTGCCATGTGGCTGACAGGGTCTTGGTGCTCCAGCTGGGTGTCAGGCCTGTGCCTCTGAGGTGGGAGAGCTGAGCTCAGGACATTGGTCCACCAGAGATCTCCCGGCTCCATGTAATATCAAATGGTGAAAGCTCTCCCAGTGATCTCCATCTAAACGCTAAGACCCAGCTCCACTCAATGACCAGCAAGCTACAGTGCTGGAAACACTATGCCAAACAACTAGCAAGACAGAAACACAACACCACCCATTAGCAGAGTGGCTGCCTAAAATCATAATAATGCCACAGACACCCCAAAACACACCACTGGACTCGGCCCTGCCCACCACAAAGACAAGATCCAGACTCATCCACCAGAACACAGATACCAGTCCCCTCCACCAGGAAGCCTACACAACCCACTGAACCAAGCTTACCCACTGGGGGCAGACACAAAAAACAACAGGAACTATGAACCTGCAGCCTGTGAAAAGGAGACCCCAAACACAATAAGTTAAGCAAAATGAGAAAAGAGAGAAACACACAGCAGATGAAGGAGCAAGGTAAAAACCCACCAGACCAAAGAAATGAAGAGGAAATAGGCAGTCTACCTGAAAAAGAATTCAGAGTAATGATAGTAAAAATGATCCAAAATCTTGGAAATAGAATGGAGAAAATACAAGAAACATTTAACAAGGACCTAGAAGAACTAAAGAGCAAACCAACAATGATGAACAACACAATATATGAAATTAAAAATTCTCTAGAAGGGATCAATAGCAGAATAATTGAGGCAGAAGAACGGATAAGTGACCTGGAAGATAAAATAGTGGAAATAACTACTGTAGAGCAGAATAAAGAAAAAGAATGAAGAGAATTGAGGAGAGACTCAGAGACCTCTGGGACAACATTAAACCCACCAACATTCAAATTATAGGGGTCCCAGAAGAAGAAGAGACAAAGAAAGGGACTGAGAAAATATTTGAAGAGATTATAGTTGAAAACTTCCCTAATATGGGAAAGGAAACAGTCAATCAAGTCCAGGAAGCGCAGAGAGTCCCATACAGGATAAATCCAAGGAGAAACACACCAAGACAGATATTAATCAAACTATCAAAAATTAAATACAAAGAAAAAATATTAAAAGCAGCAAGGGAAAAACAACAAGTAACATACAAGGGAATCCCCATAAGGTTAACAGCCGATCTTTCAGCAGAAACTCTGCAAGCCAGAAGGGAGTGGCAGGACATATTTAAAGTGATGAAAGGGAAAAACTTACAACCAAGATTACTCTACCCAGCAAGGATCTCATTCGGATTCGACAGAGAAAGTAAAACCTTTACAGACAAGCAAAGGCTAAAAGAATTCAGCACCACCAAACCAGCTTTACAACAAATGCTAAAGGAATGTATCTAGGCAGGAAACAAAAGGGAAGGAAAAGACCTACAATAACAAACCCAAAACAATTAAGAAAATGGTAATAGGAACATACATATCAGTAACTACCTTAAATGTAAATGGATTAAATGCTCCAACCAAAAGACATAGACTGGCTGAATGGATACAAAAACAAGACCCATATATATGCTGTCTACAAGAGACGCACTTCAGACCTAGGAACACATACAGACTGAAAGTGAGGGGATGGAAAAAGAAATTCCATGCAAATGGAAATCAAAAGAAAGCTGGGGTAGCAATTCTCATATCAGACTAAAGAGACTTAAAATAAAGACTATTTCAAGACACAAAGAAGGACACTACGTAATGATCAAGGGGTCAATCCAAGAAGAAGATGTAGCAATTGTAAATATTTATGCACCCAACATAGGAGCACCTCAATACATAAGGCAAATGCTTACAGCCATAAAGGGGGAAATTGACAGTAACACAATCATAGTAGGGGACTTTAACAGCCCACTTTCACCAATGAAAAGATCAACCAAAATGAAAATAAGTAAGGAAACACAAGCTTTAAATGATACATTAAACAAGATGGACTTAATTGACATTTATTGGACATTTCATCCAAAAACAACAGAATACACTTTCTTCTCAAGTGCTCATGGCACAATCTCCAGGATAGACCATATCTTGGGTCACAAATCAAGCCTTGGTAAATTTAAGAAAATTGAAATCGTATCAAGTATCTTCCAACCACAACACTATGAGACTAGATATTAATTACAGGAAAAAATCTGTAAAAAATACAAACACATGGAGGCTAAACAGTACACAACTAAATAAGCAAGAGATCACTGAAGAAATCAAAGAGGAAATGAAAAAAATACCTAGAAACAAATGACAAGGAAAACACGACGACCCAAAAACTATGGGCTGCAGCAAAAACAGTTCTACAAGGGAAGTTTATAGCAATACAATCCTACCTCAAGAAACAAGAAACATCTCTAATAAACAACCCACCCTTGCACCTAAAGCAATTAGAGAAAGAAGAAGAAAAATAACCCAAAGTTAGCAGAAGGAAAGAAATCATAAAGATCCGATCAGAAATAAATGAAAAAGAAATGAAGGAAATAACAGCAAAGATCAATGCAACTAACAGCTGGTTCTTTGAGAAGATAAACAAAATTGATAAACCATTAGCCAGACTCATCAAGAAAAAAAGAGAGAGGACTCAGATCCATAGAATTAGAAATGAAAAAGGAGAAGTAACAACTGACACTGTAGAAATACAAAGGATCATGAGTGGTTACTACAAGCAAATATATGCCAATAAAATGGACAACCTGGAAGAAATGGACAAATTCTTAGAAAAGCACAACCTTCTGAGACTGAACCAGGAAGAAATAGAAAACATAAACAAACCAATCAGAAGCACTGACTGTGATTAAAAATCTTCCAACAAACAAAAGCCCAGGACCAAATGGCTTCACAGTCGAATTCTATGAAACATTTAGAGAAGAGCTAACACCTATCCTTCTCAAACTCTTCCAAAATATAGCAGAGGGAGGAACACTCCCAAACTCATTCTATGAGGCCACCATCACCCTGTTACCAAAACCAGAGAAGGATGTCACAAAGAAGGAAAACTACAGGCCAATATCACTGATGAACATAGATGCAAAATTCCTCAACCAAATACTAGCAAACAGAATCCAACAGCACATTCAAAGGATCATTCACCACGATCAAGTAGGATTTATCCCAGGAATGCAAAGATTTTTCAGTATATGCATATCAATCAATGTGATACACCATATTAGCAAACTGAAGGAGAAAAACCATATGATAATTTCAATAGATGCAGAAAAAGCTTTTGACAAAATTCAACACCATTTATCATAAAAACCCCCCAGAGTGCAGGCATAGAGGGAACTTTCCTCAACATAATAAAGGCCATATATGACAAACCCACAGCCAACATCATTCTTAATGGTGAAAAACTGAAACTGTTTCCTCTGAGATCAGGAACAAGACAAGGTTGTCCACTCTAACCACTATTCTTCAACATAGTTTTGGAAGTTTTAGCCACAGCAATCCGAGATGAAGAAGAAATAAAAGGAATCCAAACTGGCAAAGAAGAAGTAAAGCTGTCACTGTTTGCAGATGACCTGATACTATACATAGAGAATCCTAAAGATGCCACCAGAAAACTACTAGAGCTAATGAATGAATTTGGTAAAGTAGCTGGATACCAAATTAATGCACAGAAATCTCTTGCATTCCTATACACTAATGATGAAAAATCTGAAAGAGAAATTAAGGAAACACTCCCTTTTACCATTGCAACAAAAAGAATAAAATACCTAGGAATAAACCTACCTAGGGAGACAAAAGACCTGTATGCAGAAAAGTATAAGACACTGATGAAAGAAATTAAAGATGATACAAACAGATGGAGAGATATACCATGTTCTTGGATTGGAAGAATCAACATGTGAAAATGACTATACTACCCAAAGCAATCTAGATTCAGTGCAATCCCTATCAAACTACCACTGGCATTTTTCACAGAACTAGAACAAAAAATTTCACAATTTGTATGGAAACACAAAAGAGGCCCAAATAGCCAAAGCAATATTTTTTTTTCCCCCTTAGGTTAATTTTTATATTACTTATCATTGTACTGCTATAGCTAAATCAACTAAATATAATTTTACATAGTGTTGCTCAAAAGATCTACAAACAACAAGGCTGATGCTTACCTTAAAAAGCAGCATTTTTAAAATAAAAGAAGAAAACAATTATGTTCCAAATGAATGGCACTGGGCAAAATACATATTACCAGTAACATATTTAGACAGTGAGTATCAGGTGCCGACTGGTTTCTCTTAATACGCATAAGAGGCTTGAAGAAGATCTTGAAAATAATGTTACTCCCTCTAAATTTTTAGCTTCTACATAGTGTCAGATGTTATAATTGATATGAAGTATAAATGCGTTTAGGCAAAAGTAAAAATCCACATACAAAGTAAAATAGCAAAATCTGTAGAGACTTTCTGTAGAAGGCTCTCTTCTCTTGTGGTAACATCCTTTAGTACATATCCAGAATAGATTAAATTGAAACAATATATTTTGATACAGTAGCAATACTTTCATATACTCTTACTAAATATTATAAAATTCCAAAAATACATAAATATTCCTTCTATCATGCATTGTGCTCCATTTTGGGCCTGATGAGGTTGTGGTTACTATTTTAACAGTTAAACAGTGCACCTCAAAAGTTCTGCCATCTATAACAGTGAATGGAGACAGTGGTGAGGGCTCTAGAGAGATGGCAAAGTACCTCTAAAGTGAAAATTTTTTATGGAGTGTCTCCAAATTAGAGGAGAGGAGGATACAGGGTAGGGGAGGTAAGCAGGGTAAAACAATTTTAAAATGACACTGCTTAGGAGTATATATTTAACGATAGCTACTATACCTTGTCTATCCTTTATACTAATCTGGAATAACTGCATGTTTGTACAAAATAAAGTTTCTACTTTATAGGAAGAGGAGCAGTGTGTTAGGAAAAGCATGTTCTTAGTCAGGGGAAGATGTGAAGACATCTCTCTCGTAAGTGCTATTTTACTTGGTAAATCTTTTGGCTACATCACTATATGCTATTTCAACCTCCTTATCACTGGGGCTGGTAGCCAAAACAATGTTAAGAAAGAAAAACAGAGGTGGAGGAATCAGGCTCCCTGCCTTCAGACGATACTACAAAGCTACAGTAATCAAGACAGTATGGTACTGGCACTAAAACAGAAATATAGATCAATGGAACAGGATAGAAAGCCCATAGATAAACCCACACACATATGGTCACCTTATTTTTGATAAAGGAGGCAAGAATATGCAATGGAGAAAAGACAGCCTCTTCAATGATTGGTGCTGGGAAAAGTGGACAGCTACATGTAAAAGAATGAAATTAGAACACTCTGTAACACCATACACAAAAATAAACTCCAAATGGATTAAAGACCTAAATGTAAGGCCAGACATTATCAAACTCTTAGAGGAAAACATAGGCAGAGCACTCTATGACATAAATCACAGCAAGATTCTTTTTGACCCACCTCCTAGAGAAATGGAAATAAAAACAAAAATAAACAAATGGGACCTAATGAAACTTAAGAGCTTTTGCATAGCAAAGGAAACCATAAACAAAATGAAAAGAGAACTCTCAGAATGGGAGAAAATATTTGCAAATGAAGAAACTGACAAAAGATTAATCTCCAAAATATACAAGCAGCTCATGCAGCTCAATATCAAAAACACAAACAACCCAATCCAAAAATGGGCAGAAGACCTAAATAGACATTTCTCCAAAGAAGATATACAGATTGCCAACAAACACATGAAAGGATGCTCAACATCACTAATCATTAGAGAAATGCAAATCAAAACTACAATGAGATATCACCTCACACCAGTCAGAATGGCCGTCATCAAAAAATCTACAAACAATAAATGCTGGAGAGCGTGTGGAGAAAAGGGAACCCTCTTGCACTCTTGGTTGGAATGTAAATTGATACAGCCACTATGGAGAACAGTATGGAGTTTCCTTAAAAAACTACAAATAGAACTACCGTATGACCCAGCAATCCCACTATTGGGCATATACCCTGAGAAAACCATAATTCAAAAAGAGTCTTGTACCATAGTGTTCATTGCAGCTCTATTTACAATAGCCAGGACATGGAAGCAACCTAAGTGTCCATCGACAGATGAATGGATAAAGAAGATGTGGCACATATATACAATGGAATATAACTCAACCATAAAAAGAAATGAAATTGAGTTATTTGTAGTTGGGTGGATGGACCTAGAGTCTGTCATACAGAGTGAAGTAAGTCAGAAAGAGAAAAACAAATACCATATGCTAACACATATACATGGAATCAAAAAAAAAAAAAAAAGGTTCTGAAGAGCCTAGGGGCAGGACAGGAATAAAAACACAGATGCAGAGAATGGACTTGAGGACACGGGGAGTGGGAAGGGTAAGCTGGGACGAAGTGAGAGAGTGACATGGACATATATACACTACCAAATGTAAAATAGATAGCTAGTGGGAAGCAGCTGCATTGCAGAGGGAGATCAGCTCAGTGCTGTGTGACCACCTAGAGGGGTGGGAGGGAGATGCAAGAGGGAGGGAATATGTATATGCATAGCTGATTCCCTTTGTTATAAAGCAGAAACTAACACACCATTGTAAAGCAATTATACTCCAATGACGATGTTAAAAAAAAATGACCACAAATAACTAATGTTGGTGAGGATGTAGAGAGAAAGGAGCCCTTGTACACTGTTGGTGGGAACATAAATTGGTGCAGCCACTATGGGAAACAGTGTGGAGGTCCCTCTAAAAACTAAAAATAGAACTACATATGACCCCACCATTCCATTTCTGGGTATATATCCAAAGAAAACAAAAACACTAATCAAAAAGATAAATGCACCCTAATGTTCACAACAGCATTATTTACAAAAGCCAAGACGTGGATAAGGAAGATGTGAATTTATATACATATATATATTTTATATACATATATATATATATGTAATGGAATAACTCAGCCATAAAAAAGAATGAAAATTTTCCATTTGCAACAACAAAGATAAACCTGGAGAGTTTTATGCATAGAGAAATGAGTCAGACAGAGAAAGGTAAATACTGTATGTTATCATTTATATGTGGAATCTAAAAAATAAAACAAATGAAGTAATATAACAAAAGAGAAACAGACTCACACATACAGAGAAAAAACTAGTGGTTACCAGTGGGGAGAGGAAAGGGAGGAGGGGCAAGATAGGGGTAGGTGATTAAGAGGTACAAACTACTATGTATAAAATAAATAAGCTATAATGATACATGGTATAGCACAGGGAATATAGCCTATATTTTATAACTTTAAATGGAGTATAATCTATAAAAATTTTGAATCACTATGTTGTACATCTAAAACTAATATATATTGTAAATCAACTGTACCCAATTTAAAAAAGCAGTCTGGGACTTCCCTGGCTGTTCAGTGGTTAAGACTCTGCACTTCCATTGCAGTGGGCACGAGTTCAATCCATGTTCGGGGAACTAAGATCCTGCGTGCTGCGCAGCACGGCCAAAAAATAAAAAGCACAATCCATAAAAAAACCAATAAATTTTATTTCATAAAAATTAAAAACTATAGCTAGGTGAAAGATTCTGTTAAGAGGATGAAAAAACATGCTACATACTGCAAGAATATATTCACAAATCACATATCCAACAAAGGACTTGTATCTAGAATATTTAAGAACTCTCAAAACTAACAGGATAAAAACAAAAACTCCAATTAGAAAATGAGTAAAAGACATGACTAGACATTTTACCAAAGAGGATATATGGATGGCAAATAAGCACATCAAAGATGCTCAACATTATTAACTGTTAGGGAAATGTAAATTAAAACTGTGATGAGTTATCACTACATACCCATTAGTATGGCTAAAATAAAAAATAGTGACAATTCCAGCTGATTTTTGACACTGCTGAATATTCATTTCCTTTTAAATGCCCTTATACTTATTTTTCTAGTTCTCTAAATATTATTTCTCTGTCATCTTCATGGGTTTTGCTTCCCTGCCTGACTGTGGCCCAGTGTTCTCTTTCCTTGAATCTTCCTGGATGATTCTCTTCTGATTTCAAGTACCTTCCATATTTTGATGACTCCCATAGATTTTGATGCACAAATACCTCAAATTCAACATGTCAGAAAAAATGAACTTATCAGCTTCTTCCATAAGACGTCTCTTCCTCCTTATTCTCTCTTCTAGTTATCGCTATTTACCCAATCACTCATGCTTAATACACCTGAGTCTTAACTTCTTTTTCCCCCTCTCTCTGCCATACAATTAGTCCCCAAATGCTACGAATATTTCTCCAATCAGTCCTCTTTTTGTCCTAGCCTTAGATCAGGTCTTCCTCTTTCCCCTTGACTACAATAGCCATCAGTGGCTTCCCATAACATACAGAATTAAATCTTAATGTGTATGCAAGGCTTTCTGTAATATGACTCCTACCTATTCTCCTGCCTCTCCTCTCACCACGCTCTGTATCATATTTTATGCTTCACCAACGTGGACTTTCTTATTCATCCTTGAGGAAACATAATTTATCTATCTATCCATCCATCCTTCCTTCTATCATCTGTCTATCTATCTTAAAAACCATGAGTTTACACTTATGCCTCCTATTCCAATTTAATATCACTGGGTTCATTCTAGTCTTCCCTCTTTCCTTATTTGTTGCTCCCTTCTCTCCCAGTCAGAAACCTAGCTTTTATGAACCACAGTATATTTACTTATTTTGTTAAATTCTAGAATACACATAAACTGTTTTTAAATTGCTAACCCATAACATGTGAGAAACCTACTCTGCACCACCAGGGAAGTCCCACCATCTTCACTATTTTAAAATGTACTGTTCAGGACTTCCCTGGTGGCACAGTGGTTAAGAATTCACCTGGCAATGCAGGGGACACAGGTTCGAGCCCTGGTCCCGGAAGATCCCACATGCCGTGGAGCAACTAAGACTGTGCTGCCACAACTGCTGAGCCCATGTGCCACAGCTACTGAAGCCTGCATGCCTAGAGCCCGTGCTCCGCAACAAGAGGAGCCACCGCAATGAGAAGCCCGCACACCGCAATGAAGAGTAGCCCCCGGCAACTAGAGAAAGCCTGTGCCCAGCAATGAAGACCCATTGCAGCCAAAAATATATAAATAAATTAAGTAAAAAGAAATAACTAGGGGCTTCCCTGGTGGCGCAGTGGTTGAGAATCTGCCTGCCAATGCAGGGGACATGGGTTCGAGCCCTGGTCTGGGAAGATCCCACATGCTGCTGAGCAAATAGGCCCGTGAGCCACAACTACTGAGCATGCGCGTCTGGAGCCTGTGCTCCGCAACAAGAGAGGCTGCGATAGTGAGAGGCCCGCGCACCGCGATGAAGGGTGGCCCCTGCTTGCCGCAACTAGAGAAAGCCCTCACACAGAAACAAAGACCCAACACAGCCAAAAATAAATAAATAAATAAATTTTTTTTAAAAAAAATAAATAAAGTGTACTGTTCAGTGGTGTTAAGTATTTTCACATTGTGCAACTAATCTCCAGAATATTCTCATATTGTAAAACTGAAACTCTACACTCATGATACACAACTCTCCATTTCCTTTTCCCCCTAGTCCCTGGCAAGTGGCATTCTATTTTCTGTTTTATTAATTTGACTACTGTAGATACCTCATATAAGTGGAATCATAAGGTGTTTATCTTTTTGTCATTGGCCTATTTCATTTAGCATAATGTCCTCAAGTTTCACCCATCTCCTAAATTTTTAAGCATTCTTTCCCCTTTATTTGAGATATACGTTGCAAATATTTTCTCCCAGATTGTCAGTAGTCTTTTGACCTTTTTTATTATGATATTTTTAAAACATGCAAACATTTAAATTTTATGTAGTCAGAATTTGTCAATCTTTTTTTCCTTTTTTGTACCTGGAATTTGAATCATAGTTATAAAGTCTTTCCCTATGCTTAATTATAGAAGAATTTTGTCGGGTTTTTTCTGGCCTTGTATAGTTTTATTATTTAGTTTAATTAAATTTCTGCTATTTGGAATTTATTCTTGTGTATGTTGGAAGATATGTGTTAAATTTATCTTTTCCCAAATGGCTAACCAGTTGTCCCAGAAATATTTACTAAAATCTTTATCTTTGCTTCAGTGATTTGGGGTGCCACATTTATCATATGCTACATTTTCCTATGGACTGAAGCTATACCTGGACTTTCTATTTTTTTTTTTCCCCAGTGGTGTGTCTATTCATATACCTGTACCACACTATTCTCATCAGGGAGACTTTATAGTATGTTTTAATGTCTCCTAGGAATAGTTCTTCCTTACAAATATTCTTTCTCAGGAATTTCTTGGCTATTTATTTTTCCACTTGAACTTTAGTCTCTACTTGTCTAGTTTCTTAAAAATGTGTGTAGATATTTTTATTGGTATTGCATTAACTTGATTTTGGGACAACTTTAAATTTTCATGATGTTAAAATATCTTTACCAAGATCAAGTACTGTCTTTCCATTTGTTCATGTCTATTTTTGTCAGACTACTCATTGTTATGGGAGAATTTATGAAATTATATTATGATGCTAGTATACCAGAATAGTATCTCCAAGAGAGTGGGGCTTTGTCTGTTTTGTTTATTACTATATCCTCAGCATTTGGAACAATACCTGAATATTTGTTGAATTAATGAATATTTGTTAAATGAAGGAATAGTAAGTTAGATTAAGGATGTTTGTTTTGCCTTGAGAAAGTGAAGAGTATACTAAGAACATTAATTTGGAGAGAACGCATCATAAATAAAAATGTAAAATAGTTTCTTTGTAGGTTGTACTTTTGGATAAAATATTTTTATTCTGAAAACATGTTATTTTTCATAATATTTTTACTCTGGAATGCTACATTTCACATGTATCATTGAAATGCTACACCATTTAGAACATTTAATTTTTTCTTATTACATTCTCAGTTCAACTATATTTATTTGAAACAATGTGTAGAGAGTAGTCCCATAGTACCTATTCAGCAGGAATGGCTGGATCACATGTTAATGCTGATACCTGAGTCTTTAAAGGAAGGGAAAGAAAGAGAAGAACTCATTCAAAGTCTCATAAATGAGGTGTCAAGTGATTTTGAAAAAAGCATGAAGAGATATTTGGGTAAGTGGTATTTAACACACACCAAGCTTGCTTGTTCCCCCACCTCTCCCAATCGAAAGTAGAAATATGAATAATGAACATTATATGTTTAGCTATATATATTTCTTAGATATTTTTAAAGTTTTAACTTTGAGCCTATAACCTAGTCAAATCTTTGTAATTTAAGGACACTGTTTTTAAGGGTACTTTTTGTAATTTTTATGTGCTTAATAGCTTTTTAATTTTTTACTTTGTCTTTATGGTTATACTATTTACAGGATTGTAAGAAAATATTAATGTGTTTGGGGAGATTTATTAGGGATTTAACCTTTGCAATTTTTAATTGGATTAATTGTTTTAAGTGACCATGCCAGTGACCTTTGAATAGATAGGATGAGAAAAACTGAGAACTTATTAAAGCTTTACTGTATCTGAATTCACCTCCAAAGCAGGGCCGAAATTGAACCAAGAGCATGATTTTGTTTCACATAAGGGATTTTTTTCTTATACTCATTTTGATTCATATTAAACTATACTATCCATTATCAAAAGTTAGAAACTTTGATTTCAGTTAAGTCTTGCAAGGATTGTCAAGAAGCATTAACCTATCTATCTATCTATCTATCTATAAAATATATGTATATATATACTTTTTTTTTTTTGAGTGAGGAGTGTTCTTGTGAGACCTCCAGTTAAATGGCTTGAAGATGAAGGAGGCCGTTTACCTGAATCCCCTGTGTAAGTAAAATTTTTATAAAACAGTACTGTATCTAGGTTTTGATAACAGATTGAAAATAAACAGATCTTTCATTCAAGGCTACAGCTGTGAAGCTCAAAAGTGTTTTGAAAACATGTAAAAAAAAAATAGTACTACTGTTTTTGTTTTTCCCCAAAGATATCCTCTACATTGAACTTATCTAGTTGTTGCTTATGCAATTAGTGGGAACATTTATGGATGTATAACTCAACTCGGCCTTAAGTAAGCTTTGGAGTTTGCCAGACAGATTTCTCTGTCTCTTCTTCCCAATCCTAAGGACTGAGTTTGTTTATCTCTACCCAGGGTAACTGAGCCAGAGTACAGTGGAAGTTAGGGAACTCATGCCTGGCCCATCAGCCTGCCTTACACACAAATGATCTCTGATGTCTCCGAAGATAATGAACTCTCAAGATCTTGATGTATTTTTATTACATGCTTATCTCCTAAGTTTCCCATTGCTGAGTACATTTCTCCCTTCTCAATCCCCAGTCTTCTCACTTTGATACTAATTCCATGTCATAAATATTATTTCCTAAAATTTAGAATGTATCATTTGAATCCTGTTTGATATGGTGTTTTGCTTTTCCAGAGGCCTGGATTATTCTAAGCGTTGGCATTCTAACTATCTGCAGACAAGAAATCAAATATTAGCTAGTTTGTACATTGTTCATCCAACTATGAAAATGTTATTGGACCTTGGTTATACAACATTTGCCAATACAGTTTTGCTAGACTTAACTGGAATTAGGTAAAATCCCATATTTATTAATTAACATTTAAAATTTTAATGTCTCCTGCTTGAGTCTATATTTTGACTATATAATTTTAAAAAGTGATTGATAAATACTCAGGACTTTTCTTAGGTTAAAAGATTTTTTAATTTATCTTGTTTCAATAATTTTGTATCATGACCAATATCTATTGTTTGCTTTAAATCATTTTTTTTCATAAATAGAGGTAAAGGCCCAATTGATTGTGAATCACTGAAAAATGATTTATCAATACAAGCTAGAAAGGCAGAAGAGAAGATAATGAACACTTGGTATCCAAAGGTTATAAGTCTCTTTACCAAGAAGGAGTCACTAGAAGGCATTAAACCTGAGAAACTGGATGCATTTTATAACTGTGTTTCCACACTTATGTCAAATCAGGTAAATAGGTTTTGTATATTTTAAATGATAATGTTATTGAAGTTACTTTAGTATTTTAAATAAATCTTTAGATATAGTGCTGTATAATTATTTTGAAATAAATTAAGAAAGACTTTTACTATAATTTTGTTTAAATAACTTTAGCAGAAAAATGCTTCATTTCTGGAAGCAGTCTAAATATGAGAGGTAAGGGCTTCCCTGGTGGCGCAGCAGTTAAGAATCTGCCTGCCAATGAAGGGGACATGGGTTCGAGCCCTGGTCTGGGAAGATCCCACATGCCACGGAGCAACTAAGCCCGTGTGCCACAACTACTGAGCCTGTGCTCTAGAGCCAGTGAGTCACAACTACTGAGCCTGTGTGCCTAGAGCCCTGCTCTGCAACAAGAGAAGCCACCGCAGTGAGAAGCCCGCGCGCCACAACGAGGAGTAGCCCCCACTTGCTGCGACTAGAGAAAGCCTGTGCGCAGCAATGAAGACCCAACACAGCCAATAAATAAATAAAATCTAAAAATAATAAAAGTAAAAAATAAAATGAGAGGTAAGTCTAGAAATATGTGTCAATATTATGATTGATTACTGGATTCATGCTTAAAGGCTATAAACTAATTATCTATAGCTTTATTGGAGTAAATTAACAAAAGTACTATCCTAGTGAACATATTTTTGAACTTACGAAATTACAAGTTAATTGATTCTTGTTTTGTTCTCAATAAAATCTTGGTTCGAAATGTTATTGATCATCTTTAAATGACAAACAGAAAGAGAATATGAATTTTATACAATTATTTTATGGGCTCCTTGAATTTTTACTATTGTAGAAATGTAATCCTAGAAAAATAGTTTTGAATAAAAACTTTTCCTTTTGGTAAAGACCTTCAAAGATTCCATGAATTTTGCCTTTTTTTTTTTAAACACAGGTAGAAGGACTTCCAAGCCTGCTGTATTTTTTAAATTAATTAATTTATTTTTATATTTATTTTTGGCTGTGTTGGGTCTTCGTCTCTGTGCGAGGGCTTTCTCTAGTTGTGGCAAGCGGGGGCCACTCTTCATCGCGGTGCGTGGGCCTCTTACTATCGCGGCCTCTCTTGTTGTGGAGCACAGGCTCCAGACACGCAGGCTCAGTAGTTGTGGCTCACAGACCTAGTTGCTCAGCAGCATGTGGGATCTTCCCAGACCAGGGCCCGAACCCGTGTCTCCTGCATTGGCAGGCAGATTCTCAACGACTGCGCCACCAGGGAAGCCTGAATTTTGCCATTTTTAAAGGGAATTTTTTTATATATATATATATCTGGTATGTAATACTGTAATGAATATACATGATTTCCTTTTTACCTTTATCCTCTTAAGAGGACTATGATTATATGATAAGAAGTAAAGAGATGAGGAATGTTTTGAAGATTATTTAGATATAAGTTTGTGTACCTTGCTTAAATTTCTAATAGTTGGTTCTGCATAAGAAAGCATTATTCATACTTTGGTAACTTACAGTGCACGTTTCTGAGTTCCAGTGGCTTCACTCTCACCTAGTGATGTGCTGGAAATCTGACCCCAGGAGAAAAAGCCCTGGTTTGTAGTGTTTGCCAATTTCCATGGGGTAAATATTCCCACCATAGTGATTTTCAAGCATCCAAGAGTTTCGTATCTGGCTCACAAAATTCTTGAATGTTTAACAATTGGCTCTTATAATTGTAGGAGCTAGCTCTAGTACACTACTGTCCCTTGCCCTGTAGGGCAGGAGAGGTTTCAGGCCTCTCCTCCCCTCAGTCTTTAACATATTGTTGGGTCTTCTGGAACTTTTTCTGTACCAGGGACAGAATTACTAAAGGATGTAGAAGATTCTGAGTTGCCATTTTAAGATTGTTGATATTCCATAGAAAAATTAAAGTTTGTATATTTTGTCCTATTTATTTTAGACTATATTAAGAACATATTTTGCTGAATGAAGATAATTTTCAGGACTAAATGGATTGGTAGAGTGAATTAATTATAGGCAATAGGTTACTGATTTTAGTTAAAGGTTCAGTTTGTACTTTCTAAAGTAATAATAACTTATGGCATCATGCAGCTAAAAGAGCTCTTAAAGAGAACTGTAGAAGGATTTGTAAAACTCTTTGACCAAGAAGATCAACGAGGGCTGCCGATATTTAAGATGGAATTGACGTTTGATGATGATAAAATGGAATTTTATCCTACTTTTCAAGATTTGGAAGATGTTGTTTTGGGTTTGGTTGAGCGAATAGCTGAAGCTCTGCAGGTATTTCTTTATTCTTATCCATTGGGTTTCTTTTTTAAAAAATTTTTATTAGAGTATAGTTGGTTTATGATGTTGCATTAGTTTCAGGTGTACAGCAAAGTGAATTGGTTATACATATACACATACCCAGTCTTTTTTTTTAGATTCTTTTCCCATATAGGTCATTACAGAGTATTGAGTAGAATTCTCTGTAGGTCCTTATTAGTTATCTATTTTATATATAGTAGTGTGTATATATCAATCCCAATCTCTCAATTTATCCCTCCTTCCTCCTTACCCCCTGGTAACCATAAGTTTGTTTTCTACATCTGTGACTCTGCCCATTGGGTTTCTTTATATGGCCCTTTTTTGAACTTTTAAATTGACTTGAAGATCTATAAAGTGTATATGTACATTAAATGTTGTAACTCGTTGTTTTCTTTCCATCCTCCAGGTTATTTTAAGTTAAAAGTGCTTTCTCTTTGAGAAAGTTTCCTGGCTTGAAATGACTTTTTTCTTCTTATAACTTTTATTGCAGTTATGAATTGATATTTTTGTGTATGTCTCATGTTCCCTACTGAGTTGTGAACTTCTTAAGAACAAGATCCAAGTCATGTTTGTTCTTTCTAGAGCTTTCTAGTATAATCACTTCAACATTATAGTTCCTCAATAAATATTTGTTGAATGATAGAAAGCTAACCCAACTAAGGTTTTATATTAGACTACAGACAATTTTAAATCATTATTTTGCATCAGGTTATCTTTTCTTGGACCGCTGAAATCTGAAATGAATTTTTAAAAGTATAGTATAAGATCTACATATAGATCAATTGCACAGATATTTATTTCATGAATTGTCATTTTTATTTATGTTAGAATGTCCAAACAGTACCCTCTTGGCTATCAGGAACTTCAACAACTGTGAATCTTGACACAGAACTTCCTGAACATGTGTTAAAATGGGCTCTTGAAACACTGAAGGTGGCAGTACATCATAACTTAGAAGGTGCAAGAAAACATTATGAGACATATGGTATATATGACACATAATATTATATCTCTTTTTTTGCCATAAAATAATGCCATTTTATTTCACTAGAATTTGGTCAGTTATTTGGTTGTCTGGATCTGTCATGAAAGAGCAGAGAGCCAGAAGTGAGCATAGGCACAGCTTTTGGCAGAGTCATGGATCAAACCCAAGAAACTTGAATTCTGTTGTTCAGTCCAAAGGGTGAATGTTAATTGGAGCAGGGTCACAAAGCCAAAATGTAGAGAGAAGAGTTGTTGGCATAAGGAGAAAGTTAAATCAAGGGCAAAAGTAAGGTAATTTCTAAGAATAGTTTTGAAGAGTCTGCAGCTCAGTAGCCTCCTCAAGTGTGTTATGGGGTCAGGATAGATAGTTGTTATTTGACATTCTATTAACCAAAACCTTTTATTGACTGGCTTATCTGTACCTCTAAGTTATTTTACATACCCTATTATCTTTATTTTAAAAGTTTGCATTTAACCTGGTTTGCTTATTAAGTCTATTTTATGTTATTCTGTCTGTTCCTATTAGTGTATGTTAATAGTCTATTAATAATATTTAATTGAATAGGCTACTCCATTCTATGACTATATAAAACAAGCACTTTACCTTTTTAAGAGGGTGTTACTGAGATTTAAGTTAGATTATTAATTTTCAGTTGAAAAATACAATTGGCTCCTTGATGGGACTGCAGTTAAGCTGATAGAGACTTTTCAGGCAGAAGATCATACTTTTGATGAATACACAGAGGTAAGTGTTAATTCTTTTTCATTAATGTCTTTGAATTTCTTTTTAAAATTAAGATCTTTTTATTCTAAAAAACAAATGCTTCAGTCTAAGTTAACAGAATTTCTTATTCAAAACGTCATTTTAGTAAACTCATATGTTCATCTAATAATTTCCCTAGTCATTCATTTAACTCATTCATTGATTCAACAAAAATATCTTTCATCACATTCAGAGACATAGCAAGATTTTGGTGATGCAAAAATAAATAATACATAAGCATTATCCTCAAGAGCTTGTATTTGGCATGGAAGCCAGACATCGAAATAACAACTGTAATATATTGAGATTAGTACTAGAATGGAGATAAGGACAAAGTGTTGTGGAAGCTCACAAGAAGGAATGATTACTTTTGCTTTTGGAAATTGGTGGAGGTTTCTAGAAAAAGTGAAAAGTGGGCTGGACTTTGAAGTAGATGTTTATAGGTGGAGAAGAGAGGAAATGTAACGTAAGAAAAGGCCAAAAGTATTTAGAGGTGTTCAGGGAACGTCAAATAAACCCCAAATGGCTGAAGAGTAGGTAATTAGGGAAACAATATATGGGGTATTTTGTGTTTCCATACAAATTTTAGAATTAATTGTTCTAGTTCTATGAAAAATGCCATTGATGCTTTGGTAGGCTTGCACTGAATATGTAGATTGCCTTGGGAAGTATGGTCATTTTAACAGTATTAATTCTTTTACTTCATGAGCCTGGTATATCTTTCCATTTGTTTGTGTTGATTCAATGTCTTTCATCAATGTCTTATAGTTTTCAGAGTACAGGTCTTTTACATCCTTGGCTAGATTTATTACTAGGTATTTTATTCTTTTTGATGCAGTTGTAAATGGGACTGTTTTCTTAACTTCTTCTGATAGTTCATTATTAACATGTAGAAACAGAACAGATTTCTGTATATTAATTTTGCATCCTACAACTTCCCTGAATTTATTTATTACTTCTTACACTATTTTGGTGGTGTCTTTAGGATTTTCTATATGGGTTATCATGTCATCTGCAAACAGTGACAGTTTTACTTCTTCCTTTCCAATTTGGATGCCCTTTATTTCTTTTTCTTGTCTGTTTGCTGTGGCTAGGACTTCCAATACTACGTTGAATAAAAGTGGTGAGAGTGGGCATCCTTGTCTTACTCCTGATCTTAGAGGAAATGCTTTCAGCTTTTCACCATTGAGTATGACGTTGGCTGTGTAATATAGCCTTTATTATGTTGAAGTATGTTTCTTCTATGCACATTTTTTGACAGTTGCTATCATAAACGGAATTTGCATTGTGCCAAAAGATTTTTCTGCACCTATTGAGATGATCAGATGGTTTTTATTCTTCATTCCGTTAATATGGTGTATCACATTGATTGATTTACAGTTATTAAATCATCCTTGCATCCTTGGGATAAATCCCACTTGATCATGGTATATGATCCTTTTAATGTATTGTTGAAGTCAGTTTGATAATATTTTGTTGAGGATTTTTGCATCTATGTTCATCAGTGATACTTGCCCGTAATTTTCTTTTTTTCTGTTGTCTTTTTCTGGTTTTGGTATCAGGGTGATGCTGGCCTCATGTAATGAATTTGGAAGCATTCCTTCCTCTGCAATTTTTTGCAATAGTTTGAGGATAGGTGTTAACTCTTAAGTGTTTTGTAGAATTTACCTACAAATCTGTCTGGTCCTGGACTTTTGTTTGTTGGGAGTTTTTAAATTATTGATTCAGTTACTTTACTGGTAATCGGTCTGTTCATACTTTATATTTACCCTATTCAGTGTTGGCAGATTGTACATTTCTCAAAATTTGTCCGTTTCTTCTAGGTTGTCCATTTTATTGTCTTATAATTGTTGTTAACAATGCCATGTGATCCTTTGTATTTCTATGAGTCAGTTGTAACTTCTCTTTCATTTCTGATTTTATTTATTTGGGCCCTCTCTCTTTTTTTCTTAATGAGTTTGGCTAAAGGTTTATCAATTTTGTTTATCTTTTCAAAGAACCAACTCTTGTTTTCACTGATCTTTTCTATTAATTTTTAAATCTCTATTTCCACTCTGATATTTATTTCTTTCCTTTTACTAATTTGAGATTTTGTTTTTCTTTTTATAGTTCCTTTAGCTGTAAGGTTAAATTGCTTATTTGAGGATTTCCTTGTTTCCTGAGGTAGGCTTGTATCACTATAATTTATCTCTTAGAACTGCTTTTGCTGTATCTCATATATATATATATATATTATTGAAGTATAGTTGATTTACAATGTTGTGTTAGTTTCTGGTGTACAGCAAAGTGACTCAGTTATACATATACATAAATATTATTTTTCATATTCTTTTCCATTATTGTTTATTGCAGGATATTGAATATAGTTCCCTGTGCTCTACAGTAGGACCTTGTTGTTTATCTAATTTATATATAGTAGTTTGCATCTGCTAATCTCAAACTCCCAATTTATCCCCCAACCCCCTTTCCCCTTTGGTAACCATAAGTTTGTTTTCCCTATATATGTTGGATCATTGTGTTTCATTTGTCTCCAGATATTTTTTTATTTCCTCTTTGATTTCTTCAGTGACCCATTGGTTGTTTCATTGTGGATTTAATTTGTATTTCACTGATGACTAATGATGCTGAATATCTTCTAATATATTACTTTCCACCCATGTATCTTCTTAAAAATAAAGTTTCTGTTCTAGTAATTTTTATATTTTAAGTTGTGTTTTTTATTCTTATTGTTTAATTATAATGGATTTATTTTATTGGGCTATATTATTATAAAATTCTTATTATTGAGTTTTAAGCTGTCTTTATATATTTTGGCTAAAAGTCTTTTATCTGCAAAATATTTTGCAATGGGCTTCCCTGGTGGCGCAGTGGTTGAGAGTCCACCTGCCGATGCAGGGGACACAGGTTCATGCCCCGATCCGGGAAGATCCCACATTCCGCGGAGCGGCTGGGCCCGTGAGCCATGGCCGCTGAGCCTGTGCGTCCGGAGCCTGTGCTCCTCAACGGGAGAGGCCACAACAGTGAGAGGCCTGCGTACAGGAAAAAAAAAAAAATGTTTTGCAATATTTTCTCCCAGTATATGCCTTGACTGTTCACTTTTTGTAACCATGTCTTTCAAGGAGCAGGCATTTTAAATTCTATTGAATTCCAGTCTATCAATTTTTTCTTTTAAGGTTCGTTCTTTTTAAGGTCCTATCTATCTTTTTGTTTGCCTACTCCATGGTCACAAATATTTGTGCCTATATTTTCTTCTAGACTTTTTATAGTTTCAGCTTTTACATTTAGGTCCGTTACCCATCATACATAATTTTAACATATGGTGTGGAATATGAGTCATGGTTCGATTTTTTCCATGTGGATGTCAAGCTGTGCCAACATCATTGATTGAAAATACCATCATTGGGACTTCCCTGGTTGTGCAGTGGTTAAGAATCCACCTGCCAATGCAGGGGACATGGGTTTGATCCCTGCTCTGGGAGAATCCCACATGCTGAGGAGCATCTAAGCCCATGTGCCACAACTACTGAAGCCCATGCACCTGGAGCCCATGAGCCACAACTTCTGATCCCACCCGCTGCAACTACTGAAGCCTGCGCTCTCTAGTGCCCACATGCCACAACTACTGAGCCCGTGTGCCACAACTACTGAAGTCCATGCACCTAGAGCCTGTGCTCCACAACAAGAGAAGCCGCCGCACTGAGAAGCCCGTGTATCTCAATGAAGAGTAGCCTCTGCTCGCCACAACTAGAGAAAGCCTGTGTGCAGCAACGAAGACCCAACACAGCCAAAAACAAAAAAAAGAAAAAAAGAAAATACTGTCTTTTCCCCATTAAATTATCTTGACATCTTTATTGAAATTCAATTGACTCTATGTTTGTGGGTCTATTTCTGGATTTTATATTCTTTTCCATTGATTTATAGATCTATTCTGATGCCAATACCATAATCTTGATTTCTGCAGTTTTACAGTAAGTTTTAAAATTAGGTATTAATTATAAGTTCTCTACTTTTTTCTTCTTTTTCAAAATTATTTTGAATACTCTATGGTTTCTGTATTTCCATGTACATTTCAAAATCAATTTCTGTAAAGAAGCCAGCTGGGATTTTGATTAGGATTAAACTGAATTTCTTTTTTTTTTCTGGCTGCACTGCACGGCATGCAGAATCTTAGTTACCCAACCAGGGATCGAAGCCTTGTGCCCTGCAGTGGAAGTGTGGAGTCCTAACCACTGGACTGCCAGGGAAGTCCTGGTCATTTATTCACTTTTAGTATTATTAATATAGTTTTATTTCTGTCTGCTATTTTACTTTTTGTTTTCTATATGTCTCATGTCTTTTTTGTTCTTCTATTCTTCCTCTTTTACTGCTTTCTTTTACATTAAATGAATATTTTCTAATGAAGCAATTACATTTCTTTAATGATTTTTTTCAATTTTTAAAAAAGTTTTTTTTAGTGTTTATTCTAGGGCTTATGAGAGAAGCCTAACTTAAATATCTTCAGATTTATGCTAGCTTAATTCCAGTGAGATATAGAAACATTATTCCTATATAGTTCTATACACTTTCCCCCTTTTTGTGGTATTATTGTTATACATATTACATATATTAATGTTACAAGCCCAACAATACATTTTTATAATTATTACTTTACCATCTGTAGTCATTTCCTTAGCCCAGTACAGCTTTGCCTCCACCTTTCTTCTTTGTACTCTTACGTTTATGTTTAAAATATATTTACATTTCTGTATGTTAGATGCCCAACAATACATTATTGTACATGTTATTTTATGCATTATATATAATATAGATATAATATATATGATATGTATTATACATATTATTTTATACATCTCTTTTTAATATTGGTTAAGAGAAAGAGGGAGAAAAATATGTACTTATACTATCTTTTATACTTTTGTAATTTGTTTTACTGGTACTCTTTGTTTTTCCTTATGGATTTGAATCATCATCTGGGGTTACTTGCTTTCAACCTGAGGAAGTCCCATTAGTATTTCTTTTTTTTTTTTTTTTTTCCATTAGTATTTCTTATAGGACAGGTCTGCTTAAAAAATTCTCTCAGTTTTTGTATATCTGGAAATATCTTTATTTTATCTTGATTTTTGAAAGATAGCTTTTCTGGATTTAGAATTCTTGGTTGACAGTTTTTAACTCTTGCTGATTCAAGATTTTCTCCTTGTCGTTGGCTTTCTGTATTTTTACTATCATGTGTCTGTTTCTGAATCTCTTTGCATTTATCTTAAAGTGCTTTGAACTACTGGATGTGTAGATTGGTGTTTTTCAATCAGTTTGGGAATCTTTCAGCTATTGTGGTCTTGAATATTTTTTGTGCTTCTTTCTCTCTCTCTTGTGCTTCCTTCTTCATTACACATGCATTGGTCCACTTAATCATGTCCCATATTTAACAGAGGCTCTGGTTTTTTCTTCATTTTTTTTTCCATTTGTTTTTTGGATTGCATAAATTCTATCAATCTACCTTCAAGTTTGCTAATTCTTTCTTCTGTCAGTTCAAATCTACTGTTGAGCCTCTCTAGAGAATTTTCCATTTCAGTTTTTGTACTTTTCAACTCCAAAATTTCCATTTAGTTCTTTCTTTTATATATATAATTTCTAAACCTTTCATCTATCTGATGAGACATGGTCATTGTACCTTCCTTTACTTCTTTAAGCATGATTTCCTTTAATTCTTTGAACGTATTTGTAATGGCAACTTTCAAGTTTTTTTCTGTTAAATTCGATTGTTTTTGGTTGTGCTGACAGGCAGTTTCTGTTGCCTGCGTTTTTTAAAACCAGTGTATGGGTCCTACTTTCTTGTTTCTTTGTATGTCTCATAATTTTCTGTTGGAATCTGAACATTTTAGATAATATATTGTAGCAACTCTAGGCCCTGTTCCCCTTTCCAGTTTGTTATTTTTATTTGCTTGTTTATTTGTTTAATGACTGGGTAGATTATTTTAGTGAAGCCTGTTTCTCTCCCCCACCCTCTGAAGTATTAAGCTTTTGATGTTGCTCCTCCAGGAGCCACAGCTTTTGGTGTGCCCAAAGTCTTCCTGGGAGGCCATGCTTTCAAATGGCTTTCTTCTCTCTTTCTCTGGCCACACATAGCTGTTAGTTTTCACTTTTTGTTGGCTAATTGCTGTATTGTTTTCAACAATGCCATGGAAGTATAAATTGCTCTACTGATTAATCAAATTCAGACTCCCTTGAAAGAGCAGTTCCCAGGGTCAGTGTTTGATAGTTATTCTACCCTAGGAGGGCTTCTACCAGCAGTCTCCTTCCCTGGCTCTCTCCCTCAAACTAGCCGGTCTGTGATTTAGCCCAAATCTTCACCAAATCCCTGAATCTTCCTCACAGTTGCTCCCTACCACAACCTCCAATGTTTTTGAGGGCACACTTAGGCTTGAACTTTTCCATGCTCTATTGCAAATGAAGTCAATTCCTTTGGGAAAAGATTAGGAGGTATCTATTTTATGACCTGCTTCCCCTTCACTTCCAGGCAAAATCTCTGAGCCACGGCCCTGGAGCTGGGAATGGGGATAATGACATGCTTCTCTCAGTGACAATCCCACTGAAGGGGTTGAACCCTCAGTGGAGTGAAGAGCCGTAACCTGAGGTTTTCCTGTCTTTCTTCTGATACGGAACCACCACCTTACCAGCCAGGGAAAGTGTGATTGATGTCGCAGTATTCTCAGTGGTACCATGACCAAGGTAGACCCTCCCTTCCATGAGTGGTATCTGGGTGGAACAAGGGAGTCCCCACCTTCTAATTGTACTCACCAAGAACGTAGCTTTATCAACAGCTATTTAAGCTCTCCAGCTGGAACCTGTGTGGAAAGATAGCCCTGTGTTCTTGAGTACACTTATCTGGAGTGGAATATCAACCTTGCTGAGCTGGGAACACGGAGGGAGGGAGCAATCCAGGTTCAAATACCACAGATTCTCACTTTTCTTACCAAATATTCATAGATTTTCATGAATAGATGTTTCTTCATTTTCTGTATACTCTTATGACCATTTTCAGAGGCTTTAAATTAAATGCTTGTTTTTAAAATAATTTTCACCAGTTTCACTGGGGAGCAGGTCCACAGAACTCCTCATGTTGTCATGCTGGAAGTGTTTTCTGGGTTTCTTTCTGTAATTTAAAAAATCTGGCTTCTTTTAAGATTTTCTCTTTTTTGATGCTTCTCAGCTATTTGATTGTGAAGTGCTTTTATATTGTTTCTTTTTTATTTCTTTTGTTTGAGAAGAAATACTGTTGAGATTCTTAGGTCTATTTAGTTCTTATCAAACTTGGAAAATATTCAGACATTATTACTTCAAATTTTTTTGTTTGTCTCCTTCTCCCAATTCTGGAATTCCAATTTCATGTATATTAGGCTGTTTGATATTATTCCAGAGGTTACTGAAGTTCTGTTCAGAGTTTTCAGTTTCTTCTCTCTATAGTTCATTTTGGATAGTTCTTTTCCATCATTTTAAGTACACTAAGGGCTTTCCTGGTGGCGCAGTGGTTAAGAATCCGCCTGCCAATGCAGGGGACACAGGTTCAAGCCCTGGTCCAGGAAGACCCCACATGCCGTGGAGCAACTCATTCTGTGTGCCATAACTACTGAGCCTGTGCTCTAGAGCCTGTGAGCCACAACTACTGAGCCCTCGAGCCACAACTACTGAAGCCTGCACGCCTACAGCGTGTGCTCCGCAACAAGAGAAGCCACTACAATGAGAAGCCCACTCACCGCAACGAAAAGTAGCCCCCGCTCGCCGCAACTAGAGAAAGCCCGTGCACAGCAATGAAGACCCAACGCAGCCAAAAATAATAAATCAAAATAAATAAATAAATAAATAAATACATTTATCCTTTTTTCTCTGGTGTTAAACTGCTGTTACTCATATTAAGTAACATTTTTGTTTCAGATGTTTTCCAAATTGTTTTGTAAATATTATTTTTGCTTTACTATGTTCATATTTTATTTTACATTCTTGAACATAATAGAGCATATTTCTAATAGGTTACAGGGAGGCTGGTCTGTATCATTTCAGTCCATCATATAGTGCTTTTCCATTTTCCCCCAACATTTTTGTGTTCTATAAGTCTTGTACTTGTTTCATAAAATATAATTGCTAAGTATTCTATTTTTTGAAGATGTTATACATGGAATTGTTTTCTTAATTTCATTTTTGTATTGTTGATCATTAATGTCTAGAAATACACTTGATTTTTGTATATTGGTCTTATATCCTGCAAACTTGTTGAACTTTATTAATCTTCATAGTTTTATGTATATGTGTGTATATTGTTTAGGGTTTTCTGTATATAATATGTCATTTGCAAGTAGAGATTGTCTTATTTCTTCCTTTTTAATATGGGTGCCTCATTTTTTTTTTCTGCTTAATTACCCTGGCTAGTACCCCTGGTATAATGTTGAGTTGAAGTAGTGGGAGTAGATACACTTTTTGTTCTTGATCTTAGAGGGAAAACATTATTTTTTAAACCATTAAATATAATATTAGTTGTAGATTTTCCCTAGATACTCTTTATCAAGCTGAGGACGTTGGCTACTATTCCTGGTTTGTTAAGTGCTATTACCACAAAAGAGTGATAGATTTTGTTAAATACTTTTTTAAAAAAAATTAATTTTATTTACTTTTTTATACAGCAGGTTGTTATTAGTCATCCATTTTATACACATCAGTGTGAACATGTCAATCCCAGTCTCCCAATTCATCATACCACCACCACCACCTCCTGCCGCTTTCTCCCCTTGATGTCCATACATTTGTTCTCTACTTCTGTGTCTCAATTTCTGCCCTGCAAACCAGTTCATATGTAGCATTTTTCTGGGTTCCACATACATGCGTTAATATACGATACTTGTTTTTCTCTTTATGACTTACTTCACTCTGTATGACAGTCTCTAGGTCCATCCACGTCTCTACAAATGACTGAATTTCATTCCTTTTTATGGCTAAGTAATATTCCATTGTATATATGTACCACATCTTCTTTATCCATTCGTCTATTGATGGGCATTTAGGGTGCTTCCATGACCTGGCTATTGTAAATAGTGCTGCAATGAACATTGGGATGCATGTGACTTTTTGAATTATGGTTTTCTCAGGGTATATGCCCAGTAGTGGGGTTGCTGGGTCATATGGTAATTCTATTTTTAGTTTTTTAAGGAACCTCCATACTGTTCTCCATAGTGGCTATATCAATTTACATTCCCACCAACAGTGTAAGAGGGTTCCCTTTTCTCCACACCCGCTCCAGCATTTGTTGTTTGTAGATTTTCTGATGATGCCCATTCTAACTGGTGTGAGGTGATACCTCATTGTAGTTGTGATTTGCATTTCTCTAATAATTAGTGATGTAGAGCATCTTTTCATGTGCCTCTTGGCCATCTGTATGTCTTCTTTGGAGAAATGTCTATTTAGGTCTTCTGCCCATTTTTTGATTGGGGTGTTTGTTTTTTTAATATTGAGCTGCATGAGCTCTTTATATATTTTGGAGATTAATACTTTGTCTGTTGATTTGTTTGCAAATATTTTCTCCCATTCTGAAGGCTGTCTTTTCGTCTTGTTTATGGTTTCCTTTGCTGTGCAAAAGCTTTTAAGTTTCATTAGGTCCCATTTGTTTATTTTTGTTTTTATTTCCATTACTCTAAGAGGTGGATCAAAAAAGATCTTGCTGTGATTTATGTCAAAGAGTGTTCTTCCTATGTTTTCCTCTAAGAGTTTTATAGTGTCCAGTCTTACATTTAGGTCTCGAATCCATTTTGAGTTTATTTTGGTATATGGTGTTAGGGAGTGTTCTAATTCCATTCTTTTACATGTAGCTGTCCAGTTTTCCCAGCACCACTTATTGAAGAGACTGTCTTTTCTCCATTGTATATCCTTGCCTCCTTTGTCATAGATTAGTTGACCATAGGTGCATAGGTTTATCTCTGGGCTTTCTATCCTGTTCCATTGATCTATATTTCTATTTTTGTGCCAGTACCATATTGTCTTGATTACTGTAGCTTTTTTTTTTATAGTCTGAAGTCAGGGAGCCTGATTCCTCCAGCTCGATTTTCTTCCCTCAAGACTGCTTTGGCTATTCGGGGTCGTTTGTGTCTCCATACAGATTTTAAGATTTTTTTGTTCTAGTTCTGTAAAAAATGCCATTGGTAATTTAATAGGGCTTGCATTGAATCTGTAGATTGCTTTGGTTAGTATAGTCATTTTCACAATATTGATTCTTCCAATCCAAGAACATGGTATATCTCTCCATCTGTTGGTATCATCTTTAATTCCTTTCATCAGTGTCTTATAGTTTTCTGCATACAGGACTTTTGTCTCCCTAGGTAGGTTTATTCCTAGGTATTTTATTCTTTTTGTTGCAATGGTAAATGGGAGTGTTTCCTTAATTTCTCTTTCAGATTTTTCATCATTAGTGTATAGGAACGCAAGAGATTTCTGTGCATTAATTTTGTATCGTGCAACTTTACCAAATCCATTGATTAGCTCTAGTACTTTTCTGGTGGCATCTTTAGGATTCTCTATGTATAGTATCATGTCATCTGCAAACAGTGACAGTTTTAACTCTTCTTTTCCAATTTGTCTTTGTTTTATTTCTTTTTCTTCTCTGATTGCCATTGTTCCTGATCTTAGAGGAAATGCTTTCTGTTTTTCACCATTGAGAATGATGTTTGTTGTGGGTTTGTCATATATGGCCTTTATTATGTTGAGGTAAGTTCCCTCTATGCCCACTTTCTGGAAGGTTTTTATCATAAATTGTGTTGAATTTTGTCAGAAGCTTTTTCTGCCTCTATTGAGATGATCAGATGCTTCTTATTCTTCAATTTGTTAATATGGTGTATCACATTGATTGATTTGCATATATTGAAGAATCTTTGCATCTCTGGGATAAACCCCACTTGATCATGGTGTATGATCCTTTTAATGTGTTGCTGGATTCTGTTTGCTAGTATTTTGTTGAGGATTTTTGCATCTATATTCATCAGTGATATTGGTCTGTAATTTTCTTTTTTTGTAGTATCTTTGTCTGGTTTTGGTATCAGGTTGATGGTGGCCTCATAGAATGAGATTGGGCAGATCCTTCCTCTGCAGTTTTTTGGAAGAGTTTGAGAAGGATAGGTCTTAGCTCTTCTCTAAATGTTCAATAGAATTCACCTGTGAAGCCATCTGGTCCTGGACTTTTGTTTGTTGGAAGATTTTTAATCACAGTTTCAATTTCATTACTTGTGATTGGTCTGTTCATATTTTCTGTTTATTCCTGTTCAGTCTTGGAGGGTTATACCTTGCTAGGAATTTGTCCATTTCTTCCAGGTTGTCCATTTTATTAGCATAGAGTTGCTTGTAGTAGTCTCTTAGGATGCTTTGTATTTCTGTGGTGTCTATTGTAACTTCTCCTTTTTCATTTCTAATTTTATTGATTTGAGTCCTCTACCTCTTTTTCTTGATGAGTCTGGCTAAAGGCTTATCAATTTTGTTTATCTTCTCAAATACCCAGTTTTTTGTTTTATTGATCTTTGCTATTGTTTTCTTTGTTTCTATTTCATTTATTTCTTCTCTTATCTTTATGATTTCTTTCATTCAACTTACTTTGGGTTGGTTTGTTCTTCTTTCTCTAGTTCCTTTAGGTGTAAGGTTACATTGCTTATTTGAGATTTTTCTTGTTTCTTGAGGTAGGGTGTATAGCTATAAACTTCCCTCTTAGAACTGCTTTTGCTGCATCCCATAGGTTTTGGATCGTGGTATTTTCATTGTCATTGTCTCTAGGTATTTTTTGGTTTCCTCTTTGATTTCTTCAGTGATCGCTGGGTTATTTAGTAATGTATTATTTGGCCTCCATGTGTCTGTGTTTTTACGTATTTTTCCCTGTAATTGATTTCTAATTTCATAGCGTTGTGGTCAGAAAAGATGCTTGGTATGATTTCAATTTTCTTAAATTTACTGAAGCTTGATTTGTGACCCAAGATGTGATATATCCCAGAGAATGTTTCATGTGCACTTGAGAAGAAAGTGTAATCTGCTGTTTTTGGATAGAATGTCCTATAAATATCAACTAAATCTATCTGGTCTATTGTGTCATTTAAAAGCTTGTGTTTCCTTATTAATTTTCTGTCTGGATTATCTCTATTGTTGTAAGTGAGGTGTTAAAGTCCCCCACTCTTACTGTGTTACTGTTGATTTCCTCTTTTATAGTTCTTAGCAGTTGCCTTATGTATTGAGGTGCTCCTGTATTGGGTGCATATATATTTATAATTGTTATATCTCCTTCTTAGATTGATCCCTTGATCATTATGTAGAGTCCTTCCTTGTCTCTTGTAACATTCTTTATTTTAAAGTCTATTTTATCTGATATGAGTATTGCTACTCCAGCATTCTTTTGATTTCCATTTTCTTGGAATACCTTTTTCCCTTCCCTCACTTTCAGTCTGTATGTGTCCCTAGGTCTGAAGTGGGTCTCTTGTAGACAGCATATATATGGGTCTTGTTTTTGTTTCCATCAGCAAGCCTGTGTGTTTTGGTTGGAGCATTTAATCCATTCACATTTAAGGTAATTATCGACATGTATGTTACTATTACCATTTTCTTAAGTGTTTTGGGTATGTTTTTGTAGGTCATTTTCTTCTTTTGTGTTTTCCACTTAGAGACGTTCCTTTAGCATTTGTTGTAGAGCTGTTGGTGGTGCTGAATTCTCTTAGCTTTTGCTTGTCTGTAAAGCTTTTGATTTCTCTGTTGAATCTGAATGAGATCCTTGCTGGGTACAGTAATCTTGGTTGTAGGTTCTTCCCTTTTATCACTTTAAATATGTCCTGCCACTCCTTTCTGGCCTGTAGAATTTCTGCTGAGAAATCAGCTGTTAAACTTATGGGAGTTCCCTTGTATATTATTTGTCATCTTTCCCTTGCTGCTTTCAATGATTTTTCTTTGTCTTTAATTTTTCCAATTTGATTACTGTGTGTCTTGGCATGTTTCTCTTTAGGTTTATCCTGTGTGGGACTCTCTGCCCTTGCTGGACTTGGGTGGCTATTTTCTTTCCCATGTTAGGGAAGTTTTTGACTATAACCTCTTCAAATATTTTCTGGGGTCCTTTGTCTTCTTCTGGGACCCCTATAGTGCGAATGTTCTTGTGTTTATTGTTGTCCCAGAGGTCTCTTAAGCTGTCTTCATTTCTTTTCATTCTTTTTTCTTTATTCTGTTCCGCAGCAGTGAATTCCACCATTCTGTCTTCCAGGTCACTTATCCGTTCTTCTGCCTCAGTTATTCTGCTATTGATTCCTTCTAGTGTAGTTTTTATTTCAGTTATTGTATTGTTCATCCCTGTTTGCTTATTCTTTAATTTTTCTAGATCTTTGTTAAACATTTCTTGCATCTTCTTAATCTTTGCCTCCATTCTTTTTCCGAGGTCCTGGATCCTCTTCACTATCATTATTCTGAATTCTTTTTCTGGAAGGTTGCCTATCTCCACTTCATTTAGTTGTTTTTCTGGGCTTTTATCTTGTTCCTTCATCTGGAACATAGCCCTCTGCCTTTTCATCTTGTCTATCTTTGTGTGAATGTGGCTTCTGTTCCACAGCCTGCAGGATTGTAGTTCTTCTTGCTTCTGCTGTCTGCCTTCTGGTGGATGAGGCTGTCTAAGAGGCTTGTGCAAGTTTTCTGATGGGAGGGACTGGTGGTGGGTAGAGCTGGCTGTTGGTCTGGTGGACAGAGCTCAGTAAAACTTTAATCTGCTTGTCTGCTGATGGGTGGGGCTGGCTTCCCTCCCTGTTGGTTGTTTGGCCTGAGATGACCCAACACTGGAGCCTACCCAGGCTCTTTTGTGGGGCTAATGGCAGACTCTGGGAGGGCTCTTGCTAAGGAGTGCTTCCCAGAACTTTTGCTGCCAGTGTCCTTGTCCTCATGGTGAGACACAGCCACCCCCCGCCTCTGCAGGAGACCCTCCAACACTAGCAGGTAGGTCTTGTTCAGTCTCCTATGGGGTCACTGATCCTTCCCCGGGGTCCTGATGCACACAGTACTTTGTGTGTTCACTCCAAGAGTGGAGTCTCTGTTTCCCCCAGTCCTGTCAAAGTCCTGCAATCAAATCCCACTAGCCTTCAAAGCCTGATTCTCTAGGAATTCCTCCTCCCATTGCCAGACCCCTAGGTTGGGAAGCCTGATGTGGGGCTCAGAACCTCCATTCCAGTGGGTGGACTTCTGTGGTATAATTGTTCTCCAGTTTGTGAGTCACCCACCCAGAGGTTATGGGATTTGATTTTATTGTGATTGCGCCCCTCCTACCTTCTTACTGTGGCTTCTCCTTTGTCTTTGGATGTGGGGTATCTTTTTTGGTGAGTTCCAGTGTTTTCCTATTGATGATTGTTCAGCAGTTAGTTGTGATTCTGGTGTTCTTGCAAGAGGGAGTGAGAGCATGTCCTTCTACTCCGCCATCTTGAACCAATCTCATTAAATGCTTTTTCTGTATCTACGAGATGATTGTATGTTTTTTCTAATTTGCATACTTTATACCTTATTTGGTTTTTGTGTGTTTATAAAAGTACATAATGGATTCATAAATGCATTATTACTTTCATAAAATCAGTGATGGTATATTCTCTTTCATTTGTATTTTACCATATATCTCAATACAATGCTCTTCAGAGAATAGGCACAATAAATATTCTATGAGCTAACAGCTAAATTTTTTGATCCTGGCCATAACTTTTAGCATCTGGAAACCCTAAATCTCTAGGCTGGGAACATGTTTCATTGGGTTTCACAGTGACTCTCTTCTTAGGCCTAGTATTTTGCTGTGAAATTTTATAGAATTTCATAATTTCTGGATGGTTTACATAACTATATAAAAATTTACTTTTAGGTTTAGTGATCTACCCCTGGACTTTTTGTCAATTATGACATACTATAGTTATGAATAGTATGCCTATTTGGGAGAAATAAAAAATTATGAACTACACATATATGTAGAGGAAATGATATGATGCTTGGGATTTTTGTAAAAATAAAACAGAAGGGGAATGGTTAGAGGTATAGAGAAAACAAGATTGGCCATGAGTTCATAATGGTTGAAGCTGGAAAATGGGTACATTTTACCTACTTTTGTACGTTTAAAATATTCCATTAAAAAGTGTAATATAATACAAAAATCATGTAAAGCAGATATGTACAGATTTATAGGTAATTATAACTTAATAACTACCTAGATTAAGAGTTAGAATTTTGCAGTATTCCAGAAGCCACCCCTGTGCCTCTTTCCAACCATAAACTTCCCCCTTCTTTATTGGAAACTATTATCCTGACATTTCTTGCTGTTCTTTATAGTTACCACCTATGTATGCATTCTTAAATAATATAGTTTAGTTTTGCCCATGGTAAGTTTATATGAAAGATATCATATTACATGTATTTTTTGTGTTTTTATTCTTTCATCATTATGAAATTCATCCATATTTTGCATATAGTCCTAGTTTATTATAACATAGCACTCCAATATATGAATATGCCATCAATTCTACTGTAAATGGACATTTGTGTTGTTTCCAGTTGCCATGTTTTCTTTGATTCAGCCCATTTTATTTTCCATATCTGTTAATTACATCCCTGAAAAACTGGATGATGGCCTTTGAGAATGAGAAAACATCTTTTCTCCCTTCTCAGGTGCCATCAGCTCTATTAACTCTCTATTTGGTATATTTTTAACAAAAACCCAAGACTACTGAGTATGGTCTTTAAACTAACTAATTAATATCCTCATTTCCTTTAAACATTGAAAATTTTAAGCCCAATCCACTAAATACTGGAGACTATAAAAATAGGGTAGATTTGAGAGAGAGGGAAATGAAGAAAAAGTCTCCTTAAGGAAGAATAAAAGGAATGTGAGGCCTTTTGGTGGAGGGTGGAGATGAGGTGAGGAGGAAGGTAGAGGCAACATTAAAGATGGATTGTGAGGGACTTCCCTGATGGTCCAGTGGTTAAGACTCCTGCTTCCAGTGCAGGGCGTGTGGGTTCAATCCCTGGTCAGGGAACTAAGATCCCACATGCCATGCGACATGGCCAAAAAATTTTAAAAAAGGAATAAAAAAAAATGGATTGTGAAATTAAGTCAAAGTTACCCAAAGTTGGTAGATATGTTTCACTTTCCATAAAACTTATCACAACATAGCTTGCCAGGTTTTATTCCATACTACTTTGCTCAATTTTAAAAAATTATCCCAGTGTCTGGGTATTAGGAATTTGTATAAATTCCAATATCTTGGAATGTTAGTAACAGCAGGGTACAATGTTTCTCTCCTGGATTATTTTGACCCAAACCAAAAAATTTCTTTTATTTATTTTCCTGAAGATTGAATTAGAATTTTCAGTGAGGCATCAGTAATGGCACAAGCAAGTATTGATATTAGTCAGCTACACAAATTGTCACATGATACAGGTTTGTTTTTAAACCAAGAGATGAGTTGGCTTTGATGATAATTTTTTTAATAGTTACTGAGGGAAATTTCACCTTGTGTCATGTCCAGATATTGATACTATAAATGTCATCGTATTGGATATTTACTGGTAGATTTGTCAATTCTTTAATGAAAGGACAGGTGAAAAAAGATTTGTGCGATAATGGGAAAAATATTAGTCACTTAGCAAAAAGAAATGAATTTATATTTATATCATATAATTAAGAATTTCACCATAATACTGTACTATAAAATCACAGCTGAATTTAAAAATTCTAAGCATTTTTGTTTTAAATCCTTTTTTTTAAGTTTGTAGGAAAATTTTTCAGTCTTGCTTCAGAAATAATGCTTTTGCCTCAGTGGGCTCATTTTCCTATGGTCCGTTTGGATTGTGAAGATTTGAAGACAGGCCTAACAAACAAAGCAAAAGCGTTTGCAAACATATTACTAAATGACGTAGCTTCAAAACATAGGAAAGAAAATGAAAGGTAAGTAGAATTAGTTGCCAAACTCAGAATTATGGGGCTAAAAGAAATAGTTTGCTAGTAACAATTCCTGTTTAAAAATAAAAGATTAAAATATAAGTACTTGCAAGTTTTTCTCCATAGCTACTTCCTAAGAGGGTTTCGTTATAGTCTTGTTGGTTTGGTTTCTTTTCGTTTGATACTGTTTGAGACTAGTTTTGAGGCAACCCAGGATTTTTTTTAAAAAAGAAATTGACGTACATCAGCTTTTGGATACAGGTTGCATGGTAATGAAAAAACCATAGACTTTCAGTGATATTGGGAAGATCTGGGATCATTCCTGACCACGATACTGACTTATTGTGTCACCTAGTTTGTTTTTTGCATCTGTAAAATGGAGACAGTAATACCTAGTTGGCAGGATGGCTATAGATTGGATTCATGAACTAGTGGCCTACTAGCTGAATGTGTCATGCAAATGTGTTTTATTTGTCTCACATTGTTTTTTATTTTGTTTAAACTAATTTTGAATTTGCTATCAACATTTCAAAATTAGGAGTTTTCACACACACACACACACACACACACACACACACACACACACACACTCTCTCTCTCTCTCTCTCTCTCTCTCCAGATCTCTTACTTTTCTTGAAAAAGTGGGAAGACCATGCCACATTAGGCCTATAGTGGTAAATGGAGTTGAGATGAAACTTTCCCATTGACAGGGAGAATGGCCTCTGGTTTGTTCATCCAGTGCTCAAGCAACTGATCCTCTAAATAATTTAACTTATTTGTTACCTGTCTGGCCCCAGAGGACTTTCAGTTTGCAACTTCTAGAAGGATTAAAACTAATATTTATATAAATCACCTAGCACAGTGCCTGGAACATAGTATAGTACTCAAGAAATGTTAGCCATTATGTTTATTTTCCCAGAAGCAATGTAAGAGAATTATGTGCCTTGGAATCAGAGAGACCTGGATTTGAATCCTGTCTCTGCCATGAACTAGTTCCGTGACTCTAGGCAAATTACTTAATTTCCCTAAGCCTCAATTTCCTGCGGTGCCAACTATGAAAAATAATACCTTCCTTGCAGGACTAATGTTAGGATCACAGATAACATTTGTAAAGTATCTAGCACCATGCTTGGCATAGAATAGGCACCCAATAAAGGGAGCTATCACATCAATAAATATTTTTAAATGAATAAAAAATACATGACTCTCAGAAAGTTAAGTATTGGTCAGCTGTACTTTGTACAAAATTATACTACAAAAAGATGTTGAAGATGGTAAAGTATTAGACTCTTCATTTCTAACAATCCCGTTGAGTAAGAGCAGTGACAATACCATAGTTAATTTAAAAAATTTTTATGTTTGACATGACTTTTTTGGTATTTATTTTTGTAATATCTGTCACTTTTCTGGAAAATTCTTTCAACAAAATAACTGTCTTATTATAAACCTATGATATAAGAGCAGCTGAAAAGTCCATTTTCCTCTGCCTCTTTCATTCTTTGATTCTTTCCGGTTTAAGTTCCATACTTGAGATAGGTAACATCAAAAGGAGGAAATATGTGCCACTATGTTAAGCACAATTTATTAAATAAATTAATAATTATTAAAGAACAATTTTCTTACTTCATAGTTTGGTTTAGTATCTGCTTGGGCCACCTTGCCCTCAGTAATCTTGTTTGCCTCCTTTTCTTTTCTTTTCTTTCTTTTTTTTTTGTTTTTGGCCATGCCACGCGGCATGTGGTATCTTAGTTCTCCGACCAGGGATCGAACCCATGCCCCCGCAGTCGAAGCACGGAGTCCTAACTACTGGACCGCCAGGGAATTCCAGCCTCTTTTTCTTTTGCTGTAATGTCACTCCCCAAGGGACTCAGATTCTGCTCTAGTAAGAAGAAAGCACCCACAGTAGAATCATCTGTCTTTTTTGCATTATCGACATTAATGCATCCTCCTAAAATTTTGATAATCAAGAATTAACTGCCAAGCCCTACATTATCTGATTCCTGCTCATCTCTACAATTTCATGTTACGTCCTCTCCTTTGTATTCACATTGCCCTGCTTGCCATTCCTAAACTATGCGAAGCTTATTGCTACCTCAGGCTTTAATCCTTGCTATTTTTTCTTCCTTGGAAGCTTTTTTCCTGATATTTGAATGACTCATTTTTTCCTTCTCTCATCTTGAATATCACCTCTCTAGAGAGATATTTCCTGGCCACTTTATATAAAATACTGACCCCTTCTCTATACTCCATCATTCTTTATCCCTTTACTTTGCTTTTTTTTTTTCTTCATAGCACTTTTTACCACTTAACATTGTGTTATATATTTATGTGCTCTTGTCTCTCTCATCAACTTGAATGTAAGCTTTATGATGATAGGGACTTATCTATTTGCTGTTATATCTCCAGTGCTTAGAACTTTGCTTAGCACGTTGTAGGTACTCAATTATTTATTAGATGAATGAATAAGTATAATTACTCACATAATATAAATGAAATACCTGCATGAACTAAAATTTATTTTTAAAATCACTTACCTCTTTTGTACTTTGTTTTTGCAAGGGTTTTTTCTGATATTTCTAATAATGGCATGACAGTACTGATACTGCCAAGTACAAGGAAAAAAATTCTATGAAATATACCTTTAGTTGAATAATGGCTATAGGGTATCTAGGTTCATACTTACATACATATATATTCTGAAAGAATCATAGATTTTTAAATGTATACAGAGGTTTGATCTTTTTACTTACCACATTTCACAAGGGACACTAATAATAATAATAATTAAGCTGATGATTATACTAAAAATTATAGTTATAGTTACCAGTAATTGAGAGTGTACTGTGTGCTAGGCTCTTTTACATTCATTATTCATTATTGTATTACAACAATCCTGCAAGATGAATGTTAATAACTTCATTTTACAAATATGAAAGATAAACCTATGAGATTTACATAAGTTCTCAAAGCTAGTAGCAGCTGAGGCAGGATTTAGACGTAGGGCTGCTTGATCCAAAGCATGCTCTATGTCACACAGAAAATGTTACCTTAATTTTATAGATTTTATAGATGTATGATGTATCCTGAGTTATATCAGATAAGTTATGCTTAAATATTTTAAGATATATTAGTGAATTAACCAATTTTCTTAGGATCACAGTTCCTATTTTATAGTAATCATAATAAAATTTATTTAGTGTGATAGAGCATTAATTACTTTAACTATAATAAAGCAGGGTATTATGTCAGTATTTGCAGTGAATTTGAAGCAATCAAAGAGCATGCATTAAAAGTCCCTGAGACAACAGAAGAGATGATGGAGCTCATATCTTACGTAGAAAAAGCCCGGACTGTAAGAATTAATGAGTTGGTTTCACGGATCAAGGTAAGAATTTTTAAATTTACATATTTTAAAATATTTTTTTCATTGTGAAATATGATAAACATATTGGAAGTGTATAAAACATATAGTTAAACAAAGTTATAAAAAAACACAAAGTTATAAAGTGAACACCTATGTTGCCATCACCAAGGTCAAGAAATAGGATATTGCCAGCACCCTAGAAACCCTCTGCGTATGACTATCTGACCATAACTACTTCCCTTCCTTTACCTCCTAGAGGTGTCGACTTGGTTTCTACAGTAATCTTTTTTATTTTTCTTTAGTTCCACCTTAACAAAGGTTTAAAAAAATATTTTCTTTTATAGTTTCTACATTTAGTAGTACATATGCTTATACTTTCCCCACCACAAGGTTATATACCTATTCACCTATATTGTACTCTAATTTTTGTTTAAAAATGTGAAATATAGGGACTTCGCTGGCGATCCAGTGGTTAAGATGCCGTGCTTCCACCGCAGGGGGCATGGGTTTGATCCCTGGTCGGGGAACTAAGATGTCACATGCCGCACGGCATGGCTGAAAGGAAAAAAAAAAAAAAATTAAAATACAATACACACCAAAAATTGCATAAAAAATAAATTGTACAATTTAAAATGTTATAAAGTAAACATCCAGTAATTATCATCCAGGGAAAGAAATAGAAGCTTGTCAACACTCTAGAAGCCCATTACAATCTCCTGTCTTTTTCTGGGTGTGAACACTATCCTGACTTTTATAGTAGTCATTTCCTGCTCTTCTTTGTAGTTTTACCATCTAAATATGCATTCCTAATCAATATAGCTACTTTTTGTTTCATTTTGATCTTTATATAAATAGAATCATACTATTTCTATTCTTTTGTGTCTTGTCAACATTGTTAGTAATGTCATTGTTCCTTAACTTTCATTTATTTTCATTGATGTCTGGTACTCATATTATATAACCATAGAATAATTTATTATTTTAATTTTACTGTTCTGGATAGTTGAGTTGTTTCTACTTTTGCTACTAAAAGCAATGCTTCTGGGAACATTTCTGTATGTGTACGCTGGTGCGTATATTCATGCATTTCTTCCAGGTGTTATAAGATATACTTATTTTCACCTTTACTAGCTAAGGCAAAACTCTTTTCTAAAGTAGTTCCAATTTTATACTCCTATCAGCAGTGTTTAAGAGTCCTGTTGTTTTATATCCTTACCCATACCTGCTATTGTGAGATATTTAAAATTTTGCCAGTCTGTTGGGTGGAGGTTACTGAATTTTTAATTTGCATTTTCCTGAAAAAAAAATTTTTCGTATGCTTATTGACCGTTTGGAGCTCCTCTTTTGTGAAATACTAGTATTTTTTTTTAATTAAAAGAAAATTTTATTTTTAAATTTTTATTTATTTATATTTAAAATTGAAGTATACTTGATGTACAATATTATATGTTACAGGTGTACAATATAGTGATGTGCAATTTTTAAAGGTTATGTTCCATTTATAGTTATTATAAAATATTGGCTCTATTTCCTGTGTTCTACAATGTATCCTTGTGGCTTATTTTATGCATAATAGTTTGTACCTCTTAATCCCATACCCCTATAATGCCTCTCCCCCTTCCCCCTCCCCACTGGTTTGTTCTCTAAATCTGTGAATCTGTTCCTTTTTTTGTTATATTCACTAGTTTGTTGTATTTTTTAGATTCCACATATAAGTGATATCATTCAGTATTTTTCTTTCTCTATCTGGCTTTCTTTCTCTCTATTTCACTTAGCATAATACCCTCCAAGTCCATCCATATTGTTACAAATGGGAAATTTTCATTCTTTTTTATGGCTGTGTAGTATTTCACTCCAGTACATGTCTTTTACCTATTTTTCTTTTGGGTTGTGTGTCCTTTTCTAATTGATTTATAGTAGTTTTTAAAAAAATTGTGATAAGATATACATAACATAAAGTTTACCATCTTTACCTTTTTTTGGGGGGGGGGGTTACGCGGGCCTCTCACTGTTGTGGCCTCTCCCGCTGCGGAGCACAGGCTCCGGATGCGCAGGCTCACCGACCATGGCTCACGAGCCCAGCCACTCCGCGGCATGTGGGATCTTCCCAGACCGGGGCACGAACCCGTGTCCCCTGCATTGGCAGGCGGACTCTCAACCACTGCGCCACCAGAGAAGCCCCATCTTAACCATTTTTAAGTGTATAGTTCAGTGTAGTAGTTTTGAATATATTATTGATTTATTTATTTCAGTTTTTAATGGTGTTTTGATGAATGGAAGTTCTTAATTTTAATGTATTTCACTCTGTATTTATTTCAGTTTTTAATGGTGTTTTGATGAATGGAAGTTCTTAATTTTAATGTATTTCACTCTGTATTTATTTCAGTTTTTAATGGTGTTTTGATGAATGGAAGTTCTTAATTTTAATGTAGTCAAGTGGAGCAAATTTTTTTTTTTTTCTTTTTATAGCTAGTGCTTTCTGTATCTTGTTTAAGAAATCCTTTTCTACCCAGGGTCATCAAGATTTTTTTCTTGTGTCCTTTTCTGGAAGCTGTTTAGTTTTGCCTTTCAGGTTTAGATTTTCAGTCTTCCTGGATTTTATTTCTGTGAATGATGTGAGGTCCTATTTAATTACTTTTTCATATGCATGAGCAGTTACATATTTATTGAAGAGACTATACTTTCCCCACTGCTCTGCAGTGCCATCTCTATTATATATCAAGTGTCCCTATATGTGCAGATCTGTTTTAAGACATTCTATTCTGTTTTATTGGCCTTTTGTCTATCCTTGTATCAATACCACACTGACTTAATTACAACAGCTTAATTGTAATAGCAATAATAATTCTTGATTCCCGGTAGAGCATGTCCTCCCACTCTATTCTTCATCAAGTTTCTTGTTTGTTCTTGGCTATTAGTATTTTCATATAAATTTTAGAATTAGATGATCACAACCCATAAAATAACGTTTTGGGATTTTCATTGAGATTGCATAAAATTGATAATAAACGTAGAGAATTAGCATCTTTCCAATATAAATTTTAGAATCAGTTTTTCACATTCTGCAAAAATCTGTTGGAATTTTGATTAGAAATGCATTAAATAGATGGAGAGAATCAGTACATACACTGTGGAGTCTTCCAGTTCATGATATATCATTTATTCATTTACCTCTTCTTTAACATCTCTTAATATTTTATAATTTTCTCTGTAGAGGTTGTGCACATCTTTTGTTAGTTATATTTTCAGGTACTTGATATCTTTTAATGTTATATTAAATTATATCTTAAATTTTTCATCTTATCTTAGTTACTTGAATACAAAAATACAATTAACTTATATTAATAGACTTTAAAAAAGTTTTAGATTTACAAAAAAAACCTAGTAGATAGTACAGAGAGTTCCCATATTACACACACATCCTCACACAGTCAATTTTCTCATTATTAACGTCTTACACTAATATGGTACATTTGTTATAATTATTAAACCAATACTGATATATTATTAACTAAAGTCCATAGTTTATTCAGATTTCCTTAGTTTTTACTGAAAGCCCTTTTTCTATCTCAGGAACTCATCTGAGATACCACATTGTATCTAGTTGTCATGTATCCTTAGGCTTCTCTTGGCTCTGAGAGTTTCTTAGGTTTTCCTTGCTTTTGATGTTCTTGATAGTTTTGAGAAGTAGGAATTTGTCTGCTATTTTTCTCATGATTAGAACGGGGTAGTCGGTTTTTTGGAGGAGAATCACAAAGGAAAAGTGCCATTTTCATCACGTCATTTCAAGGATACATATTATCAACATGGCATTTGATGTTGAGCTTGATCACCGGCAGAAGTAGTGTTTATCATGTCTCTCCACTCTTTTCTCCCCCTTTCCATACTGTCTCCTTTGGAAGGAAGTCACTGTATGCATCCACACTTAAGAACTGGGAGTTGTGCTTTCCTCCTTTACAGTAGGGTAGCTACATTATTTATTTGGAATTATTCTGCATAGGAGACTTGTTTCTTCTCTGCTGCTTTTTAATTTATTCAATGATTTATTTATATGAACTTATGTATATTTATTTTATACTTTGACTATAATATAATATAAAATTTATTTTTATATGCAAAGTAATAGCTATCACTAAATTTTTTCTTAATTAAAAAAATTTTATTTAAATATCCTAACTTTAAAATTTATATATTTTTTTCTCTTTTTAATTTTAACAGTTTATCTGAAGATTCTTTTGGAATGTCTACATATACTATTTTATAACTAGTAGTTAATGACAGTTTTGGTTTTGTCCTTATCAAACATTACACATTTCTAAAACTTTATTTTCTTTGCTATTATGGACTGGTTAGGATCTTTAGTAATGTTGAATAGAAGTCATCTTGATCCCAATCTCAAAGGGAAAGGCTTCAAGATTTCACTATTAAGTATGAAATTTGCTATAGGTTTTTTATAGGTTCCCTTATGAGATTAGTAAATTCTCTTCTATGGGAGGGTGGGGAGGATGCATTGGGAGATTGGGATTGACATATGCACACTACTATATATAAAATAGATAACTAGTAAGAACCTACTGTATAGCACAGGGAACTCTACTCAGTACTCTGTAATGACCTATATGGGAATGGGATCTAAACAAGAGTGGATATATGTATATGTATAACTGATTCACTTTGCTGTACAGCAGAAACTAATGAAATATTATAAATCAACTATACTCCAATAAAAATTAAGTGAAAAACATTACTGTGAATGCATGTTGAATTTTATCTTTTTTTTTTTTTTGCATCTATTGGGGTGATCTTATGCTTTTTCTCCTTTAATCTATTAATATAATTGATTACATGAATCAGATTTTATTAGGTTAATTTCTACATGCAACATAATACATATATGATGCATTCTGCATATTATATATATTATATACATATACAGCAAATATGTAAGCTATAGAGGGTAAAGATATTCAACTTCTCTATTCAGGTAAATCTGTTGGTTTTAAAGGTTTTTGTTTTGTTTTGGTTTGGTTTTGCCATTCACCCCTAAACTCTTTCTAGACAATTGCTGTATGCTAATGGTAGGCAAAAAAAGTGGTACTGTCACTGAAGATGCAAAACAAAATAAAAGATGCTAAAATCTTTGTCAACAAAGATTCAAAATTAAATACATAAGAATAAAAAATGTAAAATCTTTTAAAAGAAAAAAATTTAAAGGGTTGCTGAACAAAAGCTGCATATTTCATCATCATTTTCAGTTATCTACATGGAGACTCAAGAGTACATTTCTGTTAAGTCAACTGCAAGTGAAAACTTTTAAAAAGCTTTATTTCTGGTATAAAAATCTGCAATTGTGTGGTATGAAGCCAAATAAATAACCCTACAGTTATTGAAATACCCATATGGTTTGGGTAATATGAAATATCAGTTAACAATGTGAGTCAGATTGAAATTTGAGAGAGTATTAGAAATTGTTATTGGTTCTCTTTTTCATAATGCTTTAGATTTTGTATATGGTTTAATATACCTGGAGTTTCTTCTGTAGGAATCCAAACGCCGGATGAGTTACTTTTTAGATGTATTTCTATTTCCTCCAGAAGACTTAGCTTTAAATTCAGCTGTCCTTATGTGGCCTTGGAAAATTAATCCCATCTTTGATGAAAATGATGAGGTGAATATATTTTTCAATATGTAGTTTTGTATTATGATATTTTAAGCACAATGTTCGTTTAATTTTCATACATACATGCCATCTACCTTTAAAAAGTATCTTCATGTGTCCGTATGATTTTGGGGTTAGCCACATTTATGGCCCTGCAGGCTTAGGCTTAACCCACAAAGTTGTAAAGAGTGGGACTGACAGGGCTTCCCTGGTGGCACAGTGGTTGAGAGTCCGCCTGCCGATGCAGGGGACACGAGTTTGTGCCCCAGTCCGGGAAGATCCCACATGCCGCGGCGCGGCTGGGCCCGTGAGCCATGGCCGCTGGGCCTGCGCGTCCGGAGCCTGTGCTCCGCAACGGGAGAGGCCACAACAGTGAGAGGCCCGCGTACCACAAAAAAAAAAAAAAAAAAAAGTGGGACTGACATTAAAAAAGTCAGAACTATTTACAAATTAATAATAATAATTGTAAGCTCTGTGCTATTAAATCATTTAATACTCACAAAAATCCCAGGTGCTCCTATTTTCCCCATTTCATAGATGAGAAAAATGAGTTTCAGAGAAGTTAAGTAACTTTCCCAGGAAGAAGTAGCAGATTCAGGATTTTATATAAGACTGAATATAGTTCAGATTTTGAAAAAGTCCTAATGTAAACTAGTTTCTCCTAAACTGGGAAGTGAGATGGTATAGTAGTAATGAAAAGCATGGACTTCAGTTAGATAAGCCAGAGTTCTAATCCAGATTTTGACTTTTATGATTTTGTGACATTGGACATGCCTCTTAACCTCTATATGCTTAAATTTCTTTACCTCTGAAATGAGGATACTAATACTTGTGGTAATATAGGTAGAGTGTTTAATCAATCTTGACATAACAAGTGCTCAATATATGGTAGCTTTTATTATTTTCCCAGAATCTGTTAAATAGTTAAAGTATCTATTTAATAAATAAGAATTGTTACAGTCACTTCAGAGATATAGGAAAGTTTTTCTGTGTGGTTTTGTGGTTTATTATTCTTTTCATTTTTATATCAGTCAATGTTTTATTTTTGTACAATGTTTTGTTTTTACTTCGCTGATGTTTTTTGTTACTGTATAAAGCATTCGGATTTCTGATTTGATAATTCTTTGCTTTGTAACAAAATAGTTAACATGAATAATTTTCTTTTAAAGCTCCTTGAGAATGCTAAACATAAAAAAGAAAGTGAGCTAATAGAAAAGAGAGAGAAACTGATTTTGGAAATAGAAAAGGAATCACGCCGCATGGAAGAGTTTGCAGAATTTGCAGAACTGGACCGCATGCAGCAGGTCTGATAAATATAGACAGTAGCTATGGCAGGCTGGTAGATTAATACAGGACATGTTTCTATAATATAGAAAAACCTGTGCTTACTAAGGCAAACAGAGGCCTGACTCTTAGGCCTGGGACTGCTGCTAATTATGTAATCTTTTTTTGTGATTTAGTTTTCTATTTGTAAGATAGACATAACCATACCTTTTGCTGTGTCATGGTGATGTTGTGAAGTTGATGTTTAAAGTTGCTATATAAATGCAAGGACATAGCCTATGCAGTATTATATAATTTTATTTTTATAACATTTCTTGGGTATTTCTTGAAATAAAAAATTATTTGCTTTCAGTATGTGACAGATGTAAGACAACTACAAAAACGTATTCAGGAATCTGAAGAAGCAGTTCAATTTATTAATAAAGAAGAGGAACTTTTCAGATGGGAACTGACAAAATATCCTGAACTGGATAAATTAAAAATTAACATTGAGCCCTATCAGAAGTTTTTTAATTTAGTTTTGAAGTGGCAACGAACAGAAAAACGGTAATTTCTGGTAATAAAAAATTAAGTAAAGATATACAAAGATTTATAAAATGTACATTGATTGTTGTTGTTGGCTAGGTGTTTAAAAGTAGGATTTATCTGTCCATTTGAAAGAGAAACCAAATATTATATAGAAGCATCAAATATTGCTAAGGCGCCACCTAGCCTTACTAATATAATATCTAAAGTCTCACCTGGGTTTTCCAGAGTTGATTCATTTTTTAATGCAATTAATTCATTTGACTCATTCATTTGACACTAAGAATTAGAAGTATGGAGTCAAATCAGCATTTCATCTGGATACTGTTAGTTGTCCGTTTACAGTCTGATTCATATTTTTGCACATGCAGCATAGCTGAAATTGTGGTTTTAGTATTGTCTGTCATCATTCTATCTGTGTGACTGAGAAAAACTGTTAATTGCTCTTGTTCTCAGTTATTTCTACTATAAAATGAAGGGCCTAGCCTAAAGAATCTGTAAGGCCTTTTCACACACCAGAAGTCTCTGAGTTTAATATTTTTTAAATTAAAATATCCTATTTTTTTCACTTAATTCTGTTTTTAATCATTCTTCCTTAGTCTTTTTTCTTTAATAAATTTATTTGTTTATTTTTGACTGTGTTGGTTATTCATTGCTGCATGCAGGCTTTTTCTAGTTGCGGCGAGCGGGGGCTACTCTTCGTTGTGATGTGCGGGCTTCTCGTTGCAGCAGCTTCTCTTGTTGTGGGGCACGGGCTCTAGGCGCACAGGCTTCAGTAGTTGTGGCTCGTGGGCTCTAGAGCACAGACTCAGTAATTGTGGCTTGCGGGCTCTAGAGCACAGACTCAGTAGTTGTGGCGCACAGGCTTAATTGCTCCACGGCATGTGGGATCTTCCTGGACCAGGGGTCAAACCCGTGTCCCCTGCATTGGCAGGCAGATTCCTAACCACTGTGCCACGAGGGAAGCCCTTCTGAGTTTAATATTACTTTTTCTTTCAATTCAGGTGGATGGATGGAGGGCTTTTGGACCTTAATGGGGAAAGCATGGAAGCTGATGTAGATGAATTTTCCCGAGAAATTTTTAAGACTCTGAAATTTTTCCAAACAAAGCAAAGGAAGGAATTACAAGAAAAAAGAAAGGCAGCAAAAAGACGATCTCTGGGAGAAGAGAAACTTGAAGAAGAACCAAAAGAGAATCCTACTATTACTATGTGCACTGCAGTAATGGAGCAGATAAAAGTTATTAAGGTATAAACACATTTAATGACATTTTTAAAAGCCCTGGTAGAGTTGTTTGCATCAAGTGCTAGTGAAGAGAAATGGAAAAACTGGAAAGCAAAACCAAAGCTGAATCCAGAAAACTTGACCTATTAATACATGCTTCATTCTTTCCTGATGATGTCATCGAAATCAATCCCTTCATAGAACAATACTTAACAAATAGAAGACTGTAATGACCAGTTACAATGATTGGAAGAGGGTAAAAAATTACTAGAATAAACAAGTTAGCCTATACTATGGGCAGCAACCCAGGGTACCAATTAGCTGAGAAAGGTTTGGAGTCACACTACCTAGGTTTATATCACAATTCTGCGCTTGGTAATGGCAATATGCCACTTGTGCAAGATATTTAACTTCTCATGCCTCATTTATAAATAGAGGATAATAACAGTTTTTGTGACAGTAAATAATACATCTACCTTCCCAAGGCAGTACTGGCAGTGGTTCTAGTGGTAGTGCCAAGTTTCCACTGTCGGCATGCTCAGAGTGCAAACTCTGCTTTTCAACATTGTTCCTGTCTGTGTCTAGCACTCTCAGATATACTATGAGCTGCCTGAAAATTTTTTTAAAGTAACTACTTAAAATTTTTTTCAATATTTAATAAATTTGCATGGTTTAAAAATATAAAAAGATATACCTGAACGGTCTCCTTGCTGTGTTTCTCACCTGTTATTAGGTTATCAATGTTACTAGTTTCTATTGTATACTTCAGGGTATTTTTACATGTATAACAATGTGAATATATATTCTAATCCTTCCATCTTTTTACATAAAAATAGAATACTGAAAAAAAATAGCATACCGTTTATATTATTTCCCCCCTTTGTTTTAATTTATCTTGGAGACCTTTTCTTATTGTATATAGAGTGTTTTCATTCTTTTTTACACCTATAAATATTATATATTGGTGTAAAATTTCTGTGTGTGAAGGTGTGACTGTAAGGTAAATTGCCAAAGAGTAAATTCCAGGTTAAAATATTACAGTTGAATTACCTTCTATATGGGTTTTACCAGTATGTTCTCTCACCAACCTTGACAACAGAATATCATCAAACTTGGGTGTTTGTTAATCTGCTAGAAGAATTTCATTTTTCTTATTACATAAAATGTTAAGCCTAAATTAATATATTTAAGAATATTTTGTATTTCTTTGCCTGTGAGCTATTTGGTCTTCTTGTCTATTGTTTTAATTGAATTTATGGTCTTTTTTCTTACTGATTTCTAGTCCTAGAAACAGGACTAGGGAGATTAGGCTTTGTATGTTAATATTAATAGTATGTTAATATTTTATTGAAGATTTTTGAGATTATGTTCAGAAGCAATGTTGGTCTTAATTTTCTTTTCTTGTAATATCTTTGTCAGGTTTTGCTATCAGGATTATGTTGGCCTTATGAAACAAATGGGAAATTTTATCTCTATTTTCCAAAAGAGTTTTGTATAAAATTGTTATTATCTCTTTCTTAAATATTTTAGAGAAACGTTTGCTAGTGAAACCATTGACCTGGAGCTTCATGGGAAGGATTTTGAAAACAGTTTTAATTTTTAAAATAGATATAGGAATATTCAGATTTGTGTTAATTTTTTGTCAATTTTGGTAAATTGTATTTTTCAAGGAATTTTTCCATTTTCTAAAGTTGTTAAATTTATTGCCATAAAGTTGCTCATAATATTTATTTATTATCTTTTAATGTTGGTGGAATCTATAGGGATAACTCCTTTTTCATTCCAAATATCAATAATTTAAATTTTCTCTCTTTTTTCTTAATCAGCCTAGTTAGGGATTTAGTTATAGTTTATTGTTAACATTTAAGCCTTTGGTCTTTTTTTTTTTTTTTTTCGGTACGCGGGCCTCTCACTGTTGTGGCCTCTCCTGTTGCGGAGCACAGGCTCCGGATGCGCAGGTCTAGCGACAATGGCTCACGCGCCCAGCCGCTCCGCGGCACGTGGGATCTTCCCGGACCGGGGCATGAACCCGTGTCCCCTGCATCGGCAGGCGGACTCTCAACCACTGCGCCACCAGGGAAGCCCGATCATATATGGTTTTTATTCTTCAATTTGTTAATATGGTGTATCACATTCATTGATTTGTGTATGTTGAAGAATCCTTGCATCTCTGGGATAAATCCCACTTGATCATGGTGTATGATCCTTTTTTTAAACATCGTTATTGGAGTATAATTGCTTTACAGTGGTGTGTTAGTTTCTGCTTTATAACAAAGTGAATCAGCTATATATATGCATATATTCCCATATCTCTTCCCTCTTGTGTCTCCCTCCCACCCTCCCTATCCCACCCCTCTAGGTGGTCACAAAGTACAGAGGAGCTGATCTCCCTGTGCTATGCGGCTGCTTCCCACTAGCTATCTGTTTTACATTTGGTAGTATATATAAGTCCATGCCACTCTCTCACTTCATCCCTGCTTACCCTTCCCCCTCCCCGAGTCTTCAAGTCCATTCTCTACGTCTGCATCTTTATTCCTGTCCTGCCCCTAGGTTCTTCAGAACCTTTTTTCCCCCCTAGATTCCATATATATGTTTTAGCATATGGTATTTGTTTTTCTCTTTCTGACTTAATCACTCTGTATGACAGACTCTAGGTCCATCCACCTCACTACAAATAACTCAGTTTCATTTCTTTTTATGGCTGAGTAATATTCCATTGTATATATGTGCCACATCTTCTTTACCCATTCATCTGTTGATAGACACTTAGGTTGCTTCCATGTCGATGGCTATTGTAAATTGAGCTGCAGTGAACATTTTGGTACATGACTCTTTTTGAATTATGGTTTTTTCAGGGTATATGCCCAGTAGTGGGATTGCTGGGTCGTATGGTAGTTCTATTTTGAGTTTTTTAAGGAACCTCCATACTATTCTCAATAGTGGCTGTATCAATTTACATTCCTACCAAGAGTGCAAGAGGGTTCCCTTTTCTCCACACGCTCTTCAGCATTTATTGTTTGTCGAATTTTTGATGATGGCCATTCTGACTGGTGTGAGGTGATACCTCATTGTAGTTTTGATTTGCATTTCTCTAATGATTAGTGATGTTGAGCGTTCTTTCATGTGTTTGTTGGCAATCTGTATATCTTCTTTGGAGAAATGTCTATTTAGATCTTCTGCCCATTTTTGTATTGGGTTGTTTGTTTTTTTTGATATTGAGCTGCATGAGCTGCTTGTAAATTTTGGAGATTAATCCTCTGTAAGTTGCTTCATTTGCAAATATTTTCTCCCATTCTGAGGGTTGTCTTTTCGTCTTGTTTATGGTTTCCTTTGCTGTGCAAAAGCTTTTAAGTTTCATGAGGTCCCATTTGTTTATTTTTGTTTTTATTTCCATTTCTCTAGGAGGTGTTCTAAAAGGATCTTGCTATGATTTATGTCATAGAGTGCTCTGCCTATGTTTTCCTCTAAGAGTTTGATAGTGTCTGGCCTTACATTTAGGTCTTTAATCCATTTGGAGTTTATTTTTGTGTATGGTGTTAGGGAGTGTTCTAGTTTCATTCTTTTACATGTAGCTGTCCCGTTTTCCCAGCACCACTTATTGAAGAGACTGTCTTTCCTCCATTGTATACTCTTGCCTCCTTTATCAAAGGTAAGGTGACCTTATGTGTGTGGGTTTATCTCTGGGCTTTCTATCGTGTTCCACTGATCTATATTTCTCTTTTTGTGCCAGTACCATACTGTCTTGTTTACTGTAGCTTTGTAGTGTAATCTGAAATCAGGGAGCCTGATTTCTCCAGCTCCATTTTTCTGTCTCAAGATTGCTTTGGCTATTTGAGGTCTTCTGTGTTTCCATACAAATTGTGAAGTTTTTTGTTCCAGTTCTGTGAACAATGCCATTGGTAGTTTGATAGGGATTGCATTGAATCTGTAGATTGCTTTGGGTAGTATAGTCATTTTCACAATGTTGATTTTTCCAGTCCAAGAACACAGTATATCTCTCCATCCGTTTGTAGCATCTTTAATTTCTTTCATCAGTGTCATAGTTTTCTGTATACAGGTCTTTTTTCTCCATAGGTAGGTTTATTCCTAGGTATTTTATTCTTTTTCTTGTAGTGGTAAATGGGAGTGTTTCCTGAACTTCTCTTTCAGATTTTTCATCATTAGTGTATAGGAATGCAAGAGGTTTCTGTGCATTAATTTTGTATCCTGCTACTTACCAAATACATTGATTTGCTCTAGTAGTTTTCTGGTAGCATCTTTAGGATTCTCTATGTATAGTATCATGTCATCTGCAAACAGTGGCAGATTTAAATCATCTTTTCCGATTTGGATTCCTTTTATTTATTTTTGTTATCTGATTGCTGTGGCTAAAACTTCCAAAACTATTTTGAAGAATACTGGTGAGAGTGGACAACCTTGTCCTGTTCCTGATCTTAAAGGAAATGGTTTCTTCAGATTTTCATCATTGAGAATGATGTTGGCTGTGGGTTTGTCATATATGGCCTTTATTATGTTGAGGTAAGGTCCCTCTATGCCTATTTTCAGGGGGGTTTTATTATAAATGGGTGTTGAATTTTGTCAAAAGCTTTTTCTGCATCTATTGAAATGATCATATTGTTTTTCTCCTTTAATTTGTTAAGATGGTTTATCACATAGATTGATTTGCATATATTGAAGAATCCTTGCATCCCTGGGATAAACCCCACTTGATCATGGTGTATCATCCTTTTAATATGTTGTTGGATTCTGTTTGCTAGTGTTTTGTTCAGGATTTTTGCATGTATATTCATCAGTGATATTGGTCTGTAATTTTCTTTTTTTGTAGTATCTTTGTCTGGTTTTGGTATCAGAGTGATGGTGGCCTCGTAGAATGAGTTTGGGAGTGTTCCTTCCTCAGCAATTTTTTGGAAGACTTTGAGAAGGATGGGTGTTAGCTCTTTTCTAAATGTTCGATAGAATTCACCTGGGAAGCCATCTGGTCCTGGACTTCTTTTTGTTGGAAGATTTTAAATCACAGTTTCAATTTCATTACTTGTGATTGGTCTGTTCATATTTTCTATTTCTTCCTGGTTCAGTCTTGGAGGGTTATATCTTTCTAAGAATTTGTCCATTTTTTCCAGGTTGTCCATTTTATTGGCATAGAATTGCTTGTAGTAGATGCTTAGGATGCTTTGTATTTCTGCGGTGTCTGTTGTAACTTCTCTTTTTTCATTTCTAATTTTATTGATTTGAGTCCTCTCCCTCTTTTTCTTGATGAGTCTGGCTAAAGGTTTATCAATTTTGTTTATCTTCTCAAATACCCAGTTTTTAGTTTTGTTGATCTTTGCTATTGTTTTCTTTGTTTCTATTTCATTTATTTCTTCTCTTATCTTTATGATTTCTTTCATTCAACTTACTTTGGGTTGGTTTGTTCTTCTTTCTCTAGTTCCTTTAGGTGTAAGGTTACATTGCTTATTTGAGATTTTTCTTGTTTCTTCCCTCTTAGAACTGCTTTTTACTTCCCTCTTAGAACTGCTTTTGCTGCATCCCATAGGTTTTAGATGGTCATGTTTTCATTGTCATTTGTCTCTAGGTATTTTGATTTCCTCTTTGATTTCTTCAGTGATCTCTTGGTTATTTAGTAACGTATTGTTTAACCTCCACGTGTTTGTGTTTTTTACATTTTTTCCCCTGCAGTTGATTTCTAATTTCATAGTATTGTGGTCAGAAAAGATGCTTGATATGATTTCAGTTTTCTTAGATTTATCAAGGCTTGATATGTGACCCAAGATGTGATCTATCTTGGGGAATGATCCATGTGCACTTGAGAAGAAAGTGTAATCTGCCATTTTTGGATGGAATGTCCTATAAATATCAATTCAATCTATCTGGTCTGTTGTGTCATTTAAAGCTTGTGTTTCCTTATTAATTGTCTGTCTGGATGATCTGTCCATTGGTGTAAGTGAGGTGTTAAAATCCCCCACTATTATCGTGTTACTGTCAATTTCCTCTTTATAGCTATTAGCATATGCCTTATGTATTGAGGTGCTCCTGTGTTGGGTGCATATATATTTATAATTGCTATGTCTTCTTTGATTGTTCCCTTGATCATTATGTAGTGTCCTTCTTTGTCTCTTGTAACATTCTTTATTTTAAAGTCTATTTTATCTGATATGAGTATTGCTACTCCACCTTTCTTTGGATTTCCATTTGCATGGAATTTCTTTTTCCATCCCCTCACTTTCAGTCTGTATGTGTCCCTAGGTCTGAAGGGGGTCTCTTGTAGAGAGCATATATATACGGGTCTTTTTTTTTGTATCCATTCAGCGAGCCTGTGTCTTTTGGTTGGAACATTTAATCCATTCACATTTAAGTTATTGATATGTATGTTCCTATTACCATTTTCTTAGTTGTTTTGGGTTTGTTTTTGTAGGTCCTTTGCTTCTCTTGTGTTTCCCACTTAGAGAAGTTCCTTAAACATTTGTTATAGAGGTGGTTTGGTGGTGCTGAATTCCCTTAGCTTTTGCTTGTCTGTAAAGCTTTTGATTTCTCTGTTGGATCTGAATGAGATCCTTGCTGGGTATAGTAATCTTGGTTGTAGGTTCTTCCCTTTCATCACTTTAAATATATCATGCCACTCCCTTCTGGCTTGTAGGGTTTCTGCTGAGATATCAGGTTTTAACCTTATGGGAGTTCCCTTGTATGTTATTTGTTGTTTTTCCCTTTTTGTTTTTAATAATTTTTCTTTGTCTTTCATTTTGGTCAGTTTGATTACTATGTGTCTCATCATGTTTCTCCTGGGTTTATCCTGCCTGGGACTCTCTGCACTTCCTGGAATTGGGTGTTTATTTCCTTTACCATATTAGGGAAGTTTTCAACTATAATCTCTTCAAATATTTTCTCAGGTCCTTTCTCTCTCTCTTCTCCTTCTGGTACCCCTATAATGCAAATGTTGGTGCATTTAATGTTGTCCCAGAGGTCTCTTAGACTGTCTTCATTTCTTTTCATTTTTTCTTCTTTATTCTGTTCCATGGCACTGAATTTACTATTCTGTCTTCCAGGTCATTTATCCATTCTTCTGCATCAATTATTCTGCTATTCATTCCTTCTAGTGCATTTAAAAAAATATATTTATTTTATTTATTTATTTTTGTCTGAGTTGGGTCTTCATTGCAGCACGGGCCTTCTCCAGTTGTGGCGAGCGGGGGCTACTCTTCATTGCAGTGCACGGCCTTCTCATTGCGGTGGCTTCTTTTTTTGCGGAGCATGGGCTCTATGCGTGAGGGCTTTAGTAGTTTTGGCACGTGGGCTCTAGAGTGCAGGCTCAGTAGTTGTGGTGCATGGGCTTAGTTGCTCCATGGCATGTGGGATCTTCCCAGACCAGGGCTCGAACCCATGTCCCCTGCATTGGCAGGCGGATTCTTAACCACTGTGCCAAACAGGGAAGCCCCTTTCTAGTGCATTTTTCATTTCGGTTATTGTATTGTTCATCTCTGTTTGTTCTTTAATTCTTGTAGGTGTTTGTTCTTTAATTCTTCTAGATCTTTGTTAAACATTTCTTTCATCTTTTCGATCTTTGCCTCCATTCATTTTCCGAGGTCCTTGATCATCTTCACTATCATTATTCTGAATTCTTTTTCTGGAAGGTGGCTTATCTCCACTTCATTTAGTTGTTTTTCTGGGGTTTTATCTTTTCCTTCATCTGGTAAATGGTCCTCTGCCTTTACATTTTGTCTATCTTTCTGTGAATGTGGTTTTCATTCCACAGGCTACAGGATTGTAGTTCTTGCTTCTGCTGTCTGCCCTCTGGTGGACGAGGCTATCCGGTTGATTGCTTTCATATCTGAATAAAAATTGTTACGTACTTATTATTTTATCATTAGTTTACTGTTTTTTCTTTGTTATTGGCTTGAATTTTTAATGATAGATTTATTGAGATATAATTCACATATAAAAGTTCACCTTTTAAATTATGTAGTTCCGTGGTTTCTTAGAATATTCACAGAGTTGTGTGATCATCACCACTATCTAATTTTAGAATAACTTCCTTACTCCAAAAAGTAAGCCCATGACCATTAGTAGTCACTGTCCATTCCCTCCTCCTCCCAGGCCCTGGTGTCCTATGAATCTACTTTCTGTCTCTATGGATTTATCGATTCTAGACATTTCATATAAATGGAATCATGTTGTTATATGGTCTTGGTGAATGACTTCTTTCTCCCTAGCATGTTTTCAAGGTTAACCCATGTGGTAATATGCCTCATACTCCATTCTTTTTTTTTTTTTTTTAATATTTATTTGGCTGCACCAGGTCTTAGTTGCGGCATGTGGGATCTAGTTCCCTGATCAGGGATTGAGCCTGGGCTTTCTGCATTGGGAGTGCAGAGTCTGAACCACTGGACTGCCAGGGAAGTCCCCATTCGTCTTTATTGATAAATAATATTCCATTATATGGATATACCACATTTTGTTTATCCATTCATCACTTAATGGACATTTGTGTTGTTTCTACTTTTTAGCCATTATGAGTAATGTTGCTATGAGTACTTATGTAAAAATTTTTGTGTTCTTATGTGTTTCACTTGATTTGGGTGTATATGTAGAAGTGGCATTGCAGGGTCTCATGGTAATTCTATGTTTAACTTTTTGAGGAACTGCAGACTGTCTTCCAAAGTGGCTGCACTGTTCCCACTTGCAATGCATGGGGGTTTCAGTTTGTCCACATCCTTGCCAAATTGTTATTGTCTATCTTTTTTTTTTTTTTTTTTTGCGGTACGCGGGCCTCTCACTGTTGTGGCCTCTCCCGTTGCGGAGCACAGGCTCTGGATGCGCAGGCTCAGCGGCCCTGGCTCATAGGACCAGCCACTCTGTGGCATGTGGGATCCCTCTGGACCGGGGCACGAACCCTTGTCCCCTGCATTGGCAGGCAGACTCTCAACCACTGCACCACCAGGGAAGCCCTGTCCGTCTTTTTGATTATGGCCATCCCAATGTGTGTGAAGAGGTGTCTCATTGTGGTTTTGATTTGCATTTACCTGATAACTAATGATGCTGAGCATCTTTTCATATGCATATTGGCCATTTCTATGTTTTCTATGGAGAAGTGTGTGTTCAGATCCTTTGCCCATTTTTAAATTGGGTTATTTACCTCTTTTTATTCAGTTGTACAAATTCTTTATATATTCTAGATACAAGTCGCTTATTAAATATAGATTAATTGATCAGAAGTGTGTGGGTTTATTTTTCTGGGCTCTCTATCCTGATCCGTTGATCTATGTGTCTGTTTTTGTGCCAGTGTAATATTGTTTTGATTACTGTATCATTGTAGTATAGTTTGAAATCAGGGAACTTTTTTTTTTTTTTTTTTGTATTTTTGGCTGCGTTTTTTTTTTTTGGTCTCCGTTACTGCATGCAGGCTTTCTCTAGTTGTGGCAAGCAGGGGTTACTCTTCATTGCGGTGTGTGGGCTTCTCATTGCCGTGGCTTCTCTTGTTGGGGAACACAGGCTCTAGGCATGCGGGCTTCAGGAGTTGTGGCACATGGGCTTAGTTGCTCCATGGCATGTGGGATTTTCCTAGACCAGGGCTTGAACTCATGTCCTCTGCATTGGCAGACAGACTCTTAACCACTGTGCCACCAGGGAAACGCTGATACCTTCACCTTTGTTCTTCCTTCTCAAGATTGTTTTAGCTCTTCAAGATCTTTTGTATCTTCATACGAATTTTAGAATTATTTGTTCTAGTTCTGTGAAAAATGCTGTTGGTATTTTGATAGGGATTGCATTAAATCTAGATTGCCTTGGAGGGTATAGTTATTTAAACAATATTAATTCTTCAAATCTATGAGCATGGTATATCTTTCCACCTGTTTGTGTTGTCTTCAATTTCTTTTCTCAGTGTCTTGTAGTTTTATGAATCCAGCTCTTTTACCTCCTTAATTAGATTTATTCTCAGGGATTTTATTCTTTTTTATATGATCATAAATGGGGTTATTTTCTTAAATTCTCTTCCTGATAGTTCATTGTTAGTGTATAGAAATGCAACCTATTTCTGTTAATTTGGTATCCTGTAACTTTACTGAATTCATTGATGAGTTCTAGTAGTTTATTGGTGGCATGTTTAGGATTTTCTATGTCATTATCATGTCATCTGCAAATAGTGACAGTTTTATCCCTTCTGTTTCAATTTAGATTCCTTTTATTTCTTTTTCTTGTCTGATTGCTGAGGCTAGGAGTTCCAATACTATATTGAATAAAAGCAGTGAGAATGAGCAGCCTTGTCTTGTTCCTGAACTTAGAGGAAATGTTTTCAGCTCTTCACCATTGAGTATGATGTTATCTGTGGGCCTGTCATATGACCTTTAATATGTTGAGGTATGGTCCCTCTGTACCCACTTTGTTGAGACTTTTTATTATAAAAAGATGTCGAATTTTGTCAAAAGCTTTTTCTGCATCTATTGAGATAATCATATGATTTGTATTCTTTAATATGGTATATCACATTGATTGATTTGCAGATATTGAACCATCTATGCATCCTTGGGATAAATCCCACTTGATCATGATGTATGATTCTTTTAATTAATTGTTGAATTCAGTTTGCTAATATTTTGTTGAGGATTTTTGCATCTATGTTTATCAGTGATGTTTGCCTATAATTTTCTTTTTTTGTGTTGTCTTTGATTTTGGTATCCAGGTGGTGCTGATCTTGTAGTATGAATTTGGAAGCATTCCTTTCTCAGCAAATTTTTTGGAATAGTTTCAGCAAAGGCAGTCCTTCTTTAACTGTTTGATAGAATTCACCTGTGAAGCCATCTGGCCTGGACTTTTGTTTTTTAGGCATTTTTTATTATTAAGTCAATTTCATTCCTGGTAATCAGTCTATTTGTATTTTCTGTTTTTTCCTGATTCAGTCTTGGAAGATTTTACATTTCTAGGAATTTATTAATTTTTTTCTAGTTTGTTTATTTTAGTGGTGTATAATTTTTTGTGTAGTCTCTTATGATCCTTTGTATTTCAATGGTGTCAGTTGTAACTTCTCTTTCTGATTTTATTTATTTGGCCCTCTTTTTTATTTTTTATTTTTCTTAATGAGTCTGGTTAAAGGTTTATCAATTTTGTATATCTTTTAAAAGTACCAGCTCCTAGTTTCACTGATCTTTTCTTTTTAGTTTCTATTTTATTTATTTCCACTCTGGTCTTTATTATTTCCTTCCTTCTACTATCTTTGGGTTTTGTTTGTTTTTCTTCTCCTAGTTCCTTCAGGGTAAGGTTAGATTGTTTGAGAATTTTCTTATTTCCTGAGGTGGGCTTGTTTGCTATAACCTTTCCTCTTAGAACTGCTTTTACTGTGTCCCATAGATTTTGGAATGTTATGTTTTCATTTGTCTCAAGGTATTTTTAAATTTTCTACTTGAGTTTTTCAGTGACCCAATGATTCTCTCTTTTTGTGTGTATCTGTTATATGTTTTTGGTTTGTGGTTACCAGGAAGTTCATATATAACAACAAATAGGTGTCTATTTTAAGTTGATTTCTTAAGTTTGAACACCTTACATTTTTACTAACCCTCCAAATGTTTTATGCTTTTGATATCATATTTTACATCTTTTAATTTTTGCCATAACTACTATTGTAGATATAGATGATTTTTACTACTTTTGTCTTTTAACATTCCTACTAGATTTATAAGTGGTTGATCCACTATTTTTACTCTATGTTTGCCTTTACCAGTGAGATTTTTCCTTTCATATTTTTTAATTTCTGGTTTTGGCCTCTTCCTTTTCCTTTAAGAAGTCCCTTTAACTCTTCTTGTAAGGTCTGTTTGATGGTGATAAACTCTTTTTGCTTTTTGCTTATCTGTAAAACTCTTTGTCTCTCCTTCAGAGATAAAGATAAATCTGAAAGATAACCTTGCCAGGTAAAGTATTCTTGGTTGTAGTTTTTTCCTTTCATCATTTTGAATATATTGTTCCACTTCCTTCTGGCCTGCAAAGTTCCTGCTGAAAAGTCTGCTGATAGTTTTATGGGAGTTCCCTTATACAGTACATAACTAGTTGCTTTTCTCTTGCTGCTTTTCAGGTTCTCTCTTTATCTTTAATTTTTGTCATTTTAATTATAATGTGTCTCAGTGGGTACCTGTTTAGGTTCATCTTGTTTGGGCTTCTCTGTGCTTCCTAGAGCAGGATGTTTGTTTCCTTCTCTAGGTTAGGGAAGTTTTCAGCTAATGTTTCCTCAGGTAGGTTCTCTGCTCCTTTCTCTCAATTTTCCCCTTCTGGGACCCCTATAACATGAAAGTGAGTACACCTGATATTGTCTCAGAAGTCTCTTAAACTATCCTCATTTTTTAAAATTCTTTTTTCTTTTTTTCTGTTCAGCTTGGATTATGTCTACCACTCTGTCCTCCAGATCACTGATCCTTTCTTCTATATTATTCTATCTGCTGTAGATTCCTTCTAGTGTATTTTTCATTTCAGTTAATGTATTATTCAGCTCTGATTTGTTCTTCTTTATATTTTCTAACTCTTAGTTAAAATTCTGTGTTCATCCATTCTTCTGAGTTCAGTGAGCATCTTTATGATTATTACCTTGAACTCTTTATTGAGTAAATTGCTTATTTGCATTTAATTTAGTTATTTTTCTGAGCTTTTGTCTTGTTCCTTTGTTTGGAACATATTCCTCTTGCCTCCTCATTTTACCTAATTCTCTATGTTTATTTCTATATATTGGATAGGACTGTTATGTCTCTTGATCTTGGAGAAGTGACATTATATAGGAGACATCCTATGAGCTCAGCAGCGCACTCCCTCCTGGCTACTAGACTTTATGCTCCAGGGGTGTCCTCTATTCATGCTGCATGCTCCCTGTGTTGTGGAAGAGCTAACTGTTGAGGGCATATTGGTTGGTGGGGCTGGCCCTTGGCCTGTCTGGCTGTGATGCTCTGACTCATGCAGTTGTTGTGGGTGCCCTGGTGGGCAGGGCAGTCTCCTGGTGAGGCTGACTGTGTAGCTGGGCAGTGCACCCTCTTTGGGACCACAGGTGGGTGGGGCAGGATCCCTGTGCATTTGACTATGTGGCCTGGTGGTGCAGAATTGCTGTGGGCCCTCTGGTGCACAGGGCAAACCCCCAGCACTAATAGGCTAGAGGGAGGATTTCTAAGTGGTGCTTGCCAGTGCTGGAGTCAGTCAAATAGAACAAGATCCCCAAAATGGCTGCCACCAGCATCTCCATCCACAGGGGGAATCCCAGAGGCCTCCTGCCTCTCTGGTAGTCTCTCCAAGATCAGCAAGTGGGTCTGACACAGGTGACTTTCAAACTACTGCCTTTTTGCTGGGACTTGGACCGTGTGAGATTTTGCCTGTGCCCTTTAAGAGTGGAGTCTTTTTCCTACAGCCCTCCATCTCTCTTGAATGGAATCCCCACTGTTTTTCAAAGCCAGACGTTCTGGGGGCTTGTCTTCCCAGTGCAAGACCTCCAGGATGGGAAGGCCAACATGGGTCTCAGACCCCTTGCTCCTCGGAGAGGACCTCTGCAGTGGTGATGTCCTTTTCATTTGTGTGTCACCAACCTTAGAGTTTGGCTCCTGACAAGATTGCATCTCCATTCCCCTACCCATCTTATTGTCACTCCTTCTTTATATCTGTCATTGTGGAAAATCTTTTCTGCTACTCTTCAGGTCATTCTCATACATAGTTGCTGTATAAAGTAGTTGTAATTTGGTGCTGTGCTCATAGGAGGAGGTGAATTCAGGGTCTTGCGACTGGCATCTTGATCCCCCTCCTCCCCCATATCTTTTATTTATTTATATTATCTCAGTGGCTGAGACACTCAATATAGTGTTGATTAGAAGTATTAATAATGGGTATGCTTATCTTGTTCCTGATTTTAAAGGAAGTGTTCTAGTGTCAGTATCAAAAGTGATGAACTAAGTGTTTTTGCTGAATATTTAATTTTTATTTCCAAACAGTTACATTTTGGCATTTTGTTGCAGGCTTTTTCCCATTTATGTTTTGTGTGTGTATTTATAACTATATATTATATTATGTTGTGTTATACTGTATTTTTCTCCATATAATATATAGAATAAACTTAACTTTGTATTTCCATAATAATAATATGACAGTTTTAATTACTGTAGTTTTATCATATACTTTAATATCTTATAGAACATTTATATCCCCCCTTTTTCTTACTCTCATAGTTTTCCTGGCTATTTCTACATGTTTATTTGTGCAGATGAACTTTAGAATAATTTTGTTACTTTTTCTCCCCTTCCAAATCTAATTGGGATTTTGATTGGACTCATTAAGTATATTACCTAATTTCAAGTGTATGTGTATGGAATTCAAATGAGTGACTCATTATTGTTTCTATTTTCACCATTAGGAATACATCCCTACTGTCTCCATCCTATGCAATCCAGGAATGAGAACACGTCACTGGAAGCAGTTATCAGAAATTGTAGGCTATGATTTAACTCCAGACTCTGGAACTACAATGAGGAAAGTTTTAAAATTAAACCTTACACCATACTTGGAAAAATTTGAAGTTATAAGTGCGGGTGCAAGCAAGGTAAATATGAAGATCAACTGAAATACTTTATTTGATGAGTTTGTTCATCATATAATCATAGTTTTTGTTGTGGTTGAATGTATAGTACTGGCTAGCAGTGGGAGGAGATGGGGTAAAGTGGTGGAAGACCACTCTTATTTTTCCCCACAAAGTGTCTGCTTCTCTATGATTTCCTTGTCCTGAATCCAGAGTAGAAATGGTTCCTTTGACCTCTTGTTAATTCTGCCACATTCTGATATGCATGGATGATATGCTAGTCTTGATATATAATTGTTCCATTAAGAATGGAAATAGATGCATGTGTGTGTGGCATGTGATGTGTGTGTATTCTAGCAGAGTAAGTGAGGCCATCTAGTGTTCTCAGAATACACTGAAAACATCTTCAGACTATAGACTGCAGAAAAGCCACTTCAGGGAAAATCCATCAGGTCTTTCATTCTGCTGTCTGTTTTAATACGGACAGCAGTAGTTTTCAGAGCAAGTGAATTTTTAAAAACTACATTGTCATTTTCCATAGGAATTTTTTAATTGTTTTAAAACTTTTCTAACTTACAGACAGTTGCAGATTACCTTACAAAAATTGCTGTGTAATGCACCAAATTCTTTCTTCTTTTTCTCATTTAGGAATTTTCATTAGAGAAATCCATGCATACAATGATGCGAACTTGGGATGATATTGCTTTTCATGTAAGTCTATATCGTGATACTGGAGTCTGTATTCTTTCTTCAGTAGACGAGATTCAGGCTCTCCTTGATGATCAAATTATAAAAACACAGACAATGAGAAGCTCACCTTTCATCAAACCATTTGAAAAGGAGATCAAGGTATGTTAAATATGATAGTCAACTCCTGGTCATTTATAAAAACTGCAATCTTATTACATATATGCTCTTGTGAAAATAAGTCAGTTTGTTGGATAGCTTTGGTGAAATATAGAAATAGATAACTTAAAATTAATGTGAAAATATATAGAACAGATGAGCCATTAACTGTAATGATTTTTAAAAGAACAAATTATATTTTTATTAAGAAAAATCTTCTCCAATGACAGTGATAGATTTGGAAGGAAAACTGTATCATTTAATCTAACTGTAGACAGCCTAGACCCTGTTTCATGCTATATTCTTTTTTTTTTCACTTTATTGAGTATTTTATTGACATAAGCTTTGACCGAGAAGCATAAAGTTTTCAAAATATCTTTTCTTATAGGCAGAAAATCAATCTGGTTATTTTAATAAATATAATTGTTCAGAATGGTTGGCTGAGCAGTTAAAGAATATCTGCTGTCATTATTTAGTGGATGTGGGGCAGGAAAATGGTGTTGAACATGGAGGAGAAAAGAAGAAATAAATTTTCAACACGGTGGTGCTATAAGGAAATGGTATTAAAGTGAAAGAACGAATATAATAATTTTGAGTTTATGCAGGAGTGTTATATTATAAAACAAAATAGACTTTGGACACTTCTTATTTTCTTTATACAATTCAATAGCTGATAAGACAAAACATGAATTTTACACTCTGAATTAAAAGAAATATTTTCTTCAAAGGGCAATGAATAAATTCTCATTTAAAGATTGTTTCAAGTTGATGCTAATCTTCTTTCTTTTTTTTAAACATCTTTATTGGATTATAATTGCTTTACAGTGGTGTGTTAGTTTCTGCTTTACAACAAAATGAATCAGTTATATATATACATATGTTCCCATATCTCCTCCCTCTTGCATCTTCCTCCCACCCTCCCTATTCCATCCCTCTAGGTGGACACAAAGCACAAAACTCCCTGTGCTATGTGGCTGTTTCCCACTAGCTACCTGTTTTACATTTGATAGTGTATATATGTCCATGCCACTCTCTCACTTCATCCCAGCTTACCGTTCCCCCTCCCTGTGTCCTCAAGTCCATTCTCTACCTCTGTGTCTTTATTCCTGTCCTGCCCCTGGGTTCTTCAGAATCATTTTTCTTTTCTTTTTTTTTTTTGATTCCATATATATGTGTTAGCATACGGTATTTGTTTTTCTCTTTCTGACTTACTTCACTCTGTATGACAGTCTCTAGGTCCATCCACCTCACTACAAAAAACTCAGTTTCATTTCTTTTTATGGCTGAGTAATATTCCATTGTATATATGTGCCACATCTTCTTTACACATTCATTTGTCAGTGGACACTGAGGTTGCTTCCATGTCCTGGCTATTGTAAATAGAGCTGCAATGAATATTGTGGTACATGACTCTTTTTGAATTGTGGTTTTCTCAGGGTATATGCCCAGTAGTGGGATTTCTGGGTCGTATGGTAGTTCTACTTTTAGTTTTTTAAGGAACCTCCGTACTCTTCTGTATCAATTTACATTCCTACCAACAGTTCATGCTATATTCTCATAACTTGTAGTGAAGTTCTGTATACTATACTTTATATTTGGGAACAAATAACTTGAGGGTCTTTTAGAATAATTAATGAAATATTGTCCACTTGACAAAAACAAATGATATTTGAGACTGTAAGATTATTTAATGTCCTTATAGTTGATGTGGGTAAGTACACAAAGCAAATAAATTATAATAACTAATAGTTTTATAGGTAGTATCAAAATTCAAACTGGAGACTATATAAAATGGGGAAAAGATCAACAACAAGTGGATTTTTCCCCTGATATTTATTGACTTCTAAATGTGTGCCAGATACTACTCTAGGGGTTTTACATTTATTAACCCATTTAATCCCCATAGCAGACCCTCAAGGTAGGCACTGTTATTATCAGTAGTCATAGTTAAGGGAACCAAGGCATAGAGGGATAGGTAAGTTACCCAAGTTCACACAGCTAATAAATGACAAACCTGGAATTCATAAAAGGCAGTTTGATTTTAATTTAAGCATAAAGAGTGTATTTATAGGACACCTTGGCTTTCAATATTTGGAGAAGACAAACAGTTGTGTTCTTCCAAAAAGACATGAAGCTGCACATTTTCCCTTGAATCAGGCTGACCTACCCTTTCCTGGTAAGAAGTTATGCTTTTGCAGATATTTCTTGTTTAACAAAGGAGAATTTACAATACAAGTTTGAAACCTCTCTTAGAGCTTTTAAAACAAAAATATGAGGCCAATCTCTTGATATATAGGACCTTAGGCCATATATTTAAGAAACAAAGAGCTTATATGAATGATCTTTGGCTAATGAAATACCTTATGGATTCTAGGAGATCTGTGACAATAAGGAAGACTTTTTCTCCCAAATGCATTGATGTACAGCACGGTTTCTCAACCTGGTTCTAATGACATTTGGGGCTAGATAATTCTTTGTTGTGGGGGCTGTCCTGTATATTGTAGGAAGTTTAGCAGTGTCCATGGCCTCTATCCACTAGATATTAGTAGAAATCTCACCCCACCAGTTGTGACCAATGAAAATGCCTCCAGACATTGTCAAATGTCCTTTGGGGTGGGGGCAAAATAGCCCCTAGGTTGATAGCTACTGGTGTAGAGCAGGATGTATTCCTGTATGCTTTTTGGACATGGGACAGTTCACCTAGAGATTAGGAAATTGGTCTAAATAACTACAGTCATTTGCAATTGTGAGTTCCAATGATTTAGGAAAACTTCAGACCTCCTAGAGCTTTTCAAAGCCCATGTGAGACACTATAAGTGACTATGAGCTGTTTTGCATTGATTCAAAAATAATAATAAATTTAAAATACATATTCCTTGCTATAATTTATGGGTTTTCTTTAATAACTGGAACTTAGAATACTATGCTTTTCATTAAGGCCTGGGAGGACCGTTTGATTCGAATACAAGAAACAATTGATGAATGGTTAAAAGTACAAGCTCATTGGCTGTACTTGGAGCCCATTTTTTGTTCTGAGGATATCATGCAACAGATGCCAGAAGAAGGGCGTCAGTTTCAGACAGTAGACAGACATTGGAGAGATATCATGAAGTTTTGTGCAAAAGATCCAAAGGTGAAGTGTTTCTTTTCTCTGTTTCAAATAAAGAGGAATCTTTATTTTTGGCTATTACAGAAAGCATTTGGCTTTTTTCCAAGTACAAAAATAAAACCTGCTCATTGTATACAAACTGGAGAGCTCAGAAAAATATAAGAAAGCATAGATAATTTTACTTTTCAATTCATAAGCTACACTACTCATAACTCTTTAATATGTATAGTGGAGCTGCTTCAAACATTCATTTAACTCACTTGGCTTCTACTATGTATACTCAGTGATCCCTCTTATAAAAATAAATAGTAAAATAAAATAAAATGAAGAAAGCAAGAGGGTGGGAGAGAGAGACAGACAGAGACAGACAGAGAGAGAATGAATACAAACGAATGAGTAGTGCATGTGATTCACCTGAGTTTCTACTCAATGACTCTATATGCTTGGGGGTGATGGGAAAAAAGAGTCAGCAATTCTCTCAGTTGGTTTCACTTGCTATGTCTCTCTCCTAGTGAGTATAGCACCTTGTTGAGTGCGATTTTAATGTTGAAAGACAGACCATGTATTTTTCATACGCATAGTATACAAAGTTCATAGATATATATATCCACTTTTTAATCTGGTATTCAACTTAAGAAATAACGATTTGTTTCAATGCTGGATGAAAAAGTAGCTGTGCTGGGGACTTCCCTGGTGGCACAGTGGTTAAGAATCTGCCTGCCAATGTAGGGGACATGGGTTGGATCCCTGGTCCAGGAAGATCCTATATGCTGCAGAGCAGTTAAGCCCGTGCACCACAACTACTGAGCCTGCACTATAGAGCCTGTGAGCCACAACTACTGAAGCCCACGCACCTAGAGCCTGAGTTCCACAACAAGAGGATCTCCTGCTCACCACCCACGCACAACAATGAAGACCCAATGCAGCCAAAAAGAAAAGAAAAAAAGAAAAAAAGAAAAACTAGCTGTGCTGAACTGTTGAGAGTCAATAGTACTGAAATTTATGAGTTGCAAGGATTTCCCTTACATGTTGACTTTAGAACCTTTGTAAGACATTATTTCTTATAGAACAGAAGTCAGCAGCTTTTTCCTGCAAAGGGCGACATGGTAAATATTTTAGGCTTTGTGAGATGTACAGTGCTTTTCGTAACTACTCAATTCTGCTGTTGTTGTAGTAAGAAGGCAGCCAAAGACAATATGTAAATGAATGGATATGTCCATGCTACATCAAAACTGTTTATGGACAACTGACATATTCATGTACCATGAAATGTTATTCTTCTTTTAATTTTTGAACCTTTTAAGAGTGTAAAAATAATTCTTAGCTTGATGGCCATGTAAAAACTGGCAGCACGCAGAAGCAAGAAGAGCTACAATCCTGCAGCCTGTGGAACAAAAACCACATTCACAGAAAGATAGACAAGATGAAAAGGCAGAAGGGCTATGTAACAGATGAAGGAACAAGATAAAACCCCAGAAAAACAACTAAATGAAAATGGAGATAGGCAACCTTCCAGAAAAAGAATTCAGAATAATGATAGTGAAGATGATCCAGGACCTCAGAAAAAGAATGGAGGCAAAGATCGAGAAGATGCAAGAAATGTATAACAAAGATCTAGAAGAATTAAAGAACAAAGAAACAGAGATGAACAATACATAACTGAAATGAAAAATACACTAGAAGGAATCAATAACAGAATAACTGAGGCAGAAGAACGGATAAGTGACCTGGAAGACAGACTGGTGGAATTCACTGCTGCAGAACAGAATAAAGAAAAAAGAATGAAAAGCAATGAAGACAGCCTAAGAGACTTCTGGGACAACATTAAATGCAACAACATTCACATTATAGGGGTCCCAGAGGGAGAAGAGAGAAAGGACCCCAGAAAATATTTGAAGAGATTATAGTCGTAAACTTCCCTAACATGGAAAAGGAAATAGCCACCCAAGTCCAGGAAGCACAGAGAGTCCCATACAGGATAAACCTAAGGAGAAACACACTGAGACACATAGTAATCAAATTGGCAAAAAATAAAGACAAAGAAAAATTATTGAAAGCAGCAAGGGAAAAATGACAAATAACATACAAGGGAACTCCCATAAGGTTAACAGCTGATTTCTCAGCAGAAACTCTACAAGCCAGAAGGGAGTGGCATGATATACTTAAAGTGATGAAAGGGAAGAACCTACAACCAAGATTACTGTTCCCAGCAAGGATCTCATTCAGATTCGACAGAGAAATCAATAGCTTTAAAGACAAGCAAAAGCTAAGAGAATTCAGCACCATCAAACCAGCTCTACAACAAATGCTAAAGGAACTTCTCTAAGTGGGAAACACAAGAGAAGGAAAGGACCTACAAAAACAAACCCCCAAAATTAAGAAAATGGTAATAGGAACATACATATCAATAATTATCTTAAATGTGAATGGATTAAATGCTCCAACCAAAACACACATGCTTGCTGAATGGATAAAAAACAAGACCCATATATATGCTGTCTACAAGAGACCCACTTCAGGCCTAGGGACACATACAGACTGAAAGTGAGGGGATGGAAAAAGATATTCCATGCAAGTGGAAATCAAAAGAAAGCTAGAGTAGCAATACTCATATCGGATAAAATAGACTTTAAAATAAAGAATGTTACAAGAGACAAGGAAGAACACTACATAATGATCAAGGGATCAATCCAAGAAGAAGATATAACAATTATAAATATATATGCACCCAATACAGGAGCACCTCAATACATAAGGCAACTGCCTAGAGCTCTAAAAGAGGAAATCAACAGTAACACAACAATAGTGGGGGACTTTAAAAAAAAATAGTGGGGGACTTTAATACCTCACTTAGACCAATGGACAGATCATCCAAACAGAAAATTAAAAAGGAAACACAAGCTTTAAATGACACAGTAGACCAGATAGATTGAATTGATATTTATAGGACATTCCATCCAAAAACAGCAGATTACACTTTCTTCTCAAGTGCGAATGGAACATTCTCCAGGATAGATCACATCTTGGGTCACAAGTCAAGCCTCAGTAAATTTAAGAAAATTGAAATCATATCAAGCATCTTTTCTGACCACAACGCTATGAGATTAGAAATCAATGACAGGGAAAAAAATGAAAAAAACACAGACACATGGAGGCTAAACAATATGTTACTAAATAACCAAGAGATCACTAAAGAAATCAAAGAGGAAATCAGAAAATACCTAGTGGGCTTCCCTGGTGATGCAGTGGTTGAGAGTCCACCTGCCATTGCAGGGGACACAGGTTCATGCCCCGGTCCGGGAGGATCCCACATGCCGTAGAGTGGCTGGGCCCGTGAGCCATGGCCACTGAGCCTGCACGACCAGAGCTCCTCAACGGGAGAGGCTGCAACAGTGAGAGGCCCACGTACCAAAAAACAAAACAAAACCTAGAGACAAATGACAATGAAAACACGATGATCCAAAACCTATGGGATGCAGCAAAAGCAGTTCTAACAGGGAAGTTTATAGCTATACAAGCCTATCACAAGAAACAAGAAAAATCTCAAATAAGCAATCTAACCTTACACCTAAAGGGACTAGAGAAAGAAGACCAAACAAAACCCAAAGTTAGCGGAAGGAAAGAAATCATAAAGATCAGAGCAGACATAAATGAAACAGAAACAAAGAAAACAATAGCAAAGATCAATAAAACTAAAAGCTGGTTCTTTGAGAAGATAAACAAAATTGATAAACCATTAGCCAGACTCATCAAGAAAAAGAGGGAGGGCTTCCCTGGTGGCGCAGTGGTTGAGAGTCCGCCTGCCGATGCAGGGGATGCGGGTTCGTGCCCCGGTCCGGGAAGATCCCACATGCCGCGAAGCAGCTGGGCCCGTGAGCCATAGCCGCTGAGCCTGCGCGTCCAGAGCCTGTGCTCCGCAACGGGAGAGGCCACAACAGTGAGAGGCCCGCGTATAGCAAAATAATAATAATAATAAATAAATAAAATGGATGACTGATAAGAAATAAATAAATAAATAAATAAACATTAAAAAAACAGTGGCAGCACAGTGTATACAAATAACAAAGCATCAAGTTATATGTCTTAAATATATACAATTTTTATTTGTCAATTATACCTCATAAAAGCTGAAAAACAACAGTAACAAAAAAGAAACTGGTAGCAGACTGGACTTAGCTCATGGGATGTAGTTTGCCAACTCATACCATAGATTGTTTATAGTTGACAGTTGTGAATGCAAAAATTAAATCACACACCAACCTAGCAGACTTTTTCCACATCATATAGGAGAAATGACTTAGCTCATGGGATGTAGTTTGCCAACTCATACCATAGATTGTTTATAGTTGACAGTTGTGAATGCAAAAATTAAATCACACACCAACCTAGCAGACTTTTTCCACATCATATAGGAGAAATGAAAATATGACAATCATAATTTCTCATTTATAACTAGCATCTTTGGATAAGAATATTTGTGATTTATTGAATTCTAATAGTTTTACATTATAAAAAGAATTTCCTGACAATTTTCATAAACCTTTTTTGACACCTTAACATTTTTGACATATAAGTTAATGTTTAAGTCTTATCATAATATCTGATATATAAGTGCTGACCGGAACGAATTGGTCTCTTTTAGGTTCTTGTTGTTACTTCTTTAACAGGTTTACTAGAAAAACTGCAGAACTGCAATGAACTTTTGGAGAAAATTATGAAAGGCCTTAATGCATATCTTGAAAAAAAACGACTTTTCTTCCCTCGGTATGATGGATAATCAATTGTGGTATAATTTAAGCTTTTTCTGATGTGTGATGAATTATAACTAAAACTTTTGTATTTGCATGTTTTTCCCTAGTTTTTTCTTCTTATCTAATGATGAAATGTTAGAGATTTTGTCAGAGACCAAAGATCCACTTAGAGTTCAGCCTCATTTAAAAAAATGCTTTGAGGGCATCACTAAATTGGAGTTCCTTCCCAATTTGGACATTAAAGCCATGTATAGCTCTGAAGGTGAGCGAGTGGAGCTGATTGCACCTATTTCCACGTCTGCAGCGCGAGGTGCTGTGGAAAAGTGGCTCATTCAAGTAGAAGATTTGATGCTCCGGAGTATTCATGATGTGATCGCTGCAGCCAGGCTGGTATGTTTCCTAGGATTTAATGTATATCCTATATTCTGTAAGTGCTTTCTTTTAGGAGGTTTTGAATGGGTACCAGTAAATGAACACCTCAGGTCTTACTATTTTAAGGCTTTTATTTTCTTTACTCTTTGTTCCTAACATTATTATTAAAATAATAATAGTAGTAAGAATTGATAATAATATGTGATTAAGTGCTACAAAAGAAAAAAGTGTTATGAGAAAGAATAATAAGGTGTATATAATTTAGAATGGGGGTGGTGGGTTGCTAGTGATAGGCTCTTAGAGAAAGTAAAATTGAAACTGAAACCCAAAGGATAAGTAGGAATTAACCAGATAAATAGCAAATGGGAGAGCACCTAAGTATCCTGTGTTAAGCCCCTGAGATAAGAAAGAACCTCAGACATGGGTGTTAAATGCATGATCTAGTTTACTTATTGCTATTTACACTCAAACAGTTACTTAAAAACTCAAAATGAGATGAACCAACATTAACGGAGGATCTATAATATTTGAGAGAAATATAACACGTAGGCACTACATGTACCTCACTTTTGCTAATTCAATTAACCTAATCTTGAATGATAAACTTCAGTATATTTCTTCCTTTAGGATCACAAAGGAACAGTTGTGTAGTAAAAATGTCATTTAAAAAGGCTTTGCAGCCTTATATCCAGCAACTCACGTTATATGAATGAGGAATCCTTTTCCTTCACCAAGAGCCCTATGAGAATCATCTTCTTGCAGTGACTATTCTGTTCAGCTTCAATGTTCCTGCAGATAAATCTTGACTTTTTCTCTCCTTTTTTCTATTATGATTCCAAACAAACTAAAACACATAGGAAAGAATCAACATTGTCCATGAAAGTATTTCCTTAATCCATACAGAAATTTACCTTCTATGTACCTAGCAATGGCTCATCAATTATATGAAACTCAGCCTTCTTTGAAACTTAGGTTAATTTGTCATTTGCATTTATCTATAAATATTGCTAATAAAATGCATTTTAATAATAGATATTTATATCCTTATGTTTAATATTCTTTTATCTAAGGTGGTGTCATTGTATTAAAAATATAGTTTCCAGGGAACTCCCTGGCAGTCCAGTGGTTAGGACTCGGCGCTTTCACTGCTGTGGCCCGGGTTCAGTCCTTGGTTGGGGAACTAAGATCCCACAAGCCGTGCCGCATGGCCAATTAAAAAATATATATATATATAAAGTTTCCTTTAGTATCGACTCTTCATACTTTGTCCCGCGGTTGTTTTTTTTCAGTTTTTAATTTGGATCTGCTATTATCATTTACTGTTGAAACAAGTTATTTTTTAAAAGACTACCCCCCCAATAAATCTATTTAAATGCATTTTGAACATAAAAATGTTAGAAGAAATGAAAGTATACTTTGAACTCAAAAGCATAGATTGTTCAATTGTATATAAATGAACAAATATACTATTGTTTAAATTATATATGCTGGTCATACAAGTTTGGTTTTTTTTTTAATTAATTAATTAATTTATTTATTTTTGGCTGTGTTGGGTCTTCGTTTCTGTGCGAGGGCTTTCTCTATTTGCGGCAAGCGGGGGCCACTCTTCATCGCGGTGCGCAGGCCTCTCACTATCGCGGCCTCTCTTGTTGCGGAGCACATGCTCCAGATGCGCGGGCTCAGTAGTTGTGGCTCACGGGCCTAGTTGCTCTGCGGCATATGAGATCTTCCCAGACCAGGGCTCGAACCCGTGTCCCCTGCATTGGCAGGCAGATTCTCAACCACTGTGCCACCAGGGAAGCCCCATACAAGTTTTTAGAAAAGCTATGGATAAATAATACAAGGGTTCTAGCTACTAGGTCAGTTTTCTACTAGATGGCATAGTCTTCTTTTCAATTAAATCGTGGTATCAGTATATGTAATCTATTAGACTGATTTATTTTATACTTTAATAAACCCTCATAGTTCATTATAATAGAAGTAATGTGTATTCTATGTAGAAAATTGACAACTCCCCACAGCAAGGAAACCTAAAATTCCTATGGAAAATAATTTCCAGAAGAATCAATAATCAAATCCTTCCAAAGATAACTGATTATTAACATATTGGTGCTCATCTTTCCATCCTTTTATAAATAAATATTTCAAAAATATGATTTGTAAAAAATTTTCCGGTCTTTTAAATAGTCATCTAAAATTTTTCATGACTACATTCTAGCCTACAAGTGTACCAAATATTGCACTTCTTTATTGTTAAACATTAAGCTTTTTTCCCCTTTGTAAACTTTTAAAGTTAGAAATGCATTTTAATTACTCAGGCTTATCCAGAATGTGCAAGAAGAGACTGGGTTCGAGAGTGGCCTGGCCAAGTTGTACTTTGTGTTTCTCAAATCTTCTGGACCTCTGAGACACAGGAAGTTATAAGTAGTGGGACAGAGGTAAATCATTACCTTAAATAACATTCTTTTTAAATAACTTTCTTTTTTACATGCTATGTTTTTTTAGTTAGCTTATCTATTATTTGCAAAGGTAACCTTCCCCCCAATTTCTACATGTAGCATTAAAATTGTACAATTATTTTAAAACTTGTTCTTAATTTTTCTTATGCTTAGACAAAAATCACTCTATTCGAGAACTCATTTCTATAGTGTGCTAAATTATGATGTCAGAATTGTTAAAGAGTAAATGCATGAAATACATGTTTTAGCTACTATATAACATTAGTTTAATTGCTTTTTTTATTTTGTAGGGATTAAAGAAGTACTATAAGGAACTTCAGAATCAACTAAATGATATTGTAGAGCTGGTAAGAGGAAAACTGTCGAAGCAGACCAGGATTACTCTGGGGGCTTTGGTTACTATTGATGTCCATGCTAGAGATGTGGTTATGGACATGATTGATATGGGTATGTGACTCTTTTTTATCTTAAAAATAAGATATATATAGCTTTTAGAAACAAGGACTTACACTGTATGTCTTTTTCTCTCTCAACAGAATTTATTTTATATGATCTTTTTCATAAGTTAGAAAACATGAATTATTTTAATATTTGCTGTTGTAAAGATGATAAAATACTTATTTTTCAAATTATTTCCATTTCAGGATTATCTGTCTTGTTTTACTTTATTCCTTTTAGGTGTCTCACATGATACAGATTTCCAGTGGCTTGCTCAGCTTAGATATTATTGGGAATATGACAACGCTCATGTTAGTATCATTAATTGCAACGTAAAATATGCTTATGAATACCTTGGTAACTCACCTCGACTTGTCATTACTCCTCTAACTGACAGATGTTACAGAACATTGGTATGTGTTTAAATTATTTTAATTCACACATTAAAGATTCCTTTTTCGTTTGGTGTCATATTTCCTTGTCTAAATTTAACATGGCTATCCTCATTTTATTCTCTTATCTGTATAGTTGAATACAGCTATCCCTTCCTAATCCCAAATTCCCTTTATGTGAAGTTATAGTAGTGAATATTTACTTCTGCGTGCCTTTGTAGAATACAAGAGTGTGTGAATTCTAATGTTTGAAAATCGTGAGTCACTCCCGTTGGGGATAATTAGAAAAAGGAAGGTACTGGAGATTTAAAGAAGAAACCAGAGCTTCAGAAAATGGTATCAGTTTTTGCAGTGGAGTTCTGGGAGAGATGCCAAGAAGATGAAGGAAGCACATTTGGGCCTTAGAACTCCAAGTTAGTTTTGTTGAATAGGAGAGGGAGAGCTGAAATGTAGGCAGGTAGTACTGAGGGCTGTGCTTGTTGGGAAGCTATGGAAGATAAAGCCATGACTACAGAAAACAACAGCAACAACAAAGTGAAACCCTGGGAATTGCGTTGTCAGATAAAATACAGGACTTTCAGGTAAATTTGAATTTCAAATAAACAATGAATAATTTGTTAGTAGAAACATGTCCTAATTATTACATGGGGCATACTTATACCAGCAAATTATTCATTGTTTATCTGATTTTCAAATTTAACTGGGCATCCTGTATTTTTATTTGCTAAATCTGGCAATCCTACCTGGGAATTGAGGAGATGCATCAAGAAACACCAATCCACCTGTGCTGAGTAAGTAAATTAAAGTGTCTGAGTTTTCTGGAAGCAGAAATGAAATGGGGATTATTGGGCAAATGATTTTCTAGGGAATGCTCTCAGTAAAAACCCATAAGGAAATGAGGAAAGCAGGTGGGAAAGCTAAACAAAGATGTGGTTTTGATGGATGTATGGCCTTAGCCTGATCTCATGGGGAGCATTAGAGCATGAATGGCATCTCAGGGGTACTTCACTTTAAGGCAAAGGGGTCTAGCTTTTCTATCCCTTTATTATCATTGGCTACGGTTCACTCCTGTGGCTGGGTGGGGGGTGGGGGGTGAGTAAGCTTTCAGGTGTTTGTGGATAAGGGAGCTCCTATTAATTGAGGGCAGATCTCAGGAGAAAAGGACAGTTGTGAGCTATTTGTAGATGACTGACAGCAATTGGAAGGATGGATGCAATGACCAGTAAAAGAATCTGAGTAAGGTTCTAGTGCATCTATGATAAAAAGTTTCACCAAATCCTCTTTCTCAGGAAGCTACCTGAAGGCCAGACCACATCTGTCTTGTTCTCTACTCTAGTGATTGACAAGTACATAAGTTACTCCCTAAATGTTTGTTGAGTAAATGAATCTCAAGCTTCTGTGTCCTCAGACCTCACTGAAATCAGCTGTGAATATTTGTAAGGTGGACGCTAAGGACTTTGAGTTATATAATCAAAATCACATTAAACACTTGTATACAACACTAAACATTGAAAGTCTCCTATTATATTTACTATCCATAATAAAGGGAACACATTTGTAAGCATTTTTTGGAAATTATAAAGAAGGGAAAGACTGAGGTTTCCAGCAATCAAGTTAATGGACATTAACAGTATAGCGTTTACTATAAATTTAAGATGGGTAAAATATCATTGATATTGCCTTTATTTAATGAGCTCTCTCTATTGTTTTATTTTAGTAAATGTGAAAATATTTAAGATTTTCATAGGTCTATCTATTAATTTTTTAAATACTTAATTTTTTTAAAGCAGTTTTAGGTTCACAGCAAAATTAAGCAGAAGGAACAGAGCATTCCCATATACCCCTTGCCTCCCCAAATGTACAGTCTTGGTCCTTTAACCCTATTTTATCTAAAAGGAGTTAAGTTTCACAAACTCTCATAGCAGTTTTCATGAAACAAACTTCATGGAAAGAGTTGACTGTAACTTGTATGCATATAAAAATTTCCAGCCATTTTTCTAGTCACTGTGGGGACCCAGAAAGAATTCAGATACTGCTGATGTTACTCTCAAGGAGCTTAAGGACTGGGACTTCCCTGGTGGTCCAGTGGCTAAGACTCTGTGCTCCCAATGCAGGGGGCCTGGGTTCAATCCTTGGCCAGGGAACTAGATTCCACATGCATGCAGCAACTAACAGTTCTCATGCCACAACTAAGGAGCCCACATGCAGCACCTAAGACCCAGCACAAACAAATAAATAAATAAATATTTTAAAAAATTATTAAAAAAATAAAGGAGCTTAAGTACTAATTGAGAGGGGAAAAAATGTTAACTGTTAACTGTAGTTACATTACAGTTAACATAGTTAACTGTAATGTGAGCATTGCTGAACCAAATGAACCAGGTTCATTTGTCTGACTCTCTGCAGTAAGCCAAATGCTGAAACGCTGAGGTTTGCAGCAGAGAAAGTGCTTATTCACAAAGCAGCCAAGCAAGGAGATAGGAAAACAACTCAAATATGCCTCTCTGAAGGCGAAGGGCTCAGGATATCTATGGGATAAAGCTGAGGTGTGGGGAGCGTGGGGAAATGTAATTGAAAACAAGAAAAAGGTGAGACAATCGTTGCTCTACGCATATGCACCCAAGCCATAGGCTTTTTCATGGGAGGAAAGCTCAGAAAGTAGCCTAGTTAGCATGCTCTGAGGGTGGAGTTTTTGGCCTCTGACATCAAAATGTCACCGAGTGGACCCTTGCCCATGCCCAAGTGGAGAGTTGATGGTCTTAACCATCTTAATCAGCTCAAGCTTGATTTGACACAGTAGACTCCAAATATGTAAAAAGCAACTTGGGCAAACATCCAAATGCCCAGGCTACAGGACGCTTGGAGGATACGCCAGCTTTCGTAAAAACAATACAAGTGAGTCCAACCAGCGAAGGTAGGTCACAGTTTACCATTTATCGGTGGGTAACTGATAACTACTCTGGGTTTCACAAGGTTGAAAGTGACACTACTGGTTAGAGAAGTACAGAACAATGCTATGGGGATGGATAAAATAAAGAACATACCAAGAGTGGAATGCAACAGCGAAGGTGAATCATAGACAAAATTATATAGTAGGTCATCTGTTTATTTTCCCACTGATGGGCCCCCACTTATGACCCTCACTTTTAGGTGTTTTCTCTCTTCGCAGCTAGCTGTAGAGGTTGTCATCATTGATCTCTACAACCATAACCGCTTCTTTTTTTTATTTTATATTACTTTATTTTACAGGAGATGGAGCAATCTGCTCTCTTTTTTTTTTAAATTAGTTGGTTTATTCATTCATCTCTGGGTGCATTAGGTCCTTGTCGCTGCGTGCGGGCTCTCTCCAGCTGCAGCGAGCAGGGTCCACTCCCCGCCACGGTGTGCAGGCTCCTCACTGCAGTGGCCCCTCCGGGGGCTCTAGTTGTGGCACACAGGTCTAGGCACTCCGCGGCATGTGGGATCTTCCCGGACCAGGGCTCGAACCCGTGTCCCCCGCATTGGCAGGCAGATTCTTAACCATTGCACCACCAGGGAAGTCCCTCCATAAACACTTCTAATTAAACTTTTCTGACCAAATGTTAACACTTCAAGGCTGGATTCTCTTTGTTTTTAAAGGCAAATGGGATACACATGACGTATTAGAAAATAAGGAGACTTTGATACAGTTTCACTTTTTTTTTAGATCCTTTAAACTGCTTTTTCTTTGTGCAGCTAGAAAATTGAGTGCTAAAAATTAACTGAATGATGTAATTGTATTACTGCCTCTCTGAAGCTACAAATAAGACTAAATCCACTTTATAAGCAATTGTCCTATTATGGGGTATTTTGTTTGTTTTCAGTTAAGCATGGATTTCTCTTCACGTTTATTTTTCTTTTCAGATAGGTGCCTTCTATTTAAACCTTGGAGGTGCTCCAGAAGGGCCAGCAGGCACAGGAAAAACTGAAACCACCAAGGACTTGGCTAAAGCTCTTGCTGTACAGTGTGTGGTATTCAACTGTTCAGACGGGCTAGATTATCTAGCAATGGGAAAGGTAAAGTTACATATTACATGTTACAAATTTACAGCTAGGTCAACCTGGATAAACTGAAGAAACTCGTTTAAAACACTGAATGCGGTTTAAGCATTACTTGACCTTTTTTTTTTTAGGGGTAAAGACGTTTTTATCCTTGGGGCTTTTATTAACTGTCACTTTTGACTTAAAAAGGTTAAATTTTTGTTTTATGGGCTTCCCTGGTGGCACAGTGGTTGAGAGTCCGCCTGCCGATGCAGGGGACACAGGTTCGTGCCCCGGTCCGGGAAGATCCCACATGCCGCGGAGCGGCTGGGCCCGTGAGCCATGGCTGCTGAGCCTGCGCGTCCGGAGCCTGTTCTCGGCAACGGGAGAGGCCACAACAGTGAGAGGCCCGTGTACCACAAAAACAAAACAAAAACCCAAAAAAGGTTAAATTTTTGTTTTAACAAATGATGCCCTTTCCTACGAAAATCATCTCCTTTTTTCTTGTCCTCAGTTTTTTAAAGGATTGGCTTCTTCTGGTGCTTGGGCTTGCTTTGATGAATTTAATCGAATTGAATTGGAAGTGCTGTCAGTGGTAGCTCAACAGATCCTTTGCATTCAGAGAGCCATTCAACAGAAGCTAGAAGTGTTTAATTTTGAAGGGACAGAACTTAAGCTCAATACAAACTGTTTTGTAGCTATTACTATGAATCCTGGCTATGCAGGACGTTCTGAATTACCGGATAATCTTAAGGTAATATTTTTTTAAAGAGTGTAAATTTGGTAATCAAAAGTAACAGCATAATCTACTCAAAATGGTATAATTTTCTCACGTGTATTTGTAATCTCCCTTTTACCTTTTCCATTTGCTATAAGGTAAACCTCTAAAAACTTTTTTAGATGTCTAAAAAAAATATTAGAGTACATGAAACTGTTAAAGTGCTCCTGAAAAAATTACAAAGTTAATGAAAAGGTGCTTCACTGGGGGAGTAAACTTGGATATCAACACATTATCTTTGGGTGCTTATGCTCAGCTTTAAAAATGGTTTCCTTTATGTAAATAATATATTTCCTTTATTATATACTTCAGGTTCTTTTTAGAACAGTGGCTATGATGGTTCCAAACTATGCCCTCATAGCAGAAATCTCCCTCTACTCCTATGGATTTTTGAATGCAAAACCTCTGTCTGTGAAGATAGTAATGACCTACAGGCTCTGCTCAGAGCAGCTCTCATCACAATTTCATTATGACTATGGAATGCGAGCAGTAAAAGCAGTTTTAGTGGCTGCTGGAAACCTAAAACTAAAATTTCCAAATGAAAATGAAGATATACTTGTAAGTATTAAATATACACGTTGTGAAAGTGTAGAAAGTGTATCTGTAGAAAGATAACTTTTTCAGCAAGGTTGATCATGAACTATAGATAGGCAGATAAGAGAGTTGTTGCTTTGAGCCTTTTTACATAGGGTTGAAATGATAGTTTTGAGGTTCTGTTTTTCATTATACTTTGTATGAATCCAAGGACCATTAGGTTTGATAAGTGTAGTATTGGCTTTTTAGTATGGGGATTCCATGGAACCATGTAAAAGAAACTTTGACTTTGGTGGGGTGGGGGTGAAAGAAGGGCAAATACCGGCACTTAACTTACCTTGCACTTTTTGGATGGTTTTAGCTTCTTCGATCAATTAAAGATGTAAATGAACCAAAGTTTTTATCACATGATATACCCTTATTTAATGGAATAACTAGTGACTTATTTCCTGGTGTTAAACTTCCTGAAGCTGACTATCATGTAAGTAAACCTGTGAGAATGACTTGTTCTGCAAATAAATTCATCTGGTGACTCAATAGTTTTCCAAGTTTTATTAAATGAGCGACTTATTCTGTTTGGAGGATAAACCCCTATTTTGGCCACTTTAATTAATGAGGAAGAGTAAATTTTAGTACCTTATGTTATATGATAGTAGGGTTAACGAGATTCAGGTCAAAGATAATGTTTATTGTAAGAGAATACATATTTTATTTCCTATCTTGTGATTTATAATATTTACTACTATGTATACAATAATACTATCATATTACCTCCACAGGTAGAAAAGTTGATAAACTGAAAGTGGTAAAACATCCTATAGTTTTTTTGTACAGCAAAGTGATTCAGTTATATATATATATATTTCGGATTATTTTCCATTGTAGGTTATTACAAGATATTGAATATAGTTCCCTGTGTTATACAGTAAATCCTTGTTGCTTATCTATTTTATGTATAGGAATTTGTATCTGTTAATCCCAAATTCCTAATTTATCCCTTCCTCATCACTTTCCCCTTTGGTAACCATAAGTTTGTTTTCTGTGTCTGTGAGTCTGTTTCTGTTGTGCATATAGATTCATTTGTATTATTTTTTAGATTACATATGTGAGCGTTATCATATAATATTTGTATTTCTCTGTCTGATTTACTTCACTTAGTATGATATTTCTAGGTCCATCCATCTTGCTGTGAATGTTAGCCTTCTTTTTTTTTTTTAATCTTCAAATTCAAATACTACTATACATCCTATGGCAGGATTAGAATAAGGTGATTCTAGGCTGTTTTCCAATACCAATAACTAATTCTCTGATTCTCTAGACACCCACTGTGTGTTCAAAACTTCAATTCAATTCTGACACTAACTGCCTAGAGTTAGTGTCAGTCCTACAAGACTGCCTCTCATTTCATACAGAAGTCTCAAGTCCTGGCCACCTGTACTTCTGACTGACGGGCTATAAACCAGGGGTTTCCCTGACCCCTCCCCTCCCAGGTTTAATAATTTGCTAGAACAGCCCACAGAACTCAGGAACACAATTTACTTCTGCTTATTAGTTTATTATAAAGGATACAACTCAGGAACAACCAAATGGAAGAAATGTATAGAGCGTGGTATGGGCAGGTGGCAGCGTGGAACTTCTGTGCCCTTTCAGGGAGAGTCACCCTCCCTGTACCGGAAGCTCTTGAATCTCATTGTTCAAGAATTTTTATAGAGTTCAGTCATCAGCCCCTTCTTCCCCAAAGGCTGGTAGGGCTGAAAGTTCCAACCCTCTAATCACTGCGTCTTTTTGGTGACCAGCCCAATCTTGAAGCTATCTAGGTTCCCACAACAAGTCACCTCATTAGCATAAACTCAGGTGTTATTGAAAGGACTCTTTATGAATAACAAAAGATACTCCTATCACTCAGAAAATTCCAAGAGTTTTAGGAGCTCTGTGCCTGGAACCGGGTACAAAGACTTTATATATTTTAGTATTATACCACAGGTGATTATCAAGATGATTCAAAATACGCTAATATGATTTTTTAAATCAAAATGAAAATACATAATTTTAATATTCTCTTGGAGAACTCTTGTACTCCTATGAATATAGCAAATAGTTTCATGGATTCATAGAATCCAGTTTGAAAAACACTACTAGGAGTCAATGCTGGGAGGTGTGTGGCTGAGCAACTGCGTATGCCTGCAACTGAGCTGCAGGGGAGCCAGGGTCATAGAAAAAAAAATACTACAAGCATACCTCATTTTATCGCGCTTTGCAGATGCTGTATTTTTTACAAATTGAAGGTTTTGGGCAAGTCTATCAGTCAAGTCAAGCAAGTCTATCAGTGCCATTTTCCCAATATTTGCTCACTTCTTGTCTCTGTGTCACATTTTGGTAATTTTTGAAATTTTGAAAAAATTTCGTTATTATTATATCTGTTATGGTGATCTGTGATCAGTGATCTTTGATGTTACTGCTATGACTCACTGAAGGCTCAGATGATGGTTAGTATTTTTTTAGCAAAAAAGTATTTTTAATTAAGGTATGTGCATTGTTATTTAGACATAATGCTATTGCACACTTAATGGACTCAGCAGGGGTCCCCAACCCCTGGGCCTCAGACTGGTATTGGTCCACGGCCTCTGGGCTGCACAGCAGGAGGTGAGCAAGCCAGGGAAACTTCATCTACCACTCCTATCGCTCCCCGGCGCTCACATTACCACATTACCGCCTGAACTATCCCCTCCACAACCCCACGCCCGTCTGTGGAAAAATTGTCTTCCACAAAACCAGTCTCTGGTGCCAAAAAGGTTGGGGACCACTGGACTACAGGATAGTGTAAACATAACTTTTATATGCACTGGGAAACCAAAAAATTTGTGTGACTTGCTTTATTGAAATATTTACTTTATTGCAGTGATCTGAACCAAATCCACAGTATCTCTGAGGTATGCCCATACTAAATATAATATCTTGCTTTTTAATATGTACCGTATTACTTTGTTTTTCATCTACTGACTTCTTTTGGGTTTCAGGTAATGTTTATTACTTCATTAATCTTCTCTGTTGGCTTTTTAATTTTACCTCAGTGGTCACTCACAGATTGCAATACACATCCTTGATTTATGACAGTTTACCTCATTTGTATTCTAAACCATTTCAGACACAATATAAGAATTTTAAATGGTATAATTCCATTATCCACTCATCTCTGCCCATTGTACTGTTGTCACGTATTTTACTTCTACATATGTTATAAACTCCACATTTTTTGCTTTAGGTATTAGTATTTGAAAAAAAAAATTCTTTTATATTTACCCTTTCTAGTGTTTTTTAATTCCTTCCAGCAGATATGTGCTTTAAACTGGGATCTTTTCCCTTCAACTTTAAGAACTTTCTTCAGTATTTATTGTGTACATGTTGAGTCTTGTGGCAACAAATTCTCTCAGTTTTTCTTTTGAAATATCTTTATTTAGACTTCATTATTTGAAGAATATTTTCACTAGGTATAGAAGTCTAGATTGGCAGGAGTCTCCCCCGCCCCATCTTTTTAAAGATGTTTTTCCATTAATTCTTGGCTTTTATTGTTATGCTTAGAAGTCAGGAATTTTTCTTATGTATATTTCCCTGAATGTAATATGTTTTTTCCCCTCTGGCTGTTTGAAATATTTTCTTTCTTTCCTTGCTTGACTATGTGCCTAGTGTTGTTTGCTTTTTACATATCCTACGTGGGATTTGCTGCACTTCTTGAATCTGTGTATTGCTTTCTCCAGAAAATTCTCAGTAATTATGTTTTAAAATATTTCTTCTACCCTATTTTCTCTCCCCTGTCCTTCTGGGGCTCCAGTTACATGAATGTTAGAACATTTTATGTCATCTCACATGTCTCTTATGCTCTGTTTTTGCTTTCTGTTTTTTATTATCTGTACTTTAGTTTGGATAATTTTATTGACCTGTCCTTAAGATTAATGATCCTTTCCTTGGCTTTGTTCATTTCTGCTGATAAGCCTATCCAATGAATTCTTTTCTTTTTTTTGGGGGGGGGGGGAGTACTGCACCGTGCGGCATGTGGGATCTTAGTTCCCTGGCAATGGATTGAACCCTTGCCCCCTGCAGTGGAAGCACAGAGTCTTAACCATTGGACCACCAGGGAAGTCCCTATACAATGATTTATTTATTTATTTAAATAGATCTGTATTGGAGTATAATTGCTTCACAATACCGTGGTAGTTTCTGTTGCACAACAAAGCGAATCAGCCATATGCATACACATGTCCCCATATCCCCTCCCTCTTGAGCCTCCCTCCCAACCTCCCTATCCCACCCCTCTAGGTTATCTCAAAGCACCAAGCCGATCTCCCTGTGCTATGCTGCTGCTTCCCACCAGCCAACTATTTTACATTCGGTAGTGTATATATGTTGATGCTACTCTCATTTCGCCCCAGCTTCCCCCTCCCACCCCACGTCCTCAAGTACATTCTCTATGTCTACCTCTTCATTCCTACCCTACAACTGGGTTCATCAGTACCTTTTTTTTTTTTAGCGTCCATATATATGCGTTAGCATATGGTATTTGTTTTTTACTTTCTGACTTCACTCTGTATGACAGACTCTAGGTCCATCCACCTCACTACAAATAACTCAATTTCGTTTATTTTTATGGCTGAGTAATATTCCATTGTATATATGTGCCACATCCTCTTTATCCATTCATCTGTCAATGGATATTTAAGTTGGTTCCATGTCCTGGCTATTGTAAAAAGTGCTGCACTGAACATTGTGGTATATTCACTTCAGCACATAATTCTTTTTGAATTATGGTTTTCTCAGGGTATATGCCCAGTAGTGGGATAGCTGGGTCATATGGTAGTTCTATTTTTAGTGTTTTGTGGAACCTCCATACTGTTTTCCATAGTGGTTGTATCAATTTACATTCCCACCAACAGTGCAAGAGGGTTCCCTTTTCCCACACCCTTTCTAGATTTTTTTGACAATGGCCATTCTGACTGGCATGAGGTGATACCTCATTGTAGTTTTGATTTGCATTTCTCTAATAATTAGTGATGTTGAGCATCTTTTCATGTGCCTCTTGGCCATCTGTATGTCTTCCTTGGCAAAATGTCTATTTAAGTCTTCTGCCCAATTTTTACGTGGATTGTTTGTTTTATTGATATTGAGCTCCATGAGCTGTTTGTATATTTTGGACATTAATCCTTTGTCTGTTGTTTCATTTGCAAATATTTTCTCCCAGTCTGAGGGTTGTCTTTTGGTCTTGTTGATGGTTTCCTTTGCTGTGCAAAAGCTTTTAAGTCCATTTGTTTATTTTTGTTTTTATTTCTGTTACTCTAGAAGGTGGGTCAAAAAAGATCTTGCTGTGGTTTATGTCAAAAAGGGTTTTTCCTATGTTTTCCTCTAAGAGTTTTATAGTGTCTGGTCTTACATTTAAGTCTTTAATCCATTTGGAGTTTATTTTTGTGTATGGGGTTAGGCAGTGTTCTAATTTCGTTCTTTTACATGTAGCTGTCCAGTTTTCCCAGCACCACTTATCGAAGAGGCTGTCTTTTCTCTGTTGTATGTTCTTGCCTCCTTTGTCATAAATTAGGTGCCCATATGTGTGTGGGTTTATCTCTGGGCTTTCTATCTTGTACCATTGACCTATATTTCTGTTTTTGTGCCAGTACTATACTGTCTTGATTACGGTAGCTTTGTGGTATAGTTTGAAGTCGGGGAGACTGATTCTTCCAACTCTATTTTTCTTTCTCAAGATTGCTTTGGCTATTCGGGGTCTTTTGTGTTTCCACACGAAATGTAAAATTTTTTGTTCTAATTCTGTGAAGAATGCCATTGGTAGTTTGATAGGGATTGCATTGAATCTGTAGATTACTTTGGGTAGTATAGTCATTTTCACAATATTGATTCTTCCAATCCAAGAACATGTGTATTTCTCCATCTGTTTATGTCATCTTTGATTTCTTTCATCAGTGTTTTATAGTTTTCTGAGTACAGGTCTTTTGCCTCCTTAGGCAGGTTTATTCCTAGGTATTTTATTCTTTCTTGTTGCAGTGGTCAATGGGAATGTTTCCTTAATTTCTCTTTCTGATTTTTCGTTGTTGGTGTATAGGAATGCCAGAGATTTCTGTGCATTAATTTCGTATCCTGCAACCTTACCAAATTCATTTATTAGTTGTAGTTTTCTGGTGGCATCTTTAGGTTTATCTATGTGTAGTATCACGTCATCATCAAACAGTGGCAGTCTTACTTCTTCTTTTCTAATTTGTATTCCTTTTGTTTCTTTTTCTTCTCTGATTGCTGTGGGTAGAACTTCCAAAACTATGTTGAATAAGAGTGGCAAGAGTGGACATCCTTGTCTAGTTCCTGATCTTAGAGGAAATGCTTTCAGTTTTTCACCATTGAGTATGATGCTTGCTGTGGGTTTGTCATATATGGCGTTTATTATGTTGAGGTAGGTTCCCTCTATGCCCATTTGCTGGAGAGTTTTTACCATAAATGGGTGTTGAATTTTGTCAAAAGATTTTTCTGCATCTATTGAGATGATCATATGGCTTTATTCCTTAATTTGTTAATGTGGTGTATCACATTGACTGATTTGCATATATTGAAAAATCCTTGCATCCCTGGGATAAATCCCACTTGATCATGGTGTATGATCCTTTTAATGTGATGTTGTATTTTGTTTGCTAGTATTTTGTTGAGGATTTTTGCATCTATGTTCATCAGTGATATTGGTCTATAATTTTCTTTTTTTGTGATATCTTTTTCTGGTTTTGGTATCAGGGTGATGGTGGCTTCGTAGAATGAATTTGGGAGTGTTTCTCCCCCTGCAATTTTTTGGAAGAGTTTGAGAAGGATCAAATATTCTCTAAATATTTGATAGAATTCACCTGTGAAGACGTCTGGTCCTGGACTTTTGTTTGTTGTAAGATTTTTAATTATGGTTTCAATTTCATTACTTGTGATTGGTCTGTTTATATTTTCTAATTCTTCCTGGTTCTTGGAAAATTGTAGCTTTCCAAGAGTTTGTCCATTCCTTAGTGGTTGTCCATTTTATTGGCATATAGTTGTTTGTAGTAGTCTTTTATAATCCTTTGTATTTCTGCAGTGTCAATTGTGATTTCTCCTTTTTCATTTCTAATTTTATTGATTTGCGTCCTCTCCCTTTTTTTCTTAATGAGTCTGGCTAAGGGTTTATCAATTTTGTTTATCTTCTCAAAGAACCAGCTTTTAGTTTTATTGATGTTTGCTATTGTTTTCTATGTTTCTATTTCATTTATTTACGCTCTGATCTTTATGATGTCTTTCCTTCTACTGACTTTGGGTTTTCTTTTTTCTTCTTTCTCTTGTTGTTTTAAGTGTAGGGTTAAATTGTTTATTTGAGATTTTTCTTGTTTCTTGAGATGAGATTGAATTGCTGTAAACTTCCCTCTTAGAACTGCTTTTGCTGCATCCCATAGATTTTGGGTCGTCGTGTTTTCGTTGTCATTTGTCTCTAGGTATTTTTTGATTTCCTCTTTGATTTCTTCTGTGATCTCTTGGTTATTTAGTAGCGCAATGTTTAGCCTCCATGTATTTGTGTTTTTTACAGTTTTTTTCCTGTAATTGATTTACAATCTCATAGCATTGTGGTCAGAAAAGATGCTTGATACAATTTCAATTTTTTTAAATTTTCTGAGGCTTGATTTCTGACCTAAGATGTGATCTGTCCTGGAGAATGTTCCGTTTGTACTTGAGAAGAAAGTGTATTCTGCCAATTTTAGGTGGAATGTTCTATAAATATAAATTATATCTATCTGGTCTATTGTGTCATTTAAAGCTTGTGTTACCTTATTTATTTTCTGTTAGGATGATCTGTCCATTGGGGTAAGTGGGGTGTTAAAGTCGCCTACTATTATTGCATTACTGTCAATTTGTCCTTTAATGGTTGTTAGCATTTGCCTTATGTACTGAGGTGCTCCTATGTTGGATACATAAACACTTATAATTGTTGTATCTTCTTCTTGGATAAATCCTTTGATCATTATGTAGTGTCCCTCTTTATCACTTGTAACAGTCTTTATTTTAAATTCTATTTTATCTGATACAAGTATTGCTACTCCAGCTTTCTTTTGATTTCCATTTGCATAGAATATCTTTTTCCATCCCTTCACTTTCAGTCTGTATGTGTCCCTAGGTCTGAAGTGGGTTTCTTGTAGACAGCATATATATGGGTTTGTTTTTGTATCCATTCAGCCAGTCTGTGTCTTTTGTTTGGGGCGTTTAATCCATTTACATTCAAGGTTATTATCAATATGTATATTCCTATTATCATTTTCTTAATTGTTTTGGGTTTGTTTTTCTGGGTCTTTTTCTTCACTTGTGTTTCCTGCCTAAAGAAGTTTCTTTAGCCTTTGCTGTAAAGCTGGTTTGGTGGTGCTGAATTCTCTTATCTTTTGCTTGTCTGAAAAGCTTTTGACTTCTCCATCGAATCTGAATGAGATCCTTGATGGGTAGAGTAATCTTGGTTATAGGTTTTTCTCTTTCATCACTTTAAGTATATCCTGCCACTCCCTTCTGACCTGCAGAGTTTCCTCTGAAAAATCAGCTGATAACCTTATGTGGATTCCTTTGTATGTTATTTTTTGTTTTTCCCGTGTTGCTTTTAATATTTTTTCTTTGAATTTAATTTTTGTTAGTTTGATTAATATGTGTCTTGGTGTGTTTTCCCTAGGGTTTATCCTGTATAGGATTCTCTGTGCTTCCTGGACTTGGGTGACTCTTTCCGTTCCCATGTTAGGGAAGTTTTCAACTATAATCTCTTCAAATATTTTCTTAGACCCTTTCTTTTTCTCTTCTTCTTCTGGGACCCCTATAATTTGAATGTTTGTGTGTTTAGTGTTGTCCCAGAAGTCTCTGAGATTGTCTTCAATTCTTTTCATTCTTTTTTCTTTATTCTGCTCCTCAGCAGTTATTTCTACCATTTCGTCTCCCAGGTCACTTATCTGTTCTTCTGCCTCAGTTATTCTGTTATTGATTCCTTCTACTGTATTTTTCATTTTAGTTATTGTGTTGTTCATCTCTGTTTGTTTGTTCTTCTGTTCTTCTAGATCTAGATCTTTCTCAATCTGTGCCTCCATTCTATTTCCAAGATTCTGGATCGTCTTTACTATCATTACTCTGAATTCTTTTTCAGGTAGATTGCCTCCTATTTCCTCTTCATTTTTTTGGTCTTATAGGTTTTTACCTTGCTCCTTCATCTGTGACATGTATTTTTTGCCTTTTTTTTTTTTTTTTTTTTTTTTTTTTAAATGAGTGGGATTGTGTTTCTGTCTTACTGGCTGCTTGGCCTGAGGCTTCCAGCGCTGGAGTTTGTAGGCTATTGGGTAGAGCTGGGTCTTGGTGCTGAGATGAGGAACTCTGTGAGACCTCACTCTGATGAATATTCCCTGGGGTCTGAGGTTCTCTGTTACTCCAGTGGTTTGGACTTGGAACTCCTACCACAGGAGCTTCCGCCCAGTCCCCAGTTCATGACCCAAGATCCTGCAAGCCATGTGGGGTGGCCAAAAAAAAAAAAAAAAAGAGAGAACAATAGCAAAGTAAAAAATAAAATTAGACTAGGAAACTTAACAGATATGTTAGAAAGAATATAAAAATGAAAATATAGATGAATCAACAACTGGAAGGTACATCAGTAGCACAATAATAAAAAAGAGGAAGAGGGAAAAGAAAAAAAAAAGGTGAGGGGGAAGGCCCTGGCTGTGGAGGGTGGGGCCTAAGCAAGGGCAGGATTTGGGTGGTGGGTTGGGCCTATGCTTAGTACCCACAGGGCTGGAAAAGGCCCTGGGGCTGTGGAGGGTGGGGCTTAGGTTCAAGGAACAGAAGGGGCCCAGGCATGCCCCCCACCCCTGGTCTCAGAGGGCAGGGGACCTCATCTGGGAGCCCAGCAGGCTTCCTGGGCTCGAGTGGGCAGGGAAAACACCCTCCTCTCCTCTCCTGCTCCTCCAGTGTGGAAGGACCCCTCCTACCTGCCTCTCCTGATCTCCCTGACCTCCCTCCTATGCTCCCAGGACCCACACGGGGCTTTGGAGCTCAGCAGGCTCCCCAGCCCGAGTAGGCCAAGCGATCACCCTCCACTCCTGTCCTGCTCTTCCCGGAGAGTCCCTCCCACCTGCCTCTCCTGATCTTCCCTGCCTCAGGGGTGCCAATCCTGTCTGGCCTCCACTTCTCCTCCCCTGTCAGTCCCCCTATGTCCTACTGGTTCACTTTGGGGTTCCTCCCATCTCCTTGGGCATTGGAGTCCCCCACCAGCTGAGGGAAGGCGCCCTAGTTGTGGGGAGAAGCTAACTCCACGTCTTCCCACACTGCCATCTTGACTCCAGCTCCCCAATGAATTCTTAATTTCACATATTTTATTGTTTTCAGTTTTAGTGTATCCAATTTGGTTTTATTAAGAGATTCCATATCTTTGCTTAAATTCTTCATTTTTCATCTATTTTTTGTCATATTGTCCAGGAGTGGTAAGGAGTACTCATGCAGTGATGTAGCACTAATGACCACCACAATTTGCCCTTTTGATCATCAAATATGTTATTTGCTCTACTTCATGCACGTAGAACACACTTTTCCTTTCCCAGGGAGACAACCTAAAAGATCTGATCAATCAATGAACCAGACTGAAAGTATAGGATCTCTAGGTGATGCATGATAGTTTGTGTATCAGATTTGGAAGCTGTTCTTCTTGCTCCAAAGACCTAAAACTACAAAGACAAGTTATCTGCCCTCCCGGTCCGGGAGGATCCCACATGCCACAGAGCGGCTGGGCCCGTGAACCATGGCCACTGAGCCTGCGCGTCTGGAGCCTGTGCTCCGCAACAGGAGAAGCCACAGCAGTGAGAGGCTCGCGTACCGCAAAAAAAAAAGAAAAAAAAATTGTATAGAAAATAATTGTAGAGGCTGAACTGGTATTATTTTCCTACAGAAAAACCATGTTCTTCCTTTTGTCAGATAGCTAGATTGAGCTGTTGATCAGTTCAATCAGGAGTTGACCTAAGCCAGAGTTTTGTTGCAGAATTATTGAGCTTTAGTTTACCTCTGGTTTCAAATGTCTTTATAGTGAAAATTGTCGTATTGTATAATAAGGGCCTTCCTATAGCAGCATTCTAGGATATAAGCATCTGAAGACTAAGAAAATCTCTATGTGCCTTTCTAGCTAAGCCTTTGATTTCTTATGTCACTTCAGACTCAGCAAAAGCATAGGCCATGGGAAAACCAGCTTTGCATTTGAGGCTCCTCCAGTTTTATGAGGTTCACATAAGTCCACATGACCATTAAAGTATCTGTTATTTTCTCCTTACTTCAGCAAAGTCCCTCTGCCTATAGCAGGCTCAATCCAATGCCCACCTATGTCTAAACTTGCTCCCAGAGGCAAAATTAGCTGTTGATCTGTGTTCACCTAGGAAAGGCTCATCCCTTTCTGAAGTTTAATTCCTTTAGACTTATTTGCATCCAAAGTGCTCCTGTATCTTTAAAAGCTTTATAATTTTTGTAACCTCTGTTTATTTCTCTTTACTATAGTGTGAAGGATTGTTTGGCATGTCCTTCTATATCCTAACCAAAAGTGAAATTCTGGAAAAACTATTAAGAGGAGTTGTTTTCATGCAGTGTACACCCAATGCTATGGTGCCATGATCATTGATAACTTATAATGGGGAATACTAATATTTTTTAAGTATTTTAATTTTATTTGTTCCTCCTTTTAATTAAAAAATAAAGTTTCAAGAAATAATTTATAAATATAAGAAGATACAATTTTCTTATTTCTAAATGAAAAGTCTATATTTATAAGACATGAATGACATGATTTATAATACGATTTTGTAGAAATGCATTCCATTTTTCTTTTATTTTAGGAATTTTTGGAATGTGCTCATGAAGCCTGCAAAGTACATAATCTTCAGCCTGTTAAATTTTTTCTTGAAAAAATGATTCAGACATATGAGATGATGGTTGTTAGACATGGGTAAGATTATAGATAGTGTGCCAAAGTTAGATGTTGTTTTTTAAGTTAAACTATTAAAACAACTAAAATTTGTGAACTAAAAGACTAAGCAAACTTTGTATGCGAGGTAGGCTAGGGAACAACGCCCCCCGACCCCCATCTCCATTCCAGTAGCTTAAAAAACAAAGGTTTATTTCTCTCTCATGTTACCTATCCAAAAAGGAGTGGTAAGGAGTACTCATGCAGTGATGTAGCACTAATGACCACCACAATTTGCCCTTTTGATCATCAAATATGTTATTTGCTCTACTTCATGCACGTAGAACACACTTTTCCTTTCCCAGGGAGACAACCTAAAAGATCTGATCAATCAATGAACCAGACTGAAAGTATAGGATCTCTAGGTGATGCATGATAGTTTGTGTATCAGATTTGGAAGCTGTTCTTCTTGCTCCAAAGACCTAAAACTACAAAGACAAGTTATCTGCCCTGCATACATCCAGTATTATAATAGTGGGTTTACCAGAGCAGGATTATCAGAGCAAATACTCCCATTTAGAAACTGAAGAATGGGAGACAAAGCCAACACTTGTCAGTAGCAGTTCTGAAACCCAGCTGTGCGTGTGGGAGCCCAGTTCCAGAGATAGATTGTGAAACTACTGGAGTTTAAACTTCAGGACCTCTTATTTGTAGAGGCCCCTCCAGGGAGTCATAATCATTTTATATATAATTTATTGGAAAGGGTGTCATTAAAGTGGCGGTGGACATTTTTGTATTTGTAATTACATATATATTTTTTTCCTTAGAGAGCTTTCCCCACCAATTGTATAAACTGAAATCCCCGTAAAACCTGGATCTATTTCTGCTTGATTTTGCTCCCTGAGAGAGTCTTTCCAGTAACCTCTGCTCTGTGGACTTCGGTTCAACCTTTTGAGAGGTCTTTCTATCTCCATTTTCTTCCCTGGTCACATGTGAGGTGGACAATAGAGAAAATATCCTTGGGAGCTGAGAAATGTTTTCAGCCCACTTACTGCCTATAGAAAGTTGAAGTCTCAAAGGTCATGATTTTTTTAAAGGCAAAATTTTTAAAAAACCCAAACCTTTGTATTATATAAATTTTCAAACATATATAATAATAGAGGGAATTAGTACAGTCAACCCCCGTGCATTCAGCACCTAAGAGTCTTCTTTACATCTTAAACATTCACATGTGTTTTAGCCTAGACTCATGGTTTCTTTGTCAGTAAACTCTCTCAAAAACTATATTTAATAAGTTTTTTTTCTATTTGATTCCAGGTAGTTCCATGTGCCAGTAGCCACAACTATAGTCCTTATTAAGTCATACCTTTCTAAACTTCCTTGTAGTATCCTTGAACATATTAGGCTTATTGATTTGATCCTTGATACTAGGCTGAGTTGATCTTTGTTGTTCAAAGATTTTCTCAGTTTATGTTTTACCAATTGCAGGTGAGAATAAGTTACCTCATTCAATCCCTCAAGTCTCTGAATTTCTCAACTCCCTCTACTTTCATTCCTGCTTGCAAACTGACCATATTTTCTTAAGTTTATTTCTTTTTGTAGTTCCTTGTTAAATACAGCCATCAGCTGCCAATATATACTAATAATATTCTGTTCACTATCCTTTTCCCCTAAAACTACAATTTCATTAGATATATTATCTATCTTCCAGGTTATCTCAGGGATAAATTTACCAAATGTTTGATCATTGCATAATATTAATTGCCAATCCTTTAGCCGCCACCCACAACCTAGCCTCTAAGCCAGTGCCACTTATTTTAGTCTTTTTTATTATGGCAAGAATACCTTTTGCCCTTCTAGTTACCAATTTCTATCAATAAGGATGAGCTAGGTTATTCCATAGAAACAATCAGCACCCAAATCTTAGTGACTTCAAAACAAATATGTATTTCTCATTTGTACTGTTTACATTATAGTTTAACAGGGAGGTTCTGCTCATCATAATCACTCAGGTCCCAGGCTGTTAGAGCAGCCACCATCTCAGCATTGTGGGTCCCAGGTGTGCTAGAGGGAAAGGAGAGCTCTGTAAGGTCCCTCGCTGGCAATTATCTATCCCCTAAGAAGTAACACTCATCATTTGCACTTATTATTCCTTAGTTACCTAGTATTCATTCCCACAAGAGAGTGCGGAATCCTATGCGCCAGGAGAGAGGAGATTCAGAAATATTTGGCAAGGAGCACTATAGCAAGTGAAATCTTGAGGAAAAGTGAATCGTCTCCTCTCCTCTGCTTAGGAAACCCCAAGTCATTAAAAAAATTTTTTTGAGTATGCAGTTACTAAGTTTCCATTTTCATTTGGAAATTTTTTATTCTCTTTTGTAGATAATGGTATTAATGTCGAGAATTTGATTTAGAGATCAGTCAATTAAGAAGTTAAATGTATTTCCCTTATATCTGAGAAAAATTAATATAATTTCAAAAATTATATGTAGTAATTATCATACGGTAAAATTTCATATACCCATATATAGGGAAATAATTTAATTTACCATTATTTTTTAGAATCTTATTGTATAATGACTTCTTTTCCTTAATAGTTTTATGTTAGTAGGAGAGCCTTTTGCTGCTAAAACAAAAGTTCTGCATATGCTGGCTGATACTCTAACTCTTATGAATGAACGTGGCTATGGAGAGGAAGAAAAGGTCATTTATAGGACTGTAAACCCCAAATCCATTACTATGGGCCAACTTTTTGGACAATTTGACCCCGTGTCCCATGAGGTAATCTACAGTATAAACATTCTCCACTCTCATTGACAATGCACATTAAGCCAAGAAATTTGAAGTGTTTTTGTATTATCACTTTATAGTTTTTTAAGGACACTTTCCAACTCTTCCTTTTTTCCTCCTCAGTGGACTGATGGTATTGTGGCTAACACTTTTAGAGAATTTGCCTCATTAGAAACGCCTGACCGGAAATGGGTTGTATTTGATGGTCCCATTGACACTTTGTGGATAGAGAGCATGAACACAGTATTGGATGATAATAAAAAGGTAACTCATCATGATTAAAAACAAAACAGATGCACAATATGAATATACTTAACACTACTGAACTGTAAAGTTAAAAATGGTTAATATGGTAAATTTATTTATTTTTTTTTACCACAAGTAAAAAAAGCAAAGCAGATGCAGATAGGCTTAAACAATGTTATGTGTTCAACAACTAATCATCTCAGACTATATATATTTAAAATAAGGGATGCAGCAAATTGAATAAGTTTATAAATTATCTTTTCAATGAAAACTATGCTGTAGTAAATTCTTTGCTTAATTTTTTAATTAGAATGCAAGTATATTAAAATTACTGTATTAGCAGGAAGGCATAGTAATGTAATGGGTGGCAATAAGTTAAGCGACTACAGTGTTAAGGTTTCTTATAGAACTTTAATATTTTAGAAGAAAATAAAAAGCCCTCATTCTTTTTTGAAAACATCAGTTGCTTCAGTGCTTATATGTGGTACATTACCTTAAACCTATGAGATATACAAAAAAAGAGAAAATGGAAGTCTTCTAGTATTTATTTTAATTGAGAGAGAACAGTATAAAATGTGCACTAACTTTAAGTTTAGAGTCTAAGATTTTTTTACATATGTGTACACTCACATAACCATCACCTAAATAAAAGTGCATAAAATTTATTGTGCCCTACAAAGTTCACTCATGTCCCTACCCAATCAGTGTATCCTCCCCAAGGGGCAATCACTATTCTGACTTCTACTGTGATAAACTAGTTTTGCCAGTTCTTGAACTTCATATAAATAGAATCATACTCTTTAGTGTTTTCTTTCATTTGGTCAATATAGTGCTCTGTGATATTTATATTGTAGATCCATTTTATTTGTTTATTATTCTTTTTGTGTCTGTATTAGTATTCTGTGTTAGTATATCAATTTATTTTTTTGCTTTTATGAAATAATTATAATACTAAATAAGCAAACTAATTTAATTAGCATTCAAACATATACTCCAGTACTTTATCATAGGTGGTTAGTCATTTGTTCATATTCTTTTTTTCATTCATTCAGTCAGTCATATTGATTGAACTAAAGGGGAAAGTAAACAGAGGAGAAATAGTGATGATTCAGAAGAGAGGGGTTAATCAGTCCAGTCAAGTCTAAGGATTCAGAGCCAAATGGAAGGATTGTTTCATATTGGATGAGAGGAGAGCAGGAAAGGTGAATGTATGGCTTTCATAGTGGAAATTTGAAGGCAAATCCTTTTGATGGTTTATTTTTTCTTTGTGCAGTGGCAGGCCCTGGTTCTTTGTATACTCAAGGAGAAAGGGGAAGATTTAAATTAGCCATCATGGAAAATGGGAAAGACAGCTGCCTGGGAAAACATAGAAGCATATCTGAGTGTTGTAGAGAACCTGATGGAGTTAAAGACCATGAGTTATAAACTATAGTGCCAAGGTCTGCCTTTGTGAGATTTTCTCTACCAATTTAAGCACCTTGGATGTGGGTGTAGATAATGTTGCCAGACTGGAAATACAGAAAGACTTTAAAGATATTGGCATGAGAACGATAGAAGTGCTCGACCATAGAACAGAAGCTACCTAAAGAAAGAAGTAAAAACAACAGGGATATGAAAATCTCTATGAAAATGAAGAGCAAATATAGTAGGAGTCAATGAGTGAGAGAGCTGGATGGAGCAGAGACTTGAATGCTCAGAACTGTGTAGTGTTCCAAGAGAGAAGGTCCCAGGTAGATAAGGTGGATGGCTGGAGTGGAGTAGGGGAGAAGTAAGTGAAGACAAGGTAGTTAAATACCGGAGGCGGGGGGTGGGGGTACTGTAATGAGATGTTTCCCCTTATGAACATTGGATCAGGCCAGAGTTATAGTAGAGAGAAAGAGACTGAGCCAGATGCCAAAGGCTTTAGCCAAGCACGGGTTGTCAAAGGAGCAAGGTCTGTAATAGAGGATGGAATAGAAGTAGTTGGGAAATAGCGTGGGGGAGCGAGGAAAATGTTGACTCTCCCTCCCAAATTTGTAGCAAGAAGGAGAATGTTTGCTGAAACAGCCTGGTAGAAACTTAAAAGTATTCTAGACAAGCATTGTCCAATAGAACTTTCTGTAGTGATGGACATATCTGCACTGTCCAATAAGGTAGCTACTAGTCACATGTAGCTATTGAGCATTTAAAATGTGGCTAAGTGCAATAGAAGAACTGAATTTTAAATTTTATCCAATTAAAATGAAATATAAATAGCCACGTATGATTACTGACTGTCTTATTGGACAATCCAGCACTAGACCGTTCATTCATTTTACAGATAAGAAACAGATCCAGAAATGTTAAATGCTGCATTGTTGACGAACTAGATAGGGGCAAAATAGGGATTAGAGTAATGAATCAGAGATGAAGCACTGAAAAATAAATGTAGAGGAAGAATTTTAAAGACTTAATAATGCAATTAATTTGGGGTATCAACAGTTTATAATTATTACCAACATTAAAAGTTAATGATAATTCCAAGGGTGGAAGCCAAGGAGATTGAGAGGATACAATGGCTTTAATAATAATGGACAAGATAGGAATTTGGCAGGAAGGACACAGTTGATAAATTCAGTTTTTCACATATTTGATTAAAGAGGAATGTTTTAGATTAAGAGAGACCAAGAAGACATGGCAAGCCCAATGCATAGTCCTTGATTGAATTTTGGTTTGAATCAATCAGTTGAAAAGACATTTCTTGTACAACTGAGATTATTTGAGTATTGGCTGAGTATTAGATGATATTAAGGAATTATTGGTCATTTTGTTAGGTGTGATAATGTTCTTGTGGTTATATAGAAAAGTCCTTATTTTTAAAGATGAATATTGACATATTTGGATGTGAAATGCCGTGGTTTGTAATGATCTTTAAAATACTTTTAAAAAAGACTAAGTAAATATGGCAAAATGTTAACATAGGTTAAATCTACAAGATGGGTATGTGAGTATTCATAGTATTCTCTATTTTTTCTATTTCTCTTTTTTTATTAATAAAAAAGGTCTTATGACAACTTTATAAAATCAGGAGTATTTCATGTAATTTTTTAATAACAAAAACTGATGTTTGTATAGGATTTTATATTTTTTTCAATATATCATGTAGTTCCCCTCTCCCATAATTCTATGAGAGGAAAATTATCCCTTTTTATAGATGAAGAGACTGAGTGTCAGAGATATTATATATTTGCTTACATAGTAAGTAATGGACAGAACTAGACCTCGAATTAAGATTTTTCTGGCTTCCATTCTAATACTTATTCCATTATATCATAGGAGATACTTTAATAAATAGAATAAATTTTTACCTGAGAAGGTTGAGATTTTTTAAAAATAAACATTTGAAAAATTATTGTCTTCAGCTCTGCCTTATGAGTGGAGAAATCATTCAAATGTCCCCTCAAATGAGTCTCATCTTTGAAGCAATGGACCTTTCCCAGGCCTCAGTAAGTTCATAATTTAATATAACAGTAGTTTTTGTTTGTTCATTTATTCATTTGTTCACTTTGTCAATAAGTACTTTTTATTATGTGTCAGAAAGCGAGTTAGGCACAAGGAATACAAAGATGAATAAGACACAGTGTATGCTCATTTAGGGAGGATGAGAACCATGCTAATAAATATATATATATCCCAGTACAGAGCTACATGTTAAGTGCTCTAAGAATATGGAGGGGGTGAGCACCCAAGAGAGGAATGGGTAGAGGAGGACGACAATGGAAAAAGTTTGAGTGTTTGATCTGGTTTTGAGGGGTAAGACTTCTCCACAGAGACTGGTTGGGGCTGGGCATTCCAAATCATGACAAGATAACTTATAGAGACATGGAGCCATGCCATATCTGGGGAACTGTAACTGCAAATGGTTTCATCTAGTGTATGTGAATGCTGTAGAGGAAGATAGGAGCCAGATCATGAAGGACCTTATAAGTCATGCAAAGAATTAGTTAATAACTACCAGATTAGAAAAGGAAAACTTGTCTTTTTTCTGTAGCCTGCCACTGTAAGCCGCTGTGGCATGATTTATTTGGAGCCCTCACAGTTGGGATGGGAACCACTTGTGTCTTCTTGGTTGAATTCGCTGAAAGGACCTCTACAGGAACCAGATCATCAAGCTCTTCTGAGAGGACTTTTTGACTGGTTAATACAGCCCACTTTAAGTCTTCGTAAGAAAAAATGCAAGGTAACACTATAATTCTCTTATACACTCAAATTTCTTTACTTTCCATTCAGTTTGACTAAGTCTAAAGTCAGAATGGTAGGATAAATAACTAAAATCATTTTCTCCTTAGACATGTAGTATCCACTTTTTTAAAAAATTGAAATACTTATTATGACAATCCATGATTCACATGCAGTTGTAAGAAATAATACAGAGAGATCCCACATACACTTCACCTAATGTCTCCCCATGGTAACATTTTGCATGACTGTATTATAATATCACAACAAGGATATTGACATTGATAATATCTATTGATCTTATCTACATTTCCCTAGTTATACTTCTACTTGGGGTGTGTGTGTGTGTGTGTGTATGTGTGTGCATGCGTTTAATTTTTTAATTTTAAAAATAAAAGTTATAATACTTAAAGTGTACATGTTGATTTGATATACATATATGTAGTGAAATGATTACCACAGTCAAGCTTATTAACGTATCTCCTCAAATAGTTAACATACTTTTGTGTGTGTGTGATGAGAGCACCTGAAATCTACTCTCTTAGCAAATTTCCAGTACTGATACATATTGTATCAGTATTATTAACTAAAGTCATCATGTTGTACATTAGATCTCTAGACTTATTCATCCTGCATAGATGTAACTTTGTACTATTTGCCCAGTATCTCCCCATTTCTCTCACCTCCCCACCACTGGTAACCTATTTTACTCTCTGCTTCTTTTTATGTGTTCAACTTTTAGATTTTGCATACAAGTGAGATCATGCAGCTTTTTCCTTTCTATGTCTGGCTTATTTCACTTAGCATAAAGTCCTCAAGTTTTGTTTATGTTTTTGAAAATGGCAGGATTTTCTTTTTTAAGAATGAATATAATTCCATTATATATATACCACAGTATCTTTATCCATTCATCCACCAGGGGACACTTAGGTGTTTCCATATCTAGGCTATTGTGAATAATGCTTCAATGAACATGGGAGCACAGATATCTCTTTGAGGTACTTATTTCATTTCCTTTGGGTGCTGTATCTAGAGGAGGCATTGCTGGATCATATGGTAGTTCTATTTTTAGTTTTTTGAGGATCCTCCACACTGTTTTCCATAATGGCTGGACCAATTTACACTCCCACCACCAGTGCATGAGGGTTCTCTTTTCTCCACATTCTCACCAACACTTATTATCTTTTATCTTTTTGATAATACCCATCCTAACAGGTGTGAGGTGATATTTCATTGTGGTTTTGATTTGCATTTCCTTGATGATTAGTGAGGCTGAGTGGCTTTTCATATATGTGTTGGCCATTTGTATGTTGTCTCCAGAAAAAATGTCTATTCAGGTCCTACGCCCATTTAAAAAATTGGGTTGTTTGTGTTTTTGCTGTTTAGTTGTATGAGTTCCTTATATATTTAGGATATTAATTCCTTATTATATATATGATTTGCAGATATTTTTCTCCCATTCAGTAGGTTGCCTTTTCATTTTTTGATGGTTTCCTTTGCTGTGCAGAAAAGCTTATTAGTTTGATGTAGTCCCACTTGTTTATTTTTGTATTTTTGCCTGAGCTTTTGATGTCGTATCCAAAAAAACATTGCCAAGCCAATGTCAAGGAGCTTCCCCACGCCCACCACCATGTTTTCTTCTAGGAGTTTTATGGTTTCAGGTTTTACATTTAAGTCTAATCCATCTCAAGCTGATTTTTATGTCTAGTGCAAGGTAAGGGTCCCATTTCATTCATTTACATGTGGACATCCAGTTTTTTCAACACCAGTTATTAAGGAGACTATCCTTTCCTCATTGTATATTCTTGGCACCATTGCCAAAGATCAGCTGACCATATATGGTTGGGTTTATTTCTACTCGGTTCCACTGGTTTATATGTCCGTTTTTATGCCTCTACCATTCTGTTTTGTACTAAAGCTTTGTAATATAATTTGAAATCAGGAAGTGTGATGTCTCCAACTTTACTCTTCTCTCTTAAGATTACTTTGGCTATTTGAGGTCTTTTGTGGTTCCATACAAATTTTAGAATTGGTTTTTCTATTTTTGTAAAAAATGTCATTGGAATATTGATAGTGATTGCATTGAATCTGTAGTTCACTTGGGTAGTATGGACATTCTTCCAATCCTTGAGCACAGAATATCTTTCCATTTATTTGTGTCTTCAGTTTCTTTCATTACTGTTTTATAGTTTTCAGTGTACAGATACTCCACTTCCTTGGTTAAATTTATTCTTAAGTATTTTATTCTTTTTGATGCTATCATAAATGGGATTGTTTTCTTGATTTCCTTTCTAAATAGGTCATTGTTGATGAAAAGAAATGCAACTGATTTTTGTGAGTTGGTTTTGTTTCCTGCAGCTTTATTGAATTTATTAGTTCTAAAATGTTGTGTCCCCCTTCCCTCCCATCTCCGTGGAGTCTTTAGGGTTTCTACAAATAGGATTATGTCATCTGCAAAGAGAGATAAATTTACTTCTTCTTTTCTGATTTGCATGTCTTTTATTTCTTTTTCTTGTCTCATTGTTCTTGTCTCATTGTGCTAGTACTTCTGGCGCTGTATTGAATAAAAGTGGTGAGAGGGGGCATCCTTGCCTTGTACTAGATCTTAGAGGAAAAGCTTTCAGTTTTACCCAATTACGATTTTAACTCTGAGATTTTCATAAGTGGCCTTTATTTTGTTGCAGGGATTTTTATCATGAATGGATATTGAACTCTGTCAAATGTTTTTTCTGAATCTCTTCAGATGATTATGTGGTTTTATGTTTCATTCTGTTAATGTGTTGCATCACATTGATTGATTTGCATATGTTAAACCAACCTTGGATCCCAGGGATAAATCCCACTTGGTTATGGTGTATTCTCTTTTTGATGAGTTGTTGAATTCAGTTTGCTAGTATTTTGTTGAGGATTTTTGCATCTACATTCATCAGAGATACTGACCTATAGTTTTTTGTTTTTTTGTTTTTTTCTTGTGGTGGCTTTCTCTGGCTGCTGGCTTCAGAGAATGAGTTCAGAAGTATTCCCTCTACTTCTATTTTTTGAAGAGTTTGAGAAGGATTTTTATTAATTCTTCTTTGAATGTTTGGTAGAATTGTGAAGCTGTGAAGTCATCTGGCCCTGGAAGTTTTTGTTGGGAAGTATTTGATTACGACTTCAATCTCCTTATCTGTTATTGGTCTATTCAGGCTTTCTGTTTCTTCTCTATTCAGTTGTGGTAGGTTGTATATTTCTAGGAATTTATCCATTTCTTCTAGATTATCCAATTTGTTTGCATATAATTGTTCATAATAGTTCCTTATTATTTCTTTTTATTTCTGAGTCATCCATTGCAATGTCTCCTCTTTCATATCTGATTTTATTTATTTGAGTTTTCTCTCTTTTTTCTTGGTTAGTCTAGCTAAGGGTTTGTTTATTTAGTATATTTTTTTAAGAAACCAACTCTTAGTTTCGTTGATTTTTTTCCTATTGTTTTTCTAGTCTCTATTTGATTTATTCCTACTCTGATCTTTATTATTTCCTTCCTTCTGCCAACTGTGAAATTAGTTTGCTCTTATTTTTCTAGTTCTTTGAGGTGTAAAATTAGGTTGTTTATTTGAGATCATTTTTCTTTTTTAATGAAAGTGTTCATTGCTATAAACTTCCTCTTAGTACTGCTTTTGGTGTACCTCATAAGTTTTGGTATATATTGTTTCCATTTTCATTTGTCTCAGGATATTTTTTGATTTCCTCTTTGACCCAGTGGTTGTACAAGAGTATGTTATTTAGTTTCCACATATTTGTGAATTTTCTCTCTCTTTTTTTTTTTCTGATTTCTAGTTTTAATCCATTGTGGTCAGAAAAGGTACTTGGTATAATTTTAATCTTCTTAAGTTCCTTAAGACTTGTTTTGTGATCTAACATGGGGTCTATCCTAAAGAATATTCTTTGTGCACTGGAAAAGCATGTATATTCTTCTGCTTTTGGGTGAAAAGTTGTGTATATATCTGTTAAGTATATTTGGTCTATGGTGTTTAAGTTCACTCTTTCTTTACTGATTTTCCGTCTGGATATTCTATCCCTTATTGAAAATGGGATAGTGAAGTCTCCTAATATTATTGTATTGCTATCAGTCTCTCCTTTCATATCAGTTAGTATTTGTTTTATATACTTAGGTGCTCTGATGTTGGGTGCATATGTATTTACAGTTGCTTTATCTTCCTATGCAATTGATCATCTTATCATTATGTAATAATAACCTTCTTTGTCTCTAGAGATAGTTTTTGACTTAAAGTCTACTTCATATTATTTAAGTATAACCATTTCTGCTTTCCTTTGGTTACGATTTGCATGGAATATCTTTTTCCATCCCTTCATATTCAGCCTATGTGTGTCCTTGAATCTAAAGTGAGTTTCTTATAGATACCATACAGTTGGATCTTTGTTTTTTTATCTATTCAGCTGCTCTGTATCTTTTTACTGGGGAGTTTAACCTATTTACATTTAAACTATCTATTGATAGGAAAGAATTTACTATTGCTATTTTAAAAACTATTCTCTGTTTATCTTGTAGTTCTTTTGTCCCTCTTTTCTCTCTTGCTGTCTTCCTTTGTGTTTTGTTTTTTTTATATTGATAGGATTTGATTCCTCTTTTTCTTTTGTGTAACTTCTATAAGTATTTTCTTTGTTGTTACCAAGGAGCTTACATATATTATCTTAAAACAGGGTACTTTAAGCTGATAACAACTTAATTCATTTATATGTAAGAACTCTCCACTTTTATCCCTCCTTTCCCCACATTGTAGGCTATTGATGTCACAATTAACATTTATTTATAGTATGTATCCATTAACATAATTTAGTTATAGTTGTTTTTAATACTTTTGTCCTTTAGCTTTTTTTTTTTTCCGGTACGCGGGCCTCTCACTGTTGTGGCCTCTCCCATTGCGGAGCACAAGCTCCGGACGCGCAAGCTCAGCGGCCATGGCTCACGGGCCCAGCCGCTCCGCGGCATGTGGGATCTTCCCAGACCAGGGCTCAAACCCATGTCCCCTGCATTGGCAGGTAGATTCTTAACCACTGCGCCACCAGAGAAGTCCCCACCACCCTGTGGTTTTATATTGCTGAAGTTACATCCGAATAACCCAGAGGTAAAATTTATTCCAGCTATACTCTTTGGATTAAAACTACTGTAACTAAAGATTTAAAAATTCCATATTTTAAAATTATTTTAGGAATTCCTTGGCAGTCTAGTGGCTAGGACTTGGCTCTTTCACTGCCAGGGCCTGGCTTCAGTCCCTGGTCAGGGAACTAAGATTCCACAAGCCAAGTGCCCCCCCCGCCAAAAAAATAAATAAATAATAAAAGGATTTTAAATATGTACCTTTAAAAACTCACATATACATATAGTATTTTGTGAGAAAACTTTACATATTGTGTTAGTTTCCTGGGGCTGTTGTAACAAATTACTACACACTTGGTGACTTAAAGCAACAGAAATTTATCCTGTCACAGTTCTGGGGCCAGAAGTCTGAAATCAAGGTGTTGGCAAGAATGTGCTTCCTCTGGTAGCACTAAGGGAGACTCTTTCCTTATCTCTTCCAGCTTCTTTTGGCTCCAGCCTTTTTTTGACTTGTGCCTGCATAACTCTAGTCTTTTTCTTCATGTTCACATGGCCTTCTACTCTGTGTGTCTCTCCACCATGTGACTTTTATAAGGATTTATGACTTTGAATTTAGGGCCCACCAGATAATCCAGAATGATCTCCTCATCTTGAGACTTTAACTTAATTACATCTTCAAAGACCCTTTTTCCAAGTAAGATCACCTTTGTGGCTTCCTGGGATTAGGATGGGGATATATCTTTTTGGGGACCACCACATAATAGAGAAGGGAAAAGAGTATTCAGTAGATTTTCATCCTAAAATACTATTTTGGAGATAGGAAAAATACCCTGCATAAAATAAAAGACAATTTCACTTTATGAAGATTCTGTACAACGTCTCATAGAAAAAATATACAAATAATCATTTTTCAGTTTTTAAAATTTTAAAGCTAATACTATACGTTGTAAAAAAATACAAAATAGGGGCCTCCCTGGTGGCGCAATGGTTGATAGTCCGCCTGCTGATGCAGGGGACGTGGGTTTGTGCCCCGGTCCGGGAGGATCCCACGTGCTGTGGAGCGGCTGGGCCCGTGGGCCATGGCCGTTGGGCCTGCACGTCCGGAGCCTGTGCTCCGCAGCGGTGAGAGGCCCGTGTACCGCAAAAAAATAAATAAAATAAACTTCATCTTTCTGATAATGAGTGATAGATTTTCTTTTCATAATTCATTCCCATATTTTCCATAGCCAGTTAGTCCCCAGCATCTATTGGTTTTTCCCTCATTGCTAACTTTCGTATCTGTCTTCTCCTCTCCATCGCAGTTCCTCTGACCAACCCCCATAATAGCTTCAGTTTTGACTTTCATCATTTCCTACCTGAATCAATACAATAGAGCTACTCTGGTCCAGTCTACATCCTGCTACCAGAATGAGGATTCCAAAACACAAATTCATTCCATTTACTCCCCTACTTAAAACCCTCCATTGGAACCCTCTTCGTCTTAGCATGACATCCTTAACATAGCTTATAAAGCCTTTCAGGATCTGACCCCGGTCTGCTTCTCAGGTTTTATTTCTTGCCATTCCTCTCTCACACCCTCTTTTCACATCCTACAGAATCCCTTTGATACTCTGTGTCCACTCACATCTCCATGTCTGTATATATGTTGTTTCCCCTGCCTTGAACATTATTCCCTTCTGCACCTGGTTAACTCACACTTCCCTTCCAAATTCATCTCAGCTATTCCTTCATCTGGGAAATCTTCCTTGATTATTCCTCTCCTATTTCCCTCCTTGTCTTCCTACCTGGGTCTGGGCTAATTGTTTATCCCAAGTATTCTAGTAGCCTCCCACTACCTTGGGACTTACTCTGTCATGTCATTATTATACCATATTATTTTAGTCTATTTAATTTCAATATCAGTTCTTTTCAGAGATCATGTGTTTTATTTTCATATCTCCTAGCTTGGTATATAGGTATACTGTATTTTTGATAAATGTTTGTTGAATAAACAGATGAATAAATGGGTGTTATAAACTTCATTTCTACTATCTCTAGAGCATTGTTTATTCTCTTACTAGTTTTCATTTCTCAAAGAATTCAGAATAAGAATATGTTTTGCACAACTGTGTAATGTAATATGCTAGACTAAAATATTTGAGAGATTTTTATCATGCCTACAATTTAAATTCCTTAAGTTTAAATTTTATAAAGACCTTAGGAAAACTACATTTTTAAAATGAAATGTTTATTTTCTTTTATTATGTAAATAAGATGAAAGTAAAGTATCTTATTCTTTTCACTTTGAAGGAACTGATTCCTACAAGTGATAGCAATGTAGTTGTATCTCTCACACGCCTCTTTGAAGTACTCCTCTGTAACGTGGTAGAAAACGATCCTACCAGCAAGCACATTCGTGTTTGGATTATGGTTGGTTTTATACTTATTGTGTTTTTTAACTATGGAATAAAATATGCCTCTGGCAAACTTGTGTTGAGAAAGACATTACAAGACCTAGAGCTGTTTTTTGGTGAGAACCAAAAGAATACCTGAAGACATTAAAGTTGCCCTGACCTGGTATTCTGATTTAAAAAACGATTTAGAGAAAGTAAAATATGTCAGAATGAATCAAGACATCCTATTACTTATGAAAGATCATAATTTGATAAACAATAAGGTGACAATATTAAACCAATATAGACTTCAGGTGAATTGATCTTGTCTAAATGTTAAGCTAGAGTGTAGGCTACAACAAACTGGCTACAAAAGACTAGGAGCAGGCATCCAACCAGCTGGGTGGAGCATTGCAGGCAGAATTCATAGAGGATATATGTAGGAAGGAGTCAGTGGTCCAGGTTAGTTAATGTCTAGAGATCAGAGAATAGCAGAGAATAAGGCTCTCAGGGAGCCAAAGGAAAGAGGTGTTCTGTACTCTGCCCTGGTCTATGCTACTTTCCTATCCACCACCTTATTCTCAAATGCCTCGATCTCTTTCAATCTATCTTCTCTTCTACTCTGTGATAATAGCAGTTCCCTCCCACGGTTTTCCCTTCACTTTGTTGCCACAGAAAATTTTCTCTTAAAATATTTTTGATAGATTTTTCTAACTAGATAAGGCATGTACCTAGAGCAAAAGACAAAAGTAAGTTTTCTACCCATACCAGTCCCCCAGCCACCCTCAAGGCAACCACTATTACCAGTGCCTCATGTAGCCTGCTAGAGATATTTGATGCATATCCTCTTCTATATGTATACATATTTTATACATGTTAGCATACTATACATACTGATTTGCATCTTTTCTCACAATGTATTTTGGAGATCTTTCCATATCAGTATTGGGTTACCTTTTTTTTTTTTTTTAATAGCTACATGTATTCCAGTGTATGTAGCATATTCCAATTAAGCTGACTTCTATTGAAGAACATTTGGGTTGCTTCAGATATTTTGCTACCACAAACAGTGTTGCAGTAAATATTCTTGTACATATATCGTTTTGTCCAGTGGGAATATATTTGAAGATAAACTCCTAAAAGAGAAATTCCTAGGTCATTTGGCATGAGAATTTTAATTTAGATACATAGTGCCAGAGGAATGATTCGTTACGTGACTTAGATGTGCTCCATTCTACTTTATTTGTAAATCTGACCTTTTCCAAGTAGATTAATCAGAACTTAATGTACTATATTTTAGTTAATCTGTTAAAATTTCCTTTTAAATAGTTTAAATTAATTTTTCTTTTTAACCAACAGGCTTGCTTTATATTTTCTTTGATTTGGTCCATTGGAGGAAGTTGTGATACAGATGGTCGCATTGCTTTTGACAATTACATACGATTAGTCATATTGGGAAAAGATGAAAGCAACCCAATACCTGACTCTGTGGGTAAATGGGAATGCCACTTTGATGAAAAAGGCCTAGTCTATGACTACATGTATGAGGTATGATATAAAATGCTTGTTATGATAAGCTGTAAAACACAAAGTCTTAGATCAGCAGTCAAAAGTGGGTTCCCATCCTAGAGTTACTTTGACTCCTGTGGTTAGCATTTTAGTCCCTTCTCTTCAGTTTCTCCTCCTATAACTTGTGGACAGTATAGATAAACTTATTTTGAGAATATTTTATAATTTCAGATTTAAATTAAATCTATTTTCTCCAATTTAAAAAAGAATTCACGAGAAGATTCTTTTAAACAGTAAGCATTTGCATAATTATTTGATTCATGAAAATTTTACTTCACAGAGCCATAAGATCTGGATAGAGACTTATTACAATTTTACCTAAACCTAGAAACACAACTGACTAGCACAGCCAGGACTTGTACCCAGCTCTCCTGATTGCCAGTGCAGAAATCTTTCCCTAAAACCATGTTAACACAGAATTTTAAGAATATGACCAGAAAGAGAGTTTCATCCTCATTAGTCACAGTGGGAAGTGAATAGAATAACCTCTAAAACTAAAAAATCAAGAAGTGATAACACAAGCATATTCTTTAAGAATTGAAGGTAAATATCAAAATATCCAGCTTAAAGAGGCAAAGGTAGTTGCTGTTAGGAGAAAAGAGTAGGAAACTGCTGTTTTTCCTTAACTGTGTAAACTTTTGACTCTAAAATAGTGCATAAATAACTTTGATAAAAATAAAAGCTAAAACCTAAGAAATTAAGAATATGAATTACTGAAGAAACACTCACCCAAACTTGCAAAATTACCGTCACCCAGACACAAACCATATACATATACAACTTGCCAGAAAATATTTAAAGATTCTTAGATGCCAGCCATAGGACTGGAGTCCAAGAGACCGCCCTCTTTGCCAGGTGCTAACTCTTTTGTTGATTGATGGTGAGAGGCTTTAGGATCTCCAGGGAAGGGCAGGACAACTTGGAGAGGAAGATATCTGTGTGGGGGAGGGTGGATTCCCTAATCAGGATCACTTAGGGTATCAAGACAGCAGCTATTTAGCCCCTGGTTCAGAAGAACTTCAATAATGTAACAATCAGTCCAGCCATTCCAATATGTCCTGGCTGAATATCAGCCTGGATCAATATGCCAAAGAGAATAATTTTAGAGAAACAAATATGAGTTTATTTGATATTTTGTTTCTAGTTAGATTATTGCCCATTTACTTTAAAATATGAAAACATTAAGCCAAAGTCCTGTCAATTGTAACTTCAGCCACATCAGAGTGGCTCTCAGATAAATTCTTGATATATGCACAAGGACATCTTGAAGGCAGCCTGGAAAGATTAGAGTGTTAAGAGGACAGGGACTTCCCTGGTGGCACAGTGGTTAAGAATGCACCTGCCAATGTAAGGGACACGGGTTAGATCCCTGGTCTGGGAAGATCCCACAGGCCGCGGAGCAACTAAGCCCATGTGCCACAACTACTGTGCCTGCACTCTAGAGCCCGCAAGCCACAACTACTGAGCCTGCGAGCCACAACTACTGAGCCCATGCACCGCAACTATTGAAGCCCGCGTGCCTAGAGCCCATGCTCCACAACAAGAGAAGCCACTGTATTTCACAATAAAAAGGAGGAAAAGGCTGTAAAGTTTTTAAAAGCAAATATGATAACTGTGCTAAAAAGAGCCTTTTAGATAGCAAGTGCATGGTTATAATACTTTAAAATTTATGTTCTCTTATAGTTGAAAAACCGAGGTCGCTGGATCCACTGGAATGAATTAATTAAAAGTACTAATTTAGGAGATAAATGTGTCAAGATTCAAGATATCATAGTCCCTACAATGGATACAATTAGATATACATTTCTAATGGATTTGAGTATTACCTATGCAAAGTAAGAAACTCTATTATAAACATGCATTTTAAATATTATAGTACCTTTCTAATAGGATCATAGGATTTTAAAAATAATTTTTTTATTTTTATTTATTTTTGGCCGTGTAGGGTCTTTGTTGCTGCACACGGGCTTTCTCTAGTTGCGGCGAGTGGGGGCTACTCTTTGTTGTGATGTGCGGGCTTCTCATTGCAGTGGCTTCTCTTGTTGCGGAGCACGGGCTCTAGGTGCACGGGCTTCAGTAGTTGTGGCACACAGGCTCAGTCGTTGTGGCTTGCGGTGTCTAGAGAGCAGGCTCAGTAGTTGTGGTGCACGGGCTTAGTTGCTCCATGGCAAGTGGGATCTTCCCAGACCAGGGCTCGAACCCGTGTCCCCTGAATTGGCAGGCGGATTCTTAATCACTGTGCCACCAGGGAAGCCCAGGATCATAGGATTTTTGAAGTGAACTTTGAGGTCATCCATTTTCAGATAACAAGGACCCTGAGGGACTAATTGACATTTCCATAGTGACATCTGTTACTAGTGGTAAACCTGAAATCCAGGTTTCCTATTGCCCACTTCAAAGTCTTTACCATCATACTTTGTTGCCTCATAAGCCATCTTTTATTTCTTTTATTTGTAATAGCAGATTAAAAGTCAGTTACAGTGTTACTGTTAAAAAGGTATGCACTCTACTCACAGGTTCATTGTACTCCTGAGGGATAAGACTAACCATGATCCACATTTTCCCGTTTGGCATTTTTGAGATCTGTCCTATGCTAGTTCTTCATAACTTAAGATGAACATAAAAGACTCAGACTTAAATAAGAAGAGCACATCAAAAAAGATGAAAAGCCTAGCACGTACCATAGACATATCCATACCAATTTTCTTAATAACACTTTTATAGTTATTTTTCTTTGAAACACTAGCCATAATTTATCATTAATATTATTTAAACTGGGGCTTCCCTGGTGGTGCAGTGGTTAAGAATCCGCCTGCCAGTGCAGGGGACATGGGTTCAAGCCCTGGTCTGGGAAGATCCCATATGCCACGGAGCAACTAAGCCCATGTGCCCCAATTACTGAGCCTGCGCTCTAGAGCCTGTCAGCCACAACTACTGAGCCTGTGGGCCACAAGTACTGAAGCCCACGCACCTAGAGCCCGTGCTCCACAACAGGAGAAGCCATGGCAATGAGAAGCCCACGCACCACAACGAAGAGTAGCCCCCGCTCGCCACACCTAGAGAAAGCCTGCACACAGCAATGAAGACCCAATGCAGCCAAAAGTAAAAAAATAAATAAATAAAATTATTAAAAAAATATTATTTAAACTGGACAAGCTTACATTATATGCATGAATGTCATGGTTTATTGTTTTTGATGAAGAACCTGTTTCTGCGTGAATTTTGTGACAGTTTTATCCTGTTTATTAAAAAAAAAGAAAAATAGCTTATGAGCGAACATTATTTTATCCCTATTTTGTACCCATAGTTGCATTTTTGCATTTAGAGGCTAATATTAAAAACTTCATTAAGCAAGGAGAGTACTTGTCAATGCTGGGGAATTCCTGGTACAGGAATTCTCTTGTTCCATGAACCATTTGTCAGAATAATGCTTTTGAATGAATAAGTACAAACATAGGATTATAAAGCAAACCACATATTAAAATATATTTATTAAAATATTGAACAAATTTGAGCTATAGTAGTAATAATGTGCTTTTTATTAACACATTAAATAATAAGATCCAGCAGTGAGTCTGATGATCATAATTTTGAAGAAGCAATGGGCATAAGTGATATTTTTGAGATATCTCTAACAATTGTAATATTTAGTATAATATCTGTGATTTCTATTGATGACAAATATTAACAATATTATTATTGATAATAAAGTACACAGGTACTATATTATAAATTGCTCCATTTTAGTTAAGGGTAGTGAAAGTAAAGGTATAAACTCTATGTCATCTAAGTTCACAAACTCTCAATATTGTCTTAGAATTTCTTCAGTTTGATCCATGGACCTCAAGTTAAGAACAGTGTTTATTTAGTAAAATTATTTTAATAAATAGTTTTCCATAACGTGTTACTCAGACTGGAAAGCATAGATGAATTCTCAGGCATCACTGTAGTTCTAAATGATCTTTTTTTGTTTATAGTATTAATTTTATGTTTCTACTTCAATGATAATTTTAAAAATTAATATTATCATTATTTGGGTCATATAGATGACTCTTTATACCTGATTACTGCTGCTCAGTTTTAGTGCCAGCCTTTGTGTTTGTCTTTATGTAGCATGTGATGCCAAGTTGTCAATTAAAGTGACAGTATTTAATTTTTAATTCAGTATGTCTCAAACTGGGATTCTCCAGGGTTCTGTGAACATAAACTCTTAGGATTTTTTTTTTCCCTTTAAAATTAGTTCAGACCACTCAAAAATGAGAAACCCTGCTTTTGAAGCCCTTGGAATAGGGAATTCCTTAGAGTTTGCTTTTAGACAAGTATTTTCAGTTAGTAACACTGACTTGATTCAAAAATGCTATTAATGGGCATATATAACCGTTACCTTTAGAATTCATTGTTATTTAGTTTCTCACAAAAACTTTGTGCTGTTGAGATAACTGCGAAACACTTTCAACCTCTCTTATTGTCATCATCCTATTAGTCTATTCCACACAGCACCCTCTTGCCTGTATCTCTAACTAAAAAGTACAAATACATCACTTTTCTGAGGAGACAAACTTTGGCTTTTTTTTTTTTTTTCTGAAAAGTTAAGCATGTTACTACTCGTTTTATGAGTGTTTTTACATATAGCAATGTTACATTTGTTCAAATAATAGTTTGTTACTATTTAAATTTCAGTAAGTAAGCAAAACGGTGCCAATTGTTACTTTCACCGGTCTTTTATGAAATTACAATGATAAATTGAAATGTGAGTTTTTGGATGAAGTTGATTTGATTACTATTTAGGTTTTCAATTAAATCCAGCCTCCTCTAATTGAAATGTATTCTGACTTTTTCTCCTTTTGAATGATATGTTCACTGTTTCATTAAGGCCGCTACTTTTTGTGGGTCCAACGGGTACAGGAAAATCAGTGTATGTGAAGAATAAGCTGATGAATCACTTGGAAAAGGACCTGTACTTTCCTTTTTATGTTAATTTCTCCGCACGGACCAGTGCCAATCAGGTTCAGGTTAGTTAAAAGCCAGAAACATGGGTCTATAGTTATTAATTTTTTTGCCTTTTTGATTAGCATTTAAAACTGTATTTTAAATGAGCAGCTGTGTAAATCCTCTATGAATTTAAATAAAACTTCAAAATTTCTTTTTGGCATTACAAGTAAGTTTTAAGGACAAAAGTTCAAGAGAACATTTTTGCATTAATACTGAATTGTTGAGCTTTGTCATCATTTTTTTCAAGCCCAAGAAGCAACAATTGATTTCTTAACTGGAGAAGTAAAGGAGAAGAGAGGGAGGGTGGAAGAGAGAGAGGGAAGGAGAGAGAGAAGGAGACAAGGGGAGAGAGAGAGAGAGAGAGAAAACTTGTTCTTTCGAGACTCTCCTAGATGGTCCCCTAGGGGTATTTGCTGCCTACTGAAGTTCTGTCAGTGAAAGATCTTTCAAACCATATACTGTTTATTGTATGACCTTCTGTGACAGGAAACTGTGCATCCCACCCTTTACCCCCAGAGGTACCAAGATGAAAGTACTGCATGAGATCTTTTCTAATCACCATTTTTATCATCCATTCCTAAATTTATATCTGTCCATTCTCTCCTGATCTATGGTGCTCATTTTCATTGTTTTAAGCCAGTAGAATTCCCTAATTTCAAAATACTACAGATTTAGATTAGTGCTTTTAGATATTAAGTTAAAGTTAATAGATATGTTGGGGTATCCAATATAGAAAATATTTTGTGTGTGTTTGTGCATATGTGTGTATACAATATAAATATATAAATAGGTGTAACAATTGGTTACATATAAACATGTAACAATTCTGAGCACATAGAAGGATTTCAATATATGCTCTTTGAATGATGTTGAATATGAAGTTTGGTATAACCCTAAAATGAATAAATATAAATGAATAAACATGCACATAGTGTTGCTTGGCATTATTTCCTTACATAATTAGACTGTTAAATTTCTTTTTTTTTTTCTGGTGTTAAGTATGGCTTTAAATATACTACTATTTCTTTTTTATATTTTAGAACATTATCATGGCTAGGCTGGATAAAAGACGCAAAGGAGTTTTTGGACCACCTATGGGAAAGAAGTGCATAATTTTTATAGATGACATGAATATGCCTGCATTGGAGAAATATGGAGCTCAACCTCCTATTGAATTATTACGACAGTTTTTTGACTGTGGGAATTGGTAACTATTTAATTAAAGTCTTAAGTAGCCATGCTGAAGTTATTTCTTGTTCTCTTTTTCTATTTTAATTTCTCACATCAAAATAATACATTTTCTCAAATTACTTATGGAAGAAAATGGTTGCTCAGATTTTCCTATAAAGAAAATTTTAGAAGACTTTTCTATACCTTTTTATACCATGGAAGAATAATCCAGTATTAATTTTTGTCCTTTTTATCTACTACTTTCAATTATTAAATATAATTTACAAATTACATCTTTTACTATCAACCAGCACTGAGAATTTGTGGGTAGTCTCCAACCTAAGTAACCGTAATCAGCACCCTATGTTTCTACCATTTTAAAATTCTTTATATTATCTATAACTATTTGGGACTACTGTATCCTTGGGATGGCTTGGTTTTGACAGCAATTTCGTAGATAACTCTTCCATTCCTCCCACCCTATTTTATGATGACATGGTTAGTTTCCAACAAATAAGACATTGTATCTTTTAGTTCAGATTAATAATTCTTCATTTCCTCCTGTTAAAATACTTTCCTAATCCCTAATATGCCATGATTTTTATCTCAAGGCAAGGGTAACCTAACTGTGAAGCTAAGTCATATTTTGGGATTATATTTTTGTTGTTGTTATTGCATGCCCTTGGAATCCTGCCTCCAGGAGATAACCACTGTTAATAGTTTATTCCCTATTCTTCCAAGGTTTTTTTCTATATAAATATATTTTTATTAAAAAAAGACCCATAATACATATAATGTTTTTGCAACTTATTTGCACTTAAATATTTATCGATATTATTTGTCTGTCTCATTCATTTTGTTCCCTTTTAGTACTGTTTAGTTTTGTGGATCTTGCTATAATTTACTTAACCAGTCCCTTATTGACAGTTACTAGAGTTGTTGTCAAAAATCAAGTCATATTTTCATACTTTCTATGGTACTTTTAGACTAAGAACTGGCTATATAGATTTCTTCCATAACCACCCCCCTTTTTTGCAAGAACTTCAATATTAAAGGACTTTATGACCTGTTGGAAATAAGCAGCTTTTCACTTTGAGTGGTTCCAGCTAAACTGAGTCATTTGTATACCCCTTCTGATTAAAACTTCTTTGAAGCTTTGTTATTCCCTAATGGGTCTCTTTTTATATAACAAAATTGTGTATAGGTTCTATTTATACATTCTTTTGTGCTCCAAAGATAAGATTTGAGATGAGAAAAAGAAATCAGGACTTAGCTGTAAGTAGAATAAGTGTATAGTTTATTGTTCAAACCAGGACATTTCTGAGAGAAAAAGGGGAGTGTTAATAGTTACTACAGGACAGGCACAAACAACAATTGTCCTAGGCAAAGTGGGACATATTGTCATTTACCTGTAACCATTCACAAAAAAGATTGATCTCTCATCCATACTTCTGGATTTGGAGTGTGAAGAGGCAAAGGAGAGTCAAATTGGAAAGAACTGAAAAAAAGAAAGGCAAGAGCAAGAGGAAGGGACCTTCTAGATACTCAGAATCTGGGCAACAGAATCAGTGTCACTGAAAGGAGAAATAGAGTGCTGCTTTAAAACAAGTTTTCTCTGCAGATTGGTGGTTGCCTGAGGTGGGGGATAGGGGGAGCAAAATAGGTGAAGAGGATCAAAAGATACAAATTACTAGTTATAAAATGAGTAAGTCAGGGGCTGTAATGTACATCATGGTGACTATAGTTAATAATACTGTATCACATATTTGAAAGTAGCTAGGAGGGTGAATCTTGAAAGTTATCACAAGAAAAAAAATTTTGTAACTATGTATGGTGACAAATGTTAACTGGACTTATTGTGGTGATCATTTTACAATTTGGACAAATATCAAATCATTACGGTGTACACGGACACTAATATAATGTTATGTCAGTTATACCTCAATTTAAAAAAAAAGAAATAAAAATTATAGAAATCCTTAAAAAAAAACTTCTCTCTTACTCCAAGCATTATCTAATCTTCTTCCATTTAAAGAAGCTAAAATCAGATTAATTTTCTAAGGAGATCTACTTTTCAATCCATCTTGTTGGCTTTATAACTGATCGTTTTGGAATTTTTATGTGCTTTCAAGGTATGACCTTAAGGACACAAGTAAAATCACGTTGGTTGACATAGAACTGATTGCTGCCATGGGCCCTCCAGGTGGTGGAAGAAATCCAGTCACTCCCCGTTTTATTAGACATTTCAACATCTGCACTATTAATACTTTTAGTGATGAAACCATGGTCCGAATCTTCTCATCAATTGTAGCATTCTACCTTAGGACTCGAGAATTTCCTCCAGAGTACTTTTTAGTTGGGAACCAAATTGTCAATGGGACTATGGAGGTGAGCAAAGAATGCAATAGAGTGTTTTAGTACTACATATATCCTTATTTGATCCTTCCTTTTTGTTTTTTTTAACTTCTTTTTTCCCTTAGCCACTTTAGTCTTCAGTGTCAGAGAAGCTGTTAGGAAGGCTTGAGAACAGGAAGATCATAGGCTTTGAAATTGGGGAATCTAACTGCGTTTGAGTCTTGACTGCTATTTCCTAGCTATCTGGCCTTGAGCAAGTAACTTGACCTTCCAGAAACTTACTTTTTAATCACTAAAATGGGAGATAATACCTATTTCACAAGGTTATTATAAGGAAATCATCCAGAACCAATATCTGCCATACTGTGGGTGTTTCCCTAATTGTTGGGTCCCTACTCTAGTATTTACTAATTTTCTCTTCTCTCTCTTCGTTCCCATTCTTCATGTTGCGTCAAAAAAAAAAAAAAGAAACTTAAGAAGCTTATGAATACATTATTTTTGCCAGACCACATAACTTAGGAGTAGCAGTGAAAAAAAAAAAAAAAGAGAATACAAGGGTGGGACTAGAAAACAAGATTGCCCATATGGCCAAAGAGCAGCCCTTAACTTATTCAGGGTGTGTTACCTGCTTCTGCTCAGAGGCCAGAGCCAGCCTCATCGGTGATGGTAAAAGGGAAAAAAATGTATCTAAGGTAATTTAGTGATAATCTCATTGAACTAAGCTTTCTGGATCCTTGATACAGTGGGGTTCACTTTGGCATCACTGCAACCAGAAGCAAAAAGCTCCCTAGAATCATTCCATCAGTTTCCAAGAGCACTGTATCTTTCTAAAGTTCTTCTGCCCCTGTTCTGGTGGAAAATTGGGTTGTTAAAATAGAGAAACTATGAGCAAAGAGATAGTACATTATTATAATTTCTGTACTTATACAGAAAAGTTCTTCTATTTATAAAATATGGTAGTTATATTTCAGGCATCTCCTGGAAAGAGAGGGGAGTTGGTTAGGCAAAAGAGGATACAGAAAGGATCCTCTTTTTTTTCTGTCTTTGATGTATTGTAGACCTACCATGTGTGGAGATTAGGGGAGATGAATTAGAGAACATATATAAATAAAAAATAATTTCATTTGGATTTTTTTTCAGGCTATATTATAAAAGGTTTAATTTACCTTTCTTAAAGAGGATGTTAAACTTCATTTGGTGAATTCAGCATGTAGTAAAAATATACTTCATTTTGATATTATAGCCAATTAAGATAGGAGGAGGAGAGGGGAGAGAGAAAACAAGAGAGAGAAGGGAAGGGAGAGAACACGTTGATTTGTTTTGAAGTCAGTGGTGGTCAAAGAAAATTGTTTCATCATCCTCTTCATTTCGAACGCTTCAGAATGAGTTATCTGATTTCACTTTCTACTAAAGTTTTTGTTAACTATTTAATGCAAGCTCATTCGCCTTTAAATGGAACAACCATAATTACTGGGAAATAAAAGCATTGTCACTTCTTGAGCTTGGATGGAATCAGATAATAATAAGTTCCCTCAACTTTGTAATGCCTGGTTGAGTGCTATAAACCAAAAGAAATAGATATATGCTATATTAGACTCAGTACTATACAATTTTCCAAGTCAATATGATCTGATAGGATAAATAAAATATTTTATATAATATACTGTCTTTTACAGTATATTACATTGTTGTTGGCTTTGTATTATTGACTTTGCTGATTATAAGCATTTTATTTTTGCTTTGTTGCTTTTTTCATATTCAGATATATAAACAATCCATGGAAAATCTTTTGCCCACTCCCACAAAATCTCATTACACTTTCAACTTGCGGGATTTTTCACGTGTCATCCGGGGCTGCTTGCTCATTGAAAGAGATGCCGTGCAGAACAAGCACACTATGATCCGTCTGTTTGTGCATGAGGTTCTCCGAGTGTTTTATGATCGTCTCATTAATGATAATGACCGATGCTGGCTGTTCACTTTAACCAAAAATGTTATAAGAGACCATTTTAAAGAATCATTTGATAGTATCTTTTCACATTTGAGGAAAGGGAATGCACCAGTGAGTATATTTAGTGATTAAAAATATATTAAGTTAAAACAATCCAATAGCATGAATTATTACAATCAACTTATCTTTGAAAGAATACTATTACTTCTTTTTTTTTTTAACATCTTTATTGGAGTATAATTGCTTTACAATGGTGTGTTAGTTTCTGCTTTATAACAAACTATTATTTCTTAATGATCATATTCTTTTAACTTTCCTCATAGATAGGTATTTATATTGAGAAGATTTGCTTTCAGAGGAATTATGTGTATAACATAGAAGTTATATGATAGGGATTGAATGATATAATAGATATAAGGTGCTTAACATGGTGACCATCCCTTAGTAATGACTCACAAAATGGGAGTTGCTCAGAATGACTTTTCCTGCCCCTGGGGGCAAAAAGCTTATATGATAGAAAAAACTGTTTTCTTTTTACTTCCTAAGGGTATAATATAATTTCAGGTGTTAATTTTACAAGTATATTATTTACTATCCTAATATTTAAAAGAATTATCTAATTGATAATCATCCCATAACATAGATAAAACAAAATTTTGTGTAACATTTTCTTAAATTTATTTTAGAAAAAAATTTTAAACTTTCTTAAATTTATTTCAGAAAAATTTTTGTTTTCAAATTATTTTAGAAAAAATTTTAATATAATTTGTTGATTTCTATTTTATAGGTAACTGAAGAGGACTTAAGAAATCTCATGTTTGGTGACTATATGAATCCTGACCTTGAAGGAGATGACAGAGTTTATATTGAAATTCCAAATATTCATGATTTTAGTGACATCGTGGAGCAATGCTTAGATGAGTATAATCAAACTCACAAAACAAGAATGAATCTTGTCATTTTTAGGTACCTATATTTGGTATTGATGATTAAAATTACTGTTTATAAAATTTTATTGTGAAATATTTAAAATGTACGAAAAGATAAAACTATGATGAACAACCTTGTACCCATCACCCAGCTTGAGACACAAAATACTAAACACAATATTGTAAATCAAATATACTTTGATTTTTAAAAAAAAGGGCATAAAATACTAGCAATTTATTTGAAGTCCCTTGGGTAGCCAGCCCTCCCTCACTGCATCCCTATTGTACCTTACGGGGATAAAAAGAAACTCATGTGTTTCTTTGTGTGTGTTCCTAAACATATATGCAATCTTATTTTGCATGTCGCATACTGTGCACATTCCTCTGCAAGTTGGTTTATTCTAGATTGTTTGTGAAATTCACAGAAGATGAATTATTACTACTGTATTGCACTGCATTGTATAATTTTAACAGAATGTAGTCATTCTTCTGAGATAGACTTCTAGGTAATTTCTAGTTTATGTAATTAAAAAAATGGTTTGAACATTCATGTCTCCTTAGTTACATGTGTAAGAACTTCTCTAGGCTATATTCTTAGAAATGGAATTATTGTGTCATGGTATGTAAGCATCTTCTACTTTACTAAGTTTTGCCAAAGTATCTTCAAAAATAATTATTGTTTTTAAGAGCTTCCATTGTTTCTCACCCTTCACAACACTTAGGATAGCCAGACTTGGTAAGTTTTGTCAGTCGAAGGAGAGTGGAATGGTATCTGACTGTGACTTTAGTTTTTTTGTTGTTTTTTTTTTAACATCTTTATTGGAGTATAACTGCTTTACAATGGTATGTTAGTTTCTGCTTTATAACAAAGTGGATCAGTTTATATCCCTGTATCTCTTCCCTCTTGCGTCTCCCTCCCTCCCACCCTCCCTATCCCACCCCTCTAGGTGGTCACAAAGCACCGAGCTGATCTCCCTGTGCTATGCGGCTGCTTCCCACTAGCTATCTATTTTAATTTGATAGTGTATATATGTCCATGCCACTCTCTCACTTTGTCCCATCTTACCCTTCCCCCTCCCCATATCCTCAAGTCCATTCTCTAGTAGGTCTGCGTCTTTATTCCTGTCTTGCCGCTAGGTTCTTCATGACCATTTTTTTGTTTGTTTTTTAGATTCCATGTATATGTGTTAGCATACGGTATTTGTTTTTCTCTTTCTGACTTACTTCACTCTGTATGACAGACTCTGGGTTCATCCACCTCACTACAAATAACTCAATTTCATTTCTTTTTATGGCTGAGTAATATTCCATTGTATATATGTGCCACATATTCTTTATCCATTCATCTGTTGATGGACACTTAGGTTGCTTCTATATCCTGGCTATCGTAAATAGAGCTGCAATGAATGTTGTAGTACATGACACTTCTTGAATTATGGTTTTCTCAGGGTATATGCCCAGTAGTGGGATTGCTGGGTTGTATGGTAGTTCTATTTTGAGTTTTTTAAGGAACCTCCGTACTGTTCTCCATAGTAGCTGTATCAATTTACATTCCCACCAACAGTGCAAGAGGGTTCCCTTTTCTCAACGCCCTCTCCAGCATTTATTGTTTGTAGATTTTTTTTTTTTTTTTTTTTTTTTTTTTTTTGCGGTACGCGGGCCTCTCAGTGCTGTGGCCCCTCCCGTTGTGGAGCACAGGCTCCGGACGCGCAGGCCCAGCGGCCATGGCCCACGGGCCCAGCCGCTCCACGGCATGTGGGATCCTCCCAGACCGGGGCACGAACCCACGTCCCCTGCATCGGCAGGCGGACTCTCAACCACTGCGCCACCAGGGAAGCCCTGTTTGTAGATTTTTTGATGATGACCATTCTGACCAGTGTGAGATGATATCTCCTTGCAGTTTTGATTTGCATTTCTCTAATGATTAATGATGTTGAGCATTCTTTCATGTGTTTGTTGGCAATCTGTATATCTTCTTTGGAGAAATGTCTATTTAGGTCTTCTGCCCATTTTTGGATTGGGTTGTTTGTTTTTTTGATATTGAGCTGCATGTGCTGCTTGTAAATTTTGGAGATTAATCCTTTGTCAGTTGCTTCATTTGCAAATATTTTCTCCCATTCTGAGGGTTCGTCTTGTTCATGGTTTCCTTTGCTGTGCAAAAGCTTTGAAGTTTCATTAGGTCCCATTTTTTTATTTTTGTTTTTATTTCCATTTCTCTAGGAGGTGGGTCAAAAATAATCTTGCTGTGATTTATGTCATAGAGTGTTCTGCCTATGTTTTCCTCTAAGAGTTTGATAGTTTCTGGCCTTACATTTAGGTCTTTAATCCATTTTGAGCTTATTTTTGTGTATGGTGTTAGGGAGTGATCTAATCTCATTCTTTTACATGTAGCTGTCCAGTTTTCCCAGCACCATTTATTGAAGAGACTGTCTTTTCTCCACTGTATATTTTTGCCTCCTTTATCAAAGATAAGGTGACCATACATGCATGGGTTTATCTCTGGGCTTTCTATCTTGTTCCATTGATCTATATTTCTGTTTTTGTGCCAGTACCATACTGTCTTGATTACTGTAGCTTTGTAGTATAGTCTGAAGTCCAGGAGCCTGTTTCCTCCAGCTCCATTTTTCTGTCTCAAGATTGCTTTGGCTATTCCGGATCTTTTGTGTTTCCATGCAAATTGTGAAATTTTTTGTTCTAGTTCTGTGAAAAATGTCAGTGGTAGTTTGATAGGGATTGCATGGAATCTGTAGATTGCTTTGGGTAGTATAGTCATTTTCACAATGTTAAGTCTTCCAATCCAAGAACATGGTATATCTCTCCATCTATTTGTATCATCTTTAATTTCTTTCATCAGTGTCTTATACTTTTCTGCATACAGGTCTTTTGTCTCCTTATGTAGGTTTATTCCTAGATATTTTATTCTTTTTGTTGCAATGGTAAATGGGAGTGTTTTCTTGATTTCACTTTCAGATTTTTCATCATTAGTGTATAGGAATGCAAGAGATTTCTGTGCATTAATTTTGTATCCTGCTACTTTACCAAATACATTGATTAGCTCTAGTAGTTTTCTGGTAGCATCTTTTGGATTCTCTATGTATAGTATCATGTCATCTGCAAATAGTGACAGCTTTACTTCTTCTTTTCCAATTTGGATTCCTTTTATTTCTCTTTTTCTCTGATTGCTGTGGCTAAAACTTCCAAAACTATGTTGAGTAATAGTGGTGAGAGTGGGCAACCTTGTCTTGTTCCTGATCTTAGTGGAAATGGTTTCAGTTTTTCATCATTGAGAACGATGTTGGCTGTGGGTTTGTCATATATGGCCTTTATTATGTTGAGGTAAGTTCCCTCTATGCCTACTTTGTGACTTTAGTTTTAATTCCCCTAATTACTAGTGAGGCTACGTTTCCTGAATTTACTATTTTGTATATAACTGATTTTCTATTTCTCACATAGAAATCCCAGTATTAAAAGATTGAATAAATTTTGGGGGTTTTTTGTTTTGTTTTGTTATTAGCCAAACTGTGTGGCTTGTGGGATCTTAGTTCCCCAACCAGGGATTGAACCTGGGCCCATGTGAAAGCCCAGAGTCCTAATCGCTGGACCACCAGGGAATTCCCAAAGAAATGTTTTTAATAAAAGCAATAATATACTCCCAGTATAAATGATTACCATTACATTTTATTTTTATAATTTGTATAGTACCTTTCCTGAATTTGTACCTCAAATAGTTTTCCTTTACATCAAATGATCCAATTGCAACTGCATTTGAAAAATCATGCTTTTTGATGATTACCTCTTTAAAATTGGGATAGTAATATATGGGGCAGCAAGGTCCATTTTTCTAGGAAAGCAAAATGATACTTATGTGTAAATATACATTTATATTCATATTTTCAAGTATAATAATATCGATATTTCATAGGTATGTATTGGAACATTTATCACGAATATGTCGAATTCTAAAGCAGTCTGGTGGAAATGCTTTGCTTGTTGGACTTGGAGGAAGTGGTCGTCAATCTTTAACTCGTCTGGCTACATCCATGGCAAAAATGCAAATTTTCCAACCAGAAATTTCCAAGAGCTATGGTATGAATGAATGGAGAGAGGACCTGAAGGTAAAATTGTGAGCAAATCTAGTGTCTAAAATAATATCAGTGCATTATTTTTTTAACATCTTTATTGGAGTATAATTGCTTTACAGTGGTGTGTTAGTTTCTGCTGTATAACAAAGTGAATCAGCTATACATATACATATATCCCCATATCCCCTCCTTCTTGCATCTCCCTTCCACCCTCCTTATCCCACCCCTCTAGGTGATCGCAAAGCACTGAGCTGATCTCCCTGTGCTATGTGGCTGCTTCCCACTGCTATCTATTTTACATTTGGTAGTGTATATATGTCCATGCCACTCTCTCACTTCGTCCCAGCTTACCCTTCCCCCACCCTGTGTCCTCAAGTCCATTCTCTACGTCTGCGTCTTTATTCCTGTCCTGCCCCTAGATTCTTCAGAACCATTTTTTTTTTTAGATTCTACATATATGTGTTACAATGCATTATTTTATCTGTAAAGAGAGAGCCAACCTGTATAGCTGTGTGCTAAATACACTGGTGATGATGATAATAATATTATCCCTAGAGCAGTTACTGTGTGTGCTGAGCACTGTTTTAAGTTCTTTATATACATGCTGTCACTCTATAGGTATGACAGTTCAATGCAGCAGGTATGGTTGTCTCTGTGTTTTACTGATGAGGAAACTGAAGTTGAGAGAAGGTATGCACAGCAGAGCAGGATTTATGACTTAAGTCTTATCCACTGCTGTTACCATGGCTGCTGCTGATTTTACCTTTATTCTAGTTCAGAGAGGCCTTATTTCAGGTAAATGTATGTTTTCCAGTAGACTTAAATATGAACCTCAATGAGGATGATGATGTCATTAATGTTGTCAAATCTTAATAGTTTCTTTGGAGCTGTGTTGCTGTTCCAGTAACAAATAGAATAGTGGAGTGCATACTTGGGGCTTCATCCTCATGTGCCTAGGGCTCTGCAGGCCCCAGAAGAGAGATGACCTAAAGTGGAAAAAAATAAGAGAGACATTACTGGACTTTTTAAACTTTCTCTGACCCTGACATACTAAAATTCTACATCCTAAAAGTTAGTGTAGAGAACTGGTCTTTATATTTTCGATCTTAGATGGACAGAGATTCTTTCTGTTTTCAAATCCATCTCAGTCCCTGAAGTAAGACTCTGAATCAATGAGTATGTCTAAGGGGTGGGCAAACTGGCCAGTTGGAGTCTCCCACCAAAAGGGTGGGAGAAATGGAGGCCCAGATTGAGAGCCCCACCAAAATGGAAGAGGTACTACTCTAAATTTGAGATGTTATCAAAAGAAAGGAAAGCAAAACCAACAGATTTCCACCAGATTCTGGTTATAAGTACATTTTTATTTTAAGGTTCTATTAAGGAATGTGGGCATGAGGGGCCAGAAGACAGTCTTTCTAATCACGGACACTCAGATTAAAGAGGAAGCTTTTCTAGAGGATATCGACAGTGTGCTCAATACTGGAGAAGTACCTAATATTTTTGCAGCAGATGAAAAACAAGAAGTGATGGAGGTAAGTGCTTTTTAGGGAGTGCTGCTCCCAACATGTCTTGAAGCTTTTCTGCTCTTCGGGATAAATATATCTTGTGCAGACGATTTTGGTAATTGAAAAATTAATGTATACTATTTTAATACTTTTTTGGTGAATTTTAAACAGCTTCGATAGTTAGACAGAGTTTTAATTCATTTTTTCCATAATGATGACAGTGTGTTTCATCCATTTGATCTTATTTAGCATGTTTTCTGAGTGATTAGAGATTTAAAATCATATCTTAGGGTTACAGTGATATGAGAAAATATAGCTTTAAAACACTACTTGATTAGCTTTTATGGTTTACCACTGGTTAGTAAAATTTTCAAATTTTAACAAAACTACTTGTATTAATTCTGATGTATCTGAGAGTCATGCTTTGTGATTTAATTGACAAAAAAATACATTTTTGAAGCACCCACTACTTCAGATGTCCTGACCTTTGACCCCCATTTCTAAGATCTTCCCATACAAGAGTTCAGCTAGTAATTTCCCCTTTCATGTACCGTAACTACTTTTACCCACAGATTTTATCACTCACACCGGGATGCTTCATTCCAGCCTCTAGTGATAGCATGTGGAGTAAAATGGTTTCACCCTGGTTGTTCAAGCACCCTGCTTTGTTTGTCTATGGAATGAAACTGTTATATACACAAAACAGTTCCTCCTACACAGCGTTGTTGTGAGTTCTGAGGATCAAGTGAAATAAGGCACTTATGGAATGTAAGGCACTTATGGAATGTCAGGCGCTTAGAAAGCCCTCAGTAAATCTGATACATTACCAGTTCATGGCCTGGCGTGGCTAAGGCTGCTAAAGAATCGTAATTCTCCTAATTTATAGGATAAATTCATCCCCCACACTCCTACCCAAGGAATAGGACACCTTGGGGAGTGGGATTTTCTAAGCTTTGCAAGGCTTTTCTGCTCACTGTAGCTATTGTTTACCTTTTCTTCTCATCACTTTGCTACAAAACTTTTCCATTGCTTCACTCTTTTATGGTATGACCCAACAGTAGCCTTAAGAACTTCTTTCCTTCATATTCCACCCTAGGAACACCGTATCAGTTTTTCCACAAGGAAATAGTCATGGTCAGAACTCAGGGGTACCAAAATGCATTCCTGTTTTTGCTTGCTTTATACTAATTTTTAAAAATATAAAAGGTAATTAAAAGAAGTTATATTAATTTCTTTACATACCCTGCATCCCACTTTGAAGACCACTTTGCTTATTTCATCCATCTGGCAAACATTTTACTGTAAACCTCACTTCCTATAACTGACCTGTGTAGCTTGGCCCTGGTACTGCCTAGAGGGCACCTCTTATAGACTCAGCACATCTCTCTGACGTCAACATCAGCGTTTTAGACTCAGAACCTCTGAGTTCTAGAAACCTCTGTTTCCTGACTACCTTTTCCACTGTTCCATTTGCACTCCTTGCAGAATTAAATTATTGCAGTATTTTTCTCAGTGTAGCAGTGACTTATTTACCACATTTAGTGATATTTTCTCAGTTCCCTTTTAAAATTGTGATTCATCTTTGAAATAATTCATCATTCCTTCTTTTAAACTCTGCTTTCTCTGGACTGCTATGAAATTTCATTCAGTTTGTTTCCTATCTCCCTAATTATTCCTTCAGTAACTAGTCTTTTTCTTGCTCCCCAGAATCAGTTGTGCTCCCAAAGTGTGTGTGTGTGTGTGTGTGTGTGCGTGTGCATGTGGATATTACTCCCTACTTCTACTCTAGAAGCATTAACCAATATTTCTGTGTAAATAACCCCTATATTTATATCACCATCCTGGCCCTTTCACGAACTCTTGTTCTACAGTTACAACCATGTATTACCTTTCTCTCTCTGAATGTCCCCCTGTTAACTCAGAGTTAATGCAGGTAGACCACCTGAACATAATTTCATAGATTGACACTGATCATAATAGTCGTAATTTGAGAATTACTGTCAGAATGAATATACAGAGTTGACTTACCGTTTCCCATAGATATAGCTATCATATATCTATAGTAGAGAATTCTTTTAGAAATAAATTCATTGTTATAACATTGGAAATTGTATGATCATTGTGACCACTCCCTAAATTTGCTATTGAAAAAAATTTAAATCTATTTATAAGATAATTTATTGACTATGAAACCTTTTCTGCTTTGAACAAGGAGAAAGGTAGGATATAAAAAGCTGAAAGGTACTTACCTGTGTGGAAAGAACTATTTTAAGTATTCACATGTAATGGCTTTTTGATTCCTCAACAATCCTTTGATATAGGTACTCTTTTCCCCATTTTACAGATGAGGAAACTAAGGTACAGAGAGGTTAAGTAACTTGCCTTCAGGTCACGTAGGTAATCAGCTGCAAGCAGGGATTTGAATTCAAGAAGTCTGGTTCTAGAGCCATTATTCCTAACCACATGTAAGATGCCTTTCTCATATAGAGATATACAAGGGAAGAAAATTAAAAATGACCTATAATCTCATTACCAAACAACTCTATTAACATTTCAAAAAATACAAATATTATAAGAATAAAATTAGATAATTCAAACAGCATAAGAACGTCCAAAATGGAAAAAAAATGATATAAACCAAGAAGCATGTCCAAGATAAAATATAAAGGCCTCTCTCTCACTCTCCCTTAAGTCCATCTCACCCAAAGTAACCACTATTAATAGTTCTTTGTGATTGCTTCCATAAAAAAGTGTGTATGTGCTCACACATATGCACCTATATATTTTTTAATTTAACAAAAAGGATCATATTATACATACTGTTGCACAGTTTGTTCTTGCATTTATTTTATCTTGCTGATCTTGCCATAGCACATGTTGATGCATCTCATTATTTTTAACAGTTGTATAAAATTACAATATATGGATGTTTAATAATGGTTTTATTTTTTATTATTTTTAAAATATTTATTTATTTATTTGGCTGTACCGGGTCTTAGTTGCGGCACACAGGATCTCAGTTGTGGCATCAGGCTCTAGTTCCCTGACCAGGGATCGAACCCAGGCCCTCTGAGTTGGGAGCGTGGAGTCTTAACCAGTGGACCACCAGGGAAGTCCCTATAATGTTTTTAACTGGACACTTTAGTTGTTTATATTTTTTCCTCCTAAAAACAATGTTGAATTATAGTCCCACACATATATCTTGGTGAACTTTTGTATTTTTATAAGTTAAATTTTTGTCAGATATTTGTTTTTAAATTATAGAATTACGGAATTGAAAGTAGTCTTCTAAGTGCAAGCTATGACAAAACCATTATTTTGATACAAAAGCAAAAATTTAAAGATATTTATAAGGGGAGTAATAAAAATTCTTAATATTCCAATATCTAGTAATCTTATCAGCATACCTGTTTTTATTTATGAGGTTTTTTCTGGTATTCCCTAGGGTGTTCATCCTGTGGCTCAGGCTGGCAATAAACACGATGAATTCAGTCCCTTAGCGCTGTTTGCTTTCTTTGTGAATCGCTGCAAAGATAATCTTCATGTTGTAGTGGCCTTTAGTCCCATTGGAGATGCCTTTCGAAATTACTTGAGGCAGTTCCCATCCCTCATCAATTGCTGTACCATTGACTGGTTTCAGGTTTGTAATTTGGGGGGGAAGGACAACTAAATCTTTTGGAATTTTGCTGAAATCTTACTCAACCTCTATTAATTTACATTCATCAAGTGTTTCTTGATCACTTACTCTAATGGCAGCACCAGGGACTGGTAAGACTACATGATCCCCAAAAGGAGCTCACACTCTAGACTGGAAGACAAAAAAGGCAGTCAGCAAATGAGCAGTCAACAATTATATAAAAGAGCCATAGTCTTGGTGTGGGAAATGTGTACTTATTAAGGCAGTGACTCTCTGAAATAGGAAAATGAATTCGTTACATAGAGGAGGGGGTGTATAAGGAACCAGCAGAATGTATTTTATATATACGTATATATATATATATACACACACACGTATATGTGTAAAGATATATATATAGAGAGAGATATATTTATCTATCTTTACATATATTTACTATAAGGAATTGGCTCACATGATTATGGAGGCTGACATGTTCCAAGATTTGCAGCTGGCAAGCTGGAGACCCACAAGAGCTGACGGTATGTAGTTCCAGTGTGAAGGCCAGCAAGCTTGAGACCTAGGAAGAAATGATATTTCCATCTGAGTCCAAAGGCAGGAAAAAACTGGTGTTCCTGCTTGAAGGCCATCAGGCAGGAGGAAGTCCCCCTTACCTGAGGGAGCGTCAGCCTTTTTGTTCTATTCAGGCCTTCAACTGATTGGATGAGGCTCGCTCACATTAGGGAGAGTAGCCTGCTTTACTCAGTCTGTTCATTTAAATATTGAACCCATCCAAAAATGCACCTCACAGAAACACCCAGAATAATGTTTGACCAAATATATGGGCACCCTTTGGCCCATAGCAAGTTGACACATAAAATTAACTATCACAAGATGTTAGTACGTGCAAAGGTGGAACAGTGGGGAGAGCATGGCTCATTTGGGCAAATAGTTTGGTATGGCTGACTGGCAATGAGGGCAGCAGAAGTTAAGTTGGAGCTTTAAGTGGGTGCCAGGCTATAAAGGAATTTGTAAATGTGCCTAGGAATTTGGTTTTATCCCAAAGACATTGTGGAGGCATTAACATATGTTTAGCTAATCAATATTTTAGGAATAACCCAAAACACTTGGAGGCTATATGGTGGATGATTTGGAGTGGGGCAAAACAAGAAACAGGAAGACCAACTTGGTGGCAATTTCAGTCATGCCAGCAGCAAATGATGCAGGCCACCACCTCATTTAAACAAGGCAAATCGTCACTGCCTGTGTAAAACCGTTAAGTATTTATGCTCTTGAGAAGGGTAGCTCCTGGTGCCTTCTATTTGTTTGTTTTATGCCTAATAGAATGTGGACTATAGATTGACCCTGGATAATTTCTTTTAAAGATAAATTTCTGATACTAATTTGTTTTATTCTCTCTTGCCTATTTATCAATTGCATGTTTGAAAAACTAATTCTACCCTTTTGAGGATTGCAATATGTTTCAGCTAGTGGATGTTTTAGTGTTTATACAACAATAAAAGCTGTGTGAAACAGTTTTGCTTTATGCAAACTATATCTTAATATTGCTTCCATTAAGTAGCCCCAAACCAGAACCAAACAAACAAATGAACAAAGCCTGTCCAACCATAAGTTTTTCTTTTGTGAAATCTTATAAATACAATTCTACGACTTCTGGATTTTTTTTTTTATAACCATGAGGCTTTCTGTTCTGTTATATGTGATTCATACTTGTTGGGGGAAATTTTTTAAAAGGTGGAACTAGGAGTTGCAAATAGATAAGGGAGATTAAGTGGATAACAGAGAGGAACAGAGATTTTATAGTGGAACATTGGGGTTATAGAACCTGTGTCAGGGGCGCTGATGGCATTGTTTGGGGCCTGGCTCTTTTAAACTCAGGAAGTGAGTGTAAACCACTGTGTCACATAGTCAGGAAGTCATTGACTTTTTGGATAGATCTCTGTTCTCCCAAGTAGGGTGTACTCTCACCAGAGGTGCCAAAACAACTCAGAGGATAACGGAAGGATTTACTGGAATATTCGCTTTTGTATGAAATATTTCACATGGATTAACATTGACACCCTTGCTCAGTTTGTACGTCAAGTGGCCATGTGTCACAGATGGTATGCAAGGTACCCTGAGGGATTCCTGCAATGAACTAAAAATTGAAGATACATAATGCAGTTGTATGTGGATAGTAAGAGAATGTCATAAACCAGTAGCAGCTAGCTCAAGCTCTGTGTCAGCTACATTATAAGGCAAAAACAATGACTACTTAACAAGATCTGGTAAGACATTGGTAAAAACAAATTTAAGCAGGCTATTTGGAATATGGATTTATATCAACTGTTTAAATAATAAAGGTTATCCCCAGGGTGTGTCGTGACTTGCAGTATTAGCTTATGATAGCGTGGTTACCTATCAACAGCCATTTTCTACCGACTCCATCTTTGCTGACAGAATTCTGATTTTGTTTGGGAAATCACTATCCATGTAGCCATGTATAATAGGGATTCATTCCTGGTTGGTCTAAGTCAGCATTGGTGCTCTCACTCCTCTTACTGTTGACCATTTTACACATGAGCCTGTTCATGACCCATTGCTTGCCAATGGATCTGGATTTAAAGTCTACCAGGGAGCTTTTGGGAGAAGCTTTCTCAGTATAAAAAGAGTTACATGATCGGAAAAGTCATATGACACTTATTTTGGCATTTTACAAAAATTCATTTATCTTAATAATCTTTAGATACCTCTTTTGAGGTTTAAAAAATATATATTAGTACAGTAATACCATATGCATATAATCTGTTAATAAGTATGTGCACACTGGTAGTATGTGCTTAAAACTTTTTTTTACTAATAGGGTGCTTGATCAAAAAAGTTTGACTTTTACCAGGATAGAGGGCCAGACACTGAAAAAATTGATCTTAAAATGCATATGGTCTACTATAAAGAAAAAAATTACAAGCATCTTGTTGAATCTAAATGAAATGAAGTTTGGAAAATACTCTAATGAGAAAATGGAGATTAATTACTCATTTAACATAAATTATTTCATTGAATAAATATTTCAAGTATTTATTTGACAAGAACTCTTTTAGGCACTGAAGATACCAGCAGTGAGGAAGAAGTCCTTGCTTTTGTGGACTTTACATTTTAGTGGTGAGTCAGGGAGACAGACAAAAACAAATAAATATATATGTCAGATATTGGTAAGTGCTAAGAAAAAATTCAGGATAATGGAAAGAGTAATGAGGGAAGGAATGCTGTTTTAGAAAGAGTGCATTGGGAAGACCTTCCTGGTAAATTGGCATTTGCACAGAGATGTGAAAGAGTGAACCACATGGAGGTCTAGGTGGGGAGGGTTCTAGTCAGAGGGACAGCAAATCCAATGGCCCAGAGGCAGAAGCACACTTGGTATATTCTAGGAAAAGCAAAGGAACCATTTCACTGAGATGGGGAATACTGGAAGAAAAGTGAATTTGTGAGGAAGAAAATCAGATGTTCAACTTTGGATGTTATAACAGGTAGGAATTATAATGGGCTGCTAGTAACAGAAACCCAAACTGAACACATAGGCTTTTTTTTCTTTTCCTCTCTCATATAGAAAAAAAATTGAAGGTAAGCAGACTGGGACGTTTGTGACTTAACAAAGTCATCAGAATCCCATGTTCTTCTTTTTTTTTTTTTTTTTTTTTTTGCTGTACGCAGGCCTCTCCGGAGCACAGGCTCCGGACGCACAGGCCCAGCGGCCACGGCCCACGGGCCCAGTCGCTCCACGGCACGCGGGATCCTCCCGGACCGGACACGAACCCGCGTCCCCTGCATTGGCAGGCCACTGCGCCACCAGGGAAGCCCCCCATGTTCTTCTTTACTATCCTTAGCATGTGGTTTCCATCTTCAGAGTCATCATATGGTCTAATGTGGCTGCTACATCTCCAGCTTTCACATCTGTGCTACGGAAACGAAGTAGAATAATGGAAAGTAGGGCAAAAAGGACCCATGCCAGCTCTATGTCATTCTCTAGAGAGCTTGCTTATATGTCATTATTTACTCTGAATTGCAAAGGAGTCTAGGAAATGTGGTATTATAACTGGGCATATTGCTATCTAGAATAAAATTGGAGTCCTAAGGAAAGGGGGCTGATAGGTATTAGGAGAGCAACTAAGCAGCCTGTGCCGTTGTCCTACTAAATTTGGGGTGCCTACTAGATGTCCAAGTGGAAGAGTTAGGGAAGCAGTGTAGTATATCTTTGATATGTAAATTATTATCTACCTTTCCTTTATATTGCGTTATCTTTAATTTTACTGTATAAAATATTTATTAGATCTTTCATTGTGCCCTTAATCCCCCTAATTCTATTTTCCCTATTAAGGTTTTAATTTTCTCAACCTCAAATTCTTCTCACACAGGAAGACAATTTATATAACTGAAGTGTGACTAATCGTCTTAACTTTTATTTGCTTTTCGTTTTCTTATTTTTAGCCATGGCCGGAAGACGCTCTTGAACTTGTAGCTGTGAAATTCTTAGAAACACTGGAGCTTACTGAAGTTGAACGACGAGAGATAGTTCCAATCTGCAAACACTTTCACACTTCCATTATGCATCTTTCAGAAAGGTTAATATTAATAAATTTTACAATAATGCCTTGTATTTTAAAGCATCTTTTTTTGTGAAAGCCTAAAATTTTAATAAGATTTCTATGGCTTCTAAGTCTCTCCAATCATTTAATAAGTTAAGACTTGTAAGTAATAGAAAGCTACTTGATCTAGGTTTCACAAAGAGAGGAATTTATTACAAAGATACAGGGATACCTTACAAAGTTTAAGGGAAAGAATACAGCTGTATCTTAGAAGTGACTGGAAGCAGGAGTTAAAAAGCCACCACAAACCCAGAAATGCTTTTTCTCTGTTTCTCATCCCTGTTTCTCTTGGGGCATCTGCTTTCTTCTTTCTCTTTACAGACTGAACTTTTTACTTCCCAGTATATATGGAGGAAACTGTGTGCCTCTCGATTCTCAATTTTACTTCTTGCAATTCCAGCTGTAGCAGAGATTGATTGGCTGTTCCAGCTCTCTAGTCTCAATTTATTCCAAAATATGATTAGCCTTGTTTGTGTCCAGTGCCCAATCCTGCTCTGATCTGCTGTGGTTATGGTGGCAGGTTTCACAGAACAAACATTGCTCTTGGGGCACTGGTTGGAAGTTCTCAGACAAGGAGGGAGATGGTTGGTGGGCTGTGGATGCCTTAAAAGTATAAGCTTTACCTCTGTTCATCTCTGAGATCCTCATTTCAAAGATGCTCATAGTATATTGCCAGAGTTTTACGGCCAGCTAGCATGTTTGGCTTGGACAGTTAACACCAATCAGTGGGCTCTAGTCTACATACTTGCTGTGAAACATCATTGCATCCATTGTTTTTATGTGTATGGGTAGTAGTCTCATATTTCTGGCCAAACCCTGTTCAACCAACATGTGACACGTGTGCAAGGAATGATGACTCATTCTTGCTATGCTATCTGCAGTCCCCTTTCCTACTATACTTTTGTACAGTATCTTGGGTCTCTTAGATCCTCCTGGCATATGAAACATGTAAAAAGACCTACCTATATCTTTCTTGCTATAGTTCTCTTTTGAGACATATCTTTGTTGATTTGTGCTTTTTAACTACACCATTGATATTTTGTAGACAAGATATTAGGAAATGGTTCTGTGTAAAATTCTAGGATTTTGTAAACTTCAAGTATTCAGCAGCCTCTGAATAAAATTAACCTTTATTCTTAAATGTTTGTTGTTAATGCTATGTCGAATTTACTTCTTACTCTGTAAAACCCATTACTTATAGTAAGATATGCTATCTGCCTCTCTTTTAGGTTCTTGCACACATTAGGACGACATAACTATGTTACTGCTACTTCTTACCTTGAACTTATTGCCTCATTTCGACAGCTTTTGACTGAGAGGCAACAAGCTGTAATGGAAGCAAAACAGCGATATGTGAATGGACTTGACAAATTAGCTTTTGCTGAGTCTCAGGTAAATTTGAGGAGCTGCTCAAATGGTAATACATAATGGGAAATAGAAGAGCTATAATTTATTGAGAATATATTATGTGCCAGGTACTGTGTTATGTGCTTCATGTGCATTCCTTCAATTATTCCTCATAACAACTCCATGAGGTAGACACTTTTATGATCCTCATTTTACAGATGAGTAAAGTGAATTTTACAGAAGTTCACTGAGTTTCCCAGACCACACAGACTCAAATACACCCAGTTTTATTCTTAATTTTTTGGCATTTGGAGAGAATATAATGTCAGGGTTGACTTTTTATTGTAATAGCTGGTTAAATATAAGATTGGGTTTTTTTTTAAATGAGTCAAGTGCTAGTAATACTTATTAGTATTATTTCAACATAGGCAACAGAGTGTTGGGGTGGTCTGGACGCACTGTATACCAGGCACATAGTATAATAGGGATAGCCCGAGCTGCCACCTTTTTTCTACCTGATTTTCTTCCTCAACAACTGCATTCTTCCACTGCCCTGTCATACTCAAGGAAGATAAAGTCTTTTGTGAAGAAAACTGGCCACACTCTCATGGTTTTGTTTATCATGTGAAGAACTGGAAAAAAAAAGTTAAGGTTTTCTGTCCCCAGTACCTTATGATACATTTAAGTTTCAATTTTCTCTGTTTGGCTTCCATAGCTATTGTAGTTATGAAAACTAATGACAGATTGTTTACTTAGGTTGGTGAAATGAAAATAGAGCTTGTTCAGTTACAGCCCAAATTGGAGGAAGCTAAAATTGAAAACGCACATATGATGCAGGTAAAGTATCCTGAATTTTTAAAAACTGATGTCAGAGGACAATTGAAATATGTAAAATCAGCCTTGAAAATAAGCCTTAATTTTTTTGCCACTAGATCTTAGGGATGTTACCCTTTTCAGTTGACTCATTGGGTTCCGTGTGGTTTCTGTTGTTTTTGAAGACAGATGGGGAGCCCATTACCAAATTAGGTCACGTGTATTTACATTTCTCCTCATTTTATCCTTCAAAATGATATGTCGGATTCCCTAATCTTCAAATGTTCTTTTGTCTCTAGGATAGAGAAAGCATTAGGATGTTTAAGGAAATGTCTTTATTTCTTTCTTTCTTTTCTTTAGATTATTGAGAAAGAATCTGCACAAGTGGAAGCAAAAAGAGAGTTTGTGAAATTTGATGAAGAGATAGCCAGCGGAAAGGCTGAAGAAGCCCAAGCTCTGAAAAATGAGTGTGAAAGTGATCTAGCTGAGGCGATTCCAGCTTTGGAAGCAGCTCTGTCTGCACTGGATACACTAAAGGCGAGTGTTTGAATTAGCTTGTGTTTCATCAACAAAGTAAAACTGCATAGAGACACTTGGTTAATTCGGTGTAGTTCACTTTCAGTGGGTGGTATTATATTTTTTTTGTCCAGTCAAATGAAACTTGACTCTTAACAATTCCTTTTTGCTATACTGTTATCTTATATTTTTTGCTTTTCATGTATTATTTATAATTTTCATTCAGGATATTCCAGTGGGAATGGAATAATCTCCAAGAGGCCACAGTGGTTCTGTACATGGACCAGGAGGCATATGTTAAATAGAATGTTGAGCTACCTTTCTGCAGCCTTCTGGACATGCATGTACAGCAAAACCTAAAGATCATTTCCAATATAGATGTGGGTCACACCTGTCTGCATTACACTATGTTGTGTATGACTCTACAGGGTCTTTAGGCAAAACCAGAATAACCTCACCAAACAGAGCAGAGAGACCAGCTTCTGTTGACTAGGGAGGCCCAGTGTAGTATGGAAGTTCAGGATATTCAGACCCCATTCTTTGCCTTTTTTCCTAATCAATGCCCTAACTCAGGGGTCCCCAGCCCCCAGGCCGTAGACCGCTACTGGTCCGCAGCCTGTTAGGAATGTGGCCGCACAGCAGAAGGTGAGCGGCGGGCAGACGAAGCTTCATCTGCCGATCTGCATCGGTCGCATTACCGCCTGAACCATGGCTTGCAGTATCAACTGAACCATCCCCCGGCCACCCTCCACCCCCCACCTGTGGAAAAATAGTCTTCCATGAAACCGGTCCCTGGTGCCAGAAAGTTTAGGGACCGCTACAACTTTCACATAAGATACCTGACAAGATGGCGAGCTCAACCTATCAGTAATTCAGCATCTTCAGGATCAAACTCTATATCTGATTTTCAGTTATATCAGACTTGTAGTTGTAAGACTTAAGATTGTGTTAGGTCATTTATATTTAGAAACTGTCACTGTGCTGTGAACCAGGAATTTAACCAGAATTTTAATATTAAAATTCTGAGCTTATTATTTTCTTCATGTCTGCTCTCTGTCACATTTAAAAGCCACATTCTACCCAGTAGTCTTTATTCATTCTCTCCTTAGACGTTTATCACAGGAGCCAATCATTTTGACAAAGTTTGTTTTTAATAGACACTCCATTCTAGACGACCATGAGCATGAATTTAGGTAACTTTTATCACTGTGTACCATGGACTTTCAGTACTGTATCCTCTGATACTCACAGGATTCTTGATGCCTTTAAACACCACCAGTTCAAGTTATCAGTATCAGGTTTCCCTTTCAGTTGTTTGTACCCTTCCTAGTATCAAATACTGTATCATAGAAAAGAGTTAGGGTTCAGTTGCAGAGAAGTGAATTGACTATTTAGTGTTAGCAGAGATTCTTTAGGGAATTTTATAAATAAATTACAGAATTCTTGGAAGAGCTAAGTAAATAGATTCTAGGCCGAGCTGCCAGGAATGACTCACAAAGCTAAACTGAGGCACTAATCTACCAGAGGAATGATCCCTCTGAGTTGGAAGCCTGCAGAGCCTTCTTACAGAGCCATATTGCCTCCACCATAATCCATATCAGCAAAACAGATGCCTCGTGCCCTGAGTCTCCTCACTTATTCATTCTGAATTCTAGTATCACTCAAGTGATCTGATGGTAGGACCTAACGACCTCCCACAACTCTAGCTGCATGGGAAACTAAGATAAATTTTTAGCTTTCCAGCAATTGCAAGGGTAGTCAGAAGGATACTGGAGTGGATAATAACTAACTGAATCAGTTGTGTCTGTCGTAATAATATATACCTTTTTAGAAAATAAGTTTGGAATTGGAACTTACCTCTTCTTTCATTTTTGGTGGGTAAAGCTAACATGTAAGCAAATATAGAATTAAGTCTTTATTTAACTTAGGGTTATTAACGTGGATTCCATGTGTGGGCTTGGCATGTGACTATATAAAAATTTTGTGCATGTGCGCAAAAATATTTTCTCTGGAATATTCTTAGCTGTCACCATATTCTCATAAGGACCTATGAACTCTCAAACACTTGGGAACCATTGGTTTACTGTACTTAAGTTCTCTTTTGTTAATTCTTTCATAACCATGCAAAGCAAAAAACAATTAGTTTCAAATGAAAATTTATGCTTTTATTATTCTCCAACATTATTTTTGAAACTCTTATTATTTAAAAGTAGGCTATTCTGAAGATACCCTGTTTTCTTTTTATTTAGCCAGCTGACATTACAATTGTGAAGTCAATGAAGAATCCTCCATCTGGTGTTAAACTAGTTATGGCAGCTGTTTGTGTTATGAAAGATATAAAACCAGAAAAAGTTTCAGATCCTTCAGGAACTGGAGGGAAGGTAATAACTAGACACAGATTTATATCATATTCATGAATGTACAGAACACTGTACAGCAACTATTATCAAATTAAATGTCAACAGTACCCAGTTCAGGGAAGATATATTGTTTTCCAGATTATATGTATCCTAGATAAAGCTAAGGCAGTATAGCATCAGAAAAATGTAGTTCCGGTTGTTTCCATCTCCTTTTCTGTCTATGCGGAACTCCCCACTGTCATGGGGTGGGGTTGAATGAACAGTGAGACACCTGTGCTTTTCCAGCTAAGAGTCTCAAGAATGTGATATGGTTATATAGGTGTTTCTGAGCATTCAAAAAATTCTGCTGTTAAGCAGTACAGTGACATTGTTAAAAGCATTTGCTCTGGAGCCAGAATGTCTATATTCAGAAATTCTGACCCTCCTAGCAATGTGACCCTGGGGACGATGCTTAACCTCTGTGGAACTCTGTAAAAAGAGGATTGTCATAGTACCTGCCTCACAAAGTTAATGCAAGGATTAGATTAGTTAATACATATAAAGCTCTTACGTATAAGGCCTTATAAACAGTAACCTGTTTATAATAATAAATATTACATATTTATTACTAAATGTTAGTTGTTGTTATTACAATTATTATTCAAAGGTATCTCCCTTAAAAAAGATGGTGTAACATCTATCCTAAACTAAATTTATAGACTTATTTTCTTTTCAGGTTTTTACAATACCTAGGTTTGAATTCCTGAATTGGAGAATTGGGATTTTTTTTTTTGGCCATTCTATCCTTCGTTGACATAATAAAGATAAAGAAAATAAATAGGCTCTTACCTTAACAAGTTATTCTCACGCACACACAGATAGACATACACATACACCCCATCAGGCTTCTGAAATTAATAAAAAGAATGTTCAGCTACTTATTTAACACCTTTTATTAGCACAAGTACCATGTGCTTTATCTTATAACTGACAGAGCAGTGTATAATCTTTGTCTTTCTGCTTTCTCTTCTCTATTCCACTTGGGAAGTCTAGGTAGGTGAGGAGATTTTCTATAAGAAAAGTATTTGCTACCTGTTTTAGTCCATTTGGGCTACTATAACAAGTTACCACAGATAGGGGTGGCTTATATATAACAAAAATTTATTTCTCACACTTCTGGAGGCTGGGAAGTCCAAAATCAAGACTACAGTAGATTCAGTGTCTGGTGAGGGTTCACTTCCCGATTTATAGACTACCATCTCTTTGTTGTGTCCTCACATAGTGGATGCGTGAGGGACCTCTCTGAGGTCTATTTCTCACACCAAAGACCACCTCCCAAAGACCCCACCTCCAAATACTATTACACTGGGGAGTAGGCTTCAGCATACGAATTTGGGGAAAGGACACAAACTTTCAGTCTATGGCACTACCTTTCTGGTTTGAAAGTCAAGATTAATGGAAAATAAAAGTTGAAATTAAAAAAATATATTTTCTTATATGAAAATTGTGATGGTGTTTATACCAGCTGCTTTTCTTAAGTTTTCTAAAGAGAAATAATCATATCTTTTGCCTTCTAATGTTTAATTTTTAATAATAAAGTCAATATATAAGTTCATATACATATTTTAAATATTTGATATGCTTAACATGTTCTCAGGGAGAGAAGTCTCTTTATTTCATTTCCAAGGAGATGTAGGTTTATATTTTGAAAGTACAGTGTATAGTTTCTCTGGATTAATATATCTTAAACCTCAAGAAGAAAAGTTTTATATCAAGCATATTTAATTGCACATCTAATAAGTTTCCATAAATTTTATTTATAGATATTGGATTACTGGGGACCTAGCAAAAAACTTCTGGGAGATATGAATTTCCTAAGAGATTTGAGAGAATATGACAAGGACAACATTCCGGTGAGTTTCATTGGATTTTTTCTACAAATGTAATTTTGCCAAGATGTATAAAATCTTTAACATTTTGCAATATTATATAAAACGTAAGAAGATAGTCTGTCTTTAGAATTAAGATAATAAATAAATGAATATTTTATTTATTAATGACTATTATGAATTCTCATAATACATAAAACCTCTCCTCTTTCAGACCATCAAAAGTCATTGAATAAATTACTGTTTTAGTGTATTATTGACATGAAAGAGTTCTCCAAGTGCCTTATAATAGTTTATTTCTTAATAAATTGGATATACAAATTTGTGAGGTAAAAAAGTATAGTTGTTTTTCATCCAAACTTCTATTTATTTATGTTTAATTGTTCTTCCTTATTTCCATATGTTTTCCCAAACTACACAAGTCTTTTAATTTTTTTGGAAGAAGTACCTTGTTTCACTATCTGTAATAAGTTTGCATATTTTGCTCACAAATATGACTGCTACAATTATGCTTATTTTAAAAATATCTCAAAGTACTCACCTTGGTTTTTAAAGACAACATAACTTTTTTATATACTTTTTTTTTTACTGTGTATGATTAATTTTTCATCTATGGTTGCGTGATATATGTTGAAATCTTAAGATCTAAATCTTTGTTTTATAGGTGACTGTTATGCAGAAGATTCGTGGTGAATACTTAACAAACCCTGAATTTGATCCCCCTAAGGTTGCTAAAGCTTCCTCTGCAGCTGAGGGTCTGTGTAAGTGGATCATGGCTATGGAAGTGTATGACAGAGTTGCAAAGGTATTTTGAGGATCAGCGCATCCATTTTGTGTTGAAATATTCCCATAAGTTAAAATCTATGCCGATATTTACTAGTTAAGAAGTTTCTAAAAGTGATACCACAAAGAATTTGTCCTGCTGCAGCATAATCATCAGACATTAACTGAGTATCTAGTACATGAAGAGAATACTTATGTGTGACATAACCTGTTTGGGACTAGTGTAAGTGAGAGCAGGGATGATCATTGGAGTTGGCCAGACTGACCTATAGCTACAGGGACCTGGGGCAAGAGAATTAAGTTTTATGAGGGGACTGCAGAAGCAAAGAAAAATCCAAAACACCAAGGGCAAAGTGGCAGATTAAAATCTTGATGCAAAGGTCAGAAGTAAGAAATTCCAGTAGGGTTAAGAGGCGGAGCGTGGAATCAAGCCATGGCATGCAGTGATAGGGAGTCTTTTTTGGAGTACCCACTGAGGCCAAATTCCTGGGAGAGCAGAGAATGGTTAAGAGCATTTTGTAAATTTGACTAGCAAAGGACCAAGGAAACACTGGCATTGTCCTCAGGAGCCTGCAGAATTCTACCAAGGGGAGCAGGAAATATAAATAAAAATACCCATGGAAATACATGATAGCATGTGTTTAGAACAACCTCAGAGTGTAGGATGAGTGATCAGGCTGTAATGATTGAGAAGATATTCTTAATAAGGTATATGTACCTGTAGAGAGGTACAGACTGTGACTGTAAATTTCAGGGGAGTAGACCTTTATACACCTGTTAAAGAAATAAAATTAATTTTTTAAGTAAATTCACTTTATTTTTATTTATTTTTGGCTGCGCACAGGCTCTCTGTAGTTGCGGTGAGTGGGGGCTACTCTTTGTTGCGGTGCGCAGGCTTCTCACTGCGGTGGCTTCTCTTGTTGTGGCACATGGGCTCAGTAGTTGTGGCTCATGGGCTCTAGAGTGCAGGCTCAGCAGCTGTGGCGCACAGGCCTAGTTGCTCCGTGGCATGTGGGATCTTCCTGGACCAGGGTTCGAACCCGTGTCCCCTGCATTGGCAGGCAGATTCTTAACCACAGCGCCACCAGGGAAGCCCTAAAATTAATTTTAATGGATGTTCTTCCATTTGAACATCTTGTCCCTCCCCATAGTAATCTCAGCAGGTCGGCAAGCTCTCAACTCAGCTAATTAACACATGTGGAATCTTCTGGATCCTTTCTATAAAGCTGAGAATCTAAGGTATTCAGGTTGTTTTCTGACTTTCCACTCTACACCTCCACATGCTATTTTAATTCTGATGCACCTGTCTCATGTTTTTATGGAGGGGTTGAAGGGAGATATCCAGCAAGGTCTTCTTCAAAGTCCAAAGTAGAAAGTGGAGCTTCCTAATTCAATATCTGATCCTTTTATTATTATTATTTTTTTGTCTGCACTGGGTCTTGGTTGCTGTGTGCAGGCTTTCTCTAATTGCAGTGAGTGGGGGCTACTATTCGTTGCAGTTCACAGGCTTCTCATTGCAGTGGCTTCTCTTGTTGCGGGGCAGGGGCTCTAGGCACACAGGCTTCAGTAGTTGTGGTTCGTGAGCTCTAGAGAGCAGACTCAGTAGTTGTGGTGCGGCTTAGTTGCTCTGTGGCATTTGGGATCTTTCCAGACCAGGGCTCGAACCTGTGTCCCCTACATTAGCAGGAGGATTCTTTTTTTTTTTTTTTTTTTTGCAGTATGTGGGCCTGTCACTGCTGTGGCCTCTCCCGTTGCGGAGCACAGGCTCTGGACGTTCAGGCTTAGCGGCCATGGCTCACGGGCCTAGCCGCTCCGCGGCATGTGGGATCTTCCCAGTCTGGGGCACGAACCCGTGTCCCCTGCATCGGCAGGCGGACTCTCAACCACTGCGCCACCAGGGGAGCCTGGCAGGAGGATTCTTAACCACTGCACTACCAGGGGAGCCCCAATATCCGATTCTTTGCCTCACTCTTCCTCTTACCCTTCAGCTCATTCACAGCAATGTACCAGAAGACTTAGGTCTCCCTTCTTTCAAATGGACATATGCTCTCTTTGGTCATCTTGTGAATTCCTTCTACTGGTGGCTTATAGTACACTCTGATCAAGTTGGCCGAACCCATTCTTGATATATTGATACTAATGAGCATAATAAAATAAGAAATTTAGAAAATTCTTTTTCTCTCAACAAAGTGTCACTTTTCAAGATTTGTTGAGGAAAATTCAGTTTTGGTAGTGAAGCTGAACACCGAGACTTTATTTCTCTTTGTATTACTGCTACTGTCTTAATCCCCTCAAGGCAAATGTAAGCCTCAGCTGACTGGGAAGACATTGAGAATTTCCAAGCTGACTTGGAAATGGCAAAAAAAAAAAAAAAAAAAGCACTTTCATGTATTTTTAAGCATTTGTAACTCCTGTTACATGTTTTTCTATTTTTTTTGCAGCAGTTGAATGGCAACTTCTCATTATTTTGCTATATATTATGCTATTCTTGCTACATATTATGACATTTTTATTAGTCCAGAATAACTTGCCTATTTTATAGATAACTGTTTGCTAGTCCAGAATGATTTTATATATTTTATAAGACATAGAAATATATTTTACTTTTCTGCATATAAAAATATGATGTAAGATTTAAGGCATTTAAAATTTGTATAATTCATTGTTATAAGTGATAAATGTATTTATAATCATAAATAAACATTTAAAATTCATAATATCTATAAAGGATTATGTCGATTGTCAGTTTTATATAGTACACATTATAGCTGCATATATTGTTCCCAAACAGGTAGTGGCTCCTAAGAAAGCCCGCTTAACAGAAGCTCAGAAGTCCTTAGCTGAGACAATGGAGCTTTTGAATCAGAAGAGAGCAGAACTAGCAGAAGTAGAACATCATCTGGAAAATTTACAAGCAACATTTCTTGAGAAAACTGAGGAAAAGGCTCGTTTAGAAGACCAGGTGGAACTCTGTGCTAAGAAACTTGAAAGAGCCTCAAAACTAATTGGAGGACTAGGTGGAGAAAAATCAAGGTCAGATTTCTACTCCTTTTAACAATATTTCATAAGGTCGGGCTTGAATATGTGACTTTCTTTGGATATTTATTATGATTACTGATTTTTAAATGGCTGGTTGAGATTGTGGGACTTTCTATAAAGTACCTGGCTAAGCTTCTCCTAACAGAATATCAATGTCAAGGATGGTGTTTGCAACTTGCTTTCAAATGTTAAAAAAGAGAGAGAGAGAGAGAGAGAGAAAGAAGCAAATAAAACAAATGGTAATTTTTAAGTGGTGAGTATGTGGGTGATCATTGTGCAATTCTTTCCAATTTTATGTATGTTAAAATTTTTCATAATAAAATGGGAGGGAGTAGTGGATATATGGTTCATTTTGTTAAATTTATTTCGGATAACTGACTTGATACAACAAAGCCAGTTAGCTTTATTTTAATCTATTTATTTGTACTGGCCAGCCAACTATCATAGTTATTAACTACATTTGTTGAATGAATAGCATGATAAAGTTACATACTTTTGACAATACTTTGTAAGGTAGATTGGATGGTTTTGTAATGCACTTTTTATTGTAAAGGTTTCATTAAATGCAAAAAAATATCAACCTTAGCATTAGTATGTCAGCTGCTATACAACTTAAATGTAATTTTTGGTAATGAATTGCAAATGTTCCTATGTTTTTCAGGAACAAATAGCAGGGCCACTAGACCAAATCATCCTGATTAAAATTATTAGACAAAATGCTGGTGGTTTTTTTGTTTTGCTTATTCTGAAAGAACAAGTCGTGTAAGAAATGCCTAATATTCTAATAATCAAAGGTAGATTATCATTTGTATAACATAGATATATATTATAGCATGTTAGAGCTAGAAGGGACCCAACCTCCTTGCTTATAGATAAGCAAGTGCCCAACATTTCATGGCATTTTGTTATAGAGTTTGGACTAGAAGCCCCTAGCCCTTTCAATTACTATCATAGATCATTCTCTATGATGAGGCTATTTTGCCTTTGATTAATCTCCCAGATGGTCTCAAGCTGCAGATGACCTTCAGATAGTATATGAAAATTTGACTGGTGATGTCTTAGTATCAGCAGGAGTAATAGCCTACCTTGGTGCTTTCACTGCTGGCTTTCGACAAACATGTACAGAAGATTGGAGCATGTTGTGCAAGGTAATGGTTTTATATTTCATAAGTTTCTTTATATAAAACACTTAAAGTATGTGTTGGGGTATCTGGGGGGAAAAGATGATAATAAAAACAGAGAAGGGGAGAAATGACTGAAAATATGGGGTTTTTCTTTTTTTCTTCTTGTTTGATCAGTAAAATACTTCCATAGTCCAACTTTCCTTTCAGTTTTCTTTTTGTTCTTTAGAATTATTAAACAATATCTAATAACAAATCAGTATTTTAATGTTAACAATATTTCAATCAACAAGACAAGAGAAAACATCAAAAGAAATTTGTTTATTTCTTACAGCAAAAAAAAATCCCATGTTCAGAGGAGTTCTCATTGAGTAAGACCCTGGGTGATCCAGTAAAAATTAGAGCTTGGAATATTGCTGGATTGCCTACAGATACTTTCTCCATAGACAATGGAGTGATTGTTAATAACTCCAGGCGTTGGTAAGGAACATAAAGTATTTATTTTTCAATTATTTTATTTTAAGGTTTTCAAATATAGAGAAAAGTTGAAAGGATTTTAAAGTGCCTGTATAGCTACTACTTCCTAGATCCTACAATTAACATTTTATTATTCTTATCTATCCCTCTATCCATCCATCAACTCATCCTTTTTCATGTATTTCAACATATGTTGCAGACATGGATCTACTTCCTTCCAAATATTTCAGCATGCATACCATTAACTAAAGTTCAATATTTGTTTTTTTTTTTTCTTTTGAGGTAAAATTTACATACAATGAAATACACAAAACTTAAAACTATGCCATTCAATGAGTTCTAACAAAAGTATGCACTTGTGCAACCCAAACCTCTGTCAAGGTATAAAACATTCTCTTTTGTCCCTTCCCAGTAAATCCCCACCCTCATCCCATAGGAGATTATTATTCTGATTATTTTCCATCACAGGTTAGTTTTGCCTATTCTAGAACTTCATATAAATGGAATCATACTGTATGTAGTCTTTTGTATAAGGCTTTTTCCACACAGCATAATCTTACTAATTTTTGTGCTGAGTAGTATTCCATTACATGACTATATAACTTTATGCATTTTCCTGTTGACGGACACTTGGGCCGTTGGCAGGTTTTGGCTATTCAATGTATTTATTTTAACTAGGTATTTCTACCCATTTTCATGATACTATAACAATAATTTATGCAATTTCATGTATATTTTTCAACACTATCACTGATAGTGTGATAACTATATGAGTTTTCCAAATGGTTTTTATTGTTATCCTTTTATTTATATCACTTTCAAAAACTTGGGAAATTACTCTCATCTGAGAAATAGTTTCCTATAAATGGTTATTTAGTCATGTTGTCATCTAATTTAAGTCTTTTCTTGGGATCTTATGTCAAATATACTATGATAGATACTATTGAGTTCTTATATTCTTGAGGTACTTTGTAAGTGCCTTATATCCTCACAAATTCCTATGAGTTAGTTCTTATTATTCCATTTTACAGATGAGACGACTGAGGCCCACAGTGATTTACTAATTTGAAATGTAGTGAGATAACTGAGCTAGTAAATGGTGGAGTAAGAATTTGAACCCAGGCAATTTAACTTCCAAATCCTTGTTCTTATTTATTATGTTAAGTGAAATGTGGAATAGGGTATCCCATTTGCTACCTTTATAACTGTAATGGAAATTTCAGTCTTCTTTTGGGATATAAGATACATTAAAGATACAAGGAAATCTTACATTCTAAAAGTTTGAGGTATTGTTTATTACATTCTTTGGAAAACTTACTAGATACTTCAAGATGTCTAAGTCTCCTTTATACTGATAGTATCATTTTACTGAAATACTGATGTATGTGTTTTGAGTGCTTATCCACTCAAAATTTTACTTGAGAGTGAACATCCTTAGGTTGAAACTTCTAGGCAATTAGTAAAATTTATTACAATCCGAGGAAGTGTAATTAGCTATTCCAGAAAATGTGTTCTCTTGTAAAGCAGGGCAAGTTCTATTTAACAGAATATTTGACCCTGAGTATTCTGTTTTAGAACCCTTTTCTATGCATTTGGTGGCCATTCAGATTTTTTAAATTGCAGTTCAAAAATGCTATTAGGATATCTATAAGGCTTAACTGAAATCCAGGGAAACCAGAGGTTTCAGGATTGTATGTAAATTGAAGAAAACAATCTGTCATTTTCTGGCAGAAAGATGACTCTTCTAATACAGTAATATTTCAATGGTGTTACTCCTTTCTACCTGTTATTTTTGGACTGTCTGGTCAATAAGTCATGGACTGGGTCAGTTCTGAGGGATGAGTCTCCATCCTTATAGACCAGACTTCACTTCTTGCCAGTTGGGACCAATGTGTTCATCTATGGCTATCATCCTTCTGGACACTGTAAGTGACCACAGAGGCTTAATCTCTTCTCTCTGCCTCCTAACAGCAGAACCCAGTAATGTAACTAATGTTCACTCTTTTGGCTACTCACTTTAGAGTATCTTAAGTGTACCTCAGAGAAAAGTTGAGCCAGTAGGCTTTTGTAATGAAAATACCAATGAAAATTGGTATCTCTCCCAATCAGTCTCAATCTCTCCCTCTGTCTCTCTTTCTCTCCCTCACTGTAGGACCTATTTTCTGTGTTTTTCTCTGTGCAGCTGCTTCATTGGTCTGTCTCTGATTATATGCTGATTCTGTTCTTCTGTACACATGGCCATTCCCTAATGAAGCCTTAGTTCCTAAGTTCACAAAACACATCAGTTGAATAATATACATTAACCAGAACCATTAAGTACAAGTTCAAATTCCCATGAGAGAAAAATCTGATTAGTTTAGTGTGGGACAAATATCCATACTAGGTCTTGTCACCTATGGCTGGGGGCCAAGCCATTGTAGTAACACACATGAGTAGGTCAAGAATATAGTTCTCAGAAACAGAGTCGTGAACTGGGAAAGCAGTTCACAGTTAGAACCCTGTTGCTTGCTTCTTTTTGCATCTTTGGATGTGATGAAAGGTAAGGATCTAATTTTATTTATTTATTTGATAATGATAACCATTTACCCCAGCAGCATTTATTGAGTTATTCTTCCTTTCCTCACTGATTTGTAATGCTATCTTTGTCCCTTCAGTCTTTCGTTTAGTAAGGACTTGTGAATTGGTCTGAAAATGTCTTTGTTTTTCTCATCACTTTATTTTTTCTTTAATTTTATGTCAGGTTTATTGAGATATGATATATACAATAAAATTCACCCTTTTTAGGTGCAGTATTTTATGAATTTTGATTAAGGCCTATGGTCATATGATCCCTGCCACAATCAAGATGCAGAACATTACCAACCATTTGAAGCTTTTAAATGGGAGGGATTACATGACTTTTTTTCTGTTTTTTAAAATAGAGATATAATTGATATAATTCTCACTTGTAATCAGAGTATTTAGATCAGTTATACTTAATGGAATTATTGATACATTTAGATTTAACTCTACTGTCTTACAAGTTCTTTTCTGTTTGTCTCATCTGTTCTTTGTTCCTTTTATCTTCTTTTTCCACCTGGCTTTGGATTAATTGAATTTTTTTATGATTCCATCTTATCTCCACTATTTGCTTGTTGGTTATATATTCCCTATTTTAAGTGTTTGCTCTAGAGTTTACAATACACATCTTTAGTTTCTGAATACTTTCAGATAGCAATATACTGCTACACATATAGTATAAGAATCTTTCAACAGTATAGTTCCAATGTCTCTCTCCTATTTATTGTGCTGTTATTGTATATTTTATTTTTCATATGTCATAAATCCCACAATACATTGTTACTATTTTTGCTTTAGACAGTAATTATGTTAGGGTGCTTAAATATAAGAAAAATGTCTTTTATGTTTATGTTCATTTTTGGACTTTTTGATTGTTTTTTTCTTTTTTGGCCTTGTGGTGGCACGGCTTACAAGATCTTAGTTCCCTAACCAGGGATTGAACCTGGGTCACAGCAGTGAAAGAACCAAGCCCTAACCACTGGGATGCCAGGGAATGCCCTTAGACTTCTTCATTTCTTTATGTTTCTATCTATTTTCATATTTCTTCTGCCTGACAAATATTTTTCAGCACTTCCTGAGTACAGGTCTATTGGCAATTAATTCATTTAGCTTTTTTTCTTTATTTCATCTTCATTTTGAAAGATATTGTTTGCTGGGTTTAGAATTCTGAGTTGACAGTTTTTTGGATTCTTTTGGTTTTCCTTTTTTCCTTTAAAGATGTCACTGCATACCATGGAGTGCCACCAGGGAAGCCCCTTGCTTACTTTTTTTTTTTTTTTTTTTTTTGCGGTACACGGGCCTCTCACTGTTGTGGACTCTCTGGTTGTGGAGCACAGGCTCCAGACGCGAAGGCTCAGCGGCCCTGGCTCACAGGCCTAGCTGCTCCGCCGCATATAGGATCTTCCCGTACCGGGGCACAAACCCGTGTCCTCTGCATCGGCAGGCGGATCTCAACCACTGCGCCACCAAGCCCCCCCTTGCTTACTTTTTAACCACAATGAAAATACTTACTCTTCTGCTTTATTATCGTTTACTAATACAACACTGGCTACTGGCTACTTAACAGCAAAGCTTTGTTTTCCCCAAAATTACTACCTCTGTCAGAAGCATAGATTGATAATGCTTTTTTCTTCAGACTGCCCAAAGATCTCAAATGTAGATGAGCATTACTTTCATACCTACAGTCATGTACATACAGAATACAAATAACTTGGCATGGTGTTATTTCTCTGATGGACACAACTCAATTTTCCAATTGTATTTGTAATACAGAAAGTTGTATTAAGTAGAAGTTGGATTTCTTTTAGAATAAACAGGATCTCTAATTATTGCATTGCTGAGAACATTGATTTAGGTTTTACCAAGAATATTGATAGGCATTAAAAATCTTAATTGACAGAAATAGTTACTTTTTGCAGGGGAATGAACAAATACCATATTTTTCCAATAATAAGGATATGTAAGGAAGAAAAAATGTCCCTTTAAACAGGGCCTTGAAAGGTACTAAAAGCATCTAGTCTAATTACTAGACAACTTTTAAGCAATTGTGTGCAAAATAACTTTCTCATTTCCAGAACACTTTTCCTCTGTTTGGTATGATAGCAAAAGTAAATTTTAACTAGTGTTTGTACTTTTTTGTGCTTTCAATAAGATTTCAGCACAGTTTGAGCAGAGAAAGAAAACAACCAGTCAGCTAGTATTGGATTGTTTTGTTTTTTGGAAAGGAAAGAAAATAAAAGAACAAAGTTATCTGGGAGTAGTTGATTAAAGAGCTTATTTTTAGGCAAAGGGAAAGGGGATTTTTATCCCTAGAAGCTGTTGAAACAGAAGGAGAATGGGAAAGGCAAAGTGACATGGAATGAAAACTCCCCTTTCTGTGCTTATATTTTTAAAAGATAATTTAATGCACTGTACTGAATATAAAAGGAACCTAAGACAGCATCATCACTGAAGAAGAGGAAAGCACATCATATTTTGATTCTCTGAAACCATGAATCATATGTTCTTAAACACAAAGTCTGTACCATACTTACGTAGAAAAAATTCCTAAATAGATCTCAAATATATACTAAACTAAACTTGGAAACTTAGTTTATGGTTCTACTCATAACCTAAGGAAATCCGTTATAGGCTAGTGGATCTCTTATTTTAAGTTTTTATCAAATACATAGGATTATTTTTTATATTATGTTAACAGATGACATGTATTAAAATTACCATGAAAACAGTATGTTATGTTGGAAAAAACACAGCTCTTTGTCCTACTTCTGACATTGAACTAGTTTTTTAACCTTAGAACCTTGGGCAAAGTACTCCCTGAGACTGAATTTCTTCACTTCAAAAATAAATGACGGGGGGCTTCCCTGGTGGCACAGTGGTTGAGAGTCCGCCTGCCGATGCAGGGGACATGGGTTCGTGCCCCGGTCCAGGAAGATCCCACATGCCGCGGAGCGGCTGGGCCCGTGAGCCATGGCCCCTGAGCCTGCGCGTCCGGAGCCTGTGCTCGGCAACGGGAGAGGCCACAACAGTGGGAGGCCTGCGTACCACAAAAACAAACAAATAAATAAATAAATAAATGAGAATAAAACTCCTTTTCACTTTTTTCTCACAGGAATTTTGTGAAGCTTAATCCTGGTAATGTACGTGAAACACTTCGTATTTGTACAGATTGATGATGATGTTTATTATGTAAATTATATAATTTTAAAGAAATCTCAACATCTATTTATTCCCCTCAGAATATTTCTTATTATATTCTAGGCCTTTAATGATTGACCCCCAGGGTCAAGCCAATAAATGGATCAAAAACTCTGAGAAAGAAAATCAGCTTAGTGTTATTAAGCTATCAGATTCAGACTATATGAGAACACTGGAAAACTGTATTCAGTTTGGAACTCCACTTCTATTAGAAAATGTTGGTGAAGAACTGGATCCGTCTTTGGAGCCTTTACTACTTAGACAAACTTTTAAACAAGGTAGAAATCAATTGATATTAGTTGGTAGAACTGAAAGGTGATTGGATTATCTCTGAGGCAAGAAAAGCACTACATATTTTAATAATAATGTTAACGCAGAACTTCTGTGTCGTTGTTATGCATGAAAGGAAATTTGGAACAAGTATCAGACATTCTAAAGTAAATACCTTCATTGCCTTAATCACTGTTACCTAGACTGTTGTTCAGTAGAGAACATGAAGTTGAAGCCAGCCTGAAATTCCTTTATCTTGTGACCAAGGACCCCACAAAGTCCATTACTATGAATAGTAGTGGTTAATGTGGACCAGAGTTGACTTTAGGTTGACGTTGCCCACCATGTATCTTTCTGCTTATAAAAATTTTATCTCTGTCAAGCTCTAGTACTTTTAAGAGCTTTAGCAATATATAAATAATTTTGGAATCATTATTGAAAAGTAATGGAAGAAGTAAGATCAAAAGGAATCTTGATTTAGAAGGCTCCATGACAACCAGAGAAAATGTCTTATAGTACCCCAGAATTAATGAGTCCTGCTGTATAATTGCTTACTTGCCTCTGTGTTATATGTGACTTTTGCAACACCTTTTTGTATTCTATTTGAAATTACTTTATGACTTTTTACTTGTAACCTAGGAAGGGCTTTAACAGGGGGGATGGGCTATGTAACTTTGGCTTATTTATTCTGCATTTTTTTTCTGAAATACAGGTGGCATTGATTGCATCAGACTTGGTGAGGTCATTATTGAGTATTCCTTTGATTTCAAGTTTTATATCACCACAAAGCTGAGGAATCCACACTATATGCCAGAGCTGGCTACAAAGCTATCTTTGCTCAATTTCATGATAACTCCAGAAGGACTTGAAGATCAATTACTAGGTATTGTTGTTGCAAAGGAAAGGTATGTGTTTTTTTAGATATTTCCATGGGGTATAGAGAGGAATATTTGTAGGCCATTAATACTTTTGTTATGTGATTATTTTGAAACCTTGTCAAAATTTTATATTTTGTCATTATAAATTAAATAAGTATTTAATTCTTTAAAATAGCCATTCTGTAACAAGTAAGTTATAAACCAACCATGTTATATTGGGCTTTTAGTATGGGTAGCAGGATTCAGGTGATACGCCATGACTTCTGACTTGTATCTGACTGTTTGAGCCAAAAAATTTTATCCCTAGGAATGTATGCTACAGACAAAATCAGAAATGTGTTCAAAGACATATACAGGATATTAATGAAATAAGAAAATACTTAGGACAAGAATGAAAAAGCAGGATACAAACCTATATATGGTAGGGGTAATATTTGTTTTTAAAAAGTTAATGCATGAATGGATATCCATATATACCAAAAAAAGATTGAGAGAGAATATTGACAGTGATAATCCTTAGGATTGGTAAGATTATGGATAATTCTTATTATTTTCTTTATACTTTATGTATTTTTCCATTGCTAGCATGTATTATTTTTTAAATGAGAAAAAATATTATGATACCTAGAAGGGCTACTAGTAAAGAATTGCTTCCTGAAGGAAACCTTTGATTCCACTTGAAGCTTAATATAACACTATCAAGTAGTCTATTACATGAAATCAACTTATAAGTGAAAATATGTACCATGAAGTTCTTTTGTTATTTTCAGTGTTTATCCCACTTGCGCAGTATCCAAGACAGAACTATGTCATAACATATTCTGTAACATGGTGAATTATGTTATTTTGAAGTTTCATACCTTCATTGTTAAGATATAAGTGCGAGTTTTGTCTTTTACTTGAAGAGCCAGTTGTAGGATGAGTCATCTTTTCTGTCTCCTGTTGTAGAAGAGATGATGAAAATGGGACTGAATATGATTAAGCCAAGGAATAGATAAGAAGTCTCATATTCTGAGTTTCTTTTCCAGTTCTTATTCTCACGCAATGAGCTAAGCCATATGGATAAATTTAACATATTCTTAGACTTACTGTAGTATATGTTATTGCCACATTTTACATATATGTAATTAATGCTTTTTTTTGCTTGAGTTTCTCAAATTATTATTTTCATGGGAGCATTTTTTTCTTAGGTTAGGATAAAGAGATTACTCATCTTAATTTGTATTATATGTCTACAAAATTATTTAACTGTCTACAAAATTGGGATATCTAATATTTGGATAAAATACTACAAATTTAGACTAAATGTTTTTATCTTTTTAGACCAGAATTAGAAGAGGAACGAAATGCTCTTATTCTTCAGTCTGCAGCTAATAAGAAACAGCTAAAAGATATAGAGAAAAAAATTTTAGAAACATTATCATCTTCAGAAGGGAACATTTTAGAAGATGAAAGTGCAATTAAAGTCTTAGACTCTGCTAAATTGATGTCCAATGAGATAACAAAGAAACAACAGGTAAAAAAAGAATCCTAGAAATTTTTAGATTCTTAAGAGTCCAATGTGCTCCCACTCCCTAAGGAAAGTGCTATACTAGGCTTATGGGAAGAGGAAAAGAATTCATAAAATACCAAAAGATAGAAACTAATTTTAAACTCATAAGAGAATATCTTATACTGTTGAATCATTCAAAACCTGGTGTCATCTCTGTGGCACCTATACACAGAAGAAATAAATTTGGAATGAAAAAAATTTTAAGCATACTTTTTATTATTGTGTAGGTAGGGTAAGCTAGTCAGGTTCATTCAAATTTTAATTGACTCTTCACCTAAAACTTAAGTTTGGGAATATGGCTTGCCTCTGTTCCTGGTTGGAACTTAAGATGTGTGAAGGTAATTGCTGGTTAATTGGACAGTAAGTGGTTCTAGGAACTAATAAGGATGATCTTCTGACATTGCCTTGTCTTTTGTCTGGGAGAGAGGTATGAGAGTTGGGAGTGGCAGGTAGAGGAAGGAAGACACATACAATAATGTACTTATTGCAAATTCATCTAACACAGCTAAATGGTATTTTTATATTGCATCTTTTAAAAAATATAATCCTACAGTGTTATGGGTGGAAGAAGCCTTAGCTATTTGTCATCTTTAGCATTTCATAGTTGAGAAAAGTAGGGCCCAGAAAAAGTAGTTAAGGCCCAAGTTCATACAATGAAATGATAATACAGAATGACTTTAGTAGGCTAACTTTACTGATTTTCAGACCTTTCAATCCTCCTTGGCCCACCCAATGAATTAAACACACCTTAATATTGGCGTAATTAAAAAATAAAAAGAAACCTAATAGAAATTTCACTAGTTGCTCAGCATCCTCCTGTTTGCACCCTACCCCATGCACCCCAGTTTTGGGGTAGAGGATTTCCAAAAGGTCTAGGCACCTTTCCCCTTGGGATGGGTTTAGTTTTATATGAATGTGATGGTAATGACTCTCTCTAGCCAGGTGTACTGTTTTGTTTTGTGTTTGTGCTTTTCATTTCAGGAGAGCCAAAAGGAGTAGTGTCTTAGAGTAATATGCTGTGGTAGCCTCCCATCTGGGGACCATGGCTGAGATATTCTATAATGTCTGCCTTACCAATTAATGTTCGTCAGAGCAGAACCCATTCCTCATTTTCCTCTCACCACAGTGTTTTTTCAAAGGGAAGAAAAGACAGGAAGCATTTATCAGCTTATTTCCTATTAGACTCAAAGAGGAAAGTAGATATCAGTATTTATTGGTTCAAATACTTCATCTTACAAAAAGAGAGAAATTTAATCATAATATCTTTTTGACTGGGTCTCATTAATCATTACAAACATAATTTAGAATTCACTATATATTTTGATTTAAAACATGCTCTGTATCTGGCCCTGACTTTTATCCACCCACCTACCCAGATGTAAGATAAACCAACTTCAGAGCAAAGTGTTCCCACATAGTCTAAAACCTGCTTTTCCCTTTTATCCCAACCCATAAGATTAAATAAACACAAACAAAACTTTAAGAATTTGTTCTGGACTTCCCTGGTGGCACAGTGGATAAGACTGCACACTCCCAACGCAGGGGGCCTGGGTTCGATCCCTGGTCAGGGAACTAGATCCCACATGCATGCTGCAACTAAGAGTTCACATGCCACAACTAAGACCCTGTGCAATTAAATAAATAAATATTTAAAAAAAAAAAAAGAATTTGTTCTATAAGTTTCAAAGCCTTCCCTCCCTGCAAAAGTTGTCTTGATTGAAGTTTAGTCTTGTGGATTCTTGGAAAGTATAATATACATAAATAGCACAGCCCCGGAAATTTTTACAAATAATAAATTCTCCTCTTTTAACATCGTGTGCTCACAATGTTTATTTGTTAGAAAATGTCTTGTCCTTTGATTTTAGGCCATTAATGGTAATTAATCAAAACTCTATATGTCTTGAGTTTAGTGTTTCATACTAAGCAGCCAAGTATATATAAATATAACACTATTTATAAATACACTGCAGATTAAGCCTTGGAACCTGAGTTAAATTATTATTTACTCTTTAAAAATAATAACAATATTTGCTAAATGTTTTTGCTTACTGTTGCTGTTAATGGTAAATGGCATTTAGCTGAAAAAATTAAGGGTTAAATAACAGGAGGTTAAAATGAGAATACCAAGATTATGCTTTCTTTTGTAAAAATGTCATTAATTTCCATTGTTGATAACTTTGTTTCACTTATAGTCAAGTTTGAGGTTCAAACCTTACTTTTTAATTGTAGCTACACTGTAATTTGGGGGAAAGTTTGCTTGCAAGGAACAGAAACCTACTCAAATTAGCTTAAATAAAAAATATACAAGGGGATATTTTATTTTCCTAATTATAGGAAGTACATACAGGCCTCAGGAATTAATGGAAAGTATTAAGTTTCTATGCTCTTTGTCTCTCCCTTTCTCTAAGGTTGTGTCGTTCTCATATGTGCTTCTTTCTGCTCCATCCGGAGACCAATTTTTTCTGTAAAACTTTTATACTGTTCCTTCGTACGTTTATCTTGCACATAGAAACCAACTCTGATACCATTACCTTTTAGCACTAAGGCCAAGTACCACCTGATTTCAGTTTTTGATGCTCCTAAAGTTCTCATTCTCTGGCGGGAAAATTAATTAGCTTATTTTGGGTCTGGTTCTATCCCTCCCACCTGATTTAATCAGCTATAAACAGGATCATTCAATATAAACATGGCTACATAGGCACATTTATTCAAGAGAGTCTGTGGCTAGCATTTCCAAAGAAGGGAGAGAGGGTTGGAAAAATGCTCTACATGTTTTTCCTGTAGAATATCAACCTATCAGATTGAGTTGTCATTGGAAGGGCTGTTATCTTGGAGAAATTTTTTCATTTGGGGTTAAATATCTATACCCTTATTCAGCCCAGAAAAGTTAAAAATTTGAGAATTTCACTGTAAAAAGGTATTCTTAATGTATCAAACCATCAGCCAACAAATATTTCTGAATTCCTACTTTGTCAGACTTTGTGCTGGGTTCTGGTACACATGTTGACACCTTAAGCCATACACACATGCACACTTGCTGTCTCTCTCTCCATCTCCCTCTCTATCTCTGACCTATTAAAATAAAAGAGGGTGAGTGACAATAATAGATACATGTCAGATGAAGGCAAAGAATAAGGAAAGATTGACAGTTTTGTATTCCTCAAATAAGAAAGAGATGATTGGTGGGTAGTTACACCTTCAATCTGTAAAGAGATTTTTCTTTCTTTTACCTCCCTTCTTTCCACCCTCTCTTCTTCTTCCCTCTCTCCCTAGTTCTTTCCTTCCTTCCTTTTCCTTTCTTTCTTTTTTAGACTTTTTTTTGGCTGCGTTGGGTCTTAGTTGCAGCATGCAGGAGCTTCGCTGAGGCATGTGGGAGCTTTAGTTGCAATGCGTGGGCTCTTCATTGCGGCACATGGGCGTCTCTCTACTTGTGTCATGCAGGGTTTCTTTTCTCTTGTCTAGTTGTGGCCCGCGGGCTCCAGAGCACCTGGGCTTTGTAGTTTGCGGCACGCAGGCGCTCTAGTTGAGGCGCGCAGGCTCAGTAGTTGTGGTGCACGGGCTTAGTTGCCCTACGGCATGTGGGACCTTAGTTCCCGGACCAGCGATCGAACCAGTGTCCCCTGCATTGGAAGGCAGATTCTTTACCACTGGTCCACCAGGGTAGTCCCTCCCTTTCTTTTTTTCTTTTTTTTTGTGCGGTACGCGGGCCTCTCACTGTTATGGCCTCTCCCGTTGCGCAGCACAGACTCCGGATGCGCAGTCTCAGCGGCCATGGCTCACGGGCCCAGCTGCTCCGCGGCATGTGGGATCTTCCCGGACCAGGGCATGAACCCGTGTCCCCTGCATCGGCAGGCAGACTCTCAACCACTGCGCCACCAGGGAAGCCCCCTCCCTTTCTTTTTTTAATAGATTTTAGCATAGTAAAGCCCTTTGATGTAAACTATGCCTGTATAATTTTGTCATTAAGTTAGGGGATATTTTTAATATAAATTTCATTATATGAAAAATATATAATTAAAACATCTCCTATTTCTTAATCTTGATTTTTCTCTTCTTCTAGATTGCAGAAAAAACAGAACTCAAAATAGCAGAGTCTCGAGAAGGCTATAGACCTATTGCTAAACATTCATCAGTATTATTCTTTAGCATTGCAGACCTGGCTAACATTGATCCCATGTACCAATACTCTCTCATCTGGTTTGTGAACCTTTATATCAACTCTATTCATGACAGGTAAACATTCTCTAGCTTCATTCATGCTCCCTAGGTTGGATTTTCACCATCCTTCCATTTAAAATATATAATTTTTTTCTTACTGTTTATATAACACATATTCACTATAGAACATTACAAAGTATGGGAAAAGTGAAGGAAGGAAGGAAGGAAGAAGGGAGGGAAGGAAGGGGAAGAGGGAAGGAAAGAAGGATGGGAGGAAGGGAGGAAGGAAGGAAGGAAAGAAGGAGAAAGCAAGCAAGCAGGCCTCATTTCTATTTTAAGTTTTGTTTCACTTCTACTCAAGATTTAGGCATAGAGGGATTAGCTTTAGGTCTTTTTGCCCCTCTCTTTTGAATATTTTGATAAAGCACATGACCTATCTTTGCTAGCAACTCCAGTATATCTTTCTCCAGCCTTGAGGTCTCTAAAAAATTTCAGCCCCACATTTCTAATCATTTGCTAGATATTTTCACTTTAACCAATTACTGAATGTGCACAGATTTTGGAGTTAGACTGGAGTAAGCGATTAAATTTCAGTTCTGCCACATAATAGCTGCATGAATACAGGCAAGTCAGCTAACTTTTCTGTAATTGCCTCAATTTTTCTTATCTATAAAATAGGGATAATAATAATACCTACCTTTAAGAGTTGTTATGAGAATTAAAAAGATAATATTTATAGAGTATTTTTAACAATATCTGGTATTTAGTAACTTGTTAAGTAGAATAAAAATATGATTTGAGCCTAGCATATGTGTTCTACATGGGCTTTTGGTAGAACAATCTTTCCTGAGTGATTGAAATCCCTAAACTTTCCCAGTTGGGATTTGGAATTTGAATTAACATACCCTACATGATGTAGGATGTTCAAGTTGAAGAATTGACATAAATGTCAATAATAGGTGTCGAGGATGTGAAGTCATCAGAACCCTCATACACTGCTGGTGGGATTGTAAAATAATGCATCCACTTTGGAAACATTTTTAGAAGTTCCTCAAAATATTAAACATAGATTTGCCGTATGATCCAGTATTTCCAGCAAATCTAGCAATTCTTGGGTATATACTAAAGAGAATTGGATGCATGTATTCACACAGAAACTTACAGTCTTTTTGTTTTTATATGCAAAAAACTATATTCAAAAGTTACTTGGGTTAGTTTTTCCTCCTTTAGTATGATGATGTTTGTTATTCACGTGAAATACAGTTAGGGTAATTTGTTTATTTTTATATTTCATTTTAGAGTTTCCCCCTTTTCCTTGTTGATTTTAATTATATTTTTGAGTACGTAAGCCATCAATATGACTCCAAAAGTAAATCCCATACAGAAGGTCTGCTCAGAGAAGTGTCACTACCCCCTCCCCTTCCATCCCATTCCCATGGATCCAAGTATTACTTTTTAAAAATTAAACTTTTAATTTTGAGATAATTGTAGATTCACATGCAATTATAAGAAAAAATGCAGCAATCCCATGTACTCTTTATGCAGTTTCCTCAATGGTGATGTCTTGAGAAACTGTAGTACAATATCACAACCAGAATATTGATGTTGACACAGTCAAGATACAGAGTACTTTCATCACCACAAGGATACCCATGTTGCCCTTTTATAGCCATACTCATCTTCCTCCCATTCTCTTGCTGACCGTAACCCTTGGCAACCACTAATCTGTTCTCCATTTCTATAATTTTGTCACTTCAAGAATGTTATATAAATGGAATCATACACTATGTAACTTTTGGGAATTGGCTTTTTTTCACCCAATATAATTCTCTGGGGATTCATTTAGATTGTTTACTCCTTTTTATTGCTGAGAGGATTTAATGATATTGATGTACTACAGTTTGTTTAATCATTCACTTATTACAGGACATCTGGGTTATTTCCAGGTTTTGGCTTTTACAAATAAAATTGCTATAAAATGCATGGACAGGTTTTTGTGTGAACATAAGTTTTCATTTCTCCAAGATAACTGCCCAGGAGTGCAATTGCTGGGTCATGTGGTAGTTGCTTGTTTCTTTTTTTTTAAGTAACTGCTAAACTTTCCTAGAATGGGTGTATCGTCTTAGATTCCCATAAGTATTACTGAAAAAATTGAACTAAAAAAATGAAAGCAACGTATTCTTATTGCAAAAGTTTTAAGCATGTAAGAGTATAAAGAAGAAAATAATTATTAGTCATAACCCATCCAGAAGTAATCACTTTTGTCCATATGTTTTCTTACTTTTCTTTTTTTTTTTTAACATATGGATCTTGATCTAGATTTTATGCTTCTTTGAGGCAGGTAAATGTTTCATAATTCTTTATCTCTTACAGTTCCCTCCCCAGCTTAGATTCTCACACTAATAGATATTCAGTAGGTGCTTTTTAATTAACTGATTGTTTTCAGTCATTTGGGAGTACAATAAGAAATTTAGAATTTTGAAAATAGAGAGATGGTGTAAACCATATTTCATTTTCTCATAGAATTATACCCCATTTTTAACATATAGCTTCATACGAAGTTGCACACACACAAAACTGTACAGGGAGGTCCCATGTACCCTTTACCCAGTTTCTCCAGTTCTTACATCTTTTTTTTTTCAGCTGAAGTGTAGTTAATGTACAATATTATGTTAGTCTCAGGTGTACAACATAGTGAGTCAACATTTAAATACATTAAGAAATAATCACGACAATAAGTCTAGTAACCATCTGTCACCATACAAAAGTATTACAATATTATTGACTATATTCCTTATGCTATGTTGCATCCCATGTCTGATTTATTTTCTGACTGGAAATTTGTACCTCTTAATCCCCTTCACCTATATGGCCCCCACCCCATCCCCTCTGGCAACCACCAGTTTGCTCTCTGTATCTATAAATCTGTTTCTGTGTTGTTTTGTTTGTTCATTTGTTTTGTTTTTTAGATTCTACATATAAGAGAGATCATATGATATTTTTCTCTGACTTATTTCACTTAGCATATACACTCTAGTTCCTTCCATGTTGTTGCAAATGGCAAATTTTCTTTTTTTATGGCTAAGTATATGTTGTGTATATATACCACATCTTCTTTATTCAGTCATCTATTGATGGACACTTAAATTCCAATCAAAAAATGGGCAGAGGACCTAAATAGACATTTCTCCAAAGAAGACACACAGATGGCCAAAAGGCACATGAAAAGATGCTCAGCATCGCTAATTATAAGAGAAATGCAAATCAAAACTACAATGAGGTATCATCTCACACCAGTCAGAATGGCCATCATCAAAAAGTCTACAAATAATAAATGCTAGAGAGGGTGTGGAGAAAAAGGAACCCTCTTACACTGTTGGTGAGAATGTAAACTGGTACAGCCACTATGGAGAACAGTATGGAGGTTCCTTAAAAATCTTAAAATAGAACTACCATATGATCCTGCAATCCCACTCCTGGGCATATATCCAGAGAAAACCATAATTTGAAAAGATAATCAGCTCAGTACTTTGTGACCACCTAGAGGGGTGGGATAGGGAGGGTGGGAGGGAGACACAAGAGGGAGGAGATATGGGGATATATGTATAAGTATAGCTGATTCACTTTGTTATAAAGCAGAAACTAACACACCATTGTAAAGCAATTATACTCCAATAAAGATGTTAAAAAAATCAATATGATATACTACATTAATAAAAAGAAGAGAGAGAAAAAAAAGATACGGTATATATGTACAGTGGAATATTACTCAGCCATAAAAAAAGAATGAAATAATGCCATTTGCAGCAACATGGATGGACCTAGAGATTCTCATACTAAGTGAAGTATTCTAGACTGAGAAAGACAAATATGGCATCGCTTGTATCTGGAATCTAAAAGAAAAAGACACAAATGAACTTATTTCCAAAACAGAGAGAGACAGACACAGAAAACAAATTTATGGTTACCAAAGGGGAAAACAGGAGTCAGGGGAGGGATACATTAGGTGACTGGGATTAACATATACACACTACTATGTATAAAATAGATAACCAACAAGGACATACTATATAACACAGGGAACTATACTCAATATTACATAATAACCTATAAGGGAAAAGAATCTGAAAAAGAATATATAGATTTATATGTATATATATAAATGTATAACTGAATCGCTGTGCTGTACACCTGAAATGTACACAATATTGTAAATCAACTATACTTCAATTAAAAAAAAATAATGTTGCAGTAAACATAGGGTGCATATATCTTTTTGAATTAGTGTTTTTGGAGTTTTGTGGTGGGTACATACCCAGAAGTAGCATTGCTGGATTGTATAGTAGTTCTATTTTTATTTTTTTGAGAAACCCCCATACTGTTTTTCATAGTGGGACTATGTACCAATTTACAATCCCACCAATAGTGCATGAGGGTTCCCGTCCAATGATAATATCTTATATAACTATAGTACAGTATCACAACCAGGAAGTTCACACTGGTACAATCCAGAGCGCTTACTCAGATGTCACCATTTTTATTGGGCTGACCAAAAAGTTCTTTCGGGTATTTTCCTGAATAAACTTTTTGGTGAACCCAATATATGCACGTGTGTGTGTGTGTGTGTGTGTGTGTGTGTGTGTGTGTGTAGTTTCATATTTTTAACAGTGGTTATTTCGATAAAATAAAAACAACTTGTATGTTAATTCATATGTTACTTATTTTTTCTTAGTTTTACTTGACTCAATATATTTTCCTTTTTTTTTTAACCTTTCAGTAACAAATCCAAAATTTTGGAAAAGCGCCTACGATATTTAAATGACCACTTCACATACAACTTATATTGTAATATATGCCGATCACTGTTTGAGAAGGACAAGCTATTGTTTTCTTTTTTATTATGTGCCAATCTTCTTTTGTAAGTTACTTGCTTTTTCTTTCTTTTAAAAACTTGCCTGGGGCTTCCCTGGTGGCGCAGTGGTTGAGAGTCCGCCTGCCAATGCAGGGGACATGAGTTCGTGCCCCGGTCCGGGAAGATCCCACATGCCGTGGAGCAGCTAGGCCCGTGAGCCATGGCTCCTGAGCCTGCACGTCCAGAGCCTGTGCTCCGCAACGGGAGAGGCCACAACAGTGAGAGGCCCGCGTACTGCAAAAAAAAAAAAAAACTTGCCTGGAAAACCTAATCAATGGCTTCTCACAGAAGGATATCATGTTTTAGCTCTGCATAATTCATGATTTTACTTGTACATTTCTCTATAGTAGTATTGGTGTTTTGATGTTTGATTTTTAAAATTTGGATCATACAGAAAAGCTCACAAAATGTTCAGGTACAGTTTGGTAAATTCGTACAAAGCAAAAATCTGCATAACTACCACTCAGATCAAGAAATAGAGTTTTCAGGGAATTCCCTGGCAGTCCAGCGCTTAGGACTCGGTGCTTTCACTGCTGGCCTGGTCAGGGAACTAAGATCCTGCAAGCCGTGTGGCGTGGCCAAAAAAAAAAAAAGAAAGAGAGTTTTTAGATTGGCTTCTTTCACTTAATAACACGTATTTAAGATTCTTCTATGTCTTTTCATGGCTTGATTGTTCATTTCTTTTTAGCACTGAGTAATATTTCATTGTCTGGATGTACTGTAGTTTATCTATTCACCTACTGGAGGACATCTTGGTTGCTTGCAAGTTTTGAAAAGTATGAATAAAACTTCAGGTTTTTGTGTGCACATAAGTTTTTAACTTATTTGGTTAAATACTAAGAAGTGTGATTGCTGGATCATGAGTAAGAGTATGTTTAGTTTTATAAGAAACTGTATTCCAAGAGATTCCATGCAGCATCTCAGCATTTTTAGGAATCTTGGCTTGTGGTCCTTGATGTCCTGAATGTTGAAACTGACCCACACTCTGGAAAAAGCAAAAACTCGGGCCAGAACATATTGGGCAGGGGAAGGTGCTGAAGGAGCACCTTTATTTTCTCACTCATGGGACCATTAAAATATTAAAAGAGTTTTCTTCTTGACTAATATTTTCTCTGTGAAAATTACTTTGAAAATGGGTCCTAAGTGAAAGTCTAAATCCATTCTGCATCACAGATCCCAGAAGAGGCTCAACAAGCATATAGGTTACATTCCTTAATCCATTGCATTCTACCAGCAATGAATGAGAGTTCCTGTTGCTTCACAACTTTGCCAGCATTTGGTCTTGTCAGTGTTCTGGATTTCACCATTCTAATAGATGCGTAGTGTAATCTTGTTTTAATTTGCAATTCACTAATGATATATAATATTGAAAATATTTTCATTTGCTTATTTGGTATCTTTATATCATTTTTGGTGAAGCATCTGTTAGGTCTTTTGTCCATTTATTAATCAGTTTGGTTGTTCATCTTTTGTTGTTGAGTTGGATGACAGTCCTTTATCAGATACATCTTTGGGAAATATTTTCTCCTAGTGTGTAGCTTGCCTTCTTATTCTCTGTCTTTTGCAGAGCAAATGTTTTAAATTTTAATGAAGTCCACTTCATCAATTCTTTTTTTCATGGATTGTGCCTTTGGTGTTGTATCTAAAAAGTTATTGCCATACCTAAAACCTCCTAGATTTTTTCCTATGTTATCTTCTAGGAATTTTATAGTTTTGCATTTTACATTTAGGTCTATGATCCATTTTGAGTAAATTTTTGTGAAGTGTGTGCGTGTGTGTTTATATATATTTGTTTATGTTTTTCTTATTTTCCTTTCTTACACAAAGGGAATACACTGTAAATGTTCTTGTGCACCTTTTTCTATTAATATAAATGTAAGTCACTCAATAGAGATAGCCTCTTTTTTTCAGCTTTATTAGGTGTAATTGCCACATTATGCAATTCCCCCATTGTAAGAATACAGTTAGATGATTTTTAGTACATTTATATAATTGTGCAACCATCACCAAAATCCAGTTTTAGAACACTTCCATCATCCCCAGAAGTTTCCTTTTGCCAGTTTATTCAATTCCTGCTCTTGCTTCCAGCCCCAGGTAATACTGATCTGCTTTTTGTCTCTATAGTTATTCCTGTTCCAGAAATTTTATGAGTGAGACATTAGATGGCCCAGAATATGATCCATCTTTGTAAATGTTCTATGTACTCTTGGAAAGAATGTATATTTTGCTGTTCTTGGGTGGAATGTTCTAAAATGTCAAGGAGGTCAAGATGGTCCATATATCATCTATATCTTTATTGATTTTCTATCTACTTGTTCAGTTATAGAGAGAGAGTTGGAATCTCTAACTATAGAGACTTTTCCTTGCAGTTCTATCAATATTACTGTGTGTTTTGATGCTGTTATTAGATGTATAAATGTTTAGGACTGTTACGTCCTCTTAATAAATTGACTTGACTTTTTAAAATCCCTGGTAATATTTATTGCTCTGAAATCTACTTTGTATGATATTATTGTAGCCCCTCCAGCTTTCTTTTGAATAGTGTTAGCATGGTATATATTTTTCCATACTTTTACTTTTAACCTATTTGTTTTATATTTAAACTGTGTCTATAGACAGCATGTAATTAGGTCTTACTTGTTTTATCCAATCTGATAATCACTACCTTTAATGAAATTGTTTAGACTATTTACATTTAATGAGATAATAGAGTTATGTTTAAATCTACCATCTTATGATTTATTTTGTTTTGCCCATCTTTTCTTTGTTTCATGTTTCCTCATTTTCTATTTTTTTGGGAACTTAGTGTCTGTTTTATTTATTTTTTTAACCTGTGGGTTTTATTTTTATTTATTTACATAACAGGTTCTCATTAGTTATCTGTTTTATACATATTAATGTATACATGTCAATCCCAATCTTCCAATTCATCCCACCCCCCTTCCCCCCTTCGTGTCCATACATGTGTTCTCTATGCCTGTGTGTCTATTTCTGCCTTGCAAACTGGTGCATCTGTACCATTTTTCTACGATATTTCTTTTTCTCTTTCTGACTTACTTCACTCTGTATGACAGTCTCTAGGCTCATCCACGTCTCTATAAATCTATTTTTCTTTAAATTGAGTATTTTTATGATTCCATTTTATCTCCTTTGTTGGTTTATTAGCTATAATTTTATGTTTTATTATTTTAGTGATTTGTTTAGGGTTATAGTATACCTTTGAACTTATAGTCTATCTTCAGGTAAAATTATACTACTTCATATATATATAAGAACTGAAAACAATATACTTTTAACTTTCCCCTCATAGCTTTTGTTTTATTGTCATACATTTTACTTGTATATATGTTATAAAGCCCACAGCATGTTGTTATTTTGCTATAGTCAATTACTTTTTAAAAGAGACATAAGTAACAGAAAAATGTCTTTTATGTTTATCTACTAGTTACCATTTCTGATGCTCTTTATTCTTTTTTGTTGATTCAAATTTCCATCTACCTGAAATTTCCTTGAACATTTCTTATAGTGTAGGTCTACTGGTAATGCATACTTTCAATTTCTGTAAATCTGAGAAAAAGTCAGTGAATTTTTCTTTCAGATTTTAATTTTTTATCTCTAGAAGTTTCATTTGGTTATTTTTTATTTTGCCCACTTCTCTCTTCATTATGTTCATGTTTCACTTTCACTCCTTCAGCATGTTTATAATAGCTCTTTTAGCATTCTTATCTGCTTGTTATATCATCTCTATCACTTCTACATCGCATCTATGTACTGACTTTTCTCCTGGTTATGGATGTTGTGAATTTTACATTGGTAAGTGCTGGGTCTTTTTTTTTTTTTTTTTAACATCTTTATTGGAGTATAATTGCTTTACAATGGTGTGTTAGTTTCTGCTTTATAACAAAGTGAATCAGTTATACATATACATATGTTCCCATATCTCTTCCCTCTTGCGTCTCCCTCCCTCCCACCCTCCCTATCCCATCCCTCTAGGTGGTCACAAACCACCTAGCTGATCTCCCTGTGTTATGTGGCTACTTCCCACTAGCTATCTATTTTACCTTTGGTAGTGTATATGTGTCCATTGCCACTCTCACTTTCACAGCTTACCCTTCCCCCTCCCCATATGTTCAAGTCCATGCTCTAGTAGGTCTGTGTCTTTATTCCTGTCTTACCCCTAGGTTCTTCATGACCTTTTTTTTTTTTCTTAGATTCCATATATGATTATAGATTTCTTAGATTCCATATGTTAGCATACGGTATTTGTTTTTCTCTCTTTTCTTAATTGCTTTAAAGAGCACTAGACTTTACTTTTGCAGGTACTTAAATTATACTGAATTCATTTGACCTCTTCAAGTCTTATTTTTAAGATTTCTTATGACAGTTTTAGAGTAGACTTTATTCTACAGCTAGGTTAGCTTCACTACTAAAGTATCTCCAGTGTCACCACTGAACTCCTCTGGTGTTCAATAAAAATTCAACTCTAGTTGGCAATAACTCATATATTCACTCCTGTGTGAACTCTGGTAACTACTTAGTTTGCAGCTCCCCAGATATTCTTTGCCTGTCGTCCTGGGGTTTTACCCTACTCATACATAACTCAGCATTTAGCAATAGAATAAAAAGGATTTCTGTGCAGATTTCTGGAGCTCCTCATCCATGTATCTTCCTCTCTTCTGGTACTCTGCCCACAAATTGCAGCCACCTTAGCCTTCCTTAACTCTGATCTCTGTCTCTTCAACTCAGCAGTACTCTTAGATTCTGATTTGATTACCCTCATGCTTTGTAGTCTGAAAAGTGCCTCCTGGCGGTTAGCTGAGGCAATCATGGGGATCACCTTGTCTCCCTTTTTTTCATGGCCCACAGTCCTGCACTAGCTATTATAATTTCTAAAAACAATTGTTTATTTTTTTTTCCAGTTCCTAGTTGTTTATAGCAGTAGGGTAGGTCAGTTCTGATTGTTTTATCCAGGCTATATAAGCAGAAATTGACTTCATTCAATTTTAAAACAACAATTTACAGCAGTCCTTATTTTGGGAACACAGGGCAAAGAAAGAGATTGAATACCAGGAACTGATGTTTCTTTTAACTGGAGGTGTAAGTCTTAAGAGTTCTGAGAAAAATCCTGATCCAACTTGGCTACAGGATAAAAGCTGGGAGGAAATCTGTCGTGCAAGTGAATTTCCTGCGTTCAAAGGACTCAGGTAATTGTTTAAACACAATGACTTAGCATTGAATAGTAACAGGTAAATTTGTAATCTAGTGATTTTTAAAAAATATTTCTATAGCTGTCTTGATTCATCTCCTCATTCAACAATCTCTTTTTAAAATTTTTTCCCAATGAAAGGATAATCATTAAGCTTTTCTTTCCATTAGGAATCATTTTTGTGACAATATAGCTGAATGGCGGGAGATCTACGATAGTAAAGAGCCACACAATGCTAAATTTCCAGCACCAATGGATACAAGGCTAAATGAACTACAGAAAATCATAATTCTTCGGTGCTTAAGACCTGATAAGGTAAAAGACAAATGTGTTCTATTTGGAACCCAGATAATTTGCCATTTATGAAGTACTAGGTTTAAAGTTATTGTTATTTGGTACTTCAACCTTTATTTCAGATGCTCATGTGGGTTCATTGAGTTCCTTGGATCTGTAGGTTTATAGTTTTCCTCAACTTGAGAAAAACTTTGGCCATTATTTCTTCAAATACTTTTTTCCCATGATTCCAATTAAATATACGTTAGACTGCTTGATATTATACCATAGGTGACTGATACTCTGTTAATTATTTTAAAATCCTTTGTATCACTGTACTTCAGTTTGGACAGTTTCTATTGCTATCTTTAAATTTGGTGATTTCTTCTTTTGTAGTGTCTAATCTGCTATTAATTCCATCCAATTAATTTTTGTTTCAGCAACTGTATATTTCATTTACAGAACGTTCATTTTGTTCTTTTTTATATATTCTATTTCTCCTTTCATTCTGTTTATACTTTTCTTTAAATACTTGGAAACAGTTATAATAACTGTTTTTAAATCCTTGACTGCTAATTCCATCATTTCTGAATCTGTTTCTATTGACTGATTTTACTCTTGGTTATAGATTATATTTTCCCACATCCTGGCATGCCCAATAATGTTTGATTGGATGCTCAACATTGTTTATGATTTTGATTTTGTCATCTTCCTTTAAAGATTGTTGACTTTTGTTCTGCTGGTTCAGGATTAGCAAACAACACCTCTGGGCCAAATCTAGCCAGTGACCTATTTTTGTCCAGCCCATGAACTGTAAATGATTTTTGCATTTTAAAGGGTTGTTTTAAAGAAAAATAATAGGGCTTCCCTGGTGGCACAGTGGTTAAGAGTCTGCCTGCCAATGCAGGGGACACGGGTTCGAGCCTTGGTCTGGGAAGATCCCACATGCCGCAGAGCAACTAAGTCCGTGCACCACAACTACTGAGCCTGCACTCTAGAGCCCACAAGCCACAACTACTGAGCCCACATGCCACAACTCCTGAAGCCTGCACGCCTAGAGCCCATGCTCCGCAACAAGAGAAGCCACCGCAATGAGAAGCCCATGTGCAGCAACGAAGATCCAATGCAGCCAAAAATAAATAAAATAAGTAAATTTTAAAAAGAAAAGAAAAAGAATAAGCAGCAGAAATTGTATGTGGCCCACAACACCTAAAATATTTACTATCTAGCTCTCTATAGAAAAGGTTTACCTACCCCTTTGACTATACAGTTAAATTCAGATTGCTCCTTTCAAAGATTGTTTTAAGATTTGTTAGCGCAGGTATAGAATAGCCTTTACTCCATGGATAGTTTAGTTCCATGGCTAAAGTGTGGTCCTTCTAGGGCCTTTACTGAATGCCCCAAGTGATCACCAAGGACTCTCCATTGTGGCTACTGGGAACTTGAATGATTCCCAGCCTTTCATGAACTCTGGTAGCTCCTCATATCCCAAGTTCACAGCTCCCCAGTCACTCTTTGCTTGGCCTATGTATACATACCATGGTGTTCAGCAAAGACAGAAGGACAATATTATGCAGATTTCTGAGCTCTTTCTCTGGATACTTCCCTTCAGATTTGAACTCTGAAACTTCCAGCAGCCTGAGCCTCCTTGAACTCTGATGCCTGTCTTCCCAATTCAGCAACACTGTGTTGTACCACTTTCAGTTGCTCTCCTTGTTCCACAGTCTGGAATGTATCTCCCAGAGGAAAGTCAAGGGGATAATAGGTCTCACCTTGTTTGTTTCTTTTTTTTATCAGGAATCACTATCCTGTACCACCTATTGTCTGAACAGCCTTATGTCTGAAAATGGCTGTTTCATTAATATTGCCCATTTTTTAGTTCTTTATGGCAAGAAGGTAAATCTGGTCCATTTCCTCAATATTGACTAGAAGCAGAAGACAGTAAAAAATCTTGAATGTGTCATAATTTTATTAGTTCAAACAAGCACAAAAATCTTTCTTTAGGTGAAATAAATTTTCATACACTCGAGAAAAGTGTTATAGTGTTACGAAAGGAAAAATTTTAAACAAAAAACTAAAAGCTAACTTATAAATACTACCAAATGTAAAGTAGATAGCTAGTGGGAAGCAGCCGCATAGCACAGCGAGATCAGCTCTGTGCTTTGTGACCACCTAGAGGGGTGGGATAGGGAGGGGGTGAGGGAGACGCAAGAGGGAAGAGATATGGGGATATATGTATATGTATAGCTGATTCACTTTGTTATAAAGCAGAAACTAAGACACCATTGTAAAGCAATTATACTCCAATAAAGATGTTAAAAAAAAACCCCAAAAACTAAAAGCTATGCTTATATATGTATCTTAAAACTTTGAGTAAGTCACTTCACCTTTCTGAGTTCCAGTTACAACCACATATAAAATGAAGGTATTGAAAGTGATTGCAATGGTCCTGTCTTTTCTTTTTCCTTTTTTTTTTTTTTACATTTTTTTCACAAGGAGCATTATCGAATGCTTCATTCAGTCTCTGAGTAGGTTCAAACAGAGGCCTATATAATTACGTGACTTCTGAGTCTTTCTCCTTACTCTAACTCCCAAAGACCTTTGTACATTATTAAAATGTACCTCATTCTTTCCTACCTGATAGTTGTATGTATATATATATATATGTTCCTTTCACTAGAAAATAAGTCCCTTGAAGGCCAAAACAGTGCTTTATTCATTATTTTATCACAAATAGCTTCCCTTGTTCATGGTAAACTTAGGAATGAGTAGCTCTGCATCTGGGAAACCCCTGCCTATTTGCATTCCACAGAATGGCTCTCTGATGACCAGTGGAGATGTTGTTTCAGTACCACGTGTGGGGTTACTGGTTTGTCTGCCATGCTTGGGATCCTGTGCTTAAACACCACACTGACCACACTGGAATACACAATAATTGTCTGTCTACTTGGTAGGGTCTCCCACTGGACTCTGAGCTTCTTGAGGTCAGGACCCATGTCTTATTTTGTTCAATATCTCCAGGACTTAAAGCAGTACCTGGCAGATGGTTGGACATCTCAGTAAATATCTGTGAGTTGAGTTGGATTTAATTGCATTAAACCAAATTCAGTTAAAGTCTGTGTTGGTCAGGATTCTCCAGAGAAACAGAATCAGTAGGATTCTGATGATTTTAAGGAATTGGCTCACATGATTGTGAGAAGCTGGCAAGTCCAAAATCTGCAGGCTGCAGACCCAGGGAAGAGCTGATGTTGCAGCTTGAGTCCAAAGGTGGTCTACTGACAGAATTCCCTCTTCCTAGTAGAAATTGGTCTTTTTTTCTCTTAAGGCCTTCAACTGATTGAATGAGGCCGAATCACATTATGGAGAGTAATCTACTTTACTCAAAGTCTACTGATTTAAATGTTAATCTTATTTTAAAAATACCTTAACAGGTATTTAGATACTGTGCCCTAGCCAAGCTGGCACATAAAATTAATCCTCACAAAGCCCATATCCAGGTCTGTTTAAGTCTCCATAATTTCTTTTCTAGAGTATCTTACATGAAGGATTAAAATATATATTTTAATATTATAGAAAAGTCTTATAACTTCTTCTCATGTTAAATTACTGGAACAAGATACTTTTTCTATAGAAAACTATCATACTCGATTGCAGTTGCATCATGTCAGGGAGCATTGCCCCTGGCCAGTGCGTAGGGTAATGCAGAGCAAGGTCTCTGTGTCCTCAGCAGCTCCCTTTCCTTAAAAATGTATACTGAAGATCTCCTGTGCTAGGTGGAAACTCTACATGGTATTAATGGTAAAAGGATGAAAAAGATTTCATCATTGCTCATGTGTAGTTATTAAAGAAAGAAATAAAAAGCTGCTATGTCATTGTGAGCTCTTTATTAAAAAAAACCCTTCAGGAGCCTGTCAATACCTGTAGAATAATGACAAAAGTACAGCTTTGCAGTCTATTACCTTGGCTAATCAGACCTCTTTTCAGCTTGAAACTTCTATTTAAAACTACAGAATTGCTCACAATTACAGTAAATTACCCATATAGAAGCCCCTATCCTTCCTCCCCATGTATTCCACAAACCTTCCGGGACCAAAGAAGCCTGTGATGATCACTCCTCTCTCCATCAAATTCCTACACATTCCCTTTAGAAAGTCCTTTGGCATTTAGAAGATAATGTCTGATACCTCTTTGTACTGATTTTTCTGCTGCTAATATTGATGAACAGCATTCTTTTATTTTTAATTAATTTTAATATAATTTACAAGTAAGTCACATCTTCCTGTGTTTCAAAACTGATGCACTGTTTTGAATCACATGAATATATGAATACGATGAAAAGTGTGCCTCCAGACTCCATCTCTCAGTCATTCATCATCCTTCCTCTCAAGCAGTTAATGTTATCTGCTTCTTGTTGTCCTTTTATACACATATAAATGTACATACATATAAATTCTTTTTCCATTTATTTTCAACAGAAACGGTAGCATCCACTGTTTTGCATATTGCTTTTTTCTCTACTAATTCACAAATAGTGTTCTCTTTCTTTTTTTTTTACAATTGCATGGTATTCCATTGTATGAGTGTACAATAATTTCTTTAGCCAGTTCCTACTGATGGATCTTTATAATATTTATATATTATTTATTATAAAAATGCTGCAATGAATAACCTTATTCAAAAGTCATTTCTCACATGTGCAACTATATATCAGAATAAATTCCTAGGAACAAAATTGCTATGTCAGTGGATTTGCCCTCTGTAATTTTATGGATACTTTCAAATTGTCCTCCATGAAAGTTATACCAGATTGCTCTTCCTCAGCAGTATATGAAAATATCTGTTTACCTGTACTTTTGCCCACCCAGTATGTTGCCAAACTTTAAAAAAATATATTTATTTATTTATTTATTTATTTTTGGCTGTGTTGGGTCTTCGTTGCTGCGTGCAGACTTTCTCTAGTTGCGGCAGGCGGGGGCTACTCTTCATTGCAGTGCACGGGCTTCTCATTATGGTGGCTTCTCTTGTTGTGGAGCAGGGGCTCTAGGCATGTGGGCTTCTGTAGTCGTGGCACATGGGCTCAGTAGTTGTGGCTCATGGGCTCTAGAGCGCAGGCTCAGTAGTTGTTGTGCGTGGGCTTAGTTGCTCCACGGCATGTGGGATCTTTCCAGACCAGGGCTCAAACCCGTGTTCCCTCCATTGGCAGGCGGATTCTTAACCACTGCACCACCAGGGAAGCCCTGTTGCCAAACTTTTGGATCTTTGCCAATCTGTGCAGAGGGGTTGAGGATTCTGGGGCTGATCGAGGTGGCAGTAACGCACATGAGTTTCATTAGATGTTACTTTGACAGGTTTGTTTGTTGGGGAGGAAGAAATCCCTCATAGCAGGTGTCTGTCCAGAGACTGGGAGTGAGGGGAGGTCCACAACTCCAAAGGAGAGGGGAAGGCAAGGGAATTCCTAATGGAGAGGGGACTTGTGTGGTGTCTGAACAACATTATTCATCAGCATGGCGGCTGAGAGTCTCTGTGTCAGAGCTCTGAAGGGCAGCAGTGGCTTGGGGTCTTTATATCCTGGGGCTTATCTTTTTATGGCTAGCAGACGTTGGGTGAAAAGTAGGCAGACTCTAAATGGTTAAAAATCTGCTTATTTGGGCTATGTTTAAAACAGTTGAATATGTAACATTTTGAGTTTGGTGCCAGTGGCCTTTTGAGCTAACAGGTTTTAGCCTACTGTGAAAAATAAATAATCCAGCGGTAAATACACACAGGCTATCTTTGTCCCATTTATATAACAAGCTGATGGTGAAAAATGGTATCTAAGTAAAATTATAATTTGTATTTTTCTTATTTATAAGTATTAGGGTATAGACAAAGCTGCTGTAACAAAGGGACCTAAAATACAGTAGCTGAAATAAAATAGAAGTTATTTTCTCTATCTCTCCTAACAGCCCAGAGTATTTGCTTGAGGGCTGGCAGGGCACCTCTGTTCTTGAGATCATCCATAGATTCAAGTTCCTTCTCTCATGCTAGAGAAGACTCCTAAAGTGTGGTCCTTGTCAGTGAGATTGAAGCTGGGTCATGAACACCACATCTGTTGAACAGGAAAAGAGAGTGTTGAAGGCAAACAGTTTCCTTATAAAAAATAGGATCTGGAAGCTCCATATATAATGTCCATTTGTATTTCTCTGGCCAAGACTTAGTCACATAGCCACATCTAGCTGCATGAAAGGTTGGGAAAACTTGGGGTTCTGTTACCAAAAGGAGACACAGAATGGGGACAGTTTGCAGTCTCTGCTATACTAAATGAGGTTGAGCATCTTTTCCTATGTTTAAGATCCATTTCTATTTCATTTTCTATAAACTGTTTATCTTCTTTGCCCATTTTCTTTTGGATTGTTAGTCTTGTCCCATCAATTTATAGATACCTTTTATATATTAGGAAAATTAGCGCTTTGCCTATGATATGCTGCATGCTTTTCTTATCCATTAGACTCATAGTTTACTCTGTCGGTTTTCAGTAATAATCAAAGTTGTTATGTGAAATAAAAGTTACTCTAAAGATCATATTTTTTCTCTCTTCAACAGATAAGTCCAGCCATAACTAACTATGTAACTGACAAACTAGGGAAAAAGTTTGTAGAGCCTCCACCATTTGATTTGGCAAAGAGTTATTTGGATTCAAATTGCACCATTCCCTTAATTTTTGTGTTATCTCCAGGAGCAGATCCCATGGCCAGTAAGTGCATAATGTCAACTTAATAAATTATAAATAAATCATCTTGTTCAATATCTATTTCTTAGATGAGTGCAAATCAGTAAATTCGGTATTTATAAGGAAAGGTAACTAGAATTATTCACAATTAAATACTTATACACTGAAACATAAGGCACATTTTATAATTTTAGAGTAAGCAGTGAAACCATTTATTTTTTTGTGCCCTCTTAGGCCTACTGAAATTTGCAAATGATAAAGCTATGTCTGGAAATAAATTTCAAGCTATTTCACTGGGACAGGGACAAGGACCAATTGCAACAAAAATGATTAACGCAGCAATAGAGGAAGGAACTTGGGTTTGCCTACAGAACTGTCACCTCGCTGTCTCCTGGATGCCCATGTTGGAAAAAATATGTGAAGATTTTTCTCCCGAAGGCTGTAATTCATCCTTTAGGCTTTGGCTCACAAGTTACCCATCTCCAAAAGTATATTTATTTCCTATGGAGTTTAGTACATTTATTTGGTTATGTGTTATTGATATATTGTATATCTTAAATGCTTAACCTTAAGAGGTTTTAAAAATATTTCTGGAGTCCTCCCTTATACCTATTTTTAATCCACTAGTGTATGTATTTTTAGGACTTGAGTTGGTTATTTAGAGTAATGCTCTTTGTTTATTTTGTCTTAGTTCCCAGTAACAATTCTACAGAATGGAGTAAAAATGACTAATGAGCCTCCTACGGGTCTTCGGCTAAATCTCCTCCAATCATATCTCACTCATCCAGTTTCTGATCCTCAGTTTTTCAATGGATGCGAGGGAAAGGAACTGGTAATGCTCAGCCTCTGGAACTTTTAAAATGTGTTTTTATAGTGAAAAAATATGAAAACATAAATATTTTATTTAATATTAAACTTTAGGCATTTCCTAAGAAGATAGAAATTCTACCTATGTTATTTTATTCCCAGTTGTTTGTGTTCTGCTTCCCGTGTAGTAGATACTCAAATAAATATTTGTTGAATGAATGAACATTTCTTAGTTTGTACAAAAGTCCAACAGTGCATTTGATTAAGACAATTAAGACCCAAGAGTAGCAATCTATTTTAACATCATTTATTTATTCTTTCAACAAATATGTTTGTTAGGTACGATATAATGCAGTGAGAGTAAAATAGACACTGCCGTCACCAAAAAAATCTGCCTTCATGGAAATTCTAGTAATAATGTTTTGACATATTAATAACACTCTTCAATGTATCCGTATGTAAAAAAGTTTTGCACGTGGTATTGAGGACGTTAGGAGTTCCAATAAATAGCACTCCTTTTCTCTGCCCAAATTCTTACCAGTTAAGAAACAGGAAAAAGTACAAACATATGGGAAACAAATTATAACCTTAATTACTGATATAGACTAGGTTGGAAGATGTAGTTTACATCTGTGAACAAGTGGGCTTAGTATTACTGAACCCAGAATTAAGTACATTTATCTACCCAGAGGAACAGAGGAAAACTTCCTTCCCTGCCGGAAGCTCACTTCTAAGAGAGAAAAGGGAAAAGCTGAGCAAAGCATATTTGCTTGACTTTCCCCAAATTTACCCGTCAGATAGGTACTCCTCCCTCCACCAGTGAGTATAAGGATGGAGAAAATCCAGGAGTGTTACATTAATTGAAGTTTCCCTGCATGGAAGGAAACATCAGCACTAAGGAGATTTTGCAACACACCCTTTAAGAGTGGAGTCTCTGTTTTCTATAGCCTACCAGCTCTCCTGAACATAAGCCCTGCTGGCTTTCAAAGCCTGACGTTCTGGAGGCTTGTCTTCTTAGTGCAGGGCCCCTACACTGGGGAGCCCAATGTGGGGCTCAGACCCTTCACTCCTTGGGGAGGACCTCTATAATTGTGATTTTCCTCTCATTTGTGGGTCAGCAAACCTGGGTCCTGACTACAGTATGTCTCTGATCCTCCTACCCATCTTGTGGTTCTCTCTTTATGTCTTTCGTTGTGGAAAATCTTTTCTTCTACCTTCAGTTTGTTCTCATAGATAGTTGCTCTGTAAGTAGTTGTAATTTTGGTGTATCAAGTAAGGAGGTGAGTTCAAGGTCTTCCTATTCTGCCATCTTGGCATGTCTCTCTAGCACCATTGCATTTTAATAAAGTATAATGTTATTGTAGTTTGTCTAGCTTGGAGGTTTTGGATAAGTCATAAGATTAATACTTTTTATAGTAAGCATTATTTTGGATAGTCTTTCTAAATAAAAGTTTGTAGAGATATATGATCATAGAACCTTATAATGAAAGATCATCAGTTCCCCTCATTTTAGTAATGGAAACCTGATCAGATTTTTTCCTTGTTGCATATTTTTATCTTAAAGGCATGGGAGAAGTTACTCTTTGGAGTTTGTTTTTTTCATGCCCTTGTGCAAGAGAGAAAGAAATTTGGTCCTCTTGGTTGGAATATTCCATATGGATTTAATGAATCAGATTTACGCATCAGTATTCGACAACTACAGGTAAAATTAGAAAGGAACTAACATTGATGGAGGATCACTGTGTACCAGGCCCTAGGCAATTCCCTTTGCTTAGAATGACTTATTCAGTTCTCCCAACACCACTAATAGTTGGCTAGATGGTATTAATAATTATAATTTTGTCTTATAAAGCATAATCTCCATCTGCATTTTTCTGCTGCAGATAATGGGAAACCTGATTCAAACTGGCTTAAACCATAATGAAACTTTTTATCTCACATAAAAAAGAGTTGCAGAGGAAGGACAGACTCTGGAGTTGGTTGATTCAACAAAAGTGTTGCCATCAAGGACCCTAGTTCTTTCTTTTTGCAGTGCCCTCCTCAGTGTTGGCTTTATATAGGTCCTCACTATACTCTACTCTTAGCCTCCACTCAGTCAGATCTACAATTTAGCTCTATCAGTCAACAAAAACAGTAGAAAAGGAATTTATTGAAAGAATATTGGGTAGGTCACAGAATCACCAAGATGGCTGGAGAGCCAAGGCATCCACAGTCATATCCAGAATCATATCATGTCTGGTAACAGCATTCCTTCTACTCTTATTAAATATCAGACACCACAGCTCATAGCTGCCACACAGACACTAGTCTACTACATACTCTCTGATGTCATCAAAAAAATTCTTTGCTGTTCCTGCTTCTTTGCACCCTAAACCCCAGTTCAGTCTAGGATGGCTACATCTGAGTTTCCAAGCCCAGGTCACAAGCCTAGGCTTTAGCCATAATGGAGGCTGAGAAAGTGAGTGGTCGGCTTTTTCAGTTTCTGTAGACTTACAATGAAACATGAGATGCATGAGATGGTCAGCAGCCCCCCACCAAAGGAAAAAGATCAAATGCCCACTATAAATTACTACTCACTCAGACTTTGAACTAGGCACATTACTTACATGAATTTTAATTCTCACAGCAACCCTGTAAGGTGGGTATTATCCCTGTTTTGGAGAAAACCAAAGCTAAGAAGTAAATTTACCCATTGAGCTAAGATTTGAACTCGGGTCTGTCCAACTCCAATACTTTCCCATTATTTCTGTCATGTTTTACCAAATATATTAATCCAACGAGACAACCACAGAATATTGTATTTTTCTGCTTCTGTGCTGTGATAAGGGCCTTTATGACATGGGGCTTCAAAACAACCATGATGATAATTCTTCCAACCCCACTTCCATGTGTATAGATTGATGGATGATTGATTGATTGATAGATATTTAAGGCCATCTTAAAATGGAGATGAAGTGAAATACTTTAAGGTTTTTCTCATTTCATTTTTCCTTTGTTTCAGTTATTTATAAATGAATATGATACAATTCCATTTGAAGCTATCTCTTACCTGACTGGAGAGTGTAACTATGGAGGAAGAGTGACAGATGATTGGGACAGACGTCTCCTCTTAACCATGCTGGCTGACTTTTATAACGCAAACATAATTGAAAACTCTCATTATAAGTTTTCTCCCAGTGGAAACTATTTTGCACCTCCCAAAGGCACTTATAATGAGTACATTGAATTCATTAAGGTAACTGATATCACTGAAAATAGGGTGAGATTCAAGTGTGATTTTTCTAAAAAGCAAATAGTGAAGTAGTCCTCCATAATGTATAGGATTAGACAAGTACTATGGTTCAATCAGCTTTCAATATATTTTGTTTCTAGTAGTTACTGAAAACTGGAAAAGTTTGATTCCTCTGTTGTTTGATGTTTAGTTGATTTTTAACCCTTTTTGGTCTGCACATGTCTACCTTATGAATTAACGTATCCAGTGAAAATGTGATGCTTGTTGAATCTATTTTCTGGTAGAAACTTCCATTTACTCAACACCCTGAGATATTTGGATTACATGAAAATGTTGATATCTCCAAAGATCTTCAACAAACAAAAATCCTCTTTGAGTCCTTGCTCCTCACCCAAGGAGGCTCCAAACAGACAGGATCCTCAGGAAGTGCTGACCAGATTCTACTAGAAATTACCAAAGATATTCTCAACAAGGTAATGTTTAGCTTAAGATATGTTACTTGTAATATAACATAAATCAAAATGGCACTGAAATGTCAACTTGAAAACTCCATTTAGCAGCATTATGACCTTGAGTGAGATACTTTGCCTTTCTGAACATCAGTTTTCAAATCTGTAAAGTGGTGATAATAGTACCAGCTGTGTAATGTTCTTGTGAACATTAAGGAGATCATTAAATTAAAGTGCTTTGCATAATGCCTGGCAAATAGTAAGTTCTTAGTAACTACAGTTGTGGATAAGCTACTGAATATATGATTTATTATTATTTCTAAATAAAGATGGTGGGCCTACTTTTTTTTTTCTTTTTTTTTTTTTTTTGCGGTATGCGGGCCTCTCACTGTTGTGGCCTCTCCCGTTGCGGAGCACAGGCTCCAGACGCGCAGGCTCAGCGGCCATGGCTCACGGGCCCAGCCGCTCCACGGCATGTGGGATCTTCCTGGACCGGGGCACAAACCCGTGTCCCCTGCCTCAGCAGGCGGACTCCCAACCACTGCGCCACCAGGGAAGCCCGGACCTACTTTTTTTAAATGGAGGAAATGGTCTGAACTTGCTGGTTCAAGGAGGGAATGGTTTTTAATCTATACCTTCAGAAGTGAGGAGGCACAGGGAAATAAGATCAGCACTAAATTAACAGCTACAGCCTTTTTTCCCCCCCATACTACAGCCCAATGTACTTAGCCCTCTTGGTAAAGTGGAATGATAATCTCTTTTCTCACTTTTTTCTGTGTCTTAAATTCAGTAAAGAACTACTAAGAGGACTTTATGGTGCTAAGCACAGATCTTCACAACTCCCCTCCAGGATAAATACTATAATTATCCCCATATTTCAGTGTCAGGCACTCTGACAGAGCAGAACCTGACCCCTACCCCATCTGCCTTGAAAAACCACGGATGGCACCGACTCTACTCTCACAGTTGGTACCCTTGCCTTACACCAGTCCTTAAGTAGAGCTTACTCACCTTAAGCCTGGCTGTGGCCACTGGAGAGGAGAAGGGAGCAACACTGCCTTCTACCCCTGGGTAAAATCAAGCTAGTCTCCTCCAACCTCCACCCTTGGACTTCTGCTTCTGCCATTTGCCTCTTCTCACCCTCAGCCCCTTCTTCTTGTGTGGTTTATCTCTTCGGGGCAAGGTTCTTGCCCTCCCAAAATGGTGGCTCTTACAAGATCCCTAGCAGGAAGTTACCTGGAAGTGGCATATAGGACTTAATTGGGGTAGAATGTTTGTGCTGAGCCAAATGTGCCTTGAGTGACACCACCTAATATGACTTAGAATTCTTTTGTACCACCCAAGGACCATTGCCTGGGGACAGTCTGGGCAGCTCAACTTTCTTAGTTTGGGAGTTCCCCCATAGGGAAATTCCTTTGCCCCTTTAAGAGTGTGAATTCCATTGTCTTGGGGCTTGATCACCAACCCCAAAGTCCCCTTTATCGCTTCTCCTCAAGTGTCTCTGAGATGCCTCATTGAAATCAGACACTCAATGGCCTTCTCTTTCCCTATGCCCTGGAACCTTGCTACATTTATACATTAATTATTTGATAGTGATGTAAGCAAATCCATTTTGAGCCAGTTGATAATTTATTGGAAATAAATTAAAAAGAGTTATGAAGTGGTATATCAGTTTTATTAATGGAAAATAAAATTCAATTTACAAAAGAAAATTACACAACTTTTCAGAAATGTATATCTTCTTCATAGTACTCTATCCTGTAGTAAAGAGCATGGGCCTTAGTGTTAGAGATCTATGGATTTAAACAGACCACTTTCGGACTCTGTACCCTTGGGCATTTACTTAACCTATCTGTACTTAAATGATAATGATGGCCACCTAATAGTGAATGGTAAAGATTACATGAGATAATGTTTGGAAAGCAGTTAGCATAATACTTGGCACATAGTAATTGCCTAATGTTAGCTATAATTGATATTGTAGCTGAATGAAACTAATTATTTATTCTGAGAGTAATATGCGATCTTCAAAATCTATTCTCTTAGCTACCAAATGACTTTGACATTGAATCAGCACTACTCAAGTATCCCGTGAGATATGAAGAGAGCATGAATACTGTTTTAGTACAAGAAATGGAAAGATTTAACAAGTAAGGAGCTCTATACCCAGTTATTCAGAAGGCTACCAACCAAAGTTGATAAAAAGTTACACTGGTATTGAATTAAAAGTTTAAGAAAATATTATCAAAACTTGCCATTTCATTAGAGTTTTTCTCCTTTTTTAAAGTTGCATAATCTTCTGCCCCAGAAGGGAAGGTATCTTTTATAATGTAAAAATGGTGATGAAATAGAGATCTGCTTTTACTGGTTAAAAATTTTCATTAATCATAATTTCTCATCCACCTATTGCTCTTCTCCTCAGGAAGTGAAGATGGAATGAGCCTTATCTTGGTCTATGTGTAAATACATCTCTTGTCATTTTTCTGCCATTGACACATATACACCCCCCCATTTTCTTCCTGAGTCTATCTGGATTGACTAGGTACCCTAAAATAGCAAACAAATTATTTGCTTTGAATTTTTTTAAATAAATATATTTATTTATTTATTTATTTTTGGCTGTGTTGGGTCTTTGTTGCTGCACATGGGCTTTCCTCTAGTTGCTGCGAGCAGGGGCTAGTCTTTGTTGTGGCGCGGGCCTCTCATTGTGGTGGCCTCTCTTTTTGAGAAGAACGGGCTGTAAGCTCATGGGCTTCAGTAGTTGTGGCAAGTGGGCTCAGTAGTTGTGGCACATGGGCTCAGTAGTTGTGGCTCGTGGGCCCTAAAGTTCAGGCTCACTAGTTGCGCTGCATGGGCTTAGTTGCTCCGCGGCATGTGAGATCTTCCCAGACCAGGGCTTGAACCTGTGATCCTTGCATTGGCAGGCAGATTCTTAACCACTCTACCACCAGGGAAGCCCCTGCTTTGAATTTTCAAATTGAATTTTCTACAGTTAAATACTGGCTTAAGGAATGGAGAATTGTTTTGGTTATGAATTTTCTAGTGTTTCCAAGTTTGTTTCAGTTTCCAGACTTTTTGAAATTTTAAAATGAAGCATATTAAAACACTATGATGCCTTAATTAATTTAGTAATTCTTATACAAATACCATATGTATTTACATATCATAACATACTCTCTCTCAGTTGCTTAGGCTTCTAGGCTAAAACCCTCACTTCAGGTATATTTATGGTGTTCTTAGCAGTTTGGGCCTCAGTGGGAAACAAAGTACTTGCAAGGGTATAAATGAATATACACTGTATGTTTTAATTCAGTGTTTCCAAAGTTTCAGCCATTGTATCGTACCTTTATAACTTTCTTCATATTTGCATGTCACCTATAACATTATTTACCTGATATTTTTTCTGAAATCATTCTCTGTTTAAATTTGCCTGGTCTTAAGCAATAATACCTTGAAAGCACCAATTTTGATATACAAGTTATATTATTTTCTATATTTAAAAATACATATGTAATAAATAAGATGAAAAATGTGCATCCAAGTATCACCTAAAATTACTTTATATTGTCAAGTGGGAGGTGACCACATTTTGGGAATACACTCCCATAAAGCTGTGAACGGTATCCTGCTATTTCTTCTACTGGAAAGACTGTATGTTGGTATTTAGTATCATATATGTTGATGACACAATTTCTTTCCTTGCAGTTTAATTAAAACTATACGCAACACTCTACAGGACCTTGAAAAAGCTATTAAGGGCGTGGTTGTCATGGATTCTGCTTTGGAGGCACTCTCTGGTAGTCTGCTTGTTGGAAAGGTTCCAGAAATATGGGCCCGACGATCATACCCAAGTCTTAAACCCCTAGGAAGTTACATCACAGACTTTCTAGCCCGGCTGAACTTTTTACAGGTTAAAAATTATATATAATATATATATATTATAACGTATACATTTTTTCATTTTTTGGGAGATACTAGAAGAGATACTAGAAATTGGCTGTGGTCACTTGAATGTCTCTGAGTTAGATGAAATGGATTAGTAGTTTCATGGTAATCTAATCAAAATTTTAGAATATTGAAAATTATACACATTTCAAAGTACTAGTAGAAAATTAAAATTTTATTTTACCCAAACCCAAGTAATATGTGACATTTATATTTTTGAAGATTCACAACTTGGTCTTGTGATTTTCCTACTGATGGTAAATCACAAAAAGAGCCTGAGGCTTGGATTTATCAATAATTGTCCATTATCTAGAAATCAGTGCTTCTTATCTCTTATCTCATAAAACCAGGGAAAAGATGGAGTGCTTTGAAATCTCCGAACGCTTCACCCTGCAATCTCACACATAAAGGATGTGTAAGGCAGCACACTCTTTTTCCTCCCCAACTCCTCTGCTTGCCCCCATCCTATGGTTGATGCTTATGTGAGGATAGTGGGTGGGGAGAGCCCCCAAAATACATTTTGGAAATTCACATAGGTATATGACCTCTCAGTGTTCAGTTGCCCTTTTATTATACAAACGCTTTATCTGTTTCACTATAGAAGCTAATAATAAAATAACCCTACTTGTGAAGATGTGGAGAGATAGGCTTTCTCATACATTGCTTTTTAATTTTTGCCAATCTGATAGGTCAAGCATATCTTTGTTTCAATTTGAGTTTCTTTGATTATTAGTGAGTCTGTGCTTCTTTTGGTATGTGTGTTTGCTGTTTGTGTTCTCTCCTGTGAATTGCCTATTCATCTCCTAGGCCAGTTTTTCATGGGACTATTTTTGTTTGTTTTAATCTTTTTATAAAATTTTTAAAGGTTACTTTCCATTTACAGTTATTACAAGATATTGGTTTTATTCCTCACATTGTACAATACATCCTTGAGCCTATCTTACACACAGTAGTTTGTGCTTCCCACTCCTCCACCCCTACATTGCACTCCCACACTGGTAACCACTAGTTTTTTCTCTATATCTGTGAGTCTGCTTCTTTTTGCTGTATATACTAGTTTGTTGTATTTATTAGATTCCACATATAAGTGACGTCATAAAGTATTTGTCTTTCTCTGTCTGACTTATTTCTCTTAGCATAACTTCCTCCAAGTCCACCCATGTTTCTTCAAATGGCAAAATTTCATTCTTTTTAATGGCCAAGTAGTATTCCATTGTATATATATACCACATCTACTTTATCCATTCATCTGCTGATGGACTCTTAGGCCGCTTCCATATATTACAATTGTAAATAAGGCTACTATGAACATTGGGGTGCATGTATCTTTTCAAATTAGTGTTGTTTTTTTCCCGATATATATCCGAGACTGGAATTGCTGGGTAATATGTTAGTTCTATTTTTAGTTATTTGAGAAACCTCCATATTCCACAGTGCCTGCAACAAGTTAAATTCCCACCAACAGTGTACAAGTGTTCTTTTTTGTCCACATCCTTGCCAGCATTTGTTATTTGTGTTAATTTTGATGATAGCCATTCTGAGAGATGCAGGGCGATATCTCGTGTGTGTGTGTGTGTGTTTTAACATCTTTATTTGAGTATAATTGCTTTACAATCGTGTGTTAGTTTCTGCTTTATAACAAAGTGAATCAGCTATACATATACATATATCCTCGTATCTCCTCCCTCTTGTGTCTCCCTCCCACCCTCCCTATCCCACCCCTCTAGATGGTCATAAAGCACCAAACTGATCTCCCTGTGCTCTATGGCTGCTTCCCACTAGCTATCTATTTTACATTTGGTAGTGTATATTGGTTGTACCTTCTCCCTTTTCATTTCTGATTTTATTGATTTGGGCCCACTCCCTTTTTTCCTTGATGAGTCTGGCTAAAGGTTTATCAATTTTGTTTATCTTTTCAAAAAAACAGCTTTTAATTTCATTGATTTTTTTCTATTTTATTTATTTATTGATTTTTTTCTATTTTAATTTCATTGATTTTTTTCTATTTTATTTCTATTTATTTATTTTTAGTCTCTATTTCATTTATTTTTGCTCTGACCTTTGTGATTTCTTTTCTTCTATTAACTCTGGGTTTTGTTTGTTCTTCTTTCTCTAGTTCCTTTAGGTGTAAGGTTAGGTTGTTTATTTGAGATTTTTCTTGTTTCCTGAGGTAAGCTTGTATCTCTATAAACTTCCCTCTTAGAACTCCTTTTGCTGCATCCCATAAATTTGGGATTGTTGTGTTTTCATTTGTCTCTAGGTGTTTTTTTATTTCCTCTTTGATTTGAATTGCCTCTTCATCTCCTAGGCCCATATTTCTTTGAAAAATTTTTTAAAAATTAATTTATAGGAGCTTTTTATGTAGATTATACACTTAACAAAAGAATCAGAATATAAGGGCTTTTTTTACATTTTTTTAAAAAATTTATTTATTTTTTGGCTGTGTTGGGTCTTCATTGCTGTGTGCGGGCTTTCTCTAGTTGGGCGAACAGGGGCTACGCTTCATTGCAGTGTGCAGGCTTCTTGTTGCAGTGGCTTTTCTTTTTGCAGATTACAGCCTCTAGGCACGCGGGCTTCAGTAGTTTCTGTCCCTTATCAAAAGTATCTGACATATAGTTAATTCCATCCTCCTCTTGACATAATCTTGCTTTTTTTCATTTCCTAAACTTTTCTGAAATTTTAATCGGAAGTGCTTACATTTCTCGTATACTGCTTTGTTCCTGAAGGGCCTTGAAGAGTCTTTAGCTTGGTCCCCTAGAGGGGTCCTGGTATGGTGCCAGCTGGAATAATATCCAGGACAAATTTCCTTTGTTGTTATTGTTAATATAAAGTTCATATCAAACTCTACTTTCCGAAATTGGCTTTCCCCTTGGAATCATTCTGTTTGAATGAGAAAGGAAAATCTCACTCATTATTGGGCATGTTTATCATCCTTCACCACAAATCTCTTCCCCTGAATGGATCTTCCCTATTGTTTTCTTACCCTTACAGAAGCTGCACAGTTTTCCCATCATCTTTCTCTCCCCTGGACTCTTGACTTTACCTCCTAATGATTCTTAGAGTTAACAAATTAAACAAATTGAGTCATCTGGAGTTTTTTCTTCTTTTCTCATTTCTCTCTCACTGTTCACTCTACTTACCTTCCCTTCCTCCTGCCTGTGCCTTTTTTTTTTTTTTAAGCTTTTTGCACACTGGCTGGAATCTCAGATTAAATCTGGGATCCGACACTTAGTATCTGTGTGACTTTGAGCAAGATACTCATCTTTCTACACCCCAGTTTCCTCATCAGTAAAATGGGAGGAATAATTCCTAACTCACTGAATTATTTCGTGGACTAAATGAGATGATGCATGTAAATTACTTAGCGCCTACGGTGTGCACTAAGCGCTCAGTAAATGGTAGCTAATTCAGAGATTGTATGTAAGTAGCTGACCCAGACACTCATGACATTCTTGGCTAAATGAAGCCCTGGAGTGAACAAGGGAACGTTCTATACACTTGCCTCTGGGTTTTTATAGCTTTCTTGTGCATGATACTAGTTCTGCTTGGTTTGTACCCTTGTCAAGCTCCATCTCTTTCTCTTCTTCTTCTTTATCTGACAGCTTGTACTGTTGCAACATCTCCAGCAGTGGTTTGTTCTCTTCTTCCCAGGGAGCAAAGCTGGCTTCTTCCCATAGTGTGCTGCTCACTCAGAGACAAAGTTCGTTTTGTTAATTCATCTGTTCATTCAAATGTGAATTGAGACCCACTTTGTCTAAAGCGCTTTGTTGCTGGATAAAGTTGCCAGGTTACCTTCAAGTTGCCAATAGTCTACAGGAAGATAATCTATGTATCTAAGAAAAAGCTAAGAGCAACATATAAGATGCTCTGGGAATTCAAAGAAGGGAGAGAGTTCTTTTACTTCGGAAAGCAGAGTTTGTTTATTGGATGAGGTAGCATTTGAGCTGGTCTAAATGATGAATGGTTTTGGACACTACAAATAAAGGAAGAGGACTTAAAGAGACAGCTGTAGGATGAAAGGCACTATATCATTTAGGATTGATTCTGTTGTAAAAATTTTGACATAAGCAAAAATTAAGTTTGTTCCCTCATGTAATTGAAAAAGCCAGGGAGTAAAGTGACTCCAGGCAGCATTTGGCCTAGGGTGTAAATGTGGTTGCCTGATCCTGGCTTCTTGCACTTCTCTCGGCTCCAGTCTCTGTGGGTTAACTCCATTCTCAGTTAGGTTCTTGTCTGACGGTAGCAGGATAGCAACAGCAACTCTGGCCTTACATCCACAAAACTTCAAAGAGTTTAGAGTGAATCTTTTCCCCAAAAGTCCCAGCAAAAGTCTCTACATCTCTGGCTTTGATTGGGTCACATGTCCATTCCTGAATCAGTCACTATGACTGCAGGTATGATCAGCTAGGCATGAATGACATGCCCACTTCCAGAAGGTGCATTTCCACCACCAGAAGTGTTTCGATTGAAAGTGTAGGAGGGTTCATCCTCCAGAGAGATATAAGAGTAGTGCCACTTTAAGATAAGCAGAAAAAACAACAGATGTCCACCCAGTGCAGAGAAGAGACCACCAAAAGTACATTCTGATTAGAATGTAAGATTTTTAAAGGGGAACTAAAAGGGATGGATCTTTAAATACAATCTGGGGCCAGGTTGTGAAGTATCTTGAATAGGAGCCTAAGATGTTTTAGACTTTAATTTGGTAGGGTAGTAGTAGATTGCTGAAGAATTAAAGATGCTAAAACTTGATCTAAACCATGCATGGAGAAGTGTACTCTGGCAGCATCGTTATAGATGTACTGAGCAGACAGAGGGAAGAAACAAGAAGAGGTACACATGATACAGAAAGAAGGCCAGGATATCTAAACTGGAACAGGGATAGTGGATGTGGAGGCAGGGAGTTTAAGAGGATTAAGGAACTGGAACCAACACATGAAGGCTATAGTTAGACAATGCATAAGATATCTAAAGATGTTTGCTTTTTTTTTTAATAAATTTATTTATTTTATTTATTTATTTTTGGCTGAGCCGGGTTTTCGTTGCTGCGTGCGGGCTTTCTCTAGTTATGGCGAGCAGGGGCTATTCTTCATTGTGCGTGAGCTCCTCATTGCGGTGGCTTCTCTTGTTGAGGAACACGGGCTCTAGGTGTGCAGGCTTCAGTAGTTGTGGCTTGCAGGCTTTAGAGCGCAGGCTCAGTAGTTGTGGCACACGGGCTTAGTTGCTCTGCAGCATGTGGGATCTTCCCGGACCAGGGCTCGAACCTGTGTCCCCTGCATTGGCAGGCGGATTCTTAACTACTGCGCCACCAGGGAAGCCCCAAGATGGTTGCTTTTGAGTGGTATTTTTTTTTCTCTCTTTGGTTGAGTGGTATTAAGTAATGTAATAAACCCTCAAATAATTTACATTTGCCTTTTTGCAGAAGATTTGAATCTTTCAAATTTTGTTTTATTCAGGTTAATGTTAAGGTTAGTTTGAATTTTCCAAGAAGAGTAACTAGAAGGGATAAAAGGTAGAAGGGCCAAGATAGGTTGTGTGTTTGGTGTCAGGAAAGCGTCCTGTGATGGAAAGTGTGGGCAACATACACAAAAACCAGAATCAGGAATTGTATGTCAGGTGATTCTTAAGTTGAAAAATGAACATAATGCATTTTTTTTTTTCCTTTATAGGACTGGTATAATTCAGGAAAACCTCGTGTGTTTTGGCTCTCAGGTTTCTTTTTCACGCAAGCCTTTTTAACTGGAGCGATGCAGAATTATGCCAGAAAATATACCATCCCTATTGATTTACTAGGATATGAATTTGAGGTACAGTAAACTCCTTAAACTCCAGAGTATATCATTACATCAAAGGCATGTATTTAAGCAAGGAGGATATGGGGAATTCATATTTTTATAGCCCATTACAAACAATTCTACTTCTTTCCATTCTTTGTGTTCATGAAGAAAGTATATAATATTTGTCTTGCTATCTTTATGAGAGAATTTTTATATATCTCAATATTCAATTCAAATAATCTAATGCTGTTTTTCTATCTTAGCAAAAAATTAATATGAGGTACAGTAAAACCATATAAATATGTCAAAAGGAATCGTATTATATATTTTTAGATTTACATTTTACTGAAAAAGTCTTACAGTTTAAGAAGCTATTATATGGTGGAGTTTCCCTGAATATGTTCTGAAGATTTAGCTACTGCTTTCTTTATGAGACAAAGTTGTCTAGGGAGGAAATCATTGCTAGTGTGTGCTTCTGCCTTCAGGTTATTTCTTCTGATACATCTGAGGGAACACCAGAAAATGGCGTTTATATCCACGGATTATATCTGGATGGAGCACGCTGGGACAGAACAAGGTCAGTAGTTTCAACTGCAAAAACCTATTCATTTGTAGTTGAATCATAGGTGAGATAAGCTGTCTGCTACCTTTCCCCCCTGCCATCCCCATCAACCAAAAGACTTCTTCTAGAGAATACGACAAGTAATAAATAATATCAGAATTCTTGCCGTAAGTCATTACTCAGGCTCGGACAGTTAATGAGTGAGTAATTTCAGGTTCTGAACAATTTTGAATTAATATTTCAATGGTCTTACTAGTAGAAAAGTTAGTTGAAATTATTTTCCTTCTTCTGTTTTATAACAGTTACGTTCTGTTTGGTAATGTGTAGGAGCACCTCAGTTTCAAACAGTTTACAGTAAAGTTCCCATTTCTCCTGGTGAATGGAAAACTGTTTCTTGCATTTTGATGACATAATAAGTACATATTTTAAATAAATACTGAATTTCCAGCTTAGGAAACTAAACAGTGCATATGTGTGTATATATATATTTATATACACACAGAGAGACATATGAGAAAGGGAAAGATTATTTCCCTTGAAGCCCTGCTCTTTAACAATCCATTACTAAGCATAATCTTCTATTTCCAGAGTCAGGGTTACACTTTGCTCTCAAGGGAGGGTTAAAGCCTAAGGCAGGGAAAGTCACTTAAGGAGCATGAAGGTGGTTTTACAGAGATGGTTCTAAGACAGTGATATGAGGAGACTTAGCTGCACATAGTTCATTTGATTATCTCTCTTTTCATTTTCATCATTCTGCTGACATTTCTCTTAACTTACGTTTCCTTATATATGTATTCATCTTTTCATCCCTTTCTTCCCTCCTCTTGCAAGCAAACAAGCAAGCAAAGAAACAAACAATGTAGCATAGGGAAAATAAACCACATTTTCTAGATAGATCTGTGTTTGAATCCTCATGCTGGCATTTAAGAGCTGTGTTACTGTGAGAAAAGTACTCAATCTCTCTGAGCTTCCTTCCACTCTTCATCTCTGAAATAGGATTAGAAATGGGGACAAGACTATTGGGAAGGTTAAATGTGACAGCATAGTGTCTGCCTCATGGACAGTGCTTTTAAAATGGCAGGAATTGATATTTGTCCACTGTTTGACACATTGCCTTTCCATATTTTTCTTCTGTTTCTCTCAATTCTTCATTGCCTCTTCCTTGGTTTTGTTTGGTTTTGTTTTTACATTTCTTTTCCTGCATATCTCTGGTCCTCTCTTGTATTAAAAGCCAATAGCTAAGTAGCAATTTCTAAGATGCAAATTTTATTTTATTTCTAATAAACATCTGTCAATTTCTCTTCACAGCGGATTGCTTGCCGAACAATACCCCAAACTTCTGTTTGACCTGATGCCCATAATATGGATAAAACCAAGTAAATATATTTCTAACAGAACTTTGTAGAGTTTTAGGAAAGATAATGATAGATATTATAACTGCTTCCCCAAATAAGTCTCTGTTCAAACCTATTAAGATTTTGTTCAATTATAGTAAATAGTGACTTAATGTTTACAATGGAAATATATTGTTCTGCCTTTTTGGGTTGCATTTATATTATTTTAGGAATATTATTCTGCCTCTTTTTGCTCTTATCCCATGGGATATAATGTTTCCTTTGCCCCTCCGCTACACTTCTCCTTTTTCAGTCTAGAGCTTCCCATCAATATTTTGATTCTGAAGTGCCTTTGCATACCTCTCAGAGACACAAATAGGCTTGACACAGTCTCCAGCTAATGACTAGAGTTTTCTGGCTATAAGAAACTCCTAGGCCTAGGAGCCAGCCAGGTACCCCAAGGTACAGATGTTGCAAGCCACACGGGGTGGAGGCCAATTTTGCCCCCTTGGGCAACCTACTTGTTCCTTCCCTCCTTCTGCAATCATCATTTCCCTACCAAATCTGAACAATTGAAGCTCATTCTTTTGTTTTTTCTTTCTTCTCTATTTTTTAATTCTCAAATAACTATAAATGAAAAATTTATAAATTACCCAATCACCACTCAACCCATTAAGCATTTTTTATTATTAAAGCAGTTCATTTATAACTATGACAAATGTGGCCTCAGTTTAGAAAGATTCCTAATATCTCATATCTGGCTTTTCAAGGATTGTGTATAGATTCTTTCTGTGAGTAGGTAAGAGTTGGTATATTTTTCTTAGTAATAACCTGCTGAAAAAAAATAGTAACTTCAGCTTCTAATTTATGGATTTCTTGTATTAGAGCTCTAAGCAGCTGTGTTTCTCTTTCTGCATCTCCTCCATTACCTATGCTGTATTTTATTCCTTCTTCCCTAATTTCTCCTTCTCTCCCAAGTCCTCTTGAGTGTTTTCATACCTGCTAAGTGATCAGGTCTTTAAAATCAATTCCTGTCCACAGACCTAGAATCATGCACCATATGAAATCATTTACCTTGTTTCACAACCATAATTATATGCCAGCTGTAAAAACACAACAATAATAACTTTAAAATGTTCAATATCATAATCATGATCTTAGATTTAGTACTGGTCATTTTATTACAAGATAAATAGTTGTTCTTTTAGTACCAGTGGCTGTTTTCCTTTTATCAAATGAATATATTTCCTTTTTCTTCAAGCTAAAAAGTCTGAGATTGTGAAGTCGAATGCTTATGTCTGTCCTCTTTACAAGACAAGTGAACGTAAAGGAACTCTTTCCACCACAGGACATTCGACTAATTTTGTCATTGCAATGCTGTTGAAAACAGACCAACCCACTCAACACTGGATCAAACGTGGGGTTGCTCTGCTTTGTCAGTTGGATGACTAAATTGGACAAATTAAGAAAACATCTGAAAGAAGTTAAAAAAAATTGCCTTCACTTACTTGAAAATATATATATTATAAAACCCAAGTATCTTGGTGTAATTCTTTTAAATGATCTTTGTGAGTGGTCTTTGCATTGTTCTCCTCCCTGATGTACCAGTCTCACTTGGAGCACAGCCTTCCACACGGACTCTCAAGATCACAGACATCTGTGGAAGAAAAATGTGAAAAGAAATGTGGAAAATCTTTGAAACTTTTATTTAGTTCCTCTTTTTAGTTTGATATATATGTGAAAAACAGATTTAGGAAGACTGGATAAAATTTAACTAATATCAGAAATTATCTGTTTCACAAGTGTTAAGTCATTTCATCAGCTTCAGTAATAATTTCCACTCACCTATGTGAAGTGATTATACGCAAACATTTCAAATACAAAAATAAATAAATTGTAAATAAGGAAAATGTTGAAACAATTTCAGAATGAAACCCCTTTCTTCATACTTTTAAAACATTAGTTCCATTTCTCACAGTACCCTTGTGACAAGGAAAGGAAACGCAAAGCGGTGAATTGACATGCAAAGGCAGTGAGATGACTGGAGGGAAATCCTACACACTTGAGGTGGTATCATGCTTCTTGGCATCTGCTTCATATTTAATTGGAAATACCAGGTGGGCGCTTTGTTATTTTTAGTAGTTATTATTCTTATTATTTAGTATGCACTTAACGTATTAGTGTATATTAACAATTTTTAAACATTTCAACAAAACAAAATTATAGTCAAAATTTTACTACCATGTTTTTATTATCTTATTTTATTATCTTTTATTCCTTCCTTAGGATTCCCTGGACATTTTGGGCCACAGCTGTGTAATCCAAAGAAAATGTAGGTGCAGCATCCCAGTGAATCAGGACCCTTGGGACAGTCACTTTTGATAATTCAGTCAGTGCAAAATGTTTGGCCTCTCTTAAGTAGAAAATTGATTCTGGTTTGTAGTGTCTATGTGCATGAGCCCTAAGAGAACGAATTCACTTCACATGGCCAACCCCCTGCAAAAGCATTTTATTCCAGGAATAGAATGTTTAATCTTTTAAATTTAATGAATACAGCAGTGAAAAAAAGAGATCATGTTTTCAAACAGAGCTAAACCACATATAAAAAACAGGGAGAATGTGCCAGACTGTCTTATGATCAAGTATTTATAGTAAAGCTATTAATGGAATGGTCACTACATGGGAGTGGAGATCCTAAATATAAATGAAAATTCTGATGTGCTAATCCTTAACAGTGAAAACTTCAGTGCTGTCCTAAAGGATATAATAAAAGGTAAAAAGTCTTTGGTATGTGATCAAACCTATTCTATGCTAAAACTGAAATGTTCTTTTAATACCTTTGAGATGTTGCCTAGTAAAATATACCGGGGTTTTTTTTTCCCACTATTCCTGTTACATGTTATGAGAATATATTTATTCCTATAACATGTTTATTTTTAGTATTTACTAACTAAAAATATTATTTTCAGCATTATACTCCCTGCGTGTAGGAAAGATATTCTTTGGAGTGAGAGCTACAATTAATGAGAAAAACTCATAAGCCAAGTTTAAAATAGATTGATATGAACATTTTCATAGTTACAATGGCACTGACCTAAGTTTTATATGAAAGGTTGTGTTTCCTGAATAAGCTTTAAGTAGATGGCTGCTCATGGAAAACTTTTAATTTATGTTGAATCTGTGTCAGTTCAGAAAACTGTTTGGAGTTTTCAAAAAATTTTTAATGAATATTTTGTGTTCTAAATTTTGCACTTTTTCATTTATCAATCCTATTAATTTTTTAGTTTTCTGAATTTCATTTATAATTTTAATCAGTTGATAATCTTTCACAACTGGAAAAATATTTTTAATTCATTTTGACTTTAAAGTAAATCTGTCTGCATTTCACATGGATAATTACACCAGTGATGAAGACATAGACAATGAGTTTGACACCCAGCTCATCATTCAACAGAGTTTACAGGATATTCACAAGCCGGAAACTACACAGCAGTCACCTGAAGATGAGAGGTAATGGTATCTCACTGGCAACATAGTATAAGTATTCAACAGTTGAGCCTTGTCATAAGCACTGATGCTAGTGTTGTGACAAAAACAGAAGAGAGGGTCAGAATCCAAGGAGCTGAATATCTATGAGACTTGATGTGTGACCAGACAGGAGAAATTTGGAAATAATTCAGAATTTAATCAGGCAGTAAAGAAAATAATAGCCAGGACATGGAAGCAACCTAAATGTCCATCAACAGAGGAGTGGATAAAGAAGGTGTGGCACATATATACAATGGAATATTACTCAGCCATAAAAGGAATGAAATTGGGTCATTTGTAGAGACATGGATTGACCTAGAGACTGTCACACAGAGTGAAGTAAGTCAGAAAGAGAAAAAAAAACAAGTATCTTATATTAACACATGTATGTGGAATCTAGAAAAATGGTATCAGTGACCTTATGTGCAAAGCAGAAATACAGACATAGACATAGAGAACAAATGTATGGATACCAAAGGGGAAGGGGGTGGGGAGGGAGGAATTGGAAGACTGGGATTGACACATTGATATTATTGATACTATGTATAAAATAGACAACTGATAGGAACATACTTTATAGCACAGGGAACTCTACCTAATGCACTGTGGTAACCTAAATGGGAAGGAAGTCCAAAAGGGAGGGGATATCTGTATGTATATGGCTGATTCATTTTGTAGTGCAGTGGAGGCTAACACAACATTGTAAAGCAACCATACTCCAATAAAAATTAATTTAAAAAAAGAAAGAAAATAGTTGGAGGAGGTTACTAGCAAATATGGGTGAGGAGAGGCAGATGAGAAATCAGAAAGAAGAAATACATGAGGATATGTAAGACTAGAGAACACTAATGCATCTTTTCTTTGGGGAGCTAAGGAAATGCATAAATCCAACCAAGACACAGAAACCTTAGTAGGGTAAAGTCTTTAATCTACTCAAATCAAAAGGAGTTATTATGTAAACTTAAACCCAGAAGAGACTAACCCCTTCTGAAGGGTGTGAACTCAGAGTTCTGGTATGACAACACTAGAAAAGGACCCCATGGATCCCTCAGTGGAGTAAGATAATTGCCCTGGATATGGGCTGTCTGCGGCCAAGCACAGCTAGTCAAATGCTCTCTGGGTGATCAGAACTTCAAGCCCCTGAGTAGTTACAATTATTTTTCAGGGGTATTAAACCCATTTGCTTGGGGTGGTGACCTCTATTTGCCTGATGGAGGTAAAATGGGATAAATGTGTTTTAACCCCAAGAGATTTTGTAATTAAATACAGAGATGTTGGAGTATATCAAACCTACAGTATTTTTTTTTTAAGTAACATACTCATGGAGTGAACACTGTGTGCCACACTATTCTGAGCATTTCATAAATATGTATTAACTCATTTAAATTCTAATTCTCATTACCTCTCTATGTGGTAGGTACTATTATTTTCCCCATTTAGAGATGAGGCGACTGAGGCATAGCATAGCGAAATTAAATGACTTACCCAAGGTCACAGAGCTAGTAAGTAATGAGCCAGGCAGCCTGGCTTCAGAGTCTGCATTCTTTACTACACTATTCCTACACTTTTATGTTAAATTTAGGAATAATCTTTAAATAGTTAAAAGTTTTGTAAATAAATTGGATTTCATTGGGTTACCTGTTGTATTAACCTTGTGATTAAACCTTGTGATTAACTTTGAAGTCATGATTTTAGGTTGAAAGGCATAAGAGATTTTGATTAAGAGTACTGAAATGTTTCAAAGAAATTAAAATTGACTACAGTTATAAATTTCAGTCATTAGACTTGCAAGAATTGTATGATACTTAGCAAGGCTTGCTGATTTGATCAGGCACTTGAAGGAATTAGGAAAATAGAATATACTTGAGACAGGAGCAATAAAGCCCCCCCCTCACCAAAAGATGTCCCAAGTCCTAATCCCCAGAACCTGTGGATATGTAACCTTACATGGCAATGGAGAATTAAGGCTGCAGATCGAATTAAGGTTGCTAATCAGTTGACTTTAAGATAGGGAGATTGACTAAATTTTAAGTAGGGCAGATTGTCTAAGGGAATTTATTTCTTTCAAGCTGGGTTCATTGAATAATCAAAGAAAAAGGGAAGGTGACAATCCTTATTTACTAGAGTTTAAAATAATATAAGATTTATAAGTTGAGCTTTAAAACTTTAAATATTTTAATAAAAATATTACTTTAAAAAACTGCTGATTGTGTTTTTTGAATACAGATTCTGATCATGAATATTTTTTAAAACTTACACCATGATTATTTACTATTTTTTTCAATAATAATTTTTGCTAGAATCATTGACATTATAGAGTGGCCATTTAAATTTTACCATGTGACAATGTGACATTTCAGTCCTAGGCATGTTTGATTCAGTTCAGCAGACACTGATTGAAGGCTAACTGTAATCCAGGCTCTCAAAGTTCTTGCCCTAAAGAAGCTGATGAGGGAAGACACATGGGAGGGGAGTTTCCCTGGAACACATTAAGGGCCATACTACGTTTTCTTTTTCCTTTTTTTTTTTTCTGAATATATATACATATATCTTTTATTTATTTATTTTTTGAAACATCTTTATTGGAGTATAATTGCTTTACAATGGTGTGTTAGTTTCTGCTTTATAACAAAGTGAATCAGCTATACATATACATATATCCCCGTATCTCCTCCCTCTTGCGTTTTGAAGTATTTCTATTATGCCTCAGTCATTGCCTCATATGAGTTCATTCCTGGTTAACTACTATTGCCTTTACCCCTTCCTTTTGTTTTATCAAATGCCTTAGTTTTTTCCTCAGTTTTGGAATTACATTCATATGTTTTTTCTCTGCAGCTTTTTGATTGCAGACTGTAAGAGGATAGTTGAAACAATAGAGACAGTTAAGTACTCTTCCTATTCTATCCCCTTCAACTTGTGGTAAGATGTAATGGTGACAACTGGTAGCATTTCCCCTCTAAGTTCAGGAAGCCTAGAAGCAGGATCTCCCAAGTGCCGAACACTATGGGGTCAACAGCTAATTGTCAAGAGTCTGATGGGGCCTTTCCTGGGAGAAACTACTTCAGCAAAATTTAGCAAACAGCTCCTGGGCTCCTCGGTGGACAGAGCTGTTTTCTGTATGTAACAAGATGACGGGTATTCACAGGTCCAGGTGGTATGGAATGCTAGATGAAAGGCCTTACTGCTTGTTTGTCCTATGCCATTTAAATTTGTCTTTCATTAAAGGTAGTGCTAGAATACTGTTGTCTCATGCACTAACCTTGATGATGGAATTCAGAAGCAGTATGGGCTGCCTTGTATATGTGCCAAATGTGAATATGTTCTCATTTGACTTGTTAATAGGTAAGGAAGATGTATTGTCAGGGTTGACCAAGTACCATTCTGCTTTTGATGAAGCAGATGAGATAGGCTGGCTTCCTCTCCATAAGGCTGCAGTGCAATTAAATAAGAACATTTTGGAAATAACCCTGAAAGGTAAACTCCCTTTATAACTCTTATTGATGCTTCTGAGAAATAAATTTAAAATTTATTTCTGTATCTTAATCTGTGTGGTCTAATGGATTTATTTCAGCTTCAAAACCCAGTGTGTGGGAGCAAACCACCAACAATGGTGAAACACCACTTTTTTTGGCTGTCAGCCATTGCCTCTTAGAAAATGTCTGTTTTCTTCTTCTCAATGGCTGCAATCCAAATGCCAAGAACGTCGAAGGCAATTCTCCTCTTCTTACAGGTAAATTAACACGTTAGCTCTGGAGAACAGTCTGTGGCTCTGAGTGTCCTCCAGGCCCACAGGTTTCAAAGGCAGTTTCTTGTGCATAGTTGCAGCAGTGTCATTCTGGTGCCAAATAACCACACATGGGTACCTGACCCTCAAGAAGCTTTATATAGGCTGGCCTGTGAGGTGGCCTGAGGGAAAGTCTCTGCCCAATTATGAGCTGATCATTTTTACATGGTACCTCAGTTGAACAAGTTAATTCTTGTATAAGAAATATAGGAAAGGAGCAGAGTAGGAAGAAGCAGCCAATGGTTGGGTAAAGATGGCAGATTAAATATGAATGAGTAATTCTGCTGCCTCCTGAGTCTTCAGGAGGATTACAGTTCGTCAAGTGTTTTAAAGGGTTAAGATACAAAGAATGGAAGAGGAGACAACAATAACATGATTTTTAAAAATCAGAAGAGCAGATGGATGACTAGTAAGTGTCAAGAAAGCCAAATCTTAACTTGAAGTGGGGAAAGCCAAAAACCAGCACAGTTATATGAAAAGGCCTGGAAATTGTTGGCTATAGTTACCTCATGGAGCAGGGATGAAGGATGGGCAGCTAAAATAGAAAAATTGGTTGAAAACTATTAAGAAACAAGTAGTCAGGTATCTAGATCACTTCTCTCAATCCACCCTGCTGGGTCAGACTCTTCCCCCACCCAGCAGAATTTCGGAAGTTTTTTCTCTGAATAGTGTGAGCAAAGGCTCTCTGGACTGGGGGTTATTTGGCAAGGGCAAGAGCACTGGATTGAAAACACTGGAGGAATTAAGCACATAGGCTGAGATCTCCCAGTTCTTCACCAAATTCTAGAAAGCCAGCAGCTAGAACTTCACCCTCCAAGAGGAGGCTTCTTTGCAGAATCTGATCAGCTCAAAGAGAAAGAACTAAAAATACTAAAACTGGAGGTTCCCCAACAAATAGCCCAGGCATATTAACCTACAGTTAAGACCAGAGTCAATGTTTAGAATTTCTAGGCAGATTTTTAGTCCCCAGCTCTTAATCATGAGCAGACATCCAAGGACTATCTGAGGAAAGTCTTCAACAAAGATAAACAACTTGGAGGAAACAGATTATTTAGGGGAAAATAAAAGGTAGGGGGAAATTATCATTAATTTCCTCAGAGAAATCAATGAAAATTAATGAACTAGCAGGACACTACTAAAAAAAAATGAAGAACGAAACAGAAAACACTCTTGAAAATGAAAAATATGACGGCAGAAATTTAAAAAAACTCAAACGCGAGGAGATAAAGTTAGGAAAGCTTCCAGAAAAAGAAGATAAGAAATGAAAAATCAGTAAGAAGAATAACTAAGAGAACTAGGATGATAACTGAAGAGGAGCAGCCTGTGAGTAACAGGAATGGTAGAAAGAGAACAGACATCATAGAGGCAATATACCGTCAATGAGACAAGTCTAGAAAATTATTTCCTAAAACAAAGGACATGTTTCATCTTTCCAAAATGAAAGAGCACACAAAGTGCCAGCTCAATGAATTACAAAAGACCCAACACTCTTGGCGCTCTATATTCCTAGTCTTAGTGCAGTTATAGCCCTTGATATGGCACATTATAAATGGTTGTGAGCAGAATTCATGCTGATTCAGTGTCTAACGCCTAGCAAGATTCCCCAAACACAGCTGGTGCCAACAATTAGCAAATGGATAGGGAGATGGATAAATTAAGGTGCTCTAGAATCTTGAAGGACTAAAGATTATCATCCAATGCAAATTAACAGCAGAAATGCCAATTAGAGAATATTGGTTAACAAAATGTGAGGTTAACAATAATTTCCTAATTATTGCTGTTTTTGTTTTTCCTCATGTAAAGCAGCTACAATCGTTTCTAGGACTGTACTAGGTACTTAAGTTCCCATTTTCTTGAGAACATAAAGATGATAAATGAAAACTTTGTTTTTCAGCTACATAAGCAGCCAACAGACAATGAATAATTGGTCATGGTTTACAGAAAAGCAAATAGCCTATTGATGTAAAACACTGTTAATATTATTTGATATATGCCTCATTTTACAATCCGTTTCCTAAACACCAAATGCTGGTACATGGGGGATAGGTAGGAAGAACTCCTTAAGAAGCCTGAGGGAAACTAGCTGATCTGATACTCTGGCCTTAATTTCCGGTTGAACATGATGCCTCCCTCACTTCTAATCTCCCAGCTGTTCTACAGGACTCCTACGATATGGCCGCCTTGCTGATCAGCCGTGGAGCAGATGTCAATCTGCGGTGTGTCAATGAGAAGACAGCTCTCCACGAAGCAGCCAGGCTGGGCAGACGGGACATAGTGAAGCTCCTGCTGGTTTCTGGGGCCCACCCTGACCCAAAGAGCTCCTACGGATTCACTCCTCTTGCTCTTGCTGCCCAAAGCGGACACACTAAAACCATGGAACTATTACTGCAGAAAGGCAAGATTTTCCTATACAGTCAGCACACTACTAAAGGATAACATGACCTAAGCGTTCTCCTCTTTATGGAGAGCTTCAGTGTAATAGAAGTTAACATTTTATTTAAGCCTAACTTAATATTTTATTGAAGTGTGTGTTAATATTAGCTATTGAAAGAGCCTAAAATAGGGATTGAATATTTCTTATTTGCTGTGAAGCAGTTTCCCTAAAATTACTAGGATGCAGGTTACTCTTTTATTTAATGTACCCTGACCATGTTAAGAGGATGGTTGTTTTTTGTTTAATTTTTTGTGTGGTGGTGTTCTTTTCTAGATTCATAGAATGAAACACTCCACAACATCCCCTTCACGTTGTCTCTGCCTAAGCTAAGTTATGAGGCAGTCCAACCTGTTACCAGATGAATTAAGTTGTTAGGAAATTCTTCCTGATTTCTTCTCTTTGGGTCCCAGTTCTCCCCTCTAGTAATAAACAAAACTCTGAGAGAAGGGGAAGGCAATTTATATGTATTGAGTACTCTCTAAGCACCAGGTATTAAGTTACTTATTTTATCTCAAATAATCTTCTACAAACCCTGTGAGGTAGGCATTATCCTCATTTTACCCTTGAGGAAAGTGAGGGTCAGGGATGGTACCAGTTGTAGAACTTCCCTTCAAACACTCCCTCCCCTGCCACCCGTGCTATAGCTGTGGCCATCTTATATCCTGGTTTAACTGGCAGAGATCCTAGCTCAGAGAACTGTCTTTGAGGAGACCCTCATTGATGACACTGTTAGAAGAAGCAGTGTAATATCTAAAGCTTTTTTTCGAAGAAGCAAATCTTTACCAAGATTTAATAAAGTCCCAATATTAGAATTATCTTCTTTATTCTCCTCCCCATTTGCATCCAGAAGTCTTATTTCTTTCTCTAACAATAGACGGTCCTGGTGTCCAATTTTCTAGACTGCAGGGACTCCTACATTTAAGAACAACTTTCTGCTTTCTAGACTTACCTAAATCTTTCCTATCATATAGGGGAGGCTAGTTCCCAATCAATGGCCGTAAGACCTTTTAAGTAAGATGTTTTAAATGAGTGATACCAGAGATGTCTAAAGTTATTAGCTGGAATAACAAAGTAAACACTGGATCCTTCATCTACACAAAAAGAGCAACCTTTTGTGTAGATCATTGATTAAAATATAAAGAAACAGGAGAGGCGACAGATTTTAAATCCTTAACCTTTCAAAGAAACCAGTATCGGTTGACCTCAGTGAGGTCAGTGAGGGAGCATTTCCCTTAGGTAAGCCCCTTATAGTCATTTGCACACAGCTACTAAATAGAAGAGCCAAGCTTTGAACCCACTTCTGTCTCATTCCAAATCACATTACTTTATTACCCTGCACTGCTAGAGTGGCAACATGGCATCATAGAAATAGCACCTGGGTCTGGCCCACCTGTACATGAATCCCGACTACCTTGCTTACTAGTTGTGCATCTCTGGTGAAGTAATTTAATCTCAATGAAACTCAGTTTCTTCATCTTTAAAATGAAGATATTAGCATCTACTTCCTAGGGTTGTTGTGAAGTTTAGAAATTATTACATACATAAAGAAACCAGCACATAGTGAGTACTCATTACATGGGGGCTTATTAGACATTTCTTAATGCATTCTAGGAATGGGGTTCTGGGGGAGCCACTATATTCTTTTTTTTTTAATTTTCAAAATATTTTAATCCATTTACAAATTTTTCAATTAGACAAAAATATGCAGGAAGGGGTTATCTAATTGAGCGATGATAATCAGGACATATATATTATGTGTATTAGCAAAAAATGTGAATAAGTTCTTCAGTAAAAGAAAAAACATGGTGCATATAATAGATTTCTCATAGTTCTATGTAGAACTTTCACTAAGAGAACACTCACCTAAAATGGATTATTCCTCATCAAATGCTACAGTGAGAATTCTTCTGTAGGAAGCATTTTATGGATTCCTTCCAGAACATAGAGATGATAATCTGTCTTCTAGGAATTCATTTTCAAGATGGATTATTCAATGAATGGCATCATTTGGGTACCCCATTCTGCACTTGTAAGGAGGGGACATAATTTTCCAAAGACTGAAGTCACTTTCATCTCTCCTCCTACGGTACAACTCCACTTAAGTCTGGAGTTTTGCATCTAAAACTATATGAGCTTTTAAGACTGAGATCTGATTCATCATAATCTTTTCCATGAAGAAAGATCTTTCAGTTTCCTCCAAGTTGAAACAGCAATAGAGTGCCATTCCATGTAAAGCACAATGACACCATATAAATTAGGAATAATATATTGAAATAGAATTTGTATGTGGATGATATTGCCAAAATAAAGAACAGAGAAGAACAAATGACTGTGATGAGCCAACATACACCTTAAATGGGCTTTGGCTTACTGCTTACACATGCAAGACAGTCAATAAATATTAGAGTCCTTATATTCTGAAGATTATGGAGTCCACACTAAAGTCACTATATCTTTTTTATATGAGTTGTGAAGGTGCCCAGAGTGTCCTCCTATTCTTTTGTCCATTCGAATGCTACTCTTTCTTCAAAGCCTTTACTGAGAGGCCTTCCACAACTGACCCCAAATTCCTCCCTCCTTCCTTCACCTCCCAGCCCTGCTCACAACTCCAGCCCTGAGATCTTCAAGAAGACAGCCTGTATCTGTACTCTTATTATCCACACCACTCACACAGCACTTAGCTTACAGGGTACTACAATATACCCTTTTAACTATCAGCAGTCCCTATCTTCAACTAAAAACAGCTAGTGTCTCTTAGTATGAACAGTCTCCTAGGAACAAGTTAAAAAGAACAAATACACTTTTCCACCGTAAGATCTTCATTAGATGTCATGGTGACATAGTTCAACAGGATTGTTAGACCATCTTATAGTGTGTTATGAGGTAAGCGAGCTTTTGTATGCTGGTCTGGAAATAAAACCATCTTCTATAAAATTACTTCTCCTGGGATTTTTAAGTTAGAAACAAATAACTTATAAAATTACTCTGAAAGCCAACCTACTTATAACTTAGAGACTGCTTACACCATTTTCTCTCCCCAACTAGTTTGTAAACTGTCTGAGACAGGAGGTACATACTTTATGTCTTTGATTCTTAGTGTTTTGCTAAAGTAGCTGCTCAATAATTGCTTTTTGGTAGTGGTGGTACACTTTTAAGAATACTTAAGCAATACAGTGGAAAAGACTCTGCATAACATCACTCTTTCTCCTCCTAGGAGCTAATGCTCTTGGTCAGGCCTCTGATTCTTCTTCCATCTTACTTGAAGCAGCTAGTGGAGGAAATCCAGACTCTGTAACTCTCTTGCTGGAGTATGGAGCTGATGCCAACATCCCTAAGAATTCAGGCCACCTGCCCATTCATGTGGCAGCTGACAGAGGCCACTTGTTGTAAGTTCAACTACATTATTGCAAATAATAGAAATAGTAATAGCCATGGGGTTTTGGAGGGGGGGCAGCTTCTGGGAATTTTATATTCTTCATCTCTGATCCTACAACTCCAACACCCCTTTTAAAGGTGAGAAACTCTTGACCAGCTAGAAAAGTGGTAAATTTAGACATCCTCTGTAGACCCTGAAGAGACATAAAACTATTTTATTTTCAGGTCGTTTGGCAATATGGGGAGCCTCAGGTTTCACTGACTGGGGTAATTCTGAGTTTTATATGTACACCTTAGTTTCATTTAACTTTACGTGGTATCTGAGTTTTTGGATGCAGGACTATGCTTTTTTTTGGTTGGGGTGTCTAAAAACCAACTGATGCTAATACCATCCAATGCTAGTATAAAGCAATCATATACAGGTCAATGCAGCATCTTAACAAAAACTATTTTTTAATGCACTTTGAAATTCTTTCTCAGAGCTCTGAAGATTTTGGTTCCAGTCACAGATTTTGCTGCCATTAAGCAGAGTGGCATCAGTCCAGTTCACTGTGCAGCAGCAGGAGCACACCCCAAATGCCTGGAACTTCTCATCCAGTCTGGGTTTGATGTAAATTTCATGCTAGATCAGAGAATTCGCAAACACTATGATGACCACAGGAAGTCAGCTTTGTATTTTGCTGTATCAAATGGTGACCTCTCTTCAGTTAAGCTGCTTCTGAGTGCTGGAGCTCTGCCTAATCAAGACCCAGTTAACTGCCTCCAGGTAGCCCTAAGGATGGGCAACTATGAGCTGATAAGCCTGCTGCTACGGCATGGGGCCAACGTTAATTACTTCTGCAAAGTCAACCCTTTACATTTCCCATCAGCACTTCAATACACGCTGAAAGATGAAGTCATGCTCAGGATGCTGTTGAATTATGGGTATGACACAGAGCGATGCTTTGACTGTCCTCATGGAGACAAAGTTCATCCTTTCTATACTTTTGTTGAAGGCTGGACATCTACAGTTATCAAAGATACTATGGTAAGTGCACAGTATCGGCTGTGTCACCCTATGTAGTCATTATCCGTGTCCCTGAACTACAGCAAAAGATAAAACTCCATCCCCTCCAGAAGCTCATGGAGGGAAAGATTTTAATACGATAAATATGATAAAATAAACATGATAGTAGAAAGATGTAAAAGGTATAGAAACAGAGGAAAAAGTGATTTAACTCTAGTTAATGAAGCAACATCTGAACAAGGCTGTGAAAAATAAATGCAGCCTTATATACCAGTTATGTTTTTTCTTTGAAGAAGTGAGTTATCTAGCTAAAATGTTTCTGGGTTCCTGATACTTGTACCCCTAGGTTTTTGGCTCTAACATTTGATTAATGGATTTCTTTGGTCACATTTTGATGAAAAAAGGATCACAATAAATATAGTTGACCACTCTCTTCTTGAGACATTTTTCTCTTAGCTGTCATCACACCACAGTCTCCTATTTTCCCCCTACTTAATTGGTCACTTCTATTTTCCCCAACTTGAGCTCTTCCCCTGATTTTTCAAATAGCTGCCACCCTTCAGGTCTCATTTCAAGTGTTACCTCCTCAAAGAGGCCCTTCCTTATGCATCTTACCTAAGGTAGTTCTGTTCCCTAATCATTCTCTTTAATGCTTTTCATTTCTTTTATAGTACTTATCGGTTTCTGAAATTCTTAATATTTTACTGATTATGTATCTCCCCCACAAATACATGAATGTAAGCTCTTGTTCACCACTTTCCTCAGCTTACAGATCTGTGCTTAGCACACAATAGATGCACTATAGATACCTGAATTCATATTATTAAAATCTGAAAATATAAATAAAATGGAGAAAGAACTTTGAGTCAATTCTGAAAAGGAAAATATTTTAATATTGTATATTACTTTTAGGTTATGATTAATGTAGAACTTGGTATTTAAGCAATATGTCATCTTGTATTATTTCCTGACTTTTCATATAGTATTATTTGCCTTCTTACATGGGCATCTTGTGTAAGGACATGTAAATTACTTAAAGGCAGAAACTATCATACGTTTCAAGTATCAGAGTGGGAATAGGTTATGAATGATAGAAAACCCCAAATAAGAGAGGCTCTAATAAGATGGCTTACTCCCCTCTCCTATAAATAAAGGCGAGAGTAAATAGACTTCTAATTGGACAGTTCCATGATTCACAGGAGAAACTCACATCCACAGTCCAACCAGCAGGAAGGCAGGCAGGAGGAAGCAGCACACACCTTGCTCTTCCTTTAACAGCATTCTGGAAGTTGCTCACACTTCCATTGACATCTCATTGGCTAGAACTTAGTCAGATGGCCACATCTAGATGCAAGTGAAGCTGGAAAGGTAATCTTTATTCCACATAGCCATGCAGGCAACCAAAGGGGATAAAAGCTATTAGGTAACAGTCTGTTTTAAACCCTCGTTATCTTATAAAGTTTGGAAGACTTGGTAGTAAATATTTTTCCAAATGTTAGAGCTAAGAAATATTTTCTTGTTCAACACCTTAGTTTATAAATGAGGAACTTCAAACCTTGGTTCTTGACTCCGAGTTTAGTGTTCTTTTGATTACTGTGTTAAACCACAGATACTTAGTTTTCCATTTACTTTCATAGTTCTGATTTTCTTCCTCAGTTCTGCGAAGTAATAACTTTGTCATGGCTGCAACATCTCTCTGGAAAGGTTGTTCGAGTGATGCTTGATTATGTTGATCAAGTTAGGATCTGTTCAAAGTTGAAAGCTGTGCTCCAAAAACAGAGGCTCTGGTCAGAAATCCATTTTATCTTGAGTGAGTATTTTTCTTTCTTGACGATTCTTACCAAAAAATACTAACTGAACTCTTATTTCTTTTGTAGAACATTGTTCTCTTCAGTTAAAAGCTTGACCTAAAGAAACGAAGAAAAATACTATTCCTATCTAAAAAATGTTACCATTTACAACTACACTTAATTTGTACTTACTACCATTTCCCAATAGATAAAATCTGTTAGGTAATTATTTATTATATAGGTAGATAATACTTTTCTTCTGATCCTATGGAACACCATAGACACAGGAATTAAAAACTATGAAATGGCACTAAAACAGGGATGAGAAAATGCTAAGATCTAAGGCTACAGAGGATATTAAATGACCCTTCAAATCAAATTCTTTCACAGTAGCACATAAGTCAAATTAAGAAGAATTTCTTTCATATAATTTCCCCACAGGTAGTGATCTTTAGTTTTTAGCCTGACCCCAAGGGGCAGGACAGGGGGATAATACCCACAGGTGTAGGAGCTTTAGGTCTCACAGGCCAGACCCACAACTGATGCCAGTCTTTGGACTCTAACATGACATGGCTCTGAAACCACAGCTACGAGATTTGCAGTGAGAAGTGGAAAGCTATTTCCCAATTAACTTTTCCATTTAGTCAGAGCAAATGAAAATCTTGGTGGCTTAAGTACAAAATACATTTGCTAAAGATCACTAAAAAATGAAGCAATTCTTTCTTTTGGATAATGTGCCTGTTTTTCATTTTAGCAAACCCTCGCTCCCTGAAACATTTGTGCCGCCTCAAGATCCGGAAGTGTATGGGACGTTTACATTTGCGCTGCCCCATCTTCATGTCATTTCTTCCGTTACCCAATCGTCTAAAGGCATATGTCCTTTACAAAGAATATGACCTTTATGAACAAGGAATTTTCACAGGAACCTGGTAATCAAACTATTCTGGATGAAAAGGTATATAATTCCACAGATGTCTTTCTTAAAATGTGACTTGTTACATTGATTCATATTTCTCACTTTACCTAGCAACTAAAATCTCAATGCAGTCTACATTCTTTAAAAAGTCACTCTGAACATAGCCTCTCAACAGATGGCTGGCATTCTGAAAGGCAGTTTTGTAAAAATAAAACCCAAACAGTAAAAATTTCAATTAACTAAGATACATCAGTTCTAATACTGTATTCATCTTACATTAAATGTATAAATCCACATTTCTACATGCTCAAAATAATAAATGCTACCTCTGATAATTCATAATTCTTAACAGTAATCCTTCTTATAGAGAAGTACATATATAAAATGTCTTAGTGACTGCAGTGAATAAAGTATTGACCCCAGTACATGACCCTAAAATTAGCTGTTCTTGTACAAAAGTCCCAAGGCCAGTTTATTGTCTGTTTACTTGCAGAGTCCATTACTGAGGTAATTCAGTTAATTGAAAGAGAACCTTCAATTGCGATTTCATCATTAATGGGATACATGCGTTCCTTCTTCCTACAAAACCCTGGCTAAGGGTTGCCATTTATTGGTTAATGTGATCACTACAAGTGTTTTCAAATGGATAATGGCTTATGATTTCTGTACTGAACCTAGTCGACTACTATACACAGAGGAGGGGCTCACTGATAGAAGCAGTTATAGGTGTTAGTTTAAAATTTTATTTCTATATATTCTATGCTGCATTTAAGTACAGGTTTCTGTATGTGGAAGCGAGGAAGGAAACTAAGAAGACATTCATTCAGCCATACCTGTGTACCATTATATGGCACATCAACAGAGAGAACAGAGAGGCAGCATGATGACCACAGGCCCAGTCAGTTATAGCTTGATGTTTATATGTTTAGTCTTAGCATACTTTTTTTTTTAGCATAATATAGTCCTTCTTAAGGAAACTGAAGTTATATGATTTCTTTCTAATGTAGGAATTCATGGCTATACAGACTATTTCAGTAAGCACAGACTTAAAATTACTAATAATACAGTTTTCACATAAAAAATTTGCAAAATTAGCTGGCATGAATAGTTTTTATTTTTTTTTAATCAAATTGTGGTGTCTGTTTATAAATGGGTGCTAGATTATATGTATGTCGATACACAAATATATTTAAGATATACATGCACCTAGATAAATTACATAATTCTGAAGTTAATTTCATCTACTCCCTGGACCTTCTACAAGTGTATACATTTTACAAAATTCAAAACAAATTAAAACAAACTGCCAGTAGAAGAACAGAACTTGGTAAGTGCTACAGGAAACCATAAAGAGCACAGGGGTTGAATATGCATTAGTATTAAAACTACAGGCCCAAGCCACTTAAGCTGGTGTACACAATAACCTGACCCTTTAAATTACAGGAATTTCTTTGAATAGGACCCAATATAGCAAGTATACATTGTAACATGTCTAGGGTAATTATTGAAAATTCTCTTAATTTTTCTAAAGGAAAAAAGTCACTAGATATGAATTAGTATTATTTCCCCATAAGTGACATTTTTTTCCCATTTTAGCTGTTATGGAATTGCAATAGGGTTAGATGTGTAATAACAGTATCATAACAGATTAAGAAAAAGTCCAATTGTTTTATAAGCATCATTTGAAATTACTTGGAGAAGTAAAATTCAGAGTATATATCAAATATTTCATACAAAAAAGACTATAAAAAAATCATGGACTTTATTATACATTAAAAATATCCTAACAGCATATTTCCTGAAGCCTTGTCAGGAATACTTATTTTGATAAAATGAAAAAATAAGTTCTTCACTCCACATGTATACCACCATTACATAAAGTCGAGTTTTTCAAATTTAATTCTAAAGGGAAATGAAGCATAATTTTTAATTGTATATGCATGATTAACAATATCAGTGAAATATGAACCAATTCACTTACATTACAAAATCACCAAATATACAAAGTGGTTTTGCACATTAGTTATAACTTAATCCCCAGTTCTCATATTAACCTAAGTAAATTACACGAGTACAGCCACAAGAGATTAGTTTAAAAGTATAATATAGTTCCAGTTTCAAATTATTATGTATTATTAATTAATACGGAAGAAAAAAATCTCATGAAAGAAAAGTAAGCCGAACTTGATAAAAATAAAGTCAAAGGCTTGCTTGCTACAATCAGTGTGTTTGAATATTTAAAGTACAGTTTGAATGCTAGGAGGCTGTTATCAAAACCAATGTTAATATTTTCATTTTATTAATTTGGGTGGCAGAGGTTTTACAAAACACAGGCTCTTAGGGTCTGTCAGCAGGTATAAGAAGATTCAAATCTTAAATACTTGCAGTTCCTATATATAATTCAAAATTAACTCAGATGCCTTTACCACATATGATTATATGTTATGTAGAATGGTATGCACACCATACTATCCTTTCCTCAAGCATAAAAGTAACATAAATTTACCACCCCTAGACTGTGGAATCTGAGAATTCTTTTGAAATTAAACACGAAGTAATCATTGTAAACATGGCAAAAACTAGACTGGGGACTGTGTTCAAGGCAACAGTTTTAGTCCCTCGTTAGCAAGTTTTCCCAATTTTACAAGGGGGAAGGAATCATCAGTTTCCTATCTATTGACTTCACTACCATAGTTACAAAAGTACTGTTGACATAGGTAGCAAGAGTGCCTAGCAGAATTAAGTAGACTTAATTTCTTTCCTTTTAAAGAATCAGTTTTGTTAATCTCTAAAACCATTAAGTGCAAGTTCAAGTCTGAGAAAGATATCCCAAAATCTAATTCAATCACCACCAAAACATCCAAAAGCTTGAAGGGATTTCAAAGGGTAACAAAGATCAGCTTTAACATTACGCAGAAATCCACGGGGAGCCTTCCTTAAACAAAACACAGAATTTATTAAAGTTGATCCTTAAATATCTGCAGTAATGGAATTGTTCATATGGTTTACAGTAATGGAACAGAAGTTGAATCATCTAAAATTGTTAAACCCACACATAACTTCTATTTGGCACTGGAAAGCACTTTGGTCTGACCTATAGACATGGGTGTGTTATTGTGGAAATTCCTATCAAAACATGATGTAAAAGGAACCACAAGTCTGTCCAGCATCCCTAAGTCTGCCAGTACCCTTAACTTTAGCCTACACTTTGACCCAGAGTGCTCACCAAGGGCTGTAGTACGCTACCATGCAAAGCACCAGCCTAGTAAAACTGCCTCCTAATGCTGACCACCTTCCCTGCACGGTGGCTGACAAGTTACACCTGAACTAAGTGAGGTGACAACTTTATAGTAGAAGACTTACTGAAACAAAAAGCTTACTAATTCTCAAAAAGGTCTTAAAAGCAGGACCTGCCGTGACTAAGCAAATGCTGACCACAGAAGAAATTTCAATTTCTACAAAAGGAATGATACACAAACTACTGTGAAAGCATTCCCTTTAGCAAGGACAAAATAAACTTCTTTCAAAAAGTATTCCATAAATTTCTACTTTTTTACTATATGTTTTGGTAACATAAGGCTTCAAAATAATGATTAAGTAATCATTATTCCCATTTGGCACATGGCTAAAAAAAATCATGATACTATATATAATTATCTATCCCGTTCCTACAGAAAACAATGTATATACAGTGTGAAACACCCACACTATATTGTGAGAACTATATGCCATTTCTAAATCAGAACTAAAAAGAAAAAATTATATGTTAAATAACAAAAGGCTTTTCCCTTGTAAAATTAGTCTTAGTGGCTAATCTCTTGAAAACTTTAAATGCATGACTGTGTAAAATATTTTATTCAATATATTTAACTTGGCCATATATACTTTTACATGTGAAACACAGGAACATAATTTCTATCAGCAATGTTAAAAATCCAAGGTAAAAAAAAAAAGTTTTGACACAGAATTAGGCAGTAGAGAAATGTCATTTTAACCTTGGCACCAGGTTAAAATCCTTCCTGGGTTGACTCTCCTATAACAAGCACTCAATTGCTTTTCAGTCTTTCATGGAATTAGACCTTTCACTCTACTTACTTAAAGAGGACAAGTATTTACAATAATTAGTGCAAATTATTCTATTCTCATATATTATTTGCCTTCACGGATATAAAGTGATGATCAGTATTTTATAAAAACATGGAATTATGAAAATACTGTGGGCTATCAGTCTGAAATTTAAAAGATTACATTTTTAAACTAAATTCTGAGAATTTTTAAGCAGGAAACAATTGCTATAGAACTTCTTTCTAAATGTCACTTGATTTTCAATAAAAATTATTTCACACAATGCAGAAAATACCATGTATCCTGTAACAATATCTTTACATGTTAAATCCTAATCTAAAATGTATTTGAACAAAAAAAAAATCCCTTTTAATAAATTCCAAAATCTTATTTTAACCATTACTGCTCTGCAGCAACAATTCAAGTCCCAACCTGAGAACTAAGAATGTGATAATAAAATGCCAAGGGCTGTAGCAATCTTGAACTGAAGACACTTAAGCTTCTTTCCCACTGGCATCAGGTGTAGTACATCAGAGAAATGCGAGCAATCCAAGAAAATGCCCTGAAATCAACAGTACCACCTGCCACAACTTGAAACCTTAAGTCTAAAATCTCTATTCTAATTATTTTGTAAAAGTTCTATTGCACATTTAACATTGTTAAAATATTTGCAAACTTGTAGAATTATCTGTATAAGGATTTTAAACCTATTCAGTCAAAAGCTTCCTCACTGCCAGCAATTGTTCCTAATGAAAGAGAGGGAACATATCCATGAATACCTGAAGCTGAAGAATAAATGATTTCTTATGGTCACAGCCAATTACAATGCAAGGTAATAAGTTCACAATTTGAAGGAAGAACAGGCTTGAGCAACTGTAATTCCTCAGCAATCTACTTCAGGGATATGAACAGGTTTCTTTTAGACATGTGGAATTTGAAGTTACTGCATAGTATATTATTTCTAAGGGAAAAAAAAAATCAATGCAAACCTAAGTTATCAAGGTCAGTCATAGTTTAAAAAATGAAGTTAAAATAAACAAGCAAATATAAATTTTAGTCTCCTTGATAGTTCAGCATTGTTGTTACCTTGTGCCACTTCACCACAGAAATTGTCAACAAATTCAAAGGGGTGGGGGGCGAATATCAACCAAAAAGTAAGGATAAGTTTATGCTTCTGATTCTCTCTTCTTTCCTTCTTCTCCCAAATCACTCTCTTCTGACTGGCTACTGCTAAGGACAACAAACTGCCCCTCACTACTGGCTTGGTTTGGTCTACTGGAAGCAGCTATCAACCGACTTTGTTCTTCTAAGTCCTAGTGGAAAAGACAGAAAAGAAACTTAAAGTTAATTGTTTGCAATCAAATAGGAAAGTAAGCAGTTAAATACATACTTGAGAGCCACTTCAACTCTTCTGTCATAAATATGTATGCATAATTCTGGCAACTTACTGAAAAGAAAGACTACACACAACCAATGCAACACCAAAGTAAATTTTGACACTTTTCTAGAAAGCCTATAAAAGCCAACATGTCACTCTTCTCCATTTTTATGGCCAACAACTTACATTCGAGCCATCATTATCTCTCATTATAAACTACAGAAAAGGCTCATAATGAATCACTCCACATCCCCTCCCTTCCCTCTCTCTAATATATATGTGTGTGTGTGTGTGTGTGTGTGTGTGTACACACACACACACACACACAACTACCATTGATGAAAGCCATATATATATCTCCTCTCAAAAGACCTACTTTGACAGAGACAACCTTCCAACCTCTTCTGGAATATGTAGTATGTTTGCTAAACAGCAAGTCACACTACATGTCAATATAACTATAATGTAAACATTGTATCAGAAGACAGATGTCAGGAATTCCCTGGCAGTCCGGTGGTTGGGACTCCGAGCTCTCACAGACAAGGGCCCCAGTTCAATCCCTGGTTGGGGAACTAAGATCCCACAAGCCGTGCGGCGCAGCCAAGAAGACAGATGTCATCCTTTTCTACTATGCTATGAATCATCTGGTTATGTATGAAGTGGCTGAGCAAGTAGAAACAGACCTTCACTTGAAAATTCCAATATGAAAGTCACAGTGCTGAATTAAGGAAACTCTTCATAAACATCATATCTAGTCAGAGAAGATCTAGACATTAGGACTGCATACCTTTTCAATTTGTTTTTGTTTACTGAGTTCTTTCTGTTGCTTCTCTTTTACTCTCTCTATTTCTTTTTGTTTTTCTGATGCCCTGCGATCCTGAAGACCAGATGAATACAACTAATGAATTAAATATGAAATAACTTTAAATTTTAACTTGTCAATTAATATTACCTTTGTAACCTTTTCAAATTATTATTTGCATTTATATGAGAAAGCACACCAAAAATTTACATTCTAATGTTAGCCATTTATCCAAATTCTAAATGCTATGTATCAGGAATAGCATCTATTGTTAACCTTGCATAGCAAAATCATTTTTATTTACTTGCTAATATGAAAGATCTTATATTACTTTAGTTAACATTCTTGGATAATTAAGTGTCTTGGATTCTTACCAGTTCTGCATGCAAAGCTATCTGTTTTGCCAGTCCAACAGAATCACAAATCTAAAGGGGGAACAAGTAAGAAAAACTCAGGCAGTTCTTACATCAAGTATCCAAATGGCTGATGTAACTAGTTTTATAACTCATTTTAATACACTGCTTCAAACAAAAGCTGATTTAAGAATGTTCCAGCCCCAAAACCAATCCTTTGTGTATTTTCTTCAGAGTCTGTGAGCTGCCACTGCTGGCTCTCATCTCTTTCACATACCCCACTTCTTGTTATCTCAGATTCATTACTGAGATGGTAAAGTTGCAAAGAAGAAAGCAAGCAGCTGCTGCTGCTACTCTAAGATGAAGACATTTGGAAATGGCTGATTATGGGAATATTTTGCATTCCCAGGATAAGTTAACAAAGCCAGAAGATTGCAACAGCTATCAATGGCCAGGAAGATACAGGTTTGTGGAGTCAGATGGCCCAACCCATCAGCTCAGCTCTCCTCAAAACAAGAGGCTTTGGTCAAGCAGCTCAGTTGGACTAGGCAAAGTTTGGGAGTTTTTCTCCAGAAATCTTAGTAAGAACTTTGACTATGACATGTATTTCACAACAGAAACACATTTTGAAAAGCCACGTACCTTTTCACCCTCATTGTTTGATTCAAATATATAGCAGACTGATGACAGATTACTTTCACTTCTCCCTCCTGATGTCCGAAGAACAAATCCAAAAAGCCTCTTATTTTCCTGGTGTGTAGCATACAAAACTACACTGGGTAATGGAAACTGCCACAGAAAACATCAGAAGCAAACATGAAATTTTTCAAACCATTAAAACAGCCCTCTTACATATGACAAACTCATGTACTAAGTTGTTTAATATCCTAAATAGAACATTAGAGTCAGTTGTTTTTCTTAACCGAATGGTAATCCAAGAACAAACAATGTCATATTTGGTTTGGATTGTCAGGAAATTAAAAGGTTGTTGAATACTGAATTTGTTTTATTAGTCATTAACACATTTTACAAATTCAAATTCAGTAACAAAAATGGTCTATATTATTAAATGATTAAATAGAAGCACATGCCTGCAGCTATTTCAAAACAGATAATTATAAAATAAACTCAATCATGTTGGCCTTTTAATCCCTTAATTTAATTTTTAGTTTCTTTAGTGTATGATATATGCTCCCTAACTGAGGGATAAATATAAATACTAAGTATCACACCAGATTGCATTGATTCTTTAAGTTACACGGAATGTTACAACTTTTTTGTAGAGATAGCCATAGACTCAATTATAACACCCTAAAGACCAATCATAATTCATGCTACCATATCTGAATATACAGAATCAGGATTATTATAAAGATGTAAGACGCGTATATGTACAAAGAGACTTAAAATAAAGCTTTAAACATGCAGAACTCACCATGAGCCTTGTAACTTGTGTCTGTGGATCAATTAACCTATAAAAATAATTAAAAATTTGGGAGACAAATTTTAATTAGGCTAAAGTTATGTAAACATTTTTTCCTACAGTTTTTTGAGGGACAGGTTACTACTTACTTTAAACAATCACAAGAGACTAATAAATGCGATTCTGTCATACGAAAGATGTTATGGATGGCCCGGGCAGCTAAGATTTGGCGCATTGTTTCATAAACAACATCTGGATTGTCATCTGATTTCACCTCCATAGAACCAAGGAATCGGACAATAAACAACTGATGAAGAATAGAATCTACAACAAAATAAGGTACATTATGTATTTTTAAATCCCAAATTTCTTTTCCTAAGGAATAAAATACACTGCTTTCTTTAGGTTTTCCAATGAAAAATTCAACACAGCAGAAGCATTTAGAAATAACTCCTAACTACAGTGTTCATCTTATAGAAGAATTAAGATCTCAAACTCAAATAGCAAAAGGTTATGCTTTGGCAATTGGTACTTCTGAGTTAAAAAGAATTCCTTTTACTATGCTTACAGCCTTTCTGTAAGTTTGAAATTATATCAAAGTAAATAGCTATGGGAAAAAGAAAAAAAAAGTTATGCTCCAAAACCAGAAGAAAACAGCTGTTAGGAAAAGGTCAAAGGATATCTTATGGAATGAAAATTTGACTATGAGGTCAAAAGTATCATAATCTATAATTTTGTGTGAATAATGAAATCTTAAGTTTGATTAAGTTCTGTTGCTTTAAGTGTACTATGAGTGAAAAGAGAAAACTGTGAAGTATAGATACCATTAAAACAGCATACAGCAAAACAAATGTAAACATCAAATTCTTCACATAGTTTACTGCTCTGAGAATTTCTAAAATATAAGAATACTACACTTGTTTTACCTTCAGTTTCAGATTTTGTACCTCCTCCAGATTCTCCAAATGGATTTGTACGCCTGAAAAGTATTTTAAAAAATTATGAACCAGAGGTCAGTTACCATGAGCCACATGGAAGGAATCTCAATCATTGAACCCAGAGTTAAAAACTAAAAGTCACAAAACCTTGTACATACATTTTAAAAAAGCTCCAAAATACCCCTTCCTGTTAAGGAACACTACTGATGACCAACTAACTTGTGATGAAGGCCTCTGCCCTCACACTAAGTTAATAGGCTGAACTCAAAGTTGCTATATTTTAGAAGATGTGGACAGATTGCATGTTTAGCCATAGACACACAAAAATCAACATTATAATAAAACATGTTGCAAAAGTTCTTGAATTTAAATAAAGTAGGACAGAGGAATGGCTAATTTAGCTTCAACTTTAGGTACATGAGAAAAATGCCAGGAATTCCCTTGGATTGTAAAAAACCTTTTTTTAGGTCCTCTAAGTACATGTCGCAAGTTAACTATGATAATTTGAACATTTTCTAGTTTTAAACCTGTGTTTCTCAAGACATACGTAACAGAATGCAAGAAGAAAAGCTAACTAGAGAATGGAAGCTACCTCCCTCCTTAGTGTGCATGGCTCATGACACACCCACAACGAAGGAAGAAAAGTACAATCCAAAGTAGGTTTTATAGACAAACAGAGAGCTAAGTGGTTCTAAGATAACACTGGCTTTAAGATAACATGAAATTGATCTCCCTAATACATGTCTGACCTATCATATCAAATGCTAAGTATATTTCTGTGATCAAGAGTAAATTATCTTTTCTTGGTCACGGCCATGTATATCCAAATTACTACATTATCAATTTATTAGGTGCCCCACCTACTTAATAAATGATTTGCCTTAAGCCACGTTACCTTCATCCACAGCCAAAGAAAAATTTTAACTGCTTTGACAAGGATTTCTCATCATATAAACAAAAGATAATTTATTAATAATTCATAGCATGACAATGTTTTAGTTCCTTCCTGGAGATTTCTTATTCTGACACAAGATAACTTTTTTTTTTTTTTAGTTGCGGCATGCGGGTCTCTTAGTTGCATCATGTGGACTTCTTAGTTGTGGCATGCATGCGGGATCTAGTTCCCCAAACAGGGATCGAAGCCGGGCCCCCTGCATTGGAAGCACAGAGTCCTACCCACTGGACCACCAGGGAAGTCCCCTATATAAAGTTTTCTAATAAACCTGTAGCACATGTATTACTCTCAAGAATTTTAAAAATATTGTCATGATGTAAAAATAGGACTGTCAACTTTCTTCTGTAATTTTAAGAGTAAATACCTTAGAAGTAGATCTGATAAACAATTCAGAATTGAGTATTTTTAAAACTAAATTATCTTAACTCATTTAACTGAGGCAAAAAACAGAGAAAAGCCTGCATGATTCTTCTTCAACTATCAAAATTCTGTTAGGTAATTAAACAAAGAAAGTAAAACACAGCTGATGCACAAGGTATATGAGAGATGGCTCTCAACTGTAGAAATTGGCTCATAAGCCCTACAGCCCTACAGACCTTCCTATTACCCACCTGCCTCCCTGGCCAGAGGCTTTTGCCTGGCCAGGCTGATCTTCACACACAGGAGAAATGATGTCAAACTGTATTGGGGTGTCTGGAGCAACGAGAGAATCTAGAGAGAGGGCAGCCAAATTTGTGGGCTCAGATCCTATGGATCCTGAACTGCTGGTTCGAGCTGTCAGTGGCCGAGATTGTCTAAGCACAGAAGAAAACAAGAAGGCATTGCATTTAGTTTTCTCTTTTGGAAATTAAACACTTAAACTATGAGAAAAGAAAATACAATTTTATAAGTCGATGAGAACAAATTTTAATACACACAATCCCAAATCACAGTTACTTTGTCAAAAGACTTTATCAAAAGACTTTTTCTTTCCAATTACTAAATTCAGAAACGTAAATCACTTTAACCTAGAGATAAACACAAGGGAAATTTGGAATCATCATTTATTTAGCACTCTTGCTGGTAAATTTACCTATTTGAAATACATTTTCTAGAACTATTTCGTACTAATGTAACTAACACTGCTAAAATCAAAGTGTTTGCTAACACTTTCAATAGCCCATATAGTTCTTTAAAGAGCCCAGAGACTGGTAACTCACCCTGCTGGCCGCAGGCTCTCGTGCCTCTGCTGGAAAGACGGGGAAGGAGTGACAGCTTCCAAAGCTGACTGATTTACCCGTGCAGCAATTTCCTATTTTTTTTTTAAAAAAAGGATGAATTAGTAAAGCAAGAAAACCAAAAGTTTAAATATAACTCTCTGAACTGTCAGAATGTCCCTGAGTTACACTTAAAATGTAAATTGAAGTTACTAAAGTTGTTCCACATTCTCTTGTCTTAGTATTAAGACACATAATTAATTTCACAACATTATAACTTAAGTTTCCTCTTACTTCCTGTAAATCTAGGGGGAAAATCTGATTTTTTTCTACTAATATACATAATAGGAAATATTTTTTCTTTAAATTTTAACTATCAAATTTTTTTTAGATTAAGGTTTGTATTGCTAGTGCCTAGTACAGTGCGTAGCATATGGGCACTCAAATTTGCTAAATAAAGAAATTTAAAAGGAGTAGGAAATAGTCACAAAATATTAAAGTATTTTATAACCATGATCCTGAAGTTTTTATGATTTTCCGGAATGTATTTATGCTCAGAAATATCTGTGTATTTATTAATAAAGTTATCATGGATATTTTCGGCCAAATTTGAAAAAAGCTTTCCATAAGAAATATTTAAAAACTTATTAAAATATTAAACTTATTAAATAATTTAAAACACAAGCTAAATAAAATAGCATGTACATTAGAAAAAATAATCACAAAACATTTTTGCACTTCTGTGTCTTAGCAAAAGTATAAAGACAATGCCACAAATCGATCAAAATTTCTTCTCATTAATATAAATAAAATAATTCTGGATAATCTGGAAAATATTAAAACTCTGACTTCTGATAATTGGCAGGAGAGTACAATAAGCCTGACTTATTCAAATCCAAACACTATATTCCCTTTGTATTCCTTAGGTATTAACAAGTCATCTAATTTGCATTTTAATTTTTTGTTCTTCCCAAGTGACATAACAGAAAGAAAAAGCAAGTTTGGCAGGAGATCAAGTTACTAAAAGCAGAAGACTTCTCTACAATTAGCACTGATATTCTTAGATTAAACTCATTAGATCATTATAAAACTAACAGAAACAACTAATATTTTTCAGGTCATGAGATTTTGCTTCTTTAGTTCAAAACTTTTTTCCTAGGCATCCAAATCATATGTGTCTTGGATGGCACCTCAAAACCATTATGGTAAAAACAGAACTCTTCTTTTCCAAATTGTTCTTCCCTTCATTTCTTCCCTTCATCCAGGCTTAAAACCTGGAAGTCATCTTTGTCTCCTTCATCCTTTATGTTGGTCGGTTTCTTCATCCTTTACATCGGTCAGTTGCTAACTAGTCCAGCCAATTTCTTTTTACCTGTTTCTATGATTCATTCTTCTCTCTTCCCTCAGGTTACCACCATGTTCAGACCCTCAATTCATGCCTAAACTATAATGGCCTCCTACATGTCCCCCAACAGTCCTGTCTAATTAACCACTACACCAACGACAGTTTAAGACTTAGAAGGGTAGGGCTTCCTAGAGAAATTAGCCCCGATCTGCCTCAACTGAAACCGTAACCCCCACCCCCAGCCTCCCATCAGCCCCAAACAGCCCTGGGAGGCAGCCAGGTTCACAGCCTAGCTGGGCCTACCAAGACTGGCAGAGGTCAGATGGCTCCTCTCTTAAACCAAGTCTCTTCCCAACTACACTGCAGTTAGGACTCACTGGTCCTTCCAGAGTTCTCTGCACCCCGGGTTCTGCCTGCATGTTTGGACTGCATCTACAACTCTGTCTACACTGCTGAGTTCATGTGATTTGATACCCACTACTCAAAGCATAACTGGCAAAACTTGAGAGTTCAGGCTGCCTCACCCCAGACCTACTGAAACGTAATATGCATTTTAACAAGGTCCCCAGGTGATTTGTATGCACATTTCAGTTTTCTATTATTCTCCAACAAGACCTTTCAATTCTAATTATACAACTAATTTCACAAAATTCCTCAAAATCTGGAAAAATCCTACCTAGCTCAGGTTTCTGCCATCTCCACAGAGTTTTCTCTAAAACTAAAATCCATACTGATCTTAATATTCTGAAATCTTAAGCTTTCAGTCATCACCATACACTTTCAATTTATATGAAATGTTACTTAAAGTTTTAGATTTCTCTTCCCACATACATAAGCTCCTGGAAGGCAGAGGCCATGGCCTATTTTTCTTCTATATCCCCTTTCTCCATGGTGCTCAACATGGTGCTAAACACAAGGTTGACGTCTACTTACATTTGTTGGTTGACTGATTTCAGTACGTTCTGAAATAATTTACTGTTCTAGGAAGACCAGATACTCATTCTATTCATGATATATGAAAGCTGCCCATTCAAGGGCAAATTAAAAGATTACAGAACTTGAGAAAATACAATAAAAGCCATATAAGCCACAGAATTATTCAATTTTGCCATATCTGGATACATAAAATAAAAATATTACCTCTGGGTTTTCACTTAAATATATCTGTTTAGATATGTTATTTATTGTACAGATCCACTGCAAAAGGGAAAATAGAAAAATACGATTAATATTTTTTTCTACAATGCTTCCCTTCTAAAAGAGAATGTTTAATATTTAACTGACATAGAAGTTTCACTAGAAGAAATAACATATAATCTTTCTTATGATATAAATACCTTCCTATATGCAAAAGCATATATATGTACAACATATGAAGGTATAACAGAACACTGAACAGATTTGTTATTTTTAAATTCCAGATTTATTTCATACAAGGAAATAAAAAATATAGCTATCATGTTAAACTGTAATTTAATAGTCTATATTTATCTTTTTATATCTAATATAAATTTTTTTATATCTAATATAAATTTTTTTATATCTAATATAAATTATATCTAATCCCCACCAAATAAGACAGTCTGGACTCAGATACCATGATTAATACCAATGTAAAAAAAGTTAAGAGCTAAATATATTCCTTGTGAACGTATTTTACATACTTCCCTTTCAGGTTTATAAATAACACAGAAAACACTCTCTGCCCCACATCCTCTGCTTCACTCTCAAGTATTCCAGTGCCTAAGGAGCCTTACAAAGCTAACCTAATATTCTGTTTGGTAAACCCTGCAAAGAACAGCCATATGTCTGTATTCCTCAGAGACCAGAAGCACGTTTTAATACCTACTCTTTTCCATAAGAAGTAAATAAAAGTTGATCTCTACATAATTTCTAAACTTGTCTTTTACCAGCACAATTATATAATAACAACTTACCTTCCATATTTGGTGAACGACAAGTAAAAATGGAGCCAAAAACAAAAGACTCACGAGGAAGAACAAACACTCCCAAATTTTTGTTTTTCTGTCTTTCATTTCCCCAAGGTTTTAAGCTTTAGTTGCTTCCTGCCATGCTACATCTGCCACTATGTTCTTAATGCAGCAAATACTGTCTCGAGAGTTGGTAAGAGAAGGGAATAGATTAAACTCGCCTCATGATACTAACAGCCTGCCAGAAAGCAGCAGTCACAAGGTCATTTCTGAATTTGAGCTTTTAAAAAGACAGCAAGAAATGATCTCTAAGGTCTCTCCTTATAGGTCCAGTTGTAAAATTCCATGCAAAACTTAAGAATGTTGCTTGAGGACAATAGACTTTTTTGAAAAAAAGATTTGTAATTAACTAGGATTTTCCAAATTTCTATAATGAACACATCAATATGTTTTGTCATCAGAAAAATATCTTAAGATGATGCTGAAGAAATTAAGTAGATAAAATTTTACCTCTTCATGGTCTTTTTTACTCTCTGCTTGCAAAATTGAAGACCTGAAAAAAAAAGAGAAAAAGTTTGACAGTCAACTTTTTTCTAAAGTACTTTTAACATGAGTGAGAAATTTTTATCTTTAAAGATACACATCAGTATGAAACAAACAAAGAGAAAACACATAACCAACCAGTATCTTAAGGAAAGGAGACTATCAGAGGTATCAGGACTCAGATTTTAACAACTCTTGACTTTGTCTATCTATGCCAAGATGTACCAAAAAAGAAATGTGCTGGTTTTCAGAAGGCAGACTATAACAAAGGTACATTGACACTAAGACAATGCATTTCAACTTTCTGACACTTACCATATATATTTCAAACACAAATCAGTGGTCCTAATAGAAAATACTAATTTTACTTCATTATTTATTATTTTTCCTTGAATATGGTTAAGTAAAACTTTTCAACATATTAATCACTAACATAGGGATATGTAGCTTTTCTATAGATGTTAATATTTAAGAGTTAGAAAAAAATTTTTTTCACTAATTTTGAATCACACCAGGAATGTGAAATGGGAAATCATGTTAAGCATTAGCAAAAAACTGGAAATACAAAAATGTAAATACATCCAGTAACGTTAACAGTTTGGTAATTTTGACAAATGAACAAAGGGACTCCCAACATCCAGTGTGATAAATGACACACAGTAATTGACATTCATTGTTTGTTTATAGAAGGAATATGAAATAAACATTCAGTATTTCCTCAGCTATTTTAAAAATGTACTTAGAATAAAAAATAAAAACTGTAAGGCAGTGACCAAAAAGTTAATTATTGCTTCTGGTTAATGAGATTATAGCTTTTTTTCATACATCTTTTTGTATTGTTCTGTGCTTCTCAAAAATTTGTTTTAAAAGCTGCTCTATGGGATTCTTGTTTAATGCAAAGGTAATAGAAGTTTTAAAATGGCACGTAAACATTAATGGCCTAAATAATTAATTTGATCAGAAATATGTGATTAACATTTAAAAATATTATTATTAGCACCTACTACATGCTAGGCACATTACATATGTTAGATTTCTATTCTACATAACAATTCACAAAATAGAAATGAAGGACCCCCCAACCTCCATTTTACATGTAGAAAACTGAAGCTCAGAGAGGTCAGGTAACTTGTCTAACACTGTAAAGTAGGTAGTGGATCCAGAATTTGAACTTTCTGACCCCAAGGTTGGAGTTCTTTCCACTAGCTTGTGCTGCCTTCCCCATACCATGCTGGATTTTCAGTGACCAGTCTCTTAACATGAAATCCCAGGTCTTTACCACATAAACTTGCTTTGACAACCTCAAAATATTAAGACATCATTTATCTAAGTCAAAAAGGAAAATTCAACTAATTTCTACAAGATTAAAAAGAAAATTATCTTAATACATAATAATTCTAACATGTGTACAATGTCCAAGTGAAAAGGAATTATCCTACATTTCAGTAGTTTAAAATATGACAGATTTTTTTTAATAGTAGGGAAAAATACTAACTTTTTGCCATCAAAAGAAGTGATCTGAAAACAGTATCGCCTGTCTTCACAGTCCACAGCCATTACTGAACAGTTGTCTATGTCCATGGCCAGGCCTCCTGCTACGTCCCCACGGGACTGACTCATTAGGTTTCCACCCTGTGTGAAGTAAAACTGTCTGTCCCAGGTAGATGACACCAAGCCTGTTTTACTAAATGAAGAAAGTACATTCACTCTTTAATAACAACACACCTAAAATCCCATCATCAGCCAGACACAAGATAAAGGTAAAGCACATCACAAAGAACCACCTTGCAAAAAGGCACCAAGGTGCGTAGAAAATATAAACATCAGGTTTTCAGTCTCTAAAATAAATTCACATAAACTGACCCACTTGTGTGATTCTGCATGTATATATTTCCAAAACAAGGCTGGAAATGATCAAATTACAGCTGTTATGATGCTCCATAAAATACAGTCCAACTGTATTTCAAGGGAATAAATTCAAAACAAAAGAATTTATTTTACTGTTAGAGTTAACTTGCTTTATCCCATCTTTAGGTAAAAACTAAAATTTGACTTGATGGTGTAATTACATATATTTTAAAGTATGATAATGATATTTAATAGCATTCACATGTTATGCTAGATTTATTTAAACTCAAATTGGTTTCACTTTTTAAAATAATTCTAAATCATTTGATAAATATCTAAATAGAATTTTACTTTTGAAAATTATTCATGTACCTCATCTGTCAAAAAGTTGGCATAAATACTAATAGTGGTATTAGTAAAAAGTTTCAACATTTAGTAAAATCAGAACAGTTTGGAGATATCATTTATTATATTCACTTGCTATTACCTTAATTGATACACAATATATGAAAATAACAATAGTTTTCTTACTTCCTAGCATTAAGGTATCCAGCCTTTCGGGTTAAGTTTCGATTAACAGGAAATTTTGTGGGATCTGGGTCAGGCACATACAAGGGGTCACTGGCTACTTCCAAATCCTCTATTGTTTGCTGCATGGTCTCTACATCGCTGTCCATTTCCCTGCGAACACTAACAGAGGGAACAGATTATTTACTACCAACTACAACAGACAAAGAACTCCTTACCAATCTTATTTATCTGTATATTTGTTCTGTATATATTTTCCTAAAGAGAACAGCAGTGGCATGAGTGGTTAAAGTGGCGTGTTATAAAGCAGCTTTACATTTTATTGGAAACTTAGATATTTGGGAACAATACCAAATTCCAAAACTAATGAAGCCACACTGAATGACTCATATTTTGGAGGAATTTTCAAACTGCTCTGCCCTGTGCGTTTAAAACAATCATTTTCATCTCCCTCCATATCGCAGATTAACCACATCACTGCTCAGACTTTGAACCTGATTAGAACTACTTTCTCTGTCTCTTTAATCTTTCATGGCTTGCAAAGCAAGATTCATTTAGTACTCTCCCATCCATCCCCTACAATTCAGATAACTGTGAAGATAATTCACTTATGGATAATTATTATGTGTCTGTTGTATTCAGACATAAAACCTAGTCTACAATCAATAAAATACCATCAGATTTGACACTGTTATGAAATTCAGAGTTCAAATTCTGTGGAAAAGATGGTGAGAAAACCAAGAAGCATCCACGAGCCACTCGAGAAACACTCTCACGGCAGGGAAAATAGCCACTCAGAAATTAAGTGGTAAATATTTTTAGATTATGGTATTTAGCTGTTAACTTATCATTCTCATAACTTCATTTTCAATTTTAAGGAAGAAAATACTTACTTCTGTACACTTGTTCCAATATTAGTTAAGAATTCTTCCAGTTGGTCATTGAGATTTTCAGAACCCATCTTAAAGAAACTTATCTGGGGCAAGAGGGTATGGGAATGGGAGGTTGAACAACAGAAACACATACACACAAAATACTTAGAGTGAATCATATAAACAATCACCAAAATACATAGTTAAGTAAAAAACAAAGGATTATTTCCAACTGTGTAAAAATAGGTTGTAGTTTACAATGATTTCTACTGGGCATAGAGCCACTGAAGAAACTACACTTAAATTTCACTGTGCATCATCTTATATATTAACACATGCATATAGTAAGCAAGTTTTTAAAATTGGAAAATATATTTTAAAATATTTCAAGTAAGTCATATGGATAAACTATTTCATGTTTACTACAAAGATAAGTTTTATATCTGAGGAATAATAAGTACTTATATTCAAAGGAATATTCAAATTTCTTTAAACTCTTGCTTTTAGGGGACTGCTATTTCATCTTATGTTACCCAAATTTAATTTTCTAGCCTCCTTCCTGATGTACAACTCCTGGAATACTTTGGAGTTCATCCATTAATTTTAACTCAGGAAGTATGCCAGGAACATGAGATAAGCTCAAACACGTCCATTCTCTTTCAGATCTATTATGAAGCAAGAGTGAGTGGAAGCTTGAGCAATAGGAGTAGCTTTGGAATTCATTTATCTTTCTGTCCCCAGCTGTGATGGGCAAGGTCTAAATACAAGGTAAGTGGTTTCATCTACCCTAAAATATTTGAAATCTTCATTTGCTAGGAAAACCCTTCTCCCTAACTTCCTTAAAACAGCACTCTGACATTTTAAAAAATGCTTTAAAATCACAGACACAAATGAGTATTTGACCTTAGTTTGTAATATCCTTACATTTAACATAAAAATCAAACTTAATATAAAGTTCTTAGGACAGTTATAATCCAGAACACAGTACAATATTCACCTGAGCTTGCATGTACCCAAGTAGAGGTTCTAACAACGCTATTTTCTTTTTGTATTGAAGAGTATTTAATGCACAAAAATAATGCATCATGGTCTGGTGTTGTTTTTTTCTGGAAGTGTAGACATCTTCTGTTACTTCATACTTCACCTTTGAGTGAAAGATTAAAAATACTATTATTTATTTAATTTTGAATTATCTTTAGTAGTGGCTGAGGGGAAGAGACTACCCAAGGAAAAAGGTGCATCACCAGCAATTGTACATAGCTGTCTTATTTTCTGAGATAGAAATCCTGCAGAATATTGGCTAAGATAGTTTTCCTGTTTTACTACCAACCACTTTATTTTTTAAAATGCACATTAAAAGCAGCATTCTACACATAGCTATGAACTATAGTAACTATAGTAGCTATAGTAACTAAACTAAACATGGCAGATAAGGTCTACCACATGGAGGAAAAGCAGACAACAGTCTGGTATTAGCTTAGTCATTAATCTTTGACCTTTTTCAGTTCACAGCATACCACTTGCCTCCTAGTTCTCTGGTTCTCTCCCTACTGCTCCTCTTTTCTTGTACTTGTTTTCCTTCACCCACACTTAAACTATGTCCCTTGAGTTCTTGTATTCAGACAACAAATATTTATTGAGCACCTGTTACGTAACATACATTGTCTCTTCTCTTTTCCTGCTTTTCCTGCTTAAGGTACTTAAAGTGTAACCTTTCCCAACTTACCAATCAAAGATATACTGTCCTCTCTCTGCTCTCCCAGCATTTTGTTAAGACTTCTTTACTGCACTTAACTCAGTGATAATTCAGTGTTCTCTTCATCCCTGTATTCTGGCAGCTGTTCTAGTCACATGCCTTCATACAGGAAGCCTTTGATAGATGTGGATTATCCACTCCTTGAGGGCAGAGGTGGAGCCTACTCACATTGTTCCCCCATAGTACCCAACATGTAGTAGGTGCTCAATAAATTTTTCAAATAAATTGAATTAGTGGAAGAATGTATTTAAAAATACCTGGAACAGCCAGAAGCAATGTAAAAACAAAGTTCATACTTAGAGCCTTAACTGCTTCTCTATGGCAAAGTAACAAAGTAATGTAGATCTAAAAATGTATGTATTTTATAAATATTTGCACCATCAAGTAATCAGTGAAAGCAGATCTTTGTACTGAATTTGTGAGAGAAACATTCCCTTTTTGGGTCACAGTGGCTGTTGGATAGTAATCATACCCAACTGTGGATTCCCAGAGTGGTCACTGTGTCCCTACCAGCAGCCGCAGCCAAGGCTGCAGACGCCAATTCCTGGGCACAGAGACCACCTCACTCACAAGCATCTAGAGGAGGCCTACTCTGATCAAGCCTTGGACTAGGCACTGAGAGAGAAATGATTTTAAGGAGCATCTAGATGAACTTGTTAATACTCTGTTCTTTGTTCTTTACTCAAACGCATTTCTCTTCAAATGTAGTATAATATTTCTGAATTTCACTCCTTGAAGAAGCATAAAATATATATATATATATATATATATATATATATATTCCCTGTAAATGAGGAGGTCTTCAAAACAGAATTTCATTCAATTATGTATGTAACAATTCAACTTTTTAACCACTGTATATCAGAACACACTTTTGAATACATATATAAAACAAATGCAGTGTTATCAAAATACAAAGCAAAAGGAGGCAATGTTACACCTGGGCATCAATTACATTTTGGAATAGCTATGTTTACTTATAAAACTCTATCAACAGAAAAATATTTTGTTTAAAAAGACAATTATTAATTGTCTGATAATTAACAATTAACAGAAAGGCTTTGAAATAACTAGAAGGAAAGAATAAACTAAGGGCAATACAGCAAAGCACACAAAGCAAGTGCTGGCTACCACTTTTAAACTGAAGAAAGGAGACCACCTAATGAAACAGTTGTTAATTGTGATACTGAAGGAGTAATATGTATCACACCTTGTCGTTTTCTCTTTTTTTTGACAATCTGCTATATCTGTTAATTGCAGCATCATGATCTGGAAAACAGAAATGACTATTAACAAATATACAACAGTACTTTGCAAAACTTATAAGTGCTTTAACGGTTTTCACATGTGCATCTTTCAACAAATGTACTAAAGCAAAATAAGAATTCCCTACTATGTGATCACTCCACCCAAATGTCCCCCACAGCCAAATTTCCCCCTAAAGTATGTTTCTGTTTATTAAATTGGTAAAAACATTTAATTCCAAGGAAACAGTAGTCCACTAAAAGTTTTTTGAAGTATTTTTTAGTACAGAAATAGCAAATGCTCATTAAAGAAAATATGGAATAGACAGGAAAATGAGGAAGGGAAAATATACTGCCTTCTTAGGTATTACGAAGATAACAAACCACAAGATTTAACTTCCTTTAAAATATTTCTTCTAGCATAAATAGTGCAACTTAAATAACAAGGATTTAAATAATATTCACTTAAACTTTTAATTAGGTTCATTCTTTTCAATTATTACATAAAATTTGGCCACAGATTTGTATTGATAAAGAAATGCATCAATACAAGAAATAAATGTACAAAGTATTCAGAGCTTACCATTACTAGCAATCTGAAACACTTCCTTTAATGTCAATATTTCTGGAAAAGTTCAAGAATAATTTCAGTTTAGTATATTTACGAACTATCTTAAATTTTGTTTAGAAAACAGTAACTGCCATTTAAGCTACTATTAAAACTCCAAATATTTCAAAGTTCAACGTTTAAAGTGAAAAAGTTATTGTGTTTCAACTAGCCTAACATTTACTATCATTAACAACAGTTACACCACCAGAAATTGTACCTGCCACAAATTGTAATATGACCCAAAAACAAAATTTTAAAACCATTGAGGGCTTCCTTGGGGGCGCAGTGGTTAAGAATCCGCCTGCCAATGCAGGGGACACAGGTTCGAGCCCTGGTCTGGGAAGATCCCACATGCCGCGGAGCAACTAAGCCTGTGGGCCACAACTACTGAGCCTGCGCTCTAGAGCCCGCAAGCCACAGCTACTGAGCCCATGCACCACAACTACTGAAGCCCGCGCGCCTAGAGCCCGTGCTCTGCAACAAGAGAAGAGAAGCCTGTGCACCGCAACGAAGAGTAGCCCCTGCTCACCGCAACTAGAGAAAGCCTGCACACAGCAACGAAGACCCAACACAGTCAAAAATAAATACATAATATAAGTAAATTTAAAATAAAAAAAACACTGCAAATTCTAAGATATACAAATGTTCTGATTTAGTACCAGAATCCAACCAATTGATTTTTTGATACTGACTCTAATAAGTTCAAATGCTGAATGATAAAAAGAACATTTTATTGACAAGATTATGATATTCAGTCCCCTTAGATGGAGAAAAGAGGTCTTGTCTCTTGACCTTGGAACAGATTATTCTTGAAGAGTACCAAGACAAATATTAATTCTATCTCTAAAATACATTTGTCTTTATTCCATGTATAATTTAAATACTTTATCATCCACTAATACATTAGTACAATGTTTTTACTCTATCTATACATACTTTGTAAATGAGTCTGTATGATTGTCTGAGATTGTAAATTTTAAGAAAGCAGAGCCAAGTCTATAAACGCTCTCATTTTATCACGTAATAATCCTAAATGGGAAAAAAAGAAAGCCACCACAAGCTACTGAGACATGGGTTGTTAGATGGACCAGCCCCTACCTCCCACCACTCCAGCCCACTAACACGCCTCATCTCCTGCGCCACTGTCCCAGTTCAGGCCCTGGTCACACCTCACTGGAGTCTCACAACTTCCTAGTCCATTCTCCTAGCATCAAATCCATCCTCCAAAAACAAAGGTATACTTCTTAAAGACCTCCATTGTCTTCTCTTTGCTTATAAACTCAAGTCCAACATCTTTAGCATGATCTAATCCCAATTAATCTATTTCTAGAGTTGTCTCCCGCCATCCCCCAACACATCCAACATTGCAGCCACACTCAGTTTCTCAAAACAACACATGCATTTCTACCCATAACTCTGTGCTTTCTGGTCCCTCCAGTAGAACAGTGACTCTCTTCTCCTGGCAAATTCTTCTTCCTTGCTCAGTGCTCATGGCACGTCCGTGAGGGAGCCTTTCTGACACCCTCCTCTGAGCCCCCACAGCACCTTGCTCATCCCTAATTATAAGAGTACCAGAATTATCTGTTTACCCATCTCCTTCTCTGGGCTTTCTCAAGGGATGTGACATCTTATTCATATAAGTACTCCTCAGTATCTAGCTTAACATCTAGCAGGAGCTCCTGTAAATGTTTAGCAACCAATTAAAGTAAAAGTGACACTTGCTACAGTCAGAAATGGTTAAGGTATAGAGTATTACACATTTTACAAGCAGTGATCTTCCGACAGCTAATGAAAGTAAACATAAGCTTGACTTCAATACCTTTCAGATCTCTTTCTTTAAACTGGGTAATGGGGAACATCATGGCATCAGCAAGCTGTGTTGAAAGTACCGCATGACAAGAGCTAAGCTGGTAAAAGAAAGACCAAAAAGGCCAAATAACTACAAAGAGACAATCAACCAGCATTATGGAAACTGAACAAAACCTAGTAAAAAGGTGTTGGTATAGGGATTCCCTGGCAGTCCAGCGGTTAAGACTCTGTGCTTCCATGGCAGGGGGCACAGGTTCGATCCCTAGTTGGGGAACTAAGATCCTGCATGTCAAGTGGTGCGGCCAAAAAGTTAAAAAAGGTACTGATACATTTACATAAGGGAACCCTAAAATTATGTGATGTTATCACATAATTAGGTGACAGTCAAAAAAATTCCATTTAAAACTCTCAGAAGAAAACGTGATAACCTTGAATTTAGCAATGGTTTCTAAGATATGACACCAAAAGCACAAGCAACCAAAGAAAATATAAACTGGACTTCATCAGAATTGAAAACTTTTGTGCATCAAAGGATACTATCAAGAAAATAAAAAGACAACCCACAGAAGGGGAGAAAATATTTACCAATCACATAACTGATAAGGGACTTGTATACTTTAGAATAAAGAACTCTTAAACTCAGTACTAAAAGACAACCCAATTAAAAATTGGGCAGGGAATTCCCTGGTGGTCCAGTGATTAGGACTCCTTGCTCTCACTGCCTAGGGCCTGGGTTCAATCCCTGGTCGGGGAACTGGGATCCCACAAGCCATGAGGCGCGGCCAAAAAAAGTAAAGTAAAATAAACATGAAAAAATAAACATAATTTTTTTTAAATGGGCAAAGGTCTGAATAGATACTTTTCAAATATATACAAATGGTCAATAAGCATAGGAAAAAATGCTCAACATCATTAGCCTTCAGGAAAATGCATATCAAAACTACAATGAGGGGACTTCCCTGGTGGTGCAGTGGTTGAGAGTCCGCCTGCTGATGCAGCGGACACGGGTTCGTGCCCCGGTCTGGGAAGATCCCACATTCTGCAGAGCGGCTAGGCCCGTGAGCCATGGCCGCTGAGCCTGCGCGTCCAGAGCCTGTGCTCCTCAATGGGAGAGGCCACAGCAGTGAGAGGCCCGAGTACCGCAAAAAAAAAAAAAAAAAAAAAAAAAACTACAATGAGATTCCACTTCATACCCACTTAGATGGCTATAGCAAAAAAAATTAATGAAAATAACAAGTGTTGATAAGGATGTGGAGAAATTGGAACACTCCTACATTACTGGCAGAAATGTAAAATTGTGCAAGGGCTGTGGAAAACAGTTTGGCAGTTTCTCAAAAAGCTAAACATAAAATTATTATATGATCCAGCAATTCCCCCTCCTGGGTATATACCCCAAAAAACTGAAAACTGGCGTTTGAAAAAACAAAAACAAAAAACTTGTACATGAATGCTCACAGCAGCACTGTTCACATTAGCCAAAAGATGGAAAACAACCCAAATCAAATGTCTGTCAACTAATGAATGGATAAATAAAATGTGGTATACATACAATGGAATTTTATTCAGCAAAACAAAATAAAAACAAAAAATGAAATTCTGATTCTTTCTACAACATGAATGAACCCTGACAACATTATGCCAAGTGAAAGAAGACAGACGCAAAAATCCACAAATTGTATGAGTCCATTTGTATGAAATATCCAAAACAGGCAAATCCATACAGACAGAAAGCAGATTTATGGTTGCCAGGAGCTGAGGGGAGGGAGGCAGTGACTACTTAATAGGCACCTAGTAGGTTTCCTTTGGGATGATGATGAAAATGTTCTGGAACATCAGTGGTGGTTGTACAACATTGTGAATGTGCGAAATGTCATTAATGGTAAATTTTATGTATATTTTACCACAATAAAAAATTCCATTTCCTATAAATATTTCTTTAAATTGATCTCCTGTGACAATATTTTGCTATGATGAGTTATTAAAGTATTTCTAAAAACTACTTTTCCAGTTAAGAGACTAGAAAAGACAGAACTACCTAATGGCTCATCTGAAAAGAAGAGCTTTCACTGCAGTAGTACAAAGTAGCTATGGATGGATTCTCCAAACATTTCTCACCACCTTGCTTCCTCTTGGCTTCGAGGTCTTAATGATTTGTTCTGCTGACTGGTAGAGAAATTAATGGTTGGTACTGGTTGTTTGGGAAGCAAGGATTAATGAAATGAATGGTAAAATACTGCTCAATGTAAAAAACAGAGAAACCATAAAGAGCCCAGCTATGGCTAACAGCTTAACTCTTCTCTCCCTGCCTACATCAGACTACACAATTAAAGGCTGAATGGTACATGAAAGTAGAGACGGCACATCTATATGCTTATTCCTTGAAAACAATTTGCTTTAATCAGACAAAGATAGTATTGTTTCTACAAGACAGCCACCAAGATTTGGAAATAAGGCCTTCTTTAAATAGTAATCTTTTATCATTGAGATTTACTCATAAAATCCTAATAATAAAACTTCCCAATAAAAGCTAAACAACTTCAGTAACTTAATTATAAGATCACTTATCCAAGCAAAATAAAATAAGCATTTACCTCATCTATAACTTTTGAAAACTGTTGCAAAGTAGAACTCATAACTTCATCATCACCCCCCAGTGGAAAACGCTGAAAAGTGAGAAACAGAGATGAGGTAAAGGTCCAATGCTGTATGTCTTTTGTGAGTGACATTATAATTTTTAAATAACTTCAGAAAACTTCTAAAATTTTGAATAAGCTCTAAAAACATCGTTTTAATAAAATAATGTAATTCATATAAGTAGTACACATTAATTAAAATGTTTGCTAAGTGACCAATCAACATGGTGTACAGGAATGCACACCATACTAGAAGTTCAAAGATTTAAAATTAGCTCCAATTTCTCTACTAGCCAGCTGTGTAACCTTGAGCAAGCCTCAGTTTCTTCATTTGAAAAAAGAGAGGTAAATTAGATAACCTCTGTGTCTAACATTAACTCATTAAAATTAGATATAAGTGCATAATGGAATTTCAACGGCATATCAAAATTACCTTCTGTGAATCCCAAAAGGCTTAGGATTATTGATAAGAAATTCTGTTTATCTATACAGATACTGTATCACTGCATATTTTAAATTATACTTTTAAAACTTTCATATATAGTACCTGTTTTTCATATTCTTTTAAAAGTTTTGAAGTCAGGTGTGTTGCTGCACTTAATTCGTTCTACGAGAAAAGATGAGCATTCAAATTAACACAGTAGTACAGATTAAGAAAAAAGTTTTAATTGAAGATTCCTATGCCACTTTTATTTATCACTTAACATAAATATTGTACAACATGTTCTCAAAACCCCTCATTAAGCCATTGGAAAGGGAACTACCACTAAGCACTTTAAAGGGAAACTCAAACCACGAAATAGACACCATCAAGGAATTCAGCAGTGTCCCAGGTGTGTGCTTTTTCTTTTTAGCTAATAAAAACGAATAGTTAAAGCTTTAAAGCTAGAAGTAAACTGTACAAAATGTTAGCCAGAATCTTCAGAGAGTCTACATTGATAACTGATTATCCCTCTCTCTAGATGCTGATACTAGACCATGAGAAGCATTTAATAACATACAACCATATGACCTAGTCATACCATATAGCAATGTAGCCATATGAAGGAAATACTTTTTTTAATTTAAAGGTTTTTTTTCAGTGATGAATATAATGACACATGTAATGTTTCTTTTACATATTAATCTGTGTGGTCAGAAATCAAATTCTTGAGCAACCTATCACTAAGAAAAATAAATAAGTAACTATTACAGTAACTGTAAAGTACATAATGAAAATTTGAGTCCAGAAAGAAGAGAAATTGAGAAGGGGCAAAAAAGAAACTTGTACACTTAATTAATCCCAAAGAGAGTTTATCATAGAACCCAGGTTGCTGTTAAGGCTTATAATTAAGTTACATAAACAGAGCCTCAAATCTTATGCCTGTTCAACCAAAATAATCTAGTCATATCCTTTTAAAATTCATCTCCTAGTACCCCAGAGCTATATCTACTCTATAGATATAGCTATATCTACTAGAGCTATATCTATTACCTTCTAACTAGATAGAGGCTAGCTACTTACAAATCCTCTGCTCAAAAAGGAGAAGTATCCCATAAGATTAAAAGCGTGATTAGGGAAAATACTGGTGACAATACAGGGTTTTAAGTCAAATCTTATGCAAAGATCACTATCAATGAGTTTCACTAAGAAAGTCCTTACTATGTTTGGGGAAAAGGAGCAGATGCTTCAATCTTCATCACTTTTGTAGTGCTACAAACTATACACTAGTAATTGAAATGTAAGCTCTGTAATACAAACTACTTAATGTTCATTCATCCATTCAACAAATGTTTATTACTTATGCACCCTGGACAGGGCTAGGCACCAGTAAATAAGACAGACACTATCTCTGTCCTCATGGGCTTAAAGATTTATTTTACAAATGCACTGAGTCAGCCTTTAGTTCTTTACCTGTGCATCATAAATCCGATGCATAGCTTGATACAACTGGTTCATATAGTTGGAAATAGCTGTAGCATCTTCTTCAAATACACCCAGTAAAGACCTTGTCTGTATAAAATAAAAGCAGTAAGTTTATGTTAACGATTATATAAATCAAGTGGAAATCTTTTTTTCCTAAAAGATGCAAAAATCACAGGATATCAGAACTCTAACAATTCTGAGTTTTGATCTATTTTCTCTCTCTTGATAGTAATGCCAAGATGCTAGGGTTCTTTATTCTCAATTTCACTTCATTAAAACAGATAGATTTTCCAACTGTGTTATATAAACCTTAGAAGGAACAACAAAGGTATATTTTTATGAATTAAAAAGTCTGTAATTAAGAACAAATCTACAGAATCAGTCAAGGCTATATTAACAGTATTCTATGTATAAATATTTTAAATATCTTTTTTCAGGATAACTTAGTATGATTATTTCCCTCTCTCTCTCTTTTTTTTTTTTTTTGGCTGTGTTGGGTCTTCATTGCTGCCCAGCGGCTTTCTCTAGTTGCAGCAAGCAGGGGCTACTCTTCGTTGCGGTGCATGGGCTTCTCATTGCAGTGGCTTCTCTTGTTGCGAAGCACAGGCTCTAGGCACGCGGCCTTCAGTAGTTGCGGCACGTGGGCCCAGCAGTTGTGGTGCACGGGCTTAGTTGCTCCACAGCATGTGGGACCTTTCCGGACCAGGGATTGAACCCGTGTCCCCTGCATTGGTAGGCGGATTCTTAACCACTGCGCCACCAGGGAAGTCCCTGGTTATTTCTCTTTCTCCATAGTCTCTTCTAGTAGTGCCAACCCCCTCCCCATCATAATCCAAAATAACACCATAGTACCCCTTCCCCTCCCCAACATGGCCTGTAAAATGCTAACTAGGTTTTTTCTGAGTGCAGAATTTGGAATCATTTTTCTTCTTCTTTATACATTTCTATGTTGTTAGGCTTTTTTTTTTTTCCCCCACAATGAGCATAAGCATGTAAAAATTACCTTCACTTTAAGAGTAAAAACTTGTCAGTCAGTAAATGTTAAGACTGTCAATAAAAAGGATCAGAGATAAGGAAACTCAGCATAAAGGCAAAGTATGTTCACCTTTTTATATCCCAAAGGCAGGATAAGAATTAAATTCCAACAATTATTGAGATAACTACAGCTTAAAATCTAAAAGATGACCTTGTACTTTTATTCTACAAATAGTTAATTTATACCTCAGCCTTAGAAGCTGGTTTCTAAAAATCAACTTATTCCTTAGCTTCCTACTTTCAGAAGAGAAAGCTAAGTCACTATGGTTGTTTTAAAAAGCAGCGCAAAATCATTATGCCAGTATATGAAGTCCAAGTTATCTCAATCCTCTACTTCCCAATGCCCCAGAAATTTAGATCTGGCAGAATCTTTTTATTTTTTAGCTCTAGTGCCCTACTGCCATTCCCCAAGTGCTATTTTAAGATGTAAAAAAGAAAGCATCATGAAATCTTGTTTCGCTAGTGCCATTCTTAAGAAAAGTGTGCCACTTACATTTTTTTTCTTCAAAAATTAGCATTCTAATTCAAGGAATAACACATTTATGCAAAAATGTGTAGTGGACTTATATTAAAAAGATGTTCTTAGCCTCAAACAGGGTTGAAACAGCTTTCTTATGTAAAGCTAATAAGATTGAGTTCAACACTGTATAATGACTGTTTAAAGTTAGCAGCTTACAAAAATGCAATCAATATGGTACCATTTCATTGAATCTATGACGGCATCCACTGTGAGCTGTGCCAGTTTAATATACTACTGTCACAAACAAAACAATGCTGGCAATTAAGCTATGAATTCAGGTTTTCTAATGTCTTGAAGTTTTTACTTTATATTTATGGAAACAGATCTTTGACAGAATTTTTTATATAACTCTCATATAAACACAAAAAAGAAAACACAAGTTGCACAAGCTTAATATAACCCTAAAATTTCAACTCTTGTGGGTAATTTTTTGACATAAGAGACACCGCTAGCCATGTTTTCACATCCAGTATTATTCTGTGCCACGAGCAGGTGACAAATATTTCTCAGAAGTGCTCCACTTTTATCTCCAATATTTTCTTCCAAATTATTGATACCCAGTCAGCAAGTTTTGGTGGCAGCACTTGCTTCATGTTACTAGCTGTCAAAGAAATATTTTCAGACAAAAACAAGACTGATAATCCTTCAAGTGGCTGTGAATTGATTTGTTGGCTGAACATTAAAAGGCTGCACTTAGCCACTCATGTCACTAGGAGAAATAACCAAGTGTGTACATTTGCAGGCAATTACAAGTAAAACAACATCAACTGTAAGGGGCATCTCAATATAAGAGATGTCAAAATGTGAATTTAAAAAAAGTACATCTCATAATCTTTGAGTATTTCATATTATGCCAAAGAGAAAAGCCTCCATTTGGGATTGGAGTTTGCCTTCACAGTTCTAGCTTAGATGGATCATTGATAAGATTGTTATCTACATATAAAATCAGTTATGTTTTTAAAGATCATATCTTTTCTTGCTAAATAGAAAGTTTAATTTTGTTTCTGATTTTCAAAACAATATATAAGCATTGATAAGGCATCTAGTATAGTCTTAAGATTTCCTACTTCAACATGGTATCTTTTGCAGAATGGTATGGTTTGTGCAAGATAATTCTAAAGATGTTTATGTGCAATCAGCTGGATTTGGACTTGCAAATATACTCCTATTTTAATACTTCGCTACTTTAAATTAAAACTAAAAAAGGATAATTGTAATTCAGCGTAGTCCTTCAAGACTCCCAGGCTCTAACTTTTTTACACAGCAACTGGCAGGCCATTTTTGACTAGGATCAAATAATCTAATAAAAACATCTCTATCAGGAGCTTTCAACTTCTTGGACTCTATCCTAGATAAATAGTCCAGATGAGAACAAAAATTGATGCCCAAAAGCATTAATCTTAGCACTATATATAACAGCAAAACTTGGGAAAAACTCTAAAAGTCCAACAACAGGACAACTATATTAAGTGAGTCAAGGAAATGTGCAACCTTTGAATTTTTTATTCAGTATGTAATAACGTGTGAAGGTACGTAAGGTACAATGTGTAGTTAAAGCCAAATAAAAATCGTTATGCACAATATAATCTCAATCACATTAGAATGTGTAAGAGAAAAAAACTAGAAAAAAGAAAGCAAACTGTTAACAGAGTTTGCTGCTGGGCGCACGACAGGTAACTGTGTGCTTTCTGTATCTTCCAATTTTTCTGAAGGAAACAACTATTACTTTTATAATCAAGTACAAAGATTAAAACATTCACTATCTATAACAGCCGAAGTTCAGAGAAGTTAAGTGACTTGCCCTAAAGTAGAAGGTACTAAGCGGCAGTAATGACTAAAACCCTTATATCCTGAATCCCCAATCCAGGGCTTTCCATCTTGCCACAGGTTTTCCCCAAGAATTGCTTCTCAGTGTCTTACCCTTCTAAATCCCAGTTGTCCCAATTAATCTTCCCAAGTAAACATTAACTAGTTCAAATTTACTACTTCTAGAAATTGAAAGACTATCAACGTGGCTATTTCATTAAAAATTACCATAAAACTAATACTAATACAGCACATTCTTGTAAAAAAAGAAGCTCAAGTTGTAAACTAATTGTGTGAAAAGTCCAAGAAATTAGATGAGTCAAGAGATTATACCCTCCTAAGTCATGGCTAGGGCACTGTGTAACCCATTCTGAGCAGTGTGTAGTCTTTATGAGCTATAAAAGCGAGCCCAGGTATGAGAAGAAAGGTAAGGCACCTGTTGAGTCTTATAAAATAAAAAAGTAAATGACAAAAGTACACCTGAGCAATACATCCCACAAAATTTTTGCTAAACATCTGAAACAAATGTAGCTTATGATTTTATACTACAGAAATCGTTAAGCATTTGAACTGGCTATTCTGGCAGTCAAAATAAGCCAAGAAGTCAGTTTCTCTTTGTGTCAATACAGGCTGATAAGAGTACATTACCAGCAGGAACTGGCCTGTGAAGATAACTTTCAGCGTGAAAAAAAACAAATCAATCCCACAATCAGAGCCCAACTTCAACTTGGCGATCAAAATTGGCACCACATCCATGGCAGACATATCATACAGTAAAGGGGGATCCAGCCCCTCCCTTCTGTTCATTTGGAGTCATATTAAACCGTCAAGACACATGAAATATGTGCAGTTGTAGTTCTAAATGAACATTTCAGAAAATTTTCTTCATTCTAAGTGGTAGCCAACCAGCAACACCGTCTGAAATCCCTTATTGTGTAAGAGACAGACCTAGGGATGAAGTTTCTCAACGCAAGTTACAGCGCCTACCAACATGGTTTTTAACATCGCTGATTTCATTCTTCAGTACTGAAAACATCAGTAATGGTTACGTGTTCCTGGACTATCTTAAGCTAGAGCAACCACACTAGCATCATCCCCAACGCACAAAACACAGGGCTTTTATTTTGATGAGTTCACTAAAGCCAAGTCTGCAACGAGGGCGCAGCAGTCGTGGAGCCGCGAAGGCGCCGTCCTCCACTCGGCGTGCATGGTCCGAGTGACAGCGGCTACACTCACGGCCACGACACTCGGCCGAGAGGCTCCGGGACCCTTGACGGGCTTCGCCGAGGACTCTACGCACGGGCATATCAACAGCCTTTCAGCATCTGCCCCCCCAAAATTATCCATTTCCTTCCCTAGCTTGGTCAGAAATCATTAAGTCTACGGGGTCTTTTCTCCTTCTGCATTCTCTCCGAAGAGGTTTTCGAAGAGAAAATTCCAGGTTCGGGATTTACCACCTCACATCATGGCGATTATAAAGCATCTTTTGTCAAATACAAGGGAGCCCCGCGCGCGTATGTGACCGCCGGGCCCACGAGCCAAGGCGGCCGCGGCTCTGTCGCAGCCTGCCGACGTCCCAGACCCCGCGCGCGGCTCTCGGCCCAGCGGAGCAGGCCCACGCGGGCCTCGGTAGGGCGGCCCGGCCTCCGCGATCGGGGCGCCGCCCGCTACCGGCGGGGGCACTTGGGGTCGGCGCCCACCTAGGCCAGGGCTGGCACCTGCGGCCCCGGCGGCGCCAGGCCTGGGGTCGGCCAGCCCCGCTCCTTCCCTCGCAGCCCGCCGCCGCCCGCACCTTACCTGCGGGCTGTCCTCCAGCGTCTCCTCGATGGGCAGCTTGTCGATCCCCGGCATCGTGGCGGAGGGAGGGCCGCAGCAAAAGACGAGGCGGCGGCCGCCCACAGCTCCCGCGCCCGCCCGCCTGCAGCAGCTGACCCCGACCCGCCCTCTCTCGATGGGTCTGCCACCCTCGCCGGGCGCCAAGGGGCTGCGCTGCCGCGCGGGAAATCCCGCCCCCTTGGCCTGACTGCTCCGCCTCCCGGCGCGCTCATTGGCTCGCGGTGACGCCCGTCACCGCGACGGGGCTGGCCCGGAGGTTCCTTCACTGCTCGGGGCTTGATTGCGAGCTTGGGCCTCCGAGGCGGCGGAGGTGGGTTTTACTGCGCCCCTCGGGCGCCAGCCGTGCTTCCGCGCGTTTGGTTGTAAATCGTAGGGGACAGTCTTCCCCCAGCAAGGCGTACGTCTCCTGGAACCAGAGCCTCGAGTGAGGACAGCACTGGGGAATTTGGGGCGGTTTGACTACTCCCGCAACGTTTTTCGTCAGAGACCATGAAGGAGACCTCCCTGCTGGCGCCTTCTTTAGTTTCCTCAGATTATAACCTTCCCAAACCTGCCTGAAGCGTCCAGTTTCCCCTCTCCAGCAAAATGGTGCTGGCTAACTCAGATCTGAGCGATCAGTTGTGTCGTTAACTTGGCTTTCTGGTAAATTCGTGGACAGTAGTCTCCGTAAGATTTTTTTCTGAGCACTTACATATCAGTATATTCAGTTAAAAACATGACTTTGCTGCCAATTCGTCAGTTCTTACCTGGCCTTGAGAGACTGACATGCCACAATTCAGACTTCCATATTTCCTATAAATCACAAAACATCTTTTTAAAGTCAGGGTGCACTGATTTATTATGCTGGTAACTGATTAGCATTTCTGTTAAAGTTTTGGAAGAATCTTTAAATAGCTTCTTCAGCCTCTAACTTTTTTTACAGGAAAGAAAAGTGAAGCTCTACTTCTAGAACTCGGTCTGGATTAGAACTTCTGCCTCTTTTGTCCATCTCTATATGTCCACATTCCTTAGAGAAGAATCATTATACAGAGAAAATGACAGAATCACTAGTGTCTTCTAAATAGCCATTAATCCCACCAATCCATCCCATTTTCATTCAAGAAGTATAAGAAATGCTGAATAAAAATTATTAGTTGCCCGATTCCACAGATAAATTGGAATAAATCCAGGTACAGTGGAACAAATCCAAATACAGTAACGGGAATGGAAGTTACTTATTTTAAACTCAAATCCTAGATTTTACCATGATCTCTTGAAGGACAAATAGAATCAAGTTTTTAAAGTTTTACCAGGTAGACTTGCAGTATAGTTTCACAGAATAATCCTTAGATTTCAATAAACTTTCAATAAGAGCTCTCCCCTTAGATTGTTTATCAACTAGTCACCCTGTAGAAGAGATCTTTAGTTTTTGAAAGGTGGTTTGGAGTCAGTTCTTAGAGTGTTACTGGTTCCCAGCTGCTTGGATGTACCCGGCATCATACAGATCTCAGCAATACAACTCTGGCCTTCGACATTTCTCGTCTATCAGCACAGTGGCATGCAACCTGGCTATAAAGAAGGAAGACTTTCAGGGTAAGTAACATTCTTGGTTGAACTGTAATTAGATTGTAAGTGAAGAAGAAGAAAGTTAGTGACAATTGATAAGAATCAGGAGTAAATGATACGTGAAAACAAAGTGAAGAAGAGTTATATGGTGCAGCTGAAGGGGTTCGGCAAGTTAACTTGGCCAAACTAAATAATTCTAATGAAAAATTATCTTAGGTATCTGAATTATCTGGGTGGGGTATTATCATCAAGTTAAATGGTTTCCTTTTTTGTATGTTACGTGCACCTAAACTGTGCAAGGATTCTCAAGAGGCTATTATATTATCAGAGAGAGGCAAGGAATTCTTGCCAGGCTCAGCTGATTAAAAAACAAAGCAAACAAAAACAACTTCACGTTCAATTGGGTGGAGAGGCAGTTTAGTCAAATTATAAAGCTAGAAAGAATCTTAAAAGGCTTTCCATTTGGATCCTCTAGCTTTAGGCTACTGTTCACTCTGCTCAACCAGAAAAACGATTGTATTTCCTATTTTAAAACACCTCTAAAACTGCAGAATTGCAGTCTCCTTTGATAACCAGTTTAAGTTTAATCAGCCTAAGTTCTGTATAGTTGACCAAACTCGGTTCCTTTTATACAGGAAATGAGGCTTGTTCAGAGAATGCTTCAAGGTTTACTGGAGCCTTGTGTGGGTAGCATAGTAAAAGCTGGCTAGCAGGTTAATTTTATGGAAGGCAAGGCAGCTTTAAACAACATCCACCAAAGAATTCATTGAGACGTTTCACAATATAATTTACAACAAAAAGACATACAGTCTTGTAAGTAGATTTGTTAATTATTAGTCTCCTAAAATTATATTTGATCTTCTTATAATTAAGTTTTTACATGATACCTCTTGAAGTTCTGGTCTGCGGTATATAATAGGAAAGAATCCAACAACCCAAATGACACTGGTGCTTTACCTTTTAAAATTATCCTCTTAGGTTAGTGGTTACCAGACTTATGCACACATAAAAGTCATCTGGGGGAGGTTGTTAGAATGCGGATTACTGAGCCCAGCTGAAGATTCTGATGCAGTAGGTCAGAGGTAGGACTGGGACTCTCCCAGGTGAATCCAAAGCAGGTCATCCTCAAACCACATGTTGAAAAACTCTATCCAAAATGGAAAATAACCATTTCCCTTTACCAAATAACCTTGTATTTTAGAAAATTTAAAGGGTCAAATAAATATTTAGGAAAGAGTCTTTGGTTCCAGCTGAGGATGGTGAGAGGGGCACCATTTCCAGAATCACCTAGAGAGCTTGGGAATCTTCCCACTTACAAACATCCCCTGAAAGACTCCATCAATCTGAAATTCTGGGGTAATTCATGCTCATTTTGAGAGTATAATATATAATGCAAATAATTCTAGATGTTACCTAATAAATCACTCCTTAATGAGACTCACTTTAACAGATAATTCAGCTGTTTTCTTAGCATTCAGCTGAGATGAACCAAATTCAAGAAATGAGTATATTAATTGATATTTTGGGAACCTGAGTCATTCCATCGACTCTAAAACATTTGAACCAGTGGTCGAGTGGGGAGAAGCTTTGGGCAATTGGGGGGTAGAATCAAAAGTTCTGAGGAGTGTGTTCCAAAAGAGGTGGGTGGGCAGCCAGGACCAACTGATTCTTCATTGTGCCCATTGCAAACCACCCTCTAGTCTTTGACCTTAATATTAATGTTGCTTTTGCTCTTTGCCACAGCATCCTTAGATTGCAAATTTGTGGCTAAAACATAAATCCTTGGAAAGGCAAATTCCATAGCTTCTACTTTCTTGACTGTGAAAAGAATGAAACTTTATTTCTAGGATAATTGTATATGCCTGTTTCTTTTATGGTTGCCTTGATTCATTTTTGGAAGATGAGGACATTGTAAACTAATTTCTTTGACCAAGCCAAGAACTGTGAAACCAAGCAGCATCATTCCTGTTTCTGTTGGGAGGTGAATAAATACATGGGCGTGAGCTCATGGACATGGACTGTGGAGCCAGCCTAGCTGGCTTTGAATCCTGGCCTCACTCTTTACTAGTTCTGTGACTTGAGTCAAGTTACTTAACTTCTCTGTGTCTCCATTTCGTCATCTAAAAAATGGGGCTTAATATAGAGAACCTACATGATAGAGTCGGGAAGATGATTAATGAGCTTTCAGAATAGTGCTGGGCCCAATAAGCATCCAGTAAAAATCAGCTAAGTGTTCCCTTCATGATTTACCAATATTAAATGTTTCAGTGCTTTTAAGGCAGCTTTCATTTTCTTCATTTCTCCCTCTTTATCATAACTAAAGAAGCCAATATTTTCTAAATCAGAAGATTGTCCTCATTGTCTTAGAGAATCCTGATACTATTTTAAATAATATTACCGTTACCCTTGCTAGTGTTTTATCACTTTGATCTAGGGGCTTTTGTGGTCAAATCAAAAAATTTTTAATCAATATATATATATATAGTGATATTCTGGAGAAATGGTGTAGGTACCAAACCAGCAAAGGCTATTACCCTGTTTCTGGTTTTTGGTTTTTGGCAGTGTGGGGAGGGGAGATGCCCTCAGATTAAAAGATATAAGATCTTCACGACATTCCTACTTCCCAGAAGTTCTGGGGAGCAATAGGCAAGTCAGTGGAGAAGAGATTGCTCTTAGAGAAACCAATAAGTCCCATGACAGGTTAATCACTGAAATCATTTTACTTTCTATGGAACCACAGAGGGCAGTGAAAAAACAGTTACAGAGAATTGATTAAACCAGTACTGTTTATATCATGGCTGATGCAGAGAAGTCTCAGAGTTAATCAGGACATCCTTCTAAGAACACTAGGTGGTGCTCTGAATTTAGTTTTAGGATTCAAACTACCTCAGGAAATGGCTGTCGTCATTCAACAAATATTTATTAGGTAATGAACAAAATATTCGAAATCTCTGCCTTTGCGGAGCTACCGTTCAGTGGAGATGGTAGGAAGAGAGACAATGAAAAATAAACATAATATGTAGTATTAGAAGTATATCAGTAGTATATTAGAAAGTGGGGAGCGCTATGGAAAGCAGCAGGGAAAATGGGATGAGGGGCAGTTGCAATTTTAAATAAGCTTGTCAGAGTAGACTTCATTGAGAAGGTGACATCTGAACAAAAACTTGAGTCACTGGAGTGAGCAATGGGGACATCTGAGGAGAAGGTGTTCCGGGAGAGGAACAACCTGGCAGACGCCCTAATCCCTAAGGCAGGAGTGGCTGGCTATTTTGAGAATTGCATAGAGATCAGGGTGGCAGGAAAGGTGTGAGGATTTTGGACAAAAACACCTTTATTTATTTTTTTAATATTATTTGTTTTTGGCTGTGCCGGGTCTTAGTTGTGGCACGTGGGATCTTTTTTCAGTTGTGGCATGTGGGCTTCTTAGTTGCAACATGCGGGCTTCTTAGATGCAATATGCGGACTCTTAGTTGTGGCATGTGGACTCTTAGTTGCAGTGTGCATGTGGGATCTAGTTCCCCTACCAGGGATCGAACCCGGGGCCCCTGCATTGGGAGCACAGAGTCTTACCCATGGGACCACCAGGGAAGTCCCAAAAACATCTTTAACTGAGGTTGTGATTTGAAACAAATGTTGGAGAAACTGTATACATTAGTGATATGAGATATCATAAATTGTGGGCAAATTAACATTGTCTTAAGTAAACTCAATACTTTATGAGATGTATTGGTTTAAAGGAAAAATTACATGAGTGATTTAGCTAAGTCATGTTCTATATACAGGGTCAAAAGTAAAGTCTTAATAACAGAAGACAATGATTTCTTGTAAAAACAGCTGTATGTTTTTTTCTCTTCCCTTTCTGAATAATTCAGCCCTAAAGCCATTAGGTGTGGCTAAATAAAGTAGGAGTCTATGCAGGGTGGGTAGGCATGGGGGGCTCAGAACGGGGTGTTGGAGCCAGCAGGGGCGAGGAGGGCGTCCTCACAAAGGGGCACCCTGGTGTGGGGTGCCAGAGCCCATGCAAGGTGAGCCCCCTCATCTACATAGGGGGGCGTCAGAGCACAAGGTGGGTAAAAACAGCATTTTGGTTGGAGGGGCAGCCCCCAAGCAGCAGGATGTTGGAGCAAATGTGGGGTGAGGGTGCCTGAGAGGGCTGTTTCGGAGTCCAAGCATGATGAGGAGGGCTTTTGTTCAGGTTGGAAGCCTGCTGCAGGACTTCAGAACACAAGGGGTGTGGAGAATATCCATGAAGAAGGGCAGCCTAGTGCAGGGTCTCAGAGTCCCAGTGGGGTGAAGAAGGTATCCACACAGAGTGCTTGGGTGTGCGGTGTCAGAACCCAAGCAGGGAAAGAAGGTCTTTTGTGCACCTAGGTTAGGTTATTGGTACTCTAGTGCAGTAAGGAAGGCTTCCATGAAGTAGGGCAGCCTGGGACGAGGCATCAGAGCTCAAGTGAGGAATTAGGGCATCTTTGCGGGGAAGGAGTGGTAGCAATGGCAGTTTGGTTACACAGGGGGATAGATGCAATAGGTAAATATATTGAGGATAAGGGAAGCCAGATTTCTCACTGTCAGAGAAGGGAATTACAAATATGGAAAGGGGGAAATTTTAGAATGAATCCTCTGGTATGAGACTGGAATTAGAGGTGTGTATGTGAACTCACAGATTTCAATAAATGTATAGGAGTAAACTGGATGTAAAGTGCGTATATGTCACATACCTGCATGTGTTTCTTAGCTTTTTCATCGAGAAGGCTTGTGAGCAGAGATGCCCCAATAACAATGAATGCACATCTGAGTCCATATCTTGGCTTCCAAACCCCATTCTCCGTTAAAAAGAACTAGGGCTCCTTGGAGAAATGGCTGACACAAGGGCTAGAGCAAGAAAAGAACAAGATGTGCCTGAGACATCTTGTTGTGCTAGAAAGTAGAAAGTGCTCAAAACTGATGTGTCAAAAGAACACAGAAGTCAGCTTGAAGGGGGATCCCATTAGCCAAATCAGGGGACATTTCAACGTCACAATAAATAATGAGATTCTAACTCATTAAATAAAATAGGAGAGACTTCTCCAGTGGCGCATTGGTTAAGAATCCGCCGGTCGGGCTTCCTTGGTGGCGCAGTGGTTGAGAGTCCATCCGCCTGCCGATGCAGGGGACACGGGTTCGTGCCCCGGTCCGGGAAGATCCCACATGCCGCGGAGCGGCTGGGCCCGTGAGCCATGGCCGCTGAGCCTGCGCGTCCGGAGCGTGTTCTCGGCAACGGGAGAGGCCACAACAGTGAGAGGCCCGCATACCGCAAAAAAAAAAAAAAAAGACTCCGCCTGCCAAGGCAGGGGACACGGGTTGGAGCCCTGGTCCAGGAAGATCCCACATGCCGCAGAGCAACTAAGCCCATGCGCCACAACTACCGAGCCTGCGCTCTAGACCCTGCGAGCCACAACTACTGAAACCCGCATGCCTAGAGCCCGTGCTCCGCGACAAGAGAAGCCACCACAATGAGCAGCCCACGCAATGCAATGAAGAGTAGCCCCTGCTCACCGCAACTAGAGAAAGCCCGCGCGCAGCAACGAAGACCCAACACAACCAAAGATAGATAAATAAATAAATAAATAAATAAAATAGGAAACCATGAGTCCCTGCTGATATAAAGAAGTGAATAAATAGAAAGTTTGTTGAGGAACAAAATATTTACATAGGCTTAAAATACCTCGCTAAATATTTACATAGGCTTAAAATACCTCGCCAAAAAAATACTACATTATAAAGGTGAAAAGAGTAACTTTATAGTGGGAAAACCTGGCAGATGCCATCTTAATCAAATGCTCAAAGTTAAAATCACCAGTAATGAGACAAATCAAAATTATGTGCTACCTGCTAGGAAATGAGAACACAACATCACTTTTGTGTCATCCTGCCAAAGATGCTTAACCTGAATCTAATCATGAGGAAACCTCAGACAAACCCTAAATGAAGGACTTTCTACAAAGTAACTGACTGTAATGTTCAAAAGTGTCCAGGTCATGAAAGTCAAAGAAATACTAGAGGATCTGTTGCTGAGTGGATGAGACTAAAGTAACACAATTGATGGCAGTTTGTAATTCTGAACTGGATCCTTTCACTGTAAAGGATGTTATTTGGGACAATCGTGAAATTTGAATTGGGTTTGGTGATTAGGTGGTAGTGATGTATCAGTGTTAACTTCCTGACTTTGATGATTTTATTGTGATTATTTAGGTGAATGTCCTTGTTTGCAGGAAAACACACTAAAGTATTTAGGGGTGATGGAGCATGATGTCAGCATGTCAGCAACTACTCTCAAATTGTTGGAGAGAAAAGTTTTTTGTACTATATTTGCAACTTTTCTGAAAGTTTAAGATTCTTTCAAAATTAAATAGAAAACATTAAATATTAAAATGAAAATTGGTGCATAGATATATTCATGAATAGACCAATGACATGATATGTTGCTAAATTGTTTATTTTTCCCTTAAAGTTTTTTCAGATTTTAAAGAGAAATTATTAAGTAAATAGATGTCATGGCTGTTGGCAGGAAGAAAGCGTAGTTCCTGGAGAGGGGTATGACCTCAGGGTACTCAAAGTAAAATATTCCAGAGATGATTTTTGCTCTTTTCTGCCCTGCCCCCCATACATATATCTGCTTTAATGGGGACCCAAACACTGCCGAGAATTCTCAGGTAGTACTTATGTGAAAGGATCCAGTGGTAACCACGACACCTGCCTTATTTGATTATAACCTTTTAGAAATATGTATTTATTTTAAGGCAATTCCACTAATATCTGAGTTGCTAGATTTCTGAAATGTTATTTCCAGTTATCTTCTAGTACTAAAATGAACTCATTTATTTAGGTTATATATGTGAGCTGTATAACAATAATGTTTACTATTCCAGATAAAATCCCCTAAAGTATTTTTAGAATCTTTATCATTTAACTTGCATGCTGCCAATTTTTCATCAGTTTTTTACTTTCTCAATCTGGGAACTATATTTTAATTCTGAGGTAATTCAGTTTGCTAAATACTTTGTCATTTGTTTATATGATTAGAAATACAGTTTTCAAGTGGTAAACTCTCCTTCATCTCTGTTCCCTCTGTTAATGATGTCATTATCCATTTGGTCACGTAAGCTAGAAATATGGGAATCAGGTTCACTTTCTCCCTCTTACTCCCCTCAACAGACACACACACACACACACACACACACACACACACACACACACACACACACACACACACACACACACACACACCTATACCTGACTGGCCTTCATTACATTGCTTTTCTCTGACCTTTTCTTGAAACATCTCTACCTGAAGACATCTCTGAAAAGCCTTCATTGTCACACACACACACACACACACACACACACCCCTATACCTGACTGGCCTTCATTACATTGCTTTTCTCTGACCTTTTCTTGAAACATCTCTACCTGAAGACATCTCTGAAAAGCCTTCATAGTAACATTGATAATGGTAATAAATGATAGCAAGCAGTTTACATAATGTTTACTATGTGTCAGGTGTTACTTCAAGGGCTTTGCAAGTATTATCTCATTTCATTCTCAATTAGGTACTATAATTATCCCCATTTAATTATAGAGGAAACTGAAGCACAGAGAGGCTAAGTTACATGCCCAAGGTCACATAGTTAAAAAAAGGCACAGTGCTGGAATTTGGACCGAAGTAGTATGACACCAGAGTTGGGCTCATACCACTCCTCAGCCCTTCTCAGTCTCACTCAAGTGATCTGGGCCCTTTTCTGCTCCCATAGCCTCTTGTGCACACATCTTTATTATATTCTTATATTGAAATTTTGTATTTATTGATTGGTGTTCCTAGAAGAATGAGAGAATTTTGTTATTTATACTTACAAAAGTAGAGAAAATAATGAACCCACATTACTATACTTCTATTCATTAGAGACAATGAATCCACATATACCCATCAGTCCAATGCAGCACTTATCAACATTTTGCAACACTTGCTTCAATTACCTTTGTTTTCTTTCTGGGTTTTCCTGAAGTATTTTCATTTCTTTTTTTTTTATAATATAAAATTTTTTTAAAATTTATTTATTTAATTTATTTATTTTGGCTGCATTGGGTCTTTTTTGCTGTGTGCAGGCTTTCTCTAGTTGTGGCGAGCAGGGACTACTCTTCGTTGCGGTGCGCAGGCTTCTCATTGCAGTGGCTTCTCTTGCTGCGGAGCACGGGCTCTAGGCACGCAGGCTTCAGTAGTTGTGTTGTGTGTGCTCAGTAGTTGTGGCTCACGGGCTCTAGAGCGCAGACTCAGTAGTTGTGGCGCACGGGCTTAGTTGCTCCGCGGCATGTGGGATCTTCCTGGACCAGGGCTCCAACCCGTGTCCCCTGCATTGGCAGGCGGATTTTTTTTTTAGATGTTGGGGGTAGGAGTTTATTTATTTATTTTTGCTGTGTTGGGTCTTTGTTTCTGTGCAAGGGCTTTCTCCAGTTGTGGCAAGCGGGGGCCGCTCTTCATTGCAGTGCACGAGCCTCTCACTATCGCGGCCTTTCGTTGCGGAGCGCAGGCTCCAGACGCGCAGGCTCAGTAGTTGTGGCTCACGGGCCCAGTTGCTCCACAGCATGTGGGATCCTCCCAGACCAGGGCTTGAACCCGTGTCCCCTGCATTGGCAGGCAAATTCTCAACCACTGTGCCACCAGGGAAGCCCGGCAGGCGGATTCTTAATCACTGTGCCACCAGGGAAGCAAGCCCTCCTGAAGTATTTTCAACCAAAACCCAGAAACCTAAAATTTCAAATTCTGAAATTTCACCTGTATATACTTAAGTAGAATATCTTTTAGAAGGGCATTTAAAAAAATATAACCATAATCTCATTATCACACTGAACAAAATTAATATTAATGACTACCTTCTTGATCATGAGTTTCTTGAGGGCAGAAATCATTTCATCCCCTGGTTACCTAGTACATCCCTGATATATGCTGGAGTTTAATAAATGTTTGTTGTGATTCAAAAGGTTGTTTTTAAGTTGATAAGAACCATGACATTTATCCTCCAGAAACAATGTTATAAATAACAATCAGGTTCTCAGGTTAACTGACAACTCTCATTTAATCTACAATGATTAGATTAAATGGCACTAACGTGTAGGCCTGAGCCCCTGGGAGCCTTAAACTATTTTATCTTTGATTATTGAGTCTGGGGAAATCCTGAGTCTAATTTAACCTAGCCCTGAGTTTTCTTGTTCCCACTGTCAATCTGGGGAGGACATAAAGACAAGGGCTAGATTGGGTGGGAGTGTTCATTGGTAAAGATTTCTTAGAAGGAAATATGGCAGAATCCAGCGAAAAAATAATATATTCTTTTTTTTCATAATAAATTCTGGTTTATTTTTGGGTGATAAAGAAATAATATATTCTTCAAAGAAACTTTTTCATGGAAATACTCCTGCGTATGTGCTAACAAGGTAGTCATTGTTTGTTATAGTTTAAAAAATTGGAGACAAACGTAAGTGCCATTATCAGGGGTATAGTTCAATGAATTATGGTTCTTCCACTTGATGTAGCACCAAGCAGCTGTTGAAGAATGAGGTAGAGCTGTGTGTGCTGATGTCATGTCTTGTCAGTGTGGGGGAACCACATTGCAGAATAGTATGTGTGTCTGACTCCATGTGGATGAAAACGTGTGTGCATGCATCTACCTCTTTATGTCAAGGCATTCTAAAAAGACAGGAAGGAGCAGCACTAAACTGTTAATGGTGGCCAGTGGGTTGGAGAGTAAAAATGGGGTAGAATTGAAAGGGACTATCATATTTTACTCTATGTACCATAGTATTAAATGAATTTTTTTAAAAATAGAAATGTATCAGAGTTTTAGATGATTTTACATCAAATTTTTAAAATCAAGGGCTTGATGTATGCAAGGCACTACACTGAAAACAATTTTGACTGATTTGAAAGTGTAAAAATATGAAACTATACTCTTGAGGTTGAGAAGAGCAAAGCCTAAAATGTTTTCTAAATGTTATAAATAGAGTGAACTTATTCTACAAGTCTTTATTTAATATCTCCTGTTTGATGGGCACTGTGAGCCGTGCTGGGAGAGACAGAAGTGTGTGAAATAGTCCCAACTCTCCTGAACCTTGTAGCCCCTGGGAAATATACCATGTGTCTCAAGTTACAATGATGGCTGAGGAGGGCCTGAGGAATGACAGAGTGTCACAGATATGAATTGTGCCTCAGGATTTTTAAATTTTAAGCTCAGATTTTAAAAATGAATCCCCCATCTCACTTTTTATTTAATTATAGTTTCAGAATGTCATAATGTCTAATTTGTGGATTACCCTGGAGTCATACATAAGTAGTTCATAGAAAACTGGGACTACTTTTACACATTAAAAAGCAATGACAACAGTAGTAAACACACAGAATTTACATTGCCTGTCCAGCTTACAAATGTCACCTCTTCCTAGTCCCATCCATCCATCCATCTATCCATCCATCCGTTTATTCACTCATTCAACAAATATTTATTGAATGTCTGCTTTAGCGTTGCTCTAGGAGATACTGTATGTGTAATAGTAAAAAATAAAGTATTTTATTTTAGAAAACACATTTTAATATTTAAAAATACTGAGGGTCTCAAATAGAACAGTGTAATTCCTGTGCAGAAGTAAGGGGCAAATGTCATTAAAGCTTTGCTTATTGCATTTCTTTCTTATTATGCTCACAGGCTGATTTTATTTCTTATTATGCTATGACTGGATTTTAAAAATCTCTGCCAAAACACCTAACACATTGGGCATTTTTCCTGATAGTTAATGATTTGGGACTTAATAGAAATACATAATTAGAAAATAAATGTTAGCAAAGCCTGAGTTGATTTACAAGTTACTAAAGCAAAATAAAACATAAACCTCTCAACTTTTACTTCACCTTGAACATGTAGATGTTTAAAATATAGGCTGTCCAATTTTACAATTTCTAAAGTCTCTTCAGTGTCAATGTGTCAGGCTTTTATTTCTCATCTCAAAATAATTGTTGAAAGATATTGAGGATTGATCATAAGCAAGATTTCACAACCTTTTTCTTTCTTTTTAACTTTTTATTTTATATTGGAGTATAGTTGATTAACAACGTTGTGTTAGCTTCAGTTGTACAACAAAGTGATTCAGTTATACATATACATGTATCTATTCTTTTTCAAGTTCTTTTCCCAATTAGGTTCACAACCTTTTTCTTAATGGATCAGTACACTTTGATGTTTATATCATGAGATCATTGGTGAAGATGTTACAGTGGCCATTAATTGATAAAATCAATAGAACAGGGAATTTGGAGATGGAAAAGTCAAGGCTCTGCCGCTGCTATTTGGTGACTTCTGCAAATTACAACTGAACTCTCAGTTTGTTTTCTCAGCTACCAAATAGTGGAGGATTTATTAAAGGATTAAGCACAAATACACTAAAAATGCTTTAAAAGCTATAAATCACTACAGATATTTTGTGTTTGTATTCATTATAACATTACTCTAGATAAACAGCACTTATTAGAAACCAACAGTAGACATTATATTAGTGGTGAAACAGTATTCTCATGTCAGGAACAAAACAAGTATGTCTGTTTTCATCATCACTATTTTCAACATTGTTCTGTACTTCTAGACCAGCGTTGTCCAACAGAACTTTCTGCGGTGATGGCAATATTCTCTGTCTGTGCTGTTCAATATAGTAGCCACTGGCCACAAGTGGCTACGTAAATGTAAATAAATTACAGGAGAATTAAATTTAAAATTTAATTGCACCAGCACTTGCACTAGCCACTTTTCAAGTGCTCATTAGCCACATGTGGCTAGTGGCTACCATATTGGATAGTGCAAACACAGAACATGTCTCTCATTTTAGAAAACTTTATGGGACTAGAAGTTCTATTTGTTTATAATTATAGAATAATGTTTAATTATTACCACATATCTATCCACCAATCTATTTTATTTTTTATGCATTTTAAAGTTACAGACATCAATATACTTCTCCCCTAAACTCTTTAGCATGTGTATCATTAACTATAGTTCAGCACTCATTTATGCTTCAACAGATAAAATTTTACATACAGTGAAGTGCATAAATCTTAGAGTATTAATAATTATTGACAAGTGAATACATCTGTGTAATCCAAAACCTAGCAAGATATAGAACATTACCATCACCCCCCATGTTTCCTGATTCTTCTTCCCATTCATTCTCTGCCTCCAACTCCAAATTCTGATTTTTTCAATATAAACTAGTTTTGTCTGTTCTGGAACATCACATCAGTAAATCAAACTTCACGTATTCTTTTGTATAAGGCTTCTTTGACTTATAATGTTTTTGAAATGCTTTTGAAATTCATCAGTGTTTTTCCATATATTGATACTATATATCAATACCTTTATATTGTTGAGTTGTATTCTACTATTGTATTATACCATAGTTTATCTGCATTCCTGCTGATAGACACCTAGTTGCCAGTTTGGGCTATTATCAGTAGAGCTTCTGTGAATATTCTCATGCAAGTCTTTTTGTGGACCTGTTTTCATTTTTCTAGGAATGGAATTGCTAGATCATAGCATAAGTATATGTTTGTTTGCTGCTAATGTATGGGATTAAATTGATTTTTGTATATTTACCTTTATAGTATGACTTCGCTAAATTCACTTATTAGTTTTAGTAGCTTTTGTAGATTCTTAAAAGTTTTCTATTGTAAACAATCATGTCATCTGTGAAAAGAGACCCTTTACTTCTTCCTTTCTGATCTATATAATCTTTATTTCTTTTTCTTTCTTTATTGCACTGGTGTTCAATAGAAATGGTGAAAGTGACCATCCTTGCTTTGTTCCTTATCTTAGGGAGAAAACATTCAATTTTTCACCACTAAATAGTATGTTAACCGATTATTTCTATAGATGCCCTTTATCAGATTGAGAAAGTTACTTCTAATCCTAATTTGCTGAAAAAAAATTTTTTTTAATAAATTTATTTATTTATTTTTGGCTGTGTTGGGTCTTTGTTGCTGCGTGTGGGCTTTCTGTAGTGGTGGCAAGCGGGGACTGCTCTTTTTTGCGGTGCGCCGGCTTCTCATTGTGGTGGCTTCTCTTGTTGCGGAGCATAGGCTCCAGGCGCGCGGGCTTCAGTAGTTGTGGCACATGGGCTCAGCAGTTGTGGCTCGGGGGCTCTAGAGCACAGGCTCGGTAGCTGTGGCGCACGGGCTTAGTTTCTCCACAGCACGTGGGATCTTCTCAGACCAGGGATCGAACCCGTGTCCCCTGCGTTGGCAGGTGGATTCTCAACCACTGCGCCACCAGGGAAGTCCCAAGATTTTCTTTAAATGTTTGATAAACTTCACCAGTGAAGTTATCTGGGCCTGAAGTTTTCTTTGTGGGAAAGAATTTGATAACCAAGTCAGTTTCTTTAATAGATATAGAACTAGGCATGTTTTCTATTTCATGTTGTCTCAGTTTTGGTAATCATATATTTTTCGAGATACTTGCCTATTTCATGTAAGTTGTTGAATTTACTGATATAAAGTTGTTCATTATATTCTTTTATCTTTTTAATGTCTGCAACTTCTGTAGTGATATCACCTCTTTATTCCCAATATTGGTAATTTGTGTTCTATCTTTTTTTCTTGACCAGTCTACCTACAGGTTCTCCCTTCCCAGTTTTTTTTTTTTTTTTTTTTTTTTTTTTTTGGAGTATAGTTGATTTACAATGTTGTGTTAGTTTGTGCGGTACAGCAAAGTGAATCAGTTATACATATACTTATATCCACTTTTTTTTTTTTTTAGATTCTTTTCCCTTATATGCCATTTACAGAGTATTGAGTAGAGTTCCCTGTGCCCAGTTTTTTTTATGAGGAGCTTTTTAGATAAATTATCTAGTGCTGTATAAATCACCCAAAGCTTAGTGGTTTAAAAAAGTAGTATTCATTTAATACCTCTCACAGTTTCTCTATGTCAGGAATTCAGGAGTGACTTGGATACCCAGTCCTGTCTTGGAGTCTCTGTTAATATTGTGATCAGGTGTCATTTGGGACTTCAGTCATGTGAAGACTTGAGTAGGGCCAGAGGATTCACTTCCCAAGTGACTCATTCACATAGCTGGCAAGTTGGTGTTGACTATTGACAGGAAACCTCAGTTCCTCTCCATGTTGGCCTCTACACATGTCATGGTAGCTGGCCTCATGTGCTTGCCAATCTTTGATTGTGAGGTTATATATGCTTACTTTTAATCTGTGGGAATCCTGTGGACCTAAATTAGGGAGGCTTTCTTCCAGAGAGAATTTGGTCTGCTTTTGCCAGGAACCATTACTGAAGTGGCCTGAAGTAAGAGAGTTCAGTTCGGTGCCCCCCCGCCCCCGTCTACCGCTAGCCTGAGGATTAGAATCCTGGTTTCAGTGATGCTAAGGATTTTTCCCTTGTGGGTTACCTCGTATTTATCATTTGTTTACTGATCACTGCTCCCAGTTCTGATTTCATTTCTTGGTTGTTGGGTTTTTATTGTTTTGTTTGGTGAACAAACAAAATTTCCCTTACTTATGGGGATCTCAGCATGTATTTGAAGGTATTTTTTACCCAGGATCTAATTGTTTTGTAGTTGAAGGGTCTTTCAAGGAATATGGTCCAGCATATTGCTAGAACAGAAATATCCCATTCACTCTCCAGTTTACTTCAAGTCTGGCTTTTTTCTTTACCCTCCAGTTTGCCAAGGTTGACAGTAACCCCCTTGTTAACAAACCTAGTATATTTTCACTCAGCCTCTCAGCAGTATTGACACAGCTGACCATTCATTTATTCTTTCATCTAGTATGAGCCAAGTACTGTTTTGGATTCTAGAATGAACAGAACAGACAAAAATTCTAGAGATAGGAAACAGGCAGTAAACAATAAACATAATAAACAGATATATAAGGGACTTCCCTGGCAGTCCAGTGGTTAAGCCTCCATGCTTCCACTGCAGGGGACATGGGTTCGACTCCTGATCAGGGAATTTAGATCCCGCACGCTACGCTGTGCTGGCACAAAAAAAAAACAACAAAATCAAAACAACAACAAAAAAGGATATATAAAAAGTCAAAAGGTAGTAAATGCTTTTAACAAAAATTGGAGCAGGGCAGAGGGCCTCAGGAATCCTGAAAGAGAGGTTGAAATTTTTAAAGGGGCAGGAAGAGTAAGCCTTATTGAGAAAATGATATTTGAGGAAATACTTGAAGGAGGTAACAGAGTAGTCCATGAGGATATGTGAAGGAAGAACATTCTAGGTAGTGAGAACAACCAGTGTAAACTCCTGAAGCAGGATTGTGCCTGTGTTTTCAGGAAGAGGTCCAGTGTAGCTGGAACAAAGTGAGCATGGGAGATGTAATAAGAGGTAAGATCAGATAGGGAAGGGGGGCTGGCAAATCATGTCAGAGCCTGTAGGACACTATAAAGACTGACTTTTACTGAGATGGGAAGCCATTTTTTGAGCAGAGTTATGATATGAACTGACTTTTTTTTTTTCTGCCACACTGCACGGCTTGCAGGATCTTATTCCCAACCAGGCAACCAGGGATTGAACCCGTGCCCCCTGCAGTGGAAGCACAGAGTCCTAACCACTGGACAGACAGAGAATTCCCTGAACTGACTTGTTTTTAAATGATCCCTCTGGCTGTTTACTGTGTTGATAGAAAGCCATAGGAGATCAAGGGTGGGAAGGAGATCAAGGAGATCAGGAAGACCACTTGAGATGCTATTGTAGCCATCTTTCTCCTTGATCCTTTTTCCTCTCTTGGGTCCATTACTGTATCTCCAGATTTTTCTCTTGCCTTGCTAGCTGTTTCCTTCTCTAGTTCCTTTTCCAGCACATCTTCTCCAATTTCCAAATGTTGGAATACCTCAGACTTGGTCCTAAGATCCTTCTTGTATCTAGGTCCATTCACTGGTGATCTCATGCAAACCTCTAGATTTTAATGGCTTTAATACCTATGATTTATGCTTGTAATGCACAAACTTGAGAGATTCAGCCCGGAGCTCATACTCATAAACCCAGTAGCCTACTTGCTATCCAAACTTGAACTCTTCACTTCTTGCCAAACCTTTCCTCTCCTAATCCAGGCTTTCACACCCCAGTAAATGACACTATATTTGCTCAAGCCAAAAAACAGTCATCCTTAATGCCTCTCTTTCCTTCATTTCCACCAGTCCATCAGCAGGATGTGTTTTTCTATCCCTGAATGGATGAGCTATTTCCTCCACAATGCTATGTGTCAAATAACTTCAAAAATCTCAATGGCTTAAACAACGAATATTTATTTTTCTCACTCACAGTACTGTAGGTCGGTTGGTGTTTGGCTGAGTTTGCCTGGGCTTGGCCTACTTGACTGCAGGCCGCAGGATGGGTTGGGATCTGTGTGTTCATTCTGGGACTCAGGCTGAGGGGCAGCAGCTACCCCAGGGATGACCACATGGTGATATCAGAAGCTCGGGAGGGAAAACAAGTCAGCTGGCACATTTCAAGCTTCTGCTCACATCACTTCCCATTGGCTGAAGCAAGTCACATAGACAAGCCTAAAGCTAAGGAGTGGGAAGTACACTATATCCACTATGAGGCCACAGCAAGGGGGTGGCTGTATAGTATATTATGGGGATTGAAGAATTGGTACTAATTATTCAATTACTCAGTCTCCCACAACCTCCTGAAGAATTGTATCCCTCTCCAAATCCGCTATTAGCCTTCATCTCTTGCCCCAGACAGCTATCTCTGTTTTCATCATACCTAGAACAATGCCTGGCATTAGTATATGCTCAGTAAAAAGGTATTGAATAGGGCTTCCCTGGTGGCGCAGTGGTTGAGAGTCCGCCTGCCAATGCAGGGGACACGGGTTCGTGCCCCGGTCTGGGAAGATCCCACATGCAGCGGAGCGGCTGGGCCCGTGAGCCATGGCCGCTGAGCCTGTGCGTCCGGAGCCTGTGCTCCGCAACGGGAGAGGCCACAACAGTGAGAGGCCCGTGTACCACAAAAAAAAAAAAAAAAAAAGGTATTGAATAAACAACTCCCAACTGATCTTCCTGGTTACATTCATCACTCTTCAGTCTCTTTCTACGTAGCAGCCAGGGTGGGGTTTTAAAACCATAAGTCCTATCTATGATATAATAAAAAGAAATATATTTGGCCTTTGTCCCAAGTTCCAGGCACACAGCTACTAAATTTCTTGGAATTTCTTGAGTAATAAGAGTGATAGGAGCATCTTTTATTCTAATGACATGACTCTTGGTGGGTTCTAGATAGCTTCAAGGTGGGGGCTGGTTGCCAGAAAGACCAAACCTAGATTAAAGGCTTGTAATTTTCAGCCCCACCTCCTAACCTCAGGGGAGGGGAGAGGGGCTGGAGATTGAGATCAATCACCAATAGCCAATGATTTATTCAGTCTTGCCTATGCAATGAAACTTCCATAAAAACCCCTAAAGGATAGGGTTCAGAGAGCTTCCAGGGTGGCGAACACATTGAAATGGTGTTCACTGGGAGGGTGGTGTGCCTAGAGAGGGCATGGAAGCTCTCTGACCTTTCCCCCGTACCTTGCCCTATACATCTCTTCCGTTTGACTGTTTCCGAGTTGTATTCTTTATAATAAACTAGTAAACATAAGCAACATGCCTTCCTGAGTTCTGTGAGCCATTCTAGCAAATAATTGAACCTGAGAAGTGGGTCGTGGGAACCCCAGATGTACAGTCGGTTGGTCAGAAGTACACGTGGCAACTTGGGACTTGCAAACTAGTTTCTAGAGTGGGGGCAGTCTCGTGGGACTGAGCCCTTAACCTGTGGGGTCTGCACTAGCTCCAGGTAGTTAGTGTCAGAATTGAATTGTAGGACACCCTGTTGATGTCTGCAGAGAACTGGAGAATTGCTCGGTGTGGAAAAACCCATACACATTTGGTGTCAGAAGTGTTGTGAGTAAAAACAGCTCAGACTATCATATTAGTCCCAACTTAAAACCCTGCCGTGGGTTCCCTTTGCTCTTGAACTCCTTACAATGGTCTTTATAAAGGCATCTCTTATCCAGCCAGGCCTGGCTCTCCAAACAATAGCATCTGGTACCACTCACTTCTCTCTGGCTAACTGCCCTTTTCTTCCTCAAATATTCCAATGCTTTTCAGCTGCAAGACCTTTGTACTTGCTGTTCCTTCTGACTGGAATGCTTTTTCTCAAGATCCTGGCATGCTAGCTTTCTCTCATCCTCAGCTTCAGCTAAAATGTCACCTCCTTAGAGAGGCCTCCCTGACCATCAATACTCTCTTCCCATTCCACCTCTACCCCTGTTATGTTTTATCACCATCACCTTGTTTATTCCTTTCATTGAGTTTATCACTCTCTAAAATTACCTTGTTTTGTTTATCACTAATCTCTAGCACCTAGAATGGTATCTGGCACAGGTTAAGTGCTATATAAAAATTCATTATATGAGTATATGAGAAAACATTTCCTCCACATTTTAAAAGAAATTCTTTGCTATCTTTTATTTCCATCTACTCATCCATATATAAAATGTTATAAGTAAGTCCAGATAAAATCAACTCAGGAGAAATAAAAATATTGCAATGTTTGTGTTCGTAAAGAAGAAATTAGGGACTGGAGTTGCTTCAGCCTGTGTTGTGGCATCCTTGAAACTTGTGCCTCTAGGACACTAATCTGTGGGGTTGAAGGTCTCAGTGAGGCCTCCTTCCACCTCCCTTACCTGACTTACCTTTTCTCTTTTTCCATTCTCATCCCTAGTTAATGTACGAGATTATTTACTTATTTACAATTATTGTTTGTTGCCTGTCTCCCCACTCCCACGCCCGCTGTGAGCTTCATGGGCACATGAAGGCAAGAATCCTATTCTGTTTTTTCTGGTACTCAGTAGATGTTCACCCAACTGCGGGATGAATGGATGAATGCATGAATGTTTCAAAGGAGAGAAAGGAATCTGGGAGGTTCTGAATCAATCTCTTCCTCCAAGTCTTCCCAGAGTAAGGTCACCCTTACCATTGCACAGTCTACCTCCCAAGACACTACAGGCAAAACCTCCACAAGGTATAAATGTTTTACTAGTTTATTCATTGTCAGGATGGCTTTACTTGTATATTTATAAATCTATCTTGTGTGCCTGTTGATGCTTTGTGTGTGGATCCTTTATTCACTCTAGAGCTAGTGTAAGGAGGAATTTAGCTTGGTATTTATGACATTGTGATAGGAAGTGACATCATGATAGGGCAAAATCTGATGAAGTTGAGCTCAGTCCTGTAGAGGCTGTTTCCTCTATGACACAGACTACTTTTCCTCTTCCCACAAGAAAAGCCTAATAGTTGTTTAAATGCTGGATAAAGCTGAGCAGTTAAATTTATCATCAAGAAGGTATTGGAAGAAGAGGAGCAGGAGAGTACAAGAACTAAAAGTGTCACAACTTTGGTAGGAAGTGGCCACTTCAGAATCTTCCCAATTAGCAGGTGTGTTTCTCTTTTAATTTCATGTTTTCTTAGGATGATGGCATTAAAATATTCTGTTCTTGGTTATTTTTCACAAACCTTATTGTCCTCATGAAAACCCTCCAGTCCCTCAAAATATCAACAGAGAGAAATTTTTCTTTAAAAGATAAACTGTTTTTTTTTTCTTTGAAACAACTATGTTGGGAGAGAAATTCTTCCTTTAGTTTCAATAGTCATACTTTTTAGTTGCTTGGAGGCGGTTACATATGAATCTTCATATAAACTTGTATCTCTCTCATTTAAAAGAAAAGATGAAAGAAGAGAATTAGCTCATTAATTATTTAAAATACTTGGTGCAACTGTTCCTTATGAATTAATCGAGGCACTTGGAAGACAATTAAACTCAGTGTTAATAACATTGCCAACCTTTTCCAGTATGCTGCACTCCAAATACTATTGTGTTTTCTTTGACAACATTCACTATTACATATGCATGTGAAAAACAGGCCTTTTCATCAGAATTACTATAATAGCATTAAGGGATTATTATTTTTTCCAATTTCTTTGGAAGAAAATTCACTTAAATTAGATTATTTATTACTTGACTGCTCTCCTTTCTTGCCTGTATTAGGTAACTGGAGTTCATGAAAGTATAAACTTCAGAATAAAAAGCATGATTTTATACATTAATGATTTCAAATAAAAGAGGAGTGTTAGTCTGTGCATCACTTCTTTTCGAGAAAGTTAAGTCTGTGTTCTGCTTAGGAGAGATAACACTTTTTGTCCCTGTACGTGGCCCCCCTGGTGTAACCATTAGTTGCTAATTACTTGCAAACAAATAAACAATTAACTCCTGGAGCTGCTGGCTGGACCAGTGTTCATTGACATGCTAAAACTTTCTAAGACGGGATTTTAATTAGTGACGTTCTAAATCCAGCCCCCATCGTCAGCGGAGCCATAAGGTGAACTGCAGGAAGGTTCAGCCCGGTACACGTGGGGCAGAGCCAGCCAGGGAGGAGTGGAGAGGCCAGAGCTATAGCTCTGTGCAGCCCACACGAGGATGTCTCCCAGCCTTCAAGAAGGTGCTCGGCTTGGGAAAAGCAAACCCCTGCCCTGCTCCTTTTCAATTGAGAGCATCTTAGGACTGGACCAGAAGAAAGACTGTGTTCCATCAATGAAACCCCACAGGCCCTGGGCAGAGACCTGCGGCTCTTCAGGTACGCCACAACTTAATTTTTAAAATTCTTTGTTAATTAGTTTGCAATGTTTAATTTGACCTTTTTTTCGTACTACATAGACTTAGAGAAAAACTGCAATTTCATCCAATTACATAATTGAAGAATCTAGCACTTTTAATGCCTCCAGCTGAGTCCTATGGGAAATAAAAAGAACATCGGCCTTAGATCCAAGTGGATATGAAGTTCACCCACAGGAAATGCCAAGAACCTTCATTTTCTTCAGAAGATCTCTGGGTGTATTTGCCATATCAGATATTCTAAATCTCTTTTCACTGAAAATTAAATGACATTCAGAGGCCAAAATATGTCCTCTATCAGCAAGGCAGGGTTTTCATTTTTGTTTGCTTTTTGGATTTTGGTCGATGAAAGGTCAGTTCTGTGAAACCCAGAAGAATTCTACTAGGAAAATTAAAGACAAGTTCCTGAAATTACTTCTTATAGAACTTTGTGGAATATAGAATTGGACATCTAAGGTGGGATTTATTTTTCTGTTTTTAGGGAAAGAGGTTAACCTATGTCTACATGTCCCGAGTCTTCCTAATGGGATCTCATTACCTTGTACTGTGGATCACTCAGTGCCGGAAGAAAGTGTTTTGAAATATGAAGATTACTTTTCACCCTCAGAAAGACTTTCTTTGAAAAGAGAGTTGAGTTGGTATAGAGGCCGAAGACCCAGAACCGCTTTTACTCAAAACCAGGTAGGAAGTTTTTTCAACCAACGATCGTAATACAAAGGCTTTAACTGACACCCTGTTGGGCAAAAGCCTATCCACCTTGGGATCTCAGTTTAGAATCCTAATTAATGAAACAATAGACTGTCTCTATCTCTCTCTCTTTAACAGTTTCTGGATAGTAATTTTTTTAAAAAAGGCATACAGATTAATTGCCCAAGATTTAAATGCAATTATGTTGCTATACAAATTAAAGTCTATTTTATGATAACATACCAAAGATCAACACTTTAAATAACTGTTTCCTTATTCTTAGATTGAAGTGTTGGAAAATGTCTTTAGAGTAAACTGCTATCCTGGCATTGATATCAGAGAAGACTTAGCTCGAAAATTGAACCTAGAGGAAGACAGAATCCAGGTAATTTTTTAATTTAGTTATTACTCGTGGTAATTAAAATGTTAAGAATAATAAAATAACATTTCTCAGATCTGTTTTCTTTTTCCTTAATTTTAGATCTGGTTCCAAAATCGGCGTGCAAAGCTGAAAAGATCCCATAGAGAATCACAGTTTCTCATGGCCAAAAAAAATTTCAACACAGATCTCCTGGAATAGATAGAAAACTAAACATGGGGAATTATCTTCCAATTGTGGAATATAAAGAATCAATGGGGATATCAAGTGTTAAAAATGTGATGTTTTCTTTTCTGTGTTTAATCTGAGTATTGTCTTTTTTTTCTGAAAATATATTGTAAATAATTACTATTATAACATGGTACCTATTATACTTGGGCACTTTTAGTTACAATAAAGGCCTTTCCTATATATTTTAATAAACATTTTCAGAAAAAGCCAGCTATTTTTTGTGAGCAAATTTAATCTAATAAATTAGTTTGCTAAAATCAGTAAACTCATGACTAATTGACTCCACAAATGGATTCCATTTACAAAATAATTCAAGTCAAATAATCTGAAGAATGGCACAAAGGTGTGATTTGTTTCAATAAGTTTCCTTCAACTGCATTTTGAAACATTATACTTAAATATATTAGTGTGATTTATTCGTGAATCTTTTGTTCCTTTTGATTTCTGGCAGAAAGCAGTGAGAATTTCTCACCATATATCAATACAAATCCGTATAGCATTCCAGTTTCAAGTTGTTTTTTTTTAAAGCAAAGTTATTATTGCCAAAGTAGAGATGTAAAATCATGAGTTGTCTTATTCATGCCATTAGTATTGCATTGCACAAAAGAACTGAGCTACAAATAAATGCAAATTTTAAAATGTTTTTCTAGTCCACTTAATGTTGTACTTTACTTGCATTCATCAAAGTAAGAATGATCATCTGGCTTGTATCTATTTCCAGTTTAGTGATTTCCAATCACCTGTATATTTTGTTACAAGTAATATATATGTTGACTGAGGAGGTAAGATAACTCTCCTGCCTTTTGTATATGTTCTGACATTGTCACTGGAAATAATCAGGGCACTTTCTGGGCCAAAACTGTATTTTCTTTGCATTTGCCACTGTACCTGCCAGTTAAAGACAGGAATAAGATAAGATGCGTCACAAGGGAGTCCTGCCACTGGAGATCTGGGTATTTATTTTCCAGTTAATTGACGGAAGGCCAAAGTGGGTGTTCTTTTTGATATGAGCTGGAGAACGCTGACTTTGTTTCCTAGAAGCTGTATTTCAAGTTTGCCCATTTGGATTGAATTCTCCCTTGCTTGCCTTTTTTTCCTTCCTATTCCTCTGCCCTTCTTTTCTCTTCTGGTAATGACCAGAGTAGACTAATTCTTGTTGAATTATTGAGTTTCTGCCCATTATATATTTTTTTCTTTCATTTTTTAATTGCATGGAAAAGACTAGAGGAGTTTGTATCTTATTGCTGAGGAAAAGTACCATGACTCAGATTTTAGAGGTTTTAAAAAATCATTTTCTGAGAACAATTTGGGGTAGAGAGCTCTGTGTCCCAACAGCTGGTCAGCAGTAAGCTGTGCTTATCCTGTTTCACTATTGCTGAGATGGAGAGAGAGGAGGAAGAGAAGGGCAGCAGGGAAGTAACTGGAAGAGCAGAAGCATTAAATGTTTTCCAAGAAGTCTGTGCTGTCACCCTGTGGGGCCACTTTTTCTAACATAAAGATCTGCTTTCAGTAATATTATAAAATTCAAAGCACTATTTATAAAATATATTAGTCACAATTTATCCACCAAGAGCTTTCTTTGCTCTTCGTAGGTTCCTATGAAATCATATTAAGGTGGAGGACTAGAAGTCACCAGGAGTGGGTTTGAGGGGAAAGGATCATGCGATGGGTAAGCTTTTTCAAATAGCCATTTATTTTAATCCCAAAGGTCATGTTTACATACTGTAAACAATTCAAGCATTATAGAAGTAGAGTAAAACTTCCCTCAAATCTCATCCTTCACAGATAACCATCATTAAACATTTTTGTAGATCTTTCTGTGTATAAAAGCACATATATATCTATACATGTATATACACACATGTGTATATGTTTGTTGTTTTTGCTGTTGTTATTTTTTATAATGTCATCAGACTTGACATTCTGTGCATCTTTCTAACATCTTGCAGTTTCGGAGATATAGCTCTGTCTCCATCTTAATGTTTGCTTGGCTTAGCAAGTCCTGTGTATAACTAACTATTTCACAATGTTAATATTCAAGTATTTTTGAACTAGTACTTTTCACAAATTGAGATTTTTCAAAGAGTAATCATAGGTTATCTAGAATTTATCTAAAATTAAACCTAACCCCCAAATGTGAGAAGTATGAGGATTCTGTATAAAATTACAGACTTTAGAAAAAAATGAAACAGCATCACAAACATTGATCAACAACTAGAAGTGCAATTAAACTTTTTTTTTTTTTTTGGCCACACTGCACAGCATGCGGAATCTCAGTTCCCCCACCAGGGATCGAACATGTACCCCTTGCAGTAGAAGTGTGGAGTCTTAACCACTGGACTTCCAGGAAGTCCCTAAACTATTTTTTTTTTTTTTTTTTTTTTGCGGTACACAGGCCTCTCACTGTTGTGGCCTCTCCCGTTGCGGAGCACAGGCTCCAGACGTGCAGGCTCAGCGGCCATGGCTCACGGGCCTAGCTGCTCCGTGGCATGTGGGATCTTCCTGGACCGGGGCACGAACCCGTGTCCCCTGCATCGGCAGGCAGACTCTCAACCACTGCGCCACCAGGGAAGCCCCCTAAACTATTTTTTAATTATACAAACTTACCATATCTATAAAAAGTCTGGTGAGGAGAGAAATGTAGTAACTCTAGAATATCATTATCTCATTATTTTCCAGTGACAGCTTAATATAACTGATTTATGTGATTCTAAAATTCAATTTTGTGTATAATTGAAATAGTGTTTATAACCAGTTATGTATTTATAACTGAAATCATTAATAATAGAAATTATGTATCTATAACTAGAACAAGTAACATTTAGAAGTCAGAAAAAATTAAATATAGAATTTGTAATATTAAAGAAGTAACTATGAATGTAATATGCATATCCTTTTATATTTTCAGATACTGATAACAATATTATTAAATATTGTGAAGTGAGTTCATAATATGTAAGAATATTCAAGAAGTAAGATAATATACAAAATCACTAGTATATTTCCCCTAAAATCATTTCCAAAAACCTAAAAGATAAAAGGCTGATCTTGTTAAAGGAAATAATGGGTCAGTAACTCTCTTTAACAATTAAAATTGCTAGTAAATTGGAGAGAATATGATGATATTCAAGGGAAAAACTGGACTTCAGCTTTGAGGAAAAATCAAGCAAGATGAAAATGGAAATGGAAACCCCAGATAAAATTGTCTTTCCCTCAAAACACGAAGGCTCTCTCTAATCCACAGCTTAACTCTGCTGCAAGTAATTCCAAGCCTTTGTCTCCATTAATGCCTAGGACAAGGTGAACAGTAGTAACAAATCAAACTAATGCAGTCAGGCTAATACCTGGAGCGTCTCTATTATCTGTCGACTGCCTAAATAAGGTTATTTGGTCTCCCGTAATGGCATTTGTCTCTTGTGAAGCCAGCCAGACAAAGCCCGTCACTAACGAGTGCTGGTGGAAACAATGGCTGTGTGTGCTGGTGGTCAACTTTTGAGTTAATCAGTGTTAATAGCCGCTTTCACCCCCTGCATCTTGTCACACATTTATGTGAGTGGCATAAATCCCCCATTACCAAACCCAACACACACCATCAACCTGGGCCTTATGCTTACTTCTAGTCTGTTTGCTGTATGCTAGTCCATTTATTGATACTTGACGTGGAACCCAAATCAAAGTACGACAAATAGTGACTTGCTATCTCCATTTCACTGAGCCCCATAGGACTAAAAGACCCTCCATGTGCCTTTGGCTAAATTTAATGTTCATCTTGACTGTTCTGTCTCCTGCTGGGGCACCAACCACAGCAGCAGAGCAGCCAAGGCAGCTCTTGGTGGCTCCCACACTCTATATTCCATTAGACTCACCTTTTCCATTTTCCTCCCTCCTATTCTCTTGTTTTCCACCCTTTTCCTTTTTTGCCTGCTAATGCCTTGGTAAGCTTGTTGGTGTCAACAGGCTTTACTGCCTCCAGCAAATGAACTTTCAGCCTAAAAACTTTATTGCTTACCTTCAGTCTAGTAAAGAGTCACCAACATGTAGGAACTTAGAGTTTGTTCTCTTCCTCCAGGCTTCCATGGGTGGCCTAGTGGGCTATCTTCTTTATTTAGCATTTTATGGCTGGGTGATTTCAGTGAAATAAATGATACCATAGTTTATGTCCTATTTACCACATTGTAAGCTTGAAAAACTATGCACCTATTATATCTAGTGTTGGTCAGGAAATTGCATAACAATTTGTCATTTTTATGAGGCCCAACCACTTTGATGGTTATTTATGGATTTGTGTTGTGCCACCAGCACTGCTCTTCCTTGATCTCTCTAGTTCAGTCAAGTCAGTCAATCAAAACATACTCATTGGAGGCAGCCTAGCCCTGTAGTCAAAAATTGGGCTATTGTCTGGTCACCTGGCTTCAAACCCCAGCAGCTATTTGACTTTGGGCCAGTTACTCAATCTCTTTAAGCCTCAGTTTCCTCATCTATAAAATGGGGATAATAATGGGACCTATTTCATAGAATCATTGGGGCAATTAAGTGAGTTAATAGATAAGACTTAGACTAATGCCTGGCACATATAAAACACTCAGTAAATGTTAGCTCTTGTTATAATAATGTGCTAGAGATAATGTGCTAGGGAATATAGAAGTAAAGGCAGTGGTCTAGAACAGTGTTTTCATGTCTGGAACAATGTACGGCACATATTAGGTTCCAAATCAATAGTCATAGAGCAAATGAAAACAGTTCTTGGTCTCCAGGAACTCACCATATGGTGGAGAGAAAACCTATTCAACGGTTATTTAACAAATATTTATTCAGTGTCTGCTGTGAGCCAGTCACTGTGTGAGGCTTTAGGGAAGGAGTGGTGAACAAGTCAAACAAGGTCTCTGCTGTTTTAGAACTTAGCATACCCAGTGCCCAGCACAGTCAAGGCAAGTAGTTGGCCCACGATAGATGGTGAATGAGTGAATGAATGAATGACACAGAAAAAAAGGGAAGTATATAATTAGGGACTAAATTAACGTGTGTAGATGGTTAGGACTACTGTAGACTATAGGAGGGGAAGGATCAGAGAGATGTGTAAAGATCAATCCTCAACTTGTTGCCCCTACTTGAATGCATCTGGGAAAAGGCTAAGGCTTAATGTGGGAAGGAGCTGGGTGTTGGTGGAAGGGTGAGGGAACAATACATGAGAAGACTCAAAACCTGGACAGCATGAACAGTGGCTTCCTTAGGGTAGCAGGTGCCTATTGGCAGGGCCAAATTCATGGCCGTGGAACCCACGCAGTTACACAGGGCCCTGTGCTCAGAAGGGCCCTGCATTTGGTTTCATGCTCTGCTGTTGCCATTTTGAAATTCTTAAGTTTTTGACCAAGAGGTGCCACATTTGCGTTTTGCACTGAGCCCCTAAAACTCTGTAGCCAGTCCTCCCTGTTGGAGGTAGATACAGGAAAAGGCCAAGGAAGTAAAATTTGATATGGTGGTAAATAGCCACATTTGGCTATTGAACTAGTGTTGCAGCATGGCTTAGGAAGATAGAAGCAGGACGCAGGGAGAAGAAAAAGGCTGGATTGAGGGGATCAACCTATCTGCAGTTGAAGTATGTGCTTTTGAAGTTGTTGAGGGCCTGGATGAGGGTGGGGTGGTGAAGATGGAAAGAAAAGGGGAGATTATAGAGAGAAGGGAACTTCGGCAGGTTTTGAAAACTAAGTATGTGGGAAAAGGAGAGAAGAGTGAATTAAAAGTGCTGCAAGCTTTGGGACGTTTGAAGATTGCTAAATATGCAAGAACTGGATCATATTTAGCCCACAACTTACACACTCAGGCAGCAAACTTTACTTACCCATTTTTACTTCTGATGTTATCATGAGAAAAATGTTTTCTTAGCAATTTGCAAAGTAATCCCTGCAAATAATTTTGCAAGTAATTATCATCCTACGAGTAATAACAGTAACTCTGCTGACAAATTTTTCTCATGATCTACAATTCTTTGATTGCTGTGTGGTTTTCCCACTGTGCTCTAGCTTTCCAAGAGGGTACCAAAGCTTTAAAACATTTGAAAATCATTCTTACTAGGAGGTGAACAATAGAGAAAAATGTTAGAAGTATTTTAACAAGGCAAAAAATTCCTGCAAAATTAAATGAGATCCAAAATGGTTGTGTGTGTGTGTGTGTGTGTGTGTGTGTGTTAGATATAATATGCATGGAAATTGAAATTTAGGGAAAATTTTACTTTTTTGATGAGTTATCTCAAAAATTCAAACTGTATTCAGAAAATTAATAACAAAGCTTTTAAGTACCTTTAAAGATGACATTGCTTCTTTGCACTATTACTACAAAAATGAAAATCTTTTAATTATTGCTTGTTTTACCTCATCCTAACATTGAGTAGAATAACTTTTTTTAACTTTTGCTAATTTCATAGATTAATATTGGTTTCTCGTTATTTTAACTTGATTTTTTGAGGTTTAACTTTTTGTATGTAAACTGATATCTTGTATTTTCTCACTTGGTCAATCCTACTTCACCTATATCTTTTCTAGCAGTCTGTGGTATGTTGAATCATTGTTCACAATTCTTCATGCCCTCCATATTTTAAAATTATTCGTCCATATTCTTTGCCATGTGGCCTCCCAGTGCCACTCATTATTGAGAGCACAGTATATTTTCCCATCCCATTGATGTTGGGTTTGGTCATGTGATTTTCTTTAGCCATTGGAATGTAGAGAGAAGTGATACTATCCCAGTTCTAGGATGAGGCTTCAAGAGACAGTATATCTTTCTCCTCGCCTACTTGCCTTCTGCTATTGCTAAGACAGGAACATACCCAAAGTAGCAGCTACCCCTTTAGGCTGGGCTCCAAATTGAGAGTCGTGAAGCAGACCTGAACCCAACCTGCAGTCTGCAACCAAGCTCAGCCAACCCGCCTACATTCTCCCCAGTCCCAGACCTGTGAGAGAGTTTTCAACCACCGAGTATGAGGGCTTATAAAAACAGCATTACTGTACTAGTACAGAGTCTGATAACTTTTCTTGTTGATTTTTAGCAGCTAGTTATATAGTAAACATTTGATTACCATATTTTAACTCATAACTTCTTAACATTTGCCCTTTTTGCAGATAGAAATTTAAATTTTTTAGACAAATATCAGTCTTTTCCTTTATGATTTTTCCCACTGCTTTATCTGACACCTTCCCATTCCTGTGATCACCTAGTGTTCTTTTCATTTATTAAGTTATTTCGATGGTTTTTAGATCTGTTATTTTTTTTTAGTCCATCATATCTTTTTGCATAATGAATAGAATGAATAGAACAAGCCTCCTCACCAAAGTCATAAAGGTGAAAGATGATGATACTAATAATATAAACAATAATTAATACCACCATTTATTAGGTGCCCGCTACAAACTAAGCAGTATGGTATTTCACATGAATTATCTCATTTAATTTTCATAACAGCTCTGCAAGGTAGATATAGTCAACCCACTTCAAAAATAAGGAAACCTAACCCAGATATTTTTATTGTGGTTTATTATCCTCATTTTACAGATGAGCAAACTGAGAGATACCGAAAGACTAAATAACTTTCAGGGCCACACAGCTAGCAAGTGGCTTAGCCAGGATTCAGGCAGGGCAAGTTCTGTCCATCTCCAGAGTTGCCTCCCCACACTAAGCCTTCCAGCAGACATAGTCACAGTCAGATGTCAATACCTAGAAAAATACACTGAAATTTTATTTTCTTCCATTCTTTTTTTGGGGGGGTGGCAGTATGAAATATGAGTGTTTGATAGCTAAGGTAATCAACATCTCTTAAGTTCCAAGAATCCCTTAGAAATAATACATTCTCCAAATATAAGTGGTATTTTGGCTAGAGAATAGGTACATCCTTGTGTGTATAAATATTAAACCTTACAATTTAGATTTAACAAAATCACTAGGTTAAAGTCCTTTTCCCCTAAAATAGCAATAAGAAATTTGTAGAAGGAATCCAGATCTACTCATTCATATAGAAGATGCCAGTATTCCACTTACAAAAACCATGCTAATAGACTTTTAAAAACTAGAATATCGGAAAAAAAAGAAGCAAGTTACCGAATATGTATATTATAACATTATTTCTGTAAAAAAAATGAAAGTAAACTAAAATAAATCTGAGTGTGTTTAAATGCTGGGACAAGATCTGAAAAGAGATATAATAAGTTGTTGAAGCTATAACAAGTGGTTACTATGGGGAGGGGATTAAGGGGAGGGTCGGGCGCGGGGGTTACTTTTTACTCCTTTATGCGTCTGTGTGTTGTAGGATAAGGATTAGGAGTAGGGGCTCTGAAAGGGATTCGGTTAAAAGCACCACCAGAAAGAGAAAGTCTAGAAAATGCAAATCAAAACCACAATGAAATACCACTTCATACCCATGAGGATAGACATAATTTTTTAAAAAGGTAGATAATAACAAGTATTAGCAAGGATATAGAGAAATGAGAGCCTAAGACATTGCTGGTGGAAATGTAAAATGGAGCAGCAACTTTGGTTATCATTTGTCTGTTCCTCAAAAAGTTAAATATAGAATTACCATATGACTCATCAGTTTTACTCATTGGTATATACTCAAGAAAACTGAAAACATATGTCCACACAAAAACTTATACATGAATAATAATAGCAACATTATTCATAGTAGCTAAAAAGTGGAAACCACCCAAATGACAATCAACAGATAAATGGATAAACAAAATGCGGTATAGTCATACAATGGACTATTATTCAGCCATAAAAAGGAATGAAGTATTCATACATTCTACAACTTTGAAAACATTATCCTAAGTAAAAGAAGTAAAATACAAAAGGCCACATATTGTTATGATACCATTTATATGAAATGTCCAGAATAGGCAAAACCATGGAGACAGAAAGTAGGTTAGTAGTTGCTAGGGGCTGGAAACAGGGATAGGGAATGACTGCTAATGGGTATGGATTTTTTTTCTTTTTTTACATCTTTATTGGAGTATAATTGCTTTACAATGGTGTGTTAGTTTCTGCTTTATAACAAAGTGAATCAGTTATACATATACATATGTTCCCATATCTCTTCCCTCTTGCCTCTCCCTCCCTCCAACCCTCCCTATCCCACCCCTCCAGGTGGTCACAAAGCGCCGACCTGATCTCCCTGTGCCATGCGGCTGCTTCCCACTAGCTATCTATTTTACGTTTGGTAGTGTATATATGTCCATGCCACTCTCTTGCTTTGTCCCAGCTTACCCTTCCTCCTCCCCGTATTCTCAAGTCCATTCTCTAGTAGGTCTGTGTCTTTATTCCTGTCTTAGCCCTAGGTTCTTCATGACATTTTTTTTCCTTAAATTCCATATATATGTGTTAGCATATGATATTTGTCATTCTCTTTCTGACTTATTTCACTCTGTATGACAGACTCTAGGTCCATCCACCTTATTACGAATAGCTCAATTTCATTTCTTTTTATGGCTGAGTAATATTCCATTGTATATATGTGCCATTTATCCATTCATCCGATAATGGACACTTAGGTTGTTTCCATCTCTGGGCTATTGTAAATAGAGCTGCAATGAACATTTTGGTACATGACTCTATTTGAATTATGGTTTTCTCAGGGTATATGCCCAGTAGTGGGATTCCTGGGTCATATGGTAGTTCTATTTGTAGATTTATAAGGAAACTCCATACTGTTCTCCATAGTGGCTCTACCAGTTCACATTCCCACCAGCAGTGCAAGAGTGTTCCCTTTTCTCCACACCCTCTCCAGCATTTATTGTTTCTAGATTTTTTTTTTTTTTGGTGGTACGCGGGCCTCTCACTGTTGTGGCCTCTCCCGTTGCGGAGCACAGGCTCCGGACGCACAGGCTCAGTGGCCATGGCTCACGGGCCCAGCTGCTCCGTGGCATGTGGGATCTTCCCGGACCGGGGCACAAACCTGTGTCCCCTGCATTGGCAGGCGGACTCTTAACCACTGTGCCACCAGGGAAGCCCTGTTTCTAGATTTTTTGATGATGACCATTCTGACTGGTGTGAGATGATATCTCATTGTAGTTTTGATTTGCATTTCTCTAATGATTAAGGATGTTGAGCATTCTTTCATGTGTTTGTTGGCAGTCTGTATATCTTCTTTAGAGAAATGTCTATTTAGGTCTTCTGCCCATTTTTGGTTTTTTTTTTTTTTTGCGGTACGTGGGCCTCTCACTGTTGTGGCCTCTCCCATTGCGGAGCACAGGCTCCAGACGTACAGGCTCAGTGGCCATGGCTTACGGGACTAGTGGCTCCGCGGCATGTGGGATCTTCCCAGACCGGGGCACTAACCTGTGTCCCCTGCATCGGCAGGCAGATTCTCAACCACTGCGGCACCAGGGAAGCCCTTCTGCCCATTTTTGGATTGGGTTGTTTGTTTTTTTTGTTACTGAGCTGCATGAGCTGCTTATAAATTTTGGAGATAAATCCTTTGTCAGTTGCTTCATTTGCAAATATTTTCTCCCATTCTGAGGGTTGTCTTTTGGTCTTGTTTATGGGTTCCTTTGCTGTGCAGAAGCGTTGAAATTTCATTAGGTCCCATTTGTTTATTTTTGTTTTTATTTCCATCTCTCTAGGAGGTGGGTCAAAAATAATCTTGCTGTGATTTATGTCATAGAGTGTTCTGCCTATGTTTTCCTCTAAGAGTTTGATAGTTTCTGGCCTTACATTTAGGTCTTTAATCCATTTTGAGCTTATTTTTGTGTATGGTGTTAGGGAGTGATCTAATCTCATTCTTTTACATGTACCTGTCCAGTTTTCCCAGCACCACTTATTGAAGAGGCTGTCCTTTCTCCACTGTACATTTCTGCCTCCTTTATCAAAGATAAGGTGACCATATGTGCGTGGGTTTATCTCTGGGCTTTCTATCCTGTTCCATTGATCTATCTTTCTGTTTTTGTGCCAGTACCATACTGTCTTGATTACTGTAGCTTTGTAATATAGTCTGAAGTCAGGGAGCCTGATTCCTCCAGCTCTGTTTTTCGTTCTCAAGATTGCTTTGGCTATTCGGGGTCTTTTGTGTTTCCATACAAATTGTGAAATTTTTTGTTCTAGTTCTGTGAAAAATGCCAGTGGTAGTTTGATAGGGATTGCATTGAATATGTAGATTGCTTTGGGTAGTAGAGTCATTTTCACAGTGTTGATTCTTCCAATCCAAGAACATGGTATATCTCTCCATCTATTTGTATCATCTTTAATTTCTTTCATCAATGTCATATAATTTTCTGCATACAGGTCTTTTGTCTCCTTAGCTAGGTTTATTTCTAGATATTTTATTGTTTTTGTTGCAATGGTAAATGGGAGTGCTTTCTTGATTTCACTTTCAGATTTTTCATCATTAGTGTGTAGGAATGCAAGAGATTTCTGTGCATTAATTTTGTATCCTGCTACTTTACCAAATTTATTGATTAGCTCTAGTAGTTTTCTGGTAGCATCTTTTGGATTCTCTATGTATAGTATCATGTCATCTGCAAATAGTGACAGCTTTACTTCTTCTTTTCCAATTTGGATTCCTTTTATTTCCTTTTCTTCTCTGATTGCTGTGGCTAGGACTTCCAAAACTATGTTGAATAATAGTGGTGGGAGTGGGCAACCTTGTCTGGTTCCTGATCTTAGTGGAAATGCTTTCAGTTTTTCACCATTGAGGGTGATGTTGGCTGTGGGTTTGTCATATATGGCCTTTATTATGTTGAGGAAAGTTCCCTCTATGCCTGCTTTCTGCAGGGTTTTTATGATAAATGGGTGTTGAATTTTGTCAAAAGCTTTCTCTGCATCTACTGAGATGATCATATGGTTTTTCTCCTTCAATTTGTTAATATGGTGTATCACGTTGATTGATTTGTGTATATTGAAGAATCCTTGCATTCCTGGAATAAACCCCACTTGATCATGGTGTATAATCCTTTTAATGTGCTGTTGGATTCTGTTTGCTAGTATTTTGTTGAGAATTTTTGCATCTATGTTCATCAGTGATATTGGCCTGTAGTTTTCTTTCTTTGTGACATCCTTGTCTGGTTTTGGTATCAGGGTGATGGTGGCCTCGTAGAATGAGTTTGGGAGTGTTCCTCCCTCTGCTATATTTTGGAAGAGTTTGAGAAGGATGGGTGTTAGCTCTTCTCTAAATGTTTGATAGAATTTGCCTGTGAAGTCATCTGGTCCTGGGCTTTTGTTTGTTGGAAGATTTTTAATCACAGTTTCAATTTCAGTGCTTGTGATTGGTCTGTGCATATTTTCTATTTCTTCCTGATTCAGTCTTGGCACGTTGTGCATTTCTAAGAATTTGTCCATTTCTTCCAGGTTGTCCATTTCTTCCAGGTTGTCCATTTTTTTGGCATAGAGTTGCTTGTAGTAATCTCTCATGATCTTTTGTATTTCTGCAGTGTCAGTTGTTACTTCTCCTTTTTCATTTCTAATTCTATTGATTTGAGTCTTCTCCCTTTTTTTCTTGATGAGTCTGGCTAATGGTTTATCAATTTTGTTTATCTTCTCAAAGAACCAGCTTTTAGTTTTATTGATCTTTACTATAGTTTCCTTCATTTCTTTTTCATTTATTTCTGATCTGATTTTTATGATTTCTTTCCTTCTGCTAACTTTGGGGGGTTTTTGTTCTTCTTTCTCTAATTGCTTTAGGTGTAAGGTTAGGTTGCTTATTCGAGATGTTTCCTGTTTCTTAAGGTAGGATTGTATTGCCATAAACTTCCCTCTTAGAACTACTTTTGCTACATCCCATAGGTTTTGTGTCATCGTGTCTCTATTGTCATTTGTTTATAGGTATTTTTTTATTTCCTCTTTGATTTCTTCAGTGATCACTTCATTATCACTGTATTGTAGTGTATTTTTTAGCTTCCATGTGTTTGTATTTTTTACAGATCTTTTCCTGTAATTGATATCTAGTCTCATAGCGTTGTGGTCAGAAAAGATACTTGATACAATTTCAATTTTTCTTAAATTTACCAAGGCTTGATTTGTGACCCAAGATATGATCTATCCTGGAGAATGTTCCATGAGCATTTGAGAAAAATGTGTATTCTGTTGTTTTTGGATGGAGTGTCCTATAAATACCAATTAAGTCCATCTTGTTTAATGTATCATTTAAAGCTTGTGTTTCCTTATTTATTTTCATTTTGGATGATCTGTCCATTGGTGAAAGTGGGGTGTTAAAGTCCCCTACTATGAATGTGTTACTGTTGATTTCCCCTTTCATGGCTGTTAGTATTTGCCTTATGTATTGAGGTGGTCCTATGTTGGGTGCATAAATATTTACAATTGTTATATCTTCTTCTTGGATCGATCCCTTGATCATTATGTAGTGTCCTTCTTTGTCTCTTCTAATAGTCTTTATTTTAAAGTCTGTTTTGTCTGATATGAGAATTGCTACTCCAGCTTTCTTTTGGTTTCCATTTGCATGGAATATCTTTTTCCATCCCCTTACTTTCAGTCTGTATGTGTCTCTAGGTCTGAAGTGGGTCTCTTGTAGACAGCATATATATGGGTCTTGTTTTTGTATCCATTCAGCCAATCTGTGTCTTTTGGTGGGAGCATTTAGTCCATTTACATTTAAGGTAATTATCGATATGTATGTTCCTATTCCCATTTTCTTAATTGTTTTGGGTTCGTTATTGTAGGTCTTTTCCTTCTCTCGTGTTTCTTGCCTAGAGAAGTTCCTTTAGCAGTTGTTGTAAAGCTGGTTTGGTGGTGCTGAACTCTCTCAGCTTTTGCTTGTCTGCAAAGGTTTTAATTTCTCCATCAAATCTGAATGAGATCCTTGCTGGGTAGAGTAATCTTGGTTGCAGGTTTTTCTCCTTCATCACTTTAAATATGTCCTGCCAGTCCCTTCTGGCTTGCAGAGTTTCTGCTGAAAGATCAGCTGTTAACCTTATGGGGATTCCCTTGTGTGTTATTTGTTGTTTTTCCCTTGCTGCTTTTAATATGTTTTCTTTGTATCTAATTTTTGACAGTTTGATTAATATGTGTCTTGGCGTATTTCTCCTTGGATTTATCCTGTATGGGACTCTCTGTGCTTCCTGAACTTGATTAACTATTTCCTTTCCCATATTAGGGAAGTTTTCAACTATAATCTCTTCAAATATTTTCTCAGTCCCTTTCTTTTTCTCTTCTTCTTCTGGAACCCCTATAATTCGAACGTTGGTGCGTTTAATGTCACAGAGGTCTCTGAGACTGTCCTCAGTTCTTTTCATTCTTTTTTCTTTATTCTGCTCTGCAGTAGTTATTTCCACTATTTTATCTTCCAGGTCACTTATCCGTTCTTCTGCCTCAGTTATTCTGCTATTGATCCCATCTAGAGTATTTTTCATTTCATTTATTGTGTTGTTCATCATTGCTTGTTTCATCTTTAGTTCTTCTAGGTCCTTGTAAAATGTTTCTTGCATTTTGTCTATTCTATTTCCAAGATTTTGGGTCATCTTTACTATCATTATTCTGAATTCTTTTTCAGGTAGACTGCCTATTTCCTCTTCATTTGTTAGGTCTGTTGGGTTTTTATCTTGCTCCTTCATCTGCTGTGTGTTTTTCTGTCTTCTCTTTTTGCGTATCTTACTATGTTTGGGGTCTCCTTTTTGCAGGCTGCAGGTTTGTAATTCCCGTTGTTTTTGGTGTCTATCCTCAGTGGCTAAAGTTGGTTCAGTGGTGGAGGGGACTAGTGCCTGTGTTCTGGTGGATGAGGCTGGATCTTGTCTTTCTGGTGGGCAGGTCCGTGTCTGGTGGTGTGTTTTGGGGTGGCTGTGGACTTATTATGATTTTAGGCACCCTCACTGCCAATGGGTGGGGTTGTGTTCCTGTCTTGCTAGTTGTTTGGCATAGGGTGTCCAGCACTGTAGCTTGCTGGTCGTTGAGTGAAGCTGGGTGCTGGTGTTGAGATGGAGATCTTTGGGAGATTTTCGCCGTTTGATATTATGTGGAGCTGGGAGGTCTCTTGTGGACCAGTGTCCTGAAGTTGGTTCTCCCACCTCAGAGGCACAACACTGACTCCTGGCTGCAGCACCAAGAACGTGCTAGTGTTGGAGGGTCTCCTGAAGAGGCAGGGGTTGGCTGTGTCTCACCGTGAGGACAAGGACACTGGCAGCAGAAGTTCTGGGAAGCACTCCCCAGTGTGAGCCCTCCCGGAGTCTCGGGTATGGGGTTTTTTGAGGAGTGATGAAAATGTTTTCAAATTAGATGTGCTAATGATTGCATAACCTTGTGAATATACTTTAAAAAACCACTGAATTGTATACTTTTTTTTTTGAATTGTATACTTTTAAAGAATGAATTTTATGATATGTGAATTATATCAAATTTAAAAAGAAAAGAGAAAGTCCATCTTTTTAAATTATCTCAAATTTTAAAAGTAAAGGAAAAAGAGTCTTGGTAAATAAAAGAACTGATTACAGGGAAGGGACTAAAAAGTGTGCATGAGCAGCCTTTGGAAAGGCAGTGCTTTGGGGGAGAAAAGGGTAAAAAGGAGGGGAGAGGAGATTGTATGGGGAAAAGGAATAGGAGGGAGAAACTTAGGATTCTACAAGACAAAAGAAAAACAAGAATATCTATGTTAATGTATGATAATGAACCTATATATAAGAATCAATGGAGGGCTTCCCTGGTGGCACAGTGGTTGAGATTCCGCCTGGCAATGCAGGAGACACGGGTTTGAGCCCTGGTCCAGGAAGATCCCACATGCCACAGAGCATCTAAGCCTCTGCGCCACAGCTACTGAGCCTGCGCTCCACAGCTGGCGAGCCACAACTACTGAGCCCGTGTGCCACAACTACTGAAGACCGCACCCCTAGAGCCTGTGCTCCACAGCAAGAGAAGCCACCACAATGAGAAGCCTGTGCACCGCAATGAAGAGTAGCCCCTGCTCGCTGCAACCAGAGAAAGCCCATGTGCAACAGCAAAGACCCAATGCAGCCAAAAATAAATAAATTAATTAAAAAAAAAGAATCAATGGAAAATATATATAATGCAGTGATGATAGGAAAATTCATATCATATCACTAACCACATATATCAATAAAAATGAAAGAATGCTAGTAAATTATTTTTCAATCTTGAGTCAGAAAAGAATTTCAGAATAAACAACAACAACAATGAAGTCAAGGATGGAAATAATAAAGGTAAGATAAAATCAGATATTAGTGAGTAGAGAAGAGGAAAATAACGTATCTAAATAAGCCAATGTCCTGACTTTTGGGGTGGGAAAAGTTAACAGAATAGATAAGCCACTCGCTAGCTTAATCAAGAAAGAAGGGAGAAAATGCATATATCCAAAATAAGAAATGATACGGGGAAATAGTAATTTAAACAGAAGAAAAACAATTTTTATATAAATTTATTTATTTATTTAATTTATTTTTGGCTGCTTTGGGTCTTCGTTGCTGCGTGCGGGCTTTCTCTAGTTGTGGTGAGCGGGGTCTACTCTTCGTTGCCGTGCACGGGCTTTTCAGTGTGGTGGCTTCTCTAGTGGCGGAGCACAGGCTGTAGGCATGTGGGCTTCAGTAGTTGTGGCACCCGGGCTTAGTTGCTATGCGGCATGTTGGATCTTCCTGGACCAGGGCTCGGACCCGTGTCCCCTGCATTGGCAGGCAGATTCTTAAGCACTGGGCCACCAAGGAAGCTCCAACAGAAGAAAATTTTAAAATCATAAGAGTTTATTTGGTAGACCTTTGAGCAATTACATTTAAAAACATGGACAAAATGGTGAATTTCCTTTTAAAAAAAACCCAGAGTTTACCAAATTTGATTCCTTTAGAGATAGAAATCTTAAATGCACCAATTTCTGTAGAAGAAACAGAACATCATTTCACTAAGAAAAACACCGACACCATATGGCTTCACAGGGGAATTCTATTGAACCTTCAAAACCTGGTAGTCCCAATGCTACATAGATTATTGTAAAATATAGCAAATGAAAGAAAATTTCCAAGTTATTTTAATGCAGCGAATACAACATTGATACCTAAATCAAATGAAGTTGATTTTTAAAAGATAATCAAAAAAAAGAAAAGAAAATCACAAAACTATTATCAATTGTGAATATTGATGCAAAAATACTAAATAAAATATTAGCAAACAGTATCCAACACCATGTTAAAAAATAATACAGGGCTTCCCTGGTAGCGCAGTGGTTGAGAGTCTGCCTGCTGATGCAGGGGACATGGGTTTGTGCCCCGGTCCGGGAGGATTCCACATGCCGCGGAGCGGCTGGGCCCGTGAGCCATGGACGCTGAGCTTGCACATCCGGAGCCTGTGCTCCGCAACGGGAGAGGCCACAGCAGTGAGAGGCCCGCGTACCGAAAAAAAAAAAAAAAAAAATACACCATGACCAAGTAGGATTTATTCCAAGAATGCAAGTTTGGTTCAACATTAGGAAATCGAATAATACAATATACCATATTAATAGACCTTAGGAGAAAAATCATATAATTTTTATATCCATTGATCCCCAAAAAAGTCTTTATCAAAATTTTACATCTATTTTTGTTTAAAAAAAAATCACTTATGAAAGTAGAAATTGCTGGGTACTTTCTTAACATAATGTATTTTATTTCACTGGGAAACACTAAGGACATTTCCACAAAGATCAGGAATGAGGCAAGAATATCCCTATCTCTATTACCAGAAATACCAATGAGGTTCTTTATGGAGCTGGAAAGTTAATGTTAAATTTACTATAGAAAAATAAAAATGAACAACAGGAAGGGAAACACCAAAAGAGAAATCTACAACAGCCCAACTGGACTTAAGGACATTGTATTAAAACTGTAATTTTTAAAAGATTCTACTGGCACATGAATAGACAAATAAATTTATGGAATAGGATAAAAAATTCACATATAGACCTAAATAAAATCATGGGGGCGAAGATGAACTTTTAAATAAATGGTACTGGGAAAACTGGATAGCCATTTGGAAAGAAATTAAATGAAATTTATGTCTCATATCATACACAAATGGGTTTGAGATCGAAATATTAAATATGAGACCATACAAGTACTAGAAGAAAACATTTTAATTTTTTTGAGGAATCTCCATATTGTTTTCCATAGTGACTGTACAAATTTACATTCCCACCAGCAGTGCACCAGGGTTTCCTTTTCTCCACATCTTCACCAACACTTGTCACTGCTTTTCTTTTTGATAATAGATATTCTCGCAGGTGTGAGGTGGTATGTCACAGTGGTTTTAATTTACATTTCCCTGATGGTTAGTGATGTTGAGCACCTTTTCATGTACCTGCGGCTATCTGTATGTCTTCTTTGGAAAAATGTCTATTCAGTTCCTCTGCCCATTTTTTAATCACATTGTTTGTTTTTTTGCTATTGAGTTGTATGAGTTCTTTATATATTTTGAATATTAACCCCTTATCAGATATATGATTTACAAATATTTTCTCCCATTCAGTAGGTGGCCTTTTCATTTTGTTGAGGGTTTCCTTTGCTGTGCAGAAGCTTTTTACTTGTATTCTCTCTTGTTTATGTTTGCTTTTGTTGCTTTTGCTTTTGGTGTCAAATCCAAAAAATCATCATCAAGACCAGTGTCAAGGAGCTTACCACCTATGTTTCTTCTAGGAGTTTTATTGTTTCAGTTTTTTGTAACGTTAAACATATATTTATACCATATGACTCAGCTATCCCACTTCTAAGTATTTACCTAAAATACTGTACACAGATATTTATAGAAGTTTTATTCATAATCAGCAAAAACAATCCAGATCTTTCAATGATTAAATAGATAAGCAAACTGTGGTGCATCCATACAATAGGATGCTACTGGGCAGTAAAAAGAAACAAACTATTGGTGCACAGAATGACATGGATGAATCTCAAAGACATCATGCAGAGTGAAAGTAGGTCTCAAAAGGCTATGTGCTCTGTGACTCTATTTACGACAAGACATATTATGATATGAGGACAAGTCACAACTATAGGGATGGAGAACAGATTAGTGATAGCTAGAATTTGTGGTGGGGAGAGCGTTTGACTAAAAAGGGGCAGCATGAGGGAATTTGGAGCAGTCGTGGCAATGTTCTATCTCTTGACTGTGGTTAAACAGTCTATACATATGTTAAAGCTCATGGAATTATACACCAAAGTTTGTTTACTAAATAGAAAATTTTTAAAAAACTGCACTGAGATAACATTTCTTCCTTGTCAGATTAGCAAAAAATTTAAAGTTTGACACAGCATTCTGTTGGCAAGGCTATGGGAAATAGGCACATTCATATTTTGCTGGAAGGTATGCAAATTACTAGAACTCATATAAAGGGAAATTGAACAACCTCTAAGAAAAAAATATATATGTTTAACATTTGACTTGGCAATGCAACTCCTAGGGATTTACTCTCAAGAAACATTTCCAACAACACAAAAATCCTTATGCATAAGATTATTCACTGAAGCACTATTTGTAATTGCAAAATATTGGAAGCAACCTAAATGCCCACACATAGGAGAGTGGTTGAGTAAACCATAATACATGTACACAGTGGAATATTATGCAGCTGTTAAAAAAGATCAACTATCTCTATGAACTGTTAAGAAGTGATGTCCAGGATACATATTATTAAGTGAACAAAGAAAAATGCTAAAGAGTGTCTATAGTGTGAAAAGAAGAAGAAATAAAAAACCACAGATGTATCTACTTATTTTTGAAAAGAGAAACTCGGGAAGGATAAACCAGGAAATGAGATTGGTTACCTTCAGAGTAGGGGTGGCTGTAGGGGATGGGAGCGTAAGAACAGGGTGGAAGGGACGTGGGCAGGAGTTAGACTTGCCCGAGTGTACCATTATGTGTGGTTTGACTCTTAGAACTGTATTCGTGTTTCACATACTCAAAAATTAAAATCAACGATTTTTTATTGTTGATCAGAGTCCCTTAAATTTGAACGTAAGCAGAAACAACAAACAATGTTATTTCAGATGAATAACGTAAACGTACTGAAGTGGGGAAGGGGTAACTTTTGCGCACTGTGTTCTGACTATATCCCCTCAGACTAATGATAACTAATTATAAACAAATATTGAACTCTAGTTAGTACACTTGCTTTTTGTAGTTGTATGGATTAGCAATTCTGAAACAATTTTCTATGCATCATAGGTTTAAGCAAGTAAGTATGTTGAGGACAGTGGGAGCTGAGTTTCTCACTGTTGGGAAGGGAGTTATAAATATGGAAAGGCTGGAATGAGTTCTGTGGTGTTAGGTTAGAGTCGGAGGCATCAGTGTAGATTCACAGTGTATGAGGGCAGAGCGTTTGGGCATAAGAGCTGTGACACTCCTCCACAGGAGAACAGCTTCCGAGAGCTGTGAATGGGAGGGTTGTGCCTGGCCTGGTGTTCATAGAAGCACCCACCCTGTAGGATTGTAACATGGCCCATCTACATTCCGAGACTGGCCTTCACTATTACGTAACAAAGACAATTTTCTGCCAAGAGCACATTTTTTATTCGGAGACTTGGAACAATAACGAAAGAAACAAAGGCCTGTGCATGAGTCAGGCCTCTTTCTGTTGCAAGAGAAGAGACTGAGCTCAAACTAATTGAAACAATAAGGGGATTGATTAGCACCTATGGTGGGAAGACTAGGGGTGGATCCAGCTTCAAGTCTGTCTGGATCTAGAGGTTTGTATGATGTCATTAGGACTCTCTCTTTCTCTTTACTGCCCAGGTATTCTCTGCTGGGTGGGCCTGATGGAACTGGACAGCACAAGGCTCATCTTGGGCCAGGTTAGCGAGCCCAGTGGAAGAGAGCCTGCCCCTCAGCGTCTGGCAAGGAGGTCCAGGGGGAGACAGGACCACCTTGACTAGCAGCCCCCTAGAACCACAGGGAGTGAGGAAGGGGGTTTCCAAAAGAGAGCACAGAGAGGAGAGGCCAACAAAAAAGTAATGACTGCATTGCTTTTCCTGCCACAGCCTGCTTGTAAAGTTCTGACTTCTCTTTGTGCCCACCAGGTAGGACTAGGTGAATTCCTTGAAAACAATAAAAAACAAAACTACCCTAACCACTTTGCACCAAGGTAAGCTCCTCCAAGGGGCTGCAAGCCCTCGTGGGTGGGCTGGGCTGGGCAGACCTGGGTACATCTTCCTGTGGTGTCCCCCTGCCACCACTACATCCCATGCCTGGCACAGGAGCTTGCCCTGAGTGTAAGCTCAGAGTGCATTTGTACCATTTTTCCAGTACCTTCCAAGGCTTTGTCCTCCATGGGGGCTCCAGAGTGAGCTAGTTCTCAGGTAGTAAACGTCTAAGGCAGGTGTCTGAATGTATTTGCTTCAGAACTCTTCCTGGCTCAGTCTCCAAACCCACCTTAAATGAATTTGTTGTAGATACTTCATATTTAATTTACTAATAGATGAATAAATAATAGTCACCACTGCAGAATTTTCCTAGCTAAAATTCTGGCCATAATAGCTTTGGGTGGAGGTACTATGGGGTGCTAAAGTCCCATCCTTCTGCGAGCCAACACACCTAGGTCTCTCTTGAGGAATATCTTGGTCCAGAGGATCCATGTGGCCTCGCAAGGGGCTGAGAGAGCATCGCTGTACTCAAGGTATCTGTCAGAAGTTTGTTCTTACACTCCCTGCCCCTTGAATGCTCATCAAAAGCCAGTGCTTTAGAATGGGGATTCTCAAACATGAGTGTGCATGAGAATCATGTAAAATACATATTTAAAATGCAGATTCCTGGCCCCTACTCCTGGAGACTCTGAGGAGCAGTGTCGACCATGTGAGGAGCTTAGGGAAGAGTTATCTCAGCTAGGGACAAGCAAGTGCAAAGGCCCTGAGGTAGGGAAGAGTGCCCCAGGAACTATCAGCAAAGTGAGCCAAAGGAAAAGGGACAAAGGCCAGAACAGGCAGGACCTTGAGGTTAGGATGAGATTGGGTTTTTATCTAGTGCAACTGGAGGCCTCTGCAGGTTTTAAGTTGGGGGGAACTACAGATCAGATTTTCACTTTAAGAAAATGACTCTTGGTGTTCTTTAGAGAATGGATTATTAAAAGGCAGGTAGACAGGAGGCCCGGACAGGAAGCTTCTGGAGGAGGGGTGCAGGCCAGAAGGGATGATGGTCTGGCAGGGGATGGATATGGAACAGGACAGCAATTGAGGCTGCGAGGATTTTGAGTGCTAACCTCAGTTCTGTTGCATCCTATTGTTCCTGCTTGCATTTTCTTCTATTCCAGTTATTTTATTGCTTACCCCCCATTTTTGTTGCCTCAAAATGAAAATGTCCTTTTTATTATGAAAATAATATATTTTCAATATTTAAAATGTAAACAATACAGGAAAGTAAAAAGAAGAAATTAATCGCCAGTAATCCCACCACCCCGTGATACTCCTCTCCTTCCAGACATTCTCCACATGAGTAACATGCACTTTGGACAAGTAGAATCACACCACGCATGCTGCTTTATAACGTGCTTTTCTCTATATATAAAAAAATCACAATTCCAGGTGCACAGATGATGTGCATTCTATGGGGGATGTTGAATCTCACTCGGCCAGATTACTTTGCTATTTGTACAAACTTCCTAAGTCAAAGAGAGACTTTCAAAAGGTATAGATTTGAGTCTATAAAGTTAGAAAACACAAGTAATTTTCCTAAAAGGCAGGAGAAGGGCTAGGGGATTTAAAAATTAAAATACCAGAAAATATACTCCAAAACAGAGGAGCTGAAACACCAGTGTAGTAATTTCCTCCCAGAAGGGAATGTGATGCCTGGGCAAAATTCCATTGTTTATTTTGCACGGTCTTAACTCAAGCTACACACACAAAAAAAACAGAGAACAGTGGCAGGAAGTGCCTTTCTGTGTCCCGGCTGAGATGGGGCTCCCTATGCGAAGCCTCTGGAAGTCTCAGGATTAGCCAAGAATCCTCAGAGCAACTTGCCCAAAACACTCATTGTATCTGTGTCTCTGTCTTTGATTAGTGGCTTAGTCAACTTTCTAGCTCATTATCCTCTTAATCATTTTTCCTTTAATGTAATGAGGCTAAGACTCTAGTTTTATTTTTTTATTTTTCCCCAGAGGAAAATAAATACAAACTTGAAGGTATTTTATACACTCTTTATCTTTAGTTATTTAACAACCTTGATGTGGGAATGTTGTCTCCTTTCTCACCTCAGTCATCAAATGGTTGAAATAGAAAGCAAAGGCCTTGGGAATACCTGGACTCTGTCCTTGGCTCTTAGTTGCTTTCCTCGGGTCAAATATCCATCCTACAGCTCAGCAAAGAAAAGAATCAAAGCAGCGATGTAAACTGGGGTTTTACATTTCAGTGATCTAATGTGATAGAGCAGGACTAGTCAAATGTTAACTGTAGAATACAGGTGGTGGGTATATGGTGTTCACTGTGCATCTAGGTTCTAAGTTATTGCATTACTTACATTACTTGCTTTTATTAGCAGACAGCAAGGCTTAGTGGCAGGCAACTTTTAGAAAAGTATTTACATTTTATGGGAGAGAGAGAGGTAGGGACTCCTTGTCATTTTCCAGAATTTTCTGTAGGAGGGCAGGTATTGACTGACTGTGTCACCTGTTTCCACAATAGGTTGTAGTCCCTTTTCAAGGGTTTTGAGATTTAGTTAATGTAGTCAGTGTTTTGTTTATTTGTTTGTTTTTAATTATACAAATAACACACGAACACATTAATATTGAAAAAGTGAACACAATACAGATCAAAATTTCTTTTGAAATTCTGTCCCCAAATCTTATCTCCTCCACCCCAGCCCCTGCCAAATGAAGTCACTTTTTCAGTTTGATATACATGCTTCCAAACCTTTTTCTTATGGATTTTTACACATATATATGTACCCACATATAATATGTGGTATTGTTTTATTTATTTGTTAGTTTTCATAAATGGTATTCTAACATATTTATCTTTTTATAATTAGCTCCTCCCCTCCCTCAGCAATATGTCTTAGAGCTTTTTCTAAGTTCCTTATAACTCTACCTTGTTAAAACAAACAAACTCATTGCATTGTATACTGTGCCAGGTTGGCTATCCCCATTGTATGGGGGTTTTTTTGTTTTTTTTTAATTTATTTTATTTATTTATTTTTGGCTGCTTTGGGTCTTCGTTGCTGTGCACAGGCTTTCTCTAGTTGCAGCGAGCAGGGGCTACTCTTCGTTGTGGCACGTGGGCTTCTCATTGCGGTGGCTTCTCTTGTTGCGGAGCATGGGCTCTAGGTGCGCAGGCTTCAGTAGTTGTGGCATGTGGGCTCAGTAACTGTGGCTCGTGGGCTCTAGAGCGCAGGCTCAGTAGTTGTGGCGCACGAGTTTAGTTGCTCCGTGGCATGTGGGATCTTCCCGGACCAGGACTTGAACCCGTGTCCCCTGCATTGGCAGGCAGATTCTTAACCACTGCACCATCAGGAAAGCCCCCATTTTATGTTTTTAGCGAAGTCTCTGTTGGTAGATATTACGGTTGTTTCTGGTGTGTTTTTCTACCATTAAAAATAATGTTATAGAAACAAAACACATCTACCTGTGCACAAATGTGATTTTTTCCCCCAAGGTTAAATATTGGGAAGTAGAATGGCAATGTGGTAGAAATTCATACATTTTAATAGAAATGACCAATTTGCCCTCCAACGTGACTTTCAGTGGGCAGCTTCAGCAAATATTTCTTTTTATTGAGCTTTGGGATGGGCTTACCTTAGCCTTCAAACAAAGCAAGGACAGGAGGAATATGACACTAAGTCTTTGCCCTCTAGGAAGGCTTGAGACTCATCTATAGGCCCCCATCTATCAAATGGCAAAATAATTCCAGCAAAGTTAAACCAGAATCTAAAAAGACTGGATACTTATAGAAGGTGTGTGGATGGGAATGGGATGGAAAGAAGGAGGGAATGGGAACAGGTAGATGGAACCTCAACACTTCTTAGAGTATACCTGTACACTTTTATGGAACCAGGGTAATTGTTCATATACTCCCAGAATAAATAAATCATCCAAATCAACCAGGATGAGAAGAGAACCCCAAACAGAACACCAGCAGTAAGGAATCTAAATGTATTACAAATAAATAATGTAACCACACAGGAGGAGGTAGGGAAGAAAAGACCTAACATAATTAACTCTGGAAAACAATATTTTGACTGGCTACTATAAGACTAAAGTTGAAAGGGACTATACAGAAAGATCATAGCTTAGTTACTAAATTTGTTTCTCTCTGTGGCTCTCACAGGGAATGAGTTAGCAATTCTGAAACTATGTTTTGTGCACACTAGTCTGGGTCCAGTTAGGAGGCAGAAACCACACAGAAATTTGAACAAGGCAAGTTTAATGTAAAGTATTATTAACTATAACAAGAGCCTGGAGAAATGAGGAATTGGCTACTAAAAAGTAGAAAGAACTCTAAAGAATACAGGAAGAGCCTGTAACAGGAGCAGCCACTGCCTAGGGCTGAGAAAGACAACCCAAGGAAAAGCCTCCCTCCCAGAGCCAAGATCCAGACCTGTTGGAGAGGGCACGGCTATGGCTCAGTGAATGGTGGGTGCTGTGTGGTCAGAACTTTCCAGAAATCCATCCATTATGGTGCCAGGAAAACTGTTCATGGGGAGGTGTCTCCCTGGAGGCATTCTGCTATGAAACTGCCCAAAAGGGGTGCCAGGGGAGACTGCTGGGCCATGGAGCTTCTGGCTGCTAGGCACTGCAGGAGCCCAGCTGCTAGAATCTGGTATTGGGGAATCTGGTACTGTCTACACAGCAGGAGCTGGAAAAGCCATCTATGCTGCAGGAGCTGAGTGATAGGAAAAGCAGCCCACACTGTGGAGCCTGCCAGAAGGAACACACCAGACCAGGCCTTCCTTCTCCTCCTGCAGCATCTCTCTGTCACCCTCTACTGGCAAAGTTTAACCAGCTGACGAAAGGAAATAACTGAACCAGCTCCACTCCTGCATATCAGGTCATGAAGAATGAATTTTAGATTTGAGAGGCAGTCAATTGATATCTGGCAGAGTCTACCTCTTTGTCTACGCACCTTTCATATGCTCCTTTTTACACACATTTGAACTCTCATACAACAAAACCTCTCTATAATTCCATCTAACAAGATATAGCTTTTTATCTTAGAAATGAAAAAGCGGGACTTTCCTGGCGGTCCAGTGGTTTAAGATTCTGTGCTTCCACTGGGGGGACACGGGTTCCATCCCTGGTTAGGGAACTAAGTTCCCACATGCTGCACCACACAGCCAAAAAAGAAGAAATAAGAAAAGAAATGAAGAAGGCTTCACGCTCTCCCCAAAATGAAGACACACACAGTCCCAACAGTTACTGTATCCATTGCTGGCTATGTTAATTACTCTTTAAATTCAGTCACAGTCCCACTGAATATTCTGTTACTTAAAGACTAAACTGGGGAATTCCCTGGCAGTCCAGTGGTTGACTCTGCATTTCCAGACACCCCCCCAAAAAAAAGAAAAGAAAAGACTAAACTGTAAAGTTAACTTAGGCAACTTGTATATAAAATTAAAATGAGGTGAAAGTCTGAGAAACTATCACAGCCAAGAGGAGTCTAAGGAGGACATGAAACTAGATGTAAGGTAATGTGATGTTTAGATGGGATCCTTGAACAGAAAAGTGACATTAGATAAAAACAAAAGAAATCTGAATAAAGTATGAGCTTTAGTTAATAATAATGTACCGATATTGGTTCATTCATGGTGGCAAATGTATCATACTAATATATGATGTTAAAAAAGGGAAAACTGGGTGTGAGGTATATGGGAACTCTGTACTATCTTATCAATTTTTATGTAAATCTAAAACATTTTTAAAATTTAAAAATTTATTTTTTAAGAGAAGGGACAAGGACTTCCCTGGTTGTCCAGTGGGTAAGACTCCACACTTGCAATGCAGGGGCCCTGAGTTCCATCCCTGGTCAGGGAACTAGATCCTGCATGCTGCAACTAAAGATCCCACATGCTGCAACTAAGACCCAGCGCAGCCAAATAAATAAATAATAAAATATTTTTTAAAAATTGCGCTTGAAATGTTGCCAGTTTTTTAAAAAAGGAATCCAGTCTATGGCGTTGCATACCATTCTCAACATAGGCCTTCGACAATATACGCATACTTTTAAAGGTACAAATTATGTCAAGAGTAGCCAGTGTATACATGGCTCAATTTTATGGAAAGCAGTTTAGAAGTCATGAACAAAGTGGGAAGCACAGATAAGGCAGTAAATGAGACCTCCTGGAGAGTCCCAGGGAAACACCGTGAGACGTTACATAACAGCAGCCAGCAACAAAGAAAGAAATTATGTTCAGTTTCCATATATATACATATACACACATACACTAGAGAAAGCCTGTGGAAATCATCATCTGACCTCTCCAGAGAAGGGATGGTGAACCATTCTACCCCACACTCCTCTTCCCCCCAGAGCCAGCCTATCCTAACCTGCAGCAGATTCCACCTGCCGGGGCAGGGGTGCCAGCAGCTGTCTCACCTCCATCCTCAGGACGGCTCACATGGGAGGGGGAAGCAGCCTGGCCAGGAGGGCGCATGCAGGCCCTCCTGGAGCTCTGTGCATTTTTGTTTTTGTTGCTGGTGTGAAGCTGACTTCTCTTGCTCATGGACTTGGCTCAATGCCTTGCTCTGTTGCTGTTTTTGCAATCTGTCACTTCCTTGCTCCATCTCTAGTGAACTTTTGCTGTAGAATTTCTTGCTCCAGGGCCTTAGGTTGGGAGAGAGACCAGAATTAGGGCTCTGTGTTTTTTCACAGCTGAGGGGGCACTGGTTGGGCCTCCCATGCCATGGAGGGCACACCGGATAAGACTCTGACACACAGAGTGGCTGCCACTGCTTCTAGGTGTGCAAGTTATTCAGCTGTGAGGATTTTCCTCCACTGAGATTAACAGGGAGGCCCAGATTGCTGGTTGTGTCAGTGAGGGTGTTTCCAGAAGAGATCAGCATTGGAACTGGTGAATTGAGACCCGCAGATAGCCTTCCTCAGGGCTTATGGGCGTCAGCCAACCTGTTCAGGGTCCAGATAGAACAGGAAGGTAAGGAAGGGCGAATTCTCTCTCTGCCTGAGCTGAGGTCACAGCTTCTGTGCTCGGGCAAGGGTTCTCCTGGTTCCCAGGCTTTCAGATTAAGCTTGGGACTTACACAGCCTCGATTCTCTGGCCTTCAGACTTGGACTCAATAACATCACCAGCTTTCCTGGTTTTACAGCTTGCAAAGGGCAGGATGTGGGACTTCCCGGCCTCCATAACCTTGTGAGCCAATTCCTGCAGTATATCAATCAATCTCTCTCCCTCTCCCTCTCTTCCTCTCTCTCTCTCTCTCTCTCCCCATATATATATACGTGTGTGTGTGTGTGTGTGTGTGTATCCTCTTCGTTTTGTTTCTCTGAAGAACTCTAGCACAGCTTCCTGTCTCTTCTGAACCCTTCTTTTGCATTTTATTTTCTCCAGCTTCTCTTTATACCCCCAGGTTTTGAAACAAAATGTGAGAGAGGAATATTTAGGTTCATGATGCAGCATTGTCTCCGAATAGCTGCATGTCACTGGGACAACCAGGGAGCCTCCCTGAACCTCAGATCCTTAATCTGATAAGGAACTGCAGTGGCTGCCCCTAGGCTTAGTGGGCTCTGCTAAGCTTGAGCCACTGCCCTGGACAGTAAGTTCCTGGAGAGCAGGGACCTCAAGGCCTTGAGCATGTTTTTTTTCCAGTGCCTTACACAGTGCCTGGCATACAGCACGCACTCAATAAATGCTTGCTAAATAAACAGTTGATTATGTAAATGCCAGTTACTGTGATTATGCATTCATATATGTCACAAGCCATATCATTTAGGTTCAAGATGGTACTGGAGAAAACAAACAAAAAACCCCAACAAATCTGGTGGAAGAAAGTGAATGGAGAGCTAAAAATTCTAGGTACTATAACTGGAGAAATAAAATGGGTAAGAGTGCCTGCATGCTCAGTGACCTTTCAGAGTCGTCGGAGTGTGTTGGGGCTGCCTGAGCTTGGTCCTGCACCAGGATGCTTCAAAGCCTTATTGAAAATGTGTGGATCCCCATGAAGCCCTACTGTACCCAAGTTTACCAGAAGATTTGGGTAGGAATAGGACTGATGGGCTTCATCATTTATAAATTCAGGAGTGCTGATAAAAGAAGCAAAACCTTGAAAGCTTCCAGTCCTGCACCTGCTCATGGTAATCATTAACCAGCTTTCCTTGCACAAGACATTGGTCTGACTGTGTTGAGGGAATGTGGGACATCATGTTGACTTGCAGCAGTCCCAGTGCCCTCGTGCATGAACAGACGTACCTGTGAGACCCCCCGCCCCCCCCCCAAATGACTAAGAGTTGGCATGGTTGCTCCAAGTTGTATATTGACCACGTTTCATTTGAGTGTCTCAGTGGGGCCTCTTTTCTCTTGACGTCTGTGACCTGTCTGGGATCTTTGTTTTTGGATGCTGATGGCCCAGTTTAAATCCTAACCTGCCAACATAGCATGTCCATTTCCTTAAGAATGATTTTAGAGGAGCCAGGAAAAGCTGATTGTGTTTGAAAAGTTCAAACAAACTTTAAAAAGGCATTTGGAGGAAACTGAAGAAAACTTCAAAAATACTATGCCTCAGCGAGACAAGAGAAGAAATTACTTTCTTTAAGCAAGAACAGGATATTCTGAAAAAGGGACCTAAATAAGAAAGAGCTGCTATAAGATATTAAAAAATATAATATTTGAAATAAAAATTCATTAGAGTTTGAAGATCTAGTTGAAGAAATGTTCAAAAGCATGGAACAAAGTGACTAGGAGATGGGAAATAGTTGATAATAAGAAAATTGGAGGATAGGGAATTCCCTGGCAGTCCAGTGGTTAGGACTCGGCACTTTCACTGCTGGAGGCCCAGGTTCGATCCCTGGTTGGGGAACTAAGATCCCGAAAGCCGCACTGCCCAACCAAATTAAAAAAGAAAAGAAAAGAAAATTGGAGGATAAACTTAGCATACCTATCAACCAACTTAGGATTTCCAAAAAGAGAGTAAACAGAGGGAAAGGAAAGGAGGAAGATATCAAAGAAATACTCAGAAGGGAATTCCCTTGTTGCCCAGTGGTTAGGACTGAGTACTTTCACTGCCATGGCCCAGGTTCAATCCCTGGTCGGGGAACTAAGATACTGCAAGCTGTGTGGCTCAGCCAAAAAAATAAAATAAAATTAAAATTAAAAATAAAATAAATACTCAGAAGAATTTCCCAGAAGTCAAGGGGCACAATGAATGAAGAGACTCATCCCTGTGAATCTTCATGACAGCAGGGATAAAGAGAGCGGCTTAAAAGCTAAGAGAGAGACAGACAGACAGAGAGACTGACTGACTTTCAAAGGACCAGGAATAAAAAATGCGATCGGATTTCTAAACCTCAACCTCAGGATCTGAAAGACAGAGGAGCAATGCCTTCAACAGTCCAGTGGAAAATTACTTTCAACACAAAATTCAATACCCAATCAAATTATTAATCAACCGCGATGTTTAATGAAGATGTTTTCTAGACATGCGAGGTCTCACAAAATTTACCTCCACACCTTTTCTCAAGAAGCTAATGAAAGATATGTGCCACCAAAATGAGTGAGAAAACCCAAAAAGAAACATAACCTAGGATTCCAGCACAAGAGAGAAGGAAGGGTATGACAGCTGGGCAGCAGACCTAGAGAACACCCAAGGCTGACTGGGGCAGGAACATGGGGACTCCAGGGGAGGATGCTCCTGGAATAAAATGGAACTGGGAGAAAAGCTGATGCCCCTGCCCTTGTGGAAAGTTGTATGGGAAGATTTAACAAGGAGGGCATAACACAAAGCAAAAGTCTTTTAAAAAGGTATATACTAAGTACACACACACACACACACACACACACAAAACCCCAAAATAGTTGTATCAAGAAAGGAAATTCCATCATCAAACACTATTTGCCTTAAAGGTGAATAATGTTTCATATGGTCATAATAATATAAACACTGAATATTGACTTAACTAAAATTGTAATATATCAGTCAGGATCCCAACAAGAAACAGCTTTTTTTTTTTTTTTGCGGCACGCGGGCCTCTCGCTGTTGTGGCCTCTCCCGTTGCGGAGCAGAGGCTCCAGATGCGCAGGCTCAGCGGCCATGGCTCACGGGCCCAGCCACTCCGCGGCATGTGGGATCTTCGCGGACCGGGTCATGAACCCGTGTCCCCTGCATGGGCAGGCGGGCTCTCAACCACTGCACCACCAGGGAAGCCCCAGAAACAGCTTTTAAATGGGGTAATTTGAGGAGAATTTCAGAGATTGCTTGAGCAGTGAAAAGAAACTACAAGCGAAAGCCATTATTCCTGCCCCACCATACCTGAGAAGGCAAAAGTGGAGGAGCCGTTGTCAGTAACAGAAGAGAACTAAAAAAAAAAAAAAAAGAGAGAGAACTAAATGGAGAGGGTGCTGAGAGTGGAGCCGAGGATGCAGCAACCTAATAGAGGTAACTGAGGGCATGGGCATCTCTGCTCACTCTCCCTCCCCACTCCAGCTGCCTGCCTATGCCCTGCAGTGTCCCAACCCACCCAGAAGCCCTAGAGTAAGAGAGCCCATTGATGTGGTCCATACAGGTCAGAGTGGGTCTGGAAGGGCTGAGGGAAGACATCCAGCACAAACCTCAGTGGGGGACTAGGGGAAGGGAATTTAAAGAGAGCACAATTTGCATGTGTCATAAAGAGCAGGAAATTAGGAGCCAGTGTCCAAACTGGTCAGTCAGGAAAGGCAAGATCAGCATAGGACTTAGAAATATGGCAGCAAATGCCAGAAAACAGCCAAAATTGTTGAAGGAGGGTGCTCTGGGCAGTGCGAGTGATAAGGGACAGTTCAGAGGACTGCTTTTCCATTATACATCTGTTAGTACTAATAAGCCTTTTTAAACTTTGTACACGTATAATTTCGATTAAGGTAAAAATTAATAATATTCATTCTAATCATGAGAAAAACATCAGGCAAATCCCAGTAGAGGGGCATTCTACAAAATATTGAATACCTAACCAACGGTCTTCAGAATTGTCAAGATCATCAGATACAAGGAAGTGTGAGAAACTGTCACAGTCAAGAGGACCCAGAGACATGGCAACTAAATGTTATGTGGTATCCTGGATGGGATGCTGGAAGAGAAGAGGGGCATGAGGTAAAAACTAAGGAAATCTGAATAAAGTATGGACTTTCACTTTTGATAACTTATCAATATTGGTTCATTAATAGTTAAAAATGTAGCATACTAATGTAATTTGTTAATAATAAAGGAAACTAGGGGCAGGATATATTGTAACTCTCTGTACTATCTTCTCAATTTTTCTGTAAATCTAAAATTGTTCTACAAAATTGTCTTATTAAAAATAATAAAAGAGTTTACAGTAGAAATAACCTTAAAAGTCCACAAGAAAATTTTATGAATTTTATTTTATTTGTATGATTTGGAGCTTTAGTAGGGCTGGATGTTTCTCCAGGCTTTTAAATTATTTTTGCATTCAAGACATTAAATCCCAGAATTTCAGCAATGATCCTGGTTATTCATTCATTCAACAAGTATGTGTCAAATGCTGACTACATGCCAGGTAGTACCCTGTGCTCAGTACTTGGGGTACCAGGACCTTTTCAAAATACAGCCCTGCCATTGTCTTTAAACCCTTCAGAAGCTGCTGGGTACTCTTAGGTTCAAAATAGGGCATAAAGTTCCATCAGCCTACCACTGCCGGTCATTTTTCCACACCTCTCTTCTCTCCAACCACACTGGCCTCTTTTGTTCCTTGAAGATGCCACCTTCCCTGCTGCCCCAGGGCCTTTGCCTATGCTGTTCCCTCTACTCAGAATACTCTTCCTCTCTCTGCTCCCCTCACCTTTGCCCAGGTAACTCTTATACTTGGAATATCAGCTCAGGCCTCACTTCTTTCTTTCTTTCTTTATCTTTCGGTCTTCTTTTTTTTTGGCCACACTGTGTGGCATGCGGAACTTTCCCCACCAGGGATCGAACCCATGCCCCCTGCAGTAGAAGCACGGATTCTTAACCACTGGACCACCAGGGAAGTCCAGGCATCACTTCTTTAGACACAATCCATCTACTTGTAATTATCCCCTGGTCATGTGGTTATTTGAGTAATGCCAGTGTCCCCCATGGAATGTTTGCTTGTAGGTTCTATGACAACTGGGACAGTGTCTTGTTGGGGACAGTGTCCGTGTTGTTCACACTGGTCCCCAGCTTCTGGTGTAATGCCTGATATGGTGCAGTGACTCTATGAGCACTTGTTGAATGAATGAATGGTAAACAGGTTATGGTCCATAGCCTTCCAGTCTAGTGCATATCCAAACCAGGGTGTGAGCTCCAGAAGGAGACAAGAGGAGGCCATCTCCCCTGGCTACTGTCTGGATTCCAGCAGCCCCTGGGCCTGCCTCCATCAAGTCCTGGTTTACAACTCATAGCCATTTGCTTACTTCAGATTTACAAAAACCCACTGAGGTCTGCATCCATGTCATTCCTATGTGGCCATTAAGAAAGGTGACATCCAGAGAGGTTAACTAAATTGCCCAGAGCTACACTGTTACTGAAAGCCCATATTTAACATTCTTTTCTTACCGCCTCCTGAACTCTACTTCCACGCAAACTTAGCACCGGCTCTGGGTTAACGGCGAGCATTTGCCCCTGCATCTGGGCTATGCCCTAAAGTGTTGTGTCCTCGCGGCGGCGCAGTCCGCGATTGTTTGGGCGTCTCCAACCTGGACCACGCGCGCCCTCTGGCAGCTACAGTGGAGACTGGGCTCCCCGCGCTTCAAAAGAAACGGGAAGTGGCAGTGGACGCGTGAACTCCGTGTAATGGCCGCGACACTTTGGGGTGCGTGTATGGGGGTTTCGGGGCGCGGGGTTGGGTCGGCCGCCCCGGGTCTGACGCCCGCCCCCGCCCTGGGCCTCTGGGCAGTCTGGGCGGCGCCAAGGCCGGCTCCGGAAGGATGCGGGCCCGCGCCCCAGGCAGAGTTTGGGGGATCAGATGAGTCTGGGAACTCCTGGCTGAGTCTTGGCTTCCCCATCTGTGAAGTGGAGATGATGACAACTACCCGGTTCGAGCCAAGACTGCCCGGGGCCGAACTGACATCGGCGGGGCTCTCAGGAGTCTATCAGTTCTCCCCGTACTGCTCTCCCCAAAGCCCAGGGAAACTTTCATGCTCAGCCTGCTGGGAGATGGGGTGGAGGACACACTTTACCTTTAATGTCTTGATTAGTGCATAATACGTGTACATCGCAATACCAAAAATAAATTAGAATTTTGGCCCACGGCTTCTAACCACCGTTCATTGTTTTTAGTTCTTCTCAGCTGAAAATGATTCAGGATACAAAATGTTTCCATGATCACTTTATCTTTTCTTATGTTTCAGGGGATAATTTGACTCCTAACAAAATCCAATCCTTGTGTTAAGGATTTTTGTCTTATCTGCTTAGGTTCTAGGTAAACTGGGGAAATATATTTGCATTTCATCAACGGCTTAAGGTGATTTAATCGGTTTAATCCCCAGCTTCATTCCAACCAGGGATGGAGGCAGCAACAGTTTCTTGCCCACTGATGTGTGTCAGGCAGAGTGCAGGGCACTGGTGGCAGAGAGGTGAACCAGATAGGGAAGATGAGGGGTGGCTTGAATTGTGACTGGGCCACAGACAGCCCTAGCCACGGTGGGTGAAACTATATGTTGTATTTGAGGAGGGCTTCATCCTCTGGGCACCTACAAAACTGGGCTCTGCTGTGGCCTAGAGGAAGGATAGATCGTGGAGGCCTTGTGGGAGCCTGGCCTCCTCATTTTATCTCAGTTTCTAGTACAGAGGTTCACTTCCTGCAGCCTCACAAATATTCTGAAAGGTCACAATAAAAAGAGGGGATGAGAGGAAAAGAATTGATGAAGAAGACCAGAGTGGAGAGGATGTTGCCAAATGCCAATTTATTGCCTCTATTTCCTGACCAAATTTTTCCCTTTGATGTATGTGGTTCTCCCACCCAACCCCCCCCCCCCCATGCATGCTTGTGGCCTCCCTAGAAGGCAAACAGAAGGGCCTCTCAGTCCTTGGTCTTGAGGGATGTCATTCTAACCATGTTTTAGACATTTTCTTTCTTGTGTCCTCTGTACTCCTTTAGAAAAGTTGGAGCGCTCTCTAAATTCTGCAGCATATTTTCAGGGGCGGTCAATTGCCAGACTGGGCAGCGAGCTGTGGGCAGGAGGGAACTCAAAAGTCGGTGGGTGTGGAGACTGGAAAGGATGTAGGAGCCTTTGCTCTGCCTTCCCCAGTCACTCAATCATATGGTGATTGGTGATGTGAGTGAAACTCAAGAAGAAACGTTCTCCTCTCCCCAGTGCCCTCCTTAAGGCTCTCCCTCTATCATAAGCTCTAAATACTGATCCTTTTTCTGGGATCCAACTCCAGAAGAAAGGAAAAATGCACATGGCCTCTAAATACCTGAGAGCATGGTCCACCTCATTAGCAACCAGAGAAGCCCATTAAGACTGCAATGAGATGTTGAGCAATTTGCCAATTTTAAATGTGCATAATCCAGCAGTTCTGATTCTAGGAATGTATCTTAAGAAAACAGCTGAATAAGTGTATCAAGATAAATGTGTGAGGATATTTTTGAATCCCTGATTATAATAGAAGTCCCTCAGCAGGGGATTGGTGAATAAATTATGGCCCATGTCTAGGCTGGAATGTCATAGAGATTAAAGAGCCTAAGGAGCAGGTAGTCTCCTGGTTTCCCGGGTGCTTCACCAACACCCATGTGGTCCTGGCCTCATTTCAGCCCCTGGCACTCCTGACATTCGTAGCCATACCTCTGACATCCCCAGCTCCCGGCTGTGGGGGTTGGGAATGATCCAGAGGGGAGTCAGGGAGGATGGGCAGAGGTCTGGAAGGCACCAGAGCATAGAGTCTACAGCTTCCCCACAGGAGCAACGTACCGCGTGAGGTCTATTCAGAGAAGGTTACCCTGCAGGCAGCCTTCTGTGGATCCTGGTTCTTCTAGATGACCAAAGCAGTGATGCTGGGTTTGGCTGAATTCCTGAATATCCTGGTGATGAGATGAAAAAATAAAACATTTCCTGTCCAATGGTGCACGTGAACAGGAAATCTCAGCACCTGGGTGTTCTGGTGGATTTTTAAAAATATATTTATTTATTTATGTATTTATTTATTATTTTGGCTGCGCCGGGTCTTAGCTGTGGCACGTGGGATCTTTGTTGTGGAGTGCGGAATCTTTTAGTTGCTGCATGCGGGCTCTTAGTTGTGGCATGCGGGCGGGATCTAGTTCCCAGACCAGGGATCGAACCCCGGGCCCCCTGCATTGGGAGTGCAGAGTCTTACCCACTGGACCACCAGTTGTTGTTTGGGGAACCCGTCCTCCCTTTCTCTGGCAGCGAGAAAGGGAGGACGGGTTTGGGCAACCACTGTCTCCCACTTCCAGCTTCTGTAGTTCAAGGGAAGCTGGCTCTGCTCCCTGGTTCCGAAGCCAATCACCAGGACTTCTGCTAGCATTACTGTCTCCACAAGGGTAGCTTGCTAAGCTTGGGCCACTTCTGCCTCTGCAGAGAGTTTAAGTACAAGGTATGGGTAGGGTGTGCAGAGCCACAATGGAAAATACAGGAACTCAGTGTTAGTAGCAGCTGAGCTGTCTATCACCACATGTAGGCCAGGCAGACAGGAGAGGGAGGGGATTCTAGGCCCTGGAAGGAGAGAGTCATGTAGAGGAGGCTGCCTTGTTGGACTGGCAAAGGTGAGAGTCTTCAAGGTTGACTGAGACAAGAAAACCAAGTTGAGGTTGAGCGGGGAGATCAGTGTAGCTGGAGCCAAGTAGTGAAGGCAGAGTAGGAAGAGATAACATGGGAGAGGAGGAGGTTATTGCAGATTTTATTCTAAAGGCCATTGAATAAAAGCCACTGCAGGAGATTTTTAATCAGGAGAAGGCAGTGGTCTGACACCTTTTTGGAGATCACTCTGGATCCAAGGTGCAGAAATGCATTGTATTTGGGACAAAAGAGCAAGCAAGAAAAGCCCTTTGGAAGCTGTTGTGGAGGAGGTGGTGGCATAGATGAGGGATAAGGCAATGGAGAAGGGTGAAGAGGTGGGATTCAAGAGCACAGAGACAAGTCAAAGGGGGAAGGGGCTTGTGGGGAAGTTGGATGATCTTGGCTACTTCACTCCCAGCCTCAGCTTCCTTTCCCAAACAGAGGTACTACCCACTTCACAAGAGTAAGTTTGACAAGTGTAATGGTTAAGAGTATTGTTTTTGCCAATCTGGATTTGAATCTCAGATCTGGCAGGTGCCAGCTGTGTGACTTTATGCAAGTCAGTTAACAGTAGATTGTAGCACTTGTTGAATGCTTTTTATGCGTTAACCAGTAGAATCCTCCCCAGACTAAGACACTTTCTCTGTTATTCCAGTTTACAGGGGGAGGGAACAATAATGGGGACAGAGCAAGTCATTTGTCCGAGGTCCCAGCCAGGATTTCTCTAACCACCACATTACCCTAGCTTTTCTGCGCTGAAAACTGGGATAACAATACTACTGACACTTTCAGGTGTGTTTGAGAGGATTCAAGAAGAGGACTGGCAAATAGTAGGCACTTGTAAATTATTATTTTAACTATTATTATCATTTTTTTGGTTTGTTTTCCCGAGTTTTGCAGGGAGCAGGCATTACGTGGAAAAATCCTTGGATTAAAAAAAAAAAAGACCTCTCAGGTGAAGGGAAAAAACTGCAGCTGTCGGCTTCTCAAAGTCACTCGGAGATGGGCTGTGCGGGCGTGGCTTAGAGGTCGGGGCGGGGCCAAGAGGAAGAGCCCGACCTAGGGGGCGGGGCCAAAACCTGAGGGTCGAGGCTAGGGGCGGGCCCCGGAGAGAAGGGGCGGGGCGAGGGTCCGCAGCGCATGCTCGGTGGTGCCGCCAGCTCTGCCGCTGCCGCCAGCGCCACCGCCCACTCCGGGCTGGCCAGCGGCAGGCGGCCGGGGAGCAGAGTAGGGCCGGGCTGGGTGAGCGCACGGCCATGGCCCCGTGGCTGCAGCTCTGCTCTGTCTTCTTCACAGTCAACGCCTGCCTCAACGGCTCCCAGCTGGCAGTGGCTGCAGGCGGCTCCAGCAGAACGCGGGGCGCCGACACCTGTGGCTGGAGGGTAAGGAGAGGACAGCGAGTTTCTTGCTGTCCCCCAAAGCGCGGGGGCACAGGTGCTCGCGGGCAGTGGCGCCCGCGTCGACTTGTCTGCTCTCCGCAGAGTGCGCGGTGGGGCTGGGATCCCGCTGCTCCCGCCCTCCTGCGTCCCTCCCGGGTCGCTCGTCTGCCTGCCTCGGCTGGGTTGAAAGAGGCCGCTCGACCCCGGCTTTGTGTTGCTAATGAGGCGCGGCCACTGGCCGGGGTCCGGCTCCAGGAGGGCGGGCGAGAGGGACGCCCGGCGTGGGGCAGGAGTAGGGCGCCCCACCCTTTGTTCCAGGCCCGGGACCTCCTCCCTCTCAGGGCACAGGGCCCCGGGCTGGGATCCTCCGAGCTGTTCGCATGGGGGAAGCTTTGGTGCGGGAGTGGGGGTCTTCTTTCGGACCTCCGGTCCAAAACTCTGCAAAAGCCCGGGATTGCCAGGCAGGGGACCCTGAGTGCTGGGGAGGGGTGCGCCCCCCTCTTTCGGAGCCGCTTTGTTCCTTCTGGGCCAGGCCGTCTTACCCCACTTTCACCCCCACCTCAGACTCCTGACTTGCTAGTAAATTTTGCTCCCGTATCCAGCCCTTCGAACGGTCTCACGGATGACCCCCCCACCTCCACCGCCATCCAGCTTGAGTTGAGGATATTTTTCGTGGCCAAAGGGAGGAATGAGCTTGTCCCCTCGGGCAGATGCCCGAGACGAGACTGGAGGGATGCACCGACTTTGTCCTGTGCTTGGAGCCCTCTGCCCCTAACCCAGCGCTTCTTCGATGCCATCTGGGCGATGGGACATGGGGAGGGGGGTGTGCGCGGGGACGCTGCCGTCCCGAGTTTCTATCAGGGCTCCTGGGCTTGGGCGGCCAGAGGACCTGGAGACTGTGTCCATCTGCCCAGCACCCCTCCCACCCAAGCCAGGACCAGCCTGGTGTCAGGGCACTCACGGCCTTCAGCCTTGTGGAGGGGACACCGGTTTGCACTCAGGCAGCCATGGACATGACCTTGGCTCTTCTGGGCAGCCATGAGCCTCAATTTCTTCACCTGGAAAACAGGAGTAAATGAGATTTCCTAGTTTCCCTAGCACTACTGCTCTGAGGGATGGGTATGGGGTAGTTCTCTTAGAACAACGTCCACCCACCTCTTGTGGGGTGCTCTGAACGACCTCAAGCAGTTGAGGCCTAGAACCTGATATCCCTTTAGGGGCACAGGCTGGTGCCTCCAACTCACTTGCCCCACATTCAGAGAAACACAGTGCAGAAAACGAGGTATGAACCAAGTAGCTGAAATGTCTTCAAACCCAATAGCTGTGCTATAGACAGCTATAACCCACCCTCTCACCAACCCCATAGTGAATGTAATCTTCCGATTTGAGTAAACATCACATTTTCTTACTCTGTCCCATTTTAGTAAAAATACCACTATTCTTGGGTTTTATTTTTTTTCAATAGATACCAAGTTTTCCTCAGTTTTTAGATCAAAAAGTTTTCCTTAAGGCTTTCCCATGTTGACTTACCAATCCTAAATTTTCTGGATCTAAACTGGTGTGTTGGCTTTTGAATAACTGCATCACAGATATTTTATTCTGAATTTTCATAAGCCGGCTTAGGTGGATCAGCCCAATTTGCTGTTTTTCTGCACTTGCCCAGGTGGCATCACGTGTCAGTGCACAGACCTTGTGAAGTTTTAATGCTGTGGGTATAGCTGGGCCCCAGAGGAGCCAAGCTGGCGGTTTTGTGCTCTCTGTGGGAATGTGTTCGCCCCTAAACCTGCACACCCACAGGATTAATGGGGGCCCTCATCCCAGTGGCTTCACATTCATGCTGGGGGTGACCTTCTCAACAGCTCCTACCTTGGCCTCACAGTCCTTTCCTTGGGGTCATCTTCACCTGCTTTCTGAATGAGCATGGAAACCTCAGGGCCATCTCCTGTACTCTAGGCTCTTCCCAAGCTGACGCGTGGCTCCTTCCCTCCTGGTCTTTTGATGCATCTGATGGAGCCACCAGCTTTCCCTGACCCAGCTTGTCCACCTGCCTTACATACTCACCTTTCCAACTCTAGCCCCTGGCCCTCCCACCCTGCTCCCTAACTCCTGTGCCCTTCTTGCTGCCAAGGCATGCTTTTTCCCTGCTCCTGGGATAGCTTTTCCTCCCCTGAGAACCCCCTGCTTGGCCTAAGACTCAGCTCAGATGATGCCTCCTCAAGGAAGCCCTCTGAATGCCATTCCCCTTGCTTCGCCTTCTCCTGCAGGTCCTTGCCTTTGGTTCTCACCAGACTACATCATCAGTATTTGTTCACATCTGTGTCTTCAGAGTAGTTTCTTTAGCCAGACGCTTAACCTTGTGTTGGTGAGCTCAGAGCCTGGGGCCCTGTAAATCTTGGCTGAACCCAAGTAGACCCTGCAGCCTTCCTGCTAAATCCTGTATGAAGTGATCGATTTTAAGAAGGGGGGTGGGGGAAGGGCCACGATCAGAGCAGTGAGCTCCAGTGTCTTCTCCGCAGTGAGCTTTTGTACATGCTACTCCCGCCTGTGTTCCTTCTCTTTACATCTCAGCCTCCCCTCTCAGCTCCAGCATCACTTCCTGCAGGAAGCCTCCTCTGCCTCTACCTCCCTAGGTAAGTTTTTACGGAAGTTGCGCTGTCAGAGGGCTGCCCAGTAAGTACTGGTGTACAGTTACTTGGCTATTTGATTCATGTCCGAGTCCCCTACCAGTTAGTGGGTGTTCAGCCCATAGTACTTAGTCTCAGTGCTGACTGAGGTTGCTTACAGTCTAGTTGGGGCTATGTTAACATATAAGAATAAGGGTTGGTGATGTGTGATGCAAGCAAGAGAGGGCTTCCTGTGGGTCTACGTCACACAGAACCTGAGAAGCTGGAGACACAGCAGGGTAGAGAAGTGAGCCCTCAGGAGGGGCAGGATCTGGGTGCTGGAGAGGAGCTGAGCGATTGACCCCCTGGCTCTCCAGGGAGAGGTTGTTCCAGGAACTCTTGCCCCTGCAGGAATGTGTATTTTCCCAGGACTTGCAAGGTGACTGGAGCCAGCTAACCCTCAGCAGCTGTAACCCTCCCTTTGGGGCTGCTCTCAGAGGAGCCAGCCTGGTCTAAGTGGTCAGATTTCACAACCTCCCCATTATTAGCGGGGCAATTAAGGGGCCGATACCATCTTGAACACAGTGCAGTGTTTTAGAAATGAATTGTGGGCTCACTTCCTCAACTAGTTTTTTTTTTTTTTTTTTTTTTTTTAAGTCTCTTAGGGCTCTTGCCAGGTAAAGTTGCTCTTTGAGTAATAAATACAATTTTCGCAAAGAAGTAACAAGTTGTAAAACTTCCAGAGGGGCCAGCATCCTCATTTACACTGAGTCTTAACTGCTTGCTTCTTGGAAGTGGAATGGTTTTGTTTGTGATGGGTAACTTTATGTTGGTCACTTGCACTGAGGTTTTTTCCCCTCCTCTTGCCTTGCTGGTTGTTTGAGAAGCCTATTTATGGAACAAGAAATTAGGAATCTATTCCCACAGGTTTTTATTTAGTGGCTTTTCCTGCAGTGGAGGAGGAGGGAACATTTCTTGCCTTCTTACCTAGATGGGGTACACCTTCCCTGGTCTATTATCCCTGAAACACAATTTCTACTCTCCCCTCCCCCCTTCCCCCACCAAAGTCTGTTCCTTCAGGAATTCAGGAAGCCAGAATGCTGGCATCGTCTTTACAATGAAGTGCAAGTTTCCCATTTAAGGCAAATACTTCATCTCTAAAGGTAGGAAGGAATAGGGTGGTACTTGGAAAAGAAGAAGTTCCAGCTGATTAAAATTTAGGTTCCTGATAAAAGTCCAATCCAAGAACTCTCCTTGGCTGTGGGCCCAGCCATGTTTATTTAATTCTGAATTGGATGTGTTTTCATTCACTTGCAGCTCGTGGCTCTCAAGGCTGCATCTGGTCTGCCTGTCCTGTGGCCGTGTTGTCCATGTTACACATGCTCTTGTGTCTTTTACAGAATTCTTCGTTAAAAATGAGTCAGCCCCGGTTGACACATTTTCAGAGAAACATTTTTATAAGAAGTGTGATGCTTTCTTCCAGCCTGTTTTGCTATGTTAATTTGGGAATCCTTTGGCTGGGGTCCATCTTTCTTGAGCAGCCCTCCCTTCTCTCCCCTCCCCCATCCATCCAGTGGACCCGGAGCCCCTGCAGTGCCTGGGGCATTGTGCTAGTTATTAACTCGGGGATACAGCTGGGTGAATGAGACCAGCAACTAAGTTCCGACTGAGGCACCATTTCCTTCCAAACATGATTTCTCATAGTGAAGTCCAGGGGCTTCCAGTATGAGGATTGTCTTGGGAGCTCGTTAAAATGCAGATTCAAGGCCGATGGGGCCAGAATGGGAGTGAGATGGGGCCCAGGAACTGACATTTTAACAAGTTCCTGTGATGCTCTCAACAGTGAGAATCGTTGCTTTAGGAGACAGGGCTTCGGTGGTCACAAGAAGGAGGCGGGAAGCCACATTCTAAACGTTTAAAATCAGCTTGACTTGAAATTACTTCACTGGACTTTTAGAATGTAAAGTGGAGACTTTGTCCGAGCTCTGGAAAATGGCAGGGGTGAGGCTGGCTGAAGGAGGACCTGGGGAGCCAGTCGTTTTGGGTGGGTGTCTCTGGCTTGGGGTTAAAGAGGAGGCTGGGGGTGAAGCGGACCCGACACTTGCACTGGGTTCCTCCCCAGAACAGCTGGGCCTGTCTGGAAAACAGTCTCAGCAGAGTAGGGTAGGATCCAAATCATATCCTCAGTCATTCAAACTTTACAGATGGCTTCCTTACAAAGGCAAGAACAGCTAATGCTTTTTAAAGTCTTTATTTTAATTTGAGTATTTTTCATGCTTCATTTGGCCTAAAATTTTTTTTTTTTTTTCTTTTAAAAAAGTTTTCAAACTGTCTTTCCCTCATCAGTCCCTGAACTTTTCACATACCGTGCCCCGGCAGATGTCTGCTGCTGCTGGGGCCACCCAGTCAACAATTAATTGTTCCTTTCATTCCTTGCTGCCTCTTGTGTCTGCCCCGATGGATGGGTTTTTAGGCTTCTGGAAGGTTGGGTCCCCCATCCTCAATTTGTAAGAGAATGGGCTGAGGCAGGGGCTCAGGTATCCCCAGAACTTGACAGGCTAGAGTGGGGGACAGCGCCTCTGGAGCAGACCTATCTCCTGCCACCCTACTCCGGCAGCCAAGACCATTTCCGTTTCACATCTCGCCCAGATTTGGAGGTTCTTCTGCCCTCAGCAAGCCCAAGGGACCTGTCTGTGTTGGTGCCACAGGCCCCATCTCCAGGCAGCCCGACTTGCCTGGCTGGTGGGAGGCAATGTCCTCCTGGGCAGTGTTTGTCTTGGCTGCCAGGATGTTCTGAATGGGCCTGACACACGATTAGGTGACTGATGGCCCCGTAACACATTGTCTCCTCCAGGGCCTGAGGCCTTTGAAGCTCTTCCCTGTGGGAAGTAGACTATTTGCTCTATTAAAATGCCTTGGTATTTCCTCTGTTTAACCACAGGCCACTTCCTCTCTGCCACTCTAAACCCGGCAGGGCCACCGGCTGATTGAAAAGACACAAGCCCAGGAGTGATCACATCCTATTGAAACAGATAGTCTTACTGCAGATTAAAGCTGGAGCAGGTCTCTAAGAAGAAACCCAATCTACGGGGGGGGGATTCGTTGACATGGCTCCTTATCTTGCTCAGAATTTAGCCTGTTGATGTCATTCACACTTAAAGCCCTGAATGCCTTTTTTTTTTTTTTAAGAAGGAAAGCCTAAATTGTAACCAAATTAGTGTGTATTTCATCTACATACGGCAGGTTAAAGCGATTTGATCACCTGAATTTCTCATTGTGTGAGTTGAGGACTCTTCAGTGTCTGGGAAGAGCATGATGTCTATTCATAGAAAACCATACTTGGCTTATTCTCTGCTTGCAGATTCTGTCTGCTTGTTCTCACGTGTTCAGAAGCCCAAGTAAAACGTTTATAGCTTAAATAATACCAAGAATATATCTGGGAAGACTGTCCCTCATGCCTTCCCGAGCAGTATCTGGGAACGGTTTAATTATTAACATGAGGCATGAAACTAAAAATTGAACAATTGAAAAATTACCTAAGTAACAAAGACTGACATGACATTTAAACTCCATCTATACCCTGTTTCTTCTGAAGGGGCCTAAAAATGGAATAACTAGTTAGTCTCTAATGAAGACTTATATTTTTAAAATTTATTTATTATATTTTTATTTATTTTTGGCTGCGTTGGGTCTTTGTTGCTGCATGCGGGCTTTCTCTAGTTGTGGCGAGCGGGGGCTGTTCTTTGTTGGGGTGCGCGGGCGTCTCGTTGCGGTGGCTTCTCTTGTTGAGGAGCTCTAAGCACGCAGGCTTCAGTAGTTGTGGCTCGTGGGCTCTAGAGAGCAGGCTCAGTAGTTGTGGCGCAGGGGCTTAGTTGCTCCGTGGCATGTGGGATCTTCCCGGACCAGGGCTCGAACCCGAGTCCCCTGCGCTGGAAGGTGGATTCTTAACCACTGCACCACCAGGGAAGCCCAAGATTATTATTTTAACATTTGCAACTCCATTGTTTAAACCATCCATGATAAAAACAGCTTTCCTTTTCTTTGGTTCCTTGTTTGGAAATGTTGGGGGAAGGTGGATGTAGCTAATTAAGGCTACAACATTTAAAGGGGGGACTTAATAGGTACCAGCTGTCCTCAACAAATCACTGGATGGATGACAAAATAAAGATGTGATGTGAACACACATGTAATTCTCTTCTAAAACGGAAGTTGGCCTGTAAATTGTGTGATTTAATAGGGTAAATGCAAACTACCTTTACTATGCACTTTTAAGAAGAATTTGTTTTATAGTAAACCTAATGTCTTATTTGCATAAGGCTGGTACATTAAAAGTTGAAACGGCAGGACAGATGGCAGGTATTGTGGGAAGTTTAATAAATGATAATTTTATTGTATGTTTCTTCATTCCAAACCTCATCTAATAGGCATTAACCATGAGGCTTTTCATTAAAATTACTACATTGTAGGGGAGCTTGCTTGAACTTATCAGAAATGCCTATAAAATTGAAGCAGTGACTTTGAAAAGAGAATGGAAATTGGTAACATTAATTAAAATGTTCAGATGGATATTTACCTTTCACACATTAAATGAATACTTCAAATGAATCCTTTTGAAATCATAAGGGATTAGGCTTTAACTATAACGTTTTTAGATTTTGAAAGTCCTTTATTCCCTTAAAAACTAGGAGTTTTTCCAAGTGTTCTGTTTTGTCAGTTTTGTAGATTTTCCCCCCAATGAATGGTAACCCTTTAAAAAATGCTGGCTGTGGCCCCAGACTTCTGTTCTGAGCTGAACTGTTTTACTTGCCAGTGGGAGGGCTGATGGGGATAGAGGGAGGGTTTCCTTGTAAAGAAGAGGTACATTTTCCTGAGATGCGCCATGTGGTTCTCTGTGATTTTATTCTGTCCAGGTGATTTCTGGCTTCTCTTCTCCTGAAGAGGGTTTCTTCCCCTTTTATCTGAGGAAAATGCAATGCAGTCCGGACCAAATGCAGGAGCAGTCAGCCTGAGCATGGTCCCTGTTGAGTGACAGCTTATCGCCTCCATCCTCTGGAGGGGGAACATTTGCTCTGGGTGGGGCCCAGGCCCTCGCATGGTTAGGATTTGTTGTGACTGCTCGATATCTGAAGTTCGCAAAGACTTACTTGGTGTGAGGAGGCAAGAGCAGCTCCCCTGTCAGGCCGTGGTTAAACTGTAGTTACGTTTTCTGGGAAAACACGAAGCGGAGAAGGACCAGGCCCCCGTCTGTAGGGGCTTCCTATCCAGGCGGGTCTGCAAGGCAACTCCCCGTCCTCGCTCTGCCTTGTCCACTCCTCCCAGAGGAGCATGAACCACGGTTCCTGCTGCCCCTCATCCCAGAACATTGCATTTTATGCACTGGCCAGTGTGAGAAGCAGGGTGGTGCGGAGCAGATGTCCGAGGTGCTGCTGGGCGCCCACCTTTGGAACTCTGGCTTTTTATCCCACGTCTCAGTTGGTTCCCAGTAACTCTGGCTACTAGCTTTGCCTCAGTTTCCCCTGCTTTGGAGGAGGCCCGCCTTTCCCCAGGAGGCTTCTCCACAAAGCCCCCTAGGCTCCCTGTGTGAATTTCACCTTTGCCAGGAAGCCTACATTTAGTAAAGTCAGACTCGCCCCATCATGCCTCCAGATTTAGTGGGATGCATTCAGTCTTTTGCAGTGATGCAGCGAAGAAGGGGAATCTTGATTTGCTTATGAAGAAGACACTTAATTTGGATGGTTCAGAGGAGGCTTAGAGGGAGGGATCAGATGGCTGAAGAAGACTGGCCTCACTGGGGGGACTTTGAGTGTGGCCTCTGGTGAGTGGAACCAGGAGGTGGGGACAGTTTGGGCAGAAGGAGAGATGTGGGTGCGAATTCCCTGGCGGTCCAGTGGTTAGGACTCGGCACTTCCACTGTGGGGCCCGGTTTCCATCCCTGGCTGGAGAACTGAGATCCTGCAAGCTGCAAGGCGCGGCCAAAAAAAAAAAAAAAAATACAGAGAGGAAAAAAACAAAAAGAAAAATGCGGGTAAAGCTGGAGGAGGGTGGCTCATTGGAGGCAGTGGAAACAAGACGGCTGAAGACGGAGGCTGGGACTAGATAAAGGGGTGCCTTGAATTTTGCCTACCTGTACTTGTCAGGGATGGTGAGGCTTGGAAGGTTTCTCCAGCAGATGAATGGCTTGACAGGAGTGACCCTCAGCAGCCATGCCTTCATTCCGTGAGTATTTGGCGTTTTCTATGTGTGAGGCCTGGTTTCTGGAGCTTAGATTGTAGTAAGGGAGACAAATAGGATAACAAACTACCAGACCTGCTCTATTTAACATAGCAACCGCTGCTGTCTCGCTCACCTCTTTTCTTCACTTGAGTTTTCTCCACAAAATTTTTTTACCATGAAACGCACAAGAGTGTTTTCTTGTCTGTCCATGCATCTCCCTCAGTGCACTATCAGCTCCCTGGCGGCAGGTCCTTGATCTGCTTCGTTCCCTGCTGCACCAGGAGATGAGTGGCGGCACATGGTCGTTTCTCCCTACGTGTGACTAAGTGCTCTGAAGGAAATTAAAATGGGGTGATGAGAGCGGGTGAGCTCGGTGGCCTCTCTGAGGAGGTGACATGTAAGGCAAGCAATTGTAATGACAGTTTCCTCTGAAGTTCTATAGTTACCTATGTTCTATTTTTTAAAAAAATTTTATTTTTATTGAAGTATAGTTGGTTTTACTTATGTTTTGTTAACATTGGTGCATCATGTGGCATTAGATGCTGAGAGTAGCATAAAAATAGGCTCGCCTTCATTCACATCACAGTTTATTGGCACTGTGTCCTCATACTGGCCAACTGCTAGGCTGCAGGACAGATTCCCAGGGAATGAGAGAGGCAGTGGTTAGGGCTGGTACTGGATGGGAATCACAGTTTGCAGAGTGTTGGTTGCTTGAAGAGAGGATGTTTGGACTGTCCAGGTTGCGCTGCACTGTGGATGAAAAAAATGTAAAAAATGACTGCTAAGCGCTAACTAAGCATCTTGGTTTTGGACTTTACGACACAAAGTGAATGAAATGACTCTTACTTCCTGGCAGCAGCCCTTAGGTGGTATGACAGCTTGGTCTTTTTAACAGAGATACAGGTCTCATTTTCTTTCGGTCCCCTCTGGTTGTGAATGCCTTTCATTTTCTGAAGTCACTCGAGGGTCCATCCAGAATCAAAGATGCTCTTTGCCGCCTTTCCAGGGCTGTGGGTTTGCCGGCCAGCTGTGGTAATGAGGTTTTGCCCAGCTTTGATTTTCATGCCTTGCCTCCCTGTGGGAGGAACTAGATATTTCTGATCTTACCTCTGCTCATATTCAGATCCAGCCAAGCAATCAGTGACTTCCCGGGCTTTTTTGTGGGAGACTGTGGGAAAAGTCCTGGTTGGCTGGCTATGAATTAATGAAATCCTTAGAAGGGTTCACTAAAGATAGCTCCTGTGGTTTAAAAAAATAGCATTGCCTTTTTAATTTGAGAAAGAGGTCATGGAGTTTTACCAAAATTAAGCAGAGAAAATGTAACATCTGGTTGTGCTGCCTGAAGACTGCTGCAGTGGGGGGCTGGAGTGGTGGGTTCCGAGTATCTGGCGCGCCCAAGGTGACTGCCAACCAGGTCTCTCAGGGCTGCTCTGGACACGCAGGCTGCCTCATTGTTCTCCTCCCTGGGTTTTGAAGCTTGAGACACAGAAATTCTATCCCAACATCTTTTCACTTGAGCACATTTCCCATCTACTGAGCTTTCTTCCTTTTACTTAAAGGGTCACACTTTTTTTTTTTTTTCCCTTTAAGTGCACAGTTTTCAAGTTGGAGATTAGGGTAATCATTGCTTTTATCTCATTAAAAAAAGATTGAGGTAGATAATGGGGGAGAGTTTGGGTGGAAGGCAGGAGAGTTTTAAAGAGCCATTCTAAAAAGTTTTTAAATTAGTAGGAATTCTGATAAGAGGAGAAAGAGAATGATAAATTGCAGAAGCGTTTTAGGGAAAGGCATAAAGGGGTTTTAAAAGGACCTGTTCCTTGAGAGCTTCCCTGGTGGCGCAATGGTTAAGAATCTGCCTGCCAATGCAGGAGACACGGGTTCAAGCCATGGTCTGGGAAGATCATGCCTTCCGTGGAGCAACTAAGCCCGTGCGCCACAACTACTGAGCCTGCACTATGGAGCCCGCATGCCACAGCTACTGAAGCCCAGTGCCTAGAGCCCGTGCTCTGCAACAAGATAAGCCACCACAGTGAGAAGCCTGCGCACCGCAACTAGAGAAAACCCACGCACAGCAACGAAGACCCAACGCAGCCATAAATAAATAAACTATTGCCTTTTGGGGGAAAAAAAAGGACCTATGCCTTTTTAAAAAGCAGAAACATAAATGTCTTAAATGTCTGCTATGTGTACATACCCCCTCAACCACTACCCAGTTAAGTGAATAATAAGTTACACTACTGTGGGTTTTAAAAATTTATTTCAGGGACTTCCCTGGTGGCGCAGTGGTTAAGAATCCACCTGCCAATGCAGGGGACACGGGTTCGAGCCCCGGTCCGGGAAGATCCCAAATGCCGCGGAGCAACTAAGCCCGTGCGCCACAACTACTGAGCCTGCGCTCTAGGGCCCGCGATACACAACTGCTGAGCCTGAGTGCCACAGCTACTGAAGCCCGCGTGCCTGGAGCCTGTGCTCCACAGCAAAAGAAGCCACCGCAATGAGAAGCCTGCGCGCTGCAACGAAGAGTAGCCCCCGCTCGCTGCAACTAGAGAAAGCCCACACGCAGCAACAAAGACCAAATGCAACCAAAAATAAAAAAATAAATTTTTAAAAAAAATTTATTTTTAATCCTGAATCTATTCTGTATTGAGACTTTATACTTTGGGGTGTACATTTTCTGAAACAGGGAGATGAAGCTGTTGCTGCCCAGCCCCCACCCAGGCCAGCAGGCAGCCAGTCAGCTATACCTGGGGCTTCACTTTACTCTCTCCCCTATATTTTAGATTCTGAAAATTTCAAACCTATAGAAAAGTTGAAAGAACAGTGGGGTGAGCACCTATTTCCCCTTAGCCTAGAGTCACCAGTGCTTTGCCTCACGTACCTCAGCTGTACTCCTAAATATCCTTCATGATTTCTTTCTGAATCACCTTCCAGGATTCAGACAAGGGCCACTCACTGCTTATAGACACCTCCTGTCTCTTTAGTTTCCTTTAATCTAAAGGAGTCCCTCCACTTCTTTTGATCCTTTATAACATATACATCTGAAGAGTCAAGGTCACTTGTGGTATAGACAGTCACACAACTTGGATTTCTGATTGTTTCCTCGTGATTAGGGTCAAGTTAAATATTTTGGCAAGATCCCTCTAAAGGTGAGAGTGTGACATTGTTGGATTTTAGGTATCAATAGGTAACAAATATAGGTGCAGTTTTAGCAAAGAGCAAAATATGTTTTTTCTACTTGAAATTGTACATAGAGACCTTTCTAATGATTTAACCCAGTTTGGTCTTGTGTTGTCTTTTTTAAAAACACAGTGCTTTACAGTAGGGCTTTCCTTTTACTTTACTGAACGTCCAAAGAAACTGCAGGGTGTCATTTGTGCTATCCTGTAATTTAACTTATTTCCTTGAAGACGATTTGAAATCAGTTGTGCTCTCAAAATTGGGAGTGCTGGATCCCAAGAATGCTGAAGGCTTTTGCTGTTCACCAGGGCTTTTTGCAAACAGTTGTAGATGTCGCCCTCAGCGACCGACCAGGAATGAGTTCCTATTATAACCTCCCCTTGGCCGGGGCAGGTTTACGGTTGAGTGCTCCCTCACACCCAAACTCAGCCACTTCTTTCCTTTGTGCTAAGAAAACAATGAACTTTATTTCCAGAAAAGGCCGCTTCACTCAAAACATGTCCTCAATTTCCAGTCTTCTCCTTCTATGATTGTGTATTGCCTAAATTATTTTATTAGAGACCCTTAACAGAGTTTCATTCGTTTAACTTGAATTACTGTCTTCTACCTCATGGCATGCCTTTTCTTTCTTTTATTTGTCCCTACCCCAGATTTAAAGCCCAAAGACTCAGCAAGTTAATATTATTTTTCAAAGTAAGTTAAAACGTCAAAAAGTGACAAGTTGTTATTCTCCCAGGGTACCAGGGAGACGACAGAGACAAGCCCTGCATCTTTTATTCATAAGTGCAGGGAGCCGGTGAGGGCGCGGGAGGGCCTGTGCACCAGTCGTTTGTTCAGCTTTCAGGACCAGGCCTCCTCCCCTGCTGGCCGTGAAATGTCATGCCGAGATGTAATAGCGGGACATTCAGAGTCCAGAGAATGGACTGCAGAGGTTCAACCCCGCTTTTCATTTTATTTTCTGGCACCGAATCCACGGTCGCCTCCGTGGCCTGACAGCAGAAGGCCAGAAAAGCAGCGATCGGGATGCTGGTAGGGATGCTGTGCCGGGGTACACGCAGGGCACCAAGGATGGGCCAGGGTGCGCCTCGGGAGAGGGCGGCGGGCTGCCTTTGCTTAGTCTAGTCTACCCTGCTCGAGGAGAGGGTTCTTGTTTCCATGGCTCTTCTACTGTCAGTTTTGGTGGGAGAGGGAGTGTAGAGTGCTTTTGAGTTCAGAACTCACTCAGGGATAAACATTTCTGTGTAGAGGGCAGTCCTGGGGCAGGGAGCTGAGGCTGTGAGACTCCCTGGGCTCTGACATTTTCTTTAGAAAAAGAGAAATCAGGCAGCACTTGCTAAGCAGGCTTAGAATTTGATTTAGAGCAATAGTTCTCAATTGGGGGTGATTGGGGAATCTCTGGAGACACTTTTGGTTGTCACAACTGGGAGGAGGTTTGCTACTGGCATTTCCTGGGTAGGAACCAGGGATGCTGCTAAACACCCCCAAATGCACAAGTCAGCCTTTCCCAGTAATAGCCTAAAATGTCAGTAGTGCTGAGGTTGAGAAAACCTGATTTTGGGGTCCCATTTTAGTATTTGAATTTTTCAGCTCACTTAGCCTTATAACACTTTTCAATTTCCTTTCTGTTTAACAGAAGCTGCTGGTTCTATAAATCTGCACTCAGGATGAATTTCCATTAAACTCTCTAAGACATATGATTAAACTATTGTGGTGCTCCTTGAAGATATGCCCTGAATGCAACTACTATTTAAAATGCAAAAGACGATTTTTTTGTTTTGGCCATAATTTGATCAAAGTAGCATAACCTGTGCCTCTGTTTTTGTTACTCACTGATGGTCTGTGGATAACATTACATTTTTTCAGCATGAAACCCAACACTTCAAATCCCTAAAGCAGTCTCAAATTTATGGTTAATAAAAGCATTTATTGTACTGGATGTCATCTGTTATATCACTCTGGGGCTAGAAACTGGCAAGCAGTGGACAGGAAATATTTTCATTTCAAATCGCTTCAATCTTACGGTCTAGGGGCAAAAGTGTCTGATTTCAGGAAAGCCGCAGTGAATAGCATAGTAATGAATGCATTTTTAGTTGATTAAGCAGGCATTCTCTCCCTTTCAAACAATCTTCTCTCTTTGGCTTGGTGGGGCTAAATAAACATGTGATGTTAAACGATAGCATTTCTTGGGTTGGCCATTCTTTTCCTTTGATCATCTTAAAACTTTTCAAAGTGTTTTCCAGGAATCGTCAGCAGAGCAGGAACAAGTGCGGGAGAATGGCTAGACTCGAGTGTTGACCCTCCTTGTAATTATTTACTTTCTGAGCAGAGGAGGTTTTCTGAGATGATGCTGACTCTTCCGAATTCCTCTTTAAAGATGGAATTTGGTACCCTGCCCTTGAGATCACGAATTTAGGAGGAAAAAACATTGTGATTTTTTTCCTTTTTAAAGGCTGCAATTTTATTGTAACTTGAGTCCTGATTCCCCCACAGCCATCAAGTAAACAGGGTGAGGAACGTTCCATTCAGAGGCAGCCCTGGGTGGTGGTGATATATCCGGGACAAGGTACCTTTCATCCTGGCTGCCCAGCGCCTTTGAACGTGTTATGTAAATCATCACTTCCACTGAGCTTCGGAGGTAGACGATTATTTCTGATGTGGTTCCTTTTTTTCCAGATGAGGATTCCATGGCACAAAGAGCCAGGAAGGGATTAGGATGGGAGGCCATGTGCCTCAGAGAGGCCTCTCTCTGCCAGATACTACGAGAGCCACAAAGTTCTTACCTTGCCTGTGCCCCCAGCAGCGAACTTGCCCTGCCTTCCCAGCACCCAGCCGTGTCTACCATGTGCAACAAAGCAACTCATGGGGGTGGGAAGAAAGCAAGACTGGATACCAGCGAGCGCTTTGCAGATAATTAAACTAGGGTTCGGCCTTTACCCCAGAGGTTACCAAACTTGGCTGAACTCCAGAATCACCGGAGGAACATTCTTAGGAGGGGGCGTGGAGGTGAGAAATTCCGGGATTCACCCCAGACCTGCTTAAGTGGGATTTCCAGGGGAAGGCCAGGAATCTGAGTTTTTAAAAAAGCTGCCAGATGGGTGGTTGCCGGGGTTTTGGGGGTGGATGAAGGGTTTGACTACAAAGGGGGCAGTACAAGGGAATTTTGGGGGGATGGTGGAACTGTTCTGTGTGCTGACTGTGATGGTAGCTACAGCGATGTACACATTTACACATCTAATTATACATTTGTATATGTATAAACTCGTGGAACTGTACACCAAAAACGTCCATATTTACGTGTAAAAAAAAATGCTGCTTGCGTGAAACTGAGCTATCCCCAAGGTGTCAGGTGGGAAGGGTCGTCCAGCTGTGGGAGAACACCACCTGGAATTGCAGAGGCAGGTAAGGAGGTCCTCCAGTAAAACTTCCTGTGACGATGGACATGTTCTTCCCTGCACTGGCCAGTTCAGTAGCTATTAACCATGGTGGCTGAGATGTGGCCAGCACAATTGTGGGACTGAATTTTAAATTTACTCAAGTTAAGTTTAAATAGCTACACATGGCTCGAGGCTGCCCTATTGGACAGTTTGCCTTAGAGGCAGGCATTGCCATACTGGGGGGGGGGGGCTTTGGCTCTGTGCCAGGTGCATACAGAGCCCATAAAGAGCTCTTTATGCTTGAGGGACAATAGTAAGTCATCCCAAGTAGAGAGCAAAATGGGCACGTGGGCCAGCAGCGTGGGTTGGTAAGGACAGAGGAAAAAGGAACCTTGGAAAGAAGAGTGGTGTGAGATGGGTCCAGGCAGAGAACAATCTTGCCAAGTGGAGGAGTCAGCTTTTCTTCCCCTAGCGCAGAAGTCAGAGGGTGCCAACTGTGGGCCACTTCCTTCCCCAACTTCCCAACCTCGTTCATCTTAAAAGTAGTTAGTTAGTATGTTCTTTAATTGTACTTCTGTTCCCCTGAGGTGACATGATATACAGGAAGCCATTGGAGGGTTCAGGGGAGCGATGTGTGGACAGGGTTAGGGGGTACTTGTGGCTGGGCTGAGAGTTTGCTGGGTCCCCCTGCCAACCTAGACGGGGTGTGGTGAAGAACCTGTGTGGGCATATTCTGCTCCCCTTTGGGGAATGAGATGTTATGAAAAGGCAACTGGGCACAAACCTCGCACTTAGGCATGGAGCACACGGCCTCCATCTGGGCATATGTTCAGACACTCTTAAACCTACGTCCCCACCCCCATGGACTTATGCCATCTTAAATAGCGTTACTTTTCCAAATGCATTTATAAAAGAGTGAGATTCTGAAAGTGTGGCCTTTTATTAGTGCAGACCAAATGGTGACAGAAATAATGTTCCAGTTTGTCAACATATTTGTCCTTAAATAAATTTGCTAAATGACTAACAAAAAAAAAATTCATGAGCTATGGGTTTTTATAAATTAGTAGGTTTTGTTAATATTAGAGTAGGGCTTACTTGAAAGCCTGAGGGCGGACTTATTTTTTTTAAAGAAGGGGCTTTAAAATTAGAAGAGCTATTCTTTTATTTTTATATGAAAACTTCACATCTTTAGATTAGGAAGAGAAGGACATTCTGAATCGTAGCATCTTTAAGCGGAGTATCCTTGTGTTGCCTTTATAATTTGGTAACTTCAACCTAATGCAAAAAAAAAAAACAAAACTGAATGAGCATTAAATGCTGTTTCTTCCATTCTTGAATACAGAAACATTTTGATGTAGAGTTGTAATCACTATTTTTAATGGTTATTATTATCTTTCTTATTTATATTTGTTTTCTGAAGATATTTCCATGTTTTTACATAGTTTACAGACTTGTTGCTCTTAGTGGTCATATGATATTTTCATATTGTGTGCCTCTGCCCCTTTTACTACCCCTCTCCCCCACAGATGAAGCACTTGGGCTATTTCCAAGTTATTGCTGTTATAATGCTGCTATGAATATCTTCATGCAGATTGGTTTCCTGTCCCACCTCGCCATTTTGGTTTGTTTCCTTGGCATATATAGTGTTTCCCAAAGTGTAATTACTGGGGCAAAGGTTTTATAGCTCTTACAACACGTTTACCAACCTGCCTTGTATAATGACTGAGGCAATTTACTACAAAGAATTGTGTTTTGAGAAGAGGGTAAATTTGGTCCACAAATCCCAGCTGTACCATTTGCTATCATTTATTGTGACCTTGGGCAAATTTCTTCACCTGTAAAATGAGTCAATAATAGTTTATCTCCCAGCATTGTTCTGAGACTTAAATAAGTTACTGTCTTTAAAACATTTAGCTCTGTGCCTGTCCACATAGTAACTACTTATAATGATTGGTGGCAGACGGCTGTCCGTTAATAAGTGTGCTCATTTTTCCACATCCTAAAAAATATTGACATTTATAATTTTTATTTACACTTTGTTATTTGAGTTGTACCTTATACTTGTTTCATTCTGGGTTTATTAGAGAGGGACTGAATCTTTCCACCTGGTGATTTACCTTCTGAGTAAGTTTTAGTGCTTTTAAGTCTGGTGGTATTAATGTGAGGTGTGGATGAAATGCTGCTCAGTAAAAGTATTAGGGAAGATGTTTAAGTGAGTAAATGAGGGTTTTAAAATCAGAATATTGATTGAGTGACTCTTTTGCACTTAATAGCATATTATGAAAATAGTTGAATCTAAACATTATCATGGGAATCCTATTTGTACCAGTAATTTGGCTAGCGAACCTTTCTTCAGAAATAGATTTTCCAAGGTTGATTTTGGATTGATCACACATTTCCTGTGAATAGAATATATATGAATCCTGTTTTACTGCAGCTTTTGCAAATCCTGATCTTGGGCTAGAAGCCACTCTGTTAGATGGTCTCATTTACATCAGTGTGACCTGTGAGATGAGGGCATCCCAGGCCAGCTGAGTGTGACTGTGGACAGGGCAGGTGACCCCTCTGACTCTCAGTTTCTTTACCTATAAAATGGGACAATCAGACTAGAATTATTCTTAAGAATTTAAGAATTGTTTATATTGAGATAACTTGAAGTTTTAACTCGGAGGATAATTTTTCTACCCTACCCATTCCACTTCCTTATTAAGTCGGTCCCGTCAGTTTCCATCTGGACTCTTGCCTCTTGCACCTGGGTGTCCTGTTTTTGATCTGTCTCGAGAAAAAACACCCAGCCTGTGGCCATTTTTGCAGCTCTTTCTCTAATAAAAGTAAAGTGTCTGTCCTCCGCATAGGTTTTGTTTTTTTTTTAAAGATTTGTACACTGGGAATTCCCTGGCGTTCCAGTGGTTAAGATACTTTGATTGCCGAGGGTACGGGTCCGATCCCTGGTCAGGGAACTAAGAGCCCACAAGCTGCGTGGTGTGGCCAAAAAAAAAAAAAATATTCGTACACAGATTGCTTTATTTCTACCAAGTGTGCCCGCCGCATCGGCTCCACTGTCATTGTGATTTGCCTGTACTGGTGTTTACCCAGAGGTGCCTAGTGTGTCTATCTGCCTCCATCCTTCACATTTCCCGTGCTCTTGTCCACATGGCCAAAGGCCCCCTTGCGTCTCTTGTTTTTTTTCAACATTACACTACCGTTAATGATTGCTTTCAGCCTATTTAGTCTTCTGGGCCAGGAGCTGTTAGGGTCCAATCAATCACTGAATCCATAAACAAGAGCACTGCCTCAGACTCCCCATGAGCCCTGAATTACATCAGGGTGTTGACAGTCCCGGAGGCCTGGACCACTCTGTCAGTGACTGTCAGGGGCAAGAGAGGATTCGGGTATGTGCACGGTGGTGGCAGGGGCGGGAGAAAGGCAGCTGCAGATAAAAACTGACCAGAGATAAGAAATAGTTGGTTTGGCAGAAAATCTGCATGTGGGTAATTGCAGGGCTGAGAGATTAATTTTGTTTCCCTTTCACCCCCATTTGCACCAAGCTGTCTTGATTTTGAATTGAAGTATAGTTGATTTACAATTTTATATTAGTTTCAGGTCTGCAACCTAGTGATTCGATATTTTTATAGATTATACTCCATTTAAAGTTATTGTAAAATACTGGTTATATTCCCTGTGCTGTACATTACACCCTTGTATCTTATTTATTTTATACCTAGTTGTCTTCTTATTAGGAAAGCTAAACAGGTTAAAATAGCGATACACATACACACCCATCCCTCACCCAGGGGTTGCTGTCCCCCGGGTTTCCGTCTAGGTGCTGTCATCCTGAGTGATTGCCACCTGCCCAGGTTGAAGTGGTATTGCTTTAGTGGGTCCTGGGTGACTGTTCCTTGGATACGATAAGAACATTTCAGGAGAGTGGAAGAAGTAGCATTTAATGCTCAGTAAGCTCTTTTTTTTTTTTTTCTGCATTAGGCTGAAGTTACCAGTTTATAAGGGCAACACAAGGAACCTCTGCTTAAAGACGCTGACTGGCAGGCAAGGAGGCAAGAATGCTTGATAGGCTGTCAGGAAGCTGGTCACCTCCAGAGGGGTCTGTGACACAAGCCAGAGGGGGAAGTGATGGTGAGAGGCTGGGGAAGAGGTCACCCATGCAGAGACCAGAGGGCCTGCAGCTTGAGGGCATGGAGAAAGCTTTCTTGATGAAGAGCCTTATCTCCAGGGATCATGCCCTCCAGAAGCTCTGAGCTTAGCCAGGTGCCCTGGGAAGGCACTGGGTGGTTTTAAACCAGCACCTCCACCTGCAGCAGTAACAGAGCAAGCAGTGTCTTAATCCCCTGCAGAAAGGACTGAGGTGTGCGTGATACGTGCAGCTTGTACCTCTAAATACCCTCACCCCAAGTAAAGCTTGGTTGTGAACACCTTCCCTGAACCTTGACCAACACCCCGTGAAATTGATGGTTCCGTCCTGTGGCCTATAGCTTGTGGTACCCTGCCGGAAGGACACTGGCCTGGACGGCCATTCCTTTATGGTTGCAAGCGCCTTTGAGGGTCTCCCGGTGCCACCAGCTGGTTCCTCACTGAGCGCATTCATGTGCTTTGATGCAGTGAGGCTGGGAGGTGGGGTGGGATAGGAGGCAGGGGGTGGTCTCCTTGGGATCTGCTCCTTACTGGGAGCTTTTCCCCTTTCTTCTGCTCTGGGCTGGATGAAGCTTCAACCTTTGCAGAACGCTCTTGGCTGGGTGAAAACATCTTGAAATGGGATTTCTATCTATGGAAATTGAAAAGGAGATAAATCGCAGGGACTGTTTCTCCTGTTCTGATGCGCCTCCCGCCCCCTGTAAGTATAGAAATGTTTAGCTTCAAGTAAGTGGCTTGAGATGTACCACTGTTCTCATTTGGAAATGTGAAGCTGGCCGCTGCCCAAAGGTGCCCCCTCACCTAGTCTTCAGGTAGCACAGGGGTGTCCCTTCCACCTGAATGTCACTTCCTGGGCACTGGCCCCCATCCCAGTCACTCTTAGACCCTTCCCCGTGTCCTAGCCCTGCACTCTGCACATCCTGGGTGCTCTGTGAATAAGGGCTGGATTATCCTACTGAGTACAGATACTCAACTTACGCACATTAGCGCTTTGGGTAAAGGGGTTTATGTGGGGTCAGCGTTCTGGGGAGTGTGTGATGCCTGGAGGATCTTAGTGACTTGGCACATCTGCATGTAAGCACAGCCTCTGAGCCCCGATCTACTTCCCATAGGGTTCCTGGCAGCCTCTGGGGACTAAGACTGTTCATCCTGGACATGTTCCCCTGACTCCTGGGAGGCAGTGGGAGGGCTCCCCCCCCAGGGCCGCCTCTCTGGTGGGGTCACCTGACCGGGGTGACTTGGCCCTGTCAGGATTGTCCAGGAACAGTGGAGATGAAGTCTGTCTAGCACTGAGACAGTTCCGTGCCTTTGCAAACAACACACTTCCAAAAGGATCCCGCCACCGCCCCCAGGGCGTTGTAAGGTGGCGGAAGGAAGCGGTGGCTGACAGCAGAGTTAAACTTGAAGGTTGGTCACATTTCTGACATGCCATTTTCCTCCGCCTACCAGCAGCTGCCCTCTACTTTGAAAGGGAGCTTAGCTGCTCGCATAAACTTTGGCTTGTGATAATGTAAACTATTATTAGGATTATCTTTTTATCCATAATATACGTCTCACTCTCCGTCTCCCTTATTTTTTCTGTGCTTGAAACACTCATTTACCCTTAGAACCCAGAGGCAGCTACAACCCCTCTGAAAACGACGAAACACTTTATAACAGACTACCTATTTAAATCTCTCTGTGGTTTAAAAAGGACTCTGGGAATGAAACCATTGGGTTGAGGAAGCTTCAAATCTCAGCAAAGATTCCAGGCTAAAACTGGCATTTGATGTTGACAAAACATTTCAGTTAAAAGAATTCATTTTTTCTTGGCGGTGCCCCTAAGCATGCAGGGATCTTAGTTCCCCGACCAGGGATCGAACCCACGCCCCCTGCAGTGGTGGGCTGGAGTCTTAACCCCTGGACTGCCAGGAAAGTCTGAGAATTTTTTTTTTTTAATGAAGGTTTGTCCCAAGGGTGGTGGTTTTGATACAAAAATGCTTGATTTTCACTTGAGAACCTTTGGCTTTCAGAGTCTCTCCCCCCCATTTCATCACCACCTGGTGGAACCGTCTGCCATTCAGGACATTCTGGAAGTTAGAGAAGGTCCCCAGGCTCACACTGTGGTCAGCCCGGTGCCACCTCCCTGCAGCCTTCGCGGGAGGGATGCCCCGATGGTCCTGCCTCAGGTGCTCCTGTGTGGTTTGTCAGCAGAGGGCAGGTTAGTGTGCGAGCCAAAAAAGCCCAATAACCTTTTCAATTTTTAATAAAATGACTCTCCCACCCTTTGTTTCTCCCTCCAGTCTGCCCCAAAAGAAGAAACAGACTGAATTTTTAAGCACATCTGGACACTGTTTTTGTAAAGCCGTTACCCTGAATTCCCAGAAGGAATGTATTGGCTCCCATCTTTCCAAGCAAAAACTGAAATGACTCCTTTGTTTATAAGTACTGTGCTTGCATATTTTAATAAATCTGTAAAGAAAGAAGTTGCACTGATGTGAGGGTCCTTAGCCAGGCCAACACATTCTCCTCTTGTCTCTCTTGAAGTCCTTGAGAGGTGCTAAAAGTTTATGATTGGTTATTTTTGGTGGGAGTGGGGAAGGGAGGAGTAAGGACTCCACGTGTCCCATTTGAAATTACTTTTTCCGCTTTCTGTGGCAGTAAGAGTGTTGCGGCAGGGGTGCTCGTAGCTCTGGTTCTTCTGTTCTGCTCTCGCTACCATGCAGTGCCCTCTTGGTGAATGCCATGTAGGTACAATCAGATTATAATGTTCCAGGTCTGAGAACCCAGAGGTCTGCAATGGAATCTGTCTTTCCTTTATCAGATAGTGTTTGTTTTCTTCTTAGGCAAATCTTCTAGAAGGTTATTGTTGCTAAGAGAGTGAGGCTAGTCATTCTTTAATATCAGTCAACAAGATGTTGGTATGGGGTTCTTCAGGTATGGGGTTCTTCAATTATGGGGAGAATTTCAAAACAGTGTGAAACTTTTAAAGACGAGATAGAGAGGTATTTGCTATGTTGGTGAGCTGGAAAGTTCTTTTTTATGCCCTTAAAAATTATACTTGTGAATTGAAGCTGTACCTTCAGGAAGACATGAGTGTAGTATGGTTAAGTTATGAGGGTCACAGTTCTGTTACTACCCAATAAATGTTCATTAGTGATACGCATTTAACCAGTGTGGTAGTTACTGTTTCCTAGAATATGCCTTTCTCCAGACTGTTCTGGGTGTCTGGAAATAAACTCAAGAGGTGTAATATTCCTGCAGGCCTCTTCTCAGAGATGAATCAAAGTTCAGAGATAACCACATTTCAGCTTTATTCCCTTACTTTTGGGGAAAAGGTTGTTAGCCACAAAGCCAAAATTGATGCACAATTAAGCCTGGCAGTGATATGGATGTGCGCCTGTCAAACGGCCACAAGTGATGAATAATGTCCAAAACAGGATGGTCTGAAAATTAATATTTGTATTTGTGCCTTTGTGCAAAAATTTACCCTTTCCAGGAATTTTGGACAAAAAGAGTTTGCCTGAACTGAAATCTAATTTGATAACTTTGAGTTCTAGCTTATCTTTTGAACTTTTTTATTTCGTGTTGAATTCTGGGCAGTTGTCGTTTATTCTGAATCCTAGCTATTAGGTCAGTTGGTTAGCAGTATTTGGTTAAAAAAAGACCTGAGTGTTGGTTGCCTCTACATTTTTCAGATAGCATTGTTTCAAAAAACTGCCAAAAGGTTTTACTAATTTAACAGTGGCTCAAACTGTAAAGTGCTGAGCAGAAATTGGGGAGCGTCATGACTCAGGGTCCCTGTGCTCTTCTCCGTGATAACATGGGAGATTGGACGGCTGTCCTGGCAGGATGTAAAGCTCTGATCCTGTACACAAAAGTCTGACAGTGAACCAGAATCTTTTCAACGCCTTTTCCAGTGCTAATGTCACTTGTTTTTAAGTTTTCAAACATATGAAAAGACTTCCTTTAGATAGTACTTATAATATGCTTCCTACTTTATTTATTTATTTTTGGCTGCATTGGGTCTTCGTTGCTGCGTGCGGGCTTTCTTTAGTTGCGGCGAGCGGGGGCTACTCTTCCTTGTGGTGCGTGGGCTTCTCATTGCGGTGGCTTCTCTCGTTGCGGAGCACTGGCTCTAGGCATGCGGGCTTCAGTAGTTGTGGCATGCAGGCTCAGTAGTTGTGGCTTGCGGGCTCTAAAGCGCAGGATCAGTAGTTGTGGCGCATGGGTTTAGTTGCTCTGAGGCATGTGGGATCTTCCCAGACCAGGGCTCGAACTCGTGTCCCCTGCATTGGCAGGATTCTTAACCACTACGCCACCAGGGAAGCCCAATATGCTTCCTAATTTTATAGAAAACCGGGGGATGGATCTGAATAGCAGCAAAAGACATGGGAATTTATTTATATGGAGGAGCTATTCTAAATGAGCCATCAATATTATTATTTGCTCAGGGATTTGTATAATCAAAAAGGTGGTTTTCATGCTGAAAATATCCATCTTGACATTCTTTTACATGAAACCTATTTGACGTTCTTTTTTTAAATTCTGTTTCATTCTCCTTTGCCTAATGGTCTTTCCTGGTTCCTCTTCTACTTTGCCAGCCTCATTTTTTCTATCTTCTTTTCCTTCTCACAGGCTCTAAATGTGGATAGTCCCACAAAGCCCAATTCTTGGCCCTTTGTTCTTTTTTATACCTCCTCTTAATTAGCCCATCTGTCCTTAAGGTTCTGTAGCTTGACCTCATGCATGACTTCCTGCCTTCTAATCCTGTATTGCCAAAAAAATACGGTATTATGTAGAAGATTCCCTGTCGTCACCTCACCCTCACTAAGTTTTTTTCTTAAAATAGAAAAGACTCCTTCCCCAGGGTTCTCTTTATTGCTGTAAAATCACTAATCTTCCGGGTTCCCAAAAGAGGAGCCTTCAAGTTACCTTTGCATTCCATCATCACCTCTGTATCACATTTGTCATGAAGTCCTGCCATAGTTTCTTAAAAATGCCTCTCAGACCCGTCGTTTCATCATCTCCCCACCATCGCCATCCTTCTCACCTCACACCTGTAGTTGCCGCCTCTCCTGCCTCCAGGTGTCCACCTTCCTATTTCTTCCTACAGACGTGGCTACAACACTGTTTTATTACTGTTACTTTCCTGCTCAAAATCCTTGTTTCCTTTTTTCCCCTTTTAAAAAAATTGTGGTAAAATATGCATTACATAAAATTTTCCATTTTAACCATTTTAAAGTGTTTAGTTTGGTGGCATTAAGTCCATTCACATTGTTTTACAGCCATCACCACCATCCATGTCTAGAACTTTTATCTTCCTAAACTGAAACTCTAAACCCATTTCCCCCTCCCCCAGCCCCTGGCAAACCGCTTATTTCACATTCTGTCTCCATGAGGTTGACCATGCTGGGTACCTTATGTAAGAGGAATCACATAGCATCTGTCCATTTGTGCCAAGGTCAGATTTGTAAAGATTGTTTGTAGTGAATCTGATCTTTAGGAATTTTGATGGAGAGTTGGAAAAAGCTAACAAAGGGCCTTTATTTCTGAGTCGTCTTCTTTCTGTCTTTACTATTAGTGAGCTCCGCCTGGGAGCATGGCCCTGGTTTACCCCAAGTGTAGACAGGAAAGTCAAGGTGGGTGAGAATGACTGGGGAAGATTAGAGAGGTGGAGATGTAGACTCCCACCTTGGGCGTCCGTGGCACTAATTCCAAAAGTTAGTGACATTTTTGGTCACGGAGGGAAGATAGGTGGAAATTGGAAGTGGGTGGTGCTCAGGACTCCCTTTCCTCCTTCTTAAATGCCTTCCATCTGTATTAGGGGCAGGGAATGTGGCCCATTTTGAAAATAAGAGGACTGTGTAATGAGACCCCCAGCTTTAATCCTTCCGCTTTTGTCGGTGGCACCCCCGGTCTGCAGGCCCTGGGATCTGACTCCTCCCTTTGATTAACTCTCTGATCCTTTCGGTTCATCTTTGGAAGCTGCTGTTTCACTGCCTGTTTCTTTGCTCCTCTCTACCCCGAGCCTAGCCCACTGCTACCTTGGCCTGGATTGGAGACCCCTCCCCTGCACTCCTGCCTGCCGCCTCAGGCTGTGCTCACCTCCGTAAGAATCACTCTGTTCAGGTCTTGCCAAACTCCAAGATGCAACACATGCAAAACTCAGCCCACTTGCCCATCCCAGCCCTACAGCGCCCATTCATTTGGGGTGTTTAACACGGAAGGGATGAGGGTGTGGGGTCAGTTACTCCAGCTTGCCAGTGTTCGCTCTGGCTGGTGAGGGAGGCTCCACATCATCCCTGAGGCCTAAGGGCCATTTATTGAATGTTTACCATGCAGCCACATGCTCCTATGTCTGCATCTGCTTGAAGAGGGTCATCTCCCCATCCCCACCCACCCCAGAGCTCGACATGCCCTAGGGTCCAGCCAGAGACCTGCCTCCTCTGTGAAGATACTTCTCTGGTCTCTGGTGAGCCTTCTGTTCACTTCCCTTTCTCTGGGCTCCTGTGATTTGGAGCTCGACTGCATAACTTAGCATATTCATTCCATAAGGTGTAACACCATTGACTCTAATTTCATCTTTCTTTTAACCTTGTTTTCCAAAACAAATTGTAAACTCCTGGAGGAGCCTTATTCTCCATCACTCAAAATGGCCTTCCCAGTGTAAAGCATATCTCTGCTGATAAATTCTGGGGCTTGAGCTAAGTTTTTGAGGCAGAGATCATTCTTTCTCCTTCACACTACACGGGTGTTGTGATTCTAATCACAAAATGGAGATTACATAGCGAATGATTTTATCTCCTCAGCGTGCTCTGTAGAATCTGCCCACGCTGGTGTTCTCCCAGCCACCCCGACTCTGAACAGTTGAAGCTCCAAGGTTTCCGCGTGGCTGTAATGTGACTACCACGCCTGATGAAGCTGTTGTCAACCGCTTCCTGGATTTGCCAGCATTTCCTTTTTTTTTTTTTTAAATACATTTATTTATTTATTTATGGCTGTGTTGGGTCTTCGTTGCTGCGTGCAGGCTTTTCTCTAGTTGTGGCGTGCGGGGGCTACTCTTCGTTGTGGTGCGTGGGCTTCTCATTGTCGTGGTTTCTCTTGTTGCAGAGCACGGGCTCTAGGTGCCCTGGCTTCAGCAGTTGTGGCCCACGAGCTCAGTAGTTGTGGCTCGCGGGCTCTAGAGTGCAGGCTCAGTAGTTGTGGCGCACGGGCTTAGTTGCTCTGTGGCATGTGAAATCTTCCTGGACCAGGGCTCAAACCCATGTCCCCTGCATTGGCAGGTGGATTCTTAACCACTGAGCCACCAGGGAAGGTGCCACCAGCACTTCCTTTTAATTTACACAGTTCTGTTATTCACATGAGACCAGCCATCTAATCATAAAATCCCCTAAATTTGTGTAATTTTCTTTTAAACATACAGGATAAAGCATAGTAATTTGGTTACCTTATAGGGCAACATTTAGGGAACCAAGGCCAACAGGCAACCTACCAAAATATGAACATGTGTGTGTGTCACCTTCTTGCTGCATCTGCCTTATTGCCTTTTCCACATACACAACTGGCTTTAGAACAGGTGAAAGGGCCTGCTTTACTACTTTTTAATAATGGCTAATTAGAGCTGGCTGGACCCTTAGAAAGAATTTGGCCCAATGGGCCTAATTTTTACCTCATTAGGATCTTTTTCCTGTTTATCCCATTGGTCCCACATGGCTCTCCCAAAAGGAACTGCATTAGCTGGTAGCGATTTATCAGAAGAAATGGTCTGTGTATTAGGATCTAACTTATGTCAAGTCAGAGTCCATGTGATACATGTAACAGAGATCGTTTGGAAGAGTCTTCAAAGTGATGGGGAGGGGAGGAGTTTGGGGGGTGCTTTTCGTTTTATTGAGATATATTGATAATTGACATATAACACTGCATAAGTTTACGGTACACGGCCTGTTGACTTGATACATTTATATTGTAGTATGATTTACAGTAGCTTTAACTGATACCTCTGTCACGTCCATAATTATCATTTCTTTTTTTGGAGTAAGAATATTGAACATCTAGTCTCTTAGCAGTTTTGAAGTATATAGTACAATAATGTTGACTAGAGAGGATTTTCATATTCTTCTCTGTACTTAAATTTCCTTTGCCTTGAACTTGTTATATTTACAAAAGTAATAAAGCCTCTTTCAAAGAAAAGCCCACTATTTTCCTAGAAACTTGAAAACCCACCGTTAGGGTTCTCTGTTTTTGAGAACCACTGAATATTGCGCTCCTCACGGACAGTTGGGGAAGTGGTAGACAGGACTTGGTACCTGAGCCGGCTGTGCCTGTGTGGGACTTTTCCTCAGTGCTCCTGTGACTGACGTGGCTCCATGTCCCACAAAGCCTGACAGCTTGGCCTCACATCCACCCAGCTGCTCAGTTTGAAATCATTTTAGCCAGAACCTTTGGACCTCTCTTTTTAATTAATTAATTAATTTGGCCATGCCTCGCGGCTTGTAGGATCTTAGTTCCCTGACCAGGGATTGAACCCGTGTCCCCTGCAGTGGAAGTGCGGAGTCCTAACCACTGGACTGCCAGGGAATTCCCTTTCTTAAAAATACCTAATCACTGCTTTTAATTTTTTCTGGTAAGTCTCTGTTTCACCCTAACTTCATGATAAAATGTTACAGGCTTCTAACTGATTTCCACCATATTGCTTTGATTTTATAAACACTTCTCCATGGGAAGGCTAATGAAGGGACAAGGTGCATTGATTTCTTCCTGTTGACAGGTCAAGGAGGAAGGTTATGTGTGCCATTTGCTTGCCTCAACCCCTTGGGGGAGTAGGAATCCGCCACCACGGCCACTTCATCAGAAAGGAAGTGTGCACCTACCTGCTGTTCCATTTGCCCTGCCTGCCTCATATGAATTTGCTAATTTACCTCTCTACCAATCTATGCCAGGAGTCCCTGGGGAGGTAGTACAGGGAACTCTTCATTCCTGGGAACTCTGCACTCTCTCCTTCACCCACAGGGAACATTTACCTTAATCTGAAATCCACCAAGACATTGATACTTCATTTTCACTTTATTCTTTGCCCTCCTTCCCAGAATGACATTTTAGCTGTTCAAGGAAATAAAAACCAAGCTGAATAGTTTTTGGCAAACACAATTATTTCCTGGCCTAAAATCATACAGTGATTTAATTGGTATGTCGTTGTGTGTGTGTTTGCATGTGAGTGCTTTAATGGGAATTCCATGTGGTATCATTGGGAAATTAGGAAAGAGAGTCTTCTGGATTTATTGCTTATAGTTTAAGGGCAGACTGCTGGCTTCCATCCAAGAAGTAGGGAGACTTAAAGTTGCAAGGACCATTAGCATTGGAATATATCCTTCCGATTACCTACTATTTAAAAATTGGTTTGGCAAAAGGTAAAAATCACAGCCGAAGGTGAAATGATTTACTCTTTGAAACTTGTTGGGTTCATGTAAATAAGCTTGTGGGGGACTTGGCATCATGGAAGTGATAGTGTCCTTTCTCTGCTGTTACCAACATCTAATTTTTGAAGCTTGAATGAGTTTTGGTATGTCTGGAGCAGAAGTCAAAGTCGTAGATAATTCTTCATTTTGGAAAACTGCAGTTTTATTTTTTTAAAAACTTAAAAAAATTTTTTAAAATTAATTCATTTTTGGCTGCGTTGGGTCTTCACTGCTGCGTGTGGGCTTTCTATCGTTGCGGTGAGCGGGGGCTACTCATCCTCGTGGTGTGTGGGCTTCTCATTGCAGTGGCTTCTCTTGTTGCGGAGCACGGTCTCTAGGCACGTGGGCTTCAGTAGTTGTGGCGCACGGGCTTCGCTGCTCGGCGGCATGTGGGATCTTCCTGATCGAACCCGTGTCCGCTGCACTGGCAGGTGGATTCTTAACCACTGTGCCACCAGGGAAGTCCCTGGAAAACTGGAGTTTCAGATTATCCTCCATAGTGGTTCTTGGGCAAATATTTAAGAATGTATCCCAAACGTGACCTAATTTTGTGTGCTGACAACAGACACGACAGACAGGAAGAAGCAGTTGAGCAGAAGTGGGAAACTCAGCTGTTTTCTCCAACTTCTGGACACCACGAGTATGTTCCTTCCCATTCAGCAAAGGGAGGAAAAAAAGAGTAAGAATTAACCACACTGCAGTTTATTTTTTTAAAACAAAATTCAGTAAAACTGACTTGATTGCAGATGTGACTGTTGTCACCTGTGGTCTGAAAAGTGATAGAAGCTCTTAATGGGCTCCTGTGTTTAACAGCAGAAATGGTTGCCTTTTATGCTCCTACTTTCTGAAGTTCATGAGTCCCAACATATCTTGGACAAATTGTTCAATTTCTGAGTTGTAATAAATACTGCCCACAAAGGATAACAGTTGAGACATTAATTCGGAGTTTTATTTAAAACTGAGATCTTACTTCCAACCACCTCGTGCCCTATTTGAATCTTGTTTTTTAATGGCCAGTTTCCCTTGGGTCACTAAACCACTTCTTCTGTAGGCCTGGTGTTAAGCTATCATGCTATCAATAAGGCAGGCAGGTGAGAGCCTGGGTGGATTTCAGGAATGCTGAAACCTCCTGAAGAATTTGCATGCGTACATGTGTGCCACAGCTCTCACCAAATCCTCAAAGACATCTGTGTCCCCACAGAAAAAGCTGGGGCCCTCTGTTGGGAGGGATGACGGGTAAATGAGAGGTTTTTAGGGATGTGGGTTGCAGCTATATAACAACTCACGCTCCCCCATTTTCAGATCTGATCAGTGATATTACTCAAACCTTCAGCACATCCTTGCATCTTGAGACCATCTTGCACTTTAGCGCATGAGCACACTTGAATGGGACACCTGTGCTTAGGGGGGGACTGAGCTGAGCGTCGAACAGCCTGGGTCTCACGTTGTCCGAGCACCGTCATCGTTGTTCGTTTTCACCCTCGTTAACGCAGGACAAGTAACACGGCCCCGGTAACCGTCAGGTACTCAGCAAATGCCAGTGACATGCTTGTAGGGGAACGGCTCTGGGAAATCGACGTGGAGACTTGATACTGCTCCCAAGGAACTCACATTCCCCCAAGTGGGGGGAACCAAGACTGCTGAGACTTGCCCCGGAGTGTTTGGTGGGCTGGAGGAGTGGCTGGGAGTGGGGGGGGTGGGGCAGAGGAGAAGCTTGTTCACTTGCTTGTTAACATTTGAGGGTCTTTGACAAAGGAAGTCTAATGTCCTGCCCGGTCAGCCGGTGATTGCCCCCCACCCCCACCCCCGTTGTGCACAGGAAGTCAGACACTAATGATGGTAGCAAGGGGACAAAGGCGCCCAGCCCGGGAAGGGCCTAATTGCTGTGTCCGGCTCCCAGGCGGCCGGCCTCAAGCTGGTGGGGTTGGGCAGGATGCGCTAAGTGTTAACACCTGGAGCCACGCTGCTGACTTCCTGGTGCCTTTATTTTTTCACCCTGTGTGGCTGGGCGCGCGCGCGCACACGCGCACACACACACACACACACACACACACACACACACACACACACACACTCTCTTTCTCTCTCTCTCTCTCTCTCTCTCTCCCTCCCTCCCTCCCTCCCTCCCTCTCCCTCTCTCTCTCTGTCTCTGTCTCTCTCTCTCTCTCTCTCTCTCTCTCTCTCTCTCTCTCTGCAGCTGCATCTCGGGGACATTTTGGGATGTGTTACCTAACAGACTAGGTGGAAGTGTTGGATCGGGAGGTCACAGGGCTGAGGACCAGAAGGCCTGAGTCCCCTCAATCTGCCCGTGGGGCTTGGTGACTGTTGCTTTACCTCTGGGTGAGCTGATTCCCCTCCTTTCCCCCAGGAAATCTGAGAAAGGCCAGACCTTGCAAAGAGGCAGATACGTATCAGAAGGGTCAGTGGAGTTTTGGCTTGGAACATTCTAGTCAGAACTGATGGAAGAATGCTCCTAGGGAAAAGAGGGATGAGGGTCTTTACCACTGTTTTGAGCCAGTTGGGGTCCTAGAGAGGTAGGACTATGGCAGGATCAGGAGTGATGGGAGGCACCTGCCAGCACTCAAGGCGGGTTGTGTTCTGTTTGTGTATATCTGAACCCACACCTGGAGGGGCTGGTTGGAGGGGTTGCATCCCAGGGAAGGGGGGAAGCCAAGATGCACCCCCTCATTTCTATGTGGCGTCTCTGGAATCTTTGTGTCTAAACGTGGCTTTGGACCTGGGGCCTGGAAAGCGCTCAGTGGCCTCTGGGAGCTCTGGGAATGCCCCGAAATTGTATAAGAAATGTTTCTGTGGGAAATTGGGTGAGGAATGTTTCTCACAGGATTCTTCTAGGGGTTCTAGAAACCCTTTCCCCTTAACAGCAAAGGGGTCATCAACAATTAAAAGTGAAGACATCCTGCCTTGGCAGGAGCACTGCTGGGATGGCATTAATGGCTCATTTCCGGCAATGGGCAAAGCAGCCTGGGAGCCTGAGCTTGATCCCTCCCGGAGGCAAGCGATGGGGGGTGGCCCTGAGCACAGGTTGACTGACTTGGATTTTTGCAGCCAGAGACAGGAGAGTTTAAGTAACTTATGAAAAGGGGTCTAATGTTGACTTGCTGCTTCCCTCTGTTATTTTAAGGAGGTTTTTCTGTCCAAGACCACCGTGTGGACAGAAATAATAGGCAGACAGAAGGGGTCGCCTTGCTTTATAGTGCAGCCTGTGATGTTTCGATTAGCATTAAAACCTGAAAGGGCAGCCTTCCATAATTTCCAGAGATGTGAAATCCACCTTGAAGGAAGCACATGTGTGGGGCATGCTGGGGACCTGCCTAGCTGGTGGAGGCTAGGTCCCCATGGCAACATCACAGTCCCCCATTTCTGCAGGCATTTATGCTGTAAAAGCAGAATTCCAGATGTGATACAGTATTTGGAGACTCCATCCCGGGGCCTCGGAAGCAGTATTTGAAGTCAGCACAATTCAGTGCACAATGTCTGTGTGGTCCTAAGGCTTTTTATTAGTAGTTTTGTTTTGATCCAAACATTTCCTCTGAGTTTAGGCATAACAATCATGTTTATAGCTCTAAGTTTTCCTCTGTTGTCTAATCACTATTTTGCCCTCGCGGGAAGATACTTTCTCGGGCTTCTGGAGCAAAGTCTTCGTAACTACCTTCACTGCTACGTGAGAGGGAGCCGGTAGCTGATTTGCTGTGTCTGTTCTCGGGTGGTTGGTTGTTTGCTTCCTCTTCATATCCGGTATTTACAGAAGACCAGTTAATCTGTGTCTGTGAGTTGTCTGTGTGTGCTTTTGAAACTGCAGATGGGTTGACTGTTACCTTAAAGATGCCAGTTCTTTAACATGAGGTTCTCATTTGTGTGGATGGGAGTGATGTGTGCAGCAGAGGGGAAAGGTCTGGCTCTCCGTCCAGAGGCATGTTTTATAGCTTGCTTTTAACATTTTGAGGATTGGAAAAATCCTGTCTGTTTGCGAGTATCAGCCATGAGAGAACACACAGCCCAGATCCTTAACAGACTCATTGGAAAAAGTACTTGGGCTTCTGCTTTGTGAAAACCAAGGTGGCTGCAGAGCTTTGTTTTGTTTTTAAACACAGGAAAAAAGTTGGCATGTGTGTGTGTGTGTGTGTGTTTTGATATCTGGGCTTTAACTGCATATGCATGTTCCAGTGGCAAGGCAATAAGAAAATTATAAAGTCTGCAGCAGGGAAGGATATATTAAAATGTATTAAATTCCATTTAGGCCACCACCATGTAGAAAAGCTGCTATCATATTGCAGTACATAAATGTATCAAATCAACACGTTGTACACTTTAAACTTACGCAGTGTTGTATGTCAATGGTATCTCAATTTTTAAAAAAAGAAAAGAAAAATTACTGTCTGAGAAACAACTCATATAAATGCCCTACCACGTCTTTGTCTTTAGTGAATGGATTTCCTTGGGGGGGGCACTGTGGAGGAGGGTGGAATAGTGAAAAGATGCTTAGATGAAAACTAGAGCTTTCAGTTTGATAAGCAGGACACATGGTAACTTGGCATAGGTTGGCTCCATGTTAGAGGTCAGAAACAATTGTCCCTTCAGCTTTCCTTTGGAGAGCGTGAAATTAGGAACATGTGTGTGATGATTAGCAGCACGTCAGAGATGAATCATGATTATGGCTTTGGTCTGGTGCACAGGCGATGCTTTGGAGTAGTGACTTCCTACCTCCTCGAGCAAATCTCTCTAATTAACTTAAGATCTCCAGGTCTTTTGGGGCCGACGTGGTAATTGCTGGTGGGAACCCACTGGCACTCCTCTAGAGCTTGTGTGTTCCCCACTAGACATCCAAGACCTCACCTCCCCAAAGCAGACAGCTGGCTGGCACCCTGCATGTCTGAAGTTGGTTGCTTCTAGATGGAGAGTGAGAGAGAACATTTCCCGGGAATGTGGAGTGAATATCTTGAGTAGATAGATCGGGCCCAAGCTGGCTTTGTGATTTATTTTCCTTGTGTTTTGGGTTTGCCAGCATTCTCCTCGGCTTGCCTCACCTGGGGCTTCTCTGCCTTGGCTGATTTTTTTTTTTTTTTTTTAGCTAAAGGTTTGAACTGAAGTAAGTGGGATCTGCCTTCATTTCTGAAACCATCTGAACCTGCACGAAGTAAATGGACCCCATGTCCTGCCTCTAGCCCTCATGATGTCTACTGGTCATAGGCAAAAACATCAGTCCCCCTATGCATTTCAAGCCTCACAGAACTGTCTGCTTTTTAGTCTCATTAACACACTGGAAACTCGAAGATGGAGGCAGTGTTATGGAAAAGAGGACGTTTGAGTTGCCCACCGTTTGAAGTAGTTACTTGGTCGGTGTGCCTTTAAAAACAAACCATCCTTTCAGTTCTTTCTGACAAATGGTCTTATTTAAATTCTCACCCAATCTCAGTTCACTAAAACTTTACTAGCTTTCTGAAAGTTCCTTAATTGATTTGAAAGCAGTCTTGTGTAGGCCTTACTGTTTGGCTTACCTTCCATGGAAAGGGGGCACTATAATTAGCACAGTCCTTTACAAAATGCATTTTTCCTAAATGGCAGTTAAGCTGTTTTGGAGCTGGATTGAAAATGTTGCTCTGGCAAGTTGGTATCTTCAAATGGCCCAGAATCCCCCAGGGTCCCTCAGGAAATTGGCCATCTGACGCCCCTCATGGTGATGCTGGCAGCTCTGTGTGGGATTCCCGCTCTGTGGCTGTCTTTGTGTCCAGGCCTTTGCTTTTTTGCCATATGGGTGGAGCATGGTGTGGGTTTTTGCCTTTTGAATTTTATTTCTTTAGAGCACTTAGGGGTTATCCTCCCCTTCCCCTTTCCAGAGTAAAAGATGTTTTCTCTCTTCTGTCCCCATTTGCTGCTTCCTTCCTTGCTCACCATAGAGAGTTCACAGCTGAGCTCCAGGCACCTGGGGCTAGCTTCTTAGCTCGCATTGGAACAAATTAAAAGCTGCCCTTAGTGCACCAAATGGGGGTAGTTAATTAACCAAGAATGTGACACCCTGAGGCTACAGCACTGGCATTTTTTTAAGTAACAGGCAATAAGCAAGTATTCTTTTTTTTTTTGCAAGTATTCTTAATTGTCAGCTCATTAAATATCAAATCGGGTGTAGTAGGTAAGAGCTTGGAATTGTTTCCTGAAGAAACAGCTTCTGAAGCTGTTGACCAGCTTTGTGAGTTGCCTTCTCTGTGTTCCCTTATGGCGGGACCTGATTGTAAGCCCATAAGTCACCTTGTCACACCAAGCTAGGCCCTCCTGGGTTCTCTGGATATATTACCTGGCTCAATTATGCATGTATTCATTCTGACAGAAAACTGATATTTATCGAGGGCTGACTATGTGCTAGGCCCTGGACTATGGGGAATGCCATGGTCACTTTGCCTTGAGTTTCTCCCCATCTGGTTCAACCTGAGTGCTTTGCAGAGATGGAGTCCCTGGGTTGCCCAGTTCCCACCAAGACCAACAGCAGAACACAGTCCTTAGTCTGGTGGTTGGTGCCTTCTGCCACCTTGCCCTGACCTGCACGGCTGCCTCTTCTCCCACAGTACCCCCAAGGTCTGGATGCTGGAGACAGATCATACCTGGAGATGCCAGTTCCTGTGAGCGTCACCCTGCCTATCTCACGTGTCCCCTTGTAGCACAACTCTCACCATGTTTATTAGGGCAGGAATCATAGCATAACCATTACTGCCTATGAAATAACCGTTTCAATATGTGCCAGGAGATGTGCAGAGCACTTGATATATGTCAGTCATCTCACATGGTCCCCACATCAATCCTTTCCAGGAAGCTTGATTCAAACACTTTATAGCTCTGGTGAATGAGGCTCAGAAAGGTTGAGAAGTTTGCCTAAGGTCACACAGCTGGAAAGTGGACGATTTGAACACACCTTTGGCAACTCCAAAGCCCATTCTGTTAACCACTCTTTTACTCCAGATAAGCCCCAGAGTAGCCCACAGAAACCTCTGTCAAGGACGGCAAAATCTCAAGCAGCAGCTGTCATGGTTCAGTGTTCCGTGTATGCCTGAAGCGGGGAGTGGGGTGGAAGAGCGCAGTGGCAAGTGATCAGTCTGCCCTCGGTCTGGGAGGGGAGAACGGCCGTATAAACCACACGCGTGCGCATGTGTGTGTGTGTGAGAGACGTTCATCCCATGTGGCAACTGAAATTGTGTAAGTAATTTGCTTTCAATTGCTGCTGTCATAAAAAATTACCACCAACTTAGTGGCTTAAAACACCACAAATTTATTATCTTACAGTTCTTGACATTAGAATTCCAAAATGAATCTTACGGGGTTAAAATCAAGGTGTTGGCAGGTCTGGCTCCATCTGGAGGCTCTGGGGGAGAATCCATTCCTTGCCCTTTCCCGCATCTAGAGGCCGGCCGCGTTGCTCCTCCATCTTCAAAACCCGTAGCATAGCATCTTTAAATCATTGTCTCTGTCTCTCTGCCTTCTGTTTCCATTGTCACATCTCCTTCTCTGACTCTGACCTTCCTCTCTCCCTCTTCTAAGGACCCTTGTGATTATATTAGGCCCACCTGGATAATTCAGAATACTCTCCCCATCTCAAGATCGTGAAACTTAATCTCATAGCCCCTTTGTTATGTAAAGTAACATATTCATGGGTTCTGGGGATTATGATGTGGACATGTTGCGGGGGGTGGTTGTTATTCTGTCTACCACCAAGTGTAAAGAAAACCAGTGTTCTGTGAGCCAGCCTGGATGTACTGTTTCTCAGGTGGTTTCTGAGGGCTCTGGAGCAGCTGAAGCATTATTTAGGTGTGAGCTGAGGACAGCCTCGTGGAGCATCTGTCTGAGGCATGTGCTGAGAAGCTGTGCACTTGACGACTTCCAAGAGCGAAAAGTCTTTACAGTACACACAGGAGCTGGTGCCTGCAATGGTGCCTCTTGCTTCCAAGCTCCAAGATCAGCCTTGGACGTTCTCTGATTTCCTGTGGAATTAGTGTTACCATTTTGCATCTACATTCACAGAAGTGCCATGCCAGTCAAATCGTGGAGGTGGATCCCTGTGCTCCCATCAAGTGAGTGTGCAGGCAGACTAATGTGTCAGGAACGGAGTGTGAGAGAGGCTAGGCTAAGGTGAGAAGCCCTCGGGGGAGCAGGCCCCGGGTGATGGGAAGGGCATTCTGGGAATATGAAGGTCTCCAGAACATGTGCTGAGCAATCATGCAGGCCCAGACGGGGGTGGAAGGTAGGAAGGAGAGTGATTGAGAAGGTAGGCAGGGGCCACGACAGGAATGGTCTAGGAGGTACAGGGAGCCAGCGGTGGGCTTGGAGCAGACGAATGAGGACAGATTTGCGCATTAGGAGATCACCTTGGTGACCAGAGCTCCTTGAGGTCAGGCCCCGGGTCTGGTTCATGGCTGAGTGCTCTTTGGGGCTTGGATGAAGGTGGGATGCTCAGTCGGTAGTGAATGGATGCCATAGGCAAGCCTCACTGTCCTTTGAGGCCAGCTCACTGGGCCCGCTTCTGAGCAGCTCCACATACATCACAGAGACCTTATTTGGAGTGATTTAGGTTCTTGTATACAGGATGTAGCACATCTCGCTGTCTTGGGCTCCTTTCCACAATGCATTCATGGCAAGTGCCCAATGAATATCTGTTAAAAACATGTTGCAGTAGAAATACAGGGCGAACAAGAGCAAAATGAAAAGCTGACAAAGTCCTACAAGCGAGGTGATTGGTCACCAGAGTCCTACACGCCTTGGAGCATGCTATTAAATGGAGTGCATCTCCTTTTTGAAAAGTGCTTCCTCTGCATGGCTTCACGTGGTCCTCCTCAAACTCCCTTCTCAGAGGAAAGTCATGCAAATTGTCTTTTAATAAAAACAGTTGAGGAGATTCACACCCAGTGGAGTGAAGTGGTTCGCCCTTGGTCCCAGCTAGAGGATGAAGGATTAAGGTACTTACCTTGGCCCCTGGATTACATTTTTGTTTCCCTCCCCTGAGACTCCCCTTTCCTCTCCATTCTAGCCCAGTTATCCTTCCCTCTCTTCAGCTTCTAGTACGTGGTGTTCTTACCCTGGGTTCATCCTTACTGAGGCGCTGCATGTGGCATTTCATACACTGTAGGCTTATTTATGGCTGGCCCTTTCACCCTAGCTGCAGAGACCTTGTATGCCATCTACACTGAGAGTTCTTGGAGGGTCAGGGTGTGACTTGAGATTTGTCTGTATGCCCTGCGTGTGATCCACATACCCAGTTACTGTTCTTTGAAAGAATGAGCCACTTCGCTCCTGAGGGCAGGGATAGTGGCTGTTGTGTTCACCACTGTACCTAGGATAATGTCTGGCTCATAATAGATGGTGAGTGAATTTATATTCTGGGGGTTTGTATGGGAGGAGAAGGGTGTGGCTTGGGGCACACCCCTTGGGCATTACTGAGGGATTGTGCGGGTTTTGCATCGTCTCTTTCCTGGTCCCCAGCTGGTCGTGTTGCTCTGGTCATGGCTATCTGTAAGTTGGGCATCCTCCAGTCACACAGACTGTGGCCCCGTCCCTAAGCAGTTATGGAGGCATTTAGGGTTTTAATAAGGTAATAACACTTTCCAAAGTGTTTCCGTTCAGGTGAGGAATTCTGGAACCTTGTGTATGTGTGGAAGGGTGGATGGAAGGAGGACAGCTGGAGAAGGAAGGTGAATCAGGAAGAAGGGGAACGGAACCCCAGTAGACCATGGGGCTAGTGCCCCGTGTTGATTGAGATTTTCTGTTACTGCTTATTCCTCACTTTAATTAGAATGATGTGTGTCCATCCTTTTCTGCACAGCTGTGCTTTCCCAAGGTCCATGTTTATCTGAGCCCAGGGATACAGTTTCAGCGGGTATGCCTGGCTTCAGGATAAGCAGCGTGAACACGCTGGTAGCATATGGATGTGCCGGGGTTGTGACCTGAGACCCTGGGCTCCATCAGAAGTGTTCTGCACATTGTGTCTTAGTGTAACAATTGCCCATTAAATACCAGACTGCCAGCATATGGTTTTCCCTAACATCCCCCTTGTTGGGTGGAAACTTTAGCTGTGTGGTTAGAATATTTTCCCATCATTTAGCATTTAAGAATTAACATTTTGGGGGAGAATTCTGCAATTAATGCTGAATGGCACATTTGCAGATTATCACAGAAACAGTTAAACCAGTGTCTGGAGATCTTTAGCTGCTCTTTCCCATGATGGATAAGTGGTGGGTCAGGACAAGGTGCGGCCAACAGGAGGATTCCGGGGTTCCCTCTGTGGATGCTGTAATTAAAATGGGAGGTCTGGCAGAGTTGTTATCCCTGCTGTTAAGAGTACAGATGGCTAAAAGCCACACCCCTAAGAGTTAGAGTTAGACGTTTCAAAGTCTTCTTCTATGATCTACCTTCTATGCTCTAAGCACAGGTATGGAGGCAGTGAAGACTTTTCTCATTAAAAGTAACAGCTTATTCCCACACTCATTCCTGGTCTTGGAATGAAAAACCTGTTTCCTTAGGCTTGAGGAATTGCCTATCTGTTATGGCTTAATAGGGCTTTTGGATGAGAGTGTCTGGTAGGCAAATTTTATAACCAATCAGTGCTCAAAGTGGATCCAACTGGAAGGGTTCCAGCTGGCAGCTCACGGTCACTCTCCCCCAGTTTTACTGTTAATGAATTATTATTTAACCCCCAAATGCAGAGCAGCCTCTGCTGCTATTGTTTCAGGGGACGTGAGTACTCCTGATCCCTGTGGCCTGGCAGTTAAGAATCTCCTGGGCTAGATGGAGCTGTGTGGGGGGACGGAGGGGGACACGGAGAGCGTGGATGTTGCTTGGTGACTGGCATGACCCTGGGTCTCTGCGATCATGCGTGTGTTTTGACTCCGTGGGGAATTTGTGATGGAAAAGCAAATTGGCTTCACTCCTTCTCACGTTCTCCTGTTTTCCCACAGGGAGTGGGGCCGGCCAGCAGAAACAGCGGGCTGCATAACATCACCTTCAGATATGACAGTAAGTGAACGGCTTGACCGCCGAAGAATGGAGCCCTTTCAGTGATCTAAAGCTTCCACAGTCGTGCTTAATCAGGGACACTGCAGGTCCTGGAGTTGAGGGATTTTCTGAACCTGCTCAGGTTTGTCCACAGAGCTAAAGCACCGCAGTCTCAGTTAAGCAACCCCAAGTATTTCGGAGCTCGAACAGGTCAGTTGTCCTCTAAAGTGTTGAGAGAAGCTGTGTGTGGAGATCTCCCCTGATTTCCTCAGGACATAGCCATATCCTTAAGAAAAACGCAGATGCCTGTAGGGCCCAGCAGGGGAACAGTGAGCGCAGGTACCAGGTGCAGGAGTGGTAGGGACTGTGGTAAACTGGGTCGCCTGCGTCTGGTCTTAGAGGAGCACTGGCTCCTCCATTCCAGATCGGTGTGGTCTTGAGGGATGTCCCCTGAGCACAGCCGCATGTGATTTCCAAGAAGAGTGGGAAATTTGCTTTTTTTTTTTCAGTATGGACATTTAACATTTTAAAAAAATACCAGCATTTATTTAAAAATTTTCACAAACACAGAGTGGGCCGAGTGAATCAGTCTCAGATTGGCACAGGGGTCTCCAACTGGCCATCTTTGACTTAGGCCTGGGTTCTCACCTTGTTCCCCACCTATCAGCTGTGAACTATGGCAGGTGACTCCACTTTGGCAAGCCTCAGTTTTCTCATCATGTGAAATAAAGATTAACTTCTTCCTCAGTGTCATTTTGACACTTAAATGAGGTAATGTTTATAACTGCTCATCTCAGGAGCTAGCCTTCCGTGTGCACTCAGTAATTGATATCTATTAATATTAGAAGTCATTCCAACTGGAATTAGAATCCAAGTACCTTTTTGGCCCTTTCTCTCAAGGAAGTGTGACTTTTTCTGGCTGAATTGTTTTCTAAGGGCAGGTGGGCGTGCTTTTTCTGATTAAGCATGTAGAGCCCGCCTTAGCATCTGCTTTTGTGCCCTAGGAGGTAATTATAAAGAATTATGAGCATTTTAGCCTTATGAGCCATAAGTTATAAGTAAAAATGTTGACAAGAAGGAGCTTGATTCATATGTAGTGACTTGACATTCGATTCATCTCTTGGAGAGTTATGAGTAAGGGCTGTAGGTCACATTGAGGCCTCTGGAATAATCACTGCTAAAGCAGGGTTTTTGAGGTCATGTATGCAATCTAACAATTTTAAGATGCAAATATGGATGTCAAGTTCATGCCCGCAGTTGCTGACGTGGGTACTGTAAGTTAACTGATGAGAACTTACATGGGAAACTCAGACATTTCACGTTCATGATGTGTACATGTTCTGGGTAAATGCTATGCTGCTAATGAAAGACTTGCAAGTCCATGAGACTTAATTCAGCTAAGTAAAGACATGTGTAAGGGATCTTTCTTTAGGTTAGAAAGTTAATTTCTAATATATGTTCTTGGTCCTGGTAGATCTTGTATTACATTCAAGAGTTCAAAATTTTCCGGTCAGCTGCAAACAAGTATTTGCATCTCTAATTTAATATGGGGTTTTGTGAAAGAGGATCCTTACCTATAAAACTTAAAAGTACCTTATTGTTTTCTTCATGGGACTAGATATTTGGCCCACGTGCCAATGCCTGTCCCTTGGTCATTATTTTCTTTGTAAGTCTTCAGCATTTAGTTAGAATTTAATTCACAACTCGACTCCTGAGACATCTGAAGCTAGGTTGCATTTTGGCCAAATGTCATTTGGGCATAATTTTTTTGTAATCGGAATCCAAAACGTTAGAGTTGCTAATAATTGGATCCAGGCTGTGCAAAAAACCTAGTCATTGTTTTCCATTAAAAAAGATAATTTCTTTCTCCCACTAGGAAGTTCCTGTTATTGCTCTATTGACTGGTTACTAGTTTGTTTGAAATAGCTAAGAACCAATCACCAAGTTTTCAACAAAAGTATTAAACTACAAATATCTTACGTTTCTATTCCTTTGCCATTTAACGTTACAAAGAAAGAAAATGTCTTGCCTTTACGTCAAAATCAGCTTTTACAGATCCCCTTGCCTCCTTTCACGTTGCATTTCTCGTTTCTTCGTCATGCTCTGAGTGGGGTAATGCCTGAGTAGGTTGTAATACATTGTCTTAATTTGTAGACTTTATATTTGTATAATTGTATTTACAGAAACCCAGAGAGTGCTGATTTTGGCATTAGGAATGAACAAAGGGAAAAAAATCATGATTTACTCTTGTTCATGCATCTTTTCCTAAAGCTGTTTGAGTCAAAGGTTTCTTTCATTATAGACCTCAATAAATGAAAATGTTTGTACTTTACTCATCTGGGGGGATCTTGTCTTTTTTTATTCTGGGAAGCTGGTCTCAGCTAGGATTTTTGCAGGCTGAATAGTTCTGATTCAGAACTTATTTTTTAGTCATATGCTTTGTGCTGGGGATAGAATAGCAAGAGCCCTGCGTGAGCTATCCGAGGTGGCTTTCTGGGCTGGTCACTGGTGGCATTGCAAGCCACCCAGCCGATCACTCTAGCTGCAGTTTCCTTGTTTGTTCAATGTGGGTATTAAAACGGATGTTTCAACATTTTTTTCCTATTCTAAAGTTCTCTTCTATACCCAGTGAACACATGTTGAACACTTTGAGAGTGAATTGTCATCAGAAGTAGAATTTGGTTTTATTAATTATTAACATCTTTTCAAAAGAAGAAATACTGAAATGTCGAGGTGGCTGTTTTTGAAGAAGATGGAGTTTAGAGAAGGGAGTATGCCTTCTGTAGGAGTTAGGCAGAAAAGCAGGACACAAAGCTGAGTGAAGGGTGGAGTTTCAGAGAGGAGGCGGGTGCATTTTAGCGCATGTGTGTTGTCCTCTAATAAGAAATTTAAAAAGAAGGAATATTGTGTGCATGTCAAAAGGCTTGCAAGCATATCCGTTAGATGTTAGCAGTTACTTCTGTGTGGTGGGAGGTTATGGATGACTTCTCCATTTTTTAAATATTCTGTTGTGATTTTCAAATATCTAGTGAATATTTTTAGTCATAAAAATGGGAAATGTGTGGTATAGTTTACGGGGAGCAGGGGGACAGGCATGCAGCAGACTCACTAGGCTTCTTAGAAAATGCCTCTGAATGCTTCACCCCCAAAACACCCTGACTTCAGAGGGGTAATGAGTAGTTTTGGAATCCGATGGAAGGCCTTTTGCATCATATACTAAAGAAAGTTTTCAAGTTCAATTACTGAAAAGAAATCAAGATAAAGCAGCGTAAGAATGACAAGTTAGTGTCTGTGATTCTCCATGCACAAGTGGCGGGAACAGCCTGCAGCCATCCTGGGAGGTCTCCCCACTGGGTCTGGCTGGAAGCTTCTGGCAGCTCTTTAGGATCCTTTTTAGACTTTGAAAGTGTACTTAGCAATACCAGGTGGCACAGCTGCTGCCTTGGCAGGTGGCAGTGAGTCATGTCCTCAGACAAAATCAAAGAATCGGTGGTTTTCGTCTTTACGTGGGACTGTTTGGATTTGGGGGGTGTTGTGGGTGTCTTTGATGAGGTGGTGTTCGGGAACAAAGGTTTTACCTTTGACACGCCAGTTAACATTGAAGGTGCTTTGCTTATCACGAAATCAGTTAGTCCCTTTGGCAGGTCCTAATTGGATTCTTTAACAGTCTGGCTGTGAATCACTACCCTACGAATTCACATCCTCCTATGAGTTCCTTTTTCCTATGAGTTCCTTTTTCCCAGTCACCTCGCCCTCGCCCTCGCCCTCGAGGTTTCTTCTGAAAATGAACAAACCCCATATTACTTAGCCATTGTTTTGCTTCAGATCACTCTTTAATGCTAAAAACTGATTGAACTGATGTAAATTATTATTGATTTAGGTAAAATGTCAGAGTAGTAAAAAGTGAATGCCTGATACACACACAAACTCCAGACTTTACCTAATCCTCCGACCACTGTCCCAGAATTTAACTCAAGGGGAGGGGGTGGTGTTATAAATAAACCCCACTGCAGCATCTTACAGTTTTCCAAACAGCCAACCTTTGATGTCATCTGTGGGCTTTAAGGCACACGTCTTTTTAAAAAATAATTTCAGGCATATATATAGTTTAAATTAATTAATTAATTGATCTTTGGCTGTGTTGAGTCTTCATTGCTGCGTGCGGGCTTTCTCTAGTTGCGGCGAACGGGGGCTGCTCTTTGTTGTGGTGCGTGGGCTTCTCCTTGCGTTGGCTTCTCTTGTTGCGGAGCAAGGGCTTTAGGCACGCGGGCTTCAGTAGTTGTGGCACGTGGACTCAGTAGTTGTGGCGCACGGGCTTAGGTGCTCCGTGTCCTGTGGGATCTTCCTGGACCAGAGATCGAACCCGTGTCCCCCGCATTGGCAGGCGGATTCTTAACCACTGCGCCACCAGGGAAGTCCCTAGGCACACGTCTTTAGACAGAATAGATTTGGCTAACTCCGAACATGCCCTGCGTAATTTGAGAAGATGAACATGGAGAGAATAAATAAATGCTTAAATATAACTCTTCTCCTACCATATGACCCAGCAATCCCACTACTGGGCATATACCCTGAGAAAACCATAATTCAAAAAGGGTCATGTACCAAAATGTTCATTGCAGCTCTGTTTACGATAGCCCGGAGATGGAGACAACCTAAGTGCCCATCATCGGATGAATGGATAAAGAAGATGTGGCACATATATACAATGGAATATTACTCAGCCATAAAAAGAAACGAAATTGAGCTATTTGTAATGAGGTGGATAGACCTAGAGTCTGTCATACAGAGTGAAGTAAGTCAGAAAGAGAAAGACAAATACCGTATGCTAACACATATATATGGAATTTAAGAAAAAAAAATGTCATGAAGAACCTAAGGGTAAAACAGGAATAAAGACACCTACTGGAGAACGGACTTGAGGATATGGGGAGGGGGAAGGGTGAGTTGTGACAAAGTGAGAGAGAGGCATGGACATATATACACTACCAAACGTAAGGTAGATAGCTAGTGGGAAGCAGCCGCATAGCACAGGGAGATCAGCTCGGTGCTTTGTGACCGCCTGGAGGGGTGGGATAGGGAGGGTGGGAGGGAGGGAGAGGCAAGAGGGAAGAGATATGGGAACATATGTATATGTATAACTGATTCACTTTGTTATAAAGCAGAAACTAACACACCATTGTAAAGCAATTATATCCCAATAAAGAGGTTAAAAAAAATATATATATATATAACTGTTCTCATTCTCCCAACTCTCTAGACTGCACCACTTACTTGAATCCAGTGGGGAAGCACATCATCGCCGATGCCCAGAACATCACCATCAGTCAGTATGCTTGCCACGATCAAGTGGCAGTCACCATTCTTTGGTCCCCAGGAGCCCTCGGTAAGTGGTCAAAATGGAGTCCACCATGGTGACTGGTGCCCAGTGCAGGGGTCCCAAGCGTGGTGGCCTCCGGGGCCAGGTGGGTCTTGACATGAGCAGAGCTTAGGTGTGCCTCGGCACAGACACACTTGCTACTTGGTTGTATACGCTTACTGCACATGCATGCAGCTTCATGTTGTGCCCATGACTTGTCTTTTGTTCCCTTGGCTGTTACTGAGAGAGATGTGGGTTTGTAAAATAATAGTGTGAGAGTGATAAATGGCACTGAGGCCTTGGCCTATGTGCCTCAGCAGGTGTTGGGGGGACAGGTGACCTGTCCAAGGATATAATGGCTTCAGTATCCAGCATCAGTGATCTCTGTGGCCACAAGGAGATGTGTGGGCCCAGCATTGGCACATTGTGTGTGTTTTCAGGAAAACTCCAGTTTTCATGAGAAACCATGAAATCAACACTTTTTAAATGTTGGCAATGAATTGAAGTTTTATTTAAATTGTGTGGGCTGAAAAAAGCAAACTAAAACAAACCCACAGAAAAGAGCAAACCCACGTTATCTGGCCAGATCCAGGTTAGGGCTCCGTCTGCTTGTCCTCTTTAATGAACTGATGACACACAGGAGAGGATGCAGTGGTTGAGTATGGAACCTGGGGAGGGCCCATTTGTTCAAATGGGCCTGGGTTTGAACCCAGAATCTACCTTTGAAAAGAAGCATTTAAATCTGGCTGAGCCCCAGCTTCCCCATCTGTAAAGTGTACATGACTGCCTCTTGGTTTGTTGTAAGACTTAGAGACAAAGAGTGGATATATGTATAACTGATTCACTTTGCTCTACAGCAGAAACTAACACAACATTGTAAATCAACTATAATCCAATAAAAGTTAAAAGAAAAAAACCAAAAACAAATATTGAGGGTGGAAATGTAAAATGGCACAACCACTTTGGAAAACGTTTTTGTATTTTCCTGAACAGTTAAACATGCATTACCACATGATCCAGCCATTTGACTACTATTTATCCAGGAGAAAGGAAAGCATATGTCCATACAAAGACTTGTACACAAACGTTCATAGCAGCTTTGTTTTTAATTGTCCAAACCTGGAAACAACGTGAATGTCCATCAGCACATGGACCGATACACAAACTGGTACATTCATACAGTGGAACACTACCCAGCAATGAAAAGGAATGGAATAGTGATATACCTAACAACATGGATGAATTTCAAAGTAATTTTTCTGAGTGAAATCAGCAAGACCAAAAAGTGCATGCTGAGTGATGACACATTCAATAAAATACAAACAAAGCTTTAGTGGCAAAAAGCAGGTTGGTGATTGCCTGGGAACAGGGGTGGGAGGGCCTCTGTAGAGGCATGAGGACACATTCAATAAAATACAAACAAAGCTTTAGTGGCAAAAAGCAGGTTGGTGATTGCCTGGGAACAGGGGTGGGAGGGCCTCTGTAGAGGCATGAGGAAGACTTGGGAGGTGATAGATAAGTTCATTATCTTGATTGTGATGACAGTTTCATGGATGTACATATATGTCAAAGTGTATGAAATTGTTCTCTGTAATATGAAGTTAATTGTATGCCAACTATGCTGCAATAAACCTGTTAAGAGTAAAAAAAAAAAAAAGAACAAAGAAAGAAAAAAGAAAAAGAATTAGAGACACATATGGTACATTTCTAAAGAGAGCTCTTAAAAAACAGTGGCTGAAAAAAAAATAAAAAATAAAAATAAAAATAAAAAAATAAAAAACAGTGGCTGTTTTTATCATCATCAGAACCTGGTCCTCAGGTCTGCTCCTTGGACGTTGCCACCGAATCTTAGAATTAAAAAAAAAAATCTGGGGCTTCCCTGGTGGTGCAGTGGTTAGGTGTCCGCCTGCCGATGCAGGGGACACGGGTTCGTGCCCCGGTCCAGGAGGATCCCGCATGCTGTGGAGCGGCTTGGCCCGTGAGCCATGGCCGCTGAGCCTGTGCGTCCGGAGCCTGTGCTCCGCAAGCGGAGAGGCCACAGCACTGAGAGGCCCGCGTATCGCAAAAAAAAAAAACCAAAAAAAAAATCTGACCAAGGGAAAAGTAAAATAAATTCTGAATTTCTTAATCTGAATGAGATAAATCTCAGAGGAACCAGATTCAGTACAGAGACAGGGAGGATGGATCAGACCTGTGGGCCTGACTCACTAATCCATGTAAATACTGCTGGGTCTGAACCCAATGGGTTTTCCAAAAAGAACATTACCTTAACATTTAAAAAGAAAAATATCCTCTGTGGATAAGAGAGAAATAGTCATTCCAACATAAAGCTAAACGGTTAAGGGGTTGGCCTGACACATTGCAGGCTCCCTCTTTAGAATGAAAGTAAGAGATGTGAGGAAAACGGAGATGTGGAACAGTGAAGGCAGAAAGATGTGCTTTGTCTGCATGATGGTTTGTGGGTGGGAATGGCTGGACAGGTTCTATCAGTTTCTATGAGGTTCTAACAAGGAGACTCCTTGGGAGACAGAAAAGCATATGGGTTAAGAGCACTCTGGGTTTGATCCCATCTCTGCCATTTGATCCCTCTGTGACCCTGGGCAAGTCATTTAGTGTTTATATACCTCGGTTTCCTCATCTATAAAGTGGGGACAATAATACCTTCCTCCTGTGGTTGTGAGGATTTTATGAGTTAAATGATGAGGAGTAAGTAAGTTCCTTTATGGGAAACTGCTGTATAAAATTGCTAAACATTATATAACTACAAGATGTTAACAGTATTGTGATACAGGTGTTACTATGATATAAGATTTACATTTACTGCCTCTACTTCCACTCCCATACTTGGTATAGTGGTTTTCTAGGCAGGTCTTTTAAAGATAAGAACTAGAATCATCCACTCCCACCCCAGCAGATGTGTTTTTATGTAATTGTGAGATGTACAGTCTTATAATCATATTAATCACCTGGCTTTTGTTAAACAGTTCTGGGGCCATTGAATGAATCAAATCTTAGTATAAATAATAAGGATTTGTTCAAAAATCTTTGTGGGGAAGGGGGGATCTCAAAAGACAAGTTCCTGTGAGAGCTACTAAATAGTTGCTGATCAAAAACCTTAGATCTTGTCAGCATGTGTGAATCTCGGACTGTGGATCAGCCAGCACTCAGCCCCGCAGGAAGCTTTGTACTTGAAATAATACAACATGGCAGGGTCCGTACTTGCGCACTCTGTCCTCTGACCCCCTAAATGGCGAAGCTCTAATTGTAGCTCCTTTGCCTTTCCCACCATAAAATATGTGCTCTTCATTAAATAATTACAGGATTGCAGAACCTATTCGAAGGAGAAAAAGATTTCCCTGGCCTTTGCCATTGATAATTTTCCCACCTGGTTAATTGCATCCTGTGTAATTATTCTTGCCCTGGGAGGGGAAGGGTTGAAAATGTCTCCTTGTCTAGTGTTCCGAAAGAATGCGAAATCGATATCTCACCAATTGAGGCCGGCTTCGGGGAGCTCCAGCTGCAGTTGGACCACTCCAGTCTCCATGGGATACGAAGCCCCAGTACCGGCTCTCGTGGCCATCAGAGCTTAATCCTTTTGAAAGCAGCTAGTTGGACGTGCAGCAGGGGAAGCTCAGGTGGCGGGAGGCTGGGCCGGTGCCTTTCAGCGGCGCTGTGGGCGTCTCGGGGCCTCCGAGGGCTGTATGAAGAGCACACACTGGGCAGCTCTTGGGTGTCGGCCTTTCAGGCATGATTAGAGCAAGAACCGCTTTGTAACTCACATAGGCATTCTCCTAAGCTATTTAATCTCAAGCCTAGGAACCCCTTGTGTGCAGACACACACTTTGTTGGGAATTTTCTCCGTTGCTCAGTGAAACATGCAAGCAAATATAGGACTAAAACGGAAAGTATTTGAAACATGGTTTGGAGGGAGTCCCCGGTCAGCATTGGGAATGATCATCAGCTGAATACACCTTGTTTAATGACCTAGAAATTATATATTCCACTGCAGACTTTTATGATCAATTGTGACTTGAGTCTAAATATATGAACCCTCATGTCATAGAGGCAATGGGCGTTTGTGCACTGGCTGGCTGGATGAGAGATTTATTAATTAGTAATGGTGGGAAAGAGCAAATCACCTGGCCTGTACCAGAGGAATGCAGGGTATTTATTTTTCCTTTCTGTACACTCAGATATTCCGACTAGAGTTAGAATTCCTTTAACTCTGTTGTGTAGGTGGAGAGGATGGTAATCTTGGAGGGAGGAAAGTGCGTTCAGAAGTAATTAGGTCCACTTTTAATAAAAGCATTCTGCTTTGCTTAGGCATCGAATTCCTAAAAGGATTTCGGGTAGTACTGGAGGAGCTGAAGTCAGAGGGAAGACAGTGCCAACAACTGATTCTAAAGGACCCGAAGCAGCTCAACAGTAGCTTCAAACGAGCTGTAAGTCACACGCGGGGAATGTGCTCCTGAAGACACACTATTGTTCTGGGGGCTGAATGGTCCATTGAAAGCCTGTGAAACTGGAGGAGAAGGGGCTGTGGGGTCCACCCCACCTGCCAAGGTGGGCGATCCTGCTCTGCACTCCCAGAAACCCTCCAGCACCTCTTGGTGGTAAACAAACACACCTCTCAGGTTACACGCTGGAGCAGCAGTCCTGGAAGGTGGCTTTGAGCCCTCAGGAGTGGAGGTAGGCTCCTCCCCACCAACTTTGTGCCACAGCTTCATTGCCGAAGAACAGACAGCGGTGCCCATCTTCCTTTTCAGTTAGGGGTCCAAACCTAAACTTGGTCCAGAAAGGAAACTTTCTGGACTTCCTCCTTCCCCCCCCGCAACACGTCCCCCAGCCCTAGAACTGTGTCTGTGTGACCGTCAGGGCAGACCGGAGCTCTTGCATGTAGGTGGAGGGGTGGGTGATTTCTCCGTGACATCACATGTATTTTTGTTCCCTTTTAGGGAGTGGAATCTCAGCCTTTCCTGAATATGAAATTTGAAACAGATTACTTTGTAAAGATTGTCCCTTTTCCTTCCATTAAAAATGAAAGCAATTATCACCCTTTCTTCTTCAGAACCCGCAGTGAGTATGGTCTTCCCTGCCTGTTTCCCGTGGGGAGACATTTCTCCGGCTTTTAATGACTTTTCGACAGAGATGTGTTCAAGAGCACATGAAATACTAGTATGAAACTAGCATGGGGAAGAGAAAAAGCATTCAGAAAAGCAACTTTTAGAATTAAGATTTGGCCCAGGCAGTGTGCATCTAACCAGAGACACCCATTCCTGGCTTGTTCTGGAGTAGACATGGTGGTTGATTTTTTTGAAGGTGCTGTAAGGCAGCCATGTATTAAAATACTTTGATTAAAAAAAAAACCGGAATACAAAATATAAGTTGAGTTCAAGGTAAAGGGTAGAGCATGAAATGATTCTATCGTGTACCTGTCATCAGGAGGGTGGCCTCTGTGAGTGATTGCCTGTCATTTTCAGGATTAGATTAAGAAAATTAGGCAGTATCCCTGAGGTTACCTCGTTCTAGAAAGTTTATTTATTTAACATCTATGTTAAATAAATGCTTTCCAAATATTAATGCTCTGTTGTAAATATTTTCCAAATATTAATGCAGTTTACCTCCATGACAACCCTCCAAAGAACTTAATCTTACCGTCCCCACTTATTAGATGTGGAATCACACATAGAGAGGTTAAAGGGCCTGTTGGGAGCTGGGATTTGAACCCCAAGGAGCCTGACTCTGGAGTACACACTCTCAAGCCAACCATGCTGGATTCCCTTCTCTGTCGGGCTCTCCCTTTCCATCTGTTCTGCACACAGTGTGGTGTGCCTTTCATCGGCCTGAATTGCTGATGAATTTGGTGCCCTGGCATTCTGGACCCCAGTGTTTCCCTCTTGCTTTCTTGGTCCGTCTTTCCAGGCCTTGGATGGTTGTCCAATCCGACACCCCCTCCTATGTGGCCTGCTTGCCGTCCTCATCCCTCTGTGATGTTTTTGTTCTCAACGCCAGCCTACATCCGTGCTTCCCTTTGCAGAATTCTTACTCTGGTGGTTTCCTTCTTTTCTTTTCTTTTTTTTTAAACTGTGGTTGTTTTCTATGCAGCAAAGTCATTTCATAACAGTTGATTTCATTTTCTTAATTAAAATAAGATTCCATAGGGCAGAGACCATGTACGTTGTACAGCATCTTTCGATGCCTTACACATAACAACCAGATAGAGGATTCAAAGAACGTGTTTATGGAAAGCTTGCTTAAATCAAAACTCGCCTACTTTAAGATTTAATTTTCCTCATTGGAATCAATGTCTATTTTGGGGTGAGGCAGGTGGTGCATTTATCACCATTTCAGTGCATTGTGACCTTGATGCTGCCTTTGATTTTCTTGGCATTGTAAGATCATTTTCCAGAGGGTTCTCCCTGGGTTAGCAACATGGCATATAGTGCCTCTCTTGTGTTTTTATCACATTTAAATCCTATTTCAAAGCTACTGCCTTTGCTGCCTGGTTTTCAGTACTGTTGCTACTACTTAGTAGATGCTTGGATGTCATTTTTAGATTCCATCAAAAAGATTCCTTCAAAAGTTAGAGTGCTATAGCTAAGGTTAAAATAACCTCAAGATAAATTATCAGGATCACTCTAAAGTTCTCTTGTGCCTAAACAGTTTACAGTGGGGCAGGGGATGGCATCATTTCTGTCTACAGCTAAAACAGAGTCCCCATGGGGCAGAAGCATGAATATAGGTCTTGCTGCCTTTGGCTGTGGCCTTTAAGAAGCTTTTAAAATCTGGCTGACTTTAGTATTGTTTCCATTTATGTGGCATAAAGTGAACTGCATTAATACTTTTATATTGTACAATTCAAATTTTCATAAGATACAACTGGGCTCTACTGAAAATCATTGCTGAGTTGATGCAGTTGATGCATTTTACATTCTTTCCAGCAATACCCAGTGCCATATATTTATATTGTATTGAATTGTTGGATGAGGAAAATGTCAAACTGTGCTAAAACTAAAAATATGCATCTTTCTTAATAGCCTGTGACCTGCTATTGCAGCCGGACAACCTGGCCTGTAAACCCTGTAAGTATAGCTGTCCTTGTCTGTCAAGTCTCTAGTGGTGTCGGGGCAGCCTCAGGATGCTCACTCTGGTCCTTCCTCCTCCCAGTCTGGAAGCCTCGGAACCTCAACATCACCCAGCACGGTTCAGACATGCAGGTGTCCTTCGACCACGCACCCCACGCCTTTGGCTTCCGTTTCTTCTATCTTCATTATAAGCTCAAGCATGAAGGACCCTTCAAGCGAAAGACCTGTAAACAGGTGAGCTGCTAGTTGTACATAAAGGAATACTCTGTGTTTTAAAATGACCCCTGGGGCCCTGGAATTTGGATGGTTCACTGTGAACATTAGGCTTTGTGGATTCTGAGCAGTTGGTAGACACTCCAGAATGTTATCACTGGGTGCGTCTCAGGGCCATCCCGAGTCATCCCTCACTCCCTAGTTATCTCTACCGTAGCTGTCCCAGTGGAGATGTAGCAGATAAAGTATTACCAAGGAACTGAAACAATGAAGTAGTTGTGGTCTATTCTGTATTTTAATTTTTAATATTTATTTATTTGGCTGTGCCAGGTCTTAGTTTTAGCATGCAGGATCTAGTTCCCTGACCAGGGATCGAACCCGGGCCCCCTGCACTGGGAGCGTGGAGTCTTAGCCGCTGCACCATCAGGGAAGTCCCTGTTCTTCCATATTTTAAGCATGAATCAGGTGCTCACTGTGTGCCAGTTACCAAGCTTTGTGGTCATTGAATCCTTACAGCTCAATGGAACAAAGGCTGCTGTTATCCCCACTTTAGAGCTGGGGAACCTGTGGCCCAGGGAGGTCACCTGGACTGCTGCTGAAGGCCTCACAGTTAGTAAGTGAAAAAAAACACATCTAGGAGACAAGCCACTAGCATGTCAGTGGCTAGTGATTTTACACAGAGGCCAAGGTGAAGTAGAAATTCAGTAACCAAGTTCTTAAACTAGAGGTGGTCGGGGGTGTGGGAAATGTTTCGTGGAAGTTCACAAGACTGCTAGATTATCCCATGAGAGCACCAAGAGAGGTTTTTGGTCATAGTGGCAGAAGTAGATGTGCTCCTGTGTGTCGAGTTCTGTTTTCCTGCTGGCTGTCACCTCTGTCACTGACCTTCCGCTCAAGTTAAAATTATAGCAAATAAAATATGCACAAACATGGAAGTGTAGTTTCTTTCCCCATCCTTTTATTAAGTAAAAGGTATCCTAATTGGTTTCTTTGTCTTCAAATAAAAAATTGCTGCTCAGGGCACCACCAGCCAAGCATAGAATATGACAGGGGTCCCAGGCTCTCCTGGGCCTTTTATCAAAATGAAGTTCAGATACCCTGGCAGATAAGCACAGTTGCTTTCTGTTCCAACTGACATCTTCTGAAAACATGACTGAAACTGGTGGCAAGGCTCCTTCAGTTCTAGGACAGAAGAGAGGGGTCCCGATGACCTTTATCTAAGAAGAAAGTTTTAAAGTGTTATTTGTTTCTTTGCAGGAGCAAAATACAGAGACAACCAGCTGCCTCCTTCAAAATGTATCTCCTGGGGATTATATAATTGAGGTACGTACAACTCAAGAAAGCCCTATTATTTTTATTCTTTTTAAATTTTATTGAAGTATAGTTGATTTACAATATTGTGTTAATTTTTGTTGTACAGCAAAGTGACTCAGTTATAAATATATATATTCTTTTTTTTTTAATTAAAAAAATTTTTTTGGCTATGCTGCATGGCGTATGGGATCTTAGTTCCCTGACCAGGGATTGAACCCATGCCCCCTGCAGTGGAAGCATGGAGCCCCAAACACTGGACCGCCAGGGAATTCCCTATATATTCTTATTTACTTACTTATTTATTTATTTATTTATTTACTTACTTACTTATTGGCTGAGTTGGGTCTTAGTTGCGGCACGTGGGATCTTTCATTGTGGCATGTGAGCGTCTCTCATGGGCTCCAGAGCGCAGGCTCCAAAGCGCGTGGGCCCTGTAGTTGCGGCACGCGGGCTCTCTAGTTGAGGTGTGCAGGCTCAGAAGTTGTGGGCTTAGTTGCCCCGCGGCATGTGGGATCTTAGTTCCCCGACCAGGGATTGAACTGTCATCCCCTGCCTTGGAAGATGGAGTCTTAACCACTGGACCACCAGGGAAGTCCCTATATTCTTTTTCATATTCTTTTCCATTACGGTTTATCACAGGATATTGAATGTAGTTCCCTGTGCTATATAGTAAGACCTTGTTGTTTATCCATCCTATATATATTAGTATTGGTTGGTATATATAGAGATGAATCTGACTCTTAATATCTAATCTCAGCTTGAAAATGATCACAGGCCGCAGCAGCTCTCCTCTCCCTCGCCCCACTGCCCACAGATGGAAGAATGAATGAAATCTGTTGAGATGCTATCACTTAAAAAAAGTAATACAGCATCCTCTGTTTTGCAGCTGGTGGATGACACTAATATGACAAGAAAAGTGATGCATTATGCCTTAAAACCAGGTAAGATTTTGTTTGTTTGTTGGAAATGCTGCCTCTGGACTACAGAGTGGACCAAGGTATTCGATGCTTTCTGTACTTCATGGTTTACAAAAAGAAAACACTTGAGCTCCTCATTCTTAAATGATGTTCCATCAAATCTGACTTTCCTTCCACCCTAATGTTGACGCCCAGATCAAAGCCAGGGTGTTGTGTGTGTTGCTGGGACCAGATAAATAGTCAATTGTCCTCAGAAGAAAAGTGGTGGGAGGGGAGATTTCCCTAGGCAAATTCTCACTCAAAGGTATTTATTGTCTCAGCGGACTCTAACTACTGAATTGTCTTCTACAGTCTTTTAAAATGAATACTTTTATAATCACCAAATCGGTACTAGAGAAAAGTGGTCAAGGAGTCTTAGAACCTGTTATGTGGCTTATGTTTAAAAATGAAAAAAAATTGTTTCTCTTTGAACCTGTTATACTGCTTAAGTCTAAAAGCCTTCCCTTTGAAATTTCCCAGTGTATTCCCAATGGGCTGGGCCCATCAGAGCTGTTGCCATCACTGTGCCGCTGGTTGTCATATCGGCATTTGCGACGCTGTTCACGGTGATGTGCCGCAAGAAGCAGCAAGGTATATCTTTGTGTGGTGTGTTCTTCCTATATTGGCAGGTCTAGGGCCAACAGAGGGAGACTGGCAGCACTTGGTCCCTCCAGGCAGGCGACTGGGAAGCCACACAGCTCCTGTAGTGAGTTCCCTGGCTGCTGTAGTTCCCAGAATTAAAAAATTTGACTTTTAACCTCAGGAGCCACTAAAAGGACAGGCATACTTCTCTTCTCAAACTCAGGATGGTAAATTCGCGAGCATAAAGGAAGACTAAAGGTGTGAGTAAGGGAAGAGGTAGGGCTTTATCACTTATAGAAGTCTGACGTCGGGAGAGAAGCTTCTGGGGAACTTAGAAATATATCTTAATCTGAGTGGCGGTTACACAGGTGTATTCTTAGATAAAAGTTATTGAGATGTACTCTTAAGATTTATGGACTTTACCTTTGTAATTTGTACAAAAAAAAAACCCCTTCAATGAAAGTTTTTTTGTTTTAAAGAAGGTCACCTCTGCTGATGCTTAATGATGTAGTAGGTGCACTCAGTTGCAAGAGGGTGGGGTGGTGCTGCAGTGCTCTTGGCTTGCCTGAGGTCAGTTTCAGGTGAAGAAAAAATTTTGTCCATTTTTGCCTCCACTGCAGAAACTAGCTGTCCCATTCCCAGAGGTGACCCAAGGGGCTGGTGGAATTAGGGAGCTGGGAGTGCTCTAGGTGACATGGTGACTGTTGTTTCTTGAAGACAGCATTAGGTCCCAAGTCGTAGGGAACAGGACAGAGCTTTGCTCGTGGGAGCCAACCCTATCTTCTTTTCCACTTTAGAAAATATATATTCACATTTAGATGAAGAGAGTTCTGAGTCCTCCACGTACATCACGGCACTTCCCAGGGAGAGGCTCCGGCCACGGCCCAAGGTCTTCCTCTGCTATTCCAGTAAAGATGGCCAGAATCACATGAACGTCGTCCAGTGTTTTGCCTACTTCCTCCAGGACTTCTGTGGCTGTGAGGTGAGGAATCTAAAGTCTTTTTTTCTGGGCGGGACATGTGCTAAATGCCTAGCTTCCAAACTAGGGTCAGCCTTGCACTCTTCTTTCAGCCTGGCCTACCCATCACCAGCACTAAATGTTTGCTGACACTTAGTTCTAACCCTGACATACTCCTGCTCAAAAGCCTTGAGTGGCACCCACCTGGCAGGAAGTGTTTTAAGCATTAAAAAGACCTCGGGGGAATGCGGGACAGGATGGTGGAGGAAATGGCAGCTGCCCTGGGAGCGTGCAATGGGGCCGGTGGGAGGAGGTCACTCAAGACATCCTGGAGAGCACTGGAGGGTCAAAGAGAGAATGGCAAGTAAAGAGGCGAGTTTAGACAGTTTTGGAGGGGGAGCTTGGCAAATAAGGGAAAACAATAATATGTTAAGTACTCAAATGGTTTCCTCTGGTTTCTTGCCTGTTCTCTTGAATTAAGCTGTTAATATGTAGCTTTTCTATAATGTCATAGTGTTCGTTTTAGAGTGAAGTTTGAAGCTCTCATGGAAGGCACACTGTTTCTTACAAATGCAAGAATTGTACAATAATTGTGTAATTGGAAGTTATTTGTGCTTTGAAACTGAGGACTGGTGGGTTTCTTAGACTCTCTCCACATGGTGAGGCTGTCCCCTAGTGTCAGTTAAGCATGTTTACAAGGCTGGCCGGGTTTCCTAATATATGAAGGTCTAGATGTTGGCAGATCAGCCTGTGTACTGAAAAACTGGTGCGGACCCGCAGGTGGCACACAGTCTTCAGATACTGACAACCCTTCTGCTCTGCTTTGTAAGTGACTAGCCTCGGCGGCGGGGGGAAGCCTTCCAATTATGAGTGTAATAGAAAATTTGGAAACTAGAAAAGGATGACAAATTTCAAAATGGATGGTAATCTTAACCTGGAGAATAGAGGAACCACAGTTAAAACTGCTGTATTTCCTTCTAGTCTTTTTCTGCATAGATGAACTCGTACATATAGATCTGCATTTTGGATGGATTGGAATTATTTTTTTCTGTCTCTTCACTCAGTAACTTTTTACACTCTTAGCAGTTCTCTGTAAACAGCAGTTTTAAACAGACTCTTGATCCATATTAATGATTCACCGTAATTGAGTTTTTTCTAATTGTTAAACATCTCATTATTTCAATTTTGCCCCATTCCAGTGGTGGATACCCGGAAATGGAATTGCTGGGTCAGACAGGAACATTTTTAAAGTGCTTAGTATATATTCCCAGTTAGCTTTCAGAATGCGTAGTGTTAGTGGGAATTAAGGAAAATGTAAGACAATTCAGGATTATTTTCAGCAGCTGGAGGGATGTTGGGGGCTTTCTTCCCTTGGTAACATTTTAGAGCAAAAGAGGAAGGCAAAGTCATCTCAGAGCCCCCTTCCACATAAGTGACTGTCATAGGCACTGAGAGTTAATTTCTGAACTACAGAAGGAAAGAGGCTGATATAATTGCCGAGACGTTTTCAGCAGAATCAGATGAAGATGGTCTGAGAAGGGGAAGCCCTCTGAGGGGCCACGCATACCTTGTGTTCTTTTCTTTGTCAGTGCCCCACCCCAGACTCCCTATGAGACCTCCCCTAGGGGTTAAAGGCCTTGTAGGGGTCTCGTAGGGATGTGGCCCTGTAGACTGCTGAGAAGTGGTGAGAGGTGCCGGTCACTCCAAGTGAGTGAACCAGAATGGCCATGTTACGGCAGCTCATCACCTTCCTCTCCATGCACTGATCACCTGGTAAACAGTAGGCTGACTCCAGGGCTGTGTGAGAGGCCAGGGAGGTCCTCTTTGTCAGTCACACTCTGTCATTGAGTCAGCCAGCAGCATGGGTGGGTGACTCTGGCATCCAGACCTGAACCCCATTTCCCAGCCCACTTTGAGATCCCTCACCCACACCTGTCTATCACCACCTTCCAGTTCTCTCTCCAGGATCTGCCCCCCATCCAGGCAGCCTCACTCATCAGATAGACCCACTCCCACTGCCTCTGTATTCCATGCTCCCTATCACACTCTAAGTCAGTTGAAGGCCCCACATGTAATATGTAACTTTGGTGGGTTGCTAGACGCTCTGTGCTTCTGTCTCTTTGTAGGGTGGGAGTGGTAAAGATCCCACATTATGCTAAAATGAGGGCATGATACAGAGGGCCTGTGTGTGACGGTCGCCCATGGAATGTTAGCTGTTCCTTGGAACTGGGCAACCCGAAGCCTGCATATAGCAGTGCTAGTAATGATTTGGGGCAGATGATGTGCCCTTCTTGTAACATTCCCATTCTTGTCACTCGACTCTCTAAGCTGTACAGGTGAGTGAGGTTCTCTGCTCCCTTTCCAGGTCGCTCTGGACTTGTGGGAAGACTTCAGCCTCTGCAGAGAAGGGCAGAGAGAATGGGTCATCCAGAAGATCCACGAGTCCCAGTTCATCATCGTGGTGTGTTCCAAAGGCATGAAATACTTCGTAGACAAGAACTACAAGCACAAAGGAGGCGCCCGAGGCTCGGGGAAAGGGGAGCTCTTCCTGGTGGCGGTGTCTACCATCGCTGAGAAGCTCCGCCAAGCCAAGCAGAGCTCATCCACGGCGCTCAGCAAGTTCATCGCCGTCTACTTCGATTATTCCTGCGAGGGAGACGTTCCCGGTGTCCTGGACCTGAGCACCAAGTACAAACTCATGGACCACCTTCCCCAGCTCTGCTCCCACCTGCATTCCCAGGACCTCAGCCCCCAGGAGCCGGGGCTGCAGCCCGGACGCATTAGCAGGAGGAACTACTTCCGGAGCAAATCGGGCCGCTCCCTATACGTCGCCATTTGCAACATGCACCAGTTTATCGACGAGGAGCCTGACTGGTTTGAGAAGCAGTTTGTTCCCTTCCATATCCCCCCACTCCGCTACCGGGAACCGGTTCTGAAGAAGTTTGACTCAGGCTTGGTTTTAAACGAAGTCCTGTGCAAGCCAGGGCCGGAGAGCGACTTCTGTCTCAAGGCCGAGGCCGCTGGCTCCGGGGCGCCGGCCGACCCGCACTCTGAGGGCTCGCAGTTCGCTCCGGACGAAGACGCGGAGGCTGGGCCCGTGCCGGGCGCCAGCGCGGTCTTGCGGCCCCTGCTGCACGCGGTGAAAGCTGCTGGCCCCTCGGACATGCCACGGGACTCGGGCATCTACGACTCGTCCGTGCCTTCGTCCGAATTGTCCCTGCCCCTGATGGAAGGGCTCTCCACGGACCAGACGGAGACGTCTTCGCTGACGGAGAGCCTGTCGTCCTCATCAGGCCTGGGTAAGGCGCGTGGAGCCGGGAGGGTCGGTGGGTCGGGTTCCTGATGCAGGCCACGGCCTTGCCCCATGAGTCCAAAATCCAGGAAAGCTTTTTGCTAATTTCGGTGCAAATTTATTCGGCAGCCCGATGGGAAGTAACAAAACTCCATGCATAGTCTCTGCTGATCCCAGGTAATGGGAATGTTCACGTGTGTGAGCTGCAGAAATACTGTTGATAAATTATGGTGAGCTGCCTGGTACCATCTTATGTAATATACAGTATGTTCATTATGTCGCCTTTCTAAACTGTGAAAACATCTGAATGCCGAAACACACTGGGCCCGGGACTTCCCTGGTGGTCTAGTGGTTAAGACTTCACCTTCCAATGCAGGGGGTGCTGGTTAGATCTCTGGTCAGGGAGCTAAGATCCCACATGCCTCGTGGCCAAGAAAACCAAAACATAAAACAGAAGCAATATTGTAACAAATTCAATAAAGACTTAAAAAAAAACCACTGTAAAACCAAACCAAACACATTGGTCCCCAAGGGTGTCAGATGAGGGTTTGTGGACCTGTATCTTTGTTGGGACTTGTGATGTTCACCACCCTCCACCTTCCCAAGTCTTTAAAACCACATGTATTGAACCTGGAGTTCACAGGGCACAGTATTCTCTCCATTCTAGCTCAGCGCAGGCTCCAGGTAGGAGGGCCTGCTTACCCAGGGAACCCTTACAGGATGCTGTCTGGAGCTACTCTTACTGTGCCTATGACTAGTTGGAGTCATGCACGCAAACCCTGGATCCTCAGCTAAGGGAACTAGAACCTGTTAGCAGGATGAGAATGCGCAGTCTTGAGCTGACTGGGATGCCTGCCTCACTTGTACAGCGTGAGTGGTTCAAACCCAGATCCAGCTTCGTTCTGGCCTGAGTGTCCAGCCCACTGAAGTGCAATGACGTGTGGTTCTGCCCTCTCTTCTTTTCTTAGGTGAGGAGGACCCTCCCGCCCTTCCTTCCAAGCTCCTCGCCTCTGGGGCATGCAAAGCAGAACCTGGTTGCTGCAGCTACACTGGTGAACTCCACACGGTCGCTCCTTTGTAACAAAACGAAGGGTCTAAGCATTGCCACTTTAGCTGCCGCCTCTCTCTGGTTCCCCAGCTCGTCTCTCTGGGTATGTGGCCCACTTGGAGCTGAGGTCTCTTACAAGGATATTCAGAATGAAATCCTGGCCAGTACTTGCTGTCCTTGCCTCTCTTCTCTACCAGGTATATTGGCAGTCTCCAGTTTTCTGAAACGATGTGGAGCTCTGAAAGGCATGTCCATTATGTCTGACAGCAGCTTGCCATGTTGGGGCAGACTGAATTAGAGCCAGTTCTGAGAGGTAGGGAGGAAACATGTAAAGAGAAACAGGAAAATACCCACACTGATTGTTCAGACTTAATTTATCTGTGCAAACTTTGCCTATTCACTACTGGCTACTTTGATTTGAAATGCTTTGTGGAAAAAGCACTTTTGATGCCACTACAGCCATGGAAATCAAGTGCCAGTCTCTCTGGAATCCATGTTGTTACAGATGATGTTCTTTTCCATTTTTGACGTGGAATTTATGGTACCATTTACAATGCCATGGGTGTTAAATAAGCTCTGAGTCAAAGGTCAAGAAGGTGACTGAATATTCAATCACCTTTCATAAAAATGAGTTTTTATGTATTAGCAGGTGGCATATCTGGCTGAGGAGGGAGCCGCAGGGCCAGGCTGACCATGTAGACCATTCTTTCTGAGATGGGTTGGTCAATGTGCAGAAGGCACCAGGGCCACATCTTGATCTGAATAGGCATCACGGAGGGGCCAGATCTCCCTGCGAGGTTTCCCGTGGTTATATTTACTGTGCTGAATCTCAGATGTTGGTGCCTGGAAGTTTATTTTTAAGAGACTGATACCCAACTGGGCTGTATTACTAGAAGTTGTAATTTTTGCTTTGGTTGGCCTCTGGTCTAAAGCTGTGTCCGGAATGTTAGGGATCAGAATCCACTGACATACGGCAGTAGGTGGAGGTGGTAGTCACTTAATCTGCTGAACTTGTTTTGACTAATGACAAACCTCTTTTCTTTTTTTTTTTTTTTTTTTTTTTTGCGGTACGCGGGCCTCTCAGTGTTGTGGCCTCTCCCGTTGCGGAGCACAGGCTCTGGACGCACAGGCTCAGCGGCCATGGCTCATGGGCCCAGCCGCTCCGCGGCATGTGGGATCTTCCCGGACCGGGGCATGAACCCTTGTCCCCTGCATCGGCAGGCGGACTCTCAACCACTGTGCCACCAGGAAAGCCCCAAACCTCTTTTTACGAAGGTGAAAAGGAAGGGATTGTTACAAAGATGAGTGTGCTCTTTGAGTATCATCTTTGGAAGACATGGGACCTGAAATCATTAAATTCTTGAATCTTAAAGTACTCCCCCCGCAGCCCAGCCTGTGAATCAGGTTTCACTTTGTTTTTGTTGTACTTACCCAATGAAAGATGTCTCTTGTGCTCCATTCTGCCAAAAATAGATATTGAGAACTTAAGAGGAAAGAATTTCCTTTAAAAAGGAGAAGTAAATGTTCTGTTTTTATGAATGACTTCTGTACAGAATTTTTGTTTCCAAAGGGAAAATACTTGTTCCCTCCTCCTCCCCGTGACCTTGAGCGGGAGTGAGTGTCTTTTTCCACCTTTTTCATAGATGCTGCTGGATTTTGGCACCCTGTTTTCTCAGCACCCCTCCCAGGGACCCTGGTTTTCACTCCTTCACCAAATAGGACCAGTGGTACGCGGGGACACTGAGAAACATCCCAAGGCTGGGTGGGAAGTAGGGAGGGCAGGACTTTTCCTTCCAGGCTCATGCCCAGCAGGTGGGGAAGGGAAGGTTTGCCCCCCTGATGGAAAGAAGAGGTTTGTGTTTATCTTTGATGCAAATGCCACACTCCCTGCTCTGTAAAGGCAGCTGGCAGCTTCTTGGGAGAAGAACGTGCTTGTCTGTTCTCTGGCATCAAGTTTCCTGCAGCTGCTCTGAGGGAGAGACAAGTGGGCTGCAGAACTGTCTCCCCCATAAAACCAGGCATCTTGTTGGAGAAGAGATGTTCCATGTTGTCACCGTGGAATCTGAGATGAGCACAGAGCTCCTGCCCACACGTGACTGTCCTGCCATTCTATTGTTGGCATATGTTCTGTGAAGGAGATTGGTGTACGAAAATTCACTTTGGAACATTTTCACAGTGATTTCTTATTGAAGCCGAGAAATGGTGCATGCCCCAAAGGAACCATTAGGTGCTGCCTTAGGATAGATACTCAGCTTTGCACATGAAAGGAGGCATCTCTGAGAAAGTGGCCCCAGGGACAGTGTGAAGGACTGGAGAGGAAACATCAACTGGGCTCCATGAGCGTGGGCAGCGAGCTTACTTATGAAAATAGAAGGGAAAATTGTGATAGTCCAAAAATGAGGTGATGCTTTAGTTTGGATTTGGGGTTTGGGTACTTATTTTGAAATACGAATGATTGTGATGTTCAGCAGAATCAAACTCTGTTTTACCAAGTATTGAAACGACAGTATGAATGCCCAACTCTGAATAGTTGAGAAGTTCAAATTCCTGGTTTTGCCATATTAGTTTCACTTTTTTTTTTTTAACTCTCCCATCTCATGCCGGGAATAAAACATTTATTTTAAGCAGAGCTGCATTTTTGACTCACAAATGGAGTGGACAGTGAAAATGATAGGACAGAATTCAGATAAAGGTTCTGCCAAGTCACAGGCTTTTAGACATTAGGGAAACAAGAACTAGAATATAGGGATGATCTCAGTGAAAGGCCTTCATCCTGAGAGTAAAAGGCTCTGTGGCTCTGATGGTGTCCTCTGTACAGGAGACCAGTGCAGGTAGTTGAAGTTAGGGAGCTAGTTGTTTATCTTAACTCACCAATGCCCTACACATCTGACGCATCTGACGCATTAGCATTTGACACAGTAAGCTTTGCTAAGAGAGTGACCAGGGAGGTGAAAGCCCAGGAAAAGGTGTGTTCTTCTCTCAGGTCAGCTACAAGCAACAGGGACTACCTGGATGGGCCCAGCCCAGTCATACTGGGGCAGGAGTCCTCTAGAGGGCTGAGCCCTGGGCCTTTGAGGCATATAGATCTCCGGAGAGAATGAGAAGTCATTCAGGTCCAGGCCCAGGTACTTAGGCGGGTGACCCAGCCAGGTAATAGTATTTTGAGCCCAAAATGAGATGGGGCAGTAAGTCATCAGACAGAGTTTTTGGTTGACATATTATTAATAACTGAGGACAGTCCCAGATCAGAAGTTCAAAAAATGTCCTAGGCAATGATGACATCGTTGGAATCAATATATAGTAATTTAAGTTCATGTATGTTTGTCAAAGTTTAGTCGTGCTACTTTATAGCTACTAGTGTCATTTAAAAAAAAAAAAACCCTAGTCTCAGGTTACCTCATTTAAGCACAAATAAACAGGAAAACTGTCCCCCCAAAGTTGTGGGGTTATGTGATTTTCAGAACTTTTCCTTTTTTCAGAGTTGAGTATCTTTTCCTTTAAAAGAGACAAAGGAAGGAAAAGCCTGTTTTATTCCCAGAGAAGAAATGTCACACTTTCCTCCCTAAAGAGAGAAAACCCTGCAGTCCCCAACCACCTCAACACTAATTTGGCTCTTTGGGTCTTTATTGGAGGGAGGTGGACAATGCCAATGAGAAGATTATTAGCCTTTTCTTTTTATATTGTTGGTAAAGAGTGCTGCTCTTATTTAACAGATGCTGTTCCTTCAGGGGGCCCCACTACAGCAAATGTAATGATAAATAAGGGGTGATGATAAATGGCAGTGACATGCTCTCTCGGTGTCAGAGAGACAGTAGGGCATAGTGGGGACTGTGGCAAATGGACACCCTCTGTCCCACCTACAGGGAGCAGCCAGTCCAGTCAGTTGTGACCATGCAGTGTTTCCTGATTGTCCCGTTTTTCAAGAGAACCTGAGAATCTGGATGTTTACATGAAAGATTCTGATTCTTTTTTGGTATTGATAACTAAATTAAAAACAAAATTTTAAATTAAATTCAGGCCCAACGGGACAGATGGGTGGACCTGATTTGGCCCAGTAGCTCTCAGTTTGCCCCCTCTACTTATAAGATTTGAAAAGAAAGGCATCCATGGTAATTACAGATGTCTGGTGCCACCAGAAAATGCTCTTACTAAATGCAGCCGGGAGCTAGATTGCTTTTTTTACCCATTGCTCCCCTAAAGAAATTTGATATGATTGTGAATATATTTGAAATCTTTTGATTGCTTCTTTACACTTCATGCCAGTTGTTTATTTCAAAATCAGATTTGTGTTCTCCCAATTTAAAAAATATGACACTTGGAGCAATTTCATTTAAGCTCCACACCTGAAGGACCTTATTTATAGTTTTAGCTCTTGGCTTAATCACTGTTATAGATGACGTGTAATTCTGAGCTCAAACCAAGACCTAATAAGGAAAGCAGGCGTTGTGAAGGTAGGGCAAGGAATCCTGAGTGTCCACGAGAGCCAGCTATGCTTTGTCTTCTGTTTTAAATGATCTGTGAATTGATCTGTTTTGGAGGTGTGCAACTGTATATGGAGATATCAGTTAGGAGTCCTTTTGGGTGTTGGGTCGTCCTTACTATATCACCTCCTTTCCAGGGTCAGGGTGAAAATAAAAGGAAGTCTGATTGTAAGCCAATAGCTTTGATTCCGATTTCAGAGCTTTGTGGGTGAGAGAAAGTTTGAATTATCTGGCATGTACCCCCCTGGTGTCAGACAGGCTGTGCATGAATTATTTCCGACATGTGGCTGTGGATGGGATTCTGGATTTTCAGTGAAGGAGAGTCTGTAACCTACCCTGCTGATCAGATAGTTCTTTGTACATCTTCCTTATAGAAATTCAAACCAGCCTTCCTTTGTTCAGCATGTAGTGGGAAAAGAACAGCTGGTCACCTTCCGTGTATTTGAAAACCACAGTGAAGTCATCGCTCTGGTGTTTTTATTTCAGTGATAAATAATCCCACCCCTACTCATTCCTCACAGCTCTTGTTTTCCAAGGGCTTAATAATTTTCACTGCTCTTTTGTTTCTCAGCTTCACACTCAGTTTAGTTGCCCAAATAGAAGGTGGTGCCTTATTCACATTGGTGCCTTGTGACGGCCAAGCTCAGGATGGGGATTAACAGAGACATTCTTATGTACCCTGCTTCTCTTACTACTTAAAAATACAAAGGCACTTTTAAAAAATGGTATATCACCTGAATTCATTTTGTGAGTTGATTACCACAGTTTTTTTTCTTGGCAGTAGTCTTCTATCATATATGGGTTTTTTTCCCCTCTTGTGTTTAAACACTTGGTGCTTATTCCTGATGTGTCTGATGTCATTCCTGAGCTTCTTCAAGATACTCTTCAAGACCAGCTCTTACCTTCTGAGTGGCAACCACCCCTCACTTCCACTTTTGGATTCTATTTTTATGTATCTCTAGGCATTACTTTTAATTCAGGACTCACAGTATTATTAACTGGTGCAGACTTCAGTTTAGCCACAGGTGAAATAGCAGTTGCTAAGGGCTAATTTGCTAAGAGGTTGAGTGAGGACCTCTTGGGAATTTTGGTCAGTTGTCTTCCCGCCTGCTCTTCAGCTCCTCTCCAAAATTCAGCGAGGACCACAGACTCCTCAAAGAGCTTTTCCATTTCTAAAGGGCTGGAGCCATAGCTCTGAACTGACCAAGCACTGTGGTTTGCACAAGCAGAAGTCTGACAAAAGCAAACCAGTATGACTGCATATGTGATGATTTATCAAAGACAATTTCAGTTGAGAAGATTCAAAGAAGCTATCTTCTGTCTGTATGTGACATAGACACAGTTGGCTGCTCCAGTCATTAGACGAAAAGTTACAATTGGATGATGCTAATGTGTAATCGTATGTTATTTTTAACAAGCGTCTTTTTTCTGTCTTAAGAAAAAAATGTAGTGAGTTTGGAGAGAGCAAAAACTTTTGTAAAAAACCAAATGTATTCATTTAGAGAGTAGGTAACTTCTGTTTTCACTGTTGGTTTGTTTTGTTTTGTTTTTCACTGCAGAAGCTCCCTGCTACTATGTTCTGGGGGGAAAGCCTGTGGAACAGTGGTTATTGCCATTGTCTTTGTTTCATCTTTAAGTTTCTCTTTTGTGAGGTTTGGTGGAGTAGTGAGCACTGACTGGCAGACTGTAGCAGTATGCTATATTTTTACATTGAAAATGTTATCATCTTATTTGATTTGTACATAACTCTGTAAATAGTAGACCACAGCTGACATTTGTAAAATGTTTTTGTACTGTAGAATTTCTGAATCAAATAAAATGTTTTAAGATTGTGGTGGCTCATTTTTCTAGATCATGTTTCCTATTTCCTGAATAGCTGGGATTCCTAGCACAATTTTCTGTGGGCTCTCCCTCTGAGAAGGAGAGAGATTATGCAGGGTGAGGAGGCCAGGGTGGCTGGTCTGTCCTGTACTTTAGAGAAAGTGAACCTGCTGCCCTTGACCCTTTACCTCCCCCTCCAATGGGCAGGTGCCTGTTGTCTCCATGGCGTCTGGAGCAGGGACAGGGACACTTACCTCAAGGAGACATTTGACTCTTAGAACAATGGACTTTCTTTGAAGAAATTTGAAATTTGAAAAGAAGTTGATGGACACTGAAATTTGGGAGCCACAAATTTCCTGTCTTTCGGAAAGAAGAAGGTGCCTGTTCATTCTTCCGACAGAAGTCCTCTCATCTCCTGTGCGCCCAATGCTCTGTAAGTTAAATTCTTGGTGTACATCAACTTTGGGGTCTCATTTTTGAGATTCTGAGGCCCAGAATTGGGTAGCTTTGCCGAGGGCACAAAGAAGAAGTCAGCAGCACTGGGATTCATACATCTGATTGAATCATCCTTTACTCCTAATCAATGGGCTGTACCGTTTCTCAACATAACGTATAAGGAGAAGAACGAACCTTGAGTAGCAAGTTACAGTGAATTGGTTTCCTCCTCAATCCAAATGTTGAGAGTAAATCTGGTTTAGAGGTTAAGCAGATGGATCTAAAAGGACTCCATTGGAAGAATCTCATTAGATACTGCAGTAAGTGAATTCCTCTTTTCTGTTAGTGGGGAAAAATAATCCTCTTTGGATAGCACAAGAAGCCCTACTTTTTACCATGGTATTAGAAAGCAGAGTCCATTTTTACAGCTGTTTAGGGTTCTTAAAATTGCCAACATTTCTGGGACCTCACCACTGGTTTTATTCACTTTGTTTTAGAAATGCAAACTTTAGGGGTAGCAAAGACCAGCTTCCCCTTGCAGGCTTTAGTTAGAAAACATTTTTAATTTTGGTTTAGTTGAATAAGAGACTACAGGCAATAAGCTAAGGAGGTGGATGAGGAGGGAGACATAAATTATATCTTCACTGTCTTAGGCATAGTGAGTCCTTAATAAATATTTGTTTTCTACCCCTACCCCCAGCATACCCTGTCCTTTCTGTCTACAGGAACAGAATCAGAAGTGGTCCAAGAATAGGATAGATAGAGGATGCAGTGGAGGGAGGGAGGGATACAAACATGGGGTAAGGCCTTTTGCAATGATATAAAATTTAAATCTCGTCTTTGAGATTAAGGAAAAATAATGCAAGATCAGTGGGCTTGGCTCCCTGGCCTCTTTTCTGGAGGGGTTTTACACCATCTTTCACATTTATAGGTGATAAAATCTTTGACAATATTTACTGTATTTGAGAGCCTAAAGAGTGTACTGGGGACACAGTAATGAATAAGATATACAAGATCCTTGCCGTCTTGACTCCACCTCTTTATAAGTATGGAACTGTGGGCAAATCACCTAATTGCTCTGAGTCTCAGTTTTTTCATCTGTAAGATGGGACTAATACCCACCACATTGGGTTATTGTGAAACTTAAATGAGCTGGGGGGTCTATAAAGCACCCATGGCCATGCTTGGCAAGTGCTAGACACATGGTAGATAGTGGCTATTATTCATTTTGTGGAAGAGCAGGTCTTGGACTATTTGGGGGCCATATGGACATGGGTGGGAGACAATTCCCTGTTGATGGGAGCTTCAGCCCAGGGATTTTGTCAAGTGCGAAGTTAAATCATCTCTTTCCCCTAAGAGAAGAGGGTGGGTCTGCATCTGACTGTTTTGGGAGGAAGGGATGGGGCTTGGGGAGGGGGAGGTCCTCCTAGCAAAATTAAAGGCAGGAACCCTGGGCGTCTTAATAGTTGACTGTACAGAGCCTGTGACAGTTGATTGTACATAGCCTGTGACAGTTGAGTGTGTACTCAGATCTGCTAATGTCCCATTTACCAGGCTCCATTTTCCCTAGTCATCTTTCAGCCCCTATAGAGACAGACATTTTTCTGAACTTCCTGCTTCAAGGTCCCTGTGCCAGATGACCACGCCCTGCTCTGGATGTGAACAAAAGCAGGGATTGTTTCTCTAACTGACTATCAATTCGTGCTCAGGGGAATTTTCCAAGTTTTAGAAGCTGGAGGGTGGCAGAGATAAAGTAATGGTCCTCCAGGATGAGGATGGCTCTTCCTGGTCTTTCCTGCTCTTGCTGGTCAGAAACATTCCAGGGAGTGGGCAGATGTCAGCTTCCAGACAAACCATAGACGTTTCCCACCAGGCCAGGCAAGGCCAGGCCAGGGAGAACTCAGAGCAAAGAAAGGCCAAAGCATGCCTGGTGACAGAATGCAAATACAAGCAGGTCGTGCCTTTGGTTAGTGTACCTGAAGTTTGATGTACTTGAAAATCCTGCACACGTGTGTATAAACGTGCATTATTATTGGCAAGATTTTTTAAACCATTGTGATTAAAGCAGGGCTTTAATCTCAGTTGGCTGAGATTAATTAGATCTCAGTTGGCTGCTTTCTGTGTGACCTTGAGTGGGTCACTTGACCTGATTAGGACTTAGTTTCCACATCTGGGAAGTAAGTAATCTCAGTACCTAATCAGGTTGATGTGAGGCTTGAATGTGAAGCCAAGTAGAGTTCTGGGCACAGAGCCTAGTACACAGTGAGCACCCCTGCCTTCGGGGATATGGTCACCTGGGGCAGGTTAAGAGTGTACAGTTATAAAGTGTGATCCCCTAAATGTCTCCCTCAGCCCTGGTCTAGGTAGCAGGTTGGCTAGGTGATGGGAGTGGAGCTCCTGTCTCCTGGAGTACTCAGCTCTGCAGGGCAGTGGGCTGTGACCCTCACAGGAGATGGCTACTTGATCAGCTGTCACTCCCTGCTTGAAACTGCCAATAGCCCTGGATGTAAACGCAAAGTTATTACCTAGCCCCTTGCCAACCTCTTTTCTCTGTGTGTGTCTTTCTTCTCTATAGCCATAGCAGAATTTGAAATTCCTTACTCTTGTAGTCCTGCCCTGGGTCATTTTCCCCAGGCTGTTTCTTCTGCCTGTTTCTTCTCCTTCTCTAGGTCTCCAGCCCTCCTTTGCAGTCAAATCTTCCTTGACCACTGTTCACCCTAGTCCAGGTCCTGGCACATGCCTTCCGGAACAGCTCCTGTGATTATGTGCCAGACCCTCTTGCTCAACTAGTACGACTGCTCCTTGAGGGCAAGCTGTGCCCCTTGCCTAAGCCTTCCACCTAGGTTGGACTTGGATTCTACTTCTTTAACCAGCTTGGGACCCCAGCCCTACCACTGATCAGTCACTGGGGCAAGTCACCTCATCTCCCCAGTCCTCAGTTTCCTCATCTGTCAAATGGGGGTAAAACTGCACCTGCCTTATGGGGTGGTTGTGAGGATAAAGCAGATGGAGCCTTTATCCTCTCAGCCTTGCCTCTCAGGTTTTCCTCTAACCCAGATTATGAGAGCAGAAAGGACTTGCTTTCAAAGAAGTCTTTTATTAGCTGCTAGCAGAGCATTGCTTAGGTCTGAAAAATGAGATCAACACCTTAATCCTTTCACAGGTGTCACCATCCCCTGGGGAAGAAGGCTATAGTGTTGCTTCATCAAATGGATGCTCCACACCTTTCAAAAGCAAAAGAAAAAAAAAAAGGAGGGGGGTGGCATCTGTACATTGCTACGGGCAGAGGAGTTTAATGCCCCTTCCGGTAATTCCACTTCTAGCATTTTTTCTTTAGGAAATAACCAGAAATGTGCATCAAAGTTAATTGTGCATAGATTTTTACCACCAAGCATTATTTCTGATACTGAGGAATGAGGAACAAACCAAGTACTATTTGGGACTGATGATAAGAAGAGGCACATTCATACCACAGACCAGGCGGCTCTTAACGATCATGCTGTAGAAGAATATTTTATGACAAGGGAGAGGCTGGGTGGTGTGATTGTGGTTGGGTTTTATCTTATTCTTTATACTTCTCTCAGCATTGTTATACGAGTGGTATTATGTCATCAGAGGGGTTTAAATGTATGACCTTACACAACAACGAGTGTTAAAGGTACCCAGTGGGCACTCGATGGCCCGCGTTGCTGGTTTCAGTGTCTCTCCATTGCTGTTGTCCTTGCCCTTGGTCGTGCCTTCTCAAGAGATTGCTTTCCCCGACTGTGCTGCCTGGTGCCTTGTCCCAGCCCCTCACCATGGCTTTCCTGCCTGTCATCAGTTACAGCTCATCACTCCCTCATCCATGTGGGGACCCCAGTAGACACCTCAGCTTTCCCAATTGATGACTCAGTGAGGTGACAGCTCTGGTGCTATTCTACCCTCTCTTGCAGAGTTAGGGGAGATGGAGCTGAATTCAATGGGCGCGCATGAACTGTTTCAAGGAGAAAAGGTGGCTGGTCATCAGTGTCTTCTGGCCTCTCCACCAGTTTCCCAACTCCATGGATAGTGACCCACATTTCCTGCCTATTTCCTCTACACTCCCCACCAAAGGACTCCCTTTGGATGTATCATCTCTTCCTCCAACAGTCTCCTAACTTGAGCCCAAGAACCAAGTCCTTCCCACCCTCCCCCTTGCATGAGTGGGGTGGGGGCATGGTACACTGCATATAAACCCTTGTGGGATTACATTGATTTGTTTCTAGGCAACATATCCTTGCAGATCTGTTCTAATTTTCAGAAACCCTGAATTGTAAAACAGAGGAAATAGAGGAGTTTGCCCCTAGTAATAATAAAAATGCATGTTGCCTTTGCTGTGTCCAGCAGACTTTCACCCACTACATCCATTCCTCACTCAGCGGCTGGTGCAAACCCATCACCTCTGCCTGAAACTTTCAATGGTAAAGGTTTAGTGTCTCATCTTGGCCACCAAGGCCCCTCCAGCCTTGTTCTCCCCCCCACCTGCCCCTCTCCATGGACTTCCAGAAGGGTGCCCTGTGCTCTCCCACCTCTGGGCTTCCATGTCTCCTGTTCTCTTCAACCCAGATCCCACAGGAAGCCTCTCTATGCTCGAATCAGGGCCAGCACTTCCCTTGTGTGTCTCTGACCACATGCTGCTCCCTAACTGCCCAGTGATGGGTCTGACTGTACCCACATCAGCTGTGAGCTCCGTGGGGTCAGGGACTATGTCTATCTTGTACAGAGTCACTGCTGTTCTCCACAGTCTGGCACATCGTGTGGCATGTAGCAGACGCTCAAATCATTAAATGGAGTCTAATGGAAATATAACTTTTGTCTCTGACAAGGTTGCCTGGGTAGGATAGCAGGTGTCGACTTGTGGGTTGGAAGTGCCTGCCGAGCTCTGGGTTGCTGAGGGAGTGGAAGCCCTTTATTATTATTTAATAAACGTGGCTGGCTGTAGTAAGGGATCTTCCGTGGTGTGGAGAAGGGAGAATAACAAAAGGGTTTGGGAGATCTGGATATAGGTTTTGCCCTTGGAAGTGGGAGTACTGGGGAGGGTGTGTGATCCTTGAACAGGAAAGGGATGGATCATGAGGCACTGGGTTTGGGATCAAGTTGTAGTGGAATGAAGTTGCAGCTGTTGGATCCGGCCCCAAAGGTGGGCTGTGGGCTAGGAAGAGGCCACCCAGCACTGAGTGCCTGCAAGGAGAGACAGGGGTTTCAAGGAAGAAAACCTGCACCAGAGCAAGGTCTGAACTCCTCATGCTGGTCACAGGGGCCTGGGCTGGGAGACTTACATGCCAGCGGCTGCTGCCAGGACACGTCCCTCACAGGAAGCCCTCGACATCCCGCCTCTTCCTGTGAGGTGGAATGAGGGGGTTGGGGTTAGAGCTCACCCCATGGAGAGAGTTGAGGAGGTCCACTCAGAGCCTGGTCCATTCACTTACTGGAGGGTACGCCTTCGCCCTTGAGCTGATGCTCTCTCCTCTTATCCGGGGGCTGGCTTCACTTTCACATTTCTAAGCTTCAGTTCCTGAGAAGTGGGCCCCTACAACCCCTACACCTCACAAGGCTGTTGTGAACGTTAAAGTAGATCAAGCACCTAAAATGCACACCTGGCACGTGAAAACAATTGATGAATTTTTTATTTTTATGACAGTTTATACTTTCATAAAAGCCCATAACTAGTGTGCAGGGCATTTTTTATTCCTGATTTTATGGGGTTCTGAGGACTGTAGGAGTTATCTGTTGAATGAACGAATGCATGAATACAGAAAATACTTTTAGTATTTAGATTGCCATGTTTATTTCAGCACGGAAGACCCAGGCCACAGCTGGCTGCTATCTTTTCAAGCTCAGCGTCTGCCCACAAGCTGGCGTTTCCTGAGAACCTGCTGGGCGCGCGAGGATTCGTCCTCAATCTCACCCCCACAGTCGAGGAAAGTGAGGCTTGGGCAGGACCCGACACGCCCAAGGTCAGCCTGGTAGGCGGGGCTGGGGCTCCTAGCGCAGGTTCCGGCTTGCCCGCCAGGGCAGCCCCTGCGGGGTCGCCACGGTCCTCTCCCGCTCGGATACCGGTCCCGCGAGCCACCCCGGGGGAAGCGGGAGCGGGAGGTTGGGCTGTGCACCCTTTCCCCGACCCGGTAAATTCTCTCCGAACTAGGCGTTGGGGGCTGTCCCGGGGGCCAGATCTCCCCTCCCTTCCTAGCCTTCCGCGGGACGCCGGCAGGACACGGGGAAGGGAGTGCTGAGCAGCGGCCTAGCCTGACTGCGTCCGGGTACCCCGCCACCGGGCTGGGGCGACCGCTGGGGTCCCCGGCCCGCCTCCCGCCCACGTGGCCTGTTCGGCCTCTCCGCCCCCGGCCTCGCCCCGCCCCGCCCCGGGGAACCGCCCCCGTAGCCTCCGCTGCCACCATCGTAGCTGTGGTTCGCTCCTGCAGACTCGACGGTCGAGCCCGTGCTGGGCGCCGAGGTGAGTGTGGGCGGCTGGCCTGGAGCCCCGCTGCTCTGCTAGACCTTCGGAGCGGGACACTTTCCCCGGCTGGCTCCTCTCTACCTTCACCCACCGTGCCGGAGCGGGACCCCACCCCCACCTCCAAGTCGTCCCCGCTCATCCCTGTGCCCGCAGCGGGCGATGTGCGCTCTCTGGCTCCGGGCACCCTGAGCGCGGCTTAGGTAGGCGGTGCCACCACCAGCCTGGAGCGGCTGCCGCTCACGCCGGAGACCCTGACTTAGGTCCTCTGGTAACTCTTGGGCGAAAGTTCCCGAGGTGCCACCTGTCTTGGGGTGCAGCCGCTTTTCCTCGGGGTGGCTTCCTTTCGGGCGCTGCTGGTTGGGGCTCGGAGGGCTGCGGTCATTTCGCGGCTGGGAACCCGGCTTTGGGCGCGCGGGGCGGTGGCCGCGGTTTCTGGCCCACCCGAGCCGTAGTGCTCGCGGCTGCGTTTTTAAAACTGCGCGGCCAGAGGATCCCGAGATAGAGGCGGGGGAGGCGGACATCAAAGAATTAAGGTGAACTTCGGTCCCTCGTAGTCAGAGACAGGTGAGTTGTTTTCTGAACGTGGTAGCTCCTACCTGGTCAGGTTCCCTGGGGCTTTGCCACGGGGAAGAGCCGCTCTTGCACTATCAGCGGCCTCATCATGGGCTTGAACGTTTCTGAAACAGAGCGGCTTGTTCCTAGAGGGCTCTTGCTCCATTTAATGCCTGAAGCAGGCTTGCTTCCAGCGCTGGGGGAGGGTGCGAGAACTGCCAAACAGTAGTTGTTAGCTGTCGTGGATGAACGAGCAGAAACACTACCCAGGTGTTACCACTTTCTATCCTGGGGTGTGGAAGAGGAGTTTTGCTATGTCTGCGTCTTAGCTGTGTAGTCTTGGGCAAGTTACTTCACCTGTTCGTATCTCAATTTCCCCACCTGTAAAGTGGAGATGATAATAGTACAAACCTTAAAGGGTTGTGTAAGATTAAGGTTTTAATGTAGTGCCCGGTACAAGGTAAATTCTACCTTGGTTAGCTGTTCTTCTTGTTATTATTTTGGTTGACGTCTAATGGAGCATCCCAGTGAGGATGGGGCTCCACAGTGAGGTAGGTGGGCAGGCTTTTGGCACTTCCCCTTCCCCTGCTAATGACCTGAATTATTTACACAGTAGCCTCGGTGTCCCCTTCAGCCTAGAAATACTTGGACTTTGTAGTAACACTTCTTATGGTTAACCAGCCTTGTGCAAAATGTATCTCAGAATGTGAGATTAGAGATGACCTTTGTCAAGGACACTCCTGGAAAATGGGGTCTTGGACCTTCTCTGGAGGCTCTGGGGTGTGTTATTGGATGTTTCCCTCGCTGGGGTGGAGTGGATAAGGTTTCACCAGAATTCCTTCAGGCCTTGGTCCCCCTGATAGGCTGACATCCTCTAATCTCTGAGAATGTGGGAGTTTATTTAGGGGTACGAGGGCCTGATCTTGTCTCCTCCCTTCCATTTAGTCACCTCTAACAGATTGTCCCTTCCATCAGTGGAGTGTCTCTGGGCCACACCAGTTTATTTTTTTCTTCTGGCAGTGGTAACCACAGACAGACATTCTGAACCTGCAGCTCTTCTGAAATACACGCGAGATGCTTGGAGCACAGGTGTACATTTTTCCAGAGGGTTCTCTTTTCATCATATTCTGCAAAAGGTCCGCAGCCCACAAATGTGGGCCCTGAACCGCTGGTCGGAAGATGCAAGTTCTTGCTCCCTATACAGGGCAGGCCCAAGTTTATATGGAGTCGAGATGTCAACATTACCTCTGCCCCTGTAGGTGGAGGTGCACACATGTTCCTTTGTGCCCTTGCTCAGAGCACACCTTCCAGTGGAAAATTCAGGTCTGCCTTGACTTGAGAAAATCTGATAAAGAAGTCATTTGGGGAAAGAAGGCAGGCGGTGGGGTTAGGAACTGTTGGCCTATGGTGGGACCTTTAGGATGGGATGCAGTTCATGAGAATTTGAACTCAGTGTGTCAGGAGACTTCTCAGGGCCTTTGCACGTGCTCTTCCTTCTGCTGTGCACACTGTTCCACCACTTCTTCTCATGTCTGGCACTTTCTTGCCCTATAGCTCAGATGTGTCCTCTGTAGAGAAGGTTCCCCTGACCACTCAGTCCAAAGCAGCCCCGCAGTTTCTGTCACATTCCTCCATTGTATTTTACTCATGGTGCTTACCTGAAATGGTCTTACTCATGTATCTGTTTATGGGTTTATTGTCTTCACCCAGAAGAATGTAGAATCCAAGAGGGTAGGTGTGTTGCCCTGGTCACTGCTGAGCTCTGGCCCCTAGCAACAGTAGGTGCTCAATAGATGTCCCTGAGTGACGGAACGAATGAGTATCTGCTGAGAGAAGCAAGGCGAGTCTGGAGAGGTTTAAGAGTAGTGAAATGCAAAGGAACTGGCCATTAGTCAGCAACGCCAGGCTACAGTGACCTTTGAGGTCACATAGTTTAACCTGCAGTTTAAACCACCTCCAGCACACCTCTTCCTAGTTATTGCTTAACCTGGGCTTGAATCTTCCAGTGAGAGGGAACTCGTTGCTTCCAGAGAGAGCCCATTCTTGTGGAGGAAAGATGTGGTGTGCAGAGAACCAGATATAGTCCCCGTACCCCCTCTTATGAGGATGAGATGTGGCCTCCAGGCTTCTGCATGCTACTGCTCCAGTTTTTCTGGTCTGCGTTGCATCCTGATCCTTTCATCCATCACCATCCATCCCAGAAAGCTGCCTTTACTTCTCTGCCATCACCAAGGTTCCTGAGCCCCTGACCAAAACTCAGTGTGCTACTGAGTCGTATATCATCTGAGGGGGCCTGAGGCAAAGAGGCACCAAGGAAAACTGCAGTAGTTTAGAAACTTTCGAGGCCAAGATCGGTATTGTTCAGGCTCCTGTAACTCATTGGGCAGCAGGGGTGGGTGACAATGGGGTGTGGAGCTCTGTTTCTTTCACTCTTTTGTTCTTTCCCTGGATTTTTTCAATTCATTCCTTAATCGGTTTATTAATTGTGGCCCTAAATATATATATATATTTTTTCCTAGATATATTTTTAAAAAATTAATCCTGGGTGGACTTTCCCAGCAGTCCAAACTAGGATCCCACATGCCACAAGGTGCGGCCAAAAAAAAAAAAATTATTCATCCTTGGACCCATTATCTTCATGGTTTGTATAAATATTGCCTGATTCATATCACCTCACATATACAAGTTGAAACTTGAGTGAAAACGAAATGTTTTCGTATATGATTCTAACTTACTGAGTCAGTTTCTGCGTGGGAGGTCACCATTGTGGGGAGTGGAGCCGGGTCCACTGTGGAGAGGTTTGGTGGCAAGTTTTGCTTTTTTCATGTGCCTTAGCCACTTAGCTCAGCTCAAGAACCACTTCTGGAGGGAGGGCTCTGGCCTGGCCACACAGCAGTCAAGGAAACCAGCAGCGTTCCTCCCTTGAGGAGTTCACATCCCAGTGATGGAGATGGACAGCAGACAACTAGACCTATAATATAATGTCAGGGAGTGTGATCAGTGTGATGAAGGAGATGAAGCTGGGAAGGGGATCCAGAGTGGCTGGGATGGAGGCAGGGTTGGTTTAGGTTAGGGAAGGTCTCTCTGAGGAAGCAGCATTTGAGCAGAAACTCAGTTGAAAGAGGGAGCAGCCATGTGGGTGTCTTGGGGAAGACCATTCTATGCATATAAAGCCCAAGGTTGTGGTCAAGCCCCTGGTGTGGCCAGTCAGCTCTTGAGCCCTGGACATGGTCTGTCTCCCTGGCGAAGGGAGAGGGGAAGTGAGCCGTGTGGGCAGAAGCTCCCCCACCTTCTCCCCAAATCCTAGCAGGTGACTGGAGTAAGAGCTCAGCATTGTGTGCTCTCCTGGTTGACCAGGATGCTCGTGCCTTCCTTTCTAGAGGGCGGGACCTGGAGTGATGATGTTCCTGAAATTGCTGCCTTGACAACTGAGCATGAGCCTAGGGGGCTTGATGCAAGATTCTCATTGGTTATAGCAGTGTGTGTGTGTGTGTGTGTGTGTGTGTGTGTGTGTGTGTTGGAATATACTGTGGAAAAGGAACTGACATAGCAGAGCCTTCAGTAAATGACAGTTGATCTGAATGGCTGTGCCTTGGGCTGCTGAGCTCAGCACCAATATCTTCATATTATCTCTGCAACTGTCCTGTGTCACGGACCCTCTTAGTGAACCCATTTTTCGGAACCCATTTTTCACACCCAAATGTGGTGTGGAGTGATGAATAAATTGCCAACTGTTTGTTTTCTTGGGCCTCTTGTCAGGTGTATTGGGAGAGATGAAGGTGAGGAGGATCTTCTCTGAAGATTTATTCAGTGATTTAAAGAAAGATGGGTGTTTTATTTATTTTTAATTAATTAATTAATTTATTTTTGGCTACGTTGGGTCTTCGTTGCTGCACGCGGGCCTTCTCTAGTTGCGGTGAGCGGGGGATACTCTTCATTGCGGTGTGCAGGCTTCTCATTGTGGTGGCTTCTCTTGTTGCGGAGCATGGGCTCTAGGCTCGTGGGCTTCAGTAGTTGTGGCTCACAGGCTCAGTAGTTGTGGCTCGTGGGCTCTAGAGCACAGGCTCAGTAGTTGCGGCGCACGGGCTTAGTTGCTCTGCGGCATGTGGGATCTTCCCGGACCAGGGATCGAACCTGTGTCTCCTGCATTGGCAGGCAGATTCTTAAGTACTGTGCCACCAGGGAAGTCCCAAGATGGGTGTTTTATATATCTTAGATAGGCCTCTCTTTTGTGCACATCCCTGTGGAATGTCAGCTCTGGGAGGCAAAGGCTGCTCCTGGCCAAATGCTCAGTCCCTGGCTCAGTGAGGGTTTGTTGCGATGTTAGGTGGATGCCCCAGGGTTTCTGGTGGCCGTGGAACAACAAGGCTGGAGGAGGTCATTGCCTTCATTTCCCAGGTGTCTCCTGACTTTTCCAAGGTGGACCAAAAGTCAGGGCAGAACTAGACATGGGGCCCAAGTGAAAACCAGAATGCTCCAGAAAGACAGGCTGGGGCCCGTGGCCAGAGTTGGAGGATAAAGGAGGCAGCTTGGTGTCTTGCCTGGCTCAGCCAGCTAAAGACCAAGCTAGTTATTTAACAGTTCAACTTGGTTCCTTGTCCCAACACCTCACCTCCATTTCCAGCCAGCATATGGTAAATTTATGGATCTGGATTTGCTGTTCCTACCAATAGAACCCCAAGCCCTGAATTCATCTCCAGTTCTGAGCTCAGTAATACTTCCTGGAAGCTGGAGCAGCACACTGACCGGCTTTGAGGCAAATAGAAATTGTAGAGATGGCATTTGGGGTCCTGTGTTCCAGTCTCCACTCTAGCATTTTCAGTGGAGTGACCTTGGACAAGGTGCCTAACCTCTCCAGGCCTGTTTGCTCATCTGTAAAGGGGAGTGGTGCTTGCCTGTACCTCACAGGTCTGCTCTGAGGATGAAATGAGAAGATATTTGCAAAGTGCTTACCCCCGTCCCAGCCTGCATGCGGGAGGGGCTGTCCAGGGTTGTCATCTGGTGACTAAGGATTGACCCAGGTCACTCCATCACTGCTTTGTGCTCCTAATAGGAGAGGTGTGCTCAGACACATTGGAAGTTCTTCATTCAGATTTGGGGATTTCACTGGCGTGGGCGTTATTCTTTTTGGAGATGATCTTATTAGGAGCCAAATCTGGATAATGGAGTTGGGGGTCAGTTTATGGTGAGACAGAGGCCAGGTTGAACCACTGCCGAGACCTCTTGCCCAACCACAGCCCCCCATCCTCTCCCAGCAGTCTCCCCAGCCCCCAGCCTACAGTGGCCATCCCATGTCCCCATAGCCCTCCGTCCCTGAGGGGCATATGACACCTTGGAACTTGGCTGCTTCAACTCACCGTTCCTACTCATCTTTACCACACCACATCCCAAGTCACCCTCTGCCTCCTGTAACAGAGCTGAACTGACATCCCCCAAATACCCCAGAAGCTTTTCCACTTTCATATCTTTGCTCCTGCTGTTCCCACTACTTGGAATGCTCTTTCGCTTTTGTCCACTTTCACAGATTCCCGCACTGCCCACTCCAGTGGCCTCTTCCGTCTTTCCTTCCCTTTTGGCTAGAAAAAGAAATGCTCTTTTGCATAGGAAACTCTGATTATTTCTTAATACACGGAAATGCAAACAAATCAGAAGTTGTAGAGTAAAAAATGAAATTCCACCTCCCTCATCCCAGGCTTGCATCCAGAAAGAACATTTATGATCAGCTGGCTGTGTATTTCTCTTACATTCTTACGTACAGATGTGTGTACCTGTGTATATCTTTAAAAACCAACATAATTGCTCATTTTTTATCTATTCTTCTCCAGCCTTTTTTTTTCCTTCATTTAGCCATATGTACAAGAGCACTTTCTCTGTCCATGTGCTGTCTTCTTTTTACCTGCCCTGGCTCTCCCCTTCCCCAGGGAAGAGTGTACAAATTTGTATGGAAATAGGTTTTCATTTCTCTTGGGTACATACCCAGCAGTGGAATTGCAGGTCGGATGGTAACTCAATGTTTAACATTTTGAGGAATTTTTTCCATAGTGGCTGTACCATTCTGCAATCCCACCAGTGGTATATGAGGGTTCCAATTACTCCACATCTTCAGCAGCACTTGTCACTGTCCATCTTTTTGCTTATTGCCATTCTAGTGTGTGTGAAATGGTATCTCATTGTGGTTTTGGTTTTCATTTCCCTAATGGTTAGTTAAATATCTTTTTTTAACTTTATTTTTTAGAGCAGTTTGGGTTTATAATAAAACTGAGAGGAAGGTACAGAGATTTCTCCTATACTCCCTGCTCACACACATGCATAGCCTCCACCATTATCAACAGCACTCACCAAAATGGTACATCTGTCACCAAGGATGAACCGGCATTGGCACATCATAATCATCTAAATTCTATAGTTTACCTAATGGCTCACTCTTGGTATTCTACTCTCAGTGGGTTTGGATAAATGTACAATGACATATATCCTTCATTATAATATCATACAGAGTATTTCACTACCCTAAAAATCCTCTGTGCTCTACCTGTGCATACCTTCCTCCACCCTCGACCATAACCACTGATCTTTTTATTGTCTCCACAGTTTTGCCTTTTCCAGAATGTCATGTAGTTAGAATCATACAGTGTGTAGCCTTCTCATTTTGGTTTCTTTCGCTTAGTAATATGCAGTTAAGTTTCCCCATGTCTTTTCATGGCTTGATAACACATTTTTTAGCACTGAATGATATTCCGTTGTCTGGGTATATCACAGTTTATTTTTCCATTCACCTACTGAAGGACATCTTGGTTGCTTCCAAGTTTTGAAAATTATGAATAAAGCTGCTATAAACATCTATGTGCAGGGTTTTTTTTGAGATATACATTTTAAAGTAATAACTAGAATTATGACTTATTATACCAGAACATATAAGATTTTTAGGAATTTCATGTAACGTCTGAAACATTTATATTAACATATTTCCATACAAATAACCCAAAGCAAGTTTAGTATTAGTTTAGTTTTGTTTTTTATACAGCAGGTTCTTATTAGTCATCAATTTTATACACATCAGTGTATACATGTCAATCCCAATCTCCCAATTCATCCCACCACCATCCCCACCCCCCCTTGGTGTCCATACGTTTGTTCTCTACATCCGTGTCTCAGCTTCTGCCCTGCAGAAGTTTTGTGTGGACATAAGTTTTCAGCTCTTTTGGGTAAATACCAGGGAGTGTGATTGTTGGATCATATGGTAAGAGAGTGCTTAGTTTTTTAAGAAACCACCAAACTGTCTTCCAAAGTGGCTGTACCATCTTCCATTCCTACCAGCAGTGTATGAGAGTGCCTGTTGCTCCACATGCTTGTCAGCATTTGGTGTTGTCAGTGTTTTGTATTTTGGCCATTGTCATAGGTGTTTAGTGGTATCCTCGTTGTTTTAATTTGTGTTTCCCTGTTGTCATATGATGATATGGAGCATCTTTTCATATGCTTACTTGCCATATGTATATCTTCTTCGGTGAGGTGTCTGTTAAGGTCTCTGGGCCGTTTTTGATTCAGGTTGTTTGTTTCTTGTTGAGTTTTAGGAGTTCTTTGTATATCTTGTGTAATAGTCCTTTATCACATGTGTCTTTCACAAATGCTTTCTCCCATTCTGTGACTTATCTTCTAATTCTCTTGGTATTATCTATTGCAAAGCAGAAATTTTAAATTTTGTGAAGTCCAGGTTATCAATTATTTCTTTCATGGATTGTGTTTTTGGTGTTGGATCTAAAAAGGCATCACCATTACAAGGTATTCTAGATTTTCTGCTGTGTTATCTTCTGGGTGTTTTAGACTTTTGCATTTTACATTTAGGTCTGTGATTCATTTTGAGTTAATTTTTGTGAAGGGTGTAAGGTCTATGTTTAGATTTTTTTTTTCTTTTTTTGTATGTGGATGTGCTGTTGTTTCAACACCATTTGTTGAAAGATGGTCTTTATTCCATTGCATTGCCTTTGCTCCTTTGTCAGAGATCAGTTGCCTCTATTTATGAGGGTCTATATTTCTGGGCTCTCTATTCTGTTCCATTGATTTATTTGTTTATTCTTTTGCCAGTACTGCACTGTTTTGATCACTGTAGCTTTATAGTAAATCTTGATGTCAGGTAGCCTCAGTCCTCCAGCTTTGTTCTCCTTCAATATTGTGTTGATTGAATATCTTTTAATATGCTTATCAGCCATTTGTATATCTTCTTTGGAGAAATGTCTATTCAGATCTTTTGCCTATTTAAAAAATTGGGTTGTGTTTTTACTATTGAGTTGTAAGGGTTCTTTATATATTCTAGATTCAGTCCCATATCAGATACATGAATTTTCAACATTTTCTCCCATTCTGTGGGTTGTCTTTTCACTTTCTGGATGGTGTCCTTTGAAGCCCAAGGTTTTAATTTTAATGAAGCCAATTTATCTATTTTTCTTGTATTGCTTGTGCTTTTGGTGTCATATCTAAGAAACCTTTGCCTAATCCAAGATCATAAAGATGTATGCCTAAGTTTTCTTCTAAGAATTTTATAGTTTTAGCTCTTACATTTAGGTCTTTGATACATTATTTTTAGGTGTGGTGTGAGGTAGACGGGTACAGCTTCATTCTTTTGCATGTGGATAGCCTGTTGACCCTGCACAGTTTGTTGAAAAGACTATTCTTCCCGTTGAATTGTCTTGACATCCTTGTCAAAAATCAGTAGGCCATAAATGTGTTTATTTCTGCATTCTCATTTCTATTCCATTGATCTGTATGTCTGTCCTTGTGCTAGTACCATTGTTGGTACTATCTTGATTACTATACCCTTGTAGTAAGTTTTGAAATCGAGAAATACGAATCTTTCCACTTTGTCCTTTTCCATGATTGTTTTGGCTATTTTGGGTCCCCATATGAATTTTAGGATCAACTTGTCAGTTTCTGCAAAAAAGGCAGCAAAGAATTTGACAGGGGTTGTATTGAGTCTGCAGGTCAGTGGGAGGTTTTGCCATCTCAATGATATTAAGTCCAGTCCTGAAATACTTTTACTGGGTGCATCACTCACTCAGCTCCCCCAGTCATCGTTTGCTGAAGAGACACTCAGAGGCCCATCCTTCAAGCTGTACAGACAAAAATCCAGGAACATCAGCATCTCTTTTCCTTGTTGAAGATAGTGACACAATATAGTGTAGTGTTTAATCTAAGGCTGAAGACCTTGGATACAATATTTAATGCCTGAATTTGTGGAATGGAAGTGCATCTGGCACTGACTGAGCATATGGCAGACCTGGCTTCCCTTTACTCTGAGGGCATGATGGAGATTCCTGGAGATCCTCCCATATTCCCCTGCCTCCATGCCTTGAGAAGTGTGGTGAGAACTAGGGACCCCCACAGCCCTGGAGGTACCAGGGTGTGGTGGAGGGCATTGGAGTTAGGCTGCATTTTAATTTGTTTTATCTATTGGGCAAAGAGGTAGGATTTCATTTAAGGGGAGAGTTTTGATGCTAAAGCAATTTTTGTCCCCCCCCATCATAGTTTGAAGAATGGAATAAAAATAAGAAAGGAATACTATCACACGTTAAAAGATTAGTTTACACCCCTACATGCACTTATGTGTTCCAGATGTAATGCTTTGGCACAAGTCCAAGATTGTATTCTCATGGAAGAAGAAATAAAAAGCAAAGCACCTACATGTGCATCAATAGGAATCTGGTTTTCTGAATTTAAGGAACACCCTGGGAACTCCATTGGAAACTGCACATCCACTCACACCTCAGCTTACTCTCAGCTGGGATGAGGAGGTCCATTTTAAACAAAACAGTGCTAATGCATGTGTGTGTGTATGTGTGTGTGTTGCAGGGGATGGAATTACCCCTGTTGTTTCAAAAAAATTTGGGCTGAGTTTTTAGTTCATTTCTGGAGGGGGAAAAACTTATAGGCAATAGAATTATTTTGAGATCTTCAAAACCTAAACTCCTTTGGTTTAACAGATTCCCTTTACCTAAGCTGTTAGAATAGTTCATAGGGATTTCATTTCCATTCTTCAGTGAGGGGTGTGTGTGCATGCATGTGTACCTGGAAAGTTAGGGGGAAAACACAGTGATAAAACCCAACCCCAAAACAAGGAAGCGTGTTATAGAGCTGAGTGAGGTTCCAGTCTCAGAAAGTGCAGCTTAGCTGACCTTGTGTAACCTTTCTCTATGACACATCTCCCAGGGGGGTGGAAAAACTGTTTCTCTCCAGCTTGGCTTTAATTTTACAAAAGCCCTGTGCAGTCTTGCAGAGTCAAGTGGTTTTCTTAACAAATTGCTTATATTTCATGTGTTCTGGGCTGGGCAGGGGCTTGCTAATCCTTGGCCAGCATTGTGAGTCAGAAAATATTTAAATGACCGCCTGAGTCCTTCGAGGAGAGAGAGTTAACTTAGGGAGCTGGAGTGACTCTTAAACAGCACTGCAGGAAACAACGTGTAGAATTGATACCAATATTAGCAGCTCTCTTTTATTACTAGTAAAGAATGTTATATTGCCTTTTAGAGTGAGATAATAATGATGATGCTACCAAATTTTATTGAGTACTTATTATATGGTGGAGTCTGGCTTTTCACACTTGTTTTTGATGTGACCCATTATAAGAAATAAATCTAGACAGTAACCTGTTGTGTGTGTGTGGGTGTGCGTGCACGCATATCTAAAAGAAGATTGGTGAGACACTACTTATATATGTATGTCTAGTGTCCTATGTATGTCTAGTGTCCTCTGATAATTCTTTTCAGCATTAATGAATTTATGCTTTTTAAAAAAATGATGGTTGTGAGACCCACTAAATTTATTTCAGTAATGGGTCAAAAACCTACTATTTGAAAAACACTGTGCTAGACAATTTACTATGTGTTTTATTTATTTATTTTTTATAAATTTATTTTATTTTTGGCTGCATTGGGTCTTTGTTGTTGCGCTCTGGCTTCCTCTAGTTGCGGTGAGCAGGGGCTACTCTTCGTTGCAGTGTGTGGGCTTCTCATTGCGGTGGCTTCTCTTGTTGCAGAGCACGGGCTCTAGGGTCTCGGGCTCAGTAGGTGTGGCGCACGGGCTTAGTTGCTCCGCGGCATGTGGGATCTTCCCTGACCAGGGCTCGAACCCGTGTCCCCTGCATTGGCAGGCGGATTCTTAACCACTGCACCACCAGGGAAGCCCCTACTATGTGGTTTTTTTTTTTTGCGGTTCGCTGGCCTCTCACTGTTGGGGCCTCTCCTGTTGCGGAGCACAGGCTCCGGACGCGCAGGCTCAGCGGCCATGGCTCACGGGCCCAGCCGCTCCGCGGCATGTGGGATCTTCCCAGACTGGGGCACGAACCCGTGTCCCCTGCATCGGCAGGCGGACTCTCAACCACTGCGCCACCAGGGAAGCCCCCTACTATGTGTTTTATGTGTACTATCTCATTTAATTCTCACAGCAAACTCATGGAGGTGATATTATTATCCCCGTTTTATGTATGGGGAAACTGAGGCACAGAGAGGTAGCTTGCCCAGGGTCACGCTGTGAATGAGTAGTGGAGCTGGGCTTGAACCCAGAAACTGGGTACTGTTAGAAGTTCAAAGGAATAGGGTATAACTTAATATCCTAATGAGTTAAACGTAGTACATATAAAACACACACACACACACACACACACACACACACATATATCTCACACATACAGCGGGAGCGCGGACAAGAGTGAGAACAAGAGAAGGAGAGAGAGAGATATTTATTTTGAATAATTGGTGATTCTTCTATGTGATTGTAGAGGCTTGGCAAGTTAAAAATCTGCAGAGTAGGCTGGCAAGCTGGAGACTCAGGGAAGAGTTGCAGTTTGACTCCCAGGGCCACCTACTGGCAGAATTCCTTCCTGCTAGTGGAGGTCAGTCTTTGTTCTGTTAAGGCCTTCGACTGATTGGATGAGGCCCACCCACATTATGAAGAGCAACTTGTTTTACTCAAAGTCTATGATTTAAATGTTAATTTCATCTAAAAAAAATTCCTGTACCTTCACAGAAACATCTTAAATAATGTTTGACCAAATATCTGGGCCTTAGAGTCTAGCTGAGTTGACGTTTAAAATTAAGTATCACAGGGGATAAGATACTGTTTGAAGTTGTTCAGAAGAAATGAATAAGGCAGTGGGAAGCAGGAGTGTGGTACTGTTACAAATGGGAGAACATTTCAGAAAGAACTCCCTCTCGCATGACTAATTGCAAAATAAGGCCATCCCTGGCTCCTGTGCAATTACAGAGCGACAGCATGGGTTGGCAGATGAGTTGGGGGTGGGGGCAGCTCAGATTTTCTTGCTTTGAGTCGAATGGATTTTTCTTACATTTCACTTTTAGATCAGAGGCCTGAGAATTCATGGCCCTAAGTAAACAGGGCCATTTATTTGCAGCTACTGGGTGCTTGTTCAGTAGATTTATCTGAATTGCTGTATATGCTAATGTGACATTTGTGTCTCAGCCTAAACTTGAGAGACTTTGCTCCCCTCTCCTGGGCCACAAGCTACCACACAGCTGTGGTGACCTCTGGGTCACTGGCCACAGGAACTGTTGGTATTTGGGGCTGTCTGGGTGGGAATTCAGGCTGTATGTGTGAACATGGTACCCAGACAACAGTAAATTTATTATAGTTTTAATTTTATCATTTTTTAATCGAGATATTATTCACATAGCATAAAATCAACCCTTTCCAAGTATACAGTGTAGTAGTAGCTTTTAGTATATTCACAAGGTTGTGCAGCCATTACAACTATCCAATTCCAGAATATTTTCATCACCCCAAAGTATAGCTTTTTATTTTGAAAGTAATTTAAACATTCAAGAACACTGTCCACTGGATCTGTCCCATCAACACACAAACATGCTGTTATTTTTCCCAACTTAAGAAAAAAACCCACCCCACTTCTTCCTCCAGTTACACCCCCATTTCTTTTCAGTTTAGAGCAGAACTTTTTGAAAGAATTGTCTGGACTTACTGATTCCAATTCTTTGCCTCCCATGCTCTCTCACTTAAAAAAAAATTGTGATAAACTACATATAACATAAAGCTTACCATCCTAACCATTTTGAAGCGTCCAATTCAGTAGTGTTAAGTATATTCACATTGTCTTGCAACAATCTCCTGAACTTCTTCATCTTGCAGAATTGAAACTCTATATCCATTAAATGACAATTCTCCATTTCTCCCTCTCCCCAGACCCTGGCAACCACCATTCTATTTTCCATCTCTGTGAATTCACTACTCTAGATGCCTCATATAAATAGAATCAATATTTGTATTGTATGTATTTGCAAGACAGTATTTGTCATTTTTGGTGACTGGCTTACTTCATTTAGTATAGTGTCTTCAGTGTACATCCATGTTGTAGCATGTGTCAGAATTTCCTTCCTTTTTTAAGGCTGAATATTATTCCAGTGTATGTATAGATCCCATTTTGATTATGCATTCTTCTGTTGCAGGGGCACTTGGGTTGCTTCCACTTTGGGCTTTTATGAATAATGCTGCTTTTATCCCAATTTTCTTTTGAGCCCATTATTCCTTATGAATATCTCTTGCCCAGGTCTGCAGTGACTGCCGTGTTCCTTATTCTGGTGGCCCATCTGCGGCCCCATCCTGCTTGGCTACCAGCAGTGTTTGACATAGTTGGTCATTTTCTCTTTCTTGAAGCTCTTTCTTTATCAGGCTTCCAGGACACTGGTCCTCTTCCCACATCTCAGTTAAGGGCAACTCCATCCTTCTGATTACTCAGACCCAAAGCCTGGGGTGTGGTTTTTGACTCATATCTCTCATCCCCACACTCATCAGAGAATCCCACTGTGTGTACTGTCAATACCTAGAATGTGGCCACTGCTTACCACCCTTGTTGCTACCACCCTTGCCCAAGCCCCTTTCCCCTCTCACCTGAATGACTGTGCTGATCTCTTTGCTGGTCTCCCAGCTTCTGCCCTTACCTCCTCCCAGCTTGTTCTCAATTCAAAGCTGGAGGGATCCTTCTAAAGTGGTGGGCAGATCACCACCCATTTTGCTCAAAACCCTCAAAAGGTTACAGCAAAAGCTAAAGTCCTTACAGTAGCCTACAAGACCCCCACGATCTGGCCAAATTTCCTCTCTTGACTCCTCTTTTGGTTTGCTCTTCCCCTGTCCACCCCACTCCAGCCACATCAGCCTCAATTCTCTCCTCTACTTGGACACCTCAGGGTCTTTGCACTCACTCTTCCCCCTGCCTGGAATATTTTTCTCCTGACTTTGGCATAACTTGGTCCCTTACTTCCTTCACCTTTACTCAGATATCACCTTCTCTGGCCATCGTATCTAAACTGTCACGACTACCCCCAGCACTCCCCTCTGCCTTTCTAGACTTAGTTTTTCTCTTTACTCCTATCACAATCCAGTATAGGGTATATTTTGCTGATTCATCTTATCCGTTTTCTGCCTCCCCCACTAGAATGTAAATTCTGTGAGGGCCGGGGTTTTTCTTCTATTCTATTCCCTGCCATATTTCCAGCACTTCACCTGGCACCAAGCAGACACTCGGTAAATTGGTTCCATTATTGGAAGCAATAAATGAAAGTTTGGAAAATAAAGATTAAAAGCCATTTATGATTCTTTCATTATGATACAATTCTTGCCGTATTTTTTCTTACATGTGAATTGTTACAATGTAAGTATATGTGTGTGTGTCCCATTTTTTCCCACCAGACATTCATTCCTCCATAAGATTTTTTTTTTAAGTTGCTACATAATCTTCATGATTACTTGCTAAACAGCAACATAATGTTTCACTGCGTGGATGTAGCAATTTTATTTAACCTTGTTGTTTTGTTTAGTACTATTGGACAGATTCCAATCTGTTGCTATTGGAGATTACACTGCAGTGTCTGTTGGGCATTTGCCAGCCACAGTGTCTGTTGGTTCGCCAGCCACCTGGCTATGGTGATTGGTTCAGGGCTGCCTGTAGCCCCAGCCAGGACAGGCCATGGGCTTCCCTCAGGTCACCCTTGCTCAAAAGTGTCAGAGAAGATACTCAGAGGCATCAGAGCAGTAAGGAAGGGACCCCAGAGTATAGAGTGGTGACAGGATGAGGAGGGGGCTGGGCACATTATCTGTGGATCCAGTCACTGGACTGAGCTGTTCCAGTATCCTTCCAACAAATTCCCCTTTTCACTGATCTAGATGGAGTTGGATCTCTCACTGCAAGGAGTGAGTCTAGACTAATCCAACCCAGTGGAGCACCCCCTACCCCCTCCTATCCCCCCCATTCCCTTTTTTTAGTTCTTTAGTCCAGAGCAAGGGAAGATGTTACAGACCTAAGTAAGGCATTGTTCAGGGCAGAAAATGCATGTCGGCAGAGCAGCTCGATTTTTTTGGGTCACAACTGGAGAGACAGTGTGAAACCATCATCTGCCTGGATTCAGGTGCTGGCACTGCCATCTGGTAGGGGTAACCTCAGTTTCTTTGTCTGTAAAATGGGAATGGAAATAATCACACCCCACCTCAGGAAATTGTTTTAAGGACTAAATGAGTTAACACACACAAAGTCTTTAGAATGGTGTGTAACAGAGTGAGAGAATGCTCACTGAGCATTAGCTGTGGTAGCTGCTGGGTTATGATGCCCAACTCTTATAAGGGCAAGAGGAGTTAAACATAGAACTACCGTATGATCTAGCAATTCCACTCCTGTGTGTATACCCAAAAGAATTGAAAGCAGGGACTCAAACAGATACTTGCACACCCATATTCATACCAGTGTTATTCACAAGAGCTAAAAAGTGGAAACAACCCAAGTGTCCATTGGCAGATGGATGGATAGACAAAATATGGTACATACCTGCAATGGCGTGTTACTCAGCCATAGAAAGGAAGGACATTCTGACACATGCCACAACATGGATGTACCTTGAAAACGTTATGCTAAGTGAAATAAATTAGACACAAAAGGACAAATATTGTATGATTCCACTTACATTAGGTACCTAGAATAGGCAAATTCATAGAGACAGAAAGTAGAATAGAGGTTACCAGGGGCCAGAGGGAGGGGACGAAGGGGAGTTATTGTTTAATGAGTGTGGAGCTTCTGTTCGGGATGATGAAAAAGTTTTGAGAAGGATAGTGGTGATAGTTTTACAGCATTGTGAATGTACTTAGTGTCACTGAGTTGTACACTTAAAGATGGTAAATTTCATGTTGTGCCTATTTTTCCACACACACAAAAATGGTGTAAGGGGAGCTAGAGGGTGTGAATGGGTGTGAACCCTATGGTGGGTCTCCTGGACTTTTTCTTTACAGGTTGAAGTTAAATTGAAGTGGAACAAAACACAGTGAAGAAAAAAAAACAAACAGTCACAGACCCAAAAAGAAGTGGTGGTGGTGGCAGTGGGGTAGACTACCCAGGAGCCCACAGAATCCCTCTAAAGGTGAAAAATGATAGACAAGGAGAGTGTCCAAATGGGTGTTCTTAGTGACTGTGGGCAGGTCAGTCCAGTCCCTGGGTCAGATGGGCCCAGCCCAGGACTGGAGCCCATGTGAGTCACAGCTCACTCCCCAGCAAACAAAGGGACGTGGCAGGGAGGAACTTGGCTGTGACTCAGAGGCCACGGTCTCCAGGCGCCCGCCCCCTCCGATTCCCTGATCAGCTTCCCCTTGTTGGAGTGGAGGCAGGTGTACCCACTTCTGTGCAGGCCATTGGGAAGGCTCCCCAGCGGAGCCTAAAAGTTGTCCAGAGTTCTTTTGCAACTCCTTTTTGGAAACACAGTAATAGCAGCTACATTGATTGAGCACTTAGTGTGCTCAGGACTCTGCACATTCAATCTCCTTCAAGCCTTAGTCTCAGCCTATCAGTAGTCTTACCAGTCTCATTTTACAGAAGAGAAAATGGGCTTATAGGGGTGAAGCAGCTTGCCTGAGGCCACACAGGCTGCAAATGGCAGAGATTCAGGAGGCTGGACTTGTAACCATGCTGACACATAAACACACACACACACTCGTGCAAGATTAGACTCCAAAATGTGACCTATCTCTAAGTCATAGGTTTAAAGACAACTTTAACATTTTTTCTTTGTGCTTGTGAAAAAAGTTGGAAAATACAGATAATAAGTATATTTTACAACAAAAAAATTGTTAAATATGGTTGCATTTTAGCATTTCAGGTCTTTTTTTTTTTTTTTTTTTTTTTTGGCGGTACGCGGGCCTCACTGTTGTGGCCTCTCCTGCTGTGGAGCACAGGCTCTGGACGCGCAGGCTCAGCGGCCATGGCTCACGGGCCCAGCCGCTCCGCGGCATGTGGGATCTTCCCGGACCAGGGCACGAACCCGTGTCCCCTGCATCGGCAGGCGGACTCTCAACCACTGCGCCACCACGGAAGCCCTCAGGTCATTTTTATTGGTACCTTTGGGATCCTGAAGAGTGGATGACATTAAACAAACCCACTGAGTACTGAGTGCCACTCACTGTGCAGGGCACTGGGAGTATCACAGTCGTGACAGTTCTGTCCAGTGTTTATAAAACTGATGGCATTGCAAAAGGACCAGACTCATTTGGAACAAATTACTATAAATGTTAAAATAAATAAGATAGGTGTAATATAGTTTGCCCCTGAAAGAAGCAAGCTGTAATACTCGTTTCTAAGGCGTTATTTTTCTGTGTGTAAAAGGCTACATGTCTTGTTTTATGGAAAGAAACTTGCTCTTTCAAGTTTTGTATTAGAGATTGTAGGAAATATGTAACCTTTCCCTGCTTACGGTCAGTTCTTAATGAATGGGGCAATGATAAGGACAGGACCAAAAAAGTTAAAGCCCGATCAATACGGGGGGAAAGGAAATTCATCTTAGCCAATAGTTTAAATCTCATCTCCTGAAATTTTATGAGTTAACCTGGTGGCAAACTGACTCATTTAAGTGGCACATCCTCAACTTTTTCCTATCTTTCTAGTATCAACAGAAAAATAAGTAAGAGTAAAATTAAGCACCTGTTTTGTTTGTCCATTACAGTAAGAGGCATTCTTTCATGCATTCATTCAACAAGTGCATATTGAGTGATGTGATGGCTGGGGTTTACTTCACTGGGAGGCGTATAGAAGAAAAAAAGATTAGGAACAAGTTGACCATTGAAGTCGTATGGTGGGCACACTCTGTTTACTTTTGTATGTGTTTGAACTTTTACATTCAAAAAAACTTAATATATATATAATATTGAGCACTTAAACCTTGGGCCAGGTCATGTGCTAGGTGCTGGGGAGGGCTTGGTGGTCAAGACAGGCTCAGATTCTGACCTTCTGGAGTCAACAGACAGACTCATTCAGGAAACATATATTAAGCAAATAGTCAGATGAATGTAAGTAAAATTACAGCTGTGATAAGTGCTGAGAAATCACGAGCTGAGATGCAAAAGTCTACAGTGTAGACCCCATTCCACCCAGGATTGGAGGAGGAACTAAGACCTCAGCTTGAGGTAGAATGAAGAGGGTAGGTGTTTGTGTGTGTGTGTACAGGCGTGAACTCAATCGTGCACTTGTGTGCAAGCACAGTCAAGGGTGAGAGGCTATGGTTCTTTGCCTGCCTGAACCATGAGGTGACAGGATTTCAGAGTAGACCAGCTAACTGAATGCCCTTCATCCTCTTAGAGAGCTTTTGTGGTGCATGTTCAACATGTTCAAGAAGATAACTGAGGCAGAGCATAACCTCCATTGGATTCCGATTCTGCTTAGGGAAAAAAATCCAAACTTTTTCTTACCTTCTGCTACATACCCTACCACTCCCTGCTATGCCTTCTAGCCACATCCCATCCCTGTTGTTTCTCAGTCTTTGTATACACCATTCCTTCTGTCTAGAATGCTCTTACCCCTGCTCTTTTCAGGGCCAGCTCCTTTCCATATATAGGTCTTGGCTCAAATGTTGCAAGGGAGGCCTTCTCTTAGCACTTCTCCCTGTTTACTTTCTCTTCCCCCATTTTTTCTTAGTCTCTTCCACAGGCCGTAAGCATGGTGACAGCAGGGGCTATGTCTGGTCATATCCTGAGGCCTCCCTAACACCCAGCCCGCAGATGCAGACAGTGGGCACTCAGCAGATCTGACAGCCAGGTGCTATCTTACATTGTCCCTGTGCATATTCCTACTTAACCATTTTGCATGTTAAAAGGATTTTGACCTATGTACAATTGTCAGAATGGACTTTTGGGAAGTTGTGGAAGCTTCATGTGAGGTGAGAGTACTTTGTACATGGTTTGTGTCCAGAAATTCTCTCAAACAACAGGGACATGTATGTCTGAATTCTGTTGGGCTGCAGGAGGTGAGGCGGAGTTAGATGCTTCTGCAGGATCCAGGTAAAGGACAGGGGTGTCTGGGAAGTTGCATCTTCCTCTGGGAGTGACAGAAGAAGGGGGGTCCTTCTTGTGTGTCTGGTTTGTGGTCACAGCTGACAGAATGTTACCTTCAAAGTACACCCCAATCACCCCTACTTCATACCATATATAAAAATAACTCGAGATGTGTTAAGGATCTAAATGTAGAAGGCAAGTCAATGGAGCTTCTGGAAGGTAATAAAGAAGAATATCTGTATCAAATTAGAGGAGGCACAGATTTCTTAAACAGGACACAAAAAGCACTGCCATAAAGAAAAAGTTTATAAATTGGATTTCATTAAAATTAAGAACTCTTGTCAACAGTAATGTGAACATGGGTGTACGTGGAGAGCATTATGCTAAGTGAAATAAGTCAGACAGAGAAAGATAAATACTGTATGATATCACTTGTATGTGGAATCTAAAAATACAACAAACTAGTAAATAAAATAAAAAGTAGCAGACTCACAGATATAAAGAAAAAACTAGTGGTTACCATTTGGAAGAGGGAAAGGGGAGGGGCAAGATAGGGATAGGGGATTAAAAAAAGGGTTATTATGGAATTATATGAAATAATGTGTGTGAAAATTGTAAAGTACTATAGAGTTTAAAGAATAGTTCATTCAAGTACAAAAAAGTTTAAAAAAGAATAAATTAGAAAAAAATAAAATTAAGAACTCTTTATATCAAAAGACACCATTAAGGGAGTGAAAAGCAAGCTACAGTCTGAGAGAAAATTCTTGAAATACATATGTCCATCAAAGGATTCATATCCAGAATACATGAAGACCTTCTACAAACCAATAATAAACCCAATTTTAAAAAGACAAAAGACTTGAGCAAGTATGTCACCAAAGAGGATTCCAAATGACCAATAAATATGTAGAAAGGTACTTAACCTCAGTAGTCATCAGAAAAAAAATTGTTTTCATATTTTATTTATTTTATTTTTATGGCTGTGTTGGATCTTAGTGTGGCACGTGGGATCTTTGTTGAAGCATGTGATATCTTTTGTTGCAGCGTGCAGGCCCTTCATTGCAGTGCACGGTCTTCTCTCTAGTTTTGGCATGCAGGTTTTCTCTTCTCTAGTTGTGGCACGTGATCTCCAGAGCACGTGGGCTCTCTAGTTGAGGCGCGCAAGCTCAGTAGTTGTGGTGCGTGGGATTCGTTGCCCCGCGGCACATGGGATCTTAGTTCCCCGACCAGGGATCAAACATGCGTCCCCTGTATTGGAAGGTGGATTCTTTACCATTGGACCATCAGGGATGTCCCCAGAAAATTTTAACCACAGTAAGATACCACTATATATCCACCCAGAATGGCTAAAATAAAAAAGACTGACGCAAAAGTGTTGGTAAAGATATGGAGCAACTGGAACTCTCATACACTGCTAGTGGGCATATGAATTGGTACAACCACTTTGGAAAATTGTTTTGGCACTGTCTACCTAAACTAAGCATATGCCTACCTATGGGGCAGCAATTCCACTCCTAGGTATATACCCAAGAGAAATGAGTGCCTATGAGTACCCAAGGACTTGTACATGGAGGACCCTAGCAACTTTATTAATAATTACCAAAAGATGGAAACAACCCAAGGGCCCATCAACAGCCATGTGAATAAGCAAATTGTGGTATATCCACACAATGGAGTACACTCAGCAATGAAAAAGAGCCTTTGGATAAAACATTAACTGGGAGGGACATGAGGAAACCTAAGGAGCTAGAAATGTTTTATAATTTGATTTGTTTGGTGATTGCATGGGGATTTAAATATCTGAAAACATTATGGACTGGTACACATAAGATTTGTGTAGTTTAATATATGTTGCAAACTATTTTGTTATGTGTACATTGGGGAAAAAAATATATGGTAGTCTTTTTCTTGAGCTGTTGAAAGGAGGTTGGGGAGCTGAAACAGTGTCCGAGGCCAGGGCAGGCTGGAGGGGAGGCGAGGATGTGAGAGGAGGTGAGAAGCCGGAGTTTTCCCTGCCATGGTGCTCCCATGTGTACCTTCTCATCCTTACCCATCTCGAGCTCACATCCTGCAGCACATGAGCAATGGCTACCACCAGTCCCGGGCATGCTCCTTACTTTGTAGAAAGGGTCAGCACTTGGGAGGGAGGGTGGCCTTTCCTAACTGTGGTACTGTTGAAAGGAGAGGTGCATCTATCTGGTGCTCTCCTCAGACTCCCTGTAATGTCCCAACCTGGAAGGGGAGGGAACCTGCCTGTTGGCTAGCTTTACCCGAAGGTGAGGGTTAGTTACATGGTGGTGGTGGTTGGTGTTACTGGGTAGGTTGGGGGGATCCAGTGGGGAGGTGGAAGCTGCCTCTGTCTGCGTAGCACATCACTCAGCACCCACACCCTGTGCTGATCCTCAACAACAGATTAAAGCCTGCCCTGTAGGTTGCCCAGGGCGGCCCAGTGGGTCTGCTGGGCAGATACCCAAGCTGACTGGCATGAGGTTCCCTGGGCCGGGGTTTGTGCTCCAGAGGATCCCTGGCTCTGTGCGTGAGTGCCCTTGCTGGTGTCTTGCCCACAGGAGAAGGACATGCTTCATTTCCAGGCCTCTCTGCTTGAGACAGAAAAAGCACTCTGGTTGTAGATCTGAAGGCCAGCACGGTTTGACTTTTATCTATTTATGTCCTTGTGGTCTTCCATATTCTGTAAAAGTTTTAAGCCACTTTGCCAGGAGAAGATGAGGAAAGTGCAGGGGTTAAGAGTATACTAGGCTCTGGAGCCAGAATGCCTGGGCTTCCAGGCATGACTTGGTACCAGGGACACATGGCAGCCTGTGCTCACGCACCACCGAGGACAGTGCATCAGCTGGTGCCCTTGAGCAAGTCGCTCTGTCCCTCCGCGCTTCAGTCTCTTTGTTGAATGATAGAGGATAAATTAGAGATGAATCTGGAGAACATGAGAAGAGTAAGAGTACCACCATTGGGTGGTTGTGTGGATTTAGTGAGGTAATTAGTGTCAAGCACTAAGGACAGTGCCTGGTACACAGTCAGTGCTCCATGGATGTTAGCGGTGGTGCTGGTGGTGACAGTGAAGAGCGTTTGGACATGCCGGAATAGTAAAGGGCATAAGGGCCCACGGTGGACCCAGCGTGCCAGTGGGTGGGAAGCACCTGGAGCTTACCTGCCATGTCAGGGCTCAGGGAATATTCGATCACTTTCTATTTTTATTGTGCCATCATCTGACCACAGGCCCTCAGTCCCTTATCCACAGTTAAGGAATCAAGAAACTGCATGTTTTAAAAAGTTTGGTGTAAACTTATTTGGTGACCAAACCTGACCTGCGTTGATAGGAGGCTCTTTATAGTGTGTAGCAGAAATAGTCATATGTTCACCTGCAGAAATATTTATGTGCTTGACTGCGGGTGCACCTGACCCTCCTGGGGTTTTACATAGCATACTGTACATACTTCATATTACCTTTCTAAAATGCAAACGTTATGAATTCTGAAACGTGTCCAGCTCCGAGGGTTGGGAAGAGTTGTCAGCTGTGGTTTATTCTCCAGTTGGCCAGTTTGGCCAATTTCTCTTTTTCGTTAATATGAAAGGACCCTGCAGTGAGTATCCTTGATAGACTTGGAATTGCTGGGTCAGTGGGCAGGCAGATTTTAAACGTTTATAGCTCTTGGCCGATTGCCTTTCAAAGAGATGAGAGAAAATGACAATTCATTCCACCAATAGAGTGTGAATGTGAATTTGGTCCTATTATCCCCCTGCTTCCAAGAGCCTCCGTAGCTCCTTTCTGTGGTGTTCGCAGCCTTCCCTTCCCAGTCTAGCTCTGGCCTGTCTGCTCAGGCTTTGACTTCCTGGTGTTTCTGTCACCACACCACCGCACTTGAGCCTCGGACCAGCTTCAGAGTCCTACAGTCAGTCAACCACCACACCCCACCTCACCCTTCCTCACCCTTCCCCACCCCAGCACACACACCCCTACTGTGCGCCCCAAGGCTCAGTCCTGGGCTGGACAGAGCTGCCCCTTCTCTGTGGCCTCGCCTTCCGGGGAGAGCTGGGGGTCCTGTTGAAGGCTCTGAGCTGAGAGAAGTTAGAGAGCCCGAGGGAGCAGAGGGGATGCTCTGTGGGAAGGCCCGAGGCAACCTTGGGAGGAAGATTTGTATCTTCAGGCCTGTGAAAAACCCTTGCAGAGCATTAAGCCAGGGAGTGGCCTGGCTGACTAGGCTCATATTTTAAGTGCCACAGGCTATAATGGAAGCTTTACAGTGGTGTTAGCAGTTGAGTTGGAGAAAAGGGGGTCAAGCCTTGTCATTGATTGTACGTAAGGGGTGAGAAGAGAGAAAAGCCAAGGACACCTCTCAGTGTGGGTGGATAGAGGTGGGACTCAGGAGGAGGAGGGGATGACACTGAAAAGAGCTAGTGCTCCAGCTGCCAGAGTTCACATTCCCAGCCCTGACTCTTGTTGGCCTCAGGACCTCAGGCAGGGCATTTCTCTGCACCCCAAGCCTTACTGTTCTCATCTGTAGGATGGTAATTAGGCCTGCCCTCCTGTAGGGTTGTGGTGAATATGAATGTTGTTAACAGTAGTCACTGGGCTGGCGCATAGCAGGTGCTGGGTAGGTACAAATCTTTCCGTCCCTCATGCCATGAAGCTACCCTCAGCCTCCCCAGACCTGGCTTCTCTGTCGGAATTGCCTGCCTAGCCATCGGTTTCCAGATTCCTCTTCTTATCAGAACTTGCTTTCATTTCTTGCTGGATTCTGAGTCCTCCAGAACCTGAATCACAGGCAGTGGAGCTTGGACATCTGCATTTCTGAGAAGTTCCCCGGATGAACCCAGCTGCTCCCTATAGGGCAGGAACCGTGTCTTCTCAGAGCCAGTCCCCTGGGTGGCTCCTGCAATGAATGAACCATCAACAACTGTGTGGTCTCGTTTCCCATAGATAAACCCAGCAGGCAGGACTGATCCAGTTCCCAGAGCAGCCCAGTGTTGGACTGCGTGCCTCATAGTTGTCCTGGGGGGTTGTGGTGGGGTGGTGTGTCTTTAAAGTCAGATTCCCAGTCCCAGCCCTGGCGATTCTGATTCAGAAGGCTCGAGCTGGGGCCAAGTATGGTTCTGTGCATGGACGATTCTGTGTCCTGCTCCATCAGGACACCTGTGGGCTCTGAGCACTGTGCATCCTCCTGGCTCTGGCATCCTGTGACTCTGTCAGGGAGACACAAGGCCCTTGGCCTCAGCCACAGGCTCTGGCATGTCCCTCCCTGCTAAGCGAGGTAGCTTTCCTTGGTGCCAGGTCACCAGGTGTGGTTTCTGGGTAGTGGCAGTGGCTGCCCCCTCCTGCAGTCAGCAGGAATTAAAACACCTGGCTGTTTTGAACTTGAATGCAGCTACCCCAAATTGCACAAGGGCAAGTGTCTTTATCACAGCTGATGCCCCAATGACTTGGGGGCCTGTGCCCCCAGTTTGCTTTGGTTTGTGGTCTCATTCTCCCTGCCAGCCCCTTGGGAGGGGGTGATGGGGAACAGCTGCTCTCACCCCAGCAGAGCACAGGGCTCGAGTGCCAGGCTTTGCATCCGGAAGCATCCGCCCCTTTCTGTTGTCCAAGCCTCCCTGGACACAGAGGAATGATTATAACCAAGCAGAAGGGTCCTCCTTCACTCCTATTTCCCTGCCCAGATGGGTTTTATAGAAGGTGTGGTCTTGCTCTTGTCCTGTGCGAGCCTGCTGAGTGATAGAGGTCCCATTGCAGTGTCAGAAGCACCTCCGTGGTTAATTCTGTGCCCGAGCAGTGGGTGAAGGTTCAGCAGCTGTCAGAGCCAGGCCGGCACTGGACACATGACTTGGCTGGCCCAGTGAAGTTTGCTCGCACCTCATTGTCATTTCTTTTGTGCTTTGCAGGTGTGTGCCTCTCAGAGAGGAGGGCAGGGATTTGGAATCCTGGAGGAGATCTTTCAAAGCAGACCCACGTCTCAGCCTCTGACCTGGGGATCAGAGGAGGGGCCAGGTGGGCTGCCAGCCTCTGCCTGCACAGTCTTGCCTTCTGGGAGGGTCTGGAATGGTTTCTCACCAGGTTTTTTAATATTCTCTGGAAGTGCTTTTTTCCTCTTCTTTTCATCCTCCTGTTTGCTCAGCATCCCAGTTCCTGAAGCTTCGGGTTCTGCCTCCCAGGCCCTTTAATCCAGCTGCCCTGGACTTGCTCCATTCCAGCAGAGAACCCCTCTCTCACACCTTGCCCCTCGAGACCCACAGTGCTAACTACAGCGTGGACTCTGGACTCATTCACTGTGGGACCTCCAACAAGTTGTTAACTTCTCCCCAAGGCCCTCTGCTTTTTCGTCTTTCTGTTTCTTGTAAAGGGGAGAGGACGTCAACCTTCGTGGAGCACTGTGCCGGGCTCTTCACTGGCACTGTTTCATCGAATCCCCACAAAAGCCCCATGGAGCTGACACCATTGCCACCCTGTTTTATAGTTGGGGAAACGAAGGCACAGAGCAGCCCTTTCCAAGCTCTTGTAGCTGCCAAGTGGCAGAGGTCAAATTAGAGTCCTCATAGTCTTAACTTCAGAACTCAAGGCCTCAACCAGTTATCTGTACTGTGAATGTTTTAATCATTTACAGTATAGATCTGTTAGCAGTTTATGGTACATCATGCTATTGGGGAATTATGGTATCATGGAATCACATCCTTCTTAATTTTGACTTATGTTAACTGGACTAGAAGCTCTTAGAAGACAGAAAAAACCATTGAATCCTGCTCTTCCACTTAAGTGAATGTATATTCTGTAGGGGTCGGGGGAGATCGGGGGTGGTGAGAGCTGGCCGCACATCCTGCATGCCCCAGTTACTGTCAGGAGCCCTGTGTGTGAGTCTGAGGGTTACAGGTCTGTGTGTTCCCTCTGTCCCGACCACTGACTTTACCTGGACTGTGGCTAAACACACAGACACCTACTGAGAGCTGGGCTTCTCAAGGGAGGGGGCGCCCCTCTCTAGGACACACCTTCCTAAGGGGCTTTCCAGGGGAATTCTGGGCTCTGCAGGATTTTCCCGCTAACTTTAGAATTTGCCCTCCAGTGTCAGGGACCGTGATTTGTCCTCCCCTTGGTAGGGACTTTCTCTGCTGATACTTGGGTTCAGAGCACAGAGATGGAGCTAAGATTTAGCCAGAGAGTTTTCTAGGGGAATCGGGCTGCATATTTACTCAGGTGCCAGAGTATATGGGATATGAGAAGTTTGGAGGCCTGGATCTAGGAGTAAGACAGATCCCACTGTTCAGTCCCCGTGGTCTACTTGTAGCTGCTGGAGCTTTGCCAAGCTGCTTAAGCTGGAGTTTGTTTCCTTCTATGTAAACTGTGGATAACAGTGTGCATCCCATGGGGTTCTTGTGTGACTTAATGCAGGTATAGAGTAGGTCCTTGATATATCTTGATTCCAGTGAATTTTATATTGTCTTCAGTTGGCTAGCTACGTACAGTTTCATGAACCATTATTTATAGTTGGGCTTTTTTGAAGCACTCTTTGGGCATGAAGCATGCTGTATGTAAGCATTTGTCTTTGCAAGTAATGAATGATGGTGAGGCAAACCGGACTGCTGTCCTTGAGCTGAGTTTGTGAGTGTGATGTATGTCAGTTTTACAAAGTTCACTTTAATAAATGTCCTGGTTGGTGAAGGATCAGGTCAGAAAATCTTTCCCTGCCCGAGGGATCCAGTTTTATTCCCAGCTGACAACATTGGCACAGGGCCTTTTCTAGGGCCATTTTACATGACTGTCATCTCCCTTTTGTACTTCTGTTGAGGGGGTGGGGTGGAGACAGGCATACCTGTGTTTATGCTTATGCCCTGATTCTTCCACTCACTAGCTCTGTGGGCCTAGGAAAGTCACTTAAACCCCTCCTTGCCTCAGTTTCCTCATCTTCAAGAAGAAGGTAAGAATCCCTACCTTACAGCATTGCTGAGAGTGTCACACGGGATCAGACATTTGAAGCCCTCTGCAGCGTGCCTGGCACATAGGAAGGCTGCCGTCACTGTTGCCTGTGGTGGTGAGGAGGGCAGTGATGACAGTGGTTGCAGCGATGACATGGTTCCCAGATCCCTGGGTAGCCTGCATGCCCTCACTTGGATGGACTGTGCTTGGGCAGTGTCCATCTTAGAGTGGGCAGCACAGACAGTAGACCCCAGGCTGCTCTCACCACTGTGTCTCACTTCCTCCTACCTTTGGATCCTCTGTGAATGGATGAACATGCTCTCTGCCCATCAACAAAAACAAAGTGTCCACCAGATACGTCATTGCAGAGAGTTAGAGAGAGGCAGGTAGGAGGAAGTGGTTTTGTAAAAAGCAAGGTTTTTCAAACTTTTTTGTTGCATTGGAACTATTTTATAGGATGGGAACTTACCCAAGAACCCCAGCATGTGGATCATATAGGACAGGAGATGCCCTGGTTGAAATCGGAACACGCTTTGGCCTAAGGACCGGGGGTAGGAGCTGGGCAGGACTTGACCATTGGTGGTATCCCCACCAAACCCTCATTCTGGGATCTGGGATCTGATCTTCCACTGGGAAGACTGAGACTTGCAACGGGGACCTGAGGACTGACCTAACCTCCTGTCCCCATCTCCCCAAAGGAGCATGTGATGGAAGCCATGCAGCCTTTACATATTCAGTGAGAGCTGGAGCTGTTCCCGCTACTGGGGCGTACTCACCTTGGCCTCTCCCTGCAATTGAGCCATGTGGAGAGCCAGCCGCTGAAGCTGGAGGCTACCTGGCAAGAGGGGAGTCCAGAATCCTTGTTGGAGTGCTTGTGATAATGGCATTAGCCTGTTGCATCCATTTCATCATCAGGGCATCTTGACATTGTGTCTAGAAATGTAACACTCGAGTCCTTGGGTCCCCAGCATACATCTTCCTTTAAGAGAGTGACTTAAGGGCTCAGGTTGGTACTGGGGGATTTTGCCACTTGAAGCCTCGTTTTTCTATGATCCTGGGGTGGCCAACTCCCATGAGGGCCACTTTATTTCTTCAGCTGCATGCAGTGGCCTCCGAGGTGCCCTGATTCTGCAGTAGGTTTGTGTCATCTTTCATGACAGTGGACAAGTGCATTTGACTGAATGTTTTCTTTTGGTCTGCAAGCGTTGTACCTCTCAGTGTGCTCACAGTTGGGGTGCCACTGCACCCGGTGCAGTCGGGGAGACACAAGCACATATTGGTGGGATTTGGGTGAGGGGGGAGCACGGCAGGAGCGCCAGGGAGTCACTGGGGGGCCTGGGAAAGCCTGTGGGGACGAGAGTGGTTGAGTTTACAAAGTGTCTCTTTGAGAGTGGCTGTGGAGACCTCATTTCTAAATTCTTGCCTCCAACTGCAGTGCCATGCCCAGACCTCACAATGCCTGGCTTCCAGGAAGGATGGAGTAAAAATACAAGTAAAAATAGATAACAACGACCACTGACTGAGTACATCTTCTTGGCTAAGCACTCATTGTAGATTGTCTCATTTTGTCCAGAGGCACAGAGCCCACTGAGGCTAGATCCCATCCCCGGTTCTCTCCGGCCGCCGCAGGTGCTGCCCGCCTTGTAACTGTACATCTCTCCGTTACTGCTTCACCACACTGTGCTGTAATGGTCAGTGTTTTTTTTAAACTTTGAGATAGTTTTAGTAACCCCCAAATATGTCAACCCTCTTTTGTTCTTGTAAAACTGCTAGTGGTACAGCTGTAACTGAAGCCCTCCATAATCTCCGGCCAGTCCCACGTCCCTCCTTAGAGGCAGCCGTTTGAGAACGCTGTCGCCTGAGTAGTCTGCGGCCCAGGCACAGGCTCTCTCATCCGCATCCACGCAGACGCTTCGAGCCAGTCTGTGGGAGGATGAGGGTGCGCCGCTGTGTCCATGCCAGTGGCCAGAGCACTGTTTGGTATCTGACCAAGGGGCCGGCCTCAAGGGAAGGCACTGCATGGGCTCAAGCTGGCTGCCAGCACTGTGGGCCACGGCGTGATGTCCCCGTGACGGCAGGGCTGCCCGTGTCATTGTCTCTGGTTCAGTTCATCTCTGGCCACAGCAGCCCTTAGGGGCGGTGGCCTTGTTTTTAGTCAAGGCCTCTGGGCCACATTTTTTGGCCACTATAGAGGTGAGGTCATCTGGGGCAGGTGGCTTGGGGCGTTGTGGTCACAGCCCCACTTGTCCATTCGGCCTTCAACTCTGACTTTGGCGGACAGAAAAAGAAAAAATGTATCCAGCTCTCTCCGTGTTTTGATAAAAGCCTGGAGAACAAACCCTGACTGTTGCTTACTGATAAATGTTTATAAAGCCCCCAAGAGCCAAGCATGATGCAGAGCCAGGAACAGGCAGGCTTCTACAAATGTCTCCAGGGGGTGTGTTCCCTTCTGAGGTCTGAGGCTGAAAAGATTATTTGGTGAAGAGTCTTAATTTGTTATTTGCATGCTGTGAAGGTTTTTTTTTCCTTAGTATATCTTTTTTTGGTCAAGTATTTATTAAGCACCAACTATATGCCTAACCCAACTCAGGTGGGGCATTATGGAAGCAGAGTGGGCTCTGGAATTAGATTGCATGGGTTCAAATCCCATCCTCTAGTGATGATTTTTGGGACCTCGGGCAAGTTAATTAGCCCTCTGTGCCTTCGTTTCCTTCTATTCAAAAGGGAGATCATGATAGCATTCACTTCATTGAGTAGGAGAAGAGGAAATGAGGTAATGCTTGAGAAATACTGAACCTGATGCATGTTAGGTGTTATATCATTAGTAGTTATTATGAACTAGCATTAGGCATTCACATACAGTCAGAACTAGGAGGCGGAAAATTGAATGGGAAAGACCTGATTTCTGTTCTTGAGAGTTTGCAGTCTGTTTGGGGAGACTAGATTAAGGCACTTGTTACTGTTAGCAATTAATATGTGACAGTAGCAATTAAGTGCAAATGGTGTGGCTTGTATTGCAAGTCCTACAGGAGTTTGGGGGGGTATTCCTGGGGGGCAATGGTGGTGTGCCAGGTGGGCGTGTCCATGGGTGTGTCAGGTGGGTAAAAGGAGTGAAGGAGAGACAGAGGAAGGACCATGCAGCGGGGGTCAGGGGAACATTCCAGGTCTGTCTGGTGAACAGCTCTTGGCAGGATTGGGGGTGGTGAGGAAGTCACCTGGGATCTGCTTCATCCAGAGGTGAAATGACACATGCCTGTGGAGTGGAAATGGATGAGAGAGGCAGAGAGACTGTTGCTGCTGCTTTTTGTCCTTCTTCTCCCCCTCCTTCTTTTCCTCTCTCCCTCCTTCTTCTATAGTTATAAACGCATTTATTGAATTTTCATAGCTGTTGACCTCCAATTGTGGGATGCAAAGTTGGGAAATGTAGCATGTCTGTATTGATTTATAGAAAACAAACAAGCAGCAACCTTCTTTTTGAGAGGATTATGGAAACTCTGCTAGACTTGGGGGAAACTGTTGAATAGACAAACTTTACCTGGTTCTGCCTTTCCTACAGACAAACTCATACAGCAAGCGCTCTTGTGTTTGATGTCATTGGTTCAGTGTTGTCTTGTGAGCGTCATCCTTGTTGCATGTAGGGCTGTGGATCATATGTTCTCATACGCTGTGAATTACCACCTTTTATTTCATTCATTCTACTGTTGATGAGCATTTGGGTCACTTCTGGTTTGGAGCTGGAGGTAAGCCAAATACTGGCCCCTCGAAAGATATTCATGACCTCATCCCTGGTCACAGGTGCCATTCACTGGTAACACTTGTGACTATGTCACTTTATGTGGCAAAGGGACTTTGTAGATGTGATTAAGTTAAGGGTCTTGACATGGGGAGATGATCTTGAATTCTCTGGGTGGGCCCCGTGTAGTTACAAGGATCCTTGTAAGAGGGATACAGGAGGGTCTGGTCAGAGGATGAGATATGACGATGGAAGCAGAGGTGAGAGAAGAGGGAGATTTGAAGGTGCTACGTTGCTGGCTCTGAAAAGGAGGAAGGGGCCATGAGCCGAGGAATGCAGGTGACCTCTAGGAGCTGGAAAAGGCAAGGTAATGGATTCTCCCCTAGAGCCTCCAGAAGAAATGCAGTCCTGCTGACCCATTTCTGACCTCCAGAACTATAAGATGACAAATTTGTGTTGTTTTAGGTCACTAAGTTTGTACTTATTCGTTATAATAGTAGTAGGAAACTAATACAGGACTGTTATGCATAGTAGTACTGAGAACATTCTGGAAAATGTGTACCAGAATGGTGCATGTATGTACCTCGGAGCAAATGCAGGTTGAATAGATATTGCCACCGTCTTCCAGAGTGATTGTACCAATTTATGCTCCCACCAGCAGCAGGATATGAGAGTGCTGGTTGCTTCACATACTCACCAACACTTGGTCTTCCTGAGAAGAGATATTTTTCAAAGAAGAATTAGCAAGATTTGGTGTCCAGTGGACACCTGATAGGAAGTTGATGCTGAGCAGATGCTGGTCACCACTGATCCAGCCAGCTGAGGAGAGGAAGGGGGCAGTGGTGGGGAGAATTAGGATTCTTCTTCCATGGAAGAGGAAGTGACTGGCATAGGAAATACTGATTAGCTTTAGATTAATACAGAGCTTGCTGGCTGAAGAGTTAGAACAGCACTCATCTTCGTGACTTGCTGATTACCCAAGGTGAGTGGTGGGTCTTGTGGGGCGGAGGAGAGGTCTGTGCTTCTCAGCCAGCTCCTCAGACTTTGAAAATTGCCCTCTCATAAGTGCTGTGACCTTAATCACAAGCTAATCACAACCGCTGTGAACTCTGGTTGTGCCGTCCCTAAGGTGGATGTGATTCTGCCTTCCCTGGGTGGCTGCGGGTGGATGAGAGAAGCCTCTGTGTGAGAGCCATGAGCTTACTGCCTGCAAATAGGAGGTTCTGAGTCAGTGGTAGCTCTGGTCATTACCAACAGCAGTAATGAGCACATAAATGCCTACAGAAGTTGGCAATTCTGGGTTCAGAATGAGTGTTCAGGGGCTGAGTGGCTGTCCTGGGAGGGGTCTGAGAATATCACCAGGGCATCCAGGGTCGGTGAGGTCAATCCCTCTAGGGCTTTAGAGAGACACTGTCTCTCCACAACCCTGAAAGTGCTTTTGAAACTATTTGTTCATTCATTCATTCATACATTCAACCAGTACTGAGCTTTACCTTGAACATTATAATACAGTGGTTAATTCTTCTTTCTCTAATTGCTTTAGATGTAAGTTTAGGTTGTTTATTTGAGATTTTTCTTGTTTCTTAAGGTAAGATTGTATTGCTATAAACTTTCCTCTTAGAACTGCTTTTGCTGCATCCCATAGGTTTTGGGTCGTCTTGTTTTCATTGTCATGTGTTTCTAGGTATTTTTTGATTTCCTCTTTGATTTCATCAGTAATCTCTTGGTTAGCGTCTTGTTTGACCTCCATGTATTTGCATTTTTTTAAAGTTTTTTTTCCTGTAATTGATATCTAGTCTCATAGTGTTGTGGTTGGAAAAGATACTTGATATGATTTCAATTTTCATAAATTTACCGAGGCTTGATTTGTGATCCAAGATATAATCTATCCTGGAGAATGGTCCATGAGCACTTGAGAAGAAAGTGTATTCTGTTGTTTTGGGATGGAATGTCCTATAAATATCAATTAAGTCCATCTGGTCTAGTGTGTCATTTAAAGCTTGTGTTTCTGTATTTATTTTCATTTTGGATGATCTGTCCATTGGTGAAAGTGGGGTGTTAAAAGTCCCCTACTATGATTGTGTTACTGTCAGTTTCCCCTTTTATGGCTGTTAGCATTTGCCTTACGTATTAAGGTGCTCCTAAGTTGGGTGCATAAATATTTACAATTGTTAAAGTTAGCAGAAGGAAAGAAGTCATAAAGATCAGATGAGAAATAAATGAAATAAATGAAAAAGAAATGAAGGAAACAGTAGCAAAGATCAATAAAACTAAATGCCGGTTCTTTGAGAAGATAAACAAAATAGATAAACCACTAGCCAGACTCATCAAGAAAAAAAGGAAAAGACTCAGATCAACAGAATTAGAAATGAAAAAGGAGAAGTAACAACTGACACTGCAGAAGTACAAAGGATCATGAGAGACTACTACAAGCAACTATATGCCAATAAAATGGACAACCTGGAAGAAATGGACAAATTCTTAGAAAAGTACAACCTTCCAAGACTGAACCAGGTAAAAATAGAAAATATGAACAGACCAATCACAAGCACTTAAATTGAAACTGTGATTAAAAATCTTCTAACAAACAAAAGCCCAGGACCAGATGGCTTCACGGGTGAATTCTATCAAACATTTAGAGAAGAGCTAACACCTATCCTTCTCAAACTCTTCCAAAATATAGCAGAGGGAGGAACACTCCCAAACTCTTTCTACGAGGTCACCATCACCCTGATACCAAAACCAGACAAAGATGTCACAAAAAAAGAAAACTATAGGCCAGTATCACTGATGAACGTAGATGCAGAAGTCCTCAAGAAAATACTAGCAAACAGAATCCAACAGCACATTAAAATGATCATACACCATGATCAAGTGGGGTTTATCCCAGGAATGCAAGGATTCTTCAATATACGCAAATCAATGTGATACACCATATTAACAAATTGAAGGATAAAAACCACATGATCATCTCAATAGATGCAGAAAGAGCTTTTGACAAAATTCAACACCCATTTATGATTAAAAAACTCTCCAGAAAGTGGGCATAGAGAGAACGTACCTCAACATAATAAAGGCCATATATGACAAACCCACAGCCAGCATCGTCCTCAATGGTGAAAAACTGAAAGCATTTCCTCTACGATCAAGAAAAATAGAAGGTTGCCCACTCTCACCACTATTATTCAACATAGTTTTGGAAGTTGTAGCCACAGAAATCAGAGAAGAAAAAGAAATAAAAGGAATCCAAATTGGAAAGAAGAAGTAATACTGTCACTGTTTGCAGATGACATGATACTATACATAGAGAATCCTAAAGATGCTACCAGAAAACTACTAGAGCTAATCAATGAATTTGCTAAAGTAGCAGGATACAAAATTAAGGCACAGAAATCTCTTGCATTCCTATACACTAATGATGAAAAATCTGAAAGAGAAATTAAGGAAACACTCCCATTTACCATTGCAGCAAAAAGAATAAAAAACCTAGGAATAAACCTGCCTAAGGAGACAAAAGACCTGTATGCAGAAAACTATAAGACACTGGTGAAAGAAATTAAAGACGGTACAGACAGATGTCGAGATATACCATGTTCTTGGATTGGAAGAATCAACATTGTGAAAATGACTCTACTACCCAAAGCAATCTACAGATTCAGTGTAATCCCTATCAAACTACCAATGGCATTTTTCACAGAACTAGAACAAAAAATTTCACAATTTGTATGGAAACACAAAAGACCCTGAAAGTCAAAGCAATCTTGAGAAAGGAAAACAGAGCTGGTGGAATCAGGTTCCCTGACTTCAGACTATACTACAAAGCTACAGTAATCAAGACAGTTTGGTATTGGCACAAAAACAGAAATACAGATCAATGGAACAGTATAGAAAGCCCAGAGATAAACCCATGCACATATGGTCACCTTATCTTTGATAAAGGAGCAAGAATATACAATGGAGAAAAGAACCCTCTTCAGTAAGTGGTGCTGGGGGCTTCCCTGGTGGCACAGTGGTTGAGAGTCTGCCTGCCGATGCAGGGGACATGGGTTCGTGCCCTGGTCCAGGAAGATCCCACATGCCATGGAGCGGATAGGCCCGTGAGCCATGGCCGCTAGGCCTGCGCGTCCGGAGCCTGTGCTCCGCAACGGGAGAGGCCACATCAGTGAGAGGCCCGTGTACCGCAAAAAAAAAAAAGTGGCGCTGGGAAAACTGGACAGCTACATGTAAAACAATGAAATTAGAACACTTCCTAACACCATACACAAAAATAAACTCAAAGTGAATTAAAGACCTAAATATAAGGGTAGACACTAAAAAACTCTTAGAGGAAAACTTAGGCAGGACACTCTATGACATAAATCACAGCAAGATCCTTTTTGACCCACCTCCTAGAGAAGTGGAAATAAAAACAAAAATAAACAAATGGGACCTAATGAAACTTAAAGCTTTTGCACAGCAAAGGAAACCATGAACAAGACGAAAAGATAACCCTCAGAATGGGAGAAAATATTTGCAAATGAAGCAACTGACAAAGGATTAATCTCCAAAATACACAAGCAGCTCATGCAGTTCAATATCAAAAAAACAAACAACTCAATCCAAAAATGCGTGGAAGACCTAAATAGACATTTCTCTGGAGAAGATATACAGATTGCCAACAAACACATGAAAGGATGCTCAACATCACTAATCATTAGAGAAATGCAAATCAAAACCACAGTGAGGTATCACTTCACACCAGTCAGAATGGCCATCATCAAAAAATCTACAAACAATAAATGCTGGAGAAGATGCGGAGAAAAGGGAACCTTCCTGCACTGTTGGTGGGAATGTAAATTGATATAGCCACTATGGAGAATAGTACGGAGGTTCCTTAAAAACTAAATATAGAATTACCATATGACCCAGCAGTCCCACTACTGGACATATACTGTGAGAAAACCATAATTCAAAAAGAGACGTGTACCCCAATGTTCATTGCAGCACTATTTACAATAGCCAGGACATGGAAGCATCCTAAGTAAGTGTCCATCGACAGATGAATGGATAAAGAAGATGCAGCTCATATATACAATGGAATATTGCTCAGCCATAAAAAGAAACAAAATTGAGTTATTTGTAGTGAGGTGGATGGACCTAGAGTCTGTTTTACAGAGTGAAGCAAGTCAGAAAGAAAAACAAATACCGTATGCTAACACATGTATATGGAATCTAAAAAAGAAAAGAAAAGAAAAGAAAAAATCGTTCTGAAGAACCTAGGGGCGGGACAGGAATAAAGACGCAGATGTAGAGGATGGACTTGAGGACACGGGGAGGGAGAAGGGGATGCTGGGACGAAGTGAGAGCGTGGCATTGACATATATACACTACCAAATGTAAAATTGATAGGTAGTGGGAAGCAACTGCATAGCACAGGGATATTAGCTCAGTGCTTTGTGACCACCTAGTGGGGTGGGATAGGGAGGGTGGGAGGGAGGATTAAGAGGGAGGGGATATGGGGATATATGTATACATATAGCTGATTCACTTTGTTATACAGCAGCAACTAACACAACACTGTAAAGCAATTATACTCCAATAAAGATGTTAAAAAAAAAATACAGTGGTTAGGAACACAGACTTGAACCCCCTCGTTCAAGTCTTGGCTTTGCCGTTTGGTGTCTGTATGGCCTTCGACAAATCTTAACCCAGTTTTCCATTTCATAGAGTGAGGCAGTGCCTGCCTCCTAGGGCTGATGTGAGAATTCATTGAGATAATCCATGTCAGTGTCTGCACCTTGGACATCCCTCAGTTCTGGGATACAGAGATGGGTGTCCCCAGTGCCAGCTCCTAGCCACAGGCTGAAGGACAGTGGTTTCTTCGTTTTTTTTGTTTTTGTTTTTGTTTTGCGATACACGGGCCTCTCACTGTTGTGGCCTCTCCCGTTGCGGAGCACAGGCTCCGGACGCACAGGCTCAGCGGCCATGGCTCACGGGGCCACCGCTCCGCGGCATGTGGGATCTTCCCAGACCAGGGCACAAACCCGCATCCCCTGCATCAGCAGGAGGACTCTCAACCACTGCACCACCAGGAAAGCCCGGACAGTGGTTTCTTGATGGCTGTCTACAGAATACCTTCTCCAACACCAGGAGGGAAAACCTGAAACCCTGACCCAGAATTAGCCTGTGAAGGCAGGCTGTGACCTCATTGCTGCAGGGGAAATGTGACTTAGAGGAGAGTTTGCTGTTGGCGTCATTTGGGATGTACGTATCAAATCCTCTTGCAGCAGTTACTGTGCTGTGTAAGAGCTTGCTACACTGAGCAAACTTGGCTTCCAGGCCAAGGTGAGGTGGGCCAGGATGTTCACAGCTGCAGAAGTGACCATGGTGTGAGCTACTGATTTCTCCCCTCTCCCTTCGTGGCAGGAATGCAGTAGCACCTCTGGGACTCTGAGTTCAAGTCCCATTACCCTTCCACATTCACATCCACAGCCCTCCTTCCAGGGTCCACATCTTCCCTCTTGCCTTGTTCTGGGTCCCTGCATAATGCACATGCCACAGCTGAAGAAGTTAAACTCTGATGGAAGCCAGGGCAGTGGCCTCAGACAGGGATCCAGATGCTAAAAATACCTCTTAGTGTGCTCTCTGCAAGTTCAAGAGCAGTGTTGGAGGCTGTGGCTGGGGATTCTCCCCAACACTGACTCTGTCCAACACATCGTGGTGTAGGGTCCTGCTCACCTGGATCTGAAAGTTTGTTCATATGGTGCTTTGATCTGGGAGAAAGCCAGACCCACAGTGGAGCAGATGGAGGATTGTGGAGGAGATTTGGCCAAACAGCCTATGATGCTCAACCATCAAAACAGCTGATGCAGTGGAGCTGGGCCATAATGACAGCACCAGCATGAAGGTCATGGGTGTCAAAACTATGCTGGACCCCTTTTTGCCTAGGAGGCTCCAGGGTGGAGACCAACACACCATCCCTCAGTATGGTCTGCACAGCCAGTTCTTCCTGCATTGAAAGTGACAGCTGTTTCTTTGGTTACAAATGAAGTAGCTGGTTCATGTTTGGGCCATGGTGCAGAAAGAGAATCTATCTTTTAATGCTAAAGCCACACCCTGAGTGGTGAGGAATGCAGTTCCTGAGACTGGAGAGGGAACCTCCGAGTTGTAGCTCAGACTCATCCTGGGGCAGACGTGCAGGGAGTGGAATAGTGGGCCGAATCCTCCACCATCGGAATGTTCTCCCTCTAGCTCTGTCTCTCTGTCTCTGTCCCTGTGTTTCCTAGTCTCTGTCACTCCTAAGCAGAGACTAAAATCCTTAAATGTGGGTATCGTGTACATTCAGGTGGCATTTTACCATCCCGAGTAGTCGTTTCGTGAAGTGAAGCTCACAAGTCATACTTGTGGGTCCCAGTGTTCCTAATTCCATACCAGGTGCTCTGCGTTCGAGGCGCTTCACACAGGAAGAGATTACATGCTTATTAACACCTCTTCATCCATCGAACACTGATTGAGTACCTACTTGAAATTGCATGTGGTTTTACCAAAATTGTGACCCCTAATAATTTGGACTCACCTGTCTCCACAGAAACAGACTGTCCCAAGCTCCAAATAACCAAACCCACCCTCAGAAGGGCCCCAGTGATAATATTTAACCGTAGTGCCAACTCAGTGAGACTTAACCAGCCATAAAAACAAGACCCAATAAAACTTAAAGTTTTATTAAACTTAAAGTGACTTAAAGAACAAAGACATTTCTCTCTAAGGTAGTAGTTCCCAGGAGAGAGGGAACCTGTGCTCCATGCAGTCAGTCACAGGCCCAAGTGCCTTCTATCTTGTTCCTTTGTTATTTCCAAGTGCATTGTCATCATCTGCATGGTCAGAGCTGAGTTCCAGCCAGTGGGAACCAAGGGGAAGGATGGACAAGGCATGCCCATGTCTTGAGACCTACGTGGAGAAGTGGAACATATCACATCCTTTCACATTCCATTGGGAACTCAGATACTTGGCTGCACCTAGCTGCAAGGATGCCTGGGAAATGTAGTCCCTGATGAAACTCAAGTAACCTATGGACAAAGGGGAGAATGGATTTTGATGGACACTAGGCAGCCTTTGACACATTCCTTTTGTATGTATTTAATGCATCTCTTTGTGTTAACATAAATGTACCCAGGTTATAAATGTTGGTTATTTTCCTTTTTCAGAAAGAAGACCTGGATCTGCCACACAGTGTCTATGGACAGTTCCAGAGTAATGAATCAGTGTGTCTTCAGAGAAATGGAAGAAAACAAGGAAAGGTAAAAGTATCTTTAAAAATTAAAATTAAAAAAAATTCTTACATGCAACAATTAAATGTAATGCAGGACTTCTTATAAGTCAGTGGAAGCCAACAAGAATTTGGAGATAGCAAAATTTCATGTGTCCCGTTTTCATACCTTGAGTTTCTGACACCAGAGGAAGGATACCTTTGTCAAGTATGAGGGAATTTTTCTAAGATTTAGAAGGAAGAGTTGGTATGTAGAACTGATGTGGTATAGCATTAAATATCTGATTCTATCATTCCAAGAAACTATGGGCTTATGCTCAGATGTGTTGTGTCTGCATTTGTGGGTGGCCAGTCCCCCAAGAGGATGTGAAGGCAGACCCTTAGCTCTCGGCAGCTACATCTTCTCTTGAAGTCATCATCTCTTCCTCTTCCTTCCACCTCCTCTTTTCTGTTCCTTAAAAATAAATGTATTAATTTAATTTAAATACCCAAGAAATGCATTGGTACGTTTTTCTAGTTAAAAATAAGAGTGAAATCCCCATTGATCCCCAAGTTACATTCCCAGCACCCACCCCACTCCTACCTTTCCCAGAATAACCACTGTGACCTACTTTGTGAATTTCCTTCCAGAGCTTTTACTAGGAGTCTATATACATAGAAAAACAAAGTCCTTTTTTCCTTCCTTTACTTTTTCTTTCTTTCTGTTCTTTAAATACAGTCTGTCATACTATGCTTGCTGGTCTATTCTGTAACCTTTTTATTTTATTTATTTATTTATTTTAATAATTTTTTTAAACATTCTTTTATTTTTAATTCATTTATTTTATTTATTTATTTTTGGCTGTATTGAGTCTTCATTGCTGTGTGTGGGCCCTCTCTAGTTGCGGCGAGCAGGGGCCACTCTTCGCTGTGGTGCGCAGGCTTCTCATTGCAGTGAGAGACTTCTCTTGTTGTGGAGCATGGGTTCTAGGCACGTGGGCTTCAGCAGTTGTGGCACGTGGGCTCAGCAGCTGCAGCTCACGGACTCCAGAGCATAGACTCAGCAGCTGTGGCACACGGGCCCGTTTGCTCCGCAGCATGTGGAATCTTCCCGGACCAGGGCTCGAACCCATGTCCCTGCATTTGCAGGCAGACTCGCAACCACTGCAGTACCAGGGAAGCCCCTGTAACCTTTTTAAAACATTCAATAATATGTCTTTAAATGTTTTCAAGACAGTACATGTGAGTCTGCCTTGTTTTGTTGCAAAGTGAGTATCGTATCCTTGGCATGAGAATCTCACTGTTTATCGAGCTGTTTTCCTGTTGGTGGTGGTGGGTGGGTGGGTTCTGCTTTTTGCCCTTACAGCAGTGGAGTGCTTTGATGCACTTTCTGGCTTACGCCTCCAAGCACATGAGCTGATAGTTCTCTTAGGTAGATGGTTATCGAGGAGTGAAGTTGTTGGGCCATCCTTTGCATGCATTTAAGATCTTGATAAATGCTGCCAAATCGGTCTCTAAAGAGCACCAGTTATCGGCAGGATACCAGAGTTCCTGTTTGCCCGCCTCCTGCCACACCTCAGCTCTTCATGCTTTTTAATTTTTGCCAGTCTGTTGGGTTAACAGCGGTATCTCTCCATGGTTGTAATTTCCTCCCCCTTCTCTTTACTCTGAGGAAGTTCGTCTTCTCAGGTCTCTCTGTTTCCCAATGGCCCTGGCGAGCCTCTGTCCTTACAGGGACCCAGTGATTATCCTGAGGCCCAGGGCACCTGGACAGGCTGGGTCCTTCCCAAGAGTGGGCACCTCTTTGTTTCTTTTCTGAAAAGTATCCAAGTCTGCTCTTCCAGTAGCGTTCATCCCAGGATCACCTGCTTCTCTCTGGATCCTGGAGTGGGTTGGGAGAGCCTTGGGTTGGATTTCCCGACTCAGATGATTTCATCCACTACCACCACCATCCTTGGCAACAATCTGAGTATGTACTATGTGTCAGGCTCTGTGTGGATCACTTGGCTTACTCATCTCATTTAATTCTCACCGTGGTGAGGCAGGGAGATGTGTTGTTACCCCCATTATGTCCATTAGGTGACGTGAGGACAGAAATTTCCTCAAAACCAACCAAGCAACAAAAGAAGACCAACAAATACTCTGTCTTGCCGCGGAGCTCCAGCTCCTACCCATTGCTCTCACTTTGAGTGACAGACAGACCCATGCTTGCCGAGTGGCGAGTTCTCCTGTGGTCATAGCTTATGGACCACACGGAGCCATTAGGCCCATGTTCGCAGTGCCCTTGACCACACTCACGTGGCCTTCCCAGAGGAGAGTGTAGGAGTGGAGAGTGTGGTTTGGGTTTTGTTTGCTTCCAGCATATGAACACAGGCTCTTTCATTTCACCAGCCCCTCTATTCTGGTGTACTGTTGGGGGTGGCGGTCTCACCCGTATTCGTCCAAAATACTTCTCTGGAAAGGGGTTTTTGTCATAGGGAGTAAATCTGCTTTATTGGGATAAATACGCCCACTGAGCTATGGCTGAAGAGGAAGTTCTTCACTCACCCCCATAGACCTGATCAGTCACCCTCCCTAAAACATTTAATTTTAGACCCCGTTCTAAAAGCAATCAGAGTGCAGTTTCAGAGGTCTTCCTGAGCCCCAGCCCCTGCCCCCCATTATGTTTCAGAGACGTAAATGTGTAGAGCCAGCAGAGGTCCTAGGCTCACTGTCTGGTTTCGTGCTTCCCCATCAGGACAGTGGGAAGCAGTCAGGCCTAGAGGGAGGAAGTGATTGTCCGGGTTCACACAGAGCCAAGCTGCGGGCTCAGGCCTCCGGGGGTTGGCTCTGCCTCTTATCACAACATCACAGCTACTTCTCGCATGATTATTAGGACACTGACCAGTACTTGTTCCCAAGATTGAGTTTATTACACAGATAATGCCTTGAAGGAAACCAGCCCATTGATCAATCAGTTGATTATTCATTCATTGGGAGTTTATGAAATACTATTGTGTGCACAAGAGACAGCAAGTTGAGTAAGATATGAATTCTCAGGGAATTCAGGGTCTTGGCTGGGGGGTGGATGGGCTTTTGCACACGCAGTAAGCAATGGTTAAGTAGAAAACTTTAATTCTTCGTTGGTCGATGGGGATAATAATAGTACCTCCTGCAGTGGGTTGTTGGAGCATGTCCTGAGTTAATCATAGTAAAGCACCTGGTATTGAGTAAGCACCCAATTAAGGCAGCTGTTTTCATTTTTGTTTGTTTATTTTTAATCCCACATAGAGTGAGGAACCTAGGAAGATTTCTCTATCAGGAGATTGATAGGGCCAGACTTGTGTTTTAGAAATGATAATCTGGGACTTCCGTGGTGGTCCAGTGGTTAAGACTCCACGCTTCCAGTGTAGGTGGCACGGGTTCAATCCCTGCTCGGGAAACTGAAATCCCACATGCTGCATGGCCAAAAAAAAAAAAAAAAAAAAAGGAGAAATGATAATCCATTGACATGATTTCTTATCCTATATGTAATTATCTTTTTAGTGTCTACCTTTCTTACTGGACTGTGAACTCTGTGGGGCCAGGTCTTGCCTGTTTTGCTCACTGTTGTTTACCCAGTGCCTGGCACACAGTAGGTGCTCACTAATATTTCTGGACTGATGAGTGTAGTGTTCAAGTAGCGATAAAGGGTGGACCCTGGATCCTTGAGGTGGGGTACTGTGACAAAGCCTGCCAGTGAGGATCTAAGCTCGCCTGGAGCCAACCCCAGGTTCCCGAGGAGAGGGGCTCCCTGGGTTCGCTGCCCACAGACCTCACTCTCTTCTGCGGGAACGCAGTTTTGCCCCTGAGCTTTACGGACACTTTGTCTTTTAACCAAGTGACTTAGTTGTGGGAAGACCTAGTCCCACCGCACTCATTAACTGAGCAACCTTTACTTGCCGCTTGTACTTCTGGGTGCTAACTCAGAAGAATACAGGATTTTTAGAAGAGTAAGCCCCTGGGGAGTGCAGTTTTCTGCTGGCATTTGTGATGTTGGGCGGATAATATCACTTCTCAGTTTCCTCAGCTGTGCAGCAATGGTTTTAGGCAAGTGGAATTTCTGATGTTTAAAGAGGAGAATTTTGAGGGGAGAAGCTCTTGCCCTTCTTGTAAATCCTTCCTATAAATGGACTTGTGATAGTTCCTTGAAATGGTAGATGGTTAGGACTCAGCCCATGCTGGAGAAATTGATCGATTGTTTCATTCATTCATTCATTCATTCATCTGTGGGTCAGTCAGTCAGTGAACATCCTATCCTGTTCAAATAAGGGGTTACTCTTTCCTTGCAGGGCCTTTCACTCTCAGATTGTACCAATGAGTGTCTCTTTTATGAAAATAAAGATCTTCTCTGGCTAGCTCATTTATTCCAGGGTGTTTTGAGAACCTCTTTTGTGCTGGCTCCACTAGACTTTACTGACTTGAAAGGCAGGGCCTTGTCTGGTGCAGCGACACCCCATGTCCGGCCCAGGGCCCTGTACACAGTAGGCTCTCAACCCACGAGCAGCTTTAGTGGCCTGAACTGGCTAGAAAACAGAATGATTTTTAGATGGCAGCATGAAGGGCTGTATCCAAAATTGAGATTTGCCCTGTGCTGTGTTCTGTTTTCGTGCTCCAGGGATAGACTGCCTCCAGAGCCCTCACCTTAGACTGGTTGGTTTCACTGCTTGTTGTTAGTTGCTCTCTTCTTGATCCACTTATCAGCTTCCATCTTGTCCTTCAGGTGGGAGCTGTTTGGGTCACTGATTTTTTATGAGCTCTTTGTTCACTGCCCCAAGGGCTGTGTGGGGCCTGCTCTGCTTCCTCCACCTCCAGAAGTTCAGCCGCTGACCTTGAGAAGCTGGAAACCCAACAAAAGGGAGAGTAGCCTCTCCTGGCCTGAGGCTCTAGCCTTTACTGTCAGACTCACCAGTCCTGTGACCTTGAGCAAGGCACTTCACCTCTCCAGGGTGTCTTCTTGGAGATTCCATCAGCATTTCCCACAGTCTGCTCCTCAGAACATGGTTTCCTCCAAACATTAATAGGCACTGCAGGGAAAAAAATGGGGCCTGTTGCCAAACTTGTTTAGGCACTACTGGCTTAAGCTCAGTCAAATGTAGCCTTTCTCACAGGACCCAGCAGAGCCTGTAAAAGGTCAGTGTGCATGGGGGGGTCTCTCAAGAGAGGGAAGAGTGTGCAGTCCCCCGATCCTCACATCTGCTGTTGCAGAGATCACACTGGGTACATGCCGAGCTGGGAGATCGTGAAGCTTCCTCCCAATGCTGCAGTGATGTGCCTGGGACAGAGAGGCCTAGTAACCAAAGACACAGGTGTTGGATTTTTAAATGGTTTAGGGTTTTTTGATAGGAACTTTAAAATACTATTGTAAGCGAAAGATGGAAGAGGTCTTCCAATCCCTGTCACAAGCCTGCCGGTGAGTGAGTTGAGAACAAGTGGGAGGGTCAGGTATCTTCATAAAGGTTTTTATTCAGGCAGAAACTCTTGTGCAAAGAACACTGGGCTGCAAACTGAAAAACCGCTGTGCAGATTCTGCTCTCGCCTCTTCCTGGCTGTGTGACCCTTGGTGTGTCTCTTTTCTTTTCTCTCATATCTCTCATTGGCTAAAAAGAATGGTTGGTTGATTGATGACTTTCCTTTTAATCCTAAAATTTTAGGTATATTGTTTAAAACAACTGTAAGCCCCCTGAGGGCAGATGTGGTCTGTGTCTCCTCACTGACTCCTCAGGGCGGTGCCTGGGATAGTCACTCACTAAACATTTGTTGCATAAATATGAAAACGAAATAGACTCCATATTAGGTTCATTGGCGTAACCCCAGAGACAGCTTATTATTAAATGATTGTTAAGGTAATTGAGTGAGTGCACATGATCTTCTTTGAGACACACGAAGACCCAATGAGGGAGGTGATGTTATTTTACAGATGAGGGACTGACATTTTGGGAGGCAAAGGGCTGGGCTGTGGTCCTGTAGCAGGAATGGAAGAGCCAAGACCCAGACCCAGCCTCCTAAGCCTCAAGTTCTGCTTTGTTGTGTTTTTTTCCCCCACTAAACCAAGTCTTTATCTGTCCTTGGACTGGTCAGAGGCATGAATTAGGACAGTGTCCTGGAAAATCTGCTGTGAAGCCACTGAAAAAGCTCTTCAGTTCTCCAGGGAGCCTGGCTAATCCTCTACATGGCAAATTATAATAATATCTGCCAATTCTGGGCACCTCGTAAGGGGCTTTTTATATACGTTGGCTCCAAATATCACAGCAACTGGGCAGAATACACATTGTTTGCCTCCATTTTGCAGATGAAGAAACAGTTTTAAGGACCTGCCCCAGTGTCACAGGTACTTGTTGGGACATCTGTGTCTTTGATGCTCTCAAGGGAGAAGGCCCCTGGCCTTCTAGCCATCTCCCCTACTTCTCATCTCATTGGGATCCTCATCTTACCTTGTCCTTGCAGGTGGGCGCTCCAAGCCCCTCTGCAGGATGGGAAGGAGCTGCTGTGGCTGCCCCAGGGGTGGGACGGGGCCTCAGCCAAGGGAATCCGTTGAGGTGCAGAGGGTGGGCGTTCTAGTCTCATTGGGAGCCCGTCATTGTGTTCCTAATTCCAGACAGTCTCCTCATAGTGGGGCCCTAGTGACAGTAGGAACTGCCAGGAGGGTGTTAGGGGAAGTGGTGAAGATCCTGGCCCAGTTGTTGGAAGTTTTCCTAGTCTCAGTTTGCCATCTATGAAGGTGAATAACAGTGGTACTTAGGTCATAAAGTTGGTGCGAAGGTTCAGTGTGCTACGAAGTCCCTCGCTTGTGGTCACCGGGCACCTGGCTAACACCCAGCACGTGGCCTTAGTCTGTTATCAGCCTGTAAATCGTTTTCCCACCAACCGCAGAACCAAGTAGGAGCCGTCAGAACACATGCCCTTTGCTTTTCTGTGGCAATCCTTATGGTGATGACTTTGGGAAATTCGTTCAGCAGTTACTTGAGTACCTACCTATCGTGTGCTCAGCACTCTGTCAGGTATGCTGGGGGATGCAGTCAGACCTGGACCTTTCTTCCAATCTAGAAGGGGAGATGAATGTATGTAATAGGAGACAAGATGTGTTAAGGAAGGGCCTAGCAGGGTCTGGCACACAGTGTGCACCTGGGAAATGTTTAAAAACACTCAAGAGACTGCCCCGGTGGTCCAGTGTTTAAGACTCTGCACTCCCAATGCAGGGGGCACAGGTTCAATCCCTGGTCGGGGAACTAAGATCCTGCATGCCGCATGGCGCAGCCAAAAAAAAAAAAAAACCCCACTCAAAGTGGAGGACGTTCAGATGGGCACTGGACTTGAGGTGGAACCAGGAAACACAGTGCAAGCGTCTGGCAGGGGAAGCTCACCCGGCCCCTGCCCTGCGGAGGGATGGTGGCACGTGAAAGGCGGCACCCGTCTTGATGCTAAGCCCTTGCTGGGTGGAGACCATGTGCGTCAATCTCCGTCCTGGGATTCTGATAGAAAATTCCTGCCAGGCAAGAGCATGGCACATTCCCTGGAGGAAACTCTACCTTTTCAACTCTGAGGGCCAAGAATCAGGCCTGGAGAGCCGTGTGAGGCTGGGGGTGCGGACATGCGAACCCACGAAGGTTGAAGCGCTCACTGGGGCCACAGAGGTAAAGAATTATCAAGATGCATTTATGGAGCGCTGGTTTTGTGTGGGTGTTCTGCTGGGGTGTGGGTGGAGAGAGTCTTGAGACTTTGTTCTCTAGGTGGGAGAAGAGCATGGGAACTTAGGTTAAGGCTTTCCCTGTGATCATTGCTTGGACTTGGGCTGCATGTGGCTTTTGTCCCACCCCTGTGCAGTGTTGTGTGTGCTGTGTGCAGCCCAAGCAGGAACCACCATCTTCTCTAAGGATGGGGGTTGATTGAGGGCCTGCTGTACACCAGGCACTGTACTGGGCTCAGGGTTAGATCTGTGACTGGTCATTTTGCCAGTAAGGAAACTGCCCAGGGAGGTGATGCATGTGGAGTTTACACAGTGAGTTAGTAGCAGAGGTGGAATTAGAACCTGGGTGTCCTGTAGACGTGAATGATGGCAATTAATTGGGCAGAGTCAACACCCAGCTACCTTTTGGCAGGTTGTCTTCACGGTTAGGACTGAGGATTTTTCTTTATCTGTAAATTTGAACAAGTGAGAAAAGTTTTCACTATTTCCCTCCTTGCTTTACTTACTGTCCCCTTATCCCCAGGTCACTGTAGTCCTTCCTCATTCCTTTGGCACCTACCATACTGTTAAGATTTTTCCAAGACAACTCATTTTCTCACCTTCCCCCCCACCCCATTTTGCTACTGTTTTAGTTTTGGTGGTTTGTGGGGTTTTGCCAAGTTTTAGTTTTCCACATTGTTGTAATCGTAGTAGCTTTATGATAGTTCTTCACACTTGTTGTGTCAGTCATTTTTTCATTACGTGGTCTTCATATGCATTCTTTTTAAAGGGCTGTATAAGATCTTATTTATTTAAAAAATATTTATTGAGTGGCAGCTGTGTGCCTGGCCGTGTAGTACAAATGAATGGGCAGGAACTTGATGCGACCCCTGTCTGCCTGGAGGTTCTAATTAGTAGGAAACTCAGCCGTTAACCTCACAATTACTTGGACAGACTGTTCCATTATGTTACAGTGATGGAGTTGTGGGTAAGTTTTAATAACCTGTTCTCCACTTCCCAAAGCAAATAAAGGGGAATTTCACCTCTCCAGTGACATCTGGGAACGCTTCCCTGGGGGAAGGATGAGCATTCCAGGCAGAGGGCACACTTTTCCTGTTGTGGAAAGTGGAAAAAAAAAAAAAAAAGTATTATAAAACTACTGGTCATGCAAAAAGGATATTGTGCTTATGGATAGTAGGCATATTTTAGGTTCTGAAACAAAGTTCAAATCACTTGTTAAAGACCTAATAACTCCTTTCTTTGTGTTCTTTATCTTATTATTATAATGTTATCAAAGGAGCTAAGTTTTACCTTGTATTTTTCTTTTTTAAAAAATATTTTATATTTACTGACGTGTTTACCATTTTCAGCATTTATTTCTTTTCTTTTCTTTGGCCGCAAGGCATGGCATGTGGGATCTTAGTTCCCCAACCAGGGATCGAACTCGTGCCCCCTGCTCTGGAAGCACGGAGTCCTAACCACTGGACAGCCAGGGAATTCTCCTACCTTGTATTAATATTTTTCTACCCAAATGTATATTTGGAAAATTTGTAACTCTACAGAAAAGTTAACAGATTTTTTTTTCCTTCACCTAGATTTTATTTGAACACTTTGCCTCACTACTCTGTGTGTGTCTCTGTGTATGTGTATGTGTGTGTGTGTGTGTATACATATATATACTTTCTTTTCCTGAACCATTTGGAAACCCATTGCAGACATCCTGACACTTTACCTCTAAATACCTTGGCCTGTAACTCCTAAAAATAGGTACAGTCACCTTCATATTCACCTACTGTTACCCACCTCTGCAAATTAACAATAATTTTGTAATGTCTTTTTTTAGTAGTGTCAATTATTTATTCTCTTTATTACACATATATGTAAGTTCATTCCAGTGGTAGGGCTTAGTACATGATTCTAAAATAAGCAAGTGAAAATTTTCCCAGTGGCGAGGGGACAAGTCACACAATAGCTTTAAAAATTCTATCATGAGGTTACATTAACATTGCAAACAAGAAAATAAATCCTGTTTGAAATACTAACTTGAAAACTAAGGAAGCATATAAATTCCAGTAAGTGAAATCTATTCATGGTTGTTTACAAATAGCAACAGATCCAAAGGCCAAAAATACTTCACAAATGCATCTAATGAAGTTAGCAGAAACTCAAGACAGATTACCTGTTTCCCATCTTTTGTTCATGTGGTTTTTGTCCTCTATGCAAATGCGAGTATAGGATGTCCTTGTCCTTTCAGTGGAAAGGGTAGTGCTGTCCATCACGAGGTACAAATAACCCTACCTAGGCAACCTTTCACCTCCAGGCGAGCCTGAACACCTTGGCCCTCCCTTGGCACCATGTTTTAAAGAGACATTGGCTCTTAGCAGCTAGACTTGAGAAATTTTTTTAACTTGGTATACTTTCTTCAAGGAGGTTCGTATTCAGAAGCCTTGTACACAGAACCATTTTAGGATTGAGGGAAGAGGTGGGAGAAGATTTAGGGAACACAAGTCAGATGTCAGTATTATCATTCTCTTGTCCTTCCAAAGCATCTCTTTTTTCCTTTATCTGTGTTCAGTATTAATTTTACTTCCTTGATTCCTCTAGTCCCCATTTATTTAGTATAGACCTATAATATCTTTTAATATCCAGTCCATATTCAACTTTCCTTAGTTGTTCCAAAACACTTTTTTTTTTTGGCTGCGTTGGGTCTTTGTTGCTGCATGCAGGTTTTGTCTAGTTGAGGCGAGCGGGGGCTACTCTTCATTGCGGTGCATGGGCTTCTAATTGTGGTGGCTTCTCTTGTTGCGGAGCAGGGCTCTAGGCACGTGAGCTTCAGTAGTTGTGGCACACGGGCTCAATAGTTGTGGCAGGCAGGCCCTAGAGCGCAGGCTCAGTAGTTGTGGCACACAGGCTTAGTTGCTCCGTGGCATGTGGGATCTTCCCGGACCAGGGATCAAACCCATGTCCCCTGCATTGGCAGGTGGATTCTTAACCACTGCGCCCCCAGGGAAGTCCTCCAAAACACCTTTTACAGCTCGTTCCATTTCTCCCTCCTTCCTGCCCCACATTCAGGGAGCGTTCCTGGCTGAAGCATTGCATTTGGTTCGTATGTCCCTTTAGTCCCCTTTGATCCAAAACAGGGCCTTCTCTTGTATTTATCCTCCACAACATTGGCACTTTTAAAAGTAAGATCCATGTTCTGGATTTGTCTGAGTGTCTCCTTGTGGTGCCGTCTACTGTATTCCTTCGTCCCTTCCCTTCCATGAATGTCAAGTGAAGCACAGTGGCTGGAGTAGGTCCAGGAACAACATGTGCAGTGACAGGGTCTCATTGGTGACATTGTTACTCCGCAAGGTCAGGATGACCCATGGCTGGTGGTGCTGGGTTGACACTTGGTTAAGACCACAGCTTGCATTGTGTTTTGGTTTAGATCTGATAGAGATAATTATATTGACCATAATTCTAACAATTACCTTTCTAATAAAAAAACTCTCTCACTCTAGACAAAGGACCAGAATCTAAAAAATAATGAATATATGTATAACTGAATCACTTTGCTGTATACCTGAAACTAACACAACATTGTAAATCAACTATACTCCAATAAAAGTAAAATATTAAAAAAAGCAGTTGCAGATTATTCCACTATACTATTTTATAACTTATTTTACTTAAAAAAATCTCCTGTTGTTAGTGTTTAATTGCTTATATATTTATATTATAAACAACACTGACAAATATTGTTACATAAACTAATTTGCACATTAAAAAATAAACACAGGACAAGTTTTTTGTTTTTTAATTACAAAAACATTCATATATAAGTACAGCTCCTTTTGTTTATTTGTTTAAAACTTTCAAATAAGATTGAATCTGCTTGATATGGACCTTATAGTTATGGTAACTAAGGGAGAGATTTCAGAGAAAGGCTCTGCACTTTTTAAAAAATATCTCTCCCTCTTTTTTTTTTTTATTTGAAGTATTGTTGATTTACAATATTGTGTTAGTTTCAGGTGTACAGCAAAATGATTCAGATATGTATATATATAATTTTCAGGTTATTTTCTCTTTTTTTTGCACACACACACAGTGTATTTTATTTTTACAAGAGATAAATAGACTGACACCAAGCATTGTAAATGGATGACCACAACAAAAGCAACAATGATTGCAGTTACCAAACACGAAACACACTCATACGATGTCATGATATTGACATTCAGTCCAGTAATCCTCCACTGCAACAGCTCCTTTACTTTGCAGTGAAAATTGATTTGTATATTTTTTGCCTCTGAGTCCTTATGGGATTTTTTCTTTTATTCAAACAGAAAGTCACAAAAATTATAATCATCCTCATCAGTTCACTCAGTCCCATGTAATTAATTTCTTTTTTATCTTGATCTTTTGTTGGCACTTTTATAAATTCATCAGTTTTCCATTAGAGTTATGAAAAAGGTTATTTTCCGTTATAGGTTTTTACAAGATATTGAATATAGTTCCCTGTGTTATACAGTAAATCCTTGTTACTTATGTATTTAATGTATAGTTGTTTGTATCTGTTAATCCCATACCTCTAACTTGTCCCTCCTCACCCCCTCCCTTTCCCTTTTGTTAACCATAAGTTTGTTTTCTAGGTCTGTGAGTCTGTTTCTCTTTGATGTATAGATTCATTTGTATTATTTATCATTTATTATTTTATTTTATTATTATTATTTTTTTCTTGGCCACGCCACACGGCTTGTGGGATCTTAGTTCCCTGACCAGGGATCAAACCCCGGGCCCTCAGCAGTGAAAGTGTGGAGTCCTAACCACTGGACTGCCAGGGAATTCCCCATTTGTATTATTTTTTTAGATTCCATATATAAGTGATATCATATGATATTTGTCTTTCTCTGTCTGACTCACTTCACTTAATGTGATAATCTCTAGGTCCATCCATGTTGCTGCAAATGGCAATATTTTATTCTTTCTTATGGCTGAGTAATAGTCCACTGTACGTATATAGTACATCTTCTTAAACCAGTCCTCTGTTCATGGACACTTAGGTTGCTTCCATGTCTTGGCTATTGTAAATAGTGCTGCTGTGAACATTGGGGTGCATGTATCTTTTCAAATTAGTTTTCATCTTTTCTGGATATATGCCTGGGAGTGGGATTGCTGGATCATATGGTAGCTCTATTTTTAGGTTTTTAAGGAACCTTCATACTGTTTTCCACAGTGGCCACACCAATTTACATTCCCACCAACAGTGTAGTAGGGTTCCCTTTTCTCCACACCCTCTCCAGCACCTATTATTTGTACACTTTTCGATAATAGCCATTCTGACTGGTGTGAGGTGATACCTCATTGTGGTTTTGATGTTCATTTCTCTAATAATTAGGAATGTTGAGAATTTTTTTTCTTGTTCCTGTTGACCAGCTGTATATCTTCTTTGGAGAAATGTCTATTCAGGTCTTCTGACCATTTTTTGATTGGGTTGTTTGTCTTTTTTATATTGAGTTGTATGAGCTGTTTGTATATTTTGGAGATTAACTCCTTTTTGGTCAGATCATTTGCAAATATTATTCCATAGGTTGTCTTTTTCTTTTGTCATAGTTTCCTTTGCTGTGCAAAAGCTTTTAAGTTTGATTAGGCCCCATTTGTTTGTTTTTGCTTTTATTTCTTTTGCCTTGAGAGGTTGATCTAAGAAAACATTGCTACAGTTTATGTCTGAGAATGTTTTGCATGACTATGTTCTCTTCTAGGAGTTTCACAGTGTCAAGTCTTATGCTTAAGTCTTTAAACAATTTTGAATTTATTTTTGTGTATGGTGTGAGAGTGTATTCTAACTTCACTGATTTACATGTGGCTGTCCAGCTTTCCCAACACCACTTGCTGAAGAGATTGTCTTTTCTCCATTGTATATTCTTGCCTCCTTTGTTGTAGATTAATTGACCATAGGTGTGTGGGTTTATTTCTGGGCTCTCTATTCTGTTCCATTGATCCATACGTCTGTTTTTGTACCAATACCATACTGCTTTGATTACTGTAGCTTTGTAGTGTTATCTGAAGTCTGGGAGGGTTATGCTTCCAGCTTTGTTCTTTTTCTTCAGGATTGCTTTGGCAATTCTGGGTCTTTTGTGGCTCCATATAAGTTTTGGTATTATTTGTTCCAGTTCTGTGGGAAAAAGTCATTGGTATTTTGATAGGGATCACATTAAATCTGTAAATTGCTTTGGGTAGTATGGCCATTTTAGCAATACTAATTCTTCCAATCCAAGCGTATGTCTCCCTCTTTTTTAATAGGCCCAGGTCAAGTTTGGGTAGAGTGTGGCTGATGTAGCTGGCTCCAATACTTATTTTATAACATTCAGGCAGAAAGCAAGACCTCCTCAAGGTTAAAATGTCATGGTGGGAGGGGAGTTTTGGAGAGTAACAGATTCCGCTAGTTTTGTGTGTGTGTGTGTGTGTGTGTGTGTGTATGTGTTCACGCCAGTGTGAATACATCCATATGTGTACTGTTGTCTCAAGGGAGTATGAATGGCGAGTCAAGGTGCCAGAAGTGGTGTCAGATGTGACACAGAGAGATGAACCCTGTGCCAGTTTGGAGAAGGCATGAAGGTAAAGAAGGCATCATTTAAATTAAAGTCAAGGAAATCTACCTCAGGCTCCTGCTTGGTACCAGGCATTGTGCCAAGTGCTGTGAATGGTACAAGCTGCCTCTTGTAGCCCTTATAGTCCAGAAGGAACAGACTTAAACACATCATTTCCAGGGTTGTAAGTTTGGGGTGGACCCATCATTTCCCAGGGGAGGTAACAGTCAGAAAATGGAAGCTTACGTGAGGGGTAGTCAGGTAAAGAGTGATCCATGTGGAAGGAACAGCGTGTGCGAAGGCCCTGAGGCCAGAAAGAATGTGGCATGCTGTAAGAAGAGGCAGCTGCTCAGTGTGACTGGATGGTGGAATATGACAGAAGCCGGGTTGGTGTCTGGGCTGGGAAGACTGGATCCTGGGAGCCTTAGTAATAAAGAGCTTCAATTGTCCTAAGGCCCCAGGAGGCCACTGAAGCTTTTTAAGTAGAGGAATGACATGATCAAATTTATATTTGAGAAAAGACCTCTGGCTGGAGTGGGAAAAAAATTTGGATGGAGGCTAAACTTGGGGCTGAGAGACCAGCTAGGGGTATTGTAGCCATCCAGGAGAGAGGTGATGAAGGGAAAAAATACCAGTTGAGAATGAGTGGGAAGGAAGATAGCTTGGATATCAATGAGGAAGGTAGAAATAAATTAAAAATATTCGGGCAGTAGTGTTGGGATTGGATCTGAGGACTGAAAGAATCCATCTTTCCATCCATCCATCTATCTATCCATCTATCCATAAAACCAACATTTTTTATTGAACCTCTTCTGTGTGTCTGGGAAGGGGGTATTAAGGGTGGGGGATATAGCAGTGAGTGAAGCAGACATGGTGATCCCAGCCCTGATGGCGTTTACCTTCTGGAGAGAGACAGACTATAAACAGACAAATGTATGAAGCAACGTTAGCTGATGATGTGTGCTATGAAGAAAAATAAAGTTGAATAAAGGGATAGACAGTGAGATGTGGAATTTTAGACAGGGAAACGGGGAGGGATTTTTTTAAGAGTGTACCATTTTAGCACAGACCTGAATGTTGAGAGAGCAAGCCTTGCAGCCTTCTTAGGGAATCTCTTGACAGGCAGAAGGGACAGCACATGCAACGGCTCAGGGGCAGGATAGGGGCTTAGCCTGTGTGAGGAATAGCATGCAGGTCAGTACAAATAAACATGTGTGTTGATTGGTCTGGTCAGCTCTGTTACTAAGGGGTCACATCTTGAAGAATGGGTCTCCTTTCTCTGTGCTGGCAAAGGGAGGGACCTACTGGGCTTGCCTAGGTGACTGGGGAGTGGGCAGTCTCAGGAGATGGGTTCCCAGTCACCAGAGATTGTTGAGCCAAGGCAAGATAAGCATCTTTTTGACAAGGTCTGTGTTTGGTTAGAGCTGTGCTGTGTGTTTCAAGCATTCCACCAAAATCCACACAGGCAGAAAAGAAGGAATATGACAGTGCAGAAGAAGGAATCTGTGTTAGAATAATCACTTATGTTGTCCAGATCACCATCATATTTTCATGTTTTCTTTTTTTTTGGATATAGGAAAACGATTGATTAATAACATCTTTTATTAATGTTGACTAATATGAAATTTTCCTACTGGTTCTAATAGTTTTTCAGATCTTATTTTATTTATTGTTGTTGTTATTGGGAGGAATTTTTCCAGACATGTAATCACATTATTTGCAACTTAATAAAATTTTGCTTCCTCTTCCTTTCAAATTGGTAATTTTTTTTGTTTGTCTAATTAGATTAGCAAATGCTTCCTGAATAATGTTAAACTGTGGTGAAATCTCAGGTCATTCTTAACCTTATACTGACTTCAGTGGTAGTGCTCTAACCTTTCCCCCAAAGCGTAATGCTGGCTTTCTGTTTGACCTGTGGATCTCTTAAGAAAATTTCCCTCTATTCCTATTTTGTTAAGAGGTTTTTTTTAAAAGTCAGGAATAAATGTTGAAATTTAACAAGATTGGCATTTAAGAAGACATATGTTTCTTTTCTTTTGACTCTGTTAATGAGATGAATTATATTGATTGATTTCCTAAAATTGACCAATCTTTGCATTCCTAGTGTGAACCATGTGGTTGTGATCTCTGTTTGTTTTAATTAAAAAGCATTTTAAGTTACTTACCATCATTTAAAATAATGCTCCATGAAGAAGCAGTTGGTTTATCTTGTGGCTTAGAGTAATGCTGTCAGGATAGCTTTACTTCAGTTTGAGAAGTTGGAGCTAGAGTGATGAACAAATCATTCATTGGCCAGCATAACACTGTTGAATGCTTGATGTGTGCAAAACACTGCTGGATGGCCTCCAGTGCCTTCTTGTAACTTGGAGATCTTGTGATTCTATGCAGTGGTTCCATTAGTCAGGAATTGTTGTTATTGCAAGTGACAGAAACACAATTCAGTCTGGAATAAGCAGCATAGGGAATGTAATGGCTCACATAAATGGAAGGCCCAAGAGTAGATAGCTTCAGGCATGGCTGGACCCAGGGGCTCAGTGTTATTAGGTCTTGGTCTCATTCTTTTCTTCTCTTGGCTTTGCTTTTTTCTATATTGGCCTCATTCCCAGGAAGCCTTCCTCCACATGGTACCTCCCAGAAGCTCCAGGCTGACATTCTCCCACAGCTGTGGAGCGAGAGTTTATCATTGCCACTTGTTCTAGCAGGACTTCCCAAACAGACTAATATTTGTTCAGCTTGTCCATGCTCTCTTCTGGAACATGAGGGTGGGGAGATAGGGTCAGCCTCACCTGGACCCATGGACTGAGAGTGGGGAGGGGTGGTCCCCCAGTGGGAAGGCCAAATGCTGTTACCCATGGGCAGGGAATCAGATGCCGGGTAGCAGAAACACCTAATGTTCATGACATCTGGGCCAGTGATGCCCTTTCTTCTGTGGTCCTCACTATCTTTTTTTTTTTTTTTGGCGTTACGCGGGCCTCTCAGTGTTGTGGCCTCTCTCGTTGCGGAGCACAGGCTCTGGACGCACAGGCTCAGCGGCCATGGCTCACGGGCCCAGCTGCTCCGTGGCATGTGGGATCTTCCCGGACCGGGGCACGAACCTGTGTCCCCTGCATCGGCAGGCGGACTCTCAACCACTGCGCCACCAGGGAAGCCCCTCACTATCCTTTTTCACAGTTGAGAAGGGAGGCTGCCAGGCGCCGGGATTTCTCACCTGACCTGAGGGCCCACCAAGTCAGTGTCTGAATCATGATTCTAAGTTCCTACCTGAAGTTCTAGGCCTTACTTGCTGCACTGAATTATGCATAGAAATAGGAGTGGAGAGTCAAAGCTTTAGCTGGGCACCTTGCAATTTGGTTGTTAAATAAAGGATTTCCCTGGACTCACCCTCACCCCCAACCCCCTAGCCTAACACAATGGTCATCTTGGTGATTCTGTATTGTCCCCTTTTCATAATGAACTTAGGAGGTATACACTTTAAAGGGGTATCTTTAATAGGATATGAAATATTTTATGTGGAACATTTATAGTAGCAAAGTTTTAATTTGGCAAAATTTTGCCTGGTCTGATTTGCCATCTTATAACCTTTATTGAGTTATAAATATATATGGTGTGTGTGCCAACTTACGGGCAAAGCTCAGTGAGTTTCTACATATGTTTATTCGGATCGAGGTATAGCACTTATTCAAACTCCTCACTGTTCCCACCCTAGCTTCTTCCTGGCCCCCACATCCTTCCCTCCTTTCCCCTCCTCCCCAGAAGAACTGTGGCTTCCTCGCCATTGCCTGGCCTCAGGCTGCACCTGAGAACTCTTTCCTCGGTGCACATACCTGAGTCCAGGGACAAAGTTAGAAACCTGATCCTGGAGATTTGTGCTAGGAGCAGGGAAGTTACCATCCATGGAGGGGAAACAGCTGCCTGTAGAGCTCTCCTTGCCACAAATGACCACGTGCCCATTGTCTAATCCTGGTGCTGGCAGGGCCCCTTGCTGTCCTGCTCTTCCTTCACAGAGGAGGAAACTGAGGCCCCGAGAAAGAAGGGATTTGCCGAAGGTCATGGGTTGTGCAGATTGGAGGTCAGGTGGATGGTCCGTGGCTCTAGTCCAGCCGCCCACTGCCGTCCCTCCCATTCCGTGAATCCAGGTGGCTTAATTGTTGAAGTTGGTCTTGATTGTTTTTCTGGAAAATCTTGAAACTCTGTGAGGGATGGCATATGTAGTAGAAAGAATGTAGGCACTGGAGTCTGACATTTTTGGATTCAAATTCCTGCTCTGTGTTATGACTCTGGACAAGGATGTAACCTCCCTGAACCTCAGTGTCTTTATCTGTAAATGGGATAATATTAATACCAACCTCACAGGGTGGTTGTAAGGATGAAATGAGAAATGTAACTCATGCTCAGCACGCGGTCTGGCACAGGCTGTTTTTATATCTGAAAAGCCAGGTTATAGCATTTTGGGGAGGAGGGTGAGAAGTGACATAAAAGTGAGCTGAAAAAATCACAACCTCCTCGCAAATGTGAACACTTTAGCATAACTTGAACTTTACAATTCTAAATTAGTTTAGTAATTAATGATAGCATGGTATTTAAGAACACAAGCTCTGGAGATGGACTGCCTTGGTTCACATCCTGACTGTGCCACTGTGTAACTTTGGGTAGATTATTTAACCTCTCTGTGCTGGAGTTTCCTTGAATGTAAAATGAGGCTAATAATAGGCCCTACCTTCTAGGGTAGTTTGTTCATTATTTATTTATTGGGCTGCGTTGCGTCTTCGTTGCTGCACGTGGGCTTTCTCTAGTTGTGGTGAGCGAGGGCTACTCTTCATTGCGGTGTGCGGGCTTCTCATTGCGGTAGCTTCTCTTGTTGCAGAGCACGGGCTCTAGGCACGCGGGCTTCAGTAGTTGCAGCACACGGGCTTCAGTAGTTGTGGCTTGCGGGCTCATCCCCAGCATTGGCAGGCAGATTCTTAACCACTGCGCCACCAGGGAAGTCTCCTAGGGTAGTTCTTAGGATTAAGTGAGGTAATGTGTATAACACACTTCCTTAGCCCAGTGCCTTAGCTGATGTATAATAAATGTGGCTTATTATTGCCAACAAATTGACCTATATTTATTTCTCTGTGCCTTTTAAACATCTTGATGGAAGTTTGCCTTGATTTTTCACAGTCTGTACTCTCTTCATACTGGTGCTTCACTGAAAGTTGTCTCCCATGCCTGTTTCCCTCACATTTATGTTGGTGAGTGAATTTGGGAAGAGAAGACTGACCACTTGGGCAGCAGCATCCTCCAGAAGCTGCAGGAAGAGGTCGGCTCTTGGGGAAGTGTGAATGGGCCACTCTCCTGGACTGAGTGTTTTGTCTGCTGGGGACAATGGGTGGCTTTCACGGGTGACTCATCCTGCGGCAGCGGTGACCACAGCATGGGAAAAGCGGAATGGATTTCAAGTCCATGTGTGCCAAGACGGTGCCTCGGTCACTGCACAATGGCAGCTGGGGGACGGGGAGGGTTGATTTCTCCGAAGACCAAGGAGTCAGTTCAACCAGCAGTGGGTCAAATTGAGCAACTGAAAGGATGTAAGAAAATAAGAGGTAATATCTTGGCGGGCTTGGCCTTTTTATTTTGAAAAATGCTCCTTTCGGCTCTGAATTGGTCCCTTGAGCTGCAAGGAGCAGTGCCAGTTAACCCACATTTAATTAGAAACTGGTTTAGTGGACATTCTGTTTCTCCCCAGAGCATGTCCTGCATGTTGGACCCCTTCCAGGGGCTGGTACAGTAACGGCCATTTACACAGCCCTGGCTGTCTGGACGATGGAATCAGCTGGGTGAATGTACATCCCTCTCCTCCCACCTCTGCCAACACTCTCCTAATTGATTTTGCCAGGTCCGCGTAGAATGTGGACTTTCCCCTTTATTTTCCTAAGGATCCATCTCCTCTGCTTATCTTTGCCTACCTCTGCTGTTTGGGAAACACTTCAGCTCACGGTTAGATTTTTCAGTGGAAAAAACTTCAGTGGAAGTTTTTCCTCTCCTGAGTGAAATGATGTGGATTTCCTTTTGTCTGCTGACTTCCCTCTGTGTGTGTGTGTGCGCGTGCGTGCATATGTGTGTGTGTGTGTGTGTGTGTGTGTGTGTAAGCTTCCCTCCCTCCCTCCCCCAGGCCTCACTGTGTCTTGTTTCCGGGGCTGGGACCTGGCAGACAGCGATACAGAGACTCCCTTGTCCGCCTGGTTCCCACCAGCTGATGAGCAAGGTCATTTTCAAACTCCTGACACCTGCTTATCAAAACTGCCAGCTGCGCTCCACAAAGATGCCCTTCCCCCACACCAGGGAGAGGGGCGGTAAGAATAGACCAGGGAGGAGCCAAGAGCCAGGGAATGAAGGACACTATCCACCTGATGTTTAAGGCGTGGGTGGGCATTTTGTTGGACAACTGGACTCTGGAGGCCCTTGACTGATGTAAATGCCCCACCATAACGGTTGTGCTATGCATTGGAGAGTTCTTTTAAGTAGACAGGACAGTGTTTGCATGCACACCGTGTGATTTAATCTCCCCCTGCTGCTTTTTTCTTGCAAGCAACATTACTTTTTAGAAAGCAATTTTAGATTATCTGCCTGCCTCTTATTATTTGAAAGTGCTCTGATTACAGAGCCTCTGTAATCTGAGAGTACAGATTACATGTATCATAAAAATACATGAATTAGATTGGATGGTGGGATTTCAGTGGAGCTGAGAAATGACTGAAGGACAGTGTGTGTGTGAGCAGGTGTTCCTCTTTCCTTTCTGTGAATGTGGGTCCCCTCAGGGTCCTCCACAGGGATGGTCTGCTCTGTGAGCTTCCTGGTGGATCCTGGATATATCTTTATTTCATCTTTATTTTTTATAAATTTATTTATTTATGGCTGCATTGGGTCTTCGTTGCCGTGCACAGGCTTTCTTTAGTTGCAGTGAGTGGTGGCTTTTCTTGTTGCGGAGCACGGGTCCTAGGCATGTGGGTTTGAATATTTGTGGCACGCGGGCTTCAGTAGTTGTGGCACACAGGCTCAGTAGTTGTGGCTCGTGGGCTCTGGAGTGTGGGCTCAGTAGTTGTGGCGCATGGGCTTAGTTGCTCTGCAGCATGTGGGATCTTCCTGGATCAGGACTCGAACCCGTGTCCCCTGCATTGGCAGGCGGATTCTTAACCACTGTGCCACCAGGGAAGTCCCTAGAGTTTTCATCTTTTCCAGATATATGCACAGGAGTGGGATGGCTGGATCATATGGTAACTCTAGTTTTTTAAGGAACCTTCATACTGTTCTCCATAGTGGTTGCACCAATTTACATTCCCACCAACAGAGTAGGAGGGTTTGCTTTTCCCCACACTCTCTCCAGCATTTATTATTTGCAGACTTTTTTAAAAAACACTTTTTTTTTTATATTGGAGTATAGCCAATTAACAATGTCGTGATAGTTTCAGGTGCACAGCAAAGTGACTCAGCCATAATATACATGTATCCTTTCTCCCCCAGACTCCCCTCCCATCCAGGCTGCCACATAACATTGAACAGAATTCTCTGTGCTATACAGTAGGTCCTTGTTGGTTATCCATTTTAAATATAGCAGTGTGTACATGTTGATCCTAAACTCCCTAACTATCCCTTCCTCCCACCCTTCCCCACCCCCCCCGTAATAAGTTCGTTCTCTAAGTCTGTGAGTCTGTTTCTGTTTTGTAAATAAGTTCATTTGTATCATTTCTTTTCAGATTTGCATATAAGGGATATCATATGATATTTCTCTTTCTCTGTCTGACTTACTTCACTCAGTATGACAAACTCTAGGTCCATCCATGTTGCTGCAAATGGCATTATTTCATTCTTTTTAATGGCTGAGTAATATTCCATTGTATGTACATACCACATCTTTCTCCATTCTTCTGTCGATGGGCATTTAGGTTGCTTCCATGAGGGAGTCCTCGTCCATGCAGGACCCAGGACCAGTCTGTACTGACCCCTCTGCAGCATCACCCCTCCCACCTAACCAGATCCTGCTGCTTCTTTTTCCCCTCAGTCAAGTCAGAGGCTCTGCAAGCATTGGGAGAGATGATGGTGGAGCGAGACCCGTGATTGACAAAGTGCTTTCAAAACCTCATCCCCAGTAGAGCCCAGTCAGGGTTTGGGAGTGATTATCCTCTAGTACAGGTGAAGAGACCAAAGTCCGCAGTCACATGGTAGAGAAATAAATGACAGTGTTGGGGCACCTGCCGCCTTTGCTTTGGTTTAGATCTGGGTTTCTCAACCTCAGCACTACTGATATTTTGCGCAGGGTCATTCTTTGTTCTTGAGGGTTGTTCTGTGCATGGTGAAATGTTCAGCATCGTCTCTCACCTCTACCAACTAGATGCCAGCAGCATTTCCCCCTCCAAGTTGTGACAACCAAAAGTGTCTCTGCACATTGCCAGATGTCCTCTGGGGGGCAAAAGAGGAGCCATACATCTGCCTGCAGGTAGAATGGTGTTGAGAGCAACTCAGTATTAAACTTGAAATACTGCCATCAGTGAGTCTGAATGAGGAATCTCCAGGGAGTTCCCGGTTAGAGCAGAAAACCGTGAGATTCCTGTTTGAGATCATGTGCTCAGAGCCAGCATGTTCACATCAGTTTCCAGGTGGTTGAACTTTACAGCCTATTCCTAAAATGGTTTTGTTTTCATCAACTGTGCTAGTAAGTGTTTCTTCATTAGGCTGCATGCCTCCCTGCTTTATGAAATGGGATGCCCATCCCAGTTGCACCTTCCTACCTGGCTTTCCACGTTGCCGGCTTGCAGCTTCATCACGGCGCTTTGCACGCAGCAGTGTGCCTATAACCAGGGAGCAGGATGGAGACCTTTTCCCTTTATCTTAAGGGGTGCTAAATCCTGCTTTGAAATTTCCTTTTGGTCTCCTTTCTGGAAATCCTGTGTCACCTGTTACCACATTCCTCTTTTTCTCATTCATCTCTTCAAATTTTGCTGCTTCTAATCTGTTCTTCCTAAGTTTAATGGTGTGTGTGTAAATTAAGAGTGGGAGACAGTAAGTGAGGGCCCAAACATCTCTTCCTTGGAGTAAAGTATATTTTGTAAAATAGCCCGTATCCATCTCTCAACAGAACCCTCCCCTTTATTCAGGCCTTTTCGCAAACACTGGGGTCCTTTGTTCCGGATGGTTGGGAGTCAGGGCTCTGAGGGGGCAATTTACTGTGAATGAGGCCAAAGACAAGTGGGGCAACTTACACACCTAAAGCTGGCGAGTAAGATACACGTTGCAAATGGTCACAGTTCATCTTAAAAATCCTCCAAGCCGTGTATAAAGAAGAGCATGCGTGGTTCTTTGTATACAGCGACCTGTGCATTTAGATGTCAACGTACATAGTTATTCCACAGTGAGGAGTGCGTGTGCAAGTAGATTCCACTGTGATTTTTAATAATGTCAGAGAGTGTGGACAGAGGTGTGTGTCACTGAATCCTCAGCATCAGAGGCACAGTGTTGTGCTGCCCGTACGTTGGGCAAGGCAGCAGAGAGCCCCCGGGTTCAAGAGGCAGCTGGCTACCTGCGATTGGGTTCCTGCTCCACCACTTGCTGCCCTGTGATCTTGTTCAAGTCTGTGACCTTGCAGGGCCTCAGTTTCATCAACTGTAAAGTGGGGATGATGATAATTATACCAGAGCCTGACACAGAGTAAGAGCTCACAGAGTGTTAGCTGTCACGCTGCTGCTGCTTCTGATCCCTTCACTGCCATTGTCATTACATTATTATTATTACCAGTGACATGTGGTTGCTTTGAGAACTGAGTTTCCACTCCTGCGCCTCTTGGCTCGGGTGTTTCCTTTAAAGAGATGTGAAACCAGGTCCCATCTTCTTGACCCCAGCCCCCCCACCGCCCCATCACCGACATACCTGAGTTTCTCTTCTCTGTGCCTTCCTTACTCGCTTCTGCCCGCATCGTGACTCACTTGTTTCTTCATCTGCTCCAGTGACTTGACAGGCCCACAGGCAGCCCTGCACACCCTGGCCTGTGCAGAAGGATGACAGAAGGCAGCTGTGGCTCCGACCTCCCCAGAAACCCGCCCACCTCTGACCTCGCTGTCCTGGCTCCCAAACATGTGTCCCTGGCTGAGGGGTAGGGGGTTGAAGAGACGGCCCACAGAGGTCAGACAGCCTGAGAGGACTTTTAAACCACCTCTGGGTCCCTGGACAGTCAATGTTAGAATTGCTGGCAGGCTGGGGCACAGACCCCCAGCTTTATGGAACCCCATTTAATGGACTGTTTGTACTGGTTCTTGTGAAATATTTTGACTTAAAAGCTTATTCATGAGTGTTCCAGATGAAGTGAAAAATGAAAAAGTTAAGCAATATGTGAAAGGAACAAAATAAGCCAGACTTGTGAACTGGAGTCCCAAACCTAAATGCTTACAGGGCCAGTGCGAAAAGTGAAAGCATCAGCTTGGGGAGGTTCATTCCCTTTTCCAGGAACTCTTTCCCCTTCCTAGTTCCTGCTTCCTGTTGGGAATGCGGGCCCACTGTGGCCAGATCTGCCAGTTTCCCAAGAGAATCCAGAAATTGGGATTTTCAAGTAAAGTCTCAAAATTCTCCTGAGAGCCCTCCAGATTTTGACATGTTGGCAACTAACTGGAATTAAACAAGTAAACATGTCTATGGGCTGGAATTGAAGAGCCACCAGCTTACAGGGGACTTGAGAGATGCTGTGCTGGTGTCTTCGGGATTTACATATGAGGAAATGTAACCGAGGTCCAGAGAGAAGTGACTTGTCTGTGATCCCAGAACTGGATTTGAATCCAGATCTCTGGGGGTCCCCATTGCAGGCCTTTTCCTTCCAGTTCCATCCAGACTGTGCATTTCTGTTTGGCTTCCAAGAGGGCCATTGAGTGAAGCTTTACTGCAGGTGTCAGGGTCATGCAGACTCTGCTGAGGAGCTGGCAGAGTGGCCTCAGGAGGAAGGCACTCCCCATCTCGGCCGACACTCACTCATTCCCAGAAAAGGCTGCTCTTGGCAGAGCCACCTCCTCAGATTCAGCTCCTGAAAGTGCACAGGTGTAGTTTTACTGGGGTTTGATCTGTTCTAGGAAAGTAATACATCCAGTGTGGCTTGACAGAGAGTTTTCTGCCCAAGAATCTATACAGTTTAAAGGATTTTGGAGATCTCAGCCTGCACAAAGCTAGGCTAGGATAATTCCCCAGGTGTCAGGCCAATTCCTCCTTGTCCCTTGGCCAGCAAAGGCCAGGCCTCCCCTGGACTGTGGCGTCAAACCTCAGCTGCCCAGCAGAGCAGCCCTGCTGGGATAAGGTGATGAGAAATTCACCTTTGCTAAATGGTTGGTGTGGCCAAGTGGCCGTCTGATCAGGGGGCTCAGAAATGAGTGTTTCCTGTTATGCAGGAGGGGAGGGGAGGGGAGGGGAGCGCTCAAAGCTCATGTACTTGTGTGCTGCTCAGTCTGCTCGTAAAAGGAAGTTTTATTCTTGCAAGTTATTGCAGCTTGAACCCCAAACACCAAAGCCAATCTCTTGAAGGAAATTGATCAAGATCCAGGAGCAGCCGTCAGGCCCCGGGAGGGTAACTCATGAGCAGTAAGTTCCCGGAACACACCCGTACCTGGCCAGCTCGGAAGAGGCTAAGAGAGGAGGTACATGTGGAGGCGTGGGACGGGCGCTGCAGGCATGGCCTCTGCTTTCAAAACAACAATGTGTGTTACAGTCAGAGCATCCATCCCCTGTGAGCAGCCAGGCAATTTTAAAAACAGGAGGTTCTGCAGAAAACTGTGCTGGCTGGCTGTTTTCTTCCGGAAGGCCAAGTGGTCACTTTCTAAGACCAGTCTTGGAACAAACAGAATTGGTTCTAGCTCAGCCTCTGCAGGAGCCATGTGCCATGGCAGCGCTTTTGTGGCTGCCTTCCTTTCAGAAGTTTCTGAAACCAGTGCAATCTGTGGCTCTCAACAGCAGGAACAACTGGTTTTTCAGGCCATTGAGAAAGTCTGTGATTTATGCAGATAAAGTATGGTGTGATTGACCCCCCACGTCCAGCCCCTAAAGTTCCAGAACACACTGAGCATTCGTGTGAATCAGCAGTTGATTTATTAACTTTCTATAGATGAATCACATACATGCAGAAGAGCCTACAGATACCCGTGTGGCTCTCTGAACACACCTTTGCAATCAGCACCCAGATTAAGAAACACAGCACAACTGTTGCCAAGTGTTCCCTGTGGCCCCTCCACTGGGGGAACCACCATCCTGACTTCTAACTTAGTATAGATGGAATCGCTAGGGCGTTGGGTCAGTGGTTTTGAGCTTAAAGAGTCCTAAGCAAGTTGGTGCCGTAAAGCTGAGGGAAAAATCAGCCAGGGAGAGTTGTTCTCTGAAGGTCAGGAGAAAGATTGTTTTGGTGTTGAGGGTCTGGGAGCAGTGTTGGTTCATGGGCTGGGATGGAGATGCATTTGTGGGCTCCTCCTTGAGAGTACGGGGGCATGGAGAAATTGCGACTGTGTTGGGGGGCTGTCAGTGTCAGGCAGTACACTGACGTTAACGACTGTGTTGGCCGTGTGGTGTGTACCACTGCTACAGGACCATTTTCTTAAAGGTCTGATTGTTCAGGAAGTATTAGAAGCCTGTTGGGGGAGGAGTGGCGTCCTGAATCAGAGCCAGAGAGAAATGCCATGTGTCGGTACTGATAGAAATCTGATCATCCCCGGATGCCGCCTGTCAGCATGTGGGCTCCTGGGAGCTGTTTGCAGATGGCCTGGATGATGTCTGCTGACAATGGGGCCGGGAGGATGCAGCTCCGCCTAATGAGTTCCTTGTTTCTTGGTCGAAGGTGTGGGGTTTCTTCGAGGGAAGCCATGAGCCCCTTTGATGGTTTGTTTAAAAACAACCGAAATCTGTCTCATCGGTGTGGAGGTTCCATGTGCACTTCGCGCTGGTCCTTGACACCAACAGCTGGGAGCTCCCCTGGCAGGTGGACATAGCTGGGCTTCTTCATGATTCGCTCTCATGTTACTTGAATGTGTGGCTGGGGTGGGTTCTATATATACACTTGCTTTGTGTGGCTCAAGGGAGCAAGGAAAGTGGCAGATCCTATTAAAAATGGTTCCTGTTTATTCATTGTTCGTTCAACATTTATTAAGCGCCAACTGCATGCCAGGTGCTAGGGATGACTTTATTTACAGTCACTGATGTAATCGGCCTTTATGTATCCAGTGTTACAGGTAAGTTACTTATTGGTTTGAGGGCTGTATGTCGTGCATTGGTCTCTCCTGACATGTGCTTCTCATGTCCATACAAGAAATTTATCCCAAATGAGGTGATATATATAAAAGACTTTGTACACCGGAAGGTGTTTGGTAAGTAAGTCCGAGGAGTTATTTTTATTCCAGGGCCCACAGTCTTCTGTTTATATATCAAGTTACGGTATAGTGAGTAGGCCTTGTGCACTCTAAACGCTACTCTCCGCCTTTTATGTATTAGAGAATGGAGCCTCATGGAGGTGATGCCCTCGCTTCTTGAAGGACCTGGTTTGCAGCTCCAGATCTTTACCCTCAGCTGCTAGACAGGGTCAAGTAACATCCGGGGGCAGAGCTGATGGGACAGGAGGGACAGGCTGTCCAGCAGTTGGAATGCTGGACTTGACTGGAGGACTTCCCTGGGACTCTGTGATTCGTGTTGGGGTTTCCCTGTTGTGCAATATACAGTTTTCATTGGTAACTCTCCTTTAGTCCTTGTCATCCCATTTGACTGCGTGTGGGTGGGGACAGGTGACAGTCAGGTGGCAGGTGGGTTATGGCAGACACTTCCACAGTCGAAGTTAGCACTTGCCTCCGGGGGGGGCCCTCATTCTGCTCTGCTGCTTACCGACATTTTTATGATAATCAAGATTAAGTACTCAATAAATAGTCACTACTATACTCTTTAGTTATTCCTGGATGTTCCCATCTCCCAGATTCTGTGTGTATCATGTACGAGTGATCAGCAGAAACAGAGTCTCTTTTGCCCAGAGGTGTAGCTTAAAATTTTGGCCTTGTACAGTCTACATTTTAGGAAGGGTTGGGCTTTTTTGTGGATTTAAAAAAAACATTGTATAAAGAGAGGGATCCATTCCTTTTTGCACCCCAACTTATTTTAAGGACTGTTTGGATGGTGCTATTATTTAGGTATGTGATGAATCTCAGTTTGTTGGTCTGGCTGGATAAGACTGTGACATGTGGGGGGGCTGGCATGTGTGGGAGGCATTTACTTGAAAGGGGAGCTGGAGATTGAAGATGAGGCTGCCTTTCTTACATTTGAATAATCTGTTTATGGGCCTGACTTTGGCTAGAGAAAGAGGAAACATCAAGCATCACCTGTCTGAAGGTACAGGGAGCCCAACTGAAGGGGGAAGGACAGGAAGACCAGACTGGTAAATCCAGACAAGCCACCAAAGGATTCCAGGAAGGAAGCTCTGAGGGTATTGCCCTTTCCCTTGCCAAGTTTTTGTGTCATACAGATGTGGAAACGTTATCAGGGCAGATTCATTAGAAAATGAATTCACTGAAAAACTCATCAGTAAGTGGCCCCAGACTGTCGTTATCTCCCTGGGCTTTGTAGCCAGTTGTAGATGACAGGGACATTCTGCCGGTTTGGCCAGGGGCCCGTGTGTGTGGACCAAACACTTTCCCACAGGTTCCCACAACACTTTGTTGTGAGGGTTCTGTGGCCCTTATTGCATCTAGTCTTAGGAACAGGCGGTGGCTTCCCTCTCTGGATGAATGAACTTCTTGAGGGCAAGGACCAAGGAGGGTAGGGTTGGAAGTCAGAGTTATCGACTATACTAGTTTCCCATGGCTGCTGTAACACATTATTACAAACTTAATGGTTTTAAACAACAGACATTATTTTACAGTTCTAGAGACCTGAAGTCTAAAATCAGTCTCACTGAGCTAAGGTCAAGGTGTCAGTGGTCCTGGCTCCTTTCTGAAGGTTCTAGGGGAGAATCTGTTTCTTTGCCTTTTCCAGCTTCTAGAGGCTGCCTGCATTCCTTGGCCTGCAGCCCCCTTCCTTGCTTCACTCCAACCTCTGTTCCCATCATCACATCTCCTACTACTGATCTGCCCTTTAGTCTCCCTCTTATAGGGCCCCTTTTGATCACCTGTAATGTGATTGGGCCCACCCAGCTGATCCAGGATCATCTCCCCATCTCAAGATCCTTCACTAAATCCCATCCGCAAAGTCCCTTTTGCCATGTGAGGCAACATATTTGCAGGTTCTGGGAATTAAGAGGTGGACGTCTTTGAGGAGCCATTAATCGACCTGCCACATTGACACATCTCCTGAAGTGCTAAACTCACAGATCCGGGCTCTGCTACTCACTGTCTTGGTGATATTGGCATTACTTAATGTCTCTCAAGGAGTCTCCTCATCTAATGTGGGGATAATAATAGTACTTCCCTTCTTCTGAGACTTAATTGAAGTAATATATGTGAAGTGCTTAGAACAGTGCCTGGCATATGGTTAAGTGCATTTGGAGTATTATCTATTTACATTGTTACTATCTTATTCTTTGTAAGCACTCCAAGTGTTTGGATAAATGTTCCGTTTTCTAGTTTGGTTGTTCTGACTGTTGACATTTAAGAACAAAAAGTCTTGTCATCATAATATATATATTTCTAATTTAAGAATCTCACTTTGGGTTTTAAGATATAAGACAAGACTACAAGACTACTAACTCATCTTTTTCAGGGAAATATATACCATTTTTTTGTGGAATGATACATAAATAGTGCTGAAGGGTAGGAAGAGATTAATTTAGCACCTGAGTAATCCGATTGGCTACAGGTCAAGCCTTTTTTCGCTTTGCCATGCCCTTGGTGAGGCTTTGTCCTGATGTTCACATTGTGGCTGCTCATCTCCTGCCCTCAGGTCTGTGTTCCAGCAGGCGAGAAAGGAAGAGGGAGGGCCAGCACTGTATCAGGGAAGCAAAGTCTTTTGGGGATCCTCAGAAGATTTTTATCTAAATCTTTGGCCATAACTGAGGTGTCTGTCCTCCTGTAGCTGCAGGGAGATCTGGGAACGTGAGAATGTTTAATTGCAACCTAGAACACGTTGGGTTCTGTTAGTAAGAACAAAAGATGCATCAGTGTCTGCCATGATTCCCTAGAGAAACTCTGGCTGATGCTGGTCCCCAAGGAGATCTGAATAAGAATGGCTGCATGTTTATTACCACATTGTTTGTAACAGAAAAAAACTGTAAAGACCAAATATCCATCAGCAGGACAATGCACAAATAAATGGCTATTATATCCATATAATCAAGTACTCTAGAGTAGTTATAACCTGCATATATTAACATGGATAAACCTTAAAAATATAAAATATCAAATAGAAAAGTACAGAAGGTTAAGTATAGCATGATATGATGCCACTCATATAAAGCTTACATAAGAAACACTGTTGTTTATAGTTACACAGTACAATGAAAATAGGTGAAAATACAAATGGGAGTGATTAGTGTCATGTTCAGGAGGCAGGAAGTGGGGAGAAGTGGAATCAGGGAGGATGTACAGTGAGCATCAGTTGTTACCTATAATCAGGATTCAGGTTTTGTGGGGCCTGCTGCATATATAATCTTGGGGGGGTCCTTTTAAGAAAAAAGAGGGCCCCACCCTGGCTTTACTATAAATCTGCCTCTAACTAGCCATTGCAAGTGTGTATGTGATATACTGAGAAGTCATTTCTAAAGTCATGTGGGCAGCTCTTTGTAGATGAGTAACTGTAGCATTCACAGTCAAAACAGCTAATGTTTTTTGAACCCTTTCCATAGGCCAGGCACTGGGCTAAAGATTTGGTGGGATTTTTTTCACTGACTCCTTATAACCAGCTTATGATACAGGTACTGCTTATTAGTCTCCTCTTATGGCCAAGGAAGCAGAGGCTCAGAAAGGTTAAGTCATTTTGCCCAAGGCCACACAGAGAGTGTATGGCAGACTTGGGGTTCAAACTCATGGAGAGAACGGGACTTGTCTCCTATGGATTAAGCATTACCACATGTAGTGATCTCTTCATTATTGTTTACGTGCATGTTATGTGCTCTTCAGTAAAGGCTTGTTATTTTTATGAACTGGAGGAAGGGCAACACAACCTGAAAATATTCTTTCCATTATATGGAGGTTGTTTTTGGAATTAGACAATATGTTCTTTAGTGGTATTTCTCAAAGTAATTAGTTTGATGAATAGATAAGAATAAGTTAAATGTCTTTGATTAAAAGACTTTTGATTTGAGAAAAACTTTTCAGAATCCTTGTTGCATTTAATCTGTCAGCTGAGCTAATATAAAGCTCCAGTTGTAAATAACAAGAAGTCAGTCCTGATGACTTCCTAGTGATAGAACTCAGCGAGGTTCTCCCTGTATGGAGGCCCCAGGACAACATGCTTAAATGGGTAGGTGGGTCTGTTTCATGGTATCTTACTAAGGACAGGACTCTTTATGTGCCCATGGGTGTATGCACATGGACATGGCTTCCTCTGGATCCCAAAATGACCAATTCCACAATGGAGAGAGAGGATGAAGCCAGGCCAGGTTTGAATTGGCCCGTCCTCGAAACAGTGTAAGTTAAAAGCCAAATCAAGAAAACCGAAATGGCTGGCTGCCGGCTTTCTTCTGGAGTTTGGCAAAGATGGATGGCTCGAGGAATGCTCTGTGAGGTCCCTGCGCTGCGGGACTTGGCCTGGGGGCTTGGCTGTGGCTCCCCCAGTGGACGGCTAAGATCATGAAGGAGCTCACAGCACCCTCAGGGCCCTGGATGTGGACCTTGCTCCCTGGAGCCCTGTAGCAACTAAAGCAGTGAAGTGAACCAGGTAGAGCCAGTGTTGCTCTTGGCTGCAGGGAGAGAAAGAAAAAAAGACAGGGTGACCGGAAAGAGAAGGAGCCAAGCCACCTTCTTGGTCACATTTAATGAACGTTAATATTTGTAAATATTGAGCAGTATCTGTCACCAAGTAACAGCCTTGCCAAATGATTGAGTGGAGGGCCTCCTTCTGTTTGATCTCACTGGTTAGGGGTTTCTTTGTGCAGAGTGTTTGGCTCCTTTTCTTTTGTGTGGTTCTATGGGTTGAATAGAGGGGTGGTTGTTTTTCAATTGTCTTTGTGCAGGCTGACTGTAAAAATTTGGCACTGGAAAGTAAGCAGCAGTTTGTGATGTGATCGGTTTGGTGTTTACATAAATAACTTGAGAACCTTAAAAATAAAACTGTACATCATACATCGTAGACTCAGGACATCAATGGTAATTAAGTCTCGCCCACTTCATTTTGCAAATGAGGAAACAGGCCAGGAGAGCCTGCATGCAACGTTGCTTACAGCTGTATACAAGTTCATAAGGAGTATGCCTTTTTGCAATGTGAAGGCTTTACAAGTTCCTGCTGAAGCATCTCCAGGAATCCTAAGTTGGAACATGGGGCCCCTGGAAGAGTGAAAATGTAAAACCCTTTGGGTTTCCTGCTAATTACAGGGGGAATGACAGGGCAGTGGGGTAGGTGTGCGGGGGGAACCCTGGGATCATTTACCCCACCCCGGCCTCTGTCTCCTGCTGGGGCCTCTCATATTACTCCCAGTCTGTCCCTCTCGGTTGAGCAGGGCAGAGTCACACGTGGATGTGGAAAAAGCCCCCACAAACAGCTCTGAGTTCCTGTGACCACCTGCCAGGGGGAGGCTCCTTGTAGAGCCAGCCCTGTTTGTGGAGAGGCTGCTAGACCCCACTCTCCCTGATCCTGCTTGCTCAGACAAGCCTGCCGCTAAGCCGTCAGAGGGGCAGAGTTTGTTTTTAGCATTCCCTGCTCACCGTGAAAGCTGCTCTTTCTCTTGGTAGCAGCCCCTTCCAAGAAGCCGGTGCCCTCAGGCTGGTTCTCTTACAGCCCATGGACTGGGCAGAAATGACCAAACATGGACCCTGCCCTGAAGGAACTCCCAATAGTGTACATGGATGGATAGGTTAGAAGTCCGTACTGAGAGCTGGGGGATCGAGGTCCGCAGGGGTCAGGAGGGCTTCTTAGAAAGGGTGGCAGTGGGGCTGACTCAGCTGCTCAGAGAGAGCAAGCCTCATAGGCCTGGATAGTGTTAACGGGGGAGGGGTCTCTCCTGTAGGGCTGGAGGCCTGGTGTGAGGACGCTGGGGTGCGGCTCCCAGGAAGCAGGTCTGGGGTAGGTGGTGTGGGGACGGGTGTAGTGGTTAGAGGGCCTACTAAATTGTACTTTTTTAATCTTGGATTTTGTTTTATAAGAGCTGTGGAACCTTTCAAAGCTTTGAAATGGGATGCAGGGATGAGGAGGGAATGAGTGGATTTGAGATTTAACAGCTTCTTGCTGTTGCAGTGTGCAGAGGGAGCTAAGACAGGGCACCGGCTTGGGGCGGAAAGGGTCTGAGCAAAATAAATGCAGAAATGAGGGAGAGGGAGGGGGTCTCTGTGGACTCCGGGGGTGGGCGGGGCAGAGTGGGTGTAGGGGAAGTGATGATGCCCTTCATTGAGAGTCTCTTCCTTAACTAGGGAGCCCCAGTTTCTACATCTACTCGATGGGGATACGGAACAATGATGAGGACTAAAGAGCTCTCGTGGGCCTGTACCTAGAGGGTACTGGGCCCTGTCTTCCTCTCCTCTTCTCCATGGAGACTCACCCAGCCTGTGCCTCGTGCCCCAGGGCCTGGCCCCTTGCTAGCTCAGCTGATGAATTACTTCTCATCAGGTGTGGGACTTAATGATCGGTGAGTTAATATGTTACCCAGTCCTGATAACCTATTTACATTTTAAACAGAAGTCCTCAGTGCTCTTAGGTCAGCCCTGAAAGTTTCATGAGAGTTTTACTAGAAAACCTTTAAGTGTCCAATTTTAGCTTTAACTTCTATTTTTTTAGATTTCTTTCTATTGGAATTTCAAATTGAGACTGGGTTAAAAAAAAAAAAAAAGTAGGAAATTTTACTCTTTTTGCCCCCTAGTGGCAGACTCCTAAACACCTCTTTTCAATTCCAACCACTTTGGAATTTATTGATTCAAAAAATAATTATTGAGTGCCTCTTATGTGCTAGTGCCACGAAGATCCTCACTGTTTGATCTTATCATGGCCATTCAGTAAGCTCCTAAAGGAGCAGCAGAACATATAAAGTAAGTTAAAATGCCTGGAAGGTTTTGTTTTTAATTTTTAGCATTTAGCATTACTCTTTGATATAGTAAATATCCTGAGGTATGAAAACCCGAGGCTGAGAATTGATGCTTTGTGCACCAGCCATAGTTCCTGCTACATATCTTATTTTCTTCTATTATCCTGGATTCAGCAGAATGTAGGAAGTATTTAAGATGTATAGATCGTTATAGGTCTAATGAGAAAAATATTAAAAGATTACCCATCCACATGAATGCTAGTATCTTGAGACAAGACATGTAATAATGGAAAGATGTGAACTCTTCTGTGAAATTAATGGGGCTGTTCAAGCTCCATTACCTTTCTGGCAAGTAATTTTAGAGAAATATTTCCATTCTCCACAAAGTGGGCTCTTCTGAAAAAACTGAACATGTTGACAAATGGACCTCAGTTCTCTGTGAGTTATTATTTTAATGGCTGAGTGGAAGCAGGAGAATGCCCAGCACTATGCCTGATGCAACATCACTCCAGAAACACACCTGCCAGCTTTCTGGTACTAGAGCTTGCTTTCTGACCATGTTTTTGTCTGTTTGTTGTTTTGGGCTTTACATTTTTATATGGAAATTTTGCCCAAGTTCCATAACAAAGCTTTGTTATATTTTTAAAACAGCATCTGATAATCATAATAACTATGAAGATAACACACGTTTATATTGTGTTTTATAACCTGTAATGTGCTTTTATTCATGAACACTGAGTCTTTTAATGAGATATGAGAATTTTCCTTTCTGGAGGAGGACAGTGAGGCTCAGGCAGGTTAAGCAACTTGTCCAAAGTCACAGAGTTAGTTACCTGCCTCTAGGCAGAGTCTTCTGCTCTTAGGGCTGGTGCTATTTAAGCTGTGTGAGAGAGCAAATCATTGTTCTCAGGAGGCTGCTGTACGGCTTAAGTGTAGAGTGATGTTTTTGGTGGAAATGTGCAGAAATTATTATCCTATTGTAGGTTTTGACAAGCCTCCTTGAGCAGGTGTTTATGCCATGTTGACTTGGTGAACGAGCAGACTGTGCAGCTGGACCCTGCCACAGAAGCCACAGGGATTGACAGAGGGCCTGGCACTGAGCAGCTGATGCCCAGGGATCTCTGTTCTCCTCTGTGCTGTGTACTGAGGCTGGCATCTGAGGATGTAGTCCAGTACAGAGGTGTCCTCTCTCGAGAACTGGGACTTTGCCAACTGTCCTGTACCTGTCTCCTCCCCAATTATTAGAGAAGGGTGACATGGAGTTACAGCCACTTGATCCAGGGAATACAGTTCTTCATCTCCCACCCTGTGGGGCCAGTTCTGTGTTGTTAGGTCACAGCCATTGCATGTGGCTGGGACAGACAGAAGGGACTCTACTTGACAGTCATGTCATGTTGATATAGCAGGTGTTGGTTGAGAGGATCCAGATGCTGGAGGCCACATGACCTTCTTTCCAGTTCACCAGTGTGCCATACTCCCTACCACAGTGCCTTTGCACACACTGTCCTGTTTGCCTGGGATGCTTTTCCCCCTGTTATTCTTCAGGTCTTGCACAAAGGTCTACTTTTCTCTGAAAACCTTCCTTAACCCTTGTACAAATATATACTTAGTCTGGGTAAAATATCTATTTAACTCATTTATGAGAGAACTAGAAGGATGAGGAAAAGAAAGCTTGTTCAAGGAAGTATCCAGGAAGATATATATGATATATATGTGTGTGTGTGTGTGCCTGTGAATGTGTATATACGTATATATACACATACATATACTCTCTTGTATGTGTGTATATATACATATATGCATATATATGCATGTGTGTGTATATATATATACATATATATTCATAGAAAATTGTGAAGGAAAGAATGTTGGGATAAGACTGAAAATTTAGATATAAAGCTAGTTAAGGCTCTACAGGAAAATAACACTATAACCTTTGGAATTTTTTTTTTATACCTGGCAGAAATTATTTACAACTAACCGGTCTTTTACAAGTTATCATCCTAAATTTACAGAGTCTGGGACCTAATCGAAAGCAGATAGTAAGTCAAAATTACCTTCCCTGCAGGCAGGTTCTGACTGTAGATGACGTTGAAAAGGCATGCTTTATTTCCTGCTGTTGGTTTTGTTTTTTTTTTTAACGGCATTATGTCCTGAGTGCCTAGCACAGTGCCTGGCACAAAGTGGAAACAAGTGACTATTAGTTGAATGAATGAATGGGGAGAAGGGGTTCCTCAGGCAGGCCCAGGGCTGGGTGTTTCATACAGGACAGAGAACGCTGTCCATTAGAGGCTGAGCCTCCACCGTCCCGCTGGAAGAGTTTGGGGTCAGAATGCAGGCTGTGTGCAGACCTAGGGGAGGCTAGGTAGCAGAGCACTTACCAAATAGGGTTTGGGGCAATAAAAGACAACATGTCAGGAATCCAGCAGTGAGAATGGGGTCGTCAGAACCAGGGAGAGCTCAATGATTAGGACGAAGGAGGGAAGGGAAGGAACTGGTACTTCTGGCATCACCTACAATGTGTGATTCATTGAGGGGGCTTTTAATCCAAATGATCTGTCCCATGTTTACCCTCCCCTGGCCTATTAGGTGGTTTTCTTTTTCTTCTACAAAGAGGCCCGAGCATCACTGAAGGAGCCATGAAGTCAGATGCACTTGGATTTGCATTTAGGCTCTGCCGCTCATGAGTTATGCAGGCCTTAGGAAGTTAGTGCCCCTCCCTCAGCCTGTTTCCTCATCGGAACATTGGAATGTAATCTGGGCAGATACCAAAGCCTCCAACACTGCAGACTTCAGGTTTTGCTGCATCCAGAGGTTCAAAGTCCATTAGTTCTACTCTTTACTGTGTCTCTCAAAGAAGACTCAAGGGGGATCCATTTTATACCCAAGAGCAGCACTCCTGAGCAACTCCTCTCTCTTCTCCTCATTCCTTTCAGTCCCCAGCTCACCTGGCCTTGCAGGCATCCTAAGACCTCTCTCCTCCCTTCCTTAGACTCCCCCTAAGTTCTCTCCCTATTCGCTCTGCTCCAGAAGATTTTTCTCTTCTCCCGAACCCCTGGTATTCCCTTTTCTCTCCATATCCTGCTTCTTTCCTCCCTGATTCACTCAGTTTGCATAGTAGAGACTGATGAACTCAGACCACATAATGGGGGGAAGATGGCAGATGGGGCCAAGTCCTTCCTTAGCCAGTGGACAAGAAGCTGCGTAGCCTCAGGTTTTAAGCAGTTCTTGCCCTTTATTCAGGAGGAAGAGCAACTCAGAGTGTGGTCACGAGGATTCACCTGAAGTGGTCTATGTCCAGTTTCTGACAGTTGGTAGACCTCCAGTAAATGGCAGCTCCCATTATTGTTACAGAGAAGGAAGCTCAGCGGGGACATTCCCACAGCTGTGAGTGATGAGCTGGGGTTGGAGTTCAGCCGGGTTGGCTCTGGTGCATAGTCTGAGCGAGCACAAAACCCAGAGGGTTAGAACTCACCCACGAGGTCAGGGTTGTTCCTACGGAGGAGAGCGGAGGTGGTGCTAAGGATGGAGACCGAGGTCATGGGGGGACCCAGGTGAGGGAGCAGCCCGGCAGGAAGCGGTGTTCTAGTCTTGAGGTGGGGGTCTCATCCCAAGGTTCCAAGATTCTAGAACAGGCCATCCAGAGTCATCTGGGTGTGAGCCAGGATCGACCTGTCGCCTCTGCCACCGGGATCTCACTGTCCCTAAGAGCAGACCTGCTGGGAATTTCTGGGAGGAATCAGGCAGCTTTGACTCAGGGAGTCTGTCTGTGAAGTTTACAGTCTGGTCAAATCTTAGGATGGAAATTGGGTGGTGCTGTGGGCCACCTGCAGACACTGGGTCAAGTTCCACAGGGGTCACTTTTAGGTGACATTCAGGTGCTCCAGCAAAAAAAACAAGTGAGGAGTGGAAGGAAATTCTCTATGACCTTGTTCTTTCGCTCAGCTCTTCTCCTTTTAGGAAAGGAAGCGTTGTTGTTTGCAGTTCAGATTAATTACAAAGAAAAGGAAAGGAAAGAAGAGAAAATAAAAAAGGGAAAAAAGAGCTATGTAGGGTTTTTGAGACTTGTCTCCAGCCAGCAGAACCGGGGCCTTCCTGGAGAGGGCTCCTCTGCTGAGGTTTTCTCACACTGGCCAGCAGAGGGCACACTTCACTCACATACTGTGCTGACTTTCTCTTGCGGAGTCAGGAATCCTGCTCTCTCGGAAAAGATTCACTTCGAGCTGTTTCTGATTAACTCTGAGTTCTCAAGGAGGGGACTTTCCCCTTTTAGAGCTGTAACGTCTGTGCTATTATTATTATTATTATTATTATTTTTGCGGTACACGGGCCTCTTACTGTTGTGGCCTCTCCCGTTGCAGAGCACAGGCTCAGCGGCCATGGCTCACGGGCCCAGCCGCTCCGGGGCATGTGGGATCTTTCCAGACCGGGGCACGAACCTGTGTCCTCTGCATCGGCAGGCGGACTCTCAACCACTGCGCCACCACGGAAGCCCTGTGCTATTATTTTAACATCTATCTACTGTTGTCTGAGTGTCCAAAGACTCCTAAGAGGGAGATGCAGTCTCAGAGCTCCTTAGAGCACAGGTTCAGACAGAAACAGGGCCAGATGGGCACAAAGAGTTGTGTAAACACAAATTAATAAATACTTGGCTCCAGATGAGCCTTGCTTGTCAATCTCATGATCTTCACACCTCCATGGTCCCGGCCCTTCCTCCCATTGGTACAAAAATGATAGAGATGATTACAGAAACCAGAGCATTCACGGGCCAGTCCTGGGAGGAAACAACATTGGGACATGCAGACCATTGTGCTTTCCATGGGGACATTTTAATTACTTCCCGTGGATTTTTTGTTTTTCCCCATCACACTTTTAATCCTATTGATGTGATTAATAATAATGTTACATAACATTTATCGTGCTCTAACAGGCACTGTGCTAAGGGCTCTTATAAGCATCCACTTGTTTAACCCTCTTAAAATCCCAGGAGGAGGGGAAACTGCTGGGGCTTCCGAGGGCTTTGTGGGGGTCAGACACTTGCTGAGTGTCACTTAGCTTGCGAGGGAGGATCCAGATTTGACCGTGCACAGGTGTTGCCCAGACCTGTCCATCCCCCATCTGTTGAGTCCCAATTATATCCCCATATGGTGCAGACACAAGACACAGTGCATCTGTGGCTAATTTTAGTTTTGAATGTGTTATTATTTGAATATTTGAAAGAAAGAAAGGAAGAGAGAGAAAGAAAGAGGGAGGGAGGGAGGAAGGAGAGAGAGGCAGCCTTCAGAGAGCATACATCTGAGAGTGGAGACCCTCAGGAGTCCTGAGTTCCACCAGGATGGAGATGTAGGGGTGGGGGGAGGATGGTGGGTCTAGTTCCTCCCCCTCCTTCCCTTCAACTAGAGCAATTCTGCTTCTCCCAGGCTTATGTCTTAGGTTTTGAGTATAATCAGGTTTGACTCATGGGTTCTGCTGCTGAAAGAACAAGCAAAACCTCTGGTGTAGCAGCTAGTACCTAAGAGCACGCCCCGGGGCGTTATCCACTCGCATCCCAGGGTCCCTTCCTCTTCCAGCTCCCTTTCCAGTGGCTCTTACCCCCTGCCTCCCTCCTGTGCCTCACACTTCCTTCCCTGGCTCCTGCTCAGCCCTCTCATTGCCAGCAGCTCAGCTCATCTCTGGTACAGACGGGGGAGAGGCTAGGAGGGTGAGCCCTGGCGTCAAAGCTCGGCTTCCCCACCTGCTGGCATACTGTGTCCGCTCCCTGTGCCCCAGGCTCTTCATCTGTGAGCTGGAATGTTAAGAGAACCTGCCCATCATGTTGCTGTGCCGTTTGCATGAGGCGATGGTTTTAAACATCACCTGGCCCAGGTATAAGAATTCACTATCCCTGGGCCATTGTGGTGATGATTATTAATATTATGACAGCCATCGCCACCCTATTTTTCTCTTTCATTTTCCTCCCAGTGTTCTCAAGAGAGTTCATCCTCTCTTCAGCCTCCACTTCTTCCTCACCCATTCACTTCTCCCAAGAGCTTGGCCAGCCAGCTGCTACCCCCACTGCTGCCCTGAAACAGTGTCCCAGGTTGTCGGCCATCTCCTGACAGCCAGCCCTACCTCCTGATTCCTGGACGGCACTCCACTTTCTGAGTCAACAAGCCTGAGCCGGCATCTTCTTTGAGGAAGTTTGGGTACCATTGGCCATTTTGCAAATGAGCAGCTTCAGAGAGAGGCTGAATGGCGGGATGTGCACAGAGCTCAGAGTTTGTGTTACAGACACAGACAGGAAGGGGAACCTTGGACTCCTGTTTCACCGTTCCTTCCCAAGCTGGAATGGGTTCTAGAAAGCTGACAGCTAAATTGCCAGGGGATGTAGAAGGCGGCAGGTCCATTATTGTTTTCGGTGAGTGAAGAGATTTCCTTCAGGGAGAAGACAATAAAAAGGAAGGAACCGCGGCTGCACGCAGCACCACAGGTGACTCTCGGGCTCTAGGCGGAGGGAAAGAAGCCAGGCGTAAAAGGCGACTTGCCGCAGGATCCCACTTATGTGACATTTTGGAAAAGGCAAAATTATAGGAACAGAAGAGAGGTCAATGGTTGCCAGGAACTGGGGTGGGGAGGAGGGTTAGACTACAAAGGGGCTGCATGAGGGACTTTGGGGGGTGATGGAGCAGCTCTGTGTCGACTGTGGTGGTGGGCATACACCTGTGAGTGTTTGTCAGAACCAAAGAGTGAATTTGTATGTAAAAGTGTATTTTTAGAAATGAGTTAATAAAGTGAAATACAGGCTGCAGAGCAGGAAGACAGAACATGCTGTCATCACCCTCCAGCAGGTTGGTCTGATCCCGTTCTACTGATGTGGAAGCTGAGGCTCAGGTCCCTGGGAAACGGACGGAAGATTTCTTTCTTTTTTCTTCTTTCTCTTCACCTTGGCCCCTCCAGGCCCCAGGTGCTGTTCTAGGAGCTGAGGATGAAGTCCTCAGCCAGATGGGTTGGTTTCCACCCTCACAGAGCTCACGGTCCAGAATTCTGGGAAACAAATATGGAATAAGTTAGTCTAAGTAAGGGTGGCATGGAAGGGAGGGTCAGGGAAGCGCTGCCTTGAGGAAGTGACAGCCAAGCCCAGGCCTGGGGGCCTGTAGGAGGTGAGGAAGCCCCACCATCTCCCACTGTGAGGCCTGGAGCAGAGAGGGTATAATGGGGAGGGGAGAGGGTGAGCTGTGGCCAGCGGCCGCTGACTCGGGGGAGGTTAAGGGTAGCAGGCCTCTTTAAGCAAATGAGAATTCATCCTGAGGGCCCTGGGAAGCCTTTGCAGGTTGAGGCAGGACCAATCCCAGATCTGTCCATCTCCAAAGACCAGGCCTGGTCCACACCCTGCACTTCCTGCCTTGCTGCTGGGCCTCAGGGTGGCAGGGCCGCCTCCAGTTTGTGTGTGTTTCTTTTACTGTTAATCCACTCTGCTGGTGATTCACGCATCCCTCACAGACTCCAGCGCCCAGATACAGTCTGTTAATAAGTTGCGTCTGGCAGAACTGCAGAGGTTATAACTGCACAGTACTTAATAGCTGATGTTCTGAGCACGCCTCGGGAAACCAGCAATACCTTTCGTCCCTTGCTTTTGTTTCCCACTTGCTGACCCAGATCTGTGGTCATCTTGGTCACTCACTCGGTTACCTGTTAAGGGTCTTCACCCCTCTGCCCACTTGCTTGCAAGTTCCTGGTTTGCAGGGTTCCGTCTCACCAGCACCTGGTACCTGGGAGTGCTCAGGAAACATTTGTGAAATGAAGGAGGCAGGAGGCAGGCGACTGTTCTCAGCTGTGTCATCACTCCTCCTCTCAGAACCTCGGTTTCCTTGTCTGTCTTTACAAAGTGCCTGGCCCCGAGCTCTCGCTGCCCACCCTGTATGTCAGTGAAACGTGCCTGGAGACCAGACAAGGGGACAGAGACCCATCCGGAGCTCCTGGGAGCAGGCACACGTCATGTCGTCAGAGGACCATGTGGTTTGGGGCAGCATGTGCTGTTCTTCCCCACGGCGATGGTACCAGAGCAGCAGCAGTGCTTTTCAAGATGCGTGTCTATTTTAATTTAAATTCATGTATCTGTGTTAGAAGATTTCCTTATGTTTCTTTGTTTTTCTTTGGAAGCGTTCCATAGGCCAGTGTTGAAATAATTACCATCCTTTGCTCCAAAAGAAATATAATTTCCCATAACATTTTGAATTTCCAGGATCCGGAAGGAGAACTAATGTTGCTTCTGCTGATAGCAGGTGTGTGTGTAGCGGAGAGGGAGGATTGGTCATTACGGGGCCACTGAGGAGTCTTGAAGGATCGCTTTCCACTGTGGAAGGCCAGGCTCACCTCTGTGTTTTCTTTTCCTCCCTCCTCAATTCCACTCTGAGAGCCAAACTAATCCAAAATATTATCCTTTCCTCCATGGGCCCTTCAAGTTTCAAAATCTATGAAAGTCTAGGGGGAGAATATTCACTTGGTTATAGTTCAATGCTGGCAGTTAAAAATGAACTTCATAAAACTAAAGAAGGAAAATATACAAAGGGATTTTTAAAAAAAGTTCTACCACTATCAATGTTATAGTGTTTTCCTTACAGTATTTTTTTAAACATATGAGTTTATTCATTATGTAACTTTATACCACACTTTTTAATTTAATCTTTTAATATAAGCATTTCCTCATGACATTGGCAAATTGGAAATCACAGTTACAGGGCTCATCCCCTCCCTTCCCACCTGTAACGTACTCAGCCACCCAACTTACACATCGTGTGTCCATCCAGCTCACCTACTGTCCATACATCATGGATTGAGGGCCTCCTCTGTGAGGACAAGCTTAGGTTCTAGGAAAATAGTAATCCCTGAGGCAGCCAGCGTCCCTGCCCAGAGGGAGTTGTCATTATACAGTGGAGTTGAGCAGAAATAAACAGAGGAAGATACCAGAGAGTGGGGTCTGTGGGCAAAGTATATGGGGCTGCAGTGGTGGTCCAGTCTCTTGTGGCTGTCCTGCATCATGGAAGAGTACCCATATCACGGGGACTGGATTTAAACACAGAATTGGGAGTTTTCCTATGGAAAAGGCACCTCAGTAGGTGCTCAAGGCTTGGACCCTCCCATGTAGGCTTAACTGAAGGGCTGTATGTTAAATGCGTGCAGGTTGGTTGGTGTTGAACTGGGATAGTCAGTCTGAGAAAGGGGCACTGAATTTGACCCGGCTTGCTGAGCCCACAGAGGAGGGCCGGGCTGCGAATGCAGGGTTCTCTGCCACTGGAAGTTAGGTGGTTACTTGGAACATCCCAGGCCACTGTTGGGGGCAGAGTGAATTTTAGAGGGGCTGCCTTCCACAGACCACATGACCTCGAGCCAACTCTTACTTTTCCAGTCTCTAACTGAGGGGGGTAGAGTAGCTGGTTCTCTGAGGATCCTTCCAGCTCTTATCTATTTGAATGTTAGGCACATTATCTGAAAACAGACACTGTAAAATTACCAGATTTGAAACAATACTGGGTTATGAATCCTGGTGAAACACATGGGTAGTTTTTTTGTTTGTTTCTTTCCTAACAGCTAGTTCTTTTGGTGAATTGCTGAGGAAGCTGTGAGGGACCCAAGACTTGCCTCTGTGCCAGCCATGCTATTTCTTGGTGGCACCTACCTATAGCTCTGGCCATCTGGTTTGCAAGGAAGCTTTGTACATTTTCTACTGGTGATGGGAAGTGAACTCACTGCCACGGATTTCATGCTCCAAAGGCTGGAATGGCACATTAAGGAAGATTTACCCTTGGTTTACCTCCCAGTGTGAACTTGTGAGCAGGCCATAGTTTAAACAACACATGAGTATCAACAGCTGTGGGGAAAACCAGCTGTGTGGATGTCAGCGTGAGTTTCCAAGACACTGATTAGATGTCTCAGTCCAGAATTTCGTTTTAATGCTAATGTCTCATCTCCAGAGTAAGACACACACCAGTGTATTTCCCTGGGAAGATAGGGAGGGATGATGACAGGCATTGCTCTTTGGTTACTGTGCTAGTGTGACTTACCCTTCTGTTCGTCAGGCGTCTGCGGGGTCAGCGTTTGTGCGGCATGGTGGGGGCTTGGCGATGAGTCATCTCAAAGCTAGAAAGCCATGCATCACCCTCCATAGAAAACGCTGGCAGGCATACAGCTTCGCAAGCAGGCAGCCACGGGTTATGTGAATGTTGGGTTGAGCACTGCAGTGCGGGGGGCAAGAGTGCTGCAGCCCAACTGATGTGGTTTGAAGCCCGGCAGCATTGATGCTTCCTGGCTGTGTGATCTGAGGCAAGTTACTTGAGCTCTCTGAGCCTCCGTTTCCCCATCTATAAATCTGAACAATAATTGAGTGTTGTCAGCATTAAATAGGAGATCACGTGTTAGGTTCTTCTCACGAGAATAATGACTTCTGTTGGAGGTGGTGGTGGACTGGCATGGTGTCACGTTCGTAACGCCTAACATATGCTGTGTTCATCAAGTGACAGGCCCACCATACGTACATGACAGACACTGTTCTTAGCTCTCCTAAATACATTAGCTCAGCTAGACAATGTGAGCATTCATGTTAACTCAGGTGGGTGCTATTATTATCATTTTATTGATGAGCAAACTGAGAGAGTTAAGTAACTTGCCTGAAGTCACAGAGCTGGTGAGTGGTGGATGTGGAATTTGAACCCAGGCAGCTGGCTGTAGCGTCCTTGTTCTTAACCACTACTCTGTACAGTCTCACTGAAATAATAGCTACTCAGAGAGCTTCCTGTAGGTCAGGAAACATTCCAAGCACTTTCTATAGATTGACTAATTTAACCCTCACAACAAACCATCTGAAGTGGTTGCTGTTATTCTCCCCATTTTATAGATGAGGAAACTGAGGCACCTAGAAAGGGGTGAGAATGTGAATGGAGTTCACATCTCATTAGCTATGTGATTTAAGACAGGGAAGCTGATGTCTCAAGCCTCAGGGTTGCTGCGAGGTAACAGGTGACTGATGACAAGCACTGCCTGCAGACCTGGCTATGGTGAGACCTTCTCTGGAGGGTGGCTCTTTAATTATTAGTGAGAGGGCCTTGCTTATGGACCCCAGCTTTGTTCCTTGTCTTGAGCTGCTCCTGGTAGCTGGGACGAGGCCAAGAGCTCTTGGCTTCTTGGGGAAAGAGGTCTTTGAGGAGATGTCTTCACCCCCAGCGTGGCTGCTGTGGTACCAGGGCATAGCTTGACCCCTACCCCAGTTTCTGTGTCTGGCCTCGAAGGTGACAGTTCTGCCCCTGGGGAAGCGAATACACGGAACCTGTCCCAGCCATTTGGGGGCAAATCGTCTAATAAGCCTGAGTCTCAGTTTCCTTAGCCGCAAAACGGAGTGAGCGTGGGATCAAAGCTTGTGACTAAAAGCACCAAATCCAGAAAATGTATATTTGCACAATGTGGAATAAGCAAGTCTGGCCACTATTTTACATACTGAACATGTGGAACTTTGCAAAGCACTTTCTCAGCAGCCAGTTCCTATTGTTGGCTGTTTGAGCTGTGCCTCGTTTCTGCCTCTGAAACAACACTGGGAGCTGTGTTCTGGTCGTTTAGCCCATGTTCATGGGATTTTTTTTTTTTTTTTTGTCAAATTAATTATTGTAAGCATGAAGTTCTGGGTCATTTTAAGTTTCTTGGATAATGCTGCCTATTTGCTGCCAAATTATCCTGTGGGAACGTTATTCCAATTTATACATTCACAATTGTGAAGCAAAATGTCTGCTTCTCCTCATTCTTGCCCACACTGGGTATGACCATGTAAAATTTGCCAACTTGAGAGGCAAACGTGCTGCTTATTTAAATTTCCATTTTGCTAGTTACTAAGGAGGGTAAACATTTTTTGGTTGTTTATTGGCTGTTTGGATTTCTTCTTTGGTGAACTGTCTATGTTATGGCAAAACATTTCAGCTTTCTTTTATTAAAAAAGCTATTTTCTGGGGACTTCCCTGGCGGTCCAGTGGTTGGGACTCCGAGCTTCCACTGCAGAGGGCATGGGTTCAATCCCTGGTTGGGGAACTGGGATCCCGCATGCCACATGGCCAAAAAAAAAAGCTATTTTTTAAAAAAAAAAAATTTATTTAATTTATTTTTGGCTGTGTTGGGTCTTCGTTTCTGCACACAGGCTTTCTCTAGTTGCGGCAAGCGGGGGCTACTCTTCGTTGCAGTACGCGGGCTTCTCATTGCAATGGCTTCTCTTGTTGTGGAGCACAGGCTCTAGAGCGCAGGCTCAGTAGTTGTGGTCCACGGGCTTCATTGCTCTGCGACAAGTGGGATCTTCCCAGACCATGGGTTGAACCCGTGTTCCCTGCATTGGCAGACGGATTCTTAACCACTGCGCCACCAGAGAAGTCCAAAAAAGCTATTTTATGATGACAAAATTTATTTTATACATACCGTAAAAGTTCAGATAGTGTAGAGAGTGTAACATGACAAGTGCAGGTTCCCTGGATCAGTCCTAACCCTGAGAAATCACCACTGCTGACAGTGTGGACCTTATTTTTTTCAGAATTTTCTAGAAATTTTTGAATGCCACCATTTCACCTTAAAGATTTCGGAAGGTTCGTACATGGCTTTTGTATCATAAAAGGTGTTTTGCTGAGTGGCATTTTTCTTGAGTAAAGTTAGCATGTTTATTTTGATGAATCGATATTTTCAGAGAAGCCATGTGGCCTAGAAGGAAGGGTACTGAATTTGGGGGCCCCACCGACCACTATCATGTCTCCCTGGGCTCAGCTGGGTGCGTGTGATCTGTTGGCCTTGTCCAGCCCTCGGGTCAGTGCCTCTGTGCTACCGACAGGAGTGCTTTCTGTTTTGAATGTCAGGCTGCTGAGCTGTAAAGGCAGCAGCAAGAGGATGAGGGCTCCTGATCTTCTGCCAGCACCAGCATTGAACCAGTGCATGGTGACAATAGTTAATAATAGCCATTAATAACAGCCAGCATTTCTCCTTTTTTTCTTTTTTTCTTTTTTTTGTGAGTGTCAATACTTCATTTTGGTGTGAAGACGGGAAGCTGGAAAATATACTGTATTTAAAATTTTCTTGGTTCCCCCTCACATTGTGGAAACCCCTTCCCCCCAGAGCTAATCTGTTCAAACTCAAATACTTAAAAATTACAGCAGCAAAACAAAAGCACAGAAAAAAGAAAACCAGATGGAGAAGGTAGCCAGGCTAGTAGTGTCACTCGGTGTGGACGACTGAGGTGCTGAACAGGAGCTTCTGGTTTTTTCTTGTCTTTCCTCCTTTCTCTTCAGAGAGGGGATCGAAGTAGCTAGTGTGTCTACTTAGACCTCACAACTCTATAAAGTGCGAAATCCGATATGATCCCTGTTTTTCATACCTAAGACATGGGTTCCTAGAGACCAGATCATTTGCTTAGGGTGCGCAGCTAGCGAGTGCCAGGGCCAGAACTCATACGTAGCCCTGCCAGGCACTGAGGCCCCGTGAGTGGTTAACCTCCCACTCTGCAGTTATGCAGAGCCTCTTGAATCCCGTCTCCCTGCCGGCCTTTATACACATTAGTCTGGTCCAAATGTATCCAGGGACCTGGGGAACCCCCAATAGGTTCTCAGTTTTGTAAAGTCTTGAGCAAGTTGGAAGCAGGTGAAAAGATGAATTCAGAGGCTGCATCCCTGAGTCAGGGTTCTGGAGCGAGGTGGGGAGAGCATCTTTGTCTGGGTGACAATGTGCGGTTGCCATGGCAGCAGCTATGGCAACGCGATGCAAGTGGCAGCCCTGTTCCCACTGGAGCCCAGCTGGTAAGCTGGAAGACGAGGTGCCCAGGAGAATGGGTTGGGGGCTTGCTCTGCCCTATGCTTCAGACGGACCATGTTTGATAGAAATACTTAATAAATAGCACATAACTGATCAATGTGGTTAATTTTTCTCTCCCAGTTTATGGCTCTTGTGGATTAGGTGGCCAGAAAATCCTTACACGAGTTGGCAGGACTCAGGGGCTGAGAGCAGGCATCCTGGAATCAGGCTATCTGGTCCAGACCTCTAGTAACTATGGGGCATTTCCAAGTCTAACTTCTCAGTGCCTCAACCTTCTCTTCTGTTATTGCCATTATTTCTCAGGGTCCCCATGAAAATGAAATGAATTAATCCACATAAAAAGGCACAGCACCATTATTATTACTAAATTAGTAATAATAGTTCCCTCTCTTACTCAGAATTCTCTTACTCTGAGGAATTCTCTTACTCAGAATTATCCCCTCTTATCCGGAATTTTGGGGGTGGCTTGCTCTTTGTCATAGTGATGAAATAATCTCACTTTGAACGGTGCCCTTGGCATTACCTTTCCTTTTCCTGCACGTATGCTATTACGAGTCTGATGTGGTCCCAACCCGCACCACCATATTTCACTGACAGTTTGGGAATAAACATGTTTTTATGTGTGGCCCCAGTCACTGCCAAAAACAGCATTTATGGAGTTTCTAATTACCTTGGAGACTGTGGTAGGTCCTGTATCAGAGAGTCAATAAACTGTTTTAAGCGATGCTGGCTAATTTAAGAATTTTGGGTGTTTTTGGAGTTAGAATCAACAGAACATTTGTAAGAAATGCCCATTTCTGAGGACTCATTTTTAAGGTTGTGATCTTCAATTTGGAGGTGTTGGGCCACCTATATACTGATTTATTAGCTTCTGATCAATATATTATTGAAAAAAGTGTGAAGACTTTCTTCTGCTCCTCTCTGGGCCAAAAGCTCTCATGGAGCCCCTGTCTGAGGGGAACTGGGAAAATAAGGTGTCTGTAAATATAATTTTTGAGTTAGAGCTTTCTAAGATTTGAAAAACATGAATTTATCTCCCTCCCTTTTGTTTCTTGTTTGTGTATGGTTTGCCAGAACAATTCAAAAGGCTTTTCTTAAGACAAAAATTGGAAAGATAGTTCAAGGTGATTTTTTAAACATGCCTTCTAAGGGTTGTTTATTTGATCCAAATCCATTTAAAACATTAAGAAAACTCAGCCATTAAATTTTTTAAACTAAAGCTATACTTTTACCAAAGTATAACGTGCACACAGTAAAGTGTACCAAATAGTCTGCATGGATTTTTATTTGCAGACGTAGAGAAACTAATAAATAAGACTAACCTCTGACTTATTATTAAAGTCCAGTTGCATTTCATGTAAAGAGGAGCCAACCCTGTAACACTGGCTCTGAATCTGGTGCTAGTAAGCATTTTAGTTTCCATCTCCTTTCCTCTGTTGTCACTGCTTCTGCAATGGTTTTAACATCTGCTTCTCTGTTCATGTTCTCTGGGGCCTGACTGCCTGGGTTTGCATCCTGGCTCTACACCTACTAGTTGTGTGATTTTGGACAAGTCAGTTAACCCCTCTGAGCTTCAGTTTCCTTATCTGTCAAGTGAAATAATAAAAGTACCTACTTATAAAATTGTTTTGAGGATTAAATGAGTTAATGTTTATTAAGCACTTAGAACGGTGTCTGGCACGTAATAAGCATTTTTTTTTAAGTGAACCCTTAAAAATATCATCTCAATGACCGAGAGATTGAGGATTGTGCTTGTCCATAAGGCAAAGGCCAATGGTGCTGATAAATTGATGACCGTGACTTGATTCCACATCCCTGGAGTTGAGGGGCCAGTGGCTCTCATCAGTGGACAGCTCCAGTTTCTCATTTCAGACAAGGGGGGTGCTCTCAGTGTTGGCTTATGGGAAGGTAGAGCACGTACAAGGAGTCCTGGTTAGAAAAACACACTCGGTAAAGAACAGTCTCTCCCCAGGCAAAACTTTAGAAAAACAACAATCTGCTGCTCCTTGATTAAAGGGTAGAAAACTAATTATCCTTTCCGGAGGGACGTGAGGCTGCTCTCTGCCGGGCTGTGACCTGGAGGTGCAGGATGTGGATTTCCTTAGGATGTAATGAAGCCTTTCCCATTGAAAATGTGCCATAATTTAGATGGATGCAGGCAGGAAGAGGGAGAATGATCCCCTTGCTTTTAAAAGCAACCCCTAAACACTTTAGAAACATCATTTGCAGGTCAGTACTTTGAGAATATGAAAAAATAATTTTCTTAAATTGGATTTGCAAAAGACCTCTGTTACAAAGCATCCCTTCAGAAATATTCTGTAAGTTCTTCTAATTAGACCAGCTTATAATTAGCTTGAATATTTGAAATTCGGTGCTGCCAATGAGAAGTCATCCATGAACTGATAACGTGGATCAGAATGCCAATGAGGAGTAACTGGGAAACATGTTATTTCTGTGCTGAATGAATGCCAAGTAGTATTAATTCTAGTTTCTTTAGTCAAAGGAGGAGACTGAAACATTCCATCTTGGGATAATTTGTGTATGCGTTTTCTCACTGTCTTCCGTACCATCCTGTTAGGGATGGGAAGCTCCTGTTGACCTGTACTGTTTGGCTGGAGATGTCAAGAAAGTTCAAAAAAGTCTTCCAGATATTTATTGAGCATCTACCGTGTGCCAGGTGTCCAGAGGTTGGGAACGAGGCATTAAAAAGACAGAAGTGCCTGCCCTCAGGGAGCTCCCATTTTAGTGGCTCAGCGGACTAGGCAGTACCTAAGATCCTTGTCAACTTACATTTTCTATGAACAATGCTTCTAGATAATCTGTAGACATATCCCTCTCAGCTCTCGTCCTCCAGATCCACTCACTTGCTCTTATCAAGTCACCAGGGACCTCTGCTTTGCCAAATTCAGTGGGCATTTCTCCTTCCCCTACTTAGTGACATAGTAGAGCACCCCCTCCTCTAAACACTTTCTTCGCCGGCCTCCAGGATGCCTCCTCTCACTTCGTCAGGGCTCCTCTTCTGTCTAAAGGCTGATGACTCTTGAACACAATCTCCGGTTTCTTAAATCCACCTGCAGACTCCACATCTCCGTTTGGAGATCCATACCAGTGCACATGTGGCATTTCAAACGTCGTATGTGTGATATTGATTTTTGTCCCCAAATCTGCTGCTCTGGTAAGTCTTCTCCACCCTGCCAGCTGCTCACACTAAAATTCTTAGAGCATCCTTTACTTCTCTTTTATTTTACCTTCTGTATCCAATCCACCAGCAAATCCCATTACCCTACCTTCAAATATGTACATAACTCCACCACTGCTCACCACCTCCGCTGCCACCATCTTGGTCCAAGTCCCTCCTGTCCCTCAACTGGCCACCCTCACCTCCTCCCTGCCCTTTGTCTTGTTCCTTCAGCTGTTTACCCCATGCAGCGTTGAGAACAGTCCTTTTAAAAGTTAGACCATGTTTCTTCTCTGCTCAGAATCCTTCTGTGGTCTCCTATCTCATTCAGACTAAAATCCAGAGACCTTGCGATAATCTGTAAGACCTTTGCCATCTGGTTCCTGCTCCCTCCGTGACTTTCTCTGCTCTTTGCTCCCACTCCAGCTGTATTACCCTTGCTTCCCCTCAGCTGTGCCCCAGGAACTTTGCATATGCTGTCTTGTCCACCTAAGACATTCTCCCCCCTCTTCTGGGTTCTGTTCAAACATCACTTTCTTGGAGAAGCCTGCCCTGAGCACTCCATATGAAATAGCAGCTACTCCCACTGTCCGTGTTCTCCTACCCTCCATAGGTTTTCTCCGTAGAATTTATCAACTCCTGACATAAGCTTCCAAAGAACAGGGACTGTGTTTTTCTCTGTAGTATCCCTTATGCCTACAACAATGCCTGGCACATAGTAGATACTGGGCAAATATTTAGAGCTAACATTTATTAAGTGCTCATTGTGAGCCAGGTAGCATGCAAAGCACTTTACTCCTCATGGCGACCCTATGAAGTCTAAGTCTCATCACGTCTATTTTAAGTTGGAAACTGAGACTTGAGGAAGTTCCCTAAGTTGCCCAAGTTTACATGGTGGACTTGGGCTTGAACCAGGGTCTTGGAGGCTGCAGAGCCCATGCTCTGACCACCTTGTGTTCCTGCTGTCTCTTTTTGGTAGCCTTACATTGTTCTAAAAAGGTTTATGGTAGCTGCTTAACACATGGAAATGTGAATGAACAACATGTGGACTTGAAACGTGGAAATAAATGGGAGCCTTGGTGTATTTGGCATGGTGGGATGGTGTCTCTTAGAATGTTTGGAGTTTTAGTTTGCTGGGAGCAGTTATGGCATTTTGTAGGTACTTTTTGCTGGATAAGGAGATAGCAAGTGAACCTTAGGGGGGTTAGGAAGGTGAAAATCACATATAATCCAAAGTGCTCTTAAATGCCCTGGGGAAGGTATCACGTTGGAGCCTGACCTGCCCTTAACGACCAGTGTTCCTGCCAGTTCTGTTCATTTGGACAGTTCTGGCCTGAGGAGCCGGCTGGAATTTGAAGATCTTTTGTCCAGAAAGTGCCTATCGTGATCCAGCTTAGCCTGAGAGAGGCCTGGGGGAGGAGGGAAGACTGCGATGGGGGCAGATCCACAGCCCCGTGCCAGGCTTCCCTGGGGGTCCATATCCAGTGCACAGAAGGCCACACAAGATGCCTTCAACTATGGAACTTCTCTCTCTCTCTCTCTCTCCCCCTTAAGTGCATGTGGTTGTATTCATGTTTTGTCAGTGTGTATATAAGGCTATTCTGTGATACTGTTGACCACAGAACTCCTGATGGCAAGCATTCATTCTCCAGCTATTTTTTTTTTTTTTTTTTTGCAGTACGCGGGCCTCTCACTGTTGTGGCCTCTCCCGTTGTGGAGCACAGGCTCCGGATGTGCAGGCTCAGCGGCCATGGCTCACGGGCCCAGCCGCTCCGCGGCATGTGGGATATTCCCGGACTGGGACACAAACCCGTGTCCCCTGTATCGGCAGGTGGACTCTCAACCACTGGGCCACCAGGGAAGCCCTCTCCAGCTATTTAATAAGATCCACGGGACTTCTCTGGTGGCGCAGTGGTTAGGACTCTGAGCTCCCAATGCGGGGGGCCCAGGTTAGATCTCTGGTCAGGGAACTAGATCCCACATGCATGCCTCAAATAAGAGTTCACATGCTTCAACCAAGGAGCTGGCGAGCCGCAACTAAGGAGCCCTCAAGCTGCAACTAAGGAGCACACCTGCTGCAACTAAGGAGCATACCTGCCGCAACCAAGACCCGGCACAACCAAATAAATAAAATAAATAGGGTTTCCCTGGTTGCGCAGTGGTTGAGAGTCCACCTGCCAATGCAGGGGACACGGGTTCGTGCCCCGGTCTGGGAAGATCCCACATGCCGCGGAGCGGCTGGGTCTGTGAGCCATGGCCGCTGAGCCTGCGCGTCCGGAGCCTGTGCTCCGCAACGGGAGAGGCCACAACAGTGAGAGGCCCGCGTACCGCAAAATAAATAAATAAACAAACAAATAAATATAAATAAAATAAATATAAATAAGATCCTACTAAGTGCAGGGAGTGTAGAGACAGTAGTGAATCCAAATCACATAGTCCCTGGCCTTCCAACCCATCACCCAGAAGGAGGATAATTCTTTTTTTTGTTTTGTTTTCCGTGGCACGCGGGGCTCCCACTGCCATGGCCTCTCCTGTTGCGTAGCACAGGCTCCGGATGCACAGGCTCAGCGGCCACGGCTCACGGGCCCAGCCGCTCCGCGGCACGTGGGATCCTCCCGGACCGGGGCACGAACCCATGCCCCCTGCATCAGCAGGCGGACTCTCAACCACTGCGCCACCAGGGAAGCCCGAGGATAATTCTTAAAGTGCACCTTTTGTGTACCCAGCACTAAGAGCTTTACGTATGTTGGAAATTCCCTGGCGGTCCAGTGGTTAAGACTCTGTACTTCCACTGCAGGGGGCACGGGTTTGATTCCTGGTTGGGGAACTAAGATCCCGCATGCCGCATGATGTGGCCAAAAAAAAAAAAAAAAAAAAAAAGAGCTTTACATATGTTAACTCACTTAATCCTCACAACAGCGCTGTAAGGGAATCCTGTTATTACCTCCATTTTACAGAAGGGGGAAGTAGGAACAGAGAGTTCAAGTCACTTGTCCAGTGTCACACAGCTGGTGAATGGCAGAGCTGGCTCCGACGTCTGTGCTCTTAACCGATGTGCCCAACTGCCCCTTTATGGCACCACCTGAGAATCCCTGAAATTTACCGATGGGAGTTCTTCTTCTGGAAGATTGTATCTGTGAAAAGTTCTAAAGATAAAAGCTTTGCAGGAAACTCAAGTGTAAAAAGAAACACAGCAGAATGGCTTGTGAGATGGGAGCAGAAGATGGAACGGGTGTTGCTGCAGAATATCTGAGCACAGAGACCTGGCTGGGGGTGGAGAGTGGGAGGAAGCACAGAAAACCAGAGGCTGTGGGAATTTTTATCATTGTTGAATGATTCACGTAAATATGTGTCTCAGAAACAGGGACTTATAGGGCTGATTTCTCACAGTACTGATAAAACTTCACATCTAAGCTATTTTTTGTCAATTCCTAAGCTACACAGAATGCTCTCCTGGCTTCTACTTACATAATTCCCTTTTCTGGAATAGTTAATAGCATTTTACTTTGCATTATTATTTCATGAGAATTTTTTCCATGAGATATATATCCTTTATTTTGCCTGAAAATATCTTTACCCTCACTTTTTAAAAAATTGTGGTAAACTACACATAACATAGTATTTACGATTTTAAGTGTATAACAATTCAGTGGCATTAAGTATGTTCACAATGTTGTGCATCCATCACCATTATCTAGTTCCAGAACCTTTTTTATCACCCCAAAAGGAAACTGTGCCCCCATTAAATCGTCATTCCCCATTCGCTGTCTTCCCCTCGCTCCTGGCCACCACGCGTCCACTTTCTGTCTCTGTGGATTTGCCTATGCTGGGTGTTTCATGTAAATGGAATCATACAGTATGTGGCCTTTTGTGTCTGGCGTCTTTCACTTTGCATAATGTTTTCAAGGTTGTTGCATGCTGTAGCATGTATCAGTACTTTATTCTTTTTTGTGGTTGAATAATATTCCATTTTATGCATATATCACATTTTGTTTATCCATTTTCATTCATCCTTTGATGAAATTTTATACCTTTTCAATATGGTTACTAGAGGATCGGCTAGGGAACTACAAATATAATAATTTCATGGGTTTAAAAAAATCACTTCAATCTCTCTTTTTAGTTAATTTTGGAATTAGTTTGGTTAGAGCAGTTTTCCATTATTTAGCAACAGATCATAGACATTTGTTTGGGATATGCTCCATTTGGGGAAGAATTTCATTTGTTGCTCCATTCAAGTAGCAATGTGACCTGAAGATCATCTCCACTGGTTTTTCTAGAGACTACATCTCTAAAGCCTTTGTGAAATATTTTGCTCTTTTGAATGTTTTTGAATTCAGATGGGTACAAAAATCATTTTGGAGAATGTCTCACTTTTCCTGTGGGTCTCAACTTACACATTTTGGTCACTAACTGCTGAGAGAGAGTGGTGGATTTTCAAAGTCTGAGGCTCTTTGAAACTGCATGCTCTGTTTTTCTGTAACTGTGCTGTCCAATACGGTAGACACATGCCACCTGTCACTGCTGAGAACTTGAAACACTGCTAGTGCCAATTAAGATGTGCTGCAAGGGTGAAATAGTGGATTTTGAAGACTTAGTACAAAAAATGTAAAATATCTCTAATTCTTTTTTCTGTTGATTACATGTTGAACTGATAATATCTGGATATATTGGGTGAAGTAAACTATATTATTAAAATTAAATGGGACTTCCCTCGTGGTGCAGCGGTTAAGAATCCACCTGCCAATGCAGGGGATGTGGGTTCGAGCCCTGGTCCGGGAAGATCCCACATGCTGTGGAGCAACTAAGCCCATGCGCCACAACTACTGGGCCTGCGCTCTAGAGCTTCTGAGCCACAACTGCTGAGCCCACATGCCACAACTACTGAATCCCATGCACCCTAGAGCCCGTGCGCCACAACTACTGAGCCCACACACTGCAACTACTGAGGCCCGCACGCTCTAGGGCTTGCGTGCCGCAACTACTGAGCCTGCGTGCCACAACTACTGAGCCTGCATGCCACAGCTTCTAAAGCCTGTGTGCCTAGAGCCTGTGCTCCGCAACAAGAGGAGCCACCACAATGAGAAGCCCGCGCACCACAACGAAGAGTAGTCCCTGCTTGCCGCAACTAGAGAAAGCCCGCGTGCAGCAATGAGGACCCAATGCAGCCAAAAAATAAAAATAAAAAATAAATTAAAAAAAAATTTAAAAAAACAAACAAAAAAATAAAGTTAAACTTACCTGCCTTTTTTCTTACCATTTTAATGTGACTCATAGAAATTTTAAATTACATACGTTGCTCATGTGCTATTTCTATTGAACAGTGAACACTGTTCTAAAAATAACTGGCAGATGGGTGGAAAATGGAAGAGAAATCTGAACAGACTTGACCTCTGTGCCTTAAGCATCTTGAAAGTGCCCCATGAGAGAAGCTGCAGTGGGTCTGGATGGCTCCAGGAGCCGCCCGGGTCTCTGCCTTCACTCTGGACCCCCTCGGCTGTCTTCTCTTTTCTCTAGCCAGACAGATCTTTCTAAAGGCAAATCTCATCATGTCACTCCCCACTTTATAATTTCAGTGGCGCCCCATTACCCCCAACCCCAGCCTTTAAGCCTCTGCCCTGGCCACCTGTTCAGCCTCATCTCATGCCTCTTTACCTCCTTCCCTGCCTGTCAAGGCCTTTTTATAAACATTATTATAATTTCCATTTTATGCACAATATGTTTCCATAGTAATGATTTAAAAATACATGATGTAGAAGATAATGTCCACATTTATGCTCCCTACCCCCAACCCCAGCTACATAATCAGTCACTGTCAACAGTTGGGCGTGTGCTCTTCCAGGGACCTCACTCTGCGCACACGTAGCTGATTCTGTACGCGCATGTGCGCGTGCGTTTGTGTGTGTGTGTGTGTGTGTGTGTGTGTGTGTGTATGTGTACCTAAATGAGTTTACATGTTGTGTCTAATTTCACATAATGAATTTTAAGGTCTCTGCTGGTGAGGATGTTAGTATACCTCATTATTTTTTAATGGATGCCTGGTATTTTATTGTATAGCTTTGCTATGATTTATTCCTGTTTATTACTGTTTTTAGTTATAAAATATTTCACCCATATAGCAAAATATCAACTATTATAATATTCACCTCTGTACCCCCCATATAGATTTAATAAACAGTAACATTGTGCCCTATTGGCTTCAGAATTTTTATGTGAATAAATGAAACATTCCAGGCAGAGATTCTCTCCCCTCTCCGTCCCCTGAGAGAAGCTCTCTTCTGCAGTTGATACAGCCTCTTTATCTTACATTTTTACTACATGTAGCTATAAGCAGAGTGTTATTTTGTGCATTCCTATATAGTATCATATCATATGCATATCTCCTCCAACTTGGATTTTCATTCTTTTTTCTTCCTTTTTTTTGAAGATTTTTCATTAATATATAGTTCTATATGGTCTTCCATTATTAAGAATGAATATAGCTTCATTTAATCCATTTCCTTATTTACAGACATTTCAATTGTCATACTTTAATTCCAATTGTTCAAATGTGTCGTCTTTACTTCTTAACTCTGGACTCTTTTTATCTTCTGTGGAACAGTCTGTATAAGATTGGAATGATCTGTTGTTTTGAAGGTTTTGTAGAATTCATTAGCAAAACTGTCCGGCCTGGTGCTTGCTTTTTTTTTTTTTTTTTTATTTAGTTATTGAGCTTTTTAGGTTTTCTATTTCTCCTTGAGATATTTTTGATAAGCTATATATTTTGAAGGAATATATGCAGTTTGTTTAAGTTTTCAAATGTAATGGCATCAAGTCATTGATAGCATTCTTTTGTCATTTACTTGATGTTGTGTCTGTAGTTCTGTGCCTCCATCTGTAATAGTATTTATCAGTGTTCTCCCCACCCCCTTTTAACTTGATCAGCTTTACCAGTTTTGTCTATTTGGTTAATCTTTTCAAAGATCCGTTTTTTTACCTCCTGCACTTTGAGCATGCTTTTCCTGTGGCCTGGCCTACAGTTCCTTTTTCTTATCGCCTGGCTGAGTCTTTCTTCTGGCTCCTCAATCCTTGATTGAGCCACTTTGGCACTCCCCATGACCACTCTTTTTTTAAAAAAACACTTAGCATGTTGTAATCTCTCTCTGTCTCTCTCAATTTTTGGTCTGACTGCTCTTCTGCAAGCTCCACGAAAGCAGGAACTGGATCTGTTTTGTTCACCACTGTCTCTGTAACGTGTGGCAGTGTGCCTGGTGTACAGTAGGTGCTCAGTAAATATTGGTGGAGAAATTAATGTGTGAGCCCATTATACATAAAGAGGTACAGACCCGTTCTCCAAGGGATGAGAGCTCTCTTTCCAGGTGCGTTCTCAACGGGACTGTTGCAGAGAGGATGCAACTACTGCCAGCTGAGCATTCTGAGGTTCTGTGATTCTTTTTTCCCAATATTTATCAGGAAGTAAAGAGCTGGACTTGCAGTCATGGCATGAGTAGCATGAAGCTGACATGACTCATTGAACCACAGAAACATGGTACCGAGTGGTGCCTTTGTACTTTCATTTAAGAGAGAGACAAGCCAAAGTGATGAGACTTCCATTCTGCAAACTATCTCTTTCCAGTGAACTTCTCCAGGAAGAATTGGGTCTTTACCTGGCTAAACACCTGCCAGTTGATGCTTGATTATGTACCAAAAACAGAAACTAAAACGACATTTAAGCAAAAGAAACCACCATATCTTTTTTTTTAACATCTTTATTGGAGTATAATTGCTTTACAATGGTGTGCTAGTTTCTGCTTTATCAAAAAGTGAATCAGTTATACATATACATATGTTCCCATATCTCTTCCCTCTTGCGTCTCCCTCCCTCCCACCCTCCCTATCCCACCCCTCCAGGCGGTCACAAAGCACCGAGCTGATCTCCTTGTGCTATGTGGCTGCTTCCCACTAGCTATCTACCTTACGTTTGGTAGTGTATATATGTCCATGCCTCTCTCTCGCTCTGTCACACCTTACCCTTCCCCCTCCCCATATTCTGAAGTCCATTCTCTAGTAGGTCTAGTAGGACACAGTCTTTATTCCTGTCTTACCCCTAGGTTCTTCATGACACTTTTTTTTTTCTTAAATTCCATATATATGTGTTAGCATATGGTATTTGTCTCTCTCTTTCTGACTTACTTCACTCTGTATGACAGACTCTAGGTCTATCCACCTCAGTACAAATAGCTCAATTTCATTTCTTTTTATGGCTGAGTAGTATTCCATTGTATATATGTGCCACATCTTCTTTATCCATTCATCCGATGATGGACACTTAGGTTGTTTCCATCTCTGGGCTATTGTAAACAGAGCTGCAATGAACATTTTGGTACATGACTCTTTTTGAATTATGGTTTTCTCGGGTATATGCCCAGTAGTGGGATTGCTGGGTCATATGGTAGTTCTATTTGTAGTTTTTTAAGGAACCTCCATACTGTTCTCCACAGTGGCTGTATCAATTTACATTCCCACCAACAGTGCAAGAGGGTTCCCTTTTCTCCACACCCTCCCCAGCATTTATTGTTACTGGATTTTTTGATGATGGCCATTCTGACTGGTGTGAGATGATATCTCATTGTAGTTTTGATTTGCATTTCTCTAATGATTAGTGATGTTGGGCATTCTTTCATGTGAAACCACCATATCTTAAGTGGTCCAACGAGAATAAAAGTAACTGGCATTAATTTCTCCTATAAAGTGTAGCTGTTTGATTTTCCTAGTAATGCTACAGTTGTCTTCATGGAGAAAGAGGGAGAGGTAAAACAAAAGAAAAGAAATCCAAGGAAAGTTTTTTAGCAATATGCTCTGGGTTGACAGTTAAGATATTAAAATATTTACAACATATAAAACATGCTGGCAAAGGTAGTAATCTTTGAAAAGGAAAAGGGAGGCAGGAAATTAGAATGGGAAGGCGGGGCTCTTTTCAGAGTTACATCATGTTCATATTTAGGGCTATGTTGTTGTCACCTAACAAAATATTCATAGCACCTTAAAGCCTTTGTTTTATTTTACTTATATGTTACCCAATCTGTAAGAATTAGATGTATATTTCATTGTCTCTCCAGCATGAGCCTTGCCAATGATAATTATAAGTAATATCCCCTTTACTGGTTTAAAGAAGGCATTTTCTCAATAATAATGACAGCTAATTTGAGCAGCTATTAAGGGCCAGACTCTCTGCCAAACGTTTGTATAGTACGTTATTATTATTATTATTATTTTGCTGCGCGCAGGCCTCTCACAGTTGTGGCCTCTCCCGTTGCGGAGCACAGGCTCCGGACACGCAGGCTCAGCGGCCATGGCTCATGGGCCCCGCCGCTCTGTGGCATGTGGGATCTTCCCAGACTGGGGCACGAACCCATGTCCCCTGCATCGGCAGGTGGACTCTGAACCACTGCGCCACCAGGGAAGCCCCGTTATTATTTTTTTAATCAACCATCTTTTATTCCTTTTTACTTCTTTTATGGTACATTAATGTTTCAATTTTGTAAAAAGGGATTATTCTCCCCACTTTCCAGACGAGAAAATGGAGGCTCAAGGGGAGTAAAAAGTAAGCAGCCTACTTGAAGTCCTCCAGCAAGAAAGGGAGGGAGGCACTCTGGGTGCCCCAAGTCAGTTCCACCCCGAACACCAGACTCTTAGCCCCCACGGTGCAGGCAGCAGACGCAACCTGAAACCCACACTCCTGGGAGATGCTGTGGAAATGGTCATCAACCCTCTTCTCAAGGCGCTGGGAAAGAGTCACACTTGTTTTCATGTGATGGGAAAATACATCCTGTTAATCCGCTGAGCTTATTCTCTCTGATTCCAGTCACACACACACCTGAATCGGAGATCATTCCCTAAACGCACCTTGAATCCTGACTTTTCACTCTTACTGTGGGCATTTCTCCATTTCTACTATGAGCTCTCCCGAGGGTGGAGAGTTTATAACTTTTCTTTCCAACCTTTCCTAAGGTTGTAACCTCCTTCCAGTCAAGAATCTGTGCCTCCTGTCTTGGCACTTTCTCTCCTGCTGCTTGCCCAGCCCTGGCTCCCATCAGCTCCCCCGTGGAGGTGGAGGTGGAGGTGGATGATGACTGGTCAGCGTTGCCCTTCTGACATCTGTGGATGGGCTGTGCTTCCTAACCACGTGTGTACACACCGTGCACAGATCTGGTTCACTTAGGGGCCTGAGGACTGGACACAGTATAGTTAACTCCTCCCAGCCCTGTCAGGAAGTCCAACTGCATATCTTTGTGTCTGAGAAACCTGTAGAACCAAGTGCCATTTTCTCCCTTGGACTTTTGCTGACAGTGCAAAGAAGTTGCTTCTAAAACAGAAGAAATATACCCAGGACTGATTGCCCTTCCTGTGATGAGGACCTGGCCTTCACAGGCTTCTGAGCTGCTGTCCTTTATGCTGCCAGTTCCCTCACAGTCTTCTCAGGAGGGTGCCTTGTACTCCCCGAAGCTGTCCTTCAAAACCACGTGGGTGGTAGTGTTTGGCTGGGGACGACTTATGATGCCAGATTAGATAGTTAAAGGGAACTCCAGCCAATGTGAATGATCTGGAAGCCTGGCAGGTGGTGGAACGCAGGGGTGGGGGAAGCACCAGTTAGAGACAGCCGTCTTCTAGGTAGGTTTCCTGGCAGTTTCCCCAGCCAAGGGGGGTGCGACCGAGTTGCCCAAGAGTGCCCTGGATTGACAGACTTGCTCTGATGCTTTTTCTTTGCCTATGAGGCCTCTTAGTGTGAGGCCCTGCTAAACTGGTGCCCTCCCACAGGGAACCCCCAGGCTGCATTCTTCCAAATGCATGGAAGCCCTGTTTGGTGGGGCTTCTCTCTGTTTGAGAGGGGCTACATCCCCTGAATCTGGAGTCAGACATATCTGGGTATGAATCCCACCTTAGCCACCTACCAGCTGTGTGACTTCTGGCATCTGGTTTAACCTCTCTGAGCCTCGGTTTAGCCCATCTGTAAAATAGGGTAATGATAATATCCCCATTATACCATAATATTATATGAAAACATATTATGATACAACGTTATTTATTTAAATATATGTAACGCCATACATATAAATATATAAAATATGATAATGTATAACACCATTATAATGCTACCTATATATCATGTATTAACGTTAGAGTATAGCCTAACATAATAACCCATCTAATTGTTATTCTCAGACTTAGATTATGTAGGCAGAGTACTTAGAACAGTCCCTCCTGGCACATCATGTAACTCAGTCACTGTTAATTATTGTGATTTTCATTTTCTGTGGACTGCAACATACAAAACAGGGGCACATTGACTAGGAATGTTCTAGTATATGTTGTTGCTTCGGAAGCAATGAAGCTCATCAAATAATTAGGAGAGCAAAGCCCAATTATAACCTGGGAGGAGAGGGAGCGGTATCCAGGGAGAAGTATTGTTGAATTCTAAGTTTTGTGTTTTTTTTTTTTAAGGGAGAAATGTCTTTTCAGAAGAGCTTAGACCAACATGTTACTTAATAAGAGAAGAGTATTAAATCTAAATAACCACCCACGTTTTCTCTGTTTGTCTTGAGAAGTTATTAGCCTGGGTTTTTATTGTACATGTGGGGGAGGAGGAGGAGGATGCAGAAGAATGGGGTTGGATATAAAGACACATCAGCAGGAGGGAGTTCCCCTCTGTTTTGGTGAGTTGTCCCAGCTCTGCTGTGTCAATACTCTGTCCCTGATTGAAGGCTGTCCTTGGAGCCAGGATTTGGAGGGGTGGGGGAGGGAAGGTTGGGGGTGGGGTGGGCACCGTGCTGACATCCGTTGAGAACTTCGCAGTGACAGCACTGGAGTTAGAACCCACATCTCATCTTGACTCTGTGTACAGGGTATTATTTCTCGTTCTGCACATAGGAATATGAAAGCTCCAGAGCTTAAGCCCCGGGCTCAGCGTCACACAGCTCATAAAACACCATGGGGTGTGAGATCAGACACCTGAGAACAGAATCCTGATCTCACTTGTATGGTGATAGTTGAGTCACTTAATATCCTTAGGTGTCTGTTTTCTTATCTGTTAAATGGGTACAACAGTGAACCTCAGCTCCCAGTGGAGAGTCAGTGAGATTAACTACATAAAGTATTAGCATTTGCTGTTTTAAATACCCAGTACCTGTCAGCTGCTGCTATTATGCTAATTATGTTGTATTTTGTTTATTTATCTCTTATGCCTGGTAGAGTCAGTCCAGATTTTTATCAGGCCTGACATACTGCAGAGCCTGTGCAGTGGTCATTACAAGCATCCTGCCTTGCATTCCTGCTGATTGTGGCAGGGAGGTCAAAGAAAAGGTGTGAGTATCATGTTAAAAAACCAGCACCACCACCCTTTGGCACATCAGTGACTAAAACCTCAGGGCAAGTGCAAAGTGGACCTTTTTCAGGGATGTTTTTCAGTGAAGTGGTACTTCAAGCAAACATGACATTTGAATGTCCATATTGACAGACGTAGCATTTTGGGGAGGAGTAATTTACCACTCCATAAAAACATTGTAAGAGGTATCCTTGTGGGTATGTTGGCAGCTACAAAATTGGATTCACTTTACAAGACAGAAGTAAGGTGTTCCTGGTGTGTCTGGAGCCGCCCAGCCCCCTTGCTGCATCTTTCCTTTTCTGTACCGGTTACCTGCCGCTTGTGCAGATGCGACTTGAAGCTGCCTCCATCACATCTAAGGCGGTTGATTCGTGGGGAGAGATTAATAGGCGAGAAAGCCAGTTCTAACTCATTAGGCAGTGGCTGCATGTCCTGTCAGTCGTCCCTGTAAGAGTTTAGAGCTCCAGTGTGGCCTGAGTGGAGGTGCAGGAACTCCCCAGCAAGTGAGCAACAAGGGAGGGTTCCAGGCTCCGCCGAAGCTGCAGACATCATCTGATGACATCCCTTTGGGAACTGCTTGTGTGTGAGAAATAAAGATCAAGATTGGAGTTTGGTCTGGCTTTTTGATCTCATCCAGGTTGAATTTTAGATTTTCTTTTCTTTTTTTCTTTTATCTTTTAATTTTTGACTTTTTTAAGGGACTCTGGAGTTTTCCTCCTGGGGGCCTGGGAAGGAGTTTGCGGTGAGTTTGGCTGCTAAAGATGGCAGAGCTGTAGAAAACAATAGCTGCCTCACCTGCCTGGACCATTTCTCCAAGCATCTCTCTTTTTGACAAAGCTACATCTGAAATTGGTGATTTCCTCTGAAGAGCTAACCAATGAATAATGAATGCATCGTCTTTTTTTTTTTTTTTTTCTTTTTTTTGTCCTCTTCCAGGCCTAAACGGCAGCGGCAAAACAACTTTCCCACGTTTCCGTCTCCTAAAGCCTGGAATTTCAGAGGGGTAAGTGTTTTCCCTGGACAGTCCCAGCCGTTATATGTCCTGTTCCGGATGCTCCAGAGCGGACACTGCCGAGGCTGGCTTTACTAATCAAAGTCTCCACCAAGCTTCTGTGCTTTACCACTCAGGGAAGTCATGTTTGCATCACCACTTGTGGTTTAATTTAAAAAATCTAAGTGGCTCGCTAAGCACCCGTTGACATTGCTTGCCCTGTAGGTCTTGGGTTACTGGAAGCATCTGGTAAAGAAGCCAAGAGATGTCAAGGTTGATGAAGTGGGCATTGTGGCTGTTTTGGGGGAACAAAAAGGGAACCGGTGCACAGTGAAGGAAAAAGAAATCAGAAATGTACAGTCTATTCATATGTAGATTTATGACTTTGCAGGAACTTTACAAGAGAAGAGGTCTATAAGCTTTAAACAGACTCTAAAGGGAATCATAGAATTCTCCCGATCACAAAGCCGTAGACCCTTGAGGTGTAGGAAGGGTCAGATTTAACCTCCCCTTGATGCAGAGTTCTCTTCCTTTATGTGATTATGATAATAATAATAGTCAAGGTGTATGGAGACTCTTCTGTGTGTTAAAATGAATTCTACCTCTGACTTCAGGAACAAGACCCTTGCCTGTGTAGAGAATGCTCTGAGCTCTGTTTCACAGGCCTTTGCATGTGTTATTCCTTCTGCCCAGAACACTGTGCCCTGCTGCCCAGCACTACACTCCTACACACACTGCATTGGCCCACCCACTTTATCCATTGGGTCTAAGCCTTGACATCACCTCCTGTGGGAATGCATCATGTCTGCCTCCTGAATCTGACCTAGAGACACCTCCTATGGACCCCTGTACTTTTAATCTCATTGTTAAGATTGTTACTTAATACTTAGTGAAATTTAAGATTGGAAGCCCCAAGCATCAGAGACCTTATCACTCTCTCTTGTTCACTGCAATATCCCTGGGCCTAGCACAGTGCCTGGCACATACATGCTTAATTAATTTGAATGAATAAATGGAATGAATGAATGAATAAAAAATTTCTTAGGGGCTTCCCTGGTGGTGCAGTGGTTAAGAATCTGCCTACCAATGCAGGGGACACGGGTTCGAGCCCTGGTCCGGGAAGATCCCACATGCCACAGAGCAACTAAACCTGTGCACCACAACTACTGAGCCTGCACTCTAGAGCCCCCAAGCCACAACTACTGAGCCTGTGTGCCACAACTACTGAAGCTTGCGTGCCTAGATCCCGTGCTCCGCAACAAGAGAAGCCACCGCAATGACAAGCCTGCTCGCCGCAACCAGAAAAAGCCCGCACACAGCAACGAAGACCCAACGCAGCCAAAAATTAAAAAAAAAGAAAGAAAGAAAGAAAAAAAATCTCTTACATCTATCAGACACAAAATTCAATTCAGATTATGTTTCAAGTTCAGGTCTTTAGTCTTTTCAGCACTGTTTTTACTGGTTTGATTCATCTTTAATATCCTACATACATCTCAGTCATTTTCCTCAGATGTCTTTTTAAAAATATAGATCCTGGCTCTCTTTTAGCTAAGTTTCAGCATGCTTTTCACTGAGTACGAAGAGAAATTTGTTGACACATATCCATAAATGGAGAAGATCCCCACTTCTCAAAGTATGTTCAGTTGCATGATCATAACCATTAAGTGAAAAAATCTTGTGTGGTCAGATAAACTTGGGACACCCTGAGAGCACCAAATTAAATATGTTCACCACTCCAGGACTTCTCAGAGCCTTTGATGGGTTGATGTGCATAGAGACCACGTGAAGGAGACCTGATGGGATTTTGTTTGGAGCATTTCCCAAAGTCATTGGCCATAAATCCTTTGTTGACAAAACAGTTTATACACACTTTGGAACAGTTGATATTTGTAGTTGATTTTGAACTACAGAGAAATTGAACCTTCTGTGAGCACTTGGCTGTTCTGAAGGTGTTTATTTTCTCTCCCTCTCTACCCTCCTTTCAGTGTTCCCCACCCTTCCTTCTGATTCAACAGTAGTCACTAGCCTAGGGTTGGGGTACATGTAGAGATTGCCCTGAGTTTGCCTGGGACTGTCCTGGTTTTAGCACTGAAAGTCCCATGTCTTGGGAAACTTCAGTCCCGGGCAAGCTGGGACAATTGATTACCCTCCCTATGGCTGTGAGACCTCTTAAACTGTTTGTCCTTGAAAAATATTTTATGAACTTTTAAGCACAAGTCTGGTTTATAGAACTTGCTGCTGAAAAGGAACCTGTTAGATGCACACTTGGTTTAAGGGACCCTCTGTCAGTTGTAGCCTTGCAGGGGTAACATTTAACATTAGTAATTGCTGCAGGGGAGCAAACAAACAAAGTGCCCCTGGCTAATTGCAACCAAATAGATGACAGAATCTAATGCTTTGTTGACTTCAGTTTCTTTTCAGCCCTCAAATTCTTAGCCAGCTCATAAGATTTTCCCAAATGGTTAAAGTGTCAAAGTGACTAGAGTCTGTTAGGCAGGTCAATTGTTGTGTTGATCTTGGTCTCTTGTCTTTGCTTTGATTCTTCCGGGCCCTGTAGCTTCTTGGTAAAGTTAGACAAACTGACCTCAAGATACACCAGAGGGAGATGGTTCAGGGCCTGGTCAATTGCCAGATTCCTCTGTGGCCAAATCATCTCTGTGTCACTTGGAGCATAATCCTCCATGACATGGTGGGGGAGGAAGGAAACCCAACTAAGTGGAAACACCCTCACTGCCAGCCAGGACACGCTCTGTAACCATCATTATGGTAATTGGAACTGAAGACAAGAAGCACCCAGAGTGCCGGGAGGAGGACGTTGGAGGTATTCTCTAGCTGATACATTTTCTATAATGAAATGTGACTCTCGGGCCTGCTAGAATGAACTGTGCAGGCTGTGCTAGGGCAAGGCACGCATTCTGTGAACTCTTCCTTTTCTTCTTTATTTGGAAAGGAAGGTTTTAGAATCTCTGTGCTCGCAAATTTCCCATGTTTATATACATGGCAGAGGAAACCATTAGAAGCATTTGCAATTCCATTCTTCTTTAGCTGGTAAAGAAGAAGCATCCTGTGTTAGCTCACCCAGGTCCTGGACATTTGTGGGGTTTGGGGGTGGGAGTGGGGAGAAGAGGTGATAAGAAATGGGTTGGAAAAGGCAAGAGGAGAAGGAACCACATGGCTCTAGATGAGAAGTGAAGAGGGAGACACATGAGGGCCAAGGAGGGAGCCGGGGACAGGGCACGAGGGAGCGAAGGGAGTGGTCAGTGTCTTAAGGAATAGGCATTCTGGGAAAAGAAAGATGTTTCCAAAAAATTTTAAGGAAAGTCTTGCTGAATGAATGTATTGTAACCCTCTCCTCATCCTCCCTGGAAACATTCACTGCAGATATGCATGACTTCTCAAGGCATTAGGAGTTGCATTTGTGGTTTTCCTTTTTTTTGGCTGGAGTTTTTGTCCGCAGAGAGCCTCGGGAAGGGCTGGTGACACTTGGATGACACATCCTTTCTACCTACCAAGCAGTTCAGTCCTCTCATGAGTTGACGTTGTTAATTGTAGGTTGTGTCCTTTGGTTCTCATGCTCGTCTAAGGGGACAGAGGCCCTGGGTGTTACCAACCCTATGGGATTTCTCCACCCTCCTGGGCAAGGGGTGGTGCTGTGCCATCTCTCACCAGACCATGGGTGCTACAGAGATGTTCATGGAGAGAAGCCAAGAGGATGGTTTTGGTTGGGAGAGTTTTGGTGGGAACATCATGAGTGAAACCAGAACAGAATGGGGAGAATAAGAAAGCAGGACCCTCAGAGAGGTGGGACCCTGGGAGGTGTCTTGCTCTGAGACATCTCTTCTGGATCTGGTTGGGGCAGTGCTCAGCTCAGAATTTCCACCGTTCCTTGTGAAAATATTTGCTACAGCTCCTCCAGTAAGCTGAGAAAGAGGGTCACAGAGACAGACTCAGGGAGGAAACTCATCCTAGAAATGTGAAAATCTGTGGACCACAACACCTGCCATTGCCTGTAGTTAACTTAAGAATGCTTAACAAGACCTACCATGTGTGAGGCATTGTTTTAGGTGCCAGATCTGAGATTTGAATTTTAAATATCAACCAAATTTCAGGGCCATGCTGGTCTTGTCTCTTTCTCCAGTGCCTGGTCTTTACCCTTGCCTAAGCCATTTGGTAAGAAATTTCTAAACTCTGGGGCTTTGGAAGGGACTTTGAACATTGTAGCCCTAACTAACTATTTAATTTTCAGATGAGAAAAATAAGGTTTAGTGTATTAGTCAGGACTCTTCTGGCTACAAGTGATAGAAACTCAATCAAAACAAGCTCAAGGAGAAAGGGGAATTGATTGGTTCATTTGACTGAGGGAAACTGATGGGTAGGCTTCAGATACCACTGTATCCAGGTATGCTCTCTCAGCTTTGTCACTCTTGGGGTTTTGGTCTTCTCCTACTGCACATGGACTTTTTTGGAGGGAGGGGATAACCACAAACAGCCATACTTTTCCAGAGGAAAGAGAGAAGTTTATACTTCCAGAATCCAGATGTGAAATCCCAGCATAGGACTCTTATTGACCTGGTTCCAGTCACATAGCTATACCTTGGCCAGTCACATAGCTATACCTTGGCCAATCACTGTGGTCAAGAGTATTGGACAGGCCTTGTTTACGTGCTCCCCTAAGGGAGCTGGGTGGACAGCGTTTCATGATTGGCAGTTCCACTAGAGCCACTGGAAGTGGGGAAGGGACATTTGCTCCAAGGAACAGTTTCTTGTTGTTTTTCTTTCGTTCTTTCTTTCTTTTTTTTAAATAAAATGTCAATAAGCATTTATTCAATCATAAAGACACGAAATTGAATAAGACACAGTCTTGATCTTGTGACCCTTAACATCTAGTAGATATATATGTAAACAAATGATTTTGTCGTTGCAAAGTGTCAGAGTAGGAGGTATATGACAGAGCTGCTTAACAGAGGTTAAAAACAAAAGGTCCCTAAACATGATAGTAGACACCTGTATTTTCAAATGACCCCCGCCTGCTTATATGGCGTGGGTAACACAAGTGCCATCCATGCCTGCAGCCTCTTGCACCCTTGTCAGGTGAATAAGGAATCCCTCTTAGTGGGGTGTCCAGATATTTGGGGGGTCAGTGGGTGCTTGAAATTTAGTGCAGGGTTTGGGAAGCACATCACATCTTTTAGGGCAAAGGTCCTCATTTTTTAGCCACTTTCAGAGTTCTATTATCCATGTACATATGGATACAGTTCTGATGGTAGAAAGTAGTTACGTATGTGAGAATCTGTAAAAAGATTGATTTGAAAGCCTTTCAAAGCCTGTTGAGGCTTATTCATCCTGCTGGGGCCGAAAATGGCCCTTATTGGCCTTTGAAAGGGACGCTTCTCACATAGGCTGACCCGCTATCAGCCCACCACATCCAGCCTGCCCCAGCTCCTTCCTGTATGGACATTTGGCCTTCTCTCCCATACCCCAAGCATCTATAGTTCCCTGCCCAGCCTTCTCTCTGTGCACTTTTTTGGTACATATTCCTATCATTCCTGGCACAGTTAAGGCTATTTTAAATACTAACCTCCTGTTCCAAGGAAGAGTTTGGTACTGTCACCAAAGGAAGTCCAGTTCCTAGACAGACAGGAAATATTGCTGACCACTGTGAGGGTCAAGCCAAGAGATCAGGAGCAGATCCACGTCTTCAGACAATAGGTCCTGTGCCTGCTGCAGGCTGTCCGACCCATCCCAGGCCCCGTGTTTGGAAGGAAGTTGCATTCAGAAGTGCAGCCGAATGTTTCTTGATGATCAGGCTGAAATGCTTTAAAATTCACAACTCATTAGAGTGACAGAGTCTCTAATACTCAGCACACACCTGGCCTGGTCATTGTTTACTGTGGCCTCACCTCTCTTTTGCAAAAGAAGGTGGCATGGCTTTCTCTTCTCTCACAGCCTCTGTTTGTACATTTACCTACATTATTTAACATCAGTTCCAAGCAAGGCTGTGGCAGTCCTGCATGGTAGATAGTATCTGTTCCATTTCGAAGATGAGGAAACTGAGCCCACATCTGCTCACTTGCCTAAAATCACAGCCATAGTAAGTGGCAGAGCCAGCATTTGAACTTGGGACAGTCTGTCCCCAGGCCGTTGAAGCCTGCTGCCTCTTTAAAACAAGGCTGATGACACATACTTTGTCTTCAAAGGAGGTAAGACATGACCAACTTTTTAAAAGTGCTAAAAACAAGGGACAATTCTATGGTAAACTTTTCATCACCCCAAATCCCTTTTAATTCCCTTATACTTCCTTGGATTGTATTTTTTATTTTCATTTTTTATTGAAGTATAGTTGATTTACAATACTGTGTTAGTTTCAGGTATACAGCAAAATGATTCAGTTTTATATATATATACTTTTCAGATTATTTTCCATTATAGGTTATTACAAGGTACTGAATATAATTCCCTGTGCTATACATTAAATTCTTGTTGCTTATATATATATATATATATATATTTTTTTTTTTTTTTTTTTTTTTTTTTTTTTGCGGTACGCAGGCCTCTCACTGTCGTGGCCTCTCCCGTTGCGGAGCACAGGCTCCGGACGCACAGGCTCAGTGGCCATGGCTCACGGGCCCAGCCGCTGCGCGGCATGTAGGATCTTCCCGGACCGGGGCACGAACCCGTGTCCCCTGCATCGGCAGGCGGACTCTCAACCACTGCACCAACAGGGAAGCCCGCTTATCTATTTTAGTATAGTAGTGAGTATCTGTTAATCCCATATTCCTAATTTATCCCTCCCCACCTCTTTCCCCTTTTGTACCCATATTTTGTTTTCTATGTCTAAGTCTATTTCTGTTTTGAATATAGATTCATTTGTATTATTTTTTAGATTCCACATATAAGCGATATCATATAATATATATCTTTCTCTGTCTGATTTACTTCACTAAGTACAATATTCTCTAGGTCCATCCATATTGCTGCAACTCCAATACTTCATTCTTTTTAATGGCTGAGTGATATTCCCGTGTGTGTGTGTGTGTGTGTGAATATATATATATTTTTTCTTTTCAAATTAAAGTTTTAGTCTTTTCTGGATGTATATCCAGGAGTGGAGTTGCTGGATCATATGGTAGCTCTATTTTTTGTTTTTTAAGCAACCTCTCTACTGTTTTTCATAGTGGCTACACCAATTTACATTCCCATCAACAGTGTAGGAAGAAGTTTCCCTTTTCTCCATACCCTCTCCAGCATTTATTATTTGTGGACTTTTTGATGATAGCCATTCTGACCAGTGTGAGGTGATACCTCATTGTAGTTTTGATTTGCATTTCTCTAATGTTTAGCATCTTTTCACGTGCCTGTTGGCCATCTGTACGTCTTCTTTGGAGAAATGTCTATTTACGTCTTCTGCCTTTTTTTTTTTTTTTTTTTTGGCCACTCGGCATGTGGGATCTTAGTTCCCTGACCAGGGATCAGACCCACGCCCCACGCCCCCTGCACTGGAAGTGCGGAGTCTTAACCACTGGGGAAGTCCCTTCTGCCCTTTTTTTGATTGGGTTGTTTGTTTTTTTGATATTGAGTTTTATGAGCTGCTTGTATATTTTTGAAATTAAGCTCTTGCTGGTTGCATTGTTTGCAAATATTTTTTACCATTCCATAGGTAGTCTTTTTGTTTTGTTGACAGTTTCCTTTGCTGTGCAAAAGTTTATAAGTTTGCTATGTCCCATTTGTTTATTTTTGCTTTTGCCTTGGGAAACTGATCTGAGCAAATATTACTACGATTTATATTAGAGAATGTTTTGCCTATGTTCTCCTCTAGGAGTTTTATGGTATCATGTCTTATATTTAGGTCTTCAACCCATTTTGATTTTATAATAGATGCCTTTTTGATGTGAGGTACCCCTTCAAAAGGAAAAACTGTCTCTCGTTTCTGCTTAGTCTTCTTGTCTCATTTCCCTTCAGGCAGTGGAGAAGCCAGCCTGTGAGAGATGCTGACACCTGTGAGGAAAAGCCCATGTCATTCTCAATCTGCTGACACCAAAAATATGCCAGGCACATTGAAGCTCATTTTTAGATTCAAAAGCAGTTTCTTTTTTTGGTCATATGTGAGGTCTGTGGGGACGTACAGTGGCTTGTGTACCAGCTGTGCAAATTTTGCACTTTTGAGGCAGAATTTATAGATGCCTTTGTTTATTTTATGCAGTTGTCAACTCAATTATTCTCTTTTTCTTCTAGATTTATACAAGGTAAAAGATGCTTTTGACTGTGATCTTTTAGGTTAATTAGGAGATCTTGTTGCAAGTGATAGAAATTCAACTCAAATTAGCTTAAACAAGGAGAGTTTTTAAAATTATAGAAATCTCAAGAATATCTCGTGGAATGCAGCAGGATCTCAGAAGCCCCTGGAACCAGGCACCAGAAGACCATAAGGGCTCCCAATTCCTCTGTTGTTTGCTGCATTTTCTCTGCAGACTGACTTCCTCCATTTCTCCATACTGTGGAAATGCAGCCATCTGCAGAGTGACAGCCTTTTCCTCTGAGATCCAAAAGCACTGGGGGGTGGGGTTTGATTGGTTCAGCCGGGGTAGGGTGGATACTCCTAGACCAATCAGCAGTGACCACAGTGTGGCGTTGTGCTGTACCACTATGTTGGCTCCTATGGTAACCATAGTAACATGGGAGGGAAGGGGCAGTTTCCAGAAGAAGGGGAGAGACACTAGGCAGATACGAACAATTCTTGTCTACAAAAGTCTTTCCCATCTGTCATCCCAGAGTAAAGGGTAATCATCCTGATTCCCAGGGTCTGACTTTCAGATAAACAAAACTTCTAACTCCTCTTCTTCTTTTTTTTTTTTTCAGTCCTCACAATCTGATCTGGGAGCAAGAATAAACTCATAAGACATAAAACATAATAGTCCTCTGTATTAATTGAAATAATAGCAGATCGTGGAAAATTGCATTCTGAAATGGCTGAGTTCATTTCTGTGCCATTGGGAAGTATTGGAGCTTAGTTAGGGGTTTTATTTTTATTTTATTTTTTAAAAAAATGTATTGAAGTATAGTTGATTTACAGTGTTGTGTTAATTTCTGCTGTACAGCAAAGTGATTCGGTTATACATATATATTTTTTTCATATTTTCCATTATGGTTTAGCACAGGATATTGATTATAGTTCCATGTGCTCTACAGTAGGATGTTGTTGTTTATCCATTCTATATATAATAGTTTGCATCTGCTAATCCCAAAGTCCCAATCCTTCCCCCCCACCCACCCCTTGGCAGCCACAAATTTGTTATCTATGTCTGTGAATCTCTTTCTGTTTCGTAGATATGTTCATTTGTGTTGTATTTTAGATTTCACATATAAGTGATATCACATGGTATCTGTGACTGACTTACTTTGCTAAGTATGATAATCTCTAGGGCCATCCATGTTGCTACAAATGACATTGTTTTGTTCTTATTTATGGCTGAGTAATATTCCATATCTTCTTTATCCATTCATCTGTCGAAGGACATTTAGGTTGCTTCCATGTCTTGGCTATTGTAAATAGTGCTGCTATGAACATAGAGGTGCATGTATCTTTTCAAATTATAGTTTTGTCTGGGTATCTGCCCAGGAATGGGATTGCTGGATCATATGGCAACTCTATTTTTAGTTTTTTGAGGAACCTCCATACTGTTTTTCATAGCAGCTGCACTAATTTACATTCCTGCCAAAGTGTAGGAGGGTTCCCTTTTCTCCATCCCCTCTCCAGCATTTATTATTTGTAGACTTTTTAGTGATGGCCATTCTGATCGATGTGAGGTGGTACCTCATTGTAGTTTTGATTTGCATTTCTCTAATAATTAGCAATGATGAGCATCTTTTCTTTTCTTTCTTTTTTTTTTTAAAGCATTGACTAATTTAATCCTCACATCCACGGTGGCATTGGTACTTTTGTTTTTAATTAATTAATTTATTATTGCTGTGTTGGGTCTTCGTTTCTGTGCGAGGGCTTTCTCTAGTTGTGGCAAGCGGGGGCCACTCACTATCACAGCCTCTCTTGTTGCGGAGCACAGGCTCCAGACGCGCAGGCTCAGTAGTTGTGGCTCACGGGCCTAGTTGCTCCACGGCATGTGGGATCCTCCCAGACCAGGGCTCAAACCTGTGTCCCCTGCATTAGCAGGCAGATTCTCAGCCACTGCGCCACCAGGGAAGCCCCAATGATGAGCATCTTTTCACGTGCCTATTGGCCATCTGTATGTCTTCTTTGGAGAAATGTCTATTTAGGTCTTAAATAGAAGGTGGCCCAAGACTCAGTCTCAGTATTGCTTTGTGTTTTGTTGCATTTATGACTTTTCATGGAGGTATTTATTTTTCATTCTAATCAAATTTAGCCTTTATTACACAAACAGTATTGTGGCAGTGATCTCATCACCTCCAAAAGGCCCTCATGCTATTTGAAAGCGTGGGAGGGGAAGGTGATATTGAGAACTGAGGGGATGCAGCAATTTGGAAAATTTTTTCTGAATCCGAACCTTTCCCTTCAGTTTTCCTTTTCCCCTCTGTGTTAGGTTTTATATTCTGTTTCCTGCCCATGTCAGAAGCTGGGGATGGGAATTGAAGCCTCTTACATGGGGGTTGGTAATGGTCCTGTCACCGACTTTTCTTCTTTCCTATCAACTTCTTCCTCTTCACAATAATGTGGCCCGCTTAATGGATTGGACGAGGTTTAGCTCATTGTGAGGGTAAATAGTGCCTCACCCTTTTCTTTAAATACTCAGATCACACTATCCAATTAAACCAGTTGAAACATAGTGAGAAGCAAGGGGGAGAAATGGGGTAAGTTAACATACTACAGAGAGGACGGAAGGACCTCACCTGTATCCTGGGGTTCACAATGCCAATACGTCCCCTTTCTCTCTACTGCATCGGCCTTCCCCACGGATGTGGGTGCAAGGACCAGAGTTGAAGTGCAGGCAAGAGGTCCACAGACTGAAGGTGCCCTGGGCCAATGACACACACTTGCTTTATCATAAAAACACAGGGACAAACATACCTGGTCAACAGTAGCAGCTTGGCAATTAGCCAGATGAACAGCTGGCTAATTTCTATTTTATTTGTGTTTCTTGGGCAGAGGGCACATGGGGCCAGAATAGGGTGTCTCCAGTGGGTAGCCAAATTAAGTCCTCATGTATATTAAGTGCTCATATATATTTAGTGCCTCTGTATAGTCAGTACCTCATAAGTCTCATGCATATCTAGTACATAACAAACATTCAGTAACCAGGTGGCTCATGAATAGTAGGTATCTTTTGCTCCTTTCACCCTTTCTTATCTATGTTTACCACACACATATTCTACTTACCACTTATTTATAGTTAACATAACTTAAGATATTTCTATTATTGATTAGAAATAATAGAAATATATTTATATTATTATTTGTAAGTTGTCACAAACTTATTCACCTTTAGTAATTGAAATAAATATTCTCTAAAAGCAAAAGCTCATTACAACCTGATTGCACAGAGCTCATTTTTAAATGGGCTATCTTATTTAGGCCTGATGATGAAAATTCTTCTCTTACTTGATTTTTGGGCCTCCCACATTTGTCATCCCCCACCCAGGCTCTCTCCTTCTGCCATCCGACTCTGGAAATCTCAATGAACACAGCTCCTGGACTAGCCTTTTTGAGCATGACTCTTACTGTGGACTTGTACATGGTACTGGTAATAAAACCAGCTGGATTAGATGCTGCAGCATCTAATGGTGGTCCATGCAGCAGCGTGAACCACCACTGCCGTGACCTCCTGGTTAACACACGTTCAGGGAGGAGGAAACATACCATACACCAGAACGCTGCTAATGCATAATGTGTTTTTATATCTTCAGGACTGATTTGACCTTACATCCATTTGGAAAAAAGAGGGAATGAGGCCTACTTTTTTATGGACAGATGAGGACTTGTTTAAAAGTTCTGATTTGAGGAAGGTTCAAGGAAGTTGTATCAGATGTGCATTTAATTTATGCAGGTTCATCTAAACTTACTTATAGAAAAAAGGGTGGGACGGGAACTTACGACTCATTGTTAGATGGGATTGTGAACCTGCTTTTTCCTCTGTCGATCCCAGTGGGCTGATGGTGATTCTAGAACTTAATGGGGGCTTTTTGTGCTGCATTTCCCCTAAAAACAAGCAACAGCTTCGTCTGGGGCTAAACTGAAGATGTATGTACAATATTTGTTATAGCAGTAAAGTAGGAACTATTGAGTGTAGTTTATTGAGAGAAGGGCTGTCAGGCATCACCAGGTATCTTCCTAAGGGGTTTCCAAGATTATTATTTTTACTATGTGTGCTATTTTTTCAACTTTTTATTATGAAAACTTTTAAATATATGGAAAGTTGAAAGATAAGTGCAGTGAACACCCACCATCTAGAATGAACAATTAATTGCTAACATTTTGCTTTACCTGTTTATCTATCTCTAGCTGTTTATACAATTTGGCTTTATTTTACTAAATCATTTCAAAGTAAGACAATCACGACACTTCACTTCTAAATACTTCAATACATATGTCTTAAGAATAAGGACATTTTCCTACATTATCAAGCTTAATAAAGTTACTATTAATTCCCCAACATGCAGTCTATATTCCTATTTCCCCAATTACCTTTTTTTTTTAAGATTTTTTTTTTGATGTGGACCATTTTAAAAGTCTTTATTGAATTTGTTACAATATTGCTTCTGTTTTATGTTTTGGTTTTTTGGCCCCAAGGCATGTGGGATCTTAGCTCCCCGACCAGGGATCGAACCCGCACTCCCTGTGTTGGAAGGCGAACTCTTAACCACTGGACCATCAGGGAAGTCCCCCTAATTATCTTTTATAGTTGGTTTCCCCCAAAACCATTCAAGGGCCATGCATTGCATCTGGTTGGATTTTTTGTTTGGTTGTTTTTATCCAATTGAGGATGACGATTTCATTTTGTTACTGTGTTTTTTAGTCCTTTTAAGTCCTTGAATAATCCCCTCATCTCCCTTTCTTTCTTTCTTTCTTTTTAGTATTTATTTATTTGGTTGCACCAGGTCTTAGCTGTGGCAGGTGGGCTCCTTACTTGTGGCTCTCCAGCTCCTTAGTTGTGGCATGCGAACTCTTAGTTGCATCATGCATGTGGGATCTAGTTCCCTGGCCAGGGATCGAACCCAGGCCCTCTGCATTGGGAGCTCGGAGTCTTAACCACTGCGCCACCAGGGAAGCCCCTCTTTTTTTTTTTTTTTTTTTTTTAATGACACTGACTTTTTGAAAAGACCAGACCAATTGCTTGTGGAATGGGTCTCACATTTTAGTTTATCTGATTGCTTACCTATGATGTCATTTAACTTGCCCCTTTGTCCTTTATATTTCTTATACACTGGTTATTTAGGTCTAAAGACTTGGTTTGTTTCAAGTTAAGCACTTTGGGGCAGGAAAACATCCTAAAGGAATCCAGGTACTTGCATCTCATTAAGAGGCACATGTGTTGGTTTTTTGTTATTAATGGTGCTAACTTGCTACACAGGGTAGATGCTGATGACAGTCCATTCCAGTGAGGAACGACTCCACTGTAAATTTCTTGGTGGTTATTTTAAACAGAGCTCTTGGCAAAAAGCGGGCACTTGCTCCCATTACCTCAAGAAAAGTGCTGTTTAATAAGAGAATTACAGTTGCAGAAACCCAGGATTTCTCTCTGTGGGTCAGTTTCATTCTTTCTCTCTCTGCTTTTACCTTTCTGATATTCAGTTCCTGCTCCCAGTGTCTTCTTGTATGTGCCATTGTTGGGCTTGTCACGATGCTGGCTCTGATCCAACCTGACAAGTCTTTCAGCAGCTCTTTCTCCCAAAGCTCGTGGGATAGTCTCAGTTGTTTGCCCTATCCCCAAATCCCTAAGAAAACCCTGATTGCTTCAGATCCTCTTTCTTTTGTTGGGGTTCACAGGTGGTGGGCAGGCTTCTGGCTGGCTCCTAGAGGGGCTTCCCTCCCCCTTGGTCCAGTCATCTTTGGCCAGAGAGTCAGGGTCAAAGGGACCCACCAGCTTGGGCAAGTAAGTAAACCTACTGAAACTCAGATTTCCCCATCTGAAAAATGTATCCAACTCATGGGGTTCTTATGAGAATTAAACTAAATAATTCATGTTAAGTATTTAGCACTGGGTCTGTGACATAGTAGGTGCTCAATAAATACTTTCCCCCCTTGCTACAGCTACTGTTATATTATACCCACTCAGCAGGAGCTGTGGACAACATTGGGGAAAGTGGGACAAATTTCCTGGAAAGAGAATGTGGGAAAGATACCCCAAACCATTTGTAGTATAGTAGAAAAGGTTTCCATTTATCTAATGCTTTTCCATGTTCTAGGGTGATCAGTTTAGGCCTTGGGTTAAAAGAGACTGAGTCTAGACCATTTGCTCTTGCGTATATGTGCCATTAAGTAAAAAAACTTACCTGATGTATATGGGAATATGCACCAATTTGGAGAAAGAAAGAAAATTTATTGTGTAAAAAGCTATTGAATGAATTTTATTTTTTAATAAATTTCTTTATTTTATTTATTTATTTTTGGCAGCGCTGGGTCTTCTTTGCTGCACGTGGGCTTTCTCTAGTTTCGGTGAGCGGGGGCTACTCTTCGTTGCGGTGCACGGGCTTCTCATTGCGGTGGCTTCTCTTGTTGCAGAGTATAGGCTCTAGGCGCACGGGCTTCAGTAGTTGTGGCTCACGGGCTTAGTTGCTCCGCAGCATGTGGGATCTTCTCGGACCAGGGCTAAAACCTGTGTCCCCTGCATTGGCAGGCACATTCTTAACCACTGCACCACTAGGGAAGCCCTAAATGAATTTTAAATGTAATCTGGATATATTCCTGAACATTCTAATGTATTCCTTCTGATAAGTGTGACTTATGGTAATTAAAATCTTATGTATCTTGTGAAGTTTGGCAGTGGATTCAGTTCTGAATTTACTTTGCTCGTGTCTCTCTGTACTGGGCGTCTCTCCGTACGGTCACAGACTGGTACATCATACTGGTTGTTCTTGGCTTCTTAACTACAGCACCGTAGTTGCCCAATGAAAACATCCAACAAATGACTACATTCTTTTCATGTTTGTGGTTTTGCTTGCATTCTTGTATGTGAGAAAAATTAACATTGTATTTGAAGATTATTCTGTTACTGAGGGAACGTTTGAAATCATTGACCTCAGCAGGTCAGTCTAAGAATGGGAAATTTAAGGGTTTTCAGCTTCAGAATTAATCAGCCTTTTTTAAAATGATAACTTTAAATGCTCGTGAGGGTGCAGTAGGACTGATGCTCTCACCAATGTTCAGTGGCATTGTTACTTGATCATGTTTCTGGAAAGCTATTTGTGTCAAGAATCATAAATGCATTTATGACTATTAATCTAATAATTTCACTTCTAGGAATTTATCCTAAAGAAGTTATCAGAGCTGTGGATTAAGATTTATGAACAAAAATGTTTAGTGCAGCAGTCATTATAATGACAGAAAAAATGGAAAAAGTCTAAATGTCCAATTATGTGGAACCGTTGGTATAAACTGTGTTTTATCCATATGAGTGCATATTATGCAGCCATAAGGGGCTGTTGAGGAAGAGTGCTAATTCAGGGGAAATGTTTATTGTTACGACTTTAAAAGCAGGAAACAAAATTGTATGTACAGTAATGATACTGCTATGAAAAAATTCATTTAAAGGACTGAAAGAAAATATAACAAAATATTAATAATGATTTCCTCTCTGTAAGTGAGGTTATAAGTGACATTTTTTCTTCATTTTATTTTGACTTTCCCAAATTTCTACAGGGTGCGTACAAAATTTTTATAGTTGAAGAGTAGAAAAACTGAGGTGAGAAGACAAATATTTGAACTGTAATTTTGAAGTGGAGTTTTAGGTTTTAAGGTTTAAGAATAAAAATCATCCACAACAGGCAGCAGGAATAAATCTGAGTCAGAAATTCAATGAATTGGCCTAAATCCCATGGTTCCTTAAGATGGAATTTTTAAATATGGCATCTGTGGAGGAGTTTCAAATGTGAGAACTTGGTAAAGGTGAACTTGGAGGAATTTTGTCTTCCTTCTGTAACAACAACTAAAAAAAATCCATAAATCTTGTATATGTGAGAGAGGGGAGGAAAGCACCTTAATAAGAATGAATACTCAGCCAGGAGAGAAGTCACAGTACTAAAACAATCATCCCTGAGAGTTAATATTCCAGAGAATTAATAGGTAACTCAGTTGCATCTTCCTGAATTGGGGCACATTATTTTTATGGGTTCCGGATGATAACTTGAGACAATACTGTGGAATATCACTTTGGAATAATGAGAGAAAAATACCTAATGTGGCATCCTGTGTATTCCCCCTCGGGTTTAATTTATTATTGAAACTCTGAGGACTCTCAATTGCAAACTTGGCTTAGGAATTTCGGGGTCAAAAAGATACTTGTCTTTTAAAAAATACCCTCCACTCCAAAGTATGTTTCCCACTGTGAAATTTTTGTAATGAAAATCGAACTTGTTTTTCTTGGAGCAGATCTTTGCCAGGCATCGATAAGTTTATCTCCAAATTCCAAAACTTTTCAAGGAAGGAAAAAGCTTGAGTTTGAGACTAAAATGGTGTTTTCAAGTCTACAGAATTGGTACAAATAGACAAGATTTGCTGTTCTTGAAACATCATAAAGCTTCCTGCTGCCTATTCTTATAGTCTTGATGTCATGTCTTTTTTCCTTCTTTTAAAAATATACTCATCTCATTATCCAGAGTGACTAAGAGGCCCTGCATATGTGCCGCTAGCTTGTCCTCAGTTTGCTCTTCCTTTTCTCCCAACACTCATTGCTCAGGAAATGGCTTTTCCATCTTGTTTTATTAGTCATTCTGACGTGGTCCATCAAAGGCTCCCTCCCTGAAGCCTACCTAGTCCTTGAATATCATCTCTCTACTTTAATAAATGTCCATTTCTCTTCCCTTGTCCACTGGCATTTTTTTTTTCTATTTTAGGGTTTGGGTTTAAAGACTAATATTCCTTCTTATATGTTATGTGTAATTTTATGTTATTTAATGATATCAAACTTCTTTAATATGTTATACCCGACTCAAAGGACAAATGCCCAAAAGTGCAGGGGAGAAGAATAGGAAAGAAAAATCCTTACTGTGAGGCAAGAAACAGACAATACAAGTACGTCAGTTGATTTAGTTTTAGTGGTCCAAAAATCTATGTCTACATGTGTGTTTGTGGAAGAAACACAGAGTTGGTTTTCTGGGTGTTCTCCACTCAGCTGCCTTCTACTTCTTACACTTGACACTTGGTTTTATTTCTAGAAGAACTCAATTTCAGAAGTCTCTGGTTTAGCAATAGGAGGAGGTAACATTTTCACCGGTTGTTAGTTGTGTTTATTTAAACAAACCCATGCAAGTATTGTTGCTTACAGTCACTGGGCTCAATTCTGCTGGCCTGGCAGGGTTTATGTTGGCAACAGTGAGGAGATGCTATCAGCAATTCACTGTGTACTGTTTGCATAACGGGATAAGGCAGCCAGCTCCAGGCAGTTAAAAAAAAAAAAATGTATTGAATTAGTTGGATGATTTTATTAAGGTGCCTGTCTGGTTGGGAGCGTGCAACCTGTGACTGAGGAGGTAGTGCTCAAGTTCTTAACAGGCCCCCAGCCACAGCTGGTGGGCTAGGTGAGCAGTTTGCTCAGCCTCTAGAACACAGCCACACCTGCAGTGGGCTGGCCACCCCAAGAAGCGTCAGTGATGAGAGTGCTGGTGAAGGCATATGCTCAACTGTGTTGTCCTTTGAACCTCAGAGGACCCAGGGCTATTCCAGAAACTTGGGCCAAGGGAAGATCTGCTTGATTTTCCTCAGTTAATAGCGTTCAACAAGGTTTTCCTGCCAGAACAGTCATCCTATTAACCGTCAGTGAGATAACTTGGAAACAAGAACTTTAAAGATACATTGTGCTTGAGTTTACTTGTTTGCTCTTAGAATGAAGACACCACTTGACATCATGACCATAGAGACATAGGAAATATGATTTTTTTTCGGTCTGCTTCAGCCAGTAGCACATCTCCTAGCAAAGGTTCTTAACGTGTGGTCCATGAGGCAGTAACAGCAACAGCACCTGAGAGCTCGTTAGAAATGCAGAATCTCGAGCCCCACCCCAGACCTGAATCAGAATCTGCATTTTATCAAGATGCCCAGGTGATTTATGGGCACATTAAAGTTTGAGAAACACTCTAGTTTTGGGGTTTTTTTTTTTGTTTTTTTGGCTGTGTTTGGTCTTTGTTGCTGCACGCGGGCTTTCTCTAGCTGCAGTGAGCGGGGGCTACTCTTCGTTGCGGTGCGTGGGCTTCTCATTGCGGTGGCTTCTCTTGTTGCGGAGCATGGGCTCTAGGGCGCATGGGCTCAGTAGTTGTGGCTTGTGGGCTCTAGAGCACAGGCTCGGTAGTTGTGGTGCACGGGCTTAGTTGCTCCGCGACATGTGGGATCTTCCCAGACCAGGGATCAAGCCTGTGTCTCCTGCATTGGTAGGTGGATTCTTAACCACTGCGCCACCAGGGAAGTCCATAACTCTAGTTTTTAGGGCAGTCTTGCAGATACCGTCAACTCAGTAGAGGTTCCATGTGAAAATCTTCAGTCAGGATCTGAGGTGATGGAAATTGACATGTGGTTTGTCCTCTTTCCCTAGTAAAAGAAAGTAGGGCTATGGTGAATCCCAGTTAACAAGTACTCAGGACTCTAGACACTTGGAGCCAAAATTATTAGTACAAATGCCTCTGTGGTTCAGGTATAGTAAAAGAGGCTGCAGGCAGGGTTGAGAATTCTGGTATCCTCCACTCCCTCTCTTCTCACTATATCCTCCTTCCCCACTCGGGAGCACCCAAATCATAGCATTCTTTGCTCATAGAAAGGTCCTCTGGGATCTCTTTCTCTAATGCAGAGGTTGTATATTTTTTCTCACAGTGCGAACATAGTAAGGCTTTTGCTCATCTTGTGGATGTCCTGTGGTGGCAAAGCCACCACACCCTGACAGGTGACTCGTAGGTAAGACAACAACTTGTGATAAAGGAGGGAAGGGTGTCCATTGCACCTCAAACTGAGGCCCATGTGTTATGTACTGAGTTTACTGCCTTTAATAATTTACCGGTCTTGCCCAGCGTGTCCACTGTCCTGGCTGCTGTTTTCTTTGTCCTGTGACAGAGGAATTTGATCTCTCTGGGGTTTAGATCCCGCTCAATCCTGACCATTTCTCGGCATGGTTTTCCTCAGGTGGCAGGTCACTGGGAGCAGAGGCATATTTTCCAACCTTCCCCTGTGTCTCAGTTCCTTTAGTATATCTTCATTTTGAGGAATATTTTTTTTTTTTGCGGTACGCGGACCTCTCACTGTTGTGGCCTCTCCCATTGCGGAGCACAGGCTCCGGACGCGCAGGCTCAGCAGCCATGGCTCACGGGCCCAGCTGCTCCGCGGCATGTGGGATCTTCCCGAACCGGGGCACGAACCCGTGTCCCCTGCATCGGCAGGCGGACTCTCAACCACTGCGCCACCAGGGAAGCCCTCGAGGAAGATATGGAGAGAGGCTAAGCTGATTACAGGACTCAAGTGACACCCTGAGCACACTTCAGATTTGGAATGCAAATTGTTGTCTGTAGTAATTACAGTTTGTGCCACGGCCCTGCTTGGCCCCTGTGGTCATCATCTTGGTGCAGAATAAGTAGCTTTGTGCGTAATGAGGGGGAGAGGGACACATGAAGGACATTAGGGGGTGTTTTCAAAGCCTGTCTCCAAACCTAAGTGGGAGTAGGACAGACCCAGATGTGTGGTGGGATGCTGCCACTGACAAGCTCTGTGACCATGGGCTAGGAACTCAGTCTCTCTGAGCCTCATCGTCCTCCAGTCCTTGTCTCATAGCATTGCCATGGTGATGAAATGGCGATGATGGGACACTCAGCAAGGTGCTTGGTGCATAATAGGTGTTTAGCAACAGGGAGTTTCACTGCCTTAGCAGGTGCTATAAGGGTAAGGATCTGCAATGGAAAATACACAATCTTCTTTTTTATTTATTTGTTTGTTTGTTTATTTATTTATTTATTTAGGCTGCATTGGGTCTTCATTGCTGCTCGTGGGGTTTTTCTAGTTGTGGCGAGCGGGGGCTATTCTTCATTGCGGTGCGCAGGCTTCTTATTGCTGTGGCTGCTCTGTTGCAGAGCATAGGCTCTAGACATGCGGGTTTCAGTAGTTGCAGCACACGGGCTCAGTAGTTGTGACTCCCAGGCTCTAGAGCGCAGGCTCAGTAGTTGTGGCGCACGGGCTTAGTTGCTCCGTGGCATGTGGAATCTTTCTGGACCAGGGATCGAACCCGTGTCTCCTGCATTGGCAGGCGGATTCTTAGGTGCTGTGCCACCAGGGAAGTCCCCCACACCCTTCTTAAAGAGTAATTTCTGTACACACATTAGTTACCCCTCTCATCCTGCAGAGGAGCTGTGGTGTATCCTTCTCATGCTTCACAAGTGTGCAGAATTGAGGGCTGGCTTAGAGTGCTGGCTCAAGTCAGAGTTCCTGTGCGTCAGTCTAGCTGTGTGTCCTTCGGTGATTTGATTAACGTCTCTGAGCCGTGGGTTTTCTCATTTGTAAAATGGACGTCATAATTGTGTGTGATTCACAGGCGGTTGGGAAGGTTGTCTGAAAAATGCACGTAACTTTGAGCACCACAAACTCTAAGGGGGTATTATTGTTATCATCCCCTTTGCAGAGTTTTAAGGGCTAAGTGACTTTCCGGAGTCTGCAGCTCCTATGTGGCAAATCCCAGACTCTGACCCAGCAGATTGGCTCTAGAGTCCACATTAGTATCACTGTCACTTTACCTGAAGGGGGTCAAAAGTCACTGTACAAGCATTGCCCAGGCACCTGCTGCTGGGGCTCTCCCCTCAGACCCCTCATTTTTGTTGACAAATTATTTCTTAAGTTAAAGCAGATCATAACAAAATAATTATATTACTATATTAGGTAATGTTACTTGTAATGTTATGTGATATTTAAAAATAAAGTTTTATTTATAATACATAATTATATACTATAAGAAATATTATATATATTAAATAAAGATAGCAGCAACCGCTATTTGCATAGATTTGCATTCCTAATGAAAGTGTCCTAGCCATTGTCAACACTTATAATTGCTTTTTGCTGTCCCACATAGGAGCTTATTGTCCATGATTTGGCTGCAAATTTCATTGTTTATCATACAGAGCCTCCAAAAGCTGCTATGGTTACGTATCGTGTGCCAGGCACTACGTGACTTATTTGATCCTCACAATGACCTGTGGTGGGTGCTCTTATTATCCTCATTTAACAGATGATGAAACTGAGGCACAGAGAAATTAAGGAAATTGCCAGAGGCCACACAGCAAGCAATAGCACTGGGATTTGAATCCAGATTGTTTGGCTCAGAACTCCTATTCCTAATCCTTGTGCTAAACTGCCTTCATTGATTTCCAGCCTACTTTCCAGATGCTATGCCCTTGCCATCTTGGCTGGCCGCGGTGCTTCCAGACCTTCTCGGCTGCAAACTTAGCATACCATTTCCTAGGGCCTGTTACTATGCGCTGATCTCACCTGTCCTCAGAGGGTCTTTCTGGGGACTCCTCCCACATTCCCCAGATGCTCATTCAACACAGGAAGCCCTTTGTGCCTCAACCTCATACATTCTTTAAAAAAAATAAAAGTCAGCCCTTCATTTTAATGATGACACAACCCAGAGGTGAGGTTCTTGTTATCACACTGGGGGAATCTGGGCAGAAGTGGTTGGAGTTGTAAAGTCAAGTAGCAGGGGAATTCCTTCTTTTCTCCATAAATTACAGATGTGAGAGCTCTGTGTAATTTCACATTTCAGGAGGGGATGGCTATGCTTCCAACTCCTGTTGGAAGGGCAAATTTAGCTCACTTCTCATTCAGCAAAGAGATGGAGTCATGAAGCATAGAAATGGAATTTTGTTGTTGTTGTTGTTACAATTCCTGGCTTTTAGCTCATGTATTTATGCATGTGTGCTAGCAAAGAGGGTACCAGAACATCTCACCAGTGCTATATAGCCATGGCCACTGTTCTCGAGAAAAAGAATTTTTATCTGGTCATGTCTGTTCTTCCAAAAAACGTGCTCTGGTGCCCCATTTTCTACAGGATAGAGTTGGCATTCCTGCTTTGGTTCCAACCTTCTCATCTCCTGGCCTTCCCACCCTGTCCCTTCCACAGGCCCTTTGAACATCTCCCCACTTCCTGGATGAGCCATGCTGTCTGTCCCCACTTCTCTCCTTTGCTCTGGCCCTCCTCCCCTCAGCCTGGCAATTCTTACTCATTGCCAACCACCTGTTCGAATGGCACTTTTACTCAGGGGAGACTTGCAAATTGTCCCTGGTGCTTCCTCTGTGTTCCCAGTGCTACAGGACTATGGAATGCAGCAGGGTGAGCAGCAAACATTGTTTGTATGCTGACACTTTGAGCACAGAGTGGGGCACTTCTCTGTTGAAAGAAGGACCCCTTCACCCTCTTTACACACACCAGGCTACATTTCTTCCCTTGGGAGGGTCCCTGGAGTGTAGATAGAACACCTGGTGGAAGATCTGGAACATGCGGCTGTGGGCTCCGTGAGAGCGAGAGCTGGGCTAGTCCTGTGGCTCCAGAGCCTGCACTGTTGTCGAGGCTCATTACGTTGTTGTCAGACAACTTCTTGAATGAGCCTTGTGGTAATGAGCCCACACTACAGGTCTGGGTTCAGATTCCTATTCCATGCCTGCCATGCTTGAACAATCCCTTAACCCCTCTGAGCCTGCTTCCTTATCTATAAGCAAGGGTTAATAAAAGTACCCATCTCATAGGGTGATCATAGAAGTAAATGAGTTTAGCCTAGTCTGGCATGTAACAAGCTTCCAATCAATGGTGGTTGCTATTGTTATTAATAATGAAATAAATTAATCACAGGTTGTGTGCTACAAAGGAAACTAACAGGGTATTGTAATAAAAGATAAGATGGTGGGGTGTGCGGTGTGGTCCTTTAAACAGTCTGGTCATTGAAGGCTTCCTGTAAGCTGTGACTGAACTATGAAAAGGGTGCTGCTGCAATGTGAAGAGCTGGAGGAAACAGTTTTCTGGAGAGCAAGTGCAAAGGCCCTGAGGCAGAGAAGAGCCTGATGAGGAACAGAAAGTATGATCAGAGCTTAGGACGAGAGAGGAGAGTAGGTCCAGGAGGGAGATAGGGACAGATTGATGCAGGGCCTTGCAGGCTGAGGGACAGTGTTTGGATTGAATTTGAGGTGTGAAATAATATATTCATTCCTTATGCTCAGAATTATTCTTTGGGATTGGTTTCTGGACTACTCCAGCTTTAGCCCACCCTGTGTTTTGTGTGCATGAACTAACCCCTAGCAATAAAACCCAGTTGTGATGGATTTAAGCAGAAAATGAATTTATTAAAAGGTACAGGAAGTTCAGTAAATTTGGAAAGGATCAGGGAATCAAGAACAACCCAAATTATTCTACCAAACATTTCCTACAAGGATACTGTTGCTGCCACTGCTGGGCAGGTGTAGATACCATGGTTTGCGCCACCAACACTGGTTACAGGACACAGCTACTCGATCTGCCCTCACTGCTGCCTCTGCAAGCTGCCACCACCGTCACCAGAATAGAGTCGGCGGTATCCCTTCTGCTTTCTTTGCCAGTTTCTCATGCCAGGTCTGGGGTGGGAGTATCTCATTGCCTGAGCCTCACTCATGCTCTCATTCCCTAGCTGCAAGGGAAGATGGGAAAGCAAATGTGTGGCACCCTCATCTCTTCTGGTAGAATGTGGACTCTGGTTCGTGAGTTGGGGCTTCCCTAAACCTAGGGAGGGGGTTGAGCTGCACAGCATCCAGAGGGTGATAAATGTCCCTCACAGAGACACGTGGAGTTAGTGACTCATGGAATCACTTGGCCTCAGCAATGTACATCTAACAGGCAGTGGCACTTTAAGTAAGACTTGATTGCTTTTCTCTTAGACAGTTATTTTTCAAAAAAATAGTGCCAAATTTGGAACCAGCTATTTCTCAATCTGATGAGAGTCTAGGGGCTATTTTTTAAAATTAGTTTAGTTTGTGCAGGTGTGTGGGGTAGCATGTTTCCCCCATGTTTATCACAGATTTGCATTCCTGTTGGAAATGCCCTAGCCATTGTCAGTGCTTATAATTGCTTCTTGTTATGGCCACGTGGGGCTTATTGTCCAAGATTTTGCTGCAGAGTTTGTTGTTTATCTTATATTGTCTCCAGGAAGCTGCATGCGGAAATCTCAGGAAGTCTGACTTAAAGGGACAGCCTCCAGGGCAGAACCCTAACTGGGAGGAGGCACTGAGCTTCTGACCAGAATCAGCTTACCTCTGGTGGGAGCTGGAAAGAAACCTTTTCTGAGTATCTCCCGCTTGCTTTGCTGGTTTCCAGTGTTTTGGTGATTCCTTTCTGATTCTGATTTAAGGGGAAAAGTAACAATATTTATTCTTCAAATACACATGGATATACACCAAACAAAATAAAACAAAAAAACACTTTCACTGTTGTGTAAGCGGAATGGATGCTGAGTCATAGGTGCATACATGCTTTTCAAATCTTTTGGTGCTTCCTTGGAGGTATTTTCATAGAAGCCTTAAACTTTTTAAATGGACACAAGGATTTCAAGGAAGTCAGCCTTATAACATCTAAAAAATAAATAGGACTTGAGTTTTAACCACCTTCCCATTTTTACCCCTGTTGGAAGGAAGAGGGAAAAATGAGAAATTGCAAATTTCCATTGCCTTTTTCTTATTAGATGTCTGGTTGATGGCTGTCATTCAAGTCAGGGTAAAAATCAAGCTATTTCAGATTTGGTAACAAATTTTCAACTTGCTCAGAGGAAGATTTGAACCAGTGTCCATAATTACACCAAAAAACTTCATTTTCTGCTTGAAAAATAAAAGTAAATTATTACTAAGCTTTTGTCTTCTAAAAAAACACTGTATTATGAAAAATTTTTTAACTTGTACAAAAATAGAAAGAATAGTATAATGATCCCCAATGTTCCCAACATCTTTTGTTTTGCTTTTAAACACAAGTACGTATCAGTTAGATTCCTATCCTCCTCATGAGGGATAATGGAATCATTATTCCTGTTTTACAGATGAGGAAACTAAGGGTCAAGAAAGTTAAGAAGTGACTTACTAGGTCATTCAACTAGTAAATGGCAGAGCCAAAAATCACAGAGCTCCCGTATTAATTTACTGTTCATTATTCCAGCCAGCCAGTTGTTCCCAGAAATTATCCCTAAGGAGATATCTGGAGTCAAAACTAATGGTAAGAAACTTTTTATTAAGAATGATTTCTGCTTTTGCTATATATTTTTAAGTCAGAAATTCAGTTTGTCAAAACTTGTTCTTTGATATAAGCAAATTACTTTAAAAAATCCTGAGTAGTGTTAGGAATACCACCCCCCTCATTTTCAGATTTTCCACTTCTAACCAATTTTGACAGTATAATGCTAAAGAGTAAGTCTAATTTCCAAGGAAGGAAGCTCTTTGGTTGATAGATATCAGCTAATCAGTTTTTAAACCTTTCTTTTTCCTACGAATTGGTTAGAGGTCAGCAACCTGCTGGAGTTTCACTTTTAACTGCCAGTTTAACGAAGAGGACTTGACAGTCCTTTGAAAAAAGCTGTATTCAAGGTATTCATGTTTCTAAGAAATTGAGTGAGCTTCTTGGAATCGCCTCAGTCTGCTCCATGCAGAAGTTCTTCAGGCTTCCTTGCTCATGTTCAGAAAGGAGGTGGAACCCCAGAGACCAGGCTGCTGGCTGTTTCACGGGGCACATCAGAAGACGGCTCTCCTTATTTTTCATTCGCTTTTAAAAATAGTTGTCTATGTATTGGTTGCCAAAATCATGTGAGGAATGTGATTATAAAAGTTCAGATTTGTTTAGAGAAAAAAATAGTTCAAGCTATTGCTCGTAACAAAACCAGCGAGATAAGCACTCAAGATTGGCCATGATTAGCAATCTGTTGAGACCTCCACGTTCAAGATTCATTTATTTTTAGTTCTTGTGTTGAAACTATAGATGAAAACTTTTCTAGTTATTCATTCTTGACCTTGGGCAGCCAGGTCTGCTCCCACATTCTCATCATTTTGTAATCTTGTTGAGCTGGGATATTAAGCAGGGCTCTAGAAAAGCATCAGCATTTTCAAATGGTCGAAGTCTCTTGAGTTAAACCACCTTGCATCCAACTGGCCTGGTGTGAGGTCTGGACATCGCCCCCGCCCCCCTCCCACCGTGTCTATGGTTCACAATGAAGGAGGGGGACAGGGTAGTTGTTCAAGTTTTGCTTGGATTAACCACACTTCCAGCACCGAGGAGTAGATATGAAGTTATGCAGTAAAATTGTGTGACCGTGAGTAAACTCCCAGGCTCTAAAATACTTTGAAGTTCTCTTTATTTCTCACTGGCTTGCCATGTATTATGCCTTCTTGCTAACCTAGTAACACCAAAGAGTATTACTGTACCTCCCCTCTCCACCACAGTATAAATTTTGTTTCTTCTTAGTCTTAACCTGAATTTGACAACAGCCTCAGAAACTAAGATCTGTAATGTAACACTTTTCTAATGTTGGAAACTTGGTTAAATCACGGTGCACTTACACTATTTTAATTTGGTCACTGCTTCCATTTCATTTTACTGAGATTGTTTCACCTATTTTTCAGTTCAGTTTGTGGAATTATTTTATTTTTTTATAAATTTATTTATTTATTTATTATTTTTGGTTGCATTGGGTCTTTGTTGCTGTGCGCGGGCTTTCTCTAATTGTGGCGAGTGGGGGCTACTCTTCATTGCAGCGCATGGGCTTCTCATTGCAGTGGTTTCTCTTGTTGCGGAGCATGGGCTCTAGGCACGCGGGCTCAGTAGTTGTGGCTCGCGGGCTCTAGAGCGCAGGCTCAGTAGTTGTGGCGCACGGGCTTAGTTGCTCCGCGGCATGTAGGATCTTCCAGACCAGGGCTCGAACTTGTGTCCCCTGCATTGGCAGGCGGATTCTTAACCACTGTGCAACCAGGGAAGTCCCTGTGGAATTATTTTAAAATGTAATGCATCAAATGAAATATGGTCAAATACCCTGAAATTCCCAGACAACTTCTGAGCTTTTGTGAAATCTATGGCTTCTTGTGTGCAAATAGGAAAGAAATTGAATAAAATAAACCAGAATAAAATTTTAAATGGAAAGAACCACCATTAGTCACAAATTTTAATGAAGAAATAATTCTGCTGAAATGTCACTCTTTCGTTTTATGTGAATGAATTTATCACAGCCCTAATGAATATGTTTCTTATAATATTTTTGGTGAGAAAACTGCTTGAAACTTCTCAGTAGAACATGCCATAAGGTATATAGACTAACAACATAGGAAACACACCACTTCGAGTTCCAGCGACACAAGGAAGCATGGGGTGGAGTCTTAATGAGGCCCCTATTTTGGCACTAGTCTCTTTAGAGTTCAGTAAGAAGTTGTCACCACTATGGTTATTTCACCAGGTGTGGGAGAACAGGGGCCAGTTTTGCATACCTACAGGTGCCTTATAGGTAGTTTCCCATTTATAAATATATAATTCAGGTTCACACATTTAAAGAAAAGTATCATACCCTGAGAACCTACACCCCCAGAATTTCATAGTTTTTTTTTTCTTTTTAACATCTCACTCTAATTTATGTAGAATTTATTTTAACTGAGTGTGAAGTAGAGCTTTAAAATGAGGCTTTTCTAAGAAATGAATTGTCCCATTTGTTAGTAATCCTTCTCTCCTCCAGTAGTAGTTTGCAGTCAACATTCACGGTATGTCAAATTCTTGAATATACCAGGGCAGGTTTCAGGCAGTCTGCTCTGGGGGTTGTATGCATATAACAGGAGCTCTGAGGTCCCCTCCTGACCCTGGCTCCCCTCCCGACCCTGCCAACTCTAGGCCCTCTTGGGCAGGCTTACACCACCTATTTGAGTCTCAGTTTTTAAAAATTCTGTACAGTAGAGATAATAGTAAGGCCTACATCAGGAGAGTTATGAAGATCAAATAAAAAAATATGTGGTAAGTTCTCATATTAAAACATCAGAAATCTGCAGTCGCCATTTTTGGTTTCAGTAATTGTGGCTTTAGGATGTTTTAATATCTGTGCACAGGTGCACTTTCATCATGAGTTATATTGTCAGGAATGAGCAACTGAGAGGTGACATTTCAAGTGCATCTCTTAGGTTTGCTGAATGTCCACAGGGCAGGAGCTAATGAACTGAGGTACTTCCATACCGTGGCGTGCTCTGCAGAGGGGTCCAAGATGTGGATAATGTGGAAAGATGATGTTAAGTGAAGAAAGCAAGTGCTGGAATAATGTTATCATTCCATTTTGACAAATATAAATTAAAAAAATAAAACGTGACAAAACAAACTTATGTGTGTTTAGACAGCAGGAAATGTCTAAAGGATCACCACCAGAGGTTGCAAACTGGTGGCCCTCAGGTCAAATCTACCAGCAACTGTGTTTTGATTGGCCTGTACAGCATTTTTAAAAATGATGAATTAGTTGCCAGCATTTAAAAACTGGGAGATTTTATGTAAAACCCGGAATTTCCAGCTTCTCTTGAACAATTGGAATGTCTGTTCACTTTGGCCATGAGTCCCTTGGGACCCCAGTAAGCTGGAACTTTCCCAAGGCAAACACTCTCAGTGGTGCCCATTGCCTGCCAGGCCTCTTCTTTCATGTACCTTCCCACCTAGCCCTGAGAGCATTTAGGTTTGTGACCCCTCATCTACCTCTGTCTTTGACACGGGTGCCTCTGGCAAATGGGATGGCGATAGGGAAGAACGTGGGGACTTTGGGAAGATTCGCTTTTTACACTATATACTTCTCTATGGTTTGAATGTATTATAATGACACTATGTCACTTTTAAAATTTAAAAATCAGTAGAAAAACATGTTCGAATACTCAACAGTATCATAGATGCCACATCGAGAAAACCCACATCCCGTTCCTGTATAAGCTTTCATTATGACGCTCAAAATGAACTTGAGCCCTGCAGGGCAGGAACCTCTCATTATGGAAATGTTCCTCCGAGGTGCCTTCTGCATGGCTGATTTCGTTACTGGAGCTCTTGCTTCTGGTCAAAGCAGGGGCATCAGAGGGAAGGGCCGCGCCCCGTTCTTTCCTTCCCTTTTGCAGGCTGTGCCCTTTATCTCCGGCCAGGGCGTCTGCTGGTCCTCCCGCCCTTCCTCCCTCCTCCATGGCTACCTGCCCTGGAGCCCACTCAAGTTTCACCTCTTCCATGAAGGGCTGCAGCCCACAGGTTTCGGTTCTTCTTTCTCATTCACAGTCAGCAGCCGGAAGTTAGGCTTAATCATTCTAGGATTAGTTCACGTGAATCTGCCCTTCCTCCCCAAGGAAAGAAAGAAACTCTAGTGCCCCATGGTCATCTCACGTTTCCTTTGGGTCCTCATTGGAGTGGATCCTGGCCTTGGCAGCTGGGGCTCTGCAGAGGGGCTGTTGGAAAATCTTCCAGGAGAGGAGTGCCTGGGCCAGTGGGGGATTGACATCCTTGGTCCTCAGGGGATTGACATTCTTCATTAGCTGAGTTACTACCAAAGCTGGTTAATCTTAGGTTGTTTACAGGCCTGTACGAATCAGGACCTTTTCTATGCAGGAGGCTAGAGCAAGAAGCCTTTTTTACGAACACCTCCCCTTCCCCCGAGTAGCACCACTTACCCCAGGCTGCTTTGTGGGGAATCTGGCTTTGGAAAATAAGGAATCCCAAGGACAAGCTGAAGCCCACCTTTTGTGGACACCACTGTTTGACTTTTACACATTACTGAGTGTTTCCTGGGTGCCTGACCCGGTAGGTACCACATATAGGCCTTGAGGTAACCCAGATGCTTGCCTGAAAGGCTTGAGCCTTTTCACAGAGATTTCACTTCCTTCTTTCTGCAGACAGATGGGACCCCTGTCACGCTCTTTGAAGCAAGACCCAAGCCCGTCAGAGCAGTACTTTCAAAGCATTTGCCTTTCTTCCAGAGCACCCTATGGTTCTGCACCCCACTGCTGTTGCCCTTGCCAGTTCTTCTGCCTAGAACACCCCTCAGAATTCTGCCCATATGTGTCTCTTGCTCTGAGAAGCCTTCCCAGACTTTGTCCCCATAAAACAATTCATTTGCCAGGCTCAGTTATTTCTTGGCTCCCTCAACACTTTTTGCAAATTCCTGGCAGCATTTATGTTGTTCTCCGGTCATCTTTGGTTCATCTTTGTACTACCAGAGCCTGGTGCATCCTTCCGTAGTGCTCTTTTGTAATGCACTCTTCAGAGGCCATATGTTAGGGGCCAGGCTGCTGGCCTGAGAATGGGGAGAGCCTTTCTTACAAACTCTAAAGTCAACTCTTGGATTTAAGCTTGTTGTTCAAATGAACCCTCTCTCTTTGCTGAGCCCCCCACTTTACTCAGGGCTGAGACAGGCAAAGGCTCTTAAAAATCTGTGCATTTGTAAGAATGCCTTGGGAAATCCTGGGCTAAATCTTTGCAGCTAAAAGTTGCAATTAGAAAAATTTTTGCAAAGAAAATACTATTCCGTTAGAGAACTAAAAAATAAAAATCAAGAATTGAAAGCTACACTGGAGTTATGTATGTCTCCTTGGGTTTGAGTCCCTCTGCCCCTGTGCAGGGAGGGTGAGGGTGTTGATTTGTTGTAGGGAGGGGTTGAACAGGCATAGTTTTCATCTGAAACCTTGGAGTTCACGTGAGACACTCTATCTCACCCAATAAGTCTGAGCTTTGTAAAAGGCCCCGGGACCAGGGCAGGGTGTTCATTCGTGAGATCCCCAGTTCATAAAATGAGAAATGTCAGCCACTAGTTGTTTCCATAATAACTCTGAGAAGAGCAGTAAGGCCCTTTGTTATTCACATTAAAAGCTGAAAAGGAGGTTTCCAGAAGCAGTTATTTTGAATGGGCTCTGAAGAGAAAATTTGCCTAAGAAAAAAAGAAATGAACGGTTGAGTGGGGTGTTTATTGTCACTCTCATTTGTTGAGTTGCTATGAAATTGGGATTCAGTGTAGGCTCTGTATGCCGGGCAGGGCCCTGGCTCTTGGGTGAAGTTCAAGTGGACTGTTGATTCCTCTTTGATCATACAAAGTTCTCCTCCCAGTGTCCCTTCTCTATCCATTTCACCCCAATGTTTGGGTCTACAAAGCATGATATCCTGGCAGTGAACACTTTAGAGCTGCCAGAATGCCAAGCATGGCATTTAGGTGGGGACCCAGTAAGCATTGTTTGTTTCTTACAGGCTGGGGATTGTCAGCCAGAAACTGGATTTCTGGTGTGCCTTTGAATGCCAGAAGGCAGAGCGCTCTGAAAAAGCAGCAACAGCAGGCGGCAAGGAAACCGCCGGAGGTGGGGAGCTCTGGGCTGGTGTGGTTCTCAGCTTCTGACAATGTAACTTATGGCCCCCTGTCACTTCCTGTCAGGCAGCCCAAGTAGTGGGGAGGAGTTCCTTGAGGGAAACCATGCTCTGCTCTGCTCAGAGAATCCCGTCCGAAGGGCTCTGCCGCAGTTAGGGGCGGGGAACTCCAGGTGGATGAGGTCGGAGCGCCCCATGGTGTGGTGTTGCTTCTTTGTTCATGCTCAGGTAAGCTCCTTTGCAGCTGGACCAGGGAGAGACCCGCTCCCAACTCCCACCCAAGCCTGGCTGGGCCATGCCAGGAGCTGAGGTATGGGAAGATGCAGCTGTCGGCATCTCCCAAGAAAGTGAGCAGGGAGCCGCCAAGAACACCTGGGATGAGGGAGGCACACTTCTGCCTCACTGTACTATGAATCAGAAAAGAGCTGTGTGGTTGTGTTTAAGACCACAAATGGTTGTGCTTGGTGGAGATGGTGTGTTAAGTGGAGTGCCTAGCTGTCAGCGCTTCCTTTAGCATCTGTGATTGGAGGAGAGCAAGGGTAGGGGGACTTTCATTCTTTGCTCCACGGTGCCAGTATTTTAATTTTTTTAAGAGACCTGTTTTCATTAAATGGGAAGGAAAAAGTAAGTGTGTGTGTGTGTGTGTGTGTGTGTGTGTTTAAATAGCAAAGTGGATTTCCAAGACTTTTTCTTCTTTGGATTGGAAGATGGCTAAACTCCGTTTTGGAAGTTCATTCTTTGTGAAGCAACTGTTTTGTAGGTTTCCTTAATATTCTGGTGTTTTGAAGGTGTTCATCATTGGGAAAATGAAGTCAGATAATATCAGGGGAGACTCAGACTCACTGGTTTTCTCGTTAAAAGTATTGGTGCCTGTTTGGGTTATTTTGGAAGGAGCAGCTGGAAATGTTATGTTTCTATGGACTGAAGAATGATTAGGAGCCCTGAAGCTTACTCTCGCTCTCTGTCCCTTTTATTTGTTTGTTTGTTTGTGGATAGGCTTTGGATAAGCCAAAGTTATTTTTTAAAGAAAATACCCATTGCTTTTTCTGTTTCTTTCATCAGAATTATGTTTCTGAAACTGATGTTTGCAATACAAATTCCAACTCTTGTACATGGCCATTATAGACATCTTTTCATGTGATTTGAGTGGTTTCACTGTCTTTCTCCTTTCCCATCTCACTCACCTAGCTATTCGCTCACCTGATAAAGAATAATTTTTGATCATTTGAGATATGGAAATAGGCAACATTTTAAATGATTTACTGCACTTCAGGGATAGTTAATGCAGCATTAATTAAAAATATTACAATAATAGCTGACGTTTATTAGATACTTTTCATGTTACTTGCATTAGCTCATGAAAGTCTTACAACACTGTAGGGGTTGGCTGTTATTATTACCTCCACTTTGCAGATGGTAGAACTGGGATGCAGAGAGGATAAATACTTTGCCTATGGTCTCCTAGCTGGTTAGTAGTGGATCAGGCTTCAAGCTCAGGCAGAATGGAGCCAGAAATGACATTCATAGCCATAGCACACATGATGATTTTAATGACAGGGCCCTTCTTATATCTCCTATCAAGTGCAGCATCTTCAGTAACACTTGCTTTCCAATCCTTTGACAAATCAGCTCATTTTGGTGTATGTTTGCCTCGGTCCAATTAGCGCCTACACAAGAGGCATCAAAGACAAGTCACTGCCTTCTCTGGACTCAGTTTCCCACCTGTCAAACAGAGATATCTCTAAACTCATTTTAGCTCTGATACGGGTCTAAGGTATGACTTTTTGAGAAAAAGTCAAAAATAGTTCTCATATCCCTGTTGCAAAGTCAAATGATTTAATAAGTGCTTTTACGTACAGATTTCCCGAGGATATGGACTGGAGCTCAAACTGTAATTGGCCGGCTGGCTGTTGACCTTTATTCTGCTCTTGAAAATATTATTGAATGAATTTTTATTTCTTGGGTCCGAGGGTCTCTAAAGAAAGGATCTGGGGGAGTTGAGTTTGGGTGTGGGAAAGGCAGTTGGTAGCTGGATGTGGAAGGAGAGAATGGGAAGGGAGAAACCCTTTAAAGTTCTCACAAATCCATCTTCTGAGATTTGATCAAGATAGCTCTGTATCTGTGGAGGAATGGCAGAGTGTAACAGTTAAGGGCATGGGTTTTAGAACCACATAGATGTAGATGTAGATTTGAGTGCCAGCTTTGCCTCTTACTAGCCATGCAGTCCCAGGCATGTTACCAAACCTCTCTGAATCTCCTTGTTAAATGGGGATAATAAATAGTGCCTACTGGGACTTCCCTGGTGGTCTAGTGGGTAAGACTCCGTGCTCCCAATGCAGGGGGCCTGGGTTCAATTCCTGGTTGGGGAACTAGATCCCACATGCATGCCGCAACTAAGGAGTCCGTATGCCGCAACTAAAGATCCCTCATGCCACAATGAAGATCCCGTGTGCCACAATGAAGACCTGGCACAGCCTAAATAAATATTAAAATAAAATAGTGCCTACCATATAGGGTTGTCATGAGGAATAAATGAAGTGATTCAAGACAGTGCCTAGCACAGATTCCGCACTCAGTGAACATGACCCACGTCCCAGGTCTTATTGCCATAGCTGTTGGTGGCTCCCAGAGAAATGAATCATTAGTGTGTAAGGGCTCAGCAACAATAGGGCTGTGAAACATCTTATATCCTGAGTTAAATATGCCCTGATTTGATTTTGTGGAGGGAAGAAAGCAGCATATTACACAGAAAAGTCAATACTTCATTTTAAAGTCCTGATTCCAGCCATATTTTTACAGCTTTCCCAGAATGCCAAGTGGGAGCCATTGAAGGGGAAGTTGATTCAAACCAGATCCTAAAAAAGGCTTGTCTTGATGGAGCACTCAGTGGTATGATTCGGAAAGTGCGAGGTCAGGGTGGTGACCCCGAGTGTCCACCGGGAGAGAAACAATGGGTGACTTTAGGACCTAAATATAGACTATGTAGATGTCACTTAGGGAAGCCACAGTGGGTGGGTCTCTTGGGAGGAGTTCAGAAAGCAGCCCCTGTGCGCCAACCCTTGCTCTGTCAGCCCTCTTTTTCTGAATAACTTTGTCCGTAGTCTAGCTTTTCTGCATCCCTTGAGCCCCTGCCTCTGTTTGGCAGCCTTGTTTATGTCCCCATCTCTTCCCTCCCAAATCTTCCTTGTGGCATTTACCACTTCTCTCCCTTGTCTCTAGCAGACCCCACTCACCCCCTGCCATAAGCCCCAGGTGTTCTTACCACAGTGTTCCTCATGGAGCAGGTATGAGAGCACTGGTCTGGGAGTCAGGAGTTTGGGGTTCTAGGTTTTGCATTAACCTTGGGCAATGCTGAACTTCCCTGGGTACCAGGTTCTCCAATAGAGACAGACATAGCTGCATCCTGGAGGTTGATACTCTGAGTTCACACCCTCACTGCCACTTGACCTTGGGCAAGTTCTTTACTTTTCCTTCTGGGCCTTAGTTACCTCACCTGTGAAATGGAGATGATATAATATCTGCTTCCAATACTATGAAAAGTTTATAAAATAATATCTGTGAAACTCTTAAAACAGTGCATTCTATGATAATGTTCAAAAATACTAGCTATGATTGTGATTGTGATTTGTAGGAAAATGAGACTTGAATAGGATCAGTGTTTCCTAAACTTCGGTCATGTTTCCCATATCCACATACCACTTTTACTGTTATTTTTCACTAACTGTTTTTCTTTAAATTGTCTAGTTGTTTTGTTTTGTTTTGACCTTAGGTTCATCCTAAGTAGTAAGAGCCCTAAAGTCACTAAACTAAACATCACAATATGTTTCCTAAAACACATTATAATAAATACACCTTGGTCTACTGCATATGGTCTGCAGTGATATTGTGTCACCACCAGGTCCACTTCCCACAGTGAGGACTGCAGAGCCAGTGGCTCTGAGCATCTGAGGCCCAAGTTGCTGCCTGCTGTGATTCTGACAGGGCTCCTCTCACCAGAATGAACGGTCAGCCCATCCTTTCATACATCAGACACTGCCTGAGAACCAGCTTTGTGCCTGACTCTGTGCCAGGTGCCAAGATGGCCAAAATATGGGTCTTTGTAGCCCCTGCTGTCTTCTCTAAATGGGGCATTACCAACCTAGAGAAAACGGGGTAGGGGGAGCCACAAAATGACCCAACTGCTGAAATCCCACCATAAGAAAAGCCAGGGCCACTCTCTGCCTGGGTGTGGGTAAAAGAGTATATCTCAGTCAGCTTTCACTGAGTAACAACTACCCCAAACTCAGTAGCAAACAATAGCCAGCATTTATTCTTATGCTTACAGGTGTACAGGTTGGCTGCGTGGTCTGCCCCATTCAGGTCCCTTAGCTACCCAAGTGTATATTCTTCTCCTGTGCAGGTCAGAAGATCCCAGAGGAGCAAGCAGCAATACGTAATGTCTCTTAAGGCCTAGGCTCAGAATTGGTACATTGTCCTGTCCACCCATGTTCCACTGGCCAGAGCAAGTCATAGTACCAAGCCATGGAGGTCAGGGAAGGGCATAAAAGTTTGCTGAAGAATAAATTAATATACCACAGAGATCATCACTATTTACTCACTCAACCTACATTTATTGAGTGACTACTATGTGGAGTACTCTGCCATGTTGGGGGAGATAAATATGGTACTAATAAGTGGTGAAGATGATGAAAACATGTAACCTAAGGGCTGGCACGTATTAGGTCCTAAATAAATATTCAATGAATGAATACCCGCTAGTACCTTTGAGATGCTAACTAGTGATGCGTGTTTCACATGGGTTATCTCATTCTCTCCTCCTAACTCTCCCCCTCAAATCCCGCCCCCCCTGCTTTGGGCAAGTACAGTCATCCCAGATCAAACAAGTGGGATACTGTCTTGGCCTGTTAAATGCTTGTAATCTTCTGATGTGAGCAAGGGGAGCACTGGTAAAGGCACAGCAGCAGGGAGAAGGCAAGTGTAAACAGATTATCCCTGATGTGAGGGGAAAGAGGCAGGCTTTGCACCAAAGAGGCTCCGGTTCAAATCCCTTGTGTGTTTATCCCCATGTACACCTTGTGCACTGTCTTGGGTGCTGACTCTTCAGGCACCCACCATGGACTAAGAATTTAGTGTGGTAATTAGCCTCTCATAGTTTCTTTACATCACTAGCCCCCTGCCTTCTTGAGGTCACATGCATCTTGGAATGTTCTCTTTAGAAAACTGCACATAGTTGTTAAAATGTCTGTGCAGACCCCTGGCCCCAGGTAAAGAACTCTGCTCTAATGATTCATTCCATCCCCACCCTCTTCTCTTCCCTTCCATCTCTTAAACACTTCATCCAGTGGAAGAAGCATTTTTCCATATTTGTATGCCAGTGTCAGGCTCAGGGTCTAACTCATATTGGTTGACCAATGAGTGTCTTTTTTTTTTTTTTACATCTTTATTGGGGTATAATTGCTTTACAATGGTGTGTTAGTTTCTGCTTTATAACAAAGTGAATCAGTTATACATATACATATGTTCCCATATCTCTTCCCTCTTGCATCTCCCTCCCTCCCACCCTCCCTATCCCACCCCTCCAGGTGGTCACAAAGCACCGAGCTGATCTCCCTGTGCTATGAGGCTGCTTCCCACTAGCTATCTACCGTATGTTTGGTAAAATAGTGTATATATGTCCTGCCTCTCTCTCGCTTTGTCACAGCTCACCCTTCCCCCTCCCCATATCCTCAAGTCCGTTCTCTAGTAGGTCTGTGTCTTTATTCCTGTCTTACCCTTAGGTTCTTCATGACATTTTTTTTTCTTAAATTCCATATATATGTGTTAGCATACGGTATTTGTCTTTCTCTTCCTGACTTACTTCACTCTGTATGACAGACTCTAGGTCTATCCACCTCATTACACATAGCTCAATTTTGTTTCTTTTTATGGCTGAGTAATATTCCATTGTATATATGTGCCACATCTTCTTTATCCATTCATCCGATGATCATCATCATCATTAGCTGTGTGCCTTTGAACAAGTGAAATAACCTCTCTGGGTCTCAGGTGTATCATCTATAAAATATATGAGCTTTCCTATCTCATCCAGTCAGAAAGTTCTGTGACTCTATGCACATGCAAATGAACTATCACCAACACCTTCATTCTCATTCTCTAGCTGCTTTAAAAGACACTCATCGTATAAAGAAGATGTGACCAATGAGTGTGTTTTAAAGCAGCGAGAGAATGAGAATGAAGGTGTTGGTGATAGTTCATTTGCATGTGCATAGAGTCACAGAACTTTCTGACTGGATGAGATAGGAAAGCTCATATATTTTATAGATGATACACCTGAGACCCAGAGAGGTTATTTCACTTGTTCAAAGGCACACAGCTAATGATGATGATGACCATGATGATGATGGTCATGGTAATAAAATAATGTTTTCCTCCAAGCAGATGACTTATGCTCAGATACAATTAGGTCTCATTCCCTCAGTACCTGGATAGAAAATGTTCTGATCTATCAAGTTGACGGATCATGTTGCAAAACTGTTTTCTTTCTTTTTTTTTTTTCTTAACATGGAAGAACTGTATTTATTTTTGAGTGAGATGAAATGTGATAAAACAGCATGTTTATATCATTGTATGTAACATACACAATTTTGTAGTCTGAAAGAATATACACTGAAATGTTAAAACTGGTTTATTTAGTAGAATAAAAGGTAATTGAACATTTAAAAAAATTCTACCTAGATATAGTTTGAGTTTACTACAATAGATAGTATTCTTTAATCATGGTGGCAACTATCATGGACTGTTTATACCTAACTGCCATTCGTGTTTCTTTCCTACTAACAAAACCCTGTCTCACAGGCAAAAATACGTCAGTGCCAGGGCACAAACTGGTCCACCCATCCCTCTTTGCCAGTGCCCATCCAAGGGTGAAAACTGTTTTCTTGACCTTCATAGCCAAAGCTAAAGACACAGATGACAGAAACATATATGCCATGTCTCAACCATAGAACCATTGTCGCGTCAGCCCTTTAGGGCAGAGCCCTTGCCGCCCACCTCTTTCTCTGGGTCTCCCCTTTCCACTCTGTCCCTCAGTCTGTGTGTACAGACTGCTGAGAATGCAGGGGGTTTGGGGCTGGGACAGGACATTTGTCAGGCCAAGGGGCCAGGTCAAGCCAAGGGGCCAGGTCAAGCCAAGGGGTGGAAGGTGGGTTAGGGTCGGTGCAGGGGAGGAATTTGTTCCCGCAGAGTCCTGGAAATCTTATTTGGAGCCATTCTTCTATTATTAGTTTTGAAGGCACTTTGTTCTCTGGTACATTGTTTTAACAGCCACCAGGAAATCAGGCCCTGCTCGGGGTCAGCGATGCCACTGGTTCCTGCCTGTGGCCGCCCAGGTGGGAAGTGTACTGGTTTGTTTCAGGGCTGATTGTTCGTCATCAAGATCATTGCCGCCCTTTCTCCTTTTGTTGCCCACCCTGTCTGCATGGGGCAGGGAAGGGCTAGGAGGAAAAAGAGATTCCAATGAGTCTGTTTTTCTTTATAGCAATAGTAGCTACACTTATTTCTGTGTAAAAGGAAAAATGCTAAAATCCAGGTCTTAAGAGCGCACTGTGCCCTCTGGAGCAGCATTGTCCAGTAGAAACAGAATGTGAGACACATGTGTACATTTAAATTTCCTAATAGCCACATTAAAAGAGGTAAAAAGAAAAAAAAAAGAGGTAAAAAGAAACAGATGAAATTAATTTAATGATTTATTTAACCCAGTATATCGAAATATTAGCATTTCAACATATAAGCAACATAAAAAATTATTATGGAGACATTTTGCATTCTTTTTTTCATACTAAGTCTTTGAAATCCAATGTGTATTATCTACTTAGAGCACATCTCACTTCAGATTAGCCACATTTCATGTGCTCAGTACCCACGTGTGTGCTCATGGTAGCCATTGGACAGTGCAGTAGAGCAGCACCGTCCAGTAGAACTTTTTACAGTGATACTAATGTTTTGTATCTGCACTGTCTCACACAGAGGCCACTAGCCACAGATGACTAGTGAGCACTTCACATGAGGCTAGTGCAGCTGAGGAGCTGAGTTTTAAATGTTATTTAATTTTAATTAATTAAAATTTAAATTTAAACAGCCACATGTATCTAGTGGCTACCATACTGGATAGCATAGCTCTAGAGATTTGATCTTGTTAGAGAAATATCAACTTAAACTTAACCTAGGTATCATTTTTCATCTACCACATTGACGGAGATTGAAAAGTTGGATAACACTGCTTGGCAAGGGTAATAGGACCTCTCATGCATGGCAGTGGGAGTATAAATTAGAACAGTCTTTATGGAGGACAATTTGACAATGTTTATCAAACTTACAAATATACATTCCCTTGGACCCAGCAGTTTCACTCCTGGATATTAATGTCACAGAGTCTCTCACATGTGTAGATTGATTTCTATAGAAGGATATTTGCTGCAGCAAAAGATTGGAAACCACATACATATCCAGTTAATGGGGGGACTGAATAAATAAGCTATAGTACATTTTAAAAATGTACTTCAACTATTGAAAAAATGAGGCCAATTTTAATTTGATGTCCAAGCTATAATGTTAAGCAAGTGTAGAGCAGTGCATATAGTATGATGCCATTTGGGTAAAAGAAATGACTAGCCTATTTACGTCTAGAGCAGCTCTGGAAAAATGTAGAAGGAACCAATCACAATGGTTGCCTCCTGGGAGAGGAAGGGATGGATGTGGGAAAGAAGTCTACTTACTATTGTACAGCATACCCTTTTGGAATTTAATCCAATGCACTTCAATTACTTATTCAAAAAATAAGTATTTAAAACACAAAAAAGTAAACTCCAAGGGAAGGGTGAATCAGAGAAGGCTTCCTAGAGGAGGTGACCTTTGGACAGGGTTACAAGAGATACACAGGAGTCTTAGCAGGAGGAAAGCTGAGGCTCAGAGGCACGAACAAGCAGAACAGGACAGGCATGCGTGTGTACCCGGAGGTGGGTAGAGTACCAGTATATAAAGTAGAGCAGTAGTGGAGTTTGGACAGACACGAGATTGGCTAAATGGGAAGGGTTTTTGTGCAGAATTCGGACTTAACTTTATGAGCCATAGGCAGCCATTCACACTTTGAGGGAAGCGGGAAATGACATGATTGTGTTTGTGTGAAAGACAACCTTTGGCAGAATGTAGGGTGATTTAAAACAGTGGTTCTAAAGTGTGATCCAAGGAGTTCCTGAGACCTAGAAAGTACTAACTATGTAACTACAGAACAGATTTTCTTCGTATGCATCAACCAAAATAACACACCACAACAGATTCATTACAGAAGCAGATATGTGAATCCAGCTGTCTTCTGTGCAGCCAGCCATTAAAGAGAGTTATAAAAGTATGAAGCAATGCTGCTTTTCTCCCTACGTTTTCCGTTTTGGAAAATATAGTTAATTTTCATTAAAATGTGATAATTAGATTAAGAAGTAATAATACACTCATTACTTTTTAAAAGAAAGAAAGTTTTTAATTCTTAATTTTATTTTCTAATACTGCAAATATTGATATAACCAACATAAACAAAAGCTCTTGGGGCCCTCAATAGTTTTTAAAAGTATAAAGGGGTCCTGAGACCAAAAGTTTTGAGAACCACTAGTCTAGAAGCAAGGAGGCCCTGTGTGCTTGTAATTCTGGTTGGATCAAAATAAACTATAGGGAAACAAATGCAGCTATCCAAACATGAGTCAGGTGGGAGGCATGAACTAGCAGTGTTGGAACTGATGTGTGTTTTGCATATCCCAGCGCAATGTAATCGTCTGGGCAGGCATGTGTGAGAGGAGGAACCTGATTGATGGATGGGTTTTCACTGATGGAAATGTTGGTGCATGTCCTATACTCCATCTACGTACTACAAGATATTTCCGTTATGTCCAGTCTTTTGCTGTTACAAACATCCTGAGCATCCCTCAAGTACAGACCTCTAAGTGCCCACCACCTGCAAGAATTACGCTAGACTATGTCCTTAAAAGTGGGTTGCTGGGCAGGAAAACATGCCTATCCTCAGCTTGACTGGAAGCTGTCAAGTTACTCTCCAGTCTGTAACTCTCCCTGTAGCCTTGGATGAGAATCCTCATTTCTCCAACCCTTAGTATTGTCAGGCTTTTAATTTTGCCAATCTGATGGATGGATGTGAAATGGCATCTTGTTATTTTAACCGCACACACACACACACACACACACACACACACACACACACATCTTCTTGATCCACTCATCCTTTGATGGGCACTTAGGTTGTTTCTATATCTTGGCTGTTGTAAATAATCAGGCATTAGTCTTGAGTCCTCAAAAGATATTCAGGGAAGGTGCCTTTGTCCACTCATTCAACACACGTTGGTGGATCACCTTCTTTGTGTAGTGCTCTGGGCTGTGCTGGAATCTTGACACAGACATTGTGTTTCAAAACCATAATTTACAGCTACGATTATTGTCATCTGTGACTTTGAGGCAAAAACAGAATATCATATTTACTTCTAGAAAGTGTTTCCCAATCTCTGCCATTCTCATTCCCCCCGCCCCTTACCCAGCAATCTCCTTGGCTACGTGTTGTCATACACGCGTACAATGTTAGAAGGAAACTTTGGAGGTCACCTGGTCCAATGCCCTCGTCTTACACATAACGAAACTGAGATCCAGAGCAGGAATGTGAAATGCCTAAGGTCATACAGTTTGTTCGGTGCCCTTAAAAAATAGGTAACCACTGGATAATTGTTCTCTATTTTGCTACTTATGCATCAGATCAGAGAGTAACAACACTTGTGATCTGGCAACTTCTGATGAAAATTTATAAAGCAGACCTATAAATTGTGCACATTGTAAGTAAGCTAGAAAATATATACAAATGTAAGTTTTAAAAACTACTTAGGTTTAAACTTTCTTTTCTTCACAGAAGCATTTCGTATTTGTGGTCAAGGTGTCTAGACATTTTCAACATAGAGCGTTATTTAATTCCTCATTTGAGTGATTTTCATCATCAAAATATTTTTTATAGTATACTCTAAAGTGGGCATCACTTGGTCCTAATGATATGTAGCATAAGTTTGAGAGGCAGACAGTGACAACAGTGAAACCTCCCACGCAGCTGACCAGGAAACAGATCCAACAGGCCTCACTTCCCGATCACTCCCCAAAGCTTAGCCTCCACCCCTCCCCTCCCAAAAAGGGGAAGGAAGAAGGTTCAGAAAAGATAATGTGCCCATCCTTTAACAAAGCTTGGCTAACCCTTTGGGTCCCCCAAGTGCTCCTGTTTCCTGTGGCTAAAGTTAGACCTGTTAGATACAAATTTCATTTTTAATCCATGACTGGGCAGATGGAGGGCTACAGATCTTCTCCAGAAAGGACGGGCATGTGTTGGGGGGGTGGGGTTGTGTAGGAGTCTCTTTTCACTCATTCCAGGGAAGAGGGCAACAGAGTGTCACTTTTTCTGTACTTGTCAGGAGCAGCAAGATCGTGGGCCAGTTACTTTGTGTGACAGTTATGAGAGGGAGTTTCCACAAAGAGAGTGTTTCCTAAACCTCACTCATTTATGAATCATCTTTTACCATAGCCCTTAACATTGTAAAACACTTAATAGTTTTCTACAGACCGACAGTTTTTCCCTTATAGTTATCTTTAATGGAAAGGTTGTATTATTATAATGTAAAACCAGTATGCTGGCCCAAATTTGAATATAGGTATTAAGATAAATAGATACCCACAAAACAGAGTAACTAAATTCTAGCTAGATGCTGTTGCCCGAGTCTCTTTGCACCCTGGAGAGAGGGAAAGATTGAGGTTGGTAAGCACTGGGTGGGTGTTAAAGGTGAGGTAGCCCCAGTCTGATGGACTGAGAATGGACAGTGAATTAAAAACATGATAACTTTCCTACGTGATCTGCTGCTGGGTAAAGCCTGTCAGAGCAGACTCTCCCAATGCCCCACTCATATTGCCTAGGCTCACTCCAGAAATCACCTCCAGAGTCCCCTAGACCCATTTATGACTTCCTGTGTCCTTCAACTTGCAGGGGTTTCCAGCCAAGGGGGTTAACGTCCCGAGCGGCCCCTCCCCATCAGTGAGAGGCAGGAGTTGGTGGATTAAATACTTCCACCTCCCCACCCCTTAGTGGAAAATTATGAGGTGTGTCTTACACAGTCTCTCGGGGGCGGGGGGGCCCAGTGGGTTTTACTCCGGCTGCCCACAGCTGTAACCTGGTGGCTTTACAACTTTTTGTGGCCTCCCTCCTTTTGCCACCTCACTTTCCCACTCCCCACCAGTTCTTCCTGGGGCTCACCTCCCACGTGAACAGCTTATACCTAAATCTTTACCCAGGATCTGCTTCGGGGGGAGCCCAAACCAAGGCAGCTGGTAAGCATACTGCCTAGAATGATCTTACAAGCCACAAGGTACCAGACTGATCCTTTGGGAAACAGTACCCCAAGGTATATATCCAAATGGTGTAAAGCAGCATCACTTTTCTTTCTTTAAAGTTCAAAAATATATTGAAATTCTTGGTGTTCAGCTCTCTCTGCCATTTTCCCTAACATATTGGTGATACTCTGTTCTGATGAGTAACATCGTTTTCCATTTTTGCTGTTCCTCTTTCAATATGGTATTACCATTTGCTAACAAACTTAGTGTTTCCAAACTTGCCTGTAAATTTAATTTACTGTGTGGCATTTGTCCATTGTTTGTCAATCCGAGATATCCAGTGAGTAGAGCAGCACTGTCAGTCTGTGGCTGCTGAAAGTAAATGTTTGTTGATGCATCAGTGATGAGCCCAGGCTAAAACGCAGTAGGCAAGTGTTGCCAAACTCAGAGAGCCACTTTCTGGCAAACCTTTTACAATATCCTGAGGTGAACCAGGCCTTTAAAATTAGGGAGATTAAAAAAGTACTTCTGCAAGATGAAGCTTCTGTTTTGGCCTGAGTCTTATTGGCAGGTTGAAGGCAGGACTGAAGTTCTAATGGGGAAAGTACTTCTTATCTTCAGGGTTGGGCCCGTGCCAAGGAGGTCCTGTCCTGTGAAACCTATCAACAGATTGTTCAGAGAGTGGTGAAGTCTAGGGTGAGATATATCCCACAAGAAGTCAGAAGCATCTTTAATTGGCATGGGATCAAGAAGTCCAAGAGGAAGGCAGGAAGAGGGCCACCTTCATGGACAGAGCTCTGCACTCAGCAGGGCTCCACTATGTGGGCACATAACGTCCAATAAATATTTGTTTAATATTTGAACAAATCAATGCTTGGTAGTCAAACTTGCTTTGGGTTTTTAGGGATGGTGGCCTCAGAATGAGTATTCACCACAGAAGAGCCCCTATACATTCTTTCCTTCCCAAGACCAACTACGTAATTTGCAGGGGCCAGTGAAAAATGAAAATTCAGGTCCCTTGTTAAAAAAGTTAAGAGTTTCAAGATGGTGACCGCAAAGCTTTATACTCTATGTGCCCACATAACAGAATGCGCTAGAAGTACCACAGTAAGTGAACTTGATCTGGTTTCCGCATTCTTTGAACTTAGCTTGAGGGAGGAGACAGACGTTAACCAAGTTATCACACAAGTAAAGGGTAACATTTTTTTTTTTTTTTTTTTTTGCGGTACGCGGGCCTCTCACTGTTGTGGCCTCTCCCGTTGCGGAGCACAGGCTCCGGACGCGCAGGCTCAGCGGCCATGGCTCACGGGCCCAGCCGCTCCACGGCATGTGGGATCTTCCTGGACTGGGGCACAAACCCGCGTCCCCTGCATCGGCAGGCGGACTCTCAACCACTGCGCCACCAGGGCAGCCCCAAGGGTAACATTTTAATAGGGTTAGTACAACAAAGAGGAGGCACATGAGGCTGAGAGGCCATAACTGGGAGATTTAATGTGGTTTGGAGCTATCTTGGATGTCAAGCTGATATCTGAAGGATGAGGAGGAGTTGGCTGAGAGAAAAGGGGGAGGAAAGAGGGTTCCAGGCAGAGGAAACATGGGGAAAGAGGAATTGGGATTATGGGAGGTTGGAGCGCAGAGCAAAGGGAATGAAGTTAGAGACGAGAAGTAGACCAGGCATCAGCCTCGTGATCCAGCAGAGGAGGGAGAAGAGGGGGTGCCCAGAAGCAGCCCTCGGCTCCCTTCCCTGGAGGCACAGAGGGTGGGGGCCTTGGCTTGACGGCTACTTGCGGAGGTTTGGATTCAGGATTTGTTCCTAGTGTCCAAGACTTTGATAAGAAACTTACAGAGGCTGATGCTTACCTACAGATCTTGATAGAACAGTTAAAGCTTTTTGATGACAAACTTCAAAACTGCAAAGACGATGAACAGAGAAAGAAAATTGAAACTCTCAAAGAGACAGCAAATAGCATGGTAGAATCAATTAAACACTGCATTGTGTTGCTGCAGATCACTAAAAGTACTATTAATCCTATGGATGCAATATATCAGCCTAGTCCCTTGGAACCTGTGATCAACACAATGCCCTCCAAGACTGTCTTACCTCCAGAACCCACTCAGTTATGTAAGTCAGAGCAGCGTCCATCTTCTCTACCAGTTGGACCTGTATTAGCTACTATCGTGGGACATCATCAGACTCCAACACCAAACAGTACAGGCAGCGAGCACTCACCACCTAGTAGCAGTCTCACTTCTCCAAGCCATGCCAGCTTGTCTCCAAACACAGTCCCAGAGTTCTCTTATTCTAGCAGTGAAGATGAATTCTATAATGCGGATGAATTCCATCAGAGTGGCTCATCCCCAAAGCACTTAATAGATTCCTCTGGTTCTGCCTCAGTCTTGACACACAGCAGCTCAGGAAATAGTCTAAAGCGCCCAGATACCACGGAATCAGTTAATTCTTCCGTGTCCAATGGAACAAGTGATGCTGACCTTTTCTATTCACATGATGATAGAGATGATGAAGGGGAGGCAGGGTTGGTGGAAGAGCACAAGAGTGTTATCATGCTTCTGTTGTCACAGGTTAGGCTTGGAATGGATCTTACTAAAGTAGTTCTTCCAACATTTACTCTTGAAAGAAGATCTCTTTTAGAAATGTATGCAGACATTTTTGCACATCCGGACCTGTTTGTGAGTATTAGTGACCAGAAGGATGCCAGAGACTGAATGGTTCAGGTTGTAAAATGGTACCTCTCAGCCTTTCACACAGGAAGGAAAGGATCGGTTGCCAAAAAGCCGTACAACCCCATTTTGGGTGAGATCCTTCAGTATCACTGGACATTACCAATGATACTGAAGAGAATGTGGAGCTAGTTTCAGAAGGACCAATTCCCTGGGTTTCCAAGAATAGCAATAACCATGATCCACCAGTTTCAGCCTTTTATGCTGAGTGTTTTAACAAGAAGATACAATTCAGTGCTCATATCTGGACCAAATCACAATTCCTTGGGATGTCAATTGGGGTGCACAACATAGGACAGGGCTGTGTCTCGTGTCTAGACCCTGATGAACATTACATTCTCACATTCCCCAATGGTTATGGAAGGTCTGTCCTTACAGTGCCCTAGGTGGAACTAGGTGGAGAACACAATATTAATTGTTCCAAAACTGGCTAAAGTGCCAATATCGTCTTCCGCACTAAACCTTTCTATGGGGGCAAGAAGCACAGAATTACTGCTGAGATTTTTTTCTCCAAATGACAAGAAGTCTTTCTGCTCAATTGAAGGGGAATGGAATGGTGTACTGTATGCAAAATACTCAACAGGGGAAAATGTAGTTTTTATAGATACCAAGAAGTTGTCTATAATCAAGAAGAAAGTGAGGAAGTTGGAAGATCAGAATGAGTACGAAACCCACTGCCTTTGGAAGGATGTCACTTTCAACTTAAAAATCAGAGACATTGATGCAGCAACTGAAGCCAAGCATAGACTTGAAGAAAGACAAAGAGCAGAAGCCCAAGAAAGGAAGGGAAAGGAAATTCAATGGGAGACAAGGTTATCTCATGAAGATGGAGAATGCAGGGTTTATGATGAACCATTACTGAAATGTCTTGGTGCCGCCAAGCATTAGGTTGGGAAATGCAAAGTTTGCTCCTGGTGACCAGGGCAGGAGGCATAATGAAGTAACAGTCTTCCTTTGGGAGAACCTGTTCACTCCCTTCTTATTGCAGTGGTTCCTGTCTCCTGGACTTTCTGATGCAGATGAACAATTGAAGCGAGAAAAGCTTCCCTTTTTCCTGTTCTGTGGCAGTTACAATGTTGACTTGGATCTTGAGAAAAACTTCAGGTTTTGAAAACAAGATGTCTGCTCCTTTTCCAAATCCCATGTTATAAATCTTAGTCTCAAATTCTGCACTCTAGTATTGCTGTTGAAATATACAACATATGTTTCCTAGTTCATATAATCTTGGGTTCTCTCTCTATATATATATTCACATATATACATGTATATAATATAGGTGATGCCAGAGTTTTCATAAATACTCCATCTACTGTAAATATTGGTTCCTCTGAGTTGTTTTAGAAAATTTAGCGCAGCGTATTAAAATCACGTGTTAGGAAATTTCGTGGTCTCACCTACAATAACTTTTATTTTGGAATTGAACTGTATTAAATTGTATCTAACTCTGGACTACAGTTTAATTATACTCAGTGCTTCTTAAGGCTTCATAAAGTAATTTTTCCAACCTTTAAAAAAAAAAGTAGACCAGACCTGACTTTGCATAGGGTCTTACAGACACTAACAAGTCTTGAGAAATTCAGGACCGTGTTCATGACTAACAATAACACAAAGATGAGTAAAATTATTCACCCTTAATTTCTCTTCAAATAAACTGAGAAAGAAAATTGCCTCAGTACAGTTCTCATGAACATGAAAGAAAATTGCCTCAATACAGTTCTCATGAACTTGAAAGAAAATTGCCTCAATACAGTTCTCATGAACTTGAAAGAAAATTCCCTCAGTACAGTTCTCTTATTAATAGGAGATGATGTTCTTCCACATAATCATGTTCATGGACGCTGGCCAATCAGAACAGGCACCAGATATGGAACCAGCACACATCCATGGGCATTGGCCAATCAGAACAGGCATTAGGGACTGTGTGTGGAAGGAGAGAACTTGAACCTTTAATGATGAGGGGCCTTTAGGAGCTCTAACTCCCCATCTATCCCCATCTTTGCTTGGTTGGCTCCATCCCATCACTTAGGTGTCATCTCAAATGTTCCTCCTCTGAGAAGCTTCCCTGACCTTTCTCTCCGGTAGTTTTACCCCTCCCCACCTTTCATAGGCTTTCATATTACCCTGATCTACTTTCTTCATAACACTTAGTACACCCTAAAACTAGCTTTTTTATTTGCTTATTGTTTTATCGTCTCTGTCCCCTCTGAGGGCAGGAACCATATCTCTTTTGTTAACCAATGTATCTACAGCAGCTTGCACAGTGCCTGGCACCTAATAAGTACTCAATAAAATATGTGAATGAATGAAACTATAGAGTGAAATTCATTCATCTGAGTCTCTTGTTGTTCCTGGATTATTTATTTATTTATTTATTTATTCATGCATGCATGCATGCTGCTCCGGGTCTCAGTTGTGGCATGTGGGATCTTTAGCTGCGGCATGAGAACTCTTAGTTGCAGCATGCATGCGGGATCTAGTCCTCTGACCAGGGATCTAACCCAGGCCCCCTGCGTTGGGAGCGTGAAGTCTTAGCCACTGGACCACCAGGGAAGTCCCTGGATTTCTATTGCCAAGAAATGAGAAATACTGTGGGTCCCAGAGTCAAAAATGGAATTTTATGGATGGCACATCTTGGTGTTTTAGTCTTTCTGAAAAGAAATTCTACAGTTTTATATTCACTATTTTGGATTCATTTGTTCATGTGTGTCAGTCAACAAACATTTGTTGAGCTTGTCCTGTGTGCTGGATTAGTCCTTAGAAGTGCCCAGGAAAGATCTGGACATGAAAGAATTCTACTCTTAGTAAAACACTGATTTCCTGGGAAATGGATTAAATGCTGGATGAATATGCTTTGATTCTGCAAAATCCAGATCTCAGTTTCAGACCTCAGGATAAAAGTGATTGGGATGGGCTTTGAAGCAAAAATTCAGGATTAGAAAATTTAGCACAAAGTCCTTTCCCCCTCCCTGCAGCCCACTTGTGGCTTATCACAACTTTTGCTTTTTTACTCAAAACTTGACAGGACATGATAGTGCTGCTGAAGGAAGGATTCCCTGAATACCTGCATGTCCCTGGGGTTTGGCGGCCCTTTACCTCTCTCCTGTAATTTGGGGTTGTGATGAGGCCCTCCTCCACTTTCAGAGACAGCTGCAGAAGGAAAATGTCCCTCTAATCACAGTTGACATCTTTCCAGACACCACATCAGAAACGGTAACTGGCTTTCACGTTATTGTTCTGACAGCTTCTTTGCAGACTATTGCCAGGAGCATTTTCTCAAGTTAGTCAAGACTAGTCTGAAAACTGGTAGCCTCCTTTGTGCAAATGAACTCTAGTTGGACAAGGAGAGAGGTCCAGTCCTTCCAGAGGCCACATTCTGAGGAACTACATTAAGACACATTGTTGACATATTCAAGTACATTGTTTTGAGGGGAGGGGTATTACCTATTACACAGTTATTTTCCTTTTAGCTGTTTCTTTCTACTGAGAGAAACATCTTTAAAAATAAAGAGCCTCTTGTGAGAATTTCCAGTTTTGTTTGGAAGAGAGCTATTTTGATCAAACAAGCCTTAAATTATATTCTTCTCAGGCCTAAGGAATTGTGTCCCAGCTAATACCCAACCAAGTTCTGCTGAAGTGCCTGGGCAGTCTCACTGCCTTGTAGGATCCCGGAGCCTGCAGGCACCAAGGGTTAGCAGATCCTGCAGAGCTGAGCCCTGAGGGCCTAAGGCCCCCTGGAGTTGGGCAACCGGTGGATATCAGATGCCCTGAAGAGGAATGAGTGTCTATGGGCTTGTCTTTTTCTTGAGGAGTGGTGAGAGTGTGCAGGTTATTTGTGAACTTATTTTACTGTTGGCAACTTAGTATTATTTCAAACTTACAGAAAAGTTGCAAGTCTAAGATAAGATACTTCTGAATACTCTTTAACCACCTTCACTGATTGTTTACATTTGCTTTCTCTGTGTCTCTGTGTATCAGCCTCTCAGTAGATAGATAGATAGATAAATAGATAGATATGGATAGTTAAAGATAGATAGAGATATAGAATATATGTATTTAACATATAAATGTAAATTATTTTTCTTCCTATTTGAGAATGAATTGCAGACATTACACCCCTTTAGCCCCAAATACTTCAGTGTAAGAACAAGAGCATCCTCACACAGTATGATTATCAGAAGCAGAAAATTTAACATTGACAAAATATATTAACTCCTCCACCATTCTTTTTTTTTTTTAATTTATTTATTTATTTTATTTTTGGCTGTGTTGGGTCTTCGTTGCTACATGTGGGCTTTCTCTAGTTACGGCAAGCAGGGGTTACTCTTTGTTGCAGTGCGTGGGCTTCTCATTGAGATGGCTTCTCTTGTTGTGGAGCACAGGCTCTAGGCACGCAGGCTTCAGTAGTTGTGGTGCTTGGGCTCAGTAGTTGTGGCTTGCGGGCTCTAGAGCGCAGGCTCAGTAGTTGTGGCACACAGGCTTAGTTGCTCTGCGGCATGTGGAATCTTCCCGGACCAGGGCACGAACCCGTGTCCCCTGTATTGGCAGGCGGATTCTTAACCACTGCACCATGAGGGAAGCCTCCACCATTCATTTTTAAAGTTTGTCAACTGTCACAATAATGTATTTTATAGCTGTTGTTATTCCTGGTCTAGAGTCCAATTCAGGGTCATGCATTGCATTTATTGTCACATATTCTTTTGTCTCCTTTAATCTGGAACAGTTCCCCAGGCCTTTTTGGTGTTTCTTGATTTTGACAGTTTTGAAGAGTAGAAACCAGTTAGGTTGTACAGTTTCCCTCAATGTGGGTTTATTAGATGTTTCTCCATGACTGTCTTTGGATTATGCATTTAAAAAAAATATCTGGAGTGATGGAAGAATACTTTTTTTAAGCTGTGCATTTTTCACAGGAATATGACAGAAGTGATATGGTGTCTTTCTCTGTGTATCACATCAGAGGATACACGGTATCAGTTTGTACCAGTATTGGTGACATTAGCTTTGGTTACTTAGTTCAGGCGGCATTTTCTAAATTTCTCTGTTGTAAAGTTACAATTTTTCCCTTTTTAAATTACAAGGAAATTGAAACTGTGGAAGAGTCCTATCCCTCATGAAATGTTAACCCACTAGTTTAGCATCCATCGATGATTTTTTAACTGCATCATCCCTTCTATGTTTATTAGTGTTCCATACAGAAGAGGTGTCCCTGCACCATTTATTTATTCATTTATTTAAATCATATATATTATATTTATTTATATTATGGGGTCATGGATCTCTGTTTTGGCTAGTGAGAGCCCTATAAGTTGGTGCCTCATCCATCATTCTTAGAGTACTTCATTACTTTTGATACATCAACATGTTTCAGGCTCATCTTGTATTTTCCCTACCCCAGCCCTAAAATCAGCCTCTTCTCCAAAGAGCTCTGGGTCCTTTTAGTGGAGACTGGTACTTTGAAACCAAGATCTGGGCACTTGGTGTGTTCATTGCTACTAGGGTGTCATTGCACGAATATGTGTGTATGTATAACCATGAATTCATTCTGATGCCTCCAATTCCAATCTACCTATATGCATCTATTTTAAAAAACTTTAGGTGTGCCTTCTGGGCACACTGGGCAGTTGTCCCAGTACCTAGATAGCCTATAATGGGGTGTGTGTGTGTGTGTGTGTGTGTGTATATGTACACATGCTTAGGGTATATAAGTATATGATAGCACCAAATAAAAAGTGATAGTGGGCTTCCTTGGTGGCGCAGTGGTTGGGAGTCCGCTTGCTGATGCGGGGGACAAGGGTTCGTGCCCCGGTCTGGGAGGATCCCACATGCTGTGGAGCGGCTGGGCCCGTGAGCCATGGCCGCTGAGCCTGCGCGTCCGGAGCCTGTGCTCCACAACGGGAGAGGCCACACCAGTGAGAGGCCCGCGTACCGCAAAAAAAAAAGTGATAGTCTCCTTCCTCCTACCCCAGACTCTGTCTCCAATGAACACTACATGTGCTTCCTTACAGAAAGAAATTTGATTCATACAATCGGGATGTATGTATATATATGTAAATAGATAGATATAGATATGTATGTATTTTCCTCTTCTAATTTTAAGAATTTGACACAGTAGGAAACGTGCTGTGCATACAATTTTATTATTATTATTATTATTACTATTACTCAATATATCCTGGAGGACCTTCCATACATTGTGTAGCTCTACACTATTCTTTCTAATTGTATAGTATTTCATATTATATGGATGGACCATAGTTTTATTTAGCCAGTTTCTTTTGGTGACATTTTGTTTCCAGTATTTTGCTACTTATAAACAGTGCTACAGTAAACATCCTTGTGTGTGGATCTTGGTGAAAGTATATCCCACCGTTATTCCTACCAACTATTTTACTGATAGATATTGTCAGAGTATCTTCCAGAAAGTTTTCTGTGGTTATATAGCCTAATCCTTCTGCCTGCAGTATCTAGGGACAGGTTAAATGATGATGACGTTCTGCCTTGACACCTCTAAGGCTCTTGATACAAGTCTCCAGCAGTACCGATGTTCCCACCCAGCCAAGGAGATCAAAAAAAAATCAAACCAACCTTCCATCTTAAAACTCTAATTAAATCCCTATTTAAGTTGTTGTTTCTCACCTTAATTTAAAGTCTGCAGGTCTAATCTCTCCATGCAAGGATGAACGTCACCTGGTGAATAGAGATGCAAAAAAGTAACATTGTCTGCTCTTGTTAGCCCTGAGGGCTTGTGCTTAAAGCATTTGGTCTCTGATTAGTAACCAAATTACAAAAGCCTCCTATTAGTCTTGTTGAGACTCCTTTCTGCTGGAGGAGCGTGTGGATAGACTGTGAAGCGAAGCCTGGAGAAGTAGAAGCTGTGACTCCCTCTGGCTCCTGGACTCTTCCCAACCTCTGATCAGAGAGGAAGCCAACTCAGCCCTTTCTGTGTCTTTCACAAGGGACAGTCAATGTGAAGGTCGTTCAATTTTAAATTTCTTCCCAGCCTTATCTTTAAACACCCATGTAAATTGACATTACATTCTTCTTAAAATATACAAATAATGGCTTGCATGGCTTCCCACAAAGTCAAGTTGATGGACCATTTTTATTCTGTGACTTTACCTGCCTTCTAGTACACTGCTAGTTTTAGAAGCACAGAGCCACGTTCAGCTTGTCTTAGGTTCAGTGCCCCAGAAGCAGACCCAGATACAAGTGCGAGTAGTTTATTTGGGAGGTGATCCCCAGAAGCACTGGTGAGGGAGTGGGCAAGAGAAGAAACAGGGAAGGGAACGAAGCCGCTACAGCATGTGATCATGAACAGGTCAGCTCTGTGGGCAACTGGGGCTCAATCCTGCTGAGGACTTCTAGGAGACTGTGTGGCAGCGATTCTCAAACTTTGCTGCGCAATAGACTCACCTGGGGAGCTTCCGGAACTCCTGTTGTTCAGAATCCGTGGATAGCAGGAGTCAGGACCCCGGAGCATTTTAAACTCCCCTGGTGATTCCAATGCATAGTCAAGGCTGAGAGACTGTACCTCTGAGTTGTCCCCTCAAGCTTTAGGAAGCTGGGGTGTTTCCCTAGCAGCTCCAGTTCATCATGGGTTGAGGGCTGCTCCTGGTGACACTAACGCCCAAGCATTTCTGGCCTGTGGAAAGCCAAAGCCTGCCAGGGAATGGTGACTGCTCAGGCGATGTGGGCCAGCAGTATCAGCTACACAATTAGCTGGATATGATATCAAATCCTGGCTTTGTTCACCCACTCACAGAGCAGTTTTAATGAAGTCATTTAAACTCTTTAAGCCTCAGTTTCCTCGTGTGTAATAACTTCTTTGTCCAAGCTGTAAGGATTAGGTATAATATACGGAAAGCACTCAGCATACAGTGGATTCCTAATAGATCGTTGTTTTAAACCCAGCGAGGGGAAGGAGGGAGGGAGGGAAGGGACTACTTCAAGCGGCCAGAATATGCCATAAAGAAACTAAGCTATAGCAACTCAGGTTGTGAGTTCTAGTCTGGTTAGACAACACCAAATAGTTCTACCAGGGAATCTTTTTTTTATTTAAAGGAATGTTCTGATCAGTTGTCAGGATTTACAGAGTGGCTTAGCAGGTGCAGTCCATTTCTCCAGCATGTTCCATCTCTGCTTCGTGTGGCAAGTTGCCCCCAGGAGTAGATGATCCAGAGACCAGTGGCCGAAGGGAAGCCTTTCTCTTCCTGTGGATGAATGCCTGCCTGCTAGTATTTGGGGTGCTGCTCAGGAATGCATGGGGTGCTGTGGCTGCTAAGGCATTACCAGCACCGGGGTCTCTCTAGATAGGAAAAGGCAGGAACCCAGCCAAACATGAGTGAAGAACTAAGAACTCTCCTTGTAAAATCAGGTTCCCCATATTATCATGGGCAATAAACACATTTGAATCTGAATTGTACAGTTGGACCATCTAAGTTGTTTGGTTACATGGAGTAATTCCTTAGAAATTAAGCAATTATTTGGACATTCCCTAAACTATATGGGTAATATTTTTGCTGATAAGGGCCTCAGACAGTTCTGTATGGGAATAATTTTAATAAATAAGAGTTCATTATGCTGGTAAAAATAAGTGAATTAGCAAATAAAGGAGGGCCAGGGAAGCACCAGTGATAATAGTGTGTTATGAACCAAGGATTGTGATTAATCCAGTTCAGTGCACCTGAGATTGGAAGAAAACAATGTAAAATAATAGTAATTATTAGAAGGCTTAGAAAAAAAGTGCTCTGTTTAATTAGATTTTGTGCTTCTTGTCAAATTCCATTGTTGAAAACCTTTGTGAAGATGAGCCCCCTTTCCCACTTTAGATGAGTGCCCATAATGGAGTTTTTCTGGAGCAGTCATTCTGGAAAATCTACTTGCCAGTGCTCTGCCCTGGACAGACAAGTTTTCTGTCTTCTCTGCTGCTCCCCTGGCCTTGAGTGTCTTAGAGGGAAAAGTGGTTTGTAAATGTTTGTGGGATGAGAGTGAATCTGGCTGCCGTTGATTTCAGGGCTGGTGGTGGCACTGGCAGGCTGGCTGGGTCTCCCCGGCCTCTGACCTGCCTGGTTGAGCATCTTTTCCTTCCCATGGGAGACAGAGACCTTTCCTTGGCCAAGGTGACCTCACCTCTGCTTCCCAACAAGCTAAAGGCCAGGTGTTCTGTGGCCAAAAGCAATCATTGGGGCTTTTCCTGATCTGCCAAAATCAAGTTAATGGGTACACTTTTATACATTAGAGGAATTTTCTCCATGTTCTTTTCCCTGCTCTCACTTGCTGTTACTGCTGTTATTGCTGCTACTAGTAGTGATAGCTAATACTGAGATGTTACTGTGTGCCAGGCATTGTGATCTATTTAACTCTCACAATAACCTTAGTTATTATATAGACAAGGAAACTGAGGTTCAGAGAGGCGAAGTGATGTGCTTAAGTTTCTATAACAAATAAGTGGCATGATGAGGACGTGAACCCAAAAATATAACCTTAGAGCCCAGCTAGCATCTTTAAACCACAGTTAATGGCATCTGAGCACAAAATTGCATATTATGTTAGTTAAGATTTATTTACCAGCAGCTCAGAGAACACCATGATTTCCAGGTTTTCTACCCCGTAAGCACATTGAAGAGTCTAGAAAAAAGGATCATGGTTCCTGGATGCTGGAAAAGGGAGGATATTTTAAAACTAAGGTATTGGGCTTCCCTGGTGGTGCAGTGGTTGAGAGCCCGCCTGCCAATGCAGGGGACACGGGTTCGTGCCCTGGTCCGCGAAGATCCCACGTGCCGCGGAGCGGCTGGGCCCGTGAGCCATGGCCGCTGAGCCTGTGCGTCTGGAGCTTGTGCTCCGCAGCAGGAGAGGCCGCAACAGTGAGAGGCCCACGTACCGCAAAAAAACAAAACAAAACAAAAAAAACCTAAGGTATTAAAAATGGAGCAGGGGGTCCCTCTCAGTTCTCTTACTCAGCCCTGAAGCTGAGACAGAGGAGAGATGATATGTGGATCCTGTCCCTGCTCGAGCATGAGTTTAGTGAGTCAAGTTCCAGCTAAGGGCAAGTACAAGAACACAAAATCCTTTTGCTAATGTCTCCCTAAAGAAGGCGCAGATGAAAGCCCTCATCAAAGCCTCTGAAACCACCAAAGCTGTTTGCCAGCAGAGATAAATCAGAAAGGTTTGAGATCTGGTTTGAATTTAATAATTACAAATGACTAATCAGGGGCCATTTGCTGTCAAGTCAGGAGCTGCACTCTCTCCATCAGTGCATTTTTGCTGCTCTGGTCACTTGGTTATTAAATAGAAAAGCCCTGTGATTAAATCACAGGGCTGTTCCGACACTAATCAATTCAATCTCAGCCATTTAAAATTAAGTCAGGCCTTGCACTTGCCCTGTCTTTGTTTCAGAAGTGGGAACAACACACTGCAAACGTGACTGAAGGTATCCAGAGAGCATCCATTTATAACCCTGTGTGATGTGGGTAGCTAGAGGAGGGTCAGGCTGCATCCCAAGTCTCTTATCCATCATCCTGCAGGATCCCCCATCTCTAATACCACCCCCGCCCCTTGCCTGCCTCTCAACGTAACTACAAAGCAGCAGTGACAATAGTAGTAATAGTAATTATGGTAATAACCACGGTAGCAATAATAATTATCATTTTTTAATCTCTTGCCATATGCCCGGCCCTGTTCTAAATATTTTTTCTGCTTTAATCCTTCAAATAACCCTATGATGAAGAAATCAAAGTTTACAGAAATATTTTATAGACACTTACATATCTCACACACCTGGAACCTGCCTGGCACGTAGTAGATCCTAGATAAATATTTGTGAGTGAATGAAGGGATAGAGAGCACCTTGCCCAAGGTCACACCAAGGAGAAATGATCGAGCTGGATTCTGAGCTCAGATCTGTCTTGTTTAAGCTCTTTATTTCTTTGAGGTATGTAGTAACTGCCTTGTGAGCCTTTTTATATTGTTGTAAGACACACATTGTTTTAAATAAATATTTAAATTTATTTTATACTATTTATTGTATTAATTTAAGTAAAACACACTTTGTTTTAAAACAATATTAAAAAAGAAATAGCACTGGATGGCAGGAGGATCAGTGGGATACCAGGGAACCAGGAACCAGGCTGGCGTAGAGAAAACTTCCCTCTCCAGCATTTACTGATTTTGTGACCGTGAGCAAGTCACTAAAGCCTTCCTAGGCTTCAGTGTTCTTCTCTGTACAAATGAACACCACCATGCTTACTTAGGCTGGGCTAAGGAGAAGCTAAAAAGGAACAGTCCTTTAAACAGTGAGCACAGTGCTTGACTCATAGCAGACACCCAGTTCCAGCATCCACTTCCCTCCACCTGTATATTGGAAGGTAATTCACCTTTGATTCTAAGACTCAAAACCTCAAAGGAGGGCTTCCCTGGTGGCGCAGTGGTTGAGGGTCCGCCTGCCGATGCAGGGGACACCGGTTCGTGCCCCGGTCCGGGAGGATCCTGCGTGCCACGCAGCAGCTGGGCCCGTGAGCCATGGCCGCTGAGCCTGCGCATCCGGAGCCTATGCTCCGCAACGGGAGAGACCACAACAGTGAGAGGCCCGCGTACCGCAAAAAAGCAAAACAAAACAAAACAAACTCAAAGGATCCCAAGATCTAGGTCTAGAGGGAATGGAACCTGAGCCTAGTAGGAATAAGGATAGGTTTGGACCCAGGGCCAGCTCTTCTGCAAATCCATCAGCTGAGGACAGGTAGGGTCAGTTCTCTTTGCAGAGAACCTTACCCAGAACCACAGAAAAAGTAATTGTTCCCGGACCATTTACTAATGAGATTTATTTATTTTTAAATTTAATTTTTTATTTTTGTCTGCATAGGGTCTTCACTGCTGCTCACGGGCTTTCTCTAGTTGCAGTGGGCTAGGGCTGCTCTTTGTTGCGGTGCGCGGGCTTCTCATTGTGGTGGCTTCTCTTTTTGTGGAGCACGGGCTTCAGTAGTTGTGGCTCATGGGCTCTAGAGCACAGGCTCAATACTTGTGGTGTGCGGGCTTAGTTGCTTCACGGCATGTGGGATCTTCCCGGACCAGGGATCGGACCCATGTCCCCTGCATTGGCAGGTGGATTCTTAACCACTGTGCCACCAGGGAAGTCCCACTGATGAGATTTAGATGTCTGCCTTGCGCTATCAGGAGGTAGGCAAGCCTAAAAGGATATAGTCATAGAGTGGCCTGGAGAACAATGATGCATCGTGAAAGTGCATGGTGTCACCAGTAATGAGTCTCAGACAGAGTCCACCTCATCCATCCAGAGATACCTGTATCTCCATCAGAATTCATATCCACATACACAGAAGACTTTGCCCTGTTGCAAATTAACAAAGAGCCTCCTGGTTGTTTTTTGATCCAAGAAGCATGAGAAGGTTTTTCCAGCACCTAAGCACTTCTAGGAAGTGTCTCCATCAAATATTAAACCCAGGGGGCTAAGGAATCAGATGGTACACTCGCACCCTTTGTTCCCATACAGTCCCTCTGTAACTGCCTTTCCTCCCTGCCTCAGATGGGTGTTTAGACAAAGGGTTCAGGTGCCCGTTAAGTTCATTTATGGTTTGGTTCAGCAGGCTGTTTCATTTCAGTCGAGGTATTATCAATCCTGGATTCCTTGCTCCTAAAGCACAGAGGCTGAGTGCTAATGCTGTTTGTTGTTCAGGGCAGTGCATGGATGCTGGCTAGTCATGGGTGTGCCTCACCCTTGAACAGACATTCCTTCTCATAGGAGGAGTGGAAATCACAGTATCCCACTTGGACCAATGTCTGAACAGCTGTAATTTTTTTTTAACGTGTCTATATATTTTAAGGAAAATAAATTCCCCTGCTGGTAAGGAAAAACTCTCTTATTTGAAAAGCAAAAATCGTAGCTTGAACTTGTATGTTTTGAGTCTCCAAGGAAATTTGAGGTTGAAGAATTTCAGCCTTCAGTGATCTTCGCTTTTGAGGTTTTGATTTAATTTTGGCAGCCAGGTGGTTAGCGGAAGGGGAGGGTGTCACCTCAAGAACACTGGCCTCCTTTATTTATTCTTTTTTTAGTCACTCATTCAGAAATTATTCATTGACCTACTGCTCAGCACTGGGCACTGGGGTTTAAAGTTATGTGCCCAAATCAGAGAGCCCAGACTACAGCACAGTCACTGAGCTCACCCAAGGCGCTTTGTTTTTCATGGTTGAAAGGGAAGTGGACTGTGCATTCACTTCAGTAAATTTGACAAGAATAACATGGTGGGTCTGTGGGTCTTCAAATAGCCTGAGAACCCATGAAACCAAGTATGTAAATGCAGGTGTTTCACACACAGTGTCCTTCCTGTCTAGGAACTCCCCCAGGTCATCTGTCCATGGCTTCTGATGTACAGAGGAAGGGCTGTGCTGGGCTGGCAGAGTGGGTGCCTGTTTGGTTTCCTCCATTCCTTCTCCCTGTGCCCCCGTCCCTGAAGTTGGGTAATTGGTAAGGAAGACAAGCTTCTCAAAGGGAGCAGGGGGCTCCCCTGGTGGCTCAGTGGTTGAGAGTCCGCCTGCCGATGCAGGGGACACGGGTTCGTGCCCCGGTCCGGGAAGATCCCACATGCCGCGGAGCGGCTGGGCCCGTGAGCCATGGCCGTTGAGCCTGCGCATCCGGAGCCTGTGCTCCGCCACGGGAGAGGCCACAGCAGTGAGAGACCTGCGTACCACCAAAAATAAATAAATTAATTAATTAATTAAAAGAGGGAGCAGGGCCAAGGGCATCAACATCAACAACAACAAAAATCAAGAAATACTCTTCTGGGGGAGTTGGCTAGGTGCCAGGTACTGTACTGGGTTCTGGGAATGTGATCATGACAGACTGTATCCTGCCTTCATGTGCTTACATCTCATTAGAAGGTCAACCAAAAACCAGAAAACAAAAAATTAAAGTATCTCTGTAAAGCGGGTCTCCCCTGCTAGTCTCTGTCTCAGCATATTATCTGACTCATTCACAGCAGAGATCACAACCTGTAATTATTTTGTTTTCTTTTTATTCCCAGTTAGAGGGCAGGGAGCATGCCTGGCTTGTTCACTGCTGGATCCCGGGACCCAGAGCAGGGCCCTGCACATCAGAGGTGCTCGGTAAACATAGAGCGAATGAGCAAAAACTAAGTGACACTGTGAAATGTTTGCCTGGGCCCAAAGTTTAAACTTCAGGCTCCTTCTGTGTTGCTGGCCACGATCAGCACCACCCGATGTAATGGGAATTGAAAAGAAAATCCACTTTGATAATCCATGCAGATTATATTTTACAAAATATGTGGGTTTCTTAAGGAGATCATTCTATCCCAGATTAACTGGCTGTGGTTTAATTTCAAAGGCCACTCGAGGACTTTTGTCTCCTGGGTTTGACACTTGGAGTGCCTGGAAACATCTGGGGTTAGTGCTTAGGAGGCTGCACTCAAGCCCTGGGTGATGTATTGAGTTGGTCTCAAGAGAGCTGAGTGCCCGTGAGGGAAAGAGCCTCTCTTAGTGTCCCCTTTCCTTCACCAGCGTGGGCCTCTTGGGGTAACAGGCTACTATTAACATGTTATGTTGGCAAAATCATTGAGCACTCGAAATGGAATTGTAGCATCATAAAATTCCATAATCTGACAATACCAGGTAGCGGTTTTCATCTTTATAGCTTACAGTTTGGGTACTATGTAATGGGAGGCACCATTTATTGTGCCCCTACTATGTGCCAGCCCTCATTCCAGGTGCCATATACACATCATCTGTGATCCTCAGGACAGCCGGACCTGGTGGGCGTTATTTCCACTTTACAGGTAACATCCCAGAGCCTCTGCCCTCTCATGGAATTTTCCAAGATTCCAGGTATAATTCTGGAGCTTCTCAAGGCAAGAGAAGCCAGACTTAGGAAAAGTACAGGTTATCCCAGACGGCAGGTCACCAACGCAGCTGTTCCCCACTTTTCTACCCCAGCACATGTTACTAATTGATGGCAGCCTTCTCTCATTCGCTATGCTGTGGAATCCTTCTCAGTACAGCACTCCAGGCATATGCTACCAGACATTTCCAGATGTCCAATGAGTTGTAACCTATTTGCCAAGCATGCTTTAAATGGTGTGTGTGTGTGTGTGTGTGTGTGTGTGTGTGTGTGTGTGTGTGTGTGTGTGTGTGTGTGTGTGTGTGTGTGTGTGTGTGTGTGTGTGTAAAGGGTTTTGCCCTAGGAATTAGAATCCTGGATTCAGAGTGTTACACTGTAGCCATGTAACTTGGAACAGATTGCTTATCTCTTCTGGCCTCAGTTTATTTATCCATAGAATGGGAACTATCCCTTGCCATACATGCCTCCAAAAGTCACCATATAAATATAAGCCAGTGACTTGGCTTCAGAGACAGCACAGTGCTGCTTTTAATTGTAACTGGATTATGAGTCAGTATGGGTCATGTCCCTACACAAACATGAAGCATCCTCAAAAATGGCAAGCGGCTCTCAGCATCTTCTCCTCCCAGAGCCCCTGAGCAGAGTATTTGACTCCCTAAAAATCACATGGTGAACTTGTTAATGAAGATTCTTGGATACTGTCTCAGAATGGCTGATTGAGGATCTTGGCTCCTGGCATTGGATCTCTAAACTGTTACACTGCTCAAGTGGAATAATATATAGGATCTAGCATTCCATACTCTGGATAGAACCATGTTCACCTTTGGGATTTTAAATGTCTATGTAGCTAATGACAGAAAAAGAGGCCCCAATCTCCTCCACATCTGTGTCTGACAAACTCTTATTCATCCTTCAGACCTATTCAAATGCCCTCTCCTCTAAGAAGATATCCCCAGATCCCACTAAGACCAAGCTAATTACTCCCTCACTGTGCTTCCAGAGTCCTCCAACACACATTCTGAGCACCTACTATGTACCAGGCACTCTGCTAAGTTCTAAAACGCATTACTGTATTTACTCCTCCCCCTTAGAGAATAAAAGCTAATGTTATCACTTCCACCTTAGAGTTGAGAAAGGGTGACTCAGACAAGTGAAGTGACTTTCCCTAGGATAACTGGATCTTACTGCATTATAATCACATCAGAGTCTGTGTCGCCTACATGAATGTGAGTTCCTTAACTGTGGAAGTTGCTGATCTTGGCATTCCTGGGAGCAAACACAGGACTTAGCACATAACAGATGCTCAACAAATTTTTGTTGATGTGAAGAAATAATAGAACAATTCTAGTGAGACAGACAAGGACAGCTCTGGTTGCTTTCCAGTCTCTGCCTGTGTTCACACTCATCATCTGATAGAGGAGGAAGAGGAGGAGATGGTGGACTTCTTTGGGGGTTGAAGACTCCAGATATCTCTGGATTCCACTGTAACCTCATACCAGTAATTCTGGTCCTTTGGTAGCTTTAGCAAGTCACAAATTTAGGGACTCGAGAAATACTTGCCTGATTGATTAAGCTGGGGATATAGAAGAGAGGTGAATGTATCTTTGAAGAGCTTTATTGTGTCTATGGATGGAGTTTCTTTTCTTTTTATAAAGAGGATAATGTATTTTCCATACCCAACCTCATTGACTTCCTTGGTCATAAGTTCATTTCAAATATAATTTTCTTCAGTTCAAATAATGACTTTTCTGAATCTTGGTGTTTATGGCTAGAACATAGGAAGGTTGGAGAAGATGTCTAAGGTTCTTTCCAGCATTCTGGTTCCGTGCTACATCAGCACCCTGGACGATTAGAACAAATTTAAATTACCCAAGTACAAAGCAGCTCTAAAAATGGAATATCTTTAAGTGAATTAGATTTTCTTTCCAGTCTAATCTCTTCTTCCAAGTTAAAAAAATATGAACTTTATGTCAAAATTTCTAAGCCTTGATATACAGAGACATTTAGAAAAAAACCAGAAATTTAAAGAGAAACAAACTGTAGCAGCATGAGTAAGAACAATAATGCAAACCAATTATCCTAGAGCTTAATAGTTTCCCGTAATTTCTTAGGCTTTCTTAGGACTATTCATTTACATAGCTTGGTTAAAGGTTTTGCATAACATGGTAGAAATGGTAAGGATAACGTGCTATTTGATGGCATTTTTTTCTTTCCTTAAAGCCATAATCCTTGTTTACATTTGAACTTTGTTTTATCGTTTGTTTCACAGCGAAAACGGAAGCAGAGCGCCCAGGATGAAGATGCCATTAGCCTTTGCAGTCTTGATATAAGTGTAAGTACAGTCCTTCCTGTGTCCCTGCCATGAGAATACTTTTCATCTCTGAATTTATTTGTTAATATGCTGTGTGCTTTGAGTGGGCTTGCAGGATCCAACTGTGGAAATTGCAACCTGGGAGGAAACTCTCTTTAAAAAAACATTTCATTTTACTGGAGAAAGCTGTGTTGCCAACTTAAACTTCAAAGCCAAGCTGTTTATTGCCTGTGTCTTTTCTCTCATAAAATGAATTATGAAGTCAGTACATCTGTGTAGAATCTAGATAAATGCTGCTGTGCCATGTTAGAGGCTTGGTCCAGAAGATGGACCAGATGTTTGTCCCCTTTGGGGGAAGTTGGCAGGTTGGCCCAATTCAGGCATCTGGTGGCTCAAAGGCCAGAAGAAGTCTCTGGCAACATGGCTGAGGGAGTGGCTTTGGATTCAACAGCTCTTAGTTTGAATCAAGATTCTATACTTAACAATTGTGTGACCCCTATCCTCACCTCTGTTTCCTCATCTGGAGAAGACTTAACCTAACAGGATTGTTGAGAGGATCAAACAAAACAGTAAAAGTGAGACTACCAAGCACATTGCCTGGTACATACTAGGCACCCACCAAATGTTAACCTCATTGTGTTTTCTTTTAAAAGCAGAAGTTTGCAAGAGATGTTTAAGTGACCTGGTAGTTGTGTGCTAGTGATGATTGAGGTTAAAAGCTTTCTTGGATTTTTCAGGCCCACATCCTTGGATGCTTAGTTTTAGTAGCTTTCTTTGCATGGCCTCCTTGTCTCCCTACTGACACGATTGAGAAGCCTACCTGAGCTTCTGATGCTCCCATCATCCAGGGGCTGGGGGAACCCTACCTAGGCTCCCCATGTCTGTTCATCTTTCACACTCCCTTGAAGTTTAATCATTGTGCACAGTGTATCCATCTAACATTAGGCCCTGGTCTTTCTGCTCTACAGAGGCCACAAAAGTCATTGTTGTGAGATGAGGCTTCTATGCTAAGAATTAAAAACTGGGTCGTTGTCCTGGCTGTGCCTGTAACTAATGATGTAACCTTGGAAGTCACTTTCTCTCTCTGGGCCTCATCTGTTAAAAAGATAGATTTGAGATCAAGTCTTCTAAAACCATTGTGAAAATTTGAAACTTCATTGAACGCAGATTATTGGGTTCTCATCTGATGACATTTATTTACCAATATAACAGTGCTCTCTTAGTTATTTTTAATTGTGGCAGAGTTTTCTGTGATGCAAACAGCCATCATGGAGTGAGCCTGAGCTAGCATTAATGTACTTGCACATCTTTATTTTACCATATGGTGTTTGTTCCAGTGTTTAGACCATCAGGTTGATGGAGTTGGACCAGTTATTAGGTTGCCATGGTAACAGGACAAAAAAGATGATGGTCTTCTGGGTTTTACTTTACTCACTGAATGTTTTATTGTTGACAAGTGAAGTCTTTGGAACTTCCCTTATTGGCAACAACTTTTTGGTGTTTGAATGTTTTCAATTTTGTGGCAATTATTAGAATCATTGATGTTCAGAATATATAGAGCCCTTAGCCATCATGTTGTCCAATCCCCTCACTTTGAAAATGAAGAAGTAGAAACCCAGGGAGGTGTAGTGATTTAATAAGATCTTAATCTAGGTCATTTCTAAGATCATGCCTATTATACACTTTTCCTCAACTATGTTTATTTTTCAGGGAAACATGTCTCTAGAAGCTTTATTCAAAGAACCACTAAACTCTCTTATATGAAAGGATTATTTGCAACCACTTGTTGTGATATGGTTTTTGTGCTGATTGGCATCCATGACCTTGCCTTCTCGTCAAAGTCATCTAAACTCATGTAATGAATAATTTGATGTCTTTTCTCCTTATGCAGCTGCAGAAGGTATTTCTCTCTCTCTTTTTCTCTCCCTCTCTCTGTCCTTCTCTCTCTCTCTCTCCCTCTGTCTCTCTAACCATCTCATATCATGTTTTGTCACAGTTAAGACACTTTTATGGAAAAGAAGTCTGCCTTTGTGCTCAAGGAGTCAGCTATGACCAAACTCCTTTCTGATTTGCATGACATTTTTCCTGAATCTTGGCAAATAGATTCCAGAACTGGGGCAGAGTTTCCTCCAAATATTGTCACATAGTATTATAATCATTATAAAACTTAGAAGAATCCTAGAAGTTGTTGGAGGACATGAAAAATGGTGTTTTGCAGTTTTACTGACAATCCAAGCTGTATGGAGATGACAGGATGTGTGACATATCCAAATGTAGCCATGGAGGAAGTGTCACTAATTTTCAGTGCCTTGCACCTAACAGGCACCCAGTAGAGATGACTTGAATTGAATGAAGTAGTGGGTGGAACCACTCACGAGAAGATTGTAGCCATAAAGGCTACAATGTCTAAATAAATATCTGAGTCCAATAAATTAACTTCTCTAATAGATAAATGGCTTTGTAGTCTCCCTAAAGGTGCTTTTAAATGGTGATATTCGGTAGTCACGGTCCCTTAACTAACCAGCAGCATTAATGAAGAGTTGTTTTGAGCCTGTTTCTATGTGTAGTGGAAAGTATCTGAAAAAAAGGTGGGTTCCAATGGATGACTCATACTAGAGGATGTGAGGGTTTGGGAAAGTAATATTAGTAACGCTCAATTTTGATTCCACTTAATAAGTGGAAAGATGTTCACCATATGTGTGCTTTGAACAAGAAGTTGCTAGATGGGGGACAGGGGTCTTTGGGGGATCATGGTCAGGTTTCCATTGAGTCCTAGCCCCATGCTGCACAGTGAGCTCTTGGTAAATACTTATTGGTTGATGAATTTTAACAACAACAAAACAAAAACCAAAAAAACCAGTGAGCCTTCCTAATGTGTATGTGGAATTCAACACACATACCCCCCTTAAAGAACTATATCTGTGACATAAAGTTGGGAAATGTTAGCACAGAAACTTTCCCCCTTTGATTAAAAAGCATATATAGGTGTCTGAGTGCTGATAACACCAAACATTCCCATTAACATCTTGCTTTATTTTAAAGCGTCAGATGACAATTCTGATAGGTACCTGGAAGGGAGTTTTCCTTCTAAACTCCTCTGCAACCTCCTATTGAACTTGGGCTTAGAGACCAAACAGGAGTGGGTTAGCTAAGGAAAGAGCTTATCTTTACAGAACAGGGATCCTCAATTGTTTGGGGTGGGGGGTGTTATGGACTCTTTTGAGAATCTGGTGATAGCACTGGGCTCCAGAAAATTTTACAGGATTGATGTGTGACGTCATGGGCCCCAGGGAGCCCAGCCAAGACCCCATGTTAGGAGTTCCTCTTAAAAAGGAAATTGGAAGGGTCTTAAGGCATGGTGACGTATCTCCACAGAATTATTATCCCACCCTCCACCTCCAGCACTTGGCGAAAAATGAATTGCGGCTGCAGAGTCCACACTAGTTGACAATATAATTGGTGTCTATTTTTTCCCACCACTTTATCCAATCCGCTGGCTGAGCCCCCAGCTTCCTGGCAGAATAGAACGCAAACTATTCCAGGGGAAAAAAAAAAAAAGCAAACTATATTTTTGAGTACTTTTGAAAACAACTTGCTGAGTGGAGAGTGCTCCCAGCAGCCGCCTACAAATCTCCTCTCACATCAGAGGATATGAGTGGGATGGTTTCAGGGACATCGCTTCCCCCACAGCACTTTTCCAGTTTAAATTCTAGTGAGTGAGAGATGCCTGAGGGAAGAGCTGGGTTTCATGTTCCCTCAAGAAAGGCCCTTGGCAGAGGAGCCAGGTGTGCCCCTGACGCAGGGCACTGCTTAGCACCAAGCATCCTTTATCAAAAAACATATGAGTTTTGGTGTGGGAGTAAAAATAGTTTCCCGTGAAGAGACAACGTAAAAGATAAAAAGGAATATGTGTTCTCTGTAGAAAATTTGGAAAATGTGAACAATAGAATTCACTGATACTCTCACCTCAAAAGTAGTGGCTACATTTTGATGTATCACCTTCCTGACATTATACACACACTCACTTAAAACTTTTTCATTATGAAATATTGCAGACATACAAAATGGTATAAAGGATAATGTAAAATTCCATGTAGCTACCAAGAAATATGCCCTTAACAACAACGCCACAGGCCCTTGTAAACCCCTTTCTCTGCTGAGTTTAATGTTTATTGTTACCTTCCCTGTCTATAAACTTGCTACGTACATGTATCCCTAAATGACACATATATTTTCAACCGACTTTTAAAGTTTATATAAGCACACAATTTTAAGAAATTGATATCATAACACATATTAATTTATTCCTGTATTTTCCATTTACTGTATTGAGATCGTGTCACCACATCCTGAAATATTCTTCAAGAACATTATTTTAAATAACCATACTTTGTCAAATGGATGCATCAGATTTATTTAACCAGTCCTTCCGTGGATATTTAAATAAGTTACAATTTTTCACTGTTATAAATAACACTGTTGGGCATCCAAGAATATCTTTGTGTGATCTTTTATCAGTAGGATAAAATATAAAATTCCTGGCTAAAAAGGAATTAATCTTTTTTAAACCTGTGAACAGGTTTATACCCCTTCTGGCAGTGAAAGGTGGAAATGCAGTTCAGAGCAGCTGAGTGTCTTGTACGGAAACTCAGAATGGGGGATTGTTTTCAGTTTTCTCTCCCACATCACTCTTGCAACTGTATTGCTGGTCCCTTGCTAAGTGTAACTTTATATGGGACATTTGCTTACACCCCCTCTTTAGGAGGAGCCCCTTCTGTTGCCCCTGGCAGAGCCCAGGCCTTGCCTGTGCTTTCCAGTTACTTACCCTGTTATATGGACGCTCAAAGCGCAAGAGTTGATATACTGATAGAGGGGGAAGCTTTCCTGTCTCGATGAAGCTAAATGACATTTCATTGCTAGGATATGTTAAACTAGACATGGAACAGCAGCAGGATTATATTATCTCTGCTCAGCAGAGTCCAGATAATTAAAAAAGATACCATTTCTGTGGTTTTGTTTCTCTTGGTCTGTCCTGGAACTTGCTAACTGGGGAGATTAGCCTTGCCCTGGCCAGCGTGAGGTCTTGATGAATTATGTGGGAGATTTTAATAATGCTCTTATCGCCGAGGAGACCAGGCCTGCCCCTGAGACTAGGTTGTCAGTAGCGCATACCTGTGTTTAACCTGATGGCATTTTTTCTATTTGGGATTTATGATCTGCCCTTGCTGCCTACGAAATTATTTGGGCCTAAGGTAGTGGAGACCCTATGTTGAGTCCCAACCCAAGTCTCTGATGGCAGATGTGCTTATTGTTGACACAGGCACATTTTATCATGCCTTTGGCCTAATTGATAAGGTTGTGGACTGTAATCATTTCGCTGTGTACTCACTGTGGTCTTTTCTCTTTGATCCACCTCTTGAAAAGCACAGTGACAAAAAAATTCCAAGGAGCTTCAGAACACACTCTCAGAAGTTAATGATGTAACAAAGTGTCCATCATCGTTTATTGCTCCCCTTCAGTGACCCCGATGGGGCCCATGATTATTGAGGGTTCCTGCGTTCTGAGAATACCTATTTGTTTGAATTTGTTATCAGAATTAAAAACTTTGGAGCTTAGAGACTACACATCAGTCTGTACCTCAATTTCCTCACCTATAAACTGAAGTCGTAGCAGTGCCTTGCCTTGGAGTTGTAAGGATTAAAATGAGTTAATTCATGTAAAGCACTTAGTACCTGGCCCCTGGGTAAGCACAAAACATACTAGCTATTGTTGCTGTTGATTTCATAATACAAAATTGATTTTATGGTTAAATTTGAGGGTGTTTATTGTTGGTACCAGTGTCCCATACATAGAACTGATTATGAAATTAAAAAAAAAACACCAGGATATAAAGAGATGTATATGAGGAGTTTTATTACAGCATTTTAAAATAATAGCCAATAGCTGGAAACAGCATGAATGACCAAATTATATAGAGACTTGTAAATATATTACAAAATATAAGTGTAAAACACAATTACAGAGCGCATTACTATATAAATTATGCCTCTAGATTTATATATATATTTGTCCCCATGAAAGAATAAGCATGGAAGAACATACAGTACATTGTGGATAGTGGTTACGTTGGGAGAATGGGATTATAGGAAGGGGTGGTTGAGTTCCAGGGGTTCTTAACCTTTCGCATGTTGTGAAACCTATGAACCTTCCCACCCTCGAGACTATTTATATGTGCTTAAATTAAAATACATAAGATTAGAACAAAACCCAGTTGTACTGAAATACAGTTATCAAAATATTTAAAAACAAATTTGTGGTAAGAGTTGCATGTGTGCTTCTTAATTAATGCATTAAGTAACAAGATCGATCTGACAACAAATCTAATAACTAATATACCTTCCATGAGATGATAAGAGTAAATGATATTTTGAAATACCCACGCCATCCACACTGTGATTTGAAAACATAGTGATTTCCATGGTGACAAAGTCACAGGTCTGCTAATGCTTCTGTGATTTGTGGTCTCCACTCATGCTTGGAAGGAAATGCTACATTTTGCTTGTTAGTAAAACTGAAGATGTGTTTTTTTCCATCCAAGCTCACTGAATTGAATCCATGGACTCTGGAAGATTTTAGATTAAGAATCCCTGTTTAAGATACTCAATCTGTTACGATAAGCTTTGTATTGTATTACTTTAGTAATTCAAATGTCTAAAATTTTTAAAAAATATAATCGATTTGACCTGTTATATACGAGGTTGTTAGTGTGTTAAAAGGGGGAATGTAAAACACTATATAAAAGCAAGGGATGGTGATAATGATGATAATGTTTTTAGGAAGACCTTGCAATAACCGTTAAATCAATTCTCTATACTTGGTGTTTATATTTTCCTTTGAGACCAGCTTGGCTTTTTGAAGTAGATGACTTAAATCACCCCAATAGTTTAGTAGAAGATCTTTTGTGCTTTTTCTGCTGTTGGAAAATAATTTTAGGGTAGAAAAATGTTCTTATTTTTAAAAGATGAATACTGAAGTATTTAGATTGTCATGATGTCTGTAATTTACTTTTTAAAAAAATTTATTTAATTATTTTTTTTTTTTTGCTACGTTGGGTCTTCATCGCTGTACTCAGACTTTTTCTAGTTGCGGTGAGCAGGGGCTACCCTTGGTTGTGGTGCGCAGGCTTCTCATTGCGGTGGCTTCTCTTGTTGCAGAGCACAGGCTCTAGGCACGCTGGCTTCAGTAGTTGTGGCACGTAGGCTCAGTAGTTGTGGCTCGTGGGCTCTAGAGTGCAGGCTCAGTAGTTGCGGTGCATGGGCCTAGTTGTTCCGCAGCATGTGGGATCTTCCCGGACCAGGACTCGAACCTATGTCCCCTGCATTGGCAGGTGGATTCTTAACCACTGTGCCACCGGGGAAGCCCTGTAATTTACTTTTGAATACTTTATCGTAAGTTATAAAGTGAGTATTTTTAAAAGAAAAAGAAATTATTTTTAATTACACAAGCAACACTGCATATATATTTGCATAATTAAAAAAAATCAGACAACAGAGATAGAGCTGACTGCCCCTTAACCATCCACGGTCCCACTTACCTTCTTAGGTATAATCATGGTTATCAATTTAGTCTCCTCCCAGATATTTAAATATATTTAGATATATAGATGGATACAGCTATAAAAATTAGCTTGTGATGGCTTTGTAAAGATATGTGTTGTCATTTTTAGTTTTACTTTGCAATTTGCTTTTTTTTCTTTTAAATTGTCTATTTTTTAAGAGCAGTTTTAGGTTCACAGCAAAGTTAAGCAGAAAGTACAAAGAATTTCCACATAGCCTCTGCCCCCACATGTGCACAGTCTCCCCCTAATATTGACATCCCCTACCAAAGTGGTACATTGTGACAACTGATGAACTTACATAGACACATCATTATTACCCACAGTCCATAGTTTACATTAGGGTTCACTCAGTGTTGTGCGTTCTGTGGGTTTGACAAATGTGTGATGATATATCCACCATTATGGTATCTTACAGAATAGTTTTACTGCCCTAAAGATGCCCTGTGCCTTGCATATTCATCTCCTCCTCTTCCCAGCCCCTGGCAACCACTGATCTTTTTTCCTTTTCCAGAATGTTATACAGTATGTAGCCTTTTCAGACTGGCTTTTTCATGCAGTAATATCCATTAAGTTTCCTCCATGTCTTTTTGTGGCTTGAGAACTCGTTTCTTTTTTTTTTAATCACGGCAATAATATTCCATTGTATGGATATACCATGTTTATTTATCCATTCGCCTAGTGAAGGATATGTCTCATTGTATTAGCTGCTGCTTCTTTTTGCATAAGACAAATGGGTCATAGTTTATTTTAACGTGATTCTCCATTGAGGAACATTTTTGTTGTTTCCAATATTTCCCAGTTACAAACAATGACCATCCTCATATTCCAGAGCAAGTAGTAAGGTAGATGCAAAAAAGTACCTGTGGACACTTCCTATTTTAATGTTAGTGTGAATAATATTAAATTACCATTTTACAGTTCATCTTCTTGTGCAAACAATTAAAAACCAACCTGTTACCAAATGCAGATCTGAACAGGCTGTGAAAATTAGTGGAGAGGGAAACTTATTTTGTCTCCATCATATAGGCTTCATTTATTTATTTATTTATGTGTTTATTTATTTCTTTTTGCCTTCTTATTTATTTATTTTTTTAACATCTTTATTGGAGTATAATTGCTTTACAATGGTGTGTTAGTTTCTGCTTTATAACAAAGTGAATCAGCTATACATATACATATATCCCTATATCTCATTGATCTTGCGTCTTCCTCCCACACTCCCTATCCCAGACTTCTAGGTGGTCACAAAGCACCGAGCTGATCTCCCTGTGCTATGTGGCTGCTTCCCACTAGCTATCTATTTTACATATGGTAGTGTATGTATGTCCATGCCACTCTCTCACTTCATCCCAGCTTAACCTTCCCACACCCCATGTCCTCAAGTCCATTCTCTACATCTGTGTCTTTATTGCTGTCATGCCCATAGGTTCGTCACAACGATTTTTTAAATTTTTTTTAGATTCCATATATATGTGTTAGCATACAGTATTTTTCTCTTTCTGACTTACTTCACTCTGTATGACAGACTCTAGGTCCATCCACCGCACTACAAATAACTCAATTTCATTTCTTTTTATGGCTGAGTAATATTCCATTGTATATATGTGCCACATCTTCTTTATCCATTCATCTGTCGATGGACACTTAGGTTGCTTCCATGTCCTGGCTATTGTAAATAGAGCTGCAGTGAACATTGTAGTCCATGACTCTTTGAATTATGTAGTGGGATTTCTGGGTCATATGGTAGTTCTATTTTTAGTTTTTTAAGAAACCTCCATACTGTTCTCCATAGTGGCGGTATCAATTTACATTCCCACCAACAGTGCAAGAGGGTTCCCTTTTCTCCACACCCTCTTCAGCATTTATTGTTCGTAGATGTTTTTGATGATGGCCATTCTGATTGGTGTGAGGTGATACCTCATTGTAGTTTTGATTTGCATTTATCTAATGATTAGTGATGTTGAGCATCCTTTTATGTATTTGTTGGCAATCTGTATATCTTCTTTGGAGAAATGTCTATTTAGGTCTTCTGCCCATTTTTGGATTGGGTTGTTTGGTTTTTTGACATTGAGCTACATGAGCTGCTTGTAAATTTCGGAGATTAATCCTTTGTCAGTTGCTTCATTTGCAAATATTTTCTCCCATTCTGAGGGTTGTCTTTTCGTCTTGTTTATGGTTTCCTTTGCTGTGTAAAAGCTTTTAAGTTTCATTAGGTCCCATTTGTTTATTTTTGTTTTTATTTACATCACTCTAGGAGGTGGGTCAAAAAGGATCTTGTTGTGATTTATATCATAGAGTGTTCTGCCTATGTTTTCCTCTAAGAGTTTGATAGTGTCTGGCCTTACATTTAGGTCTTTAATCCATTTTGAGTTTATTTTTGTGTATAGTGTTAGGGAGTGTCCTAATTTCATTCTTTTACATGTAGCTGTCCAGTTTTCCCAGCACCACTTATTGAAGAGACTGTCTTTTCTCCATTGTATATTCTTGCCTCCTTTATCAAAGATAAGTTGACCATATGTGCATGGGTTTATCTCTGGGCTTTCTGTCCTGTTCCATTGATCTATATTTCCGTTTTTGTGCCAGTACCATACTGTCTTGATTACTGTAGCTTTGTAGTATAGTCTGAAGTCAGGGAGCCTGATTCCTCCAGCTCCGTTTTTCTTTCTCAAGATTGCTTTTGCTATTCGGGGTCTTTTGTGGTTCCATACAAATTGTGAAATTTTTTGTTCTAGTTCTGTGAAAAAATGCCGTTGGTAGTTTGATAGGGATTGCATGGAATCTGTATATTGCTTTGGGTAGTATAGTCATTTTCACAATGTTGATTCTTCCAATCCAAGAACATGGTATATCTCGACATCTGTTTGTATCATCTTTAATTTCTTTCATCAGTGTCTTATAGTTTTCTGCATACAGGTCTTTTGTCTCCTTAGGTAGGTTTATTCCTAGGTATTTTATTCTTTTTGTTGCAATGGTAAATGGGAGTGCTTCCTTAATTTCTTTTTCAGAATTTTCATTATTAATGTATAGGAATACAAGAGGTTTCTGTAATTTTGTATCCTGCTACGTTACCAAATTCATTGATTAGCTGTAGTAGTTTTCTGGTAGCATCTTGAGGAGTCTCTATGTATAGTATCATGTCATTTGCAAACAGTGACAGTTTTACTTCTTCTTTTCCGATTTGGATTCCTTTTATTTCTTTTTCTTCTCTGAGTGCTGTGGCTAAAAGTTCCAAAACTATATTGAATAATAGTGGGGAGAGTGGACAACCTTGTGTTTTTCTTGATCTTAGAGGAAATGGTTTCAGTTTTTCACCATGGAGAACGATATTGACTGTGGGTTTGTCATATATGGCCTTTATTATGTTGAGGTAAGTTCCCTCTGTGCCTACTTTCTGGAGGTTTTTATCATAAATGGGTGTTGAATTTTGTCAAAAGCTTTTTCTGCATCTATTGAGATGATCATATGGTTTTTCTCCTTCAATTTGTTAATATGGTATATCACATTGATTGATTTGCGTGTATTGCGTGAATTCCTGGGATAAACCCCACTTGATCATGGTATATGATCGTTTTATTGTGCTGTTGTATTCTGTTCACGAGTATTTCGTTAAGGATTTTTGCATTTATGTTCATCAGTGATATTGGCCTGTAGTTTTCTTTCTTTGTGACATCTTTGTCTGGTTTTGGTATTAGGGTGATGGTGGCCTCGTAGAAAGAGTTTGGGAGTGTTCCTCCCTCTGCTATATTTTGGAAGAGTTTGAGAAGGATAGGTGTTAGCTCTTGTCTAAATGTTTGATAGAATTTGCCTGTGAAGCCATCCGTTCCTGGGCTTTTGTTTGTTGGAAGATTTTTAATCACAATCTCAATTTCAGTGCTTGTGATTGGTCTGTGTATATTTTCTATTTATTCCTGTTTCAGTCTCGGACGGTTGTACTTTTCTAAGAATTTGTCCATTTCTTCCAGGTTGTCCATTTTATTGGCATATAGTTGCTTGCAGTAATCTCTCATGATCTGTATTTGTTTGGTTTGTATGGTATGGTTGTATGTATGGTTTGTATTTCTGCAGTGTCATTTGTTACTTCTTTTTCATTTCTACTTTATTGATTTGAGTCTTCTCCCTTTTTTTCTTGATGAGTCTGGCTATTGGTTTATCAATTTTGTTTATCTTCTCAAAGAACCAGCTTTTAGTTTTATTGATCTTTGCTACTGTTTCCTTCATTTCTTTTTCATTTATTTCTGATCTGATGTTTATGATTTCTTCTGCTAACTTTGGGGTTTTTTTGTTCCTCTTTCTCTAATTGCTTTAGGTGTAAGGTTAGGTTGTTTATGTGAGATGTTTCTTGTTTCTTGAGGTAGGATTGTATTGCTCTAAACTTCCCTCTTAGAACTGCTTTTGCTGCATTCCATAGGTTTTGGGTCTTCATGTTTTCATTGTCATTTGTTTCTAGGTATTTTTTGATCTCCTCTTTGATTTCTTCAGTGATCTCTTGGTTATTTGGTAGTGTATTGTTTAGCCTCCATGTGTTTATATTTTTTACAGATTTTTTCCTGTAATTGATATCTAGTCTCATAGCGTTGTGGTCAGAAAAGATACTTGATATAATTTCAGTTTTCTTAAATTTACCAAGGCTTGATTTGTGACCCACGATATGATCTATCCTGGAGAATGTTCCATGAGCACTTGAGAAGAAAGTGTATTCTGTTGTTTTTGGATGGAATGTCCAATAAATATCAATTAAGTCCATCTTGTTTAATGTATCATTTAAAGCTTGTGTTTCTTATTTATTTTCATTTTGGATGATCTGTCCATTGGTGAAAGTGGGATGTTAAGGTCCCCTACTATTATCGTGTTACTGTCAATTTCCCCTTTTATGGCTGTTAGCATTTGCCTTATGTATGGAGGTGCTCCTATGTTGGGTGCATAAATACTTACAATTCTTATATCTTCTTCTTGGATTGATCCCTTGATCATTATGTAGTGTCCTTCTTTGTCCTTGTAATAGTCTTTATTCTAAAGTCTATTTTGTCTGATAAGAGAATTGCTACTCCAGCTTTCTTTTGATTTGCATTTGCATGGAATACCTTTTTCCATCCCCTCACCTTCAGTTTGTATGTGTCCCTAGGTCTGAAGTGGGTCTCTTGTAGACAGCATATACATGCGTCTTGTTTTTGAATCCATTCAGCCAGTCTATGTCTTTTGGTAGGAGCATTTAATCCATTTACATTTAAGGTATTATCGATATGTGTGTTCCTATTACCATTTTCTTAATTGTTTTGGGTTTGTTATTGTAGATGTTTTCCTTCTCTTGTGTTTTCTGCTTAGAGAAGTTCCTTTAGCATTTGTTGTAAAGCTGGTTTGGTGGTGCTGAATTATCCTTGCTTTTGCTTGTCTGTAAAGGTTTTAATTTCTCTGTCGAATCTGAATGAGATCCTTGCTGGGTAGAGTAATCTCGGTTGTAGTTTTTCCCTTTCATCATTTTAAATATGTCCTGCCACTCCCTTCTGGCTTGCAGAGTTTGTGCTGAAAGATCAGCTGTTAACCTTATGGGGATTCCCTTGTATGTTATTTGTTGTTTTTCCCTTGCTGCTTTTAATATTTTTTCTTCGTATTCAGTTTTTGGTAGTTTGATTAATATGTATCTTGGCGTGTTTCTCCTTGGATTTATCCTGTATGAGACTGTCTGATTCCTGGACTTGATTGACTATTTCCTTTCCCATATTAGGGAAGTTTTCAAGTATCATCTCTTCAAATATTTTCTCAGTCCCTTTCTTTTTCTCTTCTTCTTCTGGGACCCCTATAATTCGAATGTTGGTTCATTTAATGTTGTCCCAGAAGTCTCTGAGACTGTCCTCAATTCTTTTCATTCTTTTCTCTTTATTCTGTTCTGCAGTAGTTATTTCCACTATTTTATCTTCCAGGTCACTTATCTGTTCTTCTGCCTCAGTCATTCTGCTATTGATTCCTTCCAGAGAATTTTTAATTTCATTTATTGTGGTGTTCATCATTGTTTGTTTGCTCCTTAGTTCTTCTAGGTCCTTGGTAAACATTTCTTGTATTTTCTCCATTCTATTTGCAAGAATTGGTATCATCTTTACTGTCATTACTCTGAATTCTTTTTCAGGTAGACTGCCTGTTTCCTCTTCATTTGTTTGGTCTGGTGGGTTTCTACCTTGCTCCTTCATCTGCTGTGTGTTTCTCTGTCTTCTCATTTTGCTTAACTTACTGTGTTTGGAGTCTCCTTTTCGCAGGCTGCAGGTTAGTAGTTCCTGTTGTTTTTGGTGTCTACCCCCAGTGTCTAAGGTTGGTTCAGTGGGTTGTGTAGGCTTCCTGTTGGAAGGGACTGTGTTCTGGTGGATGAGGGTGGATCTTGTCTTTCTGGTGGGCAGAACCGCATCCGGTGGTATGTTTTGGGGTGTCTGTGACCTTATTATGATTTTAGGCAGCCTCTCTGCTAATGGGTGGGGTTGTGTTCCTGTCTTGCTAGTTGTTTGGCATAGGGTGTCCAGCACTGTAGCTTGCTGGTCATTGAGTGGAGCTCGGTCTTAGTGTTGAGATGGAGATCTCTGGGAGAGCTTTCTCTGTTTGATATTACGTGGAGCCAGGAGGTCTCTGGCGGACCAGTATCCTGAACTTGGCTCTCCCACCTCAGAGGCAGAGGCCTGACACCCGACCAGAGCACCAAGACCCTGTCAGCCACATGGCTTTTGGGAAGTCTGAGGTCTTCTGCCAGTGTTCAGTAGGTGTTCTGTAGGAGTTGTTCCACATGTAGGTGTACTTCTAATGTTTTTGTGGGGAGGAAGATGATCTCCACGTCTTACTCCTACACCATCTTGACGGTCTCTCCCATATTGTTTTTAAGTACTCCTCGGCAGGTGAGCCCCCCAGAGCACCGACTGTGGCTTCACATACTCTCTCCCGTCGCCTCTGGCTTCTGTCTTTAGGCTTCAATTAAATAAAGGCTGTGCAACTTTTAAACTTATATATCCAGAAGTATATTCCTTCTGTATCATCCATGGTTAAAAAAACAGAACTATAGTTGTAAATTCACAGGATGAGTCTTGTTATATTGACAAAGTTTGTATCTCAACTGCTTTTAAAATTTTGTAGTTTATCATTAATTCTATTTTGACTGAGATTATTTACAGTAAAAAGTCACTAGAAAATAATTGTTCACAAATACTTTTCTTACGATTTTTTTTTTCTAAAACATAGACTGGGTCTGTCCACCTGAAAATTATGTAAATAATCTTGGTGAGACAGTACCTTCGGGCTTCCATTCCCAGCTAATTGAGTTTTTCCCACAAATGACTTATGTAATTGCATCAAGCCTCATCTTTGATCTGGTTATATATTCCTGGTTTCAGTAGCAGAAGCTGTTTTTCCTTCTTCTTACTTTTCTTGGTTGTGTCTGCTGCCCGTTCTCTGTGAAGAAAAGGTGGTGGGTTGACTTTTTTCCCTTGACATTTACTGGGAGTAAACTTTTTACATTACTGGATTGCTACTTAAATTTTGGGGTAACTTCTGAAAAATGTCAAAAGAATGAAAGATCCAGAATACTCAGGGTTTGCATGTCTTCCTCTACCCTGCTCTCTAACTTACACTGCTGTGTGTGGCTTATTTTGTGGAGAGTGGGTTCAATATGAGCAGGTGGTTTATAAGCTATATTCACAGCTGGTATTGAAGGTGAAGTGTTTGAAACTGAATCACAGGCTTATTATCTTTAGCGGTCAGAATGCCATGCTTTGGGTTAACTCAGAAATCCTGCCGGGAACTGAAGGTGTTTATTTTGGTTTTCTTTAGCAGACTGACTTTCTTTTCTTTTAGTTTTTAAAGTGAGATTTCATTTACTCTCCACACACCTCAAAATATCAACTTCTAAAATTGGAATCCTATACTGAACACAAAAATCAATAAATCTAAAGTGTTTTCTTTACCTTTATTTGCCAAAGTGATGCTTTTCCTAGCCAGGTCTATATAAATTCTATCCAAGGAAATAGTTATTACTGTAGAATTAATGAGTTTATTTGTTCATTGTTTAGTACATTCATTGAATCATTCATGTACTAATTCAATTGACTGATATTTATTGGGCTGTACTGTATGTCAGGCACAAGGACACTGAACAAAGTGAAACTTAAGATTCATTCATCTGCAGACAAGTGGGAATTGCTCTCTGTTTTGTTACAAGTTAACCAAGCACAGAAAAAGCACATTTTAGCTGTCCCCAGAATTGGTTTTCTCCTTTCTGTAAGGGAATAATTCCAATTGCCGATTGGTTTAGAAAGAAAGAAATTTGCTATAGATTCTGCTGCTAACATTTTTCTCACTTAGAGTACCCCTGAAATTGACTTATTTTCCTGTAGTTGGTCAGCCCAAAGGTTCAACTGAGGATGTGCTTCACTTTATTTTAGGCAAAAACTGACCCTGAGAACTTATACTCTATGGCGGATGGTCTTTGTATCTGTGCTCTCCTTACAGTGAGGGAGCATTGGGTTTCAGAGCAAGAGCTCTAGAATTTTTAGACCTGGAAGGGACTTTAGAGATTATCCAGTTGAATACATTTCATTTTGTAGATATGGCAATTGAAGCTGAGAAATATTAAGTGTTCATCCAGCCCAAAGTGACCAAGGAAGAGTGAGAATATAATGTGGGGGACTCATGTTCTGGGTTGTACCTTAAATCCAGAAGTTAGAAACTAACAACTCTGGTTCACCACTTCCAAGCTGTGTGATCTTGCACAATGTATTCAACCTCTCTGTGTTATGATTTCCTTGGCTGGAAAATGCAGATGATAATAGGGTTGCTATAAGGATTCAATAAGGTGATGCACGTAGGGCTGCGGCTCAATGCCCAACACAAGTGAGCACTTAATTACTGTTGATATTCTAAAATATTCTAGGAGCATGGGATAGGACATAGGTGGGGATATTGTCTGTTTTAGGCACTACTGTCTCCCTGGTACCCAAGAGAGTGCCGGTATGTACCCAGCCCTCAGTCCAGATTTGATGAGTGGATTTTTTTCAGATGTACAACTGGTAATTCTCATAGAGGATAAATGATACCAAGAAGGAGAAAATAAAGATGATGTTTATGTGTTGCTTAGAACAAGAGGGTTGGGGAGTTCTATGCCTTTTTTAGGGGGAACAAGTTTGTTTTTAAATGTATTTAAATTTTTATTGTTTTTAAAATTTGTTTATTTATCTGTTTTTGGCTGCTTGGGTCTTCGTTGCTGCGTGTAGGCTTTTCTCTAGTTGCGGTGAGCGGGGGCTACTCTTTAATACGGTGCACGGGCTTCTCATTGCTGTGGCTTCTCTTGTTGCGGAGCACAGGCTCTAGGCACGCGGGCGTCAGTAGTTGTGGCTCATGGGCTCTAGAGCGCAGGCTCAGTAGTTGTGGTGCACGGGCTTAGTTGCTCCGCGGCATGTGGGATCTTCCCAGACCAGAGATAGAACCCGTGTCCCCTGCATTGGCAAGCAGATTCTTAACCACTGCACCACCAGGGAAGCCCAGTGTATTTTTAAAATGTTTTAATATGTGTTTAAATGAGTAAAGAATAATTAATAGGACTATTTAACCAAATGCCTCAACTGTTGATTTCATTCTGCAAAGCTTTGTTCAGAGCCCAGCAGTCATGATCAACAGGTGACTAGTGATAACACCGCTGTCAGCTCTGCCTTTAAATAGAGCCAGAACCACACCATTGTTACTCTCCAGCTGGACCACCTTTATCAGGGTCCCATCATCTCCAATGTCTGCATGATTCCAGCGGCCTCCCTGCTTCTACCCTTGACCCTCTGTTGTCTACTCTCAACACAACAGCGAGAGGGGTTCTTTTAAGCCTAAATCACATGCTGTTTTTCTCATGTCTCCCTCCTCACTTAGCAGCATGCCCAGCACCATGAGGGCATGTAGCTACTCTGGACCTCGTCACCTCCCACTCTCTCACTTCCCTGTGCTCCCACCACACTGGCCTTTTCCTTATTCTTCTACACTCATACCCCAGAGCCTCGGCAAGTGCTGTTTCTCTCCATTTGGAAAGCTCTTCCAGACACCCATGTGACTTACTTCCCATTTTCCTTCAGGTATCTGCTCAAATGTTCTCAGACCAGCTTTTGCTGCCTCCCCACCCCCGTGTGGAATAGCATTTCATTCCCCACCCACAGCCCACCCTGGCATTCCCTGCCCTTCTTACCTGACTTTATTTTTTCCTTTATAGTATTCATCATCACCTGCCACATTATGTATTTTTTAAATTATTATTATCTGTCCACACTAGAATACGACTCTCATTTTGTTTTCTGACATATTCCCAACATAGGGAATGGTGTCTGGCACAGAGTGCATCCAGTTAATATTTGTTGAATAAATGAATGAGTGGCCACTTCATTGTTCAGGTTTTGTGCTGTCTTTGGAAGGTTGCTGTAAACATGAACTGGATTTATCTCAGCAACATTGTAAGAATGTCTGTCTTCCTCTATAAACATATTTGCATCCCCTCATTTTGGAAGAAAATCCATAAAACAAGAGGCAAAACCAAGGCCTACCTGAAGAGACAGTGTGCTGCACGAAGCGAGTTAAGTGAACATAATGCCAGGCTTTTATGAGCTAATAAAATAAATCAGCCTGAAGATAAGAGGATATAAGAAGTGTGGAATGTACACATGATTTCTACAGATGTGGAATTGTTGATGCCAATGCTTTCTCATTTCACTCGGTGCTGCGGGAATCTCTCAGGATAATGGTAGAAATGGAAATTTTCTGTTAAAATGAAAAACATTCCCCTTTTGAAGTCTTAATTCCTTTCCATTTAACTGGTATTTATTGAGTGCAGAGCCCTGCTCCTGGTGCCCACCATGTGGTGACAGGAGGAAAGAAGCATGCAAGGAGTTGTCAAACACACTCATCTCTGGATGATCCGAGTTAATGGAAGGGAGTGTGTTCCAGGTCAGTTAAAACAGTGGACTGGAGATATGGGGATATATGTTTATGTATAGCTGATTCACTTGTTATACAGCAGAAACTAACACACCATTATACTCCAATAAAGATGTTAAACCCCCCCCCCAAAAAAAAACAACAGTGGACTGCCAGTACATAGTTGCATCTTACACTAGACCGTGTTCTGGCAGTGACATTGAAGTGAGTGTGTCTTGCCTTCTTGAACATTCTCAATACTGTGAAGAAAATAAGGGAGCTGCTTTGGAGAGACCCGGCTTTGTAGGAACTGGAAATGTGATGGGTTATCCCAGCTGGACCTGGGTGGAATTCTTCCCCACTCTCCCTCCAGGGTTAGTGGAGGAGCCTCACCTGGGAAAGTGATGCAGGGCACCTGCCGTGCTGACCTACCACCTCTACCCTTGTGTGTTTAGCTTATTTTACTTGGAGAAGGTAAATAAGGTTGTGGTTTAAAATGCCTTTTATTGACCATAAGCTTCGAAGACAGTGGAAAACTAAATAAGAGGTGCTGAATGGACCCGAAAATGGACCTGATGATCTACTCAGCTCATTCATGCTAATAACTTAAAAGAAGGATGGCTTTTTTTTTTTTTTTAATTTGCAAATAACCCAAAAGACAGATGATTAGACCTACGGCTAACAGAGACAGCTGCACTTTTTTTTTTTTTTTTTTTTCGGTACGCGGGCATCTCACTGCTGTGGCCTCTCCCGTTGCGGAGCACAGACTCCGGACGTGCAGGCTCAGCGGCCATGGCTCACAGGCACAGCCGCTCCGCGGCATGTGGGATCTTCCCGGACCGGGGCACGAACCCGTGTCCCCTGCATCGGCAGGCGGACTCTCAACCACTGCGCCACCAGGGAAGCCCCAGAGGCAACTGCACTTTAAACAAGATGTCCACGTTCACAGATGGCACCTTACCAGTCACCTGTCTAAATGTCGTTAAAGCCACAGGAATTGACTAAATTCCATAGAGGAGATAGAAGAGACAAAACATCTTCTTAACATGGTTTGGTTTTCACACATTTGAATATTATGTTTAGCTGAAAAAACTTTGGATTTCAAGTATTGTACATCGTCTTCCTTTACTGTCGATGTTTCATGTTGTTTTGCCTTCAAAGGGGGTTTGCTTGTGATTATGTTTCTGAAGTGCCTTTTTCATAGCTTTTGACAACTTGCCATGTTTTGCCTTGCTCTCTTTGCCACAGTAGAATACTTTCTTTCAGGCCAGCCCAAGCTCTGCCACGTTGTGTTCTCTGCCTCGCTGCTGCTTTAAATTTTGCTATGTCCCTCAATGATGGTCTCTCTCTGTAATACAACCAGCAATTGATGCTGAAATTTAATTTAAATTATTGTCAGACTGCGGAAATAGGCCTGCCATGTGCTTGCTGTCCCTGCGGGGAAGTGGAGGAGTGTCTGAAATGAGAAATGAGCCGGCTGCTGGCGACAGGCATGAAGAATGTTTCTGAAAACATGGATGGTATGAAGGGAGGGTTATCTCCGTGTGTTATATAATGAAAGGCTTGATTTATGGGATCTCGGGAAACCACAGTTAGGGGCAAAATTGCCATTGGGACCCCGGAGGTTTTGTTTAGTTTGGGAGCTTATGTTTGCCTGAAGGTCTTAGGTTGTTGGCAGAAGAGTGACATTTTACTGAGGAGACTTTGAAATGTTATTGTATTTTATGTGATGTGGTCTTAAAGAAGCAAGCATGCTTCTGAGAGAAGGATATTGAGTCATTTCTCTCTCTCCTAGAAAGGTCTATGTTAAGTGGCTTTGATCATTAAATAGCTTCCTGATGTACAGGTGACTTGGAAGCCATTTCTAGACTCTATGGTCTTTGAGGGTCTTACGTGTATTCTAAAAATCTTTTCCTTGTTTATTCTTTTATTCATATTCATGTTGATTGAGCATCTCTTACACTCACACTGTGTTGGTGGTGAGAGGATAAAATGGTGAACAAGCCAGGCAAGGTTCTGGTGACTTACAGTCCAATGATGAGGTAGACATTAATTAAAAATCCCAGTAACAAGAATATAATAACAAGTGGAAATAAAAGCATGGGAAGTATGTTGCTGTGAGGGCATTTAACCAAGGACCTTGATCTAGTCATGAAAGGTCAAGAAAGGCTTCTTTGGGGAAGTGAGATCTGAAAGAAGAGAGGGTGTTAACTAGGTTAAAAGGGAGAATAAAAGAGTTGCAGCATGGGAACAGCATGTGCAAAGGTCCTGTGGTAGTGTGGAGCATTCTGCTTTAAAGGCAAGTGTGGCTGGTGGGGTGGTATATAATAAGACTAGAGCAGTCAACAGGAACCAGACCATGTAGAGTCTCAAAGAACATGCTCAATATTTAGGTTGTTATCCTAAGAACAGCAGAGAATCATTAGCGGGTTGCAAGGAGGTTAAGCAAGGGTATGGATTGCATTTTGAGAACATTCTTCAGGCTGCTGAGTGGAGAATGGCTCAGAGGAGGCCAAGGTGAGATGCACATGACCAGTAGGAGGCTGCCTCACTTTCCTGATGATGATGTCTATGACTTAGCTGGTTGTGGAGTAGATGAGTTTGAGGGACATGTGTAGAAGCTTTGCATCTTTACTATCTTGTCTTGGATGGGCACTTCTCAGCATGGATTAGAAGACAGGTTTTATCTTGACTTCTGTCATTGTGTAGCTGTCAGACCTTGTACTTGTTGCTTCACCTCTCTGGGCCTCAGTTTCCACATCTATAAAGTAAAGCAATGAGTGTACATCATGTCTAGTGCCAGAATTCCTGGGGTCCATGATGTTTTGGGTACCGTGGGTTTTTCGGGTAGATGATTATAAAGTAAATACATTAGCTGTCGGTTAATAATGGGAGACCAATATCTAAGTTTGCTCACATAGCCATCTGGCTTCAAGTCCTTCTCCCCAACCCCTTGGATGATGGAAGAAGACATAAGCAGTTAGGGACACTAATGCATACTTCCCCATTTCTTATTACTACAAACACTAGACTATTCTTTAATTAATCTTAACTCAGGCTACTATAACAAAATGCCATAGTCTGGGTAGCGTAAACAAAAAACATTTCTTTCTTTCTCCCCACCCCCACCCCGTGATTTTGGGTCAGACATTTATTTCTTACAGTTCTGGAGGCTGGGAAATCCAAGATCAGGTTGCCAGCAGATCTGGTTCTTGGTGAGGGCCCTCTTTCTGGCTTGCAGGGGACTGCCTTCTTTCCTTCTCCCGATGTCCTCACAGGGTGGAAAGAGAGAGCTCTGGTCTCTCTTCCTTTTCTTATAAGAAATATAATCCCATTATTGTGGGGGCCCCACCCTCACGACCTCATCTAAACCTGTAACTACCCATAGGCCCCACCTCCAAATACCATCATATTGGGGTTTAGGGCTTCAACATAGGAATTTGGGGGCACATAAATATTCAGTCCATAGCAGATGGCTTTTTAAAACACACCAGATGTGATTCATAGAAAAACAAAACCCTTCATATGAGTAGGAGTGAAAGCAGGGATTCTAATGAAGCAGCCCAGTGTACACAGCCTAAATAAAGTGGAAAAAGCTAGAGGAGTTTTTGCTCAGGGGCTTCATTTGACTCTTGTGTTCTGTGATTTTGGAATCCTTTGTCAGCAGTTGTAACAAGTCCTCAGCTGCAACCACAAACATTTTCCAGTGGAGGAGTGGTGATAACATTTTTCACTGACCCAAAAAAAAAAAAAAAAAAATCTAACGACAGGGCCAAAGGAAAGGCAGGAGGCGTAATTTGCTGGTCAGCCTTGGTCAGCTGCCCGTAGCAGCCTTGTCCTGTGTAAGTCTTTAAATGAATGCACATTGCCACGGAGATCCCTGGGGAGCATGGAGGGGGGTACAGCTCAGCCTTGGCCTCGTAGAGGGGCCACAAATTAAAACAAGAGCAGCACTGTCGACCTTCAGACTGCAAGTGGACTGCTTTCCTTATGGCGTGTCACTCAGTGAAATAATCCTAAATAAAAGCTTTTTGTTTAGCCATTGGAACAAGAGCAGGGATTTGGGGAAGGAGTTATTTCCCTACGCTCTTTAAAAGTGTTTGGAAGTTGGCCCAGCAATAGCTGTGTGGCAGATATGAGTTCAAAGTGGGCATGGGGGTGGGGGGGATTTGTGGAATATAGAGGTTTTTAGGTGGTTCTTAGTCATTTTCAGGGTTTTTGTTGCATCTCTCACACTTAAAGAAGGACAGCTGCTTCCTACTCCCGGTCCCCTCCCCATACCTTTGTCTTTGTACTATTCTTTATAAATTCCCAAATGGTGGATGGGTGAGGAGGTCAGGGACTGACGTTCCCCCATTTCAAGCTGTCAATGAGAATCTATGTTTCTTAATTTGCATCAGCTTGGCCAGAGGAAGCCCCCTTTTTAGTGCACCTGTCACTGTGTATGGGTTTTGGGGGCCCCTTGAGAATTATTATAGGTATAGCCCAGTGGAAGTAAAGCTGCTGCTTCTTAGACTGGAGACATTTGGAAGAGAAAGAGTAAAAAAGAAACCAACAAAATCCACAAAAACCAGGTTAGAAGGTTTCAGTGACCCTTAGGAAAGAGGGAGGAGGAGGCGTCTGAGTGAGGCACATCCTCCAGCTTTAGGCAGAGGGAGTGCTGTCTGGCAGGAGCTTCTGCGCCGAGCACAGGACTGGGCAGTGGTGGACCCCATGCCTTGCTCCCTGCAAGGTTCCAGCAGCCCCCCTCCCAGGGGCCCAGCATGTCTAGGCCTCTCCAAACCGCCCCCCAGCCCCACTGCGCTACAAACACAGGCTCCCTTTACAAAGTGGGTGCTCCATGGCCCCCTTGTGCAAATGCATCAGGAGAGGAAAACACAGGTCTGAAAAACTGTGTGGAGCCCCTGCTTTCACCACTGGCTTCTTCTGGTCTCAGGATTCTTTGCTTTCCCTGTTAGGAAGATGGCTTCCTTTTGCATGCTTTCACCTGGACAATCTAGGTTTTTAATTCTCAGTATTTGAGGGTCTCAAGTTGGTTTTGTTCCAACCCTAGATAATAGAATTGGGCTCCAGTCCCCTCCAGCCATGGCTTTCTAGATCATCTGTGGCCATCCCTTGACTTGTGCAAGGTGAGATGGCCCCTGAGACTCCTCTGTGGTCCACCCCCCCCTCTGAAGATGATGACCAAGGTCCCAGACAGAAGGCGCCAGAAGGGGAAGGTCCCACCACTTACTGAGGGCTCACGGGTGCCAGGCACTGTGGTCGGCGGCTCCTCTCGTCTGCAGAACCAGGCTGTGAGGTCGTCGTGGTCATCAGACCCGTCTTACAGGACACCCAGGCAGACGTGGTATCTTTCCCCTTAGCATCACTGACTCGCACAGGGGTCGTTCCTGGCCATGAACCTCCTGTCCTTTCCCTGTGGCAGAGTGCCGGAGGCACTTTTTTTCTGCGGTGTTAACCTTTTTCTTCCCGAGCCCAGGGAACACTCATGAAGACAGATCTTCTGTTCTTCAGCAGCCTCCCGGCAAGAGAAACCATGGTGCAGCCCTTCCCCACAGCTGACCAGTGCCAGCTTCTGAACAGTAAATGACCTTGGTGCTTTTTTTTTTTTTCTCACCGCCCCCCCCCCACCATCCATTAGGCTTATCTTTTCAAAAACATAAATCAGATCATGTTACTTAGTCAAGCCCTGCAGTGACTTCCATGGGGTCTGTAAATTTGGATTGAAAAACCTCTTCATTTTCGCTAACCTCCAACTGAAATTTACATTTTCTTTTGTTATAAATGAGGGCAACAAACCACAGAAGTACCTGTGACTTTGTCACCGAAAGAACACCCTAATATTTTCTTTTGACATTACACTGGTTGCATACATCTCTAAATATCATGTATGCCCATGGTTTTTCAAAATGACAGTAGTTATTAGACCCACCACCAGATCTTGTTATTTAAAGCACGAACAAAGAAACCATATGTTACCATGGTTACATAAATTAATTTTCTAATGTGTTGATAACTACATTTTTATATAATGGGCTTCCTTAATCAGAAATGTACCAAGGTAGGGTTGCAGGGGAGTAATGGGAGCAGTCACCCGATTTCAGGCGATGCATTGGCTAAAGAATTTAAAAGCAATGAAAAGCCAATTTCAAGTCTGTCTGCTTTTTATTTTCACTATATGCTGGCAACTCGAAACAATGTCAGTGGTACTATACTCCTCCCTGCCGGGATAAGCCACTCCGATTGTCCCCCTGCCCCCACACCCACACCCTTTCATATTTCTCATTTGTCGTTTGTTTCTTCCTTCTTTGTTTTTTGGCATTTACAAATATTTTGTAAAAAGAGGTCCACCGGCTTCAGGAGGCTGCCCAAAAGATCCATGGCACAAAAACAATTAAGAATGCCTGACCGAGAATAAAATACAGATCTACCTTCCTTGGCCTACAGAGCCCTATATACCTAGGCTCCTGCCTACCTGCCAACTTCATTCCTCTCTTGGTACCTTCTAGCAAATTAGAACTTCCTGATGCTCCTCAAGAATGCCAGGTTCATTCCTGTCTTCTTCCCCCAGACCTGGCTCCCATCTTGTTCTGATCTCATCTTTCAGTGCAACCTCCTTGTAGGGTCCATCCCTCATATCCCTGGCTAAGTTAGGCCCGCCCTCCCACAGTGTTTCCTCTATGTTTCGTGCATATTGCTGTGGAGCCATCCATTGTTCTTATTTACTGTCACCTCCCTGCCCTGGGAGGTAAATCCATAAGCACAGACCAAACTCCTGCTGTCCTAATCCCTGCTGTAGCCCCAGCCCCTAGCACCTTGACGGGTGCTGGCAGGAGCTCAATAGCCTCAGGGCTGAGTTTGCTTCTCTTGAACTTCCCACAGTAGCAGCCAGTTGATCATATATGTCTGTTGTTGTTGTTGTTTTTGGCTGTGCCATGCAGCTTGCGGTATCTTAGTTCCCCGACCAGGGATCGAACCCAGGCCCACGGCAGTGAAAGTGCCGAGTCCTAACCACTGGACGACCAGGGAATTCCATTTCTTTTTTAATATATGCTTAATCACTGGACTTAAAACAATTAAAATAGTTCCTTCAAAACCTAGGAAAATGTATTCAACTATAAAAATGCATGTGGATACACCGAATGTGTTATGTAACCAACAGGGAAGGAAAGAGGGAACCTTTCAAATATCATTTACTGGTCAGAAAATGGCACTAGATTTCCCCTTCCGCCTTCTTTGGTGTTAACATTGGTTTGGAGAAAGCAGCAGAAATCCTGACTCACAGAATCTTAGACAGTGAGGATGTCTCACAGAATAAGAAGTATAGACATAGGTTGATTCCTGATTGATTGACTCAGTTACTCAACTCTCACCAAACACTCAGATTCTTTCCATCTCCCTGGACTGTCCACACTCTTCTGGTTGATGCCCCTTATGGTTGCAAGATGGTGGCCAGTAGCCACTGGGGCAATGTGCTTATTTTCTTAAAAATAAGTCTTCCCTTTAGTATGATTCGACTTGTTAAGTCACATGCTTATCCCTTTGCCAATAACAACCCCCAGAGGAATGCCATGCAGATTGATTCAGATTACACAGCGGGCACGCGGTGAATATTTGCATAGAACAGGGGTTCTGAAAGGAAGGAAAAAAAGGGACTAGATATTAGGAAGGCAATATCCTTCCTATTGTGGACCCCACAGTGTCTGCTATAGTATAGCTCTTTTAAAAATCCAGTATATTTTTTTTTTGTTTTAGTGTTGAGGAATAACCACTTAGAATGGGTTCTGATGGAGACAGTTCGAATCTTTTTATTTTTTTCAAATGCATGGGCCTTTTTTCTCTGAGAAAAAAATTTTTTTAAATTATTGCCTTTGGGAGGGCTTCCCTGGTGGCGCAGTGGTTGAGAGTCCGCCTGCCGATGCAGGGGATACGGGTTCGAGCCCCGGTCTGGAAAGATCCCACATGCCGCGGAGCGGCTGGGCCCGTGAGCCATGGCCGCTGAGCCTGCGCGTCCGGAGCCTGTGCTCCGCAACAATAGAGGCCGCGACAGTGAGAGGCCCGCACATGGCGATGAAGAGTGGCCCCCGCTTGCCACAACTAGAGAAAGCCCTCGCACAGAAACGAAAGACACAACACAGCAAAAATAAATTAATTAATTAATAAACTCCTACCCCCAACATTTAAAAAAAAAATCATTGCCTTTATCTTGGCCTTGTTATCAGTCATGTGATCTGGCAACTGAAGAAATATGGCCCATGGCTATAGACTTGGATGTTTATGTAACAGGCTTTGGTCTCCATAGTTTTAAAGGGAACATGTGTGCCAGTGATTTGGAAAAGCTCTAATATAAATTTTCAAAGAAATAACATCTCTTAGACCTTACTTAGATTATGAAGAAGCAAGTCAATTGATCTTGGGAGGCAGAGCAAAGCCTGTAACCGAGCTCTGGAAAGCCTATGATTTTTTTTTAATTCCAGTTTTATTACAGCAGAAGTGTCAGCTGCTATTGTGATGGATCCTATGAAAGTAAAAAAGAAAAATCTCAAGGCGGAATAGAATTTGGTTCACTTTAGGAAAATTATAAAACAAAAGATGCAAGTAAATGAGGGGATATGTTTATATATTATAAAAATATGCAGGTGTGCAGAGAAAGGTCTGGAAAGTGAGCCAGCCTGCAGCAGAGAACGGAGCTCCCCAAGGGTGAAGGGAAAGAATGGAGGTTAGGACATAACATAGAGGTAGGGGAGCCTGAGTGGACTCAAGTCGTATTTGTAAGGAGGATGTGTATTCATTAATTACTAGTGTAATAAAACATTAATTAAAAAACTGAGTCAGTTTATCCACAATAACTAGACAAGTGAAACTGCAGAGTTAGATTTGATGGCTTAAGAATCCTTTAGTCCCGTGTTGGTATCTGCAGGCTCTGGGGTAAAAGACTATAGAAAAGAGGTTGAGATTTCTACAAATGTTGAGGCATTACTCTTACAGACTGAAGTTCTTTTCTTTCTCTTTCTCTTCCTCCTTCCCTTGTTTTCCCTGCTCTTCCTTTTTCTCCCTGAGTAATGTATTATTTCATGTGACTTGGTGCTACCTCCTAGGATTGGCTGGTTATAGATTCACATGTCCAGCCCCTCTGTGGAGCTCCCTGATGTACACCAGATCAGGCCCCCAGCCCTCCATCTCCCTCCTCAGCTCCAAGCCCCTCAATGGTCTGCAGGCCCTCTGCTCCTGTGGGAACAAAACTTAGTGAAATGACACAATTGGGACAGGAAAAGAGCCCTTTGAAAGCCAAGTAGTGGAATTGAAAAATGACACTTCTCTCTTGGTGTGTAGCTTTAGAAGTTAAGTTTCCTTTTATTTTAGGGCTAAGGGTAAATATTTAGAATACCTTTACCGATGGCAGCTTTCATCCATCATCTGCACCATATATGTCACAAATACGGGAGAGCTGTGGTTCCGCATTAATTACGGCTTTTCCCCCCTTCATCGTCCGTAGTTTTATGCTGCAGTCATTTAAGGGGCAGGCAGCCGAGAGCACTTGTTTTCATATTAGTAAAGATCCATTTATTGCTACCAAGATGAGGTATTTTGTAAAGAGTCAGGGTTCCGACACATGTTTGGGTTCCTATTCCTCCTTTTCTGTGGGAAAGTCATTTTATCCCCTGCATAAAAATGGGAACAGTAATATTTCTTGACAACCTTAAGTCTTTCTCACGCAATGAAAACCCTTTGGTGACTGCAGGCACCCCTCCGTCCTGTCCCTCACCTCTGTCTCTCTCCTCCCCACTCTCATCAGCTCCATTCACTCCTGGATCCACTCCAGTCTGGATTCCTCCCTTACCCCTCCTCTGGCCTTGTAGCCCTACACAAGTGTCAAATAGATGACCCAACTGCCTTGGCCACCACGTCTTGCCATGACCACATCTAATGGCTCTTTTTCCATCCTTAACCTCTGTTGACCATTCCTGATCCAGCTCACCCTCTGTGTGGCCTCTGTGACCACACATTCTCCTATTTCACCCTCACCTTTCTGGCCACTCTGCTTGGATCCCTTTGCAGATTCCTCTTCCTGTGACCAACCCTTAAAAGGGGGACGTCCATCAGGGCTCTGAGTGAGGCTTCCTGGACAGCTGTATTTGAATGTCTCTCCCAGACTTCATACTTAATGTGTCTAAGATGCAGTGCCTCCCCTCTCCCACCTCCCCCAAATCCACGGCCCCTCAAGGTATTTGTCCCTAAACAGTACCTCTCAGTTGCCACAGCCAGGAACCTGGGTGGTAACATGACCTCTTTTCTTCCCCTCATTTCCCACACTGAATCTGTCACCAAGTCTCAACCTGTCTGCCTCCAGAATATCTCTGGAATCTTCCAGTTGTCTCTAGCCCCAGTGCCTCTTCCTTTGCTGAGACCACTCAGTCTTTGACCTGCATTTCTACTGCCGACTAGATCAACCTGCCTCCTTTCTCCCCCTCAGATCCATTCCCTACATGAAGACAGAAGGATCTTCCTAAAACACAAGTTGGGTTGTCACTCTGCTACTTCACACCTTTCGCTGCCTCTTCCTCTTCCCTCTAGAGAAAGCCAGACAGTAAAGCCTACTTCTTCATATGGCTTTCAAGACCCCTCTCCTGCCTGCCTCTGCGTCTTTCCCTATTCCCCTTCTCCCTCTGAGCTTCCTTGACCGTGGTCTTTTCCACTTGCTGGTCCTTCTGCCCGTACTCTTCTTTCCTTCATCCTACCCTTGCCTGATTGTCCTTCAGGTCTCAGCTTTCACTGTAACTTCCACTGAGAAGTCCTCCCTGACCCTCAAGCAGTGTGAGGTGCTCCTTCTGGAGGCTTGCATAGGAGCCTGTGCTTTTACGTGTCGTGTAATTCCCTGCAACGCCTAGCAGAACTCTCGGCATGTAGTGTGTGCTTCACAAATACTGAACAAAGAAAAGCAAAACCGAGGATTCATGGCATGTGAAAGAGGCTCTGTAAATTCTAAAGCCTTCCCTTAATTTCAGTTCATTACAAAATCATAATAAAAATTTAGCAAGAAAACCTTGAATAATGAGGTAACTAAGTTATATTTTTGAGGGTGGAAGCTGTGAGCTTTCTTCTACACAATCACCAGATCTTTTTGTGGGTAGACTTCTGATTCTCGCATTCCCTGAAATTTCCTCTGATAATGCTATGTCGTCCATTCTGTTCTATCTGCACCCCTTGCTCAGGTGCTAGACAAAAATGCTGCATTGAAAGACATAAGAGATGAGGTTCATCATAAGTACAGATTTCCATCTTTGGATCAAATTCAATATTTTAAAATCTGCTGTTTCTGGGAGGTCTTATTTTCTTAAACACAAAATTCCTTAAACTTCAAATGGAGGCTCTCAACTAAAGCCCTCTGTGGCTATTCTTAGCCCTTGCTTTTACTGTTTTTTCAAGGCAGTGCATGATCTCTACATCCATTGAGCAGTCTGGCTTCCTCTTTGGGAAGTAATAATTCTGGTGAGTCAAGGGAATGGTTGAGAGGATAAAGTAGACATGTCAGATCAGGGTTTGATGAATCAGCCAGCCAAGCCAGAAGCTGGAAAGATTACCAGCTGCATACTTCACATGTCCTTCTCCAGGTTGACCATTAAGGATGGCATATTATACAAATGGATTTTTTGCAGCATGTAAATCAGCTTGTGACAGTTCTGTGGGGTTTTTTCCTTTAATCTCATGAAACAAAAGAGAACCAGCCATGATTTTGATCTGCAGAAGTAAGGAGAAAGGGGCCCAGGCCTATAGCTTTCTGCTGATGCATTTGAGAAAATTGGTGTCACACAGCAATTTGTGTTGTATGTGTGTGTGTGTAACCGCCAAAGGTGAGATCAGCATGTACGGGCTCAGGTGACTTGCCAGACTGTGCCTCCTGGGGTCAGGTCACTGGTGGTCACTGTGGTAGGTCCAAAGGTCCTTTTTTTTTCTGGAAAAAAAAGAAACTACAAGGGTAAGAACCAGAAGAACACTTACTCAGGTTTTTCCTCCTGTGAGATAAAAGCCCTTTAGATAAAAAGAGAGCACTGAATAATGAAATAACATTAGGGCCTGCAGGGAGCTGGTCATAGGGCCCTCGAGACCTCATCCTGGAGTGTGCTCAAGAGGAAGTTTCCTGTTTCAACACTTCAGCATTTTTGTTGCAGTGACACACATCTCTGCTCTGGTGGGCTTTCCCTGCACAAGGAGGAGCCCTAAGGAATGCCTGGGGGGTGGGAGCAGAATGAGTTAGATGGTGAGGAGAGACTCACAGGTCCCCAGGACTGACCCCTAGGGTGAGGGTCCAGTGACAGGAAGCACACGGGCCAAATTGACAAGGCTGGACTCTACCTAGAACCACTGAAGTTTTCTGTCCGTAGTGTGATGTGACCCAATTAGCCTACTGAACCATTCTTAAAAAACAGATTTTATAGATACATGATGGATAGACTGACGTTAGTATGTATATTATATAGAGACAGACAAGATCTGAAATAACTTGATGAAAAGTTTATCTCTGGATAGGCTTTGAGTAATCGCAATTTTGTTGTTTTTGCTTGTCTGTATCTTCTACTTTTTCTGCAAAGATCATGTATTACTTATACAGTAAAAACAAATACAAAATAACAGGTTTTTGGTTTGTTTTTGTTTGTTCTTTAAGAAAAGAGAGTATCGCAGGGAAAACTGAGGAAAGGAAAACCCATTAGGAGGTTATTGAAATAGTCCAGGTGAGGAGACAGGGGTGCAGATGGAGGGCAGGAGAGAAGTAGGTGATAAAGTGGGATCCACAGTGCTAGGAGCCAGGCAGGGGAGGGAGGGGACATGGGGAAGGGAGAATGAGGACTCAGTCGCCTTGTGTCAGTAACTGGAGCGCAGGTGGATGGAAGAGGAAAGTGGAGACGGAGTACCCTCAGACACAGAGGAGGTGGAGACATGGGGAACACAGGCACCCACCAGCACACAGCTGGTGCCCTCAGGTAGAATCTGACATCATTTTCCCACCGAAAGGCAACAAGGTGAACAAGCAAATAGGCGAACCTGGGAGCCACCTGGCTTTCAGTCTACACTCTATCACTTACTAACTGCATGACCTTAAACAAGTTACTTGACCTCTCTTGTGCCTCAGCTGCCCCATCTGTATGTGGGGATAATAATAATATCTACCTCATAAGGTTGTTATATGGATTAGATGAGTTACTATATGAGTAAAGTGGTTAGCACAGTGCCTAGCATTAGTAAGCTCTATGTAATGATTGACAGATAAAAGCAGAAACTAGAGTTTGAGCCCCTTGAGGACCTGGAATGTGTGTTTAACTGGTCTCTATCCATGTACCTCAAAATACAGTACATTTTATACAATATGGTATATAGCATATTGCGAGTACCTAGCAATATAGTGCTAGGCAGTTATATTGTAAGCACTATGGATATAGTTGTCAAATAAATACACATGGCAATTAGGTATTTAAATAATTGTTTGGCTATATCATGAGTTAAATAGACCTCAGATGGCTTTGTTTTCCATAAGTAGAAAAAAAATTCATTTCAAGTTCCAAATAGCCAGATATACAAAGAAATTTTGGTACACTGTTTCATCAGATAGGGACTTCCTGTATTTATAGAAATTCCAGGAACTGCAGCGCCTTGTACCTACATATAATGGATGATGCGGGAAAGCATCAATTAAAGAAATAGGGCTTAAAAACATTGTTAGGTGTCTGGCAGTGTGTTACTGTGGGGGGCGGAGGGGCTGGGTTTAAGAAGCACTGCTTGAAACTTAGAAAATGCATAAAGCAACTTAGTTTTGGATCTTGAGCCAAGATTGATAAGATCTAAGGCACGGGGACTACATTTTCTGAGGTATGTTTTCCAAAAGGCCCTTTCAGCTGTCATGTCCTGACTGGAGTGTTAAGGCAGAACTCTGAGGGGGGAGACAGGGGAAGATGCAGGCACAGTATTTTTAGACTTCATTGTTCTCTGAACTCTAGGACAGCCAATCAAGATGAAAATGTGTTTTCAGACACACTTTTCCACTCTTTGTGCTACTTTAAGATTGGTATCTAGAAATAGAAAACAAAGTATGTTTTCTTTGGTAATTAAATTTCTTGCTGTTTCTCCCAGAGGTCGGGGAAGGGGGGAACCATCTATTTTGGGCTATTGGAGTTGATAAAACATCATCTTTAAGGCCACAGACCACAGGATTTGTGAGAGGGAAGTATGATATCAGTGTGAGAGCTTTCTGGATGAGATCACGGCACTCAAATAATAAAGGCAGTTAACATTTATTGATCTTTTACCATATAACTTAACATGGGTTTTCTCACTTTAATCCTTTCAACACCCCTGAGAAGTTACTACTATCCCCGTCCCCATTTTATAGATGAAAAAAATGAGGCTGAAAGCGTGAAGAAACCTCATCAAGGCTATAACTCTATATTGCTAGAATGAATCCAGAGACTCACTAAACCATATTGTATGTATGTATGGAAAAACCTCCTCAGCCTGTGTCATTTTTATTTTAAATAACCCAGAGTTGAGCTTCTCATGCCAACTTGTAAGGAAGAATTATGTAAGTTCCTGGTGAAAGGCCTTCTGATTCTGTAGTGACAACACCTGGGTGCTATTTTGTACTCTCCAGGAGTACACAATGAAGTGGTTTTTGCAAAAGGCTGGCACTCAACATTGGCAGGTGGTGAATGAGGCTTGATTCACTGCAATAAAGATAAAAATAAAGCTCTTTTAGTAGTTTTACTAAATAAAGAACTAGATACCTGCTGATAATAATTAGTGTTCAGTTCAGCCTTTTAAAAAAAGCTACCGGCACATCAAGTGTATTAAGGGAGAGGTGAATGGAGATTGTACGTATATGTGGGAGGGTGTTCTTTTCCACACCCTGCCCCCAGTAACTCTTATCATGATTACAGTAATAAACTACCTTTTGTTGAGCTCCTACCTTTTTTCAGAAACAGTACCATACCCTTTACATATATTTTATCATCACTTAACTCTCAAAAAAGCACTCTGAGGAAAGGGGTGTCATAGCCATTATACACTTGGGGAAATTGAGTCTCTGAAGAATTAAGTGGATTGCCCAAAGTTACAGAGATAGCAAATGGCACAGCTTAGAATTAACTCCCCAAATGTTTTATTTTTGTTTATCATAGAAATTCTCAGGCAATTTGAGAGATTGGTAGAATGAAGCCCCCGTATGCCAGTTTACCCAGCTCTAACAGTTATCCATCATTTACCATTTTTCTTTTACCTATTCCCCCATCCACACACTCTATTATTATTATTTGTATCTTAAAGCAAACCCCAGGCATTATATCATTTAGTCCATAAATTTTTTAAAGTGTAGTTAAAATGTCACATTAGCATTTTTTGCTTTAAAGCAACTTTCTACTCAGCTCAAGGCTTTCTTTGCTCCACAATGAACTTTTCTCTAGTTCGTGGTGCTTATCACCCTTAAGATATCACTATCTCTATGCAGTTGTTTCCTGTGCCTCATAAACTCCGTGGGGACAGCAGCTGTGCCATCTTTCTCCCCCGCACTCACTCCCACACTCTGCCCTGAATAGTAGCAGGGACCCAGCTACTGCTTATAAAATAAAGGGTAAATGCTCTTAAAGACTTCTCAACTTTTTAAAAATTGGAGGTTCACTATTTTCAAGCAGTCTTAGGAAAACAAGACAATATTTGAAGGAAGAGGTGAGAAAATGCTCCTTCAGAGCCCCAAACTTACTGCTTCCACCTTGAAGGCATCTTACAAGTACAGCACAGTTGGCCACTAACTGCTGGGGGAACTGGATTGGAGGTACAAAATGAGGCTGAATTCTGGTACAATTTTGCGAGCTTGATTCTTAGACTTAGGCCTCAGTATGGGTAGGCTTGAATTGGCTCCAGAGCAGAAGAAATTGCTTTCGTGAAATAAATTCTGGGGAGTTGGGAAGAACACTTTCCCCCAAAATTAAGATTATTCTTGTGAATCTTTCTGTCTGTAGTTTATGACTTGTGGGAATAGAGGAAGCTTGGGATGTGGAATCAGAAAACCTGTGTTCCCCTCCCCTGTTCTGCCTCTATTTCACGTGTGACTTTAGGCAGGTAACTTAACCTCTCTTACCTCTGTTTCTTCATCCATCCATTTAGTAAATACAACTGAGTGCCTACTGTGTGCTGGGCACTGGGCATTAGATAAGATGGTGTTGTAAATAAATTCTGTAATAATTATTGATGTTTTCCTTGTTAAAATGCAAGTACCTTTGGAAGGGAGCACTTTGAATAGGAATCTGTCCTTATGAATAATTCTTAGCTTTTTAGAGCTTTGACAGGAGGGGAAGGAGGCAGGATTCAAGGCCGTGGGCTCACTAAAGATACATTTCATCAAAGAATGGATCTGAGGAGGGGCAGTTGATGGGCAAAAAGTTGTGAAAGTAGTCCATGAGCAAGCCCTGTTATAAAATAGCACCATTAATTTGTGGTGTACTGAAGAGCATTCAGAGCAGCAAAATCAGCAATTCAAACAGCTTACACATACTTTGAGCCCATTCACAGCAGTTTCTACAAATATGTCCCTTTGGAACAAGCAACACTTGGGCCTGGAAATTCTGTAGTCATTTTTACCTCTCTAACAATTAACTCTTGTTAATTGTTGCTGAACTAGCAGCCCACTTGCAGTGCCAACACATCTCCATAAGCTATAAGACCATCACCTGATCTTTTAATTCAACCCCTATTTCCTCCAGCCTCATTTTCTAATGTCTACAGTTCTGTACAACTGTGTTTGTGTTTTTGTGCCCCTTTGAGGATGAAGTAGAGTGAACTATATCAAGAAAAGGCATAAACAAAAGTCCCTTGGATTGGAGTGAGGAAGGAATTGTTATGAGCCCAAGTGGAAATTTTAGAACCATTGAACAGATTATGTGTTATATTGTTAGCTGTTAAACATTACTATATAATGGACAGATTGTTGACCTTGGGAAGGCTGGGTTCATTTTCACTAGTGCAAGTTATGAGAACCAAGGCCACTAAGGTTACACAGAGATCCTAAGAGCAGTAGAGGGTGATGCTTCGTTTTTGTTTCAGCATCACAGTAGAAGTTTAGGGGCAGCTGCTACGTGGCAAGCCCTGTACTGGGAACTGGGGAAGTGAAGATAAATGAGACACAGTTTTTGACGCTGAGCAATCACAACTACAGTGCAATGTGATAAGTGTTCAACCACATGCCTTTATTCATTTCTTTATTCACTCAACAAACCTGGCCTTGGGGCCTTGCTAAAGATTTTGGCTTTGATTCTCCAGGAAGTGGAGGTTTTGGAAAAGGAATGTGATGTGATTGGAATGGTCTTTTTGGAAGGTCAAGAACTGAAAGAGTGGCTTAATGAAGTCAGGGCCTGGCACCTGGTAAATCAATTAGGAAGTCAGGGAAATGTCCCAGGAAGATCATCTGCTCATGGAGTTCTATTATATGTCAAACGTATGTTATTCTCTCTCACTGCGAACATAAAGGAAAAATCAATGAAGAAAGAAACACAAAATATAGCACCAGTTTTTGGAATAAGACCCATTTCGATTTAGGCATCATCATATAGACCTGGTGGCCCAGTGCTGCTATAGATTTTTGCTCTCTCATTACTGGTGAGGATGAGCTTTATATGATTCCTCCCCTTGATTCAGATGGAGAAATGGAAGCAAATGGGATACATTAGTTAACTATAACAATTTTACCACAAATTTAGCAGCTTAAAACAGCACACGTTTATTATCACACAGTTTTTGTGGGTCAGGAGTCAGAGTTGCCTAAGCTGGTCTTCTACTTGTGGATCTCACAAGGCTGTAATCAAGTTGTTGGCCAGGGCTGTGGTCTCATCCGAGGTTTGATTGGGGGAAGAATCTGCTTCCAAACTCACATGGTTGTTGGTAGCATTCAGTTCCTTGTGGTTGTAGGACTGAAGGCTTCTTGTTGGCTATTGGCAGAGGCGACCCTCAGCTCCTAGAAGCTGCCCTTAACTCCTTGACACATGGGCCTCCCAACATGACCTCTTATTTCTTTACTGCAAAGGAGAGAGTTGCTTTAAAATATGGGTATTATAATCTTATGTAATCAAGTATACATACATAATCATGCACATCCTGTCACTTTGCCATATTCTATAAAGCTAGAAGTAAATTTCTAGACCAGCAGGTACTCAAGGTCAGGGGATCACTAAAGGGCATGAACACAAGGAGGCAGAGGTCATGGGGGCCACCCTAGTAGGCTGTCTGCCATATGTGATGTTCAGTAACTTGGTGGAGGTGATAGAATGGATAAGAGGGTGAAAAAGACCAGAGCCTGTAAGCACTCCCAGAAAACATTGTTGCCATCACAAAACCACCCTGTTTTCCTCTTACTCCATGTAATCTTGGGAAATTGATCCAGAATCCCCACTGAATCCTTCAGGCTGATTACTTTAGCCCCACTACAAGGATAAGGCAAAATCTGTTCCATTATCTGTGTTCTGGAATCCTGGTGGCAGCAGCAGTTGGTGTTGGTTTTATTTTCCTCTTCCTTTTTTGTTGTGTTTCATTCCATTAAATATTATCTTCTTTGCCTGAAAGATTTTGCTCCTTTTAGCTGATTTTAATTTAACTTGCTTAGCTCAACTGATTTGAATAATAGTCATTTGAAGCAGGCAGGATTACACACAACATGCTTAGAAGGTTTCAGTAGCAACTTCAAGCATTTTGCTTATTGATTGATAAATCATAAGAAAAGGAGCTTAATGCCTCTTAAAATCTAATCCTGGCACCATAATAGATCTACCTTGAGCATATCTCTCTGTCTCAATTCCTCTAGCTATAAATCCACAGGATGCCATGTCCATTCTAACAAGATGTTCCTAGGGAAACCAATCATTTTTTTAACATAAACTAGAAATCTTACACAATAGAAATTGATTTGCATTCTGCATCACTGAGCATAACTGTGCCATGAGCTTTAAATAATTGTCATGCACTAAGTGCCTACCATGTGTCATGTACTCTGCTTATTGTCTTCATTTCCTTGTCTTACACAGTCTTGACAGTGACCTCAAAAGGTAAATATTATCTTCATTTTGCAAATGATGAGTCTGAGATTCAGAGATGTTGCTTAACAAGTCCAAGGCCACACATCTATGAGTTGAGATTCTGCCTGGGGTCATTGTGCCAGGAATTATGGAACTAAGGTTGATCCCTAACTCAGATTGCCATTCATGTATTATTTTTTTACTGAAATCAGTGGCAGCTTTCCAGAAGCCAGAAAGGGCAGAACTTAAAAGGGAGTTTCAACTTATGTGTCATTGCTCACAAAGAAAAAGTGTTATAGAAAACCAAAGGTTGGGGACTTCGCTGGTGGTGTAGTGGTTAAGACTCCGTGCTCCCAATGCAGGGGGCCTGGGTTCGATTCCTGGTCAGGGTACTGAATCCCACATGCATGCTGCAACTGAGAGTTCACATGCCACAACTAAGGAGCCCATGTGCTGCAACTAAGGAGCCCTTGAACTGCTACTAAGGAGCCCATGTGCCGCAACTAAGGAGCTTGCCTGCTGCAACTAAGGCCTGGTGCAACCAAATAAATAAATAAATATTAGGGCTTCCCTGGTGGCGCAGTGGTTGAGAGTCCGCCTGCTGATGCAGGGGACACGGGTTCATGACCCGGTCTGGGAAGATCCCACATGCCGCAGAGCGGCTAGGCCCGTGAGCCATGGCTGCTGAGCCTGCGCGTCCGGAGCCTGTGCTCCGCAACGGGAGAGGCCACAACAGTGAGAGGCCCGCGTACTGCAAAAATAAATAAATAAATCTTTTTTTTTAAAAGAATGAATTGTGTGATATTTTCACTGTCAAAAATATAAAATACTTATCCACACTATGAATACAATACAGTGATAAGGGAGAAAAAGAAAAGAAGGAAGGAAGGAAGAAAGAAGAAAAGAAAAGAAAAAGAAAAGAGGAAAAAATGAGGAAGGCCTAAAAGGAAAAGATTGCTAAGATATATTGTTGAATTTTAAAAAGCAAGTTACAGAAATTTCAGTATAATGCCATTTGTGTGCTACACTAAACTACATAAAAAGGAATTCTATTTATTTTTCACAAATGCATTGAAAGCAGTCTGAAAAAAATAACACCCTAAATTCATTAAAATGATTCCGTCTGAGGATGGGGTCTGGTATTGGCCCCAGTGGCAGTCTGAAGGAACTTTAATCTTTAAAATTTTAAGTTTTTACAAGGAGAAAGTATTCATGTGTTACTTGTGTAATTAGAAGTTATTTTTTTAAAAGTAAAACATGTACCACAAAGTCAGCCCACCTCATGAATAGCCACAGCCAAAAGTTGCAGTTATTTATGTCATTTCAACAATAAAGAAAAAGGATGAACTAAAAATACCACATCACCAAGAAGACTTTTCTCCCCAGAGATTTCTAAATCAGCTAGGGCTTTGATGTCTGGCCATTGTCTGAATAGGGCACTTGCTCAGGAGTCAGCTATGGCCACCCTAGGGAGAGTTCCGTGGTGAGCCATATTGGGGACAGGGGGATGAGTGAGCAGGTCTGTTTCCTTCCAGACATCTCTGTTCTTCATCACTTCACCTTATGTTGGATAATCTTCCAGGGCCAGATGAGTGTGGGAGGGACCGGGGGAGAGGGAGAGAGAGGCAAGGGAGTTAGTTGATGGAGAAGAAAGGTGTAAGAAAAGAAACTCCTCTTTGAAGATAAAAGCATTGAATTTTAGGCATCTACTAGGAATCTTTTTTTATTTTTTACATTAATGTTATAATGTGATTTTTTTTAACATCTTTATTGGAGTATAATTGCTTTACAGTGGTGTGTTAGTTTCTGCTTTGTAACAAAGTAAATCAGCTATAGGTAATGTCCAAGCTGTTTAACTCAGTTGGGTACCAGTCTAATGAGACTGGTATAGACTCCATCCTTTGGTGAGCCAGGTCACTTAAATCCTAGGAGAAATGTCATGAGAATTCTTGACTATTTTTCTAGTTTTTGCGAAGTATGTAACTGATGCTGAATTAGCCAGGTCTTCAGCAATAGGATTCAAGTTAGATCAGCTAGTTGAATAATTTTTTTCTAATCCACATTAAAATAAACACATATTAAACTATTAAAAATAACTGTTAAAATAACAACTTATTTATCCATGTGCATCTTAAAATCTCTACTAGTGGTGCATGGGCCATGCTTGGGGAAACATTGCTGGAAGTGTGATGAGCTTGGGCTTTGGGGAGGAACTGGGTTAAAATGTCTTCTCCACAACTAATTTAGGAACATGGGGATTTAACCTTCTTAGCGTCAATTTCCTCACTTTGAAGTGGGCTTACTAGTAGTTCCTACCTCATGGGACAATTGTTAGGATTATCTGAGCTAATGTCTATAAAGCTTAATGTATAGTTTTTACAAATTGTTAGCAAAAGAAAAAGGTCTTTGCAAATAATAAGACAAATGCTCAGATCGTGATTGAATGTAACATCTGTAAAAGATGCTGTCATCCTTTGGTGATGGTTCAGTGCTCAACTTCTTGTTTTGGAAATTCGTATGTGTATGTAGGGGTTTTCCCCCCCTAAACTGTTCCCTTTGGGTCCTCTTTTTATTTTGTTCCTCATTTGGCTGTAATTCACAAAATTACCTATTTCAAATCAATCTGATGGCTGAAAGAGGCAAAACACAGAATCAAAGTGATTACATAGCTACTCTGAAATGCATAGAATCAGACCCAAGAATTTTTCTCATTAAATAGTCTTTGAGGGGGTGAAGTCTCTAGCATGAAACTATGTAACTAAAGCCTTAGAAACATCTCATCAGATTGTGGGTGCTTATGTTTAAATTTTGTATCAAATACATCTGCTCTGGCTCTCTGCTTGCTTGTTAACTTTGTACTTACAAAAGTGAAGTTAACTCAGCTACTTGGCGTTTAAGTGGCAGCCTTGATGGAGAAAGTGGGACAGTGTGAGCCCTGCAGAGTTGATGGCAACTAATTGGGTAAGTTGTGCCTAAGTGAAAGCCTTTGGAGATCTCACGTCACACAAGGGGAGTGTGCCGTAGCTAAAAAGGCGATCCAGTTCAGCAAGCCCACCTATTAGGAAGCCCCCACCTTCTCCTTGTCACTTCTTTAGAGCTTCTGCCTGATTAGCTGGAGGGATTGACTGAGCTTTTTCCACTGTTGCCTTTGCTACTGTAGGCAAAGCTCCAAGCCACAGTCAAACCTTCTTACTCTTACATTGAGATGCCAAATGAGCACATCTAGGGATCTTAATTTGCCATCCTGTTTTACTCTGAACTTGATTAGTACAGATAAGGAGCTGAGGTACTCATCTCTTGGGGATGAATAGAAGGGGTTTTCAGTAGTTTTGTACCCTGGTGTGCTACTTTAAATGTTCTTAAGATCAGGTAGATGTATTCTGGGGCCAAAGACTTTCTTTGGCTTAACTGTGTGTATGCTAATAAAAGGAACCTTTCTATTTACATCTTACCATTTTTGAAAACCTTTTCTATCTCAGTAAATCTTCCTACCCATGAAATTTAATAAAGCAACATCCTATAAGTTCTTACCTTTTAAAAAAAAAAAAGGACATTTTAATATTTGATGAAATAAGTGAAAAAATAGTTTAAAATTTTTTTGAATACATAGTATTAATTTTGTAAGATGTCAGCAAGTGAATTTCCAATGTACTCCTGCGTTCCACTTCAGCCTTTCAGGAGTGGGATTTGTCTTCTCACTTTTAAAATTAAATTCAGTGAAGAGGTCCCAGAGAACATGAATCACGGCAGAGCTGGGCTTCCATTCTGGTATCTCAAACTTTTTATTGACCACTTATGATGCTCACTTGTGCCAAGTCCCTCAGCAAACACACACTTCTAATCTTATGTAAGAGACAAATGTGTAAGCAATGAACTGTGCCTCTGGGAATGTGTGTTGTAATAGAGATACTTTAAAAAGGAAACGTTTGATGGAAGCATACTTGGGAGTCTCAACCTTCTTATCTGTAAAATGTGGGAACTGGATGACATCTCTGCTCCTTTCCAGCTTTGAAATTCTAGGAACTTACAGAAACACAGACTGCGTCTTGTCCTAGAATGTTAGTTTTGCTTGATCATTGAATAGTAAATATACCGTCAGACACAGTAAATATTTGTGGCCCCCTGAAGCGGGGTGTTTTTTCCTGTTTGTGGCATTGTTGACTTGCTCTCCTGAGCACAGCATAGGTTTTTCATTAGTGTGTAGCAGGCTGTCTCCACCTCACCTTTGCGTGAGAACGTCTGGGATGGTCTTTAAAAGTAACCTATTTGCCTCCTCAACATGGTAACAATATCCATCCAAAAACAAGGTGGGCTGCGAGAGCTGTGTCTCATCCCCCATTTCCTCTTAGCATCTTAAGGGAAAATGCAGAGGATGACACATTGGCCAAGATGAGATATTGCCTGGGATCTGGCAGCTAAAGTCATCCCCAAGGGGCTTCCTGTCAGATGAAACACTTTTGGGCCTGAGAGCACCGGACCCTGCGGGGTTGTACCAAGAGTTTGCAGACCTAGGGACCAGGCCCACTTTCTTACTACTCTTTCTCAGGAGGGTAGAGGGGTAAACATGATTCTTTACCATGAGCTGTCAGATTCTAAAGAAAGGTAGCCTTCTAGGGTTAAAGCTGATGCTCGGCAAACCCAATCAGTAAAACCTCAGCTAACAGACCCCTTGAGATGTGGGGTGAGGGTATCAGGTGTGAAAAATACGTTTAAATAACCAAGCCCTCATTCTTCTTTGTTTTCTTTCATAGTTTAATAAACTTCCATTTTGGAATAATCTTAGATTTACCAAAAAGTTGCGTATATATAGAGAGAGTTCCTGTATATCCCTCACTCAGCTTCCCTTAATGTTAATAATATCTCACATAACTATGGCAAGTTGGTCAAAATCAAGAAAGAAACATTGGTATAATACTACTAACAAAACGACACTGTATTTGGATTTCACTACACATTCCTTAAAAACCAAAATTAAAAAAAAAAAACAATCTCACACACACACACATACATCAATACATAATATATCTAAGATCCCACTTTTAAAATGTATATATGCAAATACACAAATGTATCTAGTTATGTAAATAGATATTATGTTCTCCTGCATTTTAACAGGTTATACACATTATTATTTGCCATTTTCAGATGACCATCAGCCATTATGCTTTACTATATTGTATTGGCCTGTTGATGTTTAGGGCTGTTTGGCCCCAGGAATTTGTTCTTTTTGAGTCCTTAGGTCAGCTCATCACAGTTTTTCTAGCTCCTCTCACATTACCAAGCTGCCAGCTATTACTTTTCTCTGCTGTCAGCATTTTTGTCTGTGGCAGACCTCCTTCTCACATCTATGCTTCAGTTGCTAACCTGTTAAGGGTTTATAACCGTGAACTAGGGCTTCTTAGAATTGTGGAAGTAAAAGTGCCTGTAAATGATATACGTGGGTTATATTAGTGTATGGATTTTATGACATTTTTTCAGAAACCTTTTATTTATCTTATTTCCCCATTTTTCACCAGATTTTGACGAATAACAATGCAAAAGTTCAGTGATCATTTAAGAAATAGAATCTAGATTTTAATAGCTAAAAATATGGAGGTGACTACCTGTCTTATGTAGAGATTTTTATCAAAAAATTCAACCTAGTAGTATGTTCTTCCAATATATTTAAATTATCATTTAACTTTGTAAACATTGACCTATGTAAAATTTAAAACTTTTCCCCCCCACGGTGTTTTTCATATGCTGTACAGAAATATTTGTTTATTGTTGAAAGGTTGGGAAGTACATAAGTTTTTTTCTATATCATCATTTTGAAAGGTGGCATAATATTCCATATATAGCTATATTTAGCACATATGGAATATTACTTAGGTTGTTTTATATATTTTTTTATATAAATAGTCCTACGATGAACAGTCTTAGCTGCACTTTTGCACACATCCAAGAGGCTGTCTTCCCAGGAGTGAAATTATTGAGTCAAAACATACACTTAAATGGCTTTTGATGACCATTCTCACAGTTAGCAGAGTGGTAGAAATATGTGATTTTCTGGCTGCTGAAGGGATCTTATAATCCTGAAGTTCTAGAGTAGAGTTGTTTGCAAGGCTGTGCACACACAATAGCAAAGGAATCAGCTCTCCTTCGACCAAATCACAGGTCAAGTATTCACTGTGGGGTGAATTCAGACGGTAAGAACTAATAAGCCATTTCAGGTGACTTTTTTTTTTTTTAACTGGGGTATAGTTTGCTTTATAATGTTGTGTTAGTTTCTGTTGTACAATGAAGTGAATCAGCTATATGTATACATATACCCCCTCCCTCTTGGACCTCCTTCCCACGCGTCCCCCCCCGCCCATCGCATCCATCTAGGTCATCACAAAGCACCAAGCTGAGCTCTCTGTGCTATACAGCAGGTTCCCACTAGCTATCTGTTTTACACATGGCAGTGCACATACGTGAATCCCAATCCCCCAAGTCATCCCACCCACCCCCCACCCTTGTGTCCACACATCTGTTCCCTATGTCCGTGTCTCTGTTCCTGCAAATAGGTTCATCGGTACCATTTTTCTAGATTCCACATTCATCAGTTAATATATGATTTTTTTTTTCTCTTCCTGACATACTTCACTCTGAATGACAGACTCTAGGTCCGACCACATCTCCACGAACTACTGGGCATATACCCTGAGAAAACCATAATTCAAAAAGATACATGCACCCCAGTGTTCAGGAGTGCATGACTCCTAGGAGGAGACTGTTTGTCAAGACCTGTTGCAGTTTGCTGTGACCTTATCCTCTGGAGGTGATGGCTTTGGAGTCCAGGATGTACAAAGGGCAGGCTTCCCCAGGCTCTTCCCCCACAGCATTTCCTTTCCCTGCAACTTCAGGCAGCTTCACAAAATAGCCTCTTTAATGAATAGTCATCCTCTTCAACTCCCATTGGTAATTATTGGGCCATCTTTTATCCTCATATTTTCTGCCTGGTGGACTGTCAGGCAAAACTTCTTGGCAAGTTTTCTAGCCAATTAAAAATGGAAGACTAATTCCAATGAGCAGTCAATTCCAATTAGCTTGGCTGGTGGGATCGTGACATTAATGCTGTACCAAGAAGGCAAGGGTATGATTCCCCACAAACTCAACTGGCCATGCTCTTTTCGGAGTATGATAGCAGAGTAGGAAAACATCTGGGTTCTTTGCTTGCTCCCTTTCCTTCCTTTTAAATGAGGTCTCTTTTAATTAGACTCTTCTCTGGGATGTAGGCATCACCATTCTTTTTAATCAGCCATTTAGGACTAGTCTTTTCAAAAGCTAAAAATAAATTTTCTGAACTTTCTGATTCTGATCCTGACTCTTCACTTTCTTTAGGAAACTATTTGTTTATCAAATAGAAATTGAAAGCCTGAATTCATGTTGAATATTTGGAGGATGGGTCTTCTGGGAACGAGTAAAGTAAAAAACCGCGTAATACAGACTAATTCTTTCACATCATTGTTGGTTCTTATGCAATTGTCTTTTTATATAAGTGCCTTCAGAGCTGGTTTGGATCATTCAGAATGGGTGAGAACAAGAATGAGTTGAAATCACGCTTGTATCCCTGGGCACAGGCTTGTGTTGGGTCCACGAAGGGACTCTGGGTGAGTGAGTGAAGGAAATATCAAATAAATTAATCACTGAATGAACTGAATCAATAAATGAATGTATGACACAGATAATTAGAATAATCTTATAATGGGATTTATAATGCTTCACAGATTTTAATTTAAAATGTCAACTATCTCTGATTTCCCAAAAAATAGTAGGTTGAAATTTGTGTAACATTTCTATGCACAAAGAAAGTATGAAGGAATCCTAAAAAAAAAAAGAAAGAAAGAAAAAAAGCATTCTAAAGAAGACTTCCTTCCCCAAAGGGAATAGATGGCCTTTATTCCTTTAGAAGCTTTTCATCAACTATTGATCAAAAACAAACCTATTTCTTCCAAAAATTGCTAACTTGGCCTTGTGCAATCATCAGGAGTTATCTCTTAAGTACAGAATATGGGGGGAGGGGTAAGGAAAAGTGATAAATCAGCTTGCATTAATCAGATGCAAATGTGATACCTTTGCTTGCTAAACTGTATCACAAAGGTAATTTTCGCTGCAGAAGCAGTCCTGCTTAACACCAGCAGTTTTCCCTTCCTTTGGGGAAACTGAGGAAGCACAGACTTAAGTCATTTCTTGACCCTGAGAAATCTTCTTTGCATAGGAAGTCCTTGTGGAGATGTGTGATTCAGTTTGTCTACCCTGTTTTTCCCAGAGGTCAGGAGGGAACTGTGGGGACTCAACCACAAGCCACTTTATCATGCCCCGTTTTAGTCATCTGGCCTGGGGGGTGCTGGACCTTGCAGGTCCTTTTCTGTGTGTATGAAAATGGGGAGAGGGTTTGTGCATTTAAGCCTTTCTGCGAAAGCTAAACAGTTCTTTCAAGGGAGCAATATGGTCCTTCCATGTGGCTTAGACCTTTGGAAGGAGAAGTAGCAATTAATTAAACAATTAATTAAATCTTACTCTGAACTAATGCTTTTATTTAACATTTCCATGTCTTGTAATTGTTTCGTTTTAGTGCATGAAGTATGGGTGAATATCTGTTTCAAGAAAGCCTAATGTTAAAATTGTGGACCCAAAACCCGATAATTTAGGGAATTAATAGAATACTTTTAGGTAAGGATTTACTGCAGATAGTCTTTAAGTGAAAAGCACCCCAATGTGTTTTTCACATTTTTCGAATTTTGGGGGTTTTTTGTACTAGCATTACATGGATGTTGTAGAAAATTATAAAATAAAGGAAAACTTAAAGATTATTATATCATAATTTTACTACTAGGAGAGAGCTACTCTTCATATTTTGACATATAGCTCTCCCAAATGTATAATTATGTGCACTCGCAAATAGGGTGACACGATGCACAGGTACTGATTTGTGACTTGTCCTACTCTCTGGTAACACGAGAACATTACACTTGTTCATACACACACCTAGACCTTATTATTCTTAATATCTACATAGTATGGAATTGTTCAATTGGGACGTAACTTTACTGAATTAATCCACTATAGTTGGACGTATAGCCTGCTTCCATTTCTTCTTACTGGAAACTTCAGCTTCTGTAATAATGATAGCTGCTTTCTACTTCACACCCAGTGCTGTGCGATGCATTTTCTATATAACATCTCTTTTTCTATTTAATTCAGGTGAAATTCATATAGCATAAAATTAACTACTTTAAAGTGTACAATTCTGTGGCATTTAATACAGTCACACTGTTGTGAAACCATTGCTTCTATCTAGTTTAAGAAATATTCATCACCCTAAAGAGAAACCCCATACGCAGTAAGCAATTACTCCATCTGCCCCCATCCCCCTCTTCCCAGCTCCTGGCAACCCAGCCACTAATCTATCAAATATTTTCTGTCTCTATGGGTTTACCTGTCCTGGATATTTCCTATAAATGGAATCATACAACGTGTCACCATTTGTGTAACATCTCTTTCAACCCTCACAAATCCTGTGAGGTGAGACCCAGGGAGCTTGAGGGTCTTGCCAGGGATTCCCACCCTGCAGGACCAGAACCTGAGTGCTGATTTCTCTGGTCTCAAAGCCTCATTCCATCCCACTGTCCCATGCTGTCTCCCCATATGGCCTTTCAGACTCTGGTGTACAAAAGTGCTCACTCCTTTCTTAGCCTGTTTACTTTAGCATCATGATTGGTCCTTTTCCTCTGCTTCAAACTTGTAAGATGGGAAGGTGCTAATACAGTGGTTCTCATATTTTAACTGCAATCAGCATCACCTGGAGGACTTGCAGAGTTTCTGACTCAGGTCTGGGCTGAGTCCCAAGAACCTGTTTTCCTAACAAGTTCCCAGGTGAGGCTATGCTACGGGGACCACACTTTGGGAGACACTGCTCTGACAGATATGACGTAGAAGACTTGTTTCCTTACACTACCCTCTGATCAGAATGCTTGCAATGGCACTTAAGAATATGGAAAACTAAGAAAAGTCGAATGATTATCCAGCTTGACGAACATGTGGGTGTGATATACCCTGGAGACTGAGGAGTCTCCTGAAGTGTAATCCAAAGGTACATTTGGTTTTCCAAATATATGTTTAAAAAGAAACTGAACATCTGGTAGGATTGTAATTGTGCATATCCTGCAATCCCCATTTGAGCCTTAGAGAAACAATCCCAGGGGTACAAAAGGAGGCATGTACAGGGAAGTGAAAGGCAATGCTTTTTGTAACATAACAGTTAAAAAAAAAGAAAGAAAGAAAAGAAAAGAAAAATCTTCATAATTAAGAGAACAGATAAATAGATAAATAAAATGTGGTGTAGGGAAGGCCAAATGCAGTTAAGCTTTGAACTAGATGTATATAAAGTAACATGGAGGGAGCTCAAAAACAATGCTAAGTGGAGAAAATATTTAGATTTACACTCACAAAACAACACTATGCATTATTTGTGGAATAAAAAAAAAGTGATAAATGGTCTCCAAAGAAGGTATACAAATGGCCAATAAGAGCATGAAAAGATGACCAATATCAATTGTCATTAGGGAGATGCAAATAAAAACTGCAATAATATTCTATTTCACATCCACTAGGATGGCGGTAATTAAAAAAAAAAAAGATTGGAAAATAGCAAGCGTTGGTGAAGATGTGGAGAAATTGAAACCCTCATACGGTGCTGGTGGGAATGTAAAATGGTACAGCCACTGTGGAAAAGAGTTGGCAGTTCCCCAGAAAGTTAAATATAGAGTTACCGTATGACCCAGCAATTCTACTCCTAGGTAAATATATACCCAAAAGAATTGAAAATAGGTACTCAAAGACTTGCATACAAATGTTCATAGCAGCACTGTTCATAATAGCCAAAAAGGGTAAACAGCTCAAACGTCCATCAGCTGATGTATGGGTAGTCAAACTGTGGTATATCCAAAGAATGGAATATTATACACCCAGAACAAGGAATGAATATTGTTACAGGCTACAACATGGGTGAAACTTAAGACACATTACGCTAAGTGAAAGAAGCCAGATACAAAAGGTCGCATAGAGTATGATTCCATTTATTTGAAATGTCCAGCATGGGCAAAAAGTCTGTCCATAAAGACAGAAAGATTAGTGGTTGCCAGGGACTGCAAGGAAGGGAGATTTGGGAGGTACAGGATTTCTTCTGGGTGATGGAAATGTTCTGGAATTAGACAGTGGTGGTGGTTGTACAACATTATAAATATACTGATCATCACTTAATCGTATATTTTAAAACAATTAAAATGATGAATTTTAATTCAATTAAAACATTTTTTGTAATGGTAAGTGGACTGGTAGGATATACACCCAATCCATGACAGTAGTTGCAACTGGGGGTGGCTAGAGGTGGGATTTGGGACTGCAGTGGTGGGAAGGGTTGTTAGGTATCCTAGTAATGTTTTATTTCTTTTATCTATTAAAATAAAGCAGTGGAAGCACATTTAACAAAAAATTGAGTGCTTAATTTTGGATGGTGAGAATGTCAGCATTCATTACATATTACCCATAGCATTTGCTACGATTTTTTACATTTCTTTAAAAAAAAAAATCAAACCAGATGCAAAAAGCCCAGGACAGTGGACTTATGATGAGAAGACCTGCCTTCTTGTCCAGCTCAGACCTCTCCCTGCCTCCTTAAGATCCCCTTGGATCCTGGGCCCTCTAGTTTGTGCACTCTTTCCATACAGCCTCCCCTGGCCCCTCTTGACCAAAGTCGTCATTACACTCCTGATTTAGTAGGAATATCAAGGTCCTTGATTTCCCCAATGACTCATCAGCAGACATTTGCCCTCGTAACTCCTCCTTGAGCCTAGACACAAATCCTCCCTCCTGTTAGAGAACCCCCTGCCACCAGGCTCACCTAAAGATTGCTCAGGTTAGGTCCAGAAAAAAGCAGAAGAGTATCCATTTCTGTTTCTATGAATTTGGTGACTGGTTAATGTGGAGCTGCATGGAAGACCTGGACCTTTCTTAAAACACTGATTATTTCTTCTGAATATACAGAACAGTGTTCTGGGGAAAAGATCTTCATGTCTGATTACCAGGCCTCATAATTAACTGAATGATAGATGGAAACTACAGACTTCTTCCCTAGTCGTCTAGTGCAGGTATCATCAAGCCAGGGCCAAATCTACTGGCCTACTGTCTGTTTTTATAAAGTTTTACTGCAACACTACCATACTCTCATTCACTTATTATCTGTGTCTGTTTTTGTAGTGCATCAGCAGAACTGAGTAGCTGCAACAGAGACTACATGTCCCACAAAGCCTAAAATAATTATCTGTTCCTTACAGGAAAGTGTGCCAGGCCCTGGTGTAGTGGTTCAGAACATGAGCTCTTGACCCTACCTGCTCTGGGAAAGTAGTTAAGACACAGGGAAGATCTTCTGATCTTCGTATTCTAAAGTGAGGATGACACTGAGGTGCAGAGAAGAGAGCCAGTTAGCCACGGGGATGAAGAGTGTGGACTCTGGCGTTAAATGCCGCTTTCTAGACCTACAGCCTGGGGTATGTCATTGAAGGTTACAAAGCTGTACCTCACGTCTAAAGCAGCGTTCTTGAGAAGAGTAAATGAGATAACTCAGTAAATATTTATTGGGCTCCATTCAGTGCTGGGCACTGTTTGAGGTGCTGGTGATAAAACAGCAAACATGAGGGACAAAAATCTCTGTCTTCACAGAGTTGTAGACTAGACGGGAGATGGTAAATAACAGTAAATCAACGGAGGTACAGTTGGGTCTTGAGGTGGCCAGGCGGGGGAACAAGGAGAGAGATGGGGGTTGGGGATCTACTATAGCTGGGAGATCAGGGAAAGCCCCTCTAAGGACCAGTCTTTTGAGCTGATGTCTCAATGACAAAAAGGAGCCAGTCCTGCAGAGATTTGGGGGCAGAGGAAACAGCCAATTCACATGTCCTGTCATGGCAACAAGACTGCCACGGTCGGGATGGAAAGGAGGCTGTGTCGGGGCCCCATGGACGAGGAGGAGAGAAGCAGGAAGATATGGTCTGACAGGTGTATGGGGCCAGATCCCATAGGGCCTCGTCAGTTGTGGCAAGGAAGTGGGGTTTCAGTCTAAGTGTGGTGAAACCACTGGAGGATTTAGGCAAGAGGGTGAGTGCTGTGATCTGAGATAACTATCTAAATGATCCTTCTGGTGCCTGTAGTGCAGTGAGATTGTAGAGACAAGGTTTACAACAGGGAGAACATTTAGCAGGCTATCGCACGAGTCCAGGTGAGAGATCATGGCAGCATGGGCTGGGATAGTGGCAAGGGAGGTAGAGAGAAGTAGAAGGATAATAGTGAAACTGATGGGACTTGCTGGAAGATTAGATTTAATGTGATAATGTATGGGAAATGCTCAGCTCAGGGCCAGGGACATAGTATCTTCATTGTCATCATCGTTAACCATCTCCACCACAGTCATCATGATCATCTTGAGAGACAGTGTAGCATTATGGTTAAGAGTATAGATTCAAGCCACACTACTTGGGTTTAAGCCCCAGCTCTGCCATTTATAAGCTCTGTGACCGTGGGTAAATTACAGATCCTCTCTGTGTTTCAGTTACCTTCACTGTAAAATGGGGGGATCAGGGCACCTTCCTTACAGGACATTGTAAAGTACCATAATATTTCTGCCCTGCCAGACTGTAAACCGTAAACACCATTGCTGTTATTTGAGGGCCGGTAGATGGCTCTATACTTGATCGAGATTTGGTGAATATTGCTAAAATCCTAGCATTCTGTGGAAATCCTCCTTAGAGGTCAAAAACAAATCCCTCTTCATGTAACCCGTTGATTGATGAAGCTGATGGGAGGGCTGTCTCCCTGACCTCCGAAAATCAGCAATTTCAGGGAGATAAGACAGCCGCACTGTTTGTTAGAGTATTTGAGCTGCAGGCTTTTAAATCAGCATTCCAAAGATGTAAAGGCAACAAAAGTATGCACTGGGCTTTCCACAGAAGAGAGTGTGGGGCACTGTGCCTGTTTTGAACAGCTGTATCTGTGTGGGCGTCGGCAGGGCTGTCGTTTGGGAGACGTCTCCTCTTAGAGGGATCCTCTCATTTCTCTGTCTTAGGCAGACCCTGTTTCAGCTATGGGGACTCAGGGGTAGCTAGGGCTCCCTGAGTATGCAGCTATGGGCTTCGCACAGCCTGGGTTAAATGCAGGGGCATTGTTGTTCCCATCATGCCCTGGTCTACCTGCTGGAACCAGGGGACCAGTCTCTGGGAGGTGAGAAGGACCCCCAAGTATACACTTGCCCAGACCCCACACAGATTGCCTGAGAGCTCACATTCCCTGCTGGCTGCAGATGTGTCCTTCCCAGGCCCTAGGCAGGTGGAAGTCTGTCCCAAAGAAACAGCGGTGTGGCTCCCCTCCACACACAACCACAGAAGGGACCTCTTTAACCTTTCTGTCTTCTGAGCAATAAGAAGCAACACGTGGTAAAGATCCACTAAAACCCAATATGGGCCTTCTCCCTCCCACTCAGAAACAAGCTCCCACTAATGGCAACTTTTACTCCTGGACCAGAGTCCTTTCGTATACCTGAGGCCTGCTATTTTTAGAACTTTGGGGGCTCTGGATATCTTTTCCTGCAACTGCTTAGCTGGACAACTTGTTTCTTAGTTTTAAGTTAGGGAGATTGTTGTAAATGCAATCATATATGTAAGATAGAAAAGAGTAGGCTCTTACTAAGTTATAACGATGTTTGTTTGTTTCGTTAGTTATACTTCACATGGACCTTACATTCTGAGTATCTGCAAGATCCTGAGGTTAGGTTATGTTCTTAATTTTAAAATCTTACTTGAATATTAACAGCTGACATTTATTGAGCCCTTACTATGTGACAGGGAGTCACCGAGTGCCTTCACGTGTGTTTAGTCCTCGCAACGGCACTGCAAGGTGGATACTATTATAATCCCCACTTTACAGATGAGAGAAATGAGGCTTCCGCAGGTGGAATAGCTTGCCCAAGTCAGACTAGAAAGTGGCAGAGCTGGGATTTGAACCTGGACCACCAAATTCAAGCCCTTAAGTCACTCCACTAGCCCTTAAAACACTCATGCATCATAAGTAGCTTTGCTCCTTGTGAATGTTTTCATACCAAACATACAGAGATGGTTGTTGGTCCTTTCCGCTTGATTTCTAGGAGGTCTTCTTATATTATGCAGATTAGAGTTTACTGATATAAGTTACCTATTTTCCCAGTTTGTCCTTTGTTTTTTGACTTCGTTTACGGTGTTTCTGATGTTTTGTTTGCCATGTAGATGGGTTTTTTAAATTTAAATTTTACTTTTTATATTGTATTATAAAAAGATCTCTGAATTTTTTCTTTTCTTCTGAACTTTGAGTCATAGTTAGAAAAGTCTTCTCTACATCAGGGAATTTGCCCGTCTTCTTCTAGCACTTTTATGTTTTTCACATTTACATTTAAATCTTTGATCCATTTGAAGTTTATTCTGGTATGCAATGTGAAATATGGGTTAAGAAAAAGAACTTTAAAAAACACTTCCAAACAAATTTCCCTGTCCAAATGTGGTCAGAGTTTGTATATGAAGAGTATTTGGGGTAGTGAATCCTCCCTCAGAATAAAAGCAGGCTTATTAGTGTCACAGGTGATCAGTAGGGAGTTGTTTGTGGTTCTAATTAGACCTCTAATTAGCCTGAAGCTTTGATAGCGGTTTTCCCGTCGGTCCAAGTGCAAGGTGATAGGAGACTCAGAAGCGGGCAGCCACACAAATGCTTATGTAATACAAAAGTCCATGGCTTATTGGCCTCAGGAATGGCTGGATCCAGGTGCTTATTTTCCTCAGGAATTTCTCTCTCTTTACCTCTCAGCTTTTATTTCTCTCTGTTGCCTACATTCTTGGGTATGGTCTCCCCTCCTGGTGGAGAGATGGCCACCAGCAGCTCCAAGCTTACCCACTTCTAATTTAGAGGTCCTTTCTCACCTAGTTCTTCCTGCAAAAATCCCAAGCCTGGTTCTCAGCCTGGTTCCCTTTCCGAATCAATCTCTATGGCCAGAAGGAGGGGTCAGTTGCTGGTTGGCCAGTCCTGAGTTACATATACTCCGAAGGGGACGGATGATGGGCTCAGTCCCACTGAAACCACAAGCACTGAGAGAGGACCATTTTCCCAAAAGAATTGTTATTAAAATAGGGAAGAACTGATGCTGAATGAGTCAAAACCCCAGAGTACCCTACAGCATGAGCTTTGTGTTCTCAAAGCTCTTAAAGGATCAACTCTGGGTGCCAAAAACACAAGCAAAGAAAGTCTTGAATGGAGCAGTTGGACTCAGTTAAGCCTATAAAAATGAAGGCTCCCTGAGTTGCTGTTTTGTGATAAGAGCAATAGCTTTTGTCCCATTTTCACCAGCATTGCAAAATAAAAAACAAACAGATAACTTGCTACCTGTCTGTTACTGAGGATGGGTTTCTGGGATTCTAATGGAATTTGTTGGAAAAGCTGCAACCCTCTCATCAGTGTTTGTCAAATACAAAAACCCAGCAGAGAAGAACATGCAGAGAGATGGTTTCCTTCTCTCAACCATGGACTATGGTTTGGGAAGAGAACAAGGTCTTGAATAGGGCGAGATTCTCAACCAGGTGCTTTTGCAAATGTCATTTACTCATTCCACACCTGAATAGTCCATAGCTTGTGAGGAATATGGCAGGAAATGTAGGGGTCTTTGTAAACGAAATGGCCTGGCTACTTTGTTGGTTGTACCAAGCACAGTAGCTAATATCGTGTCCGGCACTGTGTCTCATACCATCCGTGCATCATCCGTTCAGTTCTCATAATGGCCTTATGTACTGTTTTTATCCCCATTTTATAGATGAGGAAACTGAGGCTCAGAAAGATTCACTCACTCAGGGTCCTAGAGCAAAGGAGTGGTAGAGTCAGAAGTCAGCCTCAGGTAGCTGGACTCCAGTGTATGGGTCCTCACTGTGCTCAGTTATTAGCTCGCCATGTAACCCTGACCTTGTTACCTAACAGGGTTCCCCCATTCCTTTTCACAGGTGAACACTTGGGTTGTTAGAAGAATCTTTAAACAGTGATGCCACTAAAGTGTTTTACTCTGAGAATCCTGGTATATAGTTAGCTTTTTTTTTTTGATTAATTAATTTATTTTTTGGCTGCATTGGGTCTTCGTTGCTGCATGTGGGCTTTCTCTAGTTATGGCGAGCGGGGGCTGCTGTTCGTTGTGGTGCGCGGGCTTCTCATTGTGGTGGCTTCTCTTGTTGCGGAGCACGGGCTCTAGGTGCATGGGCCTCAGTAGCTGTGGCATGCGGGCTCAGTAGTTGTGGCTCGTGGGCTCTAGAGCACAGGCTCAGTAGTTGTGACGCACGGGCTTAGTTGCTCCGCGGCATGCGGGATCTTCCCGGACCAGGGCTCGAACCCATGTTCCCTGCATTGGCAAGTGGATTCTTAATCACCGCGCCACCAGGGAAGTCCCTATAATTTGCTCTTAATAATGTTAGACCACAAAGAAAGAAAAATTCCCCATATCTTTCTAATCAGTTTCCTCCCATCTTTCCCAGAAAACATCCACAATTGCTAAAATGGATAACATTTCATTCTTTTCATTTTATCTTTGGGAAGGAAAGCAAGGAGCCGTGATGCTGACCAACTTGGCCATCAGCTCTGAATTTTATAATTATCAATAATCTCCAAAAAATGGCATGCATGGTCTTTGAGATCTGGTAATTATATACCTGTGTGTGAATGGTTCAAAGGCTGGGCTTTTAAGCAAATCTGAGTTTGAAGCATAGTCCTGCCATTGTGACCTCAAAGAAGTTGTGGAGCCTGTCTGAGCCTCAGGTTCCTCGTCTATAAAGGGGGTCGTTAGTTGGTCTGAGCTCACAGGGCTGATATGGGGATTAAAGGAGATGATGCTTACAAAGTGCTCAGCACAGCGCTGCCCCGAGTAAGTGATCAAAATGGGCCAGCTGCCAGTAATGCAATCATTTATTATTACAATGACTGTTGTTATTATTTCTTGTCCTAACTCCTTCCCCCTCCAAAATAAACTCCACCGAACCAATATCTCCATTTTTATCATGGACGTTTAATAGTTACACATGCTTTTCTTTACTACAGTTGTTTGCAAAGCACCTTGCAATTTCCTCTCTTCCTAATTCCTGGAATTCTGTTTGTGTGAACTTTGTTTAAAGCTCTCTGTTCAGCAAACTCTCTTTTGTGTTTTTTTCCTCTGATGTCCAGAGGCTTTGAAACAGTAGCTTTTCCATAATCTTCAACAAAAGTTACACTAACTCCCTGAAGGGTCGGTGCCTTTAGTGCAGTTTTTTCTTCCAGCTGGCTGTCTGACTCGTTGTTTTCATTCTTTTCCCCAAGATCTTTTCTCTTTGGTTAGCTCTTTTATGGGGAATCTCTTGCAGGGCTTTCTCTGAAATATTCTTGCCTCTTCCATTCAAGATTAAGCTGTTATCTTGGTGACAGGTACTGAGGAACACCGCTTAGACTCACAGATGGTCACGTGGCTTGGCTCACAGATTAGTGCCTTTTTCAGGTGATAATGATCCCCATGGCAGTTGCAGAAGCTTTGTCATAAAAAGTTGATTATTTATGGCAACCTGGTTCTGGCAGTTAAAAGAACATGGGATCTAGTTAGTTGTTTTTTCCCCTCCCCAAGGAACATCTCTGGAATTCATTGATGGAAAAAGAAACACACAAGAACATGGGTCAGGTTTTTAATCAGGATAACCTCCCATCTGTAGAGCATTTTATAGATTCCAAAGCACTTCCACGTTCAATAATCTCTCAGTGCACTTGTCTCTGGGAACCGAGCAAATGTGTCTGTTCAGGGAAGGTGAGGGGGAGGAGAAGGAGAGTAGATCTAGGATACTGAGCTGTGGGGTGGGATTTTGAGGATGTGCCTGGGCTGGAATGTGGTAAGATGGAGAACTGGATCTCCTGCTTTCTGGTGCTTTTCTCAGTCTTGCTAATAACAAACGACCTGTGAGAGAATTTCACAAGACTCAGAGGGCACCCCAATCATAAAACATCCTTTGTAGATTCGTTTAAGCTGTTGTCTTGTTTTCTCTTGTGGTATGTTTAGACATCCATCTTATAGGGTAACATTTCACTCGGCATCTACTGCAAGAGGAAACCGTGGAATAATTCTTGCTTCCTGATCAAAGTAGGTGAATTCCTAGCAGAGGTCACTGGAAAGATGTTTGGGGGAGGAGAAGAGGAATATTTCTTCCTTTAGTTTTGGAAGACTTCCAAAGAAGAAGAAGAAAAACTTACATCAGGAAGCTGATGGTTTACAATGTTTATGGAAACACCACTACCAAAATGCCTCAGTTCCATCTGCAGTGTTGGACACCTCAATTCAATGACCTCCCCTTTCATTTTTTCATTATAAAAATAACATAACCAAATGACCCATAATTAGGAAACCTCCCTTCTGATACAACCATTTTCATTTTATGTATTTTCCCTGCCAAGCTTTTCCACGTTTGTACATATTGCGTAGGTGCCCTAATAAATAGTTTTCATCCTGCTTTTTTTTTTTTGTGGTCCGTGCCATGCAGCTTGTGGAATTTTAGTTACCCTACCAGGGATCGAACCCTGGCCCTTGGCAGTGAGAGCATGGAGTCCTAACCACTGGACCACCAGGGAATTCCTCATCCTGCTTTTTTTTAACTTAGCATTTTTCATGTTGCTTGACTTCACAAGTATACTTGTTAATGTTTACATCCAGTGGATGTTCTATAATTTAATTAAATATCCCCTGTTGTCTGACACTTGGATTCCAGGGCAAATTAGTGCAGAGCTGGAAAACGTGGGCCCCAGAGCTAGCTTGACCCGGATTTCTTGCTCTGCCACTTCCCAGCTTTACCATCTTGCTGGGAGAACAATGATACTTTCCTCAAAGGATAGTTTAAAGGAAAATCATGTATCCGAAGCACTTAAACATAGCTCCTGGCACATAGATTATTCTCCATATTTAGTAGCTAGTCTATTATTATTTCTCATTCATCACTATTAAATGACAACACACTAGCAATGTTTTCTTTTGGTAAATTCACACACGTAGGACTATTAGGCCAAGATGTTTGCATATTTATACTGTTCTTGGTATATATTGACATCTCTTGATATTCCGGTTGTTTTTTACTGTCATCAACAATTCTATGCCATGCAGCATGGCCAAAAAAAAAGGGGGGGGACTTCCCTGGTGGCGCAGTGGTTAAGAATCCGCCTGTCAATGCAGGGAACATGGGTTTGATCCCTGGTCCGGGAAGATCCCATGTGCCGCAGAGCAACTAAGCCTATGCGCCACAACTACTGAGCCTGCGCTCTAAAGCCCGTGAGCCACAACTGCTGAGCCCATGTGCCACAACTACTGAAGCCCGCGCGCCTAGACCCCGTGCTCTGCAACAAGAGAAGCCACCCTAATGAGAAGCCCTCGCACAGCAACGAAGAGTAGCCCCTGCTCGCTGCAACTAGAGAAAGCCTGCACGCAGCAATGAAGACCCAACACAGCCAAAAATAAATAATTAATTAATTTAAAAAAGAAAAAAAGATCTAGGGACTTCCCTGGTGGTCTAGTGGTTAAGACTCCACACTCCCAATGCAGGGGGCACGGGTTTGAATGCTGGTCAGAGAACTAAAATCCCACATCGGAGAGCTAAGATCCCACATGCTGCATGGTGAGGCCAAAAAAACAAAAAACAAACAAAAAAACAATTCTAAGTGTACCATTTTCACTGTACCCTTACCTGCACTGGAAACTATAATTTTATAAGTTGGGCAATTTAGTATGTTAAACATGATACCTTGTGATCTGCCCACTTTGTAAAAGTAGAGAGAATAGTATAATTAGTACCTCCACTCACCCGGCATCCAGCATCCACAATGGTTAACCTCTCCCCTGTGTTTTTAGAAATACTTTAAGCAAACCTCAGTCATCGTATCACTTCACGCATCAGGATTTCGGTATACAGCTCTACCTGATGAGGACATTTTATTTTTTTACATAACCACCACACTTTATCACACTTAACAAGACTAACAAGAATTCCTTAATATCAATATTAAATCCAAACTCAAATTTCTCCAAATTCAGATTTGTCTTTGGGGCTTCATCTTAGGTGATACTAAGGAATTCTTGTTAATTTGTCTCAAACAGGTCCTTGTTCAGTTGGCCTGTTTGAATCAGGATCTCCACATGTTCCACCCATTTCTTATGGTTGATATTCTGTAAAACTTCCCCTCCCTCTCTTTTCCCCCATGCTATTGATTTGTTGAAGAATCCAGGTCATTTGTCTTGTGGACTGTATTCTATCCTGGATTCTGGGATTGCTTTCTCATGGTCTGGCTTAACTTTTTCCTCTATCCTCCTGTTTCCTGTAAACTGGTGCATAGATCTGGAGGTTTGATAAGTATCTCACTTAATTTTAATGGGGTGTTTTGAGGGGACAACACATCATTACAGTCCTTCCCTGTGTAGAGTCTTGTGCGATTGACCAGATACCGATGGTTACTGGCCTCTCCTGGCAGTAGGAGAACAAGCAGCACAAAGATTCTATTGACCATTATAGTAGCAGGAAGAAATTGAATATAAAATGAGTGATTATATTAGCTTAAAAATACTCCAGATGTAGTTAGTCATTGCTCTGGAAGTCATTCTGTCTTTGTTCCAGTGCCCTAAGAGCAGTTCCAGAGGTAGGTGTGGACAGGCCCTGCCCTCCAGGAGTTCTAGGTAGGAAGATAATCAGAAAAGTTACATGGCTGTAGACTGGTAAGTAATTTCAAAAATTGGTACCTGGCAGAACATGGTTAATGCATGGTAGTAATAAGAGTTGTTGAACTCAAGAGAAGAAGCCATCTCCTGTGGGCTGGGTTGATCTGGGAAGATTTCTCAAAGGAAAAACTTGATTGAGGAGCTGTATAATAGGTGATATTTGAGAAGGCTGCCAAGGAGGAGGGAGGCGCTATTCTGGACATGAGTTCAAAGATACACAAAACTTTTTAAATGTCAGCCAATCGATCCACTCATGTTAATGGCCTTTGGTATCTATCTTCTGAACCTTTTTCTTTCTTTTGTTCTTTAATTTATTCAACAAATATTTATGGAGCATTAATTATGTGCCAGTCTTTTTTGTGGCATGGGAACATGGCTCATGAGGCAACCTAATTTCATGAAAGACACATGAGCTGGGAGTCAGAAGACCTGAATTACTCTGAAATCCTGTTTTTAGAATAAAAATACTGAAAGAACTCCTTGAGGTTTTCGTTACCCCTAATATCACCAGATGGAGACTTTGGCAGGTCTGGCCGAGGTTGTAGCACACTGTCATCTTTCCTGGGAAGAAAAGACTCTTCTATTTGAATGCAAAAAAAAATATATATATATATATATATATATAATTTTTTGTTCTCTTTCTTTCTTGTGGAAGCACTTTATCCTTTGAGCTCTAAAGCTAAGCTGGAAACTCATGAAACAATATTTGTCACTACCCTGGGCAAGGATACAAATGAAAACAAGAATTCTTTAGGTCCCAGAACAGCTCAGCTCACCTTTGTTCAGATTCCAAGCGTGTGGGATGCAGGCTGGGAAGGTTTACCTGTGGTTATCCTGCTGGAAAATGTGGGCTTATTCGCATGAAAAAGCATTGATCTTGAGATTGAAAATGGCTTATGGGGAGTGGGTGCCTGAGAACCAAAGAAAGACATTGTTAACATTTTTGACATAGTCATACATCTTCTGCAGCAGCTCAACTTCTATCAATTTGATCCAGGTCTGTTTTCCTTTAAACTCAATCTACCAGCACCTGTGGAGTGCTTGCTGTGTGCAATAGTGGTCGTTTCAAGAGGAGGGATTTAGCTTCCATCCTCATGATGTCCACAGCTCCCTCCACCCCAAAGCACCCCAAATAAGCTTACAGGCTAGGTATGTACACTGGTTGCTGTGCAAACACAGCTTCAAGGTGAACCCCCCCACCCCCTCTGTCTCCCCCATGGTTCCCTTTCTCTTTCCCTATCACTTAATATTCTGTAGAATTTCTGAATTTTCAAGATGAATGAAAATTGAAGAGTCACCCAGTTCTGCATTTGCTAACAAATGTATTCCACTCCTTCCCCCAACCAGGATACCAGCACAGAGGGTCAGCTCACGTCTTGGCTCTTTTATCCCTAACCTCCTGGGTATAAAATGTAAGTGGTTAATGGTCCACACAACTTGGATTGAAAAACTCGAATCCAGTATATTCTGTTTGATCAAAACAGGATCCAGGGAAGTTAAACGATTTGTCCATAGCTGCGGGGAGTCGGTGGGTAAACAGTGACTGAAACCCAAGGCCACTTGAGCCCACACACATGTCCTACCTATAAAGCCACCTGTCCATGTTGTGGACAGAGACTGCTGACCTGTGAATCTGGGCACACTGAGGAGGGGGTACCGCTGTGTGGTTAAGACCATCAGTGTTCTGGGCAGACTGAATTATGGTGTGGCTATTTAGCAGCTGTGTGACCTTGAGCAAGTTACTTAACCTTTCTGAGCCTCTATGCCCTCATCTATAAAACAGGGGAAGCACCCTCTTCAGCAAGTTGTGATGATTCAGTAAGGTAATGCATGGCACGTGCTTGTCACAGGCCTGGCAATAGAGCTAATGGCAACCTAACTATTTTCTAGCATTTCAGCGTTCACATGTCAATACCCCCAAATCACAATGGATCCTTTTTCTATCCCAAGTTAACTCAAACCTGTCCACCTTACTCCATTTTTGGAAAGAACATCCAATACAGAATTTTTGCTCTGGGGATGTGGCAAATGTGTACTCTGCTCTTAGAAATGATTTAAACATCTTTGTTTCATCATGGTCTTTTCGATTGGTTGATTGGTTCCTGGGCTTTGAGGAGATTCTTTCTTCCTCCAGACTTACCTCCCAGCTCTCTTTGGGACCATAATAAACCTAGCTACTGTTCATGAAATTACTACTATATGTGAACCCCTTACCTGCCTTCTCTCTAATCTTCACCTCTACCCTTTGCAGTGGGTAGTATTATGTTCTAATTGCAGATCAGGGCACTGAGGCTGTGAGAGATTAACTTGCTTGGTTGTTTGTTTTAGATATTTTGGTGGTTCTCCGTTGTTGGAAGATGCAGGAACACACTTGTGTGACCTACAGTTGTCTGGATGTAAAAAGATTACATCTAAGATGACTCTAGCACTTAGGATTTATAAGCATCAGGGACCTGATTGACCATTTAACCCATTATTGACCAGAAGGGGAAACTAGCGAGCAAAGAAGTCACCACACTTGATTAAACTCAGTGAAGGAGTCCAAGGCTAAGATCTGAACCCAGGTCTCCTGACTCTTGTTTGATGTTCTTTTAATCATATCATATAGGCTTATATCCTTGACCCTTAGTAGCATCATTGTCTGTATCAAGACACCTGCTAAGTTGCAAATGGTCTGCAGATAATTAATGTTCCCAGTCATATGTGGAACTGCAGGTTCTGGAAGCAGAGTACTTGCATTTGAACCCAGCTCTGGCACTTACCAGCTCTGTGACTTTGGGCAAGTTATCAGTAGTTGAACTCCCTGTACCTCAGTTGGATTGGATTATTGTGAGGATTACCTGAGATACATCATGGAAAGTCAAAGGACGGTGCCTGGCAGAGAGCCAACCACTAGACTTCATCAGCTATGGTGGTCATTTGTCGAGCGCCTGTCACTTGCTAGGCATCTTTTGGCGCTGGAGATACGACACTGAACAAGAGAGTCATTTCTTGCCTGTATGGAGCTCACAGTCAAGTGAGAGACACAGATGTTCAAGAATAATAAAGCTTATGATTCGTTGAGTAACTCTAGTTCCATTTGTTATTTATAGGGCACTGTTTAAAAGTTGCTGCAATGTATCTTTGTCTTTAGTTCTGATTTTTTTTTTTTTTTTTTTTTTTTTTTGTGGTACGCGGGCCTCTCACTGTTGTGGCCTCTCCCTTTGCGGAGCACAGGCTCCGGACGCACAGGCTCAGCGGCCATGGCTCACGGGCCCAGCCGCTCCGCGGCATATGGGATCTTCCCGGACCAGGGCACGAACCCGTGTCCCCTGCATCAGCAGGCGGACTCTCAACCACTGCGCCACCAGGGAAGCCCATTTAGTTCTGATTTTTTATAAAGGTGTGACATCAATGAAAATATTTTACATCAGAAATTTGGCCAGGGGTGCACACAGCTCTCAGCCTTGAGAAGCCTCTGGTTCTAGCATCATGCCAGCAGCCGTCTGTGTGTTGCATCCAGAACAGAGCTGGCTGAGGTCCTGCTACTTCGATGTAAACAGCCTACCCGAAGGGCAGAGAGGAAGTTATGACTGGGGAAAATCCACAAGGCAGCAAGACTTGGTCACTGAAGGAACAGACAGCTCTCATAGTCATAACAGGCCTGTAGGAAGAGGACACAGTAGGAACCAAATGTTGTCATACAGATAACATAGGCACCATGCAGCCAAGTACCTATTTTTAAGTGACAGTGGTATATTTTAGGCCAGTTCCTTCCCATTTGTAGACTAGCTCCAGCTTCCTTTCAGTTTCTTTGCTGATAGTTGATCTAACCTCTGTTTCAACCTTGTTTCCTTGGCCATTTAATAATTTTTTAAAAACCTGTATTCCTCATTGCATTTCCTGACAAATGAGGACATTGAATTAACTTTCTGATGAGCCCTTATAAAATATTACCATACTGGGGACTTCCCTGGTGGTCCAGTGGTTAAGACTCCGTGCTTCCAATGCAGGGGGCACAGGTTCGATCCCTGGTAGGGGAGCTAAGATCCCACATGCCGCGCGGTATGGCCAAAAATAAAATTACCATGCTGAACTAACCCAAAATGTGGGCTGCCTGCACCAAACATGCTGATTTTAGAAAAGGATACTGGGACTTCACTGGTGGTGCAGTGGTTAAGAATCCACCTGCCAGTGCAGGGGACATGGGTTCGAGCCCTGGTCCAGGAAGATCGCACATGCCACAGAGCAACTAAGCCCATGCGCCACAACTACTGAGCTCGCATGCCACAACCACTAAAGACCACATGCCTAGAGCCCGCACACCGCAACAAAGAGTAGCCCCTGCTCGCTGCAACAAGAGAAAACCCGCGAGCGCAGCAATGAAGACCCAACGCAGCCAAAAAATAAATAAATAAATAAATTTAGACAAGGATGCTTTCATCAGTAAGTTATATTATCATTTTTGTATTCTTCCCTGAAATAAAATGGCATAAATTTGAGACAATACTTCATATACAGCTCAGTCTTTGTTGTTTTATAGGATCACAGAAGATGAGCATTTATTTTTATTTTATTCTTATTTATTTATTTATTTATTTATTTATTTATTTTTGGCTGCATTAGGTCTTCGTTGCTGCGTGCGGGCTTTCTCTAGTTGCGGTGAACGGGGGCTACTCTTCGTTGCAGTGCACGGGCTTCTCATTGCGGTGGCTTCTCTTGTTGCAGAGCACGGGCTCTAAGCACGTGGGCTTCAGTAGTTGTGCCACACGGGCTCAGCAGTTGTGGCTTGCGGGCTCTAGAACGCAGTCTCAGTAGTTGTGGCGCACGGGCTTAGTTGCTCCACAGCATGTGGGGTCCTCCCGGACCAGGGCTTGAACCCGTGTTCCCTGTATTGGCAGGCGGATTCTTAACCACTGCACCACCAGGGAAGCCCCGAGCATTTATTTTTAAATTGCCTTATTTTACAGTTCAAGAAACTGTACCTCAGAGAGTTTAATAGACTTGCCCAAGGTCACACAGCAAATTTAGTGGTAGAACCAGGATTGGATCCCATGTCTTCAAATTTAGGTCATTTCACTCTTCACTGTGCCGCTTCTTTTATACATGTCCAGTAGTTAAATCAGTATTTGAAATCCTGGTTTAAATTAAAGAATTAACCCCTTTGGAGGCAAGGGGGGTGGAAAAGATCCCCAAATTCCATCTTTTCCTCTCTGTTTCATTGATAAAAGAGGGAGTAAGATGATTTGTATACCAGAAAGGTTAATAACAATATGGATTATGCGCTTACCTTGTGCCTAGATTGCTGACACATGCATTATCTCATTAAACTATTCATATGTTTTATCTCATTAAAGCCTTGAAACTCTCATATCCCCCATTTTACAGCCAATTAAACTGAGGTTTGGCATGGTTACATAAAGTGTCCAAAGTCATATCGTCAGCAAGTGGAAACCTTGGTATTTGCATTCAGGCCTCTTACTCTAGAGCTTGTATTCTCTTGTGTTCTCCCAGGGACTGAAGGATGGGGTGTTGAATATTCCATAAAGTTTTACTGTAGAACGAGGGTGGAAGGGAAATATCTTATTCTTCAAAAATTAATGTCACAAGGCAATGCATTTGTAATGATCAGTTTACTGGAGCAGTCGGTAGGAATTTTTTTCCTTCACTTTGAAATTTTGCACTTTCCATGTTAAAAGTTTCTCTAGGAAATGAAAATTAATTTGGGGGAAGGAAGCCTCTGTTATTCCTGCTTCCAGCTGGGGCAGATGCTTGGCCTCCTCTGGGCAGGTAGGAGGGGAACACTGGCCTCTCTCTGCTGAGCTCGTAAACTGGAGAAGTGTCTAAATTCAGGAATGATGCCAGGTGGGGTGGGGGCAAGGCAGGGAGGAAAGGGATGTGGTGTTTGGAGCCCATAACTCAGGAAACATGATGGCACCTAATTTCAGAGTGGCATGAGGCAAGCGTTTAGGAAAAGAATAATGAGCTATTGTTGTGGGCTTTTTTCTTTAATGGGTGGGTTGTTTTTATAAAGTTTTATGAACAGGAAACTGAAGCAAAATGCTGATCCCTTTGGTTTTTGAGCTCTGCCAGCATCATTTTCATTTTTATTTTTGACTGTTGGTGACAGGCACTTCCTTTAACATTTCTGAGGGTGAAGTGTAATGAGACACCCCAAACTGCCTTTTCTAACAACAGCAGAATCCAGATGAAGAGTAGTAGTTTCAGATCTTCTCGATAATGCCGTGAGACAAGAAAAGATCACCCCTAACCCAGGGAGAAAGATGACTCTTTCAGAAACCAAGGCAGGCTGTAAAATGTTTTCCCTTTAAAAACGTTCTAGAAAATTTGCCCAACTGGTGGAAAACCTCTAACATGCATTAAAATGGGTCTTGCTGTGGCAACGAAAATACAGATCAAATTCCCCTGCTGCTCTGAATCATACTCAGCCTCCCCACCTATTGTTTTCCCTGGAAGATGACTTCATCTTAAAGGTGGTCTTATCTGTTGTGCATTTTGGATGCACCGAACCAAGGTTTCAGGCATCTGGCTGCCAACTTCAGAGATTTTAAAAGCTGTTTTGTTCCTGCAGGGCATTTATTCATTGCTTACCTTATAAAAGTTATGTCTTGCTGCATTTTCCTGGCACCAGAGCAATCCTTGTACCTACCCATTGCATATGGTTTTTCTGAGCCTGCAGGCAGCACTGGGTTATTAAAGTTCAAGGAGGAAACCACATGATGTTGGCTTTACAATTTTAATTCTCTCTTACCTTCTTCCCTCCCTTCCTCCCACTCCCTGACAGATGAGTTTTGTTCACCACGTACTGTGTTGAAACCAGAGTGAGCTCTCAAAGCACCTCTTGTAAGACTCCAGGTGAGGAGGCCCAGATGGGAGAGCATGACCTTCCCTTGGTGGAGCAGCCAGCAGAGAAGTTTCCTTCCTCTCCCCTGGCTTCCTTGGCTAAAAAGTTTTTGAGTCCATAATTTCACATCAACCTGGCAACAGTAGACCAGCACCATGTTTGATCTTGCAGAAACAGCAGGCAAAATCTCCCCTTCTCCTTAAAAGTCAGCCACCCAGGGCCCAGCTCAAGAGAACAAAGTTTCTATATTAATAGCACTAGGTATGAGCATGGCAAATTGAAAAGAAAAAAAAAATTATAGAATTTAACCTGGAATCAAAAACCTAGAGAAGGAAAAGGAAGACAGTGCCTCTAGAGGGAAGGAAAAGGGAAGATGAGCTTGTTACAAGGAGTCTTAGAAAACAAACTATTTGACATCTCTTTGCCACCAGAGTTTCAATCTCCCTGGCAAGTCTACGTTGTTCAGAAATGAGTGTAAATTGCTGAGTGTGTGTAAAAAGCTGGAGGAAACTGAAAACTCTCAGTAATATCCAACAGGGCCCCATAGCCTTACACTGCAGGAGCCATCTCGAAAGGTGGTTTCAGTGAGTTTGGGACTCTTCAAGAAGCTTATTAAGGGACTCATGCTCCTTTTCAAGATTTCTTTTAACAGCCCACTGTGGTATTCTGCATTTACTTTCTTGGTCCCATCTCAGAAACTTTAAATAGATGATGTTCCTCGTTGCAAAAATTCTCTGAATTTACCTCCTCTGTGACATGATCTTTGATTAGTGCCATTTCAATATGATTTTCACTTCAACAAATATGGATCCTTCTACCATGTGCCAGCATGATAGAAGGAGCTGGAGCCACTGTGGTGATTGAGATAGTTATGGTCCCTGTGCCCTTGTAGGTGGAGACACACTGAGTCAGTCATTATGAGTGGGGTGAGTATTATTAGGGAAAAACAGGTACTCCGCACTGTGTGGGTACAAAGTAAGGGTTCCCCTTGCCTGCGGATTGAGGACAGTCTTGGAGGAGAGGAATTAGCCAGGGAGCCATCTGGTTGATGGTTCTTGTCATGCCAAAGAATTAAATGATCATACAGGAATAAAAGTAGGTGAACTAGAGGCTGGTGCTTTTCTTCAGCCTTCCGTTGCCAAGGCTTTTGGTTCAGTCAGAATTGCAGGCATCTGAGACCTGTGTTTGCTGAGCTTGGGTTTGGATGTGAGATAGAAAAATTCAGACACAGCAGAAGCTCCTGTAACTCGGCTCACTTAACCAACACCCTCCACCCCCCTGTAGTATTATGGGATGCCCACGGCACAAGGAACACTTTCAGCTAATTGGCTGCGCTCTACCACACAGCAGCCGACTTGGCTCCCACCAGATGAGTGAGACAGAGGCTTGCCAGGAGTCCCAGAGTCTGTTTGTGCTGGTTGAACTCGTTCTGTAATTAAGGTCTTCTGCTCACGCCACCCTCCCCTCCCCACCCCCACCAAAGCCCCAGGTATTTTTCAAGTAAACATCTCAAGCCAACCGCCCTCCTCCCATTCTCTACTGCTGGAGCTAATTTTTTAGAAACTTAAATGCAGTCATGCCCCCTGGCTATGAAGATAAGCATGTTTTTAATTGGAACTTTGGATACCAGATTGTAAATCAAAGTCCCAAGAGCCAGAACACATCTCCTTGTGGGTGGCTTAGTTGGTAGTTTACTGGGAACGTGGACTTGCATTATTTTTCATTGTATCCCTGATGCACCCATGTTTTTGGCAGGCTGTCCAGCACGTAATACTTCCTTAGTACTGCCTGAGCAAATAAGCAGCTCTCTGTACCTATTCTGGATTGTGATGCTACAACCAATGGGCTAATTACCCCTGGACACCTCTGGCCTGAGGATCTGGGGTTCCAGTGTCTCTGGAAGGGCGGGGGCCCAGGTTCATTATTGGGCTTGCTGATAATTCTCACACTTTACTACTCAAACAATGTGCTTTGAGGGTGTTTATCAAAAATACACATGTCTGGAGTCCGCTGCTGAAGATTCCAAATCAGCAGACCCAAAGTGGGGCCCAGTGATGTGGATTTGATAAGCTTCTCAGTTGATTTCACTGCAGGTGGTCTCTGGAATTATTGTCCCTAAATTCACACGACTCATATTTCTATAAATGTGTAGGTTTTCCAATCCTGGCCAGAAGATGTGAATAGTGCTATATTTCATTGTTATGCACATTCCCCCACATTTTAACGTCTCTGGAATTGGGATGTATCCTACAATTGATCACGTGTTATAACTTAATTGGCCACATTTTTTTCTTTCTTGGTTGTACATAAAAATAATAGCACATATTACAGTCTTTGGCATCTTAGGTTTGATGAAATATGGCACTTTGATTGCTGAGTTTGTAGTTGATGGAAGAGAAAACACTTCCACTATCCAAAGCTAGAATTTACACATTTTAGATTCCAGTTTCTCCATGCAGTGGTTAGTATAAAAACCCTACATGATGCATACATTAGCTATAGTCTGAAGGGAATAAATAGTTTTGGAGTATAACAAATTTATTAAATTTTTGGTCCAAAAATATGAAATACTCTCAAACAAATGCAGACTCCCCATAAAGTTCAAAGTGTACAGAAGGTTCTAAAGGTTGGCTCAAATTCTGTAAGCAAAGCAAGCCTGCTGATAGTAATCAGCTCAAATTGGAGAAAGTCAGGATTCTTATTGCAAAATCTTCAGTGAAGACAGGTTTCTGATTGCACAGGCTATGCTATGTATCAAAAACACAGTAAACTGTACACTTTGGGGGTTTTATTTCATCACTGAGTTTGCATTTCTGCACCCCAAAACAATTAAATGTGGTGGTAAAGTTTGTCCTGGGAAAAACCAAGCTTTGAAACATTTCTTCCCCCTCCCCAAGTTCTTCTTAAAGTATTATCTGTCATTGCAACTTTCATTTTCACTGGCCTTTTGAGGTACATTTTCATATCTGAAACAATTTAAGATGATATTCTGTCCCCCTCCCCACTTACTCCCATGTTCTTCTTTATTCTCTTGTCCTTTCATGCTTTATGAAATCTGTTATTCAGTTAAGGGTTAGGTATGGGCATGAAGGAAAGATTTTAGGCATGTCAATATTCTGAGGCTTCTTGGCACTCAAGCATTTTTTTCGTTGCTCCACTATGCCTAAACTGACATTTGACATCAGTCAGTGATCAAGGTCTAAAGCGAAAATATTCTTGAAGTCAAAACCAACAGATTGTCCTGGCTCTGATGCCATATTTCAGCTCTACCCTTTAATGCATGGTTTCTCAACTGTGGCATTATAAGCATTTTGGACCTGTTAATTCTTTGGTGTGGGGGGCTGTCCTGTGCATTATAGGATGTTTACCAGGATCCTGGCCCTCTACCCGTTAGGTGCCACTAGCACCGTCCCCCGGTGACAATCAAAAATGTCTAGACATTGCCAAATGTCACTTAGGGGACAAAATCGCCCCCAGTTGGGAATCACTGCTATAATGATTGTACCTGTCTGTGGTATATCAGGGCATGACACATATCATTCTTTGTATTTAAACATAAAATCTTGATTGTTTTTGGATTATAGCTAATAAGTCACAGGATTAGCTCAATACTGGGAGAAAGAGATGCTATCACCTAACTGGTTTTTCAGACTTGTTTCAGAAAATGAGATCTATAAGAGAAGGCAAGAATGAAGTCTTCCAGCTTTAGAAGATCCAGGTATATATTTTCATAAATCTAACCTAGAGCCAGTGGACATCTCCCCAGGCAGAGGGAGAGCTTTAGATGATTTTAGGTATTGTCAGTGCTTTATCTGCGCCATTTTTACCTGTCTGGCAGTAAACCACAGTCCTGATCTCTCAGAATTCACTGCCAGAACTTCTTCAGGCTTTTAACTCCCCTCTCCCATCAAGATTGAAGTTGCAGAGAGGAAAGGGAGCTTGGTCATTAGCTGGGAATGTCACCTAAATAGAAGGGGAGGGGGGTTAGTACACACATGTCCAACATGTACCTACACGACCGTGTCAGATTAGCAGGGGTAGACAAGATAGCTCCAGATGCCAGGGAAGCAGATGGAGGTGCATTGTGTTTGAAGTCTAGGCTTTAGGGCATCAACTACTGTCACTTGCACTCCTTCTGCAAATACATACCTCACAGCAGAGGTTATAGGTGAAAGGCCATATTTTAAACTCAACCATATTTCTCGAGCAGGTGCGCCTCACACACCTTTCTGGCAGAGAGATTCAGGAATGGGTGGAGATACTAAGAATATTGCTGTCAGAACAAAGCATTGTCCCGTTGGCTGAGAAGACTGTCACAACCACTTTGATTTCTGAAGTTTTAGCCTCATGCTGGGCCTGTTCTGCTCACAGCCATGGCAGTGGGATTGGATGGTCTCCCAGTCGTGCCTGGCAGTCTGTCTAAAAGGAGCTAACAGCCCGAGCTAGGCTTGTGGGTGGAAGCCCACCACCCCATCAGCAGCACAAATGAGTCCTGCTCAGCCCAGGCGAGAACACAGGCTCTGCTCTTGGCACCGTTCCTGGAAATGCAGAACAGGCTTCTTTATTCCAGTCTCCAGGCTTCTGGCTAGCGAGAAACACTGCCCGGCTCTGAAGCGTTTTATAGGATCATAACGAGTTGTGCCGAAGGCGAGTTCTGAAAGGCACTTTGTGCCATGGCTTTGAGTGAAGCTGACTGTTAGGGCAGTGTTGTTCTTAAGCCCATAAACACACACACAGGCAGGATGGGGAATGCTGGGCTCCTGGGGCTGCTCAGCTCGGCAGCATTGCAGAGTTGGACTGACTTCTCTCCACTCTGATACCAGCTTCAGGGCTGTGCTTGGGAGCCCTCCTGTAGAGCAGCCTGCTTTCTTTTTTTTTTTTTTTTTAACATCTTTATTGGGGTATAATTGCTTTACAATGGTGTGTTAGTTTCTGCTTTATAACAAAGTGAATCAGTTATACATATACAATGTTCCCATCTCTTCCCTCTGCGTCTCCCTCCCTCCCACCCTCCCTATCCCACCCCTCCAGGCAGTCACAAAGCACTGAGTCGATATCCCTGTGCCATGCGGCTGCTTCCCACTAGCTCACCTTACGTTTGTTAGTGTATATATGTCCATGCCTCTCTCTCTCGCCCTATCACAGCTCACCCTTCCCCCTCCCCATATCCTCAAGTCCGTTCTCTAGTAGGTCTGTGTCTTTATTCCTGTCTTACCCCTAGGTTCTTCATGACACTTTTTTTTCTTAAATTCCATATACATGTGTTAGCATATGGTATTTGTCTTTCTCTTTCTGACTTCACTCTGTATGACAGACTCTAGGTCTATCCACCTCATTACAAATAGCTCAATTTCGTTTCTTTTTATGGCTGAGTAATATTCCATTGTATATATGTGCCACATCTTCTTTATCCATTCATCCGATGATGGGCACTTAGGTTGTTTCCATCTCCGGGCTATTGTAAATAGATCTGCAATGAACATTTTGGTACATGACTCTTTCTGAATTTTGGTTTTCTCAGGGTATATGCCCAGTAGTGGGATTGCTGGGTCATATGGTAGTTCTATTTGTAGTTTTTTAAGGAACCTCCATACTGTTCTCCATAGTGGCAAGCAGCCTGCTTTCTGACCAAGTCTTTGACCATGGACACCCCTGGTTGGAATCCTATGCAGATTGCCCAAATCTGCTAATGTTGGAGTAGCACATCACACACAAGGGAGGTTCTGAAAGTGGAAATTGCATGGAGTCAAAAATACCCTTGAAAATCCTTTAAATGTCTCAAGGACCACATACATGGCTTGTGTATACCCAAAATTGCAGGTTTCAGTTTACAGGCCTTATTGTATGAAAAATATATGTCTTTAAACATCAGAATCTTATTCACCGTGGTGAGACGTTCAAGCTATGAGAGGCTTGGAAGCATCAGACCACCCAAAGGAACTCCAGATTCCCATCTTCCCTTTTGCACTCATTTGGGGCTTATGCCTTTTTTTTTTTTTTCCCAGCACAATTTAAATTGTTACTGGCCATTAGCAATCTCTCTCTCTTCCTCTTCCTCTCTCTCTGCCTAGCATACATACTGGGAAAGACATGAGTTTGCTGCACATATATTGTGCCATGTATATTGACTGATTTTTATGGTTCCGTCTTTTGAAGAGGGGCAAAAAAATGTTTAAGAGCAAGTGGATATGGCAGCCTTTCCATCAACCGATATGACTCTTCTTTGCTCTACGATATTTGTACTTGAGGTTAAAGTTCCCTCTCTTCCGTAGGGTTTATTTATTACTACAGTGGACTTACATATGCCAGACTTCGTGCTTGGTCCGGAGAATCCTGCAGTGAGTAGCCTAGTCCCAGGGCTGGCATAGTTTACCAGGGTCACTCTCTTCTTCACCAAGTGCTGGATGTACACTTCCCAACTGGAGGTCAAGGCCGAATGAGCTCCAACAGGGATCAAAGCCCGTCCATGAAGGGACTGTTACTGACCAGAGCCGCCTAATTGGGGTGGTGGGCCTGTGGGGGCCCGAGGAGCAGGCGGAGGCAGGGAATGAGGGGCAAGCTCCAGGTGCTTCAGCTCAAATCCTCGGCAGCCAGAGGAGCCCTGTGTGAGGCCTTTGGTGGCAAAGTTAATCAGGGGCTGCTTTGGTTGGTTGCCCTTGGAGGTGGGATTCCCCTCACTCCCCACCGCAAGCTTGGCCAGACTTGCAGTGAGCATCTGTGTAAGCTCTCCATCAGCACAGTTCAAGCTAAAAGGACAAAGTTGTGTTCAGGAGTACAGGTAGGAAAAAAACAAGTGGTCCTGAGCCGCTCTTTCCCACCCCAAACCTCTTTTTCAACTACTTCCTTCCCACTGCTTTAGGGTGTATATTTGAGGGAAAAAATTCAGATGTTCTCTTCAGTGTCAGCTGGAACTCACTCATTCAGGAGCTTCCTTTACATGGTTGGCAAGAGTGAGGCTGGCAGAACTGGACCAGATTCTCTCTGCTTCTGAAGGCAGTTTGTCCACACTAGCTGGGCAGGAAAGCTGGCGAATTTAGTGCCAGCGTGTGGGTTTTCATCCCCAAGTCAGGGATGAAAGGGCTGTATATCGTGAGGTTTCCTGCCTGGAAAGTAGGAACTGCTGGATTCTGGCCTCGGCTGGAGCAGAGAACACTGAAACAGAGACTAGATATTTCCATTCCCACTACCTCCTGCATACCTAAGAAGTCAAAAGGAAAGACATCATCTCCCTAGACCCCCACCTGCTGTGGCCATGACTTTGACAGGAGGGGGAAAAAATTCAACACTGCAGTCTACAAAATAACTGTTGAGATAATGCTCATTTTAATATTTTAAAAATTAATTTCTAATTTCCCAACACATGGATATGTTTTTCATGTAAAATATTTAAGAACATGTTAGCTATAATATGAAGGCTCCTTTGCCCACTACTTTTAATTCCCTTGGAACTGATTGCCTCCTTTCAGCCCTGTAAAAACTTGCTGTGGATCCTTCCAGATGGTTTTCAATGGTATTTACCTACATTTCTCTATAGAAAATATAGAGAAATTTGTAGATGTGGGGGTTTTTTTTAACACAAATGGGAAAATATATGGTATTCTTTTTTAAAAATATTTATTTATGGCTGCATTGGGTTTTCGTTGCTGCACGCAGACTTTTCTCTAGTTGTGGCGAGCGGGGGCTACTCTTCGTTGCGGTGCGCAGGCTTCTCATTGCGGTGGCTTGTTTTGTGTGGAGCATGGGCCCCAGGTGCACAGGCTTCCGTAGTTGTGGCACGCGGGCTCAGTAGTTGTGGCTCACAGGCTCTAGAGTACAGGCTCAGTAGTTGTGGTGCACGGGCTTAGTTGCTCCGCGGCATGTGGGATCTTCCCGGACCAGGACTCGAACCCATGTCTCCTGCATTGGCAGGCGGATTCTTAACCACTGCACCACCAGGGAAGCCCTATGGTATCCATTTGTAGATGTGATTTTTTTTTTAACACAAATGGTATTATACTGTGCTTACTCTGCAATTATTTTTTAACTGAACCCAATACATTTGAGATCTTTCCATGCCACACCCACAGACCCATCTTCTTTTTGACTGCAGCTGCGTGGTGTTCCATAGTGATAAGAATTTACCTAAGCACTCCCCATTGGTGGATATTACAGTTGTTTCCAATTTGGGTTTGTTTTTTACTGTTCCAGACAGGGCTGCAGGGAATGATCTTATAATTGCCTATTGGGCATTTGCAATGTGTTTCTCCAGTAAGGCGTGGTAGTGCCGGCTCATCACTGCTTTATCTTGACACCCCCTGTCAGATTCCTCTTCTAAGTGGCAGGCAGCCTCTTACCAGCCTCTTCATACTTAAAAATGGGCGCAGAAGCGCTTCCCTGGTGGCGCACTGGTTGAGAGTCCGCCTGCCGATGCAGGGGACGCGGGTTCGTGCCCCGGTCCGGGAGGATCCCACATGCCGCGGAGCGGCTGGGCCCGTGAGCCATGGTTTAAAAAAAAATGTATGGGGAGAGACTGGCTAGGAATAAGGCAAGACAGAATACTGCTTCTTCATGTGGGTTTTTAAAACTCTTACTTTCCCTCAAGGCCGCTTGCCTCCGCCCGGCTTCGCCCTAACCTCCGTTCTACCCGCCGCCTCTTCCACCCCAAGTGTGCCGCGGAGCCCAACTGGAGCTGCCACTGGGCTGGGTGGCCCCGAGCCGAGGGCCCGCGGGAGGAAGGGTCCAGCCGCCGTATACCGCCGCGGCTCGGGAGGGGGCTTCAGCGAGGCGGCACCTGGGAGCTCCCTGGAGCTCCCTGCAGGGCCCCGCCCACTCCCCCAGCCTAGACGGGCGGGCGGGCTTGGTCTAAGCTCCGCCCCCTTTTAGCCGGAGCGTCAGAGTCAGGCCGAGCTAGGCTAGAAGCCGGCTGTCAGTCTCCGTGTAGCCGCTGCAGCCGCCCGGCACCGTGGAGCTGGGACCCCCTTTCGCCTGGGAGTTTTGTGGTCGCATCGGGTCAGCGGTGACATCCCAACGGGCAGGCCCGGCAGCTGCCATGGTAGCCAAGGATTACCCCTTCTACCTCACGGTCAAGAGAGCGAACTGCAGCTTGGAAGTACCCCCGGCCAGCAGTCCAGCCAAGGACTCCGAGGTAGGGCCTCCACCTGGACCTTTCCGGGTCCGTCTTTCTCTCCGTCTCTTACTCTCTCTGCTCCCTCCCTGTGTCACTGTCTCTCTGTTTCCATCTCTCACTCTGTGCATTCCTCTTCCTCTCTCTCCATCTCTCATACACTCTTTCTGTTTCTCTGTCTCCCTGTCTCCATCTCTAACTCTGTCTCTGTCTCTCTGCCTCCCTTCCACCCCCTCTATGGATCAAGAGAGCTCCACCTCCTCTGTCCCCATCTCTCTTCCTCCCAGCCTGAGGGCAGCAGCCTCTTTGCCCCTGCCTCTCTTTTGCGTCCTGCAGGGCTCTCAGACTGTCGATCCACTCCAAAGAGGGACTTACTGCATCAATGGGCCCGGTCGTCAGGGAAAAGCTACCCTTTTTTTAAAAAATAAATTTATTTATTTTATTTATTTTATTTTTGGCTGCATTGGGTCTTTGTTGCTGCGAGTGGTCTTTCTGTAGTTGAGGTGAGCAGGGACTACTCTTCCTTGCGGTGCGCAGGCTTCTCATTGCAGTGGCTTCTCTTGTTGGGGAGCTCAGGCTCTAGGCGCGCGGGCCTCAGTAGTTGTGGCACGCGGGTTCGGTAGTTGTGGATCACAGACTCCAGAGCGCAGGCTCAGTAGTTGTGGTGCACAGGCTTAGCTGCTTCGAAGCATGTGGGATCTTCCTGGACCAGGGCTCGAATCCCTATCCCCTGCATTGGCAGGAGGATTCTTAATCACTGCGCCACCACGGAAGTCCAGGGAAAAGTTACCCTTTAAGCACAGGTTTCCTCTTGCAGAGGTTGACCGGGCAAGGGGACATTCTTGTGGACCCCTCAGGACATCTCATCTGTCAGGCTTGGACTTGCAGCTGTTTGGCAGCAAAGACGGATCACAGCACCTCTGCTTGTCATCTGTGGCCAGTGGGTGTCATTCAGTTGGGTGTCTGGGAGCTAAATGAGTAATATGAGTGTCTCCCACATGGATTCTTAAAATGAATTAAACTCCTCCGGGCAGTGGGAAGCCCTCTTGGAACATTGAAAACATTTCTCTTTCTGGTAACTTTCCTGTGCCTTGAGAGTAATGTGAGGGAATCCTCCTGGCTTATGTTTAGTCTGCCTTTTCCTCCTGTGTGTTATATCTCTGGCAGAGAGCTCACTGGCCTTAAAGGTTGGGTTCAGGTGGAGGAGAAAGCGTCCCTCTCTTTCGTTGAGGATGTTGGGGAGTACGGTTGCTTTCATCAGACTGCACCTTTGCTGTGGCTAAGCTGTAGTGGAACCCACAGGACGCAGGTCATCATTTCCGCTGGTGTGTATCTGGGAGATCTCCTCTCTCCCCCACCACGACCAAGAAAGTCTGGAGGCAAGTGTGCATCCGGCCTTGTCACAGTGCTCTTGGGGGTCCACCCACCTGCCACCCTTGGGTCTGCTCAGTTTTGTGCTCTTGGTTCACTGAATTATGTATATTCGGGAGGACAGCATCAAAGATTCATTGCCTCTAACAAGAGCTGCTCCAAGCTGACAGGACTCCAGACAGTCTCAGGTTGTAATCAGCTTTCTGTAAGTTGAGTGCAAACTAACTTCTCACCCCCATCCCCATCCCACACCTCAATTCAGTTGTGTATTTTCACAAAGCGTTTTTGTTCCCAGCAGCTGTGGAAGTGTGATGGCCTTAGTGGTGTTTGGACTCTTATTTAAGTTTTGACAGGACAGTACCTGCATAGAATTCAGGTTGTTCAGGCTTGGAATGGATATATGATTTTTCAGTGGGAACTTCATAATTTAATGAATGTGGGAGCAGTGAAGCTAGTGTCCCCTCAGACTCCTTTTGGAAGGAAACAAGGCATAACCTAGCTTAATGAATAAATTGAATTGGGTCAAAGAAAAGAATACTGAGAATAGCTCTGGACTCTAACTAGTCCCTTCCTGCTGTCACTTAGTCCTATATTTTTGTGTAGTTTGGCTAAAGGCTTAGGTATAAAACCCATCTGCTTAATCTTTTCTTATTCTTGTTCTTAGAATATAAATATATCTGTATATCACAAATGTGGTAAGAAAAATGTATCACCAGATGTCAGATATCAATTTTCTGCATGGTAGCTGAATCCAGATTTAAAAATGTGACTTATTTTCCTTTCATGGGGAGGTTTTGGTGTGAGAGTAAGGGTGGGAGAGGAACAGTTTCCAAAATAGTTGGTAAATATTTTTCAGGTATCACTATTTAGGATTTGTTTCCCCTAGTGTTTAAATCAGAGTAGGAATATCTCTTTTGCTCTATACTCCTCGAATAATCAGAGGGGTCCAGTCCAGTACATCTCCTAGCCTCATTAATCTGGCATATCGATTCCTGATAATGGCGATAGGCAAAGTTGGAAAAAGAAACTTAAGTGATTTGGGGGGCTCGTTTTCTGTTTCGTTACCAGTTCAAAAGACAGCCAGCCCTTGTAGGCCTCACTTCTCCATCAGCAGTTAACTAAAATCATATTTTCTACCAGCAGGTGTCGTCAGCATTTGTAAGTGTTTAAAAAGCAGCATACACTAGTTGGCCTTTTGAAAAACATGATTATATACTTGTTTATAAGCTAGGCATCAACGGTGAATTCCTATGAGAGTAGTTTTTTAAGACCATTTTCCTTGCAGGAAGAATGTGGTTATGCTAAAAAGAAGGATTGGCCTATCCAACGTCCTTTTTGACCTTCAAACGTAGTTGAAGCAAAGCACCTGTGCCCTTTAACTCATAATGGCTGTTCCTTTAGAATTTGCTATGAGGAGGACAGTGGGCACAGCACTGCATGGGCAAGTGCCTTCTAGCATTTGTTCCTGTCCCTGCAGCAAGCGTGCAGGGCAAGACTCATGGGGAAGGGGCGGGTGTCGCTGATGTGCGTTTGATGCCATACACTTGAGCAAAAATGTGCAACAATAAACATTCTTTTGAAAGCACATCATAACAAAATTTCTACTTGGGATTTAAATGATCTGTAAATTTTTAAATCTCAATGATAGTTTTCAGTGATAGAAAAAACTGATATATTTTAATTTTTTATTTTCTTTAAATTATCTTTTAAATATTAAAATTATTCTACATGGATTATGACATTAATACAATAAGGCTTCTTAATGTAGTATTTCTTATGACACAGGTATATGAGTTGGGTTGCAGATGTTTAATTTTGATGCCATAACCAGCTAGATCCTTCTAGCTCTAATCATTAACTACAAAATCTAAGGAGCTTAGTTCATCTTAGTCCATAGCACTAGACTTTCACAGAGAAGCATAGTATCATGTGGACATCATTAAGCTTGTTTCTTCTGATTCATGGATGCAGCTTTGCTCAACTGATCTGTTTTTATATTTATTGGGTGCTTACTACTCATGCCAGGAGGAACTGCTTCTTTTAGGCATATTATGTGCTCTGAACACCTGATCAAGTCACTCAAAGAAAAGCTGTCAGTGCTAACGAATTACACTGATTCCAAGTTAAAAGTCACTATTTTCCCATGGTGAGGTTTGCTTTCATAAAAAGAAGACTCAGAGGCTTCCCTGGTGGCACAGTGGTTTAAGAATCCACCTGCCAATGCAGGGGACACGGGTTCAAGCCCTGATCCGGGAAGATCCCACATGTCGCGGAGCAACTAAACCCATGCGTCACAACTACTTGAGCCTGTGCTCTAGAGCCTGCGAGCCACAACTACTGAGTCTGCGTGCCACAACTACTGAAGCCCATGCACCTAGAGCCCGTGCTCCGCAACAAGAGAAGCCACTGCAATGAGAAGCCGGCACCACGACAAAGAGTAGCCCCTGCTCGCCATGACTAGAGAAAGCCTGTGCATAGCAACGAACACCCGATGCAGCCAAAAATAAATAAATCTATTTAAAAAAAAAAAAAGGAAGAAGGATCAAATGAGCGTATATGTTGGCTAAGGATGCTGGAGCCTTGTGAGAAGGTTTTAAGAGTTTAGGGTCCATTTAATGAAAACACAAAGTGGTGATTCTGTTATTTCTAAGAATTTCTAAGAATTTTTGGACAATTTGATGGACAGCTTACTTTTGGTTTTAAGATTCACTATCTCAGATGTTGGTCAAGATTAGGCCAGATTTAGTTAGTGGTATTTGTAGTCATTGCCTTTGTCTCTCTTGTATATGTCTCTGACATGTCTTTGTATAAGTTCTAACTTTGACTCAACCAGTAGCCTTATGTGGAGACTTGGAATGACCTAAAAAATGATGGAATTCTTTTTCTAAGTACCACACCTAGTGTGTCACTTGAGAACCCAACAATGTTGTAAGGTTAACATAAAGCATGTATTATTCTCCCCACTTTATGAATAAGGATACTTTATGATAAGGATATGAGGGGAAGTGACTTGCAGAAGGCCACTAAGAAAATCAGCAGCTGAGCCACGACCCAATGCCAGGTTTCCTGGTGGATTTAGTCCAGTGTTTAATACCAGTGTACCTTGTGGCATCTAAGGATGTTTACCTCTGTGAAGAAAAAGGTGGGGGGGTATATGCAAAACAACAGACAGGTAAAATGCTTTTAAGATATTTTCTTTTAAATATGTAATCGTGAGCACTTTATTAACTGAGGAGGTACCTTTCAAGCTTCAGTTCTAAAGGGCAAGGTGAACTCTATGCCCCGCCATAGTTTATGCCCCAGTCAGTCCACACGTGTATTTGAAATATATGCACCTGGAGCTGTGTTCGTTACATGCCAGCTGGAGAGCTAAAGGGGTCAGCTGGTTTCTAGTAATTTATACATTTCTTGGAATTTGTATCATATAGTGTTGAACTGACCATATGTACAATCAACTACATGGAAATAGGTTAGAATCTTGGGGTTTCATCAGGTGATTAAATAGACTCCGTGAATCATGTGGCTTCAGATGTTGCTGGATGGGGAGCCACATGGATGGTAGAGGGCTATCACTTGCTGATAGGATCTGAATATCTGGTTCTGAGGCTTGTTCAGTTGGATCAGTATCTTAGGGCTCTTGGTCCTCCAGGATGCACATGAACTAGGAATAGGTTTATTAGAGAAAAGTATGTTGACATGTGTACATTTGAGGCTGTTCAGGGCATCAACTCTGGAATGAGACTGCCCAGGTCCCAATGCCATCTCCACTACCTGCTAGTGATATATATAGCCTTGGACAATCTACTGTGCTTTTCTCTAAGCCCCAGTTTCCTCAGTGGTACAGTGGGCATGACGGTGGCTCTCCCATAATGAGATGATTCATGTACAGTGATTAGCACATAGTGAGTGCTCAGGAAATATCATCATCATCAAGACCTCTGTATCTCAAAAAGATTCCTAAAACAATTTTAAGAAATATGATCACCATCCTAATTCCTGGAATGCTGTTTATGCACATCAGTGCAACAGGGGCCTTACTCTAAGTCCCCAATCATCCTTATAGTAATCCTTTGAGGTTGGCATAACTGCCCTTTATTGTAGAAGAAACTGAGGCTCAGAGCTGGTTAGTGGCCTCTCCAGGATGGCTGAGCCGGTAGATGGAGGAGCCAGTATTCACACCCCAGTCTAACCCTGAAGTCTGTACTTTCCCAACCACATCACGTTGCCCCTAAATGACTAAATCACTGGTCTCCTCACCACATAACACATGAAGGGTGAACCCGCCTGCTGGAGCAAATTGCCTCATGGTCAAAGGCCCATGTTTTCCTGAGTGTCTGGATAGGAGACCCACCATTAGCGCTGTAGCAGCCACTTCACAGAATGGCTGTGACCCACAGCAGTGAGGTTTGCAAGCCTTTGTTTGGGAGGGCTCTGGTAACTTCCGTCTTGTGTTTCTCAAGACCAAGCAGCTCGTCTTTGGCAGAATTCTGCATGCTCAGCGCTATGGAGGTGACCCTGTTAGTTCTGTGATTAGTCATCTGGCTTATCTACGTTAACCACCAGCCTTCCACATAAACCAGTAACTGGAAGCCCCTGCTGCCATCTGGATATTTGCAAATTGTGTCATTTTCTCAAGACACTCTGTGATTGCCTATAAAATCCTGGACCGGTGCCACTGTTTTCTTAACTGAATTAAAATAAATTACTGATCATATCCTAATTTTGCAAAGTCCTATGTACATGTAATCGTTACTAATGGTGTGTGCGTATCTGGAAGGGCTCCTTCATTTGTGATGTGTGCACGCAGTTGTCTTCTGTAATTTGTCAGCTCTGGTAATGGGTACAGGTCTCACATAAAATGTGGAAATGGCTGTGATTGTATGGCCGTTTATCCTCGTTGCGTTGGCTCATGGACTATCAGGACTACAGGCCAGTGGTTTCTAACGCCTTCCGTCTCATGACTTGACACCGGTTGTTAGCTGAGAAGAGGCTATGGCACAAATTAATCAAGAAAGGCTTCCAGGGCTTCCCTGGTGGCGCAGTGGTTGAGAGTCCGCCTGCCGATGCAGGGGACACGGGTTCGTGCCCTGGTCCAGGAAGATCCCACATGCCGCGGAGTGGCTGGGCCCGTGAGCCATGGCCGCTGAGCCTGCGCGTCCGGAGCCTGTTGCTCCACAACGGGAGAGGCCACAACAGTGAGAGGCCCGCATAACGCAAAAAAAAAAAAAAAAAAAAAAAAGGAAAGGCTTCCAAACCTTTGGCTGGAAAAGGAGTGGGTCTTTTTTAAGTCTAGAAACACTTGTGCCTGGACCTTCTGTGTTTGGGCCATTGTGTCCTTTTGCAAGAAGGCAGCTGATTATTAGTAAATTAATTGGAGCTGAACCAGAAACCTTAACAGTAAGTTCACTAGACTTTTTTTTTTTTTTTTCTTTTTCTGGCTCTTAAGATGAGGAGGAAAGGAGTAGCAAACAGACTTTTTTCCGGGGATTTATGAAACAAACAAACAAAACTAGCCTCCAGGAAATGACCCAGGGTCATTGCATTAGAGAACCTGAGTGGGAAAGGCGTATTGAGAACATGAAGCCCAGTTCTTGTCCGCTGCTGGATCCATTTGATCTCGGTTTAAACACTTCCAAGAACCTTCTAAGTCTGTACATTCCATCCTTGTTCAATGTAGATCATGAGAAAATCCTTTCTTAATTGTAATGTTGCTTTCTCGAGGTGAATATTATACAATGACACTTCCTCATGTGTTATCTCCTTGAGTATTTGAAAACTCTCTCCCTACCATCTACTCCTACTCCATGCGTGTGTGCTTGCACGTGCACAGGCATGCACTCACACCACACTCTTCCACCAGGTGCTTGTCTTCTCCTGGCTAGATGTCCTGGTTCCTCTAACTTTTCCAAATGGGACATAATGTCCAATCTCTTTCTCTTTCTTGCGTATTTCCATCGGACATCCTCAGTGTCCTCTTGAGTGTTGATCAGCCTAAAGACACTGTATGATGCTGTATCAACAAACAAGATTTCTTTTATGTTTATTGTGCTTCCTTAGACAAGAGAAGTAGACTAATACATTGAAAAAATTTTTGAAATAGAGGTGACAGACTAAAGATTAATCTTTGTCATATGAATAATTTATACAGATATAAAAGAACACTCCAAGATGTCCATTGGCAAATGGGCAAAAAGACAATAATAGGCAGTTCATACACAAGGAACTATGAAAGTAACATTGTTTTAAAAGTTCACTCTAATAGAAATTATAGAAATGGAAAAGGCAAATAATTGTAAGATGATATTTCATGCCTAATTGATGTCACAAGTATTTTAAAGACACGATAAAACCCGAAGCTAAGGATGTTGAAGAGAAATAATTACTTCTGTGTGGAATGAGGGGACTTGCCAGTGCATATAAAAAGACAAAAATGGTTCAAATCTTCGCACCCAGTATTCCAGGTCTTGAGGGAATAAAGCTGTGTGTCCAAAGTTGTTCATAATGACATTATTTGCAATAATGTTTATGTTTTATGTTTATAGGTTTATAGGTTTATATGTTTATAGGTTTCAAAGTACTTTCATATTCTTTGCCTCACCTGAGTATAATTATCCTCATTTTAAAGATAAGGATACCAGGAGTCAGAGAGGTGCAGTGATTTTCCCAGGATCACACAGCCGGGAATGGCAGAGCTAAAAGCTTGAAGTCTGATTGTCTGATTCCAATCTAGCGTCCTTTCCTACTTTCTTGTTAACAGCCAGAAGAGCCAACAACCCCTCTGACCTATAATGAGGGAATGGCTCCATGTACCGTGGCCTCTGGCCCAGGGGTCAATGACATCATTTGAGCCGTTACACACTAGCAGACAGAAATACCCTAATGTTCCTGGGAAAAATAAAGAGGCGGAAAGTTGAGCATAATTATATACATGATGTAACCAATTTAAATATATATGTATGCACATGGGATCTAGAGAAGTGGGGGAAGGGATGCTTCAATCAGAGCATCCCCCTTCCTTTGTCATTGTGATCACTATAGCAATGCTACTCAGTGTTCAAATAACAGTCAATTATTTTCATATGCATTCTCCCCTTTAAATCTTGCACAGCTTCGGGACCTGTGCAAGGCAAGGACTGTCCTCTTTGTCTGTCAACTGAGGAAACAGAGATTCAGAGAGATTAGGAGGCAGGGCCGAAATGTTGGTCCCTCCTTGACTAGCCTTGACCTCTTGGCACACCAGAATATTGGCTTAAGCCAGCCGTGTTCCTGAGTGAGGTCGGTTGTAAGCAGCACTATTTGGGGAGTGTTCAAAGTGAACCCCATCAAACTTAGCCTGAACACTGCATGCAGTGAGCTCACCTGGGGGCTAATGGACTAGTGGACCCTTCCCTTGGCCTGCACTCCTGCAGATCCAAGTGCAAGGCCTTACTTTATATTTGATGTGAGATCCCTGTTAGAATAAACAGAAAGCCCACAAAGAATGGATAGACACAAACTTCTGTACATGTAGATGACATCCCTTAAAATGATGTCTTTCTGAGCTCTGCAGATGTAATTTGCACCAGAGGTGATAATTAAACGGTAAAAACAGAGCATTTCCCCCAGGGTACTGTTTCTGTGGATACCACTAGAGTTGGCAACCTGACTGAATTAAATAAAACAGAGAGCCTATGTCAGGACTTTGAAAAAAATAAAGTTAAATATTTATCAGGTGTCATACATTGTCAGATTTGGAAGTTTGGAGTCTTGCTGGAGGAAGAAGCTGCAGAAGGAAAAAGGGAACCAGCCAGTGGGTAGAGAGAGATGGAGTTGGGTCTGATGTCCAAGGGGACCGAGTGATAAGGTTTCCCTCTGTGCTTTCTGGTCCTGACACAAGGCCAGTGCAAGCTCCCTCCTCAAGTGTGTTATCTTATATTGAAATGCTAACATTCCATAACCCCCAAGTGACAGAAGCATGTCAAGAACGACCCCAGGCAAATACAGAGAAGATAATTAAAGGTCACTGGTGAAGACGAGTGTTCTTATTTTTGACTTCACAGAGGTGGGGGAGGGGTGTGGGTGGCCCATCTGTATCCTGTTAGGTTTTGGCAGCGTTGCTTCATTTTCTCACACCTCGTCAGCCATCCTCCTTGCTGGTTGGTGATTGGTGATTGGTGTGGTCTTGCAGAAGGGGTCTGACACCACTGTGAAGAAGGAAATAGACTGAAGAGGAAAAGATTGGTGGTAGCTTAAGTGTCAACCACAGACGCACAGTGAAGAGTCCTTGCCTTCCGCCTCAGCTGTTTGATGGAGCCTTTTCAGAGAACTTTGAGGGAGACAGCATCAGAAAAGACACCTGCTTTTCTCTCGTTAGTCTCTGAATGTTTTATTCCCAGGCTTCAACAGTTCAGAAGAGCGAGGCTTTGTTCTGGCTCAGCATCAAGAAGTCTTTGCTTTGGAGGGCTCTTAAATGCTCATCTGAAATTCTTTAGCAGCAACTGTTTCTAAGCTGGTTCTTAAAAGTGTTTCACTACTAGCTGGGGACAGGGCGCAAATAGGCTCAGCTTCTTGGAACCTCAGCGTCTTTGTTTCTGAATGAGTGGACTGGGTTAGATCTTTATTTCCCAGAAGATGGGTTTCTTACCACTTGTGGTAGCTCACATGATACAGGACAAGGTGACAGGGAAACAAGACACAAAATAATTTCGAATCACTTTCCCTTTCCAATTCTCTTCTGATCCTTCTCATTATGTCAAGGAGAAAGTCTCAGTTTGGAGCTAGTGTGTCTTTAATGCCTCTCTATCACTTGCTAATTTCCCTTTTTAACAAAGCACAGGCCTCAGGCAGGCAAGTGTCTAACAAAAATTTAACAATAGGGTTCATTTTTTTAAAGGTAGTTTCTATTTATGGCAGGTGATAGTGATTTTCTGTTTAAGGCAGTGGTAGAGTTTATTTTTGCAATAAGTTTACTCAAGTAAAAAATGAGTAACTTAAGGAAACATTATGTAATAGCTCAGAGGATATGTACACAGGGCAAAAGATTGGTGTGATGGTACCGAGAGTTTGGAAGCAGTGCATTAGGCGTGTTCTGAGGCCTTTCCAGGGTTAGCACTCTGCAACAAAAATTTCCAGGTTTGGCCACAGCCACTTACAGACCAGAAATTTGACCTTTGAGCATAGGACCCAGATTTCAGGTATTAAGATTTTTAAATAGATAAAAGCTGACTTTAATGTGATGTAGAATACCTTTATGGACTAGTTGTTAGCCAATTAAAAAAAAAACAACTGGATTTCTGTTCTAAGAACAAAACTCTTTTTTTCTTTTCAAAACTTTAAAGTTCCAAAATTCCAGCTGAAATCATTTAACCCTTCTTCCTTTTCCCCTTCACCCTGAGGGAAGGATTGAACAAGATTGCATTTTAATTTGGGGCAGCCATAGAGTGAAAGTAGTGATTAGAGACTTGGAGTTAAGGATCAGACTGAGCTGAGTTTGAATCCCAAACTTGGCCACTTGTGAGCCAAGAGACCTTGGACCAGTGACTCATCCTCTGAGCCTCAGTTTCCTCATCTGTAAAATGAGAACTTCCAAGGGAATTGTGAAGATGAAACGGGCATGCAGAAGGCTTCCACAGAGCAAATGCTCCACAGACCATTAGCCTCAGCAGCATCTGTTTTGCATGTCCATCAGTTGAGTGGAAGCTGTGGACGGACATCCCTGTCCAGTGGTCTGCTGCAAGGTCACCCCTTCCTTTTAGGAAACACCCACCCAGTTTCCAGGGATCCGAGTTGGCACTGGGCATTATTTTTTGAAAAACAAGATGTTCCAAGCACACTGGCAAGCTTCACATTTATTCCTGCCAGGTAGGATGAAAAAATTTAGTGTGGTTTTCTAGTGTTCCCATAATGACTCTCCCGCAGGGGGGTGGGGTATGAGCTCTGGGTAGAGAGGCTCCCTGCTCATGGGAGATGAGGAGTGTGTCATTATCCTCAAGGCCAGCTCCCACCTGACACGGATCATCCGGGAACCTTACCCACATTCCAACCGCAGACACGGACCCAGGGAAGGTGAGGAGGATTAGGTTGCTTTGGGAGTTCTTCATGCCATACTCATTAGCAGCACACTTTAATTATAAATAGGTCCTTTGTTAGAAATGTGGGGAAACTCCATAGCGTGAGGGATACAAGTTGGTGAAGAGTTGGACAACTAAAAATGACTCCCAGTGCTCTTTGCTTGTCAGTAAATATTTGTGAAGACCAGACTCTACCTAGCTTTTTCTTTTTTTTCTGGGTTTAAAGAAGAGAAAGGCATGCTTTTGACCCTCAAGGAACTTTTCCTTGAGTTTGATGAGGTCATTCACAACATTAAAGTACAGGCAGTGATTGTCAATCAGCAGAAAGCTGGGTGGTGAATTGGCAACCTCATTGGGGGAGTTTGGCAGACTGGGAGGGGGTCATCCAATGAACCCCTGGTGCTGGATGCTAACACACCAGTCCCCAGGCCTGCCCTTAACACTAGCGTGGCACCTGTGCGCCTGGCTGGGCACTCTAAGATGCTGGGGGAGCACCCAAGAGGGGCTGCTGATTCCAGAAAGACAGGGCTTGAATGTCAAACCAACAGCTCCTACTTTTTCACTCCCTCCATCAGTCTCTTCTGCCTCTACAGTCTTTGATTTCTTCAGGGCTCCCCTCACCTGGCTTAGGAAATGAGCAGTGCTGTGGTTAACAACCCAGGCCTTGTAGTGTAGCAGCCTTGTGCTCAGTCCTGGCTCCACCACTCACTACCAGCTCTGTGATCTCAGGCAAAGCTCTTAACCCCTCTGAGCTTCAGTTGTCTGCATTGTGAAATGGGTATATTAATAGTACTGACTTAATAGAAAGCAAGGAAATCATGCATAGAACACACTTTGGCACAACCTGGCTCAAAATTGCCCTCAATATTATTACTGTTATGTTGTTTCTGTAAAAGGAACTTGCGTATCCAGGGAAGCCGGTATGGGGGTTGCCGGGAAAGCTTTCGAGTCAGATAGAGTTGAATTTGAATTTCAGCTCTGCCAATTAACTACTGGGTATGACTTGGGGACAAGTCACGTCACTTCTCGAAACGCCTGCTTCCTCTTCTATAAAATGGGGTGATGGGATTGCTATGTGGAATAGATGAGTGAGTGTATGTGGGTGCCAGCATCTGGCACCAGGTGACCCCAGGGCTCGTGGTACCTCCTCCTCCCCGGCCAGAGGTCCCCCATTGTCTACATAGTGCTTCCTTCTCTTCTTTCTTTAAAAATAATTTTTATTGTTGTTTTCATTAGTTTAATCCTCAGATATCTTTTTTTTAATTGAGGTAACATTGGTTTACAACACTATAAAAGTTTCATGTGTACAACATTATATTTTGATTTCTGTATACACTACTTGACTTCTGTATACTCACCAACAAAAGTTTCATTTCCATCCATCACCATACAGCTCACCCCCTTTACCCATTTTGCAATCCCCCCACCCCCTTCCCTTCCTTCTCTTCTTGACAAAATCAGAAGAGAAGAATTACACCTGGGTCAGGTGTGGGATGACCGACTTCTCTGTTTCTAGAAAATTGCTGGAATCTGTGAGTAGGTAGGGGCCCTGGCAACATGTAGTTTATCTAGTAGCAATTCTGGAGGCTTTGTGGGGCCAGACGGCCCCTCGCCACCCCTCTGCACAGCCCTGCTTTGTAAATTCAGGAGCGACCCAGAACCCGGCTCCTAAATGGTGGGGCAGAAGGAGGGAGCACCTGGCTGGTAAATGAGCCTCCCCCCCCATCACTGGGGGTGCTTAGGGAGTTGGGGAAATCTTTGTCAGGTTAGACCCTCAGTAGTCTCCCAAAGGAGCCCTTCCCTCTATAGCTGGCCCGTGCTGGAAAACTCATGGGAACTTTGCCCCCTTCTGCCACAGGAGCACTTTACTTCAGGAATAAAGAACATTTTTCTTTTACCACAAAACTGCCTTTGTCTTTCCTGGAAACTTTTATTGGCACCCCTTACCACTGAGTCTCCAGTGGCAAAACCAAACAACCAAATCACAGGTTTGTATTTACTTCTTTTAAGTCAACTGCCATTGTTTATTCATTTTCCCTCTTGTGTCTTTGTAATTGAAATGAACTGCGTGTGATGTGGGGAGAGAGCTGGGTCTCTGAGGCTTCTGCCTCCTTTGTCAGCGCAATACATTATTTTTCAAATGCACAGGCTTCTGAATTTTAATAGACTGTAGATAATGATACATCTGGTTGCATATTAATTGCTGAGAGTTAGAAATAACACATAATCACTATGTTTCAAGGTTGCAAGTGTACAGCAGTGAGAGTCAGGGTTTGTTATGAGCCTTTGGAAAAATCCATTGTTAGTGGGCATTTTTTAATTCCTGTCATTAAAAATGTGCTACGGAATAAGAACTGTCTTAACGTTCAGTCTTGTGTTCTGGATGTGTGCACGAACACACACACACACAAACACACACACACACTTCCCAAGGAGTAACATTTTGAAGCTATTCATCTGCTCAGCTGGGGTGTGTGGGGCAACAGCAAGGCCATATGAATCCATTGTAGATTACCTACCTCACAGTTTCCTGAACAGCATGCTTAGTACCTTATTTTTCTGCAAACCATCGCTTAGTGGGTGGTAAGATGTCAGCTGAAAGCCAAAGCAGGAAAGTTTTAAAATATTTTATTTTATTCCCAATTCAGTCAATCCCTTGTGGCTGTGTGACTGGTAGCTTTTTCCATTTTTCAATAATCAGGTTTCAGTGTATTCTGTTCTCAGTCGAGAGCAGACTGTTCTAACACCCAAGTGCAGTGTTCCCTGATTCTCAGTGGAGGCATGTGCTGCTGAGGATGCACGTGGACCAAATGATTTGAAAGGATAAATTGTGCTAGGAGGGACAGATGGGGTTACCAGGGAGCTCAGCAAATGTATTTTCTGTTTCTCTCTGGAAGTCACATCTCTGCAAGGCTTGACTGCTGAAAATCATTGTTCTCATCGAGAACAGAAAGAGGAGGGGGGTCCATGTTCTTTTCCTGAAGACCTGGTGCCCTTGGTCAGATGTCCCTGTAGGTTTTACCCAGCAGCTGAATGTGGGATTCCTCGTCTTAGCCTCGTCTTCAGTCAGATGGCAGACCCAGCTGTTAGCTTTGCTTGCCTGCAACGTGTTTGCTCATCTCAGATTCAGCTGGAACACGCTGCCCTTCCTTTGAGATTGAGATCTGTGCATCCTTTTCCATCTCTGTACTTCTTTTTCCTCTTCTGGGAAGCTAAGATAATGCTGAGCTTCAAGGGATGGCAGGTAGATAAGAGAGAGGACATGTCAGTGGATCTGTGTATGGTCCTTTCTGGAAGCCAAAAGTAACATGTTATTTTTGGGAGAAATTCTACCCTCCACCTCCGACATGGCTTGAACACCCAGAATTCCTATCATTGCCTAATCCCAGATAGTACTGGGATCAGGCAAGATTGGAGACCAGCTCTTTTAGCCTATAATTCAACAATGTGGGGAGGGGAGGGGAGGGTGGGAGGAGTTCGATGTAGACCTCAAGACCTACCCGTTTGGGTGCACTTCCACCACTCAGGTTCTTATCTTAAGTTGATGTTTTTCTCTACTTGGATGTAGCCTTGGATCTTGCCAAACCACTCCCAGTTTTGCTCTATCCAGCCAGAGCTTGACTAAACAGATGATAAAACTGCCGGAAGAAAGGGAAGGCAGGAATGTAGAATCAAAATGTGGTCTCATAGCAGCCCGAGTCCTCGGTGGCCAGAGCATGTCATTGGTGAGATAGTGGCAGGTAACATGGAGCACCAGCTTTGTCCCTGGGAGGCTCAGAGCAAAATCCAGTGCTGCAGGGGATGAATGAGAGCAGGAGAACAGGCTGGGGGTGGGGGGGGAGTGTGGGGGAGATCACACCTCTCCTTGGACATCAGTTTCAAGGCAATAATTTGATATTTACAGGCAACAACTTATGGGACAGGCTTGTACTGAGCACATTACACACATGATCTCGTGTCACCTTCCCAACAACCCTGTGAGAGGGTCAGAGAGCCACCCTCACTTCACAGGGCATGAGACCAAGCCCGTGGAGGTTACATCGTTGGCCCAGGGTCACAGGGTGTTCAGTGCATAGGGCACTGTCCTCTGGCTGGAAAGGTAGGCTCATATTTTATCCTTAGGTCCTTTGCAAAGAATCAACACATTTGGGGGGCCAGAGTGACAAGAACTTTGTCACTTTCAGCACAGGCTTTCTGCTCATCCTTAAACGCCAGGGAAACCTCAGCAAATGTCCTTAAAGTGCCCTTGAGGTCTGTACACACCAGTTCCCAAACCCTGAAGCAGAGGTGGAATCCCCAGTGCATTCTTCTCCCCCTACCCCTCCAACCCAGCCCAAGGGGAAGCCAGGGAATCCCTTTTACAGAGATAAACAAATACAGAATTTATATCCCACCCAGGGGTTTCCAAGAAGTCAATAGGAAATGACTGGCCGAGACCCCAGAACCACAGAGCCCTTCCTCTGGGCCTGTGGCTGTGATTAGGCCACCACTGCCACCTCCGGCTGACTTCTTGGCGTCCCCCACCCAGAAATGTGCGGCTCTGACCCCATTTTCCAGACCTGCAGATGGTGTGGCGTGCTGTGGGCACACTTCTTCTGTGGCATTCTTGGCAAAAAGGCATAACCTGGCTCTACTCATGAGAAAACATCTTCTGGGCCTAAGGTTGGCTTCCCTGTAAGGGCCACAGAGGCTTGAGCCTGCTGGCAGCTCTCACACTTTTCCAGGAGGTCGAACTGTTAAAGCGCTTCAGCTCTGAGCATCTGGCCCTTTCTCCTTGACGGAGTAAGAGCTTTGCTTGATGCTCAGAAGGCATATGTGGAGCCAGAGACTGCAGAGAGAGCTAAATATTTAGCTTCCTCTTTCTCTGAAGGTCTGTAATGCCATGTCTGGGCATGACCAAAATGAGTTTCAGGCGATGGGCTAGCGTTTGCTAAAAGGAACTTACCGGGGCGTGGGTGTGCATTTCTCCTTCTGCCCAAGGTTAAGTAATAGTAACATCCTGTGTAAGAGAACATGAATGTGGTTTTCTACTAAACTCCAATATTTTAGGGCTATTTATTAGATATTTTTAATCATGGGCCAATTTAACGGGTAGCAGACTAATAAAATAAATTTGGGCTTGCTGCCAGGACAAATGTTGACTTACCCTTATAATGTTGACTGAAACGAATAACTTTGAAAGTAATTGAGGAGTGAAACCTTAGCCAAAAATACAGTGTCTGAAACAGTGGTTCTGTTTTATTTTACTGGCACTGCTAAGAGATTTTGTTCGTAACCTAGGCTGCTGCCCACCTCGGCTCTCGGAGAGTCCCATATTTTACTGAATTATTTTCCAGTGTTTTGTTTTGTTTTTTGTTTTTCGGCCCATAAACCACCATTCATCAAAAATGAATATCCCCATGGCAGAGAAGAACAGGCTACTTTTCCAGTGTGGGAGCAAACAGTCAATGATAATGAGAGGAATAAAGATAATAACTTTCTTGAGGTACTCCCTCAGAAACAAAATGGTATGCCAGTAACGTTTGCCCTCTCAGAGTTTGTAGTAAAATTAATCGCTCCTCCAAGGTACACTGGATGAAATCCATCTGACTCGCCCCACACTCACCTTTCCTTCATTTCGCCATTCAGTTTATACAAATATTAGAGAGCGATAGTAGTTTGCCAGCACGTGCTTTGAACTTGAAGGAAGCAGGGGAGGCCTGGAGGAAATGAAGCCAGGATGACCACATGAATTGTCATAAAGTGTGATTTCTTTCTCTTCTCATTTTTCTGCTTGCATTTGATGGGAGCTGTGTTTGGGGCTGGAACTGAGCATCCTTTCAGAGGCTTATGCCAGCAGTGTCTGAGCTTAGTCTAGCATCCCCCTCTGATGCTCCTGCCCTAAGCAAGACCCCCCTAAAAGCAGCCACCTCACAGGCTGACCTTGGCCAGAGGCCGTAGGTGCTGACTGGCTCAAGCCAAAATAGACTTGATATACATGGAATAAAGAGCATCTCCCCAACCTTAATGTGTTCAGTTTTATGGCCCCAAGCGTCGATGGTTTAATCTGTGGATCTGTCCAAACCATTTTGTGTGTGGTGTCTCCATCAGTGCTTTTTAGCATTGCCGTGAGGGGAGGCTGCAGAAATCGTCAGCTCCTCAACACAACAATCCAACACCCTGTCTACAGCTTGGCCATGAGACTGAACTAACTCAGAGGGTCCTGTGGGTTTTATTTATCCAGACTCTCCTTAGTCCCCAGTAGCAAAAATACAAACAAAACAAAACAAAGCCCCCAAAAAGCACTTTTTTCTTTTAAAGAAGGAAATTAGGATGTTTTCCTTATAGCATCTGATGCAGAGAGAGTTGGGCCATTTCATCAAAAAGGAAATCTAATCTCCCTTGGATACACAGTGCAAGGCAACCAAACCTGCAGCTGGAGAAAATAAACACAAGGGTGTGGCCTCCACGGTTGAGATTAGCCAGGGGGGAAGGTATCAGGGATTCTTCCCAGAGCTGTTCCTGGCGGTTTGGCAGAGTCCACAAAGTCTGTGGGACCTTTGTTGAAATCACCTATAATCACCTGGCATTTTTAGGGGGAAATTATAGTTCTACTTTTGAAGACCTTTTGCTCACCTTGTGGGTTCGAAACCAATAATTCTGAAATGCGTTTGGCCTAATCAATGAAGCCAGGTTTCCGTTGGAATTTGAGCCTCATTATTTGCCTTTTAACTTCTAGTAACAGATGACACCAGGTCAGTTAGCTCCGTGCCAGGGGAAAGAAAACAAAAAAATTTTTAATGGAAATTTTGGAGTTAGGAACCATTATTTCATTATTGTTTTTTTCTATTTCCAAAAAAATAAGATGAAGAGTCACTTGTAGTTTCCATAGAAGCTCCCCTTCTTTGCTCCCCTCTTGCTCAGACTGCTCTGCGAAGGACTCCTCGTTGCTGCCTCTGTGTCCTCCATGCCCCTGTGTTCCACTGTGCTCTACCTGCTGAACACCTCACTTGCCCCACTCCAGCCAAGGCTTACTCTCTTGGGTGCTCTGCCTGGATCAACCTCTGGTTCTCTCTGTGCATCCAGAAGACATTTCCCCAAGGGTGACACGTGTACCCTTCCATGAAGCCCACTTTGCAGATGCTGGGTAAGCACTTGCAGAGCTGAATTCCAGAGGATGCACGTAGTCACAAAGAATCTCTTCCATTTATGTGTATTAATTACAAAGGGAGTAGTAGTAACTTTCCAATGGAGAAATCCAGCAGATACCTCCTGTAGGGCTGTTGTAACAAAGTACCACAAGAGGCGAGGCTTAGAACAACAGAAATTTATTTCTTACTCTTCTGCAAACTAGAAGTCGAAAATCAAGGCGTCAGTAGGGCCATGCTCCCTCTGAAACCTGCAGGAGAATTCTTCCTTGCCTCTTCCTAGCTTCTGGTGTTTGCCATCCATCTTTGGTGTTCTCTGGCTTGTAGATGCATCACTCTAATCACTGCCCCCATCATCATATGCTGTCTCCCTGTATGTCTCTGTCTAAATTTCCCTTCTTATAAGGACACCAACGATGGCATTTAGGGCCCACTGCATTGTAATATGACCTCATCCTAACCTGATTACATCTGCCAAAATCCTATCTCCAAATAAGGCCACTGTCACAGGTTTGGGGGTAGAACTTCAACATATCTTTTTGTGGGGGACACAATTCAACCCCTTGTACCACCTTGACCAACTGGTCCAGGTCGATGTCACCAGTTATAAGATGTAGTGACATCATGTCCCCCAGATATGATGCACCAAGAAGGGCACATCACTTCTGCTGTATTCTTGCCAAAAATGCATAATCTGAATCCAATCATGAGAAAGCATCAGACATGTCTAAATTGAGAGATATACTACAAAATAACTGACCAGCACTCTTGAAAAGTATCATTGTCACAGAAGACTGAGGAACTGTCACCGATTGGAGGAAACTATAGTGATATGACAACAAAATACAGTGAAAGGGTGGGAAGGCCTTGGCATTAGGAGGTGTCAAGGGAAGTGAGAACATGAGAATATTTGTAGTGACCTAGAAGTTTTTTTTTTTTAACATCTTTATTAGAGTATAATTGCTTTACAATGGTGTATCAGTTTCTGCTTTATAACAAAGTGAATCAGCTATACATATACATATATCCCCATATCCCCTCCCTCTTGCGTCTCCCTTCCACCCTCCCTATCCCACCCCTCTAGGTGGTCACAAAGCACCAGCTGATCTCCCTGTGCTATGCGGCTGCTTCCCACTAGCTATCTATTTTATGTTTGGTAGTGTATATATGTCCATGCCACTCTCTCACTTTGTCCCAGCTTACCCTTCGCCCTCCCCGTATCCTCAAGTCCATTCTATAGTAGGTCTGCATCTTTATTCCTGTCTTGCCCCTAGATTCTTCTGACCATTTTCTTTTCTTTTAGATTCCATATATATGTGTTAGCATACGGTATTTGTTTTTCTCTTACTTCACTCTGTATGACAGTCTCTAGGTCCATCCACCTCACTACAAATAACCCAGTTTTGTTCCTTTTTATAGTTGAGTAATATTCCATTGTATATATGTGCCACATCTTCTTTATCCATTCATCTGGTGATGGACACTTAGGTGGCTTCCATGTCCTGGCTATTGTAAATAGAGCTGCAGTGAACATTTTGGTACATGACTCTTTTTGAATTATGGTTTTCTCAGGGTATATGCCCAGTAGTGGGATTGCTGGGTCTTTAAGTTTAAATGTTTCAAGGTAGCCCTCTCAGCTCTCAGTTTCCCAGCCACATGGGCCTTTCCCTATTCTGGCCTATATCAGTTGAGAATTATTGAAATTCAGTAGTGGGATTTTTGTTTTCATTTTACCAGGTTTCTTCTAATTACTGTTGATTCTAGATGATGTCTGCCTCTTCAGTATCCTTTCTCACTAGGCCCTCACTAACAACTGAAGTAAAAATCTCAGATGGCGCCTGTCAGCTGCAGTTCAGCATTCAATAGTACATTTGCAAAACTGTTTTCTGTCCATTGAAATAAATCTTTGTATTATGGAGCATTTTGACCACATACCATCTTAAAATCAGATTTCTACCCCTTATTTTTGACTCAGTAGTACTTGGAAGTGGAACTCAGGATCTAAACATTTTGAATGTTGCCTAGTATAGTAAAGGTGCTGTCAGAAAACAGTATTTTGGAAATTAATTTTCTAGAATCTTCTACAGTGTCCTCTTCTCTACTGAGCAGAATACTTAATTGAAAATTGGGGAATCTCCCACAAAACTCATGTTCCTTTTTCTAATGAGCAGGGGGAAAAAAAGGCCTCAAGCCCTCAAGAATGGTTTCTGTATTTGTTAATGGTTGAAAAAAAGCAAAAGAAGAATAATATTTTGTGACATGTGAAAATTATATGAAATTCGAATTTTAATGTCTATAGATGAAGATTTAATGGAACATAGGCACATTCACTTATTTACATACTGTTTATGGCTGATGGTAGAGATGAGTAGTTGTGACAAAGGCTGGACAGCCCTCAAAGCCTAAAATATTTAACCATCTGGCCCCTTACAAAAAAGTTAGCCAAGCCCTGGAGTAGGGCATGGGCTCTGGATCCAGCCTCCCTAGCCTAGGTTTAAATCCTGGCCACCTTTTTTAGCTTTCCCCATCTTTAAGATGAAGATCACAATAGTGGCTACCTTGCAGGGCTGTTAGGAGAATAAATTAGTAAATATCTGTAAAGCATAGAGAAGAGTCCCTGCAATGAATATGAGCTCATTATTATTATGTAATAATTCTAGAGCTTCTCCATCACTCTGAGATCATAACTTCCTGTTTAATATGAGGATGATGAAAGCCTTCTAGAGGGTTACTGTTGGATGACACGTGACCCCTGGGTGTGCGGTTCCCAGCACATCTCCTGTCACACAAATGTAGCCCTGCATAAGGCTTCCTGGTGTTTCTAAACATTTGAAAGACTTTTTATTTATGATTCCATCAACTCATGGGCAAAAGCATCTGCTAGCACAGTCGTTTCTCACCTCTCTCTTGCTCCTAGCCAGGTGTAGAGCATCTAAGAGCAGTGCTGCCCTGCAATAGAGCAGTCAGTCCTGCACTAATGGCTGCATTTCTGGCCCCTCCTGGGCCGTGTTTGTGACTCAGTAAAAGCAGAGTCTCAGGGAAGCTACAGACGTGATGTGAAAGACTCTCCTACTGCTCTCCAACCCCACTCTGGCTGCAAAAGTGAAGTGCAGGGAGAATGAGTGAGGGTTTACTGTATGCCACATCTATTAGAATGGAACTATTTTTTAAGGAATAAGAAATAGTGCCAAATTATATTGATATGATAGGCATTTTCTTACATTGTATATAATGTGCTTTGGTTTCTATTTTTGGGGGGGAAGAATAAGGAGAGGATAAGAACTGTATCCCCTAGGGAAGGAATATTAAAATCTATTTAATTAAATCTCACATTAAAAATAAAATTAAAGGGCTTCCCTGGTGGCGCAGTGGTTGAGAGTCCGCCTGCCGATGCAGGGGACACGGATTCGTGCCCCGGTCCGGGAGGATCCCACATGCCGCGGAGCGGCTGAGCCCGTGAGCCATGGCCGCTGAGCCTGTGCGTCTGGAGCCTGTGCTCCGCAATGGGAGAGGCCACAATAGTGAGAGGCCCGCGTACCGCAAAAAAATAATAATAATAAAAAAAAAATTACATGGAGTGCTTTATTCTCCTTTGTTTGTAATTCAAGCACAAGAGATATTTAAAATTGCTGAATCAATTCCTTTATGAAAAATATGACCTCTATACCTTTCTTCATCCTCTCCTTTCCTTCTTCCCACCTCTTCCTTCTTTTTTCCCATTCCTTGTCCTCTGGAAAGGTGAAGAGAAAATATTTGATAAAAGTCAGTTTTATCATTCATGATAAAAATTCACAGCAAACTTAGTACAGAAAGGAACTTTTTCTACCCGATAAAGGGTGTCTCTTCCATACTCTCAGCAAATACAATACTTAATGATGAAACCTTCATAATAATTACTTTGTAATTTGGAATTAGACTATGGTACCTGCTATTTTAGCTTGTAGTCAACAATATACGGGTAGTCCTAGCCAGTGCAATAAGACAAGAAAAACAAAAAAAGGTGTAAGGTCTGGAAAACATGCAAAAGATTGTTATTCAGAAAATACTGCCCACACAGAATACTCAATGTCTTTTTCTTTCTTTTTTTTTTTTTAAGATGTTGGGGGTAGGAGTTTATTAATTAATTAATTAATTTTTGCTGTGTTGGGTCTTCATTTCTGTGCAAGGGCTTTCTCTAGTTGCAGCGAGCGGGGGCCACTCTTCTTCATGGTGCGCGGGCCTTTCACTATCGCTGGCGTCTCTTGTTGCGGAGCACAGGCTCCAGACCCGCAGGCTCAGTAGTTATGGCTCACGGGCATAGTTGCTCCGTGGCACGTGGGATCCTCCCAGACCAGGGCTTGAACCCGTGTCCCCTGCATTAGCAGGCAGATTCTCAACCACTGTGCCACCAGGGAAGCCCCTGCCTTTTTCTTTTTTGTTTTATTTTTTTAACCTCTTTGGTGAGATGTCCTCCTGCCCTGGCTTAGAATTGCATGGTGAGGGTGGTGTCTGTACTTGAAACAGGACACTTCATTCCTGGGTTTAGCAGTGTCCTTGCCCAGCTTAGTCTGGCAGCTGAGTTGTTGGATTAGGAAGCTTCTGCAGGTTGTGTTCTGTTATCTCTCTGTAAAGCCTGAAAGCATCCCTCTTATTGCATTTGCTAGTTCTCAGTAGAGCTATTTAACTAGAATCTGGAAACATTTTCCCTGAGGCTCCTTTTAGACAGCAGTAAAATGTAGCTCGAGACATACTGAGTAAATGGAAAAGAAAAATCAAATTAGGCCAAGAATTTTTTTAATCTCCTATTCTCACTGAAGCCCTCAAGGAGAACACCATAATTCATATTTGACTCATGTGGGTCAGGCATAAAGCCTCCTCTATAGATTCAATAACCTGTAAATGTTCTGGTTGTGAAATTGCACCTGCCCGCTTTGCTGGATCAAGCACTAAATCATGCAGCAGTGGTTTGTTTTGATTGTTCATTACTTGGGAATGTCAGATTGCCAGAGAGCAGCCCAGTGTTTACTTCCAAATGGGCAAAGCCTTGGGAAAGGAGTTTTAATTACAATCTCATGTAGCAATACTGCACACAACTTGCAGAGGGGCCAACATTTGCACTGTGCATTCATCTTATAGCGGTGCAGAAAAACACCCATCTGACTGGCTCATGTAAAATGGGCAGCAAAGTCAGCAGAACCTTAGAAAAGATGACACAGCAAGTGGAACAGAGCCGAATCTTCCCTCATCCTGCCAAGCATGCAGGGCTCCCTGCCCCTTTTCAAAGCAAGAGAAGCCAATTGGCGTTTGCCCTTCAACTTCCCTAGTTTGATATAGAATTTGTGACCTAACAGATTTAGCCGTTAATAAAACAGAGACCTAGGAGTCAGTGGGCTCTGAGGTACGTGCAGGGTTATCTGAGACCAAGTCCTAATCCTCTAGGAAATCCCCCATCTTCTCACTTGCTGCAATGCAGTTTGTGCCACCAAAGGTGGTATATCACAACTCTGGCATTTCCAGCCAAAGCAGGAGCCATTCAGGGGATGCTCAAGAGGCTGTGTGTGTGTGTGTGTGTGTGTGTGTGTGTGTGTGTATTCAGTATGCCCGCTGGTAATGGAGCTCTGACGTAAAAAAATATTTTAAAAATCCTCCTCTGGGCACAGATACTCAGGAGCCAGGCACTGGACAGGGAGCATCCTTGAAGGGCGCTGTCACCTGGAAGCAGAAGGGCTATTGGATCTTTCTCTTCAGCATTTAAATAATTGTAATGCGATGTCTCTCATGTTGAGAGATTCATCCTTTGCATTTTGGAACTAAGCCTTCCCAGTGTTCGGAGAGTTTCCTGCTGTCTGTTCAGCTCAGCATACCAAGAGGCTGGAGAGGTACCCGGCAGCCCAGATTCATTCTCCATCTTGGAAGTATTTGCTTCGAGAAATCATGAAGTCACTCCTGGCCACGTTGTGGAATTGTTTTGTGCTTTTTAAAAAGCCTTTTAATTTTTCTGTTTGAATGCCAGAAAGGTTGGGTCTGTTTCAGAGAATGCTTCTGATTTCTGAGGCTGGCAAGGGCATAAACTGACATGAGAGTTTCTCAGCAGAACTCCAAATTCAGGCAAGATTTTTCCAAGCACCTACTATGTTCACAACACCCTGCAGGGGTATTCAGGAGAATTTGAAGTTCTGGCTTAACTCTCAAAACTTTGAAGGCAATGGCTGAAAAAGAAAGATGAGCATCTTGTGGCTCCCTTTGGAAATGATTGAGTTTTGCCACAACCATTGGCAAGTTTGGTGTTTTCCATCAAAATTTGGTGTCTTCATGTGCTGTCAAGCATCTCCTGCAGGTCAGATGGAGCTTAGGAAGACAAGGGTAACTGTTCTCTTTGTCTTTGGAAAGTGTTTTGTCTGTCATCTCTCTCTTTTCCACAGCCTGTTGTTTTTATTTATGTAATTCTCATCTGCAGAGTCATTGGTATGGGTAGGCTCCCCTCATCCATCAGCTTGGTTTGGGGTAACTTGCAGATTTGCACGTTTTATGTGGAGGTGATTTTCAAAACTTGTGTCTATGTGTAGTATAAAAACTGATGCTCATGGTAGGGTTTTCTCTCTATACGTTTTCTTTTGCTGTCTGGTGGTTATTTATAACTATTAATATGTGCATTTCAAATATACTGTAGATACAAAGATGCTTTGTTAAGAGCCTAGCAATAGAATAACTTCTTTAAACAATATTTTTTTAATTTGGTATACTTAAAAAAAATGATTTTTTGTGCTTTAGAAAAGCCATTGCATATTAGAAATTTGGAGAGTGGCTTCAGGTAAGTTGGAGAAAACATTTTTTAAAAAGATGAAACCAGGACTTCCCTGGTGGCGCAGTGATTGAGAGTCCGCCTGCCGATGCAGGGGACACAGGTTCGTGCCCCGGTCCGGGAGGATCCCACATGCCGTGGAGCGGCTGGGCCCGTGAGCCATGGCCGCTGGGCCTGCGCTTCCGGGGCCTGTGCTCCGCGACGGGAGAGGCCGCAGCAGTGAGAGGCCCGCGTACCGCAAAAAAAAAAAAAAAAAAAAAAAAAAGATGAAACCAGAAGCATCAAAAGACAACTGCCTGACAAGGTCATTGGATGGGAAATCTGAGGCAGCTTTTCTCTACAGGAGGGGTTGAGGAGAATCATACTACTTAGTGGAAGCCTCTGATTTAAAAGCTGGCAGATATATTTGGGGTGAAGGGAAAGGAGAGATCCCTGCCCATTTGCTGTCCACTCAGAGGCTGCTTCTGTTGACATCCCTCTGCCATTTCTCCTTCCCTGGCTCCTAAGCTAGTTCACCTCCACACAGCTGGAGTGAGACAGAGCACTGTTTACATTCCACAGATCGGTGTGCAGCCAGCAGCTTGTGGAGTGGGGACATTGACTGTATAGTGGAGTTATGTTGTCTTCGTAACTGACCTTGACATTTTCCTTTCCTTTTTTTTAACCCTACAGGAGCCTAGTAATAAACGAGTCAAACCTCTTTCCAGAGTCACATCCCTAGCAAACCTCATCCCACCCGTGAAGGCCACACCGTTAAAGCGCTTCAGCCAAACCCTGCAGGTAAGAAGGGCACAGTGGGCTCATGTTTGCAGAAAACCACGCTGTGTGGGAGGAGCCATCCCTGTCCTACCTAGAACCTCCCCTGGTTTCAGATTGACATGAATCAATGCTTACTTAAACAGAAGAGAGCAAGTGAGGGGACTGAAAGGAAGAAAGAGATGTTTTCAAGCTGTAAACTGGTGTCAGGCAGAGTCCCTCGAGGTGTAACTGGAGGAGTCATCTCTGTTGGGCTCCTCACAATTATATTTCACAGTCCTATGCCCCATCCAGATGCGCTATCATAGGTTTTGTCCTAACATATCTATGGGCCTCCCAAGGGAACCAGCACATGATGTAAGTTGGAGGGCAGGAGAGCCTAGTGATTTAGACCAGGGTCTGCAAACTATAGCATGTGGGAAAAAACTCAGCCCACCCCCTGATTTCTTGTGGCCCTGGAGCTAAGAGTGGTTTTTACTTTTTAAAATGGCTGGGAAAAAAAATAAAAGAGGAATGATATTTCATGACCCATGAAAATTATATGAAATTGAAATTTCGGTGTCTATAACTAAAGTTTTGCTGTCTATAACTAAAGTTTTGCTGGAACACGGGCATGCCTAAATGTTGATATGTTTTCTGTAGCTGCCATTGCACTACAAAGGCAGAGTTGAGTAGTTGTGAAAGGGATCATATCGCCCACAACACCAAAAATATTTACTATTTGGCCCCTTACAGAAAATGTTTGTTGACCCCTGACTGAGAACAAGGGCCCTGGAGTAGAAGTATCTCACTTCTGTCCTTGGCTGTGTCACTCAAAGACTTTGTCACCTTGGGCAGATAACTTCATATCTCTCTAGGTCTTGCTTTTATTCCTCATGGATACATTGGGGGATGATGCTACCAGCTCCTTTATAGAATCCTTGTAAAGATTTACAGGATAGTGCATTTAAAGGACTTAGCATAGTGCCTTGGCCTGTAGTTAGTAATCACTAACTTCCTAACCAGCTAAGGTGTAAATATTAACTACTATAATAATTCTTTGGTTAACAGGTGGTTTGTAAACTCCTGATAAAGTTTATCTTTTAAAGTGAAAATCGAGATTTGTCTTAAGGCCTTGGGCCCAATATGATAATCATAAAAATCCTCTTGTAGACTGAGGCCCACGAAAGTCATGCCATGAAAAGGCTCACCTTGTTCAGCTGAGGAGTAGTCTTGAGTCTGCCAGTTTCTTACATGTCCTGAATACTTTTGCTTAGCGGTATTTTTATCTTGACTTTCTGAGTCATTAAGAAAATTGTGGACCAGGGAATTCCCTGGCAGTGCAGTGGTTAGGACCCAGCACTTTCACTACCAAGGGCATGGGTTCAGTCCCTGGTTGGGGAACTAAGACCCCACAAGCCGTGTGGTGTGGCCAAAAAAAAAAAAAAATTGTGGACCAGCACCCAAGGCTTATGTCCCATGCTATGAAATCTATGATTTGAGAACTGTTTAAAGTCTCCCTCACCCACGCTTGTCCTTGTTACCACACCATTCAGCCAATGTGCTGTGACTTTGCACAGCCCAAGCTCTTCTCCCCACTTTCCTACAGGTGCCGTCCCTCACCAGTGCTAATCCCTCCCTGCCCATTCCTCTGTTAACGCTGCTAATATTTCTCCCCAAAGAACACCTCATCGTCTCATTAGCTATGGGTTTGGCTCTGTGCTGGAATCTCTGGGCCCCTGGTTATCCTCTGATCCCCTTTGTGGGAGAATGGAGGAGAAAAAAAATAAGGTCGTCTTGGGGGGCCAGATGAAGGTCTTCGAAGCTAGTGAAGAAAAGTGTGTTCACCTTCTCTCCCCAGTGACCAGTCCCTAAGCCCTATGGCCAAGTTCATCACAGGCTTCCACTGGAAGATCATCACTGCCCTAGCCCTGCACATCTGGTCTTTTGCTGAGTTCTGCTTTTTGAAAATTCTTTAGCCTGTCTCTTACCATTTCACGCTTTCCTTCCCATCCCAGTGGCTGTGGCTCAAGTTCACCGTAGTTATTTCAACCTCCATGTTGCCAGCCATCTCTTCCCATTGTCTCTCTGAGGAGAGTCCACCGTCTGCCCCAGGAAGGGCCTCACTCATTCCACAAGAGTTAAGTGGGCCCTCGTCATGCACCAGGCTCTAACTCCTGCCCTCACGTTGCTTACATCCTGGGTAGAGTTGCCTTCTGGCAACTTGGTGACCACATCTGGCCCTCGGTTGTGTTTTGTTTGGCTGCACATTGTTTTGAGCTAACGTTTAGAAATCAAAACAGTCCACGTAAGAATCTGGACTTCTGACTTCTTTTGAGGAATTGGAAGGCCTAGCAGTGCTGGGCCTATGTTCCCACATGGCACTTATGAGCTGTGCCTAAGTAGCCAGCCAACTGTCATCTACAAATGTCCCCACTTCTCTCAGTTGTCCTCCCAACACCTGGCCTCTTCACTCACTGCCATCAGCTTGCCTGGCCTGTAGACTCCGTGTTTATGCTCATGGGTCCAGGGAGAGCACTGTCTATGCCTCCTCCCCACAGCCCAGCCCCGACTCAAAGCACAGTGCTTTAAGATCTTCCATTGTCATACCTTCAAAATCTTTCCTTAGGCTTCCCAGGCAACCTTTATTTCTTTTCTCCTGTTTCTGCCCTACGCAGATCCCACACAGGGAACACTGCAGGAAATATTTGATCACCCTACAAATTTGCATTGACCTAGAGAACTGGGACAGAAGGAAATCAAGCCATGTCTGAAATCCAACAGACTGAGGCCAGGGAAAGATGAGAAAGCCAGACGCGAGGCGGGGAAATCTGACAGGTGGAAATTGGTTTCTAAAACCTCAAAAAATTTTTTTGGCAAAATAGTTTTTATTTACTTGTTTAAAATATGATAAATAGCTAATTCCAGGTTCCATTTATTGGACAGAAACAACCCAGTAGAAACAGAATAATTATTCATAGTGGTTATGCACATGAACATAGAGAGAACTTGAACAGTGTCTTTATGCTGTGAGTGTGTCCTTGGCGGGGGGAGTGGTCAGCAAATGGAAATATGTCCCTGAGGTTGTATGCAGAGTTAGACAGCCATGTTTGCAGGATGACCTGCAAAGCACAGAGAATGCCGTCTTGCCCCCACGTATCTCCCTGTAAGTCACCTTGGCACATGCAGTGCAAGTTTTGCAGAATTATTTCCAGTCCTAGCATCCCAATAATTGCCTCATGACTTTATTGCTTCCTTCCCCAGGTAGAGCGGGATAGGTGTTAATGTAGCCTGAGGAGCAGGGAGGATTGTGGGGGGGAGAGGGGTGGAGGCCCCAAAGGCATACTTAGTGGGCCACCTTCACATCCTTTCCCATTTTGCCTGTGGTGGTCTTGATGCCCGTTCTAAGAGGGGAGAAACAGAAAACAAGGAGTACAGGGCTGCCTCAAGCCTCTCTGTAGTCCTTCATTCCTTACCCGTATGTGTGTATTATTTTTTTCTGCTTCCCAAAGCAACTCATTGCTGTCATTGAGCAGCTTGCTCCTCTGTGGCAGTATCCCTTGTCCCTGGCTCCTGACACCTTAGAGACATACACATCCCTGCGATATCCAGTTAGGTCTCTCAGGTTGGGTTCCTTTTATCATAGGAGGAGAGATGAGTTAGGCCCAAACATGATGCTTTAATCAATAATAGAACACTTAGCAGTCCTTCCTCTGGCTTCCTTGGAGGCCACAGGTTAGCCCAGGAGGATATCGAGAGAGCTCGGGGCTGGCAGCCTCTTCCAAAAAGCTTAAGAGCCCAGTCACAAATGTGAGTGGTTCTTGCAGCGACAGTTCAGCAAGACACTGCAGGACTTGTTCTCTGTGGCCTCCCTGCCCCCCATTCCCCCTGTGGACTGGCGGCTCGGGCCTCAGCACAAAGGCAGCATTTGTGGAGGTCAGAGAGGGAGAGCCGACTGCACGGCGCTCCATCTGCTTCTGACCAGGGAGGTTAGCGCTGCTGGTAGACTGGAGCACAGATGTCTAGATCCCTCTGGGCCTATAAATCCCCTCACTGGGCTGCCCAGCTCTGAAAGGGGCTGGTCTGTGCTCACTCCTCATGTGGAGTGACGAAGGCGAGCTGCCTCGGCCGGTCGATCGCTGAGTCCACCTCCCCGTCACGGCTGTGCGGCTGGTGGACTTGTTTAGGCCGAGTCCAGGGCATGCTATGGGATGCTGGGCTCCTTACCCTGTAACTGAGCCCTGCGTTCTCTTTGAACGTGAACTGTATTTCTTTTCCATTATAGAGTGTATGCTCATTACGGAAAAATACGGAAAAGAGGAAGGAGAAAGATTCCACTCCCAAACAACCCCTGTTAATACTTTATAATTTCCTTTCAGTGTTATTCTAGGTCTATCTATGAAACTTACACACTCTGGACCTAATTTGGTGTTACAGTCTTTCCAGCCTTATCTTTGTGTTTTCTGTTTACCTCTGGATTTAAACCTCCCCCCGTGGCCCCAAGGACTGTGGATGATCAGTTTTTCTTGCATCTCTATTGGTCTTGGCCTCACATATTTCCAGGCTATGCAGTTAGGTGTATAAAGGTTCCTCTTCGTCATTGTCACACTCTCTTGGGGGAATTGTACCTTTTATTAAAATTAAATATTTCTATTTATTTCTTTTAATGCTTTCTGTCTTGGATTTTATTTTGTCTTTTCTTATTTTCTTTTTTTTGCATTTTACCTGGTGTATCTTGTTTATCTCTTTTATTTTCATCCTCCCTTTGTCATTTAGCTGGATGAAAGTTTTATTATGGCTTAAGGGAAGTGTTATATCAGTTATTCTTGGAAAATATCTTAATGGACTGAGTACATATTATTCCAACATGATGTGATTTATTTTATATAACCAGTCTCCTATTAATGGATATTTAGATTGTAAATATTTTTATGTTATTATGTAACTCTGTGTTGAATGTTTTTTTTATGACATTTGTCCTATATATATATATTTTATTACAGTAAGGCCAGATTTTAAAACTATTTGTATTGATTATCTGAACATCAAAAATAATATTATCAGGCTATTCTTAGTACACACTCACATAATTCAATCAGTTTATTGGCTGTATTTGTCTTTAAACCACGTCACAGGTATTGTTCTAAAGAATGTATTTATCTTCAATATAATCTTTTTTTTTAAATTTATTTTATTTATTTATTTTTGGCTGCGTTGGGTCTTCGTTGCTGCACACTGGCTTTCTCTAGTTGCGTCAAGTGGGGGCTACTCTTCGTTGCGGTGCGTGGGCTTCTCATTGCAGTGGCTTCTCTTGTTGTGGAGCACGGGCTCTAGGCTCACAGGCTTCAGTAGTTGTGGCACGCAGGCTCAGTAGTTGTGGCGCACGGGCTTAGTTGCTCCACAGCATGTGGGATCCTCCAGACCAGGGCTTGAACTTGTGTCCACTGCATTGGCAGGAGGATTCTTAACCCCTGCACCACCAGGGAAGCCCTTATTAGTTATTTTTTAATTACCCACAGTCCTCTTCATAGTTGCATTTTATGGTTAATCACCTTGAACTTGCTGACTTCCTCAATCAACTCTTCTGACCATAATGAATTTTTAAACTTTGTATTATGGAAACTTCCAAACACACAGCAAAATAGCAGTATACCATGAATGCCCATATGCACACAATCTCTAGGCCTCTCCTGGAACCGTTGAAACTACTTCAAAAGCACTTACCGTTGGGATGAAACATCTCACAGGTAAATCTGATCTTTGGAGGACTTAATGGGTAATCAAGTGGGAAACTCAGGATGGCAGGAGAAACCCCAAACTCAAAACAGGTGTCTTCTGGACCCCTGCCACAGTTCCTTCCGGAGGATTCAGTATTAATTGTTTGCACTCGGCCATCAGCCTCTTGAGCACCATCCCCGCCATTGCCCGGCTCGCCTCCTCAGCGCTTGTCCCTCCTGCCCAACCTGTCCTATTTTTTTAAAGTACCTCCTATTGGGCTTTCTTTTCTGATTATATAACATCATTTTTAAAAATGAAAAATATAGAGAAGCACAGGAAAGGGAATAAAAATTCTTGTAATCCCATCTTCCCATCACCAAAAAACTTCTATTAACATTTTGGTATCTACTCAGGCAAACTTTTCTTTTACTATATACTTGTGTGAGTATTTTTTAAAAACAAAATTGTAATCATACTATTTTTTAACTTGCTTTTGTCTTAACAGTATAAAATAACCTTACAGTATAAAGACATTTTCACGTCATTAAATATTTTTCATGATCTCAATTCTTAATCGGTTCATATAGTATTTTGTCAAAAGGATGTATGTTTATTCAATCACCCTTCTATTGTTGAATACTTAAATTGTTTGGATTTTTCCACCATTATAGATAGTACTGCTTTAAACATCCCGATCACAAATCTTGGATATGTCTTTATTTCTTCTTTCCTTACTTTATGTTGCCAGAAGTGGAATTCTGGTCAAAGAGTGTAAACACCAAGCCATCTGATAGCACTAGTGTTAGGCCTCTACTTTTTTTTTTTTTTAATTGGAGTATAGTTGATTTACAATGTTGTGTTAGTTTCAGGTGTACAGCAGAGTGATTCAGCTATACATATACATATATCCATTCTTTTTCAGATTCTTTTCCCAAATAGGTTATTACAAAATGTTGAGTAGAGTTCCCTGTGCTATACAGTAGGTGCTTGTTGATTATCTATCTTATATATAGTAATGTGTACATATATGTTTATCCCAAACTCCTAATTTATCACCCCCACATGTTTCCCCTTTGGTAACCATAAGTTTGTTTTTGAAGTCTGTGAGTCTGTTTCTGTTTTGTAAATAAGTTCATTTGTATCATTTTTTTAGATTCTACCTATAAGTGATATCATATGATATTTGTCTTTTTCTGTCTGACTTCACTTAGTATGATAATCTCTAGATCCATCCATGTTGCTGCAAACGGCATTATTTCATTCTTTTTACAGCTGAGTAATATTCCATTGTATACATGTACCACACCTTCTTTATCCATTCCTCTGTCGATGGACCTTTAGGTTGCTTCCATGTCTTGGCTATTGTAAATTGTGCTGCAGTGAACATTGTGGTGAATGTACCTTTTCAAATTATGGTTTTCTCCAGGTGTATGCTCAGGAGTGGGATTGCTGGATCATACAGTTGTTCTATTTTTAGTTCCCACCTGCAGTGTAGGAGGGTTCCCTTTTCTCCACCCCTTTCCAGCATTTATTGTTTGTAGACTTTTTCATGATGGCCATTCTGACTGGTATGAGGTGATACTTCATTGTAGTTTCAGTTTGCGTTTCTCTGATAATTAGTGATGTTGAGCATCAGGCCTCTACTTTTGACATGTATCTGTCTTGGACAGAATTGCTTCTTTGTGTTCTCACATCCTAATTCTAGACTCATAGTCACATTTCTCCCTCTCTTTGGGCAAGGGTGCAAGGGTTTGTGTTGGGCCTGGAATGGCTCAGAGATGATGAGGATGAAGGGGAGAGAGGACATTGCAGGTTTGAGGAAGGAGTGTGGAAAGACTGATGCCATCTAGATCTGAGAAGTAAGTAGGAAGAGTACCAGCATATGTGCTTAATTTCCATGGGCTGGCAACCATGATTTTCTTCTCCAAGGACCTCAAATATCACCCCTTGGTCCAAGGTCATATACTTTCTATAGCTGATAAAATCTTTGGTCCTAAGTTATTTGGCAGATGTGGAGAATGAGCCCAAGGGGTAGAGGTGTGTGTGTGTGTGTGTGTGTGTGTGTGTGTGTGTGTGTTGGGGGAAGCAACCAGAAACCATACTTATTACCTGTCTGGAAGGTAAGGATGTAGTTGAGGAGTAACCTGTATTCTGTGTTAAAAGGAACTCCTGATTTTCTGCTGTTCTTTACCATTCCTGCAATAATAATTAGACTGTTGTAATAGTTGACTATTGCAATTTAAAGGTTGTCATTTTAAATTTAGTACTAACATCTTCCATTAGTTCAGTATTTATAGCAAGCCAAGCTCTGTGCAAGGTCCTTTATGTTCATGGCCTCATTCAAAACTCTGCAGGGTAGAACTCATCACCACTTTATAGGGAGAAAAACCTATTGTGTGCTTTGCTGCACAATAGCCAGGACATGGAAGCAACCTAAATGTCCATCGACAGATGAATGGATAAAGAAGATGTGACACATATATACAATGGAGTATTACTTAGCCATAAAAAGAAACGAAATTGAATTACTTGTAGTGAGGTGGGTGGACCTAGAGTCTGTTATACAGAGTGAAGTATGTCAATCCATTTAATAGTAAGCTATCTGCTACAAAATAGCAATGGTAAATGTAGAGAATTTCCCTGGCTTGAACTCTTTATTGGAGCGTGTTATCTTTGGCCGTAGAGACCTTCTGTTTTGGGAAAAGGACAAGGGAGTACCCCACGGAACAGGCAGCCTTAACAAACCAAATCTTCCATCATGCCTAACGTGCTGGGTTTACATTTCCTCTGACACGTGTAAAGGGGCCCCCTTTTCCCACCTACAGCATCTTTTCCATATAGCCAGTTCAGTCATAAACATGAGCACCCATTTCCTAAATCTGCAGTATCTGTGCCTGCTATGGGGCCATTGTTATTTTAGCTGCCAGTAACTATGAGCTTTGGGCTTTTGACTCATTTTCTGGGCCAGATTCCCTCATGGAAACTCTTGCTTGTCCTGGAACATTTTTCAGTCCAGGCCCAGAATCCCCATAACTAGGGGGTCCTATGTACATGATTCTGTTTTGAATCCAGTCCCTTCCAAGCTGGGTCCCTTACTTTGAAGTGAGCCTCTCCTGGTCACCGTGGACCAGTGTTTCTCACCCCAAGGGACATTCAACAGCATCTGTAGATGTGTTGGTTGTCACAGCTTGAGGTGGGGGGGGGCACTACTGTCATCTAGTGGTTAGAGGTAAGGATAATATTAAACATCCTGCAATGCACAGGACAGCCGTTCACAACAAAGAATATTCTGGTCCAAAACATTAGTGGTGGCAAGGCTGAGATTCCCTATCACAGACTGAGAAGTAGCCTGAGACTCATCTATTTGGGCACATGCATTCCAACACACTTTAAATTTTACCCTAGAGGAAGCAGGGTAGGATATTGGTTAAAAATTGCAAGTGGGGGCTTCCCTGGTGGCATAGTGGTTAAGAATCCACCTGCCAATGCAGGGGACACGGGTTCGAGCCCTGGTCCGGGAAGATCCCACGTACCGCAGAGCAACTAAGCCCATGCACCACAACTACTGAGCCTGCGCTCTAGAGCCCACGAGCCACAACTACCGAGCCCAAGAGCCACAGCTACCGAGCCCTCGTGCCACAACTACTGAAGTCCGTGCGCGTAGAGCCCGTGCTCAGCAACAAGAGAAGCCACCGCAATGAGAAGCCCGCGCACCGCAATGAAGAGTAGCCCCTGCTCGCCGCAACTAGAGAAAGCCCGCGCGCAGCAACGAAGACCCAACACAGCCAAAAATAAAATAAATTAATTTTTTAAAAAAAGCATTTAAAAAAAAATTGCAAGGGGTGGGGGAGAGTTGCACTCAAATAGACCAGATGTGGATTGTCATCCTGAGTTCACCACTGACCTGGGTTATTAAATTCTGGAGCACCGTTTATTAGCTGCATGACCTTCAGCAAAGAATCACCCTCTCAGAGCCTCAAGTTTCCTCATCTATAAAAAAAAGGGTAGGAATCCTCACCTCTTGGGCATAGCAGGGCTCTAAAGCCCCACTCACAGAGCCCAGCACATACAAGCAACGACATTCATTCATTAAGCAAAATTGTTGAGGTCCTACCATGTGCCAGCGTTGGTGAATCCATCAGTGAACAGAACAAATAGATATCCTTGTCTTCAAGGAGCTTACCTTCTATTGGGAGGAAACAGACATGTCAGAAACAAACCGGTAAATGATATCACACAGCACATGGTGAAAGAGAGCCAGAGCAGGGGGATGGGCAGTGGCAGGGGCACTGGAAGGGACGTGGCTGTTCTCCTCTCTCTCAAGGCATTCCTCTTCTTTGGGTTTTTCCTCCTAGCAGTAGTCACTTTTTCTCCGCCAGCTCCAATCCTCTCATCTAATTGTGGCCAGCTGTACTGATGACTGGTAGGGGTGCAGGTATGGTGTGTGGTCAGCACTGTCATGAACACCCCCCCATGGCTTGGGCCTGGTTGGCTGTGAGCTGTCTCCAGGGCCAGCCAGCTGCTAACCATACCTCTGTCCAGCATTCTTTATTTCTTTGGGATTCTTCTTTTCAGCATCCTTCCCCTTTCTAAGTGGAGTTTTAAAAAGACAAAATGTTTGTTTTAATCCATCCAAATTAAAGGTGTAAATCTGAAGTTTGATTGGTCAAAGAGCCACTCAGTCATTATTCCTAAAACTGAGCAAATGCATTCCCTCTTCTTAACTAGACTTAAACTCCAAGAAGGCTGAGTCCCATCTGACTGAAACCTCCCTGCAATGCATGATTTGCATGTAAACAGCAGGTACAGTCCCCGTAGTAGAAAGAGCTCAGGTCTTGGAGTCAAACACATCTGGTTTTGAATCCTAGCTGGGGAGATACCTTAGCCTCCCTAGCCTCAGTTTAATCATCAGCCAGATGGGAATAAACTCTCACCTTTCAGGGGGGTTGTGAGGATCGGAGAGAACTCATCGGAAGTACTAAGCATGGGCAAGTATGTACGGCCCCTCTGTGATATACGTGGTGAACTTCATCCCTGTCCCTTCCCCCTTAGTACCCAAGCCCAGCAATCACTAAGGAAAGACAAAACCAGGAATTCTTAGAGATGGAGCTCCCCTAGTATAGCTCACCTCTCTCTTTTTTTCCCCCCAAACTGCAACAGAAAAAAAGTCTCCAACTCTGGGAAATTTTTCAATAAAAACATAAAAATATGTTCAATCTTATGTTCGAAACATGAAACTGAAATTAAGATGTATTTGTTCTTCCTATCAGATTGATAATAATATCCTATTTATGAGTGTGAAGGGAAAGGTACTATCATATACCTTTCTGGAGACTATGAAGTTGAACAGACTATTTGAAGGTCAATTTGCCAGTACTTATCAAATGTTAAGAAGTTGATACTTCTTAGACCAAGGAATTCTACTTAAGGAATCTGCCTTACGGAAATACCAGCATAAATACATAAAGGATATTCACTAAGGCACTTTTTATAATAGCCAGGCACTGGAAACGTTTTTAATGTCCATCAGTTGGAGGTTGATTAAATCCATGTGGTCCATCCAGACTATGGGACACTAACTCTGTAGCCATTAAAAAGAATGGGTGGAGGCTCAAGAGGGAGGGGATGTGGGGATATACATATACATATAGCTGATTCACTTTGTTGTACAGTAGAAACTAACACAACATTGTAAAGCAATTATCCTCCAATAAAGATATTTAAAAAAAAAGAATGGGTGACTTAAGAGGTATAAACTACTATATATAAAATAAATAAGCTACAAGGATATATTGTATAGCACAGGGATTATAACCAATATTTTATAATAACTATAAATGGAGTATAATCTATAAAATGTTTGACTCACTATGTTGTACACCTGAAACTAATATAATGTTGTAAACCAACTGTACCTCAGTTAAAAAAAAAGAATGAGTGACTTTGGACAATGGAAATGTTTTCAAGCTAGAGGTAGTGATTGCACAACACAGTGAATGTACTAAAGGCCGCTGAATTGTTCACTTTCAAAGTGGTTAATTTCATGTTATGTGAATTTCACCTCCATAAATTATTTTTTTTTTTAAGAGTGGGTCTTATATTCTAACATGGAGAGACATGTTGAATGAAAAGAGAAGACATTCTGTTTTCTGTGAATATTAGCAAATGCATGGAAAAGGTGTGGAAAGACCTCGAACAAACTTATAGCAGTTACTTCTAGGAAGTGTACTTGGGAAAATGAGGGGATTTGTACTTAATTTTATATATTTTTGTATGAAAATTTAAAGTTAGCCTAAATTACTTTCAAACTGGTGGTGGGGACGGGGGACACTTGAAGTTGGTCAGGGGCTGACACTGCAACAAAGAAGGCGGTTGATTCTCTCAAGTGAAAGTGGAAAATGTCTTTGATTTTGAATCTTCTTTTTTGTGTTTTCCTCTCTTTCTGCTCTTTAATTCCTGCCCCAGCTGGCATCAGAACCGCAAACTGAGATGAGTGAGTTACTTGGTGACTCACTTTGCTTGTTTTGACCTTTCCGTGCCTGTGGCTAATTGATTTTGAGTGCGGGGGGGATCTGCAAGCATTAGGCTGGTCACTGTTTATAAAGGCCTGTTTTCAAGAGATCACAGGGATTTGTGAGATACCATTAGCAAAATGCATTTGGAGCAAGTACTTTCTTGACCCTCACAGGGCTGGTCCAGTGATCATGAGCTCATTAATGAGCCCAGGAGCTCACAGGTGCCTAGGCCAGCCTGAGGAACTGTGTTACTGCTTGCAAACAGAGCTCGCTTCCTGCTTCCAGAAGGTTGTGGTGATACCCTGAAGCCCCTTGGCAATTTCTTTTTTTTTCATTTATTCATTTTTCTAGAATTATACAAATTTGTAAACTAGGGTGAAAATTACCTATAACGTCATCAGGCAAAAACAATAGATTTGGTGGCATTCCCTTTGTATCTTTGCTCATGTGCATTTTTTCATAATTATAAAGTGTTCATACACAGATTTTAATCCTAATTTTATTTTAACTTACAAAGAAGGAATTTTTAGCTGTTAAAAGTATCTCAGAATTATCTTAATTGCCTAGATAACATTCTATCAAGCAGATGAATTATAACTTGTTTAACAACGCCCTTATGTTGAATAGTTCTTTTAAAATTTTCTTTACTTTCTTAAATTTTATGGTTGAATCTCAAAATATTTGGAAGCTACCTTATAACGTCTCAGAGATGACGGCTCATATGTCACATGCAAAGTCAGTTCCTGCCCTCAGGAAGTTTATAATTCAGAGCAGGTGACCAATAAGTATAATAAAATCTGATCATCATTATATCAGAGAGATGTCCAGATTGTTCTGGGAAAGGATGGGAGAACACTGGTAAAGGCTTCCTAGAGGAGGTATTTGAGTTATATCCCAAGGACAGTTAGGAGTTAGCCAGCAAGGCAACGAAAGAAAAGCATTCCAGGAAGAGAAGACTGCTTGAAGGAAGCACAGCAAATGGCAAAGCATGGTACATTTAAGGAATGGCAGATAGCCTAGTAGGGCTGGAGAATAGGGGGCTCATGGGTGAGTGGCAGGAGGTGATTCTAGATAGATAGACCGTGGTCAGATTACAAGAGGACTTCTGTGCCAAAATAAGGAGTTGGAACTTCACATTGAAGGCCATAGACATGTCGCCACAGCCATGGCAGGGAACACTTGCTAAATAAGAATGTGGCTTTTCAGCACAGCAACACCTCATTGCTTTGGCAAAGTTTCCAGTAAGTGTGTTGAAATCATCTAGGATGAAGGCTGAATATGATGCATTCAGCTTTCTTCTTGATCATTTGTATTTGTCAAGAGAAAGCACTGTGGTAGCATGTTTCAGCCACAGGGGAGGACTTTGGATGATTAGACCACCCCAAAGTCTACCAGGACCTCTTTGTAAAATAAGAACATAACTTGGAACAGGCACCATTTGCTGCCAAGATGGTAACTGACAGAGAGAACCACAACTGAGGCGAATGTAAACAGAAAGAGGAATGTATCAGTATTAGCCCTTAGTCTTAGTGGCTCTTCCTGGCTTCAAGCACACTGAGATCCAGGGGCTGAGTGTGGGTAGAGCTTGCTGCTTCCCTCCTTCCCTCCCTCAGACTCTCTCTCCATCCCTTATTCTGTGTGTCCCTTTATTCTCTCCTATAGTAGACACACTCTTCTCTGTGAACAGAGAGAGCTGCCTCAAGAAACTCCTGCTTATGTTATTTCGTGAGCTTACAATCCCAAAGGAAAAATCTTCTGCTCTTTCTCCCATGAAGCACACAGCAAATTTCAGGGAATCGCATGTCCCCCTCTGAACCAGGGTGGTAGAGTACTCTGATTGGTCAGGTCTGGGGGAGCCCGCCCAAACTATGTGAGAGGGGATACCCAAGGAGAGTAGGCAGTGTCCCCAGAAGGAGGAGGAGAGTAGGAGTACTGGCCAGATGTTCTTTTTGCTTTTTTTTTTTTGAAGGACATCCACTACTGTTAACCTTTGTTGTTCTCAAGAGCGGAGGTGTCCACGGGAGAAAAGTAGAGCTCATGACTTGTCTGAGAGCCACCTTTGCGCATGCATTTGACCTGAAATGTTTTTGTGCTGTGGTACACTTGGTTACCCGGTCTCGCAGAACGGATACTCCCTTCAAGTCTCTGAAAGCGGCCCCTTGCCCGATTTTCCTTAGCACGTAGCCACAAGACAATGCCCTACTTCCCACAGGCCTTGTGACATTGTCCTCTCTTTCTTGCAAATGTCTGATTTATGCTCTGTCAGTAACAGGAAGCCACTCAAACGATCCACCCAGTCCTGCTGCTGCCCCCGTGACGGTTTGTTTTTCTCATTGTTTAGCGCTCCATCAGCTTCCGCAGCGAGAGCCGCCCTGACCTCCTCGCCCCCAGACCCTGGTCCAGAAATGCCGCCCCCTCGAGCACGAAGCGGAGAGACAGCAAGCTGTGGAGTGAGACCTTCGACGTGTGCGTCAATCAGATGCTCACGTCCAAGGAAATCAAACGTCAGGAGGTAGGCTGGGACCCCTGGAGTTGCCCTTGTGTCTAGAACAAGGCACACTGAAGGCAAGAGCCAAGCTGGGGTCTACACCACGGTCTCCAAGTCAGTTCTTCACTGCATTGATAGAAGGACGACAAATGGGCATGTCAGACCTTGTAAGGAGCTGAGAAACCAGCATCCAGCTGGATGGGTGTGGCCCTGACTTTTAAAAGAAACTGATGTGGGGAAAAAAAAAAAAAAAGACACTGATGTGAAAATCTGAATTTACAAAGAAGATGAATCAGGAAGTGTCTGTTTAAGACCATAGAGTTCACAGAAATAATCATTTTACTTATATTTTAATAGCACCTTCTAGAATATTTTAAAATACTCAGTTTATGAAACTTTGATCCAGTTTTGGGGAAAACTTTAATATGGAATGCAGTTAATTTCATTCCCTGTAAATTTTCTGTATCAGTAGCCTAGATGGCTATGATAATACTACTTTACAGAGAACTTGTCATGTGCCAGGCTGTGCTAAACACTTCAAAGGTGCATCATCTAATGAAATCCTTGGAATATCTATTTTAGCAGAGAACCTGACGCTGGCAAAAGGAGTACTTAAAAACTTTCTAGGTTTTTGACTTCCGCAATTCTTTTCTAGGACTTTATCAACCAGGCACACTTGTACACAGATGAAAAGATGCACGTGTAAGGTTATTCATCACAGTGATGTTTACAATAGTGCCAGAAAGAACCTGAACATCTATTACCAGGTCCTGGTTCCATAGTGAATGTGCATACATTCTGTAACTATAGAAACACGAGAAGTGATGATATGTATGTATGGCTAGGTGAATAAAGCAAGGCACAAAATAGGGTGGTATAGTGTGCTACCATTTACGTAAAAAAAGTAAAAATGGGTGTGTGTGTGTGTGTGTGTGTGCGCGCACACGCGGGCTCGCATATTTGCTTATAGACGCATAAAATATTTCTGAAAGGACATGTAAGGAGCTGGTAACATTGTTGCTTCCTGAGAGGTGAACTGGGTGGTGAGAAGGAGGAGGTGAGAGGGAAGTTTTCACCATGTGCCCATTCCTAAACTGTAAATTTTGAACCATGTCAATGTTTGTCTATTAAAAAATGAATAAATAATTTAAAAATAATATGTACACTGAAAAAATCATTTGCAGAAATATGGCAAAATCTTAACAGTGGTTAACAAATGGTATTGTGGATAATTTTAAATTGTCCTCTTTATACTTTTCTGTGTAATAGTGTGCATATATAACTTGTACAGTGGGAAGGAAGGAAGGGGGGGGATTGATTCTGCAGATGAAGAGATTACTAAGGTACAGTGAACACGAGGTCACCCACCTAGAAAGTTACAGAGCTGGAGCAGTGAACCAAATCCCATGGTCTTCACAGTCACACTGTGCTGCCCACCCCCCTCCACAGACACCTGACTGTGGTGTATCCCAGTGTGGGGTTTTGTGGTTTTCCTCTCTTGGGGGCCACATTGCGCTCTGGTAAAACAGACATACAAGGAAATCTGAGGAAGGTCCAAGTAAAAATATTTAATTGTACTGCAGCCACCCATGTCCTCGTTTTGATAATGCTCTGTAGTTATGTAAGTTGCCACCATTGGAGGAAGCTGAGTAATGGCTATACAGGACCTCTCTGTATTATTTTTGTAACTTCTCATGTGAGTCTAATTATTTCAAAATAAAAGGTTAAACAAAGTAGAGTACCAGGAGGGCATGACATGGAAGCTTTACTGGGGGCCTTGAGAGGGGTCACCATGCACTGGCCTCCAGTGCAGTGTTCTGCCTCTGCCCGCTGGGCCAGGGAGCACATTCATTGTCCTGCTGTCCATCAACCCCAGGGATGGAGGTGTTCTCCAAGCCTGCTCACCTCTTCCCTCTGGTCTGAAAGAAACGTAGTAGTCACCACAGGCATGTAGTTCTTTAATAACATAAAGTTTGCCAACAGTTGAGACTGTCAGATGAGAGAGAAAGAGTGTTCTGCACATCATCGCTCTTAAATTATGATGGCTTAACAGAAGCAAATCATTGCGTCCATTTACACACTCTTGCACACAGCCAGCTCCTGTAACTTTATTTATTGTGCAGTGCGGGGCCAAGAAGTAAGTTAGAATGAATTAACTTCACCAGACATCTAGAGTGATAAAATATCGGATTCTTCCTGCAACACAGCCTTAAGACAAGTGGCTGATGGGAATAAAGCTATCTGTTGAGATTTTACCTTCTGTTGAATAGAAGGAAGACAAATTGTGATGGCCCAATTAATAGTAATTCCATGTCCATCACTGAGAACAGACCCCGAATCATTTATTATGATTGTCACTCACAAAAGACACATGGAGTCCATGGCTCAGACTCTAATTATTTTACCTAAAATAGTTCCATCTTGTTCAGCTGCATCACAATTGTGTAAATGAAATATGACTTGTTGGATTAGAAACCCATGTGGAAACTCTTTCTCCCACAAACAAATAGGCACATTACACAGAAGTTTTGCAAAATCTTTTCTTTGTAGATTTTAGCCACTCGATGCAATTGCTTCGGGTCAATTTAACTTTTTAAGAATCCTTTAAAAATCCTTAAGAGGGCTTCCCTGGTGGCGCAGTGGTTGAGAGTCCACCTGCTGATGCAGGGGACACGGATTCGTGCCCCGGTCCGGGAAGATCCCACATGCCGCGGAGCGGCTGGGCCCGTGAGCCATGGCCGCTGAGCCTGCGCGTCCGGAGCCTGTGCTCCGCAACGGGAGAGGCCACAACAGTGAGAGGCCCATGTACTGCAAAAAAAAAAAAAAATCCTTAAGAAATAAGTAGATATGGGGCTTTGAGCATCAGTTGAATTTGGTCTCAAAAATGAAAGGAAAGTTCAGTAAATGTGTTTTACCTTTCCTTGCAGGCCATCTTTGAGCTTTCTCAAGGAGAAGAAGATTTAATAGAGGACTTGAAATTGGCAAAAAAGGTACATTCGAATCCAGTGGTCCTTTGAGTCACCTCCTGCTTTTTTCCTCTGAGTAATTTTACAGTTCTAAGATTGTGTTTTATTAGTACTCATTCTATGACTAAGACAGGTCATCAAAAATTGAGAAGAACCTACAAACCAAGTAGTGGGGAAAATGTCTCAAAGCAGGAAGGCTCTAGATCTGGCACTATTAGGGGTTCTCCTCTGCATGTCTCTAATGCACCTAAAAGAATACTTCAGTTTAATCAGAAAATGTTCATCGGGCCTGGCTTCACATGCATTTCATTGTCCTAGAAGTCTCACATGCAGGTCCCCTTCATCCCTGGGAGAGAGTGTGTAGACATCTGAAACTGGAACCATGTCTTAGAAAGTCATTTGAATCCCGTAAGTGGGTAAAGTGGTTCATTGAGGCAACTGCACACTATCATGTAAGTTAGAGTCTTTTATATGGAAACTTGTTTTTAATCACTTTGTGTGTGGGAAGGGAGAGGAACTTCATGCCTTGTAGTCTGTGTAGTCTTGACAACAGCCTTCCTTGAAAACCTTTCCATTCCACTGACCCCCATGGAGGGTAAAATCCAGAATCCTTCATCTGATACTCACAGCCTCCTTGAAAAATCAGAGGGTTGTAAAGATACTTCCCTTCTTTTAAGTGTCCTTAGTTCAACTTTATGCTAATGTCCTTAGTCCAACTTTATCCCATCTGTAGCATTCCTGAGAAATGGTTATCCAAGCTTTTCTTGGAAGCAGCCAAGAAACTGAGTTTTGGGCAGGGCTGAGGAGGAGGAAGGTGGGGAGGACAAAGAAGGCATTTAGGGGCTTCCCTGGTGGCGCAGTGGTTAAGAATCCGCCTGCCGGGGCTTCCCTGGTGGCGCAGTGGTTGAGAGTCCGCCTGCCGATGCAGGGGACACGGGTTCGTACCCCGGTCCGGGAAGATCCCACATGCCGCGGAGCGGCTGGGCCCATGAGCCATGGCCGCTGGGTCTGCGCGTCCGGAGCCTGTGCTCTGCAACGGGAGAGGCCACAACAGTGAGAGGCCCGCGTACCGCAAAAAAAAAAAAAAAAAAAAGAATCCACCTGCCAATGCAGGGGGACACGGGTTCGAGCCCTGGTCGGGGAAGATCCCACATGCTGCGGAGCAACTAAGCCCGTGCACCACAACTATTGAGCCTGTGCTCCTGGAGCCCGTGCTCTGCAACAAGAGAAGCCACCACGATGAGATGCCGGTTCACCTCAACGAAGAATAGCCTCTGCTCGCCACAACTAAAGAAAGCCCATGCGCAGCAATGAAGACCCAACGAAGCCAAAAATAAATAAATATAATTAATTTAAAAAAAAAAAAGAAAAAGAAAGCATTTAACTCTGGGAGACATCTTTCTGGTCATAAGTCCAACTCCTCCTTCCTGCATCAAGATTTCCCTTTTTCACTTCTGTCCTTTGCTTTGCTGGTCCTACCTTCCTGGAAACCCTTCCCTTTCCTTTCAACCATCCATATCCACCTATCTTCCAGAAGCAAACTCAAGTCTCAGTACTTTCTTCAACAGTATTTACCGCCTCCTTCTCTATGCCAAGCAGCTCATCTTTAAATTCTCCCTTAGCCATTCTACCTCTAATTCTCCAATCCTCTAGAGCAGTTACGATTTGATGAATATTTGCTGCAATGTGATAATTGTCCTGTTTTTAATCTTGAACTATTTTTTAAACATATATTTAATTTTCCATGCCTTTTTTTTTTTAAATCTTCCCAATTAGCTTTATAAAACTCCTTCAAGGCAGGGACTGTGCGGTCTGAGTGTTTGTATTCTATTGCAGTGCCCTGGGTATATTTATGTGTTCATGTGGTTTAATTGTCATTAATAAGAGGTAATAAGATTGGCAGAGATTTTGCCCTCTTTGCTTCAAATCCATAGTGAAGGATACCAAGCACCTTTTTTTTCCCCTTCCTTTACTTAGTTTAAATATGGACTAATTGAAAAATAACCTACTAGTAACTAATTTTGTATAAAGTGGGAGTTTTTCAAGCTGCTAGACCTTCAATAAAGTTAATTTTTAAAACATTATACAAATCAAATCTGTGCTATACTTAGGATTTGTGCCCTTTCCGAGATGTAAGATATACTAGAATTTTAAAAAAAGAAGCTTTAAAAAAATCTGCTTTGGTTTATCAACAACCACAAAAGGCTCAAGGCAATGCTGGATTCTCATCTGCTCCAACCACACCCATCTGCTGTTTGTGCAGCATTATGGCAGAAGTCGTGGGGAGAGCCAAATATTTTGTTATTGCGTAGGGCCTCTCAGAAGGCATTTACATTAACAACTTACTTCCTCTGATTTTAAATGTTTGCCTCCATCTCTTGCCCTTCTTGTGCAGGCCTATCATGACCCCATGCTGAAACTCTCCATAATGACAGAACAAGAGTTGAATCAAATTTTCGGAACACTGGACTCCCTGATTCCTCTACACGAAGGTATAATTTTGTTCCCAGAATGAGTCTTGACTTGTAGCCTTGAGTTGTCTTTTAACCAGTCATGGTTATGTAATAATGTGAGTAACCCAAAATCTCCCAGCCCTGTTCATATAAGCATTCAAAATAAGCATTCTGTTTGTTTTTTTACCAGACCTCCTTAGTCAGCTTCGAGATGTACGGAAGCCCGATGGCTCAACTGAGCACGTTGGCCCCATCCTCGTGGGCTGGGTAAGAAAAGTTCTCTGGTCTTGATTGAAGATAAATTTCAATAATGTAGATGGAGTTTCATTTTAGCGAGACTCGTTTTATTGGCAAACACTGGTTTCACATCAGAAAAAATTAAAATAGCAAATTTCTAGTAAAATTTGTCATTACATTTAGCCTTTATCTCCTCAAAGCATGGAAACAATTTTTTTATTATTATAAATGTACTGCATTTAAAGATAACATGGCCTTTATACAATAAAAGAAGTAAAGGCACACGTGAAATTGTTACTAGTTTCATATTAAAGAAAGTAAAACTAGTTAATATTCACATCAGGCCAATTATGAATATAATTATTACATCTTTTATTCTAGTAAAAATTTATGTACAGCTTCCTGTCCATCACTAAGAAAGCTTTTATTCATGCTACAAAAAAAACCTCTTATGGTCAAATGTCATTTCATAAATGTTGTTAGTGTTTAGCATATATCTGATCCTAAGTAACTTCTTAGGAGAGCTGGTTATTACGCTGATCTTTATCCCAATATAACCCATACCCTTTCCTAATTGAAGAAATCACCTGTGACTTTAGGTTACGGGTTCTAATTTATGGTTCTGGGGCTGAACTGGTGGTGTATTGAGTGCATAATGTAGTTGTTCAGTTGTAATTTATTTTAGACAAGGCATGCACTCTCTATTTTGCCACAGTCCCCACCACTCCCTGTTATGCATTTCTGTTTCCTTCTGTGAGTCCTCGAGTGTTCCACCCCTGCTCCAGGTTAGTTCAGGAGTCAATTTTAGCACTGAGGCTAAAATATCCCAAGGGTATCTGAAAGGCAAGTAATGTTGTAAGATGAATAATTTAGAAAACATGCCTTAATATTTCAGGAGAGATCATTCATCTTACATTTTTGACTTTGATTTTATTATGAGCCATGTTAGATGTCTTAACTTCATTAGCCCACAGATAAATTTCTCTAAAGAGAGTTAGCTAGCTGGAGACAGAGGAAGTGTAATGAGAAGAGAGAGTCTGGCTCAATCTTTCTTAAACTTCCTCAGTCTGTGGATTGCTTTGGTGGGAGTGAGGGCACAACTCCAGAATAGCATGATGACCCCTCTGTTTTTGACAAGATGGCAATGTAGAACTACAAGGTTTCCTCAGACGTCATATACGAATTGTCAGTTCATGCCAGAAGCAAAAATGAACGCATTTGCCTTGTTACTAATTTTTTTTCTGAAATAAATGCACTTCATTAGGAAATTTGTTTGATATGGGGTTAGATTTTACAGTCATTTTCTGTACATACCCCAAAGAAGTTTGACCATGCCGGTCCATTGCTATCTGGACACTTCCCACATCAAATGGGAACTTGCAGCTTGAAGAGTAGCCTAAAATTAAACAACTGGCCCACTGTTACCAGACCTCATGAGAAACGGTCCTTATTCATCAGGACCGATGAGCAGTTAAATGTTTTCCCTCTTTTAACTGCAGATGTGTCCATGTGAGTGGGAATTGTAAACCAAGGGGTACATCTGTTTGAGTTCTGGTCTTTTTAACAGAACAAAATAAACATCTTAGTGGACTTTGAATGAGAAAAGTCAGAGCCCATTCAACCCATGAAAATTTGATTTTTTCCCCCCAAAGGAAAAAAGTGAAAAAAAAAAAAAAACCCTTTTAAACAAGTGAGTTTCTCAAGTGAGATAGCCCTGGCCAGTCCTTTTGACCTTAGAATGAATCAATTATTTTGAAGACCTTAAACAGAGTGGTGGGTTTTTTTCAGGGAACCACCCTCATTACTGAGGATCAGTAACCATAGGTTGGCCTGTTCTCATAAGCCTCCCCTTCTCATAAAGAAACAACGTCCCAAGTGACATCTTCATGCTAATGTTTTTTTCAGTAATGAGGTAATTTATCAAGTCTCCAAGGCAGCAAGTTCTCATGTTAATTTGGGTTCTCATTAAATTTTCATTCCAAAGAGAGAGGCGGGGTACACGGAAGCAAAAAAATACATTTGCTCTATCACTTTTCATGTTAGGAAGATAGAAAGAATTTCTTAAAAAAAAAAGGCTGAGAGTTTCCCTTAGAAATTCTTGATAGTCTCCTTAAAGAGATGGTGAACAGTTCAGAGCTTTAGAGGGTGGTGGGGAGGCCAAACACATTTCAGACTGGTTTTGTCTCCAGCTGAGCAAGTAGTTTTGTTTCTCTCAACCACAGTTTCTTCAATGAAAATATTCTAGGGTTAAATTATAATAATATTAATAATAACTATTACTTACTGATTCTTAACCAGGAGCCAAGCTCTTGTTACACTTTCTATCTGCCATATCGCAGTATCTCACTAAAAGAGGACATTAGTATGTGCATTTTGTAAGTGGGGAAACTGAGGCTTCTGAAGGGTCACCTGACTATTAACTGTCTGAATTAGGCTTTGAACATGATACTCCCTGGTTCCAGAGTCTGTCGTCTTAACTACTGAGTTATCACAGCGTATTTTGGAACCAAGATGTGTATATTCTTCATTCCCTATCTAGTTAAAGGTCACCTGTGGCTTTTTCTAGCCAGTGGGCTGAACCAGATAGCTTTTCAGGTTATGCTCAGGAAATGAGCACCCTGTGAGCAGTGAACACAGGACCAGAGCCAGATTTGGTTGCCATGGCAGCAGAGGTGGCAGGATCAGAGAAGGTAATGGCCCATTGGACAGCAAGCGGACCGTGTGGTTGGGGTTCCTTGCTAGTTTACATCTGATGGTTACTACTGATTTGTTTCTCCATAATGAAAACATTGGGCATTTCCAGGTCTTTTTAAAAAGCCAGGAAGTGGAAATGAAAATAAGAGGGCCTGCGTCTCTTTTTAATTAATTCTGAAGATCTAAATTACAAGCCACAGCGCCACATCTGGAGAGTGTGTGTGTGTGTGTGTGTGTGTGTGTGTGTGTAAGTACCAATCATCATTACTTTCAAATACAACATTGAGGAAAGAATTTCTGTAGCTCTTTATAACACAAATAGACGGGTTTTTTTAAATAACATGTAAGGAACGTAGACATTTCCAAGGAATGTTAAATTTGACAGTGAACTTTTAAACATTACACATCCAGGTGTGTGTGTGTGTGTGTGTGTGTGTGTGTGTGTGTGTGTGTGTGTGTGTGTGTGTGTGTGTGTGTGTGTGTGTGTGTGTGTGTGTGTGTGTGTGTGTGTGTGTGTGCCTGTGTGTGTAAGCACCAATTACCATTACTTTCAAATATAACATTGAGAAAAGAACTTCTGTAATTCTTTTTAACACAAATAGAGGTTTTTAATAACATGTAAAGAAGGTAGGCATTTCCAAAGAATGTTAAACTCAACAGTGAACTTTTTTTTTTTTTTTTTTTTTTGCGGTACGCGGGCCTCTCACTGTTGTGGCCTCTCCCGTTGCAGAGCACAGGCCCCGGACACGCAGGCTCAACAGCCATGGCCCATGGGCCCAGCCGCTCCGCGGCATGTGGGATCTTCCCGGACCGGGGCACGAACCCATGTCCCCTGCATCGGCAGGTGGACTCCCAACCACTGCACCACCAGGGAAGCCCAACAGTGAACTTTTAAAACATTGCTTTCATGGTATCTTGTTTGGTTTCAGTCACTGAAAATAATTTCAAATAAAGGTATAAAAGAAGTAGCAGAATAGTTAAACTTTGACCCATTGTTCAGATGCTGCCACAACTTATTTTTAAGTTGTGTTCACAAACCATCAAATATTACCTAATCTGGTAATCCATTAAACATTCTTTCATTTGTTCATTCAGAATACAGACTTTGAATGTTTATTGTACAGTAGGCCCATTGCACAGTACTAAGGATGCAGAAATGAAAGACCCTCTTGCCACTGTCTTGCAATGAATCCCTCCACAGAGGAGGTGTTATGGTAAAAGCGGCTTCCTAGTCCAGGGAGAGAAGCAAACACAGCAGGGCCATTGGCTGCATTTTATTGCCTCCAGTGACTTTCTGGAAGCTGACAACCCGTGCATGAGGATGCTATCATAGGGAGGAGTGGAAAAGGGAGATGAGCAGCGCTTTCACTGAGTCTCTGACTCCTTGTTTGCACCATGTGACTGATGGGACATGTCAGGGAAATTAGTATTTCTCTGGAAGGAAAATAGTGGACTTGAAGTATTCCAAAGTCTTTAAGCTTAAATTGTTCTTTGCATGGAATTGTGATGTTAACCATTAGGTATAGCCAAGAATCATTCTGGCCTGTCAGAACTAATTTAAAAGATGTTTCTAAATGCTTTCTGCATCTAATTTTTTAGTAATTATACTTTTGCTTTAACTTCTTGGAGTTCTTTATATTTGGTCCGCCTTGGAATCAGGTACCTTAAAACTGATGTAGAGGTGCTTGCACTGGGCCATGCAAAGGGCTGGGCTGTGGAGTCTGACTCCTTTCTTTTTGAGCCACTAAGTCTTCTAGATTAGTTTCTTATTAATAATTCTAAAAGAACCCGTGTTTAAAAAATATAGGAGACTTTCCTCTCACCAGATACTTTTGAAAGTTTAGGACAATTCTGTATGCATATGCAATAATTCCAGTTTAGGAAAATTCTGAATTGTGTGCATATACAGTAATTCCAGTTCTTTTGTGTCTAGCTTAGATTGGCAGAAATGCAAACAAATTATTGAGGTGTTAACAATCAAGAAATTAAACATGCCACTAAGAAAATAACTTTGTGCAAGCAAGCAGGAGCTTAAAGAACTCTCCGTTGCCTGCCATTTTAAAGATTCCATTTCTGTCTCCTTCAGCCATCTAGATAAAGGAATGTTGGCCAGGCCTGGAGACCAGTTAGGTTTTGTTCAGTCCCAATGAGTGATGTTAGCATGTAGCTTCAGAGCACAATTATTTTAATGCTCCAACCCTCTGTTAATGTTCCTTCCTTAGCTGCCTTGTCTCAGCTCCTACGACAGCTACTGCAGCAATCAAGTAGCTGCCAAAGCTCTGCTGGACCACAAAAAACAAGATCACCGAGTCCAAGATTTCCTGCAGCGATGCTTAGAATCCCCCTTTAGCCGCAAACTAGATCTCTGGAATTTCCTTGATATTCCAAGGAGCCGTCTGGTGAAATACCCTCTGCTTCTTCGAGAAATCTTGAGGCACACACCAAATGATAATCCGGATCAGCAGCACCTGGAAGAAGCTGTGAGTTTGTTTCTTTCTGTCTTCCCTTATTGTTTTCCCCAGTGGCTAGAAGATGAAGGGTCCCTGGGTACCAGGACTCAGGAATCTTGGGTTCCAGGCTTGGTTCTGACATTAACCATGTTTTGATTTTGCAAATCAGCACTATTCATAATCTATAAAGTACAGTATTTACATGAAATGCACTCTAAAGTCCCTTTAATTCTAAAATTTCTTGATTCTATATAGGTGACTCTATAATCTGTTTGTTACAGTTGCTGATTGTGAGGGTGAAGATCTCTGTGGAGATTTTAAATTGAATAGCTTTGTTTAGTTAGCAAATGAGAGTTGCCTTTTACCCTTTACCAAAGCCCATTTGTGAAGTCAACACCCATTTAAGACCCAGCTCTCCTTGGCCCCAGATTGAAACATGCAGACTAGTCAAACCTACTCCCCAGCAACTGTACTGAGTATGGGGCTGGGTGGTTTGGGAAATACGGATTCTTCCGTAGCAGCAATAGAAGACCAGGAAAAATGGGGTCCATATTGTGAGACTGTGGTGAACTGTGAGCATTCTGCCCAGAGAGCTCAGTTCTGATTGTGGTGCTTTGCGGGGCAGGGCACAGGAGATGACAGGCCCAAGGAGCAAATTGCCTGGACAAAGGTGTGAAGAAAGGACAGGACAGGTCATGCCAGGGAGTGCCATGGATCAGTCTGCCTGGGGTTGACGATACTCAGAAAGCAGCAGGAGAAGGGGCAGAGGATGGTGGTTCACATTGGTTATAGAGGGTTTTAAATATCAATTTGAGACATTTTTCCTTTGTTGTGCTTTTGTTTTTTAAGTAGCTTAGATTCAACGTTCAAATCCCAGCTCCATCACTGACCAGCTGTGTAATCTTGGACATGTTACTCTTCATCTGTAGGACAGGGGACAGAGGAGACTAGGGACAGGGAAGCAAGCTGGGAGGATGCTGCGGTGGTCCAGATGTGCGGTCTTGGCAACCTGCTTAGGGAGTCAGCAGTGGGTATGGAGGCTAAGAGACCAGTTCAAAGAGCTCATTCCCTGCCTGGATCTGGGACAATAACAGAAGGTGATATGCAAAGGTGATTAGAAAATCAGAAGCCTTGAGCCTGTGGAGCAAACTGCCTATCTCTTCCCAGAGAAAGACTTAACTTACTTAATAGTAAGTAGTAACAACAACAGCAATAATAATAGTAACACCTGCTGACATGTAGAGTGAACATCTAGTAAATCAACTTTATGTAATTGCCTTGTGGGTTATGTATCTCATTTAATCCTCATAATAACCTGTGAGGTACCTGTTCGTGTTAGGGCCATTTTCCTTTTCCAGATCAGGCTTGGGGGCGTTAAATAACTCACCCAAGTCCAGGGCCAGCAAGTAATGGAGTTGATATCTGAACCTTGTCAGTGTAGACTGCAAATCTTATGACTTTTCCACTTCTTTATGATCCTATGGAGCTGAAAGCCTGGCTACTTCTTTAAGCCCCTGTTGCCTTTGGATTTGCAGAGAGCTGTCTAGCCACCAGGCTTTGTGGAGGGGCCTCACTGGTACAGAGCTGGGCCAGTTGTCCGTGTGGGGATAGAGAAGAACAAGGAAAGACCCTCTTCTGATTCAAGAGGTGTTTGATGTGTCTAGCAGGCCCAACATTACCGACTAGCCTACCAGTCCAGCATGATGGGGGATGCAGACACCAGGGATGAAGCCCATCTCACTTCATCGTGCCTGTTTTCATTACTGGGAATAGCATTGCCTCCTCTCCATATTTCATCCCAGCAGTGTGTGGTCTGTAGAAATGAGAACAACAGGGAGCTCAAACTAGTCTAAATAATTACTTTTTTGAAGCAAACAAGCCTGCTCTGAATTTTACAGTAAAGATTTCTTCTTTTTAATATGCAGCATGAAAGAATAATGCTTTGTTTTAAAAAAACACCCAGTGAGCTAAAGTTTAAATTTAAAAACAGATAAGAATATGATTGTTTGCAATATGAAAGGATGCACCAGTTTCCCTCGTGCATAAAATGTGATGCCATTTTAGAAAGTTGAATCTGCACCTAGTTATTCAGGCAGATTTATGTGTGAAGCATGGTATACCTGCATTTGAAAATGTCTGCAAAGCAAGCCTTCTAAATGCCCATTTACACTATATAGGCACAGCAGTTTTTCCCCCTTCTTTTCAAAATCCCTGTGGCATTACCCTAGATGAACAGAAATATTTAGCCCTGTACTCCTGAGTGCATTGTGAATGTTTGATAACCATAAAATCCACAGTACCAATGTAGCTTGACTTATATGTGCCCTGAATAAATTTTCCACCTGTGAAAAGGGAAAAATCAGGGAACTCTTAAGTAAATTGCTTCTGCACCAAGCATTCAGTCTTATGATTAGATCTAAAGAAAAGTCTTGCTTTTAATGTAGTGGGTAAACTACCACATCTGTATTAGAATTTCTTAATAGTATTTTGGAGGCTTGATAGAAATTTCCCCACAAAGAGAACATCTTAAAATAGAACTTTGGATATTCATATATTCCAGATCTGGTTGTTTAATGTTTTAAATTCTAAGGATTGTTTCAGCCAGAAAATGATCCTGCAGACCATCTCTTCCCTCTGCCTGCCACTGTTCCAATTCCTTAAAGAAATATCACTGGAATCAATGGGAAGCACAGTCCTGCTTTTGATGCAACAGCAGTGAAGGCTGCTATTCTTGGTCCATATCGGGAGCCGACAAGTAGATGATATTACTGCACAAGGGACTAGACAGACAGGACCTTCAGATTCTACTTTGAGGATGACGATTCCAGCATGTGTGGGTTTAATCCCTGTTCTGTTATGGGTATCTTTTATCATCTTCCTTTACCAGCCCCTGCCCTTCAGTTTGAACCCAAATGAGAGATGCAACAATAAATTTAATTTAAATGCACAACTACCATGACTGTTTGCTATTGGCAATCTGCTATATGTAACTTTATTCCTCTCTGCAATTCTGCAAAATAAATTCCTCTCAAGAAGCAGTGCAGAGAGATTAGACATGGTATGCAGGTGGATTAGTTCATGGTATACAGGTCAATAAATACAGAATAATATTTTCAATAAATGAAAGCAAACCTTGAGTTACTATGATAAATATAGACATAGAATATGGAATAACAACAATTGTTTCCATTCTTTTGTCTCTTTTTATTTTTTCAAACACCTGAGAGTAGTCATAGCTGCCTAAGGAACCACCGTGGCTTTTGAGTTTATTAATCTTCACGTGAAATGCCTGCTGTTCAGTTCCTGAGTTAAATTAGGAAATGAACATATCTTTATGCTTATAGTGCATGTTCCTTCTGGTTTCCTGGATACTTGCAGGAAATTCAGAAAATTGACTCAAGTACTGATTAATTCCAGCTGCCCGGGTACACCTAGTAATAGCAGATAAGATGAACCACAGCAATTAATGCAAAGGTGTTTTTTTTTGTTGTTGTTGTTGTTGCTTTTGGCTGCGTTGGGTCTTCGTTGCTATACGTGTGCTTTCTCTAGTTGCGGCGAGCAGGGGCTATGTTCATTGCGGTGTGCGGGCTTCTCGTGGTGGCTTGTCTTGTTGCAGAGCACGGGCTCTAGGCACATGGGAAGCCCCACAAAGGTCTTTAAAAGCAAGGAGAGACTTCCCTGGTGGCTCAGTGGTTAAGAATCTACCTCCCAATGCAGGGGACACGCATTTGATCCCTGGTCCAGGAAGATGCCACATGCCTTGGAGCAACTAAGCCCGTGCACCACAACTACCAAGCCTGTGCTCTAGAGCCTGTGTGCTGCAACTACTGAGCCCACGCACCGCATCTACTGAAGCCCGCGTGCTCTAGAGCCCGTGCTCTGCAACAAGAGAAGCCACTGCAATGAGAAGCCCATGCACCGCAACAGAGTAGCCCCTGCTCGCAGCAACTAGAGAAAGTCCACACGCAGCAACGAAACCCAACACAGCCAAAAACTAAATGAAAAAAAATTTTTAATTATTAAAAACAAGGACAAAGTATGGATTTCACTACATATGAAAAATGTAGTAAAGTAGAAAGATAAGGTAGACATAAAACAATTGCTCAGATACCTCCCATATATTTTAAGCTTCTTGAGGGCGGCGACCCTGTCTCACTTCTTTGAATGACACCACCCAGTCTGACACTGAACAGATGCTCAACAAGCATTAATTGAACTTATTTGAAGGATGAGTCATAGCTTTAGAATATTCTGTGAAATTTCTTGTTTGTTTTTTTTGTTTTGTTTTTGTTTTTTGGGGTACGTGGGCCTCTCACTGCTGCGGCCTCTCCCGTCGCGGAGCACAGGCTCCCGATGCGCAGGCTCAGCGGCCATGGCCCACGGGCCCAGCCACTTCGCGGCATATGGGATCTTCCCAGACCGGGGCATGAACCTGTGTCCCCTGCTTCGGCGAGCGGACTTCCAACCGCTGCGCCACCAGGGAAGCCCAGTTTGTTTGTTTTTGAAAGTAACAATAAATAATTAGCCATCTTTGAAAAACAAAAGGGGGAGAAAAGAAACAAAGTTTGTACACCAAAGTGTTCCATTTATTACTTTTTGTGTGTTAGTGAAACTCAGATTAATTTCACAGGACTTATATTAAACATTAGGTTGACATCAAAGACCAAAAAAATTCTTTTATGCCATAAAGAGCCTGTATTTTTAAAAATAATGTTTGTTTTTAAATTATCAAAGTAGTGCTACCATCCAAATTCAGGAAATAGAGAAAAGAGTAAATAAATGATCTTTGAAACTCTTAGTAGCTACAAAGGTGTAGAGATTATGCCTCTGTCCATAAGATGCAGTCACCAGACTTCAGCTCAAAGCTGTAAGATCTTCTATCAAACTTGCGTGGAAATGCCAAGGTTATAACTGGGTAGAAGGTGTTTTTTTGTTTTTTGGGTTTTTTTTGCAGTACGCAGGCCTCTCACTGTTGCGGCCTCTCCCGTTGTGGAGCACAGGCTCCAGACGCGCAGGCTCAGCGGCCATGGCCTACGGGCCCAGCCGCTCCACAGCATGTGGGATCCTCCCAGACCAGGGCACGAACCCCTGTCCCCTGCATCGGCAGGCGGACTCTCAACTACTGCGCCACCAGGGAAGCCCTGTATTTTTTTTTTTTCTTTTTTTCTGGGTAGAAGTTTTTATCCAGTTGCTTTGGGCAGAAGGCAAGTGAAAAATGATCATTTAACAATCTTAGAATTCACTACCACTTGAACACAAGGTCTGGTAGCTTTTCACTGAGTAAAAGCCTCTTAAAACCTTGCTTTTCAGAGACTGGTTTGTTTTTCCATTAAGTAAATGTGACCAAGAAGAGGCCTTACTGACATTTCTCATCTGTTACGTTCTTTTCCGTTAATACCAGCACAAGAAAGATGGGACTGTTGGTCTTTTCACTATTAGGGGACAGAGGATTCTGGTGAAGAAGTCATTACTTTGCCTTGGATTGGTGTCACTGAGTTTCTACTCAACTAATTTCTTGCTCCTTTGTTTTCTAGAATTTTCTAACTTTTAGATGTATTGTTCATGTTATAGAACAACACTACATTGGAATAAATGCTTACTGAACATGTCTCAGTGTTGTACTCTTGTTGTTGTGTTTTGCTTCATTTTGAATTTAACAATAATGCAGGGAATTCCCTGGTGGTCCAGTGGTTAGGACTCCTCACTTTCAGAGGACCTGGGTTCAGTCCCTGGTCAGGGAACTAAGATCCCACAAGCCGAGCGGCCTAGCCAAAAGCAGCAAAAAAACAAAAACAATAATGCATCCACCATTGCTTTGAAATCCCTCCACCCCTAATTTACTCACATGTGCTGTAGGTTTGGGCCTGAGTGTATATAGACAAATTGTCCTCATTCTTACTCCTAGTGTCCTTTGTTTCCATTCCTAGTTCTGTCTTTCATAAATCATTTATGTTTTGTCACTGAAAAGATACTCAAACCATTTATTCACACCCAATTTGCAAATATTGTTTGTAGGTTAGATTAAGTGCATGTAGAGAGACCTTGAAACTGGGTTTCAAATCCCCAAGGACAACCCAATCCCTTTTCTAGACTATTACATTCTACTTTTCCTCTCCTTGGCCACATTTTTTGAATGCCTACATTTTCAACATTGTGAGCATGTTTTAAGAAATGTGCAATATAGAGCTTAGTGATTATAAGTCCTGCACATTGAAATCAATACCTCATATCTCTTTCACTCATAAAATTATGCATCAACATTAGTTTTATATATAATACAAATATGTGTGTGTATACAAATGAATATATGTTGTATGTATTTATATGTGTACATGTATAGATGGTGTTTGGGTGGATAGATACAGTATATTAAAAGCATTTATTTATTTTTCCCTTTTCCCAAAGCAGCAACTTAGATAACATGATCTCAGAATTAGATCCAAGTGTATCTTAGTGACTTTCTAGGCTGAGTACCTGGGCCTTGTTGGTGTGAATGGTTTGCTAACTTTCCCCATACTTTCTTTTTGTTTTCACAGATAAACATCATTCAGGGAATCGTGGCAGAAATCAACACCAAGACTGGAGAATCTGAATGCCGTTATTATAAAGAGCGACTTCTTTACTTGGAGGAAGGCCAGAAAGACTCCCTGATTGACAGCTCAAAGGTGCTGTGTTGTCATGGCGAACTGAAGAACAACAGGGGTGTGGTGAGTAGTTACTCTCCTTCAGTAATCTCATCCTGGGCCTCCCCAAATACTTAATCCACTTGATACTGAGCCTCCTGTTACTATGCCTTCCCTAACCAGGGTCACATGTTTTAGACAAAAGTTGCTTTCCCAGTGTCTTTTATATCATAGGATCATATAGTTTTTAAATATATTTTTATATTTTATTATATATATATATCTTAAATTTCATGACCAGTAAATATTCAGAAAAATTTTGGAAACCAACATAGAGTTGCCAGCTTTTTCTTTTGTTCGGTCATGACCTTTGAAAACAAATACATGGCTTCCCTGGTGGTGCATTGGTTAAGAATCCACCTGCCAATGCAGGGGGACACGGGTTCGAGCCCTGGTCCAGGAAGATCCCACATGCCGTGGAGCAACTAAGCCCGTGTGCCACAACTACTGAGCCTGTGCTCTAGAGCCCTTGAACCACAACTACTGATCCCGCATGCCACAACTACTGAAGCCCGCACACCTGGAGCCTGTGCTCCACAAGAGAAGCCACCGCAGTGAGAAGCCTGCGCACCACAATAAAAAGCAGCCCCTGCTTGCCGCAACTAGAGAAAAGCCTGTGCACAGCAACAAAGACCCAACACAGCCAAAAATAAATAAATAAATAAAATAAATTAAAAAAAAAAAAAAGCAAATACAAAACAGTTACCATCTCCTCCCACTTTGATATCAGAAAGTAATGGGTGATTTTAACAGGATGTTAAAAACATATGATCTCAGAAAAACAGATAGCTCTTTAATTGAATTCATTTAGCTTTATGAGAAATCATTCTTTTTCGTGAATTTGTACCTATCCACAGACTGACATTTTGAGACCAGTTTTTGGGGTTTTTTTTAATAATAATCTACCCTCCCATCAGCTGTATATCTAGCTCTGACCTGTAGATATTCCATTTCCTGGCTTTTATTCCTCAGCAGGTACTGAAATTGTTTCTCTTCTCCTATCATAGCAACTTGTACAAATCTCCCCTGGAGGGCTTACTACAGTGGGTTGTAATTCTCCATCTGTCTGTCAATATCTTCCATTTTACCACACTCTTTTAGGGTGGAGACTGTGCCTTGCCAATCCCTAGCGCCATCTTGGGACCTGGCACATACTAAGGCACTTAATAATGTTAGGTGAATACGTGAGTGAATGAGTAGGTGAACAAATGCTTACATGAAAGAAAAATGGATTTAAATTACATGAGAGTTCAAAATTCATTCAACTCAGGGACTTCCCTGGTGGCATAGTGGTTAAGAATCCACCTGCCAATGCAGGGGACACGGGTTGGTGCCCTGGTCCAGGAAGATCCCACATGCCGTGGAGCAACTAAGCCCATGCGCCACAACTACTGAGCTTGTGCTCTAGAGCCCGCGAACCACAACTACTGAGCCCACGTGTCACAACTACTAAAGCCCACGTGCCTAGAGCCCGTGCTCTGCAACAAGAGAAGCCACCGCAGTGAGAAGCCCGCGCACCGCAACGAAGAGTAGCCCCTGCTCCCCACAACTAGAGAAAGCCCGCGCACAGCTACAAAGACCAAATGCACCCTAAAATAAAAAATAATGAATAAATTTATTTTTTTAAAAATTTAACTCACCAGGCTATTTTTATATATAGCAGTAGAAATTAATGCTAATATATAATTTTTATATATTATATATAACATGTATTTTATGTAATATGTAAACTTTATTATATATAATATATATTTAAATTTCAGCATTGAGAAAGACAGTCTCCACTTCTTTCGTGTTTCATCTTCAGTATCTAGCCAACCCGTAGAATGAAGGCCAAAACTAGATTGAAAACTCTTAATATGCTTTGATGATTCAGGGGACGCCCTTCTGACCTGGACTGTAAAGTGGCATTTATGGGCAGGCTTGGAAATGTTATTTGAAATCACTGAGGACATGTCACAGCACCCATTATCAGTGCTGCTGTAGATCTAATCAGCTGATGTTGCAACAAAGGTTTTGAGACCGGTCACAGGCCGCTGCTTGAAGAAGTGTTTTTGTTTGACTAGGGAGTTACTGATTGCCAGACAGCTGCATTCTGCTTTTTGCTGATATCTGAAAAGCACTGGTAGATTTCTAATGGCTGTTGCTCTGGCTGCTTGAACATTCTTTCTCAGAAGCCCTGTGGAAAATAGGAAGATGCATCACCCCACAGAATGAGGGCCTGTTCTGTTTCTGTCCATCAGTCAGGGACTGAGACCCTCTTGCTGGATGTGCCCAGGGCATTAAGGATGAACTCTATCTACTTCATGTTTCAGGCAGATAGATTTTTGAGAACAAAGATTTTAGTTGGGGTGAGGGGATTTGTTTTTGTTTGTTTGTTTGTTCCCAGTAGAATTGTAAAAGTCATTATGGGGCTTCCCTGGTGGCGCAGTGGTTAAGAGTCCGCCTGCCGATGCAGGGGACACAGGTTCATGCCCCAGTCCGGAAAGATCCCACATGCCGCGGAGCGGAAAAAAAGTCATTATGAATAAAGTCCTGAGTCAGGAAAAAAATCTCAACAGTTTGAGGGCAGGAAGGAGCTGCGACTAAGAAGAGGAATTCTCAGTGAACATTCACAAATAAGGGATTTTTTTTTTTTTTTTTTTTTTTTTTTGTGGTATGCGGGCCTCTCACTGTTGTGGCCTCTCCCGTTGCGGAGCACAGGCTCCAGACGCGCAGGCTCAGCGGCCATGGCTCACAGGCCCAGCCGCTCCGCGGCATGTGGGATCTTCCCGACCAGGGCACGAACCCGTGTCCCCTGCATCGGCAGGTGGACTCTCAACCACTGCGCCACCAGGGAAGCCCAGGGATATTTTTTAAAGTTGCCCAGACAATCTGAGTTCAAAGTGCCTACCTTGTCTAGAAGAGCGGTAGAAGTAGGACTGGCGGACCGCAAGGCCTGGGTCGGGTCAGGCCACCCCGTGCAGGGCCGCTGGGAGTGGAGGCCGCTTGTGGAGGGGCAGGCTGGAGGCGCAGGTACGTGTGAAGATTTCTTGGCAGATCAAACCATTGATCACCTTGTCCTCATTTCTGATTGTTCCGTGTTGACAAGGGAGCATGCCCAAATGAGCAAGGTATCACAGCAGAACAGTACCCGGGCGTGAACGGAATAAGTGTCATCCATACTCAGGCTCATGCCAGCGGCTTATAGCAGGTTCCTCAGCTGGTGCCCACTGGCCCTGGGGGCAGAGGCAAAGCTGTGTCTCCAGGCAAGCAGAGCAAAAAGAGTTTGCCCATGGATCGCAGCAGTGACGAGTATCGTCAGTGCAGAGAGGAACAACATGGCAGTGAAAAAGAACCAGTTGAAAAGCAAGCAGAACGCACAGGATACGCTGCAGAGAGTGAGTCAGCTCAAGGAAGAGAACGAACTGTTGGAAGCAAAAATTAAATTGCTGACTAAGGAATTAAGTGTACTGATTTATTTCTTGAGCATGCACACAACCTCGCAGATAACGTGCAACCCAGTAGCACTGAAAATACGACAAATTCTGATGATGCAGGACAGTAGACCTCACCTCTTTCAAACGTCACAACTTGTGGCTTGAACGTTAAAGGTGTGACTAACTACACTACTCGTATCAGGGGCTGAATCTCCGTTATTCAAAGATCCATTGAAGGTGGTTTTCTAGGATCAGCGCTGAAGAGTTGATTAGCTAAAAATGTTAGCTATATAATTTGAATATCTGGTTTTAAATGATAAGGATTTTTGGGGGGATAAAAAACACTTTTAAAGGTATATGGTAAAAAAAAAATGCCCTGGAGCTTGATGTTCTTAATAAATCCTTACTTCCCCCCCAAAAAAAAACAAAAAGAAAGAGTGGTAGAAGTAGAAACAGTGTAAAAATCTCTGATTATTTTTAGTATGTAAAACAGTGACTAACTCCCTCCGCTCCCTAACCCCCAAAAGAAAAGTCTTAATATTCTCTTCTGCCATCCCCACCACCCACACCAAAAAAAAGCCCTTAACTTGGTTATTTTGTGCTTTACTCTGTTTTTCGGTCTTCAAACCTGACCCCACCGCAAACACACACCAATACAGAGCCGTCATCATTTATGTGTCCACAAGCCAACATTTAGTTGAGCTTCAGTTTCTGCAGTTTTTGGTATGTGTGTATGTATGTGTGTGTGTGTCTGTCCATCCATCCGTCTGTGGCAGGGTGCGGGTAGATGACCCGCAAGTATCTTTTCTTCCAAATCTAAAACTATCTGATGATGCTGAATATGCTTCCCCGACCCCAGATCAAGATTCTAATGTGAATTTTCAGCCCTGCTCTTCTGGTCTCCTCTTTGAGGCCCTAAGGCTGACATTCCCAAATATTGCCACTGGAAAACCAGAACCTAGCTGCAAAGTCATGGATCGTCTCTCTTCACCTCCTAAGCATTTCCAAGCTGCGGGAAGAGTCTGGCACTTAGAGTTGAATGGAGCCAATTTACCCCACCTCCACTCAGCAAAATTGCTTTTATAATGTGGTTTGAGACAAGCCTTTATTTTGGAGATTCTTTTTTTGCCAACAACACACACATCAATCATCAGCCTTTTAAGCACAACCTCTTCAGAGAACCGAGGTTCTTATGAACTTAACCGAGAAGGACAACTTGTTTGATTGTCTTTCTTTGTGGCTACAGCAGCATGCTCTGGTTTCCTCGGGAATGGGCAGTGTTCCGAGCTGGGATGCCTGGATGAAGCTGATACTCAGCTCAGTGGTTGAAGGAACAAGTGTTTTATGGGTTTGAGAAGCAAACGTTAATATTAGGCTCTGATATGTCCGTCTCATCCTTTATGGACTGTTATTCATTGTGATCTCTTAGAATTGTATTGGATACAATAAACCAAAGCCCCGAGAGCACTAACTTATTTTCCTTCATTAGCCTCTTCATTCTATGGGGTTTCTCTCTCTCCTTTTCTTTTTTAAATGTTCCTATAAGGCTGTATGTGTCTGCACAGGTTGTGAATTGCAGTGTGAAGAACGCCACTGCAGCTGGCAGACCTGGCTGCAGGTGTCTGTAGGCAGAAAGGCCTTCTTCAGTGGGGCCCTAGGGAGGCGCTCCCGTAGGAAAGGCAATGGATGCATCTGGAAATGTGTCCAACCCCCAACTGCTGTTCTCCCAGAGGTAGATTTGAGCCTAGAAGTTCATAGGCCAGTGTGAACCTGGTACCTAGGGACCTCTTATCCACAGAGGTCCACTTATCAACTACTCATTAGATTATTGCTTAGGGGAATCCTGTGGATTCTTTTCTTCCAGAAACTACACGTTTTCCTGTTCCAAGAAGTACTTGTGATCACTCGGGCTGTCACCCACAACGAGCAGCTCTGCTACCAGTTGTACCGGCAGCCCATCCCCGTGAAGGACCTCCTGCTGGAAGATCTGCAGGACGGAGAAGTGAGGCTGGGCGGCTCCCTGCGTGGGGCGTTTAGCAACAATGAGAGAAGTATGGATGGCTGTCCATTTTGACCTGTTGAACGTCTTTGGTCGTGGTGGTTTGGAGGGAATGGCTGCCTGGTGAAAAGAGAAGAGCTATGGCCTTGAAGTCAAACTGCATTCCAGTTTTCTTTCATCACTTACTGGTTGTGTAAACTTACTCAACCTCTTTGAGCCTTAGTTTCCCATCTGCAAAGTGGGGATGCATGCATACCTACTTCATAGGATTGTTATAAGGATTAAGTAAGACACTACAAGTTAACCTGTCTGCATATAACTGGTGCCCCTTAAGCTCCCTTACTCTGACTCCTTCCACTGGATAAAAGCATTCTTAAGGCCAGATGGTCCCTATGTGATTACAGTTGTATAACGGTGGGTTTTTGTAGTTAAGCTGGCAGACTTGTCTCTAAAGAGACATAACTATGATCAACTGGGCTGAGGGTTTATCTGTAATTACTCTAATGGGCTTCTCTAACTTGAGACTTAATAAACAAAGGAATTAACCAAAAGAAGCTTAGATAGCAGCATCTATCTAGTGTCTCCTATGTGTCAAGCACTGTGCCAGGCACTGATATACACTAGGGAACCAAACAATTCAATTCCTTGGAAGCCCTGTGGAACTTACATTGTGATGGAGGAGGTAGAGGTTATTTGAGAAGCAAATACATAATCCAGGTACCTTAAGAAAACTAAAACCCAGTAAGGGAATAGAGAGGGATAGCAATAGGAGGTATGTTTTAAGATGAAATGGTCAGAGAGGTCTTCTTTGAGCAAGTAACATTTGAGCCTCTTAGGTTAACATTGGCATCATATTGTCAAAGTAATTCATGTATACTGCCTCTTACCTACTCACCAGTCCCTCTGCCCCAGTGTAGTACTAGTAGTAGCAGTAGTACTTACATTTCTCAAGTACTGACTATGTGCCAGGCATTGATTGTATAAGCACTTACATGTATTATTATATTTATTCCTCATAATAACCATCTAAGGTAGATTCTCTTTGTTTTTCCCATTTTACAAATAAAGAAACTGAAACGTAGGGGAGTTAAGGCATTTGCGCCACAGCAAAGACTGGAGCCTGAATTTATCTGAAGCCAGTCTGTTGGCTACAGGGATCGTGCACGGGGACTGACTGAGCACAGACACTTCTGTGAACCACATGCATGTGGCACACGGGGCCCATTAAATGACAGTTAATGTTGTTACTAAACTAAATCAAATGTCTTCCATATTGTGCACTACCATTTTTTAAATGCACGTAACTCCAGGAATTCCCTGGTGGTCCAGTGGTTAGAACTCCACACCTTCACTGCCAAGGGTTCAGTATCTGGTCAGGGAATTAAGATCCCATAAGCCACGTGGCACAGCCAAAAGAATATAAATAAATAAATAATTTAAAAAAATAAATGCACAGAGCTCCTGTTGCAGTTATTATTAAAATGTCATTTCATTTTAAAATGAAACCAAACTTATAAGAGTCTTTACATATCTTCTCAATCATCAGATACTAAATATACAAGTACTATCATGTGGAGGGTCTTGGGCCTGTTTGATGTTACAAAGAGCTTCTTAAACTTGAAAAAGCTCTAGCTTGGGGCAGTTGTTGAAATTACAGTTTCCCAGGCCCACATCAGACCTACTGAATCTGAATCTCTAAGGGTAGGACCCCGGGATCTGTATTTTTAACATGCTCTTGGGGGATTTTGATATGCAGCCAGGTTTGGTACCCAGTACTCTGGGGTTCCCTGAAACACAAGACATAGTTGTTCCGTACTGATTTCCTAGCTTCCGAGAGCAACTGAGTGCCAGACCTTGTCAACACCTGTTGATTGATGGAGGCTGCAGGGTGGAGCTGAGCCATTCCTAGATCAGTAGGGCACATTTAGTAATCAATTAGTAATCTCTGCCGTGGGTACTGGGGGTTAGTGTCATCACGTGTAATCTTTGGCCTGAGGAAATACCTGTCCATTGACCTTTGTTATCATGTGTTTTTCATTTCTAGTTAAAAACTTCTTCAGAGTAAGTTTCAAAAATGGATCCCAAAGTCAGACCCACTCATTACAAGCCAATGACACCTTCAACAAACAGCAGTGGCTCAACTGTATTCGTCAAGCCAAAGAAACAGTTCTGTGTGCTGCGGGGCAGGCTGGGGTCCTTGACTCCGAGGGACCGTTCCTAGATCCCACCACCGGGAGCAGGGAGCCACAGGGAGAAACAAAACTTGAGCAGATGGACCAATCAGACAGTGAATCGGATTGTAGCATGGACACAAGTGAGGTCAGCCTTGACTGTGAACGCATGGAACAGACAGGCTCTTCCTGTGGGGATAGCAGGCATGTTGAAAGTAACGTCTGACAGAAGCATGTACTTCCTGGAAGTAGCCCTGTGTCTTACCTGTACAGTATTTGCATTCCACACATGGAACGGTTTGGAGAAGCACTTTTTAATACTTTTGTGACTGTGTTGACCCAGTCCTGTCTGTACTTTTTTGTCCCTAGTACTGTAACTGCCAGTCTGTGTCAGCTGGAATCTGTGGCAACTGTTACCCTGTATTGTATTTCACAAGTGTCTGGATGGATGGAGAAGTACTTGAACAAGTTACTTTCACTCATCCTGCTGGATTTTAAAAAACAGAAAGAAAACAATCTCTAAACTACTGTTTCATGTAGATTAAAGGGTCCTTCCATGTTTCTCTAGTGCTTTTCTGGCTCTTTGACAGGGTAGCTGAAGGCATGAAATTTAAAGAGCCTTGAAGACAGGGCATGAGGAATTTACTTGTGTATCATGATGGCATTTGAAGGAGAAACGGGAAAGATCAATATTTCAAGTCAAATTGGTTCAATGTCATCCAACCAAAAAGCATGAAAACATCCCTGGGGATTCTGAAGGTTTAATTTTGCAAAGGAAGAAGCACTGTTTTGACCTTGCAATTTCATCCAGTACAAATTTGATGCAATAATCTATTAGGACATGAAATAAGAGTCTGACCTTAAAAGGATCAACGCAAAAACCGCTGTCAGCTCTGAATCTTGAACTGAAATGTGCATTGCATCAGGAGGTCTCTGCCATGGATGCTGGCTGGCCTTAAAGAGCCATTTCTAGCCTAAAATATCATAATATAACTCAAAGGGCCTGGGAAAACCTGGCAGGATAGCAAAAAGACCCATCTTCTCTTTGTTTCATCTGCTTAGGCCTACTCGTGTTTTAGAGCATGAATGAAGAGATGAGGAAAAGGGACTGCGGCTCAGTCAGTGACTCTGTTTACGGAAACATGTGAGAAAAAGAATTTGGAAGAAGTGCTCCATTGTGACCTTATGTGGGAAGCATTAAAAGAGAAAAGTAAGGTCCAGTGTCCGTCTGGGAAAGGCCAGAGCCTTGGGTTTCCCTGCCCCACTTTTGGGTCATCATTTGCCATCTCTGGCTCTGTTCTGGATCAGAATCATAATTACATTCTCCAGAGGCCGACTTAATTAACTCTATCATTAATTAGGATCAGTTATCCAAACTAATAAACCTCTTTGCCAGACTTGATTTACAATGCAGGGTGAGTCGCAGACCTTTAAAAAAAGTTAATACACAGAAAATCTCCCTGCGAGTGTAAATATTAAAGATGACTTGTGCAAAATTGTACCCACACCAGCACTAGTAGTAATGATTCTAAATTATTGCCAAAAAAGTTTTCTTTTCTTTTTTTTTAAATCTGTCTTTCAAGTTTACACAAAGGAAAGCAGTAAATACTATGTTGTCATTTTATCATGTACGTCTATCATGCATTCAAAGAAGCTGTGTGACAAGATTTATCAATATAAAAACAAGCTATAGTACTTATTTTTCAAAATAAAATGTTGTGGTCCATTTTACCCTGTAAAACATATTTCTGTATTTATAGATTTTAAACACAGTGAATCTTTTTTTCTATTACAAGTTTATTTAAAACAACTCAAGTTGTTATTGATTTAGCGACTGAATGAATCTGCTGCAGACAGAAGCAGAGAAAAGCCGAGAAAAGTTGTTTGATGGTGGGGAAAAGAATGAATCATTCTTTGCAGGAGCCATCGACCACTTTGGCCAGCGTGTTGAGAAAAGAGGTCTGTCAGGGGCTGGCCTATGGGAAGAAAGTCAATGAATGTTTTCATGAAATGAATGTTTTTGTATAATGGCCTTAAACTTCTCTGGAAGCATTTCAAATAAATTACATTAAAATGTCGTCTTCTTTGTATATAGTATTTGACCTACAAACATCAAATTTCAGTGATCTTACTGGGAGGTTCTTACCGAAATTTTTGCTTGTACCCAAGTACACACATTAAGATAGGGTATGGGTTGATATAAATGCTACGATTTGATCTATCAAAGCTCTTGCAGAACTCATATTTCTAAGATCTGTTTTTTCAAGGATTCTCTATTCACTTTTTTTTCTTTTTTCTTTTTTTTCTAATTTCTAATTTTATATTGGACTATAGTTGATTAACAATGTTGTATTAGTTTCCAGTGTACAGCAAAGTGACTTGGTTATACATATACATGTATCTATTCTTTTTCAAAGTCTTTTCCCATTTAGGTTATTACAGAATATTGAATGGAGTTCCCTGTGCTATACAGTAGGTGCTTGTTGGTTATCTATTTTAAATATAGCAGTGTGTATATGTCAATCCCAAACTCCCAATCTGTCCCTCCCCCCACCTCTTCGCCCCTGGTAACCATAAGTTCGTTCTCTAAGTCTGTGAGTTTGCTTCTGTTTTTTAAACAAATTCATTTGTATCACTTTTTTTAAGATTCTGCATATCATATATTTGTCTTTGACTTACTTCACTTAGTATGATAATCTCTAGGTCCATCCATGTTGCTGCAAATGGCATTATTTCATTCTTTTTAATGGCTGAGTAATATTCCATTGTATATATATATGTACCACATCTTCTTTATCCATTTGTCTGTCAATGGACATTTAGGTTGCTTCCATGTCTTGGCTATTGTAAACAGCACGGTAACGAACGTTGGGATGCATGTATCCTTGCGAGCCATGTTTTTCTCCAGATATATGCCCAGGAGTGTGATTGCTGGATCATATAGTAGTTCTATTTTTAGTTTCTTAAGGAACTAATACAGTTCTCCGTAGAGGCTGTACCAACATACATTCCCACCAACAGTGTAGGAGGGTTCCCTTTTCTCCACACCCTCTCCAGCACTTACTGTTTGTAGATTTTTTGATGATAGCCATTCTGAGTGGTGTAAGGTGATACCTCATTGTAGTTCTGATTTGGATTTCTCTAATAATTAGTGATGTGGAGCATCTTTTCATGTGCCTGTTGGCCATCTGTATGTCTTCTTTGGAAAAATGTCTATTTAGGTCTTCTGCCCATATTTTGATTGAGTTGTTTGTTTTTTTGATATTGAGCTGCATAAGCTATTTGTAAATTTTGGAGATTAATCTCTTGTCAGTCACATCATTTGCAAATATTTTCTCCCATTCTGTAGGTTGTCTTTTTGTTTTGTTTGTGTTTTCCTTTACTGCACAAAAGCTTTTGAGTTTAATTAGGTCCCATTTGTTTATTTCTGTTTTTATTTCCATTACTCTAAGAGACGGATTGAAAAAGATATTGCTGCGATTTATGTTAAAGAGTGTTCTGCCTATGTTTTCCTCTAAGAGTTTTATAGTGTCCGGTCTTACCTTTAGGTCTTTAATCCATTTTGAGTTTATTTTTGTGTATGGTGTTAAAGAATGTTCTAATTTCATTTTTCTTACATGTAGCTGTCCAGTGTTCCCAACACCACTTATTGAAGAGACTGTCTTTTCTCTATTGTCTAGTCTTGCCTCCTTTGTTGACGATTTATTGACCATAGGTGTGTGAGTTTATTTCTGGGCTTTCTATCCTGTTCCATTGATCTATATTTCTGATTTTGTGCCAGTACCATACTGTTTTGATGACTGTAGGTTTGTAGTATAGTATGAAGTCAGGGAGGCTGATTCCTCCAGCTCCGTTTTTCTTTCTCAAGATTGCTTTGACTCTACTCACTTATTCATTTATTCATTTTTAATAACTATATCTTGAATCTATACTGTGTGTCAAGGGATGTCATAATTGTTATAGAAAATAAATGTTGAATCTCACTGTTAGTATAGGTGACTATTGATGACCTTGGGGCCAAATAATAGAAGGCAAATTTCACTTTGAAATTCTTCCTGGAATTTCAGTCCACTTTCTTTTTTTTTTTTAAATTAAAATGGCTAGTTTTATTCCCCCAAAGAATAGTTTTAGATGAAAAGGCTCTACAGTTTTAAGTAGTTGGTAGCCAATTCTCAGCAGCATGTTGGCCCAGTAAGGCTGGTAGTTAATCTTATCTTTATAATAAGTTGTCACCATTTTGTTTAACATATTGTTAATTTTCAGATTAGTCAAGATATTCACATAAATAAAAGTAAGTCCAAAATTTTTCCCAAATGAAAACTCACTCCTTCTCATTTTCTTACTCCTCCCTCCTTTTTATCCTCCTTGTCCTTCTCCAGTTCTACTTTGGATATTCTGTCCACTTTTTATTCCCTTGATTGTATTGACTTTGTTACTAGTCTATTAGAAGATATTTGTACTGACATTTTGTGGGTTAGTGCAAATGACTGAGGGCTAAATGGTTTTCTTGAGTCTATTTTCAAGATGTTATTTAACACACAACTAAAGGCAATCCTCACTGTCTAAATGAAAGTCATAAGCAAAGAAAAGAGCCAGACCTAGCAATTTTGTGCAAAATTAGGTTGTGGTTTCGGCTTCTGGGTAGTGATCACCACCATCAACTGCTTTCATTTCCATTCCTAGCACGGTCTACAGCAGCTGAGAATGCTACAGTCCTGTTTTAACAAAGTCCCTGTGGTTCCAGGAAACTGCAACCCACCGTGTTGGTGAACAAGCTGTTCAACTTTCCATTTACGTTCTGTCCATGTCCACCTTTAACTAATTCTCCAGAAGCCTGAGGATTCCTTGGAGATTTAACAAAGAGAGCATCTGACCACACAGTTTCACTTGAACATTTTCTCTCACCTGGCTCCCGTCGGCCTGTGGAAGAAGCCACTGATCATCATCTCTCATTGCTGTGGTTGATTCATTTATTTCATGCTATCTCATTTATTGACAGAATTCTGGAATTACAGTATTGGGAATTTGAATAGGATAACTCAACTCCAAACTCACCAGAATCTGAAGATCATTAAGATTTAAAACCTTGCCCACGTGAATAAACAGTGAGAAAAGTTGACTGTATTCAGTGTACCTAGAGGATACTTATGCAAACAAGTTGGCCAAAAAATCACTGCTCAGTGCATCTTATTTCCTTCCTCCAGGTTGGTTTGCACTTCAGTCAGCTACATAGATCTACCCAGAAGAAGCAGTTCATCAGTTGACCTGGAGGATTAGCAAGGAATTAGAAATGGCACTCTGTATCTTTGAGAGCTGATCATCTAGTTCAGGAAACTGGACATGCATTCTAAATAACTTGTCCACTTACACATACATGTTCACACACAAACACACCTAAATATTAAAGAACTGTGTTATCTCGTCTGTAGAATTTTGAAACATGTCATCCTTGATGTTCTATTCATCCCATGTCTATGAAATGGGGATACTGTAAACCCTCAGGCCATTTAAAAAGTAAAATGTTGTATGTGAAATCACTTTGAAAACTATTAAGAGCTAGCAGTTTTCATTTTTGCTATTTAATAGTCACTTTTATATTTGCACATGGTGTTATGAAATTTCTTGAAAGTATGGCCTTGGCTGGGATCTTTTTCACTCATTCTCTGCATATTTGGGGGGTAGGGTGGAGAGGGCTTCTCAATCCAGAGAATCTGGAGTATTTTCTTGTATTTTTTCATTGGCATATTCCTTTCCACAATTTTCTGTTTTCTCTTTCAGGAACTTCAGAGAGAGTGATGTTGAACCTGCTGGATTTTGTCTCATCCCTCCTGGATTGGTTTTCATATATTCTTACCTATTTATTCCTACTTTTTGTTTCCTAATAGTTTGTTCTCATGGAAATTTCTTCACTTTTATCTTCTAACCCTTCTATTAATTGGAGGTAAAGATTTTTATTGCTAAACTTTTTCTATCATTGTTCCTTTTCTTAGAGCATCCCTGTTCTTTTTTTTTTTTTTTGAATTTTATTTATTTTTTTATACAGCAGGTTCTCATTAGTTATCCATTTCCTGTTCTTATTTAGTGAAGGCATTATCTTTGCTAAACTCAGGGTACCATAGTTTTGTTGCATTTTTCTTCTTGCATTGTTCATTTATCTAGGGATAATAGTAACTTATGGGATTGTATATTTTCGCTTACCTCTCCAAATTGCCTCTCTGTCCTGATCCATCGTTTTATGTGCCTGTGGTATGTATGTACTTCATCAATGAACTCTTGCTTGTAGCTTCTGGTTTTATTTGACCAACGGGGAGTCCTTGCATGATATCAGAGAGAGGGAAAAGAGTGAGGTTGGAGTATTTATTCTCCTGGCTCTCTCCTCGAAGAATTGCCTTGGGCTGGCTACCTCTCTTGACATGAAGTCACAGTTCCTCTCAAGGAGTTCTCTCTGAGTTCCAGTAGCCCTTCCATCCTAAGATGGTAACAGCCCCACTGTCACTAGCCCCAGGATATTGCCTTGTCTCTACACCCTGCCCACAACTTTGTATAAAGTCCCTTTTTAAAGCTTCTTTGAATTAACCTAATTTGAATATGCTGCTGAGCCTGCTGGGCCTCTGATAGATACCGGTACCTGACATGATAAACATTATACACATGTGCTCTCAGCATCATCATCACAGGGATCATTCTACCACCTGCTTTCTATTTTCATATGTTGTGGTCCAAGGATACAAAGATCTTTTGGAATTATGAAAGATGGATTTCCTGTTTCTATTTCTTGTTGTGAGGGATAATTTTCTGAGAAGAGACATGAAAATATCTTTCGAAAGAAAGGCAAAATAAAGACTTTTCCAGGCATAAAAGAGCCTGAAACAGAAATCAACAAGTTCATTACCAGCAGATCTATACTGCAAAAACTGTTAAAGGACTTCTTTTGATAGGATGCAACACCAGATGGATGTGTGGATCCACACAACAGAATGAAGGGCACCTAATGCAACATGGGGACTTCCCTGGTGGTGCAGTGGTTAAGAATCTGCCTGCCAATGCAGGGGACACAGGTTCGATCCCTGGTCTGGGAAGATCCCGCATGCCGCGGAGCAACTAAGCCCGTACTCCACAATTACTGAGCCTGCACTCTAGAGCCCGTGAGCTACAGCTACTGAGCCCAGGCACCACAACTACTGAAGCCCGTGCACCCTAGAGCCCACACGCCACAACTACTGAGCGCACACACCACAATTACTGAAGCCTTCGCACTCTAGGGCCCACGTGCTGCAACTACTGAGCCTGTGTGCTGCAACTACTGAAGCCTGGGCTCCTAGAGTCCATGCTCTGCAACAGAGAAGCCACCACAATGAGAAGCCCACACACCGCAACAAAGAGTAGCCCCTGCCTTCCACAACTAAAGAAAGCCTGTGCACAGCAACAAATACCCAATGCAGCCAAAGATTAAATAAATAAATTTATGAAAGAAAATAGTTGCCCTAAAAATTTAAAAAAAAAATCGTCATGTTGGAGTAAGAAGCACTGGGTTTACCCTTCCACCTGAAACAACCAAAAAATAAAAGGAAAGACAACATATGTGAAACTATGGTTTTGAACACACTGGACACCAGGCAATGAAGGACAGTGACCCCAAGAGAAGAGAATAAATGACTGAGCCCTGTGTTTGCTCCAGCTTACAGCCTAGAGAGGGTTGTCAGGCAGTAGGGCAGGGAGGGGAAACCCAGCCTAGTCCAGTGAAGTCCCTGAGTGGAATAGATGTGACTGAGAGTTCAGGGAAACCAAGACAGCTACAGTTTAGAGGACAGAGGAGAGCACTGCATGGAGAGCAAACCTTGGAGGCCTGCAGAGAGGACCCTGCACCCCTGCCACCTGTCCAAGGTACTCAGCTGAATACTGATCAGGGAACACATGTGAGAAACTACCCAAGGGCGGGGAGAACTATCCAGAAGGATTAGCAGGAGCTCACACAGTGCTGGGAATCGTTCCTGTTCCCACAAACCACACTAGTAGAATATCACAGTTGGATAAAGTACTCAGAAAGGCCTGAAAAGTTGTGGGGAATAATTAGCCTGAGCATAAACACTACTTTGGTTCCACCTAACAAGTCTTTTTTTTTTTTTTCATTTATTTTGTTTATTTATTTTTGGCTGCATTGGGTCTTCGTTGCTGTGCACGGGCTTTCTCTAGTTGTGGCAAGAGGGGGCTCCTCTTCATTGCAGTGTGCGGGCTTCTCGTTGCAGTGGCTTCTCGTTGCGGAGCATGGGCTCTAGGCTCATGGGCTTCAGTAGTTGTGGCACGCAGGCTCAGTAGTTGTGGCTCACGGGCTTAGTTGCTCTGCAGCATATGGCATCTTCCCAGACCAGGGCTCGAACCCGTGTCCCCTGCATTAGCAGATGGATTCTTAACCACTGTGCCACCAGGGAAGCCCCCCACCTAACAAGCCTTAAAGACCAAAAAGGATCAAACTATTTCCAAGTAACTTAACTGCATCCCAGAACAAAGCACAAGCATATTTATAGGAATACAAAAATATCCAGCACCTAACGGTAAAATTCACAGTGTCTACCATCCAGTCAAAGACTACAGTGTGTGCAAAGAAGCAGGATAATACAACTCATGAAGAGGAGAAAAATACAAAAACAATTGAAACCAACCCGGAACAGACAAAAATGTTAGAATTAGCAGACAAGGGCATTAAAAGGTATTATAACTGTTGGGAATTCCCTGGCAGTCTAGTGGTTAAGACTCTGCTTTCACTGCCAAGGGCACAGGTTCAGTCCCTGGTCCAGGAACTGTGATTCCTCAAGCTGCCTGGTGCAGCCAAAAAAAAAGAAAAGTTATTATAACTGTATATTATAATGTTAAGTGGAGAAATGAAAGATACAGAAAAAAGGGCCCAAATCTAACTTCTAAAAATGAAAACTACCATGTGTGAGATGAAAGATACTCTGTGTGGGATTAACATCAGATTAGACAGTTCAGAAGAAAAGATTAGTGAATAAGACCTAGCAATATAAACTATTCAAAATAAAACACAGAAAAGAGAATTTTTGAAAAGTGAGAAGAGCGTAGGTGATCCATTGGACAACATTAAGTGCCATGATATGCATGTAATTGGAGTCTCTAAAGGAGTGGAGAGGAGATAGGTTCAAGATGGCAGAGTAGAAGGATGTGGTCTCACTCCCTCTTGCAAGAACACTAGAATCACAACTAACTACTGAACAATCATCGACAGGAAGACACTGGAACTCACAAAAAAAGATACCCCACATCCAAAGTGGCTTCAGGAGAAGCCACTATGAGATGGTAGGAGGGGCACAGTCACAATAAAATCAAATCCCATAACTGCTGGGTGGGTGACTCACAAACTGGAGAACACTTATACCACAGAAGTCCACCCACTGGGGTGAAGTTTCTTCACTGAGCCCCAGGTCAGGCTTCCCAACCTGGGGGTCCAGCAATGGGAGGAGGAATTCCTAGAGAATCAGACTTTGAAGACTAGTGGGATTTGATTGCAGGACTTCTACAGGACTGGGGGAAACAGAGACTCCACTCTTGGAGGGCACACACAAAGGAGTGTGTGCATCAGGACCCAGGGGAAGGAGCAGTGACCCCAGGGAAGACTGAACCAGACCTACCTGCTAGTATTGGAGGGTCTCCTGAACAGACGGGGGGTGGCTGTGTCTCATGGTGAGGACAAGGACACTGGCAGCAGAGGTTCTGGGAAGTATTCCGTGGCGTGAGCCCTCCCAGAGTCTGTCATTAGCCCCACCAAAGAGCCCTGATAGGCTCCAGTGTTGGGTTGTCTCAGGCCAAACAACCAACAGTGAGGGAACACAGCCCCACCCATCAACAGACAAGTGGATTAAAGTTTTACTGAGCTCTGCCCACCAAAGCAACAGCCAGCACTACCCACCACCAGGCCCTCCCATCAGAGAACTTGCAGAAGCCTCTTAGGTAGCCTCATCCACCAGAGGGCAGACAGCAGAAGCAAGAAGGACTACAATCCTGCAGCCTGTGGAACTAAAACCACATTCATAGAAAGACAAGATGAAAAGGCAGAGAGCTATGTACCACATGAAGGAACAAGGTAAAACACCTGAAAAACAACTAAATGAGGTGGAGATAGGCAACCTTCCAGAAAAGGAATTCAGAATAATGATAGTAAAGATGATCCAGGACCTCGGGAAAAGAATGGAGGCAAAGATCAAGAAGATGCAAGAAATGTTTAACAAAGATCTAGAAGAATTAAAGAACAAAGAAACAGAGATGAACAATACAATAACTGAAATGAAAAATACACTAGAAGGAATCAATGGCAGAATAACTGAGGCAGAAGAACGGGTAAGTGACCTGGAAGACAGAATGGTGGAATTCACTGCTGCGGAACAGAATAAAGAAAAAAGAATGAAAAGAAATGAAGACAGCCTAAGAGACCTCTGGGACAACATTAAACTCAACAACATTCACATTATAGGAGTCCCAGAAGGAGAAGAGAGAGAGGAAGGACCCAAGAAAATATTTGAAGGGATTATAGTTGAAAACTTCCCTAACATGGGAAAGGAAATAGCCATCCAAGTCCAGGAAGCGCAGAGAGTCCCATACAGTATAAACCCAAGGAGAAACACGCCAAGACACATAGTAATCAAATTGGCAAAAATAAAAGACAAAAATTATTGAAAGCAGCAAGGGAAAAACGACAAGTAACATACAAGGGAACTCCCATAGCAGCTGATTTCTCAGCAGAAACTCTACAAGCCAGAAGGGAGCGGCATGATATACTTAAAGTGATGGAAGGGAAGAACCTACAACCAAGATTACTCTACCTGGCAAGGATCTCATTCAGATTCGATGGAGAAATCAAAAGCTTTACAGACAAGCAAAAGCTAAGAGAATTCAGCACCACCAAAAGAGCTCTACAACAAATGCTAAAGGAACTTCTCTAAGTGGGAAACACAAGAGAAGAAAAGGACCTACAAAAACAAACCCAAACCAATTAAGAAAATGGTAATAGGAACATACATATCGATAGTTACCTTAAACGTGAATGGATTAAATGCTCCAACCAAAAGACACAGGCTTGCTGAATGGATACAAAAACAAGACCCATATATATGCTGTCAACAAGAGACCCACTTCAGACCTAGGGACACATACAGACTGAAAGTGAGGGGATGGAAAAAGATATGCCATGTAAATGGAAATCAAAAGAAAGCTGGAGTAGCAATACTCATCTCAGATAAAATAGACTTTCAAATAAAGGATGTTACAAGAGACAAGGAAGGACCCTACATAATGATCAAGGGATCAATCCAAGAAGAGATATAACAATTATAAATATATATGCAGCCAACATAGGAGCACCTCAATACATAAGGCAACTGCTAACAGCTCTAAAAGAGGAAATTGACAGTAACACAATAATAGTGGGGCACTTTAACACCTCACACCAATGGACCGATCATCCAAACAGAAAATTAATAAGGAAACACAAGCTTTAAATGACACAATAGACCAGATAGATTTAATTGATATTTATAGGACATTCCATCCAAAAACAGCAGATTACACTTTCTTCTCAGGTGCGCACAAAACATTCTCCAGGATAGATCACATCTTGGGTCACAAATCAAGCCTCAGTAAATTTAAGAAAATTGAAATCATATCAAGCATCTTTTCTGACCACAATGCTATGAGATTAGAAATGAATTACAGGGAAAAAAATGTAAAAAACACAAACACATGGAGGCCATACAATACGTTAGTAAATAGCCAAGAGATCACGGAAGAAATCAAAGAGGAAATCAGAAAATACCTAGAGACAAATGACAATGAAAACACGATGATCCAAAACCTATGGGATGCAGCAAAAGTAGTTCTAAGGGGGAAGTTTATAGCTCTACAAGCCTACCTCAAGAAACAAGAAAAATCTCAAATAAACAATCTAACCTTAAACCTAAAGGAACTAGAGAAAGAAGGACAAACAAAACCCAAAGTTAGCAGAAGGAAAGAAATCATAAAGATCAGAGCAGAAATAAATGAAATAGAAACAAAGAAAACAATAACAAAGATCAGTGAAACTAAAAGCTGATTCTTTGAGAAGATAATTGATAAACCATTAGCCAGACTCATCAAGAAAAAGAGGGAGAGGACTCAAATCAATAAAATTAGAAATGAAAAAGAAGTTACAACAGACACCACAGAAATACAAAGCATCCTAAGAGACTACTACAAGCAACTCTATGCCAATAAAATGGACAACCTGGAAGAAATGGACAAATTCTTAGAAAGGTATAACCTTCCAAGACTGAACCAGGAAGAAATAGAAAATATGAACAGACCAGTCACAAGTAATGAAATTGAAACTGTGATTAGAAATCTTCCAACAAACAAAAGTCCAGGACCAGATGGCTTCACAGGTGAATTCTAACAAACATTTAGAGAAGAGCTAACACCCATCCTTCTCAAACTCTTCCAAAAAATTGAAGAGGAAGGAATACTCCCAAACTTATTCTATGAGGCCACCATCACCCTGATACCAAAACCAGGCAAAGATGTCACAAAGAAAGAAAACTACAGGCCAATATCACTGATGAATGTAGATGCAAAAATCCTCAACAAGATACTGGCAAACAGAATCCAACAGCACATTAAAAGGATCATACACCATGATCAAGTGGGGTTTATCCCAGGAATGCAAGGATTCTTCAATATACGCAAATCAATAAATGTGATACACCATATTAACAAATTGAAGGAGAAAAACCATTTGATCATTTCAATAGATGCAGAGAAAGCTTTTGACAAAATTCAACACCCATTTATGATAAAAACCCTCCAGAAAGTAGGCATAGAGGGAACTTTCCTCAACATAATAAAGGCCATAAATGACAAACCCACAGCCAACATCACCCTCAATGGTGAAACACTGAAACCGTTTCCACTAAGATCAGGAGCAAGACAAGGTTGCCCACTCTCACCAGTATTATTCAACATAGTTTTGGAAGTTTTAGCCACAGCAATCAGAGAAGAAAAAGAAATAAAAGGAATCCAAATCGGAAAAGAAGAAGTAAAGTGGTCACTGTTTGCAGATGACATAATACTATACATAGAGAATCCTAAAGATGCTACCAGAAAACTACTAGAGCTAATCAGTGAATTTGGTAAAGTAGCAGGATACCAAATTAATGCACAGAAATCTCTTGCATTCCTATACACCAATGATGAAAAATCTGAAAGTGAAATTAAGAAAACACTCCCATTTACCATTGCAACAAAAAGAATAGGAATAAACCTACCTAAGGAGACAAAAGACGTGCATGCAGAAAATTATAAGACACTGATGAAAGAAATTAAAGATGATACAAATAGATGGAGAGATATACCATATTCTTGGATTGCAAGAATTAACATTGTGAAAATGACTACTACCCAAAGCAATCTACAGATTCAGTGCAATCCCTATCAAACTACCACTGGCATTTTTCACAGAACTAGAACAAAAAATTTCACAATTTGTATGGAAATACGAAAGACCCCGAATAGCCAAAGCAATCTTGAGAAATAAAAATGGAGCTGGAGGAATCAGACTCCCTGACTTCAGACTACACTACAAAGCTACAGTAATCAAGACAGTATGGTATTGGCACAAAAACAGAAATATAGATCAATGGAACAGGATAGAAAGCTCAGAGATAAACCCATGCACCTAAGGTCAACTAACCTATGACAAAGGGGGCAAGGATATACAGTGGAGAAAAGACAGTCTCTTCAATAAGTGGTGCTGGGAAAACTGGACAGCTACATGTAAAAGAATGAAATTAGAACACTCCCTAACACCATACACAAAAATAAACTCAAAATGGATTAGAAACCTAAATGTAAGACTGGACACTATAAAACTCATAGAGGAAAACATAGGAAGAACACTCTTTGATATAAATCACAGCAAGATCTTTTTTGATCCACCTACTAGAGTGATGGAAATAAAAATAAACAAATGGGACCTAATGAAACTTAAAAGCTTTTGCACAGCAAAGGAAACTACAAACAAGACAAAAAGACAACCCTCATAATGGGAGAAAATATTTGCAAACGAATCAACAGACAAAGGACTTATCTCCAAAATACATAAACAGCTCATGCAGCTCAATATTAACAAACAAACAACCCAATCAAAAAATGGACGGAAGACCTAAATAGACATTTCTTCAAAGACATACAGATGGCCAAGAAACACATGGAAAGCTGCTCAACATCACTAATTATTAGAGAAATGCAAATCAAAACTACAATGAGGTATCACCTCACACCAGTTAGAATGAGCATCATCAGAAAATCTACAAACAACAAATGCTGGAGAGGGTGTGGAGAAAAGGGAACCGTCTTGCACTGTTGGTGGGAATGTAAATTGCTACAGCCACTATGGAGAACAGTATGGAGGTTCCTTAAAAAACTAAAACTAGAACTACCGTATGACCCAGCAATCCCACTACTGGGCATATACCCAGAGAAAACCATAATTCAAAAAGACACATGCACCCCAATGTTCATTACAGCACTATTTACAATAGCCAGGTCATGGAAGCAACCTAAATGCCCATCAACAGAGGAATGGATAAAGAAGATGTGGCACATATATACAACGGAATATTACTCAGCCATCAAAAGGAACAAAAGTGGGTCATTTGTAGTGATGTGGATGAATCTAGAGGCTGTCATACAGAGTGAAGTAAGTCAAAAAGAGAAAACAAATATCGTATATTAACGCGTATATGTGGAACCTAGAAAAATGGTACAGATGAACTGGTATGCAGGGCAGAAATTGAGACACAGATGTAGAGAACAAACGTATGGACACCAAGGGGGGGAAGCGGCGGGGGATGGAGGTGGTGGTGGGATGAATTGGGCGATTGGGATTGACATGTATACACTGATATGTATAAAATTGTTACTAATAAGGACCTGCTGTATAAAAAAATAAAATAAAATTCAAAAATTCAAAAAAAAGAAAGGAATGGAGAGAGGAGACAGAAAATATATTTGAAGAAATAATTGCAAAAAATTATCCAAATGTGATGAAATTATAAACCCAGAGATCCAAGAAATTCAGTGAACTCCAAACACAAGACACAATAAAACTACATGAAGGCATATCAATCAAATTGTTCAAAACTGGTAATAAAGTCTTAAAAGTCCAGCTGGAGGAAAAAGACATGTTACATACAAAGAAACACAGGTAAGGATAACAGAAGATTTCTCTCTGGAAACAAGGCAAGCAGGAAGACAGTGATATCTTTAAAGTACTGAAAGGAAAATAACTGAGCCCAGAATTCTATACCCAGTGAAAATATCTTTCAAAAGCAAAGCAAAATAAATTATTTTCTAACATAGAAAAGTTGAAACAATTCATTACCAGGAGACCAGAACTACAAGACATGTTAAAAGACGTCCTTGAGGCAGAAGGGAAATTATATCAATAGTTGACTTAACATTAAAAAAAAAAAAAATCAGCCAATGGGGAATTCCCCAGTGGGCCAGTGGTTAAGACTCCACACTTCCACTGCAGGGGACATGGGTTTGATCCCTGGTTGGGGAACTAAGATCCCACATGCTGCATGGTGTGGCCAAAAAAAACCCCCCAGAAAACAGCCCAGGTAATTCATCAAATTAAAAAGTGGGGAGGCATATGATCATCTCAATAGAAAAAGCATTTGACAGTATACATTCCTGATAAAAACTTTCAGCAAACTAGAAATACAAGGAAATGTTCTCAACCTGATAAAGGGTATCTATCACAAACTATGACTGACATCATAATGCTGAAAGATTGAATGCTTTCTCCCCTAAGATGAGAAACAAGGCAAGGATATTCATTCTCACAACTTCTATTCAACATTGTACTGAAGGTCCTAACCAGCACAATAAGGCAAGAAAAATAAATAGAAGACATCTTGATGGGAAAGGAAGAAGTAAAACTGTCGTTTTTTACAGATAACATGATCATCTATGTAGAAAATATGAAATGTACAAAACTTATTAAATAAGGTCAACAAGGTTGCAAGATACAAGGTAAACACGCAAAAATTTATTGTTTCTATATGATAGCAATGAACAGGACATTGAAATTTAAAACTATACTGTTTATATTATCATAAAAATATTTAAAACAGATAAATCTGAGAAAAGATGTGCAAAACATGTACCCTGAAAATTATAAAACACAGTTGAAAAATTATTATTGTTATTTTTTTGGTCACAGCATGCAGCTTGTGGGATCTTAGTTCCCCTACCAGGGACTGAACCAGGCTCTCAGCAGTGAGAGCGCAGAGTCCTAACCACTGGACCATGAGGGAATTCCCTTTTCTTTTTGGAAAAATTTAAGAAACACCAAAATAGATGGGAAAATATACCACGGTCATAGATTGGAAGACTCAATACTGTTAAGATGTCAGCTCTGCGCAAAATTATTCCACAGATTTAACACAATCCAAATCTAAATCAAGGTGGACTGTTTTCTAGAAATTGACAAGCTGATTCTAAAATACATATGGAAATCTAAGAGACCTAGATTAGCCAAAACAACTCTGAAAAAGATTAACAAAGTTGAAAGACTTACCTAAAACTTACTATGAAACTGCAATAACCAAAACAGTATATTATAGTATGATAGACAGTCAACAGACCCAAATAGAGCCCAGAAATACAACCAGACATATGGTCAGATGATTTTTCAACAAAGATACAAAGGCATTACAGTGACAAAAGATCTTTTCAACAAGTGATGCTAGGACAACTGGCCATTTATATACAGCAAAACAAACCAATAAAGTAAGACCCTATATCACATCTTATACAAAAATTAACACAAATGGACTGGAGAAAAAAATGTAAAACCTGAAGTTGTAAGGCCTCTAGAGAAAAACCAGGGAAGCCCCAGGAGAAAATTTTTGTTGCCTTGGGTTAGGCAAAGAATTCTGCAAATAATTCTTAGATATGACACAAAATCATAATTTATAAAAGAAAAAAAATGGATAAATTGGGCTTCAATAAAATGAAGAACTTCTGGTCTTCAAAAGACATTGTTAAGGGCTTCCCTGGTGGCGCAGTGGTTGAGAGTCCGCCTGCCGATGCAGGGGACACGGATTCATGCCCCGGTCCGGGAGGATCCCACATGCCGCGGAGCGGCTGGGCCCGTGAGCCATGGACGCTGAGCCTGCACGTCCGGAGCCTGTGCTCCGCAACGAGAGAGTCCACAGTGGTGAGAGGCCCGCGTACCGCAAAAAAAAAAAAAAAAAAGACATTGTTATAAGACTGAAAAGACAAGTAACATACTGGGAGAAAATTTTTTGCAAATCACATCTCTGATAGAGAAGTTGTATCCAGTATATATAAAGAAATCTGAAAATTCAATAATAGGAAAGCAAGCAACCCAATTTAAAAATAGACAAAATATTTGGACAGGTACTTGACCAAAGAAGATATGTGGATAGTAAATAAGTATATTAAAAGACTCAACATCACTAGTTGTGAAATAAATGCAAGCTAATACTACAATAAGATACCACTATTTACCTCTTACATGTCTAAAATTAAAAAGATTGGACTTATCTGGTGGCACAGTGGTTAAGAATCTGCCTGCCAATGCAGGGGACACAGTTTCGAGCCCTGGTCTGGGAATATCCCACATGCCACAGAGCAACTAAGCCCATGTGCCACAACTACTGAGCCTGTGCTCTAGAGCTCTTCAACCACAACTACTGATCCCGCGTGCCACAACTACTGAAGCCCGCACTCCTAGAGCCCATGCTCCACCACAAGAGAAGCCACCGCAATAAGAAGCCTGCGCACCACAACAAAGAGTAGGCCCCGATCACCACAACTAGAGAAAGCCCACATACAGCAACGAAGACCCAACACAGCCAAAAATAAATAAATACATTTATAAAATTAAAAAGGTTAACTGTGGCCCACGGCCATGAAAAGATGCTCAAAATCATTAATCATTAGAGAAATGCATTCAAAACCACAATGATACCACCTCACATTCATTAGGATGGCTACTATTAAAAAGAAAATCAGAAAATAAGTGTTGGTGACAATGTGGAGAAATTGAAACCCTTGTGCCCTGTTGGTGGGAAAGTAAAATGGTGCAGCTGCTGTGGGAAGCAGTATGGTGGTTCCTCAAAAAAATCAAAATAGGATTATCATATGATCCAGCAATCTTGTTTATGGGTATATATCCAAAAGAATTGAAGATAGGATCTCAAAGAGATAGTTGCACATCCATGTTCATAGCAGTATTATTCACAATGGCCAAAATGTGGAAGCAACCCAAGTGTCCATCGATGAATGAACAGATAAACAAAATATAGTTTATACATACAATGGAATGTTATTCAGCCTTAAAATGGAAGGAAATTCTGTCACATGCTGCAATATGGATGAACTTTGAGGGCATTATGCTAAGTGAATAAGTCAATCACAAAAAGACAAACACTGTATGATTCTACTTATATGATGTACCCAGAATAGTCAAAATCATAGAGCTAGAAAGTAGAATGGTATGGAACTTTCCTGGTGGTCCAGTGGTTAAGACTCCACACTCCCAATGTAGGGGTGCAGGTTTGATCCCTGGTCAGGGAACTAAGATCCCACATGCCTCGCAGCATGGCCAAAAAAAAAAAAAAAAGGAAAGTAGAGGGACTTCCCTGGTGGTGCAGTGGTTAAGAATCTGCCTGACAATGCAGGAGACACGGGTTTGAGCCCTGGTCTGGGAGGATCCCACATGCTGCAGAGCAACTAAGCCCGTGTGCCACAGCTACTGAGCCTGTGCTCTGGAGCCCACGAGCCACAACTACTGAGCCCGTACGCCTAGAGCCCATGCTCCTCAACAAGCGAAATCACCGCAATGAGAAGCCCACACACTGCAATGAAGACCCAACGCAGCCAAAAAACAAAAAAAATGGTTAAGATGATGTTTTCTGTTATATATACTTTGCCATAATTTTCAAAAGGAAACAGTGTCCCACTCACTTTATATTTCTTCTATACAGCAACCCCTTGAGGTGTAGGTATAATTATTATCTCCATTTTACAGGTGAGGAAACCTAGGTGCATAATTAGAACATATTTTTGAAAGAATCCCATTGTACCTTAAACTATGATTCTTTGTAAAAGAGCTGGCAAATCACCAGCAGGTGATCCCACTAAGACATCTAGACACTGTGGCCCACTTTTGTTCCCTCTGGCTATTTCCTAAGTTCCTGTCCATCCAAGAGCCTTCAGCATTCTCAGAACTTTGCAAAGAATTCTCTTCCGCCTAAACGTAAGTCCTGCAATTCCATTATTCCTAAAAGATAAAGTAATACATATACACACAAATAACATGTTTACATAACTCTTATGCTGAATATTTTAAAAATACTTTTAGAAAGTGGTATAGAAAAGCTGCTGGGTTTTAAAAACCTGTTTTGTGAAGTTTTGCTCCCCTCTGCTGGAAAGTTTGTGTATATGCTCCTGAGGGTCTGGTTTTTGGCAAAAAAAGAATCATACAAAGTCAACTTTGGTATTCATTAGCCAAGTGCTAGATTCTGTTCTCCAAACCTAGAGTTTCAAGGAGATGTCTCAGATATTCTGCAACTGTCTGATTCAAAATTTTCTAAACACATTTAAGCTATTTTTACAATAAAAACAATACTGTGTTTTTAAATATTACATGGCTAGTTCCCTGTTGGCCTAGTGGTTAGGGTTTTGGGCTTTCACTGCTATGGCCCGGCTTCACTCCCTGGTCAGGGAACTGAGATCCCACAAGCTGTGCGGTGTGGCCAAAAAAATAAAAATAAAATAAATATTACATGGCTAATTTTGACACACCAGATATAGCCTGAATCTAGTTTGGGGATGGAAAGAGAATGTCTTCTTACACTAGTCTGTCTACTTATTATCTGCTCTTATACTTTTCTGCTCCATCACTCCATTTCAAACCCTGTGGTCTGTTAAACCATTCCACTAGGAATAATACTTATAATGTTTTATAGGGGGTGTTTCTGTTAGCTTGAAAATTGTGAACTATTTTAAGGTCTTCTGCATCTGAATTATGAATTGAAAGTGTTTTCGTCCTTTACATGGCTTATTTCAAAACACCTGGCAACATCCTTTCATGGTTTACCATTTAGTCTTTTCAGAGAATTCGAAATTACACATTTTTAAAAAAGAATTGTGGTGGTGGGGAGAACAGCAGTAGCTTTCTTTATTAACTATTATTAATTTCTTCCATCTCTTTACTTCTTCCCTTTAAAATTCTCTCACAAAGTAACAGAACCTTGGTTTGTATCTAGGCTGACAATGACCAGGCATGCTGAAGTCCTAAGCCATCTCTTACCTAGATTTTTGTAACAGACTCCTGCTAACTGATCTTCTTGCCTCCATGTTATGTCTTTAAAACTCACCTTCTATAATGAGAACCAGAATGATTTGTCTAAAACATGCATCTAGGACAGGAATAAAGACGCGGTCGAGAGAATGGACTTGAGGACTTGGGGAAGGGGAAGGGGAAGCTGGGACAAAGTGAGAGAGTGGCATGGACATATATACACTACCAAATGTAAAATAGATAGCTAGTGGGAAGCAGCCGCATAGCACAGGGAGATCAGCTCCGTGCTTTGTGACCACCTAGAGGGGTGGGATAGAGAGGGTGGGAGGGAGATGCAAGAGGGAGGAGATATGGGGATATATGTATAGGTATAGCTGATTCACTTTGTTATAAAGCAGAAACTAACAAACCATTGTAAAGCAATTATACTCCAATAAAGATGTTAAAAAAATAAAGATATATTAATATGAAAATAAAATAAAATGTGCTTCTGACTAGGTCAGCCTCTACCTAGTTTCTTTTTTTAATACTTTTTAAAAATAAATTTATTTATTTATATTTTTGGCTGTGTTGGGTCTTCATTGCTACATGCAGATTTCTCTAGTTGCAGTGAGTGGGGGCTACACTTCGCTGCAGTGCGCAGGCTTCTCGTTGCAGTGCTTCTCTTGTTGCAGAGCACGGGCTCTAGGCGCACAGGCTTCAGTAGTTGTGGCACACGGGCTCTAGGCGCACAGGCTTCAGTAGTTGTGGGACACAGGCTCTCGAGTGCCGGCTCAGTAGTTGTGGCGCACAGACTTAGTTGCTTCACTGCATGTGGGACCTTCCTGGACCAGGCCTTGAACCCGTGTCCCCCACGTTGGCAGGCAGATTCTTCACCGCTGCGCCACCAGGGAAGCCCTCTACCTAGTCTTTAAATTCTTATCTCTTGCCTCAGGATTAGGTCCAAGTCCTTTAACATAGCACAGGAGGGATCCTGTGTTTCAGCTCAGCCTGCCTCTCGGCTTCCTGCCTCACCACAACAGGAACCAACTCTGCTTCCCTGCTACATAAACCTTTTTGCTTCTCCCTTTGGTGTCTTTGTTCCCTTTTTCCCTCACTGTCCTCTCTTCCCAGATTCCTATCATGCCCCCTGCCACTCAGCTTCCTCCCGTCTCTGGCTTTTGCTGACTCAGTGAATCTCTGCTAGACAGTGTCAAGGTTGTCTCCTTTGTTTGTCTTCGCCAGTGGGAACTTCGTCTAACGTTTAATCCCCTGCATCAGATACAGTTCCTCAAAAACACAAGTTGTTCAATAATTAATTGCTAGGTAATTGAATGAGTTTAGTAAATGAATACCAGTAACATCAGTGTGGTAACCTTCAAGTTATCAGTGTCCCAGGGTAAGGGTATGAGACATTTTCCTGTCTTGCAAATTTCCTAGCTTATTGTAGACATGCTGTGTGTGGTTGGAAGTTGACTGAGGCATTGAGACAGACTTGTACATTATTATGTATTTTTTTAACCATAAAACTTGAAATTTGACTCCCCTTCAGGTAGGAAATAGGGACATGGAAATTTGCTTGAACAATACCTGCAGTTTAAATATTTGGGATACATTCTCTTGTATGCATTTCTGTAAGAATCTAAATTCTATCTAATATGCTTTTCATAGAAATAGTATCTTCATACTTATTTGTATGAAATATTTGAAAGAAATATTTGGAAAACTTTGGCAGTATTAAATGTCTTACATTGCTTGTTATATTTATAGGAAACAAACTCAGCCAAGGACCATAGGACCTATGATAGCAGATTGATTAGAAGTGAAGAGTTTATTAGCATTTAAAGAAAGAAGCAGCACATAATGGTGAGTGTAACTAATCAACATCTCTGTTATGAAGGTGGATAAACATCTACTAAAGGAATTATTTTAATACTATTTTATTAAAGAAATATATAAGAATAGTTTTTATATATTTTTGAGTTTTTGCAAAGCAAAATGAAACTGACGTTTTTTGCTATTTTTATTTTATTTCATTTTTTAAATTTTATTAGAGTATAATCAATTTACAATGCTGTCTTACTTTCAGGTATACAGCAAAGTGATTCAGTTTTACATCCACATAATATTCATTCTTTTTTAGATTCTTTTCCCATATAGGTTATCACAGAATATTGAGTAGAGTTCCCTGTGCTATATAATAGGTCCTTGTTGGTTACCTATCTTATATATAGTAGTATGTGTATGTTCATTCCAAGCTCCTAATTTGTCCCTCCCCCCCACCCCGCCCAGTTTCACCTTTGGTAACCATAAGTTTGTTTTTGATATCTGTAAGTCTGTTTCTGTTTTATAAAGTAAGTTCATTTGTTTCATTTTTAAAAATTAGATTCCACATATGAATGATATCATATTATATTTGTTTTTCTCTGTCTGACTTACTTAACTTAGTATGATAATCTCTAGGTCCATCCATGTTGCTGCAAATGGCATTACTTCATTCTTTTTATGGCTGAGTAATATTCCATTGAATATATGTACTACATCTTCTTTATTCATTCCTCTGTCAATGGACATTTAGGTTGCTTTCATGTCTTGGCTATTGTAAATAGTGCTGCAATGAACATTGGGGTGCATGTATCTTTTCAAATTATGGTTTTCACTGGATATATGCCCAGGAGTGGGATTGCTATGGTATCATATGGTACCATATGATCATACAGTAGCTCTATTTTTAGTTTTTTAAGGAATTCCCATACTGTTCTCCATAGTGGTTGTACTAATTGACATTCCCACCAACAGTGTAGGAGGGTTCCCTTTTCTCCACACCCTCTCCAGCATTTATTGTTTATAGACTTTTTGATGATGGCCCTTCTGAGTGGTGTGAGGTGATACCTCATTGTAGTTTTGATTTGCATTTCTCTGATAATTAGTGATGTTGAGCATCTTTTCCTGTGCTTTTTGACCATCTGTATGTCTTCTTTGGAGAATGTCTGTTTAGATCTTCTGCCCATTTTTTGATTGGGTTTTTTTTATTTGAATTTTTTAACATTACTGTACTCTGTCCCCAGAGAGGCACATTTAGATTCTCAAGAGAATAGACTAATCACCAAATGGCACAAACCACAAGTAGAATTCCTCTGTTTGGGTAACTGAACACCACATTTTCTTCAATTAGATAAATATCTGGTGTTATGTTTCTATAATTTATGTAAATTGAAACCATAGACATACCAATTACCCCATTTAAACTTGGCTGGTTCCCCAAAGAGTTCTTAGAAGAAAACTTATAATAATTATTGCCCATCCTTTCAGAACCACTGGAGGGTACTAAAACTCTAGGTCGCATTTTTTGTAAAGACCTATTTTTGAAAATTTCTTCTAACCAGGGATTTTTTTTTTTTAATAGAGAAATAGTTGGGAAAAACATGTTTTTTGGTGTGTTTGGAAGTATGGGGAAGGACATTTGAAGTAAGGTGTTTAGAAGCAAACAATAGTGTTGTATTTTAAATAGTTGAAGTGGATTTTTTTTAAAGAATTTGGAATATTTTATATTGATAGTTCATAATTCACTAGGCCTTCTGTTTAATATTCTTTTTTAAAAAGGGGTTAATATTAACTAAATTAAAAAATCTTTAAAATATAAAAATCAAGAAAAGACACAGCAAGCACTCTTGTTACTTATATATTCACATACTGTAAAGGCTGGGTATAGACATATGTAGGGTGTTGGTGTCAGTTGCTGCCTTAATTGACTAGGATACATCTCAGCTATAATATTTAAATTATGCTGCTGCAGTATAGGTAGAATCCAGTGTTTTTTCTTTTTATTTGAAGAAAAAAACATAAAAAATTGTTTATTCAGTTCTCTCTACATGTTCAACACAAATTTAAGCAGTGGTTGTAGGTCAAATAACTTTGTGCGTCACATACCCAAGTTACTAGTGGAACACTAGGTCAATTTCCTTTTTTAAAGAAGTTTTATTGTTATAATTCACATACCACATAATTATTGAAGTGTACAATTCAGTGATCTTTAGTATTATCAGAGTTATGCAACCATCACCACAATTCATTTTAGAACATTTTCATCACTCTAAGAAAACTCTTTAGCTTTCACCTGTAAATCTACCCATTCCTCCAGTTCTAAGCAACCACTAATACACTTTGTCTCAATAGATTTTCTTATTCCAGACATTTCATATAAATAAAATTATACTGTAGGTGGCGTTTTGTGACTGGCTTCTTTCACTTAGCATAGTTTTCAAGGTTCATCCATTTTATAGCAGGTATCAGCACTTTATTCCTTTTTGTGGCTGAATAATATTCCATTGTATGGACAATACATTTTTTTCATCCATTCATCAGTCAATGCACACTTGCTAATAATGTTCTTATTTTTTAATGAATTTTTTCTTTTTTTAAATTAATTAATTAATTTATTTTTGACTGCGTTGGGTCTTCATTGCTGTGCGAGGGCTTTCTCTAGTTGCCGCGAGCGGGGGCTACTCATCATCGTTGTGGTGCACGGGCTTCTCATCGCGGTGGCTTCTCTTGTTGTGGAGCATGGGCTCTAGGCACGTGGGCTTCAGTAGTTGCAGCATGCAGGCTCAGTAGTTGTGGCTCGCGGGCTCTAGAGCGCAGGCTTAGTAGTTGTGGCGCACAGGCTTAGTTGCTCCGTGGCATGTGGGATCTCCCAGGACCAGGTCTCGAACCTGTGTCTCCTGCATTGGCAGGCGGATTCTTAACCACTGAGCCACCAGGGAAGCCCTTAATGTTCTTTTAAAATCAGTATTTACTATGTAGTTGTTAAGGATTCCTGCACCCAATCCCAACATGTGCATGTGTGCATGCAGGCTTCCTCATACCAACAAGCAATTCTCGGACACCAGCTGGGTGTTCAAGAATTCAACTCAATTCTGACACTCTCTATTCAGAGATAGAATCAGATTCCACACGTAAAAGGCTCAGTCCCACAAGATCACCCTCCACTTCTGATGCCAGTAGCAAGCCCGGGTTGTTACCTGTGCTTCTGACCAACTGCCTACGAATCATAAGTTCCCATGACTCTCTCTTTGGGTTTAATTGCCAGAACAGCTCACAGAACTTGGGAAAACCTGTTTACTCACAAGATTACTAATTTATTATAAAAGTCTATTAAAAGATAAAAATCTACAGCCAGATGAAGAGATATGTAGGGCGACATCTTGAACGAAGAAGTTTCTGTCCTCCTGGAAATTGGGAGCTGGCAAGGTAGCATGCAGAAGCAATCTGGGTCCCCCATGTAGAAGCTCTCCAACAAAGGGTCGAAAAGCTGTCTTTGGAGGCTTTTATGGAGGCTTCATGACATAGCCATGATTGACTACATCATCGGCCAACGGAGATTGATTCAACCTCAAGCTCCCCTTCCTGCCTTGAAATCAGGGTGTAGGACTGGAATCAGGAAAACCAACCATTCACATGGGCTGGCAACCAGTCCATACCCTGGGGTAGGATCCAAAGCCACGTTTATTAACATAAACCCAATTGTGATGGAAAGGAATTGTTACCAATATCAAGATACCCATTCTGTCTGCAGCATTTTCAAGAACTGAGGACAAGAGACCAAACAGTGTATTATAAGAAAAGATGCTCCCATTGCTCTTATCAACCAAAAAATTCCAAGGTTTTAGGGAGCTGTGAACCAGGAACTGTGGATGAAGCCAAATATATCTGAGAAATATATTTTGGTCATCTGAATGCCAAATGTATACATTTCTTATAAATCATAGAATCACAGTAGCGAAAGGTCACATCAACTATATCCTTTATTGCTGGGATTTTTTTTTTTTTTTAGGGAATTTTAGTTTTTATTGCTGGGCTTTTATGAATTGGGGAGAAAATGTCCAAAGTTAAAGTAAGTCTGAGTACCTTTCTTGTATTCTGAAGCACCGGATAATAAAGCCATAACCTGAATCATGTGAAGTCAAAGGGAGGCAGGCTCTCAGTTCAGCTGTTGTTCAGCCAAGGAGACTGGATGACCGATTTAATTCTGTCTGTCCAGAAATCATCTACAGATTGGTAGGTGCCAAAGGAAATAGTAAAAATGAAGAAACCTGTGTTTGTAAGGGAGTTGGTGGGAAGTTTCCTATTCACTCAGAAGAATAGAGGGGCAAAACAAGGGAGAAGAAATGACACACAGGGGAGTGTTTGAAATGTATAGTGCTGTAACTTTGTAATTTTTCTTTATTTCTCTTGAGAGCCTTGATTTATAAACTAGAGATCCCAGAGGCCTGCAAGCAAGTAGAATTTCGTATAGTTGCCTGAAATTGGAGTTAGAAGATGCAAATCTGAGTCCTGATGAATCACTTATTGGTGGTATTTCTTTGAGTAAGACAGTTAAGCCACCATTTCTTCCTCTGCCAAAAGTGGCAATGTTTCTCTGGCAACTGCTGTGAAGATCACAGCAGGGTCAGAATGGATCTGTTTGTTTTCAGCTGTATCACCAGAAGCCCAAACTGGGGCCTGGTAGCAGATAGGGTCCCAAGAAATATTTGTTGAGAGAATGAATGGTAAATTATCTGTATTATTATTCCTTTTCCTCCAACTTATTCACAGTCTTCCAAATTGAGTAGTGAGATGTATTACCTTCTGAATTCCTACATGAATTCCTACAACTTTCTTTTTCCCTCTTTTATTATAAAAGCATAAAATCAAAAACGCGTTTTTTTTTTGTTTTGTTTTTGTGGGTTTTTTTTTTTTTTTTGGCTGCACTGTACGGCATGCGGGATCTTAGTTCCCTGAACAGGGATCGAACCCACAACCCCTGCAGTGGAAGCACAGAGATTTAACCAATGGACCACCAGGGAAGTCCCAAAAACACTTAATTTGAAAATTTTTTTCACACATTTCACCGCTGTTTGCACTTTTGCAGTACATCACTTCCTCTTGAGCATTTTGTTTCTTTGTGTAACTCACGTCCTTGGCACCACTCTTCTTACTTAGAAAACTTCACCAACCACCGTGTGAAGTTAGTATAAACCTGAGTTTTTCTTCAGGTGGAAATGGCGGTGGTATAAATGATCTTATAACCGGGTCTGTAATGGTTAGCCAGCTGACATAACACAAGAATCGCTCCCAATTGTTAAATCCTTTTTATTTCAATAAGCGTTGGATTTGGCAAATGATGTTCATCCGTCTTCTCAAACGCAGTGAAAGGCATTTTGAATTTGCATAAATCATTTAAAAGGCATTTGGCAGACACACCCTAACTTACATTTTGGAGTGTGATTTCCATATAATAAAGTTTGCTTAAAGCGAGATATACCAGTAAACACTTAACGGGGTAAACGCAAATCATGTTATGTGAGATAGTGATTTTCTTGCCAGAAACTATCAGATAGCCACTCTGTCCTCAGCAGTCAAAACATATTTAGTAAACACCTACTGTGTTCCAGGCACTGTGCCAGGCCCAGGGTTATTGTGGTAAGCAAACCCAGACATTGCCCCTCAGCCCATGGAGTGGAGCATAGGTTCTAGTGGGAGAGATAGATATAATTAAATAATCCCACAAATGAGGGAGTAATGACAAATTGAGAGAAGTGAGAGGTAAATAGTCTGAGTGGAAAGAAGAAGGTTCTATGAAAGCACCATACAGGGAAAGCCAACCTCGAATGGGAGGGGAATGATGGAGGAAGCTTACAGAAGGAAGTGAAACTTAAGCCAGAGGAAGTGCAGGAACTAACGGGGAAGGGGTTGTCCAGGGAAGAAGAGCAAGCACACCATGCTGGGGAAACAATATGTGTCAAGGTTGATCATGTGGCCAGGGGAGCTCGGCAAGTGTGCTAGACACAGGAAATGCCAAGGAGGAGCTTAGGGAAGAGAGGTGGAGATGGAAAGTAGAAAAGGGTCAGGATCAGCAGGACTCTATAAGCTATGTGAAGAATTCTTATCTTTAGCCCTTGAATAATGAGAACATGCAGAAGAGTTTTTGTTGTTGTTTAATTGAAGAGTAACATCATACAGTAAAACGCACAACTTTCAAGTGTAGAGTTCAATAAATATTTATGTATGTATATACCATCTTTGTATATACATATAACTATCACCTAGATCAAGATATAGAACATTTTCATCATTTCATAAAGTTGTTTCATGTCCCCTTTGACTCAAAGGGGACCCTCTCATACCCCCTTCCTCCCCCTGACAGACACATAAGGGAACCACTATTCTGACTTTTATTACCACTTTTGTCTGCCCTTGAACTTCATATAAATGGAATCATACAGTATGTACTCTTGTGCCTGACTTATTTCACTTAACATCATCCCTGTGAGACTCATTCATGGTATTACATGTAACAGAAATCTTAGAAGCGTTTGACTCAGAAATGACTAAAGTGGTGATCATTTTGAAACATATAGAAATAGTGAATCACTCTGCTGTGCACCTGGAACTAACATAGTGTCGTAGGTCTTTTACACTTCAATTTTTAAAAAATTAAAGAAAGAAATGAAACCAAAACTTAAACCTTAGTAACAGCTCTTGACTCCTGGGTTTAGTTGAGATTTGTGGTTACCTGAGTCAGCTGTGTAGTTGAAGGGCTACTCACATGCTGGTTCATCCCTAACCTTATTATTATTTTCAACTGAAGATTACTTGTGTGCCTTCTCTTCCTTGCATGGAAGTCTTTCCTTCCAGACATCAACCATGATGAACTTCAACCCAGTTTGTTGTCAGGGTCTTATACTTCCTTGAGACACGCCCAAGAAATATCTGCTCAGTGAGTAATAGAACAAGTTCTTTGGGGGAAAGAAGATGACTTATGGAAGTAGAATTATTGTTTTAGCTCAAGCATAATGGAAGGAATGGCAGTTTCATATATTTTTAATGCATCTGAATAGGCCGTGGAGTTGTAGTCTTATAGTACTGTCCTTATTCACAAAATGAACGGGTTGAACTGGTTAATCTCCTTAAGGTTCTATGCATTGGATTAGTGGTGGTTTTGTTGATTGGCCTTTATTATCTTTCCCTGCTGCTGATCAGTGGAAAGGTTAAAAAAAAAAAAAAGCCTCCTAGCTATGTGGTTGAAGTAGGTACCTGTGAGCATCAAATAACGTGGTTTACCTGAAAAAAAAAAAAAACACATGAAATTGCTTTGCAAATGTTCAAGGCTGTTGTTACTGTTGAATCTTTTTAGTGACTTTGTTCACTTCGAAGGTACTGTTATGCTTTTGTTTCTATGTGCGAATCCTGTAACTCTAACTATATACATACCTAATTGATTTGACCAGCATGTGGGAGTCTATAATTCCTCTCTGTTGAAACATAGGGATCCTTCTAAAATCTCTGTATTGGATTTCTGGATGATTATTAAGATACTACTGTTTCACTCTTGTGTGAACTACTGAGTAATCACAACGACAGCTTCTCAGTATGCTTTTCTATATATTTTTTCCTTTCTCTTTATTTTATTTTTTAATTAAAAAATTTTATTGAAATATAGTTGATTTACAATGTTGTATTACTTTCAGGTGTACAGCAAAGTGATTCAGATATATATGTATATATATATTCTTTTTTTAGATTCTTTTCCATGATAGGTTATTACAAAATATTGAGTATAGTTCCCTATGCTATATAGTAGGTCCTTGTTTGTTGTCGATTTTATATGTAGTAGTGTGACTATTTAATCCCAAACTCCTAATTTATCCCTCCCCGCTCCTTTCTTTTTAAAATGTTTTTGTTTTTGTTTTTTTAGTAAGTGATGCATTCGTATGCTTTAAAGTATAAAAAGATATGGACTGAGAAGTCTCTCCCACCTCTGCCCTCCAGCCCTGGTTCCCTTTCCACAGGCAACCACTGTAGCTAGTCATTTATGTAGCCTTCCACAAAAGTTTTCTGCAAATAGGTGTATATACATAACTGTGTTTGCCCTTTTTGGGGTACAAATGCTAAACACTCTATCCATCTTGTTCTGTACCTTGGCTGTTTTGTTTTAGCACTTAATGAGCTTCTTCATCAGAAAAATGGGGAAAATATGAGTACCTACCTCACAGAGTTATTTTGTTAAAAGATTTATTTATTTTATTATTATTATTTTTTGGCTGTGTTGGGTCTTTGTTGCTGCACATGGGCTTTTCTCTTGCTGTGGCGAGCGGGGGCTACTCTTCTTGTGATGCGCGGGCTTCTCATTGTGGTGGCTTCTCTTGTTGCGGAGCACAGGCTCTAGGCACCCAGGCTTCAGTAGTTGTGGCATGCAGGCTCAGTAGTTGTGGCGCACAGGCTTAGTTGCTCTGAGGTATGTGGGATCTTCCCAGACTAGGGCTCGAACCCGTGTCCCCTGCATTGGCAGGCGGATTCTTAACCACTGCACCACCAGGGAAGCCCCCTCACAGAGTTTATTGTGCAAATTAAATAAATTTAACATGTGCAAAGCACTTAGAAAAGCCAGGTGTTTTGTAGCCTCTGTATTAGTTTTCTATTGCTGCATAATGAATTACCACAAACTTAGTAGCTTCAAACAATATCCTTGTATCATCTCACAGTTTCTGTAGGTCAGAGTATGGACATGGCTTAGCTGGTTTCTCTGCCTGGGTCTCACACAGCTGAAATCATGATGTCAGCTGGACTGCATTCTTACCTGGAGACTCACTAGGAAAGAATTTGCTTCCAAGATCTCTCAAGGTGTTGGCACCTGTAGAATTTATGGCAGGCTGCTTCTTCAAAGCCAGCAATGGGAGAGACTCCCTGCTGCTTGGAATCTCTGTCCTCTGGTAATACCTAGGTCCTCTATTTTAAAAAAAATTCAGACATAATTCATATATCATGAAATCAATCCTTATATACTTTAAAGTGAATAACTCGGGCTTCCCTGGTGGCGCAGTGGTTGAGAGCCCGCCTGTCGATGCAGGGGACATGGGTTCGTGCCCCGGTCCGGGAAGATCCCACATGCTGCGGAGCGGCTGGGCCCGTGAGCCATGGCCGCTGAGCCTGCGCATCCGAAGCCTGTGCTCCGCAAAGTTTATAACTCAGTGGTTTTTAGTACATTCACAAAATTGTGCAACTATCTTCATACCTAATTCCAGAACATTCTCATCACCCCCAAAAGAGATCCTATACTCATTAGCAGTCAGTCTATCCTCATTCCCCCCCTCTCTCCAGGTCCTGGTAACCATCAATCTTCTCTCTGTTTCTATGGATTTGACTATTCTAAACTTTCATGTGAATGGAATCACACAGTATGTGGATTTTTGTGTCTGGCTTCTTTCACTTAGCATGTTTTCAAGATGCATCCATGTTTTGGCATGTATCAGTGTCTATTTTATGGGTATACCCTATTGATAGACATTTAGTTTCCAATTATTTACTATTACAAACAACACTTGATATCCCATTACAAATAACAATGGATATCCTTGAATAAACCTTTCACATGTGAATGAGCATATCTCTACTACAAATTTCTAGAAGTAAAATTGCTAGCTCAAAGGTTTACGCTTCAGTAATACTGGCAGTTATTGCTGAGTTATACTATTTATATCCTGTCTTTTATAGTACTGTTTGAGGAAGGGAGGTGAAATGGCATAGTGGAAAATGCACTGAGTTCTGGACTTTGTTTTGCTACTAACGAGAGGTTAGCCTAGGGTGGTTATTAAGAGCATGGGCTTTGAAGGCAGACTGCCTGGGTTAGAATCTTGGTTCTGCCACTTAAAACTGAAATGACCATAAGAAAGTTAAATAAACCCTCTGTCTCAGTTTCCTTATCTGTAAAATTTGGATAGCATTAATACTTTTTGTGGGGATTAATGATTCAACACATGTAACACTCCTAATACCAGTGCCTGGCACACAGAAAGTGCTCAATGAATGTTAAGTCTTCTTACTAGCCTGCTATGTGATCTTGGTCCACTGTCTTTTCCTATTTTTAAAATGAAGAGTTGAACTGGATTATTTTTGTGTTTCCAATTTAAAAAGGCAATTGTGGTCCCTGCATATTTAATTATACACTATCTCATTGTTCTCTAGTTTTCCTTGTGTTGTTGTTTTGTCCATTACTTAGGGTAGGGGACAATGTAGGTTTTATTTTATTTTTTAATTTTAAAAATTATTATTATTTTTGGCTGCGTTGGGTCTTAGTTGCGGCACGCAGGATCTTTCGTTGTGGTGCACGGGCTCTTTGTTGTGGTGCATGGGCTTCTCTCTAGTTGTGGTCTGTAGGTTTTCTCTTCTCTAGTTATGGCGAGCAGGCTCCAGGGTGTGTAGGCTCTGTAGTTTGTGGTACGTAGGCTCTACTTGAGGTGCGCAAGCGCAGTAGGTATGGCGTGCAGGCTTAGTTGCCCCCCAGCATGTGGGATCTTAGTTCCCTGACCAGGGATTGAACCCAAGTCCCCTGCATTGCAGGGCGGATTCTTTATACCACTGGACCACCAGGGAAGTCCCCAAGGTAGCTTTTATATCTTTAACCTTTAGTAGCTCTTGCTTCAGAACCTTGTGTATCAGTGGTAGCTCCTCCCCTTGAACCCCCATCCCCATATACTGGATATCTATATGCATACATGTATATAAACACATATGTGGATACCCTCTGTATCTCACTGTGTGTGTTAGTGTTCCTGAGATAGCAAGTTTATGCCCCCTCTATCCCTTTCCTGTAGCTGATTCTTAACTTTTAGGTCTCCGCTTAGCTGTCACCATAGATTCTAGTTTTAGACATATTTTCTGATGAACTGTAAACGTGAAAGAGGTACCCATGTCCCTTTGCTTCAGAATTATATCCTCAGCACACAGCACCCAATAAACAACTGAAAAATATTTCTAATATTGAATAGTAGTAATGTTATCCAGCTGAACCTAAATTTTTTAATCTACAATAATTGAATATATAGTTAAAATTATATATTAGAGCTTCCCAATCCTCTTACACCTTATAAGGAATAATACTGAATTCATTTAAAATTAAAAAAAATAAATGACTTGGAATGAAGAAAAATTTTATCCTCACTGAATTTAAGATTCTATTTCTGTGGAAGACAAATGGTTCTCTCTGGGCTTAGTTTTAGGTACTCTTTACCACCAACTGGTGTGTTTGCCTTATACATATCCTAGGACTTCTACCTTCCGAGTTTAAGCTGGCTTTTGCTGACCAAATGAGGAAAGCCTTAGCTGAGTAGTGGCACCAGTATGCAGTTGTTCCTACTTATCTTTAATCTGATAAAAATGAGTTTTTAGAAATGCCTTTAATGAACCAACAACAGAGTTACCCTTTGGAGACCCCAACACCTGAGTTTCTGATAGCCTCTACTATCAAGTAAAGCTTCTTCCTCCAAATTTCGAGGGTAATTTTTAACTTAAAATAATGTAGCATTTTGCCTCAACATGGCCCTCGTGTTTTCATCAGTATTTTAAAATGTGTTTTTATATTAACTATTTACTAAAAGGAATAATTGTTTTATACTTTCCTATGACTTACTGAGCTGATTCAAATAGGTTGGGCAAGTCATGATTAGCTTTTCCTATTAGCTGTTAAACAGGTATGATATTTATCACAGGACATTGGAATCCAATTTTGCTATTGCCCTTGGGAATGCTCTTTAAGTAGCAGCCACGTGGCAAAGCCTAGGGTTTTACTATAATTATAGGTTTGGTCAGTCAACTCCTGGAGTTTGAAAATTGAGGTCTGGGTCCCAATCCTTATCCTACTGCTTAGAGATGGAGCAAAATGTCAATCCTCATTTCTCCATACATAAAATGCATAAAGGTACAGAGCTGCTGTGAAGATTAGGTCTTAAGAGAAGCAGTCAAGGGCAAGTATTTTATTTGGAGTTAAACAGACCTGGCTTCAAATTCTCATTTTGTTAATTTGTTCTATATCTTGCAATACTTATTTTTTATTTAACTATAGTTTACAGATTCTTTTCTATAATAGGTTATTACAAGATATTGAACACAATTCCATGTGCTATACAGTAAATCCTTGTTTTACAGTGGTGTGTTTCTATTAATCCCATACTCCTAATTGCAACACTTATTTTATTTTTTCTATTATCCCTGCTTTATTTATTTTTACATCTTTATTGGAGTATAATTGCTTTACAATGGTGTGTTAGTTTCTGCTTTATAACAAAGTGAATCAGTTATACATATACATATGTTCCCATATCTCTTCCCTCTTATGTCTCCCTCCCTCTCACCCTCCCTATGCAACACTTATTTTAAATTGTGCATAATAGTATCTCCCTAACATCTGTTGTTGTGAGGATTAAATGTACATAGTATACGTAAATCGCTTCGTCCAGTGCCTAGCGTACAGAAAGGACCTAAGAAATATTACATTTTCTCTATTCACCATAACACAAATAAATAGTAGTTTCAACCTAATCGGTGTAAGCTGTTTTAAAGGCCTTCTACTTGACTGTCAAGTTGTTTTAAGGGAAAGCGATCGCTTGCTGTATATTTTTTAACGTGGCTGCAGACGTTTCTATTTTTCTTTAATATACACGCACTTGAGGAAAACTGAAACACCAAAGGGAAATCTAAAAGCCAGCAGCCCCTCTCTCCTCAAGCTCCCCAGAACCAAATCCTGTTAACATTAGGCTATGAAGTCAAATCAAAGGACCAAGGTATCGACTGTTTGCTGGAGGCGTGCCACTGATTCTAACCCCTCTAGATAAAAGAGGGGGGCGGGTGGGAGTAATGTGTTGTAAAGGTGCAAGATCCGGTGGGAACTGCAGGTCGGTGAAGTGGGCCCCCGAGGCTTTCATGCTCTTATCTCTTATCGCCACTCCAGGGCTTTATATGCACGTAAATATTTCACAAAGCCGAGATCGTCCCACAACCACTGCCTCTGTACTGTCCTGGCCGATGTGAATCGTGCGCGGAGAAGCCGGGTAATCTTGCCCGTAAAGAGACGACGCCTGCGTTCTCGGGACCTGGCGCAGCGCGCCTCCCTCGCCTGCAACACTGGCCGAGCGTGGTCCGGGAACTCGCAGCTCGTCCTGAGGCCCATCCACCCCGCAGCCGGCCGCGGCGTCGAGGTACTCTCCAGCCGTTGCGGTCGCCCCTTTTGGCGGGCTCCGGCGCCCCGAGGCTCCACCCCCCGGCGCTGTCTGTCCGCACCCGCGGAGGCGGGCGCCGCGCCCCCATTGGTGGAGCGCTCCGAGATGGCCCCGCCCCATCCCGGCCCCGACGCCAGCACGTTGAGTGGTGGGGGCCGGCAGAAGAACTGCCCGAGCGAGGAGCGGCTCTTGGGGTCGGGCCGCACGGTTGTAGCGCCCGCTTTGGGGCCCCCGAGAGGCTGCTGGGCCGGGATAGCGGCCAGCGGCCACGGGGGGGAAGGGGGTGGGTGGGCTGAGAGCAGCTTGGCGGCGAAGCTGGCCCGCCACCCCTTCCCCCCACCTCCGTCGACCTTGTAGGCAGAAGCTTCCCGGCGCTCCTCACGCCGGCGCGATGGCTACTGCTGCGGAGGCGGAGGCCTCTCCGCCGACGGACGCGAATTGGGAAAGTGGCGGCGGCGGCGGAGACGACGAGCTGAAGCAGGCGCTTCCGGAGCTTGAGTCCTCCCCACAAAATGGCGGCGGCCTCAGCGTCGCGGAGCCCGGCGGCGGCGCCGGGCCTGAGGAGACCGCGGCTGCCGAGGCCGCCCCGAGCCTCTGCCACGAGCAGCCTCAGGACTCCTGTGAGGCGGGCGCGGCCGCTCTGCCCAAAGGCCCCGAAGAGCCCGAAAGACCCGTTAGGAGGAGTTTTCAGATCCCCAGGAAGAGCAGAGAAAAGAAAGGTGGTGCTTCCCCTTTTTCCCAACCCCTCTTTCTCTCTCCCCTCCATCTTTTCATTAGAACCTCTCTGTCTCCTTCCCACACCCATCCGAGACACGTAAACACGCATGCAGCGCCAGCCGCCTCTCCCCGCACTGCCACGGCCGCCCAGCTGCTGCGCTTGGTGCGAGAGGAAAGCGGTGGAACCACGCTCCCTGCTCCCCCTCTCCCCGTGGAAGTTGGAAGTAGCTCAGGTTTGAAGCTTGTCCGTAAGGCTGCAGCTCCCAGAGAGGAAAGATGGTGCTCGGCGCCCCTCCCTCCCAGCCCCTGAAGGCAGAGAAGCTGATGTGTCCTCCTAAGGATGCTTCTGAGAAGTCTCACTGTGGAAATAACCCGTGGCCGTGGATTCTGGGGCTTTCTCCAAGGCCATTGCGTTGAGAGGACCACAAGTGCTTCTCGCTGTGGAAATTCTTCAGCTCTATGCGTCTACTTGAAATTTGCTCGATGTCAGCGTCTTCCCTTGTTTAGACATCTCCGTTAGATGTGATTCATGCACACTGCTGTTTGCCATCACACTTCATTTCCATGTAGATTTTTTTTTTCTTGTTTTTGAAGCGCTAGATAGGGCTGTCTCTAAATCCAACGTTAGTATGTTTTTTTCTTGTATTTGAGAAGCTTGGGAAGGTAGGTTCTTGGTGCAGTAATTTCCCTGTGGAAAAAAATAGAGGTCAGCTTATGCCCAAGAGTCACCAACTTGATCTTGCAGATGAGAGAACTTCAGAAAAATATTTAAAAGTCCAGTCTGGTTTTTGGAACCAGTATGGGAACAGTTAAATGAAGTACGTTACCTTTTTAAAACTTAATGCCGTATTGTGACACCTTTCTAATGCAGGAAGTTATCGTTTTCAATTCTTAGAAAACAATTTTTGACTCTCCAGCGATTTGGGATACTCTGTCTGGATTTAGTCAATTTAAAGCCTCTTTTTGTTTTAGTGCGTGGTTCCGTTTTTTCAGATTTACTTTGGAAAGTAATAGGAATTTTCTTATTTGCGGAAAACGTTTTTTATTTGTAACTTGAATCTTGGTAAAGAGACTCTTGAATGAAGCATGTGCTTCCTCTTGCCATGTGCATAACCAGCTACATTTGCACACCTGAAATTGTTAGCCTTCTGTCAGTAAGATACAAATAAAGTCAAATTGTTAATTTCTATTTGGATGATAAAGCCAGGGAAATCCTTGGTGTGAGAAACCATGTTGAGAAAGATGAAGTTATCTTTTGTCCACTAGCATGCAGAATGTTTCTAGAAGTATCTTTTAAGTGAGTTAATGTAATACATTTTAGGGTTCAAGAGAATTCTTGTATAGGTCAAGGTTATCAATCCTTTTGGTTTAGTTAAGATGTAGAGTCTATATGAGGAAAATTAGATTTCATCCTGAGTTATCAATTGGTAGAGAATAGGTTGGAAGTAGATTCAGATGGGCTCTGGTTATAGGATCGAAGTAGGAGGTTGAATTTTTTTCTTTTTAAAAAATTTTTTAGCTTGATACAATTTTGAAGTCCGTTTTTTTAGGGTTTTAAGCAAAACAAAGCATGATGTACCTCCTTTTAATTTTTGATAGGACCAGGAAATTGGCATAAAACCCATTTGGGTTGAAATGTGGGAGGGCACTAGGAAATGTTGAAAGGCACTGTTTGCATGTGTGTTTTTTTTTTTAATTAGATAAATCCAGAGGTTGCTGTAAAATAGACCTCATTTGAACACATTAAAAGTAGATAATAATTGAGGAATTAGGAAATATAAAACCTAGTTGTCTTTGTTTTCTCCCCTGAGTCTGATGCTTCTTTGGGGGAAATTTGTTACCTTTCTCCTCTTAGGGAGGTTTTGGTAAGGAAAATATAACACAGTGGACTTTTTTCATGTTTCGTGAAAGTGAGTAATTTTTAACTTGTCTAAATATTTGCACACTTAGCAGCAGCTGTTCAAATAGTGCAATAGCGATCTAAATAGCACTTTTAAAACTTAAATAAGCAGCTTTTTACCATCATGGACTTCATCCTGTCCAACCTGAAAGGAGTTAATACTTGGTGATAGAATTTAATAGAAAAATATAACTTTTCATTAAAAAAATGCTTTATCAGAAACAGTTCGGCAGGTACTGCTAGTTTCACACTTGATCCCAAGATAATGTCCTCTTGGAAGACTTGAAAGGTATCACTTTATGTATAGGATTTGGCTAGGTATTAGTGGTGTGGTCATCTGAGTCTTTTATCATGAATATTAGATCATTTTCAGTAGATACCTCTGCTTGAACTTTTCAGTATCAAAGGTTCTGTTGCATTCGTATTTTAATATGGCAGACCTTTGCTTGTGACTGCTTTACCAGTGAAATTTAAGATTAGGACTCATGTTTTTGGTAGCTTAAAGGTAAATCTTTGTGAGTATAACTTGACTCAGTTCTTTTATTGGTCTTCACAGTAGCATAACATCCAAAATACTGCCATTCTAATTAAGTAATGATATTGACAAACATTTTATAGTGCTTAATAAGTTACAGGCATTGTTCTCAGAAGTTTATATGTACTAACTAAATCTCAGTAATCCTATGTGGTAGGTACTATTCCCATTTTACAGATGAAGAGACTGAACTACTGAGGTAAATAACTTGCCCAAGGTTACACAGCTAGTAAATAGTGGAGTTGGAATTTGAACCTAGGTGTAGAGTACTTCTTATTTCTTTTTTATTGTAGAAAAGTTTTAGTTCACTTAAAAAAAATTTTTTTTAACAACTATTAAATTTAGTGATGTTTAGTATGTCTTCATCCCTGGGGAATTTTGAGATTCCAAAATTATGTTCATTAGAAAATTAACACATTTAATAAGTACTCACAGATTAAGTCATCTGTTGACTAGAAGAGTAAGATTTTACTCTTTGTGATCTGTGTGCTATTCTGTTTACTTATTGGCTGGGCTACTTTCTGTACTGTAAGGAGTCACTGTTACATTTAACCGAATTGTGGAATTGCACTTCGTCAGTAGATGTTTCACTATTGCCTTCTTCTACTCTAAAATCTGATAGTGTAAGTCATCAAAAGTAAATTAAAATCAGTAATTGTATTTGATATAATTTTTCCCTCCAAAGGTCTTGGGAAATGAAGTAGTAATGATGCACTTTCTGGAAAATGTTTATTGGTTAATGCTTTATGTAGGGCACAAGATTAATTGCTCTCGTGCATCTGCGTCTCATGCAGGTGCATCACAAACTAAATGCTCTTACGCACCTGCATCCATACTGGTCTAGTTCAGGAAAATTAAAGGCCAATTCTCCTCCCAAATCGCCATCTTTTCCCACAAAATTTGGAGTTGTCTTTTTGAAGACTTTGGGGTTGAGTCTCTTTCTTAAGGAAATTTACATGATGTTTTAGTAGTTGTATATGAATGGCTTGGTTCTAAGCACCACAGTTTTCCCTGCATAGAAGTAAATCTGAGCAGGAATGTACAGGCAGAATCCAGTCATCCACATAAAACGTTTGATAGGCGCATATAAATTCTAAGTAATGGAGGTAAAACTTTCTTTGACGTATTCCCAGTCCAAAAAAAGTCAAGTTTCATATTATCTCTCTAGATCTCTGCTAGAATGTTTATTACTGATTCTGCACTATGTTCAATCATGAGTAGAGATGAATCACCCATTCCTACAGTATTATGTCTGTAGTAATTTTATTAGACTGAAGAAAAATGATTTTTAAAATGTCTAAATTATCATGAGGAACAAATGGATATTCATTGTATTTTAGTCATTAATATCCATAGACATCAGAGAGATGGATTCAGAGAGTATTGCAGACCAATGAGATCCGCAGCCTACTCTTTGCCGTTTCCTTTTCTTCCATGAATTACTTTAAATTGGAATGTATATTTTGGAATTTCCCTTGGTATATTTTTATAACGCTGGTCCATCTTTTTTTAATTTTAGCTTGTTTTTACACTTATGATTTTTTTTTTTACATATACACATAAACAATACAAACACAAAGAGTGGCATTGACACTAAATGAGTTGGTAAAAGTAGTTGAGGAAAAATGTTCCTTTGACTAAGAAACAAAGCTACTATTTGGTGACCTTAATTTTATGTCTATTCCAGCTGCTTAAGTTTAACATTTAATTCTTAGTATGTTTTGTATGCTACCAGTAATATAAAATACTCAATTCTAGTTGTGGTTCTGTGATATAGACAGTCTCCTCATTTGAATTATAAATCTCCAAGTGCCTTTGTAAGTCTTTTCTTGAATCCCATAAAAACACATCTATAAAAGGGACTCCCCTGATGGTCTAATGGTTAAGACTTCGTGCTTCCACTGCAGGGGCACAGGTTTGATCCCTGGTTGGGGAACTAAGATCCTGCATGCCATGTAGTGTGGACAAAAGAGAAAAAAAATGATGAAAACACATCTATCATCAGTTTTGTCAATAGAAGAGCCTTGTGAATTATCAGAAATCAACTCAGTAACTATCTTTCTGACATGAATTTGATGGAAGCACTGTAAATAAGCAAAATTATATGTTTCTTAATGTCTGGAAGAATTATTACGACTGCTGTTAACCTTTATAAACCAAAAAAGGGTGTTAGCTATGGCTTTTGGCCCTGTTAAATGCAATAAATGAGAAAGAAATACTAAGAAATGAGATTCAAAAGAAGACATAAGAGGGTAGAAAGAGCATTCTAGACATCAAATTCTTTTTCTTTTATTGCTAATTTCCATATAGCTAATATAATTTCTTGGTCTAAAATGAGGAAACAATTCTGTTTTTCCAGCTCTTGGAATGATTTGTTTCATCACTTATATTCAGCACTTACATATACATGTTTTACTTATAGTTCAGGAAACAAGATTTGCAGCTAGGGAGGCTTATTTTGAATTCACACCTGCCCTATTCACGTATCAGCCTTGGGCCAAGTTAACTGTTAGCTCAGTTTCATTTGTGAAATGGGCATAATGAACTTCATAGGGTGGTTTCGATGATTAAATGAGATAATGCATATAAAGCTCTTAGTACAGTATCTGAAAAGGAATAACGAGCCACTAATTGTTAGACTCAAAAATTGTCAGAATCCGGAGAACAGTATATTGGATTCTGACTTCCTATGTGAAATGGATGATAAATATATAAAATGTTCTGATCCCCTACGGGTAGTTACAGGTTTATTTATTATTATTGCCTCAGTGATGACCCATAATACTGTGATGTATATATGTTTTCTTTAAAAGAAGTGACAGAATGTGTTGATCAGGTATGTCCTTTAGAGGATTATTAAGGACAAAATAGACCACCAGGGAATGTACATTCAGAACATAAACTGGTTATATTTCTAAACTACTATTACCAGCACATTGACTTGAAATCTTTAAAAATAGCTACAGCATAATTTTATTCTTACAGAAATTGATAATTGGGAAGAAAAACTAGAAATTATAACTTTGGCCTAACTAGTAAAGCCAACTGAGATATTTGAAATATAAAATACCTACTAGGACACAGGTATTGTTAGACCTAAAATCTTGCACCTTTTTCTGTATTTTTATTCACAAGAATTTTTTTCACACTGGCAGTCTAGTTGAGTATTACTTGAGGTGACTAGGACATTGCTTTGGAATGAAACAAATGTTAAGTACTTTTTTGAGAATAATTTGAAAGTTAATGTGTATATAAATTTATATGATTTAACTTGAATCTTTCACTTTTGGTTAGATTGACAGTGGAAATAGTGTTGGAATAGCTTAGCTAAGGAAAATGATTTCATTTTGTAGATTGTAAAATTTCATAGAAATTTAAAGCTACTTCTTTTGATACTTCTTTTTGTCACATCTTTAGATACCTGAAGTCACTTGTTAGTTTAGAAACATAAAAATCAATCATGCATAAAACCCAACTTTAAGAATCATGCTTGGCTCATTTTGGATGGGAAAGCCTATGAAAACTTCCACGTGCTGTTTTCCCTCACAAGTTTTTCCAGTTTAGTTGGGGACAGACACAAAGATAAAATGTTTTCTCCTACTGTATTCTATAAAACAGATTTGAATTGAGAGAATGGATGTCTCCGTTTTTTGAGCTTTCGTTTTGTTTTATATATCACTGAATGGTTGAATTTGTGAGACCTAATTTAAAATGACAACAATCATATTTTGGTAGTTTAGAATATATTTGTATTCAATATAAAAAAGTCTTGACAAAGTTTATTCTCATCTTCACTCACTCAGTCATTCAGCTTGGGGCCAGTGCCCCAAGAAAAGGTAGAGTAATGAACAAGGCAGATATAGTTCCTCCTCTTATGGAGCTTACAATCAATAGATTATTGAGTATATCCATCTGCTATAAATTTTATTATAGCACACTCTGTGTTTAGTAGTTCTTTAGTTCTTTTTGAGTGTTTTTTTTCCCTGCTTACTCCTACTGTCTTTATTGCATTATTATAAGTATGTTGATTTTATCCCGCTGCCACCTTTTTTAGTGTGCAATTCCAAAGTAGTGGGAATCATTTGTTCTATACACATTCTCTCATTGAAAGCTACATTTTTACAGGCACTTTTGTAATATATACATGGTTTGGTGGATGAATGGATATGTCATTTGACGTTATAGGGAATACAGTAAAAACAGCTGCTCTTTAGTACCTTTGAGAGTATGTACAAGTAGAACACCGCTTTCAGTAGTGGCCTAAAAGTATTTTGAATGACATTTATTGACTCTATATATAGTATCTTGAAAGAAATTAAGGTAATAGCATATAACATAAGTTCTATGAATACTTCTATCTACAGTGAAAAATAAGTGGTTCCTTTTGGTTTGGGGAAAGTATATATATAGACTTGATGTTTTAAATTTATAACTTATTTCATGCATAAAGTGGAAATTTGAGGTTATTAGGCTACTGTTTGAAGAACAAATTGTATATTTCACTTAAGTATTTTAAAAATTAAAGGGAGTATGCAGTAGTTGGTGGAGTGGGGAATAAAAACTTTTACTGTTTTTCTTTGCACCAGATGCTGTGCTTAGAGCCTTTTCCATGTGTTGTCTTATGTGCCATATGGCATATAGTGGTTATTAGGATAGCTGGAGTTCTCCTTTTTACTGAAGAAAGTACCGAGCTTGTTTTGTTAAGTCATTGATTTACCCAAGGTCTCCCACAAAGCCAGTAAATGCTAGACCTGATATTTGTGTCCTGTTTTGTCTCCAAAGTTCCACATCTTTCCATTTCACCAAGTTTTCATAGTAAATATCCTCCTACTTTATATTGGTAATACAAGAAGCTAATGGATGCAGCATATTTTATTCTAACTTTAGTATTAAAAACCAGATAGAATCATTTTATTGTATAGACAGCTAAGTGTCTTAAATGTTTTTATCCTTTTACTTATGGCATAAGCATTTCATTTGCTGAAATAAATGGTCCTAGACATACTACCTAAATGTAACATAAAATAGGAGTTGAGGCAAGTTGAGTTTATGCACAGGTTCTTATGAGCGTCTTTAAGCAGTTTAGGTTGCCTAGTGTAGCATCCCTTAAGTTTTGCAAAATTGTAACTTCCTTTTCTGCATGTGTAATGCCAGATGCTCGCTGCTGAAGAGTTTTTTCTTTAATGAATTAATAAGTATCTCTTTTGCATATCACAAAATAAGATAGCCTTGATGCTTTTTTTTAACTTTATTTAAAAGTTATATTAACAAAGCCACAAAAATATAAAAAACTACATTTAAGATGGAATCTTAAAATTAATACTGTTTTTTATTTTAGCACTTTTTCAGCCATTAACTCCAGGCTCTCGGGAATTTGAAGATGTTTTAAATATTCTCCACTCATCTTACCTTGAACCAACTTCAGTAACAAATTTTAACTACAGACGTGCTTGCTTGATACATAATGAGCTTTTGGAAAAGGAGGTATGTTTTTTTTTTTAAATTTATTTATTTTTATTTATTTTAGGCTGTGTTGGGTCTTCATTGCTGCGTGCGGGCTTTCTCTAGTTTCGGCGAGCGGGGGCTACTCTTCATTGCTGTATGCGGGCTTCTCATTGCAGTAGCTTCTCGTTGCAGAGCATGGGCTCTAGGTGTGCGGGCTTCAGTAGTTACAGCATGCGGGCTCAGTAGTTATGCCTCGCGGGCTTCAGTAGTTGTGGCATGCGGGCTCAGTAGTTGTAGCTCACGGGCTCTAGAGCACGGGCTCGCTAGTTGTGACGCACGAACTTAGTTGCTCCGCGGCATGTGGGATCTTCCCGGACCAGGGCTCGAACCTGTGTCCCCTGCATTGGCAGGCGGATTCTTAACCACTGCGCCACCAGGGAAGTCCAGGAGGTATGTTTTAAATTGTGCTTTTTGTAAGATTTCAGAACCAGTTAATAGCCTGGAATTTGTTTTACTTTCTTCTTTTTCTTTAAAAATGCTGAAGTTCTTAGGAAAACCAAATTATGGAGGGAAAAAACAAGTTTTAAATGGCATGTTGTTTTCCCTAAACACTGTTGATATTGCACTACATTTATCTGTTCTGTTAAATTAACGTGTGATTGTGTAAGATAACTTCTTTTACTAACAATGAATCTTAAGCATAGGGATAGCTTATTGTATAATGGCTTAATTGTAAATTCATTACAAGGCTTTTTGCTCTTTCAAGCGTGTTAGTTAAATGGAATCTCTAAGAGCATATTATGTCTCAATTGGAAGGTTAATGAAATACAATACTTTTTTTTTTTTTTAGGATATGCTTAATTTTTTCCCCAGTTATTGCCTGGTAATTGAGTTATCTTAATATCATTAGTAGAAATTCTTAGTGAAAAAGTGAGGACAAAGGGGAATAGTTGAGCCTGTTAGGTAGTGAATTTAAGTTTCATATACAAATTAGAATCTTTTTTTGAGTTTTGATTTAGGAAAAGCCATAATACTCCTGAGGTAATACAAATGAGATGTTTAGAAATATTTGATGTGTATATTGCTTTCTGATGTACATGAAATACTATTAATTTTGTACTTTTATAGGTTGGTTAATCTAGTGCTATGAGAATTTAACTTTGAAAGGATCCCTAAAGTGGATGAATGTTAATGGCTCCCAGAGGAAATTAAAACCTTGGTAGTTTGATGTGGTTTCATGATATGATAGGGATTATTTGTTAATTTTATATGAAAATTTAAAGATTCATTAATTATATTATTGAAGATCGGTAATAGCCTGAACATGGCATGTAAATCTGTTAGGTATGGGCTCCATATCTATTTGCTTGTATCTAAAAGTGAAAGCCAGCAGTTTAGGGTGACTTACAGTTCAGATGTACTTAGATCAAGTCACTCTTTTATCCTGGAAATGGGTATGGAGCATGGCTTATGTACTTGGCACTGAGAATATAATTATAAAGAAATGAAACATTTTTCCTTGTCCTAATTGAGTTTATAGTCTAGAAGTTGGTCATTAAACAGAGATTTATTAAACCACCTATATGCAGTGCACCATGTCAGGTAAAATGAGAGATCCAAAGATAATCAAAAAATGAACTTAAAAATCTATGGGAGGGCTTCCCTGGTGGCGCAGTGGTGGAGAGTCCGCCTGCCGATGCAGGGGACACGGGTTCGTGCCCCGGTCCGGGAAGGTCCCACATGCCGTGGAGCGGCTGCGCCCGTGGGCCATGGCCGCTGAGCCTGCGCGTCCGGAGCCTGAGCTCCGCAACGGGAGAGGCCACGGCAGTGAGAGGCCCGCATACTGGGGGAAAAAAAAAAAAAAAAAATCTATGGGAGAGTTGGAGTGTGGTAAGATTTTAATAGAAATTTAGTTAAAATTGTTTAGCACTAGATGCTTATTTGACTATATTGTAAGGATAAAGATCCAATTATAATGGGAAAAAATGAAGTGTAGAAATTACAGGGAGAGAAAAGATAATTTCCACTTTCGTAGATATGGATTTTTTTTTGCCATGCCTCGCGGCTTGTGGGATCTTAGTTCCCTGAGCAGGGATCAAATCCGGGCCCCCAGCAGTGGAAGCGCAGAGTCCTAACCACTGGACCACCAGGGAATTGCTGATTTGGAATTTCTTAGAAATAAGCTTCCTGAAACTCTTAGCTTGAAAAACATAATCACATACTAAGGAGTCGTTATAGATTTAATTTCATTTAGTTTACAGAAAAGCGAAGAGAACTGAAGTTTGATGGTCGTTTAGATAAAGAACTTTCAGAATCCTATGCATTTCTGATGGTTGATCGGTATCAGGTAAGTGAACCCATTTTATAAAAAACAATTTGAAAGTGCTTCCATTGTAAGTTACCTAAATTTGCAATTAATCAATACTTGATTTTTTTTAACATCTTTATTGGAGTATAATTGCTTTACAATGGTGTGTTAGTTTCTGCTTTATAACAAAGTGAATGAGTTATACTATACACTTGATTTTTATAAACTAACAATTTTTTGTAGAAATGGAAAAAATGGCTTAGTGCAAGGTATTTCATTGTTTGTAATTTGCTTTTCAAATATGTTCATTTTTTCTTTGATCAAACCTAATTTTCCCCCCTGGAATGTGCTTGATAGTAAATAATTTTTCCTTTATTAAAGTAGATTATCTTCTATATTACTGATTATATATGATGGGAACTATTTTTACTCCTTTGATCAAAGATGTTTAGGTGGAGTTAATTTCTCTTTAAATAGTTTGCCAGGACTAATTCTTTCTAAAAGGAGATGTTTATATATATGAATGGCATGAATTCTAAGTATATGTCAGACCTGGCATAAACAAAAATAGATTACAGCTATGGTTACATTGGAAGTGTATGCCAGTTTCACATTGATATTTAGTCATAAACTAGCATGTATATGTATAATTTCTGTAACATAAAAAAATATAATTTAGAAGCTTGGATTTTACTTAAAACAAGTTTACAAACTGTCTTTTCACATTTTTAATGTATTGACTGTAAGATGAAATGTTTTGTTTATTTAGGTTCAGAGCATATGTGAAAAAGGATTACAGGTGGGCCAGTCCAAAATAACAATTCTTGGCAGTCCTTCCATGGGTAATCTTTTTTCTTTTTTCATTTACCTACTACTAAGTTGCCCTTTAAAAATATATTATCTAATTTCGCTGTTGTCCTTATAATTAAATTCATGTATGCTTTGTCATGTTCCCAGAAAAAGAGACTAGTTTCAGGTTCTGCAATGAAAACCAGTTTTATCCTTTGTTTCTGATTTTGCATACTTCCAATTAAACAAGGGTTATCTTTTTTTTTAATGTCTTAGTCTAGTTCTAGTGATTTTGAAAATTTTGATTTTTCATGTTTTTTCTAGTTTTATTTTTTGCTTTGGTTAAATATCAGCTATCATTACATTTTTTTAAAGGTGTCATACCTTTTATCTCTTATTATGTTAAATATTTGGACTTTTTATATTTGTGTCCATATTAAAACAAAACTTTAATTTTTCCCTCTTTGCTAGGTGTCTATCTTTCTAGGTATGCTGATTTATTACAAGCTAATCCTTTGGAAGCTGGGGCAGTGGGTGATGTTGTTATTTTTAAAATAATGAAGGTAATTTCAACTTTTACATTTCATATATCAAAGACAGCATTTGACTTGGATTTTAGTCGACCCTGTCTTTAGGGGTTTGATTGAATTAAAAACCAGTGCTTGCTTGTGTTTGGCATATAAAGATACTTTTGAGAGTGGTTTGCCGTCTTTAATCTGAGCTTTCTGAGCTTTAGAGTTTGCTTTCCTTTCCAAAGAAAAGAATGAAGAGAGGGAAATATGTTGAGAATGTTATTTAAGCTAGTGAAGTGTTGTGAAGAAAATTTTTATTTCCTTGTATTAAATTCAAACAAGCTTTTTTTTTTTTTGGTTAACTTTTTCTTACTGCTTCGATATTAGTAAAAAGTGTTGGGTATTACTTTATTACCAGGTATTAAAGGAAAAAGCTGTTGTTATAGGTAATCTATATTCAAAGAGTTATTCTATAATATTAATGTTATACAGTCAGTAATTAGGTTTTGGTGGACTTAAAAGGTTTTCTGTATTTTAGGGTAAAATAAAGAGTATATATGACCCGATGGGTGTAAAAAGTTTGGAATCTATATTAAATAAAAGTGCTTTGGACCCAACACCAAAGCATGAATGTCATGTGTCGAAGAATGCCAATAGAATTACATCACTTTTGGCTTATAGAGCTTATGAGCTTACTCAGGTAAGTACCTGGATCCATTTTAGTGTTATGACCTCATACCAGTTTGTCACTAAGTCCTTTAAAATGTCTCCCTTTCAGTTCTCCTTGCCACCACACTAGACTCTGGTTTCCACTTACCACTGCTAGACTCCAGTGACTCTCACTGCTGTTTGTTCAGTGTTTCCAAGATAGCTCAGAAACGTAACAGTGGCCCCCCGCTTAGACTTACAGTGATATTCAGACTCCTTAGCCTAGCTAGCTCTCCCTGCCTGTAGACTGTGACCTCCAGCCTGTTTTTTGTATAATTCCTGCCCTCAACGATCTCATTTCCTCTTGAAGCCTTGGTTTCTCCTGGCCTAGAAAGATCCTGTCTAATAAAATATTGCTCATTCTTTAAGGTAAAGTTAAAGCCCCTTGAATTACCTTAATTCATATCACTTTGTATTATTGATTTGGTAGATATTTTCTATTTTTATTAGTATTTTTCTAAAATGCAAACTTAAAATTCATTCTTTAAGTTTTATTCAGATGTAATTGATTTATAGTAAACTACACATATTTAAAAGTGTAGTATTTGATGAATATCAGTTGTTGTGTTTTTATATGTTGTTTGACTATAATGTTACTCTTTTTAACAAATGTATAAAAAATGTGAATGGATCTGAATGGATTGTATGTGAAAAGTGGTGGTGCTAACCTCCCTGGAAATGTTCTTTCTTTTTCTTTTCTTTGATTTTTACTTTATTTACATAAAATAAAGTTTATTCATGCTCTTTTCTTTTTGAAGAATCTCAGTGGGCAAGACCTGTTGTTGGGGGCTTTTAGCAAAAATTATATTCACCAAAGTCATCTGGGCTGACTCATTTGATTACCTTCTGGACAGTAGTATTAGTAGATATGAAATATAACTATAAAGTAGTTACTGGTTTTTCTAGCAGAACTTGTAAATTGGCTTGATGTTTCCAGAAAAATTCCAGGCATTTTTAGAGCAACAGCAACATTATTGGAAGTTTCCCAAGAGAATGGACTTTGAAGGACAGTGCTTTGTTTATAAACTAGGGCATTCTTTTTAATGAAAATCCCTAGACTGCAGGTCAGAAAACCCTAATCTAATGAATGTTGTGAATAGGTGAAGGGGAGAGGCAGATGGATAGGGTAATAGGAAGAGGTTCAGCTGCCTTTGTCATCTATGTTTGTAATCTCCGCCACCTCCCCTTTGTTGCTTTGTCTGCAGTTGGAGTCAAAAAAGTGTTTTTCTTTTGAAATAATGAGCAAAATGCTAGGTTTGCTTGAGATTGTGTTCTTAGTATTTTACTGTTGTATCAAATTGGTTTTTCTGGGCTGACCTGGGAGCTTAGGCTCCATTTGTTTCATTTTCATGAGGAAATTTGTTGCAAATTCCCACTGGTCAGTTCTTCAGAAGTAAACTTCTGGAATACCTGTTAGCATCCTGGCATCTGGTATATATATAGAAGCAGAATATTTTATATCATACAATGAATATAAAGTACAAATTATTTTAATTAAATTGACAAGCAGTGCTTAAAGATATTTTTCATTAAAGGTACTTAAGTGGTATTGTGTTTCTCAAAAACCAGGCAGGTAATTGTAAGATTTCACTGTCTACTTCTTGCCTTCTTAAGGAAGTTAATTTTGCATTTTCTTATTTTTAGTATTATTTTTATGAGTATGGCTTTGATGAGCTAAGGCGAAGACCGAGACACGTGTGTCCATATGCAGTTGTGTCTTTTACTTATAAAGATGATATACAAACTCCGAAGTTCGTACCTTCATCAAGGTAAGACTCATGAATTTTAGACGTCATCCAGAATGGTCTTATATCATGTATCCTGCACTTCTGAGGTAGGAGGAACGCTTTGTATTTCTTCCCATTTTTTTTCCTTCTCTTGAAATTAATTAGATTTATGAATGTTCATGATGACTTTTAAGAAGTCAGTTAGAAGGACAGATACTTAACTGTGTGGAAATAAAAACTAAAATTTACTTAAACCTCACTGGTTAACCTTTTTTTCCCTGATATTGAAGGTTTGTGTAGCTGCATAAATGCAGCTGTTTTTTTTGGGTTTTTCTTTTTGGCCATGTCACGTGGCATGCAGGATCTTAGTTCCCTGATGAGGGATCAAACCCGTGCCCCCTGCAGTGGAAGCTTGGGAGTCCTAACCACTGGACCACCAGGGAATGCCCAAATGCAGTTTTGTTTGCTTGTTTGATTTTGTTTTTTTGTTTTTTTGCTGTGCTGTGAAGCACGTGGGATCATAGCTCCTAGACCAGGGATCGAACCTGGGCCCTCGGCAGTGAAACCACAGAGTCCTAACTGCTGGACTGCCAGCGAATTCCCCCAAATGCAGTTTTTAAAAGTGAAATTTTGTGTATTAGCTCTCCTGGAAATGGGGAGCTTCTACAAATCCTCAGCCCCATCTCAAACCAGTTAAATCAAGTAGTTATGAAGGAGCCTAGGCTGTGGTAGTTTTTACACACTTCCAGGTGATTCTAATGGTCAGTCAGAGTTAATTATGAGTTAATTGATGATTTCTTACAAGCTCTACGATAAGATGACCAGGTACAAATCAGTTTCTTTTTTCCCCCCCATGGGGGTGATTCCAGAAAATGTTTTGGCAAAATTGAATGAGTAAATTTACAGAGATGTAGGTGAAACAGTTAAATATCTACTTATTTTTACTTTGAGTTCCCAGATTTGAAGTCATGCGTGATATCTATTAATTTAGAAATACTGCAGTTTTAAAAAGCCACATTTCATGAAACAAACATTTTTGAGGTCAGCCTTTTTTTTTTGTGTGTCCCCTTGCATTTTTTGGTGTGTCCCCTGCATTGGCAGGTGGACTCTCAACCACTGCGCCACCAGGGAAGCCCTTTAAGGTCAACCTTTTAATCAGTTTTCAGATCAGATTGTCTTCATTTAAGTTGTTTGAGATGCAGCACTTTTTTTTGGTCAGTGAATAGCCCTGGAAACCATCCACAGCCACAAGTACTGATCTGCATAATATCCTGACAGTTGTGTTTTTCTTTCATTCTTTTTTTTTTCGGTGGCTCTATATTTGTGATCTCCATGATACATTTACTATAGTGCCTTTCAACAGTGATTTTTAAAAGACACCCAGCACTTAATTATAAGGTTATACCCCTAGGAATAATGATTGTCTGTTAATTTTCTTTGCCTCTTTGATTTGATCTGTTGACCCTCCATATCATTTAAAATGAACATCCTTGTTGTACCTTGAATGCTGCCATGAATGCTCCTGCCTCTGCATTTGCTATTCCTCCTCATTCCTCAGTTAGCTGCATAGTTTACACTGTCAGTGAGACCTTCCATGATTTTTTTTTGAAACCTATGTACCCTTAGTTTCTTTCTTCCTTTTTTTCCATAGCACTTAAAACGATCATCATCTGGTAAACTATATACTTACTTTTTGATTGTTGTCTGTCTTCCTTATGAGACTGTAAGCTTTATGAAGGCAGGGATTTTGTTCATCCCTGTAATTCTGTTACCCAGAACTGTGCCTAGTAAATAATAGAACCTTAGTAAATATTTAAGTATGATTGAGGCTATTTCCTCACATCTCATCACCAAAATAAAGTAGTTGACCGAGACTTTAAAGGACTATATTCTCTCGTGATGGATATTTTTGGGAAAAACAGCTCCCTTAAATTTGGGAAAATACGGTAATTTGAGCCAAGTAAGTGATTCTGATTTCCCTGAGTAGACTTGGATTTATTAAATGTTGTAACAAGTAATTTGTTCTTCATACTGGGAGGGAAGGATTTAATTCTCTTGTACAGTATCCCATTAAAAAATAGCATTTCTATCAATGCCCTGAATGTTAACTTTCATGTTGTTAGAAATCAGTAATATTTCTTTTTTCTTTTTAAAAATTTATTTGTAGATCTAACAGCTTTAATGCAGATAGAAACTCAGGTAAGATTCTTACATTTCTTTCTTTTAGTTTTATAAATCGAAAGAATAAGTATGTAGAGTAAAAAAATTAATAAGTACTTTGTTTTATTTTTATAATGAATGAGAATCTGCAAAGTATGAAAAAGCTCGAGGCCATGTTATGATGTAGCATCAACATTTGGTCATCCAAACATAAGGTCTCCTTTGAGAATCTGCTGGTACTGTGAATAGACCAAAGAATTTTAGCACTTTGTTGATAAAGGTAAAAAATAGAACAAGTTTCACAACTCAGCCTTTTAAAAGTATTAACTTCATCAGAGGTGTAGAATTTAGAAGAGAGAGAAGATTGAAAGCAATATTGACACTTTCTATCTTCAGATTTCTCTGTGATGAGAAGAGCGCAAGTGGAAGCTGTAAGACATTGTGAGGGATTCATGTAGTTAACTGGATTTAGTATAGTCTCCTTTGGGGGTCATAGGAGGGCAGTACTGTATTGTCTTTGCTCCTCAGCTTTCTGATATGAGGACATTTAGGCAAATAAATTTGTTATTCTTTTCATCTGGAATAATTTTATAGGGGAAAAGATACCTGAAACAAAAATCCTAGTATTTGAATTCCCTGTAAATAGAAATGTCAAGGTTTCTTTTGGTGGTTCTACTTAAACTGTGTTTCTGGATGTTTTTCCCCTTAGTTCTAGTAAATATTTGCTTCTGGGCTGCCAAGAGGCTGAGTTGTGTCATTATTCTTTTTGTTTAGATAAATTTAACTACACGTTGTGGAAAGGACAGCTTTTAAATAAAGGAAAGCTTTTGTGTTATATTTCTCTGAGGTCAGCCACTCGTGCTTTTTTGCCTATCAAGCTGTAAGTATGTTATATTACAAGAAAATAGCAGTTAGTAGTTGCTAATTATTCAGTTCTTACTTACACTTAAAATTCCTTTTTCTTACTTACATTTAAATTTTACTTTGATCCATAAGAACTTACATATAAACAGTGGTTTGTTTTAAAAAAGATTGATTTGATAACTTTGGAAACTTAGTTGGCAGAATGAGCCCTATGCTTTTCTGTCTTGATTTGCAGATGGGCTAAATAGTTATACACATTTATGGCATAAGATTTTTTTTTAGTGATTTTAAATATTAAAAGTATTTTTCAAAGTTTTGTCCTAATTAGATATATTTTTCATTTAGCAATTTGAACATGATAGACTTAAAATTTATCAGTTCTTTGTTGGAAACAGCTTGATGTGGTGAGTTAAGTTAAAATTTATATGCTGTTTTCAGTCCTGTGCAACATATGTTGGAATAGAAAGGTTTAAAATGATCTTTTGCTACCACCACAGTAAACATTATGGGTCCCCATAAATGGTTGAAGATTAATTTAACTGTTCATATTTGAATTGCATTTAATAAAATGGCAACTTTTTATCTTTTGTGGTTAGTAAAATTGGTATAAATAAGGGTTAGTTTCTGGCTTAAAGATGGAAGGTTGGTAATATTGCTGGACAGTCTAGCTACCTGTACATATATCTGAACTGCCCAAATCAAATATCAAGTATGATATTCATAAATATGCTCTTCTGTATTCCATCAGGATACTTGTGTGTGTGTGTGGGTTTGTGTGTGCGTGCGTGTGTGTGTGTGTGAGAGAGAGAGAGAGAGAGGGAAGGAGCGAGAGAGAAAGAACGTTGCTAGAGTTAAAAATACAGGTAAGGCAAATACGCCTTTTCAATTTTCTTTCAGTCCTGAGAAGTTAGATGTTGAAACAGTTATGAGTATTGATCATCTGAAACAGAAAATCCCTCCAGCGCTGTTTTATAAGGAAACTTACTTAGGTCCATATGAAGGTAAAGCAATTTAATTTTACTAAAATATATAAGAAGCAGACTTGATTTGAATATTTACTATGTATTTTTTCCTATGTCAGTTTTGAAGAATGGAATGTATTGCAGCCTCTATGAAGTTGTAGAAAAGACAAGAATTGGAAGTAACATGGAAAATTTGCTGCAAAAACTAGAGAAAGAAAAACTTGTGAGTGAAAGGTTTTAAAATGTTCCTCATTCTCCCTTAGAAATATGCATATTAATAAGAGATTATGATAATATTTCGGTTTATTTCATTTCTGCCTCTGAAAATACCGTAAGGTCTCTGTTTTTGTTGCTGCCATTTGGTTAATGTAATTTGGTGGCTTTTGGTACTTTTCTTTTTAGCCACGACACTAGATCCTCTATAGACCAGTCTTTCCCATGAAGTATCTTTATTATATTTTGTGACTGTGATATTCAACAAATATTTATTAATTATCACTTTTTTATGCAGGGTATATAGTTTGGTAAAGAATGAGGCAAGAGGGCTTCCCTGGTGGCGCAGTGGTTGAGAGTCCGCCTGCCGATGTGGGGGACACGAGTTCGTGCCCCGGTCCGGGAGGATCCCACATGCCGCGGAGCGGCTGGGCCTGTGAGCCATGGCCGCCGGGCCTGCGCGTCCGGAGCCTGTGCTCCACAACGGAAGAGGTCACGGCAGTGAGAGGCCCGCATACCACAAAAAAAAAAAAAAAAAAAAAAAAGAATGAGGCAAGAGACTCTGTTTTCCTGGATTATGTGATAAATGGAGTTACTCAGATGTGCTTTGTTCCAGTAGAGACAGTGATATATTTGAAGATTCAAAAAGAACAAGGCACTTGGTGAGGTTGAAAGGATAAAAACACTAGAGTAGTTGGGGGAAAGTGGTAGAACATGAGGCTAGAAACGTGTGTAGGGGGCTGTATTCTGCAGTGTCGTTCAGGCAGTGCTCGAATGTTTGGACATTTGGACTTGATCCTATAGCAATGGGTTTTAAAGAGTGGGATGAGGTTTTAATCGTGTATGCAATGTGATCAAATCTGTGTTTTAAAAATTTATCTTGGTTACTCTGTAGAGAGTGAATTGAAGCGGGGAGATGATGTAGGAAACTATTACATTTAGAGGGTAATGATAGGTTGGATGAGAAAAGAAAAAGGAGAATGATTTAAGAGATATTTACTAGGTATCTAATTTAGTAGGTATTGAGTATATCGAGTTTGGGTAGAGGGATTACTAGGTCAGGCAGCAGATTGTGATGGATTCAGGAATGAATGGAAAATGAATACGTGATGCTAATATGTATAATTTAGCTGAAGGAGAGGAGGTGATTGCAGAGGAGAGTGGCTATTCCAAGGTTTCTGTTAACATGAGGTAGGTGAGCTCATGTTTAAATGTTGATGGGACATTCCAGTAGAGAGGGAGAGAAGTTTTTTTGCACAAGTATGCCATTTCATACAAGGTTTTTTTTTTTTTTTTTTTTTTGCGGTACGTGGGCCTCTCATTGTTGTGGCCTCTCCCGGACGCGCAGGCTCAGCGGCCATGGCTCACGGGCCCAGCCGCTCCGCGGCATGTGGGATCTTCCCGGACCAGGGCAGGAACCCATATCCCCTGCATTGGCAGGTGAACTCTCAACCACTGCACCACCAGGGAAGCCCACAAGTTTTCATCTGTTGACTTCTTTTTACTCCTCATTTTGTTGAGCCTCGGTTTCCAGGTAGTCACACGGAGAGTTGTATCAGTGATTTTCAGAACCTGCAACTTCATAGATGGCTACGTAGAATTTTGTTGTATGCGTATATATTTGCTTAACCAATCCGTCGTTTATATTTAGATGGAGGGTCAAATTATATACAAAACTCATAGGCAGAGTTTGTACACTTGTGAATTGATGGACACCTAGCAATAACTTTTTGGGACCAGCTAGAAATCTTTAGGTAGGCATCTTAGAACACACACACATGCACATTCACCTACATGTGAACATACTTTTATATTTATATTTGCGTTTCTTGTTTTCCTCCCAAAATTTGTCTATGATACAAGTACTCCTCATGACCAAAATCTGTTCAGTTCCTGAGTTCATAAAGTGAAAGTTTAGGTAGTAGGTTTGGATATGGTGGGATATTGAGTTATCTAAATCTGTTCAGTTCTTGAATTTCAGAGAATGAGTATTGTGGGTCTGGACAGTGAGGAGTTTATCAGAAAAGTACAGTATCTGTTGAGTGCCTAATAGTGAGAATCAGTATAGGAAGGATACTGGCATTTTGTTTTTCACCTGAGCAAGTGTTATATTAGGTTTGTGGAGGACTGGGTCTTCCCAGAATCAAGAAGTAAAGTAAGATCCTAGATCTTAGAGGGCACAGGCATTCCATAAGGTTACACTACATGCATCTAACGAACTGACGTACTTTGTGTGGCTGCCCCCTTTCCTGCAGACCCCATTGGGAATTATTCTAACTATAGCTACTTTCTTCATAGTTGTCATCATAATGGGAGGTGCATTGGGGACTGTTGGGTTCTTAATAATTTTATCCTGAATACACACAGGAGATGTTCTGGATCAGAGAGAGACTTAGTCAGTACCTCACAGTAAGTAATGAATGTGTTGGCTCTCTTTTGCCCTATTTCCGACCCTTAGGGCAATGCATCAAAACTCAGGTCAGTTATCCTATGCAAGTAGTTGGACACTCAGTAGGCAAGGGGTGAGGAAAATGATTTTTCTTTGCTCATGAAGGGAAGGAGACATCTATCTCCCTGCCCTTCTGGAAGAAGATATCCTTGAAAATGTAATGAATATTAACTCCAACCCTTTGATGAATAAATGAAATCTCTTCAGGAGCCAGTTAGCCCTCTTGGACCTAAAGACATCTCCAAGTTCCTGCGACCCATTTATTCTTCCTTGAAATGTAATACCTAGGGAGATAGATCTCCAGTCTTCTGGAATTGTGGGAGTTAACCTAGGAACCTAATCTGTACTGTAACCGTAACCTTTTGTGTACTCACTTGGCACTTTCAGGGAGATAAGAGAAATTTAACTATCCTTTTAGATCAGAGCAATTAACTAGGTAATTGGCTATAGATATAATTCTTAAGGTATGTGAAGAGTGAAATATTTCTGGGGGAAATGTAAACAGACATTTCCTATCTTTATATCATATATATTTCTGCATGTCAGAAGGCTAGGGCTTTTTGCAGGAACACAGAATTCAGGGAAGTGGTATTTTCCCACACGGGTATTTATAAAATAAGTAAAATACTGAACTCTCTTTCGGTTGGTTGTTAGTCAAATTAACTTTTTTTAAAAATTTTTATTGGAGTGTAGTTGATTTACAATGTTGTGTTAGTTTCAGGTATATAACAAAGTGAAGTCAAATGAATTCTTAAAGCTAACTTTAGTATAAGAAAAAGTATAAGAGAAATGTCCCTAAATTTGAATATTGTCTCTGCTGTGAACATTTTGAGTCTCTCCTGATGTACATATACAAGGTAATTTTCTCTCAAGTATAGATCTAGTATATTAGATTTATTATCTGTAAGTAGAATTACTGAATCATAATGTATTACTGGCTTTACAAAATAATGCATTTTATTTCAAGTGGTTGTACCAATTTATACCCTCAGTACCAGCAAGTTCCCATTAATCCACATACTCATAATTACTTGGTATAGTCAGACTTTGGCAAAATCTTGCCAATCTGGTGGGTATAAAATAGTATCTTATTGTGATTTTAGCTTGTCTGTCCTGAAATATGATGAGTTGATCATCCTTTCGTAAGCTTATATCTTTTAATGTTCAGCTGCCTACCTATTTTTCCTTTTGAGTGGCTTGTGGTTTTTTTTTTGCTTTGAAGTATGGTTGATATACAATATTGTGTTACTCTCAGGTGTACAGCATAGTGATTCAGTATTTTTGCAAATTATATTCCATTATAGAGTGGCTTGTGTTTTCTTACTAATTTGAGGATCTTCATGTATATTTTGGGAACTAATACTCAGCTGTGTGCTACAATTGTTTTTCCATAATTTACACTTGCCTTTCTACTGTATTCACAGTGTTTTTTGAAGAATACATGTTCATAACTCTAATGTAATTGAATTTGTCTGCCTGAATGTTAAGTACTGTTTGTGACTTAAACTTAAGAAATCTTTCCTTGCCCCTAGGTCTTATAGATACTGCCCTATATTTTCTTTTGAATATGTTATGGTTTTGCCTTTGGCACTTAAGTTTTTAAAAAATATATGTATTGTTTTGTTTTTTATTTTTGTTTGATATAATATAGGAATCCAACTTCATTTTTTCCCCAATATGAATAATAAGTTGTTCCTGAACCATTTACTGAATAGTCCATCCTTTCTGCACTAAGTCTTGATACCAGGTACGGCAAATCGCCCCACTTTTTTCATCCTTTTTGGAGTGTTCCGCTATTTGAGATTTAGCTTCCCCCCACCACCCCAATTTTAAGAATCAGCTTGATTTTTTCAAAAAAATTTTAGGATCAGCTTGTTAGCTCCTTACTCCCCTCCCGCACAAAAAAACCCTATTGGGATTTTAAAATTGGAATTGTATTAAATCTGTAGATCAAATTCGATACTGTCTTATCCATGACAAGATTATCTCTTTACTCCTTTAGGGTATTCTTTTTTTTTTTTTTTTTTTATCCCCCTTTTTTTACATCTTTATTGGAGTATAATTGCTTTACAATGGTGTGTTAGTTTCTGCTTTATAACAAAGTGAATCAGTTATACATATACATATGTTCCCATACCTCTTCCCTCTTGCGTCTCCCTCCCTCCCACCCTCCCTATCCCACCCCTCCAGGCGGTCACAAAGCACCGAGCTGATCTCCCTATGCTATGCGGCTGCTTCCCACTAGCTATCTACCTTAGGTTTGGTAGTGTATATATGTCCATGCCACTCTCTCGCTTTGTCACAGCTTACCCTTCCCCCTCCCCACATCCTCAAGTCCATTCTCTAGTAGGTCTGTGTCTTTATTCCTGTCTTACCTCTAGGTTCTCCATGACATTTTTTTCCCTTAAATTCCATATATATGCGTTAGCATACGGTATTTGTCTTTCTCTTTCTGACTTACTTCACTCTGTATGACAGACTCTAGGTCTATCCACCTCATTACAAATAGCTCAATTTCGTTTCTTTTTATGGCTGAGTAATATTCCATTGTATATACGTGCCACATCTTCTTTATCCATTCATCCGATGATGGACACTTAGGTTGTTTCCATCTCCGGACTATTGTAAATAGAACTGCAATGAACGTTTTGGTACATGACTCTTCTTGAATTTTGGTTTTCTCAGGGTATATGCCCAGTAGTGGGATTGCTGGGTCATATGGTAGTTCTATTTGTAGTTTTTTAAAGGAACCTCCATACTGTTCTCCATAGTGTCTGTACCAATTCACATTCCCACCAGCAGTGCAGGAGTGTTCCCTTTTCTCCACACCCTCTCCAGCATTTATTGTTTCTAGATTTTTTTTTTTTTACATATATATATATATATATATATAACTTATATGAGAATTGCTACTCCAGCTTTCTTTTGGTTTCCATTTGCATGAAATACCTTTTTCCATCCCCTTACTTTCAGTCTGTATGTGTCTCTAGGTCTGAAGTGGGTCTCTTGTACACAGCATATATATGGGTCTTGTTTTTGTATCCATTCAGCCAATCTGTGTCTTTTGGTGGGAGCATTTAGTCCATTTACATTTAAGGTAATTATCGATATGTATGTTCCTATTCCCATTTTCTTAATTGTTTTGGGTTCGTTATTGTAGGTCTTTTCCTTCTCTCGTGTTTCTTGCCTAGAGAAGTTCCTTTAGCAGTTGTTGTAAAGCTGGTTTGGTGGTGCTGAACTCTCTCAGCTTTTGCTTGTCTGTAAAGGTTTTAATTTCTCCATCAAATCTGAATGAGATCCTTGCTGGGTAGAGTAATCTTGGTTGCAGGTTTTTCTCCTTCATCACTTTAAATATGTCCTGCCAGTCCCTTCTGGCTTGCAGAGTTTCTGCTGAAAGATCAGCTGTTAACCTTATGGGGATTCCCTTGTGTGTTATTTGTTGTTTTTCCCTTGCTGCTTTTAATATGTTTTCTTTGTATCTAATTTTTGACAGTTTGATTAATATGTGTCTTGGCGTATTTCTCCTTGGATTTATCCTGTATGGGACTCTCTGTGCTTCCTGGACTTGATTAACTATTTCCTTTCCCATATTAGGGAAGTTTTCAACTATAATCTCTTCAAATATTTTCTCAGTCCCTTTCTTTTTCTCTTCTTCTTCTGGAACCCCTATAATTCGAACGTTGGTGCGTTTAATGTCACAGAGGTCTCTGAGACTGTCCTCAGTTCTTTTCATTCTTTTTTCTTTATTCTGCTCTGCAGTAGTTATTTCCACTATTTTATCTTCCAGGTCACTTATCCGTTCTTCTGCCTCAGTTATTTTGCTATTGATCCCATCTAGAGTATTTTTCATTTCATTTATTGTGTTGTTCATCATTGCTTGTTTCATCTTTAGTTCTTCTAGGTCCTTGTAAAATGTTTCTTGCATTTTGTCTATTCTATTTCCAAGATTTTGGATCATCTTTACTATCATTATTCTGAATTCTTTTTCAGGTAGACTGCCTATTTCCTCTTCATTTGTTAGGTCTGTTGGGTTTTTATCTTGCTCCTTCATCTGCTGTGTGTTTTTCTGTCTTCTCTTTTTGCGTATCTTACTATGTTTGGGGTCTCCTTTTTGCAGGCTGCAGGTTTGTAATTCCCGTTGTTTTTGGTGTCTATCCTCAGTGGCTAAAGTTGGTTCAGTGGTGGAGGGGACTAGTGCCTGTGTTCTGGTGGATGAGGCTGGATCTTGTCTTTCTGGTGGGCAGGTCCACGTCTGGTGGTGTGTTTTGGGGTGTCTGTAGACTTATTATGATTTTGGGCAGCCTCTCTGCTAATGGGTGGGGTTGTGTTCCTGTCTTGCTAGTTGTTTGGCATAGGATGTCCAGCACTGTAGCTTGCTGGTCGTTGAGTGAAGCTGGGTGCTGGCGTTGAGATGGAGATCTCTCGGAGATTTTTGCTGTTTGATATTATGTGCAGCTGGGAGGCCTCTTGTGGACAAGTGTCCTGAAGTTGGCTCTCCCACCTCAGAGGCACAGCACTGACTCCTGGCTGCAGCACCAAGAGCCTTTCATCCACAGGGCTCCTTAATTTGGGATGATTCGTTGACTATTCAGGTATTCCACAGATGCAGGGTATATCAAGTTGATTGTGGAGCTTTAATCCGCTGCTTCTGAGGCTGCTGGGAGAGATTTCCCTTTCTCTTCTTTGTTCTCACAGCTCCCAGGGGCTCAGCTTTGGATTTGGCCCCGCCTGTGCCTGTGCGTGTAGGTCGCCGGAGGGCGTCTGTTCTTTGCTCAGACAGGACGGGGTTAAAGGAGCCGCTGATTCGGAGGCTCTGGCTCACTCAGGCCGGGGGGTAGGGAGGGTCACGGAGTGTGGGGCGGGCCTGCAGCGGCAGAGGCCGGGGTGACGTTGCAGCCTGAGGCGCGCCGTGCGTTCTCCCGGGGGAGTTGTCCCTGGATCCCGGGACCCTGGCAGTGGCGGGCTGCACAGGCTCCCCGGAAGGGCGTGTGGCTAGTGACCTGTGTTCGCACACAGGCCTCCTGGTGGCGGCAGCAGCGGCCTTAGCGTCTCATGTCTGTCTCTGGGCTCCGCACTTTTAGCCGCGGCTCGCGCCCGTCTCTGGAGCTCCTTTAAGCAGCGCTCTTAATCCCCTCTCCTCGTGCACCAGGAAACAAAGAGGGACGTAAAAGTCTCTTGCCTCTTCGGCAGGTCCAGACTTTTCCCCGGACTCTCTCCCGGCTAGCCGCGGTGCACTAACGCCCTGCAGGCTGTGTTCACGCCGCCAACCTCAGTCCTCTCCCGGCGCTCCGACAAAAGCCGGAGCCTCAGCTCCCAGTCCCGCCCGCCCCGGCGGGCAAGCAGACAAGCCTCTCGGCTGGTGAGTTCCGGTCGGCCCGATCCTCTGCGCTGGAATCTGTCCGCTTTGCCCTCCGCACCCCTGTTGCTGTGCTCTCCTCCGCGGCTCCCAAGCTCCCCCACTCCGCCTCCCGAAGTCTCCACCCGCGAAGGGGCTTCCTAGTGTGTGGACACTTCCTCCTTCACAGCTCTCTCCCGCTGGTGCAGGACCCGTCCCTATCCTTTTGTCTCTGTTTAGTTTTTTCTTTTGCCCTAACCAGGTACGTGGGGGGTTCCTTGCCTTTTGGGAGGTCTGAGGTCTTCTGCCAGCGTTCAGTAGGTGCTCCGTAGGAGTTGTTCCACGCGTAGATGTATTTCTGGTGTATCTGTGGGGAGGAAGGTGATCTCCGCGTCTTACTCTTCCGCCATCTTCCCGGAAGTGGCTAGGGTATTCTTTTAACAGAGTTTTATAATTTTCTGGATACAAGTCTTGCTCATTTTTTGTTAGTTTTATCCCCAGACATCTTATTTATTTATTTATTTTTTGTTGTAAACAGTATTTTCCATTTCAGTGCATTTTGTTTGTTGTGTATATAGAAATGTAATTGATATTTACATATTGATTTTATGTCAGATCAGTATATGAAATTTGAATAATTTGTTCAGTTTTGTATGTTATTTGGGATTACTATATAAATCTCATTATCTGGGAGCAACATTGTTTTGTTTTTTTCCTCTCTAATCTAGGATCTTTAGTATGATGTTGAATAAAAGTGGTGATTGTAGGCGTTCTTGTCTTTTTTTATATATATAAATTTATTTATTTATATATTTTTGGCTGCGCTGGGTCTTCGTTGCTGCACGCGGGCTTTCTCTAGTTGCGGCAAGCGGGGGCTACTCTTTGTTGTGGTGCGCAGGCTTCTCACTGCAGTGGCTTCTCTTGATGAAGAGCATGGGCTCTAGGAACGCAGGCTCTAGAGCGTAGGCTCAGTAGTTGTGGCGCATGGGCTTAGTTGCTCCGTGGCATGTGGGATCTTCCCGGACCAGGGCTTGAACCCATGTCCCCTGCATTGGCAGGTGGATTCTTAACCACTGCGCCACCAGGGAGGTCCCATTCTTGTCTTCTTGATCTTCAAAAGAACATTTATAACATTAACCATTAGTAGGAAGTTTGTACTAGGTAAGAAGTTTGCTTTAGGTTTTTCATAATTAATCTTTATCATTTTAAATTTTTTCCTTCTTTATTTTTTAACCATGAATGGGTTTTGAATTTTATTGAATTCTTTTTTTTTTTTTTTGTATTTATTGAGATGGTTACATGGTGTATTAGTCAGGTATCATCAGAGGAACAGAACCAGTTGGATATGCAGTTGATACTTTAACAGCATTGGTTTGTGCAAGTCCATTTGTATGCAAATTTTTTTCAGTAAATATGTACTACAGTACTACATGATCCGTGGTTGGTTTGATCTGCAGATGCAGAACCACAGATATGGTGGGCTGACTGTAAAGTTATAGATTTTCAGCTGCGTGGGGGTTCCTAATGCCCACATTGTTCAGGGGTCAGCTGTATGCATATAGAAAGAAATCTATTATAAAGAATTGCCTTGCACAGTTATGGAGGCTGAAAAGTCCCAAGATTTGCAGTTGGCAAGCTGGGGACCCAGGAGACCTGATGGCATAGCTCCAGTCTGAATCCAGGTGTCTCAGGACCAGGAGACCTGATGTCTCCTGATGAAGTCTGGCAGGCTTGAGGCCAGGAAGAGCTGATATTTCACTTAGAGTTCAAATGCAGGAGAAAAACCAGTGTCCCAGCTCAAAGGCAGGCAGGCAGGCAAGAAGAATTTCCCTTTACTCCAGGGAGGGTCAGCCTTTTGTTCTAATCAGACCTTCAACTGATAAGACTCACCCACATTGGAGAAGGCAGCCTGCTTTACTCTGTCTATCCACATGTATATATATTTAACTCATCCAAAAATACCTGCAGAAACATCCAGAATGAAGTTTGGCCAAATATCTGGACACCCTGTGTCCCAGTCAAGTTGACACATAAAATTTATCATCATGCATAGTATTTATCCTGTAAACTTAATAAGATGAATTATATTTATCTTTTTTCAGTATTAAACTATTCCTGTGCTTCTGGCTTTAGAATACCTTCCCCCATTTTTTAAAAATACTTGGTTTGTTGTGTGAATGTTTTGTTTAGGAATTTTGTATCTGTGATGATGAGTGAGATCGACCTACAATTTTTCTTTCTCATATTGTCCTTATCTAGTTTTTATGGCAAGGTTATACTAGCTTCCCAGAATTGTAAGTGGTGTTTCCTCATTTTACAAAAGATGGATGTATATATGATGAAAGGAATCTATTCTTCGTATGTTGGGTAGCACTTAGCTGCAAAACTGTCTTTAAAATGTTTATGGGTTTATGATTCAAATTTTTTAATAGAAAACTCAGGTTTTCTATTTCTTCTCAGGTCAGTCTGGATATATTATGGGGTTTTTTGTTTCTTTAGGAAATTGTCCATTCTATGTTTTTAAATTTATTGAGCTAGAATTACTTTTATAGTTTTTTTAATAGCTGCTGTGAGTATTTTTGCAAGTAGTATTTTCATTAGGCTGTCTCTTACTAGTACTTTTCACCAGAGGTTTCTTGATTTTATTCATCTTAAGAACCAAATTTTGGTTTTGATCCTTTGTACCTTTGTTTTCCTGTTTTATTAATTTCAGCTGTCAGTTTTAGTCTACTTGGGGGGCGGTGTTATTTAGCTGTTTCTGACTTACTATGTTAGAAAAATGGGCAGTGAACTTGAGTTCTAAGTACTACTTTAGCTGCATTCTACATGGTTTTTCTTTTGTTTGTTTGTTTGTTTGTTTTGCGGTACGCGGGCCTCTCACTGTTGTGGCCTCTCCCGTTGTGGAGCACAGGCTCCGGCCGCGCAGGCTCAGCGGCCATGGCTCATGGGCCCAGCCGCTCCATGGCATGTGGGATCTTCCCGGACCGGGGCACAAACCCATGTCCCCTGCATCGGCAGGCGGACTCTCAACCACTGCGCCACCAGGGAAGCCCTACATATTTTAATATGTGGTATTTTCATTATCATCCAGTTCTAAGTAATTTTTAGTTTCCATTATGATTTCCACTTTGTCATATGATGTACAGGTATATTTTCAAATTTCCAAATGTATGAGAACACTTTTTTCTTCTTCTAATTTAATTCCATTGAAATCAGAACAGGTAATTATTTGAAATTTATTGGGATTAAAAAAAACAAAACTCTGTGGTCAGTTTTTGTACATGCCCCCTCTATATTTGAGAAAAATGTGTTTTTTTTAAATGTTAAATCCTGGGGACATAATTCTGGGTTGACAGCTATTATCTCTTAGCACTTTGACTGTATTTACTGTGATATCTTCTGGCTTCTATTTTTGTTGAGAGGTCCACTCTTAGTCTAATGATGTTTTCTTTGTAGATCATCTTTTTTTCTGGTTGTTTTTTCAGTTTTTTCTTTTTCTTTGGCGTTTTGCAGTTACATTAAATATATCTAGGTGTAGATTTCTTATTTATCTAGCTTGGTATATATTGTCTTCATATTTGTAGATTTATAGCTTTTTTTCTGGAGTATTGTTAGTCATTATCTCTGTGATTATACTTCTTCACTCTTTTTTGACTGCCTTTCTAGGACTCTGAAGCATCATGCTGTTCTCAGTGTCTGTTAACCTCTCTTGTGTTTTCTGTCTTATTCCTTTGTACTGCATTCTGAGTAATTTCATCATAGCTATCTTCTAGATTACAAATTCTGTCTTTAGTTGTGTCTAATTTGCTGTTGATTTTCGATTTCACAGAAAATATTTTTAATTTCTGAAAGCTATATTTGGTTCTTTTTGAGGTCTGCCTGACTTTTTTTTTTAAAAAACAGATTCTTGTTAATTCTTTCAGAAAGACTTATTGAGTACCTGTTGTGTACCAGTGACTGTTCTAGGAGGTAGAGATTATATTCTGATGTTCCTTGCTATTTTTTAAAATTGCATCACCATTTTAGCCGTTTTAAAGTGTACAATTCTGTGGTTTTTACTAGATTTACAATGTTGTGCAACCATTACCACTTATCTTATTCCAGAATATTTTCATCACTCCAGAAAGAAACCTCATACCCACTAAGCATTCACTTCACATTCCTTCGTCCCCTCAGTCCCTGGCAACCACTAATCTCTTCTCTCTTATGGATTGGTCTATAGTGGACATTTTATATAAGTGGAATCATGCACTATGTAGCCTTTAGTGCCTTCTTTCACTTAGCATAATACTTTTAAGGTTCATCCTTGTTGTAGCATGTATCAGTACTTCATTTCTTTTATTTCACTGTATGGATAATGTCACATTTTGTTTGCCATTCATCAGTTGGTTCCACTCTTTGGCTATTAAGAATATTTCTACTGTGAATATTTGTATGACAGTTTCTGTGTGAACATGTTTTCAGTTCTGCCATATTATTTCTTTGAACATTTCATACCTGTTTTATATATTGCATCTTTTGATTCCAATCTGCAGCCCTTGGGTATTTGAATCTATTGTTTTTGCTGAATCTCTCTTAGGGTAGCTTATTTTCTCTGAAACTTGGTAATTTAAGATTGTGAGCTTAATAGTTTACATTTTTAAAAATACTTTTTGTTTTCATACCATATTACCTGTAATGTTATCTGCAAAGCCAAAATAGTAGAATCAAGTAATATAAATCCACAGACTGGGCTAGTGTTGTTTTCTGAGGGAGAAGGAAACAGTAAGGGGTAATAAATAGAGGCATCAGTACAGAGTTCACAGGTGTTTCCTATTGCACAGGATTGAAAGTGTTTCTTTGGCTTAAAGCCACAGATATTACTGCTAGGGCTTCTGTCTGCCTGAGTGTTGTTTCTGGGTATAGATTCCCTGTGTTCCATGAGTCTCTGGGGACACTGAGTCCCCTTAGCGCACTAGGGTCTTTAGGCCACTAAGCCAGTCAGGTTAAAGAATCTGGTATTTGGAGTGGGTGAGAAGTTAAAATAATCTAATTGTTTTTTTTCTGAGCAACCACAAAACATGAAGCTCTTACTCATGTCTCCCAACTTTCTGTTCTGACAAATCAACAAGAGTTGGGCAAAATGTTAGAAGAGATATGATATATAAAACATTTTGGATAAAAGGGTTTGAGTCTGAAACAAAAATTTTGCAGATACATTGTCCACCTTACTTTTGGGTGTTCAAACAATGTTTTTATTAAGTGTAAATTGGTAGCGTAGTCACTTTAGTCCTTTACATTATTGGTTCTTACACAGACTTTGTTTACTGGAATTGTTTAAAAGGAATTTAGGTAGCACAAGTTTTCTTTCAGAATCCAGATATCCTTTTGTGTTTAGCTGCCATACTCAGTTCTTCCTTTACTTACCCTTTCTTTAATCCAAAAAATATTGTGAACTATTGCAGTAGTCTGTGAACTGAGTTCTTTGCATTACATTGTTCTCTTTCCTCCTGCAGTGCTATCAAGTTTCTTTGGGTTTTTTTTAGGGAAACACTTCAGCTCAAAAGGGTATACTCTCGAGGGCATTTCTGGCTAACCTGGCATTCTTGTCTTTTTACAATCTAGCCCATGATCTTTCTTTCTAGACTTGTCTTACATGTTTCTCCTAGTCTCTCCTCACCCTTGGCCAGTCGTAAGTACTCTGATGCCTGCAAACTGTCCATTATGTTATAACTCTGCCCTTTGTTCATGACGTTGCCTCTATTGAAATGTCTTTCCCACAACTTTAGGCTCTTGGCAATGTAGCCATCCTTCAAAATCCACCTCCCATATACTCTCAATATGTTTTCCAACCATAGACTAACTGTATTTTTTCCTTTCTGTTGCTTTGTAAATCTTTTAAAGACCTTTCCTGTCTTATCTAATTATTAATATTTCTTGTGTTACTTTCTCCACCCAATTATAACCTTCTTTTGATCAAAGGATCTTGTGCTGCTTGTCTTTCAAGTTATCTCTGGTAAGGCAAATTGCCTTACGTGTGAAAGATGTTCATTAAATATGTGAAGAATTAGATTACAGCAACACATTTCATTTGAGATTAGCCTGAACTCTTGAAAGGTAGCATTTGTGTCATCCTTGTTTTGTATCTCCAACATCCAGCACACCACCTTGGCAATTAAAAACATGTCTTTTGAATTGCTGAGGAAAATATTTGAAGTTTTTGTTTGGTTCTTGTATTTTAGCTTCAAGGAAAAATCAACAAGTTGATTTAATAGGAGAATTCTTTCAGTAATATTTTCTCATTAAAATTATGAAAACTAAGGCTTTCTTAATTGATTGGAATCCTGTTAATGAGCAGAGGGTTGGTGGAAAGAGTTTTTTAGCTAATTCAGTAGCAGTACTTTTCCTAAAAAGATGATCAGAAACTTTTTGCTTTCCTTATAATTAGTAGAAACTGCTATGTTTCTGCCTTATGGTGAATAATAATGCAAATTCAACTTCTTCCCTCTTCCAAAAATGTAGGTTCTTGTTAAACCTTTGGGAGACCGAGGATACCTTTTTCTTCTCTCTCCTTGTCAAATGGTTTCTCCATATGGTAGGTGATCTTCTCTTTAATTTTTATAATTCTCCTTTAACTTTTTAAAAGTTAAAATATATTGCTAATGAATTTCACTTTTGTTTTTTTAGAACATCATACTGCTAAGTCTCGAGTCTTACATGCTTTGTTTCTATTTCAAGAACCTAGAGGCATAGTTACTTGTAAGTTCTTTGAATATCTAAATCCATTTACATATAGATACCGACATTTTATTGAAAATTTCCAGATAACTCACTAAGCATTTTGTCTTTCTTACGTCATGTTTTGGGAGATAATGGGGGTATTAAGAGGTGTTAGCAATATAAAACACAAATTATATAACTTGTTTTTTTAACTATGAAAAATTATCTGGTTTTTGTCAGTGTTTTCACTAAGTAAATGTTGATTGTAATTGTTACAGTATTATAGCTTAGTTTTTCAGGGTTTCTATTATATGTTTTTTTTTTTTGAGCTTAGTTCATTTTTGTATTCACATTTTAGTGACTAAGTGCATCATGTGCTAGGTTAAATATTAGGCCATTCACAATTAATAAGAATTTTCATACTGTTTTAGAGAACACCATTTCTATTCACCATTTCTAAGAATGAACTTTAATGCTGTCTTAAGGTAAAGTTCTCACTGTTAGGTTAAAAATGAAATTCTCAGGAATTCCCTGGTGGTCCAGTGGTTAGGATTCCATGCTTTCAGTTTCGAGGGCTCGGGTTCAGTCCCTGGTCGGGGGAACTAAGATCCCTCAAGCGGCGTGGCACGGCCAAAAAAAATGAGATTCTCAGTGGTAGCCATTCAGTGCCTACATATCTGCTTACGGGGATAGAGAGATAGAGATAAAGTTGTTAAAACAGGAAGGAGTGACATTACTGTCATTTGCTGGACGGTCTTGCTAGGAGCCTCAGGTCTTTATTTCTCCTTACATTTTCCTTGCCACCAGTTGATGCCTAGGGACATGAAGAAGATCTTCAACGGGCAGGTGTTTTTCCCTTTAAAAATATGTTCTGCAGTTTTCATGTTTTAATTTCTTATTGGCCCATTTTAGGCTCCTGGGCTTAGAAGCATGCTATTCATATATCCCTATATAACATATATGTATTAGGGTACATACTGGTTTGGTCCACCATTAATGTATGGATGTTGTTACATTGCTTTGACAATATGTAGATCTGTACTTGACTAATTTCTTGATTGCTAACATGGTTTGCTTTTTTGTTTGTTTACAGCACAGAAAGGTTCAACCAGTGCAGCACCACAGGAGAGACGTGAGAGCATACCAGATGTATTAAAAATAACTCAGTTTTTACAGTTTGCTTTGATTCAGTGTCGAAAGGAATTCAAAAATATAAATACTATAAATTTTCATTCTGTTGTTGAAAAGTATGTAAGTGAATTTTTTAAGCGAGGTTTTGGTTCAGGTAAACGAGAGTTTATCATGTTTCCATATGATTCACGATTAGATGATAAAAAATTTTTATATTCAGCTCCAAGAAATAAATCCCATATTGATAATTGTTTGCATACCTATATTTTTCGGCCTGAAATGTATCAGTTACCTATTTATAAATTAAAAGAGCTATTTGAAGAAAATAGAAAACTTCAACAGTTTAGTCCACTTTCAGATTATGAAGGCCAAGAAGAAGAAATGAATGGTACAAAAATGAAATTCGGAAAACGAAATAACTCAAGGGGTGAAACTATTACACCTGGAAAGCAGAAGTCATCTCACTCTTTGGATTATGATAAGGATAGAGTCAAAGAATTGATTAATTTAATTCAGTGTAGGAAAAAAAATGTGGGTGGGGACTCAGACAAAGAAGATATGAGAAGCAAAACTGTCTTGAAGAGGAAGCTTGAGGATCTACCTGAAAATATGAGAAAGCTCGCCAAAACCAGTAATTTATCTGAAAATTGCCATCTGTATGAAGGTAAAATATCAGAATTGTTTTTATATAGTATAAAAGTAACAACCAAAAACACAGTAAAGTAGTTCTGTCCTTTCTCCTCATACAAGGGTTTGCTAATTATAGCCTGAGAGCCAATCTAGGCAGTCCCCTGTTTTTATAAAGGAACTTTTGCTGCCAATCTCAGCTTCTGTATTCGTTTTTCAAAGACTGGCCACGTCCAGCCTGGGTAGCCATGTTTCCCACTCTCCTTGGTTAAGGCACTTTTCTCAGAACATGTCATGGTCAGCCCTTTACTTCTTTCTTTTTTCCTGAAGCATCTTTCATTTCTCTCAAGGCTCATATCTTTGCAGTTCATAACCCTCCTTAGCTTTCTGGCTGTTCTCCTCCTTGATGGTTTTCATCTCCTTTAGCTTATGCTGGATTTCTGCTCTGTGCTGAACCTGACGGTGCTTACTGATCCATACTGTCTAATACTGTTGGCCTGTGTCTTGAGAGTTAAGTGCTTACTATGTGCTAGCTGCTTTACATGTATGGACTCATTTAGTTCTTGATTGGTAGACATTATTATCCTTATTTTACAGATGAGGAAGCCATCTCAGAGAAGTTAAATAATTTTACCTAAAGTTATGAGTTCACTGATCCATGTTTGAACTCACTTCTGACTAACTCCAAACATTGTTCCTAAAGTCAGCTATATTTCCTAGCACTGAACACATAATAGGCAAGGTACTTAAATTTTGGCACCATTTTAGCTGATAATTGGCAAATTTGTATGTGTGAAAAAATATTTGTGGGTGGAAATCGGGCTTTATCAGTAATTAAAATGGTGGGAAAGCTATGCTGGTTATAATAGACCAAAGGAGAAATGGGGCAGGGGAAAAGGGGTAGATAGGTTAAAGTAGAACTAGTGATAGTCAGAGTTGCATATCTAGGTGTTCCTCACTTGTGTTTGTTTCTTATCATTTTGCACACTTTATTTCTGATCCTGAAAGTAGAGATTTAAAGGTTAGATTCTAACTTTTAAAACATTCTGATCTTGATTTGGTGGTGAGCCCACTCATTAAGAGGTAGCCTTCTGTCTCCCCTACTGCCTTTAACATCAACTTTTTAAAGTATGAATTATATACAATGTACTCATTTTAAGTGCACAGTCTAATGAGTTTTTTTATAGCTGTGTTACCACTACTCCAATATATAGGACATTTTTCATTACCCCCAAATGTTGCCTTGTTCTTCTTTGTAGTTTATCTCATTCCACTCCACCGCTGATCTGCTTTCTGTCTCTATAGATTATTTTGCCTTCTCTATAATTTCATATAATTAGAATCATACAGTATGTACCCTGTTGTTTCTAACTTTTTTTTTGCCTGTGGTACATATACACTACCTAAATCGGAATCCTGATATCTACCCTGGCTCTACCCTCCTTCAGCATTAAAGCACATGCCTTTCTGAATGTCTCCTCCCTTTGCAAGTTTTTAAATATACTGGTGGTGCAGATAACCCAGATTTATACCTGCTTGGAGCCATGTCTAACATGTTTTCTCTCATAGTCCTTTTTGTTCTTAGTGCAAGATTGGTGTAGATTTCTTTGGGGTGATTTTGTATCTCTAATATCTCAGCTTTGTTATGAATTAAGTAATCTAGTCATTTAAGATAAAGCTTAGATTATGAAAAGGTTAGCCAGTATTTTACGTACAGAATGGGAGAGATCAAAATCAGATAAAATCATGGGTTTTTGTTGTTTTTATATTTTTAGAAGATTTAAGAGTAATCTGCATACCCTTCTCTAACATTTTGCAAAATAGTTGTGTAGGTATTTTTCTATTGTCAAGTACCTCACTGATTTTAGGATTTTGGTGATAGAGTTTAAGGTAACTACAGTACAGTTATTTATATATATTATCCATATTACCAACATAATATTTGAGCTCATTTTTAATAGAATTTTCAAATTATGATGAAAATAAACCTTCATTTAATGGGAATTTTGACCTGTGTGCAAAATTTTAGAACCAGTCATATTTGGAAAGTAAGGGACGGATATACCTGTAAACTCTAAGCAGGTGGTTTGATTGAGTTCCTGCCTATAAATGTTATATGATAATTAATTTTTATGCTTGCCTTCCAGACTTTAAGAGATGTCTCTTTCTCTTTTCCCTTCAGAGTCTCCACAGCCTGTTGGCTCACTTGGGCATGATGCTGACTTGAGACGGCAGCAGCAGGATACCTCTAACTCTAGCATTGCTGACATCCATAGGTTGTTTAATTGGCTATCAGAAACACTAGCAAATGCACGTCATTCTGATGCATCCCTGACAGACACAGTCAACAAGGCCTTAGGATTGAGCTCTGATGGTGCCTATGAAGAGATGAGGCAAAAGCATGAATATGAGTTGAACTCTACCCTGGATAAGAAAGAATATGAGCAGCCTACTGGTGTAAAAATGGAAAGTGCACATTTTAAGGATACTCAGAGCCCACTGCTAGAAGTTGATACATCATCTTTAAAGTATCCTCTTGCTGTTTCTACCAGTGAAGTAGGCACTGACCATAAACTACATTTGAAAGACGTAAGCCTATATCTATTGGTTATCTTTGTTTGCTTTTGTGAATGTGTGTATGAAAGGGAGGATGTGGGGGGAATTCCCTGGTGGCCCAGTGGTTAGGACTCTGCGCTTCCATTGCAGGGGGCCACGGGTTTGATCCCTGGTCAGGGAACTAAGATCCCACATGCTGCATGGCACAGCCAAAAAATTTTTTTAAGAATTAAAAAAAAAAGGGTGAATGTGCTTGTTTTTCCTTTTCACAAAGAAATGATACACATTTCAGTAATGCTGTCTGTGCAGGATAGTATTTCTAAGTTATTCCTTGTTACACAGAGATAAACGCAGAAGTGTTTTCCTTCCTGCTCATAAGCTTTATGTGTAGTCTGAAATTTACCATTGTGTTAAAGTGAAGGCTGGACCATCTATTTGTCAGGAATGGCTTACTGGAGTTAATTCTCTATCATTTCATAATAAAATTGAGTCCTCAAAACACTGGCTTTCTGCTGGCAGTACCAGAACCCATAGGTGAGGCAGATGAGGTGACCAAAGTCAGTGTACCAGTTAGAAACAAGGTTAAATACTTTGTATTTCTCATGCAATGGAAAATGAGTGGCCTTTAGGATTACCTCTGAGGTAACCCTCAGCCATGCTTGACAGGGCATCCAGTTTATGATAGGTGCTTAGAGTACTGATATCTAGCTGAGAAGTAGCCTAATCTCCCCAGCTCCCCCCTTCCCAAGAAGTGGTTGCATCACTTGGGGAACTGTACCAGGATCGCACCATGTTCCTAAAAACTTGTTCCTAATTTACTTTCTTCCATTTTTCTCTTCCCTGTCTTTGAGTAAAAGTCATATGCATCATGGGACTTCCCTGGCTGTCCAGTGGTTAAGACTCTGCTTCCACTGCAGGGGGCACGGGTTCGATCCCTGATCAGGGAACTAAGATCCTGTATGCTACGTGGCTCAGCCAAAAGAAAAAAAATTTTTTTAAAGTCATATGCATGTCCCCAGTCTTCCTACATGTAGTTTTGGGATATTTATTTTATGGGGAGGATGAAGACAGGGATCTCAGTTGGAGGCATGTGTAAGGTAGGCACTAAGAAACTAACCTATATTGTTACCATTTCCTGACATATTTAAAACTCTAAATTGTGTTGATGGGGGCATGGACCAAACCCAGCCCACTGCCTATTTTTGTAACTAAAATTTGATTGGAACACAGTCATGCCCATTCATTTAGGTATTGCTTATGGCTGCTTTTGCATTTCAATGGCAGAGCTGAGTATCTGGCCTGCAAAGCCTAAAATATTGGGTGCTTTACTGAAAAAGTTTACCAACCTCTGCTGTAAATCAAACAATTACGTTTTGAGAGAAAAAATTATGTTCTAGTTTGAGATTAGAGCATTATAACTTCACCATATTGATTTTACTTGCTTGTAATGTTCAGGTTGAAGTTTGTAAATTTGCTGTGAAAAAATAGTTGTTTTTTCTTGACATTAAAATTAATTAAAAAGAAAGGTATTGAATCTGTACTCTAATTTTTAGGATCCAAATTTAATTAGCATGAGTAATTTTGAAGATTGCAGTTTGTGTCCCACTGTTCCCATTGAACATGGATTCCGTAGACAATCTAAGTCAAATAATGTTGAAGAGACTGAAATACATTGGAAACTGATTCCAATTACAGGTAAGAACAAGTATACTGGGACTTAGGTTTGCTTGGTTTTACTTAGGGACCAGTTTCCTGAAGGGTTTTGTCTTTTCTAGATTCCACTCTTGGGTCTTGCTTGGCTCTGACATCTTCGGTATCTTATTTTTGAGCAATGTGATATTCATCATTGAGTGTTGCTGTTCTTGGTCAGTATCTGCAAAAGAGCCTATTAAAAACAGAGGGATTTAAAATATCCTTACTCTCCCGATGGAGTTGGACATGCAACTTGCAAATGAAAATTGTTATCAGAAATTGGGTTTCTAATAAGGTGAGGTAGCTGCAGAGATGAAATGAGGGTCTTTGGGCAGCCAATTATATGCTGTCTTCTCAAATTATTAAACTTCACAAGCTGTCGTCTAAGAAGTGGTCATGTTAAGGTTCATCTGTTTGAAAGAAATTTGAGTTCTTAATATTGGAGAATTTGAGAGAAATTGGATCATTGTAGAGAATGGCCTGAAATGATTAAATGTAAATATCCCTAGAAAACTTATTGAACCATGAGGCAAGAATATAGTTTAGCAGATGTTGAAAGATCATTTTGCAGTATTCTAATTTCTCTGTACAAACACATACACACACATATGCAGATACTGTTAATATTCCAAGTTCTTATTCATCTTCGTTAGCTAAGCATTTGGGGAAATATTTCCAGGGCACATCTTTTCCATTCCTAGATCTTTATTTAACCTTTAAAAAGGAAAACAAACAGTTTTTGCTAGAAAGTCGACTGAAATATACTTTCTAGCTTGTGACCTAGAAGCTACTGAGACCTCCAAGGACTCTGCAAAGAATTTCTAAAACTTGATGAGTTTCCATGGGCTTCAGCACCATTCTCTACTTAGTACCTTATCAGAGAGGGCAAGAGGCCTAGAAGTGATCGTAGAGCGGCAGCTGGTACTCCTGACCTGGAGAAGTTGGCTTGAGTTGGAAAAACAGAATAGGGGAGTAGTCTGTACAAGGTGATTATCCTAACCTTCCTCATTTAGACACCTTCATAGCTGGTTTCAGAGCCATTTGAAGGCACAACATCTAGGTGTTGATATTCCATCATCACCTGAATGGAAAGGGAAGCAACTTCCCATTTCTTAATGAGCCTTCAGGATTATTTTAGGCAGAAGAGGGAATACTTGAATTTGTTAGCATTTGGGGTTATCTGAAAGGTGCTTTAAAAGGTTGTCACCAGTACCTGAAGAGAGTCTACAAATCTAATGGATGCTTTCCCTCAGGAGGGAATGCAAGAAGCCCAGAAGACCAGCTGGGGAAACATGGTGAGAAACAAACACCAGGTGAGAAGGCTCTCTTTGCTTTTCCTCCCAATGTGCCCTTCTTCAGAATTGCTACTTGCAGTTCTGGTCCTCTATCTGGAGGGCATCAGTTTAAGTCTGTTAATTACAGAAAATTTGGACAATATCATATTTGTATTTAAATCATTAATTGATTTATATCAAATATTCTTATACAAAGAATGTATTCAAGGGAGTCACTGAATATTCATAGAGATTAAGTTTTTTTGACCTACAGTAGATTCTGTCTGATATGATGACTTGGGAAGACCAGAATATTTTTCTTAATCCATTTCTACAGGACATCTTACGAGAAGCAGTCTTCGAGTTTCTCTTAAATTTAAAAAATAAGAGGAGGTGAGGCCATGTATCATTTAGGTACATTATTCCTAATCTTGAATTTTTTTGACTCAATTCTTCTTTTGCTAATTGTAAAGCTAATTTCTGCAGATAGTCTAAGAGATTAGGAAACTTTTGGATTCCAGAAACATTTATAGATATTACTGATTAGCTAGTTGTAGTAGGTGCCTAGAAGACAGTCTCTTTTGCCTAAACTCAAGTCAATTCAGCATCCCTGCAGATGGCCATAGGCAGATTCTTCTTGGTTGGAGTTTGGTCTGCGTCTTTTTTGTTTCCATTTCATTTTGTCTTACTCTTTCAGAAATCTTGTGGTGGTGTTTTTTTTAATTCGGAAGAAAAGCTAAATGACTAATTTTAGTAGATCTTTATGGTTATTCCTCTCTTTTGGGAATTAAGAAAAACTTTGAGTTAATAGTTTTCTTCAAGATGATCTTTCTCTCCTCCTAGGAAAAGACGATTGAAAAAAACAAAGCAGGAAGAACAGATATATTGCTATGACATACAGGAAAGTGCATAAATCTTTAGTAGACAGCTTGATGAATTCTTACATATGTAAACACTTAGGTGACCACCACCCAAATCAAGATGTAGAACATTTTCAGTACCCCAGCAGGTCGTCTTCTGCACCTCCCAGTCAGTATTCTTCCTGCCCCAAACCGTAACCACTAATCTGACTTCTTTTGCTATACATTAGTTTTTACCTACTCTTGAATTTAAGATAGATGGAACCTACTACATATGTCCTCTTTTGGTTTTGGCTCTTTCACACAACAATATGTCTAAGATTCATGTAAGTTTTGCTTCTATCAGTGATTCTTTCTCATTGGGAGAATCAGGTATCTTGTTTATGCTTCATAATGCTCCATCAGCATCTGCAGTCTTTATTTGGCATACCATCTTCATATTTTGTGGTTAAAAGTATAAAAATCCAAGTGATGCTACTTTTTGAGAACTCGCCACTCCCCTTGCATTTAAAAGTCAAAGTACCACAATGCCTGAATGATAGTTAGTAGAAAACATGTATTATTATAGATATTGATATGTTTCTTTTAAATCATTTATTGAAGACATTTTAAAAATAATAAAGTTGTCTATCTTAATAATAAAAATTATATGGGGGAAATCTGTACAAAGTAAAATTAGATGGTGATCATTTGCATTTTCAAAAGGGATTTGGTTTAGAGTTTTTTAATATGGAAAATTTCCCATGTTGATTTAAGTTATATTTCAGCTTAAAAACATTTCCTTTATCTGTAGCCCTTCAGGAATAAGCTTACTGGGAGACTTCCCTGGTGGTCCAGTGGTTAAGACTCCACACTTCCACTGCAGGGGGCACGGGTTCGATCCCTGGTTGGGGAACTAAGATCCCGCATGCCTCATGGTGCAGTTACTTAAAAAAAAATTTTTTTAGAAAAAAAAATTTAGGAATAACTTTATTGGTCTCAACTATAGCTGAGATATTTGGGAGAATGTATTCAAGTATTTTTAATAACAAACCACTCAGAAGTTTTAAAATTACACGTGGTCCTTCCCAACTCATTTGTTTTACAAGATGCAAGTAAGACATTTTATCTGAATAAATCAGATATTTGACATGGTACATAATTCAAGAAATACAAAACTACTTCAAAAAATAAGTCTTCCACCCCTAGGCCAGACACTTAGTTTCACCCCATTGATCAACCTCTGTTATAGATTTTATTTTTTTCGTGGTGGTGTTTTTTTTTTTGGCCACGTTGCACAACTTGCAGGATCTTAGTTCCCCGACCAGGGATTGAACTTGAGCTCCAGCAGTAAGAGCGCCAAGTCCCAACCACTGGACCGCCAGGGAGTTCCCTGTTACAGATTTCTTACGTACTCATGCTGACATTTCACATGTGCACTAAACCCCATGTTGCAGATTTACGAAGGGCATTCAGTATTTCTGAATTATTTTATGGAAGTTGAATTTTCTGGTTTATCAATTTTATACAGTTGTAATTCTTACCCTGGTACGTTGGATATTTTGCTCCCCTTCTCTTCTTTGACCTACAGACCTACTGTATGGTCTTACCATGCTGACAGGTGCCTTTGCAGTACTTAATGGGTGCAGTGGTTCATGGTAACCGCTGGGGTTGGTAGCAAAATGTTATAACCTAAATGCTGCTTAGGCTGTTTAAACCTTTGGAAAAGTGTGAGTGTAGGGAAAATCAAAACTGAATTTTTTGTAGAGAGGGGTTACACTGCTATACCTGGGTGCAGACTTGAATAGGGAGTTCACTATACCTTAAAAGTACTATAGTTTTGAAAACTATACCTATGTGTGGACTTTCTGATCTAGAGGTAACATTTTATATACTACAACAGCAATTTGTTAGGGAATGTTGGCTAAGATTTAAGAAAAATTAGTACTTTTTTAAAGGATAAAATTGTATAATATGAACTTGTAGGGAAAAATAATGAAAAGTTTGTTTTTTTGTGAAATAAAGTATTACTATAAATTGCTGTTAAATGTATTTTCCCCATGTTTTTTAAAAAGGGATTTAGGGTTCCTGTTTTGAAATGTAGTTTCAAGAACATATGTGTTTGAATTTAGGATTTGTGAGTGGAAAAAAGTACGTTCTTACGGATTGAGCTAGTTGTCAAGGATCACGGGTTATCGTACTTTCATTAGCATCAGCTAGCTTGATGATGTCTTCATCTCATATGGGGTAAATAGCTATTATGATTTCTCTTGGAATGATTTCCAAACAAAATAAAAATACTGAACAAAAGTGCTATCAAAAGTATTACTGTTAATGCAGCTATGAAATTATGTTCTCTTCCTATATGACTGAGACTTTCTTTTCCTGATAAATTGAAGTCCCTAACATTGTAGCAAATCCACTAAGCAACCCCATATGTAAGAGCAAATCTGAAAACAGATAAAATTAATTATCCTAGATCCTGAATGCAACTCTTAACTTGATGACTTATTCCCACAGCATTTCAGCTTGGCATTCTTTCAGTTGCCTTACACTCAAAATTTTCCTATTAAGGAGGTATTACCTTAGTGGACATTACTTGGCAAAGAATATAGGGGTTGAGCAAGCTGTTGAAACTGACTATTCTGCTTAAAGCATGTCTGTTAAAGTCAGATCTGCAGAAAGGTAGGGAAGCAGAAATAAACAAGTGACTTAATTTGTATTGATGTTAAATTGGCCCTTGTTTGAATACTTCAAAAGGAATCAAAGAAAGTAACATTCAGACTTGCCACTCTAGCTACTGAAATACAAAGACCAGCCATAAATAAGTAGGGCACATAGGAAATAGGTTCACACCATTATCTGAGGTTTTTATTCTACCTTCCAATGCATAGTTTGTTCTAAATATATACTTGACCTGGCATTTTTTTTCTTTGTTAGTTTGTATTTTCAGATGTTATTATTTTGGATTGCTTTTGTAATAATAAACTCTTCCCATATAGGTATGAAATCACCAGAAGAACAACTGGTGTGTCTGCCACCACAGGAGGCCTTTCCTAACGACCCCCGGGTAATAAGTAGACAGAGAAGTTCTGATTATCAGTTTCCATCCTCTCCATTTACAGACACACTAAAGGGCACCACTGAGGATGACGTGTTGACAGGTCAGGTGGTGACAGTGGAGGAGCAGTGTGTGCCAGCAGCAGAACCGCCTGCAATGAGTGAAACCACAGAAAGGACAGTGTTAGGAGAGTACAGTCTCTTTTCTAGGAAGATAGAAGAGATTCTGAAGCAGAAGAATGTTTCATATGTCAGCAGAATTTCCACACCTACCTTTTCAACACAAGAGAAGATGAAACGGCTTTCTGAGTTCATATATTCTAAGACTTCCAAAGCTGCTGTACAGGAGTTTGTAGATGGCTTGCATGAGAAACTAAATACTGTTATCAAAGCATCAGCCAAGGGTGGGAATTTGCCAGCAGTCAGTCCTAATGATTCTGGTACTAAGATAGCATTGAGCCCTCTGGGAAGGCATGTCATACCAGTTTCCTCAAGCGACTTCAACAATAAACACCTCCTTGAGCCACTTGGTAGTGATCCTCTGAAAGACACCAACTCTAATGAGCAGCCTTCCTCTTCGGCTTCGGGTTTAACTGAAGCAGAAGTGAACCAGCCACACCATGCCACAGAGCCAGTGGTGACTTCTGATCATACTGCCCGGGAACCAGTAGAAAAAGAAACAAAATCGCCCAGTGATGTAAACATTTCTGCCCAACCAGCTCTTTCAAACTTTATAAGCCAGTTAGAACCTGAAGTATTTAACAGTTTGGTTAAAATCATGAAAGATGTCCAGAAAAATACTGTGAAATTTTATATTCATGAAGAAGAGGAGAGTGTGCTCTGTAAAGAAATAAAGGTAACTAAATGAGAAGGTAATTGTAATGCTGTCTAAACTTCTCTTGTTGGGTCTGAGCTCTATAAAATGGATTTTTGTTTTTAGGTGTTGACCATATTATTTTCATAATTTGATGCAGAGTGGAATAAAAGACTAGTAAGTTTCAACTGAATTTCAACTGGTGATCTAAATGTCTTAGAATTTTTAATCTTGTTTTGCATAGTGTCATTTTAAAGACCAGTTGTATACATATTGCAGATACCTTTAAATTGTTGATTTAAAGATTTTCAATGTTTCTTACTGGGTTTTTAACAAAGGGGAGGGAAAGATGCAGAGAAATGAAGTTGTCAGTGTTTACCTCAGGGGGTTTTATCAATCAGGTAGAAAAATAAAACTGTCCAGGATGACCTAATGATGATATCTTTTGGCATTTCTTGATGCCCTGGTCATGCCAGGTTTCCCAATAGCCCTTATTATCAAAAAACATGGTGATCCTGAAACACTTCCCCAGTCATGAAAGATTCCTCCTTGCAAGGTATGTGTTTTGTACTGAAGCTATGGAGTAGACTGGCGTTTCAGGCATTTGGTTTAAAAAAATACACACATAGAGAGAGGTATGTAAAATCTGTAACAATAGATATGTAATTTATAACACATGGGACAATTAGTGGTTTAATGTTGCCAATTAGTATTCACTAAACTGTATAGCATTTTAATTCCTTAAGGGAATGCCTTGGTTTTTTTTGTTTTGTTTTGTGGGGTTTTTTTTGCGGTATGCAGGCTTCTCACTGTTGTGGCCTCTCCCGTTGCGGAGCACAGGCTCCGGACGTGCAGGGCCAGCGGCCATGGCTCACGGGCCTAGCCGCTCCGCGGCATGTGGGATCTTCCCGGACCGGGGCAGAAACCCGCGTCCCCTGCATCGGCAGGCGGACTCTCTCAACCACTGCGCCACCAGGGAAGCCCGGGAATGCCCTAGTTTTTAAAATAAATGCCTGCTCCTATTTATGGAATTTACTTACCATGATAAGTTTCTGCTTTTTTAGTTAGAGGAAGCATAGGGGACTATAAATAAGTGGCGTATAGCCAGAGTGGCCCAGAAACTCCATGCTTTGACATGTCCTCAGCCTTTTGTCAGTTTGAGGATCTCTTTGACGTCAGCATGTTTCACGTGATGTGTTGATGAGAATGTGAAGAGCATGGAAATGGGGGCAACAGAGTGCTCAGTGTGCTGCCTTTACCAATTCCCTGTAGTTTCTTGGGAAGATGAAACCAGATTTACCAGGAATTTTTTGGTTGCATTTTTGCCCTGTATGATTGAACATTGAGCTTCTCAACATTCTTCCACCCCCAGCAACATGTTTCCAGCTCTTTGGGGCATAGCTACATGGTGGTGTAGGGCTAGATGAGAGAGTGGGTTGGGCACAGTTCCCAGTGTGCTCACCATTACTCCATCTCCTCCCATTGCATTTTAGAAATTGATTGTAACACACTTGTGGGAAATGTGTTTACTTATGAATGGTGCTTTTAATCCATTCTGGCTTAGAATAAATCATATTTCTGCTATTTATTTTATGTAGAAGAAGAAAAGGATGCTGTGTGTTTTATAAATATGATAGGAAATCAGATCAGCACTTTTAATTCTTTTATTCAATATCCATTGGAAATTTTCTAGCAGAAATGTTACAGTATAGTACAGGACTTTATGAATAAAATTTTAAACTTCCTAAATATTTCTGGAGTCAAATTGATTTGTTACTTTATGAGTTAAAGTGTCTTATTTAACACAAACTTGCATTTAAAATTTCTTAATGTAAAAAGACCAAAAATTACAAGCAGGCCTATCAGACAATAATTTACTTTTTCATAACCTGATTGTAAACTGCTCTGAGATTTGCCCAGAGGCTTTAGAAGTTAGAGCAAAATCAAACACTGTAGAAGATGCTTCTTTAGGGCTACATAGAAGTATCCTCTTTGGGTGTGACACTTGTAGACAGCTCTTGAAAGACTGATTGTGAGGCATCCTTGGTTTAGATTTATGGTTATCTAACCAGCGTGCCAACCTTGAGAAAATTAATCTGCTCCTGTATCTGTGAAATGAGGAATGTGACTTTCAGAATCCTGCAGTTTGCTTCAGAGTTCAGGATTCCCCCAGCAAGCAAAGAGAATTCTGCTGGGACTGGCTCTCTTGTGTCCTTTGAAAGGTAGTACCGTGTCAGCAGCATGGAAGGATGTGTTAGATGGGAGAGTGTTTTGTTTGAAGATGTAAACTTGACAGGCATGGCTAATTAATATGTAAGTAACGTTGTACATACTGAAGCTCTGTATGAATGATCCTGGGGCTGTTGTGAGTTAAAGGAACTACAGTAGTCATAAAAGTGCTTTTTAACTCTGAAGGAGTATACCGGTAACACTGCTGCAGAGAATCAAGGGCCTGCTTCAAAAGGAAAGGAAAATGGGAGTGAGAGAGTGGTTAATGACTGAGCTCTGGATTGCCCAGAATAAGTAATAAGAGTTAAGAACCTGGGCTAATCCATTGCTTTTCTGGTTCTGTTACCCCAAGCTAGCATTTACTTGGCTTTGACTGCATAGTGTCGTAACATTGTGATTGTGACCAGTTAAGGTCTGAGCTTCAGAGTCTTCTCTAAGAGTGGACTTGATCTCTGAGGTCCCTAGTGTAAGGGCATCATTATTAGTGGTCTAGTAGTAGTTAAACTTAACTACTTTATCTTGCATTTCTCGTGTTAAATGGATGTTTGCAAAAAAGCTTTTAAATGTTGATTTAGTTTTTTTTCTTTAACAGGAATATCTTATCAAATTAGGCAATACAGAGTGTCATCCAGAACAGTTTTTGGAAAGAAGATCAAAATTAGATAAACTATTGATTATTATTCAAAATGAAGACATTGCAGGTTTCATTCACAAGGTAGACTATTAAGCTGAATTCTTTGCTTATTTTGGTTGTAAAAAATCCCTACTATCTTTGAGACTAAAGCTGTTTGTTTTTAAAATATCCTCATAAGCTTTAAAGGAGATAAAACTTTGAGGTTGGGAGGTTTAGGACTTGAGACCTAAACTACCCTCTGTGAATCAGCTCATGAGATTCATATTTATACCTCTACAAAATTTTAAATTGTGGCATATCACAGATCTTACCTATCGCTTAAATGGTCAAGACTAAGAATACTGACTCCTTGAATGCCATTGGGTCTGCTGACTCTCTTTATATTGTTATCACCTTTATTTGTATGTCCTAGGTAAAACCTGTCTGTACCCCCTCTTTGCTGAAGCAGTCCCCCTTTCCCTTGGGTTTGGAGGTACCCCGTCTAGTCTTAGGAGACTGTCTCAAGTCCTACTGCTCTTTGAAGTCTTTCCTGTTTCAGTCCGTAGGCTGCTGCCTCATTTGAATTCGGACTGTACTCACAGGGCCAGGCAAGTTAGCATTTGTCATTCTGTGTTTCCAGGTCTCTTGTTAAGTGCCTCTTCCTTAGAGAGTTCTGTTCAAGGTAGATGCCCAGTACATAAATGTTGGTTTGTATATTTAGAAATAATGTTGGAAATATTGTTTTTGTGCTTGACTTTGCAGAGACAACACACTAATATAGGTGAGCCATAGTACATCTAATGTAGGTTACTTCACACTTGGGTCTGTCTGTCCTTATTTCTATTTTTATTTTGGTATTTAAATAGGTACCTGGCTTGGTGACTTTAAAGAAGCTTCCTTGTGTTAGTTTTGCTGGTGTTGATAGTTTGGATGATGTTAAAAATCATACATACAATGAGTTATTTGTATCTGGAGGTTTTATCGTTTCTGATGAATCCATTCTAAATCCAGAAGTAATCACAATTGGTAAGATTTATTTATTCTTTTAAGCATGTAACTTATGTCTTTTCTAGGTTTTTCTCATTAGTGACTCACTCATACTTTAATGCATTGTCCATTCTGCCAGTTGCAGATAACTAGTACATTTCCATCATTTTTTGAGCTTTTATTATCTCAGATTTCTTTCCCATTCTTTTACTCTTTACGAATAATTTCCTCTTAAGTCTGGTATAAAGCAGGGCTCTCTGTACCTACTTCCCTTGGATTACTTTTGGTTTGTTATTGTTATCAACATGTTGTTTTTTTGTGTGTAGATGTTATGTTCTTAGATCTCAAAGAGGATGTATAGATCTGTCTCCCTTAGAGGAGAAAAAAGAGAAAGAAAATACTACATAGGAAAGTATGTGTTCTACATGATATCAACAAACACTTCTTCCTTAATTCAGTTGTGGAGTGGGTGACTTGTTTATTGAATTTAAAATGAACTTCATTATCTCTAACAGAGAACCTTAAAAATTTTTTGACATTCCTCGAAGAACTTAGTACTCCAGAAGGAAAATGGCAATGGAAAGTCCACTGTAAATTTCAGAAAAAACTAAAGGAACTGGGCAGGTAAGGTTTGAAAAATAACTATATATTGGTTGTTGATTTTAACATTGTGTTCACAGAATTTTGCTATTTTTTATGTTTGTAAATTATAGATGCTGCTCAGTTTTCACAGATGTCTTTTGCCAGCCGTAAGGGAATGTAGATGCTGAATTATTCTAGCCTGTTTGAAAATGATACTGTTTATGTAGAGGTTTGTTGAAGTTCTAGTTATGTACAGAGATAAAATTGGCTTAAACTTTACCACTTGGGTTTAGAATAATCATCAAAACGGGATAATCAGCATTCTTTATTTTTTTATGGAACTGTACATGCCAAGTAGATCAGGCCCTCTCCTAATTGTTAATCTAATAATATTACACATATGAGACAAGGATTAATCTTGACATGATAAAGGGATCTATGATTAGGACATTCATTTATGTAATAAGTGATTTCTAACATGCCCAGAAGTCACTTCTCAAAACGTGATTCTTGGAGCACTAGTCCCTTGAGAGGCTCTGCAAATGACTGTTGTAATCAGATGAGTTTGGGATACTATATCCTACTACTAGAGTCCATATAATGTACTTATTTACACATTTGAAGATCTGAGAAACTTTGTAGTTAAGGATCCTGTTTTACATTTTGTCAGTCAGCATTTCTGAAACCTAGACCACAAAACATTTTTTTCTTCTAATACCTATTGATATTCCATTGGACACACTTAGGGAAATTCAGGCTTTAGTAATTTTAAATTATTTAACTTTTTATTTCATTTTTTAAAAACTTGTTTTATCTTCAAATCATGTGAAGTAAGCATTGGGGAAGTCTTATTTTTATATAACAGATAGCAATACTGAGGCCCGGAGGTATAACTTGTACAAATTAGTACCGTCATCTTCCTGACAATAGCCCGTAATTTCTACCACATGTTGCATTTACCACATGTTGCCTTGCATCTGGAAGTATAGAAATAGCTCAGAGCCATGTTATTTTTTGAAGGAAGGATTTATATTTTTTTGTCCTTTTACACCCTTCATTATAGTTCTAAATTAGTGAAGCTGAAGAGAAGTGTAATTTATTTAGTAAGTAATAAGTTGAGATTTTTGTCTGAACTGAATAGCTGGCCCTCAGGCTTTGTACCGAGAGAAAGCCCCTGGAGTTACCAGTGGATTGCACAATTCCTGCTTTCCCTCTACTAAGAAGCACCTGTACATCAGGCAGTGAGCTAAGCAGTGCAGTTGTCGTTAGTTGCCTCAATTGAGAAATTATGGCTTTAATTTCAAGTGAAAACGTCCATACTAAATTTTAGAAATGCAGATACAGATACTGAACTACTTAATTTCACAGATTGAATGCTAAAGCTCTGAGTCTCTTGACCCTTCTGAATGTCTATCAGAAGAAACATCTGGTTGAAATTTTGTCATACCACAACTGTGATTCACAAACTCGAAATGCTCCAGAATTGGATTGCCTTATCAGACTTCAGGCTCAAAACATACAGCAACGACACATAGTCTTTTTAACAGGTAACAAGAGTGCTCTTAAGCTTTCTACTGTGAATACAGGAATGTGTATGAAAGGATTTTGTGGGGCTGTGTTGGGTGTTCCTGAAAATGTGGAGAAAAGGATTTTGGAGGGCTGGACGCAGGCATTATCATTTTATATTTGCAAGTGTTTTATACTCAACTTTTTTTTTTTTTTCAATTTAGAAAAGAGTATCAAGATGCTTTCCAGTTATACCGATAATGGAATAGTGGTTGCGACTGCTGAAGACTTTATGCAAAACTTTAAAAATCTTGTGGGCTATCACAACTCAATCACAGAAGAAAACCTTCCTTTGCTTGGTGCTAATGAGAATCTTGAGTCGCAGTCAGGTAACTTTTCAGTAGTTTTCATTTTCTTTAAGGCAGACAGAAAAAGAATGGTTTTGCTTTGATTTCATATAATGAAATGCTAATTTTGAAACTGCTCACCTCAGTGTAAACTCAGCTTCAGGGGAAGTGTTTCAAGGCATTTATCATTCTTTTACTTAGCATACACAAAATCTGCTCATTTATTATACTATAGTCAGTATAAGCTGTTTGAGTTAATGTAGACTGCATACTATAGAGTAGGCATTTTCTTTTTGAGGGTATGTAAGCTTTATTGGCTTCTGTTGTGAATTAAAGCAGTTTAATTACAAGGTAGTAGAGATATCCATAGCTTTAGTCTTTTGTGAGATGGCCTTTGCTTTGGTTCCAGGTTTTATGTAAAATGAAAGATGTACTTTTGTTTTTGAGGAAAAGCAGAGATGTTCGAACATTTGATACAGCTAACCAGTTTAGTAGTAACCCAGTGAAGCTAGATGTCAGAATTTTTATTTTATATTTGTCTTGTCGAATACTGAATTACCGTATAACTTTAGATGCTGTTTTGACATTAACCCCTTTGGAGCTGGGAGTTGGGATTTCCCAACATTAAACGTGAACACATTTCGCAGAAGCTTTTAGCATCGGATTATCTGGACATTCACACCTAGTGTGAGTGTTGTGACTAAGTGAACTTGTGGCAGAAGACCAAGCTTTAAGGGATTGTGGACTTGCAGACCCTGACGCATTATATTGTGTGAGTAGTGTATAATTTTAAAACTTAAACAAATTGTGTATTTCAATAGAGGAGGACTTTTTGTTTTTTAAATGTAGCTCTTTTAGAAAACGATGAAAAGGACGAAGAGGATATGTCTCTGGATTCAGGGGATGAAATCTCAAAAATAGAAGTATGCAGCAATTTTCATTCAGAAATGGAGAAAGAGACCAAAGGATCACGTGGAACAGATCAAAAAAAGAATATTCAAATTGAGTTGCAATCGTCTCTTGACTTGCAAAAAAGTTTATTAGAAGAGAAGACTTATGAAATTGATTCTGAAGAGAGAGCTTCTATTGATATAGTATGCTCTGAAGGAGAGAACAGTAATTCAGCTGAACAGGATTCATATAGCAACTTTCAGGTTTATCACAGTCAATTAAATATGTCCCATCAGTTTAGTCATTTTAATGTTCTCACTCATCAGACATTTTTGGGGACACCATATGCCCTTTCATCAAGTCAGTCTGAAGAAAGTGAAAATTACTTTTTATCTGCTTATACTCAAAACTTGGATAGAGAGAAATCTCCATTAAGTTGGTGGAAAAGTGATACTTCCAGGCCGTTTTCAAAAGAGAAATAATTACAGTAACTTTTTTTTTTTTAAGTAGGTTGTTATGGACTTTTTCTGTTTCTTAAAAGTGAATTCACAATTTATATTTCATTCTCTAAACAAAAGGTTTCTTTTCCTTTCGCAAATGTTTTTTTTCCTCTTATTTAAATCATGATGGCCTGTAACAGTTGAAGCATCTGAAAATTGAAATAAATATATATTTTTAACATATTGTACTTGAATTATCTCATATTGGCACTTTTAAGTTTTACACTTATGTCATCTGTACTTTGGCTTCAAATTGAAGCCTGTTTTATATGTAAAACTAGATAGTTGCAAAAGGATAGTGAACAATGGCTTTACATTTTTTCCCCTCTTCTAATGTCAATGATCCCAGCTACTTTTGCTGAAATGATATATCAACTGATGCATTTGCTACTTTTGCTGAAATATCAACTAATGCATTTATTTTAAGCTTTTTGTATAGTGCTTTTACACAGGTATAAGCCAGTGATGTTTTAATATTTACACGATTTTGGCTCAATACCTCAAGATTTATTGAACAAAGCCATTTCATTTAGATGATAAAACTATGTACCATATGGGACTTAGGACTTAACACCAGGCAGCATTATTTTTTATTTTTAGACAACCATGTAAAATCACCTGTTGCTAAAATTTTGGTCAACCTTTGAGAATATTTGATAATTACAATTTTCAGTGCTTGTGTGGTCCTTAAACAAAAACCTATCTTTTGAAATATGAAACTGAATTTGGTTATTAAAGGCATTAAACAATTTGAAATAAACTTTGCTGTAGATTTTAAAATTGTTAGAAAAATGTAAGTATATTTTTCAGGTGGTAAGCACTTAAGTGCTATATACTAAAGCTAACTTTTTAAATTCACAGATAAAAGTACATGGTGAAGATAAATTTTAAATCCACATGTATTGCTAATAACTGCCTCTCCATTACTAATACAAACTTGTAAATGTTTTTGAAAACTGTAGTTTCTACAATAAAAGAAGTCATTAAAAAAAGGACTTAAAAAAATTTCCATGTAAGCCTAAACTGAATCTGGGCTATTTTAGTAAAAGTAAGTATGTCAGACCTTCCTTTGGCACCTCCAAAGAACTTTGAGTTCTACTCTTTAAAATCTTTTTATAGAGCAAAATATCTAAGTGATATTTTAATAAGCTACATGTAAAAAGTGTGGAAGAACACTGTAAACTCCAGACTGTGTTAAGGTAAGTAGATCAATACCTCAATACCCACATTGTGATGAGCAGAAAAAAAATTTTTTTTTTTACTACTTTTTTACAAGTGTCTTGTTTTATTGTTTTTTAAAAAATATATATACACACATACTTTACTACATAATGTACAAGTTTTAAATAAGCATTTTAAAAAGAAATCTAGGCTATTTGATAAATACAGTTAAGCAACAACCAATCTCACATTTCATAATTTGGAAGACAAATCAAATGTAAAGGATTTGATTTTCTACATTTAAAACGAAGAACTAAAATTCTCTTCTTGATTTGCAGCTAAAGGCATGAGATTAGTTTCCAACTCTCTTTGCTTCTGGAGAAGGCCCTGAAATCGTATTGATATGTTAGTACGGTGTGCAGCAGACGGGCAAATTATTCCTATTTTACCTTTCTCTCTTGTTAATACAGAACTATATTTACTTTGAAAACACGTATTACGCTCAGTTACTTTGTCATGTTCAACTCAAGAATTTTCAATTTTTACACCAGACTTTCTCACTTGGATACTGTGCAGCTATCACACATTTGTAAGATTATATTTTTAGCCATACAACCAATAGAAATGACCTTTCTTAAAACCATGTCTCCTAACTGTGGGGCTGAACACCACCTCTTTCCTTTTCCCTAAATGCTCTTAAAATGGTCATAAGTCTCCCTTTAACCATCCAGTGTTTATCTTGACTGCATTAACCTTAGTGGCTAGTTAGTACAAGGCCCTGCTGAAGTAAGATATGGTCACTAAGGTGTATACATCACATTCCTTTCTCTTAAGCTACAACTTCTGTCTCTACTAAGCTAGAATATACCTTGTCACTTTAAAAAGAGGTTTAAGTAAAATCTTCACTGTGTGAATTACCAAGCTTGAGTTACAAAATTCAATCCACATGTAACCAAAGCTACAGCATTTAAAAAACTAAGGGACACTTTATAATCCTGGGTTAGTGGGGGTGATTTTCTAGTCCTATAGATCAACAATTTGAAATGCAGGAGGCATTCATAAATGACTGGACATGGAAAAGGGTAATCCTAAAACTACAGTTTATTTTCCCCAAATACACAAAGTATACTGTGAATCAAAGCTAATCGCAAAACCAGTTTTGCAAGTCTTTTTTTTTTTTTTTTAAGCACAGGGACAGGTGTTTTTTTTTTTTGTTTTTTAAGGCCAGCTGGTAGAGAACAGTTATAGCCTTAAATATTGGATGTGTTACCTGATTTTATTTTTATCTGAGCAGATAATGAGTCAAAATTGGTCTGGGAGAAAAAGTAGTCTGGTAAGATTATACCTGTAATTTCACATTATATTACTCTTCGGGACTTGTGTCAAGTTCTATTCCAAACACGGCCAACACGTTCATTTAAAAAAATGTGAACTGCATTACTAAGAATTAAAGCATAACTGTATTTATTTTCTGCCTTTGGTTTTAGGGCCTTATTGATCATACTTTGCCATTTCAAATGTATGCCTTTTTTCATTAAATAAAGTTGTCTTAATATTCAAAATGTCTCATGATTTCATGCTGGAAAGAAACAGTCTTAGAGATGGCAATGTGAAAGAAATAGAAAGTTGTGTTTTTTTAAAAAGAATCAGCACCTGTACATTAAACTGACATGTGGTGAAGTCACATAAGTCGTGTAACCAACGATGTTTAGTAAAACTGGTAAAACACAGCCCTCCACCAGAAAATGGTCACATCCAAACTTTGGAAGAGCTCATACCTGTCTCAGTTCTGACAGTCCCTTAAGGATTGCTTGCTGTCGATCCCTGTTTTTCACCAAGTTAGGATTAAGAAGTGGGTCCCTGAGATGGTCAAAAAGCTGTTCTTGGTCACAGTCTGAAGCCAGATAAAAATGACAAAAATTCAAATACATTTATAATATGAAATAGCCCTATGCTATAGCATTCTATGGATTCATTAATAAATTTATATCCTAGGAAAGCACCAAGTAGAATTTAAGTAATAAATATTCAATAAAAATTTTAATAATTGACTCCAAAAGAGAAATTTTTTTCTACCTCTCTTGGGGCAATTTGGATTTTTAATTGGGGGGGGGGGTACACTTATATTTACTTACCATGTAGATTTTGGTACTGAGGATCCTGGGTTAAAGGCCTAGACAGTGGTGCATCTGGATCAAGGTAATAGATCTCATTGGTTCGGACATAGGGAATAAAATGAAATGGTTCAGAAAACCCAGGTGATAATTCTGTTTGACTGTCTCCTGAGATCAGATCCTCTCTTTCATAAGTACTGTTTTTTAGTGTCTGAGTTTGCTGCGTTCTGTTTTTCACTGCCAGAACTGGTGGTGATTGAGACCTGTATTTTTCCAAAAAGCACAATAAGGGACTTCTTAAAAAGCATGAATGAGAAACTGTATTTTATTTTAGATTAAGCATATTCTATTCTTCAATCACATTTCAATTTATTCTAAATGTACCTATAACACCTTTAGGAACACTATATGTAAGAGGCTTGAGTTCTATGATACCATTTCCTAAAACAGGGCAACAAAATGGGATTAATTTGGGGTTTACTAGTACTTGCTGAGGATTATATATATGCTAGAACAGGGAGAAATTTACTAGCTTCTGAGGATCAACACTACCTGAGTTAATTTAAACCTAATGTTTCTCCTTAGATAATTCACTATAAAATAATATACTTACCGCCTAAAACTAAACTTGCTATTAGAGCCATATTCAGAGACAGCTTAAACCAGCTGGTTTGTGCACAAAAGTAGAGAATAAAAATTCTAACAATTTAAAATCTCCCACTGGTTAATTTCTCATTATCCCTACCAGTCATTTATTCCCTACCCCCTCAATCCAAGCAGAACGTCTATTCCACTGCTGGCATATCTGGAAAATCAAAACTGTTAAAGTCTGAAGATAACAAAATATCACCCACATTCCTGCTTAGGATGCCTAGGTCCAGTCCAATTTGGACCTTCAAATTCTAGGTAAAATGCCAGACACCCTTTCCCTTAAACCTCTATTCACCTGAAGTCACAAACTTTCCTGTTACTGTCTTCACAGACATGCATACATGCTTGATCTCACCTATATTTTGAGCAAGTATTTTATATCACACAGAAAGCACTAAGTAGCTACGGAATCCATAACATACCTTTCCTTGTTGAAAGAATTAATTATCTGAGGTTCTTCTTCCTAAATGATAGACAGGAGAGACAGGAGTTAACAGTGTTTCCATACGTCCCCACAAATGTTTTTAGTGGTTGTTGAAATAATCTGAGGATGATATTTGAGTAACACATACTGGATAATAGGACAGGAGAGGCTTGGTACTTCTCCAGAGTCAGAGAAACCAATCCAGTAATTCCTGACCTTGTAAATTATCCTGTCTATATGGACTATAAACAAGAGTTTTGAATGGGTATCTGAATAAAGAATAGCATTAATCTATACAGGGTTTAAGTGTAAACTTTTTCTGTAAAGGACATAGTAAACACTTGGCTTTGTGAGCCATGTGGTCTCTGTTGCAACTACTCTAAACTCTTCTTGCAGCATGAAGCCAGCCACAGACAATAGGTTAAAAAAAAAATGAGCATGGCTGTACTGCTAAAAACTTTATTTGCAAAAGCAGGCAGCACGATGGATTTGCCCATTGGCCATAGTTTGTTGACCCCTGCTGTAAACTACAGCAAATTTCTAGAACTCTTATTCACGCCCAGAATAGCCCTGTCAAAACATGCATGTGTGGAACTGTATTCTCATTCTAAAAACTTCGATACATGCTTTAAAATATTTTTCTAGACAGAAGAGCTTTACCTTTTTGACTAGCTGCCACCTGAAACTTGGTTCGGTTTCTTGAGATGAATGAAGAACATCTGGTGTAGTGACTCTATTTTGAGAGAGGTGTCCAGGATTATTTCTTTCTACCAAATGAAGCAGTTCCATCTGCCTTCTTACTCTTTTTTCTTCTCTCAGCTTTTGAAGCTGTTTAGGGTACTTTTCTGATGCTGGAATATACCGTCTCAGTGGTTTATTTATATTCCAATCAGGCCTTTTAGGACACTTCTTCATATGTTTTGTTTGTTTCTCTGTTCTTGTGAACTGATTACACTGGTCATTATAACTGTTTTCTTTTTCTAAGTTGGCTCCGTTATCATGACTTACTAGTTCTTGCTTGTTCTTCCTAGTGTTAAACTGTTCATTAAATTCTGCAGGAATCTCAGGAGATGAACAGTTTATAATTTCCCTCTCTATTACCGATCCACAGCATGATTCTATATTGGTAAATATTCCAGCATTTAAATCATCTAAAAGAAAGTTTCAGATGATTAATTTTTTAAAAATTGTGGTAAAACATACATAATGCAAAATTTACCATTTTAACCATTTTTTCAAAGGCATTAAAACTGCCCTCTAAAACTCTGGTTTGAAAATTGAAAAAAAAAATTCTATACCCACTAAACTCCCCATCCCCCGCTTCCTGCCAGCTCATAGCAACCACCATACTAATTTGTCTCTATGACTGTCTCTTTTTGTGACTTCTGTTAGCATAATGTCCTCAAAGTTCATCCAAGTTGTAGCATGTGTCAGAATATCCTCCTTTTTAAGGCTGAATACACACACACCATAAAACATTCCATTGTATGTATATACCACACTTTTGTTTATCCACTCATCTGCCAAGGGACACTTGGGTTGCCTCCACCTTTGGGCTATTCTTCAAGACCTTACTTTTTTCAGTTCTTCTGACTACACCCAGAAGTGGAATCGCCAGACCATATAGTAATTATAAATTTTCTGAGGAAATGCCATTCTGTTTCCTTTAGCAGCTGCACCATTTTACATTCCCACCAACAATGCACAACGGTTCCAATTTCCCTAAATCTTCCATTAAAGCAGTTTTAAGTGTACAATTCAGTGGCGCCAAACACACTCATGATGCCACACAATTCCAGACCCCATCGTCACCTCAAGCAGAAACCCTGCACCCACTAAGCAGTAACTCCCCATTCCACCCTCCTTCCCAACCCTCAGCAACTTCCACTCTACTTTCCACTTCTGAATTTGTCCACCCAACCCTAAATTCCTTACACCAGTGGAACTATACAATATTTTTGTCTCCCTGCACAACTGCCCCCCGCCCCTCACGTGCAGCTTATTTCACTCAGCGTAATGCCTTCACGGATTATTCAAGCTACAGCACATATCAGAACTTCAGATGATTCGCTATTTTTTTATTTTATTTTTGGCTGCGCTGGGTCTTCGTTGCTGCACATGGGCTTTCTCTAGTGGCGAGCGGGAGCTACTCTTCATTGCGGTATGTCGGCTTCTTACCGTGGTGCACGGGGGAGCACGGGGTCTAGGTGCGCCGGCTTCAGTAGTTGTGGCACACGGGCTCAGCAGTCGTGGCTCGTGGGCTCCAGAGCACAGGCTCAGTAGTTGCAGCACACAGGCCCAGCTGCTCTGCGGCATGTGGGTGGGATCTTCCCGGAGGAGGGCTCGAACCCGTGTACCCCGCAATAGCAGGGCGGATTCTTAACCACTGTGCCAACAGGGAAGTCCTCATCTAACTTTTTAAATGTCTGTATCTCATATACCATCATGCTATGCCTCCAGGCCATCCCTGAATCACATATAACCTTTTACTTTCTTCCATTTTGAAAACAGGAAAAGTTCACCATTCAAACATCTAAAATCTCCTTAAAATTTACATAATGTTCATGATTATATATGTGTTCAGCTATCACAACAATTGAGCAACAAAATTACTTTGTTGCTCAAAAGACTTTTTTTCACATATGATTAAAATTTTAAATTCACAATTAGCTAAAAAAAAGTCCAATTATTGCTGTGTGTTATTGCAGACTAGAGCTGGCCAGGACTAATCCTAGTAAGGCTGCCCAGCCTACATCATTTTCATACTGGATATCCTTTTTTGCCACTCTAGACCCACTTTACACCTTTCTCTCCCCGGCTCTCTGACCTAGCAGGCTGACTGGTAAAAACCTTATCAATGGGTTCCTGGGTCCTCTGGTTTCTGTTTCTGTCAGGAGTGTTCATATGCAGATTATAGGAAGGGAAAAGAGTGAATTCAGGATACTTATCCCACTGGCTCATTCCCTGTGAGCTGACCTCAGGCTGACTCTATCCCTTTACCAAAGGTTCCCCTCAAAGTTACCTCTATACAACGCTTGTCTTCTAGGTTCTGGTAACAAGTCAGTTGCTACTAGCACCAGAGTCAAAGCACTACTGCTGTTTTCCCTCACATCCACTCCTTTGAAAATAGTCTCTTTTTAAATAATCCATCTTTAATTATTCTACTTTGGGACCCTGACTGATTAAATTGCCTTAGAATCACCCAGTGATAATATACATAATTTCATGGTCTTAAAGACCTAGTTTGACTTTTTTTTTTTAGTTTGACTTCCTCTTAAGTGATGTGTAGGATTTATATAATTTTGTTGTTTATCTGGACATAGAGAAGGGAGAAACCACATTCTTCAAGCTTACGAGGAAACTATAAAAAAAAGTTTTGTTTTTTTTAATAAACTAAACAGGTTGCTTTACCCAATTCCCTTTTCAAATTCCCTTCTACCTTCTGTCATATTATGTAATCTGGTGTTGTACTGAAGATCTAAAATTAACTGGCAGAAAGAGTGGTATGTTAGAGGATGGATTTCCATTAAGACATTCTGGGCTTGGGGCTCAGCACTAGCCAACTCCAGAGTAGCTTTTTGATATTTCTAGAGGAACATTAATATTATCTCCTAACTTATGGCCAGCCAAATTGGTTTTTGTCTCTTGTTAAGTTACCAAGGGATCCCCAAGACCACAAATAACTGACAGGAGGGTCCACTGGTAATTAGTTTAAAAACTGAAGGTCTGGTTCAAGGTGGTGACCTAGGAAGATCCTGAACTCGCCTCCTACAGACACACTTGAACCTATAGTTACATATGGAACAATTTCCTCTGAAAAAAACCTAAACAACTGGCTGGGCGACTCCTACACATTGCCCAAGTCTGGCACACCATCAAAGCAGGTGGGAGAGGCTGAGACACAGTCAAGCCATAAACCCCACCCCTGTGCTGCAACCCACAATTGGGAGGGAACTCAAAACCCAGCGCTTTTCCCCAAGGAGATAAGGGTTTGAACCCCACATTGGGTACCCCCACTTTTAAGATCTGCACAGAACAGATAATCCCCCAAAACACACAGCACTGAAAACCAATGTGGCTCATGTCCACAAGACCCACAAAGCTATAGCAAAAGGGAGAAACAGCTCTTAAAGGGCTCACTTACCTCAGGGCCCAGTGCAGAGGCAGCTGATTACACCCAAATGTGAAAGAGGCTCATTTAAAAATATGCTGAAGCGATGGCCCAAGAGGTAGGAATGTAACTTAACACATCTAGGGGCTTGCTGGAATACTCTTGGGATGGGGGTGGGGATGAGGATGGTGGGCACCACCTGTTTTTTTTTTTAAAAGAACCACTAGGCCTTTTACTCCCACCTTGCTGTCCCTGCCCCGGCTGTTACACTGCCCCCCGCCCAACTTCAACATGTACAGCAAACCCTCAGCAAACATCATTCTCAATGGTGAAAAACTGAAGGCGTTTCCTCTAAGATCAGGAGTAAGACAAAGATGTCAACTCTAGCCACTTTATTCAACATAGTTTTCGAAGTCCGAGCCACAGCAATCGGTAAGAAAAATAAATAAAAGGAATACAAATTGGAAAAGAAGAAGTAAAACTGTCACTGTTCACAGATGACATGATACTATACATAGAAAATACTAAAGATGCCACCGGTAGACTACTAGAGCTAATCAATGAATCTGGTAAAGCTGAAGGATACAAAATTAATACACAGAAATCTCTTGCATTCCTATACACTAACAATGAAAGAGCAGAAAGAGAAATTAAGGAAAGAATCCCATTTACCATTGCAACAAAAAGAATAAAACACCTAGGAATAAACCTACCTAGGGAGACAAAAGACCTGTATGCAGAAAACCATAAGACACTGTTGAAAGAAACTGAAGATGATACCAACAAATGGAGAGATATACCATGTTCTTGGATTGGAAGAATCAATATTGTGAAAATGATTATACTACCCAAAGCAATCTATAGATTCAGTGCAATCCCTATCAAATTACCAATGGCATTTTTCACAGAATTAGAACAAAAAATTTAACAATTTGTATGGAAACACAAAAGACCCCACACAGCCAAAGCAATCTGCAAAAAGAAAAATGGAGCTAGAAGAATCAGGCTTCCCAACTTCAGACTATACTACAAAGCTACAGTAATCAAGACAGTATGGTACTGGGACAAAAACAGAAATATAGCTCAATGGTACAGGATAGAAAGCCCAGAGATAAACCCACACACCTATGGTCACCTAATCTATGACAAAGGAGGCAAGGATATACAATGGAGAAAAGACAGTCTCCTTCATAAGTGGTGCTGGGAAAACTGGACAGCTACATGTAAAAGAATGAAATTAGAACATTCTCTAACACCATACACAAAAATGAACTCAAAATGGATTAAAGACCTAAATGTAAGACTGGACACTATAAAATTCTTAGTGGAAAACATAGGCAGAACACTTTTTTTTTTTTTGGTGGTACGCAGGCCTCTCACTGTTGTGGCCTCTCCCGTTGCGGGGCACAGGCTCCGGACGCGCAGGCTCCCCGGCCATGGCTCACGGGCCTAGCTGCTCCGCGGCACGTGGGATCCTCCCAGTCTGGGGCACGAACCCGTGTCCCCTGCCTCAGCAGGCGGACTCTCAACCACTGCGCCACAAGGGAAGCCCCAGAACACTCTTTGACATAAATCACAGCAAGATCTTTTTTGACCCACCTCCTAGAGTAATGAAAATAAAAACAAAAATAAACAAATGGGACCTAATTAAACTTAAAAGATTTTGCGCAGCAAAGGAAACTATAAACAAAACGAAAAGACAACCCTCAGAATGGGAGAAAATACTTGCAAACGAAGCAACTGACAAAAGATTAATGTCCAAAATATACAAACAGCTCATGCAGCTCAATATCAAAAAAACAAACAACCCAATCCAAAAATGGGCGGAAGACCTAAATTGACATTTTTCTCCAAAGACATACAGATGGCCAAAAGGCATATGAGAAGATGCTCAACATCACTAATCATTAGAGAAATGCAAATCAAAACTACGAAGAGGTGTCATCTCACACCAGTCAGAGTGGCCACCATCAAAAAATCTACAAATAATAAATGCTGGAGAGGGTGTGGAGAAAAGGGAACCAACCTTTTTACACTGTTGGTGGGAATGTAAATTGATACAGCCACTGTGGAGAACAGTATGGAGGTTCCTTAAAAAACTAAAACTAGAACTACCATATGACCCAGCAATCCCACTACTGGGCATATACCCTGAGAAAACTGTAATTCAAAAAGACACATGGGACTTCCCTGGTGGCACAGTGGTTAAGAACCCTCCTGCCAATGCAGGGGACACGGGTTCAAGCCCTGGTCCGGGAAGATCCCACATGCTGTGAAGCAACTAAGCCCATGTGCCACAACTACTGAGCCTGTGCTCTAGAGCCCGCGAGCCACAACTACTGAAGCCCGCATGCCTAGAGCTCATGCTCTGCAACAAGAAAAGCCACCGCAATGAGAAGCCCGTACACCACAATGAAGAGTAGCTCCCACTCGCTGCAACTAGAGAAAGCCCACGCACAGCAACAAAGACCCAACACAGCCAAAAATAAATAAATAAATGTTTAAAAACAAAATAAAGAGACACATGTACCCCAATGTTCACTGCAGCACTATTTAAAATAGCCAGGTCATGGAAACAACCTAAATGTCCACTGACAGATGAATCGATAAAGAAGATGTGGTACATATATACAATGGAATATTACTCAGCCATAAAAAGGAACAAAACTGGGTCATTTGTAGAGATGTGGATGGACCTAGAGTCTGTCATACAGAATGTGAAGTCAGAAAAACAAATATCATATATTAATGCATATATGTGGAATCTAGAAAAATAGTACCGATGAACCTATTTCCAGAGAATGAATAGAGACATAGATGTAGAGAATGGATGTGTGGACACAGGTGGGATGAATTGGGAGATTAGGTTTGACATAAATACAGTACCATGTGTAAAACACATAGCTAGTTGGAACCTGCAGTATAGCACAGGGAGCCTTAGCTTGGTGCTCTGTGATGACCTAAATGGGCCAGATGCGGGGGCAGGGGAGGGAGGTCCAAGAGGAGGGGATATATGTATACATATAGCTGATTCACTTTGTTGTACAACAAAGTGTACAATATTCACTTCGTTGTATATTGTAAAGCAATTATACTCCAATAAAATAAATAAATAAAGTGACAGCTCATAAATTGGCTTTTATACAGTTTTGGACTATTCCAAGGATTACAAAAGCTTGAACTCAAGACAGGCTCTTCTCACTGAAATGAAGCAGTGGGATGAACTCACCTTGCAGTGCTAGTTTAAAAATTTAAGTCAAGTTGCTCCAAAGTTTTAAAGTCAGCAGGTGAAAAATACCTTAGATAAGTCTGAAATAAGGAATACCTTACATTGTACTGTAAGTGTTTATTATGTAAGAATAAATAAAAATGAGGTGGGAGAAGTACAGGTAGATGCATGCTAAGAACTACTGCCATTTTGAATACTAGCCAAAACTATTTTCCTTACAGATGTTTCTGTAAGAATTTTCTCTAAGCACTCTGTAATTTTAAGAAGTACTTTAATAAATGTTCTGTTTATACTCAAAAAAATATAAATAAAATTTTAAAAATTAAAAAACACTAAGCCTTTTATTCCCACCTTGCTGCCCCTGCCCCGCTGTTACACTCCCCACCCCCAGCTTCAAACGGGCGGCGGGGTGGGGGGGGGGAGGTACCATCTTCACAGCCACCCTCTGCCTTGCTATAGCTGGTACACGCCATCTTCACCCGCTCCCTTTACCCCATTTCAGAGTGCCAGTATCTCCTGAAGGGGAACTTTTACACGCATCTGGAGCCCTGGTTTTTACAGCTGTTGCCCCCTGATGGCCTGGCTGTGGAGGCAGGGGTTGGGGGGGGGCAGAGGTGGGTCACATTCCTTGGTCCCATGAAACTGTAACAATCAGAGAAACAGTTCTTGGCAGATTATCACCCCCAGGACACTGCATGGACAGCAGGCTGAAACTAACCCCAGTCTTTCTGAGAAAGATTCCTATTTGCTTCTCCAAAAGGTTTGGCCTTAAGGGTAGGCTTCTAGTTTGGTACACATCTAGGGGCCTACGGACAAGCTCTCAGGGAATGGAGATCATTAGATGCAATCTTCACATTATTTCTCCGCCTTAATCCAGCTTTCCAGTATTTCCCAAAAAGCTTATACCCTTGCAAGGTGCCCCAATTTTTGCAGCTGCCACCAGCAGACACTTCTACATCACCTGGTTCTAGTGGCCAAGCGCTCATGCTTGCAGGTCCCACAGGACTGTAACCAACGGAGAAAGAGTTCTTAAACAGCTACTACTGCCAGGGCACAGGAAGAGAAAACAGATGGAGTTCAGTCTCTCTGTGAAAGAAGCCTATTAGCGTATCATAGCTACAGCCTGAGGGGCAGGCTCCTAATTAAACACCTATCTAAGGGCTGACTGTAACCCTTTCCAGACACCTTAGAGGTCAAGCACCATCTTCATACTCTCAGCTATGCTCTAGTCGTCCATTATCTCTTGGAGGGGGGCTGTTACCTGCCTATGGTGCCACAGGTTTTACGTCTTGTGCCCTGGTTTCTGCAGCTGCTGCCTGGGGGATGTCTCTTGATTGCCTGGCTCTGGTGACCAGAGGGGCTTGTGTTCCAGAGTCTCAAGGGACTACAACAATTGAAAATTATTGGCATGTTACCACCCCCAGGGCACTACACAAACAGGAAACTGAAACACATACACCCTATCTTTTCATGAAAAAGGTCTATCTGCTTATCCTGGAGCTTTGGCCTGAGGGGCAGGCTTCAGGTTTGGCATACATCTAGAGGCTTACTGAGGTGCTCTTAGGGATGTAGGCTGTTGGACGCCATCTTTGCACTTATCCTCTGCTTCACTACAGCTTGCTGATGTCTCCCAGAAAAGAGCTTATACACAAGAGCTTATGCAATTGTCTGGAGCCCCAGTTTTTGCTACTGCCATCCAGGAGACGCCTCCAGAATGCCTAACTCTGATGGCCAGTGGAGCTTATGCCTGCAGTCCCACAGGACTGTATATATTTGTATATTTTAAAAGACTACCTGGGGCTTCGCTGGTGGCGCAGTGGTTGAGAGTCTGCCTGCTGATGCAGGGGACACAGGTTCGTGCCCCGGTCTGGGAAGATCCCACATGCCACGGAGCAGCTGGGCCCATGAGGCATGGCCGCTGAACCTGTGCATCCGGAGCCTGTGCTCCACAATGGGAGAGGCCACAACAGTGAGAGGCCCGCGTGCCGCAAAAAACCAAACCAAACCAAACCAAACCAAGACTGCCTGCGAGTCTGGCTTCCAGTCAGCCTGAATCTAGGTGCTTAGATTTGGGACACTGACAAATCCTGGCACCTCCTCAACCACTGGGAGCTATTAAAAATAGAATATCCTGCACGGACAATCACAAAGGCTTGAGATACAACCAAAAGCTAGGGTAAGATTGAATGATAACGTTCATATCCTACACAAGGCCACTCCTTCAAGACTGGAAGAGGTGGCTGTTCATTTAATGCAAAGAAACCAACAAAGAGAGTCAAGAAAAATGAAGAAACAAAGGAAGAACATGTTCCAAATGAAAGAATAAAGAACCTTAATGAAAAAGTGATAAGTAATCTACCTGATAAAGAGTTCAAAGTAAGTAATGATCCTAAAGGTTCTCACCAAATTCAAGAAACCAATGGATAAACACAGTGAGAACTTCAGAAGAGATAAAATATAAATAGTACCAAATAGAAGCCACAGAGCTGAAGAATACAATAACTAAACTGAAAAATAGAGGGGTCCAACATCAGACTAATAGAAGCAGAAGAAAAGTTCATGAACCTGATGACAGGGCAGCAGAATTCATCTAATCAGAGTGGCAAAGAGAAAAAGAATTATAAAAGTGAAGACAGATTAAGGGATTTATGAGACAACATCACGTGAACTAAAATTTGCATTACAGGGGGCCCAGAAGGAGACAGAAAAGGGACAGAAAACTTATCTGAAGATATAATGGCTTAAGACTTCCCTCACCTTGGGGAAGAAAGCTCTGTGGAAACCCCGAGAACACTAAACAAGATGAACCCAATGGACCCACACACCAAGGCACAGTATAATGAAAATGTCAAAAAAGTTAAAGACAAGGAGAGACACTTAAGAGCTGCAAGAGAAAAACAACTTGGGCTTCCCTGGTGGCGCAGTGGTTGAAAATCCGCCTGCAGATGCAGGGGACATAGGTTCGTGCCCTCGTCCGGGAAAATCCGACATGCTGCAGAGCGGCTGGGCCCGGCCACTGAGCTTGCGCGTCCGGAGCCTGTGCTCCACAACGGGAGAGGCCACAACAGTGAGAGGCCTGCGTACCGCAAAAAAAAAAAAAAGAGAAAAACAACTTGTTATGTACAAAGGAACCCTCATAAGACTATGAGATTTTTCAGCAGAAACTCTGCAAGCCAGAGGCAGTGGCAAAAAATATTCGAAGTGTTTAAAGAAAAAAACTTCCATTAAGAATATTCTATCCGGGCTTCCCTGGTGGCGCAGTGGTTGAGAGTCCGCCTGACGATGCAGGGGACACGGGTTCGTGCCCCGGTCCGGGAGGATCCCACATGCCGCAGAGTGGCTGGGCCCGTGAGCCATGGCCGCTGAGCCTGTGCATCCGGAGCCTGTGCTCCACAACAGGAGAGGCCACAACAGTGAGAGGCCCACGTATGGCAAAAAAAAAAAAAAAAAAGAATACTCTATCCAGCAAAGTTATCATTCAGAATCGAAGGAGAGAGAAAGAGTGTTTTCCCAGATAAGCAAAAGCTAAAGGAGTTCATCACCACTAAACTGGTTTTATAAAGGAACTTCTTTAAGCTGAAAAGGGTGCTATAATTAGTAGCAGAAAAACATATACAAGTATAAATCTCACTGTAAAGGTTAATATTAAAGGCAGTGGATTATTCACTCATAAATCTCATAAATCACTCATAAAGCTAGTATGAAGGTTCAAAGACAAAAGCAGTAAGAATAAATAGTTAAGGGACACACAAAGTAAAAGATATAAAATGTGACATCAAAAACATAAAACACAAAGGGGAAGAGTAAAAATGTAGAGCTTTAGGTGGCATTCAAACTTAAGTTGTTATAAAGTTGGTAAGCCTCATGATAACCACAATGCATAAACCTATAGTAGATACACAAAAGATAAAGAGAAAGGTATCTAAGCATACTTCTAAAGAAAGTCATCAAAACACCAAGGAAGAGAAGAAGGGACAAAGAGGAACTACAAAACAACCACAAAACAATTAACAAAAGTACAATATATACATTCCTATCCTTAATTACTTTAAATGTGAATGGACTCAATTCTCCAATCAAAAGAGAAAGAATGGCTAAATGGATTAAAAAAAAAACCCCACACTTATCTTATATGCTGCCTACAAGAAACTCACATCAGATACAAGGACACACCACACACTGAAAATGAAGAGAAGGGAAAAAATATTCCATACAATTGAAAACCAAAATAAAGTGGGAATAGCTATATTTATATCAGACAAAATAGACTTTAAAACAAAGTCTGTAACAAGAGACAAAGAAGGGCATTTAAAGAGGTCAATCCACCAGAAAATATAACATTTGTAAGTATTTATGGACCCAACATGGGAGCACCGAAATACATAAAGCAAATATTAACAGACCTAAAGGGAGAAATAGATGGCAATACAGTAATAGTAGGAGACTTTAATACCCCACTCACATCAATAGATAGATCATCTGGAAACAAAATAAATAAGCAAATAGCCTTTTATGATACATTAAATCAGAAGGACTTCACAGGTATATACAGAACGTTCTATCCAAAAGCAACAAAATCAATATATCACATTAACAAAGTGAAGGATAAAGATCATATAATCATCTCAACAGATGCAGAAAAAGCATTTGCCAAAATTCAACAATGGTTTATGATAAAAACTCTCAACAAAGTGGGTAGAGAGGGAAAGTATTTCAACCTAATAAAGGCCATATATGTCAAACCCACAGCTAAAATCATGCTTGATGATGAAAAGCTGAAAACTTTTTCAAAGACCAGGAAGAAGACAAGGATGCCCACTCTCACTGGTTTTATTCAACATAGTAGTGGAAGTCCTAGCAAGAGCAATTAGGGAGGAAAATGAAAGAAAAGGCATCCAGGGCTTCCCTGGTGGTGCAGTGGTTGAGAATCTGCCTGCTAATGCAGGGGACACAGTTCGAGCCCTGGTCTGGGAGGATCCCACATGCCGCGGAGCAACTAGGCCCGTGAGCCACAACTACTGAGCCTGCGCATCTGGAGCCTGTGCTCCGCAACAAGAGAGGCCACGATAGTGAGAGGCACGCGCACCGCGATGAAGAGTGGCCCCCACTTGCCACAACTAGAGAAAGCCCTTGCACAGAAACGAAGACCCAACACAGCAAAAATAAATTAATTAATAAAAACTCCTACCCCCAACATCTTAAAAAAAAAAAGAAAAGCCATCCAAATTTGTAAGGGAAAAGTAAAACTGTCACTATTTGCAGGTGACATATCATATACAGAAAACTCTAAAGCCTCCACCAAAAAAAACCCTATTAGAAATAACAAATGAATTCAGTAAACTTGCAGGATACAAAATCAACATACAAAAATCTCCTGCATTTCTATACACTAATAATGAACTGTCAGAATGAGAAATTAAGAACACAATCCCATTTCCAACTGCAACAGTCCCAATTACAAGTACATAAAAAAGAATAAAATATCTAGGAATAAATTTAACCATGGAGGTGAAAGACCTGTACACTGAAAACTGTAAGACATTAATGAAAGAAACTGAAGACGACTCAAATAAATAGAAACATATTCCAAGCTCATGGACTGGAAGAATTAATATTGTTAAAATGACCATGCTACCCAAAGCAATCTACAGATTCCACATAATCCCTATCAAAATTCCAAAGGTATTTTTCACAGAAACAGAACAAACAATCATAAAATTTGTATGGCACCACAAAAGACCCTGAATAGCTAAAGCAACCCTGAGAAAGAAGAACAAAGCTGGAGGCATCATGCTTCCTGATTTCAGAGTGTAATACAAAGCTGTAGTAATCAAAAGAGTATGGTACTGGCATGAAGACATACACATAGATCAGTGAAACAGAATAGAGAGCCCAGACATAAACCCATGCATATATGGTCAATGATTTTACAACAAAAGATCCAAAGAGAAACAACATTTTCTTCAATAAATGGCATTGGAAAAAATGGACAGCCACATGCACAGGAATGAAACTTGACCACTATTTTACATCATACACAAAAATGAATTAAAAACAGACTGAAGACTTAAATGTAAGACCTGAAATAATAAAACTTCTAGAGGAAAACTTAGGCAGTAAGTTCTCTGACACCGGTCTTGGCAGTGATTTTTTGGATTTGACACAAAAAGCAAAGGTAGCGTGAGCAAAACTAAACAACTGAGACTCCATCAAACTAAAAAGGTCCTGTACAGCAAAGGAAACCATCAACAAGATGAAAAGGCTGAATGGGAGAAAATATATACAAATCATGTATCATGTATTAAGAAGTCATACTATGCAACAGCAAAAAAAAAAATCCAATTAAAAAATGTGCAGAATATCTGAATAGACATTTTTCCAAAGGCAACATCTAGATAGCCAACACGGATATGTGAAAAGATGCTCAATATCCCTGATCATCAGGAAAATGCAAATAAAAATCACAATGAAATACCACCTCACACCTGTCAGAATGGCGATTATCAAAAAGACAAGAAATAAGAGCTGGTGAAGAAGTGGAGAAGAGGGAACCTTTGTGCACTGTTGGTGCGAATGTAAACTGGTGCAATCACTACGGAAAATAGTATTGGAAGTTCCTTAAAAATTAAAAATAGAACCATGTGATCCAGCAATCCCACTTCTGGGTACTTAGCTGAAGGAAATAAAAACACTAACTCAAAGAAATATATGCATTACTTTGTTCACTGCAGCATTATTTACAATAGCCAACAAATGGAAGCAACCTAAGTGTTTACTGATAAATGAATGAAGAAAATGTACTGTGTGTACACATACACACACACACACACACACACACACACGTATATACACACAATGGAATATTAGCCATGAAAAAGAATGAAATTTTGCCATTTCCAACAAAATGAATCGACCTGGGACATTATGCTAAGTAAAATAAGTCAAAAAGACAGACAAATATCATATGATCCTCAGGTATATGTGGAATCTGGGTGGAAAAAAAAAAAACCTCATAGATACAGAGAACAGATTGGTGCTGCCAGAGAGGGTGGTTGGGACGTGAGCAAAATGTACAACCTTCCAGTTATAAAATAAGTAAGTCTGGGGATGTAATGTACAGAATGTTGGCTATAGTAATAATATTGTACTGTATATTTGAAAGTTGCTAAGAGAGTAAATCTTCAAAGTTCTCATCACAAGAAAAAAAACTGTAACTCTGTATGGTAACGAATGTTAACTAGACTTCTTATTGTGATTATTTTACAATATATACAGATATCAAACATTATGTTGTACACCTGAAACTAATATTATGTGTCAATTATATCTCAATTTTACAAAAAAAATGAAAAGATTTATTGGAAGTTATGTAAAAAAAGAAAAAATATTTCCTAGACGCATGGATGGAGGGCTGAAAGGATTCACAGTAAGCATGGAGACCTATGATAATGATACCCAACATGGATATTACCTAATTAGTTATGTAAAAATTTAAAACAAGCACATGAAAAGATGCTCAACGTCAGCAATCATAATGAGAGAGCACTTTACAACCATGAGAATAGTAAGTATGGGCAAGGATGTAAAGAAATTGGAATCTTCATACATTTCTGATGAGAATGTAAAATGGTACAGCTGCTGTGGAACACAATTTAGTAGTTCCTCAATATTCTAAACATACAGTTACTATACGACTCAGCAATGCTACTCTTCTCCCCCAAGACACTGGAAATTTATGTCTACACAAAAATTTGCACATGAATGTTCACAGCAGCATATTTCCAACAGCCAAAAAGTGGAACCCAAATGTCCTCAACTGATGAAGGAATAAACAAAATGTGGTGGTATATCCATAAAATGGAATATTATTCAGTGATAAAAAGGAATGAAGTACTTACTATTACATGCAACAATATGGATGAAACTTAAAACATACTAAGTGAAAGAATCTAGACAGAGAAGACCACATATGATATGATTCCAATTATATGAAATGTCCAGAACAGACAAATCTAGAGAGACAGAAAGTAAACTGGTGGTTGCCCAAGAATAGAGGGGAGAGAGGAAACGGAGAATGATCGTCGATGGGTACAGGGTTTCTTTTTGGAGTGATAAAAATGTTCTAAAGTTAATTACGGTGATAGCTGCACAACTATGAATATAAAAACTGAATTGTGCTCTTTTAAAAAACACTGAATTGTACCCTTTAAAAGGGTAAATTTTATACTATGTAAATTGTATCTTAATAAAGCTGCTATAGAGAAATTAAAAACCAAGAAATACCTTTATTTCCTAACTCGTACTGAAAACCTCAAATTCCTTTACATTTTAAATTAATTTAACTTACTTCTAATTGTGACTTAAATTTTAAGTAAATTTTAAGCCAAATCACAATTTATACCAGTACCCGTTTGCACACCAGTGTCCTTCCTCGGAGAGGCTGTAGAGCTGATATATGCATTCATTTTACCACTGATTTTATCCAAGCCATGTCCTGAATTTGCAATGTTGTCAGTAGATGCATTATATTCCACTTGTATTGTATCAACTGGCAAGAGAAATAAGTTATGTGATAAAATGACATAGCAGCAACTAAATACACACAAGACTCTTAGTTTAGTCAAGCAGTGCAAACACTGCAATAAAAATTTAGAAGGGCTAGCCTAAAGTTTCTTACAAAAAGCTATCAGCATTCTTATCCCTTACTGAATTTTGGGAGATCACTTAATGGATACCTCTGTAAAAATGGGTACAAAAGTATACATTTTACCTATTGTGAGGAAAATGTAAGAAAATGTATGTGAAAAGATACTGAAAATTATAACATTATTTAGTTCTACTCTTAAGGCAATTTCCCAAGTAAGCATTATAACTTTACATTAGTTCAAAGTCTGAAATTCCTCAAAAAATATTTAGTTAACAGGTGTTTAAAGGTATTAAAAATAGGCAATTATTTAAAATTTTCAAGAAATATTATAAATAAAATTCTAGTCCAGTGCTTACTGCCAAGATTTTTAATCAATCTAGAAGTGTCATGTCCCTTTTGAGCCAATTCTCGGATTCTCTGTTCTTGTTTCAGTCTCTGTGCCAACTCCTGCGCTCTCTGCATCGTCTGGAACAGTTCAATTGTCTTAAGGGTCATGATTTCCTATCAATATTGAAGTGCACAAAGTTAATTAAATACAATTATCAAACGTACAGACTTGAATATTTTCTCTCAGTAGATATTTTCTAAGCTCCTACTATGTGCCAGGCACTATTCATGATACTGGGAGTAGAGAAGCCAAGAGAACAAAGTTCCTTCCCTTTTACAGATTACATTTTAGTATCTTTTTCTACAGCTGTATTATTAGACCACAAATACAAACACTCTTTTACCCATGCTATAAAGTTTTCAAAACTTCTAAAACCAACAGTCAATTCCACCTGAATTTTATTAAGATAAAAAAATAGATAATAAGAGGTAAGACTCAAGACTTACAGCCATTTTTTGCAATTCAAGCAAATCACACTTTGATTTTTTTCACATATGTAGTTATTTCATAGGTGTAGTTGGCTCAGCCTATTCAACATAATGAAATCAGAACCTAAATCATTTGTACCTTCATCGGCTAACTCTGAAGTAAAGGTTGCAAGTGGAAAACGGCAAGAAAAGGCAGTCTCTCAGCGCCACCTCCCAGCTCCAGGGGGAGTGCTGTATAGTCTGCTCTGTAGACCTCAGGAACCTTTGGCAATCAAATGTCATTGTATAACTTGCTCTTTGTCAGGCCCACTCAAACATGGCACTTGACATCACCATACCTATGCAGACTGTACCACTTAATATAGGGGTTCTCCTAGCCAACCAGATATCTACTCTTTTTAATAGACCCTTACTTAGCACAGAGGAATCCTCTAACACAGCAACAAACTCTATCATCAATCCCAGCCAATGACTCTGCAAGTAAATGCTCCTGTTCACAAGTGGATACAGACAGAAAGGCCAATCATTTCTCTTAACCTATTTAGAAATTTATTAGTATAATCATTGCTTAGAAAACATTTAAAAATCAAGCAAATGGATAACTTTTGTTTTATTTTGTAATAACTCATCCTGACCTTCTTAGCAGAAAGAAACCCAAGGAGTACAGCATTTGTGAATCAATCATTTGAAACAATAAAACCTCCAGCTTCCCTCCTACTTGCAAAACCTTCTTTATGCAAAGCTTTAATGTTTCTGCATAGTTTCACAACTTCAAAACACATGCAAATGTTCTGGTTATTTTTTCTTTAAAAACACACCCAGGGACTTCCGTGGTGGCGCAGTGGTTAAGAATCTGCCTGCCAATGCAGGGGACACAGGTGCTATCCCTGGTCCGGGAAGATCCCACATGCCGTGGAGCAACTAAGCCTGTGCGCCACAACTACTGAGCCTGCGCTCTAGAGCCCGTGTGCCATAACTACTGAGCCTGCATGCTGCAACTACTGAAGCCCGCGCGCCTAGAGCCCGTGCTCCGCAACAAGAGAAGTCACAGCAATGAGGAGCCCACACGCCGCAACAAAGAGTAGCCCCCCGCTCACCACAACTAGACGAAGCCCACGCACAGCAACAAAGACCCAACGTAGCCAAAAACAAATTTAAAAAAAACCCAAAAAACAACACACCCATTTTTACTCTAAAATGGTAGTTAGGATATAAATACCTACTTCCTTTTGTTTTTGCTTAAGTATATCTTCTTCATACTGTTTCTGCATCTCTTCTTGTTCCCGTGCTAAACGACGCTCCTCCTCTTGTTCCTCCTTCTTTCTTTGCTCTTCTTCAAGCTGCTTCTTCTTGCGCTTCTCTTCTACCTGAGCAGTGATGGCTTTCTAGTCATAAACAGTAACGTAAATTATTGTCATAAATTTTTAAAAAATCCATAAAGCATCTGGTGTTTCAAAAATGTTTATCAATATATAGAGAGTAATACGTATATGAGTTAAATTAAAATGTCAGGTTTCCAATGTATTTTTCCCATCTCCCATCAAGTTTTACATGCTTTTCCTTTAATCCCAAGAGGGCTCGTAGAAGAACTAAGAGAAAAACAACTGAAGAAACAATCTCAGTGCTTAGCATACACAGTGCCTGGTAAAAATAGCAGATGCTCTATAAATGTCTGTTCACTTAACCGACTGCAAGTAACCATATTAACTAAGCCAAATTCTTCATATAGTAGAGATTTGCCGAATTACTGGACATTTAAGTCCCTTTAGTATTAGACTAAAATTAGGACAAAATTTTAATCTTAGTTTCCTTTCTTATATTATCCATTAGATTTCTTAATCATAATTCTACTTCAATCCCTTGCATCTATTTCCCTTTCAAAGAACTAATTCTCATCCTGAACAGAATTCAGGAGAATTGGAGAAAAAAATATCCAATACCAACTTAAGATTTAGTGTCATTTCAGATACACAACCTAAACATTAAAGACCTTCTTCCCTGGAAGGCAGGTGGCTGTACTACATGATACTGTCTGGTTCTCAACATAAGTATAATTCTAATATAATGCCAGTTGGTGTAGGGATTAGATTCATCACAGGATTGTGCAGGGCCTGTTCTGTAAGTTTATACTGGAATTTTAATTTCCATTTACTTAGGTATCTAGCCCATGACTACTAATGATTCAGGCAAAGAACAACATTTGACAATGCAATACCTGATGTTCTAACTGTTTTTGTCGTCTCCTGTCTCGTTCCTCAATTTGAGCTGGGTCCAAAAGAGCAGTCATAGAACGGAGAAAGCTGGCAAGACAGATCCATTAGCTATTTAAAACCTCCAAAAGGTGGGTTTAACAAGGTGCTAAGTCATTTTTGTTTGAAATGTATCTACTAGTCATTTCTACTGTAAAGAAAAACACCAAACCTGAAACCAATTAAGATACAACTACAACAACAATCCTAAAAAGGCACACAGGCCTCCTTAAACACCAACAGGTGCTGAAGGAGGCACTTACTTCCTTTTCTTACTGCTTTCCACAGCCACGTCTCTAACAGGTCTTGCTACGTGCTCCTCCTCTGAAGGTTCAACCTGGCTTCCTGTTGTAGGTGTATACAGACTGCTGATACCAGCCAGGTCCTGAGCGTCCGGAGAGACACAGAAGTACTCTGGTTGTGTTTGTGTTGACCGAGAGGACAGCTGAGACTGAGAACCAGGACAGCTCTTGAATGAATCAAAATGTATTGCCCATCTGTCATGCTCCTCACCCTAATCACGACAAATAAGAACTGCTAAGAACTCTTCCAACTCTTATGTTTAAAATCTCAAATGACAAACATGATTTCTAAAAGTCACCACACAACAGAACAAGCATCATAAAGATTAACAAAACTGTATCCTGTATTGATCCCATATACATTTAGACAATTAAGCTTGGAGAATATGAAAAATTCAAAGAACCAGGAAATTTCTAAAACGTTAGTTACAAGAAGCTATGCAAAATCACACTGAATTCATTCAACGAAAGGTTCACAAGAGCAAATATGGAATAATTTGAATACTCTTGTCAAACAGTTTCAGGACACTTTTAAGTTTATGATTAGAGACTCTGAAATTATTTTTTCCCCCTTTATACCGATAAAACTTCATAAATTACCTTTGAAGATATAATTTTTTCCTCTACTTTTTTTTGCCGGTCATCCTCTATTTGCTTGTTCAACTCTTCAATCCATTTTCTCTGCTGTTCTTGTTTCACAGCACTGAAAGGGGGCTCCGTCAGTACTGCTTCCTAAACAAGTCATCAATACCATCAAAAGTTTACCTCTTTTTGTAACCACTTTATATTTACAAATCTTTCCAAATAATTTATATACATTTAACGTGGAAAGGTATTTAACTCTAAGAGAAGCAATAATTTTAAACAAAAAAATTCGAGGGACTTCCCTTGTGGCACAGCGGTTAAGAATCCGCCTGCCAATGCAGGGGACCCAAGTTCAAGCCCTGGTCCAGGAAGATCCCACATGCCCCGGAGCAACTAAGCCCGTGTGCCACAACTACTGAGCCTGCACTCTACAGCTTGTGAGCCGCAACTATTGAGCCCCCGCGTGCCACAACTATTAAAGCCTGCGTGCCTAGAGCCCATGCTCCGGAACAAAGACAAGCCAACATAATAAGAAGCCCATGCACCACAACAAAGAGTAGCGCCCCCCCCCCGCCCCCGCTCACCACAACTAGAGAAAGCTCACACGCAACAAAGGCCAAATGCAGTCAAAAATAAATAAATAAATAAATGTATAAATAATAATACTTAAAAAAAATTCAAGTATACAAGAATTAAGTAGATATATTCTAATTTTCAGAATCATATATTTGTAACACATACTAGCAGAAGGATATAAGATAACTAAGTAAACGTAAAGAAAGGAAATTTTCTAATGAAAAATAGAAAATTTTCTCCAAACCAATTATAAGATTTTCAAATTTCTATCCTAATATAGTCTCATTTACTTTGAAAGGAATCACTGATAAACTGAAATAGATAAATACTGTTTAACACTTGGCTTCAGAATACAAAAACATTGCTTTGGGACCAAGAGCCAGGAGGATATAATACAGCCAGAGGCTTTCTCTTACTGAATCATAATGCCTCTTTTGGATACCTTTTGTTCCCATTTCTGCTGCTACAGCCCTAGCATGATCTATGACATTTCACTAAGAAAAATATATTGTGTCCAGATTAAGTTCTTGAATTCTAAGAAAAATAAAAACAGTAGCATAAAAATTTATTGTTCCTTTAACTTATGAGAGTTTAGTACGCTTTAACAAAAAGGAAAGCATATATTCTACTCAAACTGTCCTAAAATGCAAGAGCTAAGCAACAAAACATTTTGTTACATGACATAACTACAGGACATAATTTTTAAAAGTTTGACAGAATAATATAATGGCAAAGCTCATTAGTTTTCAACCAATTGCTTTGATCAAAGGAAATACTTACACAAAAAGGAAAAATCTTAGTATCGCAGGTGCTCTCACACATTTTAAAACAGATAAAAACCAACCCTATTTATTTAAGCCTAAAAGAACCACTTCAAAAGGAGCATTTTCTTCAGGTAAGTGATTTAACAGTTCTTCTAATTTTAGAAATGTTATTTTAGAGGTCTAACTGGAAAAAAAAAAAAAAGGACCCTTTGAACTCCTTATAAGAAATTCACAGGGAATTCCCTGGCAGTCCAGTGGTTAGGACTCCGCAATTTCACTGCCAATGGAGCGGGTTCAATCCCTGGTCGGGGAACTAAGATCCCAGAAGCCACATGGCATGGCCAGAAAAAAAAACAAATTCACAATATGGCATTGAATCAACATAGAATTCTGTAATCTGTTTCTTAAGTCTGATGTAACCAGATCTGGTTTCAAATTTTGGTGGGGTTTCCAGTTATTCAAGGATAAGACACAAAATACCCTTGAAAATTCCTAAAATCCTCATCAAATGCTTTATATACATGTCTTATATTTACAACCCTGTGGAAAATTTAATAATCAGTTCTTCCAATTCAGTCTTCAACTTCTTACTCAAGGATGACTTACATCCTTGTTTTACTTGCTTGCCACCTGAATAAGTCATTTCACTTCTCCAACCGACTAGAAAACTCTTCAAATTATTACTTTCTTTTTTACAAGTCTTCCCCCACGTGCATTCAGTTACAGGAATGAAAGTATAAGGATCTGGGGGGTGGGAGAGGTGGTAGGTAAATGAAAACTCTCTTTTGACTACTGAGCTCATTTTAGTTGAAACCTGAGTAAGGCAAATGTGTGTAAAATGCAAGACTCACTGTGTAACAAATGTGTTCTGATGATGATCTAGCACCTCCCTTCTGTTAATGCTTCAACATGGCTAAGAACCCTCTTTCTCTAGGTTCACTCACTTTTTCACTTTCTCTCTTTCACATTATTGACCTCAGATGCCCCTTCCCCTACATAAAAGCTCCTTTTCTAAACACCTATTTTGAGCCTATTCTCAAGTGACAGCCTTGAGTGAAAACTCATTTTCACAGGTACTCAATACACACTTCCCCACAAACAGTTCCTAATGTTACAGGTTCCTAATGTAAATCTTTAGCTACCTTCAAGTTCTTCTATGTTAGAAATTGCTAGTCTTACTCCTAATATAAATGCTGTATGAATGGCAGCTGCTATATCAGAACTGAAAGTAGAGGCTTTTCAAATGGTCACCTAGACATGCTTAGTTCTGTTTCATTTAATTCTCCCCTTAAAGCAGTCTAAAAATGCATGTCTGTGAAAGGAGAACACTCAGTGGTGACTTTGCCATGGTCCACAATAGTCCTGCTTGCCAGTGCATGATTCCCAAGCCCAGACACCAAGCCTCCCTACTTTAGACAGTCTGTCCACCTACTCATCTTGTCCACTCAGTACGCATAAAAGGCATGCTTCTGGGTGGTGGGTGGTTTCAGGACACTGGGCTAGAAAAAAACAGATCTTCCAAGAGGAAGAGCAGCACAACCAAGAGCTACAATCATTTTGGAGGGTGGGCTGGAGTACTCTGAACTTGAAAGTGACTGTAAAATCTCTGGAACCAGGACTACACAGTTGTGCACGTGGCTAAAATCCTGGTTTTCATGTGCTTATTGGCCATATCTTTGGAGCCATATCTGTTCAGTCTTTTCCTTATTTTCCAATTTTACTAACACAATCGTCCCTTGGTATCTGTGGGGTACTGGGTTGCAGGACCTCCTGAATATACCAAAACTGGCAGATACTCAAGTCCCTTATATAAAATAGTGTAGTATTTGCATGTAACCTATGCACGTCCTCATGTGTATTTAAAATCAACTCTAGGTTACTTACAATACCTAACAGAATGTGTATGCTATGTAACTAGTTGCCAGTGCGTAGCAAATTGAAGTTTGGCTTTTTGAAACTTTCTGGAATATTTTTTCCCTGATATTTTCCTTTTTCTTTTTTTTTTTAACTAATTACTTTATTATACATTTTCATAAAGAACTTTATGTATGTTATCTTTTTTAGCCCTCACAATAATAACAATAATAATACGAATTGGCTGACAACACTCTCTCTGTTACAAGCACTGCTGGGCATTTTATATACATTAATTTCCATGATAAAATTATGGGGTAGGCATCATTTTTAAAGAAATGAGAACTAAGGCACAGAGGTGTTAAGTATCTTATTAAGACTCATGGCATCTGGAAGTTTTTTCCAAACATTTTCAGTCCGAGATTGGTTGAATCTATGGATCTGGCACCCACGGATACAGAGGGCCGCTTGCATCCAACTATTCTGATCTTATTTCCTTCCTTCTACTTCCTTTGGGTTTAACTGTTGCAATTCTTTCTCTAACTTCTTGAAATGAATACTTAGATCATTTATGTTTTGCTTTCAGTCTTTCTCTTCCAAGAAATGCATTTAAGCCTATAAACGTCCAAGCACAGGAAGCTCATATGTTCTCATATATATTTTCATCATCATTCGGTTCAACACACTTTCTAATTCTGAGTTTTCTTTCACTTAAAAGACTACTGCTTAAATATCAAACATTTGGAAACTTTGTTATTTGTTACTGATATCTAGCTTAATTCCACTGTGATCAGATAACATATTCTGTGTAATCTAAACCTATGAAATTTGTTGAGACTTTATGGCCTAGCAAATTACTAATTCTCACATTTTTTTCGGTTTTTTTTTTTTTTTTTTTTTGCAGTACGCGGGCCTCTCACTGTTGTGGCCTCTCCCGTTGCGGAGCACAGGCTCCAGATGCGCAGGCTCAGCGGCCATGGCTCAGCGGCCCAGCCGCTCCACGGCATGTGGGATCTTCCCGGACCGGGGCATGAACCCATGTCCCCTACATCGGCAGGTGGACTCTCAACCACTGCGCCACCAGGGAAGCCCTTAATTCTCACTTTTAATTTCTAAAATATTTTGCCCATAGATTTTTTGGGTTTTCTATATAAATGACAAACTGCTACAGTTTTATTTTTTCCTTTCCAGTTCTTAAGACTTTTAATTTGTCTTGCTATACTGGCTAGGACTACCAATAACATAGTAATAATAATATGGGCATTTTATTTAATTTTTAATTTTAAAGGGACTACTACTAAAATTTCTCGTTTAGTATGATGTTCGCTATAGGGTGGTTGTTTTTTTTTTTTAAATACTCAATTGGAAATTCCTTCTAGTTTAATTGCCTGAAATACTGTCCTTAACAAACTGGCTTTGAGTTTTATCAAATGCTTTTCCTGCATCTATTAAAATGTTTTGTTCTATTGTGTTAAAATGGTACACTATACTTGCAGATTTTTAAAAATTCCCTTAACCCATTATGAACCGTAGTCATGATATATTACCTTTTTACACATTATCAAATTTTACTTGTTAATATACTTTTTTAGAATTTTTGTGTGTATATTCATGAATGAAATAAACCTAATTTTCCTTTTTTGTTATTTTTCTGGCTTTAATACCAAGTTTATACTGGGCTTGCAGAATGAATTGGGGGCCATTTCATATTTCTACTGCCTGGAAAGCTGAATAAATTTGGGATTTATTTCTTTAAAGTTTGGTAGAAACTGTCAGTAAAACCATGTGGGCATTTTGTTCTCCTTGTGGGAAAGTTTTTTTTTACCCAGATCTACAATTACTTTAATGGTTACATAATTATTCAAGCTTTTTACTTATTTTTATGTCAGTTCCTGTAAGTTATAACTTTTCCAGTAATTTACCCACTTCATCTAAGTTTTCATAATTATTGGCATAATATATTAACTTACTAATGATTCACTCTCTACCTGCAATGCCATTTTCACTCATTATATATTTCACCGACTGGTGCCCTTATTTTCTTTCCTTTTTTTTTAATTTTTAAATTTAAGTAAAACTGACCTGCAACACTATGCTAGTTCCAGGTGCACAACATAGTGATTCAATATTTCTATACATTACAAAATGATCACAAGTCTAGTTACCATCTGTCACCATACAAAGTTATTACAGTATTATTGACTATATTCCCCATGCTGTACATTTATCTCCATGACTCATATATTTTTTAACTACAAGCTCATACCTCTTAATTTCTGTCACCTGTTTCACTTATGCCCCCACCCCCCTCCCCTCTAGCAAAACCACTTGTTTATTCTCTGTATCTATGAGTCTGTTTGCTTCATTATGTTCTGTTCATTTGTTTTGTTTCCTAGATTCTACATATAAGTGAAATCATATAGTACTCTTTGTCTTTCTCTTACTTCACTTAGCATAAGTGAAGTAAGCAGATAGACTTCTAGGTCCGTCCATGTTTTTATAAACAGCAAGGTTTCATTAGTTTTTATGGCTGAGTAACATGCCATTATATACATACACCACATCTTTATCCATTCATCTATCGATAGACCCTAGGTTGCTTCTTTATGTCCCCTATTGTAAACTGCAATGAACATGGGATGCATGTATCTTTTCAATTTAGTGGTTTTTTTCCTTTGGAAGAATATCCAGAAGTAGAACTGCTGGATTGTATGGTAGTTCTGTTTTTAATTTTTGGAGGAAACTCCATCCTGTTTTCCATAATGGCTATACTAATTTACATTCCCACCAACAGCTGGTGGGAAAATTCCTTATTTTCATGATCTATTTCTTCTAATTTAGGTTTATTTTGTTCTTTTCCTAACTTAAGAGAGATTTATCTAGGTTTAGTGTTATGGGTAATTGGCGTACACAACTTACTCTCAGTGTTCTCCTCCACCTGTTTAGTTGTTAGTAAGTTCTGCTTCTTATTCTAAAAGGGGATTCACAGGTATATGAAGTACTTAGTACACTTCTTGGATCCTAACAGGCCCTCAAACAAATCAATTTCCTTATTTTATTTAATTATTAAATCTTTCTGATAAGGCAAAGAGACCCACTCAGTTGTTTGCTTTTTTTCCTTTTCTTTTTTTGGCCCCGCCATGCAGCATGTGGGATCTTAGTTCCCTGACCAAGGATCAAACCTGTGCAGTGGAAGCACGGAGTCCTAACCACTGGACCGCCAGGGGATCCCCCCCACCAGTTTTGAATAAGGAAGAGGATTTCCTTCCATAAAGTTTAATTTTGGAGGACTGAGATAGGATTCCTCTGATTCCAAGAATGCCAGTATAGAGAGGCAAAGGGAAACTTTAGCTAGGACTGATTCATTTTAGTCAAGCTATTGTATTTCTTTCTTCTGAAATTAGGCCATCAGTGGACTGGTACTAGTTTATAACTTAGTCACAACCCATTTCTGTTGTGGAAAGGGCTTCATAATTCACAAACACTCTTCTCAGAATTCTAAAGTAACTTGACAACAAATGGAATATAAAGGTTCTAGGCATTCAATTTTTATTCTACTGGGTTGTGACCAACTATTAAAAAAAATCCTGTCCTGTAAGTGCTATAAATCTAGAGAAATTCTTGTTGAACTCTGAACCATGCTATAATGAGCTCTTTTTGGTACATGACATGAATAGAAACGTTTTATGGATTATCCTTTATACCTGTGAAAAATAAAGGAAACCTCATTTAAAATGGAGTCAGAAAGCCCTGAAGGTGGAACTCTCACCCATATATGACTCACCACAGCTTACAGACCCCACCAAGATTTCCTTCTCACTAGCAACAAGCTTCCCACCACCTGCAGCTACCACAGCCCTCTCCAATTTCCTCCTTTCCTCTACAAAATCAAGTTCCTCTCCTCTGTTCTCCAGACTTGCCTAAGGTTTGTCACAGTTTGCTTGTCCTGAATTACAACTGTCTACTATTCCCAAATAAACTCATGTTGCTGGTAAAATAACTTGCTCTTTTGTTTTTTAAGGTCAACATATCCTTCTGTGTGTCAGAAATAATACATAATATTTTTAAAAGTCAGAAAGTTGAAATGCCAAACAATGGAAAAGATAAAATATACGTAATATAGTGATGATTATTATATATGAATATCTTGGGCATTAATGCAGACTGGTGTTTGTGTATCTACTCATTAAGAAAATATAATACCAAAAGGATCCACATCAAACTCATATGCTGCACAATAACCACCACCTTCAAGAGTCTATACACACACACACACACACACACACACACACACACACACACACACACAACTGTTAGAATAAAATTCAGCGAAGTTGCAGGATACAAAACCAGGAGGAAAAAATCAGTTGCATCTCTATACACTAACAATGAACAATCTGGGAAAATAAAATTAAGAAAACTATTCCATGTACAATAGCACCAAATACTAAGAATAAAATACTTAGGAATAAGTAGGCCAAAGACATGTACACTGAAAACTACAAAACATTGCTGATAGAAATTAAAGACACAAATATCAATAAATGGAAAGACCCTACCTTCATGAATAGGAAGACTTCGTATTGTCAGGATTACCTAAAGCAAGCTACAGATTCAAAGCAAACCCTCTGAAAATCTTGATGTTTTTTGCAGAAATGGAAAAATGCATCCTAAAATTCATATGGAATCTCAAGGAACCCTGAATAGGTGAAATAATATTGAAAAAGAAAATTGGAGGACTTAACCACTTTCTGATTTCAAACCTTACTACAGAGAGGGGGAAGATGGTGGAAGAGTAAGACGCGGAGATCACCTTCCTCCCCACAGATACATCAGAAATACATCTACACATGGAACAACTCCTACAGAACACCCACTGAACGCTGGCAGAAGACCTCAGACCTCCCAAAAGGCAAGAAACTCCCCACGTACCTGGGTAGGGCAAAAGAAAAAAGAATAAACAGAGACAAAAGAATAGGGATGGGACCTGCACCAGTGGGAGGGGGCTGTGAAGGAGGAAAGGTTTCCACACACTAGGAAGCCCCTTCGCAGGGAGACTGCGGGTGGTGGAGGGGGGAAGCTTCGGAGCCGCGGAGGAGAGCACAGCAACAGGGGTGTGGAGGGCAAAGCGGAGAGATTCCCGCACCGAGGATTGGTGCCGACCGGCACTCACCAGCCCGAGAGGCTTGTCTGCTCACCCGCCGGGGCAGATTGGGGCTGGGAGGTGAGGCTCGGGCTTCGGTCGGATCCCAGGGAGAGGACTGGGGTTGGCGGCGTGAACACAGCCTGAAGGGGTTAGTGCACCACGGCTAGGCTAGCCGGGAGGGAGCCCGGGGAAAAGTCTAGACCCGCCAAAGAGGCAAGAGACTTCTTCTTCCCTCTTTGTTTCCTGGTGCTTGAGGAGAGGGGATTAAGAGCCCTACTTAAAGGAGCTCCAGAGACGGGCACGAGCCACGGCTAACAGCGCGAACCCCAGAGACGGGCATGAGATGCTAAGGCTGCTGCTGCCGCCACCAAGAAGCCTGTGTGCGAGCACAGCTCACTATCCACACCTCCCCTCCCGGAAGCCTGTGCAGCCCGCCACGGCCAGGGTCCCGGGATCCAGGGACAACTTCCGCGGGAGAACGCACGGCACGCCTCAGGCTGGTGCAACGTCCCACCGACCTCTGCCCCCGGTATGGTAATCAAAACAGTGAAACAGTGGCATAAAGACAGACATACAGAACAAATGAACTGAATGGAGAGCCCAGAAATAAACCCTTTCATATACAGTCAAATGATTTTCGACAAGAGTGCCAAGATGATTTGATGGGGAAAGAAGAGTCTGGAGCCGGGAAAACTGGATATCCACATGCAAAAGAATGAAGCTGGACCGTTACCTTACACCATATATAAAAATTAACTCAAAATGGATCAAAGATCTAAACTATAAAACTCCTTTAGAAGAAAACATAGGGGGAAGCTCCACAACGTTAGATTTGGCAATGATTTCTTAGATATGACACCAACAGCACAGGCAACAAAAACAAAGAATAGGTAAAATGGACTTCATCAAAATTAAAAACTTTTGTACAAGAAAGGACACTATGAAGTGAGTGAAAAGTCAACTCATGAAGGAAATACCTGTAAATTATATACCTGATAAGGAGTTAATAACCAGAATAAGTAAAGAACTCCTACTACTCAACAAAAAAGAAAATCCAATTCAAAAATGGACAAAGGTGCTTGCTTCGGCAGCACATATACTAAAATTGGAACGATACAGAGAAGATGAGCTTGGTCCCTACATAGGATGACACGCAAATTCGTGAAGCATTCCATATTTTTATCCCAGGAATGCAAGGATTCTTCAATACACGTAAATCAGTCCATGTGATGCACCATATTAACAAACTGAAGGAGAAAAACCATATGATCACCTCAATAGAGGCAGAAAAAGCTTCCGACAAAATTCAACACCCGTTTATGATAAAAACCCTTCAGAAAGTAGGCATACAGGGAACTTACCTTAACATAATAAAGGCCATATATGACAAACCCACAGCCAACATCATCCTCAATGGTGAAAAACTGAAACCATTTCCTCTAAGATCAGGAATAAGACAAGGTTGTCCACTTGCACCACTGTTATTCAAATAGTTTTGGAAGTTTTAACCACAGCAATCAGAGAAGAAAAAGAAATTAAAGGAATCCAAATCGGAAAAGAGGAAGTAAAGTTGTCACTGTTTGCCAATGACATGATACTATACATAGAGAATCCTAAAGATGCTACCAGAAAACTACTAGAGCTAATCAATGAATTTGGTACAGTTTCAGGATACAAAATTAATGCACAGAAATCTCTTGCATTCCTATACACTAATGGTGAAAATCTGAAAGAGAAATTAAGGAAACACCCCCATTTACCATTGCAACAAAAAGAATAAAATACCGAGGAATAAACCTACCTAAGGAGACAAAAGATCTATATGCAGAAAACTATAAGACACTGATTAAAGAAATTAAAGATGATACAAACAGATGGAGAGATATACCATGTTCTTGGATTGGAAGAATCAACATTGTGAAAATGACTGTACTACTCAAAGCAATCTACAGATTCCATGCAGTCCCTACCAAACTACCACTGACATTTTTCACAGAATTAGAACAAAAAATTTCTCAATTTGTATGGAAACACAAAAGAACCCAAATAGTCAAAGCAATCTTGATAAAGAAAAACGGAGCTGGAGGAATCAGGCGCCCTGACTTCAGACTATACTACAAAGCTACAGTAATCAAAACAGTATTGTACTGGCACAAAAACAGAAATACAGATAAATGGAACAACAGGATAGAAAGTCCAGAGATAAACCCACACACATATGGTCACCTTATTTTTGATAAAGGAAGCAAGAATATACAATGGATAAAAGACAGTCTCCTTAATGAGTGGTGCTGGGAAAACTGGACAGGTACATGTAAAAGTATGAAATTAGAACACTCCCTAACATCATACACAAAAATAAACTCAAAATGGATTAAAGACCTAAATGTAAGGCCAGAGACTATCAAACTCTTAAGAGGAAAACATAGGCAGAACACTCTATGACATAAATCACAGCAAGATCCTTTTTGACCCACCACCTAGAGAAATGGAAATAAAAAGAAAAATAGACAAATGGGACCTAATGAAACTTAAAAAGCTTTTGCACAGCAAAGGAAAACATAAACAAGACGAAAAGACAACCCTCAAAATGGGAGAAAGTATTTGCAAATGAAGCAACTGACAAAGTATTAATCTCCAAAATTCACAAGCAGCTCATGCAGCTCAATATCAAAAAAACAAACAACCCAATCCAAAAATGGACAGAAGACCTAAATAGACATTTCTCCAAAGGAGATATACAGATTGACAACAAACACATGAAAGGATGCTCAGCATCCCAAATCATTAGAGAAATGCAAATCAAAACTACAATGAGGTATCACCTCACACCAGTCAGAATGGCCATCATCAAAAAACCTACACACAATAAATGCTGCAGAGGGTGTGGAGAAAAGGGAACCCTCTTGCACTGCTGGTAGGAATGTAAATTGATACAGCCACTGTGGAGAACAGTATGGAGGTTCCTTAAAAAACTACAAATAGGGCTTCCCTGGTGGCGCAGTGGTTGAGAGTCTGCCTGCCGATGCAGGGGACGTGGGTTCGTGCCCCGGTCCGGGAAGATCCCACATGCCGCGGAGCGGCTGGGTCCGTGAGCCATGGCCGCTGAGCCTGCACGTCCGGAGCCTGTGGTCCGCAACAGGAGAGGCCACAACAGTGAGAGGCCCACGTACCGCAAAAAACAAAAACAAAAACAAAAAAGACTACAAATAGAACTACCATATGACCCAGCAATCCCACTACTGGGCATATACCCTGAGAAAACCATAATTCAAAAAGAGTCATGTACCACAATGTTCACTGCAGCTCTATTTACAATAGCCAGGACATGGAAGCAACATAAATATCCATCAACAGATGAATGGATAAAGATGTGGCACATACATACAATGAAATATTACTCAGCCATAAAAAGAAATGAAATTGAGTTATTTGTAGTGAGGTGGATGGACCTAGAGTCTGTCATACAGAGTGAAAAAGTCAGAAAGAGAAAAATAAATACCGTATAACTAACATATATATGTGGAATCATAAAAAAAAAAAAAAAAGGTTCTGAAGAACCTAGGGGCAGAACAGGAATAAAGACACAGATGTAGAGAATGGACTTGAGGACACAGGGAGGGGGAAGGGTAAGCTGGGACGAAGTGAGAGAGTGGCATGGACTTATATACACTACCAAATGTAAAATAGATAGCTAGCAGGAATCAGTTGCATAGCACAGGGAGATCAGCTCAGTGTTTTGGGACCACCTAGAGGGGTGGAATAGGGAGGGTGGGAGGGAGACGCAAGAGGGAGGAGATATGAGGGTGTATGTATAGGTACAGTTGATTCACTTTGTTATAAAGCAGAAACTAACACACCACTGTAAAGCAATTATACTCCAATAAAGATGTTAAAAAAAAATGCACAAAGGACTTATAGACATCTCTCCGAAGAAGATATACAGATGGCCAATAAGCACATGAAAAAATGCTCAACATCAAGAATCATTAGGGAAGTGTAAATCAGAACTACGAGACGCCACTCCACATCCATTAGGATGGCTATCAACCAAAAGAAAAAAAGAAAAAAACAAGTGTTAGTGAAGATGTAATCAGAACCCTTGTGCACTGCTGATGGGAATGCACAATGGTGCAGGAGCTGTGGAAACGGTATAACAATTAAAAATAAAATTATCAAATTAAAACTGGTAAAAATTTAACATAAAAAGATAAAACATAAAATTACCATATGATCCAGCAATTTCACTTATAGGTATATACCCAGAAGACTTGCAAATACAGACTTGGAGAGATTATCTGTACATCAAGGTTCATAACAGCATTATTCCCAATAGCCAAAAGGTGGTAACAACTCAAATGTCCATCAACATTTGGATGAATGGATAAACAAAATGTAGTATCATACATAAAATGGAATATTTTCAGCCTTAAAAAGGAATGGAATTCTGATACATGTTTACAACATGGATGAACCCTCTAAACATTAAGTGAAATCTGTCAGACACAAAAGGACAAATACTGTGTTAGTCCACTTAAACATACTGAGAATAATCAAATTCATAGAGACAGAAAGTAGAATGGTGGTTGCCAGGGGCTAAGGGGAGGGAGAAATGGGGAGTTACTATTTAATGGGTATAGTTTCAGTTTGGAATGATTAAAAAATTCTGGAGATGGATAGTGGTATGGTTGCAACACAGTGTGAATGCACTTAATGCCGCTTAACTGTACACTTAAAAATGATTAAAATGGTAAATTTTATGTTATGTATATTTTACCACCACAAAAGGGTAAATTTGATGTTATGTATATTTTACCACCAAATTTTTACCACCGAAAATTAAGAGGAATTTTTTGTTGGCTAACTGCAGAACTATGATCTGGTGGTAGCAGTAAGAAGCTAGCAGAAAGATAACCTCACTTTCTATCCCATGTTAGTATGCTAGAATATACTCTCTTCACTTAAGAGGCTTCCCAGGAAGGGGTAGTCATTAGGGAAAGCCAAGGTTTCATGGAGGTGACGTATTCTCACAAAGGCTGAGGCTATAAGTAAATTTCTTAGAAACACAAAAAGAAATGTTAAGCTGCACAGTGTAAAAAAACGTTTGGGCTGAACAATACAGGAAAGAGAATACAGGACCATTCAACTGGGGGAGGAGGAGTAAGACTGAGAATCAAGAAGAGGAGAGAGGAAAGGAAGATGGTGAGAGGATTGACTCTTAGCAGCCTCAGGGTTCAGAATGGACCTGTGCTTTGTAAATTATAACTAGAGCAAACTTTCATTAAACACTTGTTATATGTCAGCCACTGTCTTATGCACTTAATATGCATTACCTCATGTTTTTTTAATTTTTATTTTTTGCGGTACGCGGGCCTCTCACTGTTGTGGCCTCTCCCGTTGCGGACCACAGGCTCCGGACGCGCAGGCTCGGCGGCCATGGCTCACAGGCCTAGCCGTTCCGCGGCATGTGGGATCTTCCCGGACCGGGGCACGAACCCGTGTCCCCTGCATCGGCAGGTGGACTCTCAACCACTGCGCCACCAGGGAAGCCCCGCATTATCTCATGTTTTAACAAAATTGGCCTTGATGATTCTGCTTGCAACTAAATTTCTCCTCCTCTCAATTACATTAAGAGGTTAACTTAATATTCAAATAATATAAATGGTTGTGGCTATGGCTGGGATTTATGAAACCAACTGCTTTCAAGTATTTAAAGGGGGATTTTTTTGTTGCAGTTCATGTCCCCCCAGTAGCACCTCTCCATTATCTTACAGCATTCACACATAAATACATAAAAACTACATTTAAACAGTAAAAATATGCATAGGTAATCATACTCTAATCCTTGGTTGTCCAACCCTGGATTTAGTATATGATTTCCTTTCTAGTCTTTCTCCCATCCCCAACCCCTATCTCTGACTCTAAAATATAAATAACTTTACTGGTTTTCTAGATTATTAAAAAAAAATGACACATGCTATCATTCAAAAAAAAAAAGCAAAAAAACTAAAAGTCACCTTAAATGGTTAATTCTTTATCTCATTAACAATCATAGTATGGATTACTCCCAGATAATAAATGACCTAAAAAGCCATGCAAAATAAGCAATAATAAATGACATGCTAACACTTCAACTGACATTTCGGTAACAGAAATACCTAATATTTTTAGCATTAAAGTTTTTTTAATCCTCATGTTGAAAAGTAAATAAGCTTACAACTGATTCTCAATGACGTCATGAGTAGTTTTATTTGCAGTTTTTAGTAGTATGTGCATGCATCAATTTCTAAACTTTAAAAACTTAGAATTATCATCCAGAACTATAGAGTTTTCCAAAATAACTTCTAGAAAGACTAATTTATTGCCTTTTAACATTTGGTCAAAGTGCTTTTGGGAACACAGAAAAACGTAATTCATATTTCATTCCTTTTGTTAACGTAAAATTATCAACAGACTATAAACTGATGTAAGCTAGTCAGTCCTATATGGAGCAGAACAAGCTGCCATGCAAACAATCTAACTGACGGGGTTCTATAAGAACTCTACCAGTACTGAAAATGTCTACCACCAGAATCATACCTTTAGGTTACTGCCTTATTTTCAGAATACATTTGTTAAAATGTAAATGTTCATTAGGAAGGAAAAAAAGAAATAGTTAATAACTTTTTTAAAATTTAAGGAGCAGAGCTTCCCCGGTGGCACAGTGGTTAAGAATCCGCCTGTCCAGTATTTACAATAGCCAGGACATGGAAGCAACCTAAGTGTCCATCGACAGATGAATGGATAAAGAAGATGTGACACATACATACAATGGAACATTACTCAGCCATAAAAAGAAATGAAATTGAGTTATTTGTAGTGAGGTGGATGGACCTAGAGTCTGTCATACAGAGTGAAGCAAGTCAGAAAGAGAAAAACAAATACCGTATGCTAACACATGTATATGGAATCTAAAAAACAACAAAAAAAGAAAAAATCGTTCTGAAGAACCTAGGGGCAGGACAGGAATAAAGATGCAGATGTAGAGGATGGACTTGAGGACATGGGGAAGGGGAAGGGGATGCTGGGACGAAGTGAGAAAGTAGCATTGACATATATACACTACCAAATGTAAAACAGATAGGTAGTGGGAAGCAGCCGCATAGCACAGGGAGATCAGCTCGGTGCTTTGTGACCACCTAGAGGGGTGGGATAGGGAGGGTAGGAGGGAGACGCAAGAGGGAGGGGATATGGGGATATGTGTATACATATAGCTGACTCACTCTGTTATACAGCAGAAACTAACACAATAATGTAAAGCAATTGTACTCCAATAAAGATGTTAAAAAAAAAAAAAGGAATCCGCCTGCCAATGCAGGGGACACAGGTTTGAACCCGGGGACATGGGTTTGAACCCTGGTCCAGGAAGATCCCACATGCCGCAGAGCAACTAAGCCCGTGCACCACAACTACTGAGCCTGTGCTCCAGAGCCCGCAAGCCACAACTACTGAGCCCATGCACCACAACTACTGAAGCCCACGTGCCTACAGCCCGTGCTCTGCAACGTGAGAAGCCACCACAACGAGAAGCCCAAGCACCGCAACGAAGAGTAGCCCCCGCTCACTGCAACTAGAGAAAGCCCGCACACAGCAATGAAGACCCATCGCAGCCAAAATTAAAATAAATAAATTAAAAAAAAATTTAAGGAGCATACTGCACTCAATAAAAATTAACTGGTGATTTAAAAGAGTATTTAGATTCACTTCTTCAAGGAAAATAAGTTATATAGTCATCATGTACTAAAGAGCTTATATATTCAAAGTAATGACATTTAGAACTTACCTCTAAAATCTGCCTAGCTCTAGGCAGTGAATGCCTGTCAGCCTGGATCACCATTACCTGACTGGGAGACTGTGACAGAATGCTAGAATAGCTAGCAGAAGTCTAACAACAAAACGATAAACAAGGGTACTTTTTTGTCTAGTATTAAATACATGCAAAATTTAAAGGTCCCCAAAGCACTACCCGAGGGACACATGGTATACACTTATGTTTGATAAGCAATCACTTATGTTTGATTTGATAACCTTGTAGTGAATACCACATGGTCAGTGGTAGAGTTTTGTGGTCATCTATAACATCGTGGAGCTCTTTTATAGGAGCCTAAAGGAGGTGCCAGGGGCCTTTACACTCACCTACTAACATAGTAAGACTATTTACAGAATGCAAACAGAGTAACTGAGGTCATAATTTAATTCAAAATAACGTTGTTTTAAAATACCATATGAAAAGTGAGTTTTAAAAAAATGAATAAGCTTCAAAAATAAGCTTTATGAGGGACTTCCCTGGTGGCACAGTGGTTAAGAATTTGCCTGCCAATGCAGGAGACACGGGTTTGAGTCCTGGTCGGGAAAGGTCCCACATGCCGTGCAGCAACTAAGCCCGTGCACCACAACTACGAAGCCTGCGCTCTAGAGCCTGTGAGCCACAACTACTGAAGCTCGTGCGCCTAGAACCCATGCTCCGCAACAAGAGAAGCCATTGCAATGAGATGTCCGTGCACCGCAACGAAGAGTAGGTCCCGCTCACCACAACTAGAGAAAAGCCCGCGTGCAGCAACAAAGACCCAACGCAGCCATAAATAAATAAATTAAAAAAAAAAAAAAAAGCTGTATGATATAAACAAGGCTTAGCATTAAAAAAGTGCAGTTAAGGTATTTTATATTCCGTAAGTGCCTGATTTTGACACTTTTACCTTAGCCTGATCGAGAATTTGAAGTTTTTCCCATACTATTTTATCACTTTCAGATTTTTTCCATGGATTATTCCATTTTTCAGATGCGTCTTTTTCTTTCTTCTTTAAAGCAACCTGTTCATCTGTAAATAATGTCCTTTTTAAAAAAATATACAAAAACTGTAAAAAAAAAAATGACGTAAACAAATCATGACCTTCTTAAAGAGTGCAGATTCCAACACAGATCAAAACTGTTTTTTAGGAAGGAGATTAACTCACAAGACAGAGAAGAATTTTAAGGATATGGAATAAAAGAAAATGTTTAATCAGAACCAAATTTAAGTATGGCATAAATGGATGTAAAAATGTTTGTTTTACTACAATTATAAATAAGGAGCAATTTTTTCAGAACATATTTTATATTATGCTAATTACTGTGAGGTTCTACTCTACAGTAATGTTCATTTAATTATTACTAAAAGGCTTAAAAGCTAGAACTCTGGAGTCAGAGAACCCTGGGGTCAAATTCAGGTTCAACCACTTCCCGGCTGTGTGACTGAAGGCAGAATGATGTTCATCCCTCTAAACCCCATTTTTTATTCTGTGAAATCAGAGCAATAATGATGTCTATTTTCAGTATAGGGCCCCACACAAAGTAAATATTTAATAAATGTCAGCCATTATTATTTGTAACTGCTGAAAAGGTACAAAAAATCATGTGTCCAAATTTGTACTGAACAAACATTTAAAGCTGCAATTATGATATAAAACACATCAGATCTCCAAACCTTCTGATACTGCTACCATACATTTAATTTCTTTATTATTCTATTACTTTGACTTCCAACATCAATTCATTCCCTATTTCTTCGCTTATCTTTTTCTAGATCACCTGTCCTGGAAGGGTTGTGACTAACTGGTAGGACTTTCCAGTTCAGTGGACAGTGAATCCCATCTTCATGCTTTTAGTACAACTATTCCCAAGTACAACTATTACCTCATGTATTTTCCAAACTCTGATACCTGGACCCTAAGTCTAGTCCAAGAAGTAACAGGAGTTTCTTAGTTATTATCTTACTTACCTTAAGACCCTACTTAACAGAAATTATAACTTTTTCTGTTATGATGTCTACAGACTGAAGAAAAGAAATAAGCTTATTTTTGTATGGGATATACTGATTGATATCATATTGATGATTCTTGATTAGAATGTTTTAATTTTTAAAATGAATTATTTTTAAATAAAACCATCTTTAACCCACAGAATTTCTGTAATGGAAAAATATTAAAATGGATTCTCAGGAAATGAGAAATGTTTAGGAATCTTTGAGCTCCAGAAGGGTACTGATGATACTAATGTTCATTTGTGGCTTTTGGTGCACACCACAGAGCAGAAAACAAAAAGATATAACATAAGGGAATGTGAAATCACAAAGTTTCTTATGCCACTTGCAGAAAACTACTCTAGATGGTGAATGTTATAAAACAAGGTTTTTGATAATATCATACTGCAAGATGTACTTCATCCTCAATATACATTCCTTAAGCCAACAAAACTATAATAAAATGTGCAATAATTACCTACCAAGCTCTTTCCTCCACTGGGCTTTCTTTGCTTCCAACAAACCTCTATCACGTTCTCTTTCTCCCAGAGTACTGAATATGTCAGCTGGTTTCCATATATTCTCTCTAAGACAAGACACAAAAAATAACAGAAACCTTATCATATGTTTCTATACTACTTACTCCATAAATATTAAGTAATAAACTTTTAAATAGCTCTAGTCTTCAGAGTAAATATTTCACATACAAGTCAAGGAAAAGTAAAACCATATTCCCAAGATGACCCCACAACAATAGATGTGAGTTACATACGTGGCAATTTTCTGCTCATACTGATTAGATGTCACCTGATTTTCATTTAAAACAGACTTTTTTTCATCCTGAACAGATGAAATGGCCTCAGTTTTCTGCGGAAGTCCCATGATGTTCTCATCCTTTGGCTGATCAGGAATATTGTTTAAATTTAGACTATACTGACCTAGAAGGTAAAATACATGTTTTAAAATTAATACTAAAATTACATCTATTATAATACCTTATCTTGATACAGTTACGCAGTTTTAAAAAACACGGCTTTACACATCATCTAATTAATCACCTCTCACAGCAGTCCTTGCAGTGCGTATTACAATTCCCTTTTTGTCAAAAGAGGAAACTGAGCCTCAGAAGTTAAATGGCCCAGAGGTATGGCCACAGCCATACAAACTTTTGTTTCAAATAAGAAAACAAGCAACAACCAAAAAAACCTCCATTTACTCTTGCCAACAACACTTTTACAAATAATATAAATGATAATACAAATCACAACTTAAAGGAGAATAAATGCAAACAGCTTTATAAAAAACTCACTACCTTGCCCTTATTTTTCTCATTTAGCTGGGAAAGCAATCAGTGATGATTTTTTCCATGGACCACTGTCTCTATATCCCAGCTGTATCTATTCCATATGTTTTACACAGGGCTCATATGCTTGGCTCAAAAATCCCTCAATGTGATAGTTCTCCCAATGGAGAGAAAGCATATCTAATATGCGGGTCATTATATGATTAGGCAAATTCTGCTTTTAACTTTGTTGATATCATCTCTCATTACGCCTAGTAAGTTTTTATTTTTTGTTCTTTGAACTAGAATTCTAGCCTTAAAGATAAAAGTTAGCTCCCTGACTTTACAAAGAATAATCTATACCAAGAGAAGGCAAATGACTCCATTTTGAGCCCCTTGGGAGTGCTAAGGAGCTACCTAGTCCCCAGACCAGTTGTGGGGCCTCTTCCTGGTGACTGTTAATTTTATTTTTATTTATTTCACGGTTGCTTAACAAAATTTTAATAATATTTCTATTCATAGTCACAATTCCTTAGCTCAAAGCTAAAACTAGAAGGCTTTTAAAAACATAATACAATACCCTGACTACTAAAATAGAAGGCATATAATACGCCACTACTTCCAAGTCAGTGTTTTACGCTGGTTAAAAAGATAGTGCTGCCAATTCTTAGCAAGGATTGAAAGTCAGGAAGAGCAAAAGCCGGGGCCAGGAAAATAATCCTTTTCAGCAACTCATGTCAAATCTTCATAGCAAAATTCCCTCATTTTTCATTAGAAATACAATAGCAATTTTTTTAGAACATTTTACATAATTAGTTTTCATGTAAGTAAAGCCTCCTACCTTCCAAAATTAGTACAATAGCTTTCTGAACTAAAATCTAGAATCCACAGAAACTAGGTTTCTTAAGGCCATGGTACATGAGAATAATATTCTGAGCATTAACCTTAAAACATGGCATATTTTAACTACAAAAGTAATTCTGCCTATGAGAATGTTTTCTAAACGAATATTTATTTTAAAACATTGTTACATTAAACTAGAATTTAAGAGGCACAGTTATGTAAAATCCAATAAAACTCAAATTCTAAAACTTATATATTGATAAACTTAATATTAAAACTTCAGAAAAATCTTACTTGTTTCCTCCTTCTTTCCATTCTCAGTCAGGGAAACTGATTTATTTCCTTGGTTTACAGTCATCAAAATCTGTTGTAGTTGGCCTTGTGTTAGACACACCAAACTGCTCTTCACATTTTCAGCTGTGATGTGCTTTTTGCAAGGCTTCTGTTTAGCTACTACAAATGCATTTATGCTGTTTCTAGTCTTCTGTATATTAGGGGTTGCAGGTGAAATTTCTTTCTGGATATGAAGATGGTCTTTATCTGCATACTGCTTGCATAAATCCTTAGTGGGTGAAAAAGTCATACTATTTTTTTCACTTTTTGCCAATGAAGTTTCTGAACCAATTCTCTTCTTTTGCGAAAGTTTTTCACTCCTGACACAAGTATTTTGTGATTTCAGAATGTATCCAGTTTGTTTATTTCTTAAAGGACATTTTGCAATCTTGGTCTTATTTCCCATCTGCTAAAACACCAGAAATTTATTCTTTACAAGAGCCCACGAAAAATCAACAATTATCTTTATATAGTCAGTGATAAGTCAGGCTTCGAAACTTTTTTTCTCATTTTGCTAGTTAGATAATATATCCATAAGAAACTAACACTCAACCTTCACAAATCTCCACTTGAAAGCTTCATTAACAACTGGAAATTATTATTTTATTTCAGGATAACGAAGATTACATAACAACTTTTATTCTAGGTGTTTACAGTCCATTCTGCTTCAGCTTTGAATCTCATGTCATGATTCTAACACCCACACTATCTTTCTTTACAGGCATTTATACACCGGTAGGTTACTAGCCCTTATTCCTTGAATAACTTAGCTTGTGGGTCACCATCCCTCACTCTAACCTAACTCCTGTCTTAATTATTGGTGCTTTCATGTTCTTTCAATACCCTGGCCTCATTTCCTTGGCCTCTGTTCCTATACTCTTGTCTTCCATGCTACCTCAGTTACTCATTGCCACAGTGATATCTTATACTGACCTTATAACTACCCATAACTGTAATAATCTCAATTTCAATAAGAACCTCCAGTCATAGGCCTTAGCAGTAGTCACATGGCTCATTTACTCACCATGTTCAAATCTTGGCTCAACATCACTGGCTCAGTGAGGTCTTCTCTGAACACCCTATTAAAAATTGCAGGCTTCCTGCTCTAACTTCACTCCCACCTCCCTAGCACTCCCCACTTTCCCAAGGCTACCATGCCCCTGAAATGACCATGCCCCTTCCCTTTCTCTCATGTTTCTCTATAGCACTTTTGTCCTGTAATATTCTATATTTATTTTGATTATTTTCTGCCCATTCCACCTTTTTAAAAATTTATTATTTTTGGCTGCATCGGGTCTTCATTGCTGTGCACGAGCTCTCTCTAGTTGTGGCAAGCGGGGATACTCTTCTTTGAGGTGCGTGGGCTTCTCATTGCAGTGGCTTCTCTCGTTGCAGAGCGTGGGCTTCTCATTGCAGTGGCTTCTCTCGTTGCGGAGCATGGGCTTTAGGCGTGCGGGCTTCAGTAGTTGTGGCTCGTGGGCTCTAGAGCACAGGCTCAGTAGTTGTGACACACGGGCTTAGTTGCTCCGCAGCATGTGGGCTCTTCCAAGACCAGGGATGGATCCCGTGTCCCCTGCACTGGCAGGCAGATTCTTAATCACTGCGCTACCAGGGAAGTTCCCACCTTTTTCTAACGTAAACACTACAGGGAAGAGATTTTTTTTTTAATTTATTTATTTTATTTATTTTTAGCTGCATTGGGTCTTCATTGCTGCCCGCGGCTTTGTCTAGTTGCAGCAAGCGGGGGCTACTCTTTGTTGCAGTGCGCGGACTTCTCATTGCCGTGGCTTCTCTTGTTGTGGAGCACGGGCTCTAGGCGCGCGGGCTTCAGTAATCGTGGCACACAGGCTTAGTTGCTCCGCGGCATGTGGGATCTCCCCGGACCAGGGCCCGAACCCGTGTCCCCTGCATTAGCAGGCAGATTCTTAACCACTGTGCCACCAGGGAAGCCCAGGGCAGAGATTTTTGTTTGCTTTGTCTACTGCTGTGTCCCCAGTATCTGAACAGTCAGTGGAACAGGGTAGGTTTCAGTAAATTTTTGTTGAATTACTATCTTCAACCATACCATTTTAAAGACTGGATTCTTTATCTCTCTCCCACAAATTAGCTCCCCTTTCCAAAATATCTCATTTCTGTAGCACTGTTGTTCTAGTCTTTCAGACCAGCAACCATAGAGTCATCTTTGACTCTTTATCCTCCTTCACGGTCTTCTTTAGCTTACCAGCAAGTACTGGTCATTTCTTCCTTCCAAATATCTTTTTCTCCCCTTTTACATGACAATACACCTAAATTCAGGTTTTCATTACCACACTACTGATTACAGCTTATCTCAAATCTATCCAACTGTACATTTCTGCAAACCCATCTAACATAAAATAATTCAACAGTCATTCAATAAATACTAAGTGTTGCTTTTTAGGTGAGCAACACTATGGGAAAGACGTTGGAGGTATAAAATGAGTAAGACAAGATTCTTGTTATCAAAGAGTGGGGTAGATGCCACATGGCTTTCATCTGGCTTATCATATCCCAATGTCCTTGTCTTTCAAAAATGACATAATACACAACCACACTTTGACCAATGAATCAACCCCATTTTACCTTTCTTTTCAAAATGTACCTGTATTATCAGTAGTAAAAATCTCTTTCTTACCCTCTTCACCTCACCTATACCCTTTTATTCCAGGCTTTAGACTTTTGATAATACCAATACCACAATCTAAAATGCGCTTTTACCCTCCTATCTCTGTGGCTATTTTTATATAACTAACTCTAAATGAGAGGTGGCAAATTTAAATACGTAGTGTAAATTAGCCTGGGTGGGAACTAGGATAATTGAAGAGCACTTTTCTGTCTAAAGGAGGCAGCCACCCCTCAGAAGCAGCCTACATTGCCAAAGAGGAATCTGAGTCTACTTGCTAGATCATCCAGTATTTCAAGAGAACCAAGAATGCCATATTTTACCTTAAAAGTTCCATTTTTTTAGACACTCACAATTCATTCTAGTTTTTGAAAACCACTGTGTGGATTAGGCAAATTATCAGCAGACTACACGTAGGTTATAGAGCTAAGCTCCACCCCAGTCTCCAACGACTACAGCTATTACTAATCCTACCCTTCTTTGACTCATACTGACATTTTTGGGATCATTAACAGCTGAGTATTTCAGTTCTCTAATCAGTTTCTCACTCAAACTGCTAAGAAGTGTAGTGTATTCCCTAAACGTATCTTAAAAGTCTCTCAATTTTGTCCCCTTCTTTCCATTCTGCTAGCCACCATGCTTCAGGGTCTCATAAGACTCTCCCTGGACTAATATAATTGTCCCTTAAGTAGTGTCCCTGTTATGATAATCTGTCCTTCACAGAATTGCCTGAAGCCCGTTCCTACAACACAAATCATATCTAGTCTACTTTTCAAAAATTCTTTAATGCTCCCTACATGCAAATCAAATAAGTTCAAACCCTCTGTGTATACATTTAAACTCCTTGTGATTGTAACCACCCTCCCTAAGTTTTATGTTCTACACTCCCCGCTGATATACACACTATCCCCCAAATGCAAATTGTTTTGTACCTTGGTATTTTTGCCCACTATTTTCTCTGAGTTTAGAATATACCACCCTACTTCTTTCACTATGAAAATCTCCTTCACCTTTTAAGTTCTAATTAAAGTGTCACCTCATTTATGAAGCATTCCCTGTCTCCCTTAACCACAAAGACCTGCTTTCCACAGTTTTCTTCTTTTTATAACCCTAGTATGGCACACATTTTATTGTACTTGTATTATATAGTTATTTACCTGACTGACACCCCTGCTTCTAGGAAACATGGACTAGGTTTTACTCCATTTTTCTCTCAGTCACAGAACAAATAAAGCCAAGAATGGAGCTGTACACACATATGGAGTTTTACAGCTGCAGTAAATCCTTGTTAAACAGAAACCTATTAATTGGAGCTCCAATTTAACTAGAACTATTTTGCCACATTCCACTTAAATCAGAAGTAACATACAGAAAAAGTCATCTAAAAATTATGTAATAAAAAAGGGGGGTAGCAATGTCTGGCATGAGATCAATATACATGCAGCTCAATCCTGAATACATTTGTAGCTTAATGCCAGAGAAGAGCAATGAGTGGAGGCAGCAAAAAAATCCATGAACTACCAAATAAATATTCAATTATGTTCAGCTTAATTAATAGGAAAAAGCAATCTCTAGCCCAAATCATCTCCCAAGTGTTTACTGGATTAGATGAATTTTAATACATCAAATAGGTCTTCACATCATAAACATTTTTAGGTAGCATGCTGCTCTCTTACCTAGTTTTGATTGTACCAGTACTTTTCCTAATATTAAAAAAATATATAAAGACAGCGTCCAACGCATTTAACGCTGGCCAACTTCACAATTTATATGGGGCCAGGATCCCAATGCCAGAAAGAATCAGAGAAGATTAACATTTTAAAATATAAAATGTGCTACCTAGCACTAATATTGTATACATCTTTTAGTGTGTTACTATTGACTCTCACACATAGAAATACCTGCGAAAATTTTAAGATGTTTTATATTTCAACTAATTGTGAGATAATTTTGAGGTCAGAATGTATAAATTACCCATGACACTGAATCATTAATATTTCTCTCATTTATCTTTCTATAAAAGCTTAAGAAATTAGACTGGTAACCATCTTTACTTCATATTTACTACCACAGATTAAAGAAAAGTACAGGAGAGATTTTGAAAGAATTAAAGTACTCTGACCACAGTTTGTTAAACTTCATGATGATGAGATAGAGTTCAGTGTTTAAAGAGCACACTATGTACACGACAGTAATTCAACCTGTGAGGAAGAGGAAAAACATAAATGTAGGTAGTATAGTCACTTAGCTTACCCCAGTAGAAGAAAAGCACTATGATGAGTGAATTCATGAATAACTTACAGAAAAGAGAATTCAACATGTATCTACAGAACTGTGAGATTTTGGAAACTAAAAAACTGATTAAAACAAAAAAAGGAAGACAGCACTACTGTTTTTGGTTTTTGTCTTCTGTGAAGAGCAAAGAAAGAAATAAGCATCTCAGGAACCTCTGTAAATAAGGGAAGAGAAGCTCCTTGAAATAAAGTCAATATAAAAAGGAGATTTAGGTTGCATCAGTATTTTTTTCCAGCTTTACTGAGATTTAATTGACCATTAAAAATCATATATATTTAAGGTGTAAAATTTGATGATTTGATATATGTATACATTGTGAAATAATCACCACAATCAAGCTAATTAACATACCCATCACTTCACATAGTTACCATGCATCAGTATTTTGGAGTCCCAAAAGCAAGAGAAATAAACTCAAATAATCTGCTTTAAGACAATAAATAATTTAAGATCAATATCAGCAGAGACTTATTAGTTACTCTGGAAAGAAGAATCCTAGAATAAAAAAATCCCTAAACTGCTAAAAGAATTTTGTAATGATTCTACAAAAAGTCCAAGACTAGTAACTTTGTTTATTACAGGCATAAAAGGGGATCTCCAGATGTTCTAAGTTGGTTAAAAAGATAATGAAATATCTTCACAAATGTAGTGACCATAGCACATCCATTAAGGACACAACAGAAGAGGGAACGTGTGCGACAGAATTGAGGTCAGGTGAAGATAAAAAAAAAACTATGTGTAATAGTTGATTTCTATCTAGGAGCATGAAAAGGAGCACTGTATTTGTTAATGTGACTCAAATAAGAACAGTTAGTTGCAATATTTTAATAGCGCAGGGTTAGGAAAAAACTATACAATCTATATTCTGTGATTAAGGGAACACACAGGGTATGTATATACTGTGTATGTGTGTGTGTGTGCATATAATAATTTTTATAGGTAGCTTGTGGAATTACTCTGATCAGCATTACCCATTTATCAAGTAATTGATATCTTGGGTTCTCAAGCAACTTTTCCACCTTGATTAAACCAGGAAGAAACAGCAAAGCCATCAGGGGTTCAGAGTTGAAGAGAAAAGGGCCGCATCACCCAAAGCAGTCTCTAGTCAAGATATGGAAAGACAGACTTTAAGATACTGCAAAATAAAATGGGCTACAGTAAGTTATAGAGGGGGACAGTAGAAATTTCTGCTGCTTAATGGAAAAAGAAATGGGAAACAAGAAAAGTAGTGGTATCAAAATTTTGAAGCAGTAATGTATTTTGTAGAAAAAGGCTCTGTGGGCTCCTGATAAAGAAAAATAATTTAAAAGGAAAACTATTATTTAACTCAAGTGTAACCTCTTAGAGGAGGAAGCTAAATGCATGTAAGATTTTGTCAATCAAATACATCTTTTTGGTGTGGGAAAATGCAATTTGAGTATGAAAAAAAAATTTTTGCTTTAAAGTTTGACTATTTTTAAAGATGTCACGAGTTGCACTGTCCAGTACAGTAGCCATTAAATTAAAAATCAAACAAGTGAACTAAAAATTCACTTCCTTAGTCACACTGGCCACATTCAAGTGCTTAATAACTACACATGGCTAGTGGCTGACTATCATATTGGACAGCACTGATTTTAGAACATTTCCATCACTGCAGAAAGTGTTACTGGACAGAACTGATCTAGAGAAGTGAGTTCTAGGAGGCTTTTTAAACTGAAAAATTATGAATCTATTTCTGTAAAAGGACCAGCCTGAAAGCAAGGGTATAATAACTTTTCACCATCATTCCAAACCCTGTGTAACAGTTTGACAGGAATTATTTTCAAACCACTGTAAAGTAAACTGCATTTTACATTTGAAAACAAGTCAGGTCAAAGTCATTTGGCTTACCTTTACAGAAATTTTTGATTTATGTTCTACAAGAGAAAAAAAAATTACTAAACTATCAACCAAGAACATACTAAGGCAGTCACAAAAGAAAATTTTAATTAACATTATTTTAAGAAGATATTAAGTAAAAATATTAACCCTCAAAGCATTAACTTTAGGTCCTGCCTGAGTGTTCTTTTACAGTGTGGTTCACGTATTTATATTTCATTTTTATTTTCCAAGGTAAAATTATAAACAGATCAGAGAAAAAGAAAATAATGTGAATGAAAAGAGTACCAAAGCATACTCTGCGCTTTAAAACTAAAAATGACTTTAAAACTATGGTCTTATTATAAATTTTCTCAAACAATACATTCTTTACATGCACAGAACATAACTGCATAAGTTTTACCTAGATTATTCATTAGGCAATAAGCATATGTGCTGTATACAAATATAATAAAGAAACATTACAAATGAAATATACTGGAACATTAAATTCCATGAATAAATACTGACAGTGGTAAGCAATGATGTAATGTGACTTTACTTGGCTAAAAATAAATTTGAGGAAGTTAGGGAAACCAGCTTTTTTTCAAAGTGTCATTTAAATATTCCACTACAAGCAAAAAATCTGTTAAACAGCTACACATTTTTCGTAGGAATTTAAAAGTTAGTATTTTCGATTTCTAGTAATATAGCATACCATATGGAGACAGTATTAGCTTGGTTTTTCCATCCAATAATTCAGTTTCAAGCTTTAAACCATCTCTGCAAAATAAAAGAAAGTTGTCTGTCATTTTTAAGAAGCAGCAACATTTTAAATAGACAGAAATGCTCAGTTGAACCTTGAAAGTAAATTTGTTCTCCTGAATTTATAAAGGAATCTTGTAAATATTAAAACGTTTTTAAAAAAAATTTCTATAGATGTTTATTTTTCTTTTAAAAATTGATGTATAGTTGAAACCATTCTTTTAATTTAAAACACTTTTCAATTCAACATAAAATCAAAAACTTCATGGAGAAAATTACTGAAACTTTCCAACAATTTCTCATCTTTAATCTGAAACTTCATTTGGTTACTGACAAGGAATAAATTAATCTGGTTATCGTAACATCATTTAGTTCCTCCAACTCTAGACTGGAAAAAATAATGCTGTTACAAAACTCCTCACCTATGTTAATGGAGCAAAACACATCTAGCTACCATTTATTAGCTTCATAATGGTCTCATGACTAACACATTCTATGGCCTGTTAGAGCAGTATTTGAAAATGAAGCTGTAAGACTGCCACCAGGGTTATTAACTGCTTGAGCATGGAGTTCTACTCTATTCTGAATATTTCAACTAATACATATTCACACTTAGTGACACTTTTGTAACTATCACAGCAATACATCTATAATAAACTTTGCCCGCTATACTTTATCTGTGCCTGTCAAACGCCAAGAGCACAAAGTAACAGTAGATACTACCAACGAAACTTGTACGTCTGTTAAGGTCCCAATAAAAATTCCACTGAAAACAAAAACAGCAGTACACACAGTTATTTTATTGTTTTAGTGAGAGAGAGAGAATAGACGTACGTCAATACATATCAACAGGGACAAAAATGACGTCCAAGCGACAAAATTAAATCTCGCGGGCCAATAAAAGGGAACACGAAATTTGCGGTGATGCTAAGGTTGGGGAAATCAAACAATTTCAACTTACTCAAACGATTTCAACTTACTAAGATAAAAACACCATAAAGAATGGGTTTTAAGGGTTTCCCGGTAGCACGGTTACAAACAGTTCATGTTTATGTCGGTGAAACTTAAGCAAAAGAAAGACCTTGAATGAAACCGTCTATTCAGCACTACCGCGTTGCAAACACCTTCAGGGGCAGACTGTCTTGTTTCTTATCCCTAGATTCTAGAACACAGAAACCATTTGCTAAACGAGGTGCACACGTGTAAGTTTGAAGACTTTTCATCTTCTTGAAATATCAAACATCCCAGTGGTGATAAACCACGCAACAGTCCTTTTTATTTACTCAACCACTACTTAATGAGGGCCTATGAGGTGCCAGGCACCGGTGATACACGACTCCTCGAGAAGCCTCGGCTCCCAGCACGTACGTAGGCCGCTAAGCTGCTCTGGGCGCTCCCACACTCTGCAAAGAACCCCCACACAGGGTCGCAAAGCACCAGGGCCTGGGCCAGGATTTCTCCCCAGGAAGCCGCTACGCTTTATCTCTCCACCTGCCCTCACCTTTTATCTCCTCTCACGCCTCTCCTCCCTCTCCCTCCTGAAGTAAATAAGGAGGCGGAAAGGAGGCACGGACAGTTTCGCGAGTTATTAACTGGAAAACGGAAGTCTGCGGAGGCTGTAAAGGCCGACCCAGCCCCTCGCCCCCTCAACCTCAGGAAGCGAGGCACTGCGGCTTGGGGCGCCGCAGGCCTGGAAGGCTCCCCGCGAAGGGCTCCAAGAGCCAACCCAGCCTCACCCGCTCTCCACGGACTACCACCTTTCGCTCCACAGCTTACCCTAAGTTCATGGCGCAACCGGCCGCGCTCTCCACGAGCCGCTCAAGTCCCTTGTATACGTCGGTCGCCGCCGCCGTTCAACAAGCGCCACGCCGATTGGACACAGTGTTGCCGGCGAGCTGGGAGAGCGGGCCAATCAGGGTTGAGCGTGCTGGCGCTTGCGCTCAGCGGGGCGGGGCTGTCGGGGAGACCCTGTTGGTTCGCCCCACCTGGTCCTGACTCTGGAGTGCTGGGGATTCTTCGTTCCTCGCAATTGTAGCCCTTAGAGTTCACAGGGAGTTCTCAGAGAAGTGCCTCAGCTCAAGTGGAGGTGGCTGGTTAAGCAATTTGCCTGAGGTCTGTATTAAGCTACGTAACCCCAGAGCCCATGTTCCAATTTAGCGATACATGAATCTAACTCCTATCCATCCTTCAAATCTCAATTTAAACGTCACTTCCTCCATGAAGCTCCTGTGGAATCCACTAGTGGGTAAATTAGGAACCCATTTTCTGGACTTCCCAGTCCCTGCCCTTTCAATCAGGGTACTAATACATTTCAGATCCTGTGTCAGAGTGAGCTTCAGAGGGGCAGAGTTGGTTTTTGACACCTATATACCCACAGCACCTGGAACTGAACAATACAGACAGTAAATATTTGTTAAACGAATAAACAGCAAAAGTTTTTAATGACAACAAAAAATCTTATTAAATTTGGCAATGATGTTTCATGATGAGGATGCCCGTAGATATAATGCAGTTACTAAAAGTTTACAAATTTTCATCTATTTACTCTTAAATGAATTTTACAAACTATAGCTGTTATAAATGAGGCACACTGAATTCTTACGGTACATTCAGTGAAAACTCAAAGTTATCTTTTTATTTATGTACCTGGCCTGTGGAAGAGATATTTAAATAAACATTTGTTAATTTATTTGACTGAATAAATGAACAGGTACCAATGTATATTTGATCCTGTGTTGTTTTTTGTTTTCGTTTAAAGGAAAAGTCATCTGTGCATGTAAAAAAAAAAGGCTCAAAGGATTTAAACCAACATGTTAGCAGGAGTATTTCTGGGAGTAGTGTGACTTTTAAATTTTTATTTTGTTTCTAGCTTTTATTATTATGAAAATGTTTAAATAAACAAAAATAAGAATAGTTCAATGAACACCTATATACCCTCTACCTAGATTTGACAATGGTTAATGTTTTGCTACATTTGCTTTCTCTCTCTCTACACATAGGTGGGCAGGCACACACATACATCCACATCCATACACTCATACCCACGGCCATGAACACACCCACCTTTTTTTGCATCACTATTTGCAAGTAAGTTACAGACATTACAACACTTTGCCTTTAAACATTAAAGCATGTATCTCCTAAGACATTCTCCTATATAACCATAACACTATTATTACACTTAAGAAAATTAGCAATTTTATGATAATATCGAGTGTTCCATTCCTATTTAATTTTCCCCACTTGTTCTAGGAATATATTCTATATAGATGAAGGGGATTAAGAAGTACAAACCGGGGCTTCCCTGGTGGCGTGGTGGTTGAGAGCCCGCCTGCCGATGCAGGGGACACGGGTTTGTGCCCTGGTCCGCGAAGATCCCACATGCCGCGGAGCGGCTGGACCCGTGAGCCATGGCCGCTGAGCCTGCGCGTCCGGAGCCTGTGCTCCGCAACGGGAGAGGCCACAGCAGTGAGAGGCCCGCGTACCGCAAAAAAAAAAAAAAAAAAAAAAGAGAGAAAAAAGAAGTACAAACCTCCAGTTACAAAATAAATAAGCCACAGGGATATAGTGTACAGCATAAGGAATATGGTCCGTAATATTGTAATAACTTTTTATGGGAACAGATGGTTATTGGACTTATCATGTTCATTTCATAATGTATGCAAATATAAAATCACTATGTAGTACACCTGAAGGTTACAGAATGTTGTATACCAACTATATTTCAATAAAAAGTGAATACTTTTAAGATGTTATTATGTGGTCGACCGTGCATCACATCAGGTTGTCCTACAGTTACTGTGGTCAGGTTTGAAGACTTGGTGGTGGCAGTCCTATCTCTCTATTGTAAGCATCTATTTTCCCCTTTGCAGTCAGTAAGTAATCTGAGGGCTGATGGTTTAGCACTGTGCAAATATTCTGTTCCCCAACAACATTTCACCTAATAATGAGGAACGATTTTTATTTTGTGTTTTCTGTATTTTTCAATAAGTCATCTTTTGCATGGTTTTACATCCTTTACATACCACTCTTCTCTGCCTACTTGTTTACCAGGTGCAAGAAATTGGTGCAAAACTATTCCACTTCCCAAGCGTATTGTGAGATAGGAATCAAAGGTCAAGTTTCCAGTTGTAGCATTGTAAGCTACAAGTTGTAAGCGCGGCCTGTCGCGCCCTTAACACTCCATGGTTCTTTATGGTCTGCCTGAGGTCCATTCCCCTGGAAAAGAGAGTTTAGTTAAATGCTTTGAATTTATTGTTTAAAGGTATGTGAAGGTTGGAGGTACTACAAGCATATCCTTCATTTATATGCAGTGTAGTTTCCTCAGATCTTATTACCCTGTGGGTGCAAAGAGTGTCACCTTGACAATAATCTTGCTCCAAGCTGCACCTGTGGGATCTTGGCCCATGCTAAGTAAGCACTTCTGGAACCCACTCCGAGTGCACTGGAGCTCTTGAGGTATCCAGGCTGCAAGTCATCTGTAAGGAAAGAGAAATGCATGCCTTTTGTGTTCTCTTCTGTTCCAGTGCATAGCATAGTTTTCCAGAGCTTTGGATCGAGGCTGCCTGGGGTCAGATCCCAGCTTTATTGCTTTCTAGCTGTGTGATCATGGGACGTTATTAACTTAACCTGCTTCAGTTTCTTCTCTGATACAAGGAGGATGAATACTAGTATTCCACCTCATAGGGTTGTTGTGAGAATTAAATGAGTTTAATCACATGCAAAGTACTTAGAATAGTGCTGGCACATAAATGCCATGTAAGTATTAGCAATGATCAATATTGTTACAGGAGAAGTGCTATTTGAGTCCAATAATTTACAGAGTTTTAGATCACTTGATTTTTTTTCCTTTTTAAAAAATTAAGGTAAAAATTGCAGACAGCCTCCTTTCACAGATGAGGAAACTGACTCACAGAGATGTAACTTACCCATGATCTTAACTACTGTTCTGTGCTTCTTTCTTTTATAGAACTGTTCTCCTTGAATTCTACTTAAACAATTAACAAATGTTTCCCTACAGATGACAGTAGGTTTTGAAATTTTTTACTGAAGAAAGAAGAGAGCTTGTAAGTCCTTTCGTTGTCTATGACTCCCCTGAATTTACTTTAGATTAAGGCAATTTTGAGTATCTAGGTACTGCAGGGACTCTCCTAAGATCATAAAATTTATACATCTTGCTCATCCTAAAGTAAACAAACATGGTTATGATTATTACTAAGTAGGAAAGCATAAGAAAAAAATCTCTATATGTGCTTTATTTTTCTTAGCCAGCTCAATCCCAAATGTGTAAATCATTTCCATTTCTCTAAATACGGTACATCATTTCTGTATGAGTAAACACTTTTTGTCATGGGAAACTGCTACTTTTATCAAGTACCTGATAAAGTATCTTTAAGTTAAAAAGGTGTTTCATTTTCATTTTGCTTCTAAGACTTTGTATCAGTCTGGGTCCAATCAGGAGAGAGATGCCAGCCACACAGTAATTTCAAGAGTGAAAGTTGAAAACATAATGAGATACCATTTCACATCCATTAGAACAGCTAAAATGGAAAGCTGACAATACCAAATGTTGGGGAAAATGTGACACTACTGGAACCTTCATCTTCTTACATTGGGAGTGTAAAATGGTCCAATCTCATTGGAAAACAGTGTGATAATTTTTAATAGAAACTTTTAAACATCTGCCTATGATTCAGCAATTCCGCTTGGAAGGTTGCATCCTGAACCTTTAGTTTGCTGATCTCTGAAGCTTTGCCTGCAACTGTTCAAAGACTTTTTCAGGAGTACATAACTGGGAAGGCCTTCCTGCATCCTCCATTTATGGGTTTAATTTTTCCGCCTTACAGACCACCACTGTGAAGCAGTGTTGGCTATCCATTTGTAAGTGCTGCTCTACAGAGCAAGTTAATTAGCAGGCTTCTCTGGCTCTAGGGGCAGATGATACAAACCATAGGACCAATACATTAGACAAAAGCAAAATTAAGTAAATTGTTCAGGTGTGATGGGATGAAGGTCTCAATTGGGCAATTCTGAGAAATGTCTTAAGAAATACCAAAAAAGCAGAGGAAGAAGAAAAAGAAAACCACTACAGGAGTAAGTCAATTAAACCTCTCTGACCTCTTCATGTAAAAGATTAGACAAGCTGTCTAAGGTTTCTTTCAGTTTGTAAATGGTTGATTCTAAATTATCCTCAAACTCTCTCCATGCCTGCTCCTCCACCAGAGTTAGGGCCCCTCCCATCTCTCCCCAAGGGTATTCCAACAGCCTCCTAAGCAGTCTCTATTCTCTAGCCAGAATGATTTCTAAAATGTGAGTCTGCTTAAGTCACTATGCTGCTTAAAATCTCTCACTAATTTAAAAACTCTGTTGCCCCAATATAAAGTCCAAAGGACTTAACTGTGTTCACCAGCTCCATTTTGACCTTTTAAATTTCACCCCTCACCTTGGCCCCTCAAACTTTAAGCCTCCTTCCACTGATCTTCTTTCATTTCTTCAGTGTAGCCACATTCACTCCTATCTCCCACCTTTACGTAGTCATTCATATCACAGATTTTATTGAGTACCTACTGTGTCCCAAGAATTGTTTTAGCACAAAGGATAAAGCAGTAACCCAAACAGACAGAATCCCTGCCCTCCAGAGCTGTTTCTTCTTGCTGGAATGCTCTTCCTCACGGCACCCCTTCCTTAAGTAACTTGTCCTGCAGGTCCTCCACATGCATGCAAACGTAAAAGCACAAACACCCACATGACTCGGGAAGATGTGGCCTGCTGCAAGTGTCTAAGGTCCTCTTTAGCAATAGCCTCCAAAGAGATGGCTTTCTCCTCCCTGTAACCCAGATTCTACTGGCTCCTCTTTGATCGTGTCTTCTGTTTTCCTTCTAGTTGGCCTGATATTCATCTAAACCAGTTTATTCTTACATAAAAGTATTGAAGGAGGTGGAGAAAGGGTTGCAGACGGTGTGATGTCTCAGGCTCTGTGTCTTTCCTCCTGGGATTGCCTCCATTTGGGTCCATTAGAAGAGAAGGACACTTAAGAGATAAAACCAAAAGAAAGAGTCTTCAGTTATAGCCCATGACAGCCATCAGGTGCTGGGGAGAATCATAGAGGAGTGTTTTTTTCATTCAAAGTGTGGTGTTTTGCAGCATCTCATTACTGACTCCTCCAGTTTTATTTTCTAGCCCCCGTGGCCCCTGCTCTTCTCTTAGACTCTTGGCTCACCTCTCTCTCACCTCATTCACAGTCTCACCTCTATAAAGGTGGCTCCGAAATCGCCAGTCTCTACTTCTCTCCTTACCTACAAAATCCCCAGTTGCAGGCTGCCAGTTCTTTTCTGGCTGTGTGGAACCGCTTCAAATACAGTAGAGGCCATGTCAGATGTCCCATCCTTTCCCCAACATGACTCTTGTCATCTGAGTTTCCCTTTTTTAAAAAAATGTTTATTTATTTTATTTTTGGCTGTGTTGGATCTTAGTTTAGGCATGCAGGCTCTTCATTGCAGCACACCGGTTCTCTCAAGTTGTGGCTTGGGTGCTTAGTAGTTGCAGCGAATGGGCTTAGTTGCCCCACAGCATGTGGGATTTTAGTACCCCGACCAGGGATCGAATTCACGACCCCTGCTTTGGAAGGCACATTCTTAACCACTGGACCACCAGAGAAGTACCTGAGTTTCCCTTCTCTCATTAAGGGCACAGTGGCATTCCCAGCCCCTGGTAGTTGGTGTGCCAGTGGTAGGACGTGTCCTCTTTCCCCAGTCTCCTAATGCTCTAGCTGTGACAGTCTATTTATTCTTCCCCAAATATACTTTTTATTCTCTCTCATTCCTGTGTTTTTTCTTTTGTACTCCCCCTACCTAGATTGCCTTTCTCCCCACATGAACTTGTGATGGGAAAGCAGAAGCTCATAACTGATGTAATATCTTAGATATACCGAAAAAGCGAAGCTCCATGAATGGTATAAGACTTAGTGATAACCAAGAAGTTAGCTAGGCAGCACAAAGTCTTAAATTTGAGGAAAATACTCTTGGGAACAAGGGTATCAGAATAGAGTGCTCTCCGCTAACTTCCCAGGATGAAGTGCTGCTAGCACAGAGACTTCTTCACTGGTAAACCTTGATAAAGGTTTACAAAAGTAAAAAATGAACATACTTACCTTTTAACTTTGCCTGTTGAAACTTTTCCCAGTGATAAACATGATATTGGAGAGTGATTTCTTTGGAGTGGGCATGGGAGTGGTGGAGAACGGGACCAGGAAGACAAAAAGGGAACGTCAATAGCATTGGTAATATTCAATTTTAAATATAGCTGGTGGGGACACAGGTTTTGTTTTATTATTCTCCATTTTTTTATGTCATATTGAAAATACACATACACGTAAAGTTCTTCCCCACGCTGCCAGTACAATTTGAAATATATAACTGCAAGCATGTATTTTCCCTTGCATTCATTTCCATAAAGCAAAGTGATGTAAGCTTTTCATATGTATATTTTGCATTACTCAAGTCCAATTTATGTGGGTGATTTTTCATCTAATCCTTTTTTTTTTACATCTTTATTGGAGTATAATTGCTTTATAATGTTGTGTTAGTTTCTGCTTTATAACAAAGTGAGTCAGCTATACATATACATATATCTCCATATCCCTGCCCTCTTGAGCTTCCCTCCCACACTCCCTATCCCACCCCTCTAGGTGGTCACAAAGCACTGAGCTGATCTCCTTGTGCTATGCTGCTGTTTCCCACTAGCCAACTATTTTACATTCAGTAGTGTATATATGTCGATGCTACTCTCACTTTACCCCAGCTTCCCCCTCCCCCCACCCCATGTCCTCAAGTCCATTCTATATGTCTACGTCTTTATTCCTGCTCTGCCACTTGGTTCATCAGTACCATTTTCTAAAATTTAGATTCCATATATATGTGTTAGCATGCAGTATTTGTTTTTCTGTTTCTGACTTAGTTCACTCTGTATGACAGACTCTAGGTCCATCCACCTCACTACAAATAACTCAATTTCGTTTTTTTTCTGGCTGCGTAATATTCCATTGTATATATGTGCCACATCCATGTCCTGGCTACTGTAAATAGTGCTGCAATGAACATTGTAGTACACGCCTCTTTTTGAATTATGGTTTTCTCAGGGTATATGCCCAGTAGTGGGATTGCTGGGTCATATGGTAGTTCTATTTTTAGCTTTTTAAGGGACCTCCATACTGTTCTCCACAGTGGCTGTATCAATTTACATTCAACAGTGCAGGAGGGTTCCCTTTTCTCCACACCCTCTCCAGCATTTATTGTCTGTAGACTTTTTGATGATGGCCATTCTGACTGGTGTGAGATGATATCTCATTGTAGTTTTGATTTGCATTTCTCTAATGATTAGTGATGTTGAGCATCCTTTCATGTGTTTGTTGGCAATCTGTAAATCTTTGGAGAAATGTCTATTCAGGTCTTCTGCCCATTTTTGGACTGGGTTCTTTGTTTTTATGATATTGAGCTACATGAGCTGCTTGTGAATTTTGGAGATTAATCCTTTGTCAGTTGCTTTGTTTGCAAATATTTTCTCCCATTCTGAGGGTTGTCTTTTCATCTTGTTTATGTTTTCCTTTGCTGTGTAAAAGCTTTTAAGTTTCATTAGGTCCCATTTCTTTATTTTTGTTTTTACTTCCATTACTTTAGGAGTTGGGTCAAAAAGGATCTTGCTGTTTTCACCTAATCTTGACACAGCAGATGGCAGTGTAGGTCCAGTTTCCTATACCATAATAACATGGACATGTTCATAGATGAAACTTATTTTAGCTAGAAAATTTGGTTCTAAATGGTTAATATAGAAAATGTAAAATTATAGAAACTTATGACTCTCTTCCTGGGGATTTAGAGACATATTTTCTAATTATATTAAACTCATTAAAAATACTTCATTAATAAAGTAAAAGCTAATTCTTAAGCAGAAATAGGAATCATTGCCTCCAAAGAATACTAAGCAACACTCATTCTCACAAGGATTTGAATGATTGTCTGAGCTAGTACTTCAAGTTTGACTTTGGCAAGTAAACTCCTTCATAAAACTATTTATGAATCCTCACGTTTTGTTACCATGGTATAGGATTACATTTTTGGCAAGAGTTTAAAAAATATCAAACCCAAAGAGATTTAAATTAAATCAATTTTTATTTAATAACTGCAGATATGAGATAATTGCAAGTACATTTCTTTGCATTCCCCCCCTCCCCCACATCCCCCAGTTTTCCAGATTCTTTTGAATCTGCTGCTTCCCTTCCCTTAGCAAGAACTATAAGGGCAGGAGAGCAAGCTGGAGGAGAGTCCAAACTCTAATTAAACAGAACCAGATTCAAATTCCTGCTTTGCTGCTGATTGCCTGTGTGATATAGTGGAAGTTCATTGGCATCTCTGAGACTCAGTTTCTTTCCCTGTAAAATGGAGATAATAATAGAATTTAGCATTTAGGGTTACTGTGATAATATGTTCACAGTATTAGCACAGATGTCTGTTCTTGAGGATTGCCAGGCTCTACTCTCTACGTTACCCTCTTGTATATATTCTCTCTCTTTCTCCCCTTCTACAGGATGTGTAGAAACCCCCATCACGGACATCTTTCCTTCCCAGCCTTTGGAGTGATGTGTCTCCAATATGCTGCCCATCATTAGGCCCTGATTCTTTTCTTTCCTTCTTCTCATTCTCTCTTCCATCCGGAAACTCCACTTCTCTCTCATCTTGCTCACCAGAGTTCTTCTTCATTTACTTCTAATTTCCAAAGAATGTAGTGACAGAACTTGTTTGCTCCTTCCCTGCTGGGGACACAGCCATCTTCTCTTCAAGTCCTCCCACCTTTCCCCAGGAAAGGCTCAGGAGAACTGAGAATTCCTTGCTTCAGCTAGAAGATTCACCAGATGGGCTTTTCTCCCAATACTAGAAATATTTGATAAGGCGCCATGTTAGAAAGACACTTGAAAGTGTTAAACCATTGTTTTCATGTTGTAGGAGAGATTTCTGTGATAATTTAACTTTGTTAAATTATTTTGATATTCAAAAATTTGATATTTTTGAGAACTTCATGGATTTTTCTAGAACACAGAATATATCAGAGCAAGAATTACCTAACTTTATTTCTATAGAGAATCACTGAATATGAACAAAAATTTTAATCATGACATTCTTCTTGAACACAGAACAAAACAACCAATTAATTGTTTTACCAGTCATATGTTGAAATAAGCTCCAATTTATTTAATATTTACTATATATTAGGCATAGTAATAAGTACCTTAATAGCATTATCTCAGTTTATTCTTTTTTTATTTTTTATTTTTTGCGATACGTGGGCCTCTCACTGTCGTGGCCTCTCCCGTTGCGGAGCACAGGCTCCGGACGCGCAGGCACAGCGGCCATGGCTCACGGGGCCAGCTGCTCTGCGGCATGTGGGATCTTCGCGGACCAGGGCACAAACCCGTGTCCCCTGGATCGGCAGGCGGACTCTCAACCACTGCGCCATCAGGGAAGCCCTATCTCAGTTTATTCTTAAAAAAGCTAAAAACTCAGCTGTAGATAGTAGTATTATCTCCGTATTACAGATGATAAAACTGAGGCTTAGAGATTACATAACTTGAGTGGGATCAGACAGTAAGTAAGGATAAAGCCACATAAGTCTAATTCTGGATTCTAAACTCAACGTTACTTTTTTTTTTTTTGGCGGTACTCGGGCCTCTCACTGTTGTGGTCTCTCCCGTTGCGGAGCACAGGCTGCAGACGCGCAGGCTCAGCGGCCATGGCTCACTGGCCCAGCCGCTCTGCGGCATGTGGGATCTTCCTGGACCGGGGCACGAACCCGTGTCCCCTGCATCGGCAGGCGGACTCTCAACCACCACGCCACCAGGGAAGCCCCTACTATTCATTTTTTAAAATTATTGACATATAACATTATATTAGTTTTTGGTGCACAACATAATGATTCTGTATATGTATTTATTGCAAAATGATCACCACAAGGTCTCATTAACATCTATCACCACACATAGAATTCTTTTTCTTGTGATGAGAACTTTTAAGATCTACTCTCTTAGCAACTTTCAAATATACAGTACAGTATAATTAACTATAGTCACCATGCTGTATGTTATATTTCCAGGATGTATTTATTTTATCACTGGAAGTTTGTACTTTTTGACCACCGTCACCCATTTTGCTCACTATCACTATTTTATGGTAATTAGTCAGTACAAGGCAAATATTCCTGGTGGTATTGGCCAGTTAAATTCTGAATAAAATCCACAGCTTCATCTTTTTAAAACTAGTTTTGGGGGACTTCCCTGGCAGTCCAGTGGTTAAGACTCCGTGCTCCCACTGCAGAGGGCACAGGTTCGATCCCTGGTCAGAGAACTAAGATCCTGCATACCTGCACGGTGCAGCCAAAAAACAAAAAGTGACTAGTTTTCAGTTGCTAAGGAACTTATCCATACGTGAATTTATTAGGCACCTATCATCTGAAATACATCCTTAATTTCTCTTCTTCCGTTCCCACTCCCAAGAAATCGATCTACAAACCCTGCTGACTCTATCTCAAGTGGTCTGGTTCTCTTCCTCTTCTCCTCCCTCAGCCTATACTAATATCATCTGTTCCCTGTATAACAGCCTTCTAACTGGGCTCTCTTCTGATCTATAAATATGCTATACTCTTATATGTTTATTGCTGCCTCTTTCACCTCCACGTAAACTCCACAAGAGGAGCAGGACTGTGTCTTGGTCAAAGCTGTATCCCCAGGACATAAAACATGCCCGGCACATGGTGAAGAGCTCAGTAAATATTTATTGGTTGGAATTTAACACTGGGCATGCAAAGATGAAGAAAAGCACAGTCTGTACCCTCGTGGAGTATACTATATATTAGTGGAAACAGACACATAAATAGTACATAATGCAGTGTGATAAATGTTATAAAAGGGGCATACACAAGATTTAGTTCATAGTGGTCCAAAAAGGCAGGGGAGCAATTCTACTTGGAGGGGATGGGAAGATCTGGGGAAAGTTTACAGATGCTTAAAAAGATCTTCTAGGTTAAAGAAGAGTTCACTGGGTGGAACAGAAGAAAGAATATTCTAGGAAGAAGAAACAGTGTGTGCAAAGACAGGGAGGTAGGTATTGGTAAGTGCTGGTTAGTGGGTTGGAGAGGATAATTAGAAATAACTTGATATGGTTGGAGCCAATGTACAATGAGCAATGTACAGTGGTACAACGTACAATGGTACAATTTGTACAAAGCCAAATGTGCAATGGTCCATATGCATGAATGGTAGGGGATGAAGGTAGAGGGATGGGAAGGGGCCTCATTGTGAAGACATGAAATATGCCATTCTAAGCTGTTCAAATTTTATTCTATAAATAATAGGGGTGCTGCAAAAGAGCTTGAAGCAGGGGAATAACAAGAGATTAATACTTTAGGAAAAAACTAAACTCTGGTGATGTGAGAAAATGGATTGCAAAAGTCTGAGATAACGTGATCCATTAAGATTCAGTTACAAGACTTCTTCTGGTCAATATGGAATAACAGGCCTGGATTTATTCTCCTACCTGAACAATAACAACAAACTTCAGAAGGAGATCCCAGAACAGAGATCTGAAGAATGAATGAAGAGTATGGCCAACAGTGTAAACAGCATGTGCAAATGGTCTGTGACTGCAGGGAGCCTGTGTTATACCCTAGTAGCCGTTCATTCTGAAAATAGGACTTTTCTCTCAGCACTTGGCAAGTTTGACATAAGCACAGGTTTATAGATGACTCCACTTGTTCCTATTTGTGACCTTGGTACACTTAAATTAATGAAAAAAAATTTTTAATGTAGGTTAATGAAGTCGCCTACTTTTGTGAGGACACAAATGATTACAATTTTTTATATTTCAGTGATACATACCTAGAGGTTGAATAAAAATTATTCAGCAAATTATGATTTTATATATTTCAGGGATACATATGTAGAGGTTGAATAAAAATTAAGTCAAATTTTATCAAGCTGTAGCTTTCTATGGTATGATAATAAGGATCATGTTATACAACTCACAATAAAAAACATAATTTAAAGCAAGTTTAAGAATTTTATTTTAGGACTTCCCTGGTGGTGCAGTGCTTAAGAGTCTGCCTCCCAATGCAGGGGACATGGGTTCGAGCCCTGGTCCAGGAAGATCCCACATGCCACGGAGCAACTAAGCCCGTGCGCCACAATTCCTGAGCCTGCGCTCTAGAGCCCATGAGCCACAACTACTGAGCCCACATGCAACTACTGAAGCCCGTGGGCCAGAGCCCGTGCTCCGCAACAGGAGAAGCCCCTGCTCGCCGCAACCAGAGAAAGCCTGCACGCAGCAACAAAGACCAAATGCAGCCAAAAATAAATAAATAAATTTATTTTTAAAAAAAAAGAATTTTATTTTAAAGGGACTATTCTCTGTGGAGAATTATTATGTGAAATTTGCATAAACTGCAAGAGCCAAGATAGATGCTTTCATATCTGTGCATGTAGTCATTCATTAAATATGACACCTTAAAACATGTCTACTAAATAGAATTAAATGTTTACCACAGACATAATTATTTTCCTTGTGCTTTAAAAATTCTAGCAATACTATATTACTAACTGTAAGATAAAACAGTCGTGAAAACACAGATCAAATTCTGTAATTGTTCTTTAGAGGCATTTGTTGTGCAAAAAAACCTATTTCACATAAAAGTTGGTACACGTATTTTTAATATTAGAACAAAGTTTTAATATCACATTGGACCTTAGTTATTTACTTATTTATTTATTTATTTTTGGCATGCGGGATCTTAGTTCCCTGACCAGGGATCGAACCCATGCCCCCTGCCTTAGAAGCGTGGAGTCTTAACCACTGGACTGCCAAGGAAGTCCTTGGGCCTTATTTATTTTATTTTTTTTTTTTTTGCGGTATGTGGGCCTCTCACTGTTGTGGCCTCTCCCGTTGCGGAGCACAGGCTCCGGACGCGCAGGCTCAGCGGCCATGGCTTACAGGCCTAGCTGCTCCGTGGCATGTGGGATCTTCCCAGACCTGGGCACGAACCCGTGTCCCCTGCATCGTCAGGCGGACTCTCAACCACTGAGCCACCAGGGAAGCCCTCCTTGGGCCTTATTTTTAAATTCATAGAATTTGGGGGAAACCTTTGAAAAATCATTTATCACCACCTTTCAGTTTTAGAACACTACCTTTACTCCAAAAATTTAGCCCTAAAATTTATGTGTTTTTCTTTTGAAACAACTATAACCTGAAACGAAGAGTAATTGTATGTAAATGACTAGACTGTAAAATGTTTGCTGCTGATTAGGCAAGCCAATCAATCTCAAAAATCCAGTTTCAAAAATAAATGACATCCAATCCACACTCTCTTCCCCGCCCCCAGGCAACCACTGATCTACTTTTTGTCTCTATGGAGAAATTTTTGACCTAGTTAGATTCAACTGAACCAGAGAAAAATGTGGGAGAAATTGCAAATACTGTGGTTTAACATGTAGTCCATGGCACATAGTAGGTGCTCAATAAATGGGGTCCTTGGTATATACCATGTATAAATGTCTGATAGATGTACATATTGAAATTACTTTTAAATATTTCTTTCCTTCTTATACCAGTGTGCAAAGTACTATATCCTCAAGAGTTACAAAGGGGAGAAATATAGCCCGAGTCTATCCTTCTAGATGCTGTGTTCAAATCTTCTCAAATAACGTTTCCATTGTCAATGAGAGCTCTCTGTATCTGTTACCTCATCTACTGTTCCTTTCTGGAGGTATAAATACCACCAGCTAATAAAGAAGGAAAGCCTTGTGGTTATCTCTCTTCAAGTTTGCATGAGCCCATTTGATATAATATTATTGCAATAGCAAACAAAAGTAGTTTCATTTCATTATACAAAAGTCTTTACTTCTCTTTTCTTCATAAATTTGTTTTTTTTCCCCTGAGTATAAGAATTTGATGCACTTCTTTTGAGACTGATTAGATTGCCAATTCAAGAGTAAACATTTTATCATCATTTACACATAATTACTTTTTTTCAGGTTAGCGAGTTCTCAAAAAGGAAACAAATGTAAATTTTAGAATTTGTTATCTAATTTGGTAAAGTACTAATTCTTAGAAGATGAGCTAATATGGAAGTTTCACAATTAACACGTGTTCAGGAATTCAGTCTCTGCATCTTTTATAAGTTTAGCTACATATTACAAAATGACAAGAGTATGAACTTGAGGACCCTACCATTATTCACTCTTTTCTTTTCAGAAATATCATCTGAAATGAATTAACTATGGAAATAGGAGAACCATAAATTGAACCTGAAATGTTCTCTATTTATAGACTTAAAAGCAGTGGCGAGGTATAAGAATTTATCCAGGACACAAATTTACTATTTCATTTTAAAGCAATTAAAATAATTTAAAGGGGAATGATAATTTAACAATGAAAAATCTTCAGGGGAACCAAGCACTTTTAAAAAAATTATTTTATTTTATTAATTTATTATTTTAATTTTTTACTGCATTGGCTCTTTGTTGCTGCATGTGGGCTTTCTCTAGTTGCAGTGAGCGGGGCCTACTCTTTGTTGCTGTGCACGGCCTTCTTATTGCAGTGGCTTCTCTTGTTGCAGAGCGTGGGCTCTAGGTGCATGGGCTCAGTAGTTGTGCCTCGCGGGCTCTAGAGCACAGGCTCAGTAGTTGTGGCGCGTGGGCTTATTTGTTCCATGACATGTGGGATCTTCCTGGACCAAGGATCAAACCCATGTCCCCTGCACTGGCAGGCAGATTCTTAACCACTGTAACACCAGGGATGTCCCAGAAACTAGCACATTTTATGCTCAAACCCAAAGGAATTTCTTTAGCTTCTCTTTCTGTGGATGGAAGGAAGGAAGCATGCATGAGAGGAGAGAGTGAACAAGGGAGGAGCCTGATGACAACATTTGAGCCCTAGGAACCATCCATGTTTAAGCCATCTTGACTTCTATATTCTCAGATATTGAGCCAATAGATTCCCCTTGCACTTCAGCTACTTGGTTGGATTTCTGTTGCATACAACCCAAACTCTCCTGATATATGTATCTCCTATTTTTCTTTTTTAAAAGAAGTTTATTATTGCAAAATTTTCAAGCACACAAAAGAACATATGTAAGGGATACAATAAATGAACACCAGGGTATTCACATAAGAAATAGAGCTTCATAAAGACCACTGGAGTCTCCCATGTGCTCCTTTCCGGGTTCATCCCTCTCCCAGCACCCAAGAAGACCAACTATTTTGATTTTAGTTATTTATTTTATTTTTTTGCTTTTCATTATAGCTTTACCCATATGTATGTACCTATTATTGGGTGAATTGTGTTCCCCCCAAATCCATATGTTGAAGTCCTAACCTCTAGTACTTCAGAATATGACTATATTTGGAGATAGTCCTTAAAGAAATAAAGTTAAAGCAAAGTCATTAGGGTGGGCCTTAGTCCAGTATGACTGGTATCCCTGTAATAAGAGGAAATTTGGACATAACCATGTACAGAGGAAAGACCATGTGGAGACATAAGAAGAAGACAGCCATCTACAAGTCAAGGAGAGAGGCCTCAGAAGACATCAGTCCTACTCACACATTGATCTTAGACTTCTAGCCTCCCGAATTGTGAGACAATTAATGTCTATCGTTTAATCCACCCAGTCTGTGGTACTTTGTTATGGCAGCCTGAGCAAACTAATATAGTGTTCTTAACAGTGTATTTGTTAGTTTGTTCTTCAACTTTGTGTAAATGGATTCATATTTTAAGTAGTCTTCTGTGACTTGCTTTCTTCACTCAGTGTCATGTTTCTAAGGTTCATCCATGTTGATATGTGAACAGTAGTTCACTTTTTTATCGTTGTATAGAACTAAATTATTTGAATATGCCACATTAAAAAATTCATTTACCTATTAATGGACAATAGGTTGCTTACATGACTTTTTGTGTTGGTAGTTTTTATTTTTTCTCTCATAAACAATGCTGCTATAAATAATTTTATACCTATTTCTGGTCATGCGGACTCAACTTTACCAGACAGGGAAAAACTTTTAAAAATTGTTTCCAATTATACGTCTACTAGCATTTGCCCAGGCATTCCTGTTGTTCCAAATCCTTACCAACATTTGGTATTTCAGATGTGTTAACTTTTGCCAATCTGGAAGATATATAATGGTGTCTCATTAGTTTTAATTCACATTTTCCTGATTACCCGTGAGGATTTTCATTTTTAATATATTTATTAATTATTTGTATATCCTCTTTTGTGAAAAGTCATTTATATTGTGTTCCTTTCTATACTAGATTGTGTATTCTCTTATTTGCTTGGTTTTATTTGGGGATGTCTTTTTCTTAGACATTTTTATATATGTTCTGAATACTAATTCTTTGTGGCTTACATGCATTGCATGTATCTGCTCTCAGTTTGTGACCTATCTTTTCACTTTCTTTATGGTGTTTTTTAATAGAAATTCTCAATCTGAATGTACTAAAATAAGTAAATATTGTTCTTTAGTATTTGTATACATTGTGTCTTAATTTAAGAAAAATGTCCCTACCCAAGGAAGTTCCCAAGTTGTATTTTTTTTTAATTTAAAGACTTTTAAAGAGCAGTTTTAGGTTTACAGCAAAATTGAAAGGAAGGAATAGAGATTTCCCAGATATACTCTCTCCCCACACATGCATAGCCTCCCTCACTATTATTAACCTCCACTGAAATGGTACATTTGTTACAATTGATGAACCTACATTGACACACCATAATAATCACCCAAAGCCCATAGTTTACATCAGGGTTCACTCTTGGTGTTATACATTCTATGGGTTTAGTCAAATGTAACATGTAACCATTATTATAATATCATACAGAGTATTTTCACTGCCCTAAAAATCCTCTCTACTCACCTATTCATTTCTCCTTGCCCTGCAAGTTGTGTTTTTCACATTCAAGTCTTTAATCCACCTGTAATTGATTTTGTGTGTGTGTGTGTGTGTGTGTAGTGTGAGTTTGAGATCCTTCGACTGCTTTATAATGCCACTTTAGTCACATACCAAAGTTCTGTATGTTTGGGGGCCTTTTTTTTTTTTTTACCATCAGTATATTTGCTTATCCTGTGCTAATACCTCATTGTCTTAATGACTAAGGCTTTAAGTCTTGATTTCCAGTATGACAAGGCTTTCCAATTTGATTTTCATCTTGGAAGGTCTTTCCTCTTTTGTATATACTTAATATTAGCTTGTCAAGTTCCTTGATTAGAATTGCACTGAGTCTATAGGTCAGTTTAGAAAGAACTGAAATCTTTATGATACAGAGGCATCTTATCCATGAACAGGGCATATACCTTCATTTGAGTTATTTCTAAATGCCTTTCAAAAATTTTTGCAATTTTTAAAATAGAAGTCTTGGACATTTTTTCTCAGATTTATTTTAATAAATAATCTATCTTTATAGTTGCTTTTGCTTCTGTAAATAGTATCTTTTTAAAAACAATGGTGAATGTTTCTTACTCATATCTGTTTATTAATCTTATAAGTTGTATCTTGTAACTTTAATAATTTTAGTAATTTGTAGATCCCTTCAGCTTTTCTATGTAAACAATTATATAGTTTTCTTTCTTTTTTTAATTTTTATTTTATATTGGAATATAGTTGATTAACAATGTTACGTTAGTTTCAGGTGTACAGCAAAGTGATTCAGTTATATATTTAATATATTCATGTAGCTATTCTTCTTCAAATTCTTTTCCCATTTAGGTTATTATAGAATATTGAGCAGAGTTCCCTGTGCTATATAGCAGGTCCTTGTTGGTTATCTATTTTAAATATAACAGTGTGTACATGTCAATCCCAAACTCCTAATCTACCCCTCCCCCCACTTCCCCCCTTATATCATTTTCAAATAAACACAGTTTGTTTTTTCCCTATTCAATCTCAATAACTTGTTTCTTTTTCATCTCTTACTCTTCTGGTTAGGAGCTCTGGTATAATGCTAAATAAGAGTGGTGATTGTGGGTAGACTTGTCTTGCTGTTGTTTGTAACAAGAATGTTTAAGATTTTGCCATTATGAAGGGTATTTTGTAATTATCCTTTTGCAGATTAAGGAACCTCACTTTCATTCTGAGGTTGATGAGAATTTTTGCTGTGTGTGTTACATTTTATCAAACACTTTTTCTGAACCTATTGAGTTGATTATATGATTTTTTTTCTCCTTTAATCTATAAATGTCATTAAGTACACCAACACATTTTTCTAATGTTAGACCAATCTTACATTCTTGGATAAACCCAACTTGGCCATGATGATAGTGTATAATTTAGTTTATTTTGATAAAAAATAAACTGTATTTTGTTCAGGATTCTTGTTTTAGTATACATGAGTGTAGTCGGTCTGGGACTTCCTGTTCTTATATATTCCTTATTTTACTTTGACACCAAGGTTATATTAAGCTTATACAAGACGTGGGACTCATTCTTCATTTTTTTATTCTCTGAAAGAGTTTGTGTAAGATTGGAATTATTTAACTTTAATTAAATAATTATTAATTATTTATTAGTTAATTATTTAACTTTAATATATGTATCTTTATCTTACCTATAACCTTCAAAGTTAGGTGTGGAAACAGAGACACGTGGGGACTGACATTTGCAAAGTGGAATAATAAATCAGGATTGAAATAATTAGTGTTAACAACTCAGCCTTACTACAGTACTCACAACACGTAATCAACAGGAGAGAAAAGAGAAAGTAATTATGAATTGCGAGAATCTTCTCTAAGCCTAATGCTTCCTTGGTGAGCATTTATGTAGACAGGAAAGACAAAAATGAAAAGCTTTAAAGTTCCATTGAACGAAAGTGAATCCTAATTTACAGAAGACAAATTGAAGCTGATTGGCACCTTTCTCCAGATATACATTTAGTTCTTCTCTTTTGCCATCAGATAGTACAGATTGATGCGTCCTGTCTTTACTTAGAATGTTGTGTTGCCATAGACACTGGCCCAATTCTCAAATCCTCTCCATTTCACATATTTCCTTCACAAAAAGAGTGCTGATTGAGTTCAAACAAATTTATTCCCCCAAAAAAGCATACATAGAAAGGAAACAAAATTAGAATCTGACTGAGTTTCTTCCCTTCCTAAAACCACAGATCCAGATTCTTTTCTTAGTTAATGGAAAGAGCAGCTTGCTTAATGGCATATACATATACATTTTGCTACTCTTTCTAAATTCATTCAGTAATTCTTGAAATAAAACTAAGCTGTAAAAGTAAAGGCCACATAAAAATTAATTGAGAAGTTTTCTGTCACAATTTTCTTATGTAATTGCATCACTCTTCATTTATTTAACTGGATGGCATTAGTAATTGTTTCACCTTGTATTAATGTTGCATTTCATAGATTAGAACTACTATTGTTATATATTATTTCTATGTCTTCCCAATACTATCTAGTGATATAGACCAGATAGGTATCATTCCTATTTTACAAACAGTGAATCACGCTCTGAATAGTCATGTATTTCCCAATAGGATTAAGTCTGTAGATCACCTAATATTCACCTAGTTAAATCTACAAGGCACCATGTACTTAAAAAGGGCATTAAAATTACTGAGAACCTGATTAAGATTACTCCATTGATAACTAGGCCTTACTAGAAAAAGGAAAATATTAGACCTTTGGAAAGCAAAAGCATCTTTATGCTATTTAATTTTTTTTTTCCTCTTGGCTACAGGAGCAAGATGGGAATAACATCATGAAACTGCCTATCTTTGCCAGTGGTGAGGTTGAGTCTACTTTAATGTTACACTATTATTTGAAACTTTTATAATCTGTTGTATAGTATAGTTTTGATACTGCCTGTTACAGGCTGAATTGTGTTCCTCCCAAATTCATATGTTGAAGCCCTAACCTCTAATACCTCTGAATATGACTATATTTGGAGAAAGAGCCTTTAGTGAGGTGAGCAAGTTAAAATGAGACTGTTAGGGTAGGTCCTAAGCCAGTGTGGCTGATGTCCTTATAAGAAGAGGAAATTTGGACACACAGAAACATTAGGGATGTGCGTGCACAGAGAAATGACCATACGAGGGCACAGCAAGAAGGCACCATCTGCAAGCCAGAGAGAGAGGCCTCAGGGGAAACCAAATGCTGACACCTTGAGTTTGGACTTCCAGCCTCCAGAACTGTGAAAAAATTAATTTCTGTTGTTTAGGTCACCCAGCTTGTGGTATTCTCTTATGGCAGCCCTAGCAAACTATTACATTGGCCTAAAAACCTTGGCTCTGAGGAGGAGGAAGGATCAGTCATCAATGAGAAGCATACTTAGGCTCCTTCAGTTACTCAAGTCACAAACTGGGACTTTCAAAAGGAGTCTCCCCATAAACTAAAAAACAAAGATTGGCATTTAACTATAAATACTCCAAGGATCATTTTACGAATAGCATCCTCTATTTTGGAAAATGGCTCCAAATAACTGCTCATTACCAAACACTTGACTGAACCACATTGTGCAAAAGCATGGCAAGGATTCAGCAGCATTTCAAGTTAACAATGAGTTATAAATAGCTCTATATTCTTTTTCTGGGTGTTTCTCCTGAAGGAGTTATTTAATTTGGAATTAATTTTTGTATTCAAATAAATGTTTAATAAAGTATTTTTTTGAAATAGCACATTCACAGGAAAGATATATTTTAGGTGCTATCTATTTTAAAAAATAATTTATTTAGGTGAAGTTCACATAATATAAAATTAACCAGATTAAGTGAACAATTCAGTGGCATTAATTACACTCACAGTGTTGTGCAACCAGCATCTCTATCTACTTACAAGCCACTTCTATCATTCCATAGTAAAACTCTTTAACCATTAAGGAATTTCTCCCCAGAGCCATCTTTCCCCAGTCCCTGACAACAACCAGTCTGTGTTCTGTCTCTATGGATTTATCTATACTGGATATTTCATATAAAAGGAATTATACAGTATTTGTCTTTTTGTGTCTGGCTTCTTTCACTTAGCATACATTTTCAACGTTCATCCATGTTGCAGCCTGTGCCAGTACTTCATTCCTTTTTATGGCTGAATAATATTCCATTGTATATACCAAATTTGGTTTATCCATTCATTTGTTGATAGGCATTTGGACTGTTTTCACCATTTGGCTATTGTAAATAGTGCTGCTAAAAACGTGTACAGGGCTTCCCTGGTGGTGCAGTGGTTGGGAGTCCACCTGCCAATGCAGGGGACACGGGTTTGAGCCCTGGTCTGGGAAGATCCCACATGCCGCGGAGCGACTAAGCCTGTGCACCACAACTACTGAGCCTGCGCTCTGGAGCCCGTGAGCCACAACTACTGAGCCTGCAAGCCACAACTACTGAGCCCATGTGCCACAACTACTGAAGCCCGTGCGCCTAGAGCCCATGCTCCGCAACAAGAGAGGCACCGCAGTGAGAGACCTGAGCATCTCAACAAAGAGTAGCCCCGCTCGCCACAACTGGAGAGGGCCTGTGCACAGCAATGAAGACACAACACAGCCAAAAATAAATAAATGAATAACAACAAACAAACAAAAAACATGTGTACATGTACTTGCTTGAATGGCTCTTTTCAATTCTTACCTAGGAGTGAAATTGCTCGGTCAAATGGCATTCTATGTTTAACTGTTTGAGGAATCACTAAACTGTTTTACACAAATCATTTTACGAATAGCATCCTCTATTTTGGAAAAATGGCTCCAAATAACTGCTCATTACCAAACACTTGACTGCACCATTTTACATTTCCACCAGCAATGCATGAATGTTCCAATTTCTCCACATCCTCCACAACCAAACCTTGTTACTTTCTATTTAAAAAAAATTATAGCCAACCAAATGCAAATTATGGTTTAGATTTGCATTTCTCTAATGACTACTGATATTGAGTATCTTTTCATATGCTTATTGGTCATTTGTATGCCTTCTTTGGAGAAATGTCTGTTCAAATCCTTTGCCCATTTTAAAATTGGGTTGCTTGTCTATTTGTTTTTGAGCTTGCAAGAGTTCTTTATATATTCTTGATATGAAACCTTTATTAGACATATGATTTTCAAATATTTTATCCTATTCTATAGGTTGTCTTCTCACTTTTTAAATATGTAATGTCCTTTGATGCACAGGTGGGATAGCTGACTTGGGATGCAGTTTTCCAATTTTGGTTTTTATGGAAGTCATAAGACAGGATGGTAGTGGTATCCATATCAGAGGTGTGGGAAATATTTTTGGATGTTGCCACTTATATACATCTTTGGGCTTTTATAAAAACTTAAAGAAGCAAAATGAAAGGAGTGATTTTGGCCCACTTTTTAAATAAAGATTTATACCAACTCGCCTTTTCCTAAGCTGACTAAGGGCTCTAGTCGCCTTTTGGTAAGCTCTAAGAGCTGCCTCTTAGAGGCATTTAGAGATGGCATTTGGTATTCATTCCTCCAACAGATACTTATCAAGCACTACAGGCTGTTAGGGTCTCACTGGTGGACAAGAGAGGCTTGGTGCCTGCTCTGGAGAAACTGACAGTCTTGTGGGAGGACAGCCAATTAAACAATCATGTTATTGACTATAAACTGTAATAAGAACCTCAACAGTGGAATCACGTGCCATAAACCCTCTACTCCACTAGAGAAGCAGAAGGCATTTTGCTTACCGTTGAGTTCAAACCCCCTACTTTACAGGTGTGGAAACTGAGTGCAGAGAAGGGAAGTGACTCACCTTTTGTTAGTAACTAAACCAGGTTTAAAACTCTTATTTTTTCTTATTTCTCAATTAAGCATTTAAAAAAATTCTGCTATGCTATCTTTTTTAGTTGGAAAACCTGACCTTTGCTTTTAATTTCTTTTTTTACTCACATTTTGATTGTTCAAAAACCAGGGAATATTATTGGCAATTGTGTAGGCTATTTACCATGTGCGCTGGTCTTCCCACAGTGCTCTCAAAGCAGCCGGCCCTCACTGGTTTGATCCGTGGGTAGGACTCGCCTCATCTGAGCCAGTTCCTGGAATGAAGTCTGGAATGGTTGAATGATGCACAAATGCTTCCAGCAGGCACTGGGTGACTTCAACCCCACTCCTTTCTTCTCAGACCAATCTTAAACTTGACGCCCTCAGATTCACCTATAAACTCAGCCTCTCTCTAAACCACAACTGCATTTAAAGCCTGGCAAATCTTTATTGCTTAACTGTTGGTTATGTGATAACATAAAGAAAACCATACTTTAGTTTTCATCATGCACTGGGTCTAGACCACATAGCAACTGATAGTCCCTTGGATTTTTATTTCATGTGACATGAGCAGGGCAAGCAGAGACATGACTGGTTTTACATGTTAAAAAATATGGACAGCCACCAGCAAATCAGGGCTTGAGGGATCTCAAAAGATCTTCCTCGGAGGTCATCAAACAAACTGATCATCTTCCTTTCACATCTCTTATTATTCCTTTTCCTCCGTCTCAGATTTCTTCTCCTAGTAGCTCCAAGCACTCCAGGGTTGGTTCTGAGGGCTCTCACATTCATGTGTGGAATTCAGGTGTGCCCCTTGGAGGCTTGAGGACACCCAAGCCACTGCTCAGGATGCTGTTTGCTCCAGAAGTTGCTGCTCCTTTCAGAGCCAGAGGCCTGGCATCATCTTCTAATGAAAGCTGTGCAGTTGAAAAGATACAACCAAATGGCCACATGCACTTGCTCTTTATGACACTCTTACTCATGCTTCTGCCACCAAACCAAAATTTGGTATATCTATCTGCAGTTGGAAGAGATATGGTTTGAGCTGAGCTCCTGGCCCTATTGGCTTTTGTTGTTGTTGCAGCTACTGCTCCTGCAGACCCCAACCTAGGCCTCAAAGGCTCCTAAAAGGAGGTCATGCTTTCCCTCTGATTTACTTTTAGGGAGGAGTGCTCTTTGCTGGATTGTTGGGTCCCAGGGTTATAGCTTTCTAGATCCTCTCGTACTACTAATCCACCACAAGGAAAGATGAATGCATGGGGCAGGTTCTGGTTTTGGCTGAATTTTGGACCTATATTGAAGACTTCCTTCTACCTAATTCCTGGTGCAGATGTCAGCACACATGTCTCTTCCCATCTTCATTATATTTCCTCCTTAGGACCTCATTGTCCCATATTCTCATCCCTGAGCTGGGCCAGGCCATAAAAAGTGGACTGAACTTGTATCCTGGAGGGAAGGATGATCAGATTTGGTTTAAAATTGTCCTGTCTTTGTTGTACCACTGAGCCAGCAAGTACTCAGTGCAAAGAACACACATGTAGGACCCAGTGAGTGGGCATAGCTTCCCAATGCCTCCTTCATCTCAGAGATTCCCCCTTAAAAGTGAAGATCTAAGCATTTTGCATGGAGTGAGAAGTCTGCATTGGGAAGAACCCTAATCTTTGAGTTCACTATCTTTTATCACTTGGCTCAGAGTGGGGCCATTTCAGCTCTGAAATGTCCACCCTTACCATGTAAGGAAATTCCTCTATATCAGTTACATATGTGCCTGATCTATTTCTTATTGTGCCATTGGGCCCACAGTAGGTCTAACCATGCCCTGTTTTAACCCTAGGCTACCAGGTAAGTTTCAACAACTCTGAACTCAAAGGAATAGGGGGCTTAGTTCCGGCCTGAGCAGGATTTTCTAACTGCAAGCAACAAAGCAAGCAATTCTGGCTAATCTAAGCAAAATATAAAACAAAAACAAACTAAGATTTAATGGAAAGATAGATAGTTTGAAAGACAGATATCTAGACAGGTCCTAGAATCTCGGGATCAGGAACAAGTGAATGTGAGGGGGTGCTATTGGAATGATTACACTTCAACTTTTTTCTGTCCTTGTGTTTTTCAGTTCATGATTCAGATTCTAAATAGATCATCTAATTGGTCATGTTTGAGTCACAACTGTGTCTGGGCTAGGTGGGGCTGTAATTGACACTCTACTGAGACTGCTTTCAATGGGTTCTGCAAATTCAAAGGAAAGTCAGGGTGCTGTTACCTAACAGAGCAAGAATGCTCACCAGGCAAGACACCAGATATCCACATGGTCCCTTTCTTCCCAGGTGGCTATGAGTGCAAAGGGATGAGCAGGCCTGGAAGTTAGGTACAATTCTCTCCTCAGCAGCTTTTGCTCTAAGAATCAGTGTGTTGGGAGAGGGGTAGCCAGAATCCATCTGCCTTTAGGGCTGGAGCCCAGGGTTTGGTCAAAATATGCTGTCCCATCATGTTCTTCTAGATTAGACTACATTTTGTAAACTCAGTCCTTTATCTACTGTAGGTCTGAAATGTAAAACTAATATGTTGAAATTTATTTTCAGGGTAATAGCACCCTTCAGAGCTGCAGGTAAGTTTATTTTTTTCCACCAGATTGAAGCACTAGAGTATGTCAGAAAGAAAACTTCCTAGACTCAGGAATGTCCAGAGAAATGGTTATGCACACGATGTATTAGAGATAGCACTGGAGCAATGCAATTTTAAATCAGATACAAAGGTAAAATGGACATGATAAATACGGAAACTAGAATCTATTCATTACAATTCCCTAGTCTCAAGATCAGTTTTCTGCTTATTCACTTATTCATTCCCTAATTAGTCATCAAGTGTCTACTCTGTGCTGGGTGCTGGAGATGGGGACAATCCCTGCCCTCGTGGAGTTTGCACTCTAATGGGGACCACATTCTAGTGCTATGTTAATTTAGAAGAAAACTTATAGTTTGAGGATTCAAATATTTCACATATCCAAGGCATGGACCTATGCCAGAATTCACTGGAGAGTCCAAAAGAAGAATTCACATTTCACATTAGGGAATTAACATATAGTATTTATTTCTCTAACTTCATCCTACATTTAACATATTTGCCCATTTCTCCTAATTTCATTTCTCTCTCTTTAAAATAAAATGGAGAAATTAGAGAAGGATTCTCCAAACATTTGGATATGGGTCTGTTGCCCTCAATTTGTGATGCATAATTCTTTCAAGGAATGACTTTGTGCCCTCCATGAAACAAAGCAGATTTTCCCAGTATTTGACAGACCATATCTGTGTTTAGGGTTGTGTTTTGTTTTTTCTGGAGATATATTAAATTGGCTGTTATGCTCCATGGGGTTCAAAAAGAAGCATCAGGAAGCTTTTGGAGCTATTTGGAGCAGCATCTATAACAAGCAAGGCTAGAGATATGTAAGCCTCCTTCTCCCTTGGTTCCTTACTGAACTGCCCACAGGTGGGGCTGCTGCCCGGGGAGCACAACTCTGGGAGGACAGAGATTCCCTCTAACACGGTCTTGTTGGCATCCCCAGCACTGAGCACAAGCGGGCAGAGTTGACGCTCGGTAAATATTTGTTACATGAATGAGTAAACACAAAAAAGATTCTTAGAGAAAGAGAAGAGAAATTTTAATCCCTCTAGACTTCTAATCAGATTATTTTTACAGCTCCTTTGATTGGTTGATTCAAAATTGCATTTGATATACCAGAGACCTAAGGCCCAATAAAAGAAGACAAGTAGCACCAGGTGCTTCTATGATTATATTTAAAGTCAAAATCAATGCTTATTTGGCCAGTGCTCTGACTTAATTACAAATTCTTCTTTATTATGAGTTATATTTTGACTTAGATAAGACAGTTTGAATTCCAGATGTGTATACTTGGAAGTTACTATTTGGGGATAATTTTTTGGTATTTCAAACATTTTATTAAGTAACAAAAGTTTCTGCATGTAATAAACTTAAGGAAGCTTTTCTTATATTGGTGATGGCAAATGAATTTCATCTCACTTGCCAATTTTAATTGACTGGTTTGCCTGGAGTGGCAGATGGAGAGGATTCTGAGGCCAACCCCGAATCCTGTAGAGAAACTACCACACGTAATAGATTATCAATGTCTTCCTTGGCTGATAGAGGCAGGGGATAGCACATACACTACGTAATTATCCTCCTTGTTCTATAAACTATAATGCAAGATAAGAAGTACTTCTTCTGTGACTAGAGACTGAACGCAGCCAACGTCTGCAAGCCAGGGGAGTGATTAGTAAATACATCAGCATAGTTCCATCCTGAAGGAGCATCATTTGTTACCTTAATGGCAAACGGCCTGAAATGAAATTACTGAGGGAGTCTGCTTCCTTAATAGAAAGATGAAGACCTAAATGAACACAAAGTTGTGAAGTCTGAGGAGTCTGATGAACATGGAAAAAAGGTTAATAAACCTGGTGAGTGCAAAAACAGCCCAGGAATTTGTGCCAAATAACCATGGTTCAGCGGCTATTCATCAATTGTGTGACTTTGGGCACCACAGCCTCTCTCCCTGGGACTATGTCCTCATCTCTAAGCTAAGGATAATAACACTGCTCTGTGTTTGATAAAAACACGTATATATAAAAAGGCCCTAAAAAAAAAAAAAGGCCCTGACACAGAGAACAACTCAAATAATAGCCATTTTTGCCTCAGAGCGTAAATTGATGGATTTCTTTGAAAATTATTCTTTAGAGTGTTAACATGTTTATGCATGCTTGGGGGCAAGTTTCTACTCTCAAAGATCAATGAGTGCTTCAGCTATTGATTGCTTTGTGAATATTTAAATAAAACAACACAACTCCCTGCAACAGCTGCAGGCATACACTTTATCTGGCAACCCTATGTAAAAGGGGAATCTGGAGTTAAGGTAAATTACCAGTGAATCTGAATCTACTCATTTTTACCCTCTAGACTTGATACAAGCTGCCCATTGATGCTCGCACTGCCCAGTTCATATGAACTCTAGTACCTCTTTAACTGCTGCAGCAGTAAAGTACACAGATCAGAAGAAATTATTCAGAACAGATGAATAGCTCAGAAAATAGACAAACTCTGGGTTCAGGGAAAGATGGTGTTTTCGGCACTCTTTCACACGACTCTTGAAATTTTGGCTGCTCTTAGAAACTGATCTCTTTAAGTGGAAGCTGCTTTTTAAATTCAATTTAGGCTTAGACTTATTTCCAGAGGAGTCTTAACAAGGAGAACTATGCAAACATTGTTTATTGAATGGAACTGTTTTCCAGCTCCCTTTAGAATTTTAAAGATGAAAATTCGGGTAGGAAATGATCATTATCAAAATGGTATGTCTACAAAGAGATTTTATCTGTATTTACCTGCCTGTGGGAAAGCAGTCTAAATATCTTCCTGTGACTCCACAGGGAGAGAAAGTTGGGCAGCAGATGAAACTTTTATCATTTGCCCATCGTTTTAAAATAGTAAAAAAATTCCGGCTGGGCCCCAAAGGTAAAAGCAGCTTTGAAAAAGCATTTGGATATAGGAAGATCTAAAAAACAGAACAGGACAGAACAAGACAGAGTTATTTAGACAACCTGAAAACATTTATTATGGAGACAGTAGAAAGAAAACACACACACACACACACACACACACACACACACAGTGCTGATTGCTGAGAAATGGTGTACATGTACACCCGAGTAAAGAAACTTACTTAGAAATATGAGATTTAAAAATTTCCAGAACGATTTAATAGCATTTGCAGTCTTGGGAGGCATAGAATTCAGAGGTTACCAAGTTGAACTAACAGACAAGTGGGTTCAAGCCCTGGCACCCTCCCAGCTCTGTGACCTTGGAGAGGTACTTCACTCTGTGTTTCAGGTTCAGCATCTATAAATTCACAGTAACACTGCTACCACTTTACAGCTGCTGTGAGAATTGAGACACCATTCGCAAAGTGCTCACTATGAAGCTCGATACTAAAAAGAGTGGTCAGTAATGTTAGCTTTGGTCATTTTTGAAATTCTGAGGCTGGTGCAATTGACAGGAGGCTCAGAACTGTCCCTGAGCAGAAGAATCAACACTTCCCAGGGGGTTCCTGCATTGGAGGTGGGGTGCGGGGGCGGGTTGTTGTCCTTCTGATTGAAAAGTTTCTTTTTCACAGGTAGCTTCAAGGTACTTGTTTAGGAATATGGGTTTAATTTTATTCTTCTTAAACTGTATAAGTTACATATACCCTTGTATGTATATTTTATAACTTTGCAAAAGTAACTCTTTTCATGTACTAAATTTTACTACATTAATTGCTTTAATAGTGCTACATAGTCTCAAACACCCACAGTTCATATTTACTTTTTATAAATGAAATTAATGACCAAGTTAAATAATATTTCATATGGTCTGCTTGGATAGTGTGGACTCTTTAAAAATCTTCTTGAGATTCAGCAAGGGAATACTGTTTGCCTCTTGTTTTTGTCTCTTCTGTCCTCCTGTTTTCAAATTTAACTAGATAAATTTTTAAATGTCCATATCAGAGTCTAAACTAAAAGACAAACATCAGATTGGGAGAAAACATTTCCTCTACTTATGCTTGCAAGGCATTATGTAATCAAGAGGCATCAAAGAACTCTGGAAGAATGAATTAATATCCTGGCTATATTGTGATGGTAACACAACTTTATAAATTTGCTAAAAATCATTGAAGTATATATACACTTAGTGGGTGAATTTTATGGTATGTAAAAATATATCTCAATAAAACTGTAAAAATAAAGTCCTTGATATACTTGAAACTACAAAACAATTGGGGAAAAAAAGTCAACAGCAAAACGTGAAAGAGATGTAAGCAGGAGGTTCACAGGAAAGTAAATATGGATGGTTAATAAGGGTAAAAATAAGCTCGATATTACCAGCCTAACTGCACTGCCAGGAGCACCAAGAGCACTTTTAACCTATCATTTGGTAAATTTTAAAATTTTAATTCAAATTATATAAATTATTTGAGTAGGTAATACATTTAAAGAGTTCAAAGATAAAAATGAAAAAAGGTGTAGAAATGCCCAGGGAAAGTTCCCTTTCCATCTATTTCTCCTCGATCTCTAGTTTCACTTTTTCCCTAACACGGCCAATGTTATCAGTATCTCGTGTAATTTTTCAGAGATTGTTAATGTATATACAGGAAAATATGTACATTTACCACTGCCACCTTATGCACAATGATCAGGCCCCGTATAAACTGCTCTTTACCCTACTTTGTTCCTTCAAGAGCTTTCCCTATGAGTACCTAGAGAGCTCCCTCATTATTCTTTTTACAGTGTGTAGAATTTCGTTATGCAGATATACCACAGTCTATTTAAATGTTTCCCTGCTGGTGGAAAGATTTTTTTCTGTATTTTTTCATGAACACTGCTCTGGACATTCATCACTTCACTTATGTGTGAGTACATCTGAGGAGTAGATCCATAGATGTAGTTTTGATAAATACAGCAAAACTTTTAAAGGTTGATTTCATCAGTGACAGTTCAGGGAAATGGATAGCTCACACTCTGCTTTTGGGGTGTAACCTTGCTGTATATCAAAATTAGAAATACGCATACACTTTAACCCAGAAGTTCTATTTCTAGGAATCTCCCCTACAGAAATTCTTACAAAGGAACACAAAATTATAGGTTCCAGCGTTCTTTAAAATGACAAAACACTGGAATCAACTTAAATATACAGCAATCTTAGTAAACAAATTATGGTACATCCATACTGTGGAATATTATGGAGAGGTTAAAAAAGGAGAGAGATAGATCTTTATGAATTGACATGGAAAGGCAGCCCTCTTAGATGTGTTAATAAGAAAAGCATGTTACATGAGTGGTGCAGTTCCACATAAGATAGATGGAAAGGATAGATCTATGGATCTCTATCTAGATACCACAAATCCCTCTTCCTCAACCCCTTCCTCCCTCCCTCTCTTCCTTTCTACAAATGCATAGATAAAGATCTGGATGTATACACATTAACATTTAGTGTAGTTAACAAGGAGAAAGGGATTTCTAATTCTTATTATATTTCTTGTATTGTTGGACAGTTTTCACACATATTCACATATAAATTCTGTAATTGAAAAATGACATTTTTCAATAAATATCAATAAAAATTCTAATGAAAGCTATCACAACCACTCCAAGACCTTCTTTTTCCTTCTTCCCCCACCCTGTTTTTCGTTAATCATAAAAAATTTCAAGTATACATAAGGCACAGAAAATAATATAACAGATATTCCTTTACCCACCATCCCAATTTAACAGATGTTAACATTTTGCCAAATTTGCTTCAGATTTTGCTTTAAAAAAAGAATGAAAATGTTACTGCTATAGTTAAAGCTCTGTGCCCTACCCTCATGGTGGCAATTTTCTTGAAGTTGTACATCATTTACAATCTTTTATCATAAAATAAGGTGCCCTTAGATGATGTAAAAGAAAAAAGTTTTAAGCTTAGTTTTCCCACATTTTGTAAAAGATTGCCTTTAAGAGCGATTACAAATTGCATCTTCTTCTTTTGGACTACTTGGAGGGGTTTCCGTCTCCTGTTCATCCCCTGCCACCTCCGACCTTGGTCTTAATCCTATCTCCTTGAACGAGCATCTTCCCCCGGCTCTTTGCTTCCATCCTCTTCCCTCTGTTCCATCTGGACAACTACTGCCAGACTACCTTGCTAAACCAAGTTTTCTCAACTACAGAACTACTGACATTTGGGGTGGGTAATTCTTTGTTGTGGGGGGCTGTCCTTTGCATTGTATGATGTTTAACAGCATCCCTGTCCTCTACCTACTAGATGCCAGTACCACCTTTCCCAGTTGTGATAACAAAAAAATGTATCTAGACATTGCCACATGTACCCTGGAGGGCAAAGTCATCCTGGTTGAGAACCACTGTCCTAACTATGACTTTTGATATCACGTCCATGCCCAAATAGTCTCCCATTTGCCTATCACGACATCTTCACATTCTCCCTTCACCTCCCCCCGCCCCCAGCTGATTTCAAGGCCAGTCACAATCTGCCCTCACTTTCACTCATTTCTCACTTCTTCCCATCAGTCAGGTAGACCTACCTTCTTGTTCCCCTGCCCTCTTGTGTTAAGGTAATTTTCACCTCTGGACTTTTGTGCATGCTTTCCCACATCTTAATATGTCTTATCTGTTACTTTCTGCCTGTTCAACTCTTGTTTGCCCTTCAAGGTCAGACTCAAGTCCCATTCCTTCCTATAATGTTTCTTGATGACTTTAGCCTGTAGCTGTATCTTTCTTTGGAGGCATTGACGTCTGGTGGTTCAGTGGATGGGCTTCAGAATCAGGTGAATGTGGGGACAGCCCTGACCCTCCCACAAACAAGCTGTGCAAGCCACCTTGCTTTGCTGAGGACAGAAAAGCAGAAAAATAGATCTTGGATCCTTGATAATGCCTTCTAACCCCCAAATAAATTCTCCTGGGGTCAACCGCCTCCAGATTTGTTTAATGAGGTTATACAGTTTCTTTATTTTCAAGCCAGTTGAAGTTTGGTTTTCTCTTACTTGCAGCCAAAAGCATTCTAATTGGTACAATTGAAACCCAGAACAAAACACATTAAAGCAAAATAGGTTCTATAAACCCCTGAATACCTTCAGACCTGTACCTAAAAGCATAAACTCCCACATCTAATAAACCACTCCAGCATAAAATAGCTTTCTTTTGACTAAAGCCCAAGGTCTTAGTGAAGGACTCACTTTTTCAGAAAATTGACACCCGTAGAACACACATGCCTCCCCTTTCATGTTTCCGTGTCACTGAATACAATGAGTACCAGTGGCCAAGGACCGTTTTGCATAGTAACTTCAGGGATTATTTAGTTGGAACAGCAGTCACATCCCAGCCAGTCACCTTTGAGTACCTATGGAATGCATAACCCAGGATCCTATTCTGGTAAGAAGCTGGGGGACTATGAAGCATAAGGAATTAAATCCTGCCTGCAAAGTGGTTATGCTCAAGGAACGGTAAGACAGATGGGTGGAGAATCCCAAGATAAATAAAGACCATGTATGGCTAAGTAGAAGGGGTAAAAGGGTGAATCCAGTGTTTGCTTTCATTGGAGGAGAGGAGAAAAGAACCAGAAAGTCAAGACTGTTTTCTGGTCCCACATTTTTTTTTTTTTTTTTGCGGTACACAGGCCTCTCACTGTTGTGGCCTCTCCCGTTGCGGAGCACAGGCTCCGGACGCGCAGGTCCAGCGGCCATGGCTCACGGGCCCAGCCGCTTCGCGGTATGTGGGATCTTCCCGGACCGGGACACGAACACGTGTCCCCTACATCGGCAGGCGGACTCTCAACCACTGCGCCACCAGGGAAGCCCTGGTCCCACATATTTGTAAGTCATTTGCTATTAGTCTTTTATTTCATTCAGGTTCCTTTGCTAATTTCATCTCCATGGAGAAGCCCTTTTTAAGTACCCATCTAAAGTAAGGTGCCCCACCTGTCATTCCCCCAAGTCTCTCTTCCACGTGCTCTCACTGCTATGTTTTTCTTCACAGCGCTTAGAGCTATACTGACTTGCATCTTTCTAGGGGAGATTGTTTCTTAATCTCTCTCTTCCTCTCAACATCACTGTGCAAATCAACCAGTTATGTGGATTCTAGGAAACTTTGGAAGTTAACTGAAAAGTTTTCACGCTCCTACCGGGAACAGATCTTAAAGAATCACTTACACACAGGCATGGAGACATATATACTAGGGTGTTCATTACAGTATTGTTTGCAATAGAGGAAAAATAGAAAACAATGGAAATGTCCATCAATAAGGGAGCCATTACATAATTTATGATACAGCCACACTCTGTAATTCTGCATAGCAGTTAATGAGTAATTAATAGTAATAATAGTAATAGCAGCTGAGAGTTTTTGAATGCTTACATATATTTTATCATTTATTTCCCCTAAAACTCCTCTGTGGTATGAACTTTTATTATCCCTACTTTACAGATGAGTGAACTGAGGTGCACAAAGTTTAAGTGATTTGGCGAAGGTCAATTAGGCAGTGACAGAGTTAGGATTCGTGACCAATCTGTCCCTAGCACACACACTTTCAACCACTCCTCCATACTGTCTTCCAGGAATGTGAGAAGATATGTGTGCTTAGATTTAAAAAAATCCTAGAAATTCTATTAGCTGAAAATAAAAGCAAATGGGTCTAGAATGAATCTGTTCAAAACACAAAAGATGTTGGTGGGTAAGTATATATGTGTGTGTTGTGTATTATCAGTGCTTACCTCTGAGGAGGAGAGAGTGGGGAGCGTAATGGAAACTAGCAAATTTATTCTCTATATTCTTAAGATGCTTGGGTCATTCATTATTACTGGAGTAATTAAAAAACAGTTGTGTGGAGAAGGAGACAAGACGGCAGAGTAGAAGGATGTGAGCTCACCTCTTCTTACAGAAACACCAAAATCACAACTAACTGCTGAACAACCATTGACAAAAAAATGCTGGAACCTACCAAAAAAGATACCCTACATCCAAAGACAAAGAATAAGCCACAAAGAGACAATAGGAGGGGTGCAATCGCAATAAAATCAAATCCCATATACACCGGGTGGGCCACCCACAAGTTGGAAAATAATTATACGACAGAAATTTTCCCACAGGAGTGTAAGTTCTGAGTCCCACATCAGGCTCCCCAGCCTGGGGGTCTGGCAATGGAAGGAGGAGGCCCCAGAGAATCTGGCTTTGAAGGCCAGCAGGGTTTGATCACGGGAATTCTACAGGACTGGGGGAAACAGAAACTCTACTCTTGGAGGGTGCACACAAGGTCTTGTGCACACCAGCACCCAGGGAAAAAAAGCGACGACCTCATAAGAGACTGGGCCAAACTTACCCGCTAGTACTGGAGGGTCTCCTGCGAAGGCAGGGGACGGTTGTGGCTCACGGCGGGGACAAGGACACTGGTGGTGGTAGTTCTGGGGAGTACTCGTTGGCATGAATCCAGACCAGATGGCTTCACTGGAGAATTCTATCAAACATGTAGAGAAGAGTTAACACCTATCCTTCTGAAACTCTTCCAAAAATTTCAGAGGAAAGAATATGCCTAAGCTCATTCTATGAGGCCACCATCACCCTGATACCAAAACCAGACAAAGATACCACTCAAAAAGAAAATTACAGGCCAATATTACTGATGAACATAGATGCAAAAATCCTCAACAAAAACTAGCAAACTGAATCCAATAATGCATTAAAAGGGTCATACAACATGATTAAGTGGGATTTATCCCAGGGATGCAATGATTTTTCGATATCTGCAAATCAATCAATGTGATACACCACATCAACAAATTAAAGAATAAAAACCATATGTTCATCTCAATAGATGCAGAAAAAGCTTTTGACAAAATTCAACACCCATTTATGGTAAAAACTCTCCAGAAAGTGGGTACAGAGGGAATATACCTCAACATAATAAAGGCCATATATGACAAACCTACAGATAACATCATACTCAATGGTGAAAAGCTGAAAGCATTTCCTCTAAGATCAGGGTCAAGACAAGGATTGCCACTCTCGCCACTTTTACTCAACATAGTTTTGGAAGTCCGAGCCACAGCAATCAGAGAAGAAATAAAGGAAATCCAAATTTGAAAAGAAGAAATAAAAGTGTCACTGTTTGCAGATGACATGATACTATACATAGAAAATCCTGAAGATGCTACCAGAAAACTACTTGAGCTCATCAATGAATTTGGTAAAGCTGCAGGATACAAATTAAATACATAGAAATCTCTTGCATTTCTATATGCTAATAATGAAAAATCAGAAAGAGAATTTAAAGAAACAATTCCATTTACCATCTTAGGAATAGATCTACTTAAGGAGGCAAAAGACCTGTACTTCAAAAACTATAAGATGCTGATGAAAGAAATTGAGGATGACACAAACAGATGGAAAGATATACCATGTTCTTGGAATGGAAGAATCAATATTGTCAAAATGACTATACTACCAAAAGCAATCTATAGATTCAGTGCAATCCATATCAAATTACCAATGACATTTTTCTCAGAACTTGAACAAATAAATCTTAAAATTTGTATGGAAACACAAAAACCCTGAATAGTCAAAGCAATCTTCATAAAGAAAAATGGAGCTGGAGGAATCAGGCTCCCCGACTTCATACTATACTACAAACCTACAGTCATCAAAACAGTATAGTACTGGCACAAAAACAGAAATATAGATGAATAGAACAGGATAGAAATAAACCCATGAAACCCACAGAAATAAACCCACAGAAATAAACCCATGCACCTATGGTCAATTAATCTACGACAAGGTAGGCAAGACTATACAATGGAGAAAAGAGTCTCTTCAATAAATGGTGCTGGGAAAACTGGACAACTACATGTAAAAAAATGAAATTAGAACATTCTTTAACACTGTACACAAAAATAAACTCAAAATGGATTAAAGACCTAAATGTAAGACCAGATACTATAAAACTCTTAGAGGAAACCATAGGCAGGACACTCTTTAACATAAATCTCAGCAATATCTTTTTGGATACATCTCCTAGAGTAATGGAAATAAAAACAAAAATATACAAATGGGACCTAATTAAACTCATAAACTTTTTCGCATCAAAGAAAATCATAAACAAAATGAAAAGACAACCCACAGAACGGGAGAAAATATTTGCAAACAATGTGACCTAAAAGGAATTAATCTCCAAAATTTACAAACAGCTCATGCAGCTCAATATCAAAAAAACACAACTCAATCAAAATATGGGCAGAAAACCTAAACAGACATTTATCCAAAGAAGACATACAGATGGCCCATAGTCATGTGAAATGATGGTCAACATCGCTAATTATTAGAGAAATGCAAATCGAAACTACAATGAGATATCACCTCACACCAGTCAGAAAGGCCATCATCAAAAAGTCTACAAACAATAAATGCAGAAGAAGGTTTGGAGAAAAGGGAACCCTCCTACACAGTTGGTGGGAATGTAAATTGGTATAGCCACTATGGAGAACAGTATGGAGGTTCCGTAAGAAACTAAAAATAGAGCTACCATATGATCCAGCAATCCCACTCCTGGGCATATATCTAAAGAAAAAAATGGTTTGAAAGGATACATGCATCCCGATGTTCATTGCAGCGTTGTTTACAATAGCCAAGACATGGAAGCAACCTAAATGTCCATTGACAGATGAAAGGATAAAGAAGATGTGGTACATATACACCATGGGAATATTACCCAGCCATTAAAAAGAATGAAATAATGCCACTTGCAGCAACATGGATGGACCTGGAGATTATCATACTAAGTGAAGTCAGACAGAGAAAGACAAATATCATATGATAGTGCTTATGTGCAGAATCTAAAAAAAAAATGATGCAAATGAACTTATTTACAAAACAGAAACAGACTCACAGACTTAGAGAACCAACTTATGGTTACCAGGGGGAAAGGTGGTGCAGGGGGAGGGATAGACTGGGAGTTTGGGATTGACATATACACACTGCTATATTTAAAATAGAGAACCAACAAAGACCTATTGTATAGCACAGGGAACTCTGCTAATACTCTGTAATAACCTAAATGGGAAAAGAATTAGAAAAAGGATAAATACATGTATATGTATAACTGAATCACTTTACTGAACACCTGAAACTAACACAACATTGTTAATCAACTGTACTCCAATTAAAAAAAAAAAAAATCGTGCAACAACCAAAGCTACCACGAGAGGGCTCAGTAAGCTGCTTACCAAGATTTCCCTCTAGAGAGGTTTCCCAGAGAGCTGTCCAGGTGCTGAAACATGTAAGATGGTTAAGCTCACAAGAGTGACACTGGGGGATCTAGATAGACTCTTGGAGCTTCCACTACCAAGCTCTGTGGCTAAGAATTGGTTGGAGTATGGGAATACGTTAAATTCTTTCATCCTCTGTGTCATTCCAGCATCGATCAGCTCTAGTGCGTCAGGGAAGGGTAGGCAAATGATAGTACTTCAATATGCTCCTCGTCAAAGAAAAGAGATGATTCTGCCATCAGGAATTCTAGTGAGAGTGGCAGTCCACAAACTCAGGGTAGAAGCTTCAGCTAGCAATAGAGAACAGGAATTCCTGCCTAGTTCTCAAATAATTGGGAGAGAATATGGCCTAGGAAAATAAGGTTTCTTAAAAAAGATTTTATTGCCTTGAATTAACTTAAAGAACCCAAACTTTAAACTCTCTTGTTATATAGTTTATAAACAATGGCTAGGTCCTTCATTTTACTGTTTTATAAGAGATTGTAAATGAAAATGTGGAAATAAGAACTTTGTAAAAAATGAAAACTGTCTACAGTGCTCAAAGTTGGTAAAGGATTGAGGAAATAAGTATGGAAACAGTATACACTGTTCCTGAGAGTTTAAACTGCTGCAATCATTTAGAGAAGGATTTCTTTGTCTAAGGGAGATTAAATCTGTAGCAATTCTGTGTCTTCTGGGTGAGATCATTTTCCTTTTCTCATATGTGGCTTCAGAACAAAATAATGATAATGATAATAGTTCTCTTTTAATGGAGCACTTACTATGTGTGAAACAATTTTGTCTCATTTTATCCTCACTACAATCTCAGGTTAATTCTATTTAGGAGATAGAATTTATTCCCTTCTTACAGATGTGAAAACTGAGGATTGATTTATCCAAGGTTAAAAAACTGGTAGCCAGCAGGAACAGCTTAATTATCATTTATTTAAGAAATTTAGATTCATTGAGTGCCCAGAGTCTACATCTTCCTTTTAGGCATTTTAGAATAAAAGAGGTTTGTATAACATGATTTTTCTCCTGTTAGTTAATGCTGTGCTTTGGGAGATAAGACACGTATTGATGAAGTAATGTGTGAACAAGGGAGCATTAAATAGAATAGACTTAAATCTATAATGACTGAGAACTGGACAATGTAAGCTACAACAGAGGCAGGCTAGGTAGAAGCCTAAAAAGGTCTAGAGGAAGTGTTGTCATCGGCTCAGGCAGCCATAACAAAATACTAAAGATTGAGTAGTTTAAACAACAGAAATTTAATTTTCTCTCAGTTCTGGAGGCTGGAAGTCCAAGGTCATGGTGTTGGCAGGATAGGATTCTCCTAAGCTCACTCTCATTGGCTTGTAGACAGCTGCCTTCTCCCTGTGTTTTTACATGCCCTTTCCTTTGTGCCCTGCACTCCTGGTGTCTCTTCCTCTTCTTACAAGGACACCAGTCGTATTGGATTAGGGCCCCATCCTTATGACCTCATTTAACCTTAAATAGCTCTGTAAAGGCACAGTCTCCAAATACAGTCACACTGGAGGTTAGAGCTTCAATATATGAATTTGGAGGTAGGGGACATAATTCAGTTCATAACCAGGTCAGTGTGAGCTGGTGCAGTCAGTAAAGGCTTCACAGCAGAGGAGGGCTATGAAAGATAAATAAGGTATGGACAAAGAGAGAAAATAATGAGGAAGGCATTTAAGGAATGGGTGCTGGAACAAGTAAAGGGCTAGTGAGAGAGACAGAGACAGAGACAGAGACAGAGACACAGGGAGAGAAAGAAACATGGACTAGAAGAGAGGAAGAAACTTTCCATAGTGAAATAGTAGTAGCTTCCTTTTGGGGTGAATGTTAATCCCCTTCCCACCTACATTGAGTGGACTCAAGACCTTTGTGGGAGGCAAGAGAGAAGAGAACAATCAAGGCAACAGGTTGGTTCAATAGTTGATAACACAGGAAAGGAAGCTCTGTTGCTTCACAGTCATATGAAGGGATCTTCATGCAGAGATGTTAATGCCAAGGATACATGAGATGTGCCCCAAACTTCTTTTTGGGCACATCTTTTCCCTCTTTTATTACTAACCCAAAATATTTTCCATACACCCTCTGCTTGGATTGCTCCCAAACTCCGTATCAGTACCTCCCCTCTCCTGCAGACTCAAGATCATAAAAAATATATAGACTATTTTTTCATCATGCCTCTTCCTTGGCTGGGCTGAGTTCTCATACTTATTTACTTTTACTGATTTAACGTATTCTATTTCTGCCAACAAGCATAAAAAGCAAAATGGTTCTAAATACCCATGTCCACACAGTTACCACTTTTTGCATATAGAACCTCTTTCAAGTCTGAGTTCTCATCAATATCATTTGATTGAAGAATTTTAATTTGCATCAATATGATATATTTTGCTTCCTGATTATAGTCCCTATCAGTGTGATTCAAGGGGGACAAAGGAAGTGATCTAGAATCAGAGTTTAAGGCTTTGGAGAAGCAGAGGTACAGGGAAGTGACCTACTCAGCAAGTAATGCTTATTGAGACCCCACTATGTGCAGGGAACAGCGGTAGGGACTGGAGATTGGAAGAACAGTAACAGCACATTATTCGTCAAGAAATTTGCTATCAATAGGGAGGAAACAGATGAGTACAGAGTAATTCCAATATGACATGTTAACTGCTGTGTAAGAGAGGCAGCATGGAGGGGGAAGTGGGAATATAGGATTGAGACCCCTCATACTTGACATGTCTCTGCCATTTCCTAGCTTTGGGACCTTGGACAAATTACAGGAGATCAAGTTTATCCCATTTCCTATGTGATCATACCTATTATGCAGGATTATCTTATAATATTAGATACTTCAGTGCCTCATGCATCGTAGGTGCTCAGTAAGTTGCAACTACTTTTATGATCATTACAATGATAGCATTTGTGGTGTATAAAGTGTTACAGAGACTCAGTGCGGGTAGCAGCAAATTCTGACCGAGATCAGGGGAATCTTGGTAGGGGAGATGGTGCTAGAGTCGTACCTGCATCTGCAAACCATCTGTCAGGAATGTCAAGGAGGAAGCTCTGCACTAGGAAAGCGTTTGATGAGGTGACCTCAAAAAGCCTGTCCAAGTATAAGATTCTGTGCATATTAGGTCAGAGAATTCTCCAGCTGGCAGAGACCTTTCGGGAAGAGTGCTTGATATACACTCTTGACAATGTGGAATGAACTGATGAAGCTAAATTGATCCTAAATGTGCATAAATGAATAATTCCTTTTCCCCCTTTTATGCAGACAGTATAGTACATAAGAATCTGATACTTTCTAGGACCTCTATAAATCAGAAAGTCAAGGGTTTGTTTTCTTGGATTAGGATATTTATATCTTCTTTAGAGGGACATTCATTTTCAGTTGGATCTGATTTCAAACTTCTTGAAACTTTGGAACACAAGATAAATGACAGGTGCTTAGCAACCTAATATGAGCTTAGCACCCTAACATGGGCTTAGCAAATACTTAATAACCTATACCAATACACTGATCTCTTCTCCCAAAGGTTTCTTACTTTAGTAAATATAAAGAGTAAAAATGTAATACTATGTCTTCTGGATGTCAAACATCAGATTTTTTTTTCAAGTAAAAAACCCAGGTGTTTCTGGGCATGTTGAGTCTCCCCAGGATAAGCCGTCCAACTGTGCAGGGAGTTGTTCAGTGATGCCCAGGCAATCTGGACTCATGGGAACAGATACGGCCCTCACACAATCTCTTCCATTCCCTACTTGACTCTGATTGCTACAGAGGCAGGCCTTGTGGAATGTTTTTCTTTGGCCTTGAATTTCTCGAGGTAATGTGCATTAAAGTGAAAAGTTGCTATCTGAAGTTCAAGGGCAAAAGAGACCATAAGGTACTGACAAAATTGGAGTTCTGCAACCCAAGAAGGCTGCTGTGTTGTGCTGACATATCAGGCCACAGCAACAGAGTGAGCCAATTCTTGAGGCGAAAGCCACAGGGAAGGAATTAAAGCAACTCCAAACCTCTTATTCAGCACATGCTGTTATTCATGCAGAAGCAAGGATACCAGTAAGACTCAACATGCTGACTCAGCATTAGTCTACAATTCGTATTATGAATGGAGAAATCCTTGAAAGGGCTAACTCTTAAGGGATGAAACACCCGTAATACTTTGGCTGAACACACCCAGATGTGACTTTTGCTGTGCGCAGTGGAAAGGTGATTTGCCCAATCAAAGGCACAGCTGGAATTGAGAGAAATACTTCCACTTGTAAATTGTCCACGAGCTGTGGAGCCCTTGAGAGCACTGGCATGGAGCTAATTGCCATCTAGCTGTACCCTTGGGCAAAGGGCTTACTTTCTCTATGCCCTCCTCAGTTTCCTTATCTGTAAAATGGGGAATAATTTGGAGAATGGGGAATGCTTGCTTCATAGGTGGTCTGGAAGATTAAATGACATAATGTATGTGATGTGGTTGCCCCAGTGCCCTAACACTTCATGAGCACTCAATAAATGTTAATAGTAATCAAGACAGTACCTCATGGTGCCTTGTTTCCATTTGGAACAGCAAGCCTTACCAGTTGCTTTGAAGCAATGAGACATTAACCCTCATATTTAAATTTCTAGACTTATGCCCATAAAGATTACTGGAAAAAAAAGTAAATACATAGAGAAAATTAGAAAACTTATTTCAGAAACAGAAGAAGAAATTCTCATCAGTATTCTGAAAAAAAGAGATCAATATTACTCCGGGATCTTAAAATCAGAATCTAACTCTAATGATTCTATTGATGATAATTGTGGACACATTGAAACACTATGTATTTCAGTATACTAAGGGTTTTGCCTGAAATATTTCATATAACTTTCAAAATAACCATGTGAAATATGATATTATCCCTATTTCACAGATTAAGACACTGAGACTTTCAGAGGTTAAGTAAATGTCCAAAGCCCTGACAGCTGGCATACTAGTTACCTGTTGCTGTATAACAAATTATTCCAAAACTTAGGGTCTTAAAACAACAAACATTTCCAGGACTGAGACCAGGGTGAGGTGATTAAGGTATAGGTCTTTAGTGCAAGAGTTAAGGGGGTGCCAAAAAATTCAGCAACAAAGATAAGTAACATTTTTAAAAATCAAAGTTAATGCAAAAACATCCATGATGAACAAAATACCAAGATTTTTTTTTCTTTTTTGTGGTACGTGGGCCTCTCACTGCTGTGACCTCTCCTGTTGTGGAGCACAGGCTCAGTGGCCACAGCTCACGGGCCCAGCCGCTCTGCGGCATGTGGGATCTTCCTGGACCAGGGACACGAACCTGCTTCCCCTGCATCGGCAGGCGGGCTCTCAACCACTGCGCCACCAGGGAAGCCCAAAATACCAAGATTTTAAATAAAGACAAGATTAGTATTACTGACTTTTCCTTTTGCCTCAGGCTTTAGTATGTCTCATCACGGCACTGTTAGTAATCCTGTCTTGCTTTCAGTTTCCCCAGCTCTCAAATAACCACATATTTTCCATATTTTCTCCTCATCTCTAATGTGTCTGCTTATCTCCATCCCCAAAGCTACTATGTTTAGTTTACATTAACTTCTTCTTTCTCTTGTTTTACTGAAATAGTTCTCCCAGATGTCCTTCCCACTTACGGTCTGTCTTCCCCAGGAAGCAGACTCTGAGATGGAGGTTTGCATGTAGGAAGTTTATTGGGGTGTGCATGACATCAATACAGAGGGCAAGTGAGGCAAGCAGTATTGGGCAGATGGAGAGAATGAACTGTGATGCAGTCACAACAAAGGCCTCAGCTGATCCCACAGGAAATCTTGGAGTTGTCCCAAACTGCTATGGTAAGGGGCCAGGCCTTTATACCAAAATCTGTCCCCCTCCCACATACATGTTTAGACTTGTCACTGGGTGCAAGGTGCACCCCCCCCCCACCCCGGGAGGGTCGTGACCTTAGGCCAGGCAGCTCTCTTCAGCCAAAGTAAATTCCCAGAGAGAGATCAGTTGAGTGCTGTCAGTCATCACTGCCAGCAGAAGCCAGGGAATTGAATGCTTCAGTCTTGAGGAGACGAAAGTATCTGGACAGTTTATCACAGCATCCACCACTCCTCCAATCTATCCCCTCCTGTGGAGCTCTCCCTTCAGCTCTTGGAAAAGCTGAGAGCTGCCCACCCTGAGCCAGGACTCTACCATTCTCAACCGGGAATGCTCTCCCTACTCTGCTCTTTGCCTTCCCAACTTCTACTCAGTTTTCGGCCTAAATGACCTTTCTCCCAGAGCTCTTGCGTGCTCCTCAATTGCTTCTACTGCTTCATATCAAATCGCTGCTAAACTTAGTTGCTTAAAACAACACGTGTTTACCATTTCTCATGATTCTGTGGAGTGGTCGAATGGTTCTTCTGCTGGTCTAGCCTGAGCTCACTCATGTGGTGGTAGTCAGCTGGCAGGTTGACTTGGGGCTGGGCTTAGCTGGGACAGCGGGTCTCTCTCTCCACAGGGTCTTCCATCCCAGCTTCTTTAGAGTATGGCTTCCAAGAGGGTGAGAATGAAAGCTATTGATGCCTCCGCTCTGTAACCTCCATAACACCACTTCTGCCACATTCTGTTGGTCAAAGTGGGCAGTCCAGATTCAAAAGGTAGGAAAATCCCCTCTGTTGGGAAGAGCTACAATGACTCTGTGGCCATATTTAATCTATCAGACCAACATAAACTAAGTACCCATGTGAATCTCTCCTCATCCATGCTCTGCTTTTCCTTTGTAGTTCTTTTTTCCACAATTTGCAATCATGTTTATTTGTTTTAGTTTTTCTCTACTATACTCTGAGCTCTGAGAGGATGGATAGCATGTCAGTGTTTCTTCACTTATCCCAACTGCCTCGTCCAATGCCTCACCAATAGTTGGTGCTCAATAAATACTGGTTGAATAAATAAAGGCAAGTTCCATCTCAGATCTAACATGCTCTGCATTTTGACAGCCTGGAAGTTAGTAAAAAATGAACAGTAGAGATGAGTCTAATTGTACATATCTCAAAGCGGTGGTTCTCAGAGTATAGTCCCTGGATCAGTAGCATCAGCATCACCTAGAAACTCATAGAAATGCAAATTCTTGGGCCCCACCCCAGACCTATTGGATCAGAAATTCCAGGGGCAGCCTGAGAAATCTGTCTCATCAAGCTCTCCAGGTGATTCTGACAAACCTGAAAATTTGAGAACCACTGTCCCAAAGTATGTTCTTTAGAACATGACTTTCATGGGATTTAAATGAGTGTTAAAAGGCAAAAGGATTCCATGGACCAATAATTGGGAAACACTGAGTTAAATACAGACAGATTTCTATACTGCAAAATTTCATTTGCTAATGAGCACCAGGATTCTCTAAGAGAGATTCATGGCATCCAGCTCCTCTTCCAGGAGCGTCTCATGGGACTAATGTTCCACGGAACTCATTTTGACTCTTGGGGGGAAATACTGCTCTAAATTAGAAGCAATGCATAAATTAGTGAAAACAAAACCCAAAAAACAACCCCCTCCCCACAAAAAACAAATTACAATTGAGAATCATCTATTGAAAAGGAATTTTATAGCTGATCCAGTCCCAAATAACTTTTAGGTCTAAGTCGCTATGTTGTGTGACGTTGTGTCAATTAGTTCATTGGCAGAACCTTATCTCAGTGTTATTTTCAAAGTTGTGTTACTTCTAAACACACCTTTTTTTTTTTTTTAATGATCACAGCTTTAATATTCAGAATTAGCTCCAATCAGGGCATCTAAAGCCATTTTTTTTTTTAAACATCATAAGCCTTTCCTTCTCTAATGCCTGCCTTAGAGACTCTGCCAAACACAGGTGATGGTGGCTGATTCCCTTGCTGTAGCAAACTCTGAATAAACAGCTTCTGCTTGTTTTCATTTGGGTGGTCTTCACTGATTTCCACACAGTGAGAAACAGTGTTCCTGCTTGATAGGCACTTGAGAAGGAGATTTCAGTGTGACTGTTTTATAAGCCAAACTACACATTCAATTATTGCTGTTTTCAGTGGCTGATTCTTCTCAGTAACTTGAGCCTATGCAATAATTAGTTCTGTTTTCCAACTTGAGCCTATGTGGTAATTTGTCCTGTTTTCCAACATATACTGTACTCATAATCCAACTTTATAAATATCTGTACCAGGGCAACTCAAGTTCTCTGATGTGTTATTTAACACATGATTTTTTGTTTTTGTTTTTTTGCGGTATGCGGGCCTCTCACTGTTGTGGCCTCTCCCATTGCGGAGCACAGGCTCCAGACGCGCAGGCTCAGTGGCCATGGCTCACGGGCCCAGCCGCTCCGTGGCATGTGGGACCCTCCCGGATCGGGGCACGAACCCGTGTCCCCCGCATTGGCAGGCAGACTCTCAACCACTGCGCCACCAGGGAAGCCCTCACGTGATTTATTTTATTAGGTTATCTCTCATAATACTTGCTTGTATTTTTATTTCTATTCTTTCATGTAGATTCCAACTTACCATCAATGTTAATATGCTATCAATTGAACTATAATCACATAAGGATTGACTTCTTATTTTTAGTTTGCTCCAAGTTCACAGGAAAACTAAGGAATTTACTATTTACTAAAACTAAGGGTTTACTATTATTATAACCAATTTACAGATAAGAAGACCAAGGCTCACATAGGGTAAGAACTTCCCTGAGGTCATGAAGATAATAAGTATAAAAATGAGATCTCAAACCTGTACAAGACATATGTCCACAGAGAAGTTAACATTTACAAACATCGATGTACCTGGACGTAGGCTTGCAGAGCTTTTCTGTCTTGTTTCTTCAAGGATATCAGCAAGTCCTGGGGATTCAGGACATTTCCAACAGCACTGAGCCTTAACAGGGAGCCAGCCAGCTGGAGCTACTGCTGTTTCTTCGCACGTAGTGAGGGTGCTCAGACACTTGGGATGCTCCTGGCACTGCCCACCGTTGTTTCTCACTTAAACAAGAAAGGCCATCCCCACTGCAACTTTGTATTCCAGTTGATGGATGCTCCAACATCATTTTCTTAAATGAAGAAAACCTGGTGTCTCCTGCATGGTCCTCTCTGGGTGCATCTGCATTGCTGGTCTCGCAATAAGAAAGGAGCTAATAAGTCATGTCTTTCTACATTGCTGTTGGTGCTATCATGGCTTTCTGTTTTCCAAGCAGAAGCAGCCTGATATCACCGTACAATGACTCCTGAACCCTCCCCACCAAAGTCACAAATCTAAGCTTCTGGGAAAAACTACCAACAAAACACCCATCAATGAGAAATGGTTACTTGCAAAGAAGAAAACAAAAAGTTACAATCTGAAATTCAGAATATTTTGCTTATTACAGTTACTTCTCTCCTACTTATTATTAGCAATATCATTATATTACTGTGATGTGATAGCAGCTGTCTTTCACTGAGTACCCACTACCTAGCAAGAGCTGTGCTAAATGCTTTATATATTATATCATTGAATTCTCACAGCATTATGAGGTGTTTAATATTATCTCTATTTTACTGATGAGGAAACCAAGGCTTAGAAAGGTTCTCCTGCTTCAAAGTCAGCCAGACTGCTTAACCCCTCCACTGTGCTATATATAGCAATGGGAAATGTAGAAATAATTTAAATGTTCCTTAAAAACATTTGCCTGATTTTTCTTTTTGGCATGCAGAATCTTAAAATAATGTACTTTTAAGGTTTAGACCACTGAATTACTTTTAAGAAGCACCTTTCCTTTCCCCAATCCATTAGTTACAGGTGGCAGCATGGTGTTTTGGGGAGCAATAATGGCTTTGGTGTGAAGAATGCCCAGATGTGGGGAGAGTTACTGTGTGGGATATGGTTCCTCATCTTGCAAATGGGGACTACTACATCCCACCTCCCAGGATGGTGATGAGTGCTAAATGAGGACATGTATGTATGTAAAGCTTTTGGCCCAGTGCCTGGTGCACAGCAAGTGGTCAATGAGTGGTGAGTCCTCCAAGTGCAGCCCAAGAGTCCTCCTGTGTTTAATCCTCCCCTTCCCTGACTCTATAGCTTTCTCATGCCTCTTTATTTACTTAAGGCTCATATTCCACCTGCTTTCAAACAGTGTTCAAGAAGGAGCTCTAAGTTGATCTCTGTATAAGCATGGTTGGCTATGAATTTACTGGAGAGGTCAGAGGTCATAATTCTACTCCTATCCATGTAAAACTAGGCAAGCCCTGTGCCTCAGTTTCCTTATATGTCAATGGGGATAAAAGCAGCACTCTGTTTCTCAAAGGGCTGTAAGGAGGATGATAAGTGAAATAAATGGAAAGCTAAAATGTATTACCAGCTATCATTAATGTCAACTTGTAGTGGCTTGTAAATGCCACAAGGGACATGTTCTACAACAGGGGACAGCCTCAGACTATAATGAAACCCAGCGATAGAATAAAGCCTTATTTGTTTGTCTTTGGGTCTTCCTCTGTGAACGGCCAATGTGAAAGGGTCAGCCATCCCGTTTTCTGCTTCCTCTAATGAACTCCTTGTGGTGCAGTTCCTTACCTAATGTCAAAAGGCAAGTCTTGAAGCCAGAGACAAGCCAGAAATCTCATTGTCCTCTCTGGTTTACGTCTGACATCTAAGTGCTTCGGCCCCTTGAGGTGAAGGTGCTGTGAATAGGGCTACTTTTCATTATGCACTTTCTCAGAACAATGTATTGAGACTTAAATACATTGAGTATCATGAGATACTCAAAAATATATCACACTTATTGTTGATAACCTGGGAAAAGTTTCCACTGTCCAGAAGCTGAGGTTCTAATGTCACTTTTTGTTTTAGAAACTGGTCTCATGAAGAGATGTGTCCTTCAACCTTTGTTCCCACCTGAGACTACTTCTGCTCCCCACCCCCGGCCTTTAAGTGTTTTGTAGCATTTGCTTTGACAGACCACCAGTTGCCTCTTCTCAGACAAAGTAGATTGAATGGCCAGAACTGCTTGGGCACCGCTGTTGACAATTAAAATTGGGACACCCAACCACAGCCCACTCCCAGGAAGTTGGAACAAATTTATGTCCTGCAGCTGTGTGGGCAGCACCTTCTGAGAGGCAGTTGCTTATTTGAAGGCTAGGATGAGCATGGAGCTGTAGAGAATGTGTCAGATGGTGGGAGTCTTCGTTGTCTAGCAGTTGGTTAGGAGCTTGGACTTGGGAGGCAGACGACACAGTTAGAGCCTGACCTTACTAGCTGTGGGAGGTTGGGTGAGTCCCTTGACCTCTCTGAGCTTCCCTTTTCTGTTATAGTGGAATGGTAGCTGTTTCAGAGGGTTGCTCTGAAGGTTAAATGAAACTAAGCCTGTAAAGCTGTTCGACTAGTGCCTGATAGGCAGTAAGCACTCAATGGATATCAGCTATTGTTATAGTTACAAGCATGTAACGTGCTTGGCACAAGTGTGTATATTTTTTAAAAAATATTTATTTATTTTAGGCTGTCTTGGGTGTTCATTGCTGTGTGCGGGGGCTTCTCATTGCGGTAGCTTCTCTTGCTGCAGAGCATGGGCTTCAGTAGTTGTAGCTCGAGGGCTCTAGAGCGCAGGCTCAGTAGCTGTGGCTCACGGGCTTAGTTGCTCCACGGCATGTGGTATCTTCCCGGACCAGGGCTTGAACCCGTGTCCCCTGCATTGGCAGGCGGATTCTTAACCACTGTGCCACCAGGGAAGCCCCACAAGTGTGTATATTAAGGGTGGTTGCTGTTACCACTGTTATTGTTAGTGTTATCCTTTGTCATCTGGACCTTGAATAAGTTTCTCAGCCCCCCGGGTCTCTCAGAAATGTACCCAGTGGAAGTGACTCCCTCACTTCTGGTTAGAGGCTCCCTCTGCACAGAACTCAGACAGGACTTCCTGAGGCAATGGGTGGACATCATCACCAATATCTGAAACAGACTCCAAGCCGTCCTCATCTAGCTCAGTCTTTGACCAAGACTTGTATAATCCTCTTCCTCTCTGTCTCAGTAACCCCCCATCAAATGCCTCCAAATTCTCAGGCAAATCCTGAAGTTCCTTAGGTAAGATTCATTCTTCCTCCCTCTGAAGCATGTAATTGACTTGCCACTAGAGCTCAGTCATGTATAGTAGGTGTCCCTCTCCCAGTCTTGGTCAGTGTTTAGTTCAAAACTGTACCAAGGGTTCTCAATCCTGGCTATACATTAGATTTATCTGGTGGGGGCCTTCTTGAACATGTAGGTGCCCCACTGTCGATGATTAAATCAATGTGTGGGCATCATCCTGGGTATCTGTGTAGCTAACACTTCTGAGTATTTATTTACTTTATGCCAGGCTGTGCATAAGAGCAGCTCATGGAATCCTCATCACAACCATGTGAGGTGTTATCCTCATTCTACTGAGTGGTTAAGTAAGTTGGCCAGGGTTATCTGGCTTAGCTAGAGGTGGAACCTGGGTGGAATTTGGGGGTCTCTTGGTCTCCAAAGCCATGGTTTCCTAATTACTAAGCTACTTTCCCCCAAAATCTGTTTCAGGAATGATTCAATATCTGAGCTTCCCTAATATTCTCACACATTTGTTGGAAAGAGCCTCTAGGCCCAGATATTAGTGGATGCCTGATTTCAACTGTAAGGTTAGAGGAGGAAGCAGTGTTGAGGCGATACCCACCATTTTCACACCCTCGCCCACGCTTCATCTGCAGTCATTGCGAGGTGAGGCAAATGTTAGTCATGTTCCTGGAGACCCAGGATGTATTGGGTATTTATTCTAATTAGAAGCAATAAAAGATTTTACTCCTTATGGTGTGTATTTCCTTGCCCAAAGAAGAAGGGTTTTGGGCTTTGGCAAAACAGAGAAAACATTTGATTCTTTTCCATCCTTTGTCTTATATTAAAGATGAGGCAGATCTAGAGTTTAGTCCACAATTAAGTTTACTTTATTTAAGCATTTTGATTTTTAATGGCTTTGAGAATTAACAAAGATGGTTATAAAAATAACTACAGTGGAGTAAGCCTCCAGAATCTTATAAACCCACTACCATTTATGTTGATGTGGCAAAATAGTTATATTAAACACATATACCTGCACACACATGCATACACTCACATATACACTTACGCATGCTTGCTCACAATTCACACACAGAATGAAGAAAACTAGAAGTTTACTGTATTTTAAAATAGAGCAGTAAGCCTCATTTAGGTTGCAGAATTAGTAAATATTAATTTATTCACACATCTACTTATTCTGGTTTTGATGGGTAGAATTAGAGTTAGACATGCTTTGGTCTTAATATAGGTAGAAATGACCTAACCCTTTGAACCATTTGATAATGGAATGGACAGCCCTGTGGTATAAGCGAGTCCTCTCTCACAGAAAGGATCCAAGCAGAGGCTAGCTGGCTCTGGGAAGGAGAAGCTGTCTCAGATTTCTTTTCTATTCTATCTTGTGCTAAAACCTAACGTAGCAGGTGCTTTGAGAAGGTGGACAGCAGCATCAGTGACCTGCTAGCACTTTGGCTTGTGTCTAGAACCCTCACTTTCAAGTGTGTCTGTGCAGGCAGGTAAGCTATGGATTCTGAACCCCTCTTATCTAAGTCTCTTTCAGTCCCTTTTTGGACCTAGCCAGTTACACATGCAATTAGTGCTGATTGTTATAATTATCACTTTCTTTCCTGAAACTGATAACCAATTAATTTCATAGACTATGGATGATATGACATCAAATGCTATAGTTTTGTGGGGGTTTTTTGTTACATGAAATAAAGGCATTCTTCTGATCTTCATAAGGAAATCTTCTTAGAAAATTATCTACTCTTTGAGTTTCCAGTCTGAGTTGAAATTCATAGAATAAAAGATTTTTTTTCTCATACTTTCAACAGGTATCTATTATATCATGACAGTGGTCCTGACATTGGGGTCAACACACTAGAAGTGGTCTTATTCCTGATAGAACGGAAACATACTGTTGAGTGGACAGCACCGACACCATGAATCAATCATCAGTTATTCCATTATAGTCATGATGAGAGCCATAAAAAAGACGTGCAGGGGGCAGTGAGATTTGATAGCAAGGGCACCTAACAGAGGGCTCAGGGAGACCTTCTGGAAGAAGAAGTGCTATTTGAGTTGAGGCTGAAAGCGGAATAGAAGTTAATTAAGTGGAGTGGTGGGAAAGGAGGGTGTTAAGCAGTAGAAATGGCAAGGAGGAGCCCATTTCTTGGAATGTATTAAATTGGATCCCAAATCAGGTTGCAGTATTTCCCACTGTGGATTTTCTGTGAATATTAGTCTGAAGTCCTGAGACTTCAAAACCATTAAGGGAAAGGCTTTTGAATTCTATTTCACAAACTATTTGCTTTAAGGCTCTAGAAAATTATCCTTTTTGTACCTGTTTGTACTTTGCAGAACATAACCCAGGGAAAGCCTGAGTGCTATGGGCGCTGTAGTCAAATGTAGGACTCATCTTCCTTCTTCAGCCTGAAACACCTGCTAGAAAAAACCCCAGACGTGCTGCGTATGTTCACATGTCATGAGAAGGGCACGTGCCACTCTAAACAACATCTGACATGCATCATGTCTCAATAAACTTCGTTTTTGACTTAGGTCACAGAGAGAATGAATTCTGATCTTTACTCACAGTATAAATTTGCTTTTAAAAAGAAATCCAACATTTAAAAAGTCATGCATCTTTTTCTTATTTTTAGGATTGTTTTGATTCCAACTGTATCCTGGCTAGCACCCAGCTTTCTATGTGTGTTCTGAAACTTTAAAAAGAACAGTTTTTTAAAGTTACACTGGCACTTGAGAAACTTGGAAAGTGGAAACAGCATACAGCCCAGACAACTGAATTTACTGTATCTCATGAAGAAAATGATGTTAGTTTCTATTTATTGAGCATTTACTATGGGCCCAGCACAGTTCTAGGAACTTTCCATACAATTTCTTATTTAATATTCTCAAATTACTTGTGAGGCAAGTACAGTTAGTCAACCCACCCTTTTTTTTTCTCTTGAGGAAACAGGCTGAATGGGGTTAGATAAATTGCTCAAGACCACACAGGGTCATAAAGGGAGGGACTGGCTTGACTCTATCATTGTGGGACCACAAAACCCAAGTCTAACTCTTTATTACAATTGTTCCATGTCTTGGAAACTGCACGATGGAAACGTTGGGTATCAGATTTTTAGACATTCAAACTGAATAGTAATTGTACTTATGGTTCCAGGCCTCAACAACTAATGCAAACATAGCCTCCTCTCAACTTCCCTTAAAATGTTCCTCTAACAGAGTTTTAAAGACCCGTTAAATGAATGGTGAGTTCAAGTTTACTACTAGGTGTAGTGGAGAAACCAGGATGCATGAGGCATAGTCTTTAGTCATCTAGCAGAGGTGATATTATTATTATTATTTATTAATCTAATTTAATTTAATTTAATTAATTTATTTTTTGGCTTTGTCAGGTCTTAGTTGTGGCACTCGGAATCTTTCATTGTGGTGCATAGGCTTCTCTCTAGTTGTGGCACGCAGGCTCCAAAGTGTGCAGGCTCAGTTAGTTGCCCTGCGGCATGTGGGATCTTAGTTCCCTAACCAGGGATCGAACCTGTGTCCCCTGCATTGAAAGGCATATTCTTAACCACTGGGTCACCAGAGAAGTCCCTGGCAGAGGTGATATTAAATGCCACAAAGTATTCTTGCTACCGCAGGTCGGATGAGTACTGCATGGGTGGTTGGGGAATAAGTTCTACTTAAACTTTATTAGTGCTGGTCTCTTATTTATATAACAATCATCATCACTTGTGATGTGGCTGCAGCTCTTCCATCTGAATATAATTTTCTGTGTTTATCACTTTTAAGAACTTCTTATGTTCCTGGCTCTAGAAAAGGGTCATAAACATTCATCCATACAATGGACTATTATTCAGCTATTGAAAGGGAAGAGGGAGATGTACACTGACACGGAAACTGTCCATGATGTACACAATTTTAGCTGAACAAAATCAAATTGCAGGAGAGTATGTATATTAGGACTCACTTGGTTACAAGTGGTAGACAACCACGGAGAAGCTTTTCCATGGCAGTGGAGCCATGGATGTTGCTAACTCTGTTATTACGTCCTTATAGTTCCTTGACTAGAGAAGAACAGAGCTCCAGTTGAAAAAAATCCCAGGAAAGGATTCTGATTGGTCTGACTGTGGCCACATGTCTAGCCCTTGGAACAACCACTGTGGCCAAGGAGGGAAGATGATGGGACAATTTCTGAAGCCAGAAGAACAAGGTCTAAAGCTAGAAGGAGGAGATAAAGGATACTGAAAGTCAAAAACCATAATTGGGCCCAATTTTTGTTAAAATATGCATTCAAAAAATCCAAGGGAATATATACCAGGTTGTTAAAAGTGGTTGGCTGTTTTTAGAGCAGATTTTAACCTCTTCTGGAATGTTTGAATTTTATTTTATAACCCGTTCCTCTTACTTTTGTAAGTTAAAATTAAATTTTGTTTTCATTAGAAGGTTAAGTAAAAGAAGGTCCTAAACTAGTAAGCTCTTGTTTATTCAGCTGATAATGTATCTCATTAATCAAACCCAGGAGCATCATTCTAAAGCTGTTGTCAATTTGGTATATATTTTTATCATTTAAAATAACTTGTTTTCTTTCATTATTCTCCTCCAAGCAAATTAGTTCCCTTTCATTTCATTGTGTAGTAAAGCCTTTTGTTTAGAAAAGAACTCTTTCTCAGAGCTGATCCAAAGCCTGTTTCAAGAAATGGATGAATTTTTGGCAACGTAAGTTATGAACCTTTGTACAGTCTATAAGAGTTGCTTGGTGGTAGAACATTCAGTAGTCTGAGCCACTTTTGTAGGTGGTAGGGTATATACTTAACGCTTGGAAGGAAAGCCAACACCCTCTCCTGTTTTCTGGGTCCTGGCCCTGTTCTACCTTTATCTAGCATTGGCCTCTGTCCTGAGGCAGGATGATTAATGGGCCCATCACTTTTATCTTTGCAGTACAACTGCGATTCCACTCTTCAAATTTACATTAACAATTCTCCTATTACTAAAAAATGGCTCATATTTATGGAGTACTCAGTGTGTTTATTCAGACATTTATCTCAGTGACTTTTCAAATATGTAGCCTAAAGTAGGTATTTTATAGACCTTCAAAATCCTTGGTTAAGTTGGGTAAACAAGACTGTTTTTGCTGCAAGATACATTTCCAGTGGCTTGTTAACCTTTCTCTCACAAGAATCCACCTCTTGGGCAAATGTTTTTCTCCTGCTCAGAGAGACTCTGGACTGTAAAGATGAATGCAGGCATTTTCAGCAGCACTGGAACACCAGGAAGTTGGGTGTTAGTTAGAAGCTCTAGTATAAGAAATTCTTGTTTGGACCCCTAGGGTATAAAATTCCTATAATTGAAGCTCCAGACCCTTTTTTCCTCTTTGTTTTCTTTGTTCCTCAGAAGTTCTAATAAAACTTTACTTACAGAAACAATCAGCCAGCCCATGGGCTGTAGTTTGCTGATTTCCATTTCAAAAATATTATATATTATATTGATTACTGAGATTTTGGTGTCTCCTTAAAGTTTGCACCCAAGGCTAGAGTCTCACCTGCCTCACCCTAGTCCTGCCCATTTAGCATGGAGTTTCACAGATTCATTTAAAACTCCTGACAATGTTACAACTATTAAATGCTGAATTTTTGCCACTAAGGAGGAAAACAGAAAAAAGGTTGGTTTTGTTATGTTATGGATATTTCAAATACCTTTCATGTTGCAACACCCTCCACCCAATTTTGTTATTTTTCTCTCACTTAATGGATCCCATCATTAGCTTGCTTAAAATTTTTGTTGCATCCTTTCAGCATCTGCATGGATGGAAGCGCAGACAGGATTCAAGGCAAGAACTGTTCATGGGTTCTAGAATAGCTTAACTCTCCAGAATGCCTTTAGCTTTTTAGAAGGAAAAACACAGTGGTATTTGAAAGTAACTGCTTTAGTAGCAAAAAGCACAAGTCTAAGGAACCTCGGTTTGGGTAAGGCCAAAAGAATATATAAGCCTGTAGCATTCTGAAATATTTAAAACCTGCATCTGTAGTTATTCCTCTCCTTAGGGGCTTCTAAGGGGCCTTTTCCACCTTGAAATTGTTCTTGAAAAATGGGCACGGTTAAAAGTCCTTTTAATTTTACAGCTTTTGGCATAATTTAAAATGTGCTAATGAACTACCTTTAAATAGCCAAGTCAGGGAACACTGCAGGAAGAGGAGGCCTAAGGGATGGGCAGTAGCTCATGGAAAATACCATATAGAAACAGACACAGCCCAGGCTTAGGCCTTAGCATGGCCATCTGCCACATCTTCTCAGAAGCAGAGTGAGGAATCCCCAAAGACTGTAATAATGTCTACTTATGAGGTTTCCCCAAGGTTTGTTTTCTTTGGGGAATCTGGTTACTGGGCCAGATTCGGTCACTGGGCCAGATTTGGCCACTGGATTCTAGTGGACTGGAGTGAAGTGCTTTGTCTAAGCACTAGGAAGGTGGTTTTCCAATTCAGGGAGAATTTGTGTCTGCAAAGAAAAGAAACTCGCTCAGGCTACCTGAGACAGGAAAAAGAAAGGTATGTATCTATTGGAAGGACATGGGGGCCTCTCATGGAAACCAAGGACAGCAAAGGTGGCCAGACTTCATGACTAGCCAGAATCATAGAAATGGAAAGTTACTGGAAACCAAGGAACTAAATAAATGGATGTAATTTGGACATTTAATCAACATTTTTTACAAGCCCCTGAAAGACTTACATGCCTTGACATTACAGATATACAGAAAACTGTAAATGGGGAATTAATAGTTGTTTAGTTATAAATACCTACACAATGTAGCTTTATGGCTTTTCATATTTACAAACATTCCATTTCATTTGAAAACAATTGTAGGTTAGATTTTCTTCTCATCTCAATAATTCTTGAGTATGCTTGATGATTACAGACAAAGCATAGCCACAAGTGGATAAAACGAATTAGTCAAATAAATTTAAAAGCAAAGTTAAAGAAACTTTCAAAAATTTCTACAGGAAAAAGGATACATATTTTGATGGTGATGGGTTTTGATATGTTTGCTATGATGCTTAGGGCTACCGGGAACTTAAAACATTTTTGGCAAAGAGAATAGGCTCATATTGGCCTAGCTGAGCCAATAGGTTGACTTCCTAAGGGTCAGGTGATTGGGACTTTTTTTTCTTTTGTGGCAGCCCAATGATGTTTCTCTTCAACTAAAATCTACCTTGTTAAGGGATATGTACAAATTACCTCCTGCCTAAGAAGGACAGATAATTGTTGAGTTGTTTAGGGATTTTATTTCTCATCTAACTAGATTCTTCATGTGGTGAACGACTATTCTGGGTTACATATACAGAGTTTTCCTTTTGCTTCAGATTCTGATATGGCCCTGCGTAGAGATGACAAAACTGGCTGATGGGGTGGCTATGAAATCAGCAAAAGGAGAAATCAGAGCTGCTCCTAGGTTTGGACCTGAATAGCTGGTTAAATGGTGGTGCCATTAATCTGATGGGCAACCTTGGGAGAGAAGAGCCTTGGTACATTAAAATGCAGAGTCTTGTTTAGGACAAATCAAGTTTGGGATGCTAGTTAGATACCCACACTGGGGATATCAAGCAAACAGCTAGCTATCTAAGTCTTTTAGGCCTTTAGGAATCTCAGTTTCTGTCTATTTGGCTCCTTATTCTCCTCTCCGCAGACCAGCTTCCTCGGCAAAGGTCTTAGAGCTCACTTCTCCATGATCTTTGGCTTCATTGTTTTGGGTGCCATGGTTCTGATTTGGGCCACCATGGTCTACCAGCTCACCATTCAGTACCAGCTGGCTGACTCATTCTCATGGCACAGTTTCAAATACTGTGGAGATATGCTGTGATAGCCCACCCAGAGGCAAGTGTCCACCAAAGATCTGATCTCTGGTGGGGCTCACAGAGTATGCAGCCTGCTGCTCTGGACTGAGCACAGGATAGAGCAGGAAAGCTGGATGTGGCAAGCAAATTTTATGACATTCCCTTGGGAAGTATTTTCTGAACCCCAAGGTAAAAAGTTGGCTGTCCTTCCTTCATGCTCCTACAGTTCCCAGAGCTTTGTCCCTTCTAAGTGGGATTGTAATGGCCTGTTTTCGTGTCTCCCTTACTACACTGTGCAACCCTTGAGGGCAGAGGCTCTGAACCTGCAGGAATTAGTACAGCGTGGATACTCAGTAAGTATTTGTTGAGGGAATGAATGCATGAATATGTGAGAAAAAAATACCTGCACAAAGCGTGCTCTCTCTGACTTGCTGGAAGGGATCACCATGATGAAGAAATATGTAAAAAAACAACAAAGCAAAGCAAAGCAAAGCAAAACAAAACAAAAACCAACAAAAAACTTGGAGCCACTTAACAGGTTTTGTAAAACATAACACATCTTATAATTTTCTATCCCTAGCCTCAAGGGCTACTTGTAAGCATTTTGAACACTGTATGCGTTTATATACATATTTAAACATAAAGTTAGAGAATGTTGGCTCTAGAAGGAATCTTAAGATCCTTTAGTTCAGCTTTTTAATTTTTCAGATAAGAAAACTAAGTCTCAAGAGGGTAAAGATGACTTATTTAAGATCCCTAAAGCTTCCAGTCCTTGTTCTACTATATAAAGTTGCTTTCTATTTAATACAATTATTCTTTACTTTTTCAAGGACCCAATGTGAAAGAATTCTGTTGAGAACCATAGATCTTCTCTCTGGAGGAAAAACGTACATAGGCATATAAGTAAGAAATTGTCCCCATGGAGTCCAAGGATTCCTATTTAGAACCCAAGGATCAAAGGAAAAGAGATAGGGTGCCCAAGAATAGTGAGCCTTAGGTATAAATTTAAATACATTTTTAGCTGGGTATGTTACCTGACTTTTCTGAAAGATAGAAACACCTTACAGAGTTTTTGTGAGAGTAGTTGAGAAAATGTAAGTGCTGCTCTCAGAAGGTACTCAACAAAACGTTGGTAACATTTCAAAAGACATGGCATTATAGGACTTCTCAAAGGACTCTCGACAAGGCTTTTTATATATATAACAAGACTTTTCAGTTGAGGGAAAGGTACATGGGAAACTAAACACAACAGGTGTAGTTTGCTTTTGCCCACAGAGCATCCAGGTCAACAGAATGAGTGCTGATTTCCTTGTGACTGAGAGAAAGAAGAGGATGAGGGCAAAGAGGCCTCAGGGTCTACAGGTCTGTGAAAAACCTTAAATACCAGAGGTGTAAAAGGAAGGTGTAATAAATAGGGCATTTGGGCTGGAAAAGGAAGGCATCCTCCTCTTTCAGGGGCAACTTCCTTCATTTAATATTTGAATTCCAACCAGGAGAGGAAAAAAGGAGTCATCCCTGGTCTTGGATGATTCCATTTACCTCTGCTTACCCAGACATCCCATGGCTGGATTTGCTTCATTTGTCTAAGCTCCCTATAAGACTCATGAGGACAGGAAGGAAATCACTGCTCTAGTCCTGCAAACTTTCTACTCAAGTGAAAGAGACCAAATCTGGAGATGCCCTTGACGTTTGGAGTCCCCTAATAGACAATGGTAGCAGCTGGGGCTCCAGACTTGCTGGGTGGGAGCTTTTTCCAATGCAAAACCTGTCCAACTCCTCATGCACTTTATCTTGAGGTGTATTTGTGTGTGTGTGAATGAACTGACACCATCTTTCTACCTTAAATAGGACGATGCACACACTTTGCTGGGCACAGATGAGGCACTCAATGAATGATGGCAACTATGATGATGATGATGGTATTATTTTCTTGCTCCCTTCTTCATTTCCATTCTCTTTTTCCTTCGGAGGAACAAGAAAGTAAAAGTCTTTTGAAATCCCTTCACCCTCCTAAAGAAGATAAAACTAATGGGAGGGTGCCAGGGTAAGGGAACCTCGACCCCCGCTCTAAAGCTTAACTTGAAAGATAGTTGCACCCCCTCCACCAAGTGTCATCCCTGTCCCTGTCGCTGAAGCCACCTAACTAATCCCCGGAGTGCCTGGCAGCTTTTGGGGGAGGGTAGCCGGGAAGGGGCGTCGGGGATAGGGGATGGAGACGAGATGCTCCGAGACAGCGGCCTCCTGGGAGGAGGCGTTACGAAGACCCCCGCGCCTGAACCCCGCCCCGGCCGGGCGCTCTCTGCTGCCCCCCGCGGAGGTGGCCGCGTCCCAGCCCCGGCCCCCCCCCCCACCCCCCCAGCAGCTCCTCGGGAATGCTGGGAATGTGAGTCAGGGCAGCGGCGAGCGAGCGAGCGCGCCGAGCGGCCGGGCGGGGGGCCCGGCGGAGCGCAGTTCTGGCAGCGCCCGAGAGAGCGCGAGTCTCGAGACTGCGGCGGGTGCCGCCCCCTCGGCCGTCGGCCCCGCCCGGCCCGGCGCCCGGCCTCGGCCCTCGGAACGGCGCCTTTCCTCCTTCCCTACCCCCGCTCCCCTCCCTGCTCCTCCTCCTCCTCCCGCTCCTGCTCTCTCGGGCTTCGGCTCCGGTGCCGGCTCCGGCTCCTCCCGGCCGCCCGGGGCCAAGGCGACAAGAGGTTGTAAGAATCCATGTGGGACGGCCCCGGGGCGAGCATCGGAAAGGTGAGACGTCGACGCCGGGGCCGCTGGGCGCCCGACTCCCTCGGGGCGCCCGTGCCCAGGCATCCCTCGTGCCGGGTCCCCCTCACTCGTGGGGAGCTGCAATGCGTTATCGGGGGGAGCCGAGGGGTGAACCACCCGCCTCCACCAGGGCTTGCTGGGGCGGGGGAAAGGATGGGGCGGCCTAAGGGCGGATTTGTCTCGATGTAGAAACCCCCGGATTGGAACAAGTGCACGGCTTCCTCCGGCGCGCGGGGGCCGCTCGCTCGCCCCGGCGGCCCGGGCCACCTCCCGCAGTCCCTCTCCTGCAGCCACCCTCATTGCTATTGCCTTTCTTCTTTCCATCTCCCCCTCTTTCGCCTGGCTTTCCCCCTCTTGCCTTGAAGGGTGGGGTGTTGGCAGGGGCAAGGGTCTCAGGGAATTCCCAAGCAGAACAAAGTAGAGAAAGGTGGAGCCTCAGACTAGGGGGTGGGGTACCTAGCTGCTTCGGTGGGCTCCGAGGGCAGCTGTTTAAAACAAACAAACAAACAAACAAAACCGTGTCAGAGAACATGAAGCGGATTTATTGGGGAGGGGTAGAGGGTGGTGGTATATGCAAACGAATACGATGTGAAATTAAACTGAACGACATTCCTTCCCTCGCCTTTCCCATCTCCGAATTATACAAGAAAAGCGATACTTATAGGATTGTACCTATTCATTTTATTTATTTTTTTATTACTGTCGGAGCCTTTGAAAGATCATCTTAGGACACTGAAGATTAAGGGCTGCCTTGGTGCGGGATAATAAAACAGCGCTCGTAAACTACGATCGGCCCTGCCTTATTTATTTTGTACTTAAGGGTCTCTGTTCTCCTTGCGCGAGAGGGAGGGTCCGCTCTGTTACGAGAGGATCGATTTTAGGAGGCTACCTGCCTTTGCTGGATGAAAGGCAGTTTACTCCCGGAGCGGTGAATTGTCAGCTCCTTCTGTGATTGACAGCCACACCTACCACTTAGGTGGGCAGAATGGGGACCGCTGGAATCTCAGGAGCCAATCAATGCTCGAGAGAGGAGGGCAGTTCCCACTGTCAGGGTTAGTTTCCTGGTTGGCTTTTTAAATCAGTGGTTTTACTTAACCATTGGTTTATACCAGGTATGAGGCTCTAGCTGTGAGAGGCAGACAAGCGAGAAGAAAACTCTTCGAAAATGGGCTTAGAAGCAACCCTTTTTTTAGTTGTAGTAGTTGGGGATGCTCAGGCCGTTGGCTTAAAAATGAAAATGAAATGAATCTGTGTAAAGAATGAAATGGGAGAAGGTGTTGGGGGTTAGAATTGTCCACTTATTTCTCTAGAATTACAGGCTCCTTTATAAGAGATACCATTTACTCTTGAGGTATCTGGAAAAGGGTGTGGCGCTTTGTCTCCTATGGTCACTCTTGTCCTTGTAAAGTCACATTGTTTCTCAGTATACAGTACTTGGCTCTTGGCTCTATTGGGTGGATTTTTAAGATATTTTTGAAGCAGGCAAGCATGCTTTATTTGGATTACCACGAATAGATTCTTTTAGTTTTTGACAGTATAACCCAACTTCTGAAGTGAAGGCTGCCTTCTTCACTTCCAGTTTGGATGCCAGTTTGGAGGTGGCAGTGGGGTCAAGCCAGATCCTTTCTGAAGGGTAGAAGAGTTTGCGTTTAAGGTGAATTTGCTTTTAAGGTGAGCCGTCTTGTCGGTCTGCTTCTGTGCTTTAATGAAAGCCTTGTACAGTTTGGGGGTGGTGGTGTGTGGATTGTGATGGAAGCATGGCTTTCACCAGCAAGATCTTCAAGGGTGGATGGATTGTGGGCGGAAGGAGCAGATCCTTCTCAATTCTCTATTAGTGAAAGGGTAGTTTTTCAATACTCTTGTCACTGAATTCAGTGGAAAAATTACTGGTTGAACCAGAGAGCTGTCACCTTGTAGAAGTTGTACCTGGATGTGACTATAAAGCTGTGCATTCAGCATTCCATGAACAGATTGTGAGCCAGCGTATACTGATTAGGATGGTCTTCATGTAGGAGACAGGTTTGTCAAGGTAGTATTATTACTATTATCATTATTATTGTTATTGCATATGCTAGCACTTTGGGGAGTACTTTACATGTATTTTCTTTTTTAAACCCTGCAAAGCCCCTATGAGGTAGGTAGGACTATTATTATCCTCAAATTATAGATGAGGAAACGAAAAGGAATTAAGTATCTTGCCACAGTTTAGTGTGAGAGTGAGAACTTGAGCCCAGGTTTCTCTGACCCAGAGCCCATGACCTTGGACATGGCCTTGAATTCAAATTTTGGTTGTGCAGTCTGCATGTGTCCAGTCTGCAGTGTGGGCTCTTCCGGCTTACATAGGGTCTATTCTGTTAAGAGTTCACTGCCATATTGATGGTCTTTGCACTGTCCTATTTGCCTTGCCACTTTGAAAGCTGTTGCCTCCACCAACAGGCAATTTAATTTTGTGTATATTATATATTTCCAGTATGTCAGTTTTGGCCCAAAGGAAATTTGGTTTCAAACTTAACAGTGACTTAAAAAAAGGTAAAACAGAATAGAATGCACACTCTTCCATTTTTCTTGATATCTTAAATTTCCACTTGGAGTTCTGAATAGGTCTTAGTTGAATACATGCTGTTTTCATCCAATTGGCTTGTTTTCTTGTTTTTTTTTTCTTGTTTTTTTTCCTCTTTTTTTTCCTCTTGTTTTGTTTTTGCTAAAGGATAGGAATTTTATTTTCTCTTCCACTTACAAAGAGATTCTTTTTCATTAGTGATTAAATATAATTATATTTAAAATGATTCTATTAAAACAGTATTGCTCTCTTGCTCTATTATGCTACAAAACCCACAGGCTTAAGCCTATCAGTGTCTTCTTCCCATTGATGAAACTCAGTGGTCATAGTTGGCCAAAACAGGTATCCTGAAAAGTGAGTTTAGATGAATGATGTTGGAGTCCAGAAATTCACCTCAACAGATAGTCTTTGATTTTGGTGGCATTGACTTTGTACAATCAACATTTTTGTTTGTTTTACTGGGACTTGCTTTAGCCCCTTTTATCAGCTCAGAAGTTAACATTTTGGCTGTCACGTGGGAGACCTACCTGCCAGCCAGCAGTTCAGTTTTAGCAGTTTATGTTATTCCTTGATACTTTATTGTGATTTTCCTTATTTTAGGAAGATAGTAGAACAAAAGGGAAATAGAAAAGCATTGATATTCATGATAATGTAGGTCTCATAAATTTAAAACAGTTGATCAAAAGATAGAAATCATTAGGTGTACCAAAGGCAGAGATGCTTTAACTGGTTCTTCTTACCAGAAGAAAAAGAACAAAATGAATGATTATGTAATAAATGTGAAATTATATCAAATGGTAAAAAATAAATTAGTCAACGTTTACTGCATAACAAAACTCCCAGACTTACAGCAACAGGTATTTATTTATTCTTGGGACTTCCCTGGTGGTCCAGTGGTTAAGAATCCACCTTCCAATGCAGGGGACGCGGGTTCGATCCCTGGTCGGGGAACTAAGATCCCATATGCCATGGGGCAACTAACTACTGAGCCCTCATATTCTGGAACCTGTGCACCACAAGTAGAGAAAAGCGCACCACAACTAGAGAAAACCGCGCCACAACTAGAGAAAAGCCCACGTGCCACAACAAAGAGCCCACATGCTGCAATGAAGATCCCGTGTGCTGCAGCTAAGACCCGACGCAGCCAGATAAATAAATAAATAAATATTTTTTAAAAAGAAAAGAGGGATCTTCTTAAAAAACAAACAAACAAACAAACAGGTATTTATTCTCACCCTCATGAGTCTGTCAGTTGACTGTTATTTGGCTCATCTAGGTTGGGCTCCTCGTGGTGGCTCTGCTATAAGCTGTAAGTTGGATTCTGGTCTGCTCCACCTGTGTTTGGGGCCCAAGCTGAAGGGATAGCAGCTACTTGGAGCATGCTCTTATCACGGCAGATCACTGTATTCAAGAGCCTTGCCAAGTTGCACAAGCTAATGTCATTTCCACTAACAGTGTTTTTGGATATACCAAGTCACATGGGGAAGCCCAACATCCATGGGTAAAAGTAGACTCTGCCCATAGTTGGGGAGGGAATATTTGATGAACTATAATCTGAACTCCTACAATGTGTAAAAAGTATGGTGTTTCTAGAGAATTTTGTAATTTTTTCTTCTCATTCTTGGGGAATGCAGTCTTCCTCCCCTCACTCCTATCCCTGGCTTTATGACATATAAACCTAGTGTTTTACTTGTGCATTTCAGGAATATACCATGTTTGATTCTAGAGGACTGACTGTAAAAGCAGGTATGAATATATATATGAGTGTATACGTGAATTACTTAAATGATCAAGGCACTATTTATTAGAACCTACTGTGTTTGAGGGACTGTGCTCAATGGAGTGAGGGGCTCAAGAATTTTTGTCTGACGCGAGTCCTGTTACCATAGAACTTATTAGGAGTAGGTGTCAGGAAAGAATTCTTGGATGAAATGGCATTTTCCTGGACCTTGAAGCAGTGACAATTTTAGAGGTACAGATAGAGCAGTGGATATAGTAGAAGTGTAAGGAGCACATCTGGTTATAATGAGTTATTCCATTTGGCTAGAGGGTAAGACACGTGAATAATAATAACAATAATAATTATAATAATAGCAATAATTATAGCTTAACTTTTATCGAGCAGTTAACTATGTGCTATGTACTCTGCTTAGCACTTTACGTAAAGTATATAATTTAATATTGGGGTAGACATTGCTGATTGCCTATCCAGTATTCATTCTCTCCTTTCTAACTAAAACTCCAATTTTGTTTGGGATGGGGATATGCGCATCTCACGCTCCCAAACTCCCTTACGTGAATGGCCACAAAATTCAGGTCTTAATGATGCAAGTGGATGTTGTTGGATGGGGGCCTTCCTTAAAGCTTAGTGAGGAGGACACACTTGGCTGGTATACCACAGCAGCATTTGACCGCTTTTTGCTTCTTGCTGCTGGGAAAATGGGCACAATGCCTTGAGGCGCAGCCTCGAACTACAACAACAAAGATAAGACCATGTATTAAAAACGACAAGGCTGGAACCTGGAAGGCTCTTGGTCTTGATTGACATCGTTGAGCCATAGTAACAGCCTAGACTGCCTTCCCCTGTACTTCTTGTTGCTTAAAACAAATAACCTCCTTACTTGTAAGCCACTATTTGTTACTTGTAATCAAACATAATCCTTGCTGATACATACCTTCTCAAGAACCTTTCAAAGTAGATGCCATCATACCTATTTTAAAGGTGAGAACATCAAAAATCAGATTAAGGCATTTGCACAAGATCTAGGATTCATCACTATGTCATTTTGACTTTCAGGGCCATCATCCTGCCTTTGGCTGGGCAAATATTGCCACAGAAGAGATAGTGTTGGAAAAGTAGTTTGGGGTAAAATTGAGGAGGCAACTGGATTCCAGGCTGAAAAGTCTGAGTTTTAGTCCTGGGCTAACGAGTACAGTTGGCCCTCAGTATACACGGGTTCTGCGTCTGGAGGGTTGACTGTAAGGGACTTGAGCATCCTTGGATTTTGCTATCCATGGTCATTCTGGGAGCCAATCCCGTGCAGATACTGAGGGACAACTGTGTAAGATGATTTGGAAAAGACAGAGACTGGAGGTTGGAAGATCACTGAGGCTTAAATACGTGACACCAGGGCTTTAGTGTGAATGAAAGTGGAGGAGAAGCTGGGCACAAAGGTGAGCTGGGAACGTGAGAAGAGAATGGAACTGAGTGAACACAAATCATAGTTGGCTGCTTACCTGTAATCTTCTGAGAACAAAAATGAAAGTCTCCTGAAGGTTAGTATTAACTTCTACTAATGGCTTCACATTTACCAGGAAGTAGGGAATGAGTAATGTAGAGAATTGTCAATGGGATGTGAATCATTATTTAGTGCAATAGGTGGGGACTTCTACTTCTTGTCTGTATCATTTACTGAACCCTTGATGACCTTGTATGACATGATTTTGGTCTGGGTCTGGCTCCATTGTGCCAAAGGTAGCAGAGATGAAGGGTATGGCCAGAGAGTGGTGAACGTTAAAACAAATTCTGTCAGTGGACTTATTTCCACATCTGCTAATCATTCTGGAGCTTTCTTAGGGGTGGGGCAGGGTCAATTTAACTTCCTGGGCCTCCTTTTTTTCTCCTGTCTCTCTACTTTTTTAATCTGTAAAATAAAGGATTTGGTTTACATTAGCGGTTTTCAAATGTTTTTCAGCTGTAGAAACTTTTGTTTCCTGAAAAAAAACTTGTCTGGACCCCGAGTATATTTACAGAAAAAAGCAGAGCTGCTCTGAAAATTCGGGGTCCAGGTTTATGTAGTCTGGTATGTCTTTATGTTGAGGCCACTGATCTGAAATGATCCCTACACATTCTCCCAGGTCCAGGATTATGTGAATCTTAGAGCTGTCCAGATGTTTTACTGGAGCATCCTCTTTAACAAATCCCTTTGTTATTCCACAGCTTGCTGTGTTTTAGTATCATCCAGGGTAGAGGCTGTTAATGTTCGCCATAGCTACTTTTTCTCCAGGTGTATGTTGTGTTACCTCTATGCTAGAACATTTAATTTCCAGTGTGAGACCATCCAGTATTCTTTTCTGCTGTGATGATCATGCAAGCACCTGTTGAGATGGAGCCTCCATCTGCCAGGGTCCCTGAGTCACTAAATGAGCAAAGCTTCCAGTCAACTGTCATTGGACATACAATGTGACTAAGAAATACCTTTGTTGTTTTAAGCCATTGAGATTTTGTGATTGTTTATGCAGCACTTTTTAAAAAGCTTATCTTTACTGATAGATCATCTTTTAGCACATCTGCTAAACTTTAACTTACTTTTTAAGCGTCTTCTGGATCAACCTGAGGTCTGGCCACCTTGTCCTTACTTTGTGCTTAGGAAAGTAGGAGGTAGCATCTACATTAGCTGTCCATGTAGGTCTCTGTACTCATAGATTCTATGAATTGGAATACTTATGCTTAATTACATTTGCTGTCATGTTAAAAAAAATTCGAAAGATATATTATGTAGTGCACCTTACTTTAAAAAAAAGCCTTTAATTTAATGTCCTGTTGCTTTTTAAGGTAGTAGAACCTCAGTGGTTTGGGGAAGAATAATTATTATCAGTTACCATAATAATGGCTACTATAGCTTGAGGACTCATTCATTGATTTGTGTAACATTTATTGAGCATCTACTATGTGATAGGTACTGGTGGTATGGGGTGAACCATAGATAGTTCCTCACTTGGAGCTTACACTCTAATTGGGGGTTGTGGATAAGTTTGCTCTGTTCTATGAAGGACACCAGTTATGAGCATTTACCATGTGCTAGGTGCTTTATACCCCTCATTTCATAATACCCATAAAGGTAGGTATATTATCCCATTTTATAGATGAGGAAACTGAGGCTCAAAGAATTTGATAAACTCTATGAAGACAAGAGCTTTTGCCTTTTGCTGTATCCCCCAGTGCTTAGAAAAATCTTTGACACATAGTAGCTGCTGAATAAATATTTGTTGATTGAATAAATCAGCAGAGGAACTTGCTTAAAATTAATGCCGTGGTAGAACCGGAACTTGGTTGGGTGAACCCACATCTGCTTGACTCTCAGGCTGTTAAATTATCAGTGGGTATTGTAGGAGCAGTGTGTTTACACACAGTTACAGCAGAAGCAACAACTGAGCCCCACCAGTGTCAATGCCAAAGGCACCAGCAAGAGCCAGATTGTCTCTTTTATGGCTAGGGCCGAGTTCTCTGCATGATTTGCTACTCACTCTGTCGCAGCTGGGGAAACTCGAGGCCACTACCTCACTGACTTAATTGCTGATGTAATTGGTCACCCCTCTCTTGGGCCAGTTCAACTTCTGCTCTATCCGGATTTCCTTAGCACTTGGCTGGCCCTGTTTCCCAGGTCTGTGCCTCAAGTTCTGCATTTAGCATTTTGTGCATTTCTTCTCCACTTTCATTTTCCAGATTTGTTGCTTTGAAGTTCCAGGAAATCTCTAGTTGCTGGCACCTAGTGGGCACTCAACAAAATTAAAAAAAAAAAAAGGGAGAGAGAGAGAGAGAGAAGGAAAGGAAGGCAGCCAGCACTTTCAGGAAAGAGCTAAGTGATTACTTTTTCCTCGGAGTCAATAGTGAGATTGCAGCCCCAGCAGATGACGAGTATGGGTTGGGTTGGAGGGCATCCCTGGGGTACACCTATAGATGGAAGGCCAGTGGCAATGTTCATAGATGCCTTATACAAGCAGCTTTACTTTGCTGTGGTTTGTTCTTCAAATTCTACATTTCGCTCACTTAATTCTCTTGTATGCGTGCAGTATGTGCACGCACGTGTATGTGTATGCATGGGAGGAGTCTAATTCTTTCTTCCTGCCTTACAGCTTTCCACCCCTAAAGGTAGTTGTCATTCTGTGATTTCAGAATGTGAATGAATTACAGGCAGCAAAGTGCATTCTCTGTAAGTGTATTAAGAGCAAACTATTAATTCAAGGCAATTTCTTAGTGGCTCAGAAGACAAGAGCTTGAATGGGAATTGAGCAATGTGTTCTTTAAGAATATGCTCAGATCCTTATGCAAACTGTGAGAGGCTTTCCCCTAAAACAGTATGGCTAATTATAGCAAGAAAGGGCAGGGTTTTATGTAAGGAATTATGCTGAGTTGTGCACTGTAGTTACTAGTTCTTTTGTAGCAGATTTCTCTAAAACAAGATGGGTGTGGTCAGGGTGGGAAGTTCATCTTCTGTGGGCCCAAGGTGATTGAAGGTAGGGGCCCAAGGTGATTTGGGGTCTGGGAGCTGCTCTGAGGGTGGAGAACAACACTCTGAAGGTGGAAGGTTGAGTGGCTCTGTAAGATGTGAGGTTGGTCTGATCCATGGTTATTTTCTTAGTGACACCAGTAGGCACCAAACTCCTACCGAGATGACTTTCTTATTCCTGGTTTAAGGCAGATTAGCCATGCTGCGTTCCTGCCAGCTGGCTGCAAGCTAACTGCCATCCCTGGAGGAGCAAGACTGTGGTTCAAAGGTCAGGATCCTAGTGGAGCAGCGTTGTTGATCCTTTTCCACATTTGGCTCTCAGGAGAGGGCTTCAGATGTGTTTTCTTTCTGTCTGGTGATGTGTGCTTTTTGTTCCTTCTGGGTAAGATTCTCCCTGCTTCCTTCCCCCCACCCGCTTTGGTTCTCTAGCCATCTTGTTTCTGAAACCTCTCCATGGGGGGAAGCAGGAGGTTACATAGTGAATTGGATGATAGCTTGGTATTCTTAGGAGCTCGTTGAAAATAGGTCCTGTTTGATGCTGGGTGGATATAAAGGCACTGGAGTTTCAGTGACTGCTGTTCATCAGGCTTGCAAGCACAGAGCAGTTAGTAGGGGTACAATAGGGAAATTCCTTACCTTTTTTGTTAAGTCTGAGAAAGTACTATCTTTTCATACAGAGCCTTCAAATACATTGAGGGGACATCCTTAAAATCAGCAACATGAATAGATGCTTAGAATAACTTCCGAGCAGATTTTTTTTTTTGGTGGTACGCGGGCCTCTCACTGCCGTGGCCGCTCCCGTTGCGGAGCACAGGCTCCGGATGCGCAGGCTCAGCGGCCATGGCTCACAGGCCCAGCCGCTCCGCGGCATGTGGGATCTTCCCGGACCGGGGCACGAGCCCGTGTCCCCTGCATCGGCAGGCGGACTCTCAACCACTGCGCCACCGGGGAATTCCACCCCCCCCCCCCGCCCCGCCCCGAGCAGATTCTTTTGGATATAGAGATGTGAGCACTGACCTGCAAGTCAAGAGACCTAAATTCCATTTCTGGCTTTACCACTAGCTTTCTACTTATTTCTCCGTTTCTTAATATATATCAAAACCATCTGGCTCTTTTCCAGGTCTAAAATGATTTTTTTTTTTTTTTACAACAGGTTTTTCATGCAAAGGATCAGCTAAGTAACTGTCTTTTTTTTTTTTTTTTTTTTGGTACGTGGGCCTCTCACTGTTGTGGCCTCTCCCATTGCAGAGCACAGGCTCCGGACGCTCAGGCTCAGCGGCCATGGCTCACGGGCCCAGCCGCTCCATGGCATGTGGGATCTTCCCGGACCGGGGCACGAACCCGTGTCCCCTGCATCGGCAGGCGGACTCTCAACCACTGCACCACCAGGGAAGCCCGTAACTGTCATTTTATAAGCTATTTTACCCTGGAAAACAAGAATGCCCGGTGTGCTTTCATGATGGACTTTATTAACAAAGAGTTAAGCCATTATATTATATTTTCACTATATATATATGTGTGCTTGCTTCATGGCAGCTCTCTGCTGGCACTGGGGATGCAGTTGTAAACAGGTGATTTTGGGGGGCTCAGGGATTGTAGCCTCTAGGGGGGCACCAAACAAGTAAGCAGGCTACTGTAATGGAAGCTCTTATGGCAGAACACCCAGGCTGTCCTCCTCTAGGAGGACGGGGGAGATTCATGGATGAAGGATGGAGACAGGCTTCTAGAAGAAGGTAACACCTAAGGGGAGGTAGAACACTAAGAGGACCTGGCTGGGGTAAGCTTGGTTTTTTGTTTTGTTTTTTTAAACATCCTTCCCCTATCACATTTTTTTTGAGTCTTTATTGAATTTGTTACAATACTGCTTCTTTTCTATGTTTTGGGTTTTTGGCTGCGAGGCATGTGGGATCTTAGCTCTCTGACCAGGGATCGAACCCACAGCCCCTGCATTGGAAAGCGAACTCAACCACTGGACCACGAGGGAAGTCCTTGGGCTTGGTTTTGATGGTACAAATAACAGGGGGAACAGTCCAGGTCCAAAGATGAGCAAGAGAATGGAAGGTTGGGGGTTTGGGGAGATGAAAGTAGACCTGAGGAGATGGAGTTTAGCTTGGCTGGGGGTGGAGGTTTGTGAGAGAGGCCAGGGAGAGTAACAGGCACGAAGACCCTATGATCCACTAAGGAGATGAAGTTCAAGCTTAACCATCAAAGGGTTTCAGTAGGGGACTGACACAACCAGAGATGCTGAATTCTCTTTATTCTTCTTTCATTCCACTTTCGTGGCAATAACTACCTGCTTTTGGTGTTTGTGGGAGTATGGAGTTTGAAATTGGGGTAAGGGAGTAGCAGGATGACCTGGAAAACAATAGAAAGATTATGAATATGGTCTTGGGAATCCTAGCAGTGCCCATTCTGATTTCATTGACCAAACACACTTTATGCAGCCTTAATAACATTAAAAGACCATTTTCCAGGTGAAGATGCTCCTGATAAAAGATCTGTCGTGGGACTCCACGCTGTTTGTTGGTTTTGAGCATCTCTCTGAATGTCGTCTGGGACCAGGTCCTTTTCAGTGAGTTTTGAGCAAAGCACAGAGTATGGATCTTGTTTTAAAATGTTTGCAAATGTTTGCAGTTAATGGGTGCAATTAAACTGACTTTGTTAGACCAATAGAAAGCAATAGTTAAAGTAATTCATAGTGTACAATTTCTGAGAGTGGTGTGAGAATGCTCATGAATGAAAATCATTTAATTATTCTGTGAAGCGTACAAGATTGAGAGTTATGTGCTGAAACTGCCTTCAGTGCCCCATGTATACCAGCTGCCTATGGTTTTACTTTTGTATGATTTTTGTACTCTAGGTGATAACACTGATAAACTGCCTTTCATACCTTAATCTTGACTTCTGTGCTTCAGCTTGTGAACCAACATTTTGAGCTACTATATTATGGCCTTACCTGATAACAAGTAGTTTTATTTCAGCAACATCACCATATTTGTAGAGCAGAGTTTGTGGAATCATTTGAGTAGTTATTTAATCTTCTCATTATTTTATAAAAAGTAAGTGGAAAATGAAAAAAATATAGGCAGTAATAAAGGAGAAATATGAGCCTCATAAACATAATGTAATTGAGGCAAAGATGGAAACCATTTAAACATGCCCAATATAGATGGTGTTTACTCAGTCAGATGCTTTGGACTTAAGGTGGCCAACTCTATATAGTTGTGAGGGATAAGAATGAAGTTAAACGCTATGGACATATGAAATTTTAGAAAAAAGCTTTGTGGATTATGATAAAGATCAAGATGTAATTTGGATTTTGTCACTTATTTGTTTTGGGGTACAGAGCTTCCCTTTTTAACATATAAGTGTAGTAAACTTTTGTTTGTTCAGCTTTAAAAAAACGTATATTAAGAAAGGCATTTTCTGCAAAAGTAGTGGATAGAAATTGAACTTCTCACCAGTCTTATTTAGGAGAGTCTGCCATCGTCAGTAGCATATTCCTTTGATGGGCTAAGTGGCATAGGTGGTCATTGTGCTTAACAAAGTTCTCTGTGTATTTTGGTGAACCAGTAAAGAGAAACCAAAGAAAATAAAATGGTACTTAGCAAAGGATGCACCTCAATGGATTTTCATGATTCCATGGTTTCATTTGGTAGAAAAAGACTAAATGCATCTGAGTCCTCATCATATGCCTTAGTGATGCTGTGATGGTACATTTGGAGCCAAAGAGAAAGAAGGGTAAGAATTAAGATTTGTGTACAATTAACCCCACAGCCCTCTAATTCCCCTGGTCAGGAGGGTATGATGGTGATCTGTCTGCCTTGGAGGATCTAACTGTTATTTGGGACCTTGTTTAACTTTCTTTGTGGGCTCTGCCCACTTCTAAGCAGAGGATTGAGTTGGATGCAAACTTTCGGTTCCTTTTCATGCCTCTTGTGGTTAAATGGTGAATGTTAAATCATGGGAGATGTTGATGTAAAAGAAAAGAATATGTATATTTTAAAATATATGTATAACTGAATCACTTTACTGTACACCTGAAACTAACACAACTTTGTAAATCAACTATATTTCAATAAAAATAACATGGGAGGTGTTAATCAGGTAGGAGACGGGAAAGAGTAGCTCTTGGGTTTCTAACCTCTTCCTGAAACTGAGACACAGTTTATCAAAAGGGCAAATAACTATTGGACCAGAAGTTCAAGAAACTCATATTAAGTACCTACTATATGTCAGACGCTGTGCTAAGCACATGCAAGAATGATCTCATTTAATCTTGACAGTAACCCCATGATCCAAATATTATTTCTCATGATGAGGAAATTAACATTTAGAGAAGTTAAGAAACTTGCCTGGGTGTCTTAGTTTAGCTTCTCCCAGAATTAGAACCTGAGACAAGTATTCTAGTACAAGGAATTGTTTGGGACATACAGGGAACGCCAGTAGGTGAACAAGGATATGAGACGGGGGGAGAAGGCAGCCAATACATAGGACATTATTCAGTAAGTTAATTCAGTGGCGACTGGAGTTTAATCGCACAAGGAAACTCTGGAGATAGTGTAACACACCTGCCTCTGGATGGTCTCATGTGAGGGGTGAGGAAGCAGGGGTATGTAACCACCAGCTTCTGTCAGTTGTTTTTTGTTTTCTTTTTGAAAATTTATTTTTATTATATTTATTTTTTATTGTGGTAAAATATATATAACATTTATCATTTAAACCATTTTTAAGTGTACAGTTCTGTGGTATTAAGTTCATTCACAATATTGTGCAATCATAATCACTCTCCATCTCCAGAATTTTTGCATCATCTCAAACTGAAGCTCTGTGCCCATTAAACAATGACTCCCATTCCCTCCTGCCCCCAGCCCTTGACAACCGCTATTCTACTTTCCGTCTCTATGAATTTGATTATTCTAGGTACATTATATGAGTGGAATCATACAATATTTGTCCTTTTGTGTCTGGCATACATCTCTTAACATAATCGTTTCAAGATTCATCCATGATGTGGCATGCATCAGAGTTTCCTTCCTTTTTACGGATGAATGATATTCCATTGTATTTATATACCACATTTTGTTTATCCGTTCATCCACTGATGGACATTTGGTTTGTTTCTACATTTTTGCTATTGTGAATAATGCATCTGTGAACATTGGTGTATCCATATTTCTGTCAGTTGTTTCTGAGAATGGTTAATTCCCTGGCAGTTCCATCCCCCACCCTGCAAAAGCAGAGTAGTTTTCCACGGTTCAAAAGAAATCCTCAGCAGAGACGCTGATGTTGGCAGTGTGAAGTCCTTTGGGGCACTCTAAAATGTTCAAGTCAGAGGGACATCAGTAGGGCGTTTAAGAGCATTTCCTCACATGGTCTTTACCCAAGTAAATAGAGAAGCTAGGATTTGAATCTTGGACTCTTGCCTCAAAGCCCATGCTTTTAACTGCTCTACACTGAGTACTACAGTATGGAGATTTGAAGATGAATGAGCTGTGGTTATTGCCTTCAAGGACCTATCAGGGTTGAATCATCTGTTTTGCAAAAGGCTCCAGGGAAGACAGTGGCATCACATGGAGCAATCTGGAACTCACAGGGCCACGGTAAGATGGAATCACACGTAGCAGACGTACGGGTTCCCTTTCTCCTGACACCCTGTGGTGAGGCATGCTTGGGCCGGGCACAAGTGGACTCTTCATGGGGCTGTGCTCCAGGATAGGCACTCACACACGTGCTGACCACTGGAGTCATGCGTTCCAGCTCACGCCCATTGATGCTTCGTGGCGTTCACTTGAGCTGTTTGTGCAACTATTGATATGTCACCTCAACAGGGGTTATCCTTCTATGAGCTTTTCTGACGATTGTCTTCATCTTGATGCCCAAGCATCAGAAGCAGCTATTTGTTAGGAAAGAAATTAGGGCCCAGGGATTATAAAGAGAATACATTTGGAGGCAGTTAAAATGGTTGGTTATGTGTATCTGTGTTTGAAAAGACATCATTTACAAGTGGTTTGCATTTATCTAGAAACCTAACACGAGATATTTTGTCCCTGAAAGGATGACATTACCTAGACTGGTGTTGTGGCAAAAGAAGAAAAAAATGAGAGGTCAGTCAGTGAGAAAATGCTGCCCTATATTTTAACCTAAATGTTAAATATTTTGTTTTAGTACTACATTTGTGGGAGCTGGGTGTGTTAGTCAGATATTGCTAGGGTGTGCTGAGATAACAACTCCAAAGCTCAGTGGCCGCCTTCTCTCTCATGGGTTGTGCATGGTTCTATTCCACCTTGTCTTTATTCTGGCACTCAGGCTGAAGGAGTCGTCCCTTCCTTGGATGAGCCATTCTCATGGTAGAGAAGAAAACAACTATGGTTTACTCACAAGATGGCTCTTATAGCTTCTGTTTGGATATGGCGTGTGTTGCTTCAACTCACATTGCATTCTGCAAAACAAGTCACATGGCCAAGCCTTATGACAGTGGGGCAGGAAGGATTCTCCTCTCATGGGAGGGAGAGACTATAGGGATGAGCTGACTACAGAGGGACAGTGAATATTTTGAACAAATGAGGCAATTTACTGCACTGGCTAAAATTGTGCTCTCATGTGCAAATTGCTTAGCAACCTTTTTAACCATCTAATCTTTTTAGATTCATCGCAACATGTTTAATGTTGTTTTTCTCCTTTTACTCATAAGGAAGACACATATTGTATGTAAGGGACTAGTTCTCTTCCTGGGATCCATGTAAAACCACCCATGTAGCTAGTATTATTTTTCCTAATAATTCAGTCGTTACTGTCTTTCAAGAACTAATCATAGAGTTTGAAGGAAACATTGAGACTCAAAATTTGAATGCCTTTTATAGTCATGTGAAATTAATAGGGAACAAAGGACTAATTATTAACATGATGATCATCCTTTAAGAAAAGAATACAATGTGTCTGTAGTTAATATTGATGATGAGGGTTGTTGTACTGAGTGTTTATCACGCCTCAGGCACTGTGTTGAGCACTTACACTTTCTTTGATTTAGTCATGACTCGCCTTATTTTCGTGAAGTAGCTGTTGTTACTCCTGAGGCCATTGTTAACTTACTGAGGTACTTACTAAGGCTCAGAGAGGTTTGTTAGCTAGCTCAAGGTTAAACAGATAAAAAAATGTGAGTTTCAGGACTCAAACCTAGTACATTTAATCCCTTAACCAAGGTTTCTCCAAGTTAGATGAGATCCCTTTAAAAGAAGATAATTTCTCATAGAACCCCAGGTATGCTTAAATTATTGTTATTGTAATGATACTTTTAACTGTATAAACATAAAGCTGGTGAGGTTTTTTTTTCTAAGCTCCTACACCTTTATAAAACTTAAATCAATTTAGAAATTAAGTACACGTCATATTACTAATTCAAATTAACAACGTTAATTTAACCAGATTAACTAAATTGCTGCTTGTAACTGGACTATGATGCCAACTATTCTGGGCCGGTTCTTTGGCAGTCAGCTGGTCTACCCTGCTGTGTGCTGGGTGATGACTCAATTCTCCCACCGTATTCACAATATTCAACTTGTGCGAAACTTGGCTTCATGCTGAGGAGCTTGACGTCCCTTACCTTTCACTGGGTGAGAACACATCATTTAGATTCCCAGGTCCATCTTTTTTCGTTTCTCTTTGGTGCATAGTGATTCCTTAGGGTACAGCTTGTTGCTCAAACTCAACGGGCATGGCTGCCGTGATGATCAAAAATATCCGTGCACTATTTGTTTTCAGATTATTGAAATAAAAACAACCTGAATTTCTCACGAGCCTTGTAAATTCTTTAATATATGCGACTGTGGATCTGCCCCCCTCCTCCTTAGTTTTTGCTCAGGTTAAAAAACTGGATTTTCTCTCTCTGGTACTACTCTGTCTTTCTTTTATAGGACTCTCTCCATCTGAGACCACACCCTATTACTACCAGAAAGGGTCTCATCTATTTCCAATGTTCACAATACCTGGTAGCCATGCACAATAACTGGAGTTGCTTGTGTAAACCTGAATAAAGGGGCTATTGTTTTGCTTTGAAATGGAGGAACTTGAGTCCCTGGAAGGTCAGAAACAATACTACAGATTTGTTCTCGAAGTATTTGTTAAATAGATTGAAACCATGTGCCGTAATTTCCCTTTTAATATCTTTTGCTGGATAAGCCTACACTTATCCATGCACTAAGAGATTTAATTCAGTCACTTGATGAGTTAATGTAGTTATTGACTCTTATTCACTATAATTTCAGTTGTTATAGTGGTTACTGAATACTATTCAGCACCCTGAACCTGGCCTTTGCTGAAGTCTCATGTGACTCCTCCATGATGATCAGTCATATTTTTCAGAGACCCCAGAGTTAGGATATAACATTTATTCTTTATCTTCTTTCCAGAATACATAGATGAATGCTTGTCTCATTTGCACATTTAAGCCATTTCCCTTCCCTTATTATTGATTGTGTGTGTGTGTGTGTGTGTGTGTGTGTGTGTGTGTGTGTGTGTGTTTGGAATAGCTTACAATCTTTTTTTAAAATAAATTTATTTATTATTTATTTATTTATTTTTGGCTGCGTTGGGTCTTCGTTGCTGCATGTGGGCTTTCTCCAGTTGCAGTGAGCAGGGCCTACTCTTGGTTGCGGTGCGCGGGCTTCTCATTGTGGTGGCTTCTCTCGTTGCGGAGCACTGGCTCTAGGCGCATGGGCTTCAGTAGTTGTGGCTCGCAGGCTCTAGAGCGCAGGCTCAGTAGTTTTGGCGCACGGGCTTAGTTGCTCCGTGGCATGTGGGATCTTCCCGGACCAGGGCTCGAACCTGTGTCCCCTGCGTTGGCAGGCGGATTCTTAACCACCGCGCCACCAGGGAAGCCCCAGCTTACAATCTTTACTAAAATTTTTCCTTGTGTATATGATTATGTGTATATTCTTTTCTAGTAAAGGGCTATTTAAACATAATCTGTACGTGTTGATTTTAAATGTAGAAAAATTTTGTGTGATTGGAGTTTTAGGGGCAAAGGGGTAGAGATTTTATTCTTCTACCTTTCTATCATTTTCTCTGAAACATCTGTTAGTTGACAGATTGAGGATTTTTTTAGTGTAAGACCCAATAATTCCTGAATTATTTTTGTAAGTACACTATAGCTAGAGCTTTGCCAATTGACATTTTACCTTTGCAGATTAAAGGAAATGCACAGATGTTTCAAAAACGAATCAGAAACCTTATTTATCTGTTCATTGCAACTAGCTTAATTTGTTACATTTATGAAACTTTATGAGGCAGTGAATAATGTTGTTATAATCAGCATATTATATTAACCATAATTTTTTTAAAAAAATTTGATTTAGCATCTCAAATTATTTTTTTACTTTTACTGGTTGTTGTTTGGCATTTTGTTGTATTTTAAACGTGTGGATTTAGCTGTGTAGTAGCTAGTGGTCTGTTCCTTTAACAAAAATTTTTAGGTGCTTCAGATTTTAAATTTAATCCCTTAGAATAAACTGATAGTGTTTGAGATTAAAACAGAAGGTGTCAATGGAAAGTACAATTAACTAATACTTGGTGTACAGAGTCCTTACCTTGCAGTATAAGATATAGTCAGCCTCTTCACTTAAGCACCTTACCATAAAATATAGCCAAGGCAGCTGAACATGTAATCATGCTAAATCTGCACATGGAAAACAGTAGTTATAAAATGAGCTTGGGGGGACTAAAGGAGAGAGTAGTGATATGTGGATGAGTATGTTTAAGTTGCAGAGAGCTTCTTGGAGAATGATGGAAAAGCATTTTTGAAAATCTCTGCTACCTGAATCTGGACTTTTTCCCCCCTGATTCATATCATTGTGGTATTTAAAGAGGAAATGGCTTATTATTAGGACTTCAATACCTACATATGTATGATACTGTAGCCTGCAGACAATGAGAAAATGTCTATTTTTCTTTCCAGTTTTAAAAAATGGTTGATGTCTTGAGCATTTTTGAACAGAGGGCTGAGTTTGACTCAGGAGTCTGACAAAGCAAGCTTAGTGGACTGAGAGAATTCTAAGACAACTTTCAGGTTTAAAACCACTGTGCCCTGTTCTGGTAGCCTTGGGCGTATTAAAGTCAGCTTTTACTGAGCATTAGCTGTGTGCCGGGCATTGTACTAATTACTTTTCTTCTATTGTCTTATTTAATCTTTTCCAAATCACTATGGAAAGTACCACAATTATACTCATTTTACAAATGAGAAAAGTGAGGATTGGAGAAGTGAAGTAATTTGCTTAAGGCTACACATTAAGAAATTAAAGATATGACTCCAACCAGGTCTGATATTGAGGGCCCCTCTTTCCTTTTATAAAACACTATGTATCACCTCTCTGGCTACAATTACAAAATTATTGCATTAAATGCCATGGAAGTAATTTCAATCATATGATGAAAATGTCATAATATTACATATATTCTTTCAAATATTCAAAAACTGTTTTATGTGTCTCCTGTGTACCCTTAGCTCTGGGCAGGAAGAGCACCTGCACAGGGCCTAAGGCTTTAGAGGGCCCACTCTGGCCCTCATCTGCCTGCACCTTCCCCATGGGGGAGGGGGAGTCTGCGGGACCAACAGGCCTGGGATCTCCCTGCTTAAGTGACCCTGAGTGGTCTTCCAAGGTCTGCTTGGGCTTCTTTGCCAGGTCTGTCCTCCTGAGGACAAACCATGCTACCACTGTGCACACCGTTAGGCCTAGAGTTGCTGAGGGGTACCTATTTGTGAAAGTACAGACCAGGTGTCAGGAAACTACTGCCTTTGGGCTAAGTCTGCCTAACACCTGTTTTTATAAATAAAGTTTTATCGGAACACACCCACACTCATTTGGTTATAAATTGTCTATGGCTGCTTTTGTGCTGAAGTGGCAGAATGAGTAGTTGTTACAGATACCAAATAGCCCACAAAGCCTAAAATATTTACTATCTGGTCTTTTTTAGAAAAAGTTTGCCGGCCCCTGGTGTAGACAGAGCTAACTTAGTGTGCAGGGTGCAGAATTCACATATGTGAGGCCCCTGGGGTGTGGTTGAGCCAGGAGCGGGGAGAGAAGGATGTTGGCTGGGGGAAGGCCTGCCTCTTGCCACCATGTTTTGGCCAGAGCTCTGAAGAGCCCAGGAATTCTAAGTTCAAAATTCACACCTCACCTTCTACATCTTTATATTTGTCAAGATAGGAAGATAAAATGCATTTTATTTACCAGTTTGTTACCTCGATTTATAACTGTAAAATATATAGACATGTGGTACTTGGGCCTCTATTTGTACTCTAGACCTGGGCCCCATATATGTTAGAACAAAAGTTAAGTCCTGGGGTACAGTGTAAGGGTTTAAAGTAGGAAGGAAGAGAGACCCCAACAAATAATCACACAAATTAATATGGAATTATAATGTGTGGAAGTGCTTTTGGGTCATATATGGATGACTCAGAAACCTTGCTTCAAGTTTCACTTGTCCAAATTAAACCAAAAAAGCTGGAACCCACCTGCCAACTTAGCTGGAAGTTCTAGGTCTTTCCACTAGGGCTCCTCCCGTCTTTCTCCACTTCTCCCCGTCTCCCTTCCTGACCCCTACCCCAGGATTTCACTGTCCTAAAGTGAGGGGGATATGGGTATAGATCCCACACCCAAGCCCAGAGATGTTCTGTCCAACAGTTACACCACATGATTTCATCTTTGTGCCACAAGGTGTTTCTGTTGAGGCTGGTCTTCCTCAGATGAAAGATGCTGTGGGTCCCTCTGTGGTCCCCAGTATATGGTCCCACAAGGGAAGGCCAATCCAGTCTCCAAGTGGCCAAGCTCAGCCACTGGTGTGCCATGCGTGGTGCAGCAGATACTGTATCAGCACGCATGGCCTGTATTGGAACACGAGGACTTTTTCTTGGTCTCCATGTAGCACAGGCTGGAAGTGCCAGGGGAGCAGCCCTCTGCCAATGATGAACGGGTCCCTTGCCTTTACAGAGGCGCACCTATGAGGCAGGTTCTACACCGCCTCCCAGAACTCCTTCAGCAGCACTGAGCCCAGTTGTCCACAGCAGAAATTTCCTTGAAAATGCACCCTGTATTCACTTCCTTCACTTCCTTGCCTTAGTACCAAACTCTCCCTTCAGTACTTCCTGGGATTACCTTCTAAATGAACCACCTGCACCCCAATCCTTGTCGCATTGTCTTCTGCGGGGAACCCTACTAGGATACGTGGACCTCCTCATGAGTTACAGCCCCACCCCATGCACAGCGTTGTGCCCCACTGCACAGGCTCCACTTGGCATGGCAGGGCCTCTAGGAGCTTCCTGCCTCACCTGCATGCTTTGTCCATACAAGCTTCTCCACAGCTCCTGGGTCACTTGTCTTGAGTCCCAGTCACCAACCTGGACTCCCTCTTATCTTGAAGTAATTATTTCTGGAAACTCTAGTCTTGTTTGCAACCATATTCATCTCCTCCCACAGATCTCATTTACTCTGAATCCTGGACATCATGACTGGGGTGTCAACGACTTTCTTCCCTGAAGGCTCCAGAATCTTTTGTGCGTATCCATTCCTCTTCTTCATGGTTTCCTTTTTTTTTTTTTCAAACTAAGAATCTGAGGAGGGGCAGCCTTGATTGGGTTACAAAAGGCTTTCTTACACCTTACCTAGTGGATCCAGGCTACTTGGTCACCCTATTTAGCCTAAACAAGAGAGACACTTAGACAACCCTTGCAGGGCGATAAAGTCAGGTTCTCTTTTTTTAAAAAAAAAAAATTATTTATTTATTTGGCTGCTCCAGGTCTTAGTTGTGGCACGTGGGATCTTCGTTGCCTCATGCAGGATCTTTAGTTGTGGCATGCGCAGCTTCTCTTATAAAACAAAAAATACCGTGTCTTTCATATTATAAGAAAAAGCATTATGCTTTGAGACAGCATAGCTGAAAGACTTGATTTGGATGGGATAGACCTTGTGAAGGATATGCTGTCAGATGCTGTGATCTAAAAGATGAAGAGGAATTAGCCTTGCAAAGAGAACAGCACATAGGAAGGCTCTGAGACAGGAAGAGACTTGATGTGCTTGAGCAACAGAAAGAAGACCCAGGCAGTCAGTGAAGAAAGCAGCAGGAGAGGATGCTGGAACAAGAGCCTCTGTGGCCTCAGACCACGGGAAGGATTTTGGTCTTTGTCCAAAGAGCACTGGGAAACTTTGAAGGGTTTTAAGTGGGTAAGGGGAGACATTCTGTGATCAGAGTTGTTCCTTAAAATATTTAGTTTGGCTGGTGTGTGAGAAATAGAATGGAGGAGGATTAGAAAGTGGGGATACCTTAGGAGGATATGGGATAGCTTAGGCAAGTCTTGCTGGTGCAGTAGGGTGGTGATAGTAGAAGTGGAAACAAGAAACAAACAGATTGAGAGAGATTTTGGAGGTAGAATTGATAGGATTTGGTGACGGACTTGAAGTAGGTGGTAAAGGAGAGCAAATTTTTATTTAAGATCTTTTATATGAGTAGAAGTAGTAAAATTTAAATGCCTTTAGGGACAAACATGAAAAGAGGGAATCAGACTGTTAAAAGGTAAGAGGGAATGGAGGGGGCTGTGGCCATTGTGGAGGATGCATGCCCTTTCTCTAAGGGGCAGCTGCTGGTTGGTTCTGACCAGTCGTTGCCATGTAGGGAAGTGGGCTTGACATTGTCAGATTTTCAGATGTTTCAGGAGAAGCCAGAGTCTGGATTTTTATGTGAAATGGCTGTCTCTATGTTGGCAACTAGATCAAAATTTTAAAGAACACTGTGCTAGCCATGATACCACACATCTGTAGGCAGCATCTGGCTCCTGGCCACTTCTTGCTTAAGATCTATTCTACACCATGTCTTCCTCTAGAAAGGCTTTAGAATTAACTGTAATCTGTGACACAAAATATTTTAAAAGTTAGGGATGCCAGTAGGGAAAAAAAAAGATATGTTAAGTTGGGCTAAATCTTGGGAGATAGCGATGATCTCAGCTCACACAGTCTGTCAGCAGGGCTCAGGTGATGGGCTGAGGTTGAGATCTGTGGAAATAAACTTAACCTACTTTAGAGCAGAGAGCAGGAAGTGCTTTTTTCTTAAAATAGACCATTCCAGACCATGATAGTCTGAGATACTTGAGGTAGACAGGAATCAAGTCTCTTTCCACCTTTTTTTCCCCCTGAGCTACAGTTCGAGTCCCCTTTTTTTTTTTTTTTTTAATGCGGTACGCAGGCCTCTCACTGTTGTGGCCTCTCCTGTTGCGGAGCACAGGCTCCGGACGCGCAGACCCAGCAGCCATGGCTCACGGGCCCAGCCGCTCCGCGGCATGTGGGATCCTCCCGGACCGGGGCACAAACCCGTGTCCCTTGCATCGACAGGTGGACTCTCAACCACTGCGCCACCAGGGAAGCCCTCGAGTCCCTTTTAAGAGACCTTTTAAGAGAGTGAGTGAATGAGTGTTTATTTTACTTATGAATCCATATATAATTAGAGAAAGTATTCATATAGGTTCATAAAACCTATAAGATTTTAAATTTTATTTTGCGTTTGAACCTTAAATGGAACCTACCCTTGGACTTCGAATTTTATTTACAAGGTGGTTTAAAGATGTGTAGTTAATTTCTTTGGTGTTATATTCAGCCAAATTTTCTGTTTCTGTGCACAGCTTAACCTAATTAATAACTTATCTTTCTTAAGACTGTACCTCACAAATATATAAACCCTTTTTAAGGGTTTATAAGAAAGCTCAATGATTGAGCCTATCTTGGCTTCATAATAATAATTAAAACAATAAGATCTTAACTGCTACCTCATTTCCTATAATGTATTTGTAGGTGGGTGGAGAAGCATAGAAATGGTTTTCTTGAAGTCAGTAATGGGAAATAAGCGTCATTGCATTATTGATTGGTGAATAAAGTTGATCTTCTTGTTCTTTCTCAGAGATTCATTTTATAGAACTAAGAAATAAAACCAAATCAGGATGGATGAGAATTAGGAGACAACAACTAAAGAAAGCCTGAGTGTCAAAACAAGTACCCAAAAATATATCAGGGGGCTTCCCTGGTGGTGCAGTGGTTGAGAGTCCGCCTGCCGATGCAGGGAACACAGGTTCGTGCCCCGGTCCGGGAGGATCCCGCATGCCGCGGAGCGGCTGGGCCCGTGAGCCATGGCCGCTGAGCCTGGGCGTCCGGAGCCTGTGCTCCGCAACGGGAGAGGCCACAACAGTGAGAGGCCCGTGTACCGCAAAATAAATAAATAAATAAATAAATAAATAAATAAATACACACACATATATATATATATATATATATATATATATATATCTCAGGAGACTTAAACACATCTGGGGGGGTGCATTTGGGAGTGACTCAGTAGAACAGGAAGGAATCAGAAGACTTAGGAGGACTTGTTAACCATGGGAACTCGCCTTTGCTTTACCTTGTCAACTGAGCCTTTTCATTTGTGAAATCGACATCACTCTATGTGCTTCAGCTTTAGGGGTGAAATTGTTCCAGGAAACCATCCCTGCTCTTTGTAAATTTGGTGGGAGAGACTAATTCCAAAATAAAGGGTTGGGCCTAGGTTGCTAATTAAAATTTACTGTTAAGAAGCAGATGTATGGGGGTAAAGAAATTATTGTTACTGTTTCGATGTTCTCTGGAGTTCCTATTTGGTTTGATGTTATGTGGAATTATGCATAATACCTCTTGTCTGTTGTGACCTTGGAGTAAGAAACGTCAACCTGTTTCCTCACTTCTTAGATTAACAGCCTGCTGATGATTGACTTGTGTTCCTTTTGACATTCTAGCTTCTTTGTTGGGTGTTTGAAAAAATAAATACTGAATTATATTTATTTCTTGTCTTAGAGGGTCAAAACTCCAAACAGTCATTAGTTTGATCTTCTGTATTTCTGGAAAGACTCATTTCTGAGTCTTCTGGGTCAGTTTCACATCTCTGCCCTTAAAGCAGATTGTAGTTCCCATAACCATCTTCCCCTCAAACTGTGTTAGATCTGAGCTGAAGAAAACTCTGAGAAAGTCTATTCTCGTGGGTAAACTTCCCATAGACAGAAGCTGTGTCTATCTTAATCACTGCTTTATCCCCAACTTTCAAGACTGGGAATTAAGCTGATGCTTAAAATATAATTATTACATGAATAAAGTTGAGTGTTCAGTGAAAAGTTTTCGGGTATTCCAAAGGGAAAAGGGGTTCTCTTGTCAAATAAATTTGGGAAAAGCTATCTTATATACTGAATTTTGGAACAGTCACAGTACACCTTAGTGTCCTAAAGTCTCTGAGATATCTAGGTGTAAAATCAAAATCCCGTTAAGCCTTGTTTATTTGAACATTTACGAACTGTTGAGGAAGCGGTGGCCTAAAGCAGAGCTGGTGTAGCACACTATTGGTATTTAATAAATACTTCTTAAGGTGTGTTTACTGAATATGCTGTGATCCTGAGTTGGTTAATTCAGAGATTTTTAGTAGCTTCAAGAGAAGATGGTGGATTCTTGGCTATGTTGAGAGAAAAGACTAGAGGCTGTGGAGGAAAAACAGCCAAGGGTGAGGGTGTGAGTGTCAATATTTCTGAGGGGAATTTTGATAGTGGGTATCAAGAGCCTTTAAATTTCAGAATTTTACTTCTAGAACTTAATCCTAGGGAATTAATAAGAGATGTATACAAAGCTTTATCAGTCAGAATATTAACTATGTTAATTTTATTTTAAAAAGAAATTACGTGTCACGTAATAGGTGATTGGTTGAGGAAATGATTAGATAGCCATTCAATGAAACATTAAGTGACTGTTTCAGTTCTTTTGCTATGTAAAAACAACAACCAAAATCCTCCAAACTCAGGAGGCTTTAAACTACAATTTATTATTTTCCATCACTACGTGGGTTGATTGGGTGGTCCTTCATGTTACACATAATGTTGACTGTCACTCATGCAGCTGATTTCAGATGGCAGCTGGGCTGGGCTGAGGTCCAAGATGGCTTGTCTTACCAGTCTGGCATCTTAGTGCTGGCTGTTGGCTAGGATACTTCGGTTCTCCTTCTCATGGTCTCTCTATCTCCATGTAGTATCTCATCTTCCAGGGCCTTTCTGTGTGGTTTCTCTTTCCAGTAGGATGGCTTGAACCTTACATTTCTGATTTTTAAGAGAGCAGAAACAGAAGCTGCTAGGCCTCTTCAAGGATAGGCCCAGAGCTGGAACAGTGTCACTTCTGTAGCATCTGTTGGTCAAAGCTGTCATGAAGCCAGCCCAGATTCAAGAAGAAGGGAAATATCATCCATTTCTTAATGGAAGGAGAGACAAATCTGTACAGGAAGGGGAGGAATTTTGGTGGCCATCTTTGGAGACTTATGATGGCCATTAAAAATCATGTTCTATCAAAATATCTTATGGCATTAATGTTAAGTGGAAAAAGATGTTAAGAATAAAACATTGAGGAAAAAGATAGTACAAGACTTTATATGGAATATAATAAGGATTTTGTCTAAAATTATACGTACACACGCAGTTAAAAGGAATTGGAAGCAATGACATCAACTTGTTAACAGAGGTTGTCTATGAGTGACAAAATTGAGAGTGTTTTCATTTTCTTCTGTACACATATATGAATTTAAACATTTTCTGTATCATCTGTTAGTTGTTTCAATCACTTATTGGGCCATTGAGAAAGTCTTGACAAATTTCAAAGATTAGAAGATATATGTATTAAGTTCTATGATCCCAGTGCCATAACATTAGGACTACAAAGTTTTAGCCAAAAACTTCTATCTACTTTGACATTTAAATATATCCTGAATATTCCCTGGGGTAGAAAAAAATTTCAAAAGAAAAGCTGTTTAAAGAAGAGTTCTATACATAAAACATATGCAGCCAGTGTGTGTAATCTTACATGCATTCATCAGAAAATACGATTGATGATAAATGAACATTTAGTGCAAAACGGCAAATGTAACTAAACACAAAGGAAATAGAAATTATTAAGGATAAAGAGATATTGATGAAATGGAAGACAAACTGTAGTAAAATGTATCAGTAAAACAGAAAAAAATGTATCTTTAAAACACTAAAAAATAGACAAGAATTTGTCATATTGTCATCAAGAGAAACAGAAAAATACAAACAACATTAGGAATGAGGTGGAGACATAACTTGAAGAGATTTTAAAAATTTGAAGGAAAAGTTATACAGAGCAATACCAGGAAGACTGAAAAATCTCCATGGAACAGACTGTTTCTCAAGAAACATTTTAATGATCATTGACACCAAATAGGCAGCAAATCTGAATAGATCAGTAAACATAGTAAAAAGTGAAAAGGTAATCAACAACTAAGCCCATTTAATTTTATGGGTATGTTCTACCAAACATTTCAGGAATAGAGTCTTTATTATGCTAACTGTTCCAGAACATATGAAAAATGGAAAGCTTCTCAATCCATTCTATGACACTAAACTACTGATACTAAACCTAGAAAAGGAGAATGCAAATATTTAAAGAAACATTATTTCAAGCTAGTTAATATATCTGTGCATGTTATGTCATGTGTGTGTTGTATGTGTGTGTATTTCCAGAAGGAGCAAATCCACTTTTGTTTGTTGGTTGTTGCAATTCTCCAAAGCCTTGGCCAGCTGGGCTGGTAATATCACTGCAGATTAAATCTGTGTGGGTGTAAATTTTACTGAATTCGGATTGGGACTTCAAACCTGGCTAAGGACCTCAGAAATGTCTACCTCTAGACACAAGAGAAGAGAGAGGAGGAAAAGTTAGATTTTATCACTTCTTGGAAGATACATCTGTAAGTAGTGGCTTAGCTAGGACCTAGATTCTAAACATAGCAAAAATAACAATTAATTTAACTATTGGAATTATAGAAGGAAAAAATTATTTTCTTAGGTTGATAGTGATGAACAGGTACATTAAGAGAAAAGAAAGGTCTCAGAAAATAGCCTAACTTTACACCTTAAGGAACTAGAAAAAGAACAAAGTAATCCCCAAGTTAGTAGGAGGAAGAAAATAACAAAGATCAGAGTAGAAATAAATAAAGACTAAAAAGACAATGGAAAAGATCTTTATTATAGAAAATTTAGAACATGCAAATAAACAAAAGGAAGAAAATGAAAACCATTTTCAACCCCATCACTGTTAACATTTTGATATGTGTTGTTCCAGTCTTCTCTGCAAGCTAGTGTGTATGTATATGTGTTTTACAATGTGAATTGACCATAAAAATGTTTTTGAGTCTACTTTTTCACCCCACTACTAGTATGTCATGAGCATCTTTCCATCTCATGATAAATATTCGTTACATATTACATATGTAATATGTATTATGTAACGTTAAATATTCATGTAATGGTCACATTATTCCACTTTCTGTCTGTCTGCCTCATCATTTTTGTAACTGAATTCCTACTGTTGGAACCGTTGACTCACTTTTTTTGGAGAACAGATCATTCATGCAAAAATTTTAGATACAAAATGATTTTTGTATATTTTCAAGGAAAACAAAATTAAGCTTTGAGAAACATAAACGTTTGAAACTAAGTTCCTTAGTTAAGAACAGGTGTATAATTCTTTGGAGAGACGTTTTAGGAGAAAGCTGTATGCAAAATATTTCTTCATACTATATAGAGGACTCTCTAGGGCATAAATGACAGATACCCTAATTCGAATTGAACGTAGCAAAAAAGAAAATTTATGGGTGAATGTATCAGTTTTCTGTTGCCTCAGTAATGCTGCAAAACAACCAACCACAAAACATCAGTGACATACTCAGAAGTATGTATTTAGTCTATGAGTGTATGGGGCTCACTGGATGTCAGCTGGACTTACTCATGCATCTGTGGTCGGCTGCTTGTTTGCTAGGCCGCTCTGCTGATCTTGGCTGGGCTTACTCAAATGTCTTGGGGTTGGCTGGCTATTGGCTAGGATACCTTGACTATTATTTTGTGTTTCTCATCTTTTAGCAGGCTAGACTAGGCATGTTCTAATTGCCATGGCAGAGGAAAATGAGCAAGAGGGTAAACGCACAAGTGCTATTTCAGGCCTCTGCTTGCTTCCCATTTGCTATCACATTATTGGCCAAAGCAAGTCACATGACTGAACCCAGAGTCAGATTGGGAGGGCACAGCCAAGGACCCAGATACAGGAAGGGGTAAAGAATTGAGACCATTAATGTAGTCAGTCTACCTGGCATATGTAGCTAAAATGGCCTAGGGATAGATGTAGCGTCATGACTGCTGGATCCAGGGTTTCAAGTGATGTCACCCAGTTTGATTTCACACTATTCAAAGTTTGGCTCTGCTTTCCTTTGCGTTAGCTTCATTATCAGAGAAGCACTTTCCACATGGTAGTACTCAAAAGCTCTATCTTGAAAGCAAGTAATTCTAGCTAAAAAAGAGCTTATCTGTCCCAATTATTCCAGCTAAAGTCATGATAGGGAGTGTTTTTGGACCAATGTGGGTCACATGCCTATCCCTAAACCAGCTATCATGTCTGGTGGATGGAATATGATGATTGGCCAGGACTGGGTCATGTTCTCACCGCTGGCACCCTCCAGGATAGAATGGAGGGAGTCAGCCTCACCTAAACCTGATGAACTGTGGGTAGAGAGTTGGGAACCATTTCTCTAAGAGAAATAGGGAGCATTACCAGAAAGGTGGGGCGGGGTGGGAGAGCTGAGGGAGAATGAATGATAGGCAGGTAAAAAAAGATGTATAATGCTATTAATGCACTTATTGATACTACCAACAAAAACTATTTATTGACTATTCTGTCCTAGGCACCAAACTGGGTGTTTTAAAAGCATCATCTTACCTATTTCTCACAATACAAGTAAGGTGATTTTACCCACATTTTATTGATTAGAGAAGGGAAGCATGTGACAGTTAAATAATTTGCCTAAGGTCACTCAGCTTGTCAGTGTTAGAATGGATATTTGAACCTCGGTTGGCCCCTCTCCAAAATCTGTGGTCTTAGTGTTTAAAAGCTGAAGCAAAAGAAAGAACACTAAACATACCCTAAGAGGAAGAGCAGGAGGCCGTGATGCACCCCATTAAGGCCATTTGGATCCTAACACTGAAGGGATAATCACAATCCTGTAGCCCTAGCTACGTAAATCTGCACCAAAGTACTTGAGTAACTATGACAGGGAGCTTTTCTCTAGCTGTTGTGGGACCAGGAACTCTGACATGGGGGACTGTTTCCCTGTGCCATTTCTGTACAGTTGTAGAGTGGTTAATATGAATATTTATGTCAACCAAACTGGAAAAAATTCTCAAAGCAGTAGTCTGAAAGATGTGTATGAAGGGGGAAAGAGACAGGACTGCCATGTTCCTTGTTGATAGCATTTAGAATCTGGCTATATGTATAGGAGACTTGTTGGTTGAGCCACCTTTTTCTTCTAGCTCCAAGATGGCCAATAGGTTCCGACTCACGTGTCAATACCAATTGATTGGTAAACCATCTAGAGTGTTGTGTTGAGAAGAGTTCTGGATTTTGTGGGAAAGAGAACTGTGATGGATTAGTATTGTCTGTAATGGTTCCAGGAGAGGGAGGTAACAGCCTGCTTGACTATTATTTGACATCCTAAGAAGCAACAACTTCTCAGAGTCACTGTCAAGCCACTTGTGTATGGGGGTCATGTCCCTAGGATGGAGTATTTTATAGCTAGGGTCTCTATGATAAGGAATCCTATGGTGAATTTTTCTGGAGGTCCCAACTGTCACTTAGCACAGACTGAAATGCAGAGCTTCATTTTCTTAAGGAAAAATGAGCTTCTTTTTTGCTCTGAGAACTTTTCACCTTGCTTGGGAGCAGGGTTGGGGGGAGTTTACAAAATGTTTACGTATAGTAAGTAAAAGTTTGTGGTCACTATTATTTTTAAATAAGCATAGGTGTGACTCTATCATCATCAATCTATCATCTATATACATATTTTAAAAATATAATGCAATTAACAGTCAGAGTTCTAAAGAAATTTGTTTTTGATTATCTTTTTTTCTCATTTTTCAGATCTCTGATTGGATGCATTTTCTGGTACAGACTATGAAAAGAATGCAGTGAAAATTCTGGCCAACAGTGGAAATATCGGCTTAATCTCCAACTTAGTATAGCATTCCTTCTCTTCTGTAGCACCTCATAATAGAAGAAAAATGTATGGAAGTGCAAGAACAATCACCAATCTGGAAGGTAGCCCTTCCAGATCTCCTCGTTTGCCAAGGTCTCCTCGTTTGGGCCACCGAAGAACAAGTAGTGGGGGAGGTGGAGGAACAGGCAAGACTCTGTCCATGGAGAATATCCAGTCCCTTAATGCAGCCTATGCTACGTCTGGACCCATGTATCTGAGCGATCATGAGGGGGTGGCTTCAACAACTTACCCAAAGGGCACCATGACTCTGGGAAGGGCCACAAATCGAGCTGTATATGGAGGCCGAGTCACAGCTATGGGGAGTAGTCCCAATATTGCCTCTGCTGGACTTTCCCACACAGATGTCCTTTCATACACGGATCAACATGGCGGTCTGACCAGCTCATCCCATCATCATCACCACCAGGTCCCCTCCATGTTGAGGCAGGTAAGGGATAGCACAATGTTGGACCTTCAAGCACAGCTCAAGGAACTTCAGAGAGAGAATGACCTCCTCCGGAAAGAGTTAGACATCAAGGACAGCAAGTTGGGGTCTTCCATGAACAGTATTAAGACTTTCTGGAGTCCTGAGCTCAAGAAGGAGAGAGTTTTGAGGAAAGAAGAGGCAGCCCGGATGTCTGTCCTCAAGGAGCAGATGAGGGTTTCCCATGAAGAAAATCAGGTAGGTTATGACTCATCTCAGTGTTTTTCAGCCTTGGCTTCTCACGGAGTAGTTGATGGTTTGCAGATGGTACCACGGCCTGTGCAGAAGAAAGTTTGGCTTCATCAAGATAGCTATGGCTTAGTATGTGTTTGACTCGGAGACTAGCAGAGGGCATAGGAAATATAAGGTTACAGCTTGTGATCTCCTTGTTTTCCAATAACCTTTTCACATTGTTGCAGAAGAGGGGGGATCACTCCTCATTGGCTAACTTTATACTTGGTTATTTTTGTTTTCTTTTTCAGTAGTCACAAGAGCAGCTCAGATGTACTTCCTTCTGAATAGAAGAGGAAAACGTTGATTTTTGCAAGAGTAGACACTTTTTTTTTTGCGGTACGTGGGCCTCTCACTGCTGTGGCCTCTCCCGTTGCGGAGCACAGGCTCTGGACGCGCAGGCTCAGCAGCCATGGCTCACGGGCCCAGCCACTCCGCGGCATGTGGGATCCTCCCGGACCAGGGCAGGAACCCACGTCCCCTGCATCGGCAGGCAGACTCTCAACCACTGAGCCACTAGGGAAGCCCAAGAGTAGACACTTTAACAGCAACATTTAGAGGGCCACCTTTGACTGGTGAATTGATTTTTTTTTTAATGCACCAGCAACATTTCCTTCTAGAATGAAGGAAGTTGGTTCACTAAATAGCAAACTGAACAATATTAAATGGGATTGGATAGGATGGGTTTGATGTCATGTTAGAGAAACACAATAAATTTTAACCTGGTCTTTCTACCTTTATTCATTCAATATTAATTAAGCACCTACTATGTGCTTACTCTTTTTTGATCCATCTTCCATGTCATAGCAAGATTAGTTTTCCCATTGTCTACCTGCAGTTATGCCATTCCCCTGCTTTAAAGCTCTCAATAATTACTCATTGCCTCCAGAATGAAGTGTACCTCTGGCTGAGCCTACAGTACCTTCTACTGGAATGCCTGAGCCAGCCTTTCCAGTCTTATCTCATACCACCTCCTTCCACATCTTCTGTGCTACCTGCACTACCACTTGGTAATTCTTGCACATACTCAAAGTTTCCCACCTCCTTTCCCTTCTGTTCCTTTCCATTCGTGGCCTTCTCAGCATCCCCTCTCCCTGCCTCTTTTTGTTCAGTCCCAGCTAGTCTTCATTTTCAAATCCTACCTATACTGTGAGGCTCATTTATATGCTGCTGTTCATAGGGGCTTTGGAGTAAGACATGCCTGGGTTTATATCCCAGCTTCACCTCTTATTAGCAGTGAGATAAATGCTAAGAGATGGGAAGTAGAGGCTGTTGTGCCATTTGGCTGGAAAAAAATCCCAGATGTCATTTAACTTTCTGTAGAAGCTGGAGGTAACTTTAACTTGGCTGAACTAGTCATTCTCTGATAGTTGGTCCTGATGCTGTCCTAAGGAAGCTCTCTGCCTTTCTTGGGGTCATCTGCTGGCTTCTATCTGTTTCCCTGGCTGCCACCCCTTTGGAGTCCAAGCGTTTGTAGAAGCATTTCTGATCTGTATGAGAATCTGCTCTTCGTTTTCCTTCTACGTGCGGAAAGCAATCACCTTATCCCTTTGATTATCTGAGAATCTGCTCTTCGTTTTCCTTCTATGTGCAGAAAGCAATCACCTTATCCCTTTGATTATCTGACAGAGCCTTTGCTGGTTTTCAGATGTGGAAATATGATTTTTGGTTGGAACAGAAAGCTTTGTTCTTCATTCCTAAGTCAAATCAATGCCCTTCACTATCATTTCTGCTTTTTTCTGACTTTGCTGGTTTATGAAGTCCATTTCCCCAGTTCTGTACTGGTTTTCTTCCTTTTTTAGTTGTTTTGGAAAATGGTTAAAGCAGTTTAGGAATGATGCAAGTAATGACAAAAAGTTTGGAAGCCATTTTTAAAACTGTCAGCTGCAAAATTACTTGTTTCTTATGGTTTTATCATTAAAAAAATTTTTGAGCACAGATCCCTACTTATACATGTATATTTATTTATAAATTACACAATGTGCTACTGTGCCAATATATTATGTTTCTTCTTTGACATTCACAAAGAATTAATATGGAAAAGAAAAAATAAAATAAATAATTTATTGAGGTACATTTTAACGACACACAAAACCTTTTTGCTTTGACTAAAAACATTTTAAGCCCCTTGTCTATTTTGTAAGACATAGTTCAGTTTAAAGCAGGTAATATCCACAATTCCACTTAACTGTCCCATGTTACCTTAGCCAGAAGCAAGTGAATATTTGAGGGAACCTCTTCCTTGTTCTGGAACCTACTATGATCACAGGCTACCTTGGTTACTGTGGGTGACATATGACTATGCAACATATGACCCAGTGAAAGCCCTAGTCTTAATCTGTATATTAAATATAAGTAAACTATAATTATTTTCTTTTTTAGGTTAAGAATATAAAAGGAGGAAGAGGCATGGAGATTTTGAAAAGTCAATTTACTTGCAATATGAAGTAGTATTACAAAGTAAAGAATATAAAAGTTGACAAAAAGCAAGGTATTTAAAAAAACTGAAGTGCCCCCCCCCCCACAGAAGTATATCAGGATCCCTTTCAGGGGTATATGAATACCTGTTGGTCAGAATAGGGTCGATCCTGCTGCAGTAATCAACAGACCTCAAATCTCAGTGGCTTAACCCATCAGAGATTTATTTCTTATTCACCTGAAGTTATGAAGCAGGTCTAGTGACTCGCCAGGGTAGCTCTCCTCCAGGTAGTGACTCAGGATCCAGGCTTTCCTCATCTTGGCACGTGGCTTCAAGTGTTGCTACGGCAGAGGAAAAGAGTGCCTGTGGTGGCACATTGGCTTTTCAGTTCCTTGGACTGGAAGTGACACAAATGCAAGGGGGTGTGAGGTGTAGTCCTCTCTTCTTTCCAGGAAGGAGAGGAGAGTCAGATATGAAGGAGCACTAAAAATTTCTACCAGTGGAGTTTTTATATTTGTCAGAAAGTGGAGCGAGATGAAATAAAGTTTGGGGAAGAATCCAGAGTTCTGCCGTTGCTGCTGTTTCTATCATTACTGCTACTGCAATCAGTAGACATCAGTTGGGGGCTTACTATGTACTAGGCATTGTGCTTAGAGCTTTGTGTACATCATCTTATTTAGTGTTTGCATCAATCATCTGAGGTAGGTGCTAGATTTTTTCTCATTTTACAGATTAAGAATAAATGTAGAGAGAATAAGCAGCTTGCCCAAGTTCACACAGCTGGTAAGTGACAGAGCTGGGCTTTAAGGCTTTTGTCTATTTTATGCCAACATGTAAGATCTTAACTTTAGGCTTACTACCTCCTTATAGGATCACTGAGCTATGAATAGAATCTTAGTATGATAGGAAGATCACACTTCATATGTTAGGTGAAAAACATGACTAGTTTTGATAGAATGATTAAGAATGTAATTTAGTTTAATTATGATTTTTGTTCTTAATTAGGAATTTATTTCTTCTTAAACTTTTCTGTATGGAAGAAAAGAATGTAAAAGAGAGAAACAACACTTGATTGTGGTTTCTTAACAACCACAACAACAAATGTAGTTCTACCAGGGGGTATTTGGATAATTAGAATTTCACTAACTAAATTCAGGTGATCTAAAATGATTTGAATTGTGCTATGTGAATAGAAATGGGAAGCAGGTCCATTATAGTGTGGAGGTGAGGATATTTGAATGCTCTTGTATATGAAATTCATAGTTCTGTGAATTTAATGATCACAGGCACAAACCTTTCACCCTTATGTGCAGTGTTACAGAGGTCTCCCATTCATCAATACTTTGCGGTATATTTTGAAGTCCTTTTGGTTCTGTCAGAGGAAGCTGAACCCAACTCCAGATCTAAGGGAGGATGTTGAACACCCGCCCTGTGTTAAAGGAAGTACAGACCTTGGAGCCAATGGGTAGGTGGCTATGACCAAATTTCTTATGTGTGAAGGGTAGATGCCCAGGTTCCTGGATGGATATTCCACCCCAGACCCCCTTCCCATTCACACTTCCTAGGTTCTCTCCAAGGCCCTACTGCTCAGCCACAAAGATCTGCATGTATAGAAATACATTTGGGATACTAAGTTGCAGTACTGATGTGTGGACTTTTTGGTTTGTTTGTAGAAACCAGAGTGCATGGATGCGGAGTTATCTGTATTCCAGCACTTGAGCTTTTTGCTTCACGATGTATTTTCTTGTTGGAGGAAGAGTGGGGTGGAGTCTCGTGCTGTCAATGTCACACCTGTAGACTGATTTGGGGAGAGATGAGGAGAAAAGATTTAGAATAGATGTTAGGCTGCCACTTGAGGTAGTCCTCTTTTTATTTTTAATGGCCTGTGGGGTTAGAGTGGTTGTTGGGGGCAAGAGAATGCAACTGTGTATGGGGAAGTTAAGTGACCCGTTTTTCTCTAAAAGATGATATGGTGGTCTTTTCTTTACAACCCCATTCTATTTACCCATACAATGGAGATCAGAGAGAGAAAACATGGTAGAAAATACATTTTCAGAAAGTTCATAAGGACTTATATCTTGCAGTTTTGTACATATAGGTTATAACTTTTCATATCCCTGGATTTTTAATGCAATTATTAACTTTGTATTTTTAAAATTATTATTATTTATTTATTTATATTTGGCTGTGTTGGGTCTGCATTGCTGAGTGCGGGCTTTCTCTAGTTGTGGCGAGCGGGGGCTACTCTTCGTTGTAGTGCACGGGCTTCTCATTGCGGTGGCTTCTCATTGTGGAGCACAGGCTCTAGGTGCACAGGCTTCAGTAGTTGTGGTACGTGGGCTCAGTAGTTGTGGCTCGCTGGCTCTAGAGCACAGGCTCAGTAGTTGTGGTGCACGGGCTTCGTTGTTCCGTGGCATGTGGGATCTTCCTGGACCAGGGCTCGAACCCGTGTCCCCTGCATTGGCAGGCGGATTCTTAACCACTGCGCCACGAGGGAAGTCCCAAACTTTGTATTTTTATTGGATTATTTTTTCCAAATTAGGCGTACATAAAGCAGTTTTTAGACATTTTCCTAATTCATGCATGGCTAGTCAAGGATCTTCATGAATATAAATAGCATCATACTCTGGAAGATTGTACTAGATCTAATATTTACCCATCTCGTGTGTGCAGAAGTGGGACAAGGTCACTGGGAAACGTAACCTAAGAAGTGTAAGTAAACCTGTCTGGGGAATGTTATGGCTTTTAAGCAATGGTTATGTGATAATTTCTATTTCTGGCTTAACACAATAGAAAATAATCTACTCTAAATCAATATTAATAAGGGTTTTTGATGAGTTTTAGAACTAGTTTCATATATGATTTATTGATTCTCATTTTGAGCCTGTAACTTGAAAAGGTCGAGGTGGATCACATTTCCGTGTTTCCTTCATTATTATTTTTTCTTTTATTTATATAACTGCAGGGCCATTTCAACAGAGGTCATTCAACTCTGTTCTAAAATATTCATTTCACTGTGAGTGTCCAGATATGAAGAGTTGTACCAGTTGGAAGTGGGTGACAGAATTAATTCTATCTCCTGCTGAAAAGATGGTGAGGCAGCTGCATTGTGAAGGGGTGTCCATTGACAGTTAAATGCAGCTGCAGTAACCTTGACTACTGAGTGTTTATGAGATCAAGGGCTTATCCCTGGAGAGTCGGGTCCCATCAGGTTTGTGGGTGGTACTTAAATATATTCACTACTCAGATCTGTCTTACCCTATATCTTCTTTTGGGCACCATTCCTTCTACTACTCTGAGATCCATGGATCCCTCAAAGTCAGGTTTCCAAAGCGTGTCCAGGGAAATGACACTTTCCAAAGGGGATCTTCTGGTCAAATAAACTTAAGACACTACATACTAGATAGTCCTCTCCTAGAAATTCAAACACTATATTTTGGGTTGAATTCTGTCCCCCCTAAAAAAAGATATGTTGGGGTCTTAACCCTCAGTACTTCAGAATGTGACTTTATTTGGAAATAAGGTCTTTACAGAGGTAATCAAGTTAAAATGAGGTCCTTAGGGTGGGCCTAATCCAATATGACTGGTGTCCTTATTAAAAGGAGAAATTTGGACACAGGCATAGACATGCACAGAGAGAAGACCAGTGGAAGAGACAGAGTGAAGATGGCCATCTATAAGCCAAAGAGATACGCCTGGAACGGATCCTTCCCTCACAGTCCTGAGAAGGAAGAACCCTGCTGACACCTTGATCTCGAACTTCTGGCCTCCAGAACTGCGAGACAATAAATTTCTATTGTTTAAACCACCCAGTTTGTGGTACTTTGTTTTGGCAGTCCTAGCAGACTAATATAACATATCAGCATGTGAAATGCTCTAACTCTTGCAGTTAAACATATTTATTAAACTTGCTTAACCCAGCAATTTCCCAAACTTACTTGACCATGAAACTTTATCTTAAACTGAGCATTTATGTATTAGCCAGCTATTGCTGCAGTAATGCTGTCTAACAAGCCATACCAAAACGTGCTAGCTTAAGAAGATAAGCATTTACCTCTCCCTTACACATTTACAGGTTGGCTGCAACTTAGTTGGGCAGGTCTGGACTCTGAGCACCAGGCTCTAGGCTGAAAGTGGGATTCAGGTACGTTCCACGTGTTTCCACATTCTCTTTGGAACAGCAGCTATTCAGGGCTTTATCTTCTGATGGTGGATCACAGACACCAAGTGATCCAACCAAACCACATAGATGCATTTAACGCCTCTGCTTGCATCATGTCCACTAACATCCTGTTGACTAAAGCATGTTATGTGGCCAAGTCCAAAGTCAGTGGGGTCAGGGAAATCTACTCCCTACAAAGCAGAAAGGGAGTGAAGTGAATATATACATATATATATATATATATACACACATACAAATCCTATCTGTCACAAACTATAAATATTCCTAGAACTAAGGGTATAAAGGCCATACTTTGGGAAAGACTTCTTTAAGAGCAGCTCTGGAATTGTGACATTAAGTTTGAGACTTCTGAAGTGGATGAACCCTTTCAGTGTGGTCAAAGTTTCCTTCAGTGGCTGGGCCTTCTAATATCCTAATGATGCCTGGTTAGTGGCTCACCTTCAGGCTCCTCCTCCCCTTCCTGAGGTGACTGACCAATGAAACTCAAGGGGAAATCTGGGAGATTCTAGGCAAACTTTTATTTTCCTGATAAAGGAATAAATGTCACCAGCAGTGCTCCTTCCTCCTTCTTTCTGTCTTTAGTGTCAATATGTTGCCTGTTAGTAACCATGGAAGGAAGGACAAGAAAAGCATAGAGACATATGTCTTACCATCTCTGAGCAGTTGCACCAGCCCCAGCAATGGCCTGCCTCCAGACTTCTAGTCATGTGAGAAAATAAACCCCCAGTTGTTTAAGTCACTGCTGGTTGGGTATCCTATTACTTGCAGCTTAGTACCTTCCTAACTGATAAAACATAGAAAATCATGAACTGTTCATTATTATTCTAATTATCACCAGTCATCATAACCATAAAAATAGGTGCATTTCAGTGAGGTGAAATGAGACCTTAAAGGACCTTACACATGAGAATGAAGAAACCTACTTACTAATGGTATTGGGAAATACTCTTAAGTCGTGACACGAATGCTACTGCTAGCCTGTATAAGCGAAAATGGAAATTTATTAGTTCCTGCAATGAAATTGCAGAAAGCCTCAGGTATGGAGCTTGGGGTTGACTGGATCCAGGGCCTCAAACTGTAGCAGGACTTTGTCTCTCCCCATTGCTTCATTTCTGGTTCTCAATATCTGCCTGTACGTGTGAGCCTCATTTTCTGCTTCATGTGGTAGGTCATAATTGAAGCTGTAAGAGATCCCTGTATCTTCATTTATCATTTAGAAAATTTATGGAAGGACTTTGGTCCTGCCTTGGTTATATTCTTTCTCCAGGTCTTAGTGAGTGTGTGTGGTGGCAGGGGACAGGTATGTGAGAAGGGGTTACCATGACTGGTGACCTGTTAGAACTGCAGGCATTGGGAGAGGAGCAATTCTCTAAAGAAACTGACATGAAGGGTGAAGGGATGCTCTAGGACAAAAGCAGGTGTCCACTGCGCTGACTTGAGCTGTCCTTAGTCACCCTCTTTCTCCAAATGTTCTAAGAGCTTGTAAGTCATATCAAGAGATTTGAGAAATTAAGAAGTCAATCATATGTCATATCTGTAAGTTTTTTCACTTTAACTCTGATTTGAAGAGCGAGTACCTGTGTGTGTTTTGCCCAATGTTCATAGGTGCATGGATTTAGAACTAGGGAATATGAACTAGTTTGGTACCACAACATAACTTGGAATGCTGAATCTCAGAAGAAAAAAAAAATTTCATCTTCTTCGTCTTGAAATAGTCTTCCTCAGCTCTTCAGAGAATAGTAGCTTTTGTCCACCTTTCCAGAAAGGTGGAAAAACTTTGGTCCAGACTTAGGCAATGCCCTACTTAGACTGAAACCACAATTTTAAATACCTTTTGTCGGTAGGTGAAAACTTCCTTTGGTTCTGAAGATAGATGAGATGGCATGGATCCAACAGTTGATTTCTTTGTTTGCCAGAATGTAGGAGAATGATTTGAAGTGAGCGATACATCTTTGTCACAGATGTCAGCTGATTTTTGCCTCAGTAATCTCTTGCAGTCAGCCCTAGGATCAGCCATGTGCACTGCATTTGTAGCCTTACAGATTTTTATTCCCAGGTTTTCTTATGAAAGACTTGGCTAATGGGAAGAAAATAAACATTCTTGCATGCCAGACCTTGGGAGAACTAAATGACTTCCATCTTCCATTTTCTCTCTGGATCACTTTATTTTGGCTATGGGATAGCAACAGCACACAATCAACCAAAGAAAACATTTTGGAATATTTCAATGAATAGATTATTTTAGTCTCACTTGTGCTGAAGGCACTTATTGAAACCAAGCTCTGGGAGGGGAAGGCAGAGGGAATTGGTCACCCCCAAAGTATTCACTGCCTAATAAAATTCCCTATAGACAACATCCTCAGAGGAATTTAAGAAGCAAGTCTATATTGACAGAAGAAGAAGTAACAGAGTGATTTTATGGGCCAAAGCAGATGGGGTGGGTTCTGAACCTGGCCTCTTCTGGCCAGAGTGCAATTTCAGTTTCTATAATTAGTTGCAGGTGGAGCTCCTGTGTTGTTATTTTGGAGTCCACTGACATCTGTGTGCAAATTCCCACCATCCCCAGTTGGCATTTGGACTCAATAAGTGGTTTGGCTTTGCAGGAGTAGAGAAAATTGTAAATCTATTTCACACACACATAGATAAAGCTGCTCTAAAGGTCAGGTTCTGAAAGCTGTGGAAAGCATTCTCAAAAGTTTGGGAAGTAGGTTTTAGGCAGAATGTGGGCATGCAGCCAAGAGCTAGAGCAGCCTGACAAACAGAATTCTGGCATGTGCAATTTCTTCTCTATTTTTCTGTGAAGCCAGCGTTTGATTGTATCTTGGAAGTGACATGCAGCCATTTTGTTTTTTCAGTAGGAATATTCTGGAGAGAAGAAGTAATGACTTAAGCAGCTACTTCCTGTCTTATAAACCCATAGCTGGGCTTGTACTGTCTGACTCTGCAATATACATTGATCAAATTAACTTAGTGTTTCTCAACTGGGGGCAATTTTGCCCCCCAGGGCACATTTGACCACATCTGGGGACATTTGGTTGTTGCAACTGGGTGGGGTATGCTGCTGGAATCTAGTGGGTAGGCGCCAGGCATGCTGCTAAACGTCCTACAATGCATGTTTAGACTCTTCCCACCCCCGCCATATTATCTGTCCAACAGTGTCAATAGATGCAAGGTTGAGAAACCCTGAGTTAATTGGATGGTTACTATATCTTCATCTTTCTTGATTCTTTGCCTATACTCAATTTATTCACTTTGTGAAGTGATGATCAGAATTTATATATTTATGTAAAAATAATGATTTAAAAGGCAAAACGACTCATCATTGTGTGGGAAAGAATTGTGAAAGATGTCTTTAAAAAAATCTTGACCTGGACTAGTAACCATGACTTTTCAAATACCTTGAATTCTTTTAGATGTAGACATTTGGTAAATAGAGATCAGTCTTATAAGGAGATGGACAACCTGTAAAGAAAATGAAACTTATTTTTTAAGCTGACCTTTTATGGTGCTTTTTGTTTCTGTCTCACATTGATCTTGAAAGGGAGGTTGGATAAGCATTTTTTTTTTTTTTTTGTGGTCTGCGGGCCTCCCACTGCTGTGGCTTCTCCCGTTGCGGAGCACAGGCTCCAGACGCACAGGCTCAGCGGCCATGGCTCACGGGCCCAGCCGCTCCGTGGCATGCGGGATCCTCCCGGACCGGGGTACGAACCCGTGTCCCCTGCATCGGCAGGCGGACTCTCAACCACTGCGCCACCAGGGAAGCCCTGGATAAGCATTTCTGAGCTCCTGCTATGTACCAGGAACTTACTAGTTGCTTTCCACGTGCATGAGCTCAACAGCCCTGCAAGACATGTGGCATCCCCATTTTACAGATGAGAAACAAGGCATAGAGAGATTAAGTGGTCTGCCTGAGGTCTCACCATTAAAGAGAGCTGGGATTTGAATCTCAGGTATGCCTAGCTCCAAAATTGTGTTCCCACTGTCTTGAAAGGGAAAACAACAGATTTGCTTAAAAACCAGGGAATTTGGTGCTGAAGTGGAAGACCTAATATAGAGTGTAAGTAGTAGTGTGCTCCCTGACAGTATCTTAAGGATGTTGTCAAGGAGGTATACAGAAAGGATGGAAAGCAAGAATGAGGAAGGGAGCGTGTTGCTGGGAGCAACAGAGGATAGAGAGCAAGCAGGAAGGAGCAAATACGTTCTTGTCAAGTGAATGAACAGGGGAGAATGCCAAAGGAACACTCCTATCTTGGAAAGCCATCCAGAAGGCTGAGAGGAAGCAACTCCAGGACTGGCTGGAAAATTAAAACCACAGGTGGCAGAGAGAGATTATCTCTTAGGATGCTCATTAAAGGCCCAGCAGATCCTTTAAGGTGGTTATGATTTTGACAAATTTGCTGGGTCCACAAGAGCAGAGCTTCAGGGATGGGGAAGCTCTTTTTTATGGATTATTGGACCCCAATGAGGATGGTCTCATTAACCCAGTTAGAATTTTCCTGACCTTGTCTCCATCTTCAAGAACTTCAGGGTATATAGATGGCCTCCTGACCCAGGAGTCCCTCAACTGGCATCTCTCAGCTTCCTCTTCAAGTAATTTCTGACCTCACTGGGATGCTCACACCTATTCAGGAATTATCTTTTGTATTGTTCCAAATCTTGTCTCTGAAAGTCAGATCTTCCCCTCTTGGGTCCCAGCATTCCTGATTTCTGCCTTTCTTAGCAACTTTGCCCTATGAAACCTCTTCTTTGTCTTCTTTGAGAATCCAGCTCATTTATTTACTGATTCATTCCATCACTTCTTGGTTAAGGGAGAATGTAGTTGCAAGTAGCAGAAACACATTCAAGCATGCTGAAGGAAAAAAATGGGGGATTTACTAGGAACACATAAGAGCTCCTCCCAGACTCTAAGGGTAAGTAGGATAGCCAGGTGTCTTGGGGGGCTGGAATTGAGTTAGTTGGAAAATGATCAGGAATAGGGACAAAGTCTCTCACTCTCTCATTTCTCTCTCAGTATCTGTTTTTATATGTCGCTTGTGAAAAAGTGGCCACTAAAGGAAAGCATACATGTCTTCTCCATTCAAGTGCTCAATAGATACTGCATAGTTTCTCTATTTCAATTTTGAATTCAGAGAAACAATAATCGGATTGGCCCAACTTGAATCAGAGTCTGCTCTAGATCCAGTCAGCTGTGGCCAAAGGAGTCATGAGCTCTGTGGCCCCCTTCCCATGCCCCACCCCCAGAAGAACTATGGAGAGTCTCTTTGAGAAAGGGCATGTTGGGTAGATTCTCTATCAAGGGAGCCTGTGGGTAAGGTGGTAAGGAGGAATGGGCAGCTATTTCTGGGAAATATGTTTGTGCAACATATAATTGGGAGATGGCCTTATTTCAGTTATTAGGAAGACCAAGACCAATCAAAGAAAGTTAACTACTGTTACCTCTGTCTATAACTAGCTATTTCAGTAAGCCCTCTGGAATCTCTTGACCATCACACCCATCTTGTCGATCCCTGGCTGTGATTTTGCCCACTGCAGAAATTCCAGAAGTAGTATTGACTGATACCAGGTTCATGCTATCTTATCTTAGTGGAACCCATATGGCTTCTTTACATAATGTCAGATTGCATCCTGTATGGAACTTTAAAAAATTCTCCACTGTTTGTAAACTTGCTTAGTCTCATTGACACTTGGGTCTCCAAACTGGTTGAAATTTTGGTGATAGTATCTGTAGACTTTTAGAACTAGGCATGTTATAATCTGACGTCTTCTATTCTAAGGTGTAACAGTTAGCTTGAGTTCTAAAAAATAGTGGCTCCTGAGCACATATTATCTAAAAAGTTTGAAAAAAATTAAGATTCACTGATTTGTCCCTTGGAGGAGCTTTCTGAAATACCCATGTAAAATAATATAAAAGTTCCCAATGAATCCTGAAACCAGTAGAAATAAGTAAATATATGCGATGGAAAGTTGGATAATGCACATGATGACCAAATTTAGAAACTGCTCAAATTTAGAAATGCAGCAAATAATAAATAAAATTTGCCTTCTGAAATTTTTAAAACTTCTGTCTGTGATTTTAAACTTTGGGGACAAGGTATTTGCTGCGAAGCTTTCATTAAACTTCGTAGTTTTCCCTAGGAAAATGTGCAAAATCTGAATTTCTCCTCCCTACTCCTGCTCTGAACCCCAAGGGCATTTAGGTAAAACTCTGTCTAGATATTGCCATTTAATATCAAGTACATGTATTAGGAGTAAGTAGTTCCTAGTAGTTAATGAAATGAGTGAGCTTTTGGTGGTATGAGACATGTCTTTGGCTCACTGCTATTCAATTTGTGCTGAGAAGTGGGGACACGTACCAGGATTTTGGTGATGGTTAGAGAGTGTATTTGGTAAGGTGGAAGCTTGTAGATAGACTGTACCACATTCGCTAAATGTATTCAGGTACAATATACTAGAGGTGGCAGATTTTCTTCCACCCTCAGGAATGTTACCTTGAAAGAGTTTACATAGTGTTGGGTGTCATAGTAAAGTATACGTTTAATATTTCATTGAGGACTTTTAGGTCATTATGTTTGTCTTGGGGTGCCAAAATTCCCAGTTCACCTGAGAGAATTCTATTTCATTTCTTTGTAATTGCAAATAAATCTAAAACTGCAAATTAACTTATGCCATAGGCATTTGTGATAGAGCAAGAAACAAAAGATTTTGGTGAGTTAGAAAGTAAAGGTTAATTGGGTAACTACTGTGTTCCCAGTTACATGCTCAGGGCTGAAGAAGACTCTAAAGTAGTGTGAGACACACTTTCGGTCCCTTTACCATCTCATGAAAATTATTTGAGAGCCATTTTTTTTTCTATGTAGAATGTGAATAAGGAACATAGCAGTGATATACCTTGTTTTGGACTCTACCTTGGAGCTTGAACATGAAGTTTTAGCTAGGGAAGGAAATTTCTTGCTCATGTTTTTTAACCTTTCTCAGAAGAGTCCTTGATGTGAGCATTTTCTCTCTTCTCTAGAAGCCTAGCCAGAGTCCAGGAGAATGGACATAGCATCCTCCCAACACTCAGCCAATGTAGGGCCTCTGGAAGGGGTTGGGGAGGGGGAGTTGTGGGGAAGATCTGGGCTCCTGCCTTTCTCAGGCAGGAGGGTGAGGTCTATGAATCACTTTCCCATTTAGCACACCCACCCGACTGCAGTATGTTCCCTTGATAAGAATAAAAATTATCAGTGTAGCTCATAAAGCACTTCCTACGTGTATTCTAAATGGAATAATGATATTTCAAACTCTGTGCCAAAGGGTTCACATATGGAGTCTCATTTAATCCCCATGAGGACCCTGTGAAGTAGGTCCTATTAGTATTATCCCCATTTTATATGCAAGCAAGGTAAGGCTCAGAGGGGAGGTTACTTGTCCAAGGTTACAGTTAGCAAATGGCAGAGCTGAGGTTGAGCCCAGACAGACTAACTCCAAAGTTGGTTGCCAAAATCAGGGTCGGCTGAAATATCTAGTGGCCAGCCCTGTGTACACAAGGTAATCTTAGAGCCGGCATGGAGTCTGAATTCAACAACTTGGAAGCCCATGTTGAAAAAGTCATTGCCTTTCCAAATCCCATCCAGTATTTCTGATTAGCTTCTATGAGAAAGTCTCAACTTGGTGCCAGTCTTGAATGCCTTCTTAACACCTATTAGGTGTTTCCTAACCTTGTTGTAGGATGTGTAGCGGCATTCATACATGATGCTTATATTGTAATTCTGGCAGCCACACTTTTACCCTCTGCATCTGATATGTTGCCCGTTCAGAGTTTCTGTGAGCTGACTGGTAATGTGGCATTAGTGGGGCCTGCCTTCTTGGTTCTTGTTGGGTTGTCTTTGACAGCTGGTGGTTGAGAGCACCAGCTTTGGAGATTAAGTTCCTGGGTTCCATTTCCAGCTGTGGGACTTTGGGCAATTTTGTTTATCTGGCTGAACCTGTTTCCTCACCTGTAATGTAGGTATAATAATAGTACCTGCTTTAGGTGTAAATTTACTGCTATAAGGGTAAATTTAATAGGATTTAAGTTTAATTGGATTAAATGAGGGGGTTAATGTAAAAATTTTTAGCACCATGCTAGCACGAGTAAACATTCAAATAATAGATTATGATGGTAACCATGAGGGAAACCAATTTGGGGACAAAGGCAACACATAAGGGAGTTAGAGAGCTGAGGGAATGGCAGAGAAATGGAACCAGAGCCATACCTGAAGACTGTCCCACCTCTGGATTTCCTGCAATTTGTATAAGCCAATTAGAGTTGAGGTTTACTAATAGCCCAGAGCATCTTGATTGGTAGACAGGGCCCTCTGTTTAGAAGCTTTGTGGTTACAAAAATGAGTAGGTCCTAGCTCCTGCCATGAGAATGTAGTCTAGCAGGGAAAATGCTGTACTCATAAAAACCTATAAAAAAAAAAGACCCACTAAAAAAAGGGAAGAAAGTTGTACCTGCCACTAAAATATACAACTAAAATGCTTTAGAAACCCAGTGAAGGAAGGGATGAGGGAAGACTTCATATAGGGAAAGTGGCATTGGAGTCAGTCCTTGAGAATGGACTAATATTCAAAATGGTGGAAGGTGGGAGCAGGGGTGGGTGGTGGGGAGTCCAGACTTTCAATGGAGAGAATAGACAAGAGAAACTAGATGATTAGAGATTTATTTTATAAATCATTGGGATGAAGGTAGGGCAAAAGTACTTGTCCAATTATGGCACTTATGTTTAAAGAGGAGAAAGAGAAATTGGACCTTGGACATCACCTTAAAACTTTTTTCTGATTCAAGAGAAGTAAGTATGGTACTTAATATTACATGGAGGCACTGTATTTTGCTTCCATGATTTTTCCTGTATGTTCCTGGCTCTGTGAACTCCTCTGCCATGGTACAGCAGAAGGATGAGTTTAAGACCTCCTCTGTCAATATGCCAATGGTCAAAAGGGAAGGGTGCTTACAGACCCGGCAGAAGCTCTGCGTCTTTTGAGTTGAGAACAGCCCAGTTTTCCTTGGCTCAGTTCTTTGACATGCCTTTTCTGTTACTAATATGTGTGTGTGTGAGAGAGAGACAGACAGAGGCACAGAGACAAAGAGATGGAGAGAGAGATAGAGAGAGAGAGACAGAGAGAGAGGAAAGGAGTGAGGGAGGGAGATAGATGGAGGGGGAAATGCCATCTCTAAAACGTCATCACTGGATGTGTAGGTATTGTTATATGCCAAGGAGATGCCATGTTACAGTCTTGGGAATGTTTTTTCCTTATTGTCCTGTTATTCTTTCTCCTTTATAGATTCAGTGGAATTAGAATACCCTGCTCTTGAAAGCAGTTCAGATGAGCTTCTTAGGGATGGGTAGGAGAGTTTTCTTGCCTGAGATATTGACCCCCTTAGCTGAATCTAAGGCAGTTCATGTTGTTTTACAGATGGCTCCTCTGGAGAATTTTGGGCCATAGTCAGACTTTTCTATTGCTAAAAAAGGGAGACTCATATTACATTTTTCTGGTAGGCTGCATTGAAATATTTTCTGTAGCATAAGGCGGAAACTATAAATTTTTATATCACTATAGGGAGCAATAGAGAAAAAAGATGAGGATGATTTCCCAATAAATGCTGTTGTCTATACTCTCAGGAAAGGCAAACTCTCAAGTTGTCCAAAGAAGATCACGTGGCTTCCAGGTCTAGATAGCTCCACACATTAACCCAACCAAGCTAGACTCCCGAGGACTCAGAGGAGGTGTTTGATTGATTGATTTTTTAAAAACTTTGGCCTGTTTTATTAATCTCTGTCTACTGAATCCATCTGCTGCATAATCTATGTCCAGCTAAAACTCTTATGATGACACTTTCATAGTTTGTACCAAAGGAATGGTCTCTCATATCAAGTTCTCTAACCCTAATGTCTCCACTGGTCTTTAGATGTGTCTACTTACTTTCCACTGGAGATATCACTGCTGTCCCCCAAGGGGATCAAACAAAATGATGACTGAATGGCTGAAATGGATCAAGTCAACAAATATGGAATTTCCACCATTTTCTGGACTAGGTGCTGAGGGTATAGTAATAGTAAAAAATTCCTGCCTCTATGGAGGTTCCATTATAGTGGAGGAAACAAAAGGAGTCAAAGGTTTGGGGCTTGATCCACTTGGGAAGACTGAGGGCGAAACAGGATCAGGATGCTGTGAGATCATGTTTTTTGATCATGTTTTGTTGCAAAGTCTCACTCATCCAGGTGGTGATGCTGAACAGGGATGTGGGTTTAGTGGAACTGGCTTTTTTTTTTTTTTTTAACATCACGGCGGTGGTGAGAATGGATGTTAAACTGCAGTGGGTTGCAAGTGGTAATATAGATTTTTATACTTTTCCTGCAAGGAGCTTGGCTTTGAAGAGATAACTGGAGGGGATGCAGAGTCTGGGGAGTCTTCCCCCACCAATGTGTGACACACTTGGCCATATTTTTAACTTTTAGGGAATGGGCCACTAGAAAGAGGGGTTATTGGTTGAACAAGGTCTGAAACAGGAGGGAGAACATGAGATGTCTTGGGCCGGTGGTGTTTCTCTTCCTCAAACCCAGGGAGAAGGTGGTCAGGAAAGGTCCAGATAAAGAGATATTAGTAGGTGTGGAGTAAAAGCAGTAACTTTTATCCTAAGGAGATTGCTTTGTTTAACAAAAAGAGAAAGCTCCAGACTATGGAGCTTTAGACTTAACTTAGACTTGACTTTGATGCCAGACAGGATGTGATGTTGGCCCGGTCGCCTCCTCTCCTTGGACCTTCATTTCCCCTGAGGCAGGGGTCCGCAACCCCCGGGCCGCGGACGGTATGGGTCCGAGGCCTGTTAGGGCCGCACAGCAGGAGGTGAGAGGTGGGTGAGGGAGCCAAGCTTCATCTGCCGCCCCCCATCGCTCGCATTACCACCTGAACCTTCTGCACCCCCCCTCCTCCCTCGCCCCTGCCCGTGGAAAAATTGTCTTCCACGAAACTGGTCCCTGGTGCCAAAAAGGTTGGGGACCGCTGCCCTGAGGTATCACTGCACAGAGACAAAAATGTTTGGTTGAAACATGCCATAACTCTAAGACTACTCAAAAATTTTCAGGGAAATTAAGAGTTCCCTGGTGGCCAAAGAAAAAAAAGTGCTGTTTTACGACTCATAAGTGAGATTTGATGAGGGGATGGGTCTAGGATGAGGCAGTTCTGATTGAAGCAGAGAAAGGTGGATGTTCTGGCGGTCCAGCTTGATGTGCTGGTGGTTTTATGCAGGTGCTGCCGATGGGGCGGTTTGCTTTCTGTGGGACGACCCAGCAAGCCCATTACTCTGCTTGGTGGAGGCAGGAGCCACCAGCACTTCCCAGGAGAAATTTTACAAGTAAAGGCTAATTTTACTTGTGCTGTTGATGGCATTTCTCAGCTATACTAATTACTATCTTGATAGAAACGCTGCAGAAATATACCCCATGCTCCCAAGAGTGCAGAGTGGTTCTTAAATAATCCAAGAAGAGGTTTTACCTGTGGATTACAAAGCTACAGTGCTTCCTTAGTCATAGCTTTCTCAGTGGAAGATGCTCTGGTTTAAATAAAATTTTGTTTGCCTTTTTGTTTTAAGACTATGCAATCTATTCCCTATTCAATTGCAGATAAAAGTATTTTAGGACAGAAATGGTAGTTGTGGACTGAAGGTTGTGTCTCAGTTTTTTAAAGGTATTTTGTAAATTTAGGAACTATGTTTTGCTTTTTCACTTGCTTTTTAAATAAATATCTGGCTGTCCATCCATCCATCTGCTTAGTAAAATGATATCCCTGAATGTGGCAGTTGTTTAGTAAATAGCTGTTGAATAAAATACAGTTATACACACACACACACACACACATACACACACACACACACACACAGAGCTAAGGCCTCTTGGGTTTCATGAGGCTAGGGGGGCTGGGTATAATTCTCACTCTGCCACAAGTTGGCTGTGTGACCTTGGGAATTAGTTGTTAACGTCAATAAACTGGGAGACTTTATGAAGAACCTGGATTTCTGAATTTTCTCGGACACCGAGCAGATCCAGTATCTCTGAACCCAGGGAGCTGCCTCACTTGGATTGTTGCTTGTCTTAGGTGGGACGTGTCTCTCCACGTTGCTCTAGTCTACCCCTTGGTTGACAGATGTACATTCTTAGTTTGAAGATGAAATGAAGAACGTTTTCACATTCAGGATGTTAGTCAAATATGAGCATCTTTTGGCCTCAGCGTCTTAGATGAAAATCCTGACTCTAGCAGTGGGAGTGGGTGGTGGCGTCATCTTAATCATTTTCTTGGGTTCAAGGAGTTTGAGAGCTACCTGCACAGGATTGGAAATGGGAAAAGATCTGCTTTTGGATATTTGGGGAAAGAGAAATAGGTAAGGTATATCAGGCATTGATTAATTCTTGAAAGTCAAAGACAATGCCACTATTGGGCACATACCCTGAGAAAACCATAATTCAAGAAGAGTCATGTACCACAATGTTCATTGCAGCACTATTTACAATAGCCAGGACATGGAAGCAACCTAAATGTCCATCAACAGATGAATGGATAAAGAAGATGTGGCACATATATACAATAGAATATTACTCAGCTGTAAAAAGAAACGAAATTGAGTTATTTGTAGTGAGGTGGATGGACCTAGAGTCTGTCATACAGAGCAAAGTAAGTCAGAAAGAGAAGAACAAATACCATATGCTAACACATATATATGGAATCTAAAAAAGAATGGTACTGATGAAACTAGTGCCAGAGGAGGAATAAATATGCAGACATAGAGAATGGACTTGAGGACACGGGGTGGGGGGAGGGGGAAGCTGGGGCGAAGTGAGAGAAGCATCGACATCTATATGCTACCAAATGTAAAATAGATAGCTAGTGGAAGCAGCTGCATAGCACAGGGAGATCAGCTCGGTGCTTTGCGATGACCTGGAGGGGTGGGATAGAGAGGGTGGGAGGGAGACGCAAGAGGGAGGGGATATGGGGATATATGTAGGCATATGGCTGATTCACTTCTTTGTACAACAGAAACTAACACAGCATTGTGAAGCAGTTATACTCCAATAAAGATGTATAAAAAATAAGAGTGATGGTGGCACCCCAGTGTTCACTGCAGCTCTATTTACAATAGCCAGGGCATGGAAGCAACCTAATGTCCATCAACAGAGTAATGGATAAAGAAGGTGTGGTACATACATACAATGGAGTATTACTCAGCCATAAAAAGTAATGAAGTTGGGTCATTTGTAGAGACAGGGAGGGACCTAGAGACTGTCATATGGAGTGAAGTAAGTCAGAAAGAGAAAAACAAATATCGTATATTAACGCATATATGTGGAATCTGAAAAAATTGGTATAGACGATCTTATTTACAAAGCAGAAATAGAGACACAGATGTAGAGAACAAACAAACGTATGGATACCAAGGGGGAAAGGGGTGGGGGTGGGATGAATTGGGAGATTGGGATTGACATATATACACTATCGATACTATGTATAAAATAGATAACTAATGAGAACTTATTATATAGCACAAGGAACTATACTCAGTGCTCTGTGGTGACCTAAGTGGGAAAGAAATCCAAAAAAGAGGGGATATATGTATACATATAGCTGATTCACTTTGCTGTACAGTAAACTAACACAATATTGTAAAGCAACTATACTCTAATTAAAAAAAAAAGAGTGATGGTAGAAGTCTGGTGTCTGGCCTGGAGTAAAATGGATCATGTTTCCCAAATGAATGGAGTAAAAGGGAAGAGAGAACTATTAAAAATTCACAGTAGATTAAGGTGTTGCCCCCTTATGCTAAGAAGGCAGATGCTGAGGCTCTTAAGGAATTTGCTTTGCAGGAGAGGAGCTGCCTTCGTTTGCTTTTCTGATGACTTGGATTTCTACAGCTGCTCATGGTTCTTGAACTTCCTGGAAAAAGTACAGGCAGATAGAATTCTGATGAAATCAGCATCCCAGTGCTACATTTCCTAAGGACACTGTTAATTTCAATAGTATTTAGCTTAATTCCAGCAGCTGGCTTGGATTTTATATTGGGATATATATGCCAAGGCTTGTGGTGTGTATGCATGTGTGTGTGTGTGTGTGTGTGTGTGTGTGTGTGTGTGTGTGTGTATGTAGATCCAGTGCTATAATTAGAGTAGGCTAACCATTACAACAGATTGATGTATTTGGTTTGGGGAGATATGACTTTAATTTCCCCAAGTGTTTCATTTTCTTTGTAGTTTTCAAGTGTTAATTATCATTCAGATGACTAATAGGAAGTTCAGTACATCAGAGGACACTTTATAATGAACATTATTCTTTGAAAAAACATAACTTATTATATACATTTTCCATCAGGAAGTAATATGATTTTTTAAAAAATTTATTTATTTATTATTTATTTTTGGTTGCATTGGGTCTTTGTTGCTGTGCGCGGGCTTTCTCTAGTTGCAGTGAGCGGGGGCTACTCTTCGTTGCGGTGTGTGGTCTTCTCATTGTGGTGGCTTCTCTTGTTGTGGAGCACGGGCTTCAGTAGTTGTGGCACGCGGGATCAGTAGTTGTGGCTTGTGGGCTCTAGAGCGCAGGCTCAGTAGTTGTGGTGCATGGGCTTAGTTGCTCCGTGACATGTGGGATCTTCCCGGACCAGGGCTCGAACCCGTGTCCCCTGCATTGGCAAGCGGGTTCTTAACCACTGCGCCACCAGGGAAGCCCAGGAAGTAATATGATTTTATTAGGAGTTTGGGTAGGGTTTTGGTGTCTGAATGCTACTGCTCTTTCTGCCTGTCTCCAGAGTCTGATCAAGGAGTCTGATCACCTAAAGACTAGCAGTCAAAAGGGAAACAGAGTATGGCTTTATTAATCGCTGAGGATAGGCTCAATATCTCCATGCAGGGATTTTTTGATTAGGTGAGTGAGCTTGCTGTTCCCTCCCCACCAGACCCAAGATGGCCACACCTGCTTCAGGCTGACCCCAGGTAGCCACCACGCTCAGGGGGACATCAAGGTTAGCAAGAAGAGGAGGCTCTGGTGTGTTTACCACATGAATACCCAGAAGTGAAAGGGTAAAGGAGGGTGGACAGGGCCCTGTCCTGCACGGCAGGGAAAGGCACCACCTGCCTTCCTGGTCCCATGGCTGGAGAGCTGTGTGAATGGCAGATGCCTGAGAAAACAATGTTTCCAGGAGTGATCAGGAATGGGAGAGCAGGAAGCAGATGGGAGGCTTGGGGCCAGCTTGCCCTACTGGGGCTGCACAAGTGGAGAGAGGATGTGAGGCAGGGCTGTGTTCTTTTTGCTCTACAGTGACTCTGTCCGCTAGCACAACACGTTCCAGTTGATGTCCTTGTCACTGGCCAACCATATTAGGCACTCCTTTTGCGGGGTTGGGACAGTAAAGACTGTCAGAGAGATGCAAATCAAGGGTGGTGGATGTGACCTCTTGAGGTCCAACTCCCCTCATAAGAAATTGGGAAATAAGATTTGTCACAAATTTCCACACATAATGATAAACCCTGCTAATGTGTCTACCACTATTTTTCTAGGCACTGCCATATTCCTGATTTTATAATTTGCCCTTTATCAATAACTCAATAGATATTGGAATAAAATAAGAGTAATAGCTAACATTTATTGAGAGCTGCTACATACCAGGCATATATATTGACTCATTTGTTCTCCAAAATAACACTGTGAAGTAGTTGTCACTTCTGTTCCCATTTTACAGATGGGAAAACGGAGGTGCACAGCTAGCAAATGGTGGAACAAGGACACTGATATAGGTGGTCATGTTCTAAAGTGCATGTATGATTCTGTCTCTCAATGAAGTGGGTAAGGGATACTGAAGAAGACGCTGACCCAGGAATTGGGAGACCAGAGTGTAGCCTAGAGCCTGTCTTGGCTTTGTCATGAACCCATTGTGTGATTGATAGCATGCTAATGAATTATTTGCTCTGAACCTCTGTTTCCTTTCCTCCTGTAAAGTGAGGATCTGATTTCTGTTCAAGGTTTTTGGGTCCATAACTCACTGTATTAGCTTTCTGGGGACACCATAATAAATTACCACTAACTTGGTGGTTTAAGACAGCAGACATTTATTCTCTCACAGTTGTGGAAGCCAGAGATCTGAAATCAAGGTGGCTGCAGAGTTGGTTCATTCTGGAGGCTCTGAGGGAGAATACATTCCATTCCTTTCTCAGAGTTTCCGGTGACTGCCAGCAACCCTTGGCATTCCTTGACTTGTAGAGACATCAATCCAATCTCTGCCTCTGTCTTCATGTCACCTTCTCTGTGTGTCTCTGTGTCTCAAATCTCCCTCTGCCTTTCTCTTATGAGGATACTTGTCATTGGACTTAGGTCTCCCCTAAATCGAGGATGATCTTATCTTGAAATCTTTAATTAATTATATCTGCAAAGACTCTTTTTTCCAAATAAGGTCACATTCACAGGTTACAGGGGTTAGGACTTAGACATATCTTATTTGAGGGCACTGCTCAACCAGCTACACTCACCCTCCAGCCTTTTTTTTTTTCTGCTGCAACATGACAATGACCACAGATATTGGAAAAGAAAGGATTAAAGCTAGGTAGTGGCTAAAGCTTCCTGGGCAGTTTGGTGCAGTGGGCAAGAACATAGAATCTAGAGTCCAGAGCCCTGGTTTCAATCATTGGCTCTGCTACCATCAGCCCTATGACCTGGAAAAAGTCATTGAATGCCTCTGGGCCTCAGTTTTCTACTCTGTAAAATGGAGCTAATAATAGTAACATTGCAGGATTATTAAATGAATGACTATATGTAAAGTGCTTAGAACAATGCTATGTTCCTTAGAACAATAAAATTCCTAATAGTGTCAGCTGCTATTATTGCTGTTGTTACTTCCACTTAGAAGTTAAGTGCATGCCTATGATTTTGATAGAGAAATGAATTTTGCGAGGGATGCATTTGAAATATGGCAAGGAACAGCCCACAAGTATGCTATTTTTCCACCAAATTTTAAATTAGGATGTCCAAATGTGTCTGAAATGTGAGGCTGATACTTTCCAGTGGGCTGAAACAATTTTTGGCTTAATCTTTTTAGACATAAGTAAGCTGAAAACAGGGTGAGGCTGTGCTCATGTTGGAAGAGGCGGGCAAGCAGATGGAAGGTGGCTGAGGGAGCATTTTGATGTGCTCATGGAGGAGGCATTAATATTTCAACATCTTTCGTGTTATTTACAGATAATTTTTATGAGAGATTTTCGGAGATGCTCAGTTTTTTCCCTTTCCTGTGAGTGGCACACAGTTGTTACAAATCAATCTGTTAATAAGAAGCTTAAGAATTTAGCTGTTTGGGGACTGATGGCAGTTCAAGTTTTGTAACTAACATGTTTCATTTTCAGCATGCTGATTTCTTTCTGTGATAATTCATCACCTTTCAAAATTCCCCCAATAGCCTAAATTCAGCAGGAGTGATTACTGGCCTAGGTCTTGCATTAGAAATAGACCAGCTAATTTATCTGTATTAATATTATATTTCTACTCTATCTCAGGCAAAGAGGAGACAGAGGTGAATAGGAGAGTCCATAAACTCTTTGAAGGTGGCTTCATAGTGGAGGACAGGCCTTTAAATAAACCATCACAACATGGTATATGATTATTGCTCTGAGATGCTTGAAATGATTAAGTACAGGCCTCTGGAATTAGATATACCAGCATTTAAAACTTGCCTCTAAAAACAAAACCAGCTACTTCATCTCTGAGTTTCCATTTTCACATCTGTAAACTGGAGTTATTTTACTATTTTCCCCATAGTGAGGTTTAAATGAGATAATATAAACAGAGCATTTATTTAGCATGATGCCTGGCATACAATAAGTGTTCAGTAAATGTTAGTCATTATTACTATAGAAATGAAGTTCCATGAGAAGAGTTGTTAAATTTTGTTAATTTATTCATATGGCTTGATGTTTATATATCACGTTGTGTGGTATATTTAACGAGTGTATGCTTTATTACCTGTCTTTAAATCTTTCACCAAAGTTCATTTACTAAATTTATATTCTATATCACATGGACCTAAATTAAAATCAGTTTGCTCTACATATATGCTGAAATTTGACATTTTGGATACAGCTTTGCATAATTTTTTAAAAAGCCATTACTCTATAGTTACATGCATGGATACACTGAAAAGTATATTCGTTACACCATATAAGGAACAGAGCCTCACTCAGGACAACTCCGGTAATGAGGCCCTGTTTTAAGAAAATGAGAATCGGTTAATCATATTGGTTAACAGCACAGACCTTTGGGGTCCTAGGTATGCCCATTACAGCTTTATGTTTTGGGGTACATAACTTCTTGGAGATTTCTTCTTTAACTGTAAAAATGGAGATAGTGTTTCTTGCAACACTTGCTAGCGAAGACTATGTGAGATAACATGGAAAGCCCTTAATGCAGAGCACAGGTAAATGTTTAATAAAAGCATTCAAATGGTATTAAGATGGCTGAAATCTTCCAGAAATCTGATAATAAGAACCGAGGTATAGCTGGGGCGCGGTGACACTGGGGGCTGGGGAGTAGGAGCTTTCAATCTTTACTCAAGAGTTCTGTTATTAACATAGCCACAATTACTTCTCTCCCTATCCACTTTTCTCCCTATATCCAACTGGTTTATTCTTTTCATATTCCCGGTTAAATTCCTCAGAGAATCTGACTGGCTCATCTAATCATATCCTCCCTTTTGCGAGCACACTTCTTGTACAAGGCGCTGTCATAGGTTGCTGGACTGGAAACCAAGAAATGCTCTGGGTCACGTGCCAACCTCTGGACCAATGAGGTTAAGGGGGTGGGGCCTCGCTTCAGAGCCCGGCCGCTTGCAGCTCTTGCTCTCTTCAGAAGCGTCGTCCAGGAACCGAGAGGAGAGTGTGTGAACCCACTAGTAAGCATTTTGGTAACTGACTTGGTGAAAACATGGATGGAAAAGTTCCTGAATCTGGAGGTGTGAGTTGGGCCCTGCCGGGCTCGCCTGCTTTGTCTCCTACCTCTTCCCCGCCTTCCCTCAGCACCTGCCAAACCGTCCTTTCTTCTTTGTGCTTTGGGGTCTTTGCACGCACTGCCTCTGCCTGTATTGCGCCCCTCACTCGCCCCAGGCCTCCTGGTGGAATAGTTGGCTTCCAGTCCTTTCAGTTTCAGCCAAATGTCACCTCCTCAGAGACTTCCCTCCTGACGCTGACTGAGGGAGCCTGCCAGCCCCTACCCCACCACCCCATTTGGTTCCTTCCGTGCACTTATCACAATTTCTGTGTTTGCTTATTCCTCTATGTTCTGTCTAATGATAGGTAAATATCTACTTCTCATGTAGTTGTAGAATCTCCACATTAGAGCAGGGACTGTGCAGTACATTTGTTTTGAACGAATGAGCATGAGCTAAGGTGTCTACTGTGCAAATTGAGTAACTGTCCCTCCCCTGGCATTGTGACCCTTATAAAGCATGTGTGTGTGTGTGTGTTTGGGAAACAGGTGAGTTCCCAGGGAACCTCTGTAGTCCCTCATTGTGCCTATTTCCCTTTCTTAACCCAGATTGCTTGGGTTCAGATTCTGTTTCGTCCATTAAAGACCTTCAACTGTGAGTCCTTGGGCAAGCAACTTAGCCTCTCGCTTCAGTTTCTCATCCATAAAATAGGGATAATAGTCACACTTGCCTCATAGGATTGTGTGAGGATTAAATTAGTGAAACCCTATAAAATGCTGAGAGCAGAGCCTAACATAGAGTAAGGTAGCTCAACACTTTAGCATTTATTATTATGAAGCTCGGGAGCAACAGGGGTTATGGTGGTAAACCAGGGACTGCCCTCTGACTGAGGGGATCCGTGGCCTACCAAGGCTAGTGAGTGGGGTCATGCAGATGTTATTTCTTTACGTGCACAAAATTACGTCATTATAAAATATGTGACACTCTGAAGGATGTTCAGGGTGCGATGAACCGTATAAATGGAGGAACCTCATTTGATTTTGCACTGGGGCCTGGTCAGGAAGTCTTCCCTGTGAGCTACAGTGTGAAGACAGAGAATAGGTCTTACAAGGCCAAGGGTGAGGGGTAGCTGGTGGTTGAGGAGTAGTGTATGCAAAGGTTACAAGGGGAAGGGCAGCATGATGGGAATGCAGGGAGTTTGGGAGATGATTAGTGATGAGTGGCATGTGTGAGATGTTGGTACCATTCTCATTTTATAGAGACGAAAATTGAGTCTCAAGCGGTATCTACCCACAGTCATATTCCAGGGTGGTGCCTGGGCCCTGTCACAGGGATTGTGCTTCAATTGGGATACAGCCTGGGCATTGAGATTTTAAAAACTTGCTCATGTGGAGTCAGGGAAGGAACTACGGCTCTCAGCTTGTTAGAAATGCAGACTCTTAAACACACACCCAGACCTAATGAATCAGAGCCGGCATTTTAACAAGATCCCTAGGTGATGTGTAGCACAATGAAGTGTGAGAAGCTCTGGTTTGTGCATAGACTCAACCACTTTTGGACAAAAGAATAGATATCTGAGGCCTGTTCCCAGATATGTTGGTTCAGAAGGTCCAGTGTGGGGCCCAGAAATCAGCATTCTTAAGAAAGACCCTGTATAGTTCAGAAGCAAAATCTGAGACCAGATTGGAGAACATGCTCTCAAGAATGTCAGAATGGGAGTTAGGATATGAGAAGGATGTGGACTTGGATTTAAACCTGAAAATAGTAAATGTGTATTAAGAGTCTTAAAAATATTCTTATCCTTTGACCAGTAATTCCTCTTTTTTTTTTTTTTTTCCGGTACACGGGCCTCTCACTGTTGTGGCCGCTCCCGTTGCGGAGCACAGGCTCCGGACGCGCAGGCCCAGCGGCCATGGCTCACGGGCCCAGCCGCTCCTTGGCATGTGGGATCTTCCCGGACGGGGGCACGAACCCGCGTCCCCTGCATCGGCAGGCGGACTCAACCACTGCGCCACCAGGGAAGCCCCAGTAATTCGTCTTTTAAGAATTAAAAAAATTATTTTTTTTTGCGGTTCGCGGGCCTCTCACTGTTGTGGCCTCTCCCGTTGCGGAGCACAGGCTCCGGACGCGCAGGCTCAGCGGCCATGGCTCACGGGCCCAGCCGCGCCGCCGCATGTGGGATCTTCCCGACCGGGACACAAACCCGTGTCCCCTGCATCGGCTGGCGGACTCTCCACCACTGCACCACCAGGGAAGCCCTAAAAAAATTTTTTTTAATTGAAGTATAGTTGATTTACGATGTTGTGTTAATTTATGCTGTACAGCAAAGCAACTCACTTATCCACATATATACATTGTTTTTTGTATTCTTTTCGATTATGGTTTATTCTCGGATATTGAATATAGTTCCCTGTGCTATACAGTAGGACCTTGTTTCCTCTTCTAAGAATTATTTGCACACAAAGTAAAAAGATGTTCATCATAATTGTTCTATTTTAAGAAATAAAGTATAGGGACTAATCTAAATATCCACTAGTGGAGGATATGCATATTATCATATTGTTAAATACCATCCAGATATTTAAAAACAAGGCTATTTAATGATATGGGAATCGCTGTATCTTATGCTATATATCATGAATAAACAGTCATTGATACTTCCCCTTCAGTCAACTCTGATAATAGGCTTAGATATTGTGTCAATATTGACTTTGCTGAGGGCCATTGCCCTTAGTCTGGGTCCATCCATTTCTTTTCTCATCATCATCAAACATGTCCACCCCTGGTGTTCTGGTCTTTTCTGCCTGGTTTCCCACCATGCATCTTTTCATTTGGCCAAAGTGGATCCATTTGTATTCAATATTACCCTCCCTTGCTCTGCTCCTTTGCTTGGTTGGCCAGGACTAGTCTCCAAATCCTCTCCCCACCCACATGTTGAAATCCTATCCATCTTTCAAACCAGTACAAATACTATTCCCTCTGAGAAGTTTTTTTCCTCCCTTTCTAATGATCCCAGCCAGAAATTGGGTTTGAATATTTTATAGCTTGTTGATTACTTATATAACATGTTCTGTATATTGCTTTCTAACATAATTATTTATGTTCAAGCCTTCTCTTTTCCACTGGATTATTAACCCCTCAAGGAGGAGATCTTATCTTGCATTTCTTTGAATCACCCAGGTTGCCTCCCTTGTAAGAGTCATTCGATATATCTTTTTCTAGTGCATATGTTCAATTAATATGCATGGTGGTGGCAGCACAAATAGGGACTTTCTCAGGATGAGGCAGAAAAGAAAAAACAAAATGAGAAAGGGATAAGAGGGACTGTAAAAAAAAATTAAAATCTCCAGAATTAATTTAGTGGAAGTATAAAAATAATTTCAACTCATTTGCAAAATTAGAGGCCATCTTATGGGTGTCGTCATATGTCTAATATTTTTCTTCACCACATCCATCATTCATTCATTTATGTGAAATATGTAAGAAAAAGGAGGAGAATGTTATAAGGCTTGAATCACTGAGTCATTGGATGTAATTAATGAGATATTCTGTGAGTAGACCACCTTTGCATTGGGGAATTGGTCTCATCACAGATACAGGTTAAGTGTTGGCACAGATCACTTAAAATACTTTTGTTTCAATGTAGATGAATGTATGTATTTCAGTGAAAATGCAGTCATTTTGGTAGACCTAATTTGGGGGCTGGATATAAATGAAAGGGTATCATGCTTTTGTCATGAAGTATTGGTAGTAAGAGAGGATGTCTTCAATCTTTAAGACAATATAAATCTAACCTTGTAATTACTTTCTGCTAGAAAAATTATATTGGTTTCTGAAACAACACATTTTGGAGTTAGGAAGTAATTTCAAGTATCAGTACAGTTAGGTGGATTCATAGCTGGGTCAGAACCATACCCAAGAGTCTGAGTATGGCTCATATAGGCAGGAGGAAGAAGACACTGTGGGACTTTTGGTCACTATTCTGGATTTCCTCCTGTTTAACATTTTCAAGTGTTTGGAAGAAGACATAGGCTTATGCATCACGTTTTCAGACAAAGTAGGATGAAAGAATTAGGATTCATTAGGAGCTTGGCAGATGAAACCAAAAGGCAGAAGCCAACAAGGTTAAATTTAACATAGATAATTGTACATTTCAGAACATTGGTTCAAACAATCACCCATAAAAGTCTATGGTACATGTGACCTTACTGCAGTTCCATGAAGAAGGCCCAAGGAACCTGTTGACCACAAGTATATTACGTGCCTCTGGTGTAATCTGGCTGATGGGAAATTACTAAATGACAAAACTAATGCACATTGAGGCTACATTAAAAGTAAGCTGGTGTCTAGTTCAAAGAAGGTGATGGTCTCCATTTCAGACCTCTCTTGAAGCATGGCTTCCCCTTCTGTCTGTCCTTTGTAGATTGGAAGATGATAGAGGGAAGTGAAGAATTGGATCAGTGGAGATTTGGAAACTCGATCATAAGATGAAAAGCTGAGGACATTTAGTCTGGAGAAGTATGGACTTGTGGAATGAGTGCACATTTGATAACCGACCTTAGATGTTTGGGTCTCCCAGTGCAATGCTTCTCAAACTTCAGAGTGCCCATAAATTACCTGGGATCTTGTTAAAATGAAGATCCTGATTTAGTAGGTCCAGGGTGGGGCCCGAGATTCTGTATTTCTGACAAGGTGTTAGGCAATGCCAGTGCTGCTGGTCCATGGACCACACTTTGAATGACAAGGTTCCAGAGCAGCTCTGTCCAAGGGGACAGTCTGTGATGATGAGAATGTTCTATATCTGTGTTGTCCAATGTGGTAGCCACCTGCTGTATGTGGCTATTGAGCACTTGAAATGTGGCTAGTGTGACTGAGGAACTGAATTTTTAATTTTATTTAACTTCGTGTAATTTAAATTTAACTGTGACTAGTGGCTACTGTATTGAACAGTACAGTTCTAGAGGGTATAACTAAAACTAGTGATTAGAACTTAAAGGTATTTAGACTTCATTTTACTAATCTGAGTTTTGGAACAACTATAGCTGTTCAGCATTGAGAAACCTGCCTGGAAAATTAGTATTCAATTTGACCATCTGTAAAAAATATTGAAGAAGGAACACTTCCATTGGTTGGGGAGGTGGGGACTAATATCCAAGAGGCAGTAGCATGTAATTGGAATAGAGGGTTAATCCACTAAGCACAGTGGTTCTCAGCTAGGGGCAGCTTTGCACTCCAGAGGACATGTGGCAATCCCTGGAGACATTTTTGGTTTTCACAATTGAAGGAAGTGCTACTGGCATTTACTGGATAGGGGCCAGAGATGCTGCTAAATATCCTACAAGGCTCAGGGCAGTCCTGCACAGCAAAGAAGTATCCAGCCCCAAATGTGAATAGTGCCCAGGTGGAGGAACCTTGCCTTACTGTATACAGAGCTTCTGTAAATCAATAGTAAGAGTAACAATGGAGTAGAAAAATTAGTGAAAAACACAGACAGGCAATTCCCAGGGCAGGAAAAAGGAAAGACATTTAACCTTACTACTAATAAGTATGTGCAGGTTAAAATAGTGAGATTATTTTCAGCTCTCATATTGCCAAAGTTTAAAAAGAAAGCTGATGCACAGTGGTGGGCAGGCTGGTGAAATGGACCCTAATCATTGTTACTGGGGTTCTAAATTGCCCCAGCCCTCCGGGGGGCAGTTTGTTGTTATAATTCATATTTTAAATGTGCATACCCTTTGCCCACCAGCTATTCTACTTCTAAGAATTTATCCTGGAGAAATAATGGGACAGATTCACCTAAGTGTGTATATCTGGACATTCGTTATCATATTTTTATTATGGCAAAGATTAGAAAGAACCTTAATATCCACCTTATAGGATTGGCTAAATAAATTATGGTACATTTCTTCATGGAATATTCTGCACTTTGCATAATAAAGTGGGCATTGATGAGTGGAAGGATGTTGATATAAATAAATATTGATCAGGTTACAGAAATACTAATTTATATTGAAAAAGATTTGTACATATGACCGTATGTTTACATCTGGGGGAATGGGTGAATACTGGGACTAGTTGTTAAAGGATTTAAATTCGACTCAACTACTCCTTGACTCTTCTCATTTTACAAATCTGTTAATTCAGTCTTAGTTTCTTCATTTGTAAAGTTGGGGTAACTCCTGAGCAATCTACTCACAAAATGCCTAGACTGAACTATGCTTTGTTTGCTGAAAGGTACTATGTGTTTTAATACTTCCAGGTTGGCACTGGCCTAATTTAAAATTATTGGACTTTAGTGATAGGTTTAAATAGAGCTAGAAGAGTTCACAGGCTGTCTCCCCAGGCATTGTTTAGATTGTTCAACTTTAGGACTTGCCTGCTTCTCTCTTACCAGGTAATCGCTAGAGGGAGAAAACGAACTGAAAGAGGATGTAAGAGAAGGGCAACTTCCCGCCCCACCCCGCGATTATGGCTAATAAGGCTGATAAAAATTATTTCACAGTATGGCTTTTGAGGTTTCTCACTAGCAACTTAAAAAAAATGTTTGGAGCGTAGATTTCTTAGCTTCTATTAAAATCAGACTAAAGTATCCTCTTTTGATATTTGATTGATGTTCCAATTATATGTCAGACTAAAAACTGGATCACAGAATAATGAAGATAGTAAGAACAGGTATTAGCAAAATCATTCATTAGGGCTCTATTTACAGTTTGTTAGTAGAAAATAGTAATTGTTTTTTCGGAGAGAGGTCTTGATATTGCTGGCTTGTAGGAAAATTAAATGTGTTTGAAATAATCTTAGTATGTAGTATTTTTCCTCATTTAAATTCATGACAAGTAAGTCGAACCCTTCCTTCTGAAAAATATTGAAGACACAGGACTTTATCTGAATTAATACATTATTCACAGTGGGATGTGAAATAGTGGGGTTGTTTGAATTTTTTTTCTGTTGGAATATTATCGTATTTCAGATATTTACAACTATACTACTCAGGTTTTATTTTAATTTGTTGGAATATACTAATTTTTTGGCATGTACTAGAAATTTTTAAAAAATTATGGAGAATTTCAAACATGCAGAAATATAAACAGAAAATAGTGTAGTGATTTCCTGTGTACCCATCACCTTCCCCCAGTCCACCAACCTGTGGCCACTCCTGCCCCATCCATGTATATACGTAGACTGTCTCTGAAAGAAGAGACAAGACACAGGTAACAGTCATTGCAAGGTGAGAATCCAGGATAAGAGGAAGACATTTTAATCTTTTTTTTATTCTTTGAATTTTAAAGCCAAAACCATTAAAAAAAAACTTAAAAAATAAAAACTGTTTTTTTTTAAAGTTCTGATATGCTTGCTGAAGGTCTCCAGAACGGTGTGTACAGGCATTGCCCTTTGTGTTGTGGAGGACCTAGAGATATAATGAATTGAGTCCTTTGTCTTTCAGGAGCTTGTGTCCAACAAGAGGGTAAAGACATGAGAATTGATTGATTGCCATCCAGTGGTTTGAAGTAGAAACTGGTTAAGTTTGAGAGTAGAGAAACGAGGAGCTGTGGGAGATTTAAAAAAAAAGGGGGGTGTGACTTTATACAATGGAAGGTCGGAAGTTGCCATTTTCCCTAGTTACTGGAGACAGTTGCAATTTCTGCCTGCCTCAAGCTCTCTCTCTCCCTTCCGTCTGCTCCTTCACCCCCCCAATTCTCCAGTGTGCCAAGCAAAGGAAAGGGAAATTAAAAATTTTTTCCTTCCTCTGCTTGAAAAGTGATGCAATTCAAATTTGAATTGTAAAAAATTCAAACTTGAAAGAAATAGTTAACACAGAAAATGGAAATCCCATCACTCTAAGATAACTCTCACTAAATTTATAGTATCTTGGGGCTTCCCTGGTGGCGCAGTGGTTGAGAGTCTGCCTGCCGATGCAGGGGACATGGGTTCGTGCCCCGGTCCGGGAAGATCCCACATGCCGTGGAGCGGCTGGGTCCGTGAGCCATGGCCGCTGAGCCTGCGCGTCTGGAGCAGAGTGAGAGGCCCGCATACAGCAAAAAAAAAAAAAAAAAAATTTAGAGTATCTTCCTTCATATTTTTCCTATGTGTGTATTAAAATTATAAATGCATATTATATTCTAACTTTTTTTGTTTAACAATACATCTTGGACACCTTTCCATGTTAGTACATGTCAAAACATCTCATTCTTTTTAACAACTGTCAAATATTCTATTGAGTGGACAGATTATTTGGCCAGTCCCTTACCATTGGACATCTGGTTTTCTAGTTTTTCAGTATTACAGATAATTTTCCTATTGAGCAAGTGTTTCTGAATGAACTACTAGGAGAGAATGTCTAGGTAAAATGATATGAATATGTAAAATTTTAATAGCCGTTGCCAAATTGCCCTCCAAATGGTTGTGCAAACTTCTACTCCCACCAACAGTGAGTATGAATTCCTCTTTTACCACAAAGTTTTCAATCCTCAGCTTTTTATCAGAATTATAAGCAAAAATTTAATCTTATTTTAATTTGCATTTCTTTAATTCCTTGTAGATGTCATAGTTTAGCACCCATTTGGAGTCTCTTTTTGGTGAACTGTCCATGTATGTGAAAGGAGAGATTCTAATTCTTTCTTGAATGTCTCATTCAAAATACAGCAGTCTCCAATTGGATAATTTCTTAAGCCACAAAAAATTTCAGTTCCCCTTTTAACGATTTAAGAGTGAATCCAAAGACAACGTAAAAAACTTTAGGTTTGAAATAAAGTACTTTGGTTTTATAGCTTAGAGTTTGAAATTTTTTAATAACAACTTTAATGAGATGTAATTCACATACCATATAATTCACCCATTTAAAGTATACATTCAGTGATTTTTAGTATATTCAAATAGTTGAGCAAACATTACCACAATAAATTTTAATTCATCACCCAAAAAAGAAACTCTGGCTGATGGCTCACTAAACTTCGTGCTGTGATGCTTTTGTGGTCTTCATTGAGGATTACAGTAGTGTAGATGATGGTTTGCTGATTCTGGCTTCAGTCAACAGGTTCCTGTTTGATTTGGGGAAATAATTAAAGGAGAGAGATTCTTAGAGAACTTTCTAGTTATTTGATTCAGTTCATTCATTCATTTATTCCATAAATTTATTAAGTTCTCACTGTGTGCTGGAAACTGTCTTAACTATTTGGGAAACAGGGGTGAAAAAGAAAGACTTAATCCTTGTTTTTTTTTTTTTTAATAGTTTATTTATTTATTTAAACATCTTTATTGGAGTATAATTGCTTTATAATGGTTTGTTAGTTTCTGCTGTATAACAAAGTGAATCAGCTGTACATATACATATATCCCCATATCTCTTCCCTCTTGAGTCTCCATCCCTCCCACCCTCCCTATCCCACCCCTCTAGGTGGTCACAAAGCACCGAGTTGATCTCCCTGTGCTATGCGGCTGCTTCCCACTAGCTATCGGTTTTACATTTGGTAGTGTATATATGTCTATGCCACTCTCTCACTTTGTCCCAGCTTACCCTTCCCCCACTCCGCATCCCAAGTCCATTCTCTAGTAGGTCTTTGTCTTTATTCCCATCCTGCCCCTGGGTTTTTCATGACTATTTTTTTTTGTTTTTGTTTTTAGATTCCATATATATGTGTTAGAATACAGTATTTGTTTTTCTCTTTCTGACTGTCTCTAGGTCCATCCACCTCACTACAAATAACTCAATTTCGTTTTTTTTTATGGCTGAGTAATATTCCATTGTACATGTGCCACATCTTTATCCATTCATCTGTCGATGGACACTTAGGTTGCTTCCATGTCCTGGCTATTGTAAATAGAGCTGCAGTGCACATTGTGGTACATGACTCTTTGAATTATGGTTTTCTCAGGGTATATGCCCAGTAGTGGGATTGCTGGGTCATATGGTAGTTCTATTTTTAGTTTTTTAAGGAACCTCCATACTGTTCTCCATGGTGGCTGTACCAATTCACATTCCCACCAGCAGTGCAAGAGTGTTCCCTTTTCTCCACACCCTCTCCAGCATTTATTGTCTGTAGACTTTTTGATGATGGCCATTCTGACTGGTGTGAGATGATATCTCATTGTAGTTTTGATTTGCATTTCTCTAATGATTAGTGATGTTGAGCATGTTTCATGTGTTTGTTGGCAATCTGTATATCTTCTTTGGAGAAATGTCTATGTAGATCTTCTGCTTATTTTTGGATTGGGTTGTTTGTTTTTTTGATATTGAGCTGCATGTGCTGCTTGTGAATTTTGGGGATTAATACTTTGTCAGTTGCTTCATTTGCAAATATTTTCTCCCATTCTGAGGGTTGTCTTTTCATCTTGTTTATGGTTTCCTTTGCTGTGCAAAAGCTTTTTAAGTTTCATTAGGTCCCATTTGTTTGTTTTTCTTTTTATTTCCATTTCTCTAGGAGGTGGGTCAAAAAGGATCTTGCAGTGATTTATGTCATAAAGTGTTCTGCCTATGTTTTCCTCTAAGAGTTTGATAGTGTCTGGCCTTACATTTAGGTCTTTAATCCATTTTGAGTTTATATTTGTGTATGGTGTTAGGGAGTGTTCTAATTTCATTCTTTTACATGTAGCTGTCCAGTTTTCCCAGCACCACTTATTGAAGTGGCTGTGTTTTCTTCATTGTATATTCTTGCCTCCTTTATCAAAAATAAGGTGACCATAGGTGCATGGGTTTATCTCTGGGCTTTCTGTCCTGTTCCTTTGATCTATATTTCTGTTTTTGTGCCAGTACCATACTGTCTTGATTACTGTAGCTTTGTAGTATAGTCTGAAGTCAGGGAGCCAGATTCCTCCAGCTGTTCGGGGTCTTTTGTGTTTCCATACAAATTGTGAACTTTTTTGTTCTAGTTCTGTGAAAAATGCCAGTGGTAGTTTGATAGGGATTGCATTGAATCTGTAGATTGCTTTGGGTAGTATAGTCCTTTTCACAATATTGATTCTTCCAATCCAAGAACATGGTATATCTCTCCATCTATTTGTATCATCTTTAATTTCTTTCATCAGTGTCTTATAGTTTTCTGAATACAGGTCTTTTGTCTCTTTCGGTGGGTTTATTCCTAGGTATTTTATTCTTTTTGTTGCAATGGTAAATGGGAGTGTTTCCTTAATTTCACTTTCATATTTTTCATCATTAGTGTATCAGAATGCAAGAGATTTCTATGCATTAATTTTGTATCCTGCTACTTTACCAAATTCATTGATTAGCTCTAGTAGTCTTCTGGTAGCATCTTTAGAATTCTCTATGTATAGTATCGTGTCATTTGCAAACAGTGACAGCTTTACTTCTTTTCCGATTTGGATTCCTTTTATTTCCTTTTCTTCTCTGATTGCTGTGGCTAAAAGTTCCAAAACTATGTTGAATAATAGTGGTGAGAGTGGGCAACCTTGTCTTGTTCCTGATCTTAGAGGAAATGGTTTCAGTTTTTCACCATTGAGGATGATGTTGGCTGTGGGTTTGTCATATATGGCCTTTATTACGTTGAGATAAGTTCCCTCTATGCCTACTTTCTGGAGAGTTTTTATCATAAATGGGTGTTGAATTTTGTTGAAAGCTTTCTCTGCATCTATTGAGATGATCATATGGTTTTTATTCTTCAATTTGTTTATATGGTGTATCACATCCATTGATTTGCATATATTGAAGAATCCTTGCATTCCTTGGATAAACCCCACTTGATCATGGTGTATGATCCTTTTAATGTGCTGTTGGATTCTGTTTGCTAGTACGTTGTTGAGGAGTTTTGCATCTATGTTCATCAGTGATATTGGCCTGTAGTTTTCTTTCTTTGTGACATCTCTGTCTGGTTTTGGTACCAGGGTGATGGTGGCCTCATAGAATGAGTTTGGGAGTGTTCCTCCTTCTGCTATATTTTGGAAGAGTTTGAGAAAGATAGGTGTTAGCTCTTCTAAACATGTTTGATAGAATTCTCCTGTGGAGACATCTGGTCCTGGGCTTTTGTTTGTTGGAAGATTTTTAATCACAGTCTCAATTTCAGTGCTTGTGATTGGTCTGTTTAAATTTTCTGTTTCTTCCTGGTTCAGTCTCAGAAGGTTGTGCTTTTCTAAGAATTTGTCCATTTCTTCCAGGTTATCCATCTTATTGGCATATAGTTGCTTGTAGTAATCTCTCATGATCCTTTGTATTTCTGCAGTGTCAGTTGTCACTTCTCCTTTTTCATTTCTAATTCTATTGATTTGAATCTTCTCCCTTTTGTTCTTGATGAGTCTGGCTAATGGTTTATCAATTTTGTTCATCTTCTCAAAGAACCAGTTTTATTGATCTTTGCTATCGTTTCCTTCATTTCTTTTTCATTTATTTCTGATCTGATCTTTATGATTTCTTTCCTTCTTCTAACTTTGGGTTTTTTTTCTTCTTCTTTCTCTAATTGCTTTAGGTGCAAGGTTAGGTTGTTTATTTGAGATGTTTCTTGTTCCTTAAGGTAGGATTGTATTGCTATAAACTTCCCCCTTAGAACTGCTTTTGCTGCATCCCATAGGTTTTGGGTAGTCATGTTTTCATTGTCATTTGTTTCTAGGTATTTTTTGATTTCCTCTTTGATTTCTTCAGTGATCGCTTGGTTCTTAAGTAGTGTATTGTTTAGCCTCCATGTGTTTGTATTTTTTACAGATTTTTTTCCTTTAATTGATATCTAGTCTCATAGTGTTGCGGTTGGAAAAGATATTTGATATGATTTCAAGTTCCTTAAATTTACCAAGGCTTGGTTTGTGACCCAAGATATGATCTATCCTGGAGAATGTTCCATGAGCACTTGAGAAGAAAGTGTATTTTGTTGTTTTTGGATGGAATGTCCTATAAATATCAATTAAGTCCATCTTGTTTAATGTATCATTTAAAGCTTGTGTTTCCTTATTTATTTTCATTTTGGATGATCTGTCCATTGGTGAAAATGGTGTGTTAAAGTCCCCTACTATGATTGTGTTACTGTCGATTTTCCCTTTTATGGCTGTTGCGTTTGCCTTATGTACTGAGGTTCTCCTATGTTGGGTGCATAAATATTTACAATTGTTGTGTCTTCTTCTTGGATTGATCCCTTGATCATTATGTAGCTTCTTTGTCTCTTGTAATAGTCTTTTTTTTTTTTTTTCTTTTGTGGTTCACGGGCCTCTCACTGTTGTGGCCTCTCCCGTTGTGGAGCACAGGCTCTGGATGCGCAGGCCCAGCGGCCATGGCACACGGGCCCAGCCGGTCCGCGGCATGTGGGATCTTCCTGGACTGGGACACGAACCCGTGTCCCCTGCATCAGCAGGCCGACTCTCAACCACTGCGCCACCAGGGAAGCCCTCTTGTAATAGTCTTTATTTTAAAGTCTATTTTGTCTGATGTGGGAATTGCTACTCCAGCTTTCTTTTGATTTCCATTTGCATGGAATATCTTTTTTCATCCTCTCACTTTCAGTCTGTATGTGTCCTTAGGTTTGAAGTGGGTCTCTTGTACACAGCATATAAGGATCTTGTTTTTGTATCCATTCAGCAAGCCTGTGTCTTTTGGTTGGTGCATTTAATCCACTCACGTTTAAGGTAATTATCGATATGTATGTTCCTATTACCATTTTCTTAATTGTTTTGGGTTTGTTATTGTAGGTCTTTTCCTTCTCTTGTGTTTCCTGCCTAGAGGAGTTCCTTTAGCATTTGTTGTAAAGCTGGTTTGGTGGTGCTGAATTCTCTTAGCTTTTGCTTCTCTGTAAAGGTTTTAATTTCTCTGTCGAATCTGAATGAGATCCTTGCTGGGTAGAGTAATCTTGGTTGTAGGTTTATCCCTTTCATCACTTTTAACATGTCCTTCCACTCCTTTCTGGCTTGCAGAGTTTCTGCTGAAGGATCGGCTGTTAACCTTATGGGGATTCCCCCATATTTTATTTGTTGTTTTTCCCTTGGTGCTTTTAATATTTTTTCTTTGTATTTAATTTTTCATAGTTTGATTAATATGTGTCTTGGTGTGTTTCTTCTTGGATTTATCCTGTATGGGACTCTCTGTGCTTTCTGGACTTGATTAACTATTTCCCATATTAGGGACATTTTCAACTATAATCTCTTCAAATATTTTCTCAGTCCCTTTCGTTTTCTCTTCTTCATATGGGACCCCTATAATTCGAATGTTGGTGCATTTAATGTTGTCCCAGAGGTCTCTGAGACTGTCCTCAATTGTTTTCATTCTTTTTTCTTTATTTTGCTCTGCAGTAGTTATTTCCACTATTTTATCTTCCAGGTCACTTACTCGTTTTTCTGCCTCAGTTATTCTGGTATTGATTCCTTCTACAGAGTTTTTAATTTCATTTATTGTGTTGTTCATCATTGTTTGTTTGCTCTTTAGTTCTTCTAGGTCCTTGTTAAACGTTTCTTGTATTTTCTCCATTCTATTTCCAAGATTTTGGATCATCTTTACTATCATTATTCTGGATTCTTTTTCAGGTAGACTGCCTATTTCCTCTTCATTTGTTAGGTCTGGTGGTTTTTTACCTTGCTCCTTCATCTGCGTGTGTTTCTCTGTCTTCTCATTTTGCTTAACTTACTGTGTTTTGGGTCTCCTTTTTGAAGCCTGCAGGTTTGTAGTTCCTGTTGTTTTTGATGTCTGCTCCCAGTGGCTAAGGTTGGTTCAGCGGGTTGTGTAGGCTTCCTGGTGGAGGGGACTGGTGTCTGTGTTCTGGTGGATGAGGCTGGATCTTTTCTTTCTGGTGGGCAGGTCCGCGTCTGGTGGTGTGTTTTGGGGTGTCTGTGACCTTATTATGATTTTAGGCAGCCTCTCTGCTAATGGGTAGGGTTGTGTTCCTGTCTTGCTAGTTGTTTGGCATAGGGTGTTCAGCACTGTAGCTTGCTGGTCATTGAATGGAGCTGGGAGGTCTCCGTTGGACCAATGTCCTGAACTTGGCTCTCCCACCTCAGAGGCACAGGCCTGACACCCAGCCAGAGCACGAAGACCCTGTCATCCACACGGCTCAGAATAAAAGGGAGAAAAACAGAAAGAAAAAAATAAAATAAAATGAAGTTATTAAAATAAAAAATAATTGTTCAAAATAAAAAAATTTAAAAAGTATTAAAAGAAAGAAAGAAAGAAAGAGAGCAACCAAACCAAAAAACAAATCCCCCAATGATAACAAGTGCTAAAAACTATCCTAAAAACAAAAAACGGACAGAACCCTACGACAAATGGTAAAAACAAAGCTATACAGACAAAGTCACACATGGAAGCATACACATACACACTCACAAAAAGAGAGAAAGGAAAAAAATATATATATTGTTGCTCCCAAAGCCCACCACCTCAATTTGGGATGATTTGTTGTCCATTCAGGTATTCCACAGACGCAGGATACATCCAGTTGATCATGGAGATTTAATTTGCTGCTCCTGAGGCTTCTGGGAGAAATTTCCCTTTCTGTTCTTTGTTCGCACAGCTCCCGGGGTTCAGCTTTGGGTTTGGCCCTGCCTCTGCCTGTAGGTCGCCTGAGGGCGTCTGTTCTTCGCTCACACAGGGGTTAAAGGAGCAGCTGATTCAGGGGCTCTGGCTCACTCAGGCCGGGGGGAAGGAGGGGTACAGATGTGGGGCGAGCCTGCTGCGGCAGAGGCCGGCGTGACATTGCACATGCCTGAGGCGTGCCGTGCGTTCTCCTGGGGAAGTTGTCTCTGGATCACGGAACCCTGGCAGTGGCGGGCTGCACAGGCTCCCAGGAGGGGAGGTGTGGATAGTGACCTATGCTTGTACACAGGCTTGTTGGTGGCTGCAGCAGCATCCTTAGCGTCCCATGCCCGTCTCTGGGGTCTGCGCTGATAGCCACGGGTCGCGTCCGTCTCTGGAGCTTGTTTAGGCGGCGCTTTTAATCCCCTCTCCTTGCGCACCAGGAAACAAAGAGGCAAGAAAAAGTCTCTTGCTTCTTAGGCAGTTCCTGACCTTTTCCCGGACTCCCTCCTGGCTAGCTGTGGTGCACTGGCCCCCTGCAGGCTGTGTTCACGCAGCCAACCCCAGTCCTCTCCCTGGGATCTGACCAAAGCCTGAGCCTCAGCTCCCAGCCCTGCCCGCCCCAGCGGGTGAGCAGACAAGCCTGTCGGACTGGTGAGTGCTGGTCTGCACCGATCCTCTGTGTGGGAATCTCTCCGCTTTGCCCTCTGCACCACTGTGGCTGCACTCTCCTCCGTGGCTCCGAAGCTTCCCCCCTCTGCCACCTGCAGTCTCCGCCCGCGAACGGGCTTCCTAGCGTGTGGAAACCTTTCCTCCTTCACGGCTCCCTCCCACTGGTGCAGGTCCCGTCCCTATTTTTTTGTCTCTGTTTATTCTTTTTTCTTTTGCCCTGCCCAGGTACGTGGGGAGTTTCTTGCCTTTTGGGAGGTCTGAGGTCTTCTGCCAGCGTTCAGTAGGTGTTCTGTAGGAGTTGTTCCACATGTAGATGTATTTCTGATGTATTTGTGGGGGGGAAGGTGATTTCCGTGTCTTACTCTTCCACCATCTTGAAGCTCCTCTCAATCCTTGGCTTTAAGAACTAGTAATGTAGTGTGATAGTTCCTAAATAGACAGTTGCACAAATAGTGAATTACAGTTGTGCTAAATGGCATGGAAAGAGCACATAACTGGGGGCCATAACTGGAAGCCTCACTTGTTTAGGATACAGAGAATGCTTCCCTGAGGGAATGACATTTTAGCTATAATATGAAGGGTGACTGGGGAATGGTAGAAGTGCTGGATATTCCAGGCAAAGGGAATGACAGCTGTGAAGACTCATGGGAGGAAATGGTGACTGGGAGGAACTGGAAGGGAATTTTGGACAAGAAAGAGCTGAAGAGAGGGCAGTGAGATTGTGGTCTTTATTGGAAGCCATTTTCTATGGAACTTTATATAAAAGTCTTGTGTCTTGGGACTTTCCTGGCCATCCAGTGGTTAAGACTTTCCAATGCGGGGGATATGGGTTTGATCCCTGGTCGGGGAGCTAAGATCCCACGTGCCTTCCGGCCAAAAAATCAAAACATGAAACAGAAGGAATAATGTAACAAATTCAGTGAAGACTTTAAAAATGGTCCACATCAAAAAAAAAATCTTAAAAGATAAAAAGTCTTGTGTCCAAATGACACTTTAAAATACACATTCAAGGACTTTCCCCCTCCATTTTACCCCCATAGAAAGCTAGTTAACTCTTCCCTATTTGCCCTGAAAGAGGATTTTATGCCATGGTGAATTCTAGTATAATGGTCAAGGAAAGAGGGTAGACAGAAGTTGAGTACCAGTATCTTTGGGCAAAATGCATCTCAGTAAGAGAGTCCATGTGAATCATTTTCATCTCTCTAGAGCAGCAGCAATTTTTGAGTCACTGTGCACATGCCTACCACTTCCTTTTTAATTTGTCCTATAATAAGCCCCAACAAGATAGAGGATGCTTTTGTTGGTAGCCAGTATCATGGTGAAATAATCATTCCATGAAGTTAACTTGGTTCAGGATTGAGAACCAAAGATATAGGTGAGATAGTTCCACATCCAGGAGCCAGGAAACATTGTAAAGGAAATAAAACCGTTGTGGTGGCAATAAATGTTATCGGGCATTCCTATTTACACGCATACACACCTTTGCTTGGATGTATCCACTTGCATCTTGATAATTTTGGTATTTGAAACATTTCTTTAAAATAATTTGTCTCTTTGAAGTCATCTTCACCTTTATCTAGCAGAGGAGAGCATCTTTGCTGTAATTTTCACTCCAGGATTCTAATATGTTTACTTGAATACTTTGCACAGCATGTCATCTGCTAAACCGTACTTTGTACATGGTAGGTGCACGGTAAGTGTTTTAACTTAAAATTGAATAGCGGGCTTCCCTGGTGGCGCAGTGGTTGAGAGTCCGCCTGCCAATGCAGGGGACACGGGTTTGTGTCCCGGTCCGGGAAGATCCCACATGCCGCGGAGCGGCTGGGCCCGTGAGCCATGGTCGCTGAGCCTGCGCGTCCGGAGCCTGTGCTCCCAACAGGAGAGGCCACAGCAGTGAGAGGCCTGCGTACTGCAAAAAAAAAAATTGAAGAGCATCCATGGAATGGAATAATTAATCTTCCATCAGATATGATTTGGAATATTATGATGCCCAGGGGACAGAGAAGGTTATTTTTAACATTTTTCCTAAAGCCCAGAGGCCTACTTTAATTCAGCAAATAAAAAAAGTATCTGTTTACAGGCACATTCTTCTCTCCCCTAAAGAGATGTTCTCCACAATCTCATTAGTAACACGTTCCTGTGCCTGGTTGACTTATCAATACACTCTCCCTATATGAAAACTTAATTTTTACCTCTATAATTATAGCTCATTTTCTTTTATCTGTTTTTAAGTGATAACAGAGAATACAGGGTCATTATTCAGCTGTCACAATCTACCTGCTTAAGTTGATAAGACTCACCTTAAGCAGAAGACGTGGCATGGTATTTACAATCAAGGCTGCAGCCTTTCCCTGCCCCCCCACTTCCTCTTGCTTTAATCTTTTTCTTTCTCAGTCTTGTTATTCCTAAAGCAGGACTGATGGTAATACTTCTAGTTGATGTGAGGGTCTTCTTTTAGTCAATGATTGATAAACTGTAAAGTTCTAGACAGAAGTTAATCACTGACATTATTTTGTTTTTATCCCCTCACTGGTGAAGGAGGTGTGGTCAATGGTGCCCACTGAAATTTGTGACCAAGCAACTTGGATGGAGTGACACTGGTGGCTTATTCCAGGGGATGGAGGGGAACTCAGCTTTCTGCTCCTTATGGTAATCTTTCAATGGAGAATAATTTGCAGTGTTGGTATTTGGGAGCCTAATTTAGCATTTATTTTTGGAATGTCTCCTAGGCGTGAGATTGAAAGGTGTTCAAGGTATGTTGAGGTCTCAGTGCTTCACTTAGGTTCTCATTTTAATCCCCACAACACCCTTTGAGATGAGGGCAAGAGCCATTATTCCCATGCGATTGATGGAGTCAGTCTGATATAGTATGAGTCACATTTAGAAATTGAAGCAGGTGCTCTGAGTTCAGTGCTTTTTCTCCACAGTACTTTGCCTACAGCTCTATTAGACTGTCAGAGTCCAAGCTTAAATGGGTGGTCTCCTCTCCTCCCCAGGAGGGGTCCTTATATCAATAAGTAGTACTTCCTGCTAATCCTGCATGTGAGGTAGGCCCAAAGCATTAGAGTGCATCCCATGGCATGATAATTCCACTTCTTCATCAGGCCAGGTCAGTGAACTCTTGATTATGTTGCATGTGAACTAGCTGAATCTTAAAAACAAAACAACTTAAGAATCTTCTTGCTACTACTGAAAACATTTCTCAATTCTTTCTTCTTACTTCCAACTAGTATGTATATAGGTTGCCCCATTGACAAATATCATACTGCCACTCTCCATTTTGTTTGCAATGGCAGAAATCACTAATCAATCATGAAACTGTCCCACTAAACCTAGTTTTGGCTTTAGAACCCTTCTAAATCCAATGTACCAGGCAACCAAGTCACTACCATATGCTGTCCTTTGTTGCTTTTCACTGTTAATGTAGCTTATAACATTCCCATTACTTATTCACTTAGGTGGGGTGGGGGCAGAGGAAAATGACTTAGAGTTAATTAATTTGAAAAGCAAGTTGTGAGAAGAAAGTCATGAAATTCTATTTTTGGAGTAGGACTAAGAACATTATTAGAAAACCAATGTTGAGTGGTTGTAATTTTTTCTTGAAACTCAGTGGGAGGATTTCCAAGAAGTTGAGTGATAACATCTTTTGTGGAGAGTAAAATATACTTGATGGAAAAACTGATGGAAAAGCTAATTAAGAGATAGTTACTAATCAGGGCATTTTATCCTATTGAGAGAGGTTTTGAGAAAGGGATTCTTTTTTTCATTGTAAGAACACATTATTCCATTCCCGAGTTCGACATGATCATTTATTTTATTGACTGTCACTGGTTTAGAACTGGAAAAGGAATTATTAACTGAGATGATTTTCCATTGTTAAAATTTCAGCTCTATTTTAGGCTTCCTTTCAGAGTCAGCTGTAGATTTAGCTACCAAAATTTAGCCACTTTTGTGAAGTTGGATTTATAGAGCTGTCGTTAGTTGTTGTTAACTTCCTGTTCTTCGCCTCCATCTGGATGGGTCTAGCTGTCCTAGGTCAAAGCATGGCAGATTCCTGCAGTTTTCTTGAATGCTCTGAACCTTTCTTTACCTGGAGAATGACATCTATGGGTTCTCAGCTTGGACCTCCTGTTTCTGGGATTTCCTTCTAAGCAGCAGAATCAAAGTAGACGGAATGAGGTAATAGGACCAGACAATGATTTATTACCTCCACTGATTCCAATCAAGTTGGCTGCAGAAGCAATAGGCCAGATCCCTTGGGAGCACAGGCTTGACCTAATGTGTGGTCTTCCTTCCTAGGACATCATTCTTACTGTGGCACAACACGTGAGGTGGCACTAATAAGACCATGTGTGAACCTCACCTGTCATTATAGGTGGGATAGTTTTATTTCATTTGGAGATGGCTTTTCTCATTTTCATGCTGTGAACTGGGGTACTGCCATTGGGTAGCTGAATATTATGCATGCAGCTCTGGGGCTCATGAGCCCTGCTTGGTAGTTTCTTTTGTGCCCCTTACTCTTGTAGTTAAAAGATTACAGATCATTCCATGGTGAGACCTGTTTTTTCTCTGCCTTTTGCTCTCTTTCTCTGTGAAATATGAGTCTGGTCTCAAGGTCTGGCTGACTGGCACAGTTTCTCCTGCATTTGTTAACTGAACTTGATGTATTTCCTTCCTCCCATGTTATAGATTCCCCCTGTGATCAATATTTTCCACCTAACAGCTATTGCTTAGCTGGCTTATATTTTTTGCTTTTTCCCATTTAGAATGTGGTCAGACTAGAAGTGAGGTATTCTTTGTTCATCCTTACAAGGAGAATTCTATAAAATGTTTATTATAATTTTTTGTACTCTGTGTCTTAATACTATGTGTTCTACTGCCCCACAATTTTCACAAATCCTCTTCCTATCTGTAATTTCTCTTTAGGTTCTGAAAATGTAATTAGTGCTGATTTTAAAGGTTGACAACTTTATTCTCCTCTGTGTTTTTTATTCAATTCATAATTTTTTTTGGGGGGTGCCACCTATAAGCGAGGTAGTGAGTGAGGTGCTGTTGGGGTTCAAAAATGAATGTGGGCTTAAGCTTCCTGTGAATGGACAGGATAGATGAGATATATACATGATTGCCATACAAAGTAGAAAATGGTATGAACTGAAAGTATAGTGTGAGTAGAGTACTGTGAGCATGTAGAGTAAGAAATGGAATTATGGAAGGCCTCCTAGAGGAGGTGGCATTTGAAATAGCCTGGGGAGTCTAGACTTTAAACTCCATGAGGGCAGGGTCTGTGGATTCTCTTGAATACCATTGTATGCTCCGTGCTCAGCATAGTCCTTAGCCCATAATAGGTGCTCCATAAATATTTATTGTGAAAATGATGATTTGGAATTTGGACATGTAACTATGACATTAAAAAAGTCTTACTCAAAAGCAAGGCATGATCATGGACAGAAATAGAATGGCAGATGAAAACAGGAATCATCTGTAAGAATCATGTCTGTCTACAAACGTACAAGAAGATACTCACCTGTTAATTCCAGCTTTTGCTGCACACCAAATTATTATTGTCACAGGATGAGAGCCTTTGCTGAAAATGAGAGTCTGAGACAGGAACATGGAACTTGCTTTATCCCCTTATCCAGTCATGCCTCTTTAGCACTGATGGCTGGGTCATATACTTCTTGCGAGGACACTCTTGGAAAAGAAAGGTGACAGAAGGGCAGTGATATTCTTCTTTGAAATAGAATTTGGTTAGCCTCTCCTCTGTTCAGGTGGTGAGACGAGCCCAACTAGAGAGGTTATAAAATCTCATCATCATATTAAAAGGCTTGGATGCATTAGCTGAGACGATGGTGTTGTCATGGTGAAAGAATATTACCTGCACCTGCCTGACCTAATCCCAGGTTTCACAGACACAAAATGGCAGAGACTCTGAATAGTCAAATAAACAAGGGGGGAACAGCAGGGAGGTAATCTTTAGTATGGTCCATTGCCCATTTTATTGGCATGTTCATTTTAGAGGATTTAAAAAATCACTTTGCATTGCGCAGGTTAAAGAGAAATCAAGAACACCCATGATATGATGAGAATGCTTAAGGCTTCGGCAAAATTAGACAAAGGCCAAACTGTTGACTTTTGTAACAGAGATCTTGTATGTTTTTATGGGGCTCTATAATAATAATAACACATTGCTAAATACTTTCACAGTAACTGTAAATGATTTCAATTCACAGCATTTTTGCATTTTCAAAGTTGACATTCCTTAATGTCTGTATTTATAATGTAGCTAAAATTTTAAAATACTTTAGCTATTAAATTCTTAGATTGGTGAATTTTCTGTAGATGCTGTTTCACTATAGCACATTTTTGGTACCTTTTTAATAGTATATATTCTTACATCCTGATGGCCTCAGTTCTGGTTGCCTTATCTTCTGGCTTGACTGTCTCAATTGGTAAGTTCCAGATATAGTCATTGTCTGATCTAACTCTAGCCCCTGATGTGACTAGCATAATGGTTGGCCCATCATAGTTCTTCAAAAACTATGGGATTATACTAAAGCAAAGCATGTCATTTCTTTTGTTGTTGGGACATTTATTTACAAAATTGAGTCAGGAAAGTTGTGGTAGATACTATTTTCTACCCAACAGCTGTTACTCACCTTCTTTCTTGATAACAGAGTCTAATTTTGTTTGGATCAGCAATATAGCCAGGCCCAGACGATGAACCATGATTTAGTAAAAACCGATCAAGACAATCCTACTTCCTTTGATAGATTTTTAATTTTCCAGTGTCCCTCATATATACATGTGGTCATGTAACCCATGGACTACTCAGACATAGAGGAACTTGGCTGGAGAGGGGTTTTGGGAAAGCCGGTGACTCCTTTTCCCCTTCCTCTTGCTTTGAATGTGAATGCGATGCCTGGAGCTGAAGTGGCTGTTTTGCTATCGTGATGCAAGTATGAAAATAAGAATAAAGAAAGACTGAAAGAATATGGGTCTTAGATGGCATCATTAAGTGGCACAGTCTTCTTATTTTGTGAAGAAAAACAAAGCCCTATTGGTTGTGACCATTGCAGTTGGGTTTCTGTTGCTCTTAGACTGAAGTAGAAATGCTACAGTGAGGGGAGAATATGGCAGATCTTCTCTTCGTCTAAGGGATATCTGTGACAGGGGAACACTTGAAAAACCACCTGAATCCCTCTTACAGGTTGTTCCAGGCAACTCCTTGCTATCAACAAAAGGCTTCAGGCTCAGTTGTGATCATCTTTATATGCTATTCATGTTCGATGAGAGAGCTTCTGTTGTATCTATTATTTTGCCTAGCCAAATCTTAAGTTACATATAATGCTATATTTGGTGTTTGCTTTATAATTAGCATCTTATTTTATGCACTTCTCCAAGTTTCTATGTGGTCTAGCAATTCATTGTCTTTGGTAACAGTAGCTGTTTCCCAATGACCATGGTGCCTTGTTCATTAGTTCCACTTATCATCAGCATCACCTTGGGGGAACTTAAAAAAACAACAACAAAAAAGCCCAGATAACAAAAACCAACTGTAGAGATTCGGATTTAGCGTGTCTGGGTGGAGCCTATACTTTAAAATGCTTTCAAGAAGATTTAGATGAGTGTCAGGATTGGGAAGTTGTGGGGATAATTCCATGATCCAGTTCTTTCTATCAGAATTAACTACGAGAAAAGTGTAATCAGAGCCAATCTCTGTAACCATCGTATCGTGAACAAGAGTCAGAGAAATCTGGGATGCTGAGGTGCTTCACTCTGACTTAACTATTGTTAATATTTAATTTAATCTAGAGTATTTTGACATTGACATCTTGTTTTTTGCTGTTACTGAGTATTGAGTCTCTCTTGACTTTCCACCTTTAGTCACTTCCCTACCAAGTGATCTGGGGTTTCAGGGTGTAGATACAAACCTTTGTTTCAGTGTTTTCATAATCATTTCCACTGGATCTCTAATTTTTATAGAGCTGTGTTCACTCTAGTGAGGGAGTTTGAAGTCTTCTCTTTATTCATAATAACAGCACTTTCCATTCTCTCTTTGCTTTGTCCCAAACTGAGATGACTTTGAGGCCATATATCTATCATTAATTTAAGATAGTTTCCCTTCTGGAAAGATCCAAGTTTACACTGGTTACCCCAGGAACCAAGTTATATCTCATACTCTATCTAATCTGCAGCTCAGGCCATTTAGCTGTAAATAAAGTTCTTATTCCTTTTACAGTGGTCTCATTCTTTTTTTTTTAAATAAATTTATTTATTTTTAATTTTTATTTTTGGTTGCGTTGGGTCTTGTGCGGGCTTCTCATTGCAGTGGCTTCTCTTGTTGCGGTGCACGGACTCTAGGCGCGCCGGCTTCAGTAGTTGTGGCACACAGGCTTGGTATTTGTGACACGCGAGCTCTAGAGTGCAGGCTCACTAGTTGTGGCACTCGGGCTCACTAGTTGTGGCTTGTGGGCTCCAGAGCGCAGGCTCAGTAGTTGTGGCTTATGGGCTCAATTGCTCCACGGCATGTGGGAGCCTCCCGGACCAGGGCTCGAACCCGTGTCACCTGCATTGGCAGGCAGATTCCTAACCACTGTGCCACCAGGGAAGCCCCAGTGGTCTCATTCTTGGTAGGTAGTTCCCTAGTCTTGGTGCCTTTAGAGAGTCTTCTTGAAGGGACCCAAATGAATATAATAAAGTGAAAAGAGTAAAGCATTTTAAAAGAACATATATGTGTATGGATTTTCCTAGTACCCAGTGCTTTAAAAAAATGCAGTGGGATTCATGTGAAAGTAGTGAGTTTCCCATCGATAGAGGAGGTGTCCCAGTGTAGCTGAAATAACCATGTGGAGATTTTTATGTAAAGATTTCAATATTACAGAAAAGATTTGGCATGTGACCTGTAAAGCCTTTATAAACTACTCACTATGTTGATTTTTTTTCCCCACTGGTTGCTCAAATATGGTGCATTTAGATACACGTGATGGTTGGGGAAATTATTCTTTGCCAATGCTGGGTGGACTTAGGGTGTTGTGTAGAAGGATTTTGGCTGTGTTTTGCAGTCACAGATAACTGTATGGTTGATAAGGACCTTAGATATTCTCTATCCAGGATGGCTTCACGTTTCAACTAGCATGCCAACTTTGCCTGTTAGGGGCTGCCTAAACTTCCTTTTTGAGAAGGAGTCTGATAATATAACTGAACTTATGGGAAAGAGTGCTATGATTGGTTAGTGATGTCTGTCTTGGGCTTTGTTTGCAGGGATGTGACATGTGTGGTACGTATCTACCATCCTACTGGTGGTATCTATTCATTTTACATTTGGGGGAATTAAAGTTGGAGAGGTCAGGAGACTTGCCCAAAGATATAAGTGATAGTCCAGAAATAAACCCTCACATATAGTCAAATAATTTTCTGCAAGGGTGCTAAGACCATTTGATGGGGGAAAGGACAGTCTTTGCAACAAATGGCACTGCAAAAACTGCATATCCACATGCAAAAAATGAAATTGAATCCTTACCTTACCCTATATAAAAAAATTAACTCAAAATGGATCAAAGACTTAAGAGCTAAAACTAAAAAACACTTAAAAAATAGGGGAAAATCTTGATGATGTTGGACTTGGCAGTGGTTTCTTGGACAGGACACCAAAAGCATAGGCAACAAAGGGAAAAATAGATAAACTGGATTACATCAAAATTCAAAACTTTTGTGCATTATAGGATGCTGTCAACAGAGTGAAAAGGCAACCACAGAATGGGGAGAAACTATTTGCAAATTGTATATTTGATAAGGGGTAATATCTAGAACATATAAAGAAGTCCTACAAATCAACAAAAAACTCAATCAAGCTGGTTAAAAAATGGGCAAACAACTTGAATAGACATTTCTCTAAAGAAGATACACAGGTGGCCAATAAGCATATGAAAAGATGCTAAACATCAGTATTCATTAGGGAAATACAAATCAAAATCACAATGAGCTGTCACCTCAGACCCATTTGGATGGCCATTATTAAAAAAAAAACATAGAAAATAATGTGTTCATAAGTATATGGAGAAATTGGAACCCTTGTGCATTGCTGGAAGGAATGTAAAATGATACAGCTGCTATGGAAAACAGAATGATGGTTCCTCAAAAAATGAAAAATAGAATTACTATTTTTGAAAGAATTGAAAGCAGAGACTCAAATGTTTGTACACTTATGTTCATGGCAGCATTAGTATAATAGCCAAAATGTGCAAGCAATCCACATGTCCATTGATGGATGAATGGATAAACAAAATGTGGTGTATACATATAGTGGAATATTATTCAGCCTTAAAAAGGAAGGAGATTCTGACACATGCTGTATATAACATGTATGAACCTTGAAGGCATGCTAAGTGAAATAAGCCAGTCACTAAACGACTAATACTGTATGATTCCACTTATATAAGATATCTAGAGTAGTCAAAATTATGGAAACGGAGAGTAGAATGGTGGTTGCCATGGGCTGCGGGGGAGGGAGGAATGGGGAATTATTGTTTAATGAGTAGGGAGTTTCAGTTGGGGAAGATGAAAAAAGTTCTGGAGATGGATGGTGGTGATGGTTACACAATAATGTGAATGTACTTAGTGTCTTTGAACTGTACACTTAAAATGGTAAATTTTATGTTATATATATTTTATAATAATAATAATAAAAAGAAACTAGGGACATGACAGAAATGAGATGAACTTTCTAGTCCTCAGATGTGATTTGTTGCTTTTCTTGCTCTTATACTCCATTTATTCAGCATATTTTGTTGAATATCCACTATGTGCCAGGAACTGTTCTAGATGTTAGGAATATAGAAGTAAACAAAAACAGACAAAACTCTTGCCTTCTTGGAGCTTACGTGTAAGTGGAGCAGACAATAAACAGCAACAACAAAGTAGATATATGGGATGTGGAGACGGGGGATTAGTGGTATGAGAAGAATAAAACAGAGGTAGAGTGAAAGATGCCAGATTGTGGAGGGCTTTGTTGTCCATTTTAGGGACTTGAATTTTGCTCTATCCTCCACTAGAGGATTTCTTGAATAGAAGAGTGATGGGATGTTTTAACAGAATTCCTCTGGCTGCTGTGTTGAGAACAAACCATAGGAGGGCAATGGAAGAAGCAGGAAGACTGGAGGCAAATACTCTAGTCTGGGTGAGAGAGGTTGGTGCTTGGACCAGGATGGTAGCAGTGATATGGCGGGAAGTGGTCAGATTCTGGATGTATTTGATGATAAAACTGAGTGGATTTACCAATAGATTAAATATGGGATGGGAGAGAAAGAAGAACGGAGAGTGATTCTAAGGTTTGGGGCCTGGGCAATTGGTAGGATGGAGTTTCCATTTACTGAGGAGAAAGTTTTAGGGGAACAGGCTTGGAAGGTAAAACCAGGGATTTGGTTTTGACTATCTGAAGTTAAGGATGTCTGTTAGACATCCAAGTGGAAATGATTAGTCAATGGGCTCTGTAAGTTTAGAATTCAGGGGAGACATATCCAGACAAAATACATAAATTTAGGACTGATCAGCAGAAGTATGGATCAGATCGTCAAGAGGGTGGGTATAATATAAAGTACGTAGTATAAATAGAGAAGAGAGGATGGCCAAGGACTGAGCCCAGTGACAGTCCAACAGTAAGAGGTCAAGTTGATGAAGTAGAATGAAGCAAAAGAATATTGTATCCTTGAGGTCAAGTGAAGAAAAATATTCACAGGCAGGGCATTATCAGTTGTTTCAAATGCTTCAGGTAGATCAGGTACTATGAGAACTGAGAATTGACCGACCATTGGTCTTATCAAGGTCACTGATGACCTCAGTATGGTTAAGAACTCTTTTGGAGAAATAGTGGTAGGGGGAGAGCTTGATTCTAATTGGAGGCCATAACCTTAGACAACTTTTTTTTTTTTTTTTTGCGGTACGCGGGCCTCTCACCGCTGTGGCCTCTCCCGCTGCGGAGCACAGGCTCCGGATGCGCAGGCTCAGTGGCCATGACCCACGGGCCCAGCCGCTCCGCGGCATGCGGGATCCTCCCGGACTGGGGCACGAGCCCGCGTCCCCTGCATCGGCAGGCGGACTCCCAACCACTGCGCCACCAGGGAAGCCGCTAGACAACTTTTTAAAGAAGTTCTGCTGAAAGGGAGAATGTAGATAAATGGGACAGCAGGTGGAGGAGTCAGTAGGGATCAAGAGAGGGTGTTTCTGAGATAAAAGACATGACCGTATATTTGCTGATGGATATGACTTGGTACAGACGGCACCACTGGAGTGACATCCTCAAGTAGGAGAGAGGGGATGGGATCTGGTACACAAAAGGAGGGGCTGCCATAGATAGGTATGTGGACATGATATCCAGCGTTATAGGAGAGACGGTAGAGACAGTTGCAAGTTCATGGGTTATTGAGGTGGCAGCAGGTCAAAGAAGTTCTCTTCTGCATCTTCTATTTTCTGGGTGAGATGGGTAGGAAGGCCATCAGCTGAAAGTGAGGATGGGGGAAGGAGTTGGTGGAACTTTGAAGAAGGAGAAGTTATGAAGTATTTGCTAAGGAGGGTAGGAAGATGAATAGATTAAATCAGGAAAGGACTTATTACTCTAAAGAGGTTGAGGGTGTAGGGGTTCTCTGCTTTTGAAGACCCTGGATTACAGAATGCACAGTGAAGTAATTTTGAGTGTGTGATGGGGGAAAGAGATGTATTCAGATGAGGGGATATAGAGCTGTGGGAGATTAGAGTCCCACATAAGCCATCAGAAGAGGTCACTTTGGCAGTTTTTCCTTTTTTTCCCTTCCTTTTCTTTTCCTTAAAATTCTCTTCCCTTCTCATTTTTTCCTCTGCTCCCCTGTCCTCCTTTTCTCTCCCCTTCACCATCTTCTCCTCTCCCCTACTCAACTTTGAGGCACTAAGAAGAATCGGCTATTGAATCTATTTTCTGCAACTGGCCAACACATTTACAAAGATTAGTATGAATACAGATCTTCTTTCCTTCATTGGGATAGGATGAAGGCTTTAAACAGTTCATACAGTTCTTTAAAAATATTGATGATGAGTTGGTTAGAAGAAATTTCCTTTTTTTTTTTTTTCTAAAGAAAATCCCCTGTGAGCAACATTGGAATAATGGCCTGTTTTAAGCGTGAGAGTCGTGGGATTTTCCTTGACATAGTCAAACCAAATCACGCAAAACTTTCAGTGCTTGAAAAGTGCTTCCTTTTTAATTGGTTGTGTTTAGTTAAACGTTTCTCTTGATTTTCTCTTTTTAGCCTTGGGGACTGATGGTTAAGAAACAGAAAGAAATTGACACACATGGAAGTGTTTTTCTTTTCTTCTGCTGTTGTCCCAGTTTCTAGGTGGTTTCAGAGGGATTGTAGGTATAAATTGGCCTAGTTTGATAGTCAATTATCATTTAAAATAAGTTTTGAATTGTTTAACAGTCAGATTATAAGTAATTTTCACATACCAAAATAGGACAAAATAATTAGCTTCTGTTTCCCATGTGTTTAATATTTCAAGAACAAATTTACAACTCGGAGCAATTTGAACTTTAGCTCCATTTGTGAAGTTTACATTTTTAGTCACATCTCACTTTATATCAAAGGTGATATGCTGATAGTTTAATTTCCATATAAAAACATTTGTGGCTTTTAATTGCAGTTGGTTAGATGTTTGTATTAAGAACATGAGGACACATTCTCCATAAGCATGTATTCATGCCTTTAAATATTTATTTGTTCATTCATACTATACGTATTTCCTGAAAGGTGATTAACTATGAAAACATGGGTGCAAATAGAGTTAAAAGAGCACAAGACAAAAGGGGACAGCTGCAAGCTGTCGTTTTATTTATATTCCTCTTTGGAATCAGATGAGGGAGTGGGAAAACATGCAAATCCCTGAATGGATCAGAGATGGAAGGGGAAATTGTATTGACCAGCAGTAAAAATATGCTTTAGAATCAGACAAACCTGGATTCCAGTCCTAGCTCTTTCATTTATTAGTGGTGGGACCTCTCTGGTAGGCTGCCCAACCAGACCCTCAGCTTCCTCATCTGTAAAATGAGGGCAATAATGTTGCTTCCTGTAGTGCTACTGTGAAGAATAAATGAGATAATGAATGTGTAGCACTTAGTACAGGGGTTTATCAACTTGGGGGGGACAGTTTTGCCTCCTAGGGGGACATTTGGCAATGTCTTAAGACATTTTTGATTGACACACCTGGTAGGGGTGGAGGACTGTTATTCATCTCTAGTGAGTAGAGGCCAGGGATGCTGCTAAACATCCTGTGATGTGCAGGACAGGCCCCCACAGCCACTGTTTGGCCCCAAATGTCAATAGTGCTGGAGTTGAGAAACTCTGAGTTTAACACAATGCCTGGCTTGGGGAAAAGGCTCCAAAAATGTTAGTTCTTATCATCATCATCATCATCATCATCATTTGTTGACACAAAAATTTTCAGTTGGTTGCCAGTTTTTTTCCCCGAACATGTTTCTTGCTCTCATCCCTTCCTTACCTGGGTAGGTGAATTTCCCTTTGTACCTCAAGCCTGGATTTCTGTCCCAGCCTTTTCAAATTCTTCCCCAAGTGTCTTCTGATATGCACACTCAAATCAGACTAAGATTTCTTAATTATTTATCTCCTGTCCTTCTTTGCTCCTTATTGTTGAGTAAGTGTGGTGGATAAGAGTGTATGTTCTAGAGTCAGCTTCCTTGGGTTGAAATCCAGGCACCACCAGGGCTAGAAGCGTGCCTTAGGCAGAATAATTTTCTGTGTCTCAGTTTTCTCATCTGTAAAACAGGGATTATGTTGTACCTTCTCATAGGGTTGTTGTGAGCATTAAATGAGATGAGCTATGTAAAGCTCTTGGCTCAGTACCTGACACAAAGAAGGTACTTGGTATATATTATTTCATGAGCGAATAGAAAGTGCACCAGGTTATTTTTCTTTTTCATCTCTATGTGGTTGGACTTTTGTTTAAATTCATGAGAGATGGGCTATCTTGGTGAGTAATAAACAACACAAAAACGTCTCTACTGAGTAATGAGATAGGAGAAGTGCACAAACCCTGCACTGTCCAATACAGATGCTGCTTTGAAATGTGGGCTGTCTGAATTGGGATGTGCTTTAAGTGTGACATGCTGAGTACAAAAAAAAAAAAGGATTGTAAAGTATGTCAGCAGTTTTTAATACTGGTTACATGCTGAAATTATATTATTTTTGATATACTGGGTTAAATGAGATATATTATTGAAATGAATTTCACCCGTTTGTTTTTACATTTTTAACTTGTGGCTACTGGAAAATGTAAAATTAATATGTAGCTTATGTTATATTTCCATTGGACTGTGCAGGACTAACCTATGAGACAAAACTTCGTTTTTTTTTAAACTGAAGCATAGTTGATTTACAGTATTATGCTAGTTTCAGTGTGTACAGTATAATGGTTCAGTATTTTTGCAGATTATACTATATTGTAGGTTATTACAAAATAATGGCTATAATTCCCTGTGCTATACAGTATATCCTTGTTGCTTATCTTTTTCATACATAGTAGTTTATATCTGTTAATCCAAGACTTCTTTAATGGAGGTGTGTCTGCCAGAATCAGAGTGCCCTGTTGCTGTGGAGATGTCCCATAACTGTTACTGGCACACTGTGGGTATAGTCATGACTAGGAAAGAATGGGAGCCTGTCTCTGAGCTTGCTTCAACTGGCTTATTTCGTAAAGTTCTAAACTGGGGACACGTGGATGATTTTGAGCTCTCTTTGAAATTTGGAATTATGTGAAAGAAATATTTTCTATCTGTATAAATCTCGAGTATATATGGAGAGTAATTTCAGGTGGCTGCCTTTGTTTCCAAGATAGAAAGTACTGAGTTGCTGTTCTCTGCTGCTTTTGTGATTTAGTCCCATGATTTAGAATAAAAATGTGTAGTTTACACACACACACACACACAAAATCGCTTTCTACTTAATTGATTGCATTTGAGGGTAATCTTGTTTTGTAGGTCGGATGCTCCAGTGCATGTTAAGACTGGTTGGAGCCAAGGTACTGTGCAATCCAAAGGTTCTCATGTGGTTATTTTTAATACATTGTGTTCTCCCATTTGATACCTTCTTGAGGCCTAAGGTGTGAAGTGATTAATTCTATTTAAAGATGAAAATCAATGGTAACTGTATGCATAACATTGCTCTGCAAGTGTTGATCTCTTAATTTATATTTGAAGGCTGCTACATGGTGCTTAAGAATTCAGTTGTCAGGTTGAAAAATTGACAAGTGAGATGATCATCTATTATAAATAAGTCTTTGAATTTGGAAAGTTAGGTCAGCAATCTCAAGATTATAAAATTATAAAAATAAACTGCATAGGTCCAAAAGATTTGTCTTATGGTGGTCTCTGGTGTTTCTGCATTAAAGACATTTTGGAAAATGCAGACAAGTTCATCAAAGAAAATGAATAAAGATTATACTCTTCCATTTAGTGGTCATCATTGTTTATGTTTTGATGCATTCCTTTCTGGTCTTTTTCTATGCATATGTCCTATCATAGACGGGATCATGTTTTACTCATTTGGCAAAAATATATTGAATTCTTCCCAGGCAGCAGGCACTGTACTAGACACTGAGGATGCAGTCATGCCTGAGTCTGACCTTTGAGACTGACCTTGATTTGCCTGGCATATACAGTAAACAATTCATTTACAGTTTAGCGTATTAAGGTATTTAATGGGAGAAATACAGGGTGCTGTGGGAGCATTGAAGTACCCTTGACAAAGTAAATCTAGGGGAAACCAGTTGATCTGTTGCTTCCTAAATGATATTTTAGAAACAGCCTGTGACTTCTTTATTTACTGCATTTTTCTGCCATTCTGGTTCTACTAGAATCCCTCTACTCTGCCCCACTCTTGACACCGAGCCCATTGGCAAAAGAAGGACTTTCTTCTTTCACATCATTTCTTTTCTGAGAGCAAATGAGATTCTCTACTGAATAGTTGAAATCAGCTCAGCTTCACCCATTGGGAGGGATGGTTTCCATTTGTTTTATCAGTGTTACCATATCAGAGCTTCTGGACCTTGGTAGTGAAAACCCTATAAACTGTATGTTTTTTGTGGGGAACAAGAGAAGTTTGAAAGAAAGAGTGAGGTGGGTATTTTCTGGGCAACCTGGTTTGGTATCTGTATTAGTTTTCCTTTGCTATATAACAAGTTTCCCCAAAACTTAGTGGCTTTAAACAATGATAATTATTTTCTCACATTTTCTGTGGGTCAGAAATTTGGGAGCAGCTTAGATAAGTCCTCCGGCTCAGAGTCTCTAACAGGTTACAATCAATGTGCCAGCTGGGACTGCAATCTCATCTGAAGGTTTGACTGGGAAGGATCTGCTTCCAAGCTCACCCATGAGGTTGTTGGCAGGATTCAGCTCCTTGCAGGCCGTTGGACTGAGGGGCCTCAGTTCCTTATGGGCTGTTGTAGGAGGCTGTCCTCAGTTCCTTGCCACTTGGGCCTCTCCATTAGGCAGCTCACACATGGCAACTGGCTTTCCTCAGAGTGAATATGTAAGGGAGAGGAAGAAAGAGAAAGGGTGCAAAAAAGGCAGCAGTTGCAGTCTTTAATAACCTAATCTCAGATATGACATCCCGTCTCTTTTGGTATATTCTGTTCAATAGAAGCAAGTTGATAGGTGCAGCCCATATTCAAGGGGAGGGAATTACACAGGGCATGCGTACTAGGAGGTAGGAATCATTGGGAACCATTTTAAGAAGCTACTTAACCTAGCTTCCTTAATGGTTCTCTCCAAACTGATATTCCCACTGGATTCAGTGTTTCCTCATTTTATGTTTCTCTATCATTATTGTCATTAGTGGACTGCCTTTCATCAATAGCCTGTAAACCCAGAGGATGGAGACTTGGAGACTTTGTCTGGCTATGTCCTTAAGGCTTAGGTTTGTGGCACAAAATTATGTTCAGTACACATGTGTTGCCAAGTTTTTCCTCCTGCTGGGTCTCCTGGACCTACCCTGTTTGCCTGACTCCAACCTTAGTCCTGATTCTTACCTCTCTTCCCACTCCTTCAGATCCAATGTTTTGGGAGTCCCTTTGGCCCCAGAGCTCACTTCCCCTTGCCTCCATTCTTCCTTTCTTGCCCCTTTCCCACACCTAGCCCTGCCTTCAGGGTCGTGGTGTACTCTTTTAAGGAAGAGTGTTTGGAATCTCTTTCCCAGAGGGAAAGGTTTTGGTGGGAGATTACTACTTATATCTCCTTTGTCTTATGGGCAGATATGACCTGGTAACCTTGGGAGCATCCTGGTTCTCCTCCCTTAATGCAAGTACTGAGGAAGAACACACAGGAATGGCTGGTTTCATCCATTCTGAAAAAGGTAAAATATGAAGGTGACCTTGGACACTAAGTAAATGCACAGTTATATTTTGGGAGAATCCAGTTCTTCATCCTCAGTGATAACTATTGTTAGATTGAAACTGACAGTTCACCATTAAATAAAAGAGAAAACAGACTAGTCATTTTCAAAAGAAGTGTAGAAATAGGAACTTTTTAATTGTATTGGTGGTTGTGACCTTTGCTCTGTTGATGGCTCCTATTTGTTACTCTTCATATTAAGCTTCCTGGTTGACTGTTTTTTTTTTCTCCTGCCTCCTGCCTCCTGCCTCACAGAAACATTTTTAGGCAGGCATTTAGTAGTGGTGTACTGATAGCAGGGATCCTGGAGTTAGATTGCTTAGGTCTTGCCAGTTTCATGACCTTGGGAAAGTTACTTAACCTTTCTCTGAGTTTTCTCATCTATAAAATGGAGGTAATGATGGAACCTACCTTTAAGCTTAAGGAGAGGAATTAATGAAACAATCCACTCAAAGCCCTTTACACATGGCCTGGCATACCTTAAGTTTTAGCTGTGTTTATTGTTTGAAAACAAATACTGGATGACCTCTGCACAGAGGTGTAAAGTTGACTGAGGATGTGATCATTTAGAATACCCGAAACCGGGCAATTCTGCTTTAGACCAGGAGTCAGGAAACTAGGACCCAAGGGTCAAGTCAGTCCCACCGCCTATTTTCACATAGCCCATGAGCAAGAATAGAATTTTCATTTTTAAATGGTTGGAAAAGATCCAAAGAATAATATTTCAGAGCGTATGAAATCTGCCTGAAATACAAATGTCTGTAAAGTTTATAAAATAAAAACAAATGAAATTTAACAAAATTTAATTAAAAATAAGGTTTATACAGTAGACACATTCATTTAAGCATTGTCTCTGACTGCTTCGTGCTACAATGGCAGAGTTGAGTAGTTGCAATAGACTATCTGGTTGACAAAGTAAATATTTAGTATCTGGCTCTTTACAGAAAAACTTTGCTGACCCTTGCTTTAGACCAATATGCTACTGTCTGCATGAAGTACAGAGTTGGGAGGGTGGGGACAATGAGATGGGGAAGGTGAAAAGCTCTGCAGTTAATATCCTGTTGAGTCTTAAATATGCTTTCATGATATGGTGATGTCCCCAATTATTCATATCCTATACTCAAATTTAGGAAGTAACAAATCCTAAGGTTGAATAGACTAAATGACTTTAAAATTTCTTCCTCTTTTTAGTTGATAGAAATTGACTCTGTATTAACATAGCAAGTTATTGAATCTACTTCTTCTGAAATAACATACAATTATTAGTATGATATATAGTTTTTTTGTTGTTGTTAGTATTTCAGTGTGACTTCCGTGTAATTTTATGGGATCATTATGATTAAAATATATTAGTTAAATTTCCATTAATATTAGGCTGAAAAATGCTGATGAAATGCTGCCCTGGTGCATAAAATAGACTTACAATATATGAAATTACTTTAGTGGTTATCTGAAATAATTTGGAAGGCAGTTGCTGATGCAAAGTCAACTTTAAAACTACAGTAAATTGAAACACTAAAAGGAATTTATATTACATATTTGTCAAAGTGTAACACAAGTATCTAATTAGAATTGACATAGTATTAATAGCTGACTTCATATAAATTAAATTTAATTTTCAGTTGCTGAGTAATGATGAATTTTCTCTCCCTTGTCACACTTGTTTTTCTTTATATTAAGCTGTGATGCCTGAGTTGCTAATATGTGGTTAGTCAAATATGGGTTATAGGTAGCCTTGTAAATTAGAGGTTGGTAGCTCAGGGTATGAAGTTTAACAGATTATAGCTGAGTTCTAGCTCCTGTTCTGCTATGTGACCTTGCTCAAATGTTGTTAGCTTCAGCTTCCTCATCTATACAATGGATTCATTAATAGAACCTGTACCGTCAACCTGATGTGATGATTAAATGAGAAAACACATATTAAGTATTTGATAATAGTGCCTGGAATATAGTGAAAGCTTTTTGAGTGATAGATGTATTGTTAGGATATAATTAACCTTAGTAATATTATTTAATGTTGCTCATGTTAATCAGTATAATTTGGATGTCCTGCCATCAGTGGGAATGTGGGAATATTATGGGTCTCACCTGTTTGGAGTCATACTGCAGCTTGTAGCTTGTATAGTCCTCAGAATTTGAAAGCATGGAACACCTCCTAACCAGAGAAGTCTTCGACTCATTTCCTTGGTAACTGTCTTACCCATCAAAAGCATCACATTTATGCTCCTCTCATTTTGGGCATCTTGCCAAACCTCCATAGGTCCATTCAAATTCCTTCCCAGGGCAAAGGCTCGCATACAGCATGGGAGATCCAAGGACTGGGTGGCATGGAAACGCCTTAGTACCTTCCCAGTTTTCTGAACCCATGGCAAACACAGAAAATGGTAATGTTCCTGTGTCACTCTAGAGTGAGCAGCTGAAGTTGCCCATGGCTGGAGATGCCTGGCTGGGATGGTGGTGTGGGAATAAATGACTTATTACCACACTGGTAACCCATTTGTGGCTGTGCCATAGCACATGGTTAGGAAGCTCCATCTCTGAGCAGAGTCTGGGTGCAGTGGTAGAATGTCAGGCAAGTTTGCCTACCTGGGAAGGGGATATTGGATAGGTGGTAGCAATTACACCTGAGCCTTTGGCCGGTGGGGTGGAGAGGTGAGACCGTGCTACCTCACTGAAGAGTGACGCTCTTTATATGGCTACTGAGATTTCTGAAGTATTCCACATGGCCCTGCTATATGTGTGTGTGTGTGTGTGTGTGTGTGTGTGTGTGTGTGTGTGCACGCGCGCGCGCACGCGCGCGTGTGGCTATGTGTAGTGTAGAAATAAATGAAGGTCACCCAAATGAGAACAGAGGCTGTTTATTCAGAGCCTGCTATAACAAGGAAGGCAGCCACCATCGCTTGCATTTGACAGAAACTCTTGGAGGCAGTTGGTAGAGTGGGAAAGCTCTCTAGTGATAAAAGGGGAGCCTTCAGGTATATAAGGTTTGATTGTAGGTAGTTGGCATGGACAAGCAGGCTAACTAGAAGCAAGGCATCTTATGTGATTGCTTTGGGGCAAAATATTTGGCTTCCTCTCATTGGTCCTGAGTTAGAAGCACGACCGAAATACAGGGAAGCTAGCAGTCATTGACCAAATCCTGACTGTTGAAGGCTGGTTGCAGCAGATTTTTGGGTCAGAGTTCTGTTGTCATGACCATGTTCATTTGTATATTCAGTCCCACAGTCCTCTCTTTTCACCATTCTTTTTCTTTTGAGTGGTTGACCATTTCAGGACAGATTAGAGATCCAAAACTTCACTTGTCAGAGATTATCCAGTTCCCTCCACAGTCAACTGTAGTGTTGCAATATCTTCTTGACCTTTTTGTTGTTGTATCATCATGGCAGTTATTTGACCATTTGACAAAAATGAGAATAATTAATAGTGCCTGTAAGGTGTTCCAGACCCAGGTACACCAACTGCTCAACCCTGACCAAAAGAACGAATGCCATAGGCCATGAGGATCATCCTTGGAGAGCCAAGTAACTGTTTCCTGAGGGAAACAGTTAGCCTATCCTACCTTTTTTTTTTCATTGATCCAAGTCCAGCAGGCAGCATTAGCAATTGCACAGACACCACGTGATTAGCCAACAAGAAATGTAGAGCAATGCAGTTGTCCATAACTATTTGAGCCAATGAGTTGAGACTAATCCATATTCATCTAGGGCAGAAGTGGTAGTATTAATAACTTCTGCCAGAGTTAGTCATTAATTTCTTGCAGATATTTATGTTTGTAAGATTCCCATAATTGGAAACATTGCTCTGATTGTTTGCATAAACAGTGAGTCAGTCATTTCCCCTGGTAGAGTGCCTGAATAATCAAGGGTGGCCTCATTTTGGAGTTCATGTCCAGCCTTGGTGAATTATAGAAGTGGAGCCTCTGTGCATGAACAGGTCTTGGACGATTATTCCTGAAGTACGTGAGGTATTAGTTTGAGGCAAATAGCATCAGGCATCTTGGCTGCAAAAGGAGTAGTATTCAGGGCTTCCCTGGTGGCGCAGTGGTTGGGAGTCCGCCTGCCGATGCAGGGGACACGGGTTCGTGCCCTGGTCCGGGAGGATCCTGCATGCTGCGGAGCGGCTGGGCCCGTGAGCCATGGCCACTGAGCCTGCGCATCCAGAGCCTGTGCTCCGCAATGGGAGAGGCCACAGCAGTGAGAGGCCCGCGTACCGCCAAAAAAAAAAAGGAGTAGTATTCAGTAGGTGCTCATGGATATATAGGACAATAGGAATTGTTTATAACATGAGATCTGAGCCAAAGCATCACATTAGCTGGGTTACATATTTGAATTTCTAAGAGTCTCCTTCAGGTGACATTTGCACCATTACTCTAGGAAATGTGTTAACTTCAAATGTGAAATTACCTAGGCTCTGAGGAACAGATTGTAATAATTAGTTCTTTATTCTGGGAGAGAGGGTCATTAGCAAAGTCACAGATTGATTTAAGGTCATTTGGCCACATAGATTTAAGTGGAAATGCCATCGACTGTAATTCCCCATGGTCTTATTTGATGAGAATTGCCTGAAGGATTATATCATGGGTATCCAGTGTTGGATGGGGCATCTAGCAATCATTAAGATTGAGGTTAAAAAAAAAAAAAAAAAAAAGATTGGCTACTGTTCGGGTTAATCTAAGAGTGAATGTTTTCTGACCTAACAATTATTATGAAGAGGAAAGAAAAGAGAAAAGGTGCTGTTGTGGGTGGAAACGATCAGGAATCTATAGAAAATGGGAAGAATGATTAGAAGGAGGCAGATGAAAAACAAAGCAGGAATTGCCTTGAGTGGAAACTGTCCTCTATCTGAGGTCATCAGCTTGTTCCAAAAGTCTTGGGTCAGCTGTCTATTCTGAAAATTGGCTACTTTTAGAGGATATCTGACAATTTTCAATTTGAGGTCCCTATGTTGGAGTAGTTCTTTGGAATTCTGCTTCTCTAGCTGTGAAGCATGAACCCAGGCATTGACTCCTTGGAGTTTCACTGCTGGATTTGTTGTTAACAGTACCTGATAATGTCCCTTCCAACAAGGTTAAAGGGCAGTTTTTCTCTCATGTTTCTTTCAATTGACAAATTTCCTCAAGATCATGAATAGGCTGTTTAGGAAGATGTTGTAAGAAGGGGGCCTTAACCTGTGGGTGATAGGGCTGGGTACACTGCAATATTTGCCATTTCTATGTGCAGCAAGACAGAATCTAGTGTTTGGAATGAAATCCCTAAACATACAGATTCATAGGAGAATAACTAATGTAAACCCAAGGGAGTGGACCACATGCCCATAAGGGCGAGTGGGAGTACCTTTGGCCAAGGTGAAAGAGCCACTGTTACATCAGCACCTTCTTTAACTCCTCAATATTGTTGGAAATTATTTTTCATTCTATTCTAAAACTCTCCTATAGTTTCTTTTCATTTTTTCTCAGCATGATTGAATTATGGTCCCATCTACTTTTATCGGAAATGTTTTGGTTATGGCTTTTAGAAGATTTTGCCTTACTTTTCAGGCCTTCTTTTTTTTGTTTTTACTCTCAGGTTTATTGTGGAAAGAGAGATCCTGTAGGTCCTTTTCTGGGACAGTCCAATTAGCCTTTGCTATTCAGGATTTAGATTCTAGAAAACATGTGTACAATTGATAAAAGTCTAGTAACCCAAGTCATATGCACTGAAAAGAATTCTGAATTCTTCTATCAATGGTTGCTGGTCTTATCTGGATTTAGGAAAACCCTTAATTATAGTTATTCATTTAGCTCAGGTCAAGGTTTAAATTCTATAGTTGCTTGAAAACCAGAATCATGGGCAGGATGGATCTTCAGACACAACTGGATTTGGAGTCTTAGGAGAGTCATTGAGAAAAGGTGGAGGACCTGGACTGAGAAAAGGGGAAGAGAAGTTCACAAAGATGTGGAAGGAGAGAGATCAGAAGGATAGGGGGATGAGGGGGTACTAGACATAGGGGAAGGCACCTGGAGGACAAGGAGGAGGAGTGTTTACTAGGGAGATGAGTCTAGTTTGCGGTTGCTTGAGATTGTTAAATTGTTCATTAGCTTTGGCCAAAGAATCTTTTAGTGAAGCAGTTTTTTTTTTCGGTATGCGGGCCTCTCACTGCTGTGGCCTCTCCCGTTGCGGAGCACAGGCTCCGGACGCGCAGGCTCAGTGGCCATAGCTCATGGGCCCAGCCGCTCCGTGGCATGTGGGATCTTCCCGGACCGGGGCACAAACCCATGTCCCCTGCATCAGCAGGCGGACCCTCAACCACTGCGCCACCAGGGAAGCCCTAGTGAAGCAGTTTCTGAATCAGAATTTTGTTTGGCGCCTTCTACCTGTCAATAAAAAATGGTGCTTATTGAGCCTGAGAAGTCTTATTCCTCCCTTTTTTCCCCTAAGGCACCTCTCAAAAAACAATTTTATTTAAGTCAGATATTCTCTAGATTGTCTATTGAAGGTGTCTTTAGCGAAATTAGGTGAGACAGGTACAAGAATTAGGATTATATGAGAGTAAACATATAAGAGTCAGGAGTTTTTCCTGGAGGAGGAGATGACTTAGATTTAGATGACCCCATGAGAGTTGGCCACAGTTGATTGAAAGTGATGCTTGTCCACTTAGCATCTTGGACCCTCAACCTGATGGTTGGCTACTGTCAAAAGCACACCTGAGAATAGATTGGTGGTTGGCAGAGTGGGGAGTTGGTTGAGATGGTGAAGGGGATCAAAAGGTACAAACTTCCAGCTATAAAATAAGTAAGTCCTGGGATGTAATGTATAGCATGGTGATTATAGTTAATTATACTGTATTACATATTAAGAGTAGATCTTAAAAGTCCTCATCATAAGAAAAAATAATTTGTAACTCTGTGTGGTGATAGATGTTAACTAGACTTTTGTGGTGGCCATTTTGCAATATATACGCATACTGAATTATTATGTTGTACATCTGAAACTAACATAATGTTATATGTCAGTTATATCTCAATTAAAAACAAACCCCAACCTGCAAAAACAAAAACAAAAAAATCCAAACCAGCAACAAAAACACACAGACCTGACAATCTCTGCCCGCCTGGCAGGAAGACCAGGGAGAATGCTCTTTCTGGAGTAAAACCAAACTCTCAGGAGAAAAATTAGAGATGGAAGGAGTACTTTATCTGGTTTTATTGGTGACTCACAGAAAAGCTTGTCCAAATGGACACTGGTCCGATGAGAACCACAAAATCACCAGTCTGTGAGACTGACTCAAACAGCAGGCTTATCAGGGCCTGTTTTATGATGGGTGCGTAAATTGCCTGTGTTCTATACACTGTGATTCTTTTTATGACAAACACTTTTTAGATAGTACAATACGAAACAGAAAGACAAAAGAGAGCAAAAAGGGTTGAAAAGGAATGATCTGATTCCTCCAAACCAATAAGAACTGATGCCAAAGCCTAGGTGCTACCAAAGAGAATAAACAGCCAAGGAACTCAATGCAGAGAGAGTGGTGTTCAGACCCAGGGCTGACTTATCATGTTGATACAGACTTGACAAGCGGAGAGTAGCAAGGCACAAGGGACCTTCTGTATTCCATACCTGGGAGTCAGCAAACATTTTCTGTAAAGGGTCAGATATTTTAGGCTTTGCAGGCCGAATGGTTCATGCAACTACATGAAAGCAGGCATAGATAATATGGAAATTTATAGGAATGGCTGTGTTCCAATACAACTGTATTTATGGACACTGGAATCTGAATTTTTAAATAATTTTTGTGTGTCATGAAATGTCATTTTTCTTGATTTTTTTCTAAACATTAAAAAATGTAGTTTATGAGCCATATAAAAATGAGTGATGTGTCATATTTGTCCCTCGAGCCATAAGTTGCCAATCCCTGCTCTAGAAGGGGATGGTTAATAAATACTCACACACATGAGTGTAACAGCAACAGCAGCAATAAAAAAAGATTGCAGGGCTTCCCTGGTGGTGCAGTGGTTGGGGGTCCGCCTGCCAATGTGGGGGGTGCGGGTTCGTGCCCCAGTCTGGGAGGGTCCCGCGTGCCGCGGAGCGGCTGGGCCCGTGGGCCGTGACGGCTGGGCCTGCGCGTCCGGAGCCTGTGCTCCACAACAGGAGAGGCCACGGCGGTGAGAGGCCCGCGTACCGCAAAAAAAAAAAAAAAAAAAAGATTGCATCTGATAGTGAGCTAAACGCTTAAGTCAGAGTACTGGATGTCAGACGTTGTTTCATGTACTTCATGTAAATTAGCTCATTTATTCTCTTGGTAACATTATGAAGTAGGTACCATTATTATTTCCATTGCTCAGATGAGGAAATAGAGGTTCTGAGAGGGGTTTAGTGAGTGGTGAAATCCTGGCAGTCTTCCTCCAGAGTCCCTGGTTGCATTATTATTTATTTATTTATTTTTTTGCGGTATGTGGGCCTCTCACTGTTGTGGCCTCTCCTGTTGCGGAGCACAGGCTCTGGACGCGCAGGCTCAGCGGCCATGGCTCACGGGCCCAGCCGCTCCGCGGCATGTGGGATCTTCCCAGACCGGGGCACGAACCTGTGTCCCCTGCATTGGCAGGCAGACTCTCAACCACTGTGCCACCAGGGAAGCCCCCTGGCTGCATTATTAAGCTCTTTTGGCCACCAAGACACAGCATTATAAACAAACACATGGAAGTGACCAGGGGCTCACTCAGTGAAGAAGAATGTAGGCAGCACTAGATGCCTGGGGTCCTCTCTGACACTCCACAACTATGTGCCTTGACCCCCAAGAAGATCACGGCTTATATCTTATTTTTATCTTGTTTAAACTTTTAGCGTTAAAATGACAATTATTCTTCCTCTTCTGGATGCAAAGGCAATACAACACAAGCTCATTATGAAAATTTGGGAAAATGTAGAGAAGCTCAGAAAACAGAACCTTCTGCATCTTGCCATCCAGAGTTAATCCCTGTTAGTAATTAGGAGTATATCCTCCCCTGTCTTTCTCACACACTGGTATTTTATGTACATTTTTAAATAGCTTTATTGAGATATAGTTTACATACAGTACCATTCACGCATATAAAGTGTACAACTCAATGGTGTTTGGTATATTACATTATTAATTTTTCAAAATCATGGTAAATATATATCACATAAAATTTGCCATTTTAACCACTTTTAAGTGTATAATTCAATGACGTTAATTATAGGTACAATGTTGGGCAACCACTACCACTATTTCCCAAACTTTTTTTTTTTAATTTATTTTACTTATTTATTTATTTTTGGCTGTGTTGGGTCTTCGTCGCTGTGCATGGGCTTTCTCTAGTTGCGGTGAGCGGGGGCTACTCTTCGTTGCAGTGCACAGGTTTCTCATTGTGATGGCTTCTGTTGTTGCAGAGCACGGGCTCTAGGCTCGCGGGCTTAGTAGTTGTGACTTGCAGGCTCTGGAGTGCAGGCTCAATAGTTGTGGCACACGGGCTTAGTTGCTCCGCGGCATGTGGGATCTTCCTGGACCAGGGCTCGAACCCGTGTCTCGTGCATTGGCAGGCAGATTCTTAGCTGCTGAGCCACCAGGGAAGCCCTCCCAAGCTTTTCTATTACCCTAAACAGAAACTCTGTAACCATGAAGCAGTAAATATGCACTCCCTTTCCCTCCAAGCCTTCAGTAGCCTCCAATCTACTTTGTCTCTATGCATTTTCATGTTTTAGGTATTTCATGTAAGTGGAATCATACAATATTTGTCGTTTTGTGTTTTGCTTATTCACTTACAATGTTTCCAGGTTTCATCCATGCTGTAGCATGTGTCTGATGTTCATATTGCTTTGGAGCCTACTTTTTAGTTTAACAGTACATTGTGAAAATGTTCCTGGTTGGGCAGCGGCTAGACATTGGAGGTGGGCTGATTTTTGTAAACCACACTGAGGAGTTTGGGTTTACTTCTGTAGGCAAAGAAGGAATAGCAAACGTTCTCTCTTTCTTTGTTTTTTTAAGTAGGAGAATGACATGATGACGTTTCTGTTTCAGAAAATGCACCCTGACACAGGTAGGGAAGAGGCCTGAGACAGGGCGATTTTGGAAGCCCCGGTCCTCAAACTTGAGTAAACATTAGAGTTGCCCACAGTGTTTATAAAAATGCATATTCCTGGGCCCCACCTCAGAAGTCCTCCCTCAGTGGGTCTTGGATGAAGCCAAGACATCTGCATTTTAAACCTGTGTCCCAGTTGATTCCTATGCCGATGGTTACTGGACTTTGAGAAATACTGGACTGAAGGTTGGAAGACTAATTTGTAGTATTGCCTAATTTTATTTTTTAAATTGCGTTGAGAGAGAAAATGCTTTTCTATTTAAAGTGAAGCAAAAGTCGTGTAGTTGCACCTGTTTTCAATACAAAGAAAACTGACACTCTGGGACTTACTTTGACAGGAAGAAACACATGATGTTGCAGTGTCATTGCCTAATGACTTCTGCCTCACACTGTATAAATTCTCTTTTTCACTAATTCAGTTGTGTGCACCTTGCTTGCACCAACTTGAGTTTCAAACTGCTTTGGATAAGAAGCCTGCTTTACCTTCCTCTCTTACGTCCCACAGTGTTTGGTGCCAGTCGGCAGTCATGAGTACTTGATTAATTGATTTCAAAACAAGGGCTTAACTTCTTCTTCTTTTTTTTATTATAAGGGATCACTCTTTGATGCTCCCATTGACTCTTTATTTATTTATGGCTGCATTGGGTCTTCGTTGCTGCACACGGGCTTTCTCTAGTTGCGGTGAGCGGGGGGGCTACTCTTCGTTGCGGTGCATGAGCTTAGTTGTTCCGCGGCATGTGGGATCTTCCCAGACCAGGGCTTGAACCCAGGTCCCCTGCATTGGCAGGCGGATTCTCAACCACTGCGCCACCAGGGACATCCCCAGGGCTTAACTTCTAAGGTTGAAGTATCGTGTGTTTATTTTTCATACTGTGGATGGTTTGTTCCATTTGAAATTCAGCAAATCTATTTTTGTTTTAAAATTATGGCTATTTTTTTCATCAGGAGTTTATTCCTACACTTTTAATCTACTTCTCATTATAGTCCTTTCTATTATGCTCTATTGTTACTCTACTCTTTAATGTATCGCCATCCACAGATTCAATTCTTTATTGCCCTCTGTGTCATAAAAATATCATGAAGAAATGATGTTTATTATACTGCCATATAGAATGACCACTCTGTTTCTGTATGTGGCTATCCTAAAAACAAATTGCAACCATCCTGTTTACCTCTTCCAAAGGAGACCAGACTATGAAAGGACTACATCCTCTGTTAGGTGTGTCTGCCAATTTCTGGACAGATTTTCAAGATACCAAGGAAGCTCAGGCTTGAAAACCCCAAGAAGGGCTGCACTGTAAATAGGGAGGAGCCTCCTCCCAGCTCTTGGACAGAGCTTCCAGAGCAGGGTTCCTCTACTCCAGTGGGACAGATGTTCTCCTGGGAGGAGGATGGCATCTGTCAGGAAGAGCCAACTGTCAAACTCCTTGCAGATACGAAGTGCTAACTGTCCCTTCTGAATAGACTTGCATGTTATTGTTCCTGCCTTTTCATAGGAGAAAAAATAATTCGAGGCACACTGGAGATACTCACAAAACAGGAGAAGCTCTGGGAGTAGAACCACTCATCACCAAAATCACTAATTCAGAGTGTTGCAGAACGAGGGTGTGGCTGATTTATCTCTGGTCTCGAGGGGTTTGAGCCCACCCTCAGGAGAGGATGGCTGCTTTATCTGAGGACTTGGGTTCTGGACCCTGGGAAGAGCATCGTCTTGCAATGGAAGTTGTGATAAGCCCTGGTTTCTTTGTCTCTCTTTCTCTCCCCTGTGCCCTCCTTCCATCTCTCTCTCTCTCTCTCCCCTCCCAATGTGCTATAAGAGGCTGGGGTATTTTTCTTGTTTGGGTCTTTATCTTCCTAATCTATAAACCAAGAAGTTGAACAGGATGGTATCCAAGGAACCTGGAAGTTCTAACACTTAAAATCCCCGGTAGCTTGGTCCATGGATCTTTCTTCATGTGTTTACCCTGGTTTTGGTTGACCAATGTCCTTCTTTCTGTTTGACAGGAGATATGGTATTTAGTCTTTATTTTGTCGTATTTGAACTCTCTTGAATCTCCAGACAGAGGATTGGTTGGGCTTTAAAGTTCTGTCTGCATCAATAGAAATATATCACTTTCCTTTCTGTGGAAGTGGTGTGTGTAATTGAAACAGATTTTTTTTGGAGAACCCTTAACTCCCTAGTGTGAGTCATGACTTGCAGCCAGCATCATGGGAGCAATATTGAGAATAACAAGGAAGTTGTGCTGTCATTTCAGGTCTTAGTGTTTCCTGGGTTGTACTCTGCATCCATACCCCCCATCTATATATGGTTTATGATGCATTTCTCAGGGGAAAATGAAGAAAGCCACCCCTGTGGGCATGACCTCTGTCCCTTTAGCAATAGTTGCCATCTCTACTGCTCAGGTTGGCTTGCTGGACCATTGTCTGCTCTAACTGATGGTGCTGGTTCATTTTTTGATGTCTCCAGTGGTACAGTGGCTTCACCTCCAAACCAGACTCATTGCGTTTTGTTGTTGTTGCTTTCAATTTCTTATTCCTTTTAGTTAAGCACCTCTTGAAACATAGAAGATTGAGTCCTACTTTTTACATTTTGGGTTCTGTTGATCTCTGTTAGAGACCTTGTGCTAATCTCCATCACTTTCACTTTTGAAACTTTCTCTCCCTTTTTCTTACTGGTCTAAATGAAATACGCTATGGGCTTGTTCTGTTTTCAATTCTGTTTCCTAAATATCAAGGATCCTGTACTGTTGTTATTTCTCTTGTGGGCTGTTTTTCCCTGGATGGAACTCCTTTGAGCAGGCATCATCTCTTCTTCCATGTGTTTCATTTCAGCCTTTGATCTCCTCACCTCTCACGCCATCTCTAACCCATGAATGAGCCTTTCCTTCACCCCATTGTCCTCTGTCTTCACCTTCTATACTCTGTCCTGGGGCAACAGCTGCTTTGCTGGTCTCTTTCTGCCTGTAATTTGGCTGCAGAATGCACTCTACACTCTATAGCATGGCTGACAAACTTTTCTCTATCAGCCCCTCATTTCCTCTCTAGCCTGTTTCCCTTTCCTTCACAGCTCACTTAGATACCTCCCATCTTACTACCTCTAACATGCAAGGATCTTTCCTATCTCTGTGCTTCTGTTTGCATGATTACCCCAAGCCTGGATGCCCATTTCCCTCTTTTCTAACGGCAAACTCTTACTCATCCTTCAATACCTAACTCTTACATTGCCTCTTCATTCCTGGATTGAGTCCCTTTCTCCTTGGATCTCCTATGACACATTGTTTTTAGCCCTGGAGACCATGCCTTACTCTGTATCATCATTGCTTGCCTCTGTCCTTCCCATTAGACTATATGCTCCTTGAGGGCAAGAGCCAAGCTTAGTTTCTTTATATAGGACCCCATGCCTGCCACAGAGCTTGGAGAAGTGGCAGGGACTATTTGGAAGAGTTTTATTGCTAGAGAGGGTAGGGTTCAAATCCTGACTCACCACTTATGCACTAGATGGCCTTGGGCAAGTCACTTCATCTGTAAAAGCCTTGATTTCCTGATCTGTGAAATGGGAATAAGAATATATACTTTGCACGTTGGTTGTAAAGATTAGAGACAACAACACAGCAGTTGATAGAGTATCTGGTGCGGGGCAGATCATAGTGTCAATTGTGTGAATAATCAAGTGGTGCTGCTTTTTGATTACTTTCTCTGATATGCTTATTTTCCTAGGTTTTTGTTTTTCATTTTAATTTTTTTCCTGATCTCATTTCTGAGCTGTATATTCTTGGCTTGGGTAAGTGTGTTCATTTGTGGGAGGTTGAGGAGAAGTGGAGAAGGGAAAAGGAAATTAAAAAACTGCCTCCATTTGGACAGCGAAGATCCAATTTTAACTTGACAGTTGTTCTGTGATAGACTCCCCAGTCTGGTTAGGTTCACAAGGCATGATGATAATGTGGTGGAGTTTTTGGCAAATATGCCAGAATTGGCACACATGCACATCTTTGCAGATGCATGCACACGTGCACACATGTTGAAATAAATTTCTGCCAAGTGAGTTAACCCTTTGTCAAGGTGTCACCTAGACCATCCACCCTTCCCAGTAGTTTTATTGCTCAGCGTTCTCTTTCAGCTCTTCTTTCAGAGCTGCATGTTCTTCAGAATTTCCTCAGTGATCATAAGCCAACATTAATAAAACTAATAATCATAACCTACAGGTATTGAGTCCTTATAAGGAGTCAGGCAGTATGTTAATGCTTTATATTTAATATGGATTTAATATGTATTTACATGGATTATCTCATTTCACCCTCATAACAAGCTCAGGGGGCAGACACCATCATTCCATATTATAGATGAGGATAACAGAGCTTGAAGAGGCTAGGGATTTGCCCACTACCACAGTTACTAAGTGTCACGAGTAGAGATGTGAACCAAGTCTTTAGTTCCCATGGCCTAAGCCACCAGCCTGACTGGGCATCTACTGCACATTTAAGGGTGTAGTTACCTTTTGGAAACCAAGCTATGTCTGGCCGTAACTAGCACTAGGTGTTCGTTGTATTATGTTACCCACACTGACTATGTAAGCTAGATTGAAATATGCTTTTAATCTATCAAGTATTTCATACTCTTGACTGTGGACCTGAAAAAAAAATCTGGGAAGACCACCACTTCAGATAATTCCAGTTTAAATTTGTCACAGTGACTCTTTTACCTTATGCTAATTTGGAAGTTTAAAAGAATGTATATTAAAAGTAAAACAACAGCCACTATGACAGTTAATCTGTTTTATGTGTTTTCTTTTTTAAATTAATTTATTTTATTTTTGGCTGCGTTGGGTCTGCGTTGCTGTGCGTGGGCTTTCTCTAGTTGCGTTGAGCGGGCGCTATTCTTCATTGCGGTGCGCGGGCTTCTCATTGCAGTGGTTTCTCTCTTGTTGTGGAGCACAGGCTCTAGGTGCGTGGGCTTCAGTAGTTGTGGCACACGGGCTCAGTAGTGGTAGCTCGCGGGTTCTAAAGCACAGGCTCAGTAGTTGTGGCGCACGGGCTTAGTTGCTCCGTGGCATGTGGGATCTTCCTGGAACAAGGATTGAACCCGTGTCCCCTACATTGGTAGGCAGATTCTTAACCACCGCGCTACCAGGGAAGTCCCTGTTTCATGTGTTTTAAAAATAAAATCCTCACATAAGAGAAAAAGAGAAAAGGGTAGGTCTGGTGTTTGGGCCAGTTGCGTTAGAAATATTGTTTCATTTATCAAGAACCTGTGCCATAGCCATTTTTGTTCGTATGTTCTAGATGAGGAACTTGAGGATTAGTGAGGTTCAAGGTCACTCCGACAGTAAACTACATTTCTGGCTCTGAAACTCATGTTTGCTCCACTGGATGACATATTCTTTTGTAATCAGGATCCATTTTCCCCTTTTCTCTCCTCAGCCAGCGTCCGGGCTTGTCTTTATCCATTATTTGCAGAATTAGGGCAGAAGAAGTCTTATGGAGGAGGAAACTTTATATGGATGGCATGGTTTAATATGGCAGGTTGGTGCCTCAGAGTAGAATCAGGCACACTTGGAGTAGGGGCTATAAATGAAATGGGCTCTGGGAAGTGATTTCCTTGGTGCTTGCAATATTTATTTATAATTTAAAAAAAATGACATTGTGGGACATGATGTATTTGATCCCTTAGATCATTCATTCCACTGAATGTAATGGCTTATTCAAGTTTAACAATGGAATATGAAATCGGGTCTTCTGAAATGACCTTTGATCTTTAGTTATCTGGAATGTTTTCTGTCTCTTCAAAGTGGTAAGGAGTGGCATTCCATGTGAGACCTGCCTCGGGAAGCCAGGGGCTGTAGTGGCCCTATATTTCCTGTGGACATACATGGGTAGCAGAGTAGCCAGGAGACCAGGACTCGGTTCTGGGTGGTCACACTGAAAAGGTGTGGGTTCCAGCTTCAACCTGGGTATATATAGGCTGTGGAAGTGGAAAATGCAGCTCTAGGGTCCCACTAACTGGGTTCAAATCCCAGCCCACACACCTAACCAGCAGGGCAACCTTGTGAAGTTCTTTTGCTTATTGAAGCACCTTTGCTCAAATAGGAATAGTGATGGCTCCTGCGTGGAGTGAGGGCTTTTGTGAGGTCTTTGGGAAATAGGGACAGAGTCTGGCTCCTACCAAGTACCTGGCACAGGTTGCTGTTACTGTGTGTAAGTCTTGAGCTGTGTGCGCTGGAGCGGGGGAACATTGCCAAGGTGTTTGTAGCCCATTGACTTTACATAGTGGAAGGTTCATACAGGCCCCCAGACCACCTGTTTTCATGCTGCTGGTGAGTTAAGAATGTGTTTTTCATTTTTAAATGTATAGCCTATGACTGCTTTCACACTACAATGGCAGACAGAGTTGAGAGGTTACAACAGAGAATATGTGGCTTGCAAAGCTAAAATATTCAGTATCTGGCCATTTACAGAAAAACTGTGCCCTGATTTAGTGCCCAAGACAGACAAGGCTTATACTGTTTACTAGCTGTGTGATCTGGGGTAAGTTGCTTTTCCTCTGTTAGCCTCAGTTTTCTCATCAGTGAAGTGGGAGAAGTGATATATATCTGGCATAGGAAAGTTAAATGAGGTCAAATATATATAAAGAGTTGAGCATGGTGCCCGGAACATCGTAAGAGCTCCACAAACAGCTACCCTGATGTCCCCTATTCAGAGAATAATGTGAGATCATGTTGGCTGGAGTTGGTGAGGTTGGCTTCTTAGAGGAGGTAGAGCTTGATTTAGGCCACTAAATCAAGTGGAGAAAGTATAGAATCTGAGTGAGCAGACATCAGAAAAGGAAGGAAAAGTCAGAATGAAGGCCCCATGTGTGAGTAAATGCTCAGCTAATTGTAGGTGGAATGAATGAAGGGGTGTAGACATATGCCAACTAGATGCCTACTCAGACTCCAAACCAGATCCTAGCCAAGGGCTCAGTCCACTCATATGAGTTCACCAAGCCTTGTAGAACCAGGCTAATGCTCAGATGAACTTAAACCCCAGGCCATTTTACCCCAGGCCTTGGTATGTACTTGTATTGCTGTTTGCTGATACTGTTTGGCATGTACTCAGGCATGTGCCTAGGAAAATTATATTTGAGAAATTAGATCTGTTGTTTCAAAGAATAACCTTCAAGAAATTCCAAATGTGATGATTAGTGATTTTGGAGTCCCCCACTGCTTTGAATCTCTCCTGCCCCCATTAAAAATAATCTGTGGTTGATTGTACAAAGTGGCCATTGTCTTTCACAATCAGCTTGGATTTGATTCTTTAAGAGGTGGGAAACAGCAGGAACTAATGGCCTTGGTTTTCCAGCCCTGCTGACTGTGCTGGGTTTCTGATTCACTGGGCTTCTGTGTATGGCCTCACTGATTGGGTGTAATCAAGATGCTCCTGAGGAATTTCAGAGACCCACGTGGTCCTGTCCAGTCTGATTCATCAGCTCCCCTGTGGTAAGTACAGTGCTAGAGCAGACGGAACAATTTTGGAGTCTTCTCAGCAGTGTGGGCGTGGACCCAAAGGTTTTAAGTTATTTTGGGATTCAATGGACTTGTTTTCTATTTATTTGAGAGCAAAAGAGGAGCCAGACTGTACCCTGAGATTGGCTCACAGAGGCATGGAAATACACAACATGGCCATTTCCTACTTGGTAGAAAATTTGTTGAGATGGTCCTTTGACTCATTGTCTGGAGTACAGGTTTAGATTTCTTTATCTTGAAAAATAGAATAATGGTTCCTTCTCCTTCTTAGAATTATAATGTATTTTCTGCTTAGTATACACACAACTCCTACATTTGTTAACAAAAAAGAGGACTCTTCGTCATTCAGCAAATACATCTGACGTGCTTTAGAACAATCGTGTTGTCTTCCTTCAGAATGATTTGTGATTAAAAAATAAAAAGAATCATTTTTGGAAGGTAGTTCATTTGCATGTCCTTGCCTTTCAAACATTTAAGGGGTGAATGGTTGCTTGAGGAAATAAACACCTTCCAGTCCTTGGCATTTGATGATGCTTCTGGGTCTCTTTGGCTCCATCTTGCATATTGTTTCATTTATCTGATTTTTCTAAATCAGGGAATTGTTTGCTAATTCAAATATACAGGTGCCAGAGGCTGCTCTGGGTAAGGCTCTATTAATTCCAGAAGTAAATTAGACTTTAGTAAATTCAAAGGAGAAGCTCTTAGTTTGGAGGAAATGTGTTAATCATTGAATAAATTACTCTTGTAGAAATAAAGCCTACTCCATCTTTGAAATAAACTTCAATTCCTATCTCTTTGACACTCGTCCTGTTTGGAATTTAGTTGTAGGTTGGGAAAGGAGCTCAGATATTTGGGGCTCTGATTGCATGTAGGTTTATCTTGGAGAGTTAGGACATACACATAAAACAACGAGTGAACTTTATGTTGATATACATTAGGGTTTCTAAAACTTGACATCATTAACACTCTGAGGTGGATAATTTCTTGTAGGGACTGCCCAGCGCATTATAAGAAGTTTAGCAGCGTCCCTGGCCTTCATACACTAGGTTCCAACAGCACCCCCTCCCTAGTCATGACCATCAGAAGTGTCTCTAGACATTGCCAAGTGTGCCCAGGATGGCAGAATCACTGCTCATTGAGAACCGCTGATACAGGTTATAATCCCAGTACCAAAAGAATGTGACAGGGGCCGCTGGTGCCCAGCTGAGGAGTTGTGTGGGGAAGGCTGTGAGGCTCTGCAGTTGGTTGCTAATCCTCATTACCTGTAGGGGGAATAAACATTTGCACATGTAGGTACTGTGTTTCACAGATATTTATGTATTTTATCATGGGAAAAAACTATAAATATATTTATTGAACTCAAAGTGGCTTTCGGTTATTTTTTATTTTCTCACTCAGAGGATCCTAAAAATGCAAGTGGTTATGTTTAAGTGGCTGGTCTGGCTTTGAGTGTGGGCTCTGCAGTCAGAATGCCCAGTACCCACCACTTAATTAGCTGTATGACTTTGGGTAAGTGCCTTGTCCTTTCTGTGTCTCCATTTTCCCATCTGTAAAATACGAATAATATTTGCACTTCACTTGGTATCATTTTGAGGATTGAATGCGATATTGCATATATGGTTTCCAGTATAGTGAGTGATATATAGCAAGCATTTAATAAATGGTAGCTATTATTATTTCTTTTGAGGGGTATGCAGTTTTTTGACCCTCAGATTTTGGAAACTGTTAGTTTAGATTTTAAATGCTATCAGACCAGAATGGGGTGGGGAAGGAGCAGAGGGGAGAGCCTCCTTGGAAAGATTTCATGGAAGAGATTGAATTGAGAGGGATGGATGGGTCATGAATCTATAGTTGAATACCACTCAGTAACTAGTTGCTTAGGCCATGGGGCTGTAGGAGATAAGAAAGAAGGTCCAGGTGTTTCCAACTTTTGGAGATCAGATGAAAATGACTGTGGTGGATAGACTCTAAGGTGGCCTCCATGACCCTTACCTCCTGGATTCAGGCTTAGTGTGATCCTCTGCCCTTGAATGAGGCAGGGAGGGGAAGACCTGTGACTTTATTCTAACCAATAAAACACAGCAAAGGTGATGGTATGTATGTGCATATGTTACATAAGGTTGTAATGCCTGTGTTTCAAGGAGATACTCATTCTTGCTAGATTTAAAGAAGAAAGCTGCCATGTTGTTAGCTGCCTATGGAAAGGGCTTTGTGGCAAGGAGCCTAGGGTGGACACCAATCAACAATGAACTGAATGCTCCAAACAGTCATATAAGCTAAGAAATAGAGTCTCTCCCAGCTGAGCTTCAGAGGAGAACCCAGCCCTGGCTGACAGATTGATTGCAGCCTTGCAGAGGAACCAGCTTAGATATACCTGGACCCCTGACCCACAGAAACTGTGAGATAAATATGTGTTTCTTGAAGCTACTAAATTTGTGCTAATATTATTATGTAGCAATAGATAACTCAGTGAGGAGGCTATAGAGGCACAGATGACGAGGAGCTCTCACCAGACACAGACAGTTTAAACCCAATACGTCCAAGTCTGAACTTGTCACCTTCCCCCAGTTTTATCCTGTGTCCCTTTTTTAGGGAATGTTTCCAGCATCCCAGCCCCACCACAACCAAATCACACACTTTGAGGTCATCCTTGACTCTTCATAACCCTTGTCCAAATTAGTCACCAGTTCTTATTCTTTCCCCCCAAGCGTCTCCTGACTCAGTTCCCTCCTTTTCATTCTCCCCATCTCAACCTTAGTTTAGGTTTCCATATTTCCAGCCTGAACAACTGTAGTAGTCTCATGACTTACCTCCTCTCCTCCAATCTAAACCTTTTTCCATTCTGTTATCTGTATTTTCTCCACATTATTATTTTTTAATGCCAATCTGGACATGTGATTCCCCTAATAATGAACATTGAATGACTTTCAATTTTCTTCAGGATAAAATATAAAGATCTCACCATGGTATGCAAAGTCGTATCCCTGATAACCTCTCCAGCCCTCCTTCTACTTCTTTCCTTGGTTATCCCACCTCCCTTCAAGAATCACATGCCACTTCTGAGCAGCCTTCCTCAGCCCTTGCTCCCCTAGGCTGAGTTCCTAGAATCCCTAAGATGCACCCCATTATGGGTAGAATTAATTGACTTGTTACTTGCCTGAAAATTTCCAGCGGATTATGAGCTTTTTAAGGGTAGGGACTATGTCTGGCTCCCCACAGGATCTTCAGCTACTGTTGATGAGTCAGGCTCATAGTCAGGATGTGGTAATTATTTGTTGCATGCATGCATGTATCCATGAATGAATGAATGAATGAATGAATGTATATGCCAAAGCTATGTCTGTGCACTAGTTCTCCAGGCACTTTGCCACCTGTTCTAACAAACCTCCCCAGAATAGTTCTCCTGCCTTTCTGAGTGTGAGCCTCCTTCCCTCTTCACATCTGTCACGTTAAGTGTGATTCTGCAGAATTTGGAAGAGAACACGTGATGAGCTGCGTAGTTTTCTGGGTTGTTAGTTTTATTTTCTTTTGGTCTCTCTCTGTCTCTGAATCTCTCTTTCTCTCTTTCTTTGCCTTCTTTCAAGTGATGATGCCCTGCATCAATTGTCATAGGTAAACTTTTCAGGAATTTGGTCTATAAATGAAATTTTGTTACAAAGAGAGCTGTTTCCTTTGCTGATCTTACTGCAAGTTATGTTATCTCAAATATTAAAGGAAAGAAAAAGAAATAGTACAAAATGTCTGTTATTTTACATCCCCTCGTAGTTCTGCTTTATTTTCCTTCCCAGTCTTCCATCAGTTGTTTTGACAAGGGCAGTCATTTGGCCTGTCAAGATAACCCTTGGTTTTATCTTTCACTGGGAAAGTTTTCTTTCTTCTCTTTTAGACCAAATGTTTTAAAGAATAGTGGTTTCTTCAACTGTTCAATGAGAATAACAACACCTACATTATAGAATTGTACTATGGAAAGACTCATGTACTCATTCATTAGATACAGAGAGTACAGACCTGGGCCAGATGCTATGCTAGAGACATGTTCCCTCATAGAGCAGTGGTAGATGCAGAGTGCAGAGAGTCAGGGGCATGGTGGGTACCTTGCATACTAAATGGTATCCTTTTTCTTTTCTCTCTTCCCCTCTCCTTCTTCTCCTCCCCAAGAGAGCCTTTGGAACTAGGCAGACCTGGAATTCGAATCTGGGTATGCCCTTTCCTCGCCAAGTAACCTTGGGCTTAAACTCTCCGAGCCTATAGCTTCATCTATAAAATGGACATAATACCCAGCTCACAGGCCTGTTGAAAGGGTTGAATAAGATAAAGCAGGTGAAGTACTAGACATTGAGCCTACATGCCGAAGTCCACAATAAACATCAGATGCTTCTCTGACAGCTGTGAGAATCATGTTATTTTGCCCCTCTGAGCTGTTTCATGTTGGTTCTTTTCCTATTGATCTGAGCATATTGTCTGTTTCTGTCTTCTCCTCTCTTACTTGGCTCCAGTCTCTTCCAGCCTTTTAACCAATTACACTGTCTTTTTAAGGCCCACTTTTTGAGATGGACTCATGTGCTCCTCTTCAATTCTTTAACACATCTCCCCTTCTCTTCAACATTTGGTATCTTCACCATGTGCTCTGGCATTTCACAATATATATGGCCTTTTGAGGTCCCCAAGTGCCTTTGATTTGTCTCTATACTGAAATTTCCTGAGTCTGATCTGTAAACTTTGAAAATCAAACAGGCTAATTAGAATTTTGTGTCAAGAAAGAGTGAATGGACTGAAGATACAGTAGTTCTCCAAGGAGTCTTTAGGGCATGGCCTTTGTGCCAACCATGTGAACTCTGTAGAGTCCTCTTACGGCTCCTTTCTGGCTTTTGGAGAGTAAGGTTGTGGGTTTTAGATGGGCTAGTTCTTATTGCAGTTGACAATAAGTACTTGTGGAGGTGGAGCAAAATAAGTTGGCCGTGGGAAATTGTAATGTTTTCCTTCTGTAGGAATAACACACAGGGACACGTTGGAATAAGGAATAAGAAATTAACCCCTCTGCCCCGCATCCCCACTCTGGCATTACTGACATCGCTTTGTCCCCCAGCAGATGGACTTCACATTGCCCTGTGCTGTTAGACATTCCAGGCAGCAGACATCATACTGCTTTGGAGTTTGCTCTGAGGCTGGTAAAGTGTGGCTGGGAAATGTAGCTAAGCTTTTAAAATGGCATGCTTTTTTAGTTCACATATGATAATTATAGAGCCAGTGTGTCTTTTTCTTGCAGACTGGGTAATTGTACATGGGGGGTTTGGGAGGTAAGTGGGTGTGTGCCCTTATGTGTACCCAAGTGGCCGACTTACTCAAATGATGCCTTCTCCATTTCAGAGCCTTAGGTGTTGGTGGGATGAGCAGAGGGTAATTTACCACTGGATCAAGCTCTAATTTCATTGTCACCATTTTGGCATATGTATACCAGGCCTACTCTGTTTGTGTTATTTAGAACTCTAGAACAAACTGTTCTGTAAATATTACTTAAAACATAATGTAGCACTACCACCTTCTAAAATAAACTTTAAAAGCGTTGCTTTAGAGGCTATTTTCTTCTGTTAATTTTTTTCAAAGTTGAATCCCAGATTTTCTGAGGTGAGGGTTTAAATCAGGTAGTATCTTCTGTTACTCAACTCTTTCTTGCTTTCTTTCATTTTGGTGGTAACTTTGAAAAGTAGCAGGGAAAGGAATCCTATTTTTGGCTTGCTGTTGTAATTCAGAGCTCTGTAGGTTACTATTAAAAATAGTTTTAATCATCAGATCTTTGACAAAAAATGGAATATGTCTAATGCATTTGATGCTAGCATTGTGCAGTGCTAGCAAACAGGGCATGCAGGCAGGATTAGGCAAGTTTCAGTTAACCTGCACAGAATGAAAAAGAGCCATGTTTAAAAACTCGGAGATTTCACGTAAAAAATCTTGATTTTTTGACCTCCCTTGAAAAATTGAGGCTCTGATATGTAGACAGGCACACACTTTGCAGCCGCCACTGGCACCACAACTTCCAATTTGCATATTTGCATAACTGTACTTAGACGGTGATGACATTAGAGTCCCAGAGTTCTTATGCGTGGCCACCTTCTCACCTATGTCCCACCTTCCCATGGTGGGCATTTCAGTTTGTAACCTCTGGCATGAGGAAAGGAGCCCAAGTGCCTCAGCTCTGTCACCTTCTGAGACTCATCCTTTTTGGCAGACTGGTTCTTGGGATTTTGTGTTGGAGAATTAGGAGGAAAGGAGTTGGGGAGGAAGACAAAAGAGACTAGATTGAAAAGCTAAGGGTGGAAGGAATTTCAGGGGGAGAGGAGACTCTTGAGGAGTCAGGCATGGGAGCAGCTGTAGTATTTGAGAGCAGCAGATGGGATTTTAGTAAAGTTCAGAATTATGTGTCTGCTTCATAGTGCTCGAGAAAAAAAAATTGAGGATTAGAGTTCTTTTGAAATTGCCTGACTGTGTATCAGTTAGGGTTGAGTCAGGAGACAGAAATTACATTAAATATTTTAACAGAGAATTTAATATAAAAAATATCAACCAGATATTAAAGAACTGAAAAGGCAACAAGAGAACACTATGGGATCACAGAAGTAGCAACCACAGGAGGCATTTGCCACTCCTAGGATTGAGATTATTAAAGTTCAGAAGCTTGATGGAGGGGCCCTGTGGGGCTGAACTCCCATCTCCAAGATAATGTCTGGTGCCAAGGCCTCTGAGCTCGGAGGAGGGAAGCTGAGGGCCTGGTACCCAGACCTCTGAGAGATGGTACTACCTGGTTGGTGTTATGGAGTCTCTGAGCTCAGGTGAGGGGCAGGGGGCTAGGACCTGGACCTGAGGAGGAGGCAGGCTGGAACTGTGCTTCCAGAAAGACTGCTAACTGGATTCAGCCAGCAGCTGCCACAGGAAGGAAGTGCAGCTGCTGGAGTGAAGAAGCAGGGCTAGGCCATCCACAGGAGCAGGAAGCCAATAGGTTACAGACAGAAAGGAACAAACCACACCTCCCTCTTCCAGCCTCCTAGCTTCCATCCAGTGCCCTCTGTGGTCAGAGCCTAACAGGCAGCAGCTAACAAGGTGTTCACAGAGCCCCAGCCCTAGCATCATAGAGATGGTATGGAAGGATGTGTTTGGAGCTGAGAGGTAGTAGCTTAATAACAGGCTCAGTGTCTCTTTAACCAGTATAGAACTTTGAGACTGAACTGTGGAGGGCTTCACAAGCACTACACAAAAATCCATGGTTCTAATTTTATAAATATAATTTAGGTGGGTTTGTAATCTGGAGTTCTTGTGATCACCAGATTTCCATCTTGTGCAATACTAGTTTCCAAATTACTGATTTCTTTTTCTTTTCTTTCCTTCTTTTCTTTTCTGGCTGTACTGAGTGGCATGCGGGATCCTAGTTCCCCAACCAGGGATCCAACTCCTGCCCCCTGAAGTGGAAGTGCAGAGTGCTAACCACTGGCACGCAAGGGAATTCCCTAATTACTGATTTCTTTATAATATACCCCAAAGTAGTATCGTTTTTAATTAAGTTTGTCCTTTAGTGAAGGGGTTAGCAAACTATAGTTTGTGAGCCAAATACGGTTAGCTGGCTGTTTTTATAAGTCAAATTTTATTGGAATACAGCCATGCCCATTTGTTTAGCAGAAAAAGTTTGCAGACTCCTTCTGTAGTGTAAATTTCAGTCTTTCTTTAGTTCTGATTTAAAACAGAGGACTATGACACATAAGTTTAGAAAAGTAACTCTCACACTGTAAAAAGCAAACACACAGGTTGGATCTTTATGTGAAAAAAAAAAAAAATGAAGGCATTGTCCAAGTGTCAGTGAGTGCCGCCAAAATTTACCTTGGCTTTCTGAGAGAATGGACACATATGGGCAATTTTTTGGACTTGCTGGTAAAATTAAGATAATGCCATCTTTCTTGAACAGATAATTGCTGCTTGAACAGAGCCTGTCCAAATAAGACATTCCACTAGAGGCATCTTCAGAAAGAATGTTGAGTTTGGAGTCAGACACCTGGAGGCCTGGTGCCACCACATTCATGCTGCTCTGTGACTGTGGGCAAAGCAGTTAACCTTGGCCATTCATCTTTACATAGATGCCCCGAGGACTAGAATTTTCACATTTATCCTTGTAGCTCCTTGGTCTGTGTCTCCCACACTGATACTTTTCCTGAGCTCTAGCCTGCACATATAATGGCCTTTAGAGGGCATGCCGAAGTTGTCCTACTTCATGTCAGGTGCTTCAGACCTAACATGTCTTTGATGGACATTCCTGATGACCACAGATATCTAGTTCTCCTCTGCTTCTGGGCTATTTTGGGCTACATCTAGGAGGATTGCAACTCCTCTGCCCTCTTGAATTTAGGCACAGTCATATGTCTATTTCTGGCCAGTAGATTGTGAGTGGAAGTGATGTGTCCCACTTCTGGGCCAAAGTATTTTAATTGCCAGGGCATGGTATGAATCTTTAGCACTCCTTTGTCCTGCTTTTGAATTGAGCAGTGTTTCAGATGCGCCCCAGAGGGAGGTCTGTTGAAATACAATAGACATGTAGCATGAATGAGAATTTCGTCTTTGTTGTTTAAATCACTGAGATTTGGGGATTGTCAGTTACTATAGTTTATTTTAATCTAGGCTGATCAATACAGTGTTCAACCAAAAGTTACTCTCTTCCTCTTCATGTCTGCTGCCTCTCCTTAGCTCATACATACGATGGCACAGCTATAAATTTACCTGCCGGAAACCCAGAAATCATCTTTTTATTTTCTATCTTCCCTTGCTGTCAATATCCAGTCAATTATCAGGTCCCTTAGCTTCTATTTCCTTAATACCATTTGTATTATACCTCTCTATTGATGCCCACCACTGTTGTCTTATTTCAGGGTGTATAACCTCTCACCTGGACTATTATTTTCTAACTACTCATTCTTTTTATAATCTTATTCCAGTCTACCCCATTTCATATAGGAAACTTAAATTGGATCATGTCCCTTCGATTCTCAAAAATTTTCATGCGTTCTTTGCTGGCCCTGAGAGAAAGCAAACTCCTCAGCATGGTGGGCAAGCTTCTCCACAGTCTTCCCAGCCTCCCAGTGCATCCTCCGTGTTTGCTGTCCTTACTGAACTCCCTTTAATGTCCTGTGCCTAGAAAGACCTTTCTTTTTGTCTGCCTGTCCGTCTCTCTTTTAAGTCTAAGTTTTAGCTTAAGAGTTACCTCCTCTATAAGCCCTTTCTGAATTTCCCAGATGCACTTAGATATTCCTTTCCTACATAAACTAACATATTAAGTACAATTGCTTGCATGTCTGGTTCTCTTTACTAGATGGTCATCTTCTTGAGGGCAGCTTCTGAATTTTGTTTCCTCTTTGGCCCAAGTAATTAGCAGAATATCTAGCACTTGGATCATTGTAATTGTTGATGAATGATTTACTGTTACTGTAAAATAAGGAATAATTATTTTTATAAAATAAATATAGGGCAAAAATAATTTAAGTTTAATAACAAACATTACTAAGACTACCGTCATTCTTTCTGAGGGGAGAATGGCATGCACTTTTTGAATCAAAGACCTTATTTTTCAACATAGGCTTAGGTGACTAAAATACATTTTAATCAATATCAATATAAAATATCAGTGAAGAATTATTGTCATAGTCTTATGAAAGGATGAGGAATGTTAATATTGGCCGATATCAGTTTTTAAAATATTCTAGTTAGGGGACTTCCGTGGCGGTTAAGACTTTGCATTCCCAATGCAGGGGGCCTGGGTTTGATCCCTGGTCCGGGAACTAGATCCCACATGCATGCTGCAGCTAAGAGTTCGCATGTCACAACTAAGGAGCTGGTGAGCTGCAACTAAGGAGCCTGCCTGCCGCAACTAAGGAGCCCACAGGCCGTAACTAAGGAGCCGGAAAGCTGCAACTAAGGAGCCTGCCTGCCACAACTAAGGAGCCCAGATGCTGCAACTGAGACCTGTTGCAACCAAATAAATAAATATTTTAAAAAAATGTTCTAGTTAGCAAGTAGAAGTTTAAAAAATACTGACACAGCCATGGAGATCACATTTTAGTCTCTGAAAATCTTGTTAGCAAATTCAGAAAGGGTAGCTCTTTTTTTTTTTTTTTTTTTCAGTACGCGGGCCTCTTACCACCGCAGAGCACAGGTTCTGGATGCACAGGCTCTGGACGCACAGGCTCAGCGGCCATGGCCCACAGGCCCAGCCGCCCCGCGGCATGTGGGATCCTCCCGGACCGGGGCACGAACCCGCGTCCCCTGCATTGGCAGGCAGACTCCCAACCACTGCGCCACCAGGGAAGCCCCTGGGTAGCTCTTTTAATATGCATATATCTTCTTTATTCAAAGTGTTACACTGAATTCTATTCCATAGAGATTTTAGTGACATAAGAAGCCAAAATGAAATGGACAAAATGTTTCAGAAACCTCAAAAATATTCGTATCCTATGGCCCAGTGATTCTTCCTCTGGGGTGACGTCCCTTTGGGATGGTTTTGGCCTCCCTCTATGGGGTGAGGGGTAGATCTCCAAATAATAAGGAGAGCCAGACTTTGAAAGCTGTATGAGGTCACTTTCTTTCTCCCCTTGGCCTGGCACAGGCAACAGGCAGAGTGGGAAGTGATTCATGGCTCCCAGCTTCCCAGAGGCCACTCAGAGCCTCCATACTCCATGACTTATGCTTACCAATTACACACCTGTGTTTGCTCTACTATCTCATAGTATTCCAAAGTGTGGGCGTGCGTGTGGGGAATAGGTTATCTAAGACAGTGGAAGTCTTAGTACTGCTCTGATGCCCTTTTACCACTCTGACACAAAAGTTCACTGCGGAACCTTCCAGCTGAGCCCTCTGCTACTTTCTGCAGTTTTCTTTATTGTTCTCTTTCTCTCCCCAAGCCTGCAGTCTTCCTTTTTGTATAAATGCCACATTGTTTTTGAACTAGACAACCCTCCCTCACCTCCGCAGTCTCCCAATGCCATTTTCTCTTTTACCACACAAATGATTGTTTCCACAAACCAGTTGTTTCCATTTTCCTGCCTCAGTTGAACCAGAGCACGTGTATTTTACTTTCATAACCCCTACAACTTTTTCTGGGCAGTGTTTGGCTAGATGCTTGCCCTTCTAGCTAAACTGTAAGCTCGACAAGAGCTGGACTGTGCCTCTCTTTCTCAGTGTGTGTCTCCAGGGGGTGGAATAAATAGATGTTCAATAAAAGCTGCTGAATGAGTAACTGAACAAAACCCATTAAAGGCAAACCTCTATTCAGACTTCATTGTTTTCAGAGAAGGTAAGCTGGATCCTTGCTGTGCGGCTTGGTGCTGTTAGTGGCCTTGAGAAGAGCACTTTGGGTGGTATGTGGCTTTTCATTGACACATCCCTTGAGGACTTTGTTGACACATTCAGGGAAGGTTTGTTGTACATCTCTTCACGTCTATAACAGTCACTGTGCTTAGAACTGGGAATTCACTTCCCTGTCCTTGAAACACCTAACAGATGAGTAGAAGGTAAAGCATAATAACCTTTGGCACATAGTAGGCACTCAGTCATTGTTGAGTGAATGACCCACCGTCACGAGGGCACCGTGGAACTGATGTTCCATTAGTGAAAATGCTCCAATCCCAATTTCTTATTTGCTTGGGGTTGATGATGGGAGGGGTTGGCTTGATAACAGGAAAAAAGTGACTGAGGGAATAACTTAAATCCATTTTCATAGTAAATGCATTGTATATTGGTGTCAGGGCCCACCTTTTGTGGAATGATGGTATTTTTGTCCTTGCCACTTCTTGGTGTGCAGGGAGTGAGGTGGAGGAGTGGAGCTGGGAGAAGCTCCTGGGTTTTCATTCTGAGCGATGCTGCAGGCATTTATTGGAAGCAGACATTAGGGCATTTGGTTACAGTAATTGTGAGCTTTGTGCTCAGCAGGCCATAGGAAGGTGTGTTGCTGTCAGGTTTCCTCGGTGTGCTAATCAGAGAGGGTGGAGAAGGAGAGAAGAAGGGAGAAGGAGGGAACGGCTGTTGGCCTGAGCAGTGGAGGCCCGATTGTGTTCAGAGGCTCAAGTGGCCAGCTTAACCTATTAAACATTCTGCAAGATGCTGGGTCCTTTCCTTATGTTTGTTTTGTTTTTTCTTTTTGCCACTTTATCCAGGAGATATGAGCATTGAAATGGCGTTTACTTTACAAATGTAAAAGGTTATTTCGTTTTACATGATATTTGAAGTATCCATCTGCCTCTCTCTGCCTGTTTGCTCTGATAAGTCCTAGTAACACCGGCTCAGCTGAGTTAGGAGCCAGGGATCACGTATTGTGTTCTTTGGGGAAAAAAGAATGTTAAATATCAACAGATAGGATTATTGAAATAAGTAATCCTTTCTTTGTTGTTACTGAATTCTTCATTGTGGCATCTGAATGCAAACAACAGAATCTGCAAAGCTAATGAGGACAAGACTTTGTGAAGGAAGAAAATTTATTATTATTATTATTAACATCTTTATTGGAGTACAATTGCTTTACAATGGTGTGTTAGCTTCTGCTGTATAACAAAGTGAATCAGCTATACATATGCATATATCCCCATATCTCTTCCCTCTTGCGTCTCCCTCCCTCCCACCCTCCCTATCCCACTCCTCTAGGTGGACACAAAGCTCTGAGCTGATCTCCCTGTGCTATGCGGCTGCTTCCCACTAGCTATCTGTTTTACATTTGGTAGTGTATATATGTCCATGCCACTCTCTCACTTGGTCCCAGCTTACCCTTCCCCCTCCCCCTGTCCTCAAGTCCATTCTCTTATGTCTGCATATTTATTCTTGTCGTGCCCGGCAGAATCAGAAAATTTATTATTAAAAAAACCCCAGTATACAATAAGGAACAATAATTTAATTTAGACAACTCTGTCTTGTGACCTAAGGTTTGCTGTTTATTTAGTGAACATTTCTGGTGCACTTTCTGGAAGCTGGACACTTTTGGTCCTCTATGAGCTTAGTCTTTTGTGGGAGAAAGTCAAGTTATCTAAAAATTAAAATTCTATCATTTGATAATTATCTATTAAGTGATTATCATGTTGCAGGCATTGGGGACCCAATAACTAGCAGGACAAAATCCCTGCCCTCAAGGACAAAATCCCTGCCCTCATTTACAGCCTAGTGGGGAAGTGTTGGCCATGGAACTTCTAACCCACACAGTCTGATGTGTGTGTGGTGGGGGGAGTGGGACTTGGAAGGCTGCATAAAGGAGGTAGTTCCTTAAGGACAAATCAGAATGAGCCTGCGGGAGGGAGAAAGAGCACATGGTATATGAGGGGGAGAAAGCTTGGTGTGGCCTGGTAGTGCTTCTAAAGGAAGGGGTGTGCTCAGCCCAGGGCCTGCATTGGGGCAGAGAGGAGATCAGGCAAAGACAGGCTGAGGGGCGCAAACTTCGTCGAAGTAAATGCCCCCTTGCTTAGAGAATTTATTTTTCCTTGGTGAGCTAAAAGAGAATCCTCGTATGAGAGATCACTTCGTCATCCCATGGAAAATTATTTCTCAGATTCTTAATGATTTTTCTCTATTCCAGTGTATTCAGTTTTGTATTTCATTTTATTCCTCTTCCTTCGGTTGGATTGTTCTAATAAAGGTGGGATCTAGAATACACGGGTGAGTAATGGCCCCCCCCTTGGCAGTACCTGATACACACGTCACAGAAGCCTTGTATCGCTTCCCTCCCCTTCTAGGGTGTAAGTCCTCTGAGAGCAGGGACCAGGGCCACTTAACCTGTGTCCATCGTGGTGCTTGGCACAGCCCAGTGGTAAACGTGTGTTGAATGCTACAGAAGGGCATGCTCAAGGATTTGTCATGGGCCCTTTGGAAGTTTGCAGTTATGAAATACATTTTTAAAAGGAGACTGACACATGCCCAGCACAGTAGTTGGCATGTGGAAAATGTCTAATGAATGGTAGTTTTCTACCTATTTTAACCAAAGCTGCATTACTCCATCATGCTATTCCCCTGTTAAAGTCTTACAGTCCTTGCATTGCTTGGTGAATTAAGAGAAGTGATACACGCTTTGTTATTATAGTATTTTATTGTATGAATATGTTCTCCATTCGGTGATGCCAATAAGTAGTATTGTCAGTTTAAAAATCAGGGTAAGAAAGGGCTTGTTGCAGCATTTTAAAAATAGTCTGGGACATTTGAGGTAAAATGTCAGCCAGATTGCCCCGCACGTATACTACTCGGAAGAGAGTTGTGTTCTGAGATGCTAGAGTTCCGTATTCCTCATGTGGAGAAAGAGGCATAGCGGCAGGGTCAGCACTGCAGGTTTGCAGAATGCAGTGTCAAATGAGCAGGCACTAAGATCCTTGTTAACACGATCACACCCTTGCTTCCTGTTGCCTCCCTGCCTCTCCAGCCAGCCTTTGGGAGTGTCTGGCTTGGTGGACAGAGCCAGCTACAGATAGCACCTTCACAAACCTTCTAGAATACCTTGTCCCTGAGCTCTCAAACCACATGCATGTGGTCTAGGGGTGTGAGATGCCTTGCTTAGGAAACATAAATAAGTGAACATGAAGTTTACCTTATATTTTTAGGAATCACAAATATATAGAAACCAAGGGATTGCAATCAAGAGTGTTTCCTTGGTGGAGCAATGTTCTGGAGGCTGAACAAATGACTCAGGATTGCTAACAGGATTGGAGAAGCTTCTCAGGCATGCCCAGTGGGATGCTGCCTGATGAAAAGTAGCTTGGTAGTCTTAGAATGGGATGTATCTACCTTGTTCTTTTAACTTTTTTTTTGGTAAAAGGTTGATGAACTCATGGCACAGACCCTTCACAGATGGTCACTCTTATCTGTGGTGGGTGTTCTATTCCTAACAGGTAGCTTCCTCTTTTCATGCTAACAGGAAGCTGGCTCTTTGAGGATAATCTAAAGCTCTGTACAACCTCTGCTTTTTCAACATGGAAGGCTCAGCTCCCAGGGTCTCAGGCTCAGTGCAGTGTTTTTAATTGGCAGAAATATCCTCTAACCCAACAGTGATGCATTGTGTCTGTTCCCAGAATGACTTTTAGTATAGGTTCCAAGAGCTCTATGCTGGTCTGGACCAGTTCACCTTAGAACAGCCTTTATAAGATGGAAGAGGGTGGAGAGGGGTAGGAAAGAGAAGGTCTTCAAGAATAGATCTCATTCTTTAAAAATAACCATGACCTGTTACATTAAGTATTAATTGCAACTGTTTCAATTTTTAAATAACATTCAGTTCTTTAAAGATTTACATCCGCTCATCTAAGCTCAATCAAATAAAATTTAAAACAAAGGAAAGAATGATCAACTTTTGGGTGCCATTCAGTATGTTAAATTAGTTTCAGGATTTTTCCCCCCAAGAAGTGGGACATTTATTTTTAGGACTTACATACTTTTTCTTTTTTCTGTTGAAAATTCTGCACAGAAGTAGAACAGGTCTGTCTACTTTTAAAGTTTTCTTGTAGGTGGCAATAGGTTTTAACTTTTGTATCATATAGGGAGAAGAGGAAGCTAATATCTATTAATCTGGCTCGTTGAGGATAAGCTATAAAGGAAGCTGTCTGTTGAGTATTTGGAACGTCTGCTTTACAATTAAAAAAAAATTCCCCTGGTTGTTTTCTGGGCATGAGTTTGGTGCCACCTTGTGGGCAATTGTCAGACTATTATTTGTGCCATTAAAAGAAAACTTGCCACAAGGCAATTAATAGTGCTCAAAAAATACGCTCTGTAAATTAGTTAGATTAAAAAACCCCCAGATTTCAGTGATTCTTTCACTAGGTTCATGCAGCTTCATCTTAGAGACAATACTGCTACCTAATTTCAGGAAACATTTGATTTTTCCTCTGGGATTTTGATACCCTGCTGAGGTACCAGTGTCTTATCACCTGTAGAAAACATTGTCGGCATATCTGTGTTCTTTTTTTAAGCCTTGTGTTTTCACCGTATTTTAACATGGTTTTCTTTATTTCATTTAGAGCTAAATATTAGGTATCTAATAAAATATATCTTCGTAGTGGTAGTATTTAATGCTGACCTTATTAGAGAAAATACCAAATACAAACAGATTACCTCAAATATAATATCAGACACGTACAGGTATGAGAAATTCTTGTTAATTTACTTTAAATAAAATTTGGGTGCCTTGTTTATATAGATTTGCCACATCATAGAATTTATATACTTTTAATTAATAAGAGAACACATAAACTATGCTGTGTGATGCTCTTTTGCATAAGGATGCTACTTTTACTTCAGTCCTTTGGCAGGTTCAGCAATGCTGGGGATGTGATTTTTGACCTACTTTATCACGTTTCTCACAACAGCCCTCTGAGGTATCTAGAACTGATCTCCTACTCCTTATTTTGTCTGTGGAGAAGATGGGGTGGAAGGCATGGGTGGCTCACCCTGGGTCACAAGGCCTGATAGTGGTGGGGCCGGATTAGAACCCAGCTCTCAGGACAGCTGATCTGTTGCTGATCTGTTGCTCTTGTCATGCTGTTCTTATTATTTACATCATAAGAAATGAACATGTCTGTGCTGATGGGAGTTTTAGAGAATCAGGGTGTTGGGCAGGAGCAGGAGGAAGTGGGGCTGGGGGGGACGGAGGGAGAGAGAGAGAGAGGGAGTGCGAGAGAGCGATTCCTGCTGCATAGACTTAGAAAACATATCCTCGTTCTTTCTAAAAGGGAAAGTGGACCCCATGTTGGGGTTTAAACGTTAAATCCCATGTTTCATCATTGTTCCCATGATTAAAGCTTTTCAAGGCTCTCTCTGCCTACATGACAAAGTCCAGACTCCTTTCTTTAAGTGGCTCTCAGCTCCTTTATGACCAGGCTCCCTGAGTTCTCCTGCCAACCACACGTCACTCCAGCAACACCAGAGTGCTCTTAATTGCCCCGGTGGTACCAGTTCCTTTTCTTACCTTCCTCCCTTTGTTTGAACTGCCCCTCACCCCTGTTGCCTTGACCACCCTTTCTCCCCTGTTTTTCCTAATGAATCCAAATTATTCAGTAGGGCTCAGCTCACAGGTAGCCTTCCCTCTCCTTCTCTAGTCTGGTCAATTCCCTCTCCTTCTCCAGTCTGGTTAAGGTGTTCTACCTCCGTGCACTCCTGTAATGCTGTGCAACTATCTGTTGGAATGTCTGTTTTCCTAATTAAATGGTCACATCCTTAAGAGAAGGTCCTGCATATTATTTACCTTTCTGTTATTAGAATTGAGCACAAGATCTGACGTATATTGTCTCACCATAGGTGGGAAGGACAGAATCGAGGCTAAGTTGCAGAAATCGGGGCACCAGAGGCCGAGCTGGGGACTCAAGGCTTGCAAAGCCTCTTCCTGCCTTCGCTGGTCTCTGCTCCTCTTGTCCTAAGGCACTGTTCTCAGGCCCTTGCCTTGTCTCTCTCCAACTCTCGGCTCTCCTTCCCTCTTCTGCCAGCCATGTTTTGTCCTCCATGTAGACACGGGTTCCTCCACATGGCTGGGGAAAGTGGCCTCCAGAAGACTCATCCCCCTTTTTTTTGGTTTGTTTAAGTATTTATTTACTTACTTATGGCTGCATCAGGTCTTAGTTGCAGCACGCGGGATCTTTTCGTAGGGGCATGCGGGCTTCTCTCTAGTTGCGTTGCGTGGGCTCTAGAGCACGTGGGCTCTGTAGTTGTGGCACTCAGGCTTAGCTGCCCCACAGCATGTGGGATCTTAGTTTCCCGACCGGGGATCGAACCTGAGTCCCCTGCATTGGAAGGCGGATTCTTAACCCCTGAACCACCAGAGAAGTCCCTCCAGACTCATCCTTGTAGCTTGGCAGCCTCAGGGAGAAAAGTGCTTCTCGTTCCCAGTATCCCTGTGGGATTTGGGGGAAGGACTTTGGTCCTTCCTAGGTCATCCCTGGAATGATCACTGTGTCCTGGCACTTTGTGCATGTTGAATGAATAGTCCATGTGGCATTTCTCTTTGTGTCCCTCATTTCTTGCCTGTGCTAATTATAAGCTTCTTCATTCATTTTCTTCATTTTTTATCATATCTCAAAAATGATATGATACAAGACAGGGGCTGACTTCACGAGTATCCCTTAACCAGAATGCAAGGTTAGGCAGTTCTGTCTAGACAGTTATAGGTGGTGGGCCCACCTCCTCATCTCTCCTGCATCCTCCCTTCCTGTCAGCCTCCACTAGGATTTGTTTTTTTTTTTTTTTTCTGTACGCGAGCCTCTCACTGTTGTGGCCTCTCCCGTTGCGGAGCACAGGCTCCGGACGCGCAGGCCCAGTGGCCATGGCTCACGGGCCCAGCCGCTCCGCGGCATGTGGGATCTTCCCGGACCAGGGCACAAACCCGCGTCCTCTGCATCTGCAGGCGGACTCTCGACCACTGCGCCACCAGGGAAGCCCCCCCACTAGGATTTTGGCTCAAGGAGACAGGGGTTTTGGAAAGGCAGAGCTAACTACATAGACCACATTCCTCAATCTTCTGACACTCCTGAAAAGAGGGCCTGGATTAGATGGGGCAGGCAGAATATTTAGTTTTTCAATTATTGTGAAATATCACAAATATACAGACAGAAAGTGTACAAAACCTAAATATATAGCTTAATGAATCAGTATCACATACATATAAACATCATCCCGGTCCAGAAAAAAAACCTCAGAAACCTCCGTGTTCTCCCTCTCAGTCACAACCCCTGACTTCCCCCCAAAGCCAGCCATTACCCTGACTTCATGGTAATCTCTTTTATTTATTCTTATACCCCCCAAGTATGCATCTTTCAACACTAGAGCTAATTTGATTGTTTTTGAAGTTTATACTAATGGAATCATCTAGTCTTACTCTCTTGTGTCTGGCTTCTTTCATTCAGCATTGGGTTTGAGAAATTCATCCCTTTTGTTGAGTATAGCCCTGTTTTTCATTTTTTGGCACCGTGTGGTATTTTATCATATAAAGGTACCATCATTTCATCATTTATTTTTCCATTCTATTGTTGATGGACATTTGGGTTGTTTCCAGTTTTGGGCTATTATGAATGATACTCCTGTGAACTTTATTGTTCTTGTCTCTTGGTGCACGTGGGATGTGCTTCAGTTGGGGTGTACACTTAGGAGTAGAAGTAGTGAAGTGTGGGGTAGGTATATCTTCACCATTAGTCTACATGCCAGTTTTTCAAAACAGGTGACCAATTTACCAGCAGTGTTTTCTTTCTCTGCCTCTTCTAATTCCCAATTTTGGTGGCATTGCAGGAACCACACAGAGATAATAATCATAACTGCCATTTATTAAGTGCTTACTCCATATGAGAAGTGCTTTATAAATAGTATATCAAGTCATCTTCACAACAATCCTTAGGGACAAGTGAAATTGCTTTCTCCATTTTGCGGATGAGGGTCCTGAGGATCAAAGAGAGATTAAGTGATTTACTTAGGGTCACATAACTGGTCTGTGGTAGAGCTAGGACCCAAACCTGGGTCTGAGCTCCTTGACTCCATAACCTGAGCTCTTTTTTTTTTTTTTTTAAATGGGTGAGGTTATTATTATTATTATTTTTACATCTTTAGTGGAGTATAATTGCTTTACAATGGTGTGTTAGTTTCTGCTTTATAACAAAGTGAATCAGTTGTACATATACATATGTGCCCATATCTCTTCCCTCTTGCGTCTCCCTCCCTCCCACCCTCCCTATCCCACCCCTCTAGGTGGTCACAAAGCACGGAGCTGACCTCCCTGTGCTATGCGGCTCCTTCCCACTAGCTATCTGTTTTACGCATAACCTGAACTCTTACCTCTACATTGAAAGGCTGGGGTTTACCTGGTAGCCAGAGTGTGGGAACTGTGGTTTGGCACAGTGCACCCGTGCCTTCCTGCCTACAAATGTGGGTCATGCCTGTTGGCAGTCATTTCTTTAAAGAAAGAGCTTATTTTTCCAGGAAGAAAACGCATGGAAGAAAATGCAGGTATCTGGGAGCTCGAAGCACTTCTTAGTCCTCTTTGGCTTATGTACTATTAAGGCCAGGCTCTGCTGGTCCTAGTGCTGAGACTTTGCCTCAAGTATTTGTCTATTCATATTTGTTTTTCTCAAATGTCACAAGGCTATGCCTTGACCATACCTCTCATGCCCCTATTCAAATTCTGAGGTTATAAAATAATCATGTGTTTTTCTAGTAGGAGTTAGAGTAATAAAGATTCATGTGTTAGTATCTGGCTTTTCTATGAAGTTTCTTTTTTTTCATTAGTGACAAAATTGAAATCTTAAACATGTAGAATAATAATGTCATATAAACATTTTCCAAGGCCTCAACACTATCCCCACTGATCTTTTCTTCTTTTTCAGCCGCATACCACAGAAACTTTCTTACTGGCTGGCTGGTACATCTTCATTCATTACCACACCCTCATCAGTTGTCCTGATAACTGTCAGTGGGATCTTTTAAAAAGACCTAGTCTGCTTGTGTTTCTTCTCATCAATACCCTGTGTGATTTGGACCCAGACTCATGCTACTCTCCCCCTTTCTTTGTATTCCAACCACAATACTGTCTAAACACCTTTCCATGTGCCAGACACTATTCTAATAATTCCATTGTGTAGAAATTATTATTCCTATTTTAAATAGGAAGCACAGAGAGGTTAAGTAACTTACTCAGGGTCACCCAGTTAATAAATGTCAGGTGGAGGTAGGATTCAAACAGGTCCACTGGCGCTAGAGTCCGTGCTCTTACCCATTGCACGGTGCTGTCTCTCTTTCCTAGTCTTCTCTAAGTACCTTTTATACACCCTACTCCTCTCCTCAGGGATTTTGCACTTGGTGTTCTTTTGTCTGAGATTCTCTCCCCTCACTCTTTGTCGTCTAACTAGCATCTCTTCCCCTTCAGAGCCCAGCTTCAATGAAGTTGCTTGAATTGCTTAATCTTACTATTTTAAAAATACTCAGTGCGTTTTAATTACTTTGAAACTGTAAGCTCCATGAGGGCTGAGGTCCACTCACCCTGTTTATCCCCTTGGTGCACAGCTGCAAACCTTGTGTGTTCATTCAGCAAATGAATGAATGAAAGGATGGCTCACAGCAGAGTATAGAGGCAAGATTGTTTTTCTGTCCTCAGATATAGTTTTCAAGTAAGCCCTAACTTAAGTGAACTAAGATTCTAATTATTGTTTAGATGGCTTCTTTGGTCTGGTGCCTCATTTGATCTGGGTTTTTAATATGTGTTTTTAGTTCTCAGTCTCCTTCAGGCACTGCCTTCTGATTTACAAGGTTCCATTAGCTTCAGGTGTCTTGCTCATGGTTTTGTATTTCATCTTATGGTTTATGGGTCATTAATAACACTTAGGCAAAATGTTCCAATGCATATATAGTGCACACTGGAGCTGCTGCCTATCAGAATATCTCCTCACTTTTTTTTTTTTTTTAATTAGAGCTTTCTCAGTTGACCCAAGACCATCCCCTAGTCATGTATCTGTGAAAATCATGATCTGTTTTAGGTGAAATCATGGAAGAATTGTGACTGACATGTATGTGTCTCGTATGGGCCCTTTATGTGCTAACTTGAGAGAAGGTGGGACCTTGAGATGAAATGAGTTTTCAGTTTGTTCTTTAATGGTGAGCATGTTAAATAGTCTTCTTACTAATTGAGTAGAGAATCTACCTTTTAGAAGTCCCATTTTAACGTAATGTGCTAGTATTAATGCCACCCTTCAATAAATATATATATTTTTATATTCTAATCCTATAAGCTTTCCTCACATTCAAATTTTTTACAAGAGATTTTTATTGCCAACTTTATCATCAGTATCAATCAGCTTGGCAACTTCTCAAGTGTTTTCAGCTATTCTAATAAGTAAGTTTATCAGGCATGGTCTTTCCCTAGTCTCTCAGAAACAAAGCAGTGCTTTTTTTCTATGCGATATTTCTTAAGGATTCTAACTTAATATTTCATGTTTATAGTTATTAGAGACATCAAGAAGTCAGGACAGTTTTGGTTGCACATACAGATACCTAAACCAAGTTAGCCTAAGAAAAACGGGAATTTATTGTCTCACCATTTCTAGGAAGGACAGAATTGAGGCTAAATTGTAGGAATGGGGTCATCAGGGCTGGAACTGGGGTTTCAAGGCTTCAAGAACTCTCTTTCTCTCTGCTGTCATGGTCTCTGCTCCTCTTGACCTGGACATCATTCTGCAGCCCTTGCCTTGTCTCTGTTCATCTCGCAGCCCTCCTTCCCCCTTCTTGTCAGCCTCCTTTTGTCCTCCTGCCGATATGGCTTTATAATATGGCTTTTCATATGGAGAAGGTGGCCCCCCAATGCTCTAGGCACCTTCTTGCACCTTGGCCTCTGTGGTGTGTTGGGGGGGAGTGCTTCTGTCCCTCAATATCCCCATGTTGATTTTAGGGAAGGACTTTGCCCCTGCTTGGTCCATATCCCCACTTCTTGAACTGTCCCTGTGTCTGGTCAGGAGGCTGTGAATGACAGACAGCTTCACCTGAGTGGTGAGGAGGGAGCATGAGTTAGCCAAAGCAAAGGGGGACTGTTGCTAGAAGAGGGATAAGAACATTTGAGGGAATAATGAAACCATGGCTTCCATAGTCCACTGGATGGTTGCTCTTGAGATTAAATAAGCATTTACTGAGTGATTCATCTGTGTCAGGCACCGTGTGATACCCTAGGGATTCAAAGACTAGTGATGAGATTACAAAGCAAGTTAAATGATTCTAAATTACAATGGGAGGGAGTGGGCTAAATGTAAGGAAAAGCCTCCTGGGAGTGACTGGAGTTATACTTTGGAATGTGTTTCATCTTATTCTTTAGAATGTTCTGTTTTGTTGTGCTTTCATGATTTGTCACTTCTCTGGGATGACTTGACTGTTATAGATAGCACAAACCAATATCCTGGAAGGTGAACATAGATTTTAAAATTCATTCATTGAAAAAATTATGTTTTCTTCTTCTGATGAAAAAAATATATGTTCATTTGGAAAATATAAAGTATAAAGAAGAAAAAAAATAATTCTAGCAGCCAAAGATGGGATTTTCATTTGTTAGTTAGCATTTTGGCATTTCCTTATGGTCTTTGATATGCATATGTGTAAAGACAAAATAACTTATCTAATTTTTATTCTTTAGAAATATTGGTTTAAGAGTGTTACAGTTTTGAGTCTTGCTTTTTTATTTAATGTTTTATTGTGAGCATTTACCCATGCCATAAAACATATGTGAGAGATGGGGTTTTTATTATTCTCTACTTCATAATCCACCAAATGGCTGAACCACAACTTATTTAACCATTGCTCCAGTATCCCACATTGAAGTTGTTTGCTAAATTTTGTCAACATGAGAAACTCAAAGAATGTTCTGCAACCTAAATCCTTGTCTGGTTTTCAGATGATTTCCTTGGGTCGCATTCCTAGTAATGGACTCAGGAGATCAAAGAGAAGGCACACATTTAAGTCTCTGGATCCAGATGGCCACTCTGCCCTTTGAGAGGGTGTTTCAGTTTACATTCTTACCAGCTGTAGATGAGAGAGAGCATAAGAATTTAATGGACCATCTCTGACAATTAGGTCATGGGTCCAGTCAACTGATTTTATCCTATCTGTGAGGGACTACTATGTGTGAACCAAGTGTGGCCATGTGTTGGATACTGGAAAAGGCTCTGGCAGCATGAACTGAAAACTTTACCTTTTCAGTGAGAAATGAACACATGACTTCCTCCAAAGGATTCACCTCTTGTTTCAAAAATGCCATACCTTTACTCTTGAGGCCAAGTAAATGGAAAATGCAGTGTCCACGTTGGGAATTAAAATTTTTTTTTTCCCTCTTCTTCCTTTTTCTTCTTTCTCTCTTTCTCTGACTCTCCCTGTCTCTCAAAATAAAAGAGCCTCTCTGATTATCCTCTTGGATATGATTCCTAGGAGTGCAATTATGGGATCAAAGGGTGTCTTAGTTCAGGCTACTGTAACAGAATACCATAGACTTGGTGACTTATAAACAACAGAAATTTATTTCTCACAGTTCTGGAGGCTGGAAGTCTGACATCAGAGTGCCAGTTTGGACAAGTTCTAGTGAATGCCCTCTTCCAGGTTGTAGATGGCCATTTTCTTGTTTCTCGCCTCACACGGCAGAGAGAGAGAGAGCGAGAGCAAGAGAGCTCTCTGAGGTCTCGTTTATAAGGGTACTAATCCCATTCATGAGTGCTCCACCCTCCTCATGACCTAATCGTTTTATTTTATTTTATTTTTTGCGGTACGCGGGCCTCTCACTGTTGTGGCCTCTCCAGTTGCGGAGCACAGGCTCCGGACGCGCAGGCTCAGTGGCCATGGCTCACGGGCCTAGCCGCTCCGCGGCATGTGGGATCTTCCCGGACCGGGGCACGAACCCATGTCCCCTGCATCAGCGGGCGGACTCTCAACCACTGCACCACCAGGGAAGCCCCATGACCTAATCATTTTGAAGGTTAGATTTCAACATATGAATTTTGGGGAGACACAAACATTCAGTCCATAACAAAGGGATATAAGTTTCCATTGTTGTTACCAAACAAAGTAGGAAAATCTGGTGAGAAGAGCCCAGAGGCAAAAGATATAGTCCTCAATAAACTGGAAATATTAAGAACCTAAACAGATTCTTTCACTCAGCAAATATTTACTGAGTACCTACTCTGTGGCTGGTGTGTGTTACCACGTGAAACTAATTGGCTCAGGAAGGGCTTTGACACTGAGACACTGAGTATTGAGTAGCACTCACGTGTTTGATAGAATGACTCCTGATGTGAATTTCTGGATGAGGTGGAAGGAACGCTGGTCTTGGAATTGGACAGATCTGGGTAGAAATCCTGGCTCTGCTGGGTGCTGTTGGACATGTTACTTTACCTCTCTAAGGCTTAGTTTCCTCATTGGAAAATCTAGTCAACTCACAGGGCTGTTAGGAGTAAACACAATGATTTAAGTCACTAGTACCCTGTTGGCACCAGCAGGTGTTCAATAACTAGTAGCTGCTATTACTTTTGTCATGGTTATTATCCTCATGGTGATGACTCAGGGATAAGATGAGTTTGTATGCTTTGACAATAGTTTACAATGCCTCCCTCAGCACCTTTCCTCTCAGAGCAAAAGCAACTCTGTGCATGTGTATATGTGTGCATGTGTGTGTGTAATATAGGAAGCCTCTCCCCTGGAGTCAGTCCCCAGAGCCTGTTTCAGAAGGGTTCTTGTAAGCGGCTATTAGGTTCCCATCTTCCCCGCTCTGCTTTCTGAACCCTGCAAGCTCAGAATGGAGGCAGTGGGAGTGGTCTCACCAGTAAACCTTCAGCATGAATTAGGTCTTACCTAATCTGGGTTTGGGGGTAGAGTGAGTACCCTTTTTCGGCTGTGAGTGGGGTGCTTGGCCCCGAAAATCTAGATGTGAGGTTTCATCATCTTTACTCTTTTAGCTTTTGGGGTGCAGAAGGCAAATGTTGGTGATGGGGAGAGTGAGAAATTGATGCGCCTCAAAGCCACATGCCCACAAATCATTGCGCGGGCTGGGCTGGGCGCAGCTACTGAAGTGTGATTGATTCCACATGGGCCTACCAGCCTTCACTTCCCATGTTTAGGTGCTTGGTGCTCTTGTACTTTTCCCCCCTATCACATCAAATACTGATTTAAAATAGTGCTTGAACATCTTAGTATGTACAAGTGTGTATGATGAGGCCACCTAAAGTGGCTGTTCTCTTGCTCTCTGTACCTCCACTGCTCGACCAGTGCCTATTTCACCTACACCCTATTCACATGACTGACCTTCCTACATACTTACCCCCTCCCCAGCTGGTGATTGTTCTAACCGTTAACTCAAAATACCTGCACCTTGATAGCTTAACAAAGAGGTGCGTGAGGGGTGTGCTCCTCTGCTGGTTTCCCTGTCAACCAATGAGCCAACCTGACGTCACTTCCCCCTATAACTAGTAACCTCCCCTTTCCCCGGGAGTGAAGGCTGCTGCCATGTTCTGCCCTGCCGCGCAGGGTGGGTTGTCGCTTCAGGACCTTGCTTCACACGGTAAGCTCCCCCTATCCGTTAAACCACTGATGTCTCTGTCACCTGACTCCAGGCTCTTTCTTCGGTCTTGAAGCTGGGCACGTATAGGCCTTGTAGGCCTGTGGGGTGCAGGTCGACAAAGCTTCAGAGTCTTCTGCATGGTAGAAACTTGGTTGCAGAAGCTCCTGAGAACTGTTATTTTGTTGGAGTATCATTCCTGTGTTCACAGAACAATTATTCTGACACTTGTTAAAATGGTAAGGAAGACTATTCAAGATTACTGCCATAGGGGTATTGCACTAGAGGAGAGAGATGGGGCTTAACTTGGAATACAGCAAAGACAGCTGGAGATTATAGCCAGTGAGCAGAGTGAGGGGGTGAGTGGGGGGAAAATTACTAAGGGGAGACATCAAGGGTAGGAGAATTCTTGCTAAAGGCAGGCCACGGACTTAGACGTCAAAGGAGGAGGATGAGGACCATCACCAGATACCTAGGGTGGGGGATTCTCTTTAAACTGACTTAACAGGTTCTTGCTAAGACTGGGTTTTGCAGGCCTGGCAAGGACAGAACAGAGGCCAAGTGGAGGTCTAGTTGATGAGAGTGCTCAGAGGAGGCTAATTAAAGTTTGATGAAGGAGGGAGTCTTTGCCACCTGCCATGATTAGAATGAGGCACACGTGGTTATGGGCTCACCTTTTAATTACCCCTGCTTGATGTGTGACCTTGGGCCTTTATGATCCTGAGACTTACTGGAAAATGGGCCAAGCAGTAAAATATCTCTCTCATAAGGAATACAGTGAGCATCAAATGAGATAACGCATGGGAAGAACTTGTCACGGTGTCTTTCGTAAAGTAAAGGCACGATAAATGGTATTAGTATCATAAGTTGGGGACTGTAATTAAGTTGTTTTTCTTTTTTTTTTGCGGTACGCGGGCCTCTCAGTGTTGTGGCCTCTCCCATTGCGGAGCACAGGCTCCGGACGCGCAGGCTTAGCGGCCATGGCTCATGGACCTAGCCGCTCCGCGGCATGTGGGATCTTCCCGGACCAAGACACGAACCTGTGTCCCCTGCATTGGCAGGCGGACTCTCAACCACTGCGCCACCAGGGAAGCCCTGTAATTAAGTTTTGATCCAGTCATAGGAAAATACGTGGTTTAGTGAAAACTGCTCTGGACTGAAAGGGTTTAAATAGCTGGATTTAAAGTCTGGCCACACCAATGTTTAGCATCCTCCCAGAGCTTAAGTTTTTTATCTGCAAAATGGGACAATATCCTTTTCCTCGACTGTCCTGCAGGATGGCAATAAATGAGAAAATATATGTGAAAGTACTTGGACAACTAGTAATTTGTCTAAAGTTGTTCTTTAATAGTCCTATGATTAGGTGTCTGTTTGTTTGTGAGCCTGTGCCCCTGGGCTGTGACCTTCACTAGGGCTTCTCAGTTTCATTTTGTTTTTCCCTCTTAGGAGAGACAGGAAGGCTAGAGAAAGTTGGAGTTGGGTATTTCCCTTCCCTCCTTAGGTTCTGGTAAAATATTGATAGTTTACTTTGAGGGCAGACCTTGTTAAGTAGAACAGAATGCTCTGGGAATACATAATGACTGCTTTCCCCACCCTCCTTGCAGGAAGAACCAAAGGACTTTTCTCCTGGCTTTATTGTGAAAGCCTGATAGGGCTCCTTGGGGTAAAACTCACAAAAGTATGGGGGTTGGCCAAGACTGGGCCCCCACTGGAGTTTTTATAACATTGTTTATTCAAAAATTAATAAATAAAAGAGTAATATTTTTCTTACTTTGTTCCTATCAGCTTATAGATTGGAGATAGGAAGATGGTTAGCAACCATTTAAGGAGTTTATTTAGAATAATGATAATGGCTGGCAGCCAAAGTATAACTGTCTTGTGGTTACAACCAGATGCTTCTAACACAAGTGTGTGGTTGAAAGGAAAAGGGAGTGGATGAAAAGAATATGCTACCTGTCTTTGGCTCTTTTGGAGGAAACCAGGTAGTAAAGTGGATATTTTACAAAACAGGAAACTGTGAGTTGTATCCACTTCAGGTTATGGTGGATCTTCAAAATCTACCGAAAGCTAGAAAGTCATAGAAGTCATTGGCTTACTTTAAATACCAGACAGTTGTTTAATCAGTCATTGCTTTGGAAGGTCCTTTAAACTATTTTTAAAAAGTCCTATCGTGCTGAATGATTTTCATTGTTGGACATTTTGTACAACTGGATTTGTTTCTGATTTATGTTCTAAATGAAGTTAGGGTAAAAGAGTAAAAAATAAATCCTTAGCCTTCTCTCAAAATAGAATTTATACTTTAGTCTGCTCATAACAAAGTCTTTTAAATATCAGAAGTCTACTTCCCATCTTATAATTTGTAAAAAATATTTTGCTTTTGATTATTTTCAGGATCCATAAATGTCTTTTTATTGGAAAATAAAAGAAGGTGAGCAAGGGGGAGCTAGGGGAAGGCACATTGGGAAGATACAGGGAAATATCTGAGCTTTGATGTCGATGAATTTGTCTGTTGCCTTGCTCTTCCACCATTTTTATTTGAATTACTTTTAGGATGTACGTGGCTGGAGCTGCATCCTTCAAGAAGCTAACTCTCAGAGGAGACGTTCCTGTACTTTTCCAAACACCAAATCTGGGCTGCTTTCTCTCTCTTCTCACAAAGTCTACTGTTCTTTTTCAAATTCAGTGTCAGATGGTGATGAAGAGTTCAGCTTCTGAGATCAGACTCATTGGGTTCCAGTCTGGCTCTTACTCTTCAGTGTGTGACCTTGGGTGTGTATAACCCCGTGTGATTACTTGACTTCTCTCTACCCCAGTTTCCTTGTCTGTAAAACATGACTAATAATACTACCTCCCTCTTAGAGCAGCTGGGAGGATTAAATGAGAGAATCCATGTATGGAGCTATTGTAAGGGGTTGGTAAATGTTACTTAATGCTATTATTATTTACCCTCCTGCTTTGCCTCTTTTTTCTTATTCTGTTCCTTTCTTCTTTGCCTTTGCAAAGGCTATTCTAAAAATTCCCATTTGTACCTCCTCTTTCTCTAATATGGTTGTGGTATATCCTACTCATTTCATTATGCACACAAACACACATATACATACGCACGTGCACATATACGTATGTTTCTTTACTGTGTACCTATAGTGTATACAGCGCTCTGGTAGATACTGAGGATGAGATTCCTGATTTTATGGAGTTTGCATCTAGTGACAAAAATACAGAAAATGAATCAGTTATAGAAGTGAAAGAAAGACCAATGTGCTGTGGGGTTGTGCAGCCGGGGCACAACCCCAGCCTGTGAGGTCATGGAAGCCTCTGTGAGGAGGGAACAGTCAAGCTGAGACTGGAAGCATGAGGACCTTCTCCTTGGAGCCCTTTCTGGTCACATTTATTTTTTACACTCCTGATTGAGGTTACTGTAGCACTTTATTTCTGCCTCAGGTGTAACATGTACAAATTCCTATCTTATCACATAAATATGTGGGTCAATCTTGCTCCCACTGAGTTACCTTGAAGAGGATGTTACTCATCTTCGTATGGTCATAGCTTCCTGTATAACACTGTTGATATTGGCCATCAGTTAGTGTTTTCTGAACTAAACCACATTGTGCTTTGAGGAGGGTAGACCTACAAAGGAATTCTCCTTTCTCATGTTTGGCTTATTGGGGCCTGAGGGGTTCCTCCTTGCCTTGTTATAACTCAGTTGCATCATACGCAAACTGGAAGGAATGAATTAGGCTCCTTCTGGTTAGTGTTTCTTTGATCCTCTTGAGGGAATTTGGTGTCGCTTTAGACCGCAGCACGAATGTGTATTTAGAGTAGTGAAATGTAAATAGGGGTCCATTATCTTTCAGTGGTCTTCTAAGGGGATATTTTGACTGGGGCTGAGTTGAATTGGTCAGCAGGCAGAGTTAGGCAGCAGCATTCCCTTTGTATGCTTCCAGGCCGCCCAGGTGTCATGGAACATTTGTGGGGAAAGAACTTGCGCTCTTAACGTAAGTGGAATCTAGACCTATGCAGCCCTAGTTTGGTGGACTGAGGTTCACCAAAAGAAAGCCAGATCGCAGAAGCAGATCATGGGACCCTTGAGAAAAGAACTCATGAGTGAGGAGAGTTCTCAGAGAACAAAGGAGTCGAGGAGAAGTGGAGCAGGTGCCTCACCCTGGCCTGACACAACCTCTGTGCTGCTGCTGCCTGAGAACGAGAAGGCTGTGGCATAAAGAAAGAGAGATGAGTCACTAGGGGCCCACAAGCTTTGCTGAGGGAACCTACTGAACAGCCTGGCTATGCACAGCCACAGGAGCTCTCCTTCTGGCCAGAAATAGACAAGAACAGCAGAAGTTGGTGACCTTGAAGGTCAGGAGTGGTGGAGGGAGAAAAATCTGAAATCTGGAACTCTCCTAGCTCTCTCTTACACGTCCAGGATTAGTAAGCAATTCAGCGTGGTTCCAGAGAGGGTCCTATTGGATAAGAATGCCATTTCTCATCCTATAGTTTAGCCTGGCCAGTTTATTACACTATGGTTGATTGGGTAAGTTGAGATTGTTCAAGCTACCTCAAGAGAAAGAAACCAGAGGTTCACTGGAGCTGAAACTGAAGCACTACTGGTATATAAGTTGGCTCTTCCTTTGGGCATTTCTTTGGCTTTCCTGCCCTATTCTTCCCTCTTTACTATCTACCTTCCACAGCCTTCTCCATGTTTATTTTGCTTCCTCAGAACTTGGGCTTCTCTGCGACTTTGGTTTGTCAAAGCCCCATATCCTCCTGAGGAATTCTTTGCAACTTGGCTTCCTCTGTTGACTGCCTCAGGCTCTCAGTTTCCAATTCCATATTTTTGAGAGACATACGATGGCCCAGTCAGGCCATGGGTGAGAGGCCTGTTCCTTGGTCCATTTAGCCACTGGACTGGGGGTAGGCAGGAGCAGGGCCAACTGACATGGAGCTTGGCTGTGGATGGACAGAGTTGCTTGGAGTACGTTGTGACCAGAGCAAGTCATGATGGACATCTCTAGCTCATAATCCAGTCATTCATTCATTCTGTTTCTTACCTGGGAACGTAGCATTGGGGTTAAGAACTTGGGTCCCAAAGTCAGACTTAAATCTCAGCTGTGACTTTCCTCATCTGTAAAAAGGGGATGGTAATCACACTCACTTCATAAAGTTGTTTTGAAGATGTGAGAAAATGCATATAAAGAGCTTAGCATAAGGCTCAATGCAGAGTAAGCACATTTTAAGTTATTGTTTTTACATATAGTCCATAAATGAGCAAGACAAGTATAGCATCTGTCTTTATAGAGCTTGTAATCTAATTTTCACGAGCCACGCACAGCACTATTGACAATGCATTTATAATGTTTGGAGGACATCATATAGTTAATAAATTAATTTATGGAACAAATATTTATCGACCATCTACTAGGTGTGTGGCACTGTTTCTGGCACTGAGTGTACAGTTTTTAACAAAGTCAAATCCCTACCCTCACAGAGCTCATGTCTAGTTAGAAGATAGACACACTGATTAAAGATAGATAGATGGTGGTAATGTCTAGTGATGCTATGTGGTATGAGGGAAAAGAATAGGGTAAGGGAATAGAGAATGCCAGGGTGAATGTGAGGGGCCTAATTTACATGGAGTAGTTCATGATGACCTTCCTGAGGAAATGATGCTTGAGTGGGGAACTAAATAAAGTGAGGGGGGGACTCATTCAGCCATCTGGTGGAAGAGCATTCCAGTCAGGGAAGGGCGAGAGCAACAGCTTTGAGGCAGGAGTGTGCCTGGCATGCTCGAGGAACAGCAAGGAGGCTGGGGTAGCTGTAGCCTATTCAGTGAAGGTGAGAGTGGTGGGAAATGAGGTCTCAGAGGTAGCCAGGGGCCCGGGGTGATTTTTAATTTTTAACTTTCCAACAGGCTCTTGTGTCTAAGGCTCATCTGGGCTTTTCAGATTGGCATGAACTCCTGGCTTGTCATTTTCCTCTGTGACCAAGGGCAGCAGACAGATGCTCATTTTGAAGCAGGCTGACTTGGAGATGCACAAAGGCTCATTAGAGTTTTGAACTATCTTGTGGACTATTGGCTCCTGAGACTGCAGCTGGTATTTCTCCCCACCAGGGTAGGGTGAGTCATGGTGGGGGGGAGGGTCTTGATAAATGTAAAGCCAGCTTCCTCTCTCATCACTACCACAGAGCTGCTTCCTTAGTCATCCTTTAATCTCTGTGTTCTGACCTCTTTCTCAAGGATTAAAATAGCCCAGCATGCTGCATCCAGTGTAGTTATTGTTGAGGGACAGGAAGTGTGCTAAGTGACTCACCACAAGTAAGAGGTGAACTGTTCAGCTGTGTCTGGGGCTGGCTGCTGCTGAGGATAGGAGGCCCACAGACTACCCTGACATAGGTGTAAGAGCAGGGCTATCTTCAATGTTCCATGGTAACAAGAGGAAGAAGCGAGTATTTCCATTAGCAGACTCTTGGGAGTGTTTTACGGTAGATGTGACATTTGAGCTGTGATATTTACCGATTCTCTGATTCAGAACGTGTTTCCAGAATGGTTTTAATTTCCTGCAAGAAGGCTATGACTCTTGCTGTAGTTGGGGCTGGCTGCCCTTAGGTATTGGTTATGCCAGTGGGAGGCAGGGATGGGCTATTTACTGGACATTTATTGCTCATTTTTCTGTATATACAACATTGTTTTAGGCGTCTTTTATATCAGTTATCTATTGCACTGTAATAAAGCAGCCCTAAACTTGGGGACTTAAAATAATATTTTTATTTGCTTATAGTTCTGAGGATCATTAATTTTGGCCTGACTTGGCTGGACTCACCTCGGTGGTTTTTCTGCTGATCTCTTTTAGGGTCATTCTTGAGGCTGCAGTCATCTGGTGATTTGACAGGAATGTTTGGTTTAAGATGGACTCTGTCACATGTTTGGTGGTTGGTGCTGCCTTTTGGTTGGGTCTTTTTTTTTAAAATTTAATTAATTAATTTATTTTTGGCTGCGTTGGGTCTTTGTTGCTGCATGTGGGCTTTCTCTAGTTGCAGCAAGCAGGGGCTACTCTTTGTTGAGGGCTTCTCATTGCGGTGGCTTCTCTTGTTGTGGAGCACGGGCTCTAGGCACACGGGCTTCATAGTTGTGGCTCACGGACTCGAGAGTGCAGGTTCTGTAGTTGTGGCGCATGAGCTTAGTTGCTCCGCGGCATGTGGGATCTTCCTGGGCCAGGGCTTGAACCCACGTCCTCTGCATTGTCAGGTGGATTCTTAACCACTGTGCCACCAGAGAAGCCCCTGCTTGGGTCTTTCTTCTCATGGTCTCGTAGTCTTAAAGAGGGTATCTTGGGCTTAATATCAAGAGGGCAAAAGTCTGAGCTCCAAGTATGGTTTCCTCTATCCTTTTGGGTGGTTCTTTCCCTGGCCCCAGGCAGTTTATTCACACACATTTGATGGTTAATAGCTGAATACTTAAGGGGGACCCTCTGCAGCTCTCTGCCCTGTGAACTTTAGTTGCCTTGATCTTTCCAGACTCCTCCCAAACTAGGGAGACTATAGGTCTTTGCCTGGGACTCTCCTCCTTGTGCTGCAGCCTGGACATTGTCTTCAGGCAATAGGCTGGGGCAGTTATAGTGCTCACCTCTTTTGATTCCCATCTCTCAGGGATTACTATTTTTTTTAACATATTTTTAAAAATAAATTTATTATTTATTTTTGGCCTCATTGGGTCTTCATTGCTGGGCGTGGGCGTGGGCTTTCTTCAGTTGCAGCAAGCAGAGGCTACTCTTTGTTTTGGTGCGTGGGCTTCTCATTGCGGTGGCTTCTCTTGCGGAGCACAGGCTCTAGGAGCGTGGGCTTCAGTAGTTGTGGCACGCGGGCTCAGTAGTTGTGGCTTGCGGGCCCTAGCACGCAGGCTCAGTTGTGGCACGTGGGCTTAGTTGCTCCACGGCATGTGGGATCTTCCCAGACCAGGGATCGAACCTGTGTCCCCTGCATTGGCAGACGGATTCTTAACCACTGTGCTACCAGGGAAGTCAGGGATTACTATTCTTGAAACCATTGTTTTATATGTTGTCTAGTTTATTAGTTGTTTCAGGCGAGAAAATTATTCTGTCTCTATAACTCCTTCTTGGCTGGAAGCCGAAGTCTCAAGAGGATGAAAGTGAAGTGGTGAGTTGTCTTGAGGCCTTGGCTTGGAACTCACAGACATCACCTCTGAATTCTGTTAATCAAAAGACACCCAGGAGGTGGAGAAATAGATTGGACTTCTTGATGGGAGTGGTAGCAAAGTTACATTACAAAAGGACATGAGGATAGGGATGGGAAGAGTGAAGTCCTGTTTGCAAACACTACCCAACTGTGTGTGGGCAGGTAGGATTAATAAGATGACAGCTATCATTTGCCAGGCTGATGCTATGAACCAGGCCCTGTTTGAAGCACTTTATGCACAGCTTATCCTAATAACATTGTGAAGTGTTGTGAACTTTGTAACATGGTTCATATGTGGAACTAGTGTAACATTGTAAAGCTCATCCTACAGGTGAGGAAACTGCCATTCCCCCAGGTTAAGTGATTTGCCTGAGGTTTTGTGGCTTCCATGCCTGTGTGATTTCATGCCTGTGTTCTGAATCCATCCTTTTACTTCCAACTTTCCTGTGTTTTTAAGTTTTAGGCATATTGCTTATAAACAGATATAGCAGCATTAAAAAATGCCAAAAGATGATTTCTGTCCTTTTAGGTGGTAAGTTTATTCCATTTACCTTTATTGTAATTACTGATGTATGTGGATTTATTTCCACTGTTTTATTTTGTGCTTCCTATTTGCTCTCCCTTTTCTAGGTCGATTTTGTCTTTTTTTTGATTGTTTGCATTTTCTTTATTCTCCTTTCCTACAGATTTGGAAGTTATATTCTGTATTCTTTTAACTATTACATTTTAATTTTACCATGTGCACTTGAATTCAAGTCTAAAGTTAACCTGTTTATCTTAGTTTTCTCAAAAAAAAAAATCCATGAAGAATTTGGAACATTTTAACACCAACCATTTGCCTCCAGTCTTATATGTTTTTCTTTATATATCTCCCTGGGGATATGATAGTGTTGTATTGAATACTTTCCAGTCCCCTTTGAAATTAGGCATGGCCATGTGACTTGCTTTGGCCAGTGAAGCATGAGAAACAAAGCTTCAAGAGCTAGTGTGTAGTTCACCATATGACCTGTAGCAGTTGTTGAAGCAAGTTTTGAGATGAGGTCCTTGGGGGGCTACAATGGGCAGAGTCCTCCTGCTAACCTCTGAAGGATATTTAGCATCAGTGAGAAATAAACATTTGCTGTTATAAGCGATAGAGATTTTGGGTTTGTTACCACAGCATGAGTTGATCACCTGATTGATAAACTCCTGATTCCGTCCAAATTAGTTGTCATCATTATTATTGTTTTATATAATCAGTGCTTAGAATTACAACATTTACCATATTTATTTGATCACCTGTCCTTCATTCACATCAATACTTCCTTCTAGATTTTTCTTTTTTCTTGAAGTACATATTCTAGAAGTTCCTTAATGTTCTTTGTGGTGTGCTGGTAAATGTTTAACAGCTGGTTCCCTGAGGACAAAAGAGCCTGGTTTTTAGTGTTTGCTGTTTTCCATTGTGTAAATACTCCCACCATGGCTGATTTCAAGTAACCAACATACTGTCAACTGACTCTCAAGAGTCCAGAAAATTTGGCTCTTATGAGCTAGTATAACACACTGCTATTTCAGGTGGTTTATGTTAGTGGTAAACTGTTTTTGTCTCAAGATACCTTTATTTTCTCTTCATTCTTGAATGGCAGATTTACTGGGAGTAAAATTCTAAGGTTGAAAGTGTTCTCTTAGCAGTTTCAATCTTCTGTTATCGAAATAAAATTGTTACTTTCTTGAGGTCTATTGTCATCTTGCATTATTCCTTTGCAGTTAATCTATTCCTTCTCTCTGGTTGCTTTTAAAACCTTCTCTTTATGCTTGATGTTCTGTAGTTTTGCTTTGCTATACTTGGATGTGAGTTTAATTTTATTTGTTTGCATATATTTTGCTTCCCTCAATCTTTAATGAATTTTAGAACATTTTTAGTCATTCTTTCTTTGAATATCATTTGATCTTTGAGATTCTGCATGATCTGGGTTGAAAGACTGTACTTCCAGAGCACTTACTTTTGCAGGTATCACCTTGGGATCATTTTTATATTTATTTCTCCACTTTAGGCACTGGAAAGTGAACCCCATATTCACATGAAGGTAGACCCTTGGAGAAACTAGTTTTATCTTGTCCCAAGTCCAGAATTCAGGCTGTCATGTACCATTTCACAGATCCAGTTTTCTGGAGGGGGTCTCAGCTTTAACTTGCCCAGAGCCTGTTCTGGCACTCTTGTAAGGCTGTTAACCCAAGCTCACTCTCTCTGCCCCTGCCTTGAGCCCTTGACAGACAAACCCTCAGCTCCTTTCACTAATCTGATTTTTAATTTTCCTTTTTGTTTTTGGCTCCCAAGGATTTCTCTTACTTTCATGCATGGTCATCTATGTGTGCAACGAGGTATTTTTGTTTGATTTTGTATTTTCTCTAGCTTTTCCTGGTGTTTATAGTTACCTGTCCTGTAACTTGGATTATTCCAATACCTTCCTCACTGGTTTCTTTGCCTCTAACCTTCCTTTCAGGCTATCTTCCACCCCTATGTCTCCCCCAAACTTTAGTAATGTGTCCCTTTTAAAGTAAAAATAAAAAAACGTTCTTGTAGACCCTTAAGAATGTTTATGACAACCATGGGGAAAATCTTATTTTCTGAAGGTATCTTCCAAATATCTTTACTCATATGTCACATTGGTGAGGAAGTATGACTGACTACTTGTCTATCCTGCATGAAATTAATACCCTCTTACCATTTTCATGTTTTATTTATCGGTTAGGGTTAGGGTTATCAGCTCTATTTCCTGATATGCTATACTTCTATTTGTTTACTGATTGTCTCCCCTTTTTAGATTCTAAGTTCCATGAGGTCAGGTACTTGTCTCTTTTGCTCATTGTTACATCTCCGATGCCTAGTATTGTGCCGGGCACATAGTAGATGTTCAGTAGATATATTTTGAATGAATGAATGAAACATAAATTGTTAGCACAGACAAAAGTGGTGTCTTAATTTTAGATAATTTTATTTTTATTATCATTAAAATTAAAGAAATTTCAAATTTTTATGAAACTCATGGACCTCTGAGAATGCATTCATAAGCGTGGTTTGTAACGTGCAGTATTAAACAGTATTTACATCACTTTCTGAAGTTCACATCCTTTTCATGACATTTGAGTCCTTTATCGATGAGCACGGCCACCTTTGTAGCTACCTCCTGCCACTCTTGATGGTGTATTCTTTTCCTACCCAACATGCCATGGTTTTTCCACACTTACAGACTTTAGTCATGTCCTTTACCCTGCCTGGAATACCTCCCCTTTTTGCCTCTGGAAAATTCTCCTTTGTTCTTAGTCCCCACTCAAAGTTCACATCTTCTGTGGAGTTTCTTGTGCTCAAACCAGATGGATGCCTCCTTCCACTGTGCTGCCTCAGCACTTTGTATATGCTCCCTTATGCTCACATCCCTTTCTGTCCTGATTATTGGTCTACACATTTGTCACTTCCTCTTGACTAAGAGCTTCTCAAGGCCAAGGACAACGTCTCCTGCTTTATCTGACCTTGAATCCTCAGTGCCTTAGCATAGTGCTTATCACACTTAATCAATGCTCAGTAAAAGTGAGTTGAGTGAATGTTGCCTGGGAGTGGTTGTGGCAGAAATTAATGACCACAGACTCTCTGACTGGACTCAAATGAAGGAAGGCAGATAGCGGATTTGATGGGAGATTGTGTTAGCATCCTTAAAAAAGCTTCTTTCAAAAAAAAAGACTTCTTTCTGAGGAAGTAAATAAATGTTATCTTGCCTAGAGTTTATTGAATGAATTGCTAAATAACCTTTAAAGGTACTTTCTAGCAAAATGGTGTTTTTCACTATTCATAATAATTGTAACATGAAGAGAGGTTGTTTATTAAATTCATAAACTGTACTAAGCTACATATGTAGCCATATATAGATATAAGTATATATATACATTTACATATATACATAAATATAAAATTATTCACAACTACAAGTGTATCATCCTCATTTTACAGTGGAAGAACGTGAGGGCAAATTATTTGCCAGAGATTAAACAGTATAGACATAAACAGTGGTAAATCCAGTTCTCGCTTGAGTCCAGGACTCGGGCACTTAACTGAAATCCACACTAGATTTCAGTAACTCCTCTAATAACAGAATTTTCCTTGCCCCTTTAAAATGTGACTTAAAAGCTTATTTAAAGGAATAAGTGAGGAGTCTCTTTGCAGACACTGTAAACTCATCCTATGTTTATTTTTTCCTCCTTTCTAAAACCAATAAAGCCTGCAATTCTTTCCACTCTTATTTCCCTTTAGATTTTTAAACTAAAGAAACAAAACCTTTAAAGATACAGCAAAAAGTTCCACTCATTTCATAGGGCCCCATCTTCATTGGTTTTGTACAGCAGCCTTTTTCTACTCCACAGCTAAGGACTCAAATGATGGTGAAAGGGACAATCATGCATTTTAAATAATGTGCAGATGCATAGATTCAAGAGAGCCATTGGCCTCCCTGTAATTTGCCGAGGGCTCTGGTATGTTGAAATTTATGTAACCCAGAACTAATAGTTTATCTTATTAGGAAAAACAGCAGTAGGACTTGGAGTTACTAAGGTTTTACATTCGGACTTGCTTCAATTTAAATTCTTCTTGCATTCAATAATGCTTTTGTTCAGGGCACCAGCAGTGTCTGCACTGTTAGGCACACTTTCTTTATATCCCTGTTAGACTTGATAGGTTAGCTCTGTTCCAGACTCAAATTTGAAAGCCATTTTCCTCCCTTCCCAACTTTAACAGTCTCAAATGAATTATAAAACAAAATAAATACCCAGGGATGAAAAAAGTACTTTGCAAGTCCTTGTTTAAAAATAATTTTTACTGTCCTTTTGGAGAAACTTCTATTCACTTTCACTGGTTTAAAGGTTTGAGAAGGGCTTTTAAAGCATATGAAATGTATCCATATGCTCATGAATGTGCTTACATGGGTTGCTGAGTTTTTGCTAAGGAAAGCGTTTGTTATTAATAATATGTATAAAATTATCCAGATAAAATAAAAATAACCTCAAATTGATATTATTCAGGACTGGTATTGAGGGATCTTATTTCTCAGCCATATAACATATTCTTCCAGTGATGGTATCTGTAAAAGAACCCTTCCTTCTTTTCTGGTTTTTGCTTTGGCTTTCTCAATGATAACATGGACCTCCTGTGACTTATTATATTTTCCAGGTTCCTAAGTGGCCCCTTCATTCTTGACATTTATCTCACATTTTTGGAGGGGGAAATTCCTCTAAACAGTTTTTAAAGTCCTGAAGCTCTCAGGTGGAAGAATGCTAAATCTTTTCAAATTCTCTAAAGGTATTGCTTAAGAAGTCCTTTCAGAGAGAAGAGTTACTTCATCTTGGTTGGAATTAATGATCTGTTCCAACTCCTGAAGTCCTGGAGCCACTGGGGTATGGAGTGTGGTTACGGCAGCTGCACCATCGGTGGTATGTGGTGGAAGGGATGTGTCTGGGCCAAACATGTTTGACTCCAGTGTGGAAATCTGGCTCGTGGCAGCTGTTGGACATGCCCTGACACTAATTATGTGGTAATGGGATCCTTCTGCAGTTTGGTGACCAAATAAGACTGGTGCATGGGGCTATATGGGAAAGACCAGGACAAAACAATGTGCTGTGAGTTTGGTGTCTGGGCTTTACAGCTAGCAGGGCTGCCATCTCTGCTGTGACTTTGGGTGAGGAGTGGTTCCTCTCTTTGGGCCTCAGTTTATCCTCCTATAAAGTGAAGCAAAAATAATTATTCTTCTGATCCCTTTCATGACTAATCTTCAGTGATTCTGTTGTTAAATATTTGCTGTCTTTTATTTTATTTATTTATTTATTTATTTTTTGCGGTACGCGGACCTCTCACTGTTGTGGCCTCTCCCGTTGCGGAGCACAGGCTCCGGACGCGCAGGCTCAGCGGCCATGGCTCACGAGCCCAGCCGCTCCGCGGCATGTGGGATCTTCCTGGACCAGGGCACGAACCCGTGTCCTCTGCATCGGCAGGCGGACTGTCAACCACTGCGCCACCAGGGAAGCCCCTTTCAAAGTATTTTATTTGATATTGAAATGTTAGCATCTGAAGTGGGCAAGCCAAAAAATTTCCTCTGGGTTAAAGGTTTTATTTGTGTATGACACAGCCAAACATAATTTCACCCCCCCCCCACTCTACTATTGTTTCTTTCCATTACATTTTGGGTTTGTATATTCCTAACAACGGCTTTTAAAAATGATGGCTTCCTGTGGATTGGAGTGGGACTTGCTAAGTATCAAACATGCATTATCTGTTTAACTTTATCATGGTTTTGTGAGATGTTTGTATTATTAGGAGCTTTTTTTTTTTTTTTTTGCGGTACGCGGACCTCTCACTGTTGTGGCCTCTCCCGTTGAGGAGCACAGGCTCCGGACGCGCTGGCTCAGCGGCCGTGGCTCACGGGCCCAGCCACTCCGTGGCATGTGGGATCTTCCCTGATCGGGGCACGAACCCTTGTCCCCTGCATCGGCAGGCGGACTCTCAACCACTGCGCCACCAGGGAAGCTCCGGGAAGCTCGTTATTATTAGGGGTTTTTAAAAGAGATAGAAAGTGAAATCTAGAGAACAGAAGTAACCTGTTAGGGTCCCACAGCCCACCCAAGGCTGTGGGACCCTGTAGCTAGTGAGTGATCCGATTGACCCCACAGCTAGTGAGTGCCCAAGCTGGAGATTGACCCCAAACTGTTTGACATCAAAGACAGGGTTATTAATTGGGAGTATTATTCTCAATCAAATATTTAGGACTTTCACTGTCAAATTAATTATTCCTTTATTTCCTCCTGGAAGTCTATAATTCTCTTTAAGTTTTCCATTCTCTTAACTCATGTCTGTTGTTGGGTGTCAGAAGCTTGAATTAGCATGGTTATGTTTGTACCATGGAGATCACCCAAGTCTTGTATATATTGCTGTTTAGGAATTCCTTGCCCTGAATAAACATAACCACAGCACTATTATGTTATTCATATTTTGCTTCTTTAATTATAACAGCAATTGTAGTATTGATAGATTCTTCTTGGCGTCTCTGCCCACCTTTAAACAAATATCCTTCTCTTTTGAGTAGCTCCTGATGAGCAGTGTCACCTGCCACAACTGATTGATTCATGGTGGACACCTGGCCCATGCCAGGACCATTTTGTCTTCTGTCCTGGGTATTTACAATTTGGAGCAAAGAATTGTCGAAACCAAGTCACAACTTCTTGCAGAGATTCCTGTTTTGTCCTGCTTGTTTCTTTTCCTGGGTTTTGTTTTCACAATTGCTGTTTTGATTCAGGGAGATACCCTGATATCTTTCTCATACATTCTCTTCTTTGGCTTAAGGTAGGCCAGATCAGTTTCTGTTGCTTGGAACTCAAAGAATACTAACTAATCTAGCAGTGATGAGCACATGGCAGGTGTCTTAGTTTCATTCATGCTGCTAAAAAAAAAAAAATGCCATAGCCCAGATGGCTTATAAACAGCAAACATTTATTTCTTACAGTTCTGGAATCCGGGAAGTCCAAGATCAAGGTGCTGGCAGATTTGGTGTCTAGTGAGGGCCTACTTCCTAGTTCGTGGGCAGCTGTTTTCTCACTGTACCCTCACAGGGTAGAAGGAGCGGGAGAGCTCTCCCAGACCTCTTTTTATAAGGACAGCATTCCCATTCATGAGATCTCTACCCTGAAGACCTGATCACCTCCTAAAGGCCCCACCTCCCCAAGTACAGTCACATTGGGGATTAGGTTTCAACATAAGAATTTTGGGGGGACCTAAACATTCAATCTATAGTAGTAGGCATTCAAAACTTATTCTTAGAAAAAATATTTGCGGAAGGCATCCATAATGCTCCCACCTGCTGTCATTTTTAACAGTTTTATTAAGATATAACTCATGTATCATAAAAATTCACCCTTGAAAAGTGTACAATCTGGTGATTTTTACTGTATTCACTTAAAACATTTTCATCACCTCCCCCCAAAATCCCATACCCTTTAGTAGTCTGTCTTTATTCCCCTCTCCCCCAGCAATGATCATTTTGATATATTTTCTTCTAGTTTTTTTCTTGTCTCTTCATTTTACATACTATGGTATGTTGGCCATATTTTTATTTATGGGATATGGTATATTCATTCTCTCTGTTATAATATAACATGTATATATGGGGCTTCCCTGGTGGCGCAGCGGTTGAGAGTCCGCCTGCCGATGCAGGGGACACGGGTTCGTGCCCTGGTCCGGGAGGATCCCACATGCCGCGGAGCGGCTGGGCCCGTGAGCCATGGCTGCTGAGCCTGTGCGTCCGGAGCCTGTGCTCCGCAACAGGAGAGGCCACAACAGTGAGAGGCCCGCGTACCACAAAAAAAAAAAAAAGTATGTATATAAAATATTAAAGATCATAGGCATTGTGTGGATACAGTAGTAATCTTACCTTTACACCAGAGAAAGAAATGAAGATGTAGGCCTTTTAATAAAATGGAAAAACTTAGGGAGTTTAAGTGATTAGGCTACTTAGGACCCAGTATATTCACATTTTCCCTATATACTGTTCAAGTTATAGTTTGTAAAATAAGGTTCATCTCAGACTCCTCATGGTTTTCACAGTCACTTAAAATTCCACTGAGAGCACAGTAGCATGGATATGCTACTTAAAAGTAAAAATGAATAAAATAGTTGAATGTAAAGCCTAGTACTTGGCATTTTAGATGAGTCTTTAAAGATTCCTTCAGATTGACTTTAAATAACAATAACAAAAGTAATGGTATAGAATTAAAATTCAGATATTATATATCATTAAAAAATAGCATATATAATAATGTATAATCATATACTATATAATATATGTAACATATATTTTATATAATAAAATAGATATTATGTATATAATAATAATAATTATATTTATATTTAACCTGGCAGGCTTTTTTTTTTAAACGTATAATACATGTATTTATTGTACCTATGAGGTGTGTTCTCTTTGGAAAGTACAAAGCTATTTGAGACATGGGTTGTTCATTTTTTTGTTTTCCCACAAATACTGTGACCCTTTGAGCAGGAAGGTCTATATTTTACTAACATCTAGAGCAAGCAGCTAACACGGTGTCTAAGATGTCAATAAATATGAAATAGATAAATGAACACATTTTTAAGGACTTGGAAAGGAAACTTAGTGTATTGCCTGTCAGAGAGCACATAGTCCAATTAAGGTTGAATGAATGACCCTCTTTGTCTATTTTATCTAGTATTGTCTTGTATTAAGGGGCACTACTCATAGTTTATTGTTTTTATTAATCACACAAACTGACTTTCTAGTGTGCTCCTTAGGACAGTACTACAGTACTATTTTCATGATGTTTTCCTTCCCCACCTTTCAATTACCAAAAATTTCTTAAAGCAATAATAGAGCTGAAACTTCTTGAAGTCCAGAGAAGTACTTCTCAAACCTTTATGTGCCTACAGATTACCTGGTAGTCTTGTTAAAATGCAGATTCTGATTCTGCAGGTCTGAGTGAGACCTAAGATTCCACCTTTCTTTTTTTTTAGCAGTCAGTCATGTTGCTTTATTTTTTATCTTTTATTTATTTTTTTATACAGCAGGTTCTTATTAGTCATCCATTTTATACACATCAGTGTATACATGTTAATCCCAATCTCCCAATTCATCACCCCCCCCCAGAGATTCCACCTTTCTTACAAGATCCCAGGTGATGCTGATGTTGCTGGTCCAAGGGTCACATTTTGAGTAGCATGGAGGTCAGTTACCCCCCTTCCCAGGGGTGGAGTGAATCAAGAAGCAGAGAGAAGCAGGAGAGTAGGAAGTATCTCTCCTCATGAAAAATTGAATAACAAGGATTAGAGTTTGAGCAAATCATGTGGTCAGAGTAGGGAAAAACTAGTTCAATGCTTGCCACCTAGCTATTTGCAATGATATTAATTTAGGTCCTCTTACTTTTTTTAGAAATACTTAGGTGGTAAGCAGTTTTGTTAAGTGAACATGTTGAGGTGAAGAGGAGGTGACAGGGAAGGAAATTGCAGTAAAGATTTTAAAATGTCATTTACACTGAAGATTTGCTAAGCAATTAAAACGAAAGAACTATCCACTAACTGCATGTGGCTGTGACTATTAATAATTGGAAAAGTTCCAATTTTAACCATCATTTTTATGATTGCATGTGTGGGGTTGCTTCTCTAAACACATTTAAAAAAGATCAATATTTCTTAAATTTGTATCTTTTTTGTTTTTTAGCTGTAACAGGTTGAGCAGTGTCAACATCAGGGGATGCCACTGTCTTTTAGCTGCTTATATATTACTAGATAATAGTAGGGAAAGAACCCTGACCTTCAAAACAAATCGTTGGTATTCCCTAGAGCCGCTTAAAGAGTTATTTATAGACAAGTTAATAGGAAATCAGTTCCATCCATCTCTGAGTTGGTCTTAAAACAACTGTTTCCTGTTTTCCCTTATTTAAAAAATGCCAAAGTACTTAGCATTTTGTTTCCCACTGTTATATGTATTTGATGGTCAAAAATTTATGTTTGTTTCTTTTCAATGAGAGGAGGAAGGAGACACATTTTAATTCTGGACCTCTAGCCGCCACCACTGTCTCAACAGCAATGATAGCAGTGAACATTTATTGAGCACTCATTATGTGCCAGGCCCTGTGCTTCATGCTTTATGGGAACTTGTTCACTTTGATGAGCGTCTCATGTTGTCTTTGTGCACATCCTGTAAGTTAGTTATGAGGATTATTTCCTGTTTATGGATGAATAATTTGATGCTCACAGTACTTAAATAATTTGTCCAAGGTGACATAGGCTGTCATAGGTAGCTATAGGATTCAAAACCCTGCTCATCACCACTGCTCTTGGAAGCCCAGACAAGTTTGGTGATTTTATCCAGATCATGTAATAGGTTAGTAGCAAAGCTGGAATTAGAACTTAAGTCCTTAACTCTCAGCTCAGTACAGTATTCCAGTACTGTGCCACCTTATAGTATTGGTCTGTAATGAAAACCAGAACTCCTTCTTGCTTACAAAAGCAACTGCCAAGAGGGCTTTCGCATGTATACTTAGTATTATGAATTTTGGCAAAATGTCACATGTTATCAACCAAAGTGGATTCTGCAGTTATCATGGATAGTGCATCTGTGTGAGGATCCCAGGATACTGGTGCTTTGGTGCTTTAAAAAAATCACCTATCAATATTCTCTATTAGCTATGTGCCTATTCTACCCTAAAGGAGAAAGCCTAGACCATGTGTTCACATAATAATTTTTAATACTTTTCTCAGCAGAGCAGCTCTTGAACAGTCCACTGGGGCCACATGTTTTTAGCCAATGCCTGCTGTGTGTCTTTTCACACACATGACTTCAGACCATGGAAGGTCTGAAGCCACGAGGAATGCTGCACATCCTGCAAGCAGGATTATGGAAAAAGGAATCAGAGAACCTGCGCTTAATATTTGATTTGAGACAAGCTGGAAAATGATAAATAGGAAAATAAAGTCATAGGAGAAGTAGAGCAGGCCAAGTTGTCTGAAAAGAGATTCTCTTTTCTTTGAAAGAGTATGTTAAGCCCTTGCTTGAGAAGGAGTATGGATTTATTTTTAAAAAGTTCAAGACTTTTGGATATAAGCCAATTCATATTTTTATCAAGCTCAGAGACGGTTTTCATAGCAATGAAACCCTAAACTGCTTTGTAGTAGAAAACTTTATCATTTTTTGTTTTTTCCCCATAGTGTGGAAAAGAGCTTAAGGTCACAAATTTTTTCAAATCTGCCAGGAACCCATATTTTCTATGTTTAGGGATAAGACACAGTAGATTCTAAACATCTGGCTAGTCCCTACTTAAATAATTGTGTGTTCCATGCACATCATACATATATAATTATATTTTCATTCTATTTACCTTTTTTGTGTTTTAGACATTCTGATATCTGGATTAGATTCTGACTCCAGTAGCTATTAGAAGTCAGTCTCCTAAATGTTGGCTATAGCAAAGTATATCTCCCCCCCTTTTCCATATAAACTCAAGTATGGCTTAGTTTCTTATATTTTCATTGTTCTCCTTTTTTCAAAATTAAGTGACTATGGAAGCCTATAAGAGTTGTGTAAAATGAAGTTCTATAGTATTTTCAGAGCAAGAGAGACTTTAGAATTGGCTGGAGGAAATGTCTATTTTAGACCCTGGACCATGTTTGCTAACGATGTGATTGCAGTAGAATCCCTTAAGCCAGTTCAATTTATTCTCTTGTGAAGTGGACATAGTTCTGGCAGCTTTGGAGCAGTATTGTCAGATGAGTGGGCTGGTGGACGTGAGGAATTTTGAGTTTTGGGGGAGAGAACAGGACAGAGTAATCTGAGGCCAAGGATACTCTTCCTACTCTCCCCTCCCTCCGCAACTCTCCCCCCACCCCCAGGCTAACAACAGCAAAGCAAAGAATGGAAGCCGTTCTCCATCACATTGTTTCCCTGTGCAGACCTTTGGGTGAACAGTTTCCTTTCTGGTCTTCATCTTCCTATCCATATTTTACTCGCTATTTATTGGGTACCTATTATGTGCTAGAGTAGGGGGTATGATACAAATCTGGCCCAGAATCTGCCCTTGAGGTGCTCACTTTCTCTCTTTCTTTCTTGGAGGTTTCCCTTGCTTTTTTGTGAGCACAGCAATGCTTTGAAAGATAAATTTGCCTTTATCCGACTATTGAGTACTAGGAGGTCCTATCAGAAAATTAGCCTGCCATAACACCAGAAACAGAAGTCCTTATGACCTCCTTTATTGTCTGAGACTTGGAATCAACTGGATGGCCTCATCTCTTTAGCTCCCATTCTGTTTAACTGTGTTTAACAGACAGGGCAATGATTGTAAACTTTTTTCCTTCCGTGGACTGGAGATGGGGTTAAGCCTTTTCCAGGACAAAGTTCAAAGTATGTAATTAATTGTGGGGGGGGGGGAGATGAAAAAGAACTGGGTTAAAGGCCAGGTATCAGTATAAATAAGATGCATTCTGTTTTCACTCCTAACAGAGTGACTGCAGAGGGGAGCCTGGATGCCTGTTGTCACAGCTGCTTTTGCTTTCTTCTGTCGTGTCCTCAGTGGTCAGCTGTGGATAAGGGAGTTTGCCTTTTCAGCTTTGATTGAGGACAACTGGAGAATGATCCCACAATCAGGGTGGGGAGTAGAAAGCTTTCTGAATATTCATCCAACCGTAGACTCACTTTTGTGCTTGAAGGGAATTAGCTGTTTTGCCACCTGTTTCACCTGTGCCATAAGTGCCAAGTGGATAGAATTTTGATTGGGACCCAGGCATATGGTTGGATCACCTGGTGATGTCCCCTTCCGATGCAGGTGGACATTGGAAGGGCTTCTCTCTCCTAATATGCAGTGGAATGGAAGCAACAGAAGGAGTGGTTGAGGCTTTGGGAAGTTGAGACCACAGTGATGACTGGGAGATTCCAAAGAGATGGCTCCTGGACACATCCTTGCAAGTTGTGGGTTTGTAGGTACCTGATGTAGGTAACAAACTGAAATGAATTCTCTTGATTATTGATCCAATGAAGTTTAAGTGGCTGCCTTAAAAGAAATGTGCTTTCGTGGTTGAGAAGTGGGAGACGATTCAATTCCAAGGAATTGAATAATCAAGGAAGCGGGGAGATTGAAACCTGTGCATCTTTTAAAAAATTTTTTAAAAATCTTTTGACTCTTAGAGAAAGTGCTTTGGCTTTGCCAGAGTTTTCACTTGTACTGTTGTATCTTGATCTTTTAGAGAGAATTTTTAAAAATTGAGCTTGTCTTCTAATAGCTACTCAGTAGCTACTATTAATTGCAGGGACTTAGAAAGGAGGTCTCAGTAAATTATCCTTGGAGTGTCCCATGCTATTTAACTATTTGATGGGACCAGTAATGCAGAGGGGAAATGATTTAGGTTATCTCTTATCCTAATGAGAAATAGGAAATGATCTAGGTTGTCTCTCATCCATATGAGACACCACTGCTATTTCCTAAGTTGTCAAAGTGGAGAGCCACCCCTTTTGGTCTACTCTTAGGGTTACTGGAATACATACCAGGATGGAGTCCAAGATCCCAGAAAGATTCTGGCTTTAGCAGTGTGCTTGTGTGCTCTTGGACCTGTCATTTAACCTGTGTGGATCTGATTTTTCTCATTTGTAAAATGAAGTTAACAAGCTAATCTTTAAGGCCTCTGTGAGCTCCAAGAATTTTGATTCCATGCCATCAGCATGTCAGGTGGGTCTCATCTTTCAGAATGTGGGTTTTTGTGATGTTGTCACAGCATACTCTAGCCTATCCTGATTGGTATAATTGATTATTGTCTATCTGGTACTTTCTAGAGCTTTATATGTATTAACTCACTTAATCCTTAAAATAACCTTATGCAGTAGGAATTACTACTCTCACTTTTACAAATAAGGAAACAGACACAGAGAGAATATTATTTTCAGTTGGTTATTTATTGAAAGTACTGTTATATTTTAAAATTGAAATTGTCTATGTTAAGTATTCAACTAGAGATGAGTATCTGGTAAATAATTTTTGAAACTTGATTGAGTTAACTCTCTTAAAAGTAAGGCAATGAAGAGGGGAGAGAAAGCGGGGTGGGGGGGAGGGGAGAGAGAGCAAGAGAGAGAGAGAAAAAGAGTGTTTTAAAATCTCTCCCCATCCTCTGAAGCAGAAGGATGATCAGTGTTCTATAAGGCACATTAATTATGCTCAAGAATCCCTTTTTAGGAACAAGGAGATTCCTGCTTAATTTAAATATCTTTTTGTTTTTTGCGGTACGCAGGCCTCTCACTGTTGTGGCCTCTCCCATTGCGGAGCACAGGCTCCGGACGCGCAGGCTCAGCGGCCATGGCTCACGGCCCAGCCGCTCCACGGCACGTGGGATCTTCCCGGACCGGGGCACGAACCCGTGTCCCCTGCATCGGCAGGTGGACTCTCAACCACTGCGCCACCAGGGAAGCCCCTAAATATCTTAAAAGAGAATGAAAACTAAATGACATACGGATTTGAGAAATTTTTGAACACTAAATTTTAGGTTGATTATCAGATTGTGTTTGGTCATGCTGAAGTCATTCAGTGACTAATAAAATGATTATCTGGAAAGTAAATTTTCTTAATGTACAAACTGGAAGTATCCATCATGACAACCTCTGAGGAATAGGTTGGTTAGGATGGCTAATTTTTAATTTTGAGAATTGCTATAACTGTCAAAATTGCCTGCCTGTCTGCTCTCACCACTCCTGCCCACTTCCCTATTCTTTTTTTCAGCCATCCTGAAGTACTTACACCAATTTAGAGGTCAGGTTGTGTAGTGGTTCATGCAGGGGTATTGGGGTCAGACTTTCTGGATGAACACCTGGCTGTGCCACTTACCTAGCTGGGTAACAGTACAGGTTGCTTAACCACTTTGTGTGTTCATGTTCTCATTTGTTAAATGGAGTTCATAACAGTGGCTGTCTCACTGGTGGTTGTGAAGATTAAAAATGCTTAGAACTGGGCCTGGAGTGTGGAAGCACTCTACAGATTTTTGCTATTACTGTTCATTAATAGATCTAGTCTGTCTTTGCCTCTAGGCTTTTGTACTTTCTCTACTCTTTCCATCTTTCTTCACGAAGTTGACTCATTTATTCTTCAAGACATAGCTCAGTGGTAGCTGTTGGTTTGTGGGGGGTATTTTCTTACACGTCTCTAGCCTGGGTTACACCTTCTCTGCATTTCTAGCCACCTGGCTATGACTTATGTCGTATTGCTACTATTGGTTTACTTGTCCACATGGATTGGGAGCATGGACCACTTCTTTTCCTTTCATTTCTTTTTTTAAAAAAATTAATCAGTATGAGGAAGACACTGGGTAAATGCACATTGAACGGATAAATAGACTGATTTTTTCCCCTTCCATTCCTCTTTCTTTTTCTTTTTCTCTGTCCTTCTTTTTCATTCTTTTTTTAAAAAATTTTATTTATCTTAGGCTGCATTGGGTCTTCATTGCTGTGCTCCATGGCATGTGGGATCTTTCCCAACCAGGGCTCAAACCCATGTCCCTGGCATTGGCAGGCGGTTTCTTAACCATTGCACCACCAGGGAAGCCCTCCTTCTCATTCTTTTTTTCTACTTCTCTTCCTTCCTTTCTTTCTACCGAACTTACTCCTTCCCTTCACTCTCAAACCTGGCACTTGATGCGTTATCTTAGTTATTCCTCACAGGCACTCTATGAGGTAGGCATTATGATTAGTCCCATTTTGCGGGTTAGGAAACAAAGGATCAGAGCAATAGGCAACTTGCCCATCCAGGGGGGCAGCCGCCTTAACAGACTTATCTTCCAAGGTTGCTGTCTTTGCTCAAAGCACTACGGCAATTTTTTTGGGGGAGGGGAGGGAATTCCCTTCTGGCTAGTAGTTTATTAACTACATAAAAAAATCCAATCTTATTTTTGGTCACTCTCAGAAAAGATGATTTGTAGTCTGATCATCCTAATTCATCGTGTTTGTCTCCAGATAAACTTGGATTGTCTCAGAAATCCAAGCTACTCTAAAAGGACAAAGATTTGCCGTTGTCAGGAATGTTTAAATGACTTGAAGACAGTTGCACCATCCCAAGAGGCTTGGCAGCAGCCACATCAATGGGCTGAAGACGGTTGATACTCCTGTGAACTTTGGTGTGGTTTAGGGATGGGGGTTGGTGGAGGAAGGTCACATTACCTTATAATCCCACCTCATGGTTTTTTTGGACAGCTTTATTGAGATATAATTTATGTACCATGCAATTCACCCATCTAACATGTAAAATTCATTGGTTTTTGGTATATTCACAAAGTTGTACAACCAACATGACTGTCTAATTCCAGAACATTTTCATCATCCCCCAAATGAGGGATGGAAGGATGACTACCATACCCTTTAGCAGTCATCCTGCATTCCCCCCAACCCCCCAGCAATCACCAATTTATTTTCTGTCAGTGGGTTTGCTTATTCTGGATATTTCCTGTGTAATCATACAACATGCGGTCTTTTGTAACTGGCTTCTTTCACATGGCATAGTGTTTTTTTTTTTTTTCTTTTTTCTTTTTGCGGTATGTGGGCCTCTCACTGTTGTGGCCTCTCCCGTTGCAGAGCACAGGCTCGGGACGCGCAGGCTCGGCGGCCATGGCTCACGGGCCTAGCCGCTCCGCGGCATGTGGGATCTTCCCGAACTGGAGCACGAACCCGTGTCTCCTGCTTCGGCAGGCGGACTCTCAACCACTGCGCCACCAGGGAAGCCCAGCAGTGTTTTTAAGATTCAACCATGTTGCTGTGTGTATCAGTACTTCATTGCTTTGTATGGCTAAATGATACTCCATTGTATGCATATACCACATTTTATTTACTCATTCATCGGTTGACTGACATATGTTTTGTTTCCACTTTTTGACTATTATTAATAATGGTGCTCTGAGTATTTGTGTATGAATCCACTGCTGAATGGGTAAATACAATGTGGTAGGTCCCTATAATGGAATAATATTCATCTATAAAATGAGTGAAATACTGATCCATGCTACAACATGGATTAACCTTGAAAACATGCTAAGTGAAAGAAACCACTTATTGCATGATTCCGTTGGTGTGAAATGTCCAGAATAGGCAAATCCAGAGACAGAAAGTAAACTAATGGTTGCTAGGGCCTGAGGGTAGGGAGGGAGATGGGGGGTGACTTGTAGAGGGTACAGGGTTTCTTTTGGGGGTGATGAAAATGTTTTAAAATTTATTGTGTTTATGATTGTAGAACTTTGTAACTATACTAAAAAGCACTGAATTTTAATTTCACTTTTACTTTATAGTAATTTTGACAGGGGTGAGTTATATTTTAAAAAATTTATAATCACCATCATTAAATACATACTAGTTTCTTACTCTGCATTCAGTACCCTGGGAGACGCTGTGGCACACAAATGAGAGAGAGTACTTGTTCCTTGTGCTCTAGGAATTTCTCATTGGATGTTCCTAAGTGGAAAGTTGAAGTGGATACCAACAAAGAGTTTAATTAATGCATCACTAGGTGCTAGTTTCTGGGTACAGCCCACACTCAGAAAAATCTCAACCCCTCTGGGTGTCAGCTGTGGGAATTCAGAAGGATTTCCCAGTGTGGACTCCTCCAGTATTTATGTAACTTAGACATAGTATTATCCATGCCTTACAATACTGTGAGTTTCCTTCAGGCAGGACCTAGGCCTTACGTCCATCTTGATTCCCATACTTAGCATTGTGTCTGGTCTGCATGGGGAGAATGTGTCTGGTGAATGGATGAGTAACTGTTTTGGAAGCCCCTTGGTTTCTTCCTAGGACAGAAATGCCTTCAGCTTATGGCTGCCTGCTCTGATCAGCCTGGGGGGTTGCCCCTGTTGGGAAAGTGTTGCTGAATTCACCTGTCTTTGTGCAAGGGTTTCTTTTCTCACAAGTGGTAACTATTTTGTTTCTCTGGCACTTTCACTCTGGTTTTGGCTAAAATGGTGACCTGGAATGACATGGGGGTACTTATGGAGTGTTGTGCTTTCCTCCCTGGTAATACGACCAAGATATTGGGTTCTTGGGTCAGTGAGATTTAGGAAGACAAAAGGTGGAATAAACCTCATTTTGTTTCTTTTTTAAAATCACATTTATCAAGCATCAGTGCTATAAATTCTGTGTAGCTTATGGGTCTTTGCTGCAGTAAGAAACTGTTTTTCTTTTTTCTTTTTTTTTCTCTGTGAAGGTACTTTGTGTTGATTAAGTTCTTTCTGTTAAATATCCTTTGCTTGCACTGGACTTTTCTTTGTGTTGATTTTTGCTTCGTTTTTCTTTCATTTCCCATGCTGTTCAGCTACTGGATGCCAGAAGAACCAAGGTTTGTCCACTCTTTGCAGCTCGTTTGTTTTGCTCTGCACAGCCTCACCCCCTTGTGTGTTTGAGTGTCTCTGTCTCTGTCTGCATTTGTTCCCTTTTGCTTGCAGATGCAGTAATCCTGTTTACTAAACCTGTTCACAGCTTTATTTGTAAAAATAAAGTCCTCGTTTGTGTCTACTTGTAGTGGATGCTATTATTTTTATTTTTAAATGGATATGCACTTAATCACAGAAAATAATGGATAGTAGAATAAAGAACACCTTAGAAAACAAGGAATACTGAGTCTGGAGCATTGTGGGTGTGAAGAAGGTGTGTTTGTGAAAGCTTCCCTTCTAACCCTTTCCACTCCTAAATTAAAACCCTGTAGATGTATAATTTACCTTGTGACTGACACTAATATACTGTTTCTATGTATGTGTACATTTCTCTTAAGACATTCAGAAAGCATCATTGAATTAATTCCCCCTCTCCATGTGCTGTCCCATGCTTCTGAAGTCACCCTGGAGGACTTCACGGCTGGCCCTCTGGACCTCATGATTAACATTCCATCTTCATAGTGTGGTAGCAGCAAATAGCGTTTGGCATGTCCATTGACTTTTTCCCCCTTCTTTCTCCTGCTCCGTCTTTCTCATCACAGCACCTGCAGTTGACAATCCAGGCCCTTCAGGATGAGCTGCGAACCCAGAGAGACCTCAACCACCTCCTGCAGCAAGAGAGTGGCAACCGAGGAGCAGAGCACTTTACCATCGAACTGACGGAGGAGAACTTCCGGCGGCTCCAAGCTGAGCATGACAGACAGGCTAAGGAACTGTTCCTATTGAGGAAGACCTTGGAGGAAATGGAGCTGAGAATCGAAACACAGAAACAGACCCTCAATGCCCGAGATGAGTCGATTAAAAAGCTTCTTGAGATGTTGCAAAGTAAAGGTTTGCCGTCCAAAAGTCTTGAGGATGACAATGAACGGACACGTAGGATGGCAGAGGCTGAGTCTCAAGTCAGCCACTTGGAAGTGATTTTAGACCAGAAAGAGAAGGAAAACATACATCTTAGAGAGGTAAGGACATTCACTTTATTTTCCCAAAGCCGTATTTTACAAGTTAAAATACGTTAAATATGTTAACAAGTTATTACCACAGGTTGAAAGTTATCTATAGCCTTAACCAAATTGCTGTTGTCATCTGTTTTATAACCTTCCTGTCTGCTTATCACCTTTAAACTGGAATTTCGCATTAGTCTTTTTTTTTCCTATGCCCACCACACATATGTTCCATTATGATTCAACACGTATTCAGGACCCAAGTGTGTGCAGCACATGTCAACTCTAAGGTGGTTTACAATTGCTTTCCTACAGATGGCCATTGTTTCAGGGCCTTTTAAATGCACTACTGGTTAAATTTTAGATGTTTATTAAGTATCCTCTTTTTAAAGGAGCAAAATGAATAGGTGATTAGCAAAACAATGAGTATAAATACTTTTATAGCTGAATTGGGAGTGGAGTTTTCAGAAAGTAAAGCCTAAGGATATTTCTGGAAAGAATGGAAAAATGTGCCGACCAATTTTGAACGTTTAGATAATCTTCGTCTGCATTTACATTCATGGACAGAGGGACATGAATGTTCCAAGGACAGAGGGTTCCAAGTTTTCTGAGAGTGTGTTTTGCACTTAGTTAAATCATTTGAAGTTTCTCAGAGGCAGCCTCTCTGGCTTGCCACCACCATTCAATGTTGGGAGGCTCAGATATCTGAGAATACGTAGTTGGACAGATCTTAGAAAGAATGTGGGTGACAGCCAAGGTTTGAAATTTTTATAGCAGTTCCTTGCTACTATGGTGGATGTGGATCTCAATAGTACCATGTAGGCAAAATGCTGTGGCAGACACAGATCTCACAGAAAACAGGAAGCAATAAAATGGCATTAAGTATATTTGCAAAATATTCTGCAGCCATAAATAAGAATTCGAAAAGACATTTGCTTTTAGACCAAACTAGATTTCTTGGCATTACGTACCTATTTGGATGGGCAGCGCTTCCAGTGAGTCATTTGTTTGGTTGTTCAGAAAACATGGCTTTCGTGTTGGGATTTGGTAATGCAGGTGCTCCCAGGAGTTTTCTCTGATATAGACTGTATTTGCTTATAACATTTGAGTAGACTTTTGTGTCTTCAGATTTAATATCCTCCATGCTTATTCTCCTTGGTTTTGTTTTCATGAGACCTTAGCTACATGTTTGGGAAGTCAAATGGCTTGGTTTCACATTGAGATGCTTAAAGATATGTTTTGTTGGGTCTGGTCTTCCTATCTGTATTCCAAGACTGTGAATGTGGTGGGAAGACTTCTAAGATCCCTACCTCTTGGAATTCATATCCTTATGTAATCTTCTCCTCTTGAGTTTAGGCTGAACCTAGTGATTTGCTCCTAAACAATAGAATGACGGAGGTAATGGAATGCCGATGTCACTTCCATGATTAGGTTACTTCCATCTTGTTAGTACACCCTGTTGCCTTCTCGCCTTGCATGCTTTGATGAAGCAAGCTACCATGTTGCAGAGGCCCGTGTGGTAAGGAACTGTGGGTAACCTCTAGCTGACACCCAGTGAGGAACTGGGACTCTCATCCGAACAGCCACAAAGAACTGAAAACTGCCAGCAATCACCTAGTAAGCTTGGAAGTGGATCTTTCCCCAGTCGAATCTTTCGATGAGACTTCAGTTCCTGGGCTGACAACTTGGTTGCAGCTTTCTGAGAGACAGTGAAGCAGAGGACCCAGCTGAGCTGTGCCCAGTTTCCTGCTCCACAGGAACTGTGAGATAATAAATGTGTGTTGTTTTAAGCTGCTGAATTTTGGGATAATTTGTTACACAGCAATAGATAGCTAATACAGTGGAGCAGAAACTAATCTCTTTCTGTCTTACTCCATAGACTTTCCATTTAGTTTACAGAAGAGAAGCAATGATTACTGGCATGTTATCATTGCATGTAGAGTGTCTGTGGATTTTGAAATTTTGATTGTGTTATCTGAAAACTGTGGTTGGTAGATTGCTATAGTTTAAAAAAGCTGCTGCTTTATTTTGGGTTCCAAGGGATCATGTTGGATGTATAGCAAGGCTGTGATACCAGAGAAACCTCTATCTGCAGCATTGACCTTCACTCCATTTTGGGATCTTGGGGTCAGGTAGTCAGTCTGAATAGATTCTGCTCACTGGTAGCACTTAAATAGATGGTGCCTTGATTCTGTTTTAGAGTATATCTCTGTTTAAATGAATGTAAACACAATTTGGTTTGTGTTTTATGAGATTAGTTGGTCCTCACGATGGTCTGGCATGAATATGTCATGTTTAGAGCCTTAAACATTAGTCTAAGAGCGCACAGAGAGTCGTACAGAAAACGCAGCCCAACGCATGCAACTAGTTTCCTTGAGCACCCGACCAAAGTCAGTGGGTGGCCCTTATCTTATCTCATCAAGAAGGGAGAGTGTGAAAAAGTTGTCTATAAAAAAAAAAATCTCATTTTAAACTTGAACTCAACAAACAAGATTTGGAGGCCTGAAAGGACCCTTCCCAAGAGAAATAGTGTACTGGCTTGTGAGAGCCATTTGTTATATTTCCAGGAATTTTGGTAGCTTGAAATTGGTCATGGTGGGAGTATTTACAACGTGGAAATCAGCAAGTGCTACTCTCAGGGTCTTCTGCCCGCTTCGCCCCATCCCTGAAAGTCCATTTTCCAACACACCTCTAAATAAGTGCCATGAAATGTTTATCCACGGTACACTAGGAAGAGGCAAGTTAAAAACAGTGCAAGAATTATGATTCTGAATCCATTAACCAGTCATAGTTCATCAGATATTTTCATAACAGCATCTGGATAGATGTTTATCTGTTGGGCACTATGAAGAGTGCTTTACGTTGATTCACATTTAATTCTCACAACCACCTCATATGTTAATTCATTCATCCATTCATCCATCCATTCTGTGAATACTTATTGAGGATCTGGTTTTGAGTAATGATAACTGATAAAATTTGACTTCACGGTGCTTATATTTTATTGGGGTGAAACAGATAGCAGTTTAATAGTTAAACAGAGAAGTATCATGAGAAAAAGAAGAGGATGAAGTACAAGTGAGCTGGGTGGGGTCAACTGCATATTGGATAGTCAGGGAGGGCTTTTTGAAGGGGATGACATTGTGAATTTGAATGACAAGAAGGAACCAGCCATGTAAGGCTCTCAGAAAACTCCTGTTAGATGGAAAGGCCCATGCCTAGGAGGTAGGTGCTATTATTTTGCCCATTTTGCCTGGGGAAACTGAGGGACCAGTGACATCAAAAATCTTGCCCAGTGTCCCACAGCTAACAAGCTGGTATTTGAATTAAGCTGCCTCCAGTCTCCACTCTTAAACCATATCTTACATATATTCCTGTTCTAGAAGAATCTTTCTCAAAGTGTGCTCCACAGAACAAGCTGTTTTGTGGGATATTGTTATGTGTTATGACAGAAAAAGGGCTGCAGGGCTAAATGAACTTGGGAAAATGTTGAATTCCATAGAGCTTATCGAAGGGCTCTCAGACTCTCTCATATGCAAGTGTGCATTAGTTATTTCCAAGAAGGGGCTTGGGAAAGGCAGAGCCTTGCAGACTTACTTGATTTGCTTTTCTCTTGTTGCACTGATGTTCTTTCTAAAAACACTTTGGAAAAATGCTATGCTAGAAAAGAAAAGTTGTGCTTTTAATTTGTGACCTACCAAATATGTAATAATATACAAATAGTTGTTTCCCATGGCCAATTAACTGGGTAATTTCCTCGATTAGTTATTCTAGAAAGTAAAGTTTCTTGTAAGCTGTTTCCATATTCTCTACCGGGTTTTAGACTGTTTGTTCTTCTGTCAGGGTATTTTTTTTTTTAGTGGAAAAATGTGGCTGACTGCTTTTGGTATTAAACCAGTAAGAATAACCCAGCTTGAATAAAGAAGTTGCCTGACCTCTGTTAATTTAAATGAATCTAAAACAGGATGTAAAATGTACTTGAGGTTTTAAGTTCAGAGTGTTCCTGATTCCTTTTTCATTTTGCACGATTCAGCCCAGTTGGAGCTGAATGGTGTAATGCTGGGGAATGGAGTGTTAGTGGTTTTATGATTAATTCTCAGGCAGAGGTGTTGGACCTCATATAAACCCCATCTCCTGGAATACTGGCTTTGTTTAGCCCATTGTTTCAGGAGATTGAGAATTGGCAGGAGTTGCACATGGGGAGGGTTGGGTTGCTTTAGTGTCTTGTTGTCTTTCGGTGGTCTGGAAAAGACTGAGGGTGAAACCTCTTCTTTGCCTGGCAGGAAAAAACAACAAAAAGATTATGATCTCAACTTATTTGGAAGACCAGAGCTACTGGCCAAGAACTACAACTGACAGGCTGATGTGAGCTGAAGTGTTGGCTAAAATGCAGGCATTGCTCACTAGTGTAGTCTGATGCTTCTTGATACAGGTTGATTTGATAAGACATTGTTTGATGTGGTAATAGTTTACCTTGTTCTCCAGCTTTTTCCGCAGAGGACATACTGTTCCCTATAAAGGTTTTAGTAATCAAGTACCCGAGGTACTACTGATCTCATTAAAGAAGAAGAGGGTTTTCATACCAGGATCCTCCTGTATTCACTCTCCTTAATATTTTCTTGCCTGATGCTCAGAAGAGAGTCAGGAGTCTTTGGATTCATTGTCCTGTAAGATGTTTGAGGGGAAAGGATATATGTTCTGCTGCCATGCTTGTTGATCTTCTATGCTAATACCCTTGGGCAGCTTGCTATTCTTTGAAAGGAAGGGCAGAAAAACACTTAAGTCATTGGGAGCCGCAATTGCTACTCACCCTGGACAAGTAAAGCCCCCAGGATACTGGGCCTAGGCTTCCCTCCATGCTGTTGGGGGGCAGGGAGGAGGAGGGCAAGGCAACATGAATTCTTGGTCTCCTCGTTTACTTAGCCAAGTAAACTTGGACAACTTATCCAAGTTGTCCCTAGGCCAGCAGGAGATCCACCAAGGCAAAGTCTATGACCTAGAAGTTCTTGAGCTCATAAGCCTTTTACTGACAGCTCAGACTTCACCTGTATAATCAATCTTCACCCTAGTCCACCCTCTCTCAGTACCAAATGGCCTTGTTCTCTTTAACACACACTTGTCTCCAATTTGGTTGGCTGAGCCATGATTTTGCTGCTGCAGTCATTTCTAAATCTGACTGTACAGATTATACATTCTATTTCTACCAAGAAAGCTTATCACAGAAAATATTCCCAAACACAAGTGACCATATAAACATAACATTTTATATCCTTTTTTTTGCAAGAGTTTTTCCTATATATAATAGAACCTAACAACTGCTCCCTATTTTAATAAAGTAAGTTTTAACATAATCAGCACCTTCCATCAATATTCCCAGACTTCAAATATCACCTGCAAGATGCTCAATAAATATTTGAAAGAGTGAAAAAATAGTTTAAAAGTACCTTGAGAGTTGCTCCGTGGTTTATTTTGTCAATATTGGACAAGTTTATAATGATGGTACAGAGCCATATTCTGTTGTTTTCTCTCATTGCTCTGTGTTTGGAGTGGAGCAGTAGCTTTGAGGGTAAGCTTAACTGGAAGTTTTGTTTTTTCAAAATGTGTTGTACATCACTGGGCACATGTGGAGCATCCATGTACAAGGGTGCTGTGGGAGCATCCATGGCAAGTTTGTGGTCTTGTTCAGGGATTCAGTTGGGCAATAAGAGAAACAGCTCACACTTATGGCGACTTATTCTCTCTTTTTTTTTTTTTTGCCGTACGCGGGCCTCTCACTGTTGTGGCCTCTCCCGTTGCGGAGCACAGGTTCCAGACGCACAGGCTTAGCGGCCATGGCTCACAGGCCCAGCCGCTCCGCGGCATGTGGGATCTTCCCGGACCGGGGCACGAACCCGTGTCCCCTGCATCGGCAGGCAGACTCTCAACCACTGCGCCACCAGGGAAGCCCTGAGGCTTATTCTGTGTCAGGTGCTGTACTAAGTGAAAACTGTTGTCATCATCCCCATTACACAGATAATAGGGCACAAAGAGGTAAATAATTGTACCTCGTCACAGATCAAGCACTGGAGCCAAGATCAGAACCTGGGAAGTCTAGCTCCAGAGTTTACACTTGTCACCACTACACACTACTGCTTGTTGCAGTGGTGCACTGAGAGGCCCTCGAATGGCACTTACATGCTGCGCAGCTTAGAGGTAGGAGAGCTGACAACTGGCTTCCTCCGTGATAAAGCTGGTCTTGAAAGGCAGGAAGAATTTCAACATGCAGATATGGTTGTAGAAGAGATAGTTGAGCCACATGTTAGAGGTGGGAACTGTGGTGGGTTTGGGGCATAGTGAGTTTGGAGCAGCTGAAACTCCACCTGTCAGGAGGGAAAGGAAATAAATCTCAACAGGTGGTTTGAGGTCAGGTCACTGAGGACTCTGAGCACGTGATACAGGAAGTTGGTCTTTACTTGGTACTCTGGGCAGCCTTTGAAGGAATTTTCCCTGGAGAATGGCATGATCAGGAAAGATTGTCAGGTGCTAATTGATAGTAGATTGGATAGGAGGAGAATAAAGGCATGGCGATAAGTTGGAAGGATACTGTCGTTGTTCAGGTGAACAAGAATCTGAATCTGGGTGGTGGCCAAGAAATTGAAGGGCAAGGTCATCCCCACCTGCAGGCAGGACTTTGACAGCTCAGGAGCTGAGTGCTAGGAGCTTTGAGGGGCAGCCAATCACTGTGGGCCCTGGTAGAGGCAGGTGGTGGGGCAAGGGGCAGGAGAGAACTGTCGGGAGGAGGAGCTGGGGTTGAGGAAAGACTGTGGATGTGTTGAGTTTGATGAAATCCTGGTGGAGCTGTCCAGCCAAGGGTGAGAATATGGCTGAGGAAATGACTGAGAAGTTCTGCCCAGATGCACAAGGCATTTCTGGCTATTGGTCACTTTTTATTGTAGTTGTTTTCACACACACTTCGTTATTTGTGACCACCAAGCTCCCAGTTTATATGATTGTTCTAAAGGCTGCCTTGTCACTCTTACTATTATTTAGGAGGAGACCCTAGGAACTGCATACTTTTTCATGCTTCTTTTCTGAATAAGCACTTAATTTTGAATATGGTATCTTGAGATTACACGGACTTTTCATTGACTGATGCCTACTTGATACAGATTTCCTTTGCTCTCACTGAGTTTCATTTTCTCCAAGCATTTAATGCAGGATAGATCCCAATGAAGAATCTCTGCGGAAAAGCACTTTTTCTGGACCCTGCTAACAACACATCCAAAAACAGGATTTCATAACTTTCACCCTCACATTTCTGATGACATAGGGAATGTATTCATTTCTGTTCAGCAGCATTTGCCTCATCTTTAAATTCTAATACGTTCTTTAAAGTTTAAACACTGCATGCTAATTTGAAATGGTCACGGTTTTACCCCATATTGATTTTAATGAGTATAATTGGTTGCTTTTTACAGTAACAAAGACTGATGGAGCCCCAGGGAGCCATTAGGCTCAAGGCATATTGCAACCTGTTGAGAAGAGAAAGTGGCAGGGTAAAGGGTGTTTGGGGAAGTGCCAGGGAGTGGGGAGAAGTCAGGAGGTTATGCTGGGAGAGACTCTAACAGGACTCTGTCCTCCTGCTGTACCTTGGGTGTGACTGCTTTTTGAAAGCTACTCTTTTGGCAGCTGACCTAATTTATCATTGTCATCATTTGGTGAAACAGTGCACCACAAACAAAAGCTCAGTGGTGAGAAAGTACTCCAAGCACTGGTACTGCAGATACTTGAGTGTGTTTCACAAGCTGCAGCAGTGGGAAGTTGCTCACCTGTAACAGAGTCCTGCGTGTCTTGGATGGGGATATTAGCTAATACTGTACATGTGGAGAAAGCTTTGTACTTTATAGAACACATTGCATTTTAATGATTTCCTGTGATGCTCCTGGTAACCCTGTGAGGAAACTGAGGCTCAGAGAGATTAAGAAGTGATGACAGGTAACATTTACCAGTACTCATGAGCTAATCACTTTTCGGGGAGTGCCGTGTAATCCTCCCAACAATACTCTAGGGTAGGAGGTGGTTTCCTGCCTCTCAGATGAGGAGGCTGAGGCCCAGAGAGTCTGGTCCCGGTTCTCAGAGCAAGTAGTGATGGATCTAAAATTCAAAATTGGGCCTGCTGGTTCCATGCATCTGTCCCTAACCACTTCTTGAAACGGCCAGGGATTTCAACCCGAAATCTCTGAACAGACAAAAGACGAGAATTCTGGTCTACTGACTTCTTGCTCAGGGATATTTTGTCTGTAAGTGCAAAAAGAGGAGAAAATGCAAAAGGCTTTTTTTTTTTTTTTTTTTCCTTGCCACGTCTTATCCGGGCCTGCTGAATTGGGGTTGGTAAGTCCATGAGGTCACCGAGCAGTGGAAGGTTAAACAGTGCCACATAGAAGGCAGTACCAGGGCTAGGCCTCCTCAGACCATGTGTGGCTCATTAAAATGAAGGTACTTGCTTAAAATACGAAGCATGGTACTGCATATATAGGCGTTCCATGAATTCCTAGGGAATAGGTGAATTTTTATAGCAGAGAATAAGGAAAAATTGGAGGTGCTTAGAGTCGGACCTTCTCCATTTCATCTGTTCAGTTAGCCTTCTTTTTCAACTTTACTTCATCATTACCTCATTGCCTAAAAGAAATACTTTGCCTTCTCAAAACGACTTTACTTTTTATCTAGTTTTTGTTGGGTATTGTGGGTTTCTTTCTTTGTCAATTGTGAGATATTAAAATTGTATTTATAACCTCCTAATATGTGCCCCATTTCGTTGCTCTTCTAATGGGCCAAAATTTGGTAAAGCAAAATCTACTTTCCTAGCCACCTGGCTTGGTTGAAAGGGATAGCTTTATCTGTGTTTCCAGTTTGGCATATAGGTTGAAGGATGCCTTAAATGTTTTGGGCAGAGTGTTAAATAAGGCAATGAGAATGGTTGCTGGTTGATTCCTTTGAGTGGCTTATAGTTACAGCAGTTGTAAAGAATGAAATAAACCCTCCTTACTAAAGGAAAAATATAATTATATGAGTAGTTTGTAGAAAAAGGAAAAAGAAAGATAAGTGAGACACTAGAGTGAAAATTCTAAAGAGTCACTCACTGCTCACTTAGATTAAGAGTTGGCAAACTGTAGCCTGTGGGACAAATGTGGCCCACCACCTGTTTTTTTTTTTTTTTAATGGCCTGGGAGCCAAGAGTGGTTTTTACCTTTTTAAATGGTTACATTTGAAATGGTTATGTAAGTACCTATGTAATATCCTCTATTTTGCCTGTGGCCCTCAAAGCCTGAACTATTAACTACTTGACCCTTTAAGAAAGTGTGGAGATTCCTAATTTTGATGATAGGTAAATAGATTTTGAATCAAGAGAGTTGGTAAAAAAACATACGGGCAATTAAGTTATGTGCAGAGTATAAAAATCCTACTACTTTTATGTGTAACTTTTGAGTTTTTTTAAAATGGGGAGACAATTTTTTTCATCATTTCTGCACATTTTTCTTTTTTTATTAGATCAGTGATTTTAATCTCCAGAATTACAGCACGTAGGGTATTGCCAGTTATCACAAAAGTCTGCAGCTCTTTCAGGAGTGGTGGGTGTTAGGAAGGTAACCTGTGTGGATTAAAAAGGGAGTGGTTGAGAGTCCGCCTGCTGATGCAGGGGACATGGGTTCGTGCCCCGGTCCGGGAAGATCCCACATGCTGCAGAGCGGCAGGGCCCGTGAGCCATGGCTGCTGAGCCTGTGCGTCCGGAGCCTGTGCTCCGCAACGGGAGAGGCCACAACAGTGAGAGGCCCGCGTACAGCAAAAAAAAAAAAAAAAAAAAAAAAAAAAGGGACTCTGTGAAGTATTCAGTAACCTAGAAAGTACCAGAGAAATGGAGGTTGCCATTAAAACTCTGATAGATTTAGGAATTCTGACCGAATTAAAGCACAGGGTTCCAACTCGTCCTTCTCTTATGTTTTTAAAAATAGTGTTTATTGATACTTTTTAGGCTTATGCAGTTAGTGCTTTAAAAATCTGTGACTGCTTTGAAGGAACTAGCATGAAAAAGAAAGTGGCCGTGTGTATACAGTTGTGTTAAAAAATATTTACTTATTGTAATTGTTGGCGTGCCATAGAATTGCTAGGTTTTCCTATGGGAAGTACTCTTATTTAGGTAAAGCTAGGACCTGGTCAGGATGACAGCTGAGCAATCCCCTTACCACTGGCTGTCCTTCCTTCAGCCCCCAAGGCAGTCAGATCTCTTTTGGTGACATGTGGTTGTATGAGTTGGGTTGCCAGTTGTTAGAGCATTTTTAGTGTTGGGGGAAGACCCTGCCTATTGATGTAATTTTGCTTTGTCGGTATGGGCCAGGGTTTCTCAATCTTGGCACTATTGACATGGGGGCAGGATAAATTCTTTGTTGTGGGGACTGTCCTGTGCATTGTAGGATGTTCAACAGTATTCTGGGCCCCTACCCACTAGAGGCAAGTAGTACCTTTGCCCTTCCCTCAGTTGTGACAGTTAAAAACATCCCCAGACATTGCAAAATATCCTCCGGGGACCAAAATCACCCAGGTTGTGAACTCTGGTGTAGAGTGATTGACAAATCCTTCTGGTGGTTGGCCTGTGGACATGGCAAATATAGTAATTCCCAGCCCCATGTGCTTGAAACTCTGTTTTACTAAGGAAGGGCAACCCAGATCAAGATACTTCTTGACCCAAAGACTGACCACAGGGGATACAACTAGGAAACAGATGTGCTGAGGGGAGGTGGGGGTTTAAGCCTGAAAAAAAAACAAAAGTGCGGGGTGTGTGTGTGTGTGTGTGTGTGTGTGTGTGTGTGTGTGTGTGTGTGTGTGTGTGTGTGTGTGTGTGTGAGAGAGAGAGAGAGAGAGAGAGAGAGAGAGAGAGAGAGAGAGAGAGAGAGAGAGAGAGAGAGAGAGAGAGGCTTTCTCCGACTTCCCCCCGCTCCTTTCCTCTCAGAAAAGGTAGCAAAGAAATCTAAGGGAGGGGTTTTGATCTGAGATACCACATGGGAAGGTTGGGACTTTGTGAGAATAAGAGACATTTATTCTCAGGAGGTAATACTAATGGATCCGAGAAGACACGTGACCTGACTTTTTGACTACTGGACTCTCACTATTAATTGGCAGTTTTATTTTTATTTGTTTGTTTATTTAACATCTTTATTGGAGTATAATTGCTTTACAATGGTGTGTTAGTTTCTGCTGTATAACAAAGTGAATCAGCTATACATATACATATATCCCCATATCCCCTCCCTCTTGCGTCTCCCTTCCACCCTCCCTATCCCACCCCTCTAGGTGGGCACAAAGCACCAAGCTGATCTCCCTGTGCTATGCAGCTGCTTCCCACTAGCTAGCTATTTTACATTTGGTAGTGTATATGTGTCAATGCTAGCAGTTTTATTTTACAATAAATGTTGTCGTCCTTGCTTTCCCCTAAATGGCCTTTGAGTCTCCCTTTCTGTTTTTTAAATAAACATTTCTCCGCATGAACCACTATCCCCCCTCCCCCAACCCCAGCTCCACCAAACTTCAGAACAATTTTGGAGTGTGGTGATTTTATCATGTGGAAATGTAGTACAGATGTTCAGAATTACCTTTTCTTTCTCTTTAAAACATCATGACCACACATGCTTTGCTCTAAGTACTATTTAGCATTTTTATTATTACTATTAAAAAAATCTTGCCTCAGGCAGAGTCCCAGTAAATCTCAAGTAAAGGCAAATATTAAAATAGAAGTAAGTATTTATGCACATCACACTAAAAATCTGAACTCAAATTTGGCTTTTTATGCAACTGAAACTTTTATTTTTTGACCCACTTAACCAAGTCCTCTAGTTTTACCCCTTTTCCTGACTCTAAAACTTTGAGTTCAGACTATAGGATTTTGTTGACCATCCTTCCCCCTTCTACCAGTTGTCTCTAGACTTGAGTTTTTCTCTTTATCCTGCATATATTTTTGAACTCAGCCTGATCACCTAATGAAATTTGTTGGGAGGACTTGGACTGCCAGCATGAATTAATTAGCGCATGTTTTTAAAGCTTATTAATGGAGGGAAGTTTTCTTCTCACAGACAGTCCCTCAGATGCATACAGTACTTAAACAGCCGAGTTTCTGCTGGGGCCAGTAGTCATATACAGAGGAAATGCTGATCAACACCCAACACATCCCCCACTCAGAAACCTATTGATGGAGATTAGCTGCTGTTCCAACCTTAACTTCTTGTGGGTTCATTGATGCCACTTTCTTTTTATATTTCTTGGCCAGACTTAAATGTACTTCTCCAAATAGTTGTTAAAAAGGAAACATTTCTGTTTAATCACTTGAACCCGGAATTGAGAGCTCTCTCCTCACTATGTATACTTTTTAGTTGCTGGAAATTAATCCTGGTTTAGACAAATGATCTTCTTTAAGGCAGTGCTTTTTCCATGCACATCCAAATAGAAATGCATTGCAAAGTGATTTCCTTTTAAAGGACAGTGGAGATATTTGTTGTTTTGGCAGGGTCCATACAGCAAGGAAGAGGCAAAACCTGATTGTGCCTTAGATAGTAGAAATAATACCCACTTAGTGTGAGTATTCCACCCTACCTTCATGATACCCAACGGTGTTCCTGCCAACAGGTTTTTTTTTGCAGTACTTTCATGATGCATGTCAAGGTTTAGACGATTTTAAAGACTCACGTTTTAGTTGCTTTAGAAGACAGAATGTTGCATAATTGTCCTTGCCAATTCCTCACTGGAAACACCGTAAAAACCTGCCAGGTCCTAACCTCAGTAGGTATCCTCAGGATGCTTTTTGAGCAACTGTTACAGATAGAGTGATCATGGGAGTTTAGTGGAGACTTGAGGATGCTTGTGCCGAGTGGGGACTGTGACATGGGATGACACAGGATTCTCCAGAGGACATGAAACCTTTTTGGAAAATATGTTCTCTATTACCTCTTTTCTAGGCGGTGGTTATCTTTACATGCTGGCTCCTTGCTTTGTTGCCTTACAGACACAAATGTGTTACTTCTTGCACAGAGAACTCAAGGAGAATGGTCCAAAATGACCACATTTCATGAAATCACAGCAGCCTTCCAAGGAATCTGTGTGGCACTGACTGTCTGAGGGTTATCACGGGGAAAGAGAAAGGTTCAAGGAATCTCATCTTGGGAGGTCCTGGCAGGGTGTTAATGGCATTAATCATCATGGCTCCTCACCAACAGTTCCTCACCACCACTGTTAAATGGAAGGCTGTCTGGGTGCCAGCCCAGAGCTCAGTGCTATACTAAGCTGCTCCTCAGTGCAACCCTATGAGGTGTGGGTGCTGGGCAGCTAAGTAACTTGCCTAAGACCTCACTGGGGACTTGACCTCAGAAATGAGAATCGTTGTATCATCTACTCTGTAGAAAGTCAAGGTAACTTCCAGTCATTTCTTCCCATTCAGTTCCTCTCCTTCTCTCTGATTGGTTTTCTTTGAAACTTGCCATTTCCATTTAGGTTTCTCATCTGGTTTCTATTATGACTTCATTTAAAATCTTATCCTGTCTCTTCATATGTTGATTTCTTTCTCTTTTATTTTAAGCTCACTCCTTTTCTTGCCTTTCTGTTTGCTCTGCCATTGTTTTATGGGGTTAATTGTGTTGTTTTCTCCCAAGTAGCAGTGCTGGGCTTTTGCAAGAGACCTAAGAATGCTAGTGAAACTTACAGGAGACTTCTGGCAGGCCGAATTTTAATTTAATCAGCAGTTTTCTCTGCCTTCTACAAAACCTTTTCATCCACCTCTGAGTTTATTCTTTGGTTTCCAATGAAATGCCTATGCAAAACACTTTTCCACAGGGCTTGGCTCAACAAATGCCATTTATGTTTCCTGGAGGAAAGGTGAGGAGGGGATAAGTAAGAGTTACCTTCACATCAGTTGGTTTCCTTGTAAAGCAAGTCTATGCTCCCTTTACAAAACATAGATTTGTTTCTTAAGAATCAGACCTTGCCTGGTGGCATTTTATAGGTCACTTGTTTGGGCACAGGTGTTTGTACTGAGCTGGGCAGACTCAAGAGTGACCTTTGCTTCACCATCCTGGTTTCACTTTGTAATCGCTTCAGAATGTTACAGAGTGGATTATATTGTATGGTAAATAGCTGCTTTGAATACCTTGAATAAATTAACTTGAATGTAATACATGTGATACATGAATTACATGTAATGACGGGCACATACTAGGTGCTCAATAAATGTTAGCTTACCATTCTTTTTATTTTTTTTTTTTATTGAAGTTTCGTTGATTTACAGTGTTGTGCCAGTCTCTGCTGTATAGCAAAGTGACTCAATTATACACATATATACATTCTTTTTAAATATTATTTTCATTATCATTTATCATAGGATATTTAGGATAGTTCCCTGTGCTATACATTAGGACCTTGTTGTTTATCCATTCTAAATGTAATAGTTTGCATCTACCAACCCCAAATTCCTAGTCCATCCCTCTCCCTCCCCCCCACCCCTTGGCAACCACAAATCTGTTCTCTGTGTCTATGAGTCTGTTTCTGTTTTGTAGATAGGTTTGTTTGTGCCCTATTTTAGATTCTACATGTAAGTGATATATGGTATTTGTCTTTCTCTTTCTGACTTGTTTCACTTAGTGTGATAATCTCTAGTTGCATCCGTGTTGCTGCGAATGGCATTATTTCATTCTTTTTTACGGCTGAGTAGTATTCCATTGTATATATGTACCACATCTTTATCCATTCCTCTATCAGTGGACATTTAGGTCATTTCCATGTTTTGGATATTGTGAACAGTGCTGCTATGAACACAGGGGTGCATGTGTCTTTTTTTTTTTTTTTTTTACGGTACGCGGGCCTCTCACTGTTGTGGCCTCTCCTGTTGCGGAGCACAGGCTCTGGACGCACAGGCTCAGCGGCCATGGCTCACGGGCCCAGCCGCTCCGCAGCATGTGGGATCCCCCCGGACCGGGGCACGAACCCGTGTCCCCTGCATCGGCAGGTGGACTCTCAACCACTGCGCCACCAGGGAAGCCCGCATGTGTCTTTTTGAATTATGGTTTTGTCCGGGTATATTCCCAGGAGTGGGATTGCTGGATCATATCATAATTCTACTTTCGGTTTTCTGAGGAACCTCCATACTGTTTTCCATAGTGGCTGTACCAACTTACATTACCCCCAACAGTGTAGGAGGGTTCCCTTTTCTCTACACCCTCTCCAGCATTTGTTATTTGTAGACTTTTTGATGATGGCCATTCTGACTGGTGTGAGGTGATACCTCATTGTAGTTTTGGTTTATATTTCTCTAATAATTAGTGATCTTGAGTATCTTTTCATGTGACTACTGGCCATCTGCATGTCATTTCTTTGAGTTTTGCAGCTTCTAGAGGCCAGCTGCAGTCCTTGGCTTGTGGCCCCTTCCTCCATCTTCAAGCATTTTCCCTCCATCTTCAGATCTCTCTTTCTATGACTTCTGCTTCTGTTGTCATGTTTCCTTCCCTGTAACTCTGATCCCCCTCTTACAAGGACCATTGTGATTACATTGGACCCACCCGGATAATCTAGGATGACTTTTTCATCTCAAGATTCTTAATCCTATCTGCAAAGTCCCTCTTGCCATGCAAGGTAAAATATGCACAGGTTTTGGAGATTAAGGCTTTGCCTTCTTTGAGGGGGGACAGTATTCAGCCTACCATACCCCCTGTATCCAATGTATCACTAAGTCCTGTTTACTGTCTCTACAGACTCTTGGATCTGCCCATGTTTTTTCATTTTCATCGCTCTTACCTTTGGCCTGGTGTTCTTAACTAGTTTCCCAGCGCTGTACCTCATAATTCTTCACACTTGTTAGGGTCATCTTTGAAAAATGCTTATCTGTCCTTTCAGAACCCTCGGTTGCTGGGAGGACAAAGTACAAACTCCTGAGCCAGGCTCACAAGGCCTTGCTTTTCCAGTCTTAAGTCCTATTCCTTCTTTCTCCTCAACCTCCCAATCACCTCAGACTCTGGCTTTGCTCCACAACCAGCCTCTGGGCTCTGTCCCTATGTTCGTGTGTCTCTCCTACTGTCTGCGGACACTGGGGACACCCTTACTCCTCCATCTTCACTTGACCAATTTTTATTTATCCTACATTATTCAGCCTACGTATTACCTTCTCTAGAAGTCCTCAATTTCACTCCCTTACACTCTAGACTGAATTAGGGTCCCTGCCTGTGCAGGTATTTCTCAGAGAAATTATTAAATATCAATTTACTGTGAATATCCAAGGGAAGAACCCTCTCAACTTCACTGGTGCATCCACGGGACCTAGTACTGTCCTTGGTAGATGATAAGAACCCTATAAATATTTGTGGATTGACTTTGGAGTGAGGCTGCATTGGAGTTCTTTTGTGGAGGACTAACTTTTTAGTTTGAACTACTTCTGGACTTACAAAAAGTTTGCAAAAATAGTGCAGAGTTTTCATAAGTCCCTCACCCAGCCTACCCCAATGTTAATATCTTACCTAACTTGAATATAAGTATTAGAACCATGAAATTAATGTTTCTGCCTGGTCTGGCACAATACTATTAACCAATCTAAGTACCCTATTTAAACTTCACATTTTTCTACCAATGGCCTTTTATGGATCCCACGTTGCATATAGCTGGTATTTCTCCTCGGTCTCCTCCAGTGTGTAATAGTTCCTTAGTTTTTCTTTGTCTTTCATGATCTTGGTACCCTTGAAGAATATTGACCAGTTATTTTGCTGAGTTTCCCTCAGTTCAGGTTCTTCTGATGTCTTCTTACGATTGGACTGAGGTTTTATATGTGCCTGGCAATAACACTACAGAAATGGTGCCATGTCCTTCTCAGTGCATTGGATCTTGGTGCTCATGATGTTGCTGTGCCTTATTACTGCTGATTATACCAGTCTGAGCTCTGCTTTGGGATCCTGGCATATTAAGTGGTCTGTGGTCATTGTCATCAACATGGCTGACATTTATTAATCACCTGTTGTATGTGTCAGGCACTGCTCTGAGCACTTTAGTTGGAGGAACTCACTTAATCCTCACAAGAACCTAATGGAATAGAGCCTATTAATCTCCCCTTGTTACAGATGAAGAAATGGAGTCATAGGGAAGTGGATTACCCTGTCCAGAGCCTTATAGGGAGTCACAGTCAGGATGGACTCAAGGCCCATGCTCTTAACCCTCAGATGACACTGTCTCCTTTGTGTGTGTGAGAGAACCAGGGGGTGCTGTTAGTGCAGCATTCGGGGTCACAAAGGCTTCTTATGGGGCAGTTATAACCCACACTCTTTCTACAACTGGCCCCCATACTGGTCCCCTTAGTCCTGCACCCGCCAATTAGGAGCTAGCTTTGAAAGTCCAGGAGGCTGTTTGTGGAGTGGAATTGAAGTGATGACAGTGGGAGCAGACCGGAAATAGAAGGGAATGCCTTGAAACAGGAACCACATTGTATGGTAGCTAAGAATGTGAAGATGAAGAGGGTGGAGATATCAGAGAACGCTGGAGTTTTCAGCTTGGGTGACAGGGTCACTGATAATGTTTATGACCGTCATGAGGGAGGCAGGGTTTTGGGAGGGGAAGATTAGTTTGACCTTTGAAAATACATGTTTGCCTCTCAAGGCAGAAGACTGGGCTGTTCATGTGGATTTGGGATCATTTGTAAGAGGAAGGGAAGAGCCCTTGTAAAGGGAGGAGGGCCCAAAGGCATATCTGGGGCATATCTGTGTTCAGGACCTAGAAGGAGGAAGGGAAGCAGTGAAAACAAAAACTGAGAAAGGATTATTTAGAAAGGAGGGAGAACCCAGAAAGCTGAGTGTTCAAGGATAGAGAGTTCATTGATCCATTCATTCATTGATTCAGTCAGTCATTTTATTGAGAGTCTTCTACTCTAAACTATGTTTTGAGGGGGACACTGAGATGACAAAGACCCTGTTATGGTAGCTGTGTTAGTGTGGGACCTTCAGGCTAGGTCCCTAGGGATGAGGAAAAGTTCATTGATAAGGTAGGAAAGACAGAAGGATTTGTATAGCCTGGGGGCTTGATATGTTAGCACACGTGTCCTATGTTAGATGCCCACTCCCCCCAAAACTGTATGAATTTAACTGAACCTTAACTTACCCCTAAATTGTATTCAAATGTACAATCTTCCTAAAGTATATGCTATAAGCAAACAAATGACACTTGAAGATTCTCTTAACACCACAATAAGGCATGGTTACTTCAGTTAAAAAAAAAAAAATTAAAATTGAACTAGTTTTTTGGTATTATGAACAGTGAAGATTCAGATGAATGACTGGTTTCTTTACTGACTTGGGAATTGGGTGGATGCTGGGTGCAAAGCACTGCAGTATCCCAGCACATTATTGATGGTAAATAGCAATAGCTAAGGCTGAATAATAAAAGATGGTTTCATGTGATCCTTGTCAACAGGGTAAATGTTTGTGCTGCCAGAACAGGAAATTATAAAATTTGCATCTAAAAATAATCCTATCCTTTGCCTTTTCAATTGTGACCTCCAGTGCAAAGAAATAAGGATCTCACAGAAACTCTGAGCAGTGTGTGAAACCCTTCTCTGTAATCAACTGATTTGATTTTCTTCAGTATAATGGCAGAATATTTGTGAGGAAATTAAACTTCATCATACTCTAGACATTGCTTGCACTTCTGTCGGGCTTTCAGGAGAATTTTTGAAATACTAGAGCTACCTTTGACCCCAGTGCAAGTTTGCAAAACTGCAGCAGCTTTGGAAGAAGTTTAAATGAACTTGGGGCTTCTAAAGCAAGATTTCTCAACTGTATCACTGTGACATTCTGAGCTAGATAATGTATTGTTGGGAGTGAAGGGCTGTCCTGTGTGTTGTAGGATGTTTAGCAACATTCCTGACCTCCACCTGCAAGATCCAGTAGTACCACCACCCCTAGTTATGACAGTCAAGTGTCTCTAGACATTGCCAGATGTCCCTCAGAGGGGCGGGGCCCAAAATTGTCCGCAGATGAGAACCACTGGTCAAACCTCACTACTCAAAATGTGGTTCAACAACCATCAGATCATGGGCATCTTCTGGGAACTTGTTAGAAATGCAGCATCTCAGGCTCCCCTCAGGCCTCTGGAGTCAGAACCTTCATTAACAAGATGTGCAGGGGAAGGTTTGAGCACATGAAGGTTTGAGAAGTGCTGACCTAAAGCTCTGCCCAGGTCAGTGTGGTGTAGCAGAAAGGCAAGAGCTTTGGAGCCAGCTATGGCTTATCATTAATAGCTGTGTAACCTCAGGCAAGTTGTTCAACCTCCCTGTGACTCAGATTCTTCCTCTGTAAAATGGGACTAAGAAAACCTCTGTGCTCTGAGAATAAAATGGGGGAATCCAGGTGAGGCAGCAAAAGAGGCAGCTGGCCCTTATTAGGATCTTAATTGGGCTGGTTTCCTTCCCTCTCTTTATAAAGCTGTTTTACTTGGCCTTGCTGCTGCTGCATTCACTGTTACTTGTAGTGATGATTTAAGAGGGGGAAGAAAAGCAGTGTGTCTAAGTGCTCCACAAGTAGAGCAGGCCATAAAAAGTCTTGTTTACAGATTTTTATTTTTGAATAATTATCTACTTTCTTTAAGCTGTGGCTTTTGTGATCTGGTCTTCTCATTGCTTGGGAAACTGGGATCCCATTTCTGGAAAACCCATTATTTTGGGCGTTGTGAACTATTAATGGTCTCATTTAGAGGCCAGAATCTAAAGGTGGGAAAGTTGAAGCTGATGGCAGCTAAATGTAAAACTGTTTAAGAGAAGAAGAAGCTCACATGGTAAATTTGATTCCTGTGCTATAGCAAGTGGATTTTGAAAAGAGGCAGTTGTTTTTATTACCATTAGTAAAGTCTTTGGTTATGCAAGATAAGAACGCACATTTTTGCCTTGGGAATAAACTGATTGCTCTGAGACTCCTAATTTTCCCCTTTTCCTCTTTCTCCCACCATGACATTGCCTTGGTATAAAAGCATATATTTTAAAATTTCTTATCCTTATGTATATAATAGCTGTTTTCATGGCTTTGAGCCAGTAGTCTAATCTGACATAGATGATTCTTTTTTTTGCAAAATGCATTAAAAATAACATACAATACAGGTACATACATGCACGTGTGCAAATCACACACCCAAACAAACAATATAAGAATCTGACTTGTCAGGACAATTTTTAGGCAAATCACAAGTAACTAGTTTATTACAGCTGTGATGCTATGAAGATGAAGGAACATTGACCAGAACCAATGTACAGTTGTGTAGATTGGGCACTGCACAACTCTGAATGTGCTGTGTGTATCATGGACATCGTAGATTTGCGTAAATATTACGACAGTTTGTCAGAAGATGGTAACACAGTCCCTTGTTCCAACAAAATCATTATATTGCAACAGTTTTCCAGCACATGGAAGTAAAATGTCCTGAGGAAGGTGCTTTCTTTTCTAATTTTCACAAAGGAGCCATATGGGCTAGTGGCAACCTTGCAATCTCACTTTTGTTTGGAAGCTCCTACTATGGTATGAAAAGCAATACATATTATCATCCCAGAAGTCATACTGTGGCTGAGAGCCACAGGAAAAGTATAATTTAATTTTCCCATTTCATGAATATGAAAAATGAATCCTCCATAAAAGTGGTCCTTGAATACTACTTTCATCTTGAAGCTATTGCTAATGTCTGTGTGTATGTTGCCATCCTTTTCAAGTGAAGGAGAAATAATTAAAGAAGTAGAAGAAGTTTGCCCACGTAAGTCCAGCAGTGAAAAGTCAGGTTATACTGAAGAATTGCATCAGCTCAGATGAGTTGAAGATCAGCTGACACCCTGAAGGAAGGTGGGTGACAGGTGGTTAAGCTGGAGAGATGGGGGTGGCGATAGTCTTCTTATACGTGAGACTATACCTAGTGTATATTCTTCCTTAAGGCTTTGCCTCTTGGGCTAGAGGGCTATTCATGCAACTTAGTATTGGTCACGTGAGCATTTTTGGTTTAGTTAGTGTCATACTTTGAGTTGACACATTTTACACATGTTCCTGTAGTTATCCCACTTTTACTTCCATTTCTTTCTAGAGATAGTCTGCAGTTTTACATGGAATTGCATTGGAACAGCCACTGAGGAGGGGAAAAGGTCTCTTTCAACTCGGCCTTTTTAGGTGCAGCAGTGTTGGTGGTGCAGATGACAGGGACTCCTCTAGGTGGGCAGAGCAGGAAAGAGAGAATGCAATTACTGACAGGGAACCAGGTGGAGGAAAATCGTTTTTGTTCAAGTGGTAAACTTCTGGAGTTATTTTTCTTGGGTCTGGATGTGCCCAAATTGGTCATTTTGACTGAAATGGAAAGAGGGATCTCACGTGTATTTTGGGGGGGTGATGTCATGTTAATGGTTGTGACTGAATTCTCAACTGTGAGCATAAATTGTGAGGTACAGGGGAAACAATTTGTTCTTAATAATAGTTAAGGTCATGAAATTTGCAAATAATGTGTTAAAACTAAAATATTAAGATATAATAATGATAGAAATAATAGATGCAATGTTAGATAGCGTATATAATAGAAAGCTTAGTTTGGGTCCATATTCTCACTTAATTCTCACATAATTCCCTGAGTAAAGTTCTGTTATTATCTTTCTTATAGTTGTAGAAACTGAGGCTTAGAGAGGTTAACACTGCCATGAAGTGGAGAGAGTGGGATTTGAACCCAAGCCTGACCAACAGACTCCCCCTCACAGTTATGCTTCCCTGAGCTAATAAGATAAGGTGTTGTGCATAACCACATCTCTGGACCCTGCCTTGGGGGAGTGTGAATATCACAGTTCCTGTGTATAATGACTGACTATCCCAGTTTCCTGGGAGTAAGGGGAGTCGCAGGACATGGGACTTTCAGTTTAAAAACTGGAATAGTGTTGGGCAAATCGGAAAGAGCTGGTCACCCTATTCCTGCATGCATTGGTAAGGACGAGGTAAGGATAAGATGGAAACCACTGGAGTGCTTCATCCTCCCTGGAATTGTTATGTGTATTCTGGATGGTTTGGATGAGGGTGTGGTTTTCCATTAAACTTTTTCAGGATATAAAGAAAATGTGTGAAGATGCAGGGCTGGCCTTGTAGGCAGCTCATCAGCCAGGATCCTTGGGGTCTTTCTAGAAGCAGGTGAAGAAGTTGTAAATAAATACATAAATAAATAGCCTGCCTTGATGCTGGGGAAACACATTTACTGTACTTCAGATTTGGCCACGATGGTCACATTGCAGCCAGATGTCTAAGTCCTGTTTTCCACTAAACTGAGGGGTCTTAGTAATTTGGTGCTAGGGATTGGGGCTGGGGGTTCATACCCTCACACAACCCTGCCCTGAATTTGGGCTGTTTTTCTTCCATTACAGGAGTTTAGAAACTAGAATTTAACGTTTAACTACCATTCACATTGTTGTCCTGGAGAGAATAAAAGTAATTATGCTTATTCTAAAATGTAAATTTGCTACTTGGAAGTGTCTACTCCCTTGAGGAAGTTATTCAGGTTTGATCATCTCATACTGGAAGATCTGCTTGTTGGCCTGGCAGTTGTACAAGGAGAATTTATTTGGTTCCTTTTTTGTAAAAATAAGAATGATTTGTCTTTTTTTTTTAAAGGTATTCTTGTGCCTTCATTGGAAACTTGGAAATTTGTTTTTTAGCAATTGATAGCTTGCCTATGTGGTCACACAATTTTTCGTCTATTCCCCCCCTGCCCCCCCATTAAACAGTTTGGGTGTGGGGAGGAGATACCCATGTCTCTTCAGGACATCTGCTGTTTGTTGTTGTAGCTGACTTTGGAATGTTGTCCTTGGAACAGCTTCTGATGTGCAGTATCCTTTGCAGTGCTCCATTAACTGATGGTACGGGAGAAAGGAGGTTTTCTTATAAGACTGTTCCCCAAGTGACCAGAGCCTCGCCCTTTACATGTCAACACTTCAAAAAATGATTAACCACTTTGAGGGAAATCTTTATAAATTACAGCTATTTGAATACTTCCTGGCTTTCTTACACACAATGTGTCTTGGACATATTGAAGCCTTTTTTTTTTCATAGCTCCAAGTCAAGATGAGCATTATCTATTATTACTCTTTCCTGTGAAGGGGTGGCTCCCTTTGGATGGTCTTGGGAATAGAGGGTTATCTGCCTCTTTCCTAAGTGGTCTCAGATGATGTCCTTTAATATCCACTGTTGATGTTTTTTTTTTTTTTCCTTGTACTTCCTATGCTGCTAGAAATCACCTATTCTTGTTGATGGTGTCTCTAGCACTTCTTTGACGTGTTAATTCTGTTTAGATTGGGAATTAGATTGCCAAGCTTTTTAGAATTGTGTAGAGTAACTAGGGTTTGAACAGACTCACCAGGAGTAAATTGAGTGTAACAGAATTTTATTCAAGCTATTTGGATATTACATGTTTATAATGTTAGCCAAAGTACTTGTATTTATGAAATTTCCTTTGTTTTTTTTTTAATTATGGATAAGGAATTTTTTTTAATCTAATGCTTTAACCTCCTATTTACATGTTTATGCTCAACCAAACTGGGTGTAACTAGAAAAAAGGAATGACATCACATTTCGTAACCAAATTTGGAGAAGCCCCAAAGCAGGTTAAAATTCCTATTTCTTAGTACCTTGTGGAAGTCAGCTGAGCATAGTGTTGAAAGGTCTGGGAGAAGGCAGGTGAAAATTAGAACTTTTAAAGCCATATGTTTCCCTCAGCCTGTTTTGTTAGACTGTGACAGTAAATTTTACCGAACTGCCAGCCTGTTTCGGTCTTTTAATATTTGTTTGAAATTTAAAAGTGATTAGACTTGCTTTGGATTAAGTGAGAACGTTAAGCCACTTATACCAGGTAGACTTCGTATAATATAAAAAATTAAAAGCTGTTTTAGTTTGTGCATTACAAACGAAAAATTCTGTATTATTCTGGCCTAGCAAAAACTTCTCAAGTTTTTACTTTCTATGAGTGTGTAGCGGCCTAGAACAAATATGTGTATGTATTAGAAATCTCTTGTATTTGTGAGTCAACTAGAAAATCAAAAGCTGACTGAATTAATAGACTAAAAATAGAAATCACTTTGAACTTGTTACTATCTTGTAAATTACATAAGCCTGAGAGTAGAAGGTTAAAGGCTCTTCTACCTGAAAGGGCATAAAGTGAATGGAAATGGGCTAGTATTGTTGTATGTCTCTTGTTGCTACTCTGAATCTTCTGATTCTGAAAATGCCTTCTCTAGTCAGTCTCCATGTAGGTTGTAAGAGGATAATTCTGTTTTAGGGGAATTAGTTTGTGGCTGTGAAGACATCTAAGGTTATAACTTCTATAGCGCAAGTGTGAGACGAAGAAGTGACAATCTTAGGAATGTTAACTTGTTACAGGGGATTAGTTAAGACTGTGCCCCCATGAAGGAGGTCCTTCTTACCTGAAGATACTCATATTGGGAGCAAAATTCATATAAATAATGAGAATAAAGTTAGTAAGTTTAGATTGGATGTTCATCTTTCAAATGGAATTAATGGTATGGAATGAGTTTTCAAATCTTACATTTAACAAAATATAAGTGACAAATATAACTGTGCTAATTTTTAGAATAGAAAGAACAAGGAATAAAACACAAATATCAGTTTTCATTTAGACAAGATATTTCTGAGAAAATGGACAGCTACCGTGATGCAATGTCTGTCACTCAGTGTTTGACCTTCACCCTACCATTTTTTAAAAAGAGTCATTTTGCCAAAAATATATTAAAGAACTTCTCGACATTTCCCAGAAACCTCTTTTATCTCTTGTTATTCAGGTAATTCTCTTTTGGAGTTTCTGTCTTGCTAATCATCCCAGCTCCACTGATCATATCTTGTTGATGGCTGTGTCTAAAGATCCAGTGGTTCCTTACCACCTCATCGCCACTGAGTGCAAAATGTGTGCCAGATGTGGTTCTGGGTGTGGGGATGATGTGGCCCCTCCCTTTCCAGTCATACAGTAAGGGCAGCAGGAGGAGATACACACTGGAAGAGAAGTAATGCCACATATGGTCTTCAAAAGGTGCAAAGAATGAATGATTTCCATTAATGTTGGGAACCCCTATGGGAAGTGGCATTTGAAAGTGGGCAGATTTCAGGAGATAAAATAGGATGGGATAGCAAGACAGGGCACAGTCAAGCACAATCTCAAGGGTAGGAACACACAGGACTGGTCTAGAGGACAGTGAGTTGTGCAGTTTGGCTAGGGAATAGGAGAGGCAGGGAGGATCAGGGGAAGTACAGGATGAAAGATAGGTGAGATCTACCCTTCTTGCAAAGCGTTATACAAGAGAATGAAGTTAGTAGGTGGAAGAGTCTGTTTTGACTGCCTACCAGGCACCGTAGATGAAGCTGTTCATAGGATAGACAGTGCTGATCCTTATGGGGAAAAACCAGATTGTATATAGTTAAATCATTTCAATTATTAAATATACCTGGGAGTGTTTAACAGTTACTTAACCTAGTCAAGGGGGCAAAGAAGTCTTCTCTGGATCAGTGATATATAAGCTGAGTCTTGAAAGATGAAAAAGAATTCAAGGAGAGTGTTGGGGAGGGGAAGGTACAGATGCACTGGAGGCAAAAGGATTGGCTTTATAATGGCTGGAGGCAGCAGAGAGCTAGGTCCATAGTAGGAACCAAGGAAAGTCTGGAGCTGTGCTGTCCAATATGGCAGCCATAGTCACATGTGACTTTAAGCACTTGAAATGTGGCTAGTGCAACCAAGGGACTGAATTAATTGGCCACTCCTGGTGGCTACAGTATTGGACAGCACAGGTTTAGAATACCTGTAACAGAGTGAAAAAGAGGGAGAGAGGTTTTCATCAGGCTGAAGAGGCCTGGAGAGAGATTTGGTGAGATATGGTAGACAATGGTGAGCAGTCAAGACTTTATTCAAGAGCTTTAGGAAACCACTAAAGGGTTTTATGAAAGAGAGGGACATAATCAAATTGGCATTCTGTAATTGGCCTGGGAACAGGATGCTACTGCTGGAGTTGAGCAAGGAATTGATAGTAATAACACTGTCCCTAAGGAAGGTTGCTATGGAGTGGGTGGGTTGGATTGGGCAGGGGATGGAGGGATGTGAAGACATCAGAGGGGGAAGAGGTAGAGCATAGTTAATAATGCAGGGTCTGGAGCCTGATTGCCAGAGACAAATTATGGTCTGCTATCTTCAGTTTGCCTGGAAGAAGGATGCTTCAACTGTGTGAGTAGTGCTTGGGTCCAGAGCGGGCCTGGTTCACAGAGCTACAGGGCACACGACAGAGGGGCTGCCTAAGCTTTCAGACTCTCTGAGAGTCACTGTGGGTTGCCATTCTGGGGATATGGCATGGGGGTGATGTCCTCCTGTTTTTTAATTGGTGCTGAAATTAAGGACCCTTTGTGACATCTCATTCAATCTTCTTTTACCTTATTTAGTAAGCTTTTCACTAACCTTTTATGAAAAGTCTGTTATTCTCATCTGTTTCCTGTAAGGAAGTGTTGGGCCGTGGCAGAGAACCCCAGGACTTAGGGGGAAGGAGTGGTTTCCTGAGGGTTCCCCGCAACATTCTCATAGAGCTTACTTTCCCTGGTTGCGGACCAAACGGACTGACTGAGCAAATTCACTTTCTCTCTGGAGAAGACTGAGAGGGATGGCTAGGCAGATGCAGTGAGAATCTAAGCAGGCAGTGTATGTGGAAGTTAAGACTCTGGTTGCAAGAAATCATAGCTAGCACAATTAGAAAAGGAGTCTTTACTGAAAGGGCAGCATGTGGAATTCAAGTGCTGGATATTGCTGGCCCTTAGGAAAGGCTGGAGGTAGAAACCTGAGGGTTGCCAGTGTGTTCCAGCTCCTCTGAGCACTGGCTTCACCTGTGGTGTGTCTTGGTCCTTGTGGTCAAATCAGCCAACCCAAAGCTCTTGAATTTGTTTTATAGATCCAATTGGAACCTGGGATGGGGCCCAGCTTGGGTTAGTTTTCATCTTTGTTCCAGTCAGGTCTGACTTGCAGGGAACGACCACACAGAACAAATACAGGTTTTGGGCCCCCCTTTCCCTACCCTCTTAGGATTATGGAGTTCTGCTTGGTTGTTGTCATAATGGTGTTCATTATGGTGTCATGTGATAAATAGAAAATTATAGATATAATATCCTAAGCAGTGTCTGGGATATTATATTAAAAATTACTCCAAAACCCAAGTTTTTTCCCTATGTTGCATCCTTGGCCACCTGGTATAATGCTTGTTATAAGGAAACTCTTTTGACTCTGCCCTGTTTTTCATAATATCAGCTATTTCCACAGGAGAGAGGAAGGGCAGAAACTAATTTTACGTGATCCTTATGAGATACCGTTTTTTGGGAGGAGGGGGATTAATCTGTGCAGTTGCATTCTCTGAGAATGTCTGATCATCTTCATTGCTAGCTGAAGTGATTACCGTGACATGATGTCTCTAACTAAAAAAAAAATCCTTGATGGGAATTTGGCCGCCTAGGTGGACCTCTGTAATTACTGACTTGCTGGAAATTGCTTTTAAATCTCTGGTGGCCCATTTTCCCTTTTTTGTAGTCAAAGATCCTAAACTTCTTTCTGTGCTACAATCAGATTTTAAAAGGAAGATATGACTAGAGTTGATGAAGGGGTAAAGTTCATACTCACAAGGCAATGGCTGAAAAGTAAAATGTGCCAAATCCTTGATTTTTGTTCTGATTTTTAAGGCATCAATATATTGATTTGACCTTGAACCTGATGTCACGGAAAATGACCTCTGAGGTAACTTTTTCAAGTATTTCCATTTTTATAATGTAAATGAAAATCTAAATGTGAGTTGCAAGAGTTACTCAGGGTGGGAAGTGGAGCCTTGTGATTGGAGCGGCAAGGATGAGGCTATTCAGTGCAGTTTAAGTCACCTAAACTGCAGGTGGTTATTAAGCGTGCAATGCCTGATAAAGATTTGAAGCCATGATGCGTTAAGGTGTATACCAAAAGAATCTCAAGGTTTTGCCGATTTATGGGGGCAGGAACTTGGGGCGTATGCTTGCAAATGAATTTTCAGGGTGTTAGATAAGGGAGGGTGGATTTTATAGTTAGAACAAGCACAATTTATACGTATGGATGCAGTGACCAGAAGGTCACCTAGAAGGGAAAATCCAGAAGGGGTTGGGAATGGGTAGCACTTGTTTCATTTCAGAAGTCTTATCAATCTGTAATCTCATTTAATCCTCAAAGTGTCCCTATGAGATGAATATTATTCCTATTTTACAGATATGGAAACTGGTTAATTAAGCACTTCTCAAGGTCATGCAACCAGTAAGTACTTAAGCATATTGGCCCAGTGTTTTCAAAGGAGATGTAGTTGAAGTTGGAAAGCAAGTGGGTGCCTGGGAAGAGAGCGCTTGAACCCTGCCCCATTCCACGTGAGGGAAGAGAGAATTAGATGTGGTCTCCTTAGATCCAGAAAACTTCGAGGGCAATTCAGGAGCCATATAGAGCAGTGGGGGAACTGAACTTGCTTCCCAGGGAAGCCTGGGGAAGACTAGGTGATGCACATTTAACTCACCGCTTGAATGAAATGGCAGTGGCTGAGGACAGCCATGTAGGACCCAAGCTCCAGTGTGGTATGGGAAAAGCAGCCAAGAGGACCGAGCCCTCAAGGGAAGCTGTGGCAGATGCTGAGAGGGAAGACTGGAGAGACCTTGGCAGTGAGTGAGGAGGAGGACTCAGAGTGTGGGCCTTGTTGGAGTCCATGGTGGGGGCAACAGTCATCAGTAGTTGATGCCAGAGGTCAGGTGGCACCTGCTACTCTGACACTATCTGTAGATGGCAAGTATGCCCCAGAGGCTGCTTTCCCAGTGTCAGGAAGTTAGGGGTAGATGAGAAGATGGGGAAAGAAGAGAATCTCAAAGACTGATGTTAAACTAGTGGTTACCAAATTCGTTCTTTTTTTTTTTTTTTTAACATCTTTATTGGAGTATAATTGCTTTACAATGTTGTGTTAGTTGCTGCTGTATAACAGAGTTAATCAGCTATATGTATACATATATCCCCATATCTCCTCCCTCTTGCGTCTCCCTCCCACCCCTCTAGGTGGACACAAAGCACCGAGCTGATTTCCCTGTGCTATGCGGCTGCTTCCCACTAGCTATAGATTTTACATTAGATAGTGTGTATATGTCCATGCCACTCTCTCATTTCATCCCAGCTTACCCTTGCCCCTCCCCATGTCCTCAAGTCTATTCTCTACGTCTGTGTCTTTATTCCTGTCCTGCTCCTAGGTTCTTCAGAACCATTTTTTTTTTTAAGATTCCATATATATGTGTTAGCATACAGGATTTGTTTTTCTCTTTCTGACTTCCTTCACTCTGTATGAGAGTCTCTAGGTCCAGCCACCTCACTACAAAAAACTCAGTTTCGTCTCTTTTCATGGCTGAGTAATATTCCGTTGTATATATGTGCCACATTTTTATCCATTCATCTGTTGATGGACACTTAGGTTGCTTCCATGTCCTGGCTATTGTAAATAGAGCTGCAATGAACATTGTGGTACATGACTTTTTAATTTTTTTTTCCTGTACGTGGGCCTCTCTCACTGTTGTGGCCTCTCCTGTTTGGAGCACAGGCTCCAGTTGCGCAGGCTCAGCGGCCATGGCTCACGGGCCCAGCCGCTCCGCGGCATGTGGGATCTTTCCAGACCGGACACGAACCCATGTCCCCTGCATCAGCAAGTGGACTCGCAACCACTGTGCCACCAGGGAAGCCCGGTACATGACTTTTTGAATTATGGTTTTCTCAGGGTATATATGCCCAGTAGTGGGATTGCTGGGTCATATGGTAGTTCTATTTTTAGTTTTTTAAGGAACCTCCGTACTGTTCTCCATAGTGGCTGTACCAATTCACATTCCCAGCAACAGTGCAAGAGGGTTCCCTTTTCTCCACACCCTCTCCAGCATTTATTGTTTGTAGATTTTTTGATGATGGCCATTCTGACTGCTGTGAGGTGATACCTCATTGTAGTTTTGATTTGCATTTCTCTAATGATTAGTGATGTTGAGCATCCTTTCATGTTTTGTGGGCAATGTGTATATCTTCTTTGGAGAAATGTCTTCTGCCCATTTTTGGATTGGGTTGTTTGTTTTTTGATATTGAGCTGCATGAGCTGCTTGTATATTTTGGAGATTAATCCTTTGTCAGTTGCTTTGTTTGCAAATATTTTCTCCCATTCTGAGGGTTGTCGTCTCATCTTGTTTATGATTTCCTTTGCTGTGCAAAAGCTTTTAAGCTTCATTAGGTCCCATTTGTGTATTTTTGTTTTTATTTCCATTCCTCTAGGAGGTGGGTCAAAAAGGATCTTGCTGTAATTTATGTCATAGAGTGTTCTGCCTATGTTTTGCTCTGAGTTTTATAGTGTCTGGCCTTACATTTAGGTCTTTAATCCATTTTGAGTTTATTTTTGTGTATGGTGTTAGGAAGTGTTCTGATTTCATTCTTTTACATGTAGCTGTCCAGTTTTCCCAGCACCACTTATTGAAGAGGATGTCTTTTCTCCTTTGTATATTCTTGCCTCCTTTAGCAAAGATAAGGTGACCATAGGTGCGTGGGTTTATCTCTGGGCTTTCTATCCTGTTCCTTTGATCTATATTTCTGTCTTTGTGCCAGTACCATACTGTCTTGATTACTGTAGCTTTGTAGTATAGTCTGAAGTCAGGGAGTGTGATTCCTCCAGCTCCATTTTTCTTTCTCAAGATTGCTTTGGCTATTTGGGGTCTTTTGTGTTTCCATACAAATTGTGAAATTTTTTGTTCTAGTTCTGTGAAAAATGCCATTGGTAGTTTGATAGGGACTGCATTGAATCTGTAGATTACTTTGGGTAGTATAGTCATTTTCACAGTGTTGATTCCTCCAGTCCAAGAACATGGTATATCTCTCCTTCTGTTTGTATCATCTTTGATTTCTTTCATCAGTGTCTTATAGTTTTCTGCATACAGGTCTTTTGTCTCCTTAGGTAGGTTTATTCCTAGGTATCTTATTCTTTTTGTTGCAGTGGTAAATGGGATTGCTACCTTAATTTCTCCTTCAGAGTTTTCATCATTAGTGTATAGGAATGCAAGAGATTTCTGTGCATTAATTTTGTATCCTGCTCCTCTACCAGATTCATTGATTAGCTCTAGTAGTTTTCTGGTAGCGTCTTTAGGATTCTCTATGTATAGTATCATGCCATCTGCAAACAGTGACAGCTTTACTTCTTGTTTTCTGATTTGGATTCCTTTAATTTCTTTTTCTTCTCTGATTGCTGTGGCTAAAACTTCCAAAACTATGTTGAATAATAGTGGTAAGAGTGGGCAACCTTGTCTTGTTCCTGATCTTAGTGGAAATGGTTTCAGTTTTTCACTATTGAGAATGATGTTGGCTTTGGGTTTGTCATATATGGCCTTTATTATATTGAGGTAAGTTCTTTCTATGCCTACTTTCTGGAGGGTTTTTATCATAAATCGGTGTTGAATTTTGTCGAAAGCTTTTTCTGCATCTATTGAGATGATATGGTTTTTCTCCTTCAATTTGATATGATTTCAATTTTCTTAAATTTACCAAGGCTTGATTTGTGACCCATGATATGATCTGTCCTGAGAATGTTCCATGAGCACTTGAGAAGAAAGTGTATTCTGCTGTTTTTGGATGGAATGTCCTATAAACATCAATTAAGTCCATCTTGTTTAATGTATCATTTAAAGCTTGTGTTTCCTTGGTTATTTTCATTTTGGATGATCTGTCCATTGGTGAAAGTGGGGTGTTAAAGTCCCGTACTATGATTGTGTTACTGTCGATTTCCCCTTTTATGGCTGTTAACATTTGCCTTATGTATTGAGGTACTCCTATGTTGGGTGCATAAATATTTAGAATTGTTATATCTTCTTCTTGGATTGATCCCTTGATCATTATGTAGTGTCCTTCTTTGTCTCTTGTAATAGTCCTTATTTTAAAGTCTATTTTGTCTGATATGAGAATTGCTAGTCTAGTGTTCTTTTGATTTCCATTTGCATGGAATATCTTTTTCCATTCCACCACTTTCAGTCTGTATGTGTCCCTAGGCCTGAAGTGGGTCTCTTGTAGACAGCATATATACAGGTCTTGGTTTTGTATCCATTCAGCCAGTCTATGTCTTTTGGTTGGGGCATTTAATCCATTTACATTCAAGGTTATTATCAATATGTATGTTCCTATTACCATTTTCTTAATTGTTTTGAGTTTGTTATTGTAGGTCTTTTCCTTCTCTTGTGTTTCCTGCCTAGAGAAGTTCCTTTAGCATTTGTTGTAAAGCTGGTTTGGTGGTGCTGAATTCTCTTAGCTTTTTCTTATCTGTAAAGGTTTAAATTTCTCCATCAAATCTGAATGAGATCCTTGCTGGGTGGAGTATTCTTGGTTGTAGGTTTTTCCCTTTCATCACTTTAAATATGTCCTGCCACTCCCTTCTGGCTTGCAAACTTTCTGCTAAAAGATCAACTTTTAACCTTATGGGGATTCCCTTGTATGTTATTTGTTGTTTTTCCCTTGCTGCTTTTAATATTTTTTGTTTGTATTTAATTTTTGATAGTTTGATTAATATGTGTCTTGGTGTGTTTCTCCTTGGATTTATCCTGTATGGGACTCTCTGTGCTTCATGGACTTGATTGACTATTTCCTTTCCCATATTAGGGAAGTTTTCAGCTTTAATTTCTTCAAATATTTTCTCAGTCCCTTTTTTTTCTCTTCTTGTCTGGGAGCCCTATAATTCGAATGTTGGTGGGTTTAATGTTGTCCCAGAGGTCTCTGAGACTGTCCTCAATTCTTTTCATTCTTTTTTCTTTATTCTGCTCTGCAGTAGTTATTTCCACTATTTTATCTTCCAGGTCACTTATCTGTTCTTCTGCCTCAGTTATTCTGCTATTGATTCCTTCTAGAGAATTTTTCATTTCATTTCTTGTGTTGTTCATCATTGTTTGTTTGCTCTTTAGTTCTTCTAGGTCCTTGTTAAACGTTTCTTGTATTTTCTCCATTCTATTTCCAAGATTTTGGTTCATCTTTACTATCATTACTCTGAATTCTTTTTCAGGTAGACTGCCTGTTTCCTCTTCATTTGTTTGGTCTGCTGGGTTTTTACCTTGCTCCTGCATCTGCTGTGTATTTCTCTGTCTTCTCATTTTGTGTGACTTACTGTGTCTGGGGTCTCCTTTCTGCAGGCTGCAGGTTCGTAGTCTCCATTGTTTTTGGTGTCTGCCCGCAGTGGCTAAGTTTGGTTCAGTGGGTTGCGGAGGGGACTGGTGCCTGTGTTCTGGTGGATGAGGCTGGATCTTGTCTTTCTGGTGGGTGGGACTGCATCTGGTGGTGTGTTTTGGGGTGTCTGTGACCTTACTGTGTTTTTAGGCAGCCTCTCTGCTAATGGGTGGGGGTGTGTTCCTGTCTTGCTGGTTGTTTGGTATAGGGTGTCCAGCAGTGTAGCTTACTGGTTATTGAGTGGAGCTGGGTCTTAGTGTTGAGACGGAGGTCTCTGGGAGATCTTTCACCTTTTGATATTATATGGGTCCAGGAGGTCTCTGGTGGACCAATGTCCTGAACTCAGGTATCCCACCTCAGAGGCTCAGGCCTGACACCCGGCCAGAGCACCAAGACCCTGTCAGCCACACGGCTCAGAAGAAAAGGGAGAAAAAAAGAAAGAAAGAAAAAAATATATATATATATTATTAAAAAAATTAAAAAGTAATAAAAGAAAGAAGAGAGTAACGAAAACAAAAATCAAATCCACCAATGATAAGTGCTAAAAAGTGTACAAAAAAAAAGGACAGACAGAACCCTAGGAAAAATTGTAAAAGCAAAGCTATACAGACAAAGTCACACAAAGAAGCATACACATACACACTCACAAAAAGAGAAAAAGGAAAAAAAATTATATTTAAAAAAAAAAGGAAGAGAGCAACCAAATTAATAAACAAATCTACCTATTATAATAAGCTTTAAATACTAAGCTAAGATAAACATAAAACCAGAAACAAATTAGATGCAGAAAGCAACCCCCAAATCTACAGTTGCTCCCAAAGTCCACTGCCTCAATTTTGAGATGATTCGTTGTCTGTTCAGGTATTGCACGGATACAGGGTACATCAGGTTGATTGTGGAGATTTAATCTGCTGCTCCTGAGGCTGCTGGGAGAAATTTCCCTTTCTCTTCTTTGTTCGCACAGCTCCTGGCGTTCAGCTTTTATTTTGGCCCTGCCTATGCATGTAGGTCACCTGAGGGCATCTTTTGGGAAATCTGAGGTCTTCTTCCAGTGTTCGGTAGGTGTTCTGTAGGAGTTGTTCCACATGTAGATGTGGAACATGTAGATGTGTTTTTGATGTATTTGTGGGGAGGAAGGTGATCTCCACGTCTTAGTCTTCTGCCATCTTTAAGGTCTTTTTCTACCAAGTTACTTCTAATTGCCAAGGTTAAGTCACCTGTACCTTTATTCTCCACTAGGGGGTTGGAATTAGGAATTTATAGGCCACATTGAAATTCGGTTAGATATAACATTCTTTTGTACATCAAATATAAGGTTATATTTTGCACATTGTCTCAATAATTGCTATGATAATTTTTAAGCAGTATCAACTGAGATAATTATGCTTCTATTTTTTCACATTAGTGACTGAACTTTCTGAATATTTAACAGGTGTTGGAAACCATGTTCCCTATGCATATTATCTCACTAAATTTGGGAGGTATGTACAAGTGTTTACGGTTGTGAGGCATATACCATTATTATCCCACATTTTACAGTTGAGGAAACTGAGGCTCAGAGAAATTAGTTTAGTTGGCCAAGGTCACACAGCTGATAAATGAGTGAGGCTGGAGTTATTGATTCAACATGCATTTTGGATTCTCAGAGCCTGGCATGGGACCTGATAGAAAACAAGAGAGCAATAAATACTTGAATGAATGAATGATTTCTCAGTTGTGTGGCAGCATCAGGTGACCAGTGGTATGTTGGGAATCCTTTTCTAAGCAAGGTGACGGAAGAAAAATTAATCAGAGCTGGATCCTCCTCTTGATGAATCAGCTATCCCTAATACGCTGTGCATTCTAACTCATAGTCAAGCCTTTGGAAATACTTGTGAGTCCTGTCAGAAAATATACAGAAAGCAAAATAGTTTTAGAAGTGAAAGAAAATGTTTTGTGGTTTAGGGTCTCCTGAGGAAAGTTAACTCTTGGGCTGAGTGTAGTATGAGGGGAAATACGTGAGGGGCCAAGAAAGTATTTCAGGTCAGTTATGGCTCTTAGAGTCTCTTTACAACATCGCATTATGTTGCTGTAAGCCATGAGCAGAATAAAAGTGGGTAGCCTTCCAGGACAGATGTGAAGAAGTTACAGGCAGGTCTCTGGTGCAAAGGAGTGCCAGTTTCAAACTTAGGCACCAGCCCTCTCCCAACCAGTCCAGTCTAACTGACAATACTTTGATCTGGTTTCCACTCTGCGCTTGGGTCTCTCTGTTAATCTGATTAAAACACCAATCCTATGTGTAGGTGTTAAATCTCCTGTGAGCACCTTGAGGTTGAGGTCTTAATTAAGAGCTTTTTTTAATCTACTGGAAGCACAAGTCCTTTTGGAAACCTATGGTTTTCGAGTTTGGGGAATATTTAGAAGTTGCATCACACATATGGGAGAGGATTCTTTATGTTAAATTCTGAGTGTGTGTGCAAACAGGTGAGCATTTCCGGAGCTTCCCAGTTGCTGTGCATGTTCGACCTGGACTACTCTGAGAGTGGTCTGCACCTACAGTTATCTCTCAAGCTTCCTTTTCATAACTGAGGGATAAGAAGTCTCATATTTTGTGTAAATTGGGACAACCATATTGGGAAAAAGCTTGTCAGTATAAATGAGGCTTAGGCTTTGAATTCTGTAATTCTACTTCTGGAATCTATCCTTTGAGATAATTCTTAGTACAGAAAATGTTTTGTGCCCGAAGATGTCGAAAGGAATTTCTCCCTTTTTTAAAATAAGAGAAAACATAATTTTTAAATATAAAAAAATTTTTTTTAATTAAAAAAATATTTATTTATTTTTTATTTTGGCTGCATTGGGTCTTTGCTGCTGCATGCAGGCTTCCTCTAGCTGCAGCAAACGGGGCTACTCTTTGTTGCGGTGCATGGGCTCCTCATTGCGGTTGCTTCTCTTGTGGCGGAGCATGGACTCTAGGCACGCGGGCTTCAGTGGTTGTGGCACGCAGGCTCAGTAGCTGTGGCACATGAGCTTAGTTGCTTCACGGCATGTGGGATCTTCCCAGACCAGGGCTCGACCCTGTGTCCCCTGCGTTGGCAGGCACATTCTTAATCACTGCACCACCAGGGAAGCTCTGTAATTTTTTTAAATAAGAGAAAACTGTTTCAAATAAGATAAAATGTAAACATTTCCAAATATGAAAGTAACAGGGATGGAATATTATATAGCCATCAAAATGATTTTAAAAGTACCAAACCAGATACTTTATTACTTGTTTTTTATTCTTTAATTTTCACTCAAGTTATTACTAATCCATTTTTCAGTCTGGAGAGAAGAGAGTAGGCTGTGGAGCCAGAGTCTGTGAACATGAATTCCTTCTTACAGTAACCAGCTGTTAAGTTACAGCAGTGAGAAACACTGAATCAAGTGTCAGGAGACTTGGCTGTGGCCGAGGCTGTCCATAGAAGATGTGGATCTGCGGCCCCTTAGCCAGCAATACCCGAACAAAGTACTCTCATAGGAGCTGTATGGCTGGTGCTTCATAGGTTCCTTGGAATACAAAGAAACACAATACCCACAATGGTTTAAATTAATTAATTTATTTTTGGCTTCATTGGATCTTCATTGCTGCATGCAGGCTTGCTCTAGTTGCGGCGAGCGGGGGCTACTCTTCGTTGCGGTGCATGGGCTTCTCGTTGCAGTGGCTTCTCTTGTTGCGGAGCACGGGCTCTAGGCACGCGGGCTTCAGTAGTTGTGGCACGTGGGCTCAGTAGTTGTGGCTCACGGGCTCTAGAGTGCAGGCTCAGTAGTTGTGGCACACGGGCTTAGTTGCTCCATGGCATGTCGGATCTTCCCGGGCCAGGGCTCGAACCCATGTCCCCTGCATTGGCAGGTGGATTCTTAACCACTGCACCACCAGGGAAGTCCTGACAAAGGAGTATTAAGTTTCAAAACCAGTATTTAATCTAAGTGCAATAGAATGTCCTTCTAGCCTGATAGGCACTTTAAATGAAGCCTCCAGACCTTCCACAATAGAATTTTAATGACAGAGAAGAGGGGCAAGTGGGAGTGTCCTATAGTCTACCACCCTCAGCTCAGTTCCACTCACCCCTCAGGTTACAAAGACAGACCCACTCTGGGGCTTGACAGGCTATATAGGCAGTACTAGGTACCAGGTCATTTGCTTAAATTGCTGGAGGCCTCATGTGTAACATGTGGAGGCAGGAGTTGGATTAGATCAGCATTTCCTCAACGTTATTTTGTGAAACTCCAGTGCTCTGTGAGGAGTTCAAAGGCATCCACAAGTAAAGAGTTTCCTTGATCAAATACATGTGAGAAATGCCACATCCCCCTTTAGAGTTTCCCAGTGTGTGAGCATATTGTAGGCTGTGCGATATTCTGTAGTAAAAACGTATTTTCCAGTGTTTCACCCAGCATGTCTTAAATATATTTGATGACAGAATCCTGTTAGCAAGGAACATATTTTGGAAAACACTGAACTAAGTTTTTTCTGAGTTCCAACATTCTGGGGTTTTAAACATGCCATCCAAATGTTGCATAGCAACATTACAGCCACTTGATTTTCCCACTAGATGGCAGCCTTGAATGAGATTTACTTTTTATTTTTGACTGGTTTCGTTTTGGACATTGCTTTTACCATGCTCTGGGAGAGGGCAGATCAGTTATTGATTTTAAGGCCATTCTTGTAACATTTTGCAAGCTATTTAAAATAAAGCAGTTGTGTCAACTTTGAGGATACGTATCAGCCTAGATTGAAATAGTATATGAATTTTCTCACGAGAGCTAACTTAGAAATAACCCCCCACAATACTGTTTGAACAATACCAGTGTGTCGTATTTTTTCACGTTTTAAGTCAGACTTTAGCCAGACAAAATTTAATTGGACATTTGGGTTGTTCTATTGATCTACTTGAAACACTGAACTATGAGGCTGTCAGGGTGTCAGGAGGCAGTTGAGAACGTTCTTTAGTTCTATGATGGGTAAGAAGTGTCTTCAGCCACTACATATATGTGAGTTTGTTAGGGGTCACTGAAATATTATTGTGTTTAGATGGCGGTGCACCTTCAGAAGTTCTCCCTTTCCAGGCAAACTATGTTAAGTGGTCTGTTAAAGAAAGTCTCCTTCATGATCTAGTAAATTTGTGATTGGCTCTGTATTAAAAATAATTTGCTATTAGACATTAAGATTTTGCTGGTCTGTGGGTTCGTCAGTTAGTCCGTCTTTCACTGGGTCTCACTGTTGTAAGCTTAAGCATTTCAGCAACCCCCCGCCACCCTCCCCTGCGACCCCTTGCCTGGAGTTCATGGAATTTCACACGTTGGTTTAAGTGTGCCCAGGAGTTTTGGCAAATGAAGTCAGCTTTACTTAAGAATAGTCATGGTTGGAGTTTGTTCAACTGAAGGATGTTTACCTATTAGAAATGTGTACCTTTTTAATGATGGAAAGGGAGCTTTTAAAAATATAATGAGGAGGCTTCCTGAACAGCTCTCTCAATTACCTGAAATCTGTGTATATTTGCAGGGGGTAGTGAGAAGCCACACTCTGCGTGGAGTGTCATCTTGCTCTTTGAGTGCTATCTTTAGAAGGTGAAATATTGGTAAGACCTCCTAGGTATTATTCTAGTAAAAGATTCTTTCTGAACCCCAGTAGCACCCAAGGACATTAAAATTCTCATACTTCCTTAAGGTAAGTTGTCTGAATTGTGATTTTCTTAGCATGACTATCAGGTCTTTTGCTTCATATTTTGCATTTTTTTCTTAGCTTTTTCCATCATAATGTTCAGCACGGCATGGGCCCTAGGTTTTCGTTGATCTTCAGACCTTAGATTTTTAGCATAGTTTGTGTGTTGTGCTCTTATTTGGTTAGACTATTTGAGAAATTTGATGCGGATTTTGTGAGTGTGGTTTATAACTGAAGTATCAGATAAAGCAGATAATAATAATCATTGTTAATATTTATTGAGTGTTTATTGTTCTAGGCACTGTGCCAAGCATTTTACACATATCATCTCATTTGATTTTCACAGCAACCTGAATGGGATAGGTGCTATTTCTATGGCATTTTCAGAGAATACATTGAGGGTTAGAAAGGTGAAGTGAGTTAGTTAATGTCATACAGTCTGTAAGTGGCCCAGCAAAGACTGAAGATTTGGTCTCTCATGCCTTACATTTTGCCACCACATGAATGATATGAAATATTCACATCCTAAGTGTTTTGTGGAATGTGTGTATGAATCTTTGTAAGGTTGAGGCAGGCTGTGCTAAGTTGCCACAAGGTAGGAAGAAATTTCCTGATAATGAGAACATAACTGTCAATTTTTTTCTCAGCTTTAGACACCAAGATTTCTTGGCCTGATGGCTTCATATTCAAATATGTTGGCCGTGTTTCTCAAAACACTGAGTTACTATACTTTGCATTAACAGTGCTTGGCTTTGTCTTTTATGCAGAAGGCCCCTCCAGGCCTCTGTAATGTGCTAAAAAGGATCTTGTCTAAAACTCATGAAAATAAATAACATAAAACTGTTCTGAATAAATTTGACTTAAGTGAACAGAACCCTCTTCTGTGTATGCATATTGCATACATACAGTTGTGTGCGCCTGTGAGCACATGTTCTGTCATAGTGCCTAGGACCAGTATCCTCCCTAGTGAAGGACATCTCAGAATTTCCATTATAAATTATTTTAGAGGGTTATAACTAATACTGTAAAATAATTCAGCCCCACCTGGAACTTACTTTATTGTGTTTGCAGGATTAGTTATTGCAAGGAAGAATGTAGATGCGAACAGAGTTTTGTCTTAGCAGTTGGGGGTGGTGCAAATGTGTGTGTAATTGTTGGAAAGTATGAGAGTGCTGTTGGAATTAGATCAGGGACCTCAAAGATTCAAGTGGCAAAAAGTAATAGATCTGTTGGCTACTGGATACCTAAGGGGCAAACACAAAGTTTGATATTTAACTTGCATGTTAATTATAAACAGGAAGTCCATACAGCATATCATTGAATTCTGTGAATCTTTCTCTCCCTTTTTTTTTTAAAGACATTGTAAGAATTAAAACATTATCAGACAGAGGCACATAGATTTATTTTTACCATCAAGACCAATTCAGACCAAGATTCAATTCAAAAGTCACCTCTTCTGGAAGGCCTGCAATAATTACTAAAATATCCTGAGCACTTGCAGGGAGTGTGCTAAGCTCTTTACATGAGTTTTATTATTTATTCCTCTGAACATCTTCATTTTACAGATGAAGAAGCCAAAGATCAGAGAGAGGAAATAAGCTGCTCAAGGTCATGAAGTAGGAGTTGGTACTTCTACCAACTGATTGACTCTGGGGTGCAAGAGCCTACAGCATGCGTGGGTGTGCCCAGTGTTTCCTGATTCCCCCTTTGCACTGACATTCCTTTAACTCAGTTTTTCTCGCCCCTGGGGCTCATGAGAACAATCTAGGAAGCTTAAAAATGCATGCAAGTTCCACCCCCAGATCTGATTAATTAAATTAGAATCACTAGAAAGGAGGCCCCGGTGATTCTACTGTGCAGAGAAGGCTGGCTGAGAACTCCTCTCCCCTCTGCCCTTTATTCCTGGTCAGTTTTTTTTTTTAAATAAATAAATAAATTTATTTATTTATTTTTGGCTGCGTTGGGTCTTTGTTGCTGTGCGTGGGCTTTCTCTAGTTGTTGTGAGCGGGAGGCTACTCTTCGTTGCAGTGCATGGGCTTCTCATTCCGGTGGCTTCTCTTGTTGCAGAGGAGGGGTTCTAGGCATGTGGGCTTCAGTAGTTGTGGCTCGCAGGCTCTAGAGCACAGGCTCAGTAGTTGTGGTGCACGGGCTTAGTTGCCCCATGGCATGTGGGATCTTCCCGGACCAGAGCTTGAACCCATGTCCCCTGCATTGGCAGGTGGATTCTTAACCACTGCGCCACCATGGAAGCCCCCGTGGTCAGTTTTAATAGTTGTGAGGTCAGTTATTTCTCAAGTAAAGGTTTAACTAATTCAGTTAAAATTTGCATCAGTTTGTATGGGCTGGGCAAAAGTTTGCCTTTGCAGAGGATTTGCTAAGCAAATTAATAGATTACCTGGAGCATAAAGGAAACATTTATCCTATTAAAGAGCACAAACAGCTTTCAAGAATAATAGAAAACTTTATTCATTATAAACAAATTGATAGGTGAATTTCAGGTCATTTTAATGTCTATTAATAAAATTCTCAAGTACTGTTAGTCCACAACATTTTATTAACCTGATTGATTACTTGCTTTCAAAAAATTGTTTCCAAGAAAAATATTCTATAATTCTAATTTTGTGATGTAGTCAACTTGGGTTCTCCTTACTTTTAGGTGAAATAGTTATTATTGTCTGATGTGCTGTAAGTCTTCTTAACACCATTTTGTAGCTGGGTGCTTTGCCTTATCCATGAGATTTCAGATTTCTTAAAAGAAAGGATCTCATCTCTCTTTAAAGTACTCATGCCTGTTTTTGGTGTCCTGCACCTTGCAGGGGCCGTATGAATGTGTGCTTTTGATTAAGGCAGTGCTTGCTTGGGCAAAACAAAACTTCAGTTGAGGAAAAGGTAGAGCTCATATTCATCCTGTAGGCATCAGGTGGTCATACTCATAGGGGCTGTTTATGACCTGTGTCCCTGGGATTGGTGCATGCCTGGGTCCTACCAGTTGTTTTGTAGTTGAATTTTAGTCCTGGGAAGATGCAAGAGCTTCTGCTGTGCAGATATATCCTTAAATGTGTGCTGGATCTCCTGGATGGCTCTGGATCACAAAGTAGGGAAGATAGAGATTGTACCTGGTCTGTTGCTGTCAATTTTGTCCATTTACAGAAAGGCAAAGTGGCATAGTAGTTAGGAGGCAAGGGTCTGACATCAGTGAACTCAGGTTCAATAAATGATTCTACCACTTAGTAGAAATGTGGCCTTAGAGAGGACATGTACTTTCTCTGATTATTTCCTCATCTTTAAAATGGGATATTATGGGGGTTAAGTGAGTTAATTTATAAACATGATTGAAATAGTGATTGGCCAGTTGTAAGCCTCAATATATGTTACCTTTTACTATTAATATAAAATGGAACTATTAAGTTTAGAGCAGTGATGATTAACAGGGAATAATTCCACCTCCCAGGGGACATGTGGCAATGACTGGAGACAGTTTCGTTTATCACAGTGTGGTGTGTTACTGTCGTTTAGTGCGTAGAGGACAGGGATGCTGCTAAACATCCTGTGGTACACAGGACAGCCCTCCATAACAAAGAATTATTTGGCTTCAATTGTCAATGGTGTCAAGATTGAGAAACACACACACGTGAGTACAGAGATGGCAAATTATGTGGAGTATTAATGTAAGGTCATTTGGAAATAACCTCTAGTCCATAGCCAGCAGTACGTTGGCTGCTGTACTAACATCTATACTGGGTCCCTTCTGTTTATCTCAAAATGATCAAGTTCAAACATTTGAAAATGAGTAGTGGTACTTTTCTTATGAGTAGAGTTAAATTCACATTTTGCTCTGTACTTTGCTATAAATACAATTGGTTTTAAAGATTAGTGTTAGGAGTGATCGCCAGTACCCTAAAATGTGAGCAGAACTTGTATTAAAATGTATTAAATATGTATATATATTTAATTATATAAATATTAAAAAATATTATAAATATTCTTGAGAATAGACTCCAACCTCTTCGGCCTGGCCTCCCAGGCACGTCACAATTAGGTCCCCAGTCTACCTGTTGAGCCTTGTCTCCCACTGTATTCCTCACCTACACTGTGCCCTCTTTACACAAGAGTGATGATAATATGAAGTCAACTTTAGAGGCAGTTTTTGTGCCTCTAAAGAGAACTTGTCTTGCTCCTAGATATATCACCTGGCACAGAATAGGCACTCAGTAAACATTTGGAGAATGCATAATATCTCTCCTTGTAGAGCATGTACAGATGTACAAGACACTGTGTCTCCCTATCTTTGTGCCTTTATTCCTTCCTCACTCTGGAAGGTTTTCTTATTGAACTTCATCTTCTCTGTTAAAATCTACCTGAAAGACTTTCACTTATTTCTTCGCTTATTTTTTCTTTAACCTCCAGTCCTATGAATTCCTCCCTCTTCAGGGGCCTGAAGGACTGCATTTTTCTTCCGTTTGCCTTTTGTTAGATCTAGTCACAACGATATCCTTGTATACAGCTCAAGGTAAGGAGCCATGACTGCACATCTTTCTTTCTGCCACAGGGCCTTTAAACACGGTAAGCATCCATGTCCTCATCAAATAACTCAGTGGGGTCATCCCTTTGTTATCAACTTGAGGTTCTGTTTGCTATCATGCTGTTTACAATGTGCTTACTTGGAAATGAGTCTAGGGGAGAGTAAGTCAAAGAAGGTAGTTAGCCCCTTGAGGGTAGGTGCTGTGTCTAATTCTATTCGGTAGCTCCTTATCTAGAGTAGCACAGAGAGCATGACTAACAGATGTCTGGGAAATGATTGATGCCTTGTATTACTGTTAGGTGGTTAATGCTTCTTTATTATATATTGTTTGTGGTGTGGAAGACAATCGATGATCGTCTAAGTGCCTGTTTAATCAACTTAATCAGGGATATAAATAGAGTTTCTCTCTGTATCAATCATACAGCTAGTGTGGGGCTGTTTTATATACTGAATCTTAACTTGTATAAGGAGGGATGAAAAGCAGGGCAAAGGGCTTCTCTAGAAATAGAAATTAGTCTTCAGAAGACCTTTCAGCTCGATTTAGAGGCATGCTACTCTTAAATTTCTAAAATCTACTACTGATAAGCATACGTTAGCTGCTTTTTAATTGGTGCCAGAGGCTGCTGGGAGAATAAGACCAGTTCAAAATATGGCCCCTGCCCTCTAGGGCCTTATGCTCTAGCACAGGGCTCAGCAAACTTTTTCTTCTTTAAAGGATCAGATGATAAATGTTTTAGGCTTTGTGGGCAAAGCCTTCAGTTTCTTGCAGTTATTCAATTCTGCCATTGTAGTGTGTTCTCAGCAGCCTTAGATAATATGTAAACAAATGAGCATGACTGTTAAAATAAAACTTTGTTTACAAAACTGGCAGCCTGGTTTAGCCTGTGTGCCACAGTTTGTGGACCCCTGCTCTAGAGTGTGGGTGAGGGTGTATATAAATGGATATGTGTATGCATATAAAACTAGTGTGCTTTTTACTGCCAGCATTGTAGGAACTCTGAGGTAGGAGAGAAGGCTGAGCCAGAGTAGTAGGGGGGAGGCTTGATGAAGGGGGACTTTTTGTCTATCTGAACACGTATAGAAATTTTCTTCATTCCACTTTCCTATCAAAGTTGTTTGTAAAGTCGTTTGTGTTTTCATATATTTTACAGATATTTGCGAAGTGATCATTATAGACAAATGCATTATAGTTTTTACAAGTTTAATGATTTGTTGTATTTTCTGTGTTTTAATGACTTGTTTTTACACTTCAGTATCTCTGAAATTGGGATGCAGCTCCCAGTTGATGGTGTTACAAAATATTCCTTTCTTTGCACATATAAATTAAGATGTGTCAGATAATCGATGATGGCTTAGAATCTAGAACAGGGTCACTTCCTTTAGATATTTTAGTTTTTACTTTAACATTTACTCAGGTACCTACTAGACACAAAGATTCTGAGAACATTTTAAATAAAGATTGGAAATGCCTATTTTTTTTTAAACTGATACCTTAAATCCTGATAGAGATTGGTTACTTTACATGTCTCAGATAATGTTCTGTTAAATAAACTCTCATGTCAAGCACGGCTTTTTCTGTGCTCTTTAATGATTTTGGCTTGTTTCACAGATTTCCTTCATAAAGGTAAAATATGGATCAAAATTTCAGAAATACCTTTCTGTGGCCCAGTAAGGAACCTGGTCACAGAACTGTGCCTATTACCTATAACTTTCCCTTTGTTAGAAGCACAGAATTTGAGAACAGGTGTTGGAATATGTGTGTTTTTCCCTAATTTACCTCATTTTTTATTTCATTGCTCTCAGATTTTCTAAAACTATGAAGTTCTTTATGCAGGACTGGCCTAATTAGGAGAGCTTGGGAAGGTTTGTAAAAGGTTTAATGTTCCCCCTCTTTCCTGTCTGTATAAATCAATTAAAATGGACTGTGAAGGAACTCACACTCAAATACTGTATAGCTCTAGATTTCATTGCTATGTACTTGTTTTCTACATTCACGGAGGAGGTTCTGCTTAACTGTATTTATGATTTCCAGTAGCCAGAGATACATTTCAACCAGTTCCATGATATATGGGAATAAGACATAGTGTAGAAACATTATTTATGCCTCTGATCAGAAGGGGAAAACTGTTTCTCATACAGTGCTTATGGGCTAAGCAGTGGGCATAGTAAGCACATCTGTCTTTGTAATTAGTCTAAACAAATCAGAAAAATTAAAATTCAGATTAGTATTTCACAGCTGACATCTCTAAATATTTTTTAGTCATTGCTCCTAAGTAAAAATAGTAAACACTCCTCAGTGTTTGTAGTCTTTGGTTCCTTTTGACATGGCTTTCATTTATTTGTTCTCTCAAAACTTATTATTTGAATGCTGAGTCTTGAAATAACCTGTCCATGTTTTTTTCCTCTTGTGTGTTTTAGAAAAGGTCTTCGGTGCAGGAAGGTGGTTAAATGTTAATTGGCAATTGATCATTAGAAAGAGAGAGAGTAACTGTGATTCTTATACCACATGCAGAATTTTACAGTGTGGTAATTGTGGTACTTTTGTGTGTGTGTGACCCAAAGCATTTCAAACCGTAGTTTTACTTAATGACATTCTTTTTATAGGGCATGAGAGATAGGAAAGGGCAAGCCAGAAGCTGCAATTCATTCAACGATTTCTTCTTGGAGTAACTCTGGAAAAATAAATCTTATTTATTTCTGACACCTTGAATTGCAATTTTTACCTGGCTTTACCTTAAAGTACTTAAGTGAAAAATATAATGACTTTTTAGAGCAGGTCTAAACTGTAGAGCAGTTTAATTGAATTCTCTTATTTTTAGTCAAGGAGCCAGAGGCAGGCTGCCCTACCTACCATTAGTGGACCCAGGGAAAATGGTAATGGAGCCCCACAGACCCAAATAGCTAAACATGCTAAAGGTCTAATTAAGCTATGCCTGCCTTTTCTCCTGGGAGCTTCAGCCCAGTGCCTGGAGACTGCAGGAGCCTCAGTCTTTCCGGGGCCAGCTCTGTGGCCTGTGAGCCTGTGTGGCAGCATGGATCTGCTGCAGCAGGACAGGGTAGGAGGTGGGTTGGCCTGTTCTCTACCTCCAGGCCCCACTTGTCTGATTCTCCATTTCCAGGGGGTTCTGAGTACCTCTGAGACCACATCCTTTGAACAAGGGGAAGGGAGAGAACAGAGTTATCTGGGGGATTCAGTATATCTGGACATCCATTTTGTTCTTGGTTCCCAGTGGCAGAGGCTGTGGTTCACCCTGCCATGGGCTTTCAGCTCAGCATCCTCTGGTCTGCAGGCCAAATTCAGCTAACAAGTCCCTCTTGTTGGTTCAGGCAGTCACCAAATAAAAAAATATACAAAACTTTCTTATGAGACTTAAAAGAAAAAAATTACGTTTTGAGAGTTGTCCTGTGTGGGGTCCTCTATAGTGTGTGGCCCAGGAGAAGGACCCCTCTGGCCTAGATCTAAGAGAAGGCAAGGGTTGGGATAACATTACACAGCTAACTAGTGGTGCAAGCATGATGATATGTTCTTCAGAAACTGTACATTTGTGCCATCTACTTTAGAATTTACAAACGTGCTTGCTTCTGATAGAGTGAAAAAAAAGGAAAAAATGCAAAGGCAGAAGTGATTTAAATGATGTATTATTCACATTATCATTATCCCCTGCTAAGTTTTCTTTGTGCTAAGGAACCCTTGAAACTCACGTGTACATCCTGACTTCAAAAGAAAGAAAAGTGATCAAAATACTCTCCTATGTGAAATTTCCCATTTTTTAGGGAATTCAGGTGTGTGAATCACTTCTGTCCTGTCATAGAAAAAAGAAAGAAACGTGACTTTATAGTTCAGCTGAGGAGGCCAGGGTTGGTGTTTTCTGAGGAAGATTGCTTATCATAGAGCAAAGCTATATTCTTAAATCGATTTCTACGTAGATGTTATAGGAACAGTTTGCAGATGTGGACAGCATTCCCAAGAAAAGATTTTTACAGTGACTGACAACCTCAAAACCTTCCCAGAAAAAGGAAAATGTGTCCTTTCCCAGTTTCGCATATGCTTTCTCCCTGATCAAAAGACTGATTTATCCATGGTGGCACCTGAAAAATAAAGTTTTTAACAAGGTTGCTTCACAGTAAAGATGAAAGTACAAGCAAGTATTAGACAGGCCAACTGGAAGGGTTTGAGTATGGAGGATTTTTATTTCTTCTTGCAATAAACACATGTGGAGTCCAGGAAGGGTGATGCCGTCATCTGGTGGTGTGATGGAGATTCCCACTGACGCTGGAAAAATACCAGGTTAATGAAGTATAAAATGTAGCTTTAGGTACAGGCAGGTATTTTGTGGGTTTGGGAGTCTGCTGATGGGAATAAAATCTTAAATCTTGCTGGTCTCAAGGATCTGGGAGTGGGCAGAATGGCTTAGGCCGGGAAGTAGCAAGTTGGGTTTGTTTTTGCCTCAAAAACTGCATTTGGATGTCCTGTGAGAGGTCAGTGGAAGAACTGTATGAGAGATGGTTCTCCTGTAGGCTTTATATGTTGATTGCCTTGATGTTTTTACCAACATGTGTGTTGGTTGTTCATTTAGCACCTGTAACATGTGTCTGTTTTTGCATTGATTGGAGGGATTAAGCATGTTTACATGTCTGTTGTATTCCTGGGCTTTTAGGGCAGTAGTTAGTCATCTATAATTTTTCTCTCTATTCTTAAACAGAACTAATTAAGCTTTGGAAAGGTTGTCGCTTAGTAGAGGTTGGCTGCGTGGAACCAGAAAATAAGGTCTCCTTTCATGGAAAGATCAGACCTGTTTCCCTATTCTTACCACCAAGGGTCCAAAAATGCCTCAAGTAATAAATAGACCCTAGGACTTGAGAAGCTGTTAGCAAAAACCTAGCTTTTAGTAGCATGGGATCTGAAACAACTCACAAAGCACATCATTTTCCCGGAAGATGCAGGTTCTAAAAAAAATTGAGGATGCCTTCCTCCACAGCAAAGTCACTGTCCTTTAGAAAGGAAAAATATTACAGTGGAATCCACGCAAGAAGAACATTTGCTGTTCCCAGGGAAACGGTCTGCTCAGCAGATGGCCTTCACATTTAGGGCCTTGATAGTTTCAGAATTGGAAATTATCATCCTGAAATGGAGAGGAAGAAAAGTTGATTTTCTGGGTATGTGCCCTTCAAATGGAGATCATTTCTCAAGGGATACTTGAAAAAAAAAGTATGGCACTATTATCTGAAGCTCTGAATTTATATGTAACCCTTTACTGTTTGGATATGTGCTAACCAAGGATTTTTTTTTTTTAGTAAGGAGACATTTAGTGAGCTAAGATCATCAGGAAAGATTTCCATAAAGATAAATTCCCACCTTATATTCCCTTATGCATTGTTCTTTCTGCCTAGATCACTTTCTCTCCAAGTATCTTTAATCAACTAATGTTGGCATGTGAGTTGGCAACGTCATTTGTCTTTCAGATCCCAGCTTTGTGATCACTTCCACAGGGGAGTCTTCCTTGAATTCCCAGATTCACTTTGGTTCTCATTTTCAAACGATTTCATGTCGTCTTATAGTAGGACTTGCAGACTGGTATGCCTATAGGAGCCAAGTACGTGATGTAAAGAATGAAATGGACTGTTGATAGCAGAACCTCCTGTGATTATGGAAGTGTTCTATATCTGCCTGGTTTATGATGGTATCTACTAGCAGCATGTGGCTATTGAGCCCTTAATGTGACTAGTGTAACTATGGACCTAAACGGTTAGTTACTATTTAACTTTTAATTAATTAAAACTTAAAATTAGATAATCACATGGCTAGTAACACAGGTCTGTAGAAAAAATAGCAGCATAAATGTGATGACAGATGGTGATAGAACTTGGGCTTAGTGTCGGGGAGACGTAAGGGAGTGCTGAGGACTGTGGAAAACCAGAAACCATGTGCCATATCAAAAAAGGACAGCTGTTGCTCAGTTCTAGCCAGTTTTTCAGAGTAACAGAAAATGCTTATTTCACTGTGAAATTTCCTTATTATTATCATTTTTTAAGTTAGCAGCTATCTGAAATTCTTGGTCAGATTTTGCCCACATGTAGCCATTTTGTGATTTCTGTGATTTTTCCATAGCAAGTGTCACTATTACAATCGTTAGTATAATTATTAGTTTAATTTGTCTCTCCAATAGAATGTAAGCTCCATGTGGACAGAAGCCATGCCTGTCTTGTTCACTATTACAACTTAATACTCAGTTTGCTACTGAGTAGGCACTTAGTAATATTTGTTGAATGATTAGTGTATGCATAAGGTGAAAATAAATTAAAAGCAGGGGAAAAGCCAAATGTAAGTGATAAGAGTCAGGGAATTTGGCTCTTGAATGAAATCCAGCTTGCTTTTCTTCATGGATAAGCGAATGCCTGGATGGGAGGAACTCTTCTGGATATAACTCGGTATATGGTGGGTTTAAGGAAAGAGACCAGATCTTAGAAGAATGCAGTGTGTGGCCTTGAGTATGCTTGGTTCCCTGAGAAGGGGGAGAGGTGGTATAGACCAAAGGAATCTGGACAGGAGAGGCTCTTTGTGAAAGCAGTTGTTCCCCCTGTAAACCCTAAAGGAGATCAGGAAGAATCAATTGTTTCAAGACAATAGAGGAAAATGCTGTTCCTACTGCTTGTCATGGTGTCTATATCCTAGCTGAAACCATTTTGTCTTAATACTCTAAACCGTCTGAATATCCTGTAAATTCCAAGGTTTATGGTCCATAAATTGTTAAGAACTGTGTATCAAGACCTTTGATGTTAGTAAGAGTCTATCTCATGGAATTACATTTTTGGAGTGTTGGTATAAAACTTACGAAGTTTAACTGAATTAAATTCTGTGCCCTCCAGTTACCCAGTTGAGTTTATGAAAAAGCCCATTTCACATTTGGCTATTAACACAGTTGCTTTGAATTGAGCAAATCATCTGAGATGTTCATGAGAAATTATTCCAAGAAAAGAACGAATTGTGATTATTTTCATGCTGCTCTTCTTCGCCTTGTCTATAGATGAGTTTTCATAGTGATTCTCTAAGATATAGAACTGTAATAGATTCTCATTTCTGTTATTGTTGTTAGTATTCTTATAGGGAAATAAGTACATTTAAAACCAATTGTAGGCAGAATGGCCCCCCCCAAATATGTGGACAGCCTAATCCCTGAAACCTGTGACTATGTTGCTTTACATGGCAAAAGGATCTTGCAGATGTGATTAAATTAAGGATCTTGAGATGGGGTGATTATCCTGGACTATCCAGGTGAGCCTAAGATAATCACAAAGATCCTTATAAGTGAAAGAGAGTGTCAAGAGAGAGTCAGAGAAGGAGATGTGATGATAGAGGAAGATATTAGAGTAATGTCATTACTGGCTTTGGAGATGGAATGTGCCTAGGAGCCAAGGAATGCATGGACGCCTCTAAAAGCTTGAAAAGACAAAGGCAGGGATTCTCCCCTAGATCGTTCAGAAGGAATATGGTCCTGCTGACACCTTGATTGTGACTCGTGAGATCCATTTTGGACTTCTTGTCTCTAGAACTATAAGATAAAAGATTTGTGCTATTTTAAGCCATTAAGTTTTTAATAATTTGTAAGAGCAGCAATAGGAAATTACATCACCAATGAATGAAATGAAGTCTGTTTACAAATTATGTTCCACATCAAAAATTATGATGTGATCTGATAAGTGAATTCATTTATTCAGTAATATTAATTGAGCACCTACTATGAGGAGGACATTATTCTAGCCACTGGGGATTCAGTGGTGAGCAAACCCCATCATAGTTCCTACCCTCAGGCACTGTGGAGACAGATATTAAAAAACTACACACACAAGTATTTAGTTGCACATGTGGTGTTATAAGGGAAAGGGAAAATGCATAGTTTGAAAAGGTGGTCAGGGAGGGCTTTCCTGAGGAAGTGATTTTTGGGTTGAGCTCCACATGCTGACTGGGAATTAGCAGGGAAAGGGAGACGATGGGGGAGCATTCCTGGTAGCAGGAACAGCATGTATGAGAGCCCAAGGCAGAAGTCTCCAGCATCCTTGAGGAACTGAAGAATTCTGGGGATGATAGAAGGAAAGGTGCAGGAATGAGCCTAGCAGTGTAGGCCTTGGATGCCAACACAGTGGGATCAAAGGAAAGGTTTTAAGCTGGGAAGGAATCAAGGACTGTAGTAGTGTAGCAAGTATCATTTTGCCTGTGATGTGGAAAAAGGATTGAAGTTAGGTGAGAATAAATGAGAAGTAGAGTGACCATACATCATCCAAACCGGGACATTTCTGAGAGTGAGAGGAGGTGCTTTACTACTTGGACAATATTAACTCAGACTGTCCCAAGCCCACTGGACACTAGGAAACTGTTGTAGTCCCGAAGTGAACAAGAGCAGGAGTAGCCTGGACCACGTGGTAGCTGTGAAGATGGCTCCTTGAGAACCACATTAGAATGTACTTTCTTTTTCCCTTGGCCCTTTTATGTTCATTTCTTGCTAGAATAAAATTTGTAGATAAATAATTTCAAACAGGTCCAGTTGCTTTGTATGTTGGACTCTGTAAACAGGCTTCATGTTTTCCACCACACCTGCCTCCTTTGTCCTGCTGTCATGGAATCCCTGGATCTTACCTCTGAAGACATACCATGTGCAAGCAGACAACACAGGTGGAAACAAAGGCACATACCATGGAACCTGACACCCCGGTTTGCCTGCACTTGAACTGCAGTTTCTTCAACCTCTAAGTTTTCATTGCCATTCCTACTGATATTAGAGAATATTAAGCAGTTTGCTGGTTTCTGGCAGTGATTTTCAATAGGGGGTGCTGTATTGAATCCTTTGTAAGGCAGCGCATAGAGCCTCAACTGGGGACAATTCCCCCAATCCTGCCTGATTATGAGAAAAGAGTAAGGATATTTGCAATCAAAGATCTGATTTCTGTTTATTACCTTTTCTGTCACTTTGTGTGAATCTCAAGAAAGTTTTCATACTTGACATCTGCTATTACTATTACTATATTTATGCCTAAATTCTGCATTCTGACAGGGATGCTCTGTTTCCTGTATGGGGTGAAACTTTATTCATTTACTGCTTGTTAAATGTGTGGCAAAGGCCACATTCTTTCTTATGGGTTGCCTTTGGGGATCTCCCTCCCGCTTTAATAGCCTCACCCTTTGCTATACTCCCAAGGGCATCTTCCACTTTTGGCACATTTTACAGCCTTCCCCCGGTAATCCCTGAGCTGTCTCTCTTCCTAGAACTTGGTGTTTTCCATGTTCTCACCTGGGATGCCCTTCCATTCTTACAAGTCCAGGACTGATTTCCCCCGTGTAGTGGTCTGTTTTACCTCTGTGTTCAGTATGGTATAAATATATGTTTTTTTCTGTTGTAACACTCATCAGCTCATGACATGGACATCCTTGAGTCTGGGGATAAGTGTGTGGGGGGGTGTATTTCATTCCAACAGCGCCTTGTCCAGAATATGCTTTCACTAAGTATTTTCTTCATTAAATTATTAATGTAAATCTTGTGGAGTAGACGGCATAATTCTGAATTTTTATTTGTATTTAATAATGTAGAGCAATTTTAACTGAACTTTCTTTTTCTTACTAGTCCTCAATCATGGCATAGTTTTTAAAAGAAGTAGTAAGAGTTATTAAAATGTTTTTTCCTGCACTTTGGCTGGGCTGTCTTAGGTTTTGCTGTAGTCAATTTCTAGTATATTTCATATGGCCTTTGGTTATGTCAAAGTTTGACAGTGTTGCTATGAAGTAATTGTTGAATTCATTTTTGAGTGTCTTTACTTCATATCCTCTGGGCTTTTCTTAAGCTTTCCTTTTAGGGAAGGCTTTCAGAAGTGTGTGGTTTGGTGTCCATGAATTCCTGGAAGTTCTGGATGGTTGGAAAATGATTCACACAGTAAATATCTAGGACTGGATTTGCAAATCATATGGTAAAATCTTTCAGGCACCGTTGGCCATCAGTCATTGCCCTGCTGGAAGTAAATAAAAGAGATTAGTGTCCACACAAATCTTCTCAGATATGGCTTTGACATAACGGACATTCTTTAGAGCGGTGGTTATCAGAGAGTGGTCTTCAGACAAGCAGCATTGGCATCAGTTAAGAACTTGTTAGGAATTCAGAGTTTCTGGGACCACCCCAGACCTCCCAGACCTACTGAATCAAACTCTGAGGTTGGACCTAGCAATCCACAGTTTAACAAGTTCTCCAGGTGATTCTGATTCACACTGAAGCTTGATAACCACTGCTTAAGAAGATAGGGAAAAAAATATTAGAAATTGCCCCACCTCATGCTTATACTTGATATTTAAGATCTGGAATAAACCTTGGTTTTCTCTTTAGCTCCTTTTCTGAACTTCCTCTGAAAAAGTCATCATCCTGAGATTTCCTTTGTTCATTCGTTCATTCATTCGTTCATTTAGAATTTGGGAATTGCAAACCTCAATGCTATATCTGAAAGATTTATGCTTCATTAGGAAGGCAGCTGGTAGATACAGGCATTTAAAAAATTGTTATAGGGGCTTCCCTGGTGGCGCAGTGGTTGAGAGTCCGCCTGCCGATGCAGGGGACACGGGTTCATGTCCCGGTCCGGGAAGATCCCACATGCCACGGAGCGGCTGGGCCCGTGAGCCATGGCCGCTGAGCCTGCGCGTCCAGAGCCTGTGCTGCACAACGGGCGAGGCCACAACAGTGAGAGGCCCGCGTACCGCAAAAAAAAAAAAAAAAAAAAAAAAAAGTTAAAAATGGTTGCTTGTGACATTATTTCTCTCACACCTCCTTCCCTAATTGAAAGAGATTTGCTTATAGGAGGATATCTTTGTTCTGTCTTGGACAGCGTTGCACCAAAACTGCAGCTGGCCAAAAATCTTGGATAAGGCGCTGTGCTTAGGGCTTCAGTATGTTAGAAGAAGAACCCTGTTATGCTGAGAAGCAAGCAGAGGCTCAGGGAGGGCAACCACTCATTCAAGGTCCTGTAGCTAATAAGTGGCTAAGCTGGGGCATACCCATGCCCCCTTCCAAAGTCTCTGATCTTAACTACGCCACACACCGCCTCACCAGTGTCACCGGGCCTTGGGACAGCACCAAGTAATTGCTGCCCTCTGGGCCTCTCTCCTACTACAGGATCCATGCTCTTGAAGCCCTTAAAACCATACCTCCTCTTTTCTCCAAAGTAAAAACTTCCAGTCCACGAAAAATAGTGCCTTCCAGGAAAACCTTTGAAAAACTAAAGATAGCAAAGGGAGCTGGAGATATTACTTAGACTTATGGTTCTCTCTCAGGACTTTGGAGTGAAAAAAACGAGATACAGTAAAATAAGTAAATATATGTACAATTGTTATATGTATACCACCAAACCTTTGAAGATGGCTATAGAGTTGCCAGCTTTTAATTTTTCCAATTTAGGAAATTGAAAAAAAAAAAGACGGCTATCATCAACTACCTTCGTCATTTAAAAATTTTATTTTATTTTTATCTATTTTATTTTTGGCTGCATTGGGTCTTCGTTGCTGTGCGCGGGCTCCCTCTAGTTGCAGCGAGCAGGGGCTACTCTTCGTTGCGGTGCGCGGGCTTCTCCTTGTGGTGTCTTCTCTTGTTGGGAAGCACGGGCCCTAGGTGCGCAGACTTCAGTAATTGTGGCACGTGGGCTCAGTAGTTGTGGCTTGCAGGGTCTAGAGCGCAGGCTCAGTAGTTGTGGCACGCAGGCTTAGTTGCTCTGCAGCATGTGGGATCTTCCCAGACCAGGGCTCCAACCCGTGTCCCCTGCATTGGCAGGCGGATTCTTAACCACTGCGCCACCAGGGAAGCCCTAGCTTCGTGATTTTTCATGTCAGACTTTTTCTCTTTTCTCAACACTCAGCCCCTGGGTGAGCTCATCCAGTTTATGGCTTTAGATACCATCAGTTTATTGATGGTTCTCAAATTTATATCTTTGACCTCAGCATCACCTTTGAATTCTAGAATCATCTGTTCAATCGCTACTCCACCTCTCTGCTTATATGTCTCATAGGCATTGCAAATGCAGTGAGTCCAACTTAGATTCTTAATTCCCCCCATTCCCTTGGTCTTCTTTCAGTGTTTCCCATCTGATGTTCAGGACAGAAATCTTTTCACTATCTTTTGGCCTGTCTCTCACATCTCATATCCAATTCATGAGCAAATTTTGTTGGTTCTCCTTTCAGTATATATTTAGAACTCAACCCCTTTTTACCACGTCAGCTGCCACAATCCTAGCCTAAGCCACCAAAGTCATCTCTCACCTGAATCATTCAATAATCTCCTAATTGCTTTCCATGCTTATTGCCTCTTAACGAACTCTTCTCAACACAGCTCAAGAATGATCCTTTTAAAAGTGTGGCTATGTCCGTCCTTTGCTCAAAACTCTCCCATGGCTCCCATCTCATTCAGAATAAAAGCCAAGACTCCTTCACCAGTAATAAATCATGTGGCTATCATATCATCACCTGATAGGATATGATGACAAGGGCAGTTCATCTCTGTGGTATTCTTCCCCAAACCCATAACCCTAGACTAAACACAAGGGAAACATCAGAGAAACCCATATTGAGGGATAATCTACAAAATACCTGATCAGTGTTCTTTACACTGCAAGGACATGACAAACAAGGAAGGACTGAGAAACTGTCACAGAGCAGAAAGGACTAAGGAGACATGTTTAAATGTAGTGTGGTGTCCTGGATTGGATCCTGGTACAGAAAAAGACATTAGTGGGAGAAGTGATGAAATATGAATAAAATCTGGGGTTTAATTAATTCTATTGTACTAATGCTATTTTCTGTTTTGACAAGTGTACCACAGTTGTGTGAGATGTTTGACATTTGGGGAAACTGGCTGAGAGATCTGCTCTGTGAACTATCATTATTCTACAAATCTAAAATTATTCCAAAATTAAAATTTTCTAAAAAAAAAAATCCTTACAGTGTCCAACCATGTCCTATGTAATCTGGTTCTGATAAATACCCTAACCTCATTTTCTATAACTTACCCTCTTAAGCCATACTAAACTCTCTCGGATATACCAAGTTTGTTTTTGCTTCTGGGCCTTTGTACTAACTGTGTCTTTTGCCTGGAATGCTTTTTCTTCAGTGCATGACTAGCTCCTTCACCTGTTTTAGATACTTCCTCAAGTGCCACAGTATGAGAAAGGGCTTCCCTGACCTTTTCCCTCCCCCTGTTCTACTCTCTATTACCTTTTTGTGCTTTATTTTTCTTTGTAGACTTCTGTGTATATGCTGTGTGTGTGTGTGTGTTTGTGTGTGTGTTTGTCTTCCTCCACTAGAATGAAGGAGGAAAATGTTTTATTTACGCTGTATCCCCAGAATAATGCCTGGCATATAGAAAGGACTTACAATTGTTGAATGAATGGCTAAATTTCATAAAAATTTACAGTGAGCATCCAATCTCAGAAGGAGCAATAGTCCTTTAAATGGAATGCATTTAGCTTTATGAAAAATTCATGAAACTTAATTTTTTAGTTTGTTTTGCTATGGACTGTTGAAAACTTGACGGCTGATAGTGGCCTACCAGTTGAAATTTTAGAGCCATTGGGCTAGGTCATTTTCCCTTCAAATGAAAGTGGTATTTTAATTATTCTAAACGCATGCTATTCAATACAGTAGACACTATCCACATGGGACTGTTTATATTTAAATTAATTAAAGTTAAGTAAAATTAATTCAGTTTCTCCATTGGACTAGCCATATTTCTAGTGCTCAGAGCCACATGTGGCTAGTAACTACCAAAGTGGACAGCACAGCTATAGAACATTTCCATCGTTAACAAATGTTGTATTGGCAGCACAGTTTTAGACAGATAAGTCTTTGTTTTAATACCTTCAGATAATAAAAATCAAATGATAATAGCAGGAACCATAACTTACTGGCATTTACTATGTGGTATGCACCGTGCTGTCTGCTTTCTAAATGCTGTCTCAATCCCCAGACTGCTGGGAGAGGTAGTGTTTTTATTTTATAGATGAGGGAATTGAAGGTCAAGGAGAGTAAGTTTCCCAAGACCTCACACCTGGTAAGCCAGGTTTCAAACCCAAGACTGCTACCAAAGGAAGGCTTGTTAACACTGCATTTCAGAGAAGTAGCACTTACTACCATGGTGTGTCTTTGGATAAGTATCTCTCATTGACAGGCAGCAAGGTTGTCAGGATGTATTTGTTCCTTTCCCATCTTGGCAATTTCATCGATAAACTCCAACTGTATTCTGCAGGGTAAATTTTATCCTAAATGCCTCCTCATCGTTCTCATCTTGTTCCACGTGCTTTCAAGTTCCCCAGTGTGAATGTTGGTTGCAAGCACTGCTGATGGGTAGGGGTTCTCTTTGTGATGTGATGAAGGATGGCAGAGCCATATCATGGCCCTGGCCATTTCACTTTTCTCTTTGAGTTGCTGGTTGAGTTTGTTACCTCTGCTTGTGCCCCAACGGGATTGTGCACGTGGATGAAGTCCCAGGCATCAACTGAGCCGACAATTGTACATAGCTCCTCTGGAATGGAGGCCATTGGAGCATAGGAGGATGTTTTCTGAACGATAAAAAGAGAAATTCTAGATCGTTAAAAGAAAGCCCTCTGAGAGGAACCCTGCTTGCTTTGGGAGACTGTAGCAAAACTAGTCTTTTAAATCTCATGTATCTAGTTCAGAAGGGATTTTTGTTTCTTATTTTGGATTGTTTTGGCTTACAATTAAGAAATATGTCTAGATCTTATATTCTATAAAGAATTTTTTCTAATGTAAATTGTATAGTGCTTATATCGTGTGGCCAAAGGCTATTTTTAGCGGCAACTGAAGAGAGAATTTATTTAGAATGCTTTTCCTTTCTTATTTAAGCATTCAATGAGGGAGATGGTCTGATGCATAGTAACTAGGCCATGTGTCTTATTAAAGTCACTGTTGACAATTTGAATAATATTGTTCTTGAAGAGAATGGCTAATGGTGGTGATTGACTGTTAAAATTCAGCCTGTCAGACCTGACCTATTTTTCTATGACTCAAAAGAAGACAGAAATATGTTAATGCAAATAAATGTGTCATAACTGTAACCTCTGCATAATTGCCTCAAGTTCAACCACTTTACTTTATAATGCATTATGTACAATTACGTCATGGACTCTCGTGGAGTTTTGACTGGAATGTTCAAATACAGGGCAGCCAATCAGATGCTATAGCATGTGCACAGTTGGTTGAAGGAATGCCACAGAGGTGGTGGCTTTTGAGCTTGGTCTTGGGTAATGGGTTGGGTTTTTTTTTTGTTTAATTTATTTATTGTCAAAATTTATTTTTGGCTGCGTTGGGTCTTCATTGCTGCACGCAGGCTTTCTCTAGTTGTATCAATGGGCTTCTTATTGCAGTCGCTTCTCTTGCTTTGGAGCATGGGGTCTAGGCGTGCAGGCTTCAGTAGTTGTGGCGTGTGGGCTCAGTAGCTGTGGCTTGCGGGCTGTAGAGTGCAGGCTCAGTAGTTGCAGTGCACAGGCTTAGTTGCTCCGCGGCATGTGGGATCTTCCTGGACCAGGGCTCGAACCCGTCTCCCCTGCATTGGCAGGCGGATTCTTAACCACTGCGCCACCAGGGAAGCCCAATGGGTTGGTTTTTGATGGGAAGAGATGAACTGGTGGGACATTCCTAAGAGAAGAGTGTGCACACAGATGAAGGGTTTGGGAAATCTGTTTATATATTAAGGAAAAAAATACTCAGTTCAGTGATTGAAGTGTGAGAGACAGGCCTTGAAAGATAGATTTGGGGTCAGGGCAGGAAGGGCTTTGAATGCTCAGTAAAATAATTTTTTCTTCATATGGAAGGAGTCATTCAAAGTATTGAAGCACTATGCTTTAGAGAGCTAAATTAGAATTTAGAGTAGAAGCTGCAAATAGGTATATAGTACAGTGTTAAAGACATGAACCCTGGAATCACACTTTCCTGCTTTGAATTCTAAGTAACTTAAATATGCTTAAGCTTCGGTTTCTACAGCTTTAAAATGAGAGTAGTAGTAGTTCCTACTTCTTAGGGTTATTGTGAGGATTAAGAGAAGTTAAACACAGCACATGTCATAGTGCTTTCCTTAGCACCGGACACATGTTGTTGTTATCTTAATTTTGTTGTTATCACTTGGGTGAAATATGCCTAAGAATTATTACAGTAATCTATGTAAGAGGTGGCACATATCCTGGAGATGCTGGGAGAAGTGGCAAAGAGCATTTGAATGCCGTTAGTAGTATTTTACTTTTATGACACAATCTTTAGTTTACCTTTTTTTCCTACCTTAACAGTAAAATGCTTAAAAAACACAAATATTAACTATAGTTAGTTCTATAAAGAAGGTAATATTTTCTGACATACATAATTTTGGCATACATAATTTATAAAGTTCTTTCTTTTTCCTGCCTAATGACTTTGAATTCAAGAATCCCCAGGGAGTATCCTACTACTCTATAATAATTTGGATAATTTTAAAAGCACTTTACTATAATGCTATATGGATGCTGACTTGCCTTATTCAACCACTACTGGGTTTGAAATTGTCTTTATCATCCTTTCAATTCCTATTTTAAAGCGATGGAGCTTATTCTCATTTTCTGTTTATCATTGGAGATGTCTCAGTCAATGTCCTGTGTTCTGCTTAAGTTATTAATAAGCATTATAACTAGGGACCTTCTGGAAAAATTGGCAAGGACTGTCACATCTTCCTTGATTGTTTTAGTTTGTTGTTATTGTTTTTGGTTTTTCTTAGATGATTCTCTGAGCAAAGACTAAAATCTTCAGACTTTGTACTTAAGTATTGTACTCAAGTGCCCTTAGTTCTTACAGTTTGCTTTGTACTTTAAATTCCTAGAGGGGAACCTGGAGACCCCAATTCTATTCAGCTTGATACTCAACAGACACTGTGACTTGGGAGGCTATTGTCATTTCTCTGAAACCACCTTTTTTACTTGTAAAATTTGAAGCTTCGCTGAACATGCCTTCCAAGTGCCTAAAGAATGGTAGAGGCGCCTTTTGTGTGTACAACACTGTGCTTGGGGCTGGACAGAGGACAGACCTTGCCTCATGGAATTTACAGTGCAGTGGGAGAACTGGTGAGAAATAAACACAAGAACATCTCTACCAGTTGTCCCACTAAAAAATATCTATCTATTAGTATGTTAGGCTCTAGAAAGGCAGGGACTTTTTTGGGTCTGTTTTGTTCACTACTGTATTTTCAATAAACAGAAACAATGCCTGGAACATGGTAGGCACTTGATAAATATATTCTAAATAAATATGTTACACATATATATATATATATATATATTTTTTTTTTTTAGCGGTACACGGGCCTCCCACTGTTGTGGCCTCTCCTGTTGCGGAGCACAGGCTCCGGACGTGCAGGCCCAGCGGCCATGGCTCATGGGCCCAGCCGCTCTGCGGCATGTGGGATCCTCCCGGACCGGGGCACGAGCCCGCGTCCCCTGCATCGGCAGGTGGACTCTCAACCACTGCGCCACCAGGGAAGCCCTGTTACATATATTTTTAAGTATTAAAATAAAATACATGCAGTCTTGAAAATGGCATTCTGTAAAATCATGCAGTAAAAGCTATTAGGACTTAGGGGAAAAATAGGATTGGTACAGACTGTTCAATATCTATGTACATTTGTAACCAAACCACTGGCAAAAACAATAATTGGCATCCCTCCTCCGCACCCCACCAGGAAAACATACACAGCCCAAGCAGGCATCTAGGTCCAGCTGGAGGCTGTTTCAGATTTTTTTGGCGAGGCTTCTGTTAAGGAGGGCATAGGAGGAAGTTCAACTTGCTACAACCGGAGAGCCAGTTACGGCTGCGGTGTGACTCTGGGGAGGGAGGAGAACATGCAGGAGGTATTTTTGTTTTTGTTTTTGTTTAATTTTTAAAAATAGAGCTGAAAAGGCTTTAGTCAAGCTGACACTTACTTCCTTTATTTCCTGTAGGAGGTTGTAAATCTACTCCTGTATTCTTACTCCCCATTGCCTCAGAAAAATTGCTTATGAACCAACACAGCTTCCACATTATACTGAATTCATTCACCTGTTCACCAGTCACATCTGAGCTGATTGATTTCGTGAAAATACATCTTGTATCGGAACACACCATGTATGTACATAAAATTAAGAATGGGGTGAATGCTGTGGTTGAGAAGAAAGGAGTAGTTATGATGAGCAACTTGGAATCTAAGCAGGGCAAGTGAGGAAATGACCAGGGAGGGCTGATGATGACGCAGTGGGATCCATGCATTGGAGAGCAGGATGGGGTGGAAGTAGTCAAGCAAGAAAGATGGAGGATGGAAGGTGAAGTTAAAGGGTAGGATATTAGCATAAATAGGGGTTAGTTTTTGGTGTTGACAAGGTTTTGAGAGTAATTGTGAGCATGTTGCAACAAGGCAAACTGAAAGATAATCGGAGGTGAGGAAGTCAAAAACAAACGGCCAGGGAGTTTGGATGAGTCCTCCACAAGTACGTGGAGGTTACCAAAAAGATGTTAGGAGTTGAGATGGATAAGAGAGCCTATGAGCCTAGGAATTCTAGATGGGATTGTTTGTATGCTCTTCCTCCCTGACCACCAGCTGGGAAAGTAGCTTGGGAGTGGGCTGGAGACCCTTCTCACATACCCATAGTGCTTCCAGCTATCTTCTCATCTCTGCAGACTTTCGCCTTTTCACATCTCTTTCCTGTCTTTTTAAAAAATAACCATTTTCCATGTACTTTAAATTTTATGCAACTACAAAATGTTAGCAAATATGTTGAGCCTCTATTATGTTCTATACATGGTGCTAGGTGCTGGGGAGATGATGGTAAACAAAACAGGATTCCTGACCCAGGGAAATTGCAGAGAATTAATTTAAAACAAGACAAAACCGAAAAAGTCTTCTTTGCACATTGGCTGGAGGTATTTTCTCTAACTTGACAGTTGCTCATAGGAAAAATCATAAGTAAAATGCAGGTCACAGAATTTTTTTATAAGTAGATAATATGTATCTTGGAGCAGAAGAATAGCATCTCAGTTGCAATAGTAGTTTAATAAATAGAAAAATGATAGATTGCATGAGGCATAGTTCTCGTTTTTCATAAGTGCTAGTGCTTGGGGCGGCAGAATGCTGGATCTGAGGAGCTGAAGTTCTGGCCAGAGCCCTGTGAGTTGGGGGTGAGTGGCTGTTGATGAGCTGGAAGCATCAGTAAGATGACATCCCATTTTCCTTCAGAACCTAGACTTTGTTTCCTTTCATGTTAGTGTCAGTGCCATCCAGCCAGTGACCAGCAAGAGCACACTTGTTGACCATTTTGGATCTATTACTTGTTGCAGTGAGAGAGAACGTGCATTATGGGAAAATGCGGAGTCTCAGTAATAGGGTGTTAGAAGAAACCTATTATAGGATTTGGGCTTGGGTTGAGTGATTCAGGGAAGAAGGTTTTGCTCTAGATTGGAGGCTGTGAGAAAGTGGGCACAATTCTATGACTGAGTAGCTCAATAAATCTTATATATAGGAAGGGCAGACTAGATGGAAGATAAAATCATCATTGGTAAGTAAGCAGCAGTCGCTCGTTATAACCAAGGGGGTGTTTGGTATTATGTTGGTGGCACAGTGTCCTTATTACCGTCTGTGCTTAGACAAAATTGTGACGTGGTTTTGTTTTGTCTCACTTTATCATGGTCTCAGAGTAACCTTGTCTGAAGTCGGTGTTCTGTGAGGTGGTTTGTGTCCAACAGGAGATTAACACGGCCTCACTGTGAGTGCCAGGCCAGCTTCTGGATGTCAGATAACACTTTTTTTCCCCGTCCTAAGTATGCTGACAGTTTCAGGACCTCCTCTTGGAGCAGTTAACAAATGGGAAAAAAAGAGGGGGCATGCAGAAAGAGGGGACCAAATCTTAAGAGGGAGGTTTTACTGAAGAACCTAGGTAGGGGATGGAAGGCTGAAGTGAGGGTGGAAGAATGGAAAAAGAGCTGGTGTTCGCGAGAAAGGGGTTGCCTGCGGGGAGATTAACAGGATAAACAAGGGACAGATTGGGAAAAGTGAAAGGAAAGCGTGCAGATTCCCTCCCACCAGAGGCCAAGAAATGAGGTGATAATAGGAAATATATGCCAAGTGAGAGAGTTAATTCTCTGGCGGGGGTGGGGGGCTGTCAGCCATTGTGTTGGTGGCCATGTAAAGCCCTTAGCAGGTGCCTGGCTCATAGTGGGTGTACAAAGTCTCTCTTATTTTTATTAGTATCTCTGAGTCTCCCATGGGGTAAAAGGTAGAAGAGAATGATGTGTGAAGGGCTTCCAAATTGTTGGGATGTAGAATACATGTGTATTTGTAGAGTAAGAAAGAGTTTGTAACCTTGGGTATACTTGCATATTAAAACCAGTGTGTGTCAATGAGCTATCACCTCACACCTGTCACATGGCTATCATCAAAAAGACCACAAACAACAAATGTTGGTGAGGATGTGCAGAAAAGGGAACCCTTGTACACTATTGGTAGGATTGTAAATCGGTACAACCACTGTAGAAAACAGTATGGCGATTCCTCAAAAAACTAAAAATAGGGGACTTCCCTGGCAGTCTAGTGGTTAAGACTTTGCCTTCCAATGCAGGTGGTATGGGTTCGGTCCCTGGTCAGGGAGCTGAGATCCCACATGCCTCGCGGCCAAAAAACCAAAACATAAAACAAAAGCAATATTGTAACAAATTCAATAAAGATTAAAAATGGTCCACATCAAAAAAAAAAAAAAACCTTAAAAAAAAAAACCTGAAAATAGAACTACCATATGATCCAGCAATTCCAATCCTGAGTATATATCTAAAGAAAAGGAAAACACTAATGAGAAAAGATACATGCACTCCAATGTTTATGTGTGTGTGTATAGACACACACACACATACACACACACACACAATGGAATACTACTTAGCCATAAAAAAGAATGAAATTTTGCCATTTTCAACAACGTGGATGGGCTTGAAGGGTATAATGCTTAGTGAAATAAGTCAAACAGAGAAAGACAAATACTGTATATTACCACTTATATGTGGAATCTAAAAAATAAAACAAACTAGTGAATATAACAAACAGATTTACAGATACAGAGAACAAACTAGTGCTTAGCAGTGGGGAGAAGGAAGTGGGGAGGGGCAAGACAAGGGTAGGGGATTAAGAGGTACAAACTACGATATATAAAATAAATAAGCTACAAGGATATATTGTACAGCATAGGGAAAATAGCCAATGTTTTATAACTTTAAATGGAGTGTAACCTTTAAAAATTATGAATCACTATGTTGTCCACCTGAAACTTATATAATATTGTATATAAACTATGCCTCAATTAAAAAAAAAAACCTCTGTGCGTGTGTGTTTACTTTTTAAGAAAGCCTACTTAGTTCAGGCTTTACATAGTGTCTCTGTCTTGCAACTACAACAATAATTTCAAAGTAGCTTAAAGTTCTATAGATAAATTTCTCAAACACCACGAAGAAGGATAAATAGCTGTGGCAGTACTTCCTTGTAATAATAAACAAGGACACTCCTTTCCTGCTCTGTTTCTGTTACCATCCCTGTTCCTATAACTATGAAAAATTCCTTGCCCCTCACCCAAGGTGTAGCTCTAAGAATTTCTGATTCTTTAAAAAAAAAAAATCAATTTTGTTTCCTCCTTATTCTACATTCGGACTTTTTTTGATCATAAATAGTGCTACCTTAGACACCCTTTTACATAAACACTAAGTTTCTTGTGTAAATATATTCATTGGGTAAATTCCTAGCAGTAGGATCGGTGGGCCAGTCAATTAAGATTTTGCCACATTACCTTATAAATGAATTGTGCTCATTTAGACACCAATAGGATTTGAGAGGGCTTTTTTTTCCATACTGTGGTCAGCCTTGGCTATGCTAAACCTGAGCATTTTTGCTGATCTGAATCTAAAACTATTATTATTTAGTAAATGTAATTGACATATAGGGAACATACAAAACTTTAAATCTATATATCACTTTTCATTCTTCTTCTTTGTTGCTATATGTATCTTTCGTATTGATGTAAAGTTATCTAAAAATATAATGCAGAAACGTGGGTGAATTAACATGTATTTTGGCAGGCTTCAACTTTCAAAGATGATGTTTTGTAGAATGTTTTTAAAACTGTATTTGGTGGATAGGGAGCATTGCAAATAAATTTTAACATAGAAATGGTCTCTCGAGGAGTGAGGACCCTTTGATAACAAATTTACCCTCTGGTTGACCACCAGGGCTGGGACATGATTAGTTACTACAGAGAGATGCCAAAGAGAGCTTCAGTAGCTAAAGTGCAGGTGCCAAGAAGCAGTGGATTGAAAAAAAGGGTAGATTTACATAAATTGCAGGGCTAAAGTATCAGCAGAAATAGTGTGGTTACCCTGCCAAGTCAACTGTTGGTTGTCATTTTTCAGCTGTTTTTCTTTGGTAGCCCTTGAGTTTGTTGTTCTCTATTAATTTGTTCCCTCTCTATTTGACAAACATGGTCACCATTTTCTAGCAAATGTTGCCTTCAGTTTGTGTGCCATCTTGGTTTTGGGGAGAATGTTTTTCCATCTAAGAGGCATAATTCAGTCGGTGTGATGTGAAATGGGGACAGTGGTTAACAGGGGTCCCACCACAACGCTGACAAGCCTTGCCCTCCCAGCAAAGGAATCTCCTCAAATGGGATCATTCATACTGACCTACTTGGATTCTCTATTTCTGGTTTCCAGGATGTTCATTTTAGGCACAAAGATTCCTTTGAAAAATGAACTGTGAAGAGGTGAGGACAGTTCAGATGCCACAGAGCTCCATTTGTCGACATAGACAGCTGCCTTGCATCTGGGAGGGAATGAGTTAAATTCCGAGCTTGGTCTGTGGGGGGGGGGGCAGTGTGTGTCTTCATTGCTGGCATGGCAAAAGGCACCTAGCTGGGATGTGGCTTTTCACTGGGAAGATGAGGGAGAGGAGAAGTATGATGGCTTCAAGTAGAAGCCAACTTGTTCTGGGAACTGGTTGTTCCCAAGACGGAGGAAAGCTTTGTGTGTAACCTGAAGCTTGGTCAGGCTTGAATGAGTCTGTCTATAGGTCTCCTTTTTTCCCATTTGACATGTCACAACCATGGGGCTTTTGTATGGTTATTTAGGCCATAGAAACAATATGACTGTGATGTATTTTACCTCGAGCTATAGCAGCTATTTGTTCATTTGTTCGTTCATTCATTCATCTGTTCATCTATTTAACATTTGTTGAGCAGTTTATTGTTAGAGAATTTGTTGCTGAAGAAGATCAGGTTGGTGCCTGACCTCTGACCCTCCATTCTAGGGGGAGCCCAAAACTGGGTAAGTAGTTAAAAGTGTGGTGATGGTTCAGAAAGTGGAAGGACAGAGCATGTGGGGAGGGTTATGCAAGGGCACTTAAGCTTATTTTAAATGGTCTGGTAAGGGCTTCGCAAGTAAGCGATGTTGCAGCTGAGAATTGAGGGAGGAATTGCAGTTGGCCAGTGGAGTCAGGTGGAAAGAGCAGGTGGTGGTGGTGGTGTGGTGTTTGTGCCTCTGGTGTTCCATGCAGAGTGACATCATCCGCAAAAAGTCAGGGAAAGAGAGAAATTATTTGTATAGGAAACTAAGAGGAAAGTAGTATGGTTAGAGCTAAGAGAACTGAAGACCCTGCATTCAGACTATGCGTTGTAGACATTTCTCACAAATATGAAAACAGAGGCTGTAATCTATGACCATAAACTGCTATGTCCTTCCAGTAACCTACGATACCTTTTGTATTATCTGCCACTCTCAGCACAGAGTATTTTCATTTGGGCTCACCACTTGGGCTCATGCTAATAATTTTTAGCATTTCAAGTCCCATGATGGGTTGTTAGTAACATTGTCTTTGACTACTAAAAACATTTTAATATGCTCTGGACAGTGAATGACAGTAAAATGGTATCTCTCCTTGCACCAGTGAGTGAATTATCTAAACTTCTTTCATGATTCTTCATAACTTCTTGTGTCCTCGATTTTTACTTTTTACTCGGAAGATGCCAGGGCATCTCATTGTACTGTTGTGTAGATTGTTTCAGGAATTTTGAAATGCTTCTTAGGTTTTGTGCAAACATGATGGGATATTTCCATGGATGTCAGTAGCATACCTTGGAATTGAGTGTGGCTTTGGGCAAGGCTGTAACCTGTAGGTATGGTCTTTGGTTTTCTCTTCTGTAGGAGGTTGCAAAGCTGCTGAACCAGAACTCCATGTAAAGCGCTTAATCTTCTCCAGGGTGTGCTGCATAGTAGGTGCTCAAAAAACAAGAGTTACTGTTGTTTTTTCGATGAGCTGATAACTTTTGTTGGGCTCTGAAATGACATCCCTTGACTTCTTTAACCAAAGCAGGCAGAATAACATTGTTTAAATTCACTCTCTAGTTTTGCAGAAGTGGGTGGCTTCTGTGCGGTTGGCACTTAACTTGCTAATGCTTAGTCAGTACCTAATGTTAGCTTGACACAAAGCAGAGAAAAAAAGAGAATCTTAGTAACAGATGCCAAATTAAATTATGGACTTTTGAAGTTCCTTACCTCAGTGGGTATCTGACAGATATTTGTTCAGAGCATATGCATAAAGTGGACATTCATTTTTTTCTCTCAGTTTCATAACATTGTTTCCATATTTGGTGGAGGGATTTCTCCACCATAGGAGTCTTGATAAGAAGCAGAATTTAACTCCCCCAGAGAAGTGGAAAATACCAAATGCTTACTTTTCAAGTTTCCATGCACCTATCCCTCAAGCAAGTGACCTTGACTCAGCCAGTCACATGCATTTGTTCTGGAATTTGAACAGGAAGTAGTGACACTTTTGTGGCAATGGTAAAATCTGAAGCACCCAGGGTCTACGGGCAATTGCAGTGGAGCCAGTGGAACATGCAGCTGTCAGTGTGTGGTGATGGTTGGGACAGCCAAGTCAGATGCAACGGTGGTGCTTTGGGTTGTGATCCTAGCTGCAAGGCATCTCAGCCTGGGTCTCCATCCCTCCCAGTGATCCTGTGAGCTGCCCCATAACCATTCAATACATTTCTACTTCAGTCATCAATTTATGGCTTGTCATGCAAAACCCAGTTGACCTACGTTGCATTTGCCCTTGCAACCTGTTTTTCATAGAGCATTTCATGGGATTACTCTGTTAGAAAATATGATGTTAAATGCAGAGTAGCATGATGTAGCACAACTTAGGGATAGTGCTGAAATGTGAAAATGACCATGCTTGGAAAGTCCCTATGTGTGTCTGCAGCTAATCTTGTCTGCAGAAAGTTTTGTAATTACAGTTTAAGGTATTGCAGGGGATAAATAGGTAGGCAATTACTAGTACCTCCAAATCAAGACTAGACTTTGTTTTGTTCTTTGTGTCATCCAGAGGAGTCTACTTTTGTTTGTTGTGTTACTCTGATTATAATAATTATAAACAACCATAATACACAACCAATTCTTTTTTTTTTTTTTTATTTGCGGTACGCGGGCCTCTCACTGTTGTGGCCTCTCCCATTGTGGAGCACAGGCTCCGGATGCGCAGGCTCAGCGGCCATGGCTCACCGGCCCAGCCGCTCCGCGGCATGTGGAATCTTCCCAGACCAGGGCACGAACCCGTGTCCCCTGCATCGGCAGGCGGACTCTCAACCACTGCGCCACCAGGGAAGCCCTTCCACAACCAACTCTTTTATGCTCTTTCCATGTGCCAGGCACTTGCCATAAATAATTTCCATTTAAATCCTCATAACAGCCATGTGTGGACAATGTTATCTTTATTTTCACCTGCCAAAATGGAGGTTCAACAAGATGAAATAAACTGCCCAAGATTATTAGCCATAAAACTGTGATTTTAACCTTGTGCTCACGCTCTTTGGGCTAATTGAAACTAAGCTATTAAAGTGTCTCTCAAATCAGGGAGCAGGAATTCTCTTACCACCTTGTTTTCAAGGCATCACAGTCTTTCTGTCTGGTTCTCTAGACCCAGCACTGTTTTTCACTGTTGTTTGCCTCAGTTGAGCTTTCTTGGCCTTCAGGTTTCAGCCTAAAGTCACTTCTGTAAAGAGGCAGTTTCTGACCTTTTAGTCATGTTCGCATATTTTTCTGTCAGAGCACTCTTTGTGGTCTGGAATGGTATGTTGTGTGGCTATTTGGTTTATATTTGTATCCCCCTTAGGGCTGTAAGCTTTGGGAACTCCAGGGTCCATGTCTGTTTTGTTCACCACTGTATACTTAGCCCCTGCACAGTGCCTAGCCCATAGACAGTCCCCAAATATCACTTAATAAATGAATGGGTCCATCACTTGCTAGAGGTTAGGTCAGCATTTCTCAAACTTTTTTGTTTTTTTTTTATTGCACACCTAGGAAGAAAAATTAAATTAATTCTCCCTAATGAGAGAAATTAAATACTAGGGAATAAAATTTTCAGGGGGTAGGGTTGGCTTTTGGATGGCCACCAACCATTGTAATATCTAAGTTTTTCTCATCACCTAAGAACCAATTTTTGTCCGTTGGTGGAAATATCATCCCTGTTAAGAATGCACGGGGCAAGATTTTTGTTTCTCGGTTTCAACTTCTACAAAATGGAGCTAGGATCATCTAATTTGTAGGGTTGCTATGAAGATTAAAGAACCAGTATGTATCAGTTCTTGTTGTATTGTAGATGTTCAAATATGGGTATAAGGTGTCCTCCATTAAATGTTAATTGAATATTAAGAATGACTTCAGTTGGTCAAGTAATTTTCATGTTGATGTTATGGTTTTTATAACATGCAAATCTGAAAGATGAGACATAAACAAAATAGCATTTACTGAAAAGGCACAGAGGTTTATCCAAGATTTCTTCATTTAATGGTGATTTCTGGCCTTGACAGTTTACTTAGCTTAATTCAATTTTGAGTCTTCAGTTGTGGAATTTCCTAAAGAATGCCTGATAGTGTAACTTAAGCACAAAGTAGAAGCCCACACCTACAGTGTGAATGCATTATTCATTTTAGAGCATAAAACATAATATGTAGTACAAAGCACACCTACATGGATTCCCTCAAGAATATGCTGTCAGGCCAGTAATTAAATTATGTAGAAACAGCTTAGCTGTATTATATATGCGTTTTCTGGGCTTAAAAACAGATTTTGAGTCGTAAATATGAAAGCCATTTGGGACATATTTCCTTCTTTTCAATTAGATAGGCTCAACAAATTATTTTCCTGTAGATAATAACTTTTATTAAAGGAAACATCAGAAATGCACATCTCCATGGCAACTGACTAGAGTCCCTTGCCAACTTCTCTTCTTAAGTGTCTGATTTATCAGCCCCCAGGTAGTTCACTTTTGCACAAAAGAAAACTATTGTCAGTTAATTAGGAGAAAGAAATTAGATCAGGAACTTTACTTGCAGTTTAGTTTACTAGAGTATGTGTTTACATATGTACCATTGATGATATTAGGAAAATATCTGTTGATCGTAAAAGTGCCCTTAAAGTTTGTGCTTGGGATTTGTTTGTGTTTAAAGTATATGCTTTTATACTGTACTATGTTGTGAAGGATGAAGAAGGGAAATAGGCTGCCCCTCAATTCCACAGAGCAGCACTCTTTTGTCTGAATGAACTTAATGCCATGACTTCATGGAAATTTCAACTGTATTTTTCATGGTTAACTCATTTGAGAATTCTCTGAAGCTTGGAACCGGTGCTTGTTTATAGGTTAATAATGAGGAGGATGATACTAGGGCTTATTGAAACTGCTCACTCACTGTGGTAAGAGTGAGCAGCCAAGTTGGGCTGGCCCCCAGGTAGACCCTTGTTTCGTGTCTACTTTTTTTTTTTTTTTTGCGGTACGCGGGCCGCTCACTGCCGTGGCCTCTCCCGTTGCGGAGCACAGGCTCCGGATGCGCAGGCTCAGCGGCCATGGCTCACGGACCCAGCCGCTCCGCGGCATGTGGGATCTTCCCGGACTGGGGCACGAACCCGTGTCCCCTGCATCGGCAGGCGGACTTTCAACCGCTGCGCCACCTGGGAAGCCCTCGTGTCTACTTTTGAGAGGACTTTGGGGCTAACTTCACCAGGCAAGACCGTGGTCGTCCTTGTGAGTCCCTTTGAAAGAGGAACAACATAGTTCATCTGTCCACTTTTAAATGAATATTTACTGAGCACTGGTTATGTGCTGCATGCTCTGCTAGAAATTAGAATGGTGAATGGACAAAAATGTTCTACATCCTCATGGAACTTATAGTTTGTCTAAAGGCACCTCATAGGAAATTTCCATGATGAGGAGTGAAATGAAGGAGAAGTGCACTGATACTTGGAGACCACAATTTAGTCTGGGAGGCCAAGCAAGGCATCTTGGAGACCTGATTAGAAACTGGAAGCAGGTAGAGAGGGGAGAAGTGCATAGGAGGGAAGCAGAGCAGGGGAGAAGATTTAAGACAGGGAAGATTCTCGAATGATGTTCTCCAGAAGCTGAAATCAGCTGAGCTCTGAAGCTAGTGAGAGAGGGAGGGGAGTGGTGTGAAGGAGGAGTGGTGAGGTGTGAAGGATGGTGGCAAAAAGCTTCGAATGCATGGACTTGATCCGTTGGGTAGTGGGGAGCCTTTGAAGGGGAGAGGAGTCTTCAAGTTTGACACCCTGGCTGCTCTGTGGGAACTGGGTGAAGGGCTCTGTGGACTCTGGGGCCGTGCTCCATCACCATGCACCCCATTTTCTGAGCCTGAGTTCCTAAAGGGGCCAGTGGCTGTGGCTGTCCACAATTTCCTAGCCTGCCTATTCTAGCCCCTGGTTCCTCTGGCAATGTCAGTTGAAGTTGTTTTAACTTCAGTTTCTGCAGAGGGGCCCCAGTGTTCTTTTCAGTGTCCGAGTTCTTTGCTTTATCTAATGGATGTGCCCCTTAACTATAGAGCCGTCCCCCACCCCATATCACTAGCTGAGCTATACTTTCTTACACCCTGTATTTTCTTTCCTGCTGGAGAGCTTAGATGCTACCATTTGCCTGTTTCTAATGAGGCACCAGTGTGTTCTTTGCCAATGAGGCAACTTCCGAAAAGTTACCAGCTCCTGACCATAGCCTAAGGACAAAGAAAGATTTTAAGTGTGAAGAACAGCACAAATTTCCACCTTCCTCAGCTGTTGATCTTTCTTGTTAGCTACTCGACCATTGGGGATTTATATATCTTACTTAGCACTGTTTGCCATTACATCTGCAAAATGATAACATATAGTAAAGCACTGCTTTAAAACTAGAATTTAAGAAAGTATAGGTAAAACAAGCAGGTGTATTGAATTTCTGACCTGTTGACTCAAGCAGAACTTGCTAGAATTAACTTGTGGCCAACAGTTTTATTTTTAAAATATTTGTTCAGAATCTCTTTATGAATTTTGGAATTACCATCTTTATGAATTTTGGAATACTAAGGACAAACGTAGTATTCCTGGCAACAATTAGTGATATATTTGTGGTGATCCCTCTGGTATCTTTATGATTTGATAGGCTGAATCATGGAAATTCTACCCTGCCCAAGCAGATGTAGAAGCAGATGTCCCAGAAGTAATTGATTGGAAAATCTGCTTGAAGATGCGTCAGTTTATTCCCACATTGTCTGGATCTGATAAACCGTTATGCATTTTGGGGATCAAATTACCACAATTGACTTTGCACTGTTGCCAGCTAGTTTGCATGCTGCAAAAGTGGAAGCAGTTTACACTTAGTAAAAATGCCATCTATGAACAGTAAAACATTATTATGTGTGCCAGCCTTTCACTTCTTGATCTCCATTTAATCTAGAGGAGGCTCACAGTCATTGAGGAACTGAGTTTTCTAGAAACCCCAAGTGTACAACTCTCTAAGTATATCCTCCAAACTCTAATGCCTAACCACCCGTTCTTCTTCCTCCCTTTAAATAAATATTGTGCCAGGGAATCTTCTTGGTCCTGAAGATATCATGGCATGGACAAGATAGATATGTCCTTAATCTCATGGTGTCTACACTGGGATGTGTCTTTTTGTTTGCTGTTTACCAAGTAACTGAACACCATAAAAACCTCTTTTTTTTCCTGTACGCGGGCCTCTCACTGTTGTGGCCTCTCCCGTTGCGGAGCATACGCCCTGGACGCGCAGGCTCAGCGGCCATGGCTGACGGGCCCAGCTGCTCCACGGCATGTGGGATCCTCCTGGACCGGGACACGAACCCATGTCCTCTGCATCGGCAGGCGGACTCTCAACCACTGCGCCACCAGGGAAGCCCCATAAAAATCATTTTTAAAAGCTTTTTTTTCCTGAGAAAATTTACCTTCTCCCAACCCTGTGTTCTACTAGAGAATGGACTTGAGGATATGGGGAGGGGGAAGGGTAAGCTGTGAGAAAGCGAGAGAGTGGCATGGACATATATACACTACCAAACGTAGGTAGATAGCTAGTGGGAAGCAGCCGCATAGCACAGGGATATCAGCTCGGTGCTTTGTGACCGCCTGGAGGGGTGGGATAGGGAGGGTGGGAGGGAGGGAGATGCAAGAGGGAAGAGATATGGGAACATATGTATATGTATAGCTGATTCACTTTGTTATAAAGCAGAAACTAACACACCATTGTAAAGCAATTATACTCCAATAAAGATGTAAAAAAAAGGTAATTGTGATCTTTAAGATACTTTAAGCCTATGAGATGGGATATTCTAATGCTATTACATATAATACATATATTTTTGCGGTACGCAGGCCTCTCACTGTTGTGGCCTCTCCCGTTGTGGAGCACAGGCTCCGGACGCGCAGGCTTAGCGGCCATGGCTCACTGGCCCAGCCGCTCCGCGGCATGTGGGATCTTCCCGGACCGGGGCACGAACCCGTGTCCCCTGCATCGGCAGGCGGACTCTCCACCACTGCGCCACCAGGGAAGCCCACATATAATATTTTTGAAAAATAGTTAGTGGGAAATACCTCAGGACATAATGTTAAATGAAAAAGGCAGAATATAAGCTTAATATATCATATGATCCCATTTGTATTTTATAAATAACTACAGAGATATAAACATTTGTAAATAGTTGGAAAAATTAAAAAACCCATAGATAAGAGGCTGGGTGGAAATCCAGAATATTGTTAATAGTTATGTGTGGGTAGGGGCATAGTGGTTACTTTTTTTCTTAAACTATTCTATAGTTTTCCTATTTTCAAAAATAATATGTATTAATTTTATAATCAGGGGAAAATGTTATTGAAAATAATCCCAGTCTTGAATCCCTATGAAATAGACATTTTATTGCTATAGAGATGTCTGCACCAAACATCTTGACGTCTTTTTTATAGCAGAGAGAACTGCAGCTGATGCTAATTCTCCTATCTCCTGTTTCTCATATTCTAAATGCTTTACCTCTCTCCTTGAAGTCACCCTTCATTTTGCTTATCTCCATCTAGTTCTTCTGGTTATTTAACTAAATTATTATTGGTATATAGGAGAAATTATTATAATTCGGGTATAGGCCGACGTATCTAGCTATGTTGCATCTATTTAAATCCCAGCCTAGGCAAGGACTTAGACATGTTAAAAGTGGTGAAATTAAGTAAAGATATGAATGATGTGAAAATCCATTTGGGGTGCCTTTGGGGGTGTAGGGTACTATTGATACACTGTTCATGAAAGGGAGGAAGAAGACAGCTAGAGGATTCTGGAATGCCACTCAGTGAAAAGCTGGGACCTTAAGAGGAGTTCCGAATCTGGGTGTGTGTGTGTTTGTGTTACAAGGTCTGCCTATATGTATGTGCTATGGGTATTTTTTTTGTACTCAGAAAATTATATCATATATTTTCGGGATGAAATTATATATACAATAGTGTATATAGTACTTTTTTTTCCAAATGAATGTAGTTGCTGTTATAATGGATATGAAATGAATTTACTCATTAGCGTCATCAGTGTATCCTAAAAGTGCAGTTAGTATCTTGAGGTCCTTCATAATAATGCTAATGATGATACCACACCTAACATTTCTTGGGTGCTTAGTATGTGTCAGATTCTATGCTAAGCTCTTCATTCTACACTAACTTATGAAATGCTGTTTTATTATTGGAAAGGTGTCTTTATCCTTGGAAAAATTGGGAACTACTGGTTGAGAATGTCTGGTGTAAATTCTAAGACCCAAAAGCTTTGGAAGCAGTGTAGTTTAATGGGTTAGAAGCTGAATCCTGGTGTCAGCAAGACCTGGGTTCAAACCCTGGCTCTGCCCTTCTCTGGTTGTGCGGCTTTGAGAAAGTTATTTAGCATTCCTCGATCCTTCTCCCCATTTGTAGAACAGAAATTACTGTTACAAGATTAAATAATACAGGCAGAATCCTTAACGGTGCCTGACAAGTAGAGAGTGCTCAAAAATGATACCTATTTCATAATGAGCTTATAGTCACAGGTTAACTTGAAAAAAGACCAGTGAATGGCAGTTGCTATACGAAGCCACATATGTGATTTTTTTGTAGACTTGAGTCTCAGGCCCAGAAAAAAGGAGATAAAATTTATCCAATATTTAAAAGTTTTAAACCTTGACCAAGATAAAATTTGACAAGAAAGCAGATAAAGTTTAAGGGACAACTAAACAGAATTAGGCAAACAACTTGAGGTACCACCATCTATATTACCAGCTATTGATTCTCCATACCCATTGGATTTGCTGCCCAGTGCTCTCCTTTGGGAACACAAATGGATTTGTTTTCTTAAGTGAGTGTTCCCTCTGCCTTAGTCTTGTTCTTGGCATCTTTTGCATCTGGCCTTGTGACCTGATGGTAGTTTTGGTGGCATTGCCCACAGCTGGCAAGACTGTTGTTATTTTAATGCCTTTAAATAGTCTGTCTGAACCACAGCCCTTGGATACCAAAAATCAACATTGTAAAAGATAATGGGCCCTAATGATGTGGGTTGTTAGGTGGTTAGCTGAGTTACAGAGGGTCTTGTTACTGGTCCAGAGTTTGGACAGACATTAATCAGATGCTGGAGTAACTGGGATCCTGCTCAGAATGCAGTGTTCTCCAGTGACTCACTTTGTGGAAAGATACTGCCTTTTTCTAAGAGAGCACCCTGGACTTGGGGAAACAATTTGGAGATGGGCTTAATGAGGAAAATTTCCATAGTAATCATAGGTATTGTCATACACAATTATGGAACACAGGCTCTTGCTTGCTCTAATCAAGTATTTCGTTGTCTGTGGATTGAAAAATAAAATCTGAGAGCGTATTCCCTGCTAATTTCTTCAATGAAGAAGGTGTTGATATCTGGATGACAGATAGTAAGGATTGGGTCTATTTGTTTTATTTTGTTCTAAGACATGGGTATTCTATACAAGACAAGCAGTTATGTTAAGACAAGCTGTTTTTTTTTTATGAAGTGTTAAAAGAGTTTATGTGAAAATACTTTTGAAGAAACCATTCAAAGACAACCTGAATCCAACTTTGGGGCTTCATAATGAGATACACACACACATACACACCATTCTTCAAAAAAAAGTTTTCTTGCTGAGTATAAGTGACTCTGTTGGGGGCAGTGTTATGTCATATTGATGTCACTGGAAGATTCTTCAGTGCTTTCTAAATATGCATCTAATTAAATGTATATGTCACATTAAAAACTTCAGGGGAATTAACTACAAATGTTTGTGTGTCTCTTAATGAAAATGAGACCTTAAATAGAGTTAGCAGAGCAAAAGTAAAATTAAATCATGCATCCAGTCCACAAATATGTTATGAATGCCTGCTCTGTGGCAGGCCCTGTGTTGGGAGATGGAGTACCCTGGTGTGAGCAAGGCAAGCAACTCCTGCCCTCATGGAACTTAGAGTAGTCTGACTACTACACTCAAGGCTGTCTTGTGAATTTCCCCAAGACAATTAAAAAATACCTCCCATTAGGTCCTCTACATAAGGCTGCTCTTTGGGTTAGTATATGAACTTGTTATGAGATGGCATTTACTTAGCACTTATCAAGCTCATTATAAATAAGTATTATAATTCCTGTTCCCAAGCTTTCAGTTTGTCCCTTGTGTTTTCTTTTTTTAATATGCTTTTTTTGGGGGGAGAATAGTCACAAAGTAATTGGAATGAATTAGGGGATGCTGAATCCATGACCTGTCATAAACACAATATGGATAGGAGAATGTGCCTTTTCATCATATCTGGAAGATTTTCAGTTGGTATTTTATTTATTAAGTCATTTAAGAAAAGACTTTATGCAGATTTTTAAAGAAGTTGCTGTAAAATTATATATAATTAGAGAGTTTACCATAATTTGATAATTGGGCTTTTCTCAAGTAAGAAATAATCCTTCCTTTTGTCCTAATTAGGTTGAGTAGCATTTACCTGTACCCCTTTTAAGCCAGCGGTCAAGAAATGGAAAAGTGATCAGAAAAATCTGGCCTTCTTCATCTTCCACAAATAGCTCTTAGAGTTACTTTAAGGTCAGAGGCTCTCAGGCCACTGTCCTTCTCTCGGGAACTTAATAATAGTTTAATCAAGTCAAGGAGGAGATGCTGGGTGATCTCATTCTTGATAGACTCTGATAAGCTGGTAATGGGCAGAAATGTTTTCCCAACGAGGTTTAGGTTTCAGCTGCACAAAGAAACTGTCTTTCAGGAAATGTGAGCCCAGGTGCAATACAAACTTGTCTTTTGCCCAAGGGCTGTCTTAGCTGGAAGGCCCAAGAATCTTTGGACCTAAGGCACGTGTGACTTCAGTGTCAGTGGTTATGGAGTGCGTTTTATTTTTCCAAAGCAATTAGTAGCATAGCCTTGGCTGCCTTTTAAGAGCTTGAGTTTAGTGATGCTCAGAATTCTCTGCTGTGGTTGCCAACCGTCGTCCTTTATTCTAGATTGCAGTACAATTGTATATGAGTTCCTCAATCAGGACATTTTGGGAGGCTTTCTAGAGACACAAACTCATTATAATCAGATTTTGTCATTTTAATTTACTGTTACAGCTATTTATAAGAGTGTATAATGTCTTTTGGATAACTAAGAGAAACCAATTTTCATCCTCAAGGTAAGACATTTTTATATCCCCCTAAAACGCACTGCAGTTCATGGATAAGGTATCTTGAGGCTTTCAAAATGGAAAATGGAGTTTTCACCTGAGGACAGTCTTGGTTACAAGTGGTTATTAGGGAAAGTGATTGCAGACTTCGGGTATTGCCAACAGGCTAAATCCTCCTGTTCCACTCAGATGTCCTGCGGTATTCTGCCTAATGGTGGAATACAAAGATGGCCAAACCAATGTTCTGATGGCTGTTTTGATCCAGGCATTGGAAGAAGTTATGTTTTTGCAATCTGACTCTGAGTTAATGGCAACATTTGCTTCTTGTGTAGCCAAGCATGTTAATAAAGCACCGTTTCTGAAAGTGGTCCAGAGAACCGGCTTCTAGAAACAGAGGAATTCTCTAGAAACATATTAAGACTTAACGCTCCTAGTGTTGTAAAGAAGTTGTTCCATGAGAACGAATTTATTGTGCGTAAGAGCATATTCTTAACTCTTTATTCTTTGCTGATAGCAAAATGTATGCACCTCGTGGTTAGATATTGTCTTACTGTTGTTTTTTTTTAAGAAGTCACTTAACAATCTGGGTTTCTACTTAGGGTATAGCCTGTTGTACCCACTGAAGCAAATGGCTTTGATCAATCCCCCCCTGGTGGCTGGGCTGTGTATGGATAGATAGAGGATTATGGAGTGTTGGGAAGGGATACTTAGCTGGGCTTGTGTTTTAAGAGATGCTTAGAATTGCTTTATGTTCTCTTTTACTAATTCTATGCCTAGTTCCTTACAAAGGAAAAGAAAATTAAGGAAAAAGAGCTTGGTTCATGCTGATTTCTCATACTCCTGGAATAAAGTTTTGGTTTACATATAGTTCTCTTAAGAAGAGAAGAGTGACCCCCAAATGACTCCATCCCATGTTTTTTAAGTAAAAAAAAAAAAAGTATGAGCATTTTCATATAGTTCAAATAATAAATAATGATAAACTTCCAAATAATAAACTTCCATGGGAGAAGTCTCTACATGGAACAGAAGGGACACAGAGGAAGTGGTAATTCTATTTGTGTGCTGGCCTTGGTGCTGAGTGATGTACACGATATATTGTTCATCCCTTACAACAACCTTGAGAGATAGATACCCAGTCCACTCAGTTGCTCAAGCTGGAAATTTAGGAATTATCCTTGATTGTTCCTCTCACCCACTACATCCTATTTATAATCAAGTACTGATGATTATACCTCCACTTATATTTCACAGCCATTTGACTCCTCTCCATGTCCCCATCTAACCCCCTGGACTAGGCCACTATCATTGTTCACTTCTTTTCTGGTATCCCTGAGTCCACAGTTCCTCCTTCATCCTTTTTCTACATGGCAGCAAGAATGATACTCTTAAAAGTACATGTCATATCATGTTATTCTCCTGCTTAAAAACCTTCAATAGCTCTCTATGACTTTTACTGTGAAGTCTAAATTCCTTCCCATGATCTAATCCTTATTAATGATGCCCCTTGCTTTCCAAGCTCCAGAACACTGATTTGTCAGTTTTTCAAACATCCAATATCTTTCCTTTGCCTTTGTCTAAAACCCAGTTCCGTTTGCTTCCTTTCCCCCTATCGGGTTCTTTCTCATCCTTGAAGTCTCTGTTTAAATACCACCTGTTGAGGTCTCTGTTTAAATACCACCTTCTTTGACCTTGTAATCCAAGTAGGTCCTTCCCCTTCTATGATATTCTCTCGTCACCCTGTTTCCTTCATAGCATTCCCTATTTAATGTTTAAAATTTCCTTCCTTATTTTTAGCTTTCTTGCCCACTAGACCACAGGTAGATACTATGTCTGACTTGTGTATCATGATTTCTTCAGTCCCTGGCACTGTGCCTGTCATATAGTACATAAACACCTGTCGATAAACACATGTTGAATGAACACCTGTTGAATGAATAAAGAAACTGTGTCAGAGTCCAAGTTCACTTGGGTTTTACGCTATTGCCTGTTCTCTCTAGTGAGCACCTAAGGTCATTGCCATTTTCTCTGCCACCCCCCACCTTCTGTTGTACAGAGGGCTGATGTTGCTGGGGGTTGCGGTTTGGCCCGTGGAGTCTTTATAGCCTAGATCCAGTCCCACAGTTACCCCCTGACTTTAACCATCATTCATTTGCTGGTAGTTCCTAAATCTGGGTCTTCACAACATTCTTACCTCACCTGTAGCCTACATTTCCAATGCCACCTGGGCACCTTTTGACTGAGCCCCAGGTGTCTCAAACATAACTTGTACAAAACTTGAATTCATCAAATTCTCTAGTTCTCTTTCTGTGTTCCTCATCTCAAGCCAATGGCACACTTTCATCTGCTCAGTTGTCCAAGTTAGAAACCTGTGCATCTTCCTTGGGAGATTTTTCTTATTTCCAAGTCAGTCAGTAAAACCTACCACTTTGAACCTCTGTGTATCCTTTGACTCAGGGCCCTTCTTCCTCTACCTACCATCTCTGCCTTAACTCAGGTCACTGTCTTCTCTGACCTATCACTACAGCAGCTTCCTTGTGGGTCTCCCTGCTTCAGGTCAGGTCAGCTCCAGTATATCCTAAGATATCTACTGGAAATGCACGTTTGATCAAGTCACACTCTTCTTGAGCCCTTACGTAGCCTCCCCATGGAGGTTGAGAGGAAGTTTCAAATCCCTTAGCACATTAGAAGGCCAGGGAAGTACATTGTACTAACTTATGCACAAGTTGTGGGGAATATATAGGGCAAGGATATGAAGAGCAAGACCTGATGTATCACTTGTACACTTTTTGATAAAGTAATGCCTGTGCTTACTCTGGTCTCCGTGCTTGCTATTGTGTATTCAGAGAGTACAAATCTCTTTTCATGGCCCCTTCTTCTTTATGTTTTCTCTGATCTCTTTCTAGTGGTCATTTTTCATCTGTATGTACACACACACACACACACACACACACACACACACACACACGTGTGTTTATTTCTGTTAGTTTCTACAACGTATAATTGTAAGTATGTTTTCCTCAGGCAGCCTGGGCTCTAGAAATTGATGAGTGTTTCTAGGTGCATGTTTCAGGTTCCTAATACCTGAAGTCAGAACCCAAGCATGTCTTTGTTGTAAAGTCTTGTGAACCCAAATGCCAAGAATTTTCTGAAAAATTTGAAAGTATCTAGTTTGTCCTTTTGTTCACTGTTGCTGTCACCACCATTGTCAATAACAATTAATACTTACTGAGCAAATGGTGAATTGTGAAATACTAGTGGATTTTGAAAATCAACTAATTGGGTCATGACAAACATGTTTTAAATAAAAAATATTAGAATAGAGCAGAGTGGAATAGAATCAGAGTTTCTCATGTTTAGTAAGTAGAGGAATTGTTTCATGAAACTTTCTGTTAAATCCATGTTGTTATAAACTGCTGTTGCCACCAGCATTGCATTCCCCATTTCTTCATGGGTACACAGCTGGACTGCATTTCCCAGATGCCCTTACATGTTTGGCCATGTGACTAAGTTTTGGCCAATGGAACAAGAGCAAAAGTGAATATACCACTTCCAGGCATGGCCTCTAGAAAACCTTGACTCAACTTATCACTCAAGTTGCTTCCTGTAGTAGGAAGCCTATACTAAAGTGTATTTCAGAAAATTGCAATCAAAAAGTTTAGAAGCTTTCGTATTATTGCATTTAATTCTAATAACCATGTGAAGCAAGTACTATTACCATTCCTATTTTACAGATACTGAAGCTGAGACACAGAGAGGTTAAGTTACTTGGTCAAGGTCATGGAGCTGGAGATTAGTGGAGCCAGGATCTGAATCCAGGCCATTAGTCTACAGAGCTGGGATTTCCATCATGACCTTGTGCCCTCTCTCATGACGATGCTTGTCTCAGGCACAGGCACAGCCAACGCCAAGAGCTTTTCTCACATAGGTGACTGGAGCTCAGTTTCCAGTTATCCTTTTTCATTGTTTTGAATCTGTTTTTATAAACATGATCTCCACAGACATTGTGAAAATACCATTGTGAAATATGACTCTGAAGGCTTCAAAGTGTCGTGTTGGGGATTAGCAGTGTTATTCCCAGGGATTCTAATGTGAGTCTGGCTGCCAAAAATCCCTTCCCCTGTTTTGGAAAGGACAAAGGGTGGGGGGTATAGTCCCATTTATAGGGGAGGAAGGGTAATTTCTAACATATGGCTCATGATTTACTATCTTGAAGAAACTTTTATCTGTGGCTTGGTAGCTAGGCGTCGTCAAGCCAAAGATGATGAAAGTGTTTATGAGGAATGGACTCACTAGTTCAATTATTATTTCAAGGGAATGGCCAACAGGAAAATTATACCAGTACAGTTTTTAGAAGCGAAACTCCAATTGTGTCTTTGTGGACAGCTTGATTGTTTTAGAGCAGTTTATTCAACTTCCATTATATCTTCTCAATAACTGATCTCAAGAAGTTTTAGTCTTAAGGAAGGAGGGAAGTCATCTGTCTTGTCACTCAGCAGTGAATTTAGATGGGAACTGCCTGACTGGATGTGGTTGTCTAGACTCCTTTGAGGATGGGCTGTATTTTTAATATACTTCACCTTTTTCTGCTGTTTCCCACAATGTATAGTACTGTCCTGTTTTAATTAAAGAGAACACACCGCCCCCCCCCAACATATCACATTTATACACATTCATGGAGAACAGGTCTGGAAAGCAAGTTTATGGCAGACTGTTGATGGCATTCATCTCTGGGATACTGGGATTACAGGTAAATTTCACTTTTTCCCCAAGCATTATGTGAACCCCGCCCTCACCCCCCCCAACCAAACCCTCCCAAAACCACTCCGCACTTTTGGCGGTGGCTCTTATGATCAGCATTTCTTTTTTAAATGTACGCCCCCTCCACCCAAAGCTGCTTACCAGCTGTAGTGGGACATGCGGACATAAGAGTTAAGTGTCAGTTCAAGGCCTGTCTCCTTTGCTCCAAGCTGGGTACTTCAGGTGAGTGCCTCAGTTTCCAGATCTGCATTTTACAATGGGAATAATGCGGGTTACCCTGTGAGGATTAGAAATGCAGTAATGCCTGTCAGCAGTTGGCAGGGGGCCTGCCCAAGTAGGGGTTCAGTAAACAGCAGCTGTTGTTATTTTTTTCTGGACACGTCTTTGTGGCTTGCTCGTCCCTCACATTGCCCCTCTCCTCTCCGTGCTCATGGCCCCCCTTCTCTGCCAGCCCCCATTTCCTCAGTTATCGAAATAGTTCCCGATGATCCAGCTTCCTTGAACTCCCCAAGTTAAGGAAGTCAACTAGACTTAGCAAACAGTGGTGGGTATCAGCAGTGGGCAGGCACTGTGGAGTTATGTTGGGGATTGGGGGGCCACCTTCTCCACTTTCCCAGGCCCCCCCGGAAGACATATACTTACACATGCAGAAAGAATATTGCAGAGAGCTAGTTAATAATGGCTAAGAGCACAGGCAAGGAATTGAATCTGAACAGTATTATTGTAGGCCACTCAGTTCCTCGGTTTCCTTGCCTGTGAAATGGAAAAAATTCTGAAGATTGAAGGATACAGAACATGTACAGTTTAGCACAGTACCTAGTACATGGAAACTACTCTAAAATGTTAGCTATTGTTATCTGCGTTCTAATGGAAATAAAAGCAAAGTGCAGGACAAGAAGGAAGAATTAATACGTGTGTGTGTGTGTGTGTGTAGCCTCCTGCAGTACATGGGATTTGAACTCTGCCTTTGAGAGACTGCAATGAATGAAGGGTGTATGATAGAAAGGACAACCTGGGGACTATGTTGGGAGGAGTGTGGATGGATGAATGTGACCGTAATGGCAGGATATTGGGGCGGTTATGGTGGGGCATGAAATCAGAGGGTGATGTGTAGCTTCTTTCTGGGAAATGGCTTCTGCCTTAGGTTTGAGACCATGTTGTCAATTTACTTCATCTACCCATCCATCTGTCTCTCCCTTATCTGAGCACTTAGCCTGGTCATTTTATCTCTCTGGGCCTTAGACCCCTCATCTGTCAAGTGAGGATAATTAATCACAGGACTTCGGGGAGTTGTGGTTGAGGGCTGTGTGAGAGAGGTGCTTGGTAATGGATGTTAGGTGCTCTTGTTTGGGCCATGTGCTAGAGGGTGTGCTGTGTGCTAGGGGTTAGGTAACTACTCAGTGTGCCCTCAGACAGTTTGCTGTGTAGCTCTTAGACTGGGCCCTGGTTTTTTTCCTCTGGACCTCCTGAGGAGTACAGCTTGCTTGTTGGTTTCACCTTGCTGCCAGCTTGCTCAACAAGCCCTCTGCAACGGCCTCCCATTTACCAGCTCTGCCTGTGAATGAACTCCACATGTGACCCATCATTGCCTTTCTGCCTAGGCTGCTTCTCACCTGTTACACTTTTCCAAAGGGACCATCTGCCATCTTGGGGGCATCCTATTCTTGTGACCATTTCTGTCCCCTCCCAGTGTGCATGCCCCTTTTCCAGCTTCCTGCCTTTCCTGCCCTTCCTGCATTGGCTTGTCCTAATGCCCTCCGAACTCCAGATGGTCATGAGGAGTGGGTCGCACCATTAAATAAATGTTAAATAGCCAACATTTATTGAACTACATTCCAGGTACCCTTCTAGGCACCACTGCATACTGGCTTTATACCTGTTAGCTTATTTCATCCTTGTAACAAATGGGACAGGTGCAGTTCTTGTTCCCATTTATAGATGAGGCCATGAGGCACAGAGAGGTCTCCATCCTATCTGAGGTTTTACAGCTGGTTGGTGGTAAAGCCTGAAGTGTTTGCAAATCAGATGTCCAAAAATCAGTTATTTATATGTTTTACAGGAGGAAGAGACTACTCTTCTTAGAGATATGAAAAAAATTCTAAAATCTCAAAATTTTTTTTTCAGGTACAGTCATTAGGAATCTCTGGCAGTATTAATAATTTTGTTACTCAGCCTCATACTTGAAAGGGAGTTGCCTGGCTAAAGTGTCAGATTCACGCTAGAGATGAGCCATTTTGAGATGTGCACGAGTGCCACCTGCCTCAGTTCTTTGATTTGTGCTTGTTGTCACTTACGTCAGTCCTTTTGTTTCAGTTTTCCACTAGTTTTAATACAATAACAAAGGCAAATGCAATAAAACATTCTAGAGTTGCACAGAATCTGCTGCAGAGAAAGACTAGATGGTGAGGATTTGGAGCAGATTTAGGGTTGACTTGCAAGCAGCACCAACAGGTTTTGTTCACCATCTGAAACCCTAAAATTCTGATGGAGTGCATGCATGGTGGTTTAAAAGGCTCCATCTGTGATGCCTGAAAGCCGAATGTTTGCAAGTCCCACAGGGGAAGCCAAGGAACCCCTGTGTCTAGGGCACTTCTCTTGGGGGTGGGGGGAATTGGCCCTGGGCTCATTCATGTGAGCCTACCTTGTCCCACATGGGACAGTGTCACACCATTTCTGATTCAGGAGCATCTTTGCTTGATGCAAAACAGCTCACAGTGGCTGAAATGGCTGACTGATTTTTGGCTGCTTTAGAAGATGGGTAAGGCTGGATGGACTCTGCCATTGTCAGATTGCTTGCGTGTGGAATGGCCAGTTCTTGGCACCATGTTTTAGGAATGAGATTAGAAGCTGGAGCTTTTCCGGGGAAGGGTCATCAGGGTGGTTCTTATTTGGGCTCTTACGTTCTACCAAGAATGGCCAAAGGACCTGGAGATATTTCAGGTAGAGAAGAAAATTCCATAAGAGATAGACGTGGCCTGGCTTCCCTTACTTGGGGTGCCTTCTTATGAAAAGGAACTAGATTTGTTCTGTGGAAGTTGCATGTCAAGAGTTGGCTGAGCTTTTAAAGAATGATAGCTGTGGGTCAGAATCTCAGCTTTGCTTCTCAGTGGTCTGATCTTGGGTTGCTCCATTATCCTCTCTGAGGCTTGTGTTTCCTCATGACAAGTGAGGATAAGATTTGTGCTTATCTCCCAAGTTTGGGTTGAGGGTGAGATGAGGTATTTTATGTCATGTACTTAGCACAGTGCTTGGGAAATGTCAAGAGCTCGATGAATGGCCAGCATGGGTGTTATTAAATTCTGTGTAATGAAGAACCACACCAGATGGAGGAGAGTCAGAGGGAGCAGATTTTGAGTTAACATATGTAAAGAAAACTTTCCAACTCTCAGAGTTGCTTCGTGGAGTTGTGACTGCCCAGCTGTAAAAATTTCAAACTTCAGCTCAGTGACCCACGTCAGGGATAGGAAGAGATTCACACTGTGAGTGAGAAGCTGCACCAGCTAGTTCCTATGGTGCTTTCCGATTCTATGAGCCCTCAATATCTTACACTATAAGGTTTTACTACAGATGGGTGTTTGAAATGAAAATGTTGCAAAAGAAATACTGTGTCCTTTTCTTGTAAAAATGTCACCACCACTACCACAGTGTGTTGCCTTCGTGGTCCAAAGTATGGCGTGTGTTTCCAGCCAGGGAAGTCTTCTGCGGAGGAGCCGCCCTCTCCTCCTGTGACATGCAGCCATCTGGACCGTGGGGGTGTGCAGGGAACACGCTGTTGATTCATATGCCATCCCCTGCTGGCATCTCTAAAATGGGCCCTCTGGTTAGAGCTGTGAAGCAAGCCAGGCCCTCCCTCCCCCACGCCTTCTTCAAGTACTTGAGAAAGAAAGGGACATGACAAAAAGTGTATAAAGATCTAAGAATGTGGAATGATGGTTGGGTGGTCCCTGAGGGTAACTGGACAGAAAGCCAGTGACTTTCTTCAATCCAGTTTTAGAATCTGTGACCAGAAGTATGATACCCAGAATTATGGCTCTCAAATGACATTTTAAGGTGGCCTGGAGTTCCCAGAAGGTGCTTTAGGGATCCCTGCAATGGAGTGGGTGGGCTCCAGGCCTTTCCTCTCCTCCCACCCCATCAGTCACAGTAGATCCACTTTCTTCCACTTCTTTGTTCTCTTCTTGAAACACTCTCCCAACAGGTGTTTGCATGGCTGGCTCCTGCTCATCCTCCAGGTCTTAGCTTGAATGTTTCCCACTGTGGGAGTTCTTCCCTGATCACTAGATTAAAGTTAAGGGGTGGCTAGTGGGAAGCAGCCGCATAGCACAGGGAGATCAGCTCGGTGCTTTGTGACCACCTAGAGGGGTGGGATAGGGAGGGTGGGAGGGAGACGCAAGAGGGAGGATATTTGGGAATATATGTATATGTATAGTTGATTCACTTTGTTATAAAGCAGAAACTAACACACCATTGTAAAGCAATTATACTCCAATAAAGATGTTTTTAAAAAAAAGAAATTTAAGGGAGATGATAACAGGGAAAAATAAAGTACCTTAACTGATACTACAGTTCAGAGCTAAAGAATTAGAAATTTGACCACATGTTCAGCATGGCTCTGGATCGTAAATTTCCCTCCCCCATTATCTCCATCTCAGCATCCATTTATTGCTGTTGTTGGTACAGCACTTACCTTCTGTATATATTTGCGGTTTTTAGTTTGTTTCTTTTCATATTTCTTCTGTCTCTCTTACCAGACAGTAAGCCTCATGATGGCAGGGACAAATCTGTTTTACTTCCTCCCTGTCTCTAGGATCTGTCACACTGTCTGAAACATACTAGATGCTCAATTTTATCATCTGTGTGTGATGTAGAATTTTGTTTGGGAACAAAAAAAACTTGTACTGTTAAAATGAAAGTTTTAAAGCCAGTTATCTAGAATAGAAGAAATGGAATCCAGCCCTACTCACTCTGTGCTGGTTCACACCAAAGCTGGAGTTCTGTGCACGACCTCTGAATCATGAACTATAGCAGATGCTAATTCTGCCTGGCTCAGACCCCCTGGCCTCCCATTTACTGGGCAGGTGTGCCCATCTTCCAGTAGCTGTGGGTGCTGCTGCCAAGACTCATACCTGTGATCTTTCCTAGAGGTGTGCCTTCATGTGGTTAGAGTTGCCATACTTCCTCCTGTCCAGAAGTGTCCAGGTAGCCCCCATGCAGTGACTAGAGCAGAGTTACAGAAGCTCAGCTTCCTGGAGTCAAGTGGGGTAAATTTTGGGGCAGAGGGGACTCCCCAGAGCTCCTGCGGGCTTAGGCTTAATTTTCTTTCTTTTTTAAAAAAATAAGATATAGCACAATATGATATTCGGTTTCAGGTGTACTACATAGTAAGTTGACATTTGCATACACTATGAAATGATCACCACAATAAATCTGGTAAGCATCCGTCCTCATACAAAGCTATTACAGTATTATTGATCATATTCCTTTTGCTGTGTGCTCTGTCCCTGTGACTTATTTTATAGCTGGAGGTCTATGCTTTTTAATTCCCTTCACCTGTTTCACTTCTCCTACCCACCTCCCCTCTGGCAACCATATTCTCTGTACCTATGTCTCTTTTCGTTTGCTTTGTTTTTTGGATTGCACATATAAGTGAGATCGTACGAGATCATCTCTGTATGACTTATTTCACTTAGCACAATACCTTCCAGGTCCATCCATGTTGTTGCAGATGGCAAGATGTCACTTTTTTTGGCTAACATTTCATTGTATATTTATACCACATCTTCTTTATCCATTCATCTATTGATGGACGCAGGTTGCTTTCATATCCTGACTATTGTAAATAAAGTTGCGGTGAACATTGGGATGTATATATCTTTTTGAATTAGTGTTTTTGCTTTTTGTGTGTGTGTGGGGGTAAATATCCAAAAGTAAAATTGCTGGATCATATGGCAGTTCTATTTTTAATTTTTTGAGGGACCTCCATATCGTTTTCCACAGTGGATGCATCAGTTTACAATTCCACCAACAGTGCACAAGGGTTTCCTTTTCTTCACATTCTCACCAATGCTTGTTATTTGTTTTCTTTTTGTTGATAGCCATTTTGACAGGAGTGAGGTGATACCTCCTTGTGGTTTTGATTTGTATTTCTCTGATGGTTAGTGATGTTGAGTATCTTTTCATGTGTCTGTTGGCCATCTGCCTGTCTTCTTTGGAAAAACGTCTATTCAGGTCCTCTGCCCAGTTTTAAATCAGGTTGTTTTTTGATGTTGGATTGTACGAGTTCTTTGTATATTTTGGATATTAATCCCTTATCAGATATATCATGCGCAAATATCTTCTCCCATTCAGTAGGCAGCCTTTATGTTTTCTTTTTTTTTTAATAGTTATTTGTTTATGTATTATTTATTTTGGCTGTGCTGGGTCTTAGTTGGGGCACATGGGATCTTCACTGCAGCATGTGGGCTTTTTTTTTTTTAATTAGAGTATAATTGTTTTACAATACTGTGTTAGTTTCTGCTAACAGAACAGAGTGAATCAGCTCTATGTGTACATATATCCCCTCCCTCTGGAGCCTCCCACCCATCCCACCTCTCTAGGTCATCACAGAGCACCGAGCTGAGCTCCCTGTGCTATACAGCAGCTTCCCACTAGCTACTATTTTACACATGATAGCGTATATATGTCAGTACTACTCTCTCAGTTCATCCCACCCTCTCCTTCCCACCCTGTGTCCACAACTCCATTCTCTACATCTGTGCCTCTTCTCCTGCACTGCAAATAGGTTCATCAGTATAATTTTTCTAGATTCCATATATATGCGTTAATATACGATATTTGTTTTTCCTTTTTCTGGCTTACTTCACTCTGACAGATTCTAGGTCCATCCACCTCACTACAAATGACACAATTTCATTCCATTTTTATGGCTGAGTAATATTCTATTGTATATATGTATCACATCTTCTTTATCCATTCCTCTGTTAATGGACATATAGGTTGTTTCCATGTCCTAGTTGTTGTAAATAGGACTTCAATGAACATTGGGGTGTGTGTGTCTTTTTTTTTTCACATGTTTATTGAAGTATAATTGCTTTACAATGTTGTGTTAGTTTCTGCTGTACAACAAAGTAAATTAGCTATACGTATATATATCCCCATATCCCCTCCCTCTTGAGCCTCCCTCCCACCCTCCCTATCCCACCCCTCTAGGTGGTCACGAAGCACCGAGCTGATCTCCCTGTGCTATGCAGTTGCTCCCACTAGTTCTCTATTTTACATTTGGTAGTGTATATATGTCAGTGCTACTCTCTCACTTCTCCCAGCTTCCTCTTCTGCCCCTGTGTCCTCAAGTCCATTCTCTATGCCTGTGTCTTTATTGCTGCCCTGCCACTAGGTTGATCAGTACCATTATTTTAGATTCCATATATATGTGTTAGCATACAGTATTTGTTTTTCTCCTTCTGACTTACTTCACTCTGTATGACAGACTCTAGTTCCATCCATCTCACTACAAATAACTCAATTTCATTCCTCTTCATGGCTGAGTAATATTCCATTGTATACATGTGCCACATCTTCTTTATCCATCCATCTGTCGATGGATATTTAGGTTGCTGCCATGTCCTGGCTATTGTAAATAGTGCTGCAGTGAACATTGTGGTACATGTATCTTTTTGAATTATGTTTTTCTCAGGGTATAATGCCCAGTAGTGGGATTGCTGGGTCATAACGTAGTTCTGTTTTTAGTTTTTTAAGGAACCTCCATACTATTCTCCACAATGGCTGAATCAATTTACATTCCCACCAACAGTGCAAGAGGGTTCCATTTTTTCCACACTGTCTCCAGCACTTACTGTTTGTAGATTTTTTGATGATGGCCATTCTGACTGGTATGAGGTGATGCCTCATGGTAATTTTGATTTGCATTTCTCTAACAATTAGTGATGTTGAACATCTTTTCATGTGTTTGTTGGCCATCTCTAGGTCTTCTTTGGAGAAGTGTCTATTTAGGTCTTCTGCCTTTTAAAAAATTTTTTTTTATTTACTTATTTTCAGTTTTGGCTGCATTGGGTCTTCGTTGCTGCGTGCAGGCTTTCTCTAGTTGAGTCGAGTGGGGGCTACTCTTCACTGTGGTGGCTTCTCTTGTTGTGGAGCATGGGCTCTAGGCGTGTGAGCTTCAGTAGTTGTGGCATGCGAGGTCAATAGTTGTGGCTCACGGGCTCTAGAGCTCAGGCTCAGTAGTGTGACACACAGGCTTAGTTACTCCGTGGCATGTGGGATCGTCCCGGACCAGGGATCAAACCCATGTCCCCTGCATTGGCAGGCAGATTCTTAACCACTGTGCCACCAGGGAGTTCCATTCTGCCCATTTTTTGATTGGGTTGTTTGTTTTTTTTGTTATTGACTGCATGAGCTTCTTGTATATTTTGGAGATTAATCCTTTCTCTGTTGCTTCGTTTGCAAATATTTTCTCCCATTCTGAGGGTTGTCTTTTTGTCTTGTTTATGGTTTCCTTTGCGTGCAAAAGCTTTTAAGTTTCATTAGGTCCCATTTATTTATTTTTGTTTTTATTTTCATTACCCTACGAGGTGGGTCAAAAAGGATCTTGCTGAGATTTATGTCAAAGAGTGTTCTTCCTATGTTTTCTTCTAAGAGTTTTATAGTGTCTGGCCTTACATTTAGATCTTTAATCCATTTTGAGTTTATTTTTGAGTTTTGTTTTGGTATTAGGAAGTGTTCTAATTTCATTATTTTACATGTAGCTATCCAGTTTTCCCAGCACCATTCATTGAAGAGGCTGTGTTTTCTCCATTGTATATTCTTGCCTCTTTTGTCAAAGATAAGGTGACTGTATGTGCGTGGTTTTATCTCTGGGCTTTCTGTCCTGTTCCATTGATCTGTATTTCTGCTTTTGTGCCAGTACCATATTGTCTTGATTACTGTAGCTTTGTAGTATAGTCTGAAGTCAGGGAGCCAGATTCCTCCAGCTCCATTTTTCTTTCTCAAGATGGCTTTGGTTATTTGGGGTCTTTTGTGTTTCCATACAATTTGTAAATTTTTTGTTCTAGTTCTGTGAAAAATGCCATTGGTAATTTGATGGGATTGCATTGAACCTGTGGATTACTTTGGGTAGTATAGTCATTTTCACAATATTGATTCTTCCAATCCAAGAACGTGGTATATCTCTCCATCTGTTTGTGTCATCTTTTATTTCTTTCATCAGTGTCTTACAGTTTTCTGAATAGAGGTCTTTTGCCTCCTTAGGTAGGTTATTACTAGGTATTTTATTCTTTTGGTTGCAGTGATAACTGGGATTCTTAATTTCTCTTTCTGATCTTTCGTTGTTAGTGTATGTGAATGTGAGAGATTTCTGTGCATTAATTATGTATCCTGCTACTTCACCAAATTCATTGATTAGCTCTAGTAGTTTTCTGGTTCATCTTTAGGATTTTCTATGTATAGTATCATGTCATCTGCAAACAGTGACAGTTTTACTTCTTTTCCAATTTGTATTCCTTTTATTTCTTTTTTTTCTCTGATTGCCATGGCTAGGACTTCCAAAACTATGTTGAATAATAGTGATGAGAGTGGGACCCTTGTTTTGTTCTGATATTACAGGAAATGGTTTCAGTTTTCCACCACTGAGAATGATGTTTGCTGTGGGTTTGTCATATTTGGCCTTTATTGTGTTGAAGTAGGTTCCCTCTATGCCTACTTTCTGGAGAGTTTTTTTTATCATAGATGGGTGTGAATTTTGTCAAAAGCTTTTCCAGCTACTGAGATTATCATATGGTTTTTATCCTTCAGTTTGTTCATATGGTGTATCACATTGATTTATTTGCATGTAATGAAGAATCTTTGCATCCCTGGGATAAATCCCACTTGGTCATGGTGTATGATCCTTTTAATGTGTTGTTGGATTCTGTTTGCTAGTATTTTGTTGAGGACTTTTGCATCTATGTTCATCAGTGACATTGGTGTGCACTGTTTTCTTTTTTTCTTGATATTTTTGGTTTTGGTATCAGGGTGATGGTGGCCTCGTAGAATGAGTTTGGGAGTGTTCTTCCCTCTGCAATTTTTTGGAAGAGTTTGACAAGGATAGGTGTTAGCTCTTCTTTAAATGTTTGATAGAATTCGCCTGTGAATCCATCTGGTCCTGGGCTTTCGTTTGTTGGAAGATTTTTAATCACAGTTTCAATTTCAGTGCTTGTGATTGGTCTCTTCATATTTTCTATTTCTTCCTGGTTCAGTCTTGGAAGGTTGTACTTTTCTAAGAATTTGTCCATTTCTTCCAGGTTGTCCATCTTATTGGCATATAGTTGCTTATAGTAGTCTCTTATGATCCTTTGTATTTCTGCGGTGTCAGTTGTAACTTCTCCTTTTTCATTTCTAATTTTATTAATTTGAGTCTTCTCCCTTTTTTTCTTGATGAGTCTGGCTAATGGTTTATCAATTTTGTTTATCTTCTCAAAGAACCACCTTTTAGTTTTATTGATCTTTGCTATTGTTTTCTTCATTTGTTTTTCATTAGTTTCTGCTCTGGTCTGTATGATTCCTTTTCTTCTACTAACTTTGGGTTTTTTTTGTTGTTGTTGCTCTTCTTTCTCTTATTGCTTTAGGTGTAAGTTTAGGTTGTTTGAGAATTTTTTTGTTTCTTGAGGTAAGATTGTATTGCTATAAATTTCCCTCTTAGAACTGCTTTTGCTGCATCACATAGGTTTTGGGTCATAGTGTTTTTGTTGTCATTTGTTTCTGTATTTTTTTGATTTCCTCTTTGATTTTTTCAGTGATCTCTTGGTTATCTTGTAGCATATGGTTTAGCCTCCATGTGTTTGTGTTTTCTACAGGTTTTTTTCCCCTGTAATTGACATCTAATCTCATAGCATTGTGGTCAGAAAAGATGCTTGATACGATTTCAGTTTTCTTAAATTTACTGAGGCTTTATTTGTGGCCCAAAATATGATCTATCCTGGAGAATGTTCCATGTGCACTTGAGAAGAAAGTGTATTCTGCTGTTTTCGGATGGAATGTCCTAAAGATACCAGTTAAGTCCATCTGGTCTAATGTGTCATTTAAGGCTTGTGTTTCCTTATTAATTTTTTGTCTGATCTATCCATTGGTGTAAGTGGGGTGTTAAAGTCCCCCACTATAATTGTGTTACTGTTGATTTCCCCTTTTATGGCTGTTAGTATTTGCCTTATGTATTCAGGTGCTCCTATGCTGGGTGAATAAATATTTACAATTGTTATGTCTTCCTCTTGGACTGATGCCTTAATCATTATGTAGTGCCCTTCCTTGTGTCTTGTAACATTCTTTAAAGTCTATTTTGTCTGATATGGGAATTGCTAGTCCAGTGTTGTTTTGATTTCCATTTGCATGGAATATCTTTTTCCATCCCACCACTTTCAGTCTGTATGTGTCCCTAGGCCTGAGGTGGGTCTCTTGTAGACAGGATATATACAGGTCTTGTTTTTGTATCCATTCAGCCAGTCTGTGTCTTTTGGTTGGAGCATTTAATCCATTTACGTTTAAGGTAATTACTGATATGTATGTTCTTATTACCATATTCTGAATTGTTTGGGGTTTGTTTCTGTATGTCTTTTCCTTCTCTTGTGTTTCCTGCCTAGAGAAGTTCCTTTAGCATTTGTTGTAAAGCTGGTTTGGTGGTGCTGAATTCTCTTAATTTTTGCTTGATTGAAAAGCTTTTGATTTCTCCATCAAATCTGAATGAGATCCTTGCTGGGTAGAATAATCTTGGTTGTAGTTTTTTCCCTTTCAGCACTTTTAATATATCCTGCACTCCCTTCTGGCTTGCAGAGTTTCTGCTGAAAGATCAGCTGTTGACCTTATGAGAATTCCCTTGTATGTTATTTCTTGTTTTTCCCTTGCTGCTTTTAATATTTTTTCTTTGTGTTTAGTTTTTGTTAGTTTGATTAATATGTGTCTTGGTGTGTTTCTCCTTGGGTTTATCCTGTATGGGACTCTCTGTGCTTCCTGGACTTGATTGACTATTTCCTTTTCCTTGTTAAGGATGTTTTTGATTATAATCTCTTCACATATTTTCTCAGTCCCTTTCTTTTTCTCTTCTTCTTCTGGGACCCCTATAATTCGAATGTTGCTGCACTTAATGTTGTCCCAGAAGTCTCTGAGACTGTCCTCATTTCTTTTCATCCTTTTTTCTTTATTGTGCTCCTCAGCAGTTATTTCCACCATTCTATCTTCCAATTCACTCATCCGTTCTTCTGCCTTAGTTATTCTGCTGTTGATACCTTCTAGTGTATTTTTCATTTCATTTATTGTGTTGTTCATCACTGATTGTTTGTTCTTTAGTTCTTCTAGGTCCTTGTTAAACATTTCTTGCATCTTCTCCATCCGTGCCTCCATTCTATTTCTGAGATTCTGGATCATCTTTACTATCATTACTCTGAATTCTTTTTCAGGTAGATTGCCTATTTCCTCTTCATTTATTTGGTTTTGGGGTTTTTTACCTTGTTCCTTCATCTGCAAGATATTTCTGTGTCTTCTCATTTTTTCTAACTTACTGTGTTTGAGGTCTCTTTTCCCCAGGCTGCAGGGTCGTAGTTCCTCTTGCTTCTGGTCTCTGCCCCCAGTGAGTGAAGTTGGTCCAGTGACTTGTGTGGGCTTCCAGGTGGGAGGGACTGGTTCCTGCATTTTGGAGGGTGGAGCTGAGTCTTTTCCCTCTGATGGGCAGGACCATGTCAGGTGGTGTGTTTTGGGTTTTCTGTGAGCTTAGTATGACTTTAGGCAGCCTGTCTGCTGATGGGTGGGTTTGTGTTCCTGTCTTGCTTGTTGTTTGGCAAGAGGTGTCTAGTGGTGGGGGCTGCAGGCAGTTGGGTGGAACTGGGTCTTGGATTTGGATGGAGGCCTCTGTGAGAGCTCTCACTGTTAATATTCTCTGGGGCCAGGAATTCTCTGGTGGTCCAGCATCCTGGACTCAGTGCTCCCACCCCAGAGACTCAGGCCCAACTTCTGGTCGGGAAGCCACAACCCTGCAAGCTACTTGTCATGGCAATAAAGGGGATTAAAGAAGAAGAAAAAAAAAGACAAACAAAACCCCAGACAAATGGTAAAAGCAAAATCAAAGATTGAAGAACAGAAACAAAGAAACATACCCAAAAGAAACAAAAACAACCAAAGAAAACAAAAAAGAAGAGAACACCACACAGACAAAAGAACACCAAAATGAAATCAAACAATTAAAAACAGAACTAACAAAAACAGAGAACAAAAAACAAAACCAAAGCAGAGTGCCAGCTGAAGAATAAAGCAACGAAAACAGAAGAAACAGACAAAAGTGATTAAAAGGAAAAAAAAAAGGAAAAGGGAAAAAAACCACAGGACAACAGAAGAGCAAAGTAAAAATAGAAATACAAAAGATTAAAAATATATTAAAAAAAGAAAAAACAGAACAGAAAAGCAAAGTAAAAATAGAAATATATAAAAAGATAAAAAATATGTTTAAAAAAATCCCCAAGGACTACGTAAAAATAAAAATTAAAAAAACCCCCAAAAAACAGAACTAGCAACAGAACAAATCAAAACATAATAGTAGTAATAATGTTTTCCTGGGGTCTCAGCTGTCAGTGTCCTTGCCCCCGCTGTGAGCCACAGCCCACCTCTGCCTCCCCACGAGGCCCTCCAGTGCCTAGGCTGGTCTCTGGATCTGCTGTGGGCCTGTGGAGACAGCTTAGATTCTGATCTGGCCCTATTCCCACATGTGCTTGCCCCCAAAGTCCACGGCTGCTAGAGTTAGACTGTTTTCATTTGTGGGAACACTCGTCCGCTCAGATATTCTGTACACGCAGGGTCTCCCTAGCTGATGACGGGGATTTAACCTGCAGGTTGTACAACTGATGGAAAGATTTTCGCTCCTCTTCCTTAGTCACCCCACCCCTGGGGCTTGTCTGTGGTTTTATCCCCACCTCTGCATGTGGGCCACCCACAGGAGTTTGTTACCAAGGCTTCCCTGGAGCACTTGGGTCTGCCCTGGTGAGGACAGGGTGTGGAGGTGGTATGGCTCCTTGCATCATGGGAGCCCTGGCAGTGCCAGGTGTGCAAGGAAGCCAGCGGCCATGGGCTGAAGAGATATGACCCTAGTGGGAGCCTTTTCTAGTGCCTGGTGGAAGTTGCTGAAGGCCAGCCCTGGCTAGGCTTTTTCTAGTGCCTGGTGGTAGGCATTCGAGGGCCAGCCCTGGCCGGGTTTCTTTTAGTGCCCAGCGGCAGACGCGTGAAGATCAGCCCTGGTAGGACTTTTTTTATTGCCCGGCTGCAGGTGCCGGTTTGTGGAGAGACAGAGGCTACAGTGGTGGCTCCGTGTGACTCAGCAGTAGTGCCCTGCTTCCATCACAGTCTGGTTTTCCTTCATAGGCATTCCCTTTTGTGGATTTCCTCCCTCCCGTCCCCTCAGGCCATCTCCCCACAGCCAGTAGCAGTCGTCGCCCCAGGTTTGCTCTCTAATCACCACGCACCAGCTCCCAGCCCCTGTGTGCACTGGTGGACACACATCCCTGCCTGGGGCACGCAGGACTGTGGTGGCTCATCTGCCACAGATCGGTTGCTTCAACCTCCTCTGACAGCCTCAAATGTTTCCCTTCTGTCCCAACCTATTTTGCTGTCGGTGAGGGGGCTTCCCCGGATGTGGAAATCTCTCCCCTGCTTCATTTCTCCCCTCCACCCCCCATGGTGCTGGTCCTGTCCCACTTGCTCCCCTCCTCCTTCTCCCTTCTTTCTTTTGTCCTACCCAGTTATGTGGGGATCTTTATAGTCCTTTCTGGTGTCCAGGGTCTTCTGCTAGTGTTCTGCCTGTGAGAACTGTTGCATCTTTAGATGTATTCCTGATGCATCCGTCCTCCTACTCGTCTGCTATCTTGGAACCCCCCGCATGCCGGCTTTTTAGTTGTGGCATGTGGGCTTCTTAGTTGAGGCATGCAGACTCTTAGTTGCAGCATGCATGTGAACTCTTAGTTCCCCAAACAGGGATCGAACCCGGTCCCCCTGCATTGGGAGCATAGAGTTTTACCCACTGGGCCACCAGGGAGGTCCCGTTTATGTTCTCTTGGTAGTGTCCTTTTCTGTGCAGAAGCATTTAGTTTAATGTAGTCCTATTTGCTTATTTTTGTTTTTGTTTTCCTTGTCTGAGGAGACAAAGCAAAAAAAAAAAATACTGCTAAGATAGATGTCAAATAGTGTACTGCTTATATTTTCCTCTTGGAGTTTTATGATATCAGGTCTTATATTTAAGCCTTCAATCCGTTTTGAGTTTATTTTTGTATATGGTGTGAGAAAGTAGTCCAGTTTGATTAGTTTGTATGTAGCTGTCCAGTTTTCCCCACATCATTCACAAGGCTGTCTTTTCCCCATTGTATACTTTTGCTTCCTTTGTCATAAATTAATTGACCATATAAGCATGGGTTTATTTCTGCACTCTCTATTGTGTTCCATTGATTTACATGTCTGTTCTGGTATCAGTATGATACTGTTTTGATTACTGTAGCTTTGTAGATGTAGGTTGCAATTAGGGAGCATGATACTTCTAACTTTGTTCTTCTTTCTCAAGATTGCTTTGGCTCTTCAGAGTCTTTTGTGTTTCCATATAAATTTTAGGATTATTTGTTCTAGTTCTTTGAAAAATGCATTGGAATTTTGATAGGGATTGCACTGAATCTGTAGATTGCTTGAATAGTATGGTCATTTTAACAATATTCAGTACAGTCCATGAGTGTGGCATATCTTTCCATCTGCTTGAGTCATAATCAATTTCTCTCATCCCTGTCTTACAGTCTTCTAAGGACAAATCTTTTACCTCCTTTTCTAGGCTTATTCCTAGGTATTTTATTCTTTTTGATGAAATTGTAAGCGAGGTTGTTTTATTACTTTTTCCTTCTGAGAGTTTGTTAATGAATACAAATGCAACAGATTTCTATATATTTTGTATCCTGCAATTTTACTGAATTCATTTATTAGTTCTCATAGTTTTTTGGATTTAAGATTTTCTGTATATATTATCATGTCATCTGTAAATGGTGACAGTTTTACTTCTTTCTTTGTAATTTGGGTTCCTTTTATTTCTTTTTCTGATTCCTGTGGCTAGGATTTTCAGTATTATGTGTCTTGCTTAACTAAGACTCCTGATACTATGTTGAATAAAAGTGGCAAGAGTGGGCATCCTTGTCTTGTTCCTCAATTAAAGAGAATGCTTTCAGCTTTTCTCTGTTGAGTATGATGTTGACTGTGGGTTTGTCATATATAGACTTTCTCACATTGAGATATGTTCCCTCTATACCCACTTTGTTGAGAGTTGTTACCATAAATAGATGTTGAATTTTGTCATGTTTTTTCTGCATCTATTGAGATGACCATATGATTTTTAGTCTTCAGTTTGTTAATGTGGTGTACCACATTGATTAATTTGAGGATATTAAACCATTGTTGCATCCCTGGGATAAATCCCTCTTGATTATGGTGTATGATCCTTTTAATGCACTGCTGAATTCTGTTTGCTAATATTTCATTGAGGATTTTTGCATCTATGTCCATCAGTGATATTGGCCTATAATTTTCTTTCTTTGTGAAAATCTTTGTCTGTCTTCGGTGTCACAGTGATGCTGGCCTTGTAGAATGAGTTCAGAAGCATTCCTTCCTCTTAATCTTTTGGAATAGTCTGACTAGGATAGGTGTCAGCTCACCTTTAAATGCTTGGTAGAATTCACCTGTGAAGCTGTCTTGTCCCGACTTTTGTTTCTTGGGATTTTGTTTTAGAAGTAACTGATTTCAGTTTCATTACTGGTAATCTGTTCATATTTTTTTATTTCTTCCTGATGCCATCTTTGGAGATTGTATGTTTCTAGGAATTTATCCACTTCTTCTAGGTTATCCATTTTATCGGCATATGACTGTTCATAGTAGTCTCTTAATCCTTTGGATTTCTGTGGTGTCGGTTGTAACTTGTCTTTCATTCCTCACTCCCTCCCTCCCTTCCCTACTTCCTTTCTTTTTTTTTTTTTTTTAAACAAACTTTTAACATAGTTAAGAAAGGCACCTCATTGAAAATAATACATCACAGTGCTGTTGAGTGATCCCAGTCACAGGATTTGAAGATGGAAAGGACAGTCTTTGGATAATGTTGCTTAGGACACTTGCTTATTTATTAAAAAGGGTTCTTTCACACGACATGGGTGGAGGAAGGCAAGAGTGTAGGAATGTGGCATATGCTGGGTGGCTGCCAAGAGCTTACCCACGAGAGCAGGTGGGCTGGTAAATCAGTGATAAGTTGGGAGGGGAGTGAGACCAGCTGCCCCACCTGCCCCATGACTCCAGTAAACCTGATGTGCTGAGCCACTGCTCCCATGTACACACTCCATATCTCTTTCAAATGGAGAGATGACTTTTTGATCTCATGGTATGGGGAGCCAGGGTTAGTAGTTAACTCCTGCCCTGTTCCAAGCTACAGGACAGACAGGACAACAGTGTGATTTCCTGCATTCCTGGGCTGGCATGAGGTTCCCATAAAAGCTGAGGTCTTAGGGCACTGGCTTTAAAAAATACTGTCACCAGTCTGGAGTAAATGACAACGTGATTCCTTAGAAATAATACTGCCTCTCCCTGTTTCTATTTATACCCTCCAGTCAGTGTTTTAAAAAATTAATTTTTCCCTTTGCTTATACTTTTTGAGACTTCTACTCCATGTAAAAGAAATCGCTTCACCACAGCACTGCTGCTCTTCCCATTCTCCTCTTGACCCCTCACCACTCCTCCCTCTCCATCCTTACCCTGACCACCCCTGCCCTCTGCCCAGTATCTAAGAGCAGGGATCATGCCGTGGAGTGATGAGCAGTGGTGCAGCCTTGGCCTTCTGTTACTAGGATGTAGCTTTGGAGAAGGCTGCTAGGATGCTTGCAGACATGACATCGGGGGTCTGGGATGAATCAGTGGTAGAGTGGATCCCCCGTCTACTGTAGTAAACCAGTGGGGTTGTCTGAGTGTGGTAGGCCTCCAGGCAGATTTTTAAGGCCTTCTCATTATCATCTGATCGGTGGACCAAGGGTTCCCCTGTGATGTCATCTTTCATGGGCTCCCTTGAGAAGTTGAACTCCTTGTGGTAGGAATGGCCACTCTGGGGGTGAATCTGTCATCCTGTGATTCTCCAGATCAGCAGAGAGTCTGGAATGCTGAATTCAGTCACAGAATCAAGCTTCTGTTTCCTCTTTTCCATGAGGTCATCAAGCATTTCTGCCTGCCCCACAGTTCAAGGGAAGCCCTCTAGAAGAAAACCATTTTTTGCATGGAGGGGTCTCCAAATTTTTCTCAATGCACTCCACGACCATTCCATCTCTCACCAGTTTCCTGGCATCCATAGTTGCCTTCAGCTTTTTTCCCAGCTCTGAGCCGGAAGCCACTATGGCCTTCAGAACGTCTCCAGAAGCCAAATTGCAGACACAGAAGCTTTCAGCGAATTTGGGTGCCTGGGTACCCTTGCTGGCTCTGGGCGGCCCCAGCAGCACTGACCGGATGCCTTTAGGACACTCTTGGGCCCATTTGGCTGCGGGCACGTTGGGAGCCATGGCTGCCGAAGCCTCTCACTCTCTTTCACTTCCGATTTTATTTATTTGGGCCTCTTTCACTTTTTTCTTGATGAGTCTGGCTAAAGGTTTATCAATTTTTATCAATTTTATGTTTTCTAAGAACTAATTCTTAGTTTTATTGATTTTTTTTCTGTTTTTCTTAGTCTCTATTTCATTTGCTTCTGCTCTGACCTTTATTATTTCCTTCCTTCTACTAACTTTGGGTGTTGTGTGTTCTTTTTCTAGTTCCTTTAGGCATAAGGTTAGATTGTTTATATGAAATTTTTCTTGTTTCCTGAGGTAGGTCTGTATTGTTTTAAATTTCCCTCTTAGATTTGCTTTTGCAACCCATTCATTTTGGATCATTGTGTTTTCATTTCCTCTTTGCTTCAGGACGCACTGGTTGTTCAGTAGCATAGTGTTTTGTGTGTGTGTTTTTTGCAGTTTTTTCCTTGTAGTTTATTTCTAATCTTATACCATTGTGGTCAGGAAACATGCTTGATATGATTTCAGTCTTTTTAAATTCATTGAGATTTGTTTTGTGGCTTAGCCTGTGATCTATCCTGGAGAATGTTCCATGTGCACTTGAAAAGAATGTTTTTCTGCTGTTTTTGGATGAAATGTTCTTTATGTGTCTGTTAATTCCATCTGATGTATCATTTAAGATCAGGGTTTTCTCATTGATTGTCTGGATGATCTGTCCATGGAGGTAAGTAGGGTGCTAAAGTTCCCTACTAACTATTGTATTACCGTCAATTTCTCTTTTTATCTCTGTCAATATTTGCTTTATGTATTTAGGTGCTCCTATGTTCAGTGCATATATATTTACAATTGGTGTTTCTTCTTGTTGGATTGATCCTTTTATCATTATGTAATGCCCTTCTTTGTCTCTTGTTACAATACTTGCTTTAAAGTCTGTTTTGTCTGATATAAGTATAGCTACCCCAGCTTTCCTTTTGTTTACATTTGCATGGAATACTTTTTCCATCCTCTCACTTTCAGTCTCTGTGTGTATTTAGCTCTGAAGTGAATCTCTTGTAGGCAGCATATAGATGGGTCTTGTTTTTATTCATTCATCCACTCTGTCTTTTGATTGGCAAATTTAGTCCATTTACAATTTAAAGTAATTCTTGATAGGTACATACTTATTGCCATTTTGTTGATTGTTTTCTAGTTGTTTTTGTGTTCTTTTTAGTTTTCTTACACTTATTTTGCTCTCTTCCCTTGTGATTTGATCACTATCTTAAGTGTTTGGATTCCTTTCTCTTTTTGTGTGTGTTTCTATTATAGTTTTTTGGTTTGTGGTCACCATGAGGTTCATATAAAACAATTTATATGGGGTTATTTTAAGTTGATGATCTCTTTAGTTTGAATGCGTTCCAACAACCCTGTGTTCCTCCCAACCACATTTAATGTTTCTGACATCATATTTTATATCTTTTTATTTTGTGTATCACTTAACTACTTATTGTGGATATAAATGTTTTTTGCTACTTTTGTCTTTTTGCTTTCCTACTAGCTTTATAAGTGGTTGATCTACTCCCTTTACTGTATGTTTGCTTTTACCAGTGAGATTTTTTTCTTTCATAATTTTTATATTTCTAATTGTAGCCTTTTCTTTTCCACTTAAAGAAGTCCACTTAACGTTTCTTGTAAAGTTGGTTTAGTGGTGCTAAACTCTTAGGTTTTGCTTATCCGTAAAACCTTTTATCTCTTCTACAAATCTGAATGATAACCTTGCCAAGTAGTGTATTCTTGGTTGTAGGGGTTTTCCTTTCATCACTTTGGATATATTGTGCCACTCCCTTCTGATCCGCAAAGCTTCTGTTGAAACATCAGGTGATAGCCTTATGTGAGTTCCCTAGTACATAACTAATTGCTTTTCTCTTGCTGCTTTTAAGATTCTCACTTTAATTTTTGCCATTTTAAATATGATGTGTCTTGATGTGGCCCTCTTTGGGCTCATCTTGTTTGGGACTGTCTCTGCTTCCTGGACTTGGATGTGTTTCCTTTCCCAGGTTGGGGACGTTTTCAGCTATTATTTCTTCAAATAATTTCTCTGCCCCTTCCTCTTAACTCTTCTCCTTCTGGGACCCCTATAAGGCTAATGTTAGTATGTTTGATATTTTCTCAAACTATCATTTCTTTGATTCTTTCTTCTGTTCAGCTTGGGTGATTTCCACTACTTTGTCTTGCAGATTGCTGATCCATTCCTCTGTATCATTTAATCTACTGTTGAGTTCATCTAGTATATTTTATTTTATTTTATTTTTATTTATCTTATTTTTGGCTGCATTGGGTCTTCGTTGCTGTGCATGGGCTTTTCTCTGGTTGAGGCGGGCGGGGGCTACTCTTCGTTGCGGTGCGCAGGCTTTTCGTTGCGGTGGCTTCACTTGCTGTGGAGCACGGGCTTTAGGCACACAGGCTTCAGTAGTTGTGGCACGTGGGCTCAGTAGTTGTGGCTCGCGGGCTCTAGAGAGCAGGCTCAGTAGTTGTGGCTCATGGGCTTAGTTGCTCCGCGGCATGTGGGATCTTCCCGGACCAGGGCTTGAATCCGTGTCCCCTGTATTGGCAGGAGGATTATTAACCACTGCGCCACCAGGGAAGCCCTTGTCTAGTATATTTTAAAACTTCATTCATTGTATTTGTCAGCTCTGTTTGGTTCTTCTTTATATCTTTAAACTCTATTGACATTCTCACTGTGTTCATCCATTATTCTTCCCCTTTTTAAGAGTTACCTTGAACTCTTTATTGGATAGATTGCATATCTCCACTTTTTCAGTTTATTTTTTCTGGCTTTGTCTTGATCCTTTATTTGGAACATATTTCATTGTCTCCTCAATTTGCCTAATTCTCCGTGTTTATTTCTGTGTCTGAGGTAGGTTTGTTACATTTCTCAATCTTGGAGAAATGTAGCAGAAATGTGGAAGACATCCTATGAGGTCCACTACCTTCTGTTTTGTCAGAGCCAACTTACTCATCATGCTGGTAGACGGGGTGGGCCCCTGGCTCGGTTGGCTACAAGGCCTTGCCTCATGTGGTGGCTGTGGGTCTGCCAGTGGGCAGGGTAGGTTTTCTGTGCCATTGGTTGCACGGCCTTTGGAGCCTGGTGTTGGTGCCAGACTTCTGGTGGGTGGAGCGGGCCCCCACGTGGTTGGGTGTGAAACCTGGGGGGCCTGGTGCTGTTGCTGGCCCGCTAGTGGGCGAGGCCAGGTCCTGGTGTGTCTAGGTGCACAGCCTGTGGGTCATAGAGCTGGTGCCAGCTTACTGGTGGCTGGGTAAGACCCCAATGCTAATAGGCTAGAGGGAGGATTCCAGACTACTGCTTCTGTGCTGGGACTTGAAGTGTGTGAGATTTTACTCATGCCCTCTGAGAGCTGAGTCTGTTTTCCATAACCCTCCATCTCTCCCAAACATAAGCCCCACTGGTTTACGAAGGCAGACATTCTGCAGGTTTGTCTTCCCAGTGTAGGAGCCCAGTGTGGGGTTTGGACACCTTGTTCCTTCGGGAGGTCTTCTAGCATTGTGATCTTTTTCCCATTTGTGGATTGCCTCCCTGGGATTGTGGGTCCTGACTAACCGTGTCTCTGCCCCTCCTACTTTCATTGTGCTTCCCTCTTTATATATATATATATATATATATATATATATATATATATATATATATATATTTAGTTGTGGAACATCTTTTCTTCTAGTCTTCAGGTGGTTCTCATAGACACTTGCTCTGTAAGTAGTTGTAATTTTGGTGTGTTCATGGGAAGAGGTGAGTTCAGGGTTTTCCTCCTCTACCATCTTGGCCGGGATCAGGCTAGACTTCCTATACAACAAAATCCTTGCTCAACTTTCTTCTCTACTTCATATGGGTTTCCTCCCTCTCTTATGGGTTCCCCTCTGAACTCTCGCTTAAGAAATCACTTACATAAAAGTCCCTGTCTCAGACTATACCTCTTAGGAATCTGACCTAAGATATAGAAATGGACTAAGGTAAATGAGCTGGGTACTGCTGAGATCACCTGACACTGTGTCATATAAGAAACAGTGCGTAGAATAGGACTCTTTAGTAAGAAAGACTTTGGACTGAGAAGCTGTCATCATGGGATAAGAACCTGTCACCATGGAAGAGGAACCTGATTTGTTCTTTTCTCCTTGAAAGAGTAGAACAAACGTCTGTATATAGAAGCTTCAGAGCCATGTATGCCACCTCAGTGTGGAAAGAACTGTCTAATAGGGGATTCCAAAGGTTAGTAAAAGATTAACCACACTATATTAGTTTCTATTGCTGCCATAAAAAATTAGCACACATTTAGCACAACTTTTTTATTAGCTCATAGATCAGCAATTCTGGTACATCATGGCTCAATTGGATTTTTTGCTTTGACTCTCAAGAGACCAAAACCAAAGTGTGCTCCTTTCTAGAGGTTCTTGAGATCAATGTGCTTCCAAGCTTGTTTAGGTTGTTGGTCAAATCTAGTTCCTTGTGTTTGTAGAACCAAGGTCCCCATTTCCTTGTTGGCTATTAACTGGGGACCATCCTCATTCCTTGGAGGCCCCTTCTGGTCCTTTCACATGGCCCCTATATCTCAGAACCAACAGTGGCACATTGAAACTTTCTCATGCTTAGCAGTCTCTCTGGCTTCCCCATCAGCTACTTCTGTCTTCTGCCTCAGTCAGAATAAGTTCTGAGCTTTGAAAGGGCTCATGTGATTAGATTGGGCCCACCCAGATATCTTAATATAGATATTAAGATTCCTATCTTAATATCTATAACCTTAATTACATCTGGAAAGCCCCTTTTGCCATGTAATATAATGTATTCACAGGTTTTGGAAATGAGTGGACATCTTTGTTAGTGGGTGTTATTCTGCTGACTGTAGTTTGCCCTCTGCCCCTTACAGATTCACGTCCCTCCCAAATAAAAAATACATTTGCTCCATCCCAAAGTCTCAAAGGTCTCATCCCATTACAACATCAACTCAGAGTCCCCAAATCTCATCAGTTCAAAATTCCCATCATCTAAATCGTCTAAAATTATGTACGGATGAGGCTCTTGGTATAACCTATTATGTACAACTCCTGAGGCACAATTCCTCTCCATCAGGGGACGTATGAAACTAAAACAATTTATCTGCTTCCAATAGACAATGATAGGTTAGGCATAGGATAAGTTACAGACGTTCCAGGTTAAACAAGGGAGAAATGGAAGGTAAAAGGGAGCTACTAGGTCCAAGGCAGTTTCAAAATCCAGCAGGGCAAACTTCACTAGGTTTCAAGGCCTGGAAACAATCCTCTGTGGTTCTTGGTTCCACGCTAAAAACCTATCGCATCCGTTGTGCTCAGGTGCTCTCCCATTCAAGTACTAACCAGGCCCAAAGCTTGCTTAACTTCCAAGATCAGATGAGATCAGGTACACGGGTAGAGGTGAATGACCAGGATGCTGCTGAGAGCACCCAACATTGTGCCATATAAGACATAGTGGATAGAATAATGACCGCTTAGTAAGAAAGACTTTGGACAAAGAAGCTCTCATCATGGGAGAGGTGGATCCTGTTTTCCTCATGTTCCCAAATGAGTAGAACAAAGGCCATTGTATATAAGGTTCAAGGAGAAGTATTTCAGCTCAGAAAGAGTCCTCTGGTAGATTTCTGTTGGAGTCCAAAAATGGTTAAAGACTAACCACCCACCTGTACTTTTCCATGAAGCTTTCCATAGTCCTTCCCTCGTCAGGCCTGGATGCTTACCTCTCATTCTCTTCCATTAGCATATTGTTCAAAACTGGTGAGGGCCTAACAGGGGACTGAAAAACAAACCAGAAGTCAGGTTCAGTTAGCTGTTAAAACCCTAGACATTTGCAGAGCGTGAAGGAAACACAAATAGCAATCTAAACCTGGTGTTATGTTAGTAATTAAGGGTGTGCGTTTAAGAGTCAGATACCTTGGTCACACTCTCAAGTTTACTAGTTCTGTGATCTTGGGCATATTATTTAACTCTCTGAGTTTGAGTGTTTGCAGCTTTGTCATGGGGGTGGTAACTCCTACCTATAGGGGTGTTATGCAGATTCACCCAGGAGCTAGATGGGAGGCGTGGAGCTTGGCATATGGTAAGCATTCTGTAAATGGTGGCTGCTATTATTGTGGTCTGGTAATCTAGTTATGTATTCCCTCTTCCACTAGATAGTCAAGTTCCTTGAGACCTGACATGTTTCATAGTCACTGTGCTACATCTATCTTATTTTAAATTATTTTTTATTTTTTTGAATAATTTTTAAAGTTTTATTTTATTGAGGTGTAGTTGATTTACAATATCATATAAGTTGCGTGTATGCGACATAGTGATTCACAATTTTTAAAGGTCATACTCCATTTATAGTTATTATAAAAATCGGCTATACTCCCTGTGCTGCACAGTATATCCTTGTAGCTTATTTATTTTATTCTTTGTAGTTTGTACTCCTTAACACCCTACCCCTATCTTGCCCCTCCCTGTTACATTTATCTTTGATATCTCTGTATTGTTTATTACGTGTTAGGTCCTTAGTAATTATTGAATTAAATAACTAAACTTTATTATTTAGTTTATTTGGGACAAACTTTATCCCAAAAAACTTTGGACATCGCTAACACCACTGGCCAAATATTTGAAAGCTGGCATCTCATTCTATTACTTTCTATTGTTCCCAGGATCATAGTGTCCAAAGGAACAAGATAAATCTGTCAAACCATCTTTAATGCAAATTTAGCAAAAAGTCAGTTATATATCAAAACAAATTAAGGGAATTGTGTATGTGCAGAGATTCAGATGGTATGGTCTTATGTTCCCAAATATCCATTTTTTGTGAAGACTAAAAAAATAATTTAACAGTTTACTTTGCTGTACAGTAGAAACTAGCACAACATTGTAAAATAACTCTACCCCAATTAAAAAAAACAGTAAGCTTATATCATTTTTACATATTTCCATTGAAACTGCTTTCTCATCTCTCTGGAATTTGAAGTCTTCTGTATAAGACCAAGATCTTCATGAGGACCTAAATGGCCTTACACAGCCTGTCCTTTTCCTAGCCCTGACCTCTTGGGCCTCATCTCCCAGCTCCCTCTTCATCACTCTCTCCACTCCAACAGCACTGTGCAACTCACCATCTCCCGAAACCTCTAGGCATGATATCACTTCCACTGAGAATGCTTGCACCGGAGTGTAAGGCAGGTATATCCTATGTTTTACCTGGCACATAGTGGTCCTTCAGTATTCCTTGAATTATTCAGGCAGACCCAGTGGCGACGATAGCCAGTATCAGATCACAGAACAAGTGGCAGGGAAGGCATTCTGCCAGGCTTCATTCTGTAATATACTTTCAGGAATACTAATAACCATTCAGGGGCAACAAGAAAAATAAGGATGAGTTTCAGTGATCGAGAGTGTGCTGAGTGCCAGCCCAGCCAAGCACTACACATGCTTACCTCAACTCAACTTCACCATCCTGAGTATCAGAAAACATTCAGGCACTCGCCTAAGGTCACACACCTAGTAGACGGAGTGGACAGGATCCGTTTAACTATAGTGGATGAATTTTAAAACTTTTAAGAGCTTTCCAAATAGTGAGGTTTCATTTTTAACTTTTGTTATTGTTTTATTACGTGGGCAAAGGATGTGTCCTGTATCACTTCTGCCTTTTGGAATCCATTTGAGATTTTTCTTGGTGGTCTGGTATGTGATCAATCTGTTTAAATATTCCATGGAATCTTGAAATGGAAATCTATAGGATCCAAAATAGAATTGTCTATTAATTCAGTCTTACTAATTATATCACTTAAATCTTTTACGTAGTTATTTTTTAGTACTTGATCTTTCAAACATTGAGAATGATGTTAATATTTGAAAGTAACTGTTTTTTATCCACTTCTCTGTGCCTAACCATGTTTGCCATTTGTTTTAATATCTAATATGGATATCAGTACCAGACAACTGTTATTGAGAGTTAAGTTTCTGTATGTTTTCAAGTACTCAAGAAAAGATTGAGAAATGGAAGACTGAATCAAAGGAAAATTATGCAGGTGGCTACAATGAAAGAAGCCAGTGGAGATAAAGGTGTCACCTTTAAATATCAAATCAAAGCCAAGTGGTGAGACATGGGCAGTAAGCGTGGTGGTTAGAAGCAGAGACCCTGGAACCAGACTTCCTGGCATAAATCCCAGCAGTGCAGTTCAGTAGACTGGGCAAGTTATTAATTTCTCTATGCTTCCATTTCTTGGTGTGAAAAAATGGTGATAATAATAGTACCTACCTAAGGTGGTTATTGTGATGATTAAACAAGTTACTATTTATAAAGTGCTTAGAAGAGTGCTTAGCACATAGCAGTGTATAAGTATCTATTAGCTATTATCATCCTTCACATCAGACTCCTTTTGGTCCAAAGGTATTCTAGAACCACCAGGCTTATAATATCAATTGTACTGTTTCGTTCAATGTGTCTATATTAATTGAGCACTTACTCTTGGCAGGCACTATGTTAGTTACTGGGAGTATAATGGACATACAGGGTCCCTATGCTCATGGAATTGACCACTCGGTGGTAAATACAGACACGAAGCTATTAATTGCACCCATATCCAATGATAGGAAGAAAAGGTACACAGTGCTATGAAAGTCTAAATGAGGGTGGAGGAGGATGTAGACTAGTCTGGAGGGTCAGGTAATGGCTCTTCTGTGACATATTTGTAATCTACGGCTTTAAAATAAATTACCCCAAACACTTAGTGTCTTAATAGAGCAAATGCTTATTATCTCATAGATTCTGTGGGTCTGGAATATAGGAGTCACTTAGCTCAGTGGTTCTGGCCCAGAGTACCTCAAGAGGTTGCAGTCAAGCTGTTGGGTAGGGCCACAGGCATCTGAAGGCTTCACCGAGGCTGGACAGGCCACTTCTACAATGGCTTATTCACATGACTGTTGGCAGGAGGCCTCAGTTTCATGTCATATGGGCCTCTCTTTAGAGCTTGAATGTCTTCATGATGTGGCAGCTGGCTTCTCCCAGAACAAGTGGTCCAAGAATGTGAGCAAGAAGGATGCCATAATGTCTTTTATGACCAAGCCTCAGAAGTCACACATGTTACTTCTACTGTATTCTCTTTGTTAGAACTGAGTTATTAAGTCCAGTCCACAGCCAAGGGGAAGATATTTAGGCTTCACCTTATAAAGGGAATATACAAAATTTGTGGACATATTTTAAATTACCACACAAGGAGATGGCTAGATTGATTATTGAAGATATTCTAGACCAGGGGTTGACACACTTTATGTACAAGGCCAGGTAGTAGATATTTCTTGCTTTGTGAGTCCATATTGTCTCTGTTATAACTATTCACCTCTGCCATGAAATGAAATGAAAGCAACCATAGACAATATGTAAGTGAATGGATATAGTAGTGTTTCAATAAAACTTTATTTACCAGAACTGATGGTGGGCTATAGTTTGCTGACCCCTACAGATACAAGAGATGAAAAGGGTAGAGGATTATTTCAAGCAGAAAAACAGAATGTTTCATAAAGAACAGAATTATTGGGCACTTAAGAGTAAAGGTACCAAAAAAAGGTTTTTTTTCAGGTACTAGGAGGTTTACTACAAAATTGTTTGTAATTGAAAAAAAGAATAGAGAACACTTATTTCCGCACATAAATTCTAAAAACATAAATATTGTTGAGGTAAAAACCAAAATGCAAAAGCTTTGTGCAATATGGACAGCTGTCATTTATGTAAATGAGAAAACAATGTACTCTGTTGTTAGATTTTACTATTTATGAGGACATACGTATGTAATAAAAGCACAGAACATGCATGAGAAAGACACCAACTTTAGATGATGGTTTCTCTCTAGCAGAATGGAAGTGGTGAAGGTTGTGGAACTTAAACAGTTTCTGTTATATATTTATGGTTTAAAAATTTTTTTAATTGTGATGAATACACACAACATAAAATTTACTACCTTAACCATTCTTAAGTGTACAGTTCAGTAGTGTTAAGTATATTCACACTGTTATGCAACCAATCTTGAGAACTTTTTCATTTTGCAAAATCGAAACTCTGTACCCATTAAACAACTCTCCATTTCCCCCTGCTCTCAGCCCCTGGCAGTAATCATTCTACTTTCTGTTCCTATGGTTTTGGGCACTCTAGATGCCTCCTATCAACCATACAATATTTGTCTTTTTGTGACTGCTTTATTTCACTAAGTATAATGTCCTTGAGTTTTATCCATGTTGTAGCAGGTGTTAGAATTTCCTTCCTTTAAAGCTGAGTAATACCTTGTATGTATACACCACATTTGATTATTCATCCATCTGTTGATGGACACTTCAGTTGCTTCCACCTTTTGGCTTTTCTGATAATGCTGCTATGAACATAGGTGTACAAATCTAAAACAGAGTTTTGATGAAAGAAATGATCAGTAAATCATTGTGCAATATAGCACTCACACTATCCACCTACTGGATAGTCAAGGTTATTAATGCCCTGCTTGTTGCTAAGTCCTGTGGTCTTTCCTCTGGCCTCATCCTATTAACTGCTCAGCAGCAATTGATAAGGTGGTCATTCCTGCATCCTGGGCTTATTTGCTTCACTTGACTTCCAGGATGCTACTCTCCTGGTTCTTTTCCTACCTCTATTTCTTCTCAGTTTCCTTTGCTGCTTCCTCCTCACTTCTCAGACCCCTTAATGTTGGATTGCCCCTGGACTCAGTCCTCTGATTTCTCCTCTCCTCTCTATGCTTAGTCCCTAGTTGGTTTTATCTAGGCTCATTGTTTTAAATGCTATCTATTCACCAATTTCAAATTTGTAATTGTAGCTTTTACTTCTCCCCTCACATCCAACTCATCTATTAAACCGCCTACTCAGCATCTCCACTTGAATGTCTAATAGCATCACAAACTTAACACAGGCAAAACCAAACTCTCGATTCCCATAACTCCCACTTCTCCCCACTCTTGCCTATGTTGGTATTCCACCTCCATTCTTCGTATTGCTCAGGCTAAAAGCCTTGAAGCCATCCTTTACTTGTCTCTTTCTCTAATCCCAGGCCATCTATCAAGAAGTCAAGTGAGCCTCACCTTCAAAGCACATCCAAACTGAGTTCCTTCCCATTGCCTCCACTGTGGTCCAAGGTTCTGTCATCCCTTGTCGGGGTTATTCTAGTTTCTTCTTACTAGGCCCTATGGTTCTTCTCTTACCTCCCTCCTCAATCCAAAACCATACTTCAGTCCAATAGCTGAAGTAATCCTTTATGAATGTGCATCATATCCATATCATGGTTTGTCTTTCCTCAGAACCTTCCAGTGGATCCCCATTTTTCTCAGAGTAAAACCAGTATCCCTACAGTGGACTCCAAATGTATACCTATCTTCCCATCATCCCCCACCCCTGGACTTCTCCGACCAACTACTTCCCCCATCCCTTATGCAGCTCTAGCCATGTACGTAAATATTTACTATTCCCTCTGCCTGGAATATCTGCACAACTGGTTCCTTCATTTCCTTTAGATCTTTGTTCAGATGTCACCTTTTCCTGAAGCTTTCCCTAATCACCCTATTTAAAATGGCTATTAATCCGTCACCTCCCAAATGTCCCACTCCACCTTCATGACTTATTTTCCTTTACAACACTTATGACAAACTGGTTTAGTCACCTTTTTAAATTGTTGTGCCTCTCTCCAATTGGAATTTGAAATGAAAAAACACATGAGGACTGAGATGTTTGTCTATTTGGTTTACTGCTGTATTTCCTATATCCCTTGCATCAAATTATTTTTTGAATATATGAAACTCTGCTGTATCTTAAGACTGACCTGAGTTGTTGCTGAGATTATAGTGTTTCTTTCCTGTTGGTTTCTCCAATTGGTTTTGTTCCTTAAAAGAGGCAATTTAAAAATATGGCTTCAGAATCTTTGGCACTCTTCCTTGAAATTTGAGCAGGCTTGTGACTGCTTTAATCAACATAACATTGCAGAAGTGATGCTATGGGACTTCTGAGGTTACGTAATAAAAGGCCATGCAGTTTCTGGCTTATTTGCTGGAACACTTGGTCTTGGAATCTTTACACCTCAATGTAGGAGGTGGGAGTACCCTGAGGCTGCCATGCTGTGAGGAAGCCCAAGTCACATGGAGAGGCCATATATAGTTGATCAGATTGAGAATTCCAGCTAAACCTAGACTTCAAGTTATTTTTCAGCCAAGGCCCTAGACATATGGGGGGAGAAGCCATCTTGGAAGTGGATCGACCAGCCCCAGCTGTTCCAGCCCTCTGACACCATGCTTTAGAAACAAGCCTTCCTTACTCTATCCTTTATGAATTCCTGACCCAGAATTCATGAGCATAATAAAATGGTGGTGGTTGGACACCACTAAAATTTGGGGTGATTTGATACATAGCAGTAGAGTACCAGAACGGTAAGGTGGAAAGGCCAGATAAAAATAGTAAATTACCTTTAGAGAGAAAGTTAAGTTTTGATTTTTTTTTTTTTTTTTTTTTGGTCTACTGGAGAAAGTATATGGTATGTGCAAACATTATTCTGTCAAGCTCATCTTGTATGCTAGTGTCCATCCAGATTAACTCACTAGACTTCAGATTCTCATTAACTGCCAGGTAATGTCATCCTGATGAACCACTTGAGATTTCATGCTCAAAATTCTGGGGTCTTGGTATATTTCCATGCTGAACAGCTGGAGGAGCTGGCAGTGTTAGACCAGCTCAGGCCAACCTAGTCATTAGATGATAGAAAAATAACCTCGGTATCAGTGTTGCAATGAGATATCCAATCTTCTTCTTTTATTTTTATTCTGTTTTTGAAATGGAGAATGAGTGTGATTAGAAATATCAGCCGGAGATCAGCTTTTCAGAATCAGCTGCTATTAAAAATCTAGGTGTTCTCAGAGCTGGAAGGGCCATTAGAAATTCACTCATAAAACTGCTTATTTTACTGATCAGAGAGGGGAAGGGGCATGACCAGGCTGGGTCTGGACAGGGTCCTGGCTCCCCACTCCCCATGCGGTTCTCTTTCATCTCAATAAGTGGGTTTTAGCGTGTAGTCTGTTTCAAAGATGAACTTCTTGGGTGTTGGAACAGGCGTTCTGAACCAGCGGTAATGGTATAAAATTTGTTTATGCGTGCTTTTGTGTCCATTTCTGGAGATAATCCACAGCTTCCGTCTGACTCTTACAGAGATCAGTGACCCAGAAAAGCATAGAACCACTTCACTTGATGGTTTAATACTGTCATTTAAAAACTTCTAGAGTAAGTTAAATCTTGTCCTCTCGCATCCCTACACCACATGCTGCTGGGGAAATTCTTTAGTTATTTAAGATCAGTGCCTAATGGGTGCATCTTTCAGATGGTTAAGGATAGCTGGAGCACCAGCAACCAACTCATCTTACTCTCAGTTTAGAAAACTTTGGCAAGCACTCACACGTTAACATCACTTTTGTGATTCAAAAGCAACAAACAATACAGGACTAGGTAGGTATTATTTTTCCTTCCAGCCATTGCAGTAGTTAAAGCAGAGAGCCCTGGGATCTCTACAGATAAAGCCTGAAAGCGCAGAGACTAACTTAATAGAAATTTATTTTTCCTGTGCTCCACCATCCAGTGTGGGTGTTCAGCAGACTTTTCACATGGCATTTCAGGAACCCAGGTTCCTTTTATCTTGGGGTTCTGCCATCTTCTTGGGTCTTGGAGTCCTTTACTTCTAGTCAGCAGACAGGAAAAGAGGGAGAGTTGAGGACAGGGTAGGAGGTTTTTATGGACTTGAGTTCTTCATTTTTACCCACATTCCACTGGCCAGAAATAGGTCACATGGTCTCACCTGGATACAAGGGTGGTGGTGGTGGTACTTCCTAGCAATAGCTCTACACTGATGAAGAGGCACACAAATCTTCGTTGGGCAACTGGTCCTCTCTACCGCAGTCAGGGTGTGCATTTTAATGATCCTGAATCTCAGAGATGGATAAAGTGTCTGAGATGGGACTTTCAGACAATCCTAAAGTCTGCAGGTGGCTTATAATCTTCACTTACCTGACACCTTAAGAATTAAGGTGATCCTCAGAAACTGTGAAGCCAGAATTGATTGAAATATAATATAGTTAGGGTAGGAATATTGCACTTCTTGGGTAATTGGAGATTTTATTTTTTTAAGGAGTGACAGAGAGGGTGAGGGCCCAATCTGGATTTTGAGCTGGTTTATATTGTAATAGAACTCGTATAGTTATAGCAAAGAGAACTCTGTTTTCATTTTTGCGAAACTATTGCTACAAGTTTAGCTTTGTCATTGCATGTTTGCCCTTAAAAATCTTTTCATGCTTGGCAGAAATTATAATGGCACATGTCTTTACCCTATGGTTTTATTTTTGTTGTGTTGCTTAGTTGCTTCATGATTATTTTTGTTTTATACAATCTTAACCTCTCTCCTCAAATTATCATATGATTTTTATTCTGGAACTTGACTGGCTATGGTATGAAATTATCATGAATTTCATTCTCAGCTTTTTTCATTAAGATGTTTTTGATGCCACATGGTATCAGAATTGGTGACCTATGAAATGTGTTACTCCTACCACTTACTGTGGAACAACTCTAACAAGTGACTTACTTTCTGTTTTGTCATCTATAAGATTTTATTGGTCTAGTGAACTCCAACAATCTTGGAAGTTATGTTGAGGGCTAAGTAGCTCTGTTTTTTAGCCTGAAGTCCTTATGTGAGGTGCCCAGTGGTGTGCTGGAACTGGAGTCAGTAATACTTGACCTCATGCCTTCCAGAAATACGTTAGGGGCAAAAATGTCCTAACTGATGTTGAGGCCATTTTGAACAATGAGGAAGCACTAATTCTAGTTCTGCTCAGATTGAAGTCTGAGAAGTAGTTTTGTGTGCCAGTGATGACTTTGAGAAGAAAATATGCTACAGTGCAGAGCTGTAGCTGTACTTCCCCAGTACTGATCTCTAGACTTATGCACCTTGGCCCTTGACCAAGTCTTCTTGGACTGCTGGAAAATAAGAACAATGTAATAGGACATGGGTGAAAGGTTGCCTGTTTTCTTATTCTGGAATCCAGGGAAGGACTATCTTTTTGTGTGCAATTCTGTTATTCTGACAATTTTTACATAAATATGTTCTATCTTAAGGAAATGGTGATGGTAGTAGATGGTAGTGGTGGACGTAGGGTTAATTTTAATGTCTTTACTTAGATAAAGCCAGAAATTATGTTGGTCCTCTTCTTTAACACCCAAGGTTTCTCTTTTCTGTTTTTTGAAATGTTGGCGGTCCAATGGAATGTAAAGACCTAAAACTACTCCATGTCGACTTTAAATGACTTTTCAGGAAGCAAATAAATCTTATGGAATTATCCATAGGTGACTTATAAGTCAAATAAGACTTATGAATTGCTCCATAGGTGCAAATATGAATTGCTTATGAATTGCTTATGAATTGCTCCATAGGTGCAATTACTCACTTAGGTGAGTAATTGTAAGTGAGTAATTGTATCAGCAGTGTGGACATGCATGAGCATTTTTGTTTACTCCTGTCATGGCCTGCTTTCATAAAAGTGTTGATAATTATCATTAAGGAAATCAAAGCATGAACTGAACAAACTTTATCTCTTCTCTTCTGCCAAATCAATCTTTCAAAGTTTTGACACTCTTTTTAAATTTCTTTTTGAGAAGAGGCATGTAAAAAGTAAGCCTTGAAGCTTAAAATTGTAATTTTTTTTGCTTTTTACCTAAAGAAGTTACTGGGTCTACATCTGGGTTTAACCATTTTTTTCTCCCCTCTAACACTGTTGATATTAATGCCAGTTTTAATTTCTTGGCATCATGAATGCATAAGCATATCACATACAGATGTGATTTGAACAAGGACTGAAACTGTAAATTAGGAAGCAAGAGATTCATAGGGTTTCATCAGACCAATTCGCTCCAAAAAGTGACACAGTTGTACTGAAAATGTTTTAAATTGCTCATTTCAAACCTACTTCAGTAGCAAAATGCCACCCGTGCAGCAGATTTGCAACTACGTTAGTCATTTTCTTTCCTCCGTTTCCTTGCTGTGTTTGTATTGGGAGCACGGAGTAATGTAATTTACTAAACTATGATTTGATGGCTGGGCAACAGCCCCAGTGTTGAACAGTATTTGGACTATGATTACTTGCTGGCTTTGTCACAGTTGACATTAATTATTGATGGAAGTTTCAGAAATAGCGCATGTGCCAGGAGCTTTTCACCCCAACGCAGGCTCCAGGCAGGAGGGATGCTAAAGAGGGTGGGGGAAGAGGCACCTGTGGCTTGTTTATGTCTGTACACAGGGAGCCTGGACTTGGTGGGCTGAGTGGTACCTGTGTAAAGGTCATGGTATAACGGAAGGATGAACCGTCAGGCTTATTTCTATCGTGTTCCTCCCCAGGAATTACACCGAAGAAGCCAACTTCAGCCAGAGCCAGCCAAGACGAAGGCTCTCCAGACTGTCATTGAAATGAAGGTAGGAGCTGTTCACATTTCTCAAAAACAGCTGTTCCCCTGGAGTTTGTTTTAAACTTGATGGTGCCTAACACAAACATGTGAAATGAACCTTGTGTTTTTCTCTAGACACCCTGGTGGGTGCTTTTCTTCTTGATTTTTTTTTTTTTTTTTTGGCCTTCTCTGGTGCATTTAATTTATTGGCCCTTTAATTAGGATGCCTTTTCTGGGCAGAAGAATAAAGGGCTCAAGTATCCCTTGTCTGAAAGGAGCTGGGTTGATTTCCAGAGCATAGCCAATGCTTTCAACCCTGAGAGAGGTTTTGTATGTGCTTTAAAAGTAAATTTCTAAAGCTAGAGTAATTCTCTTTTTCCTCCCATTCACATTACAATGAAAAGATACCTTGAGAAACTAAGATTTGCAAAGAGAAGTTGTTGTACATGCAGTGGAGGCGTTAAATGATTAAAGTTATGCTATCAGCAAAATTTACTTTTCAAAGAATACTTTCTTATGACTCCAGTATTTTCTCCTAACCAAGTCTGGAATTAACAATAATTTATTAAATACTCACAAGGTATTTTATTTAGCAATGGATGCATAGAGATATTTAAAAGAAGCAAAGATCCTCCTGTATGGATTTAGGGCGTTTAAAGAATAATGAAGTAAATAATGATGAGCAAGCTGTAAAGAAACAGATCTAAATGAAAGCCAGTTGCTTTGTCAGTTGATAGAAATTTGAAGTCTTTTTACTTCTAGTTTTTGACCGAAGGAAGCAAATAGTATTTATCTTAAGAATAAATAATTCTTGATTTACGTTGTTCCCTGAAGAAAAAAAATTTATAATGATGATGTTTGCAATCTGGTTATTTCATGCATAAGTTTAACATTTGAGAGTTTGCTGGTCACCATCATCCTACAAAAGACTTCTGAAACTTGTTGATAGGGTAATGATTTTTCTGTCTTGTAGCACATGATTTTGAATTGTCTGCCCCCAAATTCCCAAGTCCTGGGGAAAAAGAAACTAATACGAGCTACTGAGTTCCTGGTGTGTACAATTCTGACTTCGTATTTTTTTTTCTAGTCAATGACAGTGTCTTCATCCAAGTGGATTTTTGTGGAAATAATGTAGAACATTTGCTTTAAAACTTTATGTCCCCTAACTGAGGTTACATGATTCAAGGCACTTATACTGCATTTGTAGCAAATTGGTTTGAAAAATATTATCAAAGGGATCAAATGATAGTAAGATTTAAAAAAAGCTAATATTGGCTCATCAATTCATTTTGAATTTGTGTAATTTTTACTTAGCACTATTTTGAAAATAAACTTACCATTCTATACTTGTGGGGGAGTGTAGAATCTCATAACTGAGATTTCATCCTCACTTCACATTGGAACCAAACTTGAAACTTGGCTAAGGCTTAAAAGAAAAAAAGACAAGACAAAAGATTTTATTTTATTTTTTTTGCAAAGAGTTATTTAGTCCTCCTTCTACCCACCTCCATACCTCCCTCCCCAGTTCCAGCACAATTAGTAATAGAAGAGGATGTATATAAAACTATTTCCTAATTATCTTTAAAAACAAAAAAAAAAGAAGTAAAGATTGAGTTTCAAAAACCTTTGGAGAAACCAGGAATGACATCTATCCCAGAGCAGTGGGCATTTTCCTGATAAAGTTCTCTGTACAATTAGTAATTTTTTGTGACTTTTATAAGTAGAAACTCTGATTATAGCTTACTCTTTTTTAGCATCATATGTTTTATTAGAAAACAAAAAATAGTAAATAAAGCACTCATTTAGGCTATCTACATGAGAAGGCATAAAATATAATTTTTAGGGCACATTCACATCCATATGTTATCAGTAAATTGAGTCCAGAGGGTTTTATTTTTTTGAATGGATGCCAGTGATCCTGATTTGTAGAAAAACACATTTATTTTTAGGACATTGATAGTCAATATACTTATATACTTGTCAGGGAACTGAGCCTGGAGTTTTTCTATTGTCTTTTGGTTGTGTGTTAATTTACAAAGCACTGCCTTCTGTTTTGTCAGTGGAGAAGTCTGGGTCCCATTAGCATCTATACTTAACATGCATAAATTGAGTTATGGAGGCAGCTGGTAGAGGGTCATCTCCTCAGCCATGTGTGTAGGTTGTGACAGAGCCTGTGATCTCTTCTGATTTTGTATATTATATCTGTTTGAAATTGGAGGGAATATTGGAAAGCCATATTTTACAAGACTTAGGGTTGACTACCAAATAGAACTGACCCTTAATCCTGATGGGTGGGACTTGAGACATTGGTTGTATTTTAATTTAAACACCTTGGGTAAACATCAGTATCATCTAGTGCCTTGGCAAAATCTGAAGTTAAAAGGAGCTTTCCTAGAGTAATTTGGACCTTTAGTTTCAGGGAGATGACACGAGTTAAGGTTTAGAACTTACCCCTACTTTTCCCTTGCTTCTTAGAGAAACTGAGGGTGAAATTGTGACTCCTCATCTTCTCCAAAAATATGCTTTGCATCAACTCAAGAAAGGTGTTTGTTGTGAACATCTGTGAAATCTTGTCCAAATGAAAGCACTTTTAGAACCACAGTCTGGTAGTTCTAGTAGATCTCTATGTACCCCTCTGGGCTTTTAGAGTTGTGAAAATATGTCTGTCAGGGAGGGCCATCTGCACACACCAAAGTGGGGGCAATTCACTTGCAGCCATCACAGCTGCTGCCAGCCAGTTGAACCGGGGCGGGGGGGGGGGGGTAAAGTCACCTGAATGAAAATAAAAGGAAGCAAAGCGAATGAAGTTATTTGTGATTTATCTTACTGCAGGAAGCTGCAAGTTTTAATTTTGATCTTGGTTTGGTCTGGCAGGTATGTTCCAGGTTTGCACTTAGAACATTGCATGTGTTTTTCAGAAAAGTTAGTTTTCTCGTAAATGTTGCAATACTCCTCCGTTTCTTGCTTTTGTGTCTAAAGATTCTTAGCTTCTCTTTTCTGCTCTTATGGAGAACTGTCAATAAAAAGGTAGTTAAAAGGGCTTCTTTCCTCTTTTTTCTTTAATGTTAATTCCTTTGAAAGAATGTGTTTTTAACCTACTTTTATTATAAATTTGACATGACATAAACAAAAGTTTTACTTTCTTGGGTTCATTCATAAAGCTCTATCCAGTTTTTAAAAAAAATTTTATTTACTTTTGGCTGCGTTGGGTCTTCGTTGCTGTGTGCGGGCTTTCTCTAGTTGTGGCGAGCGGGGGCTACTCTTCGTTGCGGTGTGCGGGCTTCTCATTGCAGTGGCTTCTCTTGTTGCAGAGCACAGGCTCTATGCACACAGGCTTCAGTAGTTGTGGCTCACAGGCTCTAGAGAGCAGGCTCAGTAGTTGTGGCGCACGGGCTTAGTTGCTTCGCGACATGTGGGATCTTCTGGACCGGGGAATGAACCCATGTCCCCTGCATTGGCAGGCGGATTCTTAAACACTGCGCCACCAGGGAAGTCCCTCCCAACTTTTTCTTTTTTTTTTTTAACAAAAATGAATTAGAGTAGTGACAGTACTTGTCAGATAATCTCAATTTTTTTTTCTTTGTTAGTTAAAACTTCTAAGTGAATGAAAATCTAATTCAAAATGGCTAAAGCCTAAAAGGAGTGTACCCTTTCCACTTAACTGGAAAAACTGGTATTGCTTCAGGCATAGCTTAATCCTGGGGCTCAAAAGATGTTAACAGATTCCATTTTCTCTCATTCCATCTCTTATTTTAGCTTTCTTCACATGAGCTCTGTTTTCAGACAGCCCCTTTCTGCCTGTCTGAGCAAGATGGCTGCAGCATCTCCAATAATCACAGAAGGAAGGGACAGGGAGAAAGTTGTGTTTTAAAAAAATGCAAAAAAAACGAACCAACCCTAGAATAATAATAATAATTACTGAGAATGGAGCATAAACCTTCACTCCAAATTTAACAGCTCAGGCTGTAAGAAAAAGCATGGAATTTCCTAATTCTCATTTGCTTTAATAAATTAAATGACATTCATTAAGAAAAACAAACTATGCTAGCACTGAATTCAGCAGAATTTATCAAATGGGACATACATGAGTGACATAAGCGTTTTAGTAAGAGTCACAGAAAATGTACTTGATCTGGTGAACTTGTTAACTAAAGTGGATTAAGAAGTTAGGGGTATAATGTGACTATGTGACAATATTTCTGTGGTAACTGAAGTGAGAATTGTAGTTATTTAGGTTTCTCATCACATGACCAGCCGCTGCACTTGCGTGTCATGAGTGGTGGTTCTTGTGTAACATTTACGCCAATGAGCTTTTCTATGGAAACTGAGTAGTAAGCAATTCAAGATGGAGCTTGACGAAATTGCTGCCTTGTAGATGTGCTATTGATGAAAGAATATGACTTTGCATTCAGGTGCTAACTCTACGGTGAGGTTGATCTTTTGCTTTTAAAACTAAAAACCAAGCCTTATCTTTGTGTTCAGGCAGATATCTGCTGTTCTTCTGCATGGGGTTGACTGACCTGTAGTTGAGTTGATTTTCTCTTAAGAGATAACTTGGTGTTTGATCAAATTCAGTCAATTCAGTTTCACCAGGCATGGAAGGGATACACTGGAACATGGAGAAGGCAAGAACTACTTGGTAACTTTTCCCAACATCTCATAGCTAGGAAGGGAGAGATTTCAAATTCCAACCTTGGCCATTGAAAGTATCCCATTTCCTAGTGTGAATTTAATTTGAGTCTTGGGATCTGGTCAGGAATACCATGAAGTGGCTTAAATGTTTTCTTTGGCTCTAGGGCCTACCCCGGTTTATTTCATCCATATTTTGAACTGTTACTTATCTGAGTCTAAACACTGCACTCAGCATTGTTTCTTCTCCCAAGATAATGTGTTTGTAGCAAATTGGTGTCAAGCCTCGTTTTTTCTAATCAAGCCAGTTTGATGGCTTTTTAGGCCTTAAAAATAGGCCATAGCTCCTTTTGTGGCTACTAAACAGAAAAACAGCAATAACAACAAAATTACCACCTGCATCACCAGTGACAGCTATAGCCCGAACACCACTCCACACATGTGGAGTCAGGTGCAAGGCATCTGACGTATGACCCATGAGTAGGTAAAATTAGCCCCATTTCACAGATGAGAAAGCCATGGTTTAGAGAAGATGAGCAACCTGCCCAAGGTCGTACAGCTGGTAGGTTGGCAGCGGAGATTTGAACATGGGTTTCTTCTCTGAAGTTCTTAGACTCTCTACTCTTCCAGTCTGCTTTTACTGAAGAGGACCCATCAGTTCAACTAGTTTTTCTTTCCACACTTTGGAAATTAGGCACTGAGTTTTGCATCATAGAACAGGTTGAGGCAGCTCATGAGAGCTGGAAAGTTCTATTTGATATATTTGGAAAGGGGCAATATTGTACATTGTGCTGTAAGGCAAGATTCATCCTTTTTACATGTATATGTTATCAGTCCTGCACATGGGGCTCCAAATATGTACCCTACAGCCAACATATGCCCTGTTTTTTTTCCTTGAGTTTTAAGTCTTGCCCTGAAGCCTTTATAGTAGTGTGGAGCATAACTCATTTAAACTTGCAAAGCCCTGTGTTTTTGATGTGCCCTATCCACTTATGATACCAGAAATTATCCTTTAGCTTTTTTTTTTCTTGAGAAATTTCTTCATTTTCTCATCTTTCAACTTAAATGGGACACGGTTTTGTGTGTTTTTTTTTAAACTATTTTCCTTAAATAAGGGGAAAAATGTGGGTTTTAAGTAATAGCCAGAAAAAGCAAAATGTCAAGTTAAATGTTAGCTCTGGATGATATATGGTTGTCATTTAGAAGCAAGAAAGATTAAAAAAGTGAGACTTTTTTTTGCCCAAACTCTTATTATATGTGTTTGAATCTAAATGTCTGAGTTGCTAATTCCTGCTATAAACAGGTTTATTTTGTGTGACTATAACTCCTGAAGTTGAATTACAAATACCAGTGCTTACCAAGCAGCTATATTGTATAAAGCACCATGGTGGGCCTTTCAGAAAAAGTGAGCGCTCAGTCTTTAAGGGGCTAGTGGAAGGGAGTATATAAGCCTGGATCTAAATAGTGACCTAAGAACAACAAAATGGGCTGCAGAGACTCAGAGGATATCAAATAAGAGAGGGACAGGGAATGCTTCTTGGAGGAGATAGCATTTGGGGAGGGCCTTGAAAAAAATGGCATGATTTTGATAGTGGGTAGAAGGATTATTTATAAACAGTGGGAACCATATCAGCAAAGGCAAGGAGGTTGGAAATTATGAGACGTGTCTGGGGAAGAGCAAGTCATTCAGTTTGGTTGAGAGAAGACTTTTTAAATTTAAAAAGCAATGGAAGATCAAATGAAACCATAAGAATGTGGGAGAAAAGAAATAATAGAGATAAAAGCTGAAATTAATGAAATAGAAACCAAACATATACAACAGGGGAATATAAAAGCTAAACACTGATTCTTTGAAGAGATTAACAGATCTCCTGGTCAGAATCATTGAGAAAAATAGAGACAGACAAACAATACCAGGATTGAAAGGGGGCATCACTATCAATCTTACTGACTTTAAAAATATCAGGGGATTTTATTAACAAGATCGTGATGATAAAGTTGAAATTTTAGATTAATTCTTTTAAAAATACAACTTATCAAAACTGGATGAGAAGAAACAGAATATCTAGAATATCTGAGTAGTCCTGTATATTAAAGAAAATGTTTCTATGATTTGAAACCTTACCACCAAAAAAAATATCTAAAAAACAAACCAAACAAAAAATCCCGTAGTCCCAGATGGCTTCTTCAATGAATTTTACTAGACATTTGAAGAAAAAACGGTATCAGTCATACAGAAACTATACCAGAGAATAGAAAAAGAGGAAACACTTCCCATTTTATTTTATGAATCCAGTATAACCTTGATATCAATACCCAACAAAGCCATTACAAGAAAGGAAAATTACAAACAATCTATCATAAAGATCAGTGCAAAATATTCTAATGAACTGAATGCAGTGACAGTGACCAAGTTGTGCTTATTCCAGGAAGGCAGGGTTGGACTAATATTTGGATATCAATGTTATTTACCACATTAACAGGATAAAGGAGAAAAATTAATTTCAGTGAATGCGGAGAAAGGATTTGATAAATGCAACATTCATTTATGCTAAAAAAACCCCAAAAACGCTTTTATCAGACTTAGATTAGGAGAGAATTTTAATCTGATAAGAGGTAGATACAAGAAAGCTACAGCAAGTATCATATTTAATGGTAAAATATATAAAGCTTTCCTTATAATATAAGGAACAAGACAAGAATGCCTATTACTATCATTTCTACTCAACAATATTCTGGATATCCTAGGTATAAGAATTATAAAGGAAGAAATAAAACCCTTTTATTCACAGGCACCATAATTTTGTGTGTAAAAAATCTCAATGAATCCATATATAAACTACTAGATTAATAAATGAACTTAAACAGCTGGTCAGTATACAAAAGTGAATCATCTGCATACCAGTGACAAACAATTATGAAATGAAATTTAGAAAACAATATAATTTAGGATGGTATTAAAAAACCCAAAATACCTAGGAGCAAATCTAACAATGGTAAGCAAGACCTAATTTAAATAGAAGGTACAAAACATAATTACATGTGGAATAACCAAAAACTTGAAACAAATGAAATAGCTGTCAACAGTGGAGTGGATAAATAAAATAGTGAAATATTCATACAATGAAATGCTATATGGCAATGTGAAGGACCACGCTATTGCTTCATGTAACAACATAATTGAATAACTCCAAAATGGTGTGGAAGGAAGCCAGACACAAAAGAATACATACAATATGATTCTGTTTATATGTGTTCCAAAAATAGTAAGCAATGGTGTTAGATGTCTGGATAGTGGTTAATCTGGAGCAGGAGGGAGGGTGGGGAGGTTGGGAGGGGGAGTGAACGAAGCTTCTGGAGTAGACGTAATATTCTATTTTATGTTATGGTTTGTTTGTAATCAGCCATGTTCACTTTATTATAATTCATCACACTGAAAACCTGTGATTTGGCTACTTTCCTATGTATAGTATACTTTAATTACAAAGTTCATTGAAAAATAAAGGAAGAAAAACTCAAAAATAAAAAGACAAATAATGCTATTAAAAATTGGGCAAAGGATTTGAATGGGCATTTCTTCAATGGAAACATGCAAAGGGCCAATAAGGACATGAAAAGATGTCCAGTGTGATTTGTCAAAAGGGAAATGCAAATCTAAACCACAATTAGATAAAACTTAGCCCCCACTAGGATAGCTAACATAAAAAGACAGACAATAACAAGTGCTGGGAAGATGTGGAAAAGCTGGACCCTCATGTATTGATGGTAGGAATCTAAAATGGTTCAGTCCGTTTTTGAAAACTATTTGGCAGTTCTTCAAAATGTTAAATGTAGAGTTACCATATACACCCAAACAACTTGAAAACGTGTACACACAAAAAACTATACACAGATGTTCATATTATAATTGTTAATAGTCAAAAACCTAAAGCAACCCAAACGTTCACTATCTCGTATGAATAAACAAAATATGGTATATCCATATAGTGGAATATTATTCAGCACTGAAAAGAAATGAAGGACTGATACATGCTGTAACATTGATGAGCCTTGAAAACATGCTAAATGAGAGAAGCCAGTTGCAGAAGGCATCTTATATGATTCCATTTATATGAAATGTCCAGTATAGGCCTATCCATAGAGATAGAAAGTAGATTACTGGTTGCAGGGAGCTAAGGGGAGAGGAGAAAAAGGAGTGACTGCTAATAGGTACAACAATTTGGGGTGATGAAACTATTCTGGAATTAGATTGTGGTGATGGTTGCATAAATCACTGAATTGTACACTTTAAAAAAGTGAATTTTATGGTATAAATATTGTATATTAATAAAGCCATTATTAAAAAATGAAGATATTATAAAAGAAAGGGTCAATAACTTTGGTTACTCAAAGATTAAAAAATAAAATGAATTATAGAATAACCAACTAGGAGATGCATTTCTAAGGTGTATAGTAGTTAGAGTCTTAATAATATATAAAGAGGTTATATTTATCAGTGTGGAATAAAAGCTTGGGGAAAAAAATGTACCAAAATGTTGACACTAAATCTAGAAGGGGAGATTAGAAAGGATTTTTTTCTTCTTTCTCCCCCCTGTATTTTTACGTTTTCAGTAGTGTGCATTCATTATATAGAGATGATCAGGAATTATAATTTAGGAAAAACATCAATAAGTTTGTTGAAAGAAAAACCATCTATCAAAAGTCTTAAAGATACACAGTTTCTTCTATTCTGGTTTCTTTTGCTGAACTGAAAAGACTCCAAAGTGGAGAAGGTTATGTTATTTATGGAAATTGAGAATCTGGTCCTGCCACTTAGTGCTTCTCTGAAGTCCAGCTTTCTCTTCTGTAAGATGGGACCATGATACCAGGCTGCGCAGAGTTGCGGTGGGAATTAAAATGTCTTAAGGTGTGGGAAAATGCTGGCATACAATAGATGCTCAAGGAATTCTCTGCTTCTCCATCCCTTCCTTTTCAGTCTGAAAATTGAATTTTACCTGTTTAAAAAAAAAAAATAGAGGTGGTACCTTTGAGCAAGGACCACCAGAGAGAAAGAATTTAACAAGCTTACTTCAGAGTCTTAGCTCTGAATTTAGCACAGTTTGCATGTGGAAAGACTTTAAAAGTGTCTTTGAAATGAGAAACCAGTGGAGAAAAAAATAGCAGCTCCCAGTAGGCCTGTGGTATAATAAATGACCCAGGGACTTTGCTGGGTCCTTGGCAAGTCACTTGTCCCCTCTGGCTCTCACTATTCTCATCTGGCAAATGAAGGGATTGAACAAAGTGTCCTGCTTTAAAAATTCTACTGAGTCTGGAGGTTTGGTGACCGGCAATTTGGGCTCTCAAAGGGCCTGCCTGGGGAGTCTGAATTGACATGGCATTCTTGCAAAGTTTAAAGCTTTGTTTTGTTTGCTCCATCTTGGCCAGCTCTGCTCAGGCCAGCAGCCCCTGCCCTCTCCCTTGCTGGTGCTCAGGTTCCCAGCTTATTGTTTATTTAGGCATTGCAGTTTCCTTATTGACGTGCGCACCCCCCTCCAGCGGAGTTGAGAAGTCAACCACAGGCCTCAAGTGAACTCCCCCTTCAACTTTCAGTAATGACAGTGTACCGGCCGTCACATGCCTCATCCCTAAGGCATGGTCCACTTTCCACATCCCTCAGGCCTTGTTGGTGACTTGGGGTGGCCTGAATTCCTCTGCCGCCTGTTGCTTTTTCCATGAGACAAGCTTGTTGAACATAGAAGGATTTGCAGTATGTTTTGGAGATCCTGAGAATGAGGCCCCAGACCAGGGCTGTTGGGGGCTTTGGGGGAGTGTTAAAAGGAATTGGAAGAGTGAGTTCAGGTTGCTAGAAGGCCAGTAAGGAGAACTTCTTCACCTGATCTTTTCCCAAAGAGTGTTGGAAGAGAATAGAAGTGTCAGGTGTCCGTCTTTTTATTACTCCCTGAAATGCATTCACAATTTTGCAAAGTAGTATTTCACTGAATTTCTGGGAATTCAAGCATTCTTTGTATTCAAATGTTTGTGAAAGATAACATGGATCCAGCCTTGGGAGGGCAGCTGCATACACCGAGGGGCTACCCTGTCATCTGGAAGCAGTTTCTGAAATTTCTTCCTCCTTTTCCTCTCTTCCCGACATCTTCACTGTTTCCTTTTGACCTTGCTCTGTGATCTTTAAAGGCTAAAAGTACTGTGTGGAGGAAAGGACCAAAAGAGCCCAGCTGCTAGGTGGCTGACTGTCTCTGAGGCCAGTCTGTCCTGAGGTTGTCCTGGGAACAGCAAGGTCACAGTGTGTGGCTTCCTCACTCCTATTCAAGAGAAGGCTATGTGGAGGGAATCATTCCAGTTTGTGAAAGGTGTTTAAAAAATGATTAGAGAAGATAATTATGGTGATACAAACAAACACTTCATGAAGTGTTATCATGAAGCAGGCAGTCTTCATTTGGAGAACTGCAAAATGGGGTGGAAGGTAGGAAGGTTTTACAGGATAAGGAAAAGAGAACAAGGAAGAGAAAAATAGAAAGCATCTGATTGGCTGGGGCGGCATAGTCAACCTTGTTTGAGGTGAAAAGGAATAAGGGGATAAGTTCCGAGCCCAGAGTTGGTTTAGTGTTTGGGGATTGGCTGACTGGCTATACTGTGTTTCTGGTCTAGTAGAACATTTACAGGCACATGGAAGTTAAAAGTTTTGGTTTGTTGATAAGGCACCTTCTTGAGCCCAGAAAGTTATTTCAACAAAAGAGAAAATCTTAGGCAAGTTATTTCCCTTTTGTGGATATCCTGACCTATAAAGTAGGTAAAATAAATACTTAATTCATAGGGTTATGGGCAAGATTAAATGAGATTTTCTAGCACAGTGCTTGCCTTAGTAATCAATACACATGTTGTTATTGTTCTATACAACAACATGCTGATGTTGTTATTAATCCGTTTTTAGTACCAGAATGGAGAAACATTGTTTGCTTCTGTCCTATGCTATTCCTGTCTGTATATTCAGATAATGCATATATATTTATATTGTAGCATAAATGGGGAAGAAAATGTAGGCATAAAAAAAATCTTTTGATGTGTTTTTCCCCAGCCCAAGGAACTTGCAAATAGATACAGAGCTTTGTGTCACCCTGTCCTTAAAGGGAATGTCTTTAGAGGCCAAGTCATTGTTAGTTAAAACACACACACACATGCACACGCACACGCACACACACACACACACACACAACCACAAAAAAGTAGTTTCTGATGCACCTAGTCCACAGGTTGGTACTGGAGAGGCTCTGTATTAGGCTGTCTCACAGGCACATGGATACGATTTTGGGTTAGCCAGTGCTCCCTTCCATGCATTGGAAACGTAGGAAACTCTCACTATTAATTGCAGCAGCTTTCTATGTAGGGCTGATACTCAACTGAGCGGCATAGGTATAGCTATACTGATTGTTAAAATATTGAAATAGTTCTATGGTTACCCCAAACCCTCAGAGTACCCGTCCCACTCTAGCTCTTACCCTGGGACCCCCCAAATCCAGCAACTAAAGAGTTAACCCCTGTCCGCACAGGGACTTGCCAGACCTGGTTTCTGTGCTCCAGGTGGCATCTGTTCTGGTTGGTTCTTGCCCTGTGCAGTACTGTTGTTGAATGACTCAGCAATCACCCCTGACTCTGGGATTTAAAACACTGGGATTCAGTTTCCAATTAAGATAACACAACTCCATTGAAACTGCCTTTATGTCCGCAGTGATATCCTAATTTTTTTCTTAGTCTTTACTGTCTTCAAACCTTTCTTTGACTCCCTTTCTTTCTTGAAACTTCACTCTCTCTTATTCTCTGCAACCTTTTCATGATTTCCATCAATTTTTACTCATCTTTCTTTTGGTGATTCCCCCACTGTTTTTACTATACTTGATTCTCAACTATATCTGAGAATTCTTTCACCATCATTTCTAGTGTTGCAACTTCCATTTTAGCTTTGGTTTTTATTATTCACTTCCCGAAGCCATCTTATTGCCTTCTTTTTTTTTTTTTTTTTTTTTTGCGGTATGCAGACCTCTCATTGTTGTGGCCTCTCCCATTGCGGAACACAGGCTCCGGACTCGCAGGCTCAGCGGCCATGGCTCACGGGCCCAGCCGCTCCGCAGCATGTGGGATCTTCCCGGACCGGGGCACGAACCCGTGTCCCCTGCGTCGGCAGGCGGACTCTCAACCACTGCGCCACCAGGGAAGCCCCTTATTGCCTTCTTTTTACCAGTTTATAAATGATTCCCAGTCAGATTCAAGTGCAGACTCCTTGCTTGATTCTGAAGACTGCTTATCATTCAGCCCCATCTTCCTTTTATTTCCTACTTCACTGCAACTAAAAGTGATCTATACTTTGTTTTTTTTTTTTTTTTTTGCGGTACGCGGGCCTGTCACTGTTGTGGCCTCCCCCATTGCGGAGCACAGGCTCCGGACGCGCAGGCTCAGCGGCCATGGCTCACGAGCCCAGCCGCTCCGCGGCATGTGGGATCTTCCCGGAACGGGGCATGAACCCGTGTCCCCTGCATCGGCAGGCGGACTCTCAACCACTGCGCCACCAGGGAAGCCCGATCTATACTTTTTAATCAGTCCTGTCTTACTCTTCCTTGATACATGGTCCATACTTGTTCTGTTATTCCTTCAACTTATATTAATTAAATATTATGTGCTGGACATCACATTGAGTGCTCTTGACTTTGCAAGTATTATTACTTCTGGCTGGAAAACATTTAATTTTCTTGGTAATCTTGTTCTTATCTATCTCCATATCCCATATTAGAGTCCTGTGCTTTCTGGAGATTTCTTGACTCTTCTGTGGTGGTATTGCCCATTTCTGACTTGCCTGTGTTCTTATAAAATATTATATCTAACTATATTTTTTGTTATCTTTCACACTGTTTCTTGTGTATTGTACTCTTCTGGTTACAAGTGAGTGAAACCCTGCTACTGTATTTTGATGTTATGGAGAGTAGATGATTCAGATAGACCTAGCTGTTCAAATGATATTATAAGGCCCCATCATTTAGGCAGATTCTTTTTTTTTTGTGCGGTACGCAGGCCTCTCACTGTTGTGGCCTTCCCGTTGCAGAGCACAGGCTCTGGACGCGCAGGCTCAGCGGCCATGGCTCACGGGCCTAGCCACTCTGCGGCATGTGGGATCCTCCTGGACCGGGGCACAAACCCGTGTCCCCTGCATCGGCAGGCGGACTCCCAACCACTGTGCCACCAGGGAAGCCCAGGCAGATTCTTAATACATGGTATCACAGAAGGCCACAACCAGCCACAGGCCCATATTTTTCTTATCATTCATAATCTCACAAAAGGAGAGGTCCTTGATTTCAAAGAACTCTGATTGGCCTTGATGGCTTAATGAATTCACCCCTGGATCAGTCAGCGTCCAGAGGATCCATGGTGCTTGCCACTGTGGGTCAGACTAGAAAACCCCACTAAAACCACAGGGAGTTGGGGAGATGTAGTTCCTAAAAGAAAAAGAAGTTGAGCAAATAGACAAAAAAGAAACAGCTACTGCCACAGCTGGAAACAGGAAGGAAGGATAGAGCATGTAGTGTGTGTTAGGCATTATACTGGAAGGTGTGCATGTTGTCACTCATTTAAGTCTCATAACAACCTTAGGTTATAGGATTAGCAAGGTTAGGAACGCAGGAAGATAAACAGGGTGGAATAAAAATAGAAGCTACTGTCTTTTACATGTGTACCTCACCGAACTGGGGGATGGATAGGGACTTCTATACTATTGTTGGCTTATAATGGCAACCCTTTATTCTCTTGAGGGAGTTCCATGATAGGTACTTTTCATGCATTACAGATCACTTGTAATTTTCATAACATACTCTTGAGCACGGTCTTATTTCTGGAAAGCTCAGTATCTTGTCCAAAGACATAAAAAACTGATTTGCATCCAGGTTTGTGACTTTCTAAGGGTCAGTTGGATTGTTTTATCTTTAGCTCTTTTTGTTAGACATGAGTCTGTTAACAACAACAACAAATTAATACATGGAGACCAAAACCTCATAGGTCACATAGTGTCCAGCAAGAACCACTAGAGTCATATCTTCTCCCTGTGTGTCATTAATAATGTGTACAGAGATAGGACAGCAGGATGCATGCCTGGGGCATGGACTTCATGAAGAATGAGTCAGAAGTAGGCCAATGAGACCATGAAAAGAAACATCAAAACACCCTAATTGGGCTTCCTTGGTGGCACAGTGGTTAAGAATCCACCTGCCAATGCAGGGGACACGGGTTCGAGACCTGGTTCGGGAAGATCCCACATGCCGTGGAGCAACAAAGCCTGTGCTCCACAACTACTGAGCCTGTGCTCTAGAGCCCGTGAGCCACAGCTACTGAAGCCTGGGAGCCTAGAGCCCGTGCTCCGCAACAAGAGAAACCACCATAGTGAGAAGCCCATGCATCGCAACGAAGAGTAGCCCCCGTTCTCTGTAACTAGAGAAAGCCTGCGTGCAGCAACGAAGACCCAACACAGCCAAAAATAAATAAATAAATAAATAAATTTAAAATAAAAAACACCCTAATTGCTTTTAATTTGAACTAGCCCAGCCTGATTCTGTGTGTGTACATTTTGCTCTAAAGAATTAGATACCATCTGAATAAACAGACAAACACAAAAACAGCAACACAAGAAAACAGCATGTCCCATGTCACCTTCTAATCTAGGTCATCATCTTTTTATAGTTTGATAAGGGCCAAGAAGAAGAGTTTTTGATTTTTTGTTTTTCCTCCTAATGTGCCTTAGGCCCAAGTTGACTTTTTTGTGGAGCGCTTAACTTGGGCTCACATAACTGCGGTGAATTCCACACAGTAAATCCTTCCAAAGGCAGGGCATTACTCAGATAGCTGGACCAAAGACTGCTCAGTTATGTTTGCAACTACAATTAGATGATTTTTAAAAGTTAAGCCTTCAAGAGCCTCTGTGGTACCCTGTTATAGTAGTCTAGAATTTTATTCTAAATAAAGTGTAATATAATTATGTAGGGATGTTTCCTGAACATTAGATCACGTCTTTTCTTTAAACCAGTTGGCCCTAAGTTTGTTGATTAATGTTCGTAGACCGATATGTGATCACAGCGAGTTCCATGCTCTGTAAAAAATGCTTGTATTTTCTTTCTTGGCCTGATATTAAAATGAAACCAGTAATTCTTCCTGTATTTGAAAGGAAAGCACATTGTGACACTCAGCAATAACATAATTGTTACTTTTTGTGACTAAATGATATTGCTTTTTTTGATTTTCCACCCACTCACCATTTCAGTGTCCACAGTTCCTAGAGAGGAATTGAAAACTGTTTCTTGCTGTTTAAGGGGAACATAATGTTTGGCAAACACAAAGAGGGTAATAAAGGCATCTTTACTGGCAAAGTTTCTCCAGAGAGTTTACTCCTAGGGTTGCTGTACACTTATGCCAAGTTGGATAGCTCTTGAGAGTAGCTTCATGTTTCTCTAAATGTACTTGGCCAGTAAAGTTGTCCTAGTCTCTTTTGCACTGATCAGTCTTGTCCCTTGTATATGTTGGACACCTAAAGCCATTTAGAACACCCAGATCACCTGAGGACCTTATGAAAGTGGAGATTCAGATTCAGTAGTTGGCTGAGATGTGGCCTGAGATACTGCATTTCTAAAAAGCTCTCAGGTGATGTCAGTGCTGCTGTCTGTGGACCACACTTTGCATAACAAGGATCTAGACTGTGCTCCATGGTAGAGGGGTATGCCCATGAATCTTGTTCATACCTACCTGGTATCTCACACACCTGGCAAGGTGACCGGTACCCAATAGATGCTCAGTATATATTTGTTGAATGAATGAGAGAACTTCCTGTATCTAAATTTATTATCAACTATAGCAGACATGTCCTAGAAAAATCCAGAGATTATTAAAAAAAAAAGATAAAAGCAAAGATAAAGTAAACTTATTTTAGTCTTGCCACCTGGCATTCATCCTCATTGCTGTAATCCCTGCACTCGTTGGCTTGCTAATACTCATGGCTGATTCCAGAATCAGCAAGCTGGGCCCATTGGGTAGATGGTTGCTAGGGGTTCGATTCCAGTGATTGATTGATTGCCCATCAGATACCTATTTTGCATCTTTTGCATGATGGATATAAAATAGTCTTGGGTATTAATTTTTAAGTAGGAGTTATACTCTGGATGTATAAAATGAAGTATTATTACAAGTATTATTTTATGAATATATGGAAAGGAGTAACTTAAAGTGATGTTCAATTCAGATATTTTTTCTTACTAATGGGGAATGAAGCAAACACACTTAAGTTGTTTATTTCCCCACCCCCGAAACTTTTTTCCCCACATTCTTGCAATCTTTAACCAAAATATGTTAATATTATAAAAGCAAAGCAATTTCATGCTTTTCCGATCGCAAGACTATTTGAAAAATGTCACCTGAGACATGGAGTGCTGAATCAGGGAGCATGGGAGTCTATGTTCTTTCATTGCTCTGGGCTCAGAGCAGGCTCTCAGTAAATGACTTGAGTGACAGAAGTTGACAAGGTGATCTGGATATTTAAGCCCTCAATTATTTTAAATTGGGGGTAATCATGGCAAGTTTTCTCTTGAAGAATCCAAATCATTGTTTTGACTCTTCACTTTAGTATATAACCCCGAGCTTAACATCATTAAAGTTCTATTTTTTTCCCCCAAGAATTGACTTCTAGAGGAATAATACTGGAAAAAATAAAAGTAAATAGAATACTTTGCTGTAGGACTTCCCAGAGTGATTAATGCTAATATGCATTGGGAATCCCCAGTAATCATTTCTCAAACTTACTTGACCCTGCAAGCCCCTTTTCACAGAGCATTTGGGTTCTGTGCACTTCGGGAAAAGCTGTTTTATGTTGTATTTCACTTACCCCATCTCTAAGGAAGGCCTACAGTTATCTGCTTTGAGAGCTTGCTTATTTGTGAAACACAATCTAGATGAGTATTTGAAGATCTCACTACACAACTTATTTTAGAATATCAGTTATAAATAACATTTAAAGATATTCCGATGAAGATTCTTCGGCGATTGGGAATAAAATGTTGCTCTGCCTTCTAAAACTCCACTTTTCAGGATGTTACAGCATATGTCTTAAGTATTTTTTCTCTCTATTCTGGACCAGTGCTTGAGTTACTGAGCATGTGCATTTAGTATCTATTTTGAAAGGCAACATCCATGTACAACATTGAGCCATATCAGGACTTGTGAGATAGTTTCCTTCTGTAGTCCTCCTTAAATATGTTTTTAGTCACTTATCTTAGTTTTAGAGGTTTTAAAAAAAGAAAAATAAAATTTATTCTCCCTGAATGCCTCAAACTGAAGCAGTAGAGAAGGTGTGACCATGGCAGTCATTTTCTTTGCCTTTATTTTTCATGCTTATATTTCCTCATGTCTTCCTCTGTTTTTTTTTGGGGGGGGGGCGGTACGCGTGCCTCACACTGTTGTGGCCTCTCCCGTTGTGGAGCACAGCCTCTGGACGCGCAGGCTCAGTGGCCATGGCTCACGGGCCCAGCCGCTCTGCGGCATGTGGGATCTTCCCGGACCGGGGCACGAACCCGTGTCCCCTGCATCGGCAGGCGGACTCTCAACCACTGCGCTACCAGGGAAGGGAAGCCCCCTCATGTCTTTCTCTGGTTCAGCATTTTGAATATCTTCTTGGGTAGAATCAATAGATCATTTAATATGTCCGTGTATTTTGCATCTCTTCTCCTCCCTAGATCTTACTGATATTCTCCCATCTCCTTTTCTCTATGCTTATGATTTTAGGTATGGGTTCTTGAAATTGACTTCTTATTGTAAGAACAGAAATATAAATAAGGGCAGAAGAAACAGATCCTTATTAAAGTGATTTCCACAATATACATTTTTCTTTCTTTCATCTTCTTTTTTTCTTTCTTTTTTTTTTTGGTATTTTGGGACATCTGTGGCTAAAGTAAAATAAGTTTGGGAGGAAATACAAAGGCTGGTTAATTTAAGAAAATTAGTAAAAGTTAAAATATTATTTTTAAAATGTGTTCCACCATTTGGTGAGATTTTTAACTCGGATATATATAGGTCAATAGGATTTTCTATGTTTCTAACTCCATTCTGATCTTTCTTTAGCAGTATGTAATTTTTAGAAGTCCAGTGAAAAACTCCTTTTTAACCCATTTAGAAGTTGTTAGCTGTGGTCATTGCTAACTTAAAGCCTTAGAAATTGACTGAGAGGAAAGCTGAGGGTTTCTTTTCCCCTTGCCTGCATGATTAAGACCTGAAATTTTAACAAACGCTATCAAGAATTTAAGTTGTAAAATATGGGACTACAAAGCGTATTGCAGTACACAACATATTTATACATGTATATATACATACGTATATACATGTAAATATAGTTACTTTAGACTTGAATCTGAAATCTCAGAAGATTTTGGCCGCTGGATCACCGTGGGCAACTGCCTGCACAAGACCACCGTGCTGGCGGACACCGCCTGCCTCTTCACCCCGCTGGCGCCGCCCCTGGATTACTCCCACTATATCTCGCTGCCCGCGGGTGTGCTGAGCCAGGCCTCCTGCACCCTCTACGGCATCTCCTGGCAGTTCGACCCCTGCTGCAAGTACCTGGTGGAGTACGACGCCTACAGACTGTCCCGGCTGCCCCTGCACACACTCACCTCCTCCACCCTGGTGGTGCTGGTCCTGAAGGACGACTTGCACAGGAAGAGACTGCACAACACGATAGCACTGGCGGCTCTGGTGTACTACGTCAAGAAGATTTACGAGCTCTGCGCTGTATGATCGGGGCGGAGTAGGGGGAGCAGGCAGCCCGGCCCGCGAGGTGGCATAGCACCCGTGCTGCTCTGTGAGGCAGTGGAGCCCGGGTAGGCATCTGGCTTCACGTTTGTTATTTTAAAGAAATAACAGATCACAAGTGTACCAGGGTTTTTTTTTTTTAGCTCATCACACTAAGATGTGGATTTCCGTAACCCACGGGGGCCTGAGGCTGTGGAAGTCTGACCAGGCAGCAGGATGTGATGGAAGCAATGCTACAGTGGGGATGTGAATGCGCCGGGGGTGGTGGTGGTGGTGGTGTCATTAAGTATGTTGTTTACCTGTACCATCCAGAGCCAACCAGAAGCTATTGACCATTAAAATTATGAGAATTTCAAAAAAAAAAAAAAAAAGGAAAGGAATGTTGGCCCTTTCACACTTAATTTACAGTTAACTCTTTTAAAGATTGCACTTAGATATTTGTAAATGCTGAAAGATTGTATCTCAATAAAGAGGGGAAATCTATATTATATTGATTAGTTTTAATAGAGATCTATCTTTTAATATGTTTTAAAGAAATCATGTAGTCTTAAGGCCTTCATGGGGGTAAATAAAATTGTTACTAGTGGGTAGGTTGGAGTGATGTGATTGGGGTGGGCATCATAATTATCTATGTGGCTTTTCAAGTTTTCTATGAGCATGTCAATTTTATAGTCAGAAAAAATCTTGATTTAAAATGACTCATTTATTTATGAAGGCTCTTATGAACTTCTGGAAGTTTTTTTTTTTTTTTTTCCCATAGCCTTCTCATTATTGCTGCTCTTTTTATCCACAGTTATCACAGCTTAGAACTCAAATGAGTCACTAAGGAAGACTCCCTACATTCGTCAGCTTGGCCTGCTATAACAAAATACCACAGACTGGGTGGTTTAAAAAACAGAAATTTATTTTCTCACAGTTCTGTAGGCTGGAAGTCTGAGATCAGGGTGGCAACATGGTTGGATTCCTGTGAGAGCTCTATTCCTGGCTTGCAGATGGCTACCTTCTTGCTGTGTTCTCACATGGCAGAGAGAGAAAACAAGCTCTCTGGTATCTCTTCTTATGAGGGTGCTAATCCCATCATGAGAGCTCCATTTTCATGACCCCATCTAATCCTGATTACCTCCCAAAGGCCTCACCTCCAAATATAGTCACACTAGGGGTTAGTGCTTCAACATATAAATTCTGGAGGCACGTAGACATTCAGTCCATAACATTCTCCTCGCTCAAATTGGCAGTATACAAGATTTCCAGATATGCATCTAAAATAGGAAAAGACTGGCAGGCGATACATAAAAACATGATAGTTATCACTGGATGGTAGAAATAGAGGGGATTTTCTCCATTTACTGTGAATTTAAAGTATATTATTATACTTCTATAACTGAAAAAAATACAATAAATATTTTTAAAGTAAAATGAAATACTACAGAATGTAACATTCCATAATAGTCTTGCAAATTTCAGAATTGTTTTCTTTCATCTTCTTGGGGGTCTTCCTGAGAATTAATAAAAGTGTCTTCAGCACTTAGAGCCCCCAGATATGGGCACACAGTGGAGCTCAATAAGCAGCTGTTGCTGCTCCTCACTTTTCCTCTTTTAACAGTGATGGCGATGTCAGTGATAGTAATAATGATTATCATGTTGCCACAGGAAACATGCCACTGGGCATATAATATAGGAAAATAAAATAGAAAATAGCCACAAAATCAGGACAGACATATTTGTTGAAAAGTCTTTTCTATGAGTTGTTATGAATAGAATGCCCCATTCATTGTCTTTACTTCTGGAACTCCTTAGTCTTTTAGATTCTAAAAAATGGTAAAAAAAAAAAAAAAAAAATGCATTGGTGGCTCATTTTTTATTAAATTTCAATTACAAATATAATATAAGCTCCTTGAATCTGCACAATAAAATGTCAGGTAGATGGTGACAGTCAGAAAACTTGAAGTCAGACTTTCAGTGTGTTTCATTCCAAGGACGGATAAGAGTCTCATACCTGAGGTTTGAGGAAATGTTTTTTTCCTCTATAAGAGTTCTCTCTTCTCTACTTTCTAATGCATCATTTCTTATTATGCTCTATCTTGTGTGTGGAGTCTGTCATTTCCTTTTAAAAAAAAATTCTCTATGGTTTTTCCTCAATTAATCCCATATTTCAGTGCAATATTTCTAGTTTTTTAACTCTGTAAATCAATGGGTTAGAAATGCCCTTCAAGGTAGTAATGCTTTTTGTCACGCAGTCAGCTGACTGCTTGCCAAATAAATCATGGTGTGATATATTATTTCCAGTTGCTATAAATTTTCAATATTTAGTGTATCAGGCATACTAAGTCGTGATTCAGTTATTTAATTTCACTTATGTCTGTATTTTAGATGAGAATCCTTTTCCCCATTAGTAGATTTTAATTTCCTTCTCTTTCACAGTCAAATTCCAAGCATGCCTTATAAAACCAGCCACAGAATACACACATGAACAAACCGTTTTTGTATTTGCAAGTAGACTCAAAAATATACACTGGTAAACTATATCTGAAATTACAAATTCGTCTATTTAAATGACGTTTTTGTTTTCTAATACTTTAGATCACTTTTATCACTATTGCTTTGGTAATTTGATTCCCAGATATGAGACAAACATATCTAGGTAACTCTCTGTATTGTATTGACATATGCTGTTTACTGGGAGCTTAAAAAAATCTCACAAGTGATCTTCAGAAGTGAAAAAAAGAAATTATTCTGAATTCAAGGCTATGTCTACACCCTGATTAATGTTTTACTACTGAAACTGCTTTCTGAAACTGTTTTGATAATATTAAAAAAACAATTTTCTTTCTTTTTTTCTTTTTTTTTTTTTTTTTTTTTTTACCAACAGGACACAAAAATCGCTTCATTGGAGCGAAACATAAGGGATCTTGAGGATGAGATCCAGATGTTAAAAGCCAATGGTGTGCTGAACACTGAGGACCGCGAAGAAGAGATAAAACAAATAGAGGTTTACAAAAGTCACTCCAAGTTCATGAAAACCAAGGTATGGTCCACAATTATAAACTTTTATATTCTTAGTGTGACTGGAAAGTTATGGTTTAAATACATGCTTTCCCCAGATACCCACATAATCTGCTTTATATGATGTATGAAATATATAGACAATAAAGAAGAATGAAGAAGATTTTTAGTTCAGAAGCATGGATTCCAGAAAGAAACCAGGGAAAGCTTTTGGTAGAATTTCTACTTACTGAGTGGTTCAGGATTTCCTAATGAGTTCTTTGGTGTCCCTCTTTCATGGAAATTAACATTTATTTTTAATAGTCCTGTCTCTTCCAAATTTTTTGAGTTTTCATAAGTTTGCTATTTTTAAAAATTTCAATCATTGCCCAATTTTTGGCCCATCCCTGGAAGGTGATTGTCTTAAAAGGTGTTGGTCTTGGCTTAAAAGGTGTTGATTTTGGAAGCCAATTTAACTGATTTCAAAGGTATGAAGGTTTTAATGTATTTAAGAGAGAACTGATTTTGAGTCCCAATGCTGAAATTATTCAATGTCTGTAATCCTCAGTTTCTTCATCCATGAAATATGGATAAGAAAAAGAAAATACCTTCATCGTTGGGTTGCTTTGACAATTCCAGGAGATTATGCATTTAAAGCACTTAGTCCCTTGAGTGATATCTAAAACGCATTCAATAAACGTCAGCCATTGTTGTTGAGAGTGTTGTTATTACTGTTATCTGTTGGTGTGGAATATTTATGAAATATTGTTAGAGTAGTATGTTCCATTATTTTATATCAGTATTGCTAGTTTTAAAGAATTTGGTTTGTATTTTTCAAAATGAAACCTTGGTTTGCAAATGGACCAATCATCTGAAAATCTATTATTTTTATATATGCATAATTATTAAATTTATGAACAGCCTAATAGGTCTTTTGAGACTTTGAAATGCTTTTATTTATTCCTCTATTTAAGCTATTTTCTTTGTGAAGATAATAATCACACCAGTTAAAAATTTTTTTTTTTCCTACCACTTGCTCTTAAATACCCCTGTTCTTATTGTAGGTTTTACTACTGTTTGTTGCTTTATAAAACACTACAGAGTTAAGAGTGATGCAGACTTCTGTGAGAAAGCAGTGGGAGTTGAGAGGAAAAATGCTTAGATGATGGTTATGATTTTTATCAGTTGTGAAATACATGCATAGTCATTGCAGAGAATTTTCAAAATTAGAGAGAGGAAATAATATCTAGCATCTGCTTCACTGTGTGTGTTTGTGTGTGTGTGTGTGTGTGTGTGTGTGTTTCTCTAGGAAATAAACAAAAACTATGCTTACTTCTGCCAGCTTCCATCTGTTAGTTGAAGTTGAGATTGTGACTAAAAATTTGTATCAAGGAGCAGAGATAAGAAGAATGTCCAGTGTAGTTGAATATAACCCCTTCCTTTCAGGGATGGCCACAAAATGCAGAACGGGTTTCCCTGCTCAGTCCTCCCTTCTGGTTTCTTTATTGCAGTCCTTCCTCATAGAGAGTTGAGCTGATGTGCAGCAAGCACAGTAGTAGGGTGGCCTGCAGACAATGACCAGATCACTCTAGGAATGAAGACCAGATGCACAGATATGAGTGAACTCATGGAGTTTGGGGGAAATTATTGTTTTGGCTGAAACTTTTCCTCCCCATCCTGTCCTGTTATTCAGCAGTGGGAGATAGTTCAAGCCACTTCTACAACTGAAAAGGCAATGAAATTTGTTAACTCTGCCCCTCACCATAGATTGTGTCCAGGTGAATAAAACATATATATGGTCTTCAGCAAGCAAGTCATGACCTTTATTAACCCATAGTCTTCTGAGACATCATCAATCCTTGAGCTAGTTTTAACGTTTAATGGTTAGTTACTTTCAAGGGTTCCCAAAGTGGTTAGGTCAGAAGGATGTTTGAGGAGAGAAATGGAGTTAGGTGAAAAGAGTGCAGGCTGAGGACTAAAGCAGACTCTGGCAAATCTCTAGCCTGCCCTTTAGCTCCATGGCCTTGAGGAGTGACTTAAGTCACTCAGCCACATTTTCCTCTTTTGTAAAGTGGGGACAACAATGTAAATCTTAGAGGGTGACTCAAAGTGTTAAATGAAATAATGTAGTTAAAACACCTGGTTCAAAAAAGTAGCTAATAACAATATCCATTATTATTGAAGACATATAACCAAATATAATAATAATTATAATAATAATAGTAATATAAATGTTATATTTAACTTGAGTAACAGGGAAAAATGGATTTCTAAGAAATATAAATAAAAATGATTTCTTATAATATCATGCAGATATCTCTTATAGACTGATAAGAACATTACCTAAAAAGTACTAGTAAGAGTTAGTTTTTAATATTTTCTCCATTGAAAGAATATTTTTATTGGATTGAACTGTAACATTTATTGCTTATACCTCGTATCATTACTTCAGTTGCTTTTTTTTCTTACCTTTCCTACTTTTGAGAGGGTAGTGTGATTCCTTATTTAAGCCGGGGTGTGGTTGAACAGGTCTATTAAGACATAGTTATTGCTAAGCATTTAGTCCTGAGTGCTTGTGTTTTGTGCTTTGTGAGATCCCTTAGGCTGTGTGAACTGATTCTAGTTGGGTGAATAATTTATCATGGAACTTGTTAAATTTTAGAGGCATAGACTGATATCCTCTAAAATGGGATTGCTCTCATAGTTCATGGTCCATTGTAGCCTATTTGGATAACTTTTCTACAAAGCTTATATGAATATGTTGCTTATCAACATCATCACACATATCCGAGGAGTTAATTTTTACAATAGTTGGTTACACACATTGACAAGAAAACTGTTTAGTGTCACCAGTGGAGTCTCTTGAATTCTTTTGTTTGTTCAGAGTTATATGGATAAAGCTTTCAATATTGGATTTTGAGCTCTGTGGTCCCCAGAGGGGCACTAAAAGTGGTGCACGTTTAAAGTATTTCCCATTTCCCAATACTGACCACTTAGTTGGGAAGGTAAGAAATGTACTCAAAATACTACCCTGAAGATTTGACGGGAGGAGAGTCCATTTCTGGCTGGAGTAATGCAAGTTGTGTAAGTTTAGTGTTAGCGGTTTTTTTTGTCTAAATAATCAGATTGGTAAGACTACATTGACAGGTCTGGTGAAGAATGCAAACTCAAATCAATGAGCAAACCTAGAAGGATAAGTGAAAATACAATTCCACCCCCAACTCCACACAGATAAGGAAGTAGGAAGAACTCAAGTCTATGTGAAATGATAGGCTTTTCCAAAAGAGTAAAGAAATACTAGATTTAAATTGCAAAAATCTAGAGGCTCTGAAACATACATGGGAAATGGAAATGTAGTTGTTAAACTTATTGGGTTTACTGTGATGGAAGCAGTGATAGAAATGGAAATCATAAGGTGACTTTGGATCCTGTCTGGCTAGGAAATGCTAGGTTTGAGGCAGGGACAGTTGACTTTAGAAACTTGTTTTAATAGTTCATAAAGACTCGAAGGGTCATGGTAGAGGAACATTTCAGAAATTCTTATGAAATGCTGCACAAGAGGGGCAGTGGAACTCTTTGGAAACCAAACCTGAATTTGCAGCTAAATATTGTTACTTCTTCTTGCTGCTTGTAGTGAATACATAGAAAGCTTTTGAGTGCCCCAGAGAACTTTTCTTTCACCAGGTCCTTTGGAGAGGCACCTTCAGGCTGATCACTGTTTATAAAGGTGCCAGGCTTAGAGGTGCTCTTTAATCTGAGCATTTCTTTAATAGAGGTCTAAATGTTTTCTATCATGATTACTTGGAAGCTTATTATTTTTTTAAATTGAAAAAAGATTTAAAAATTCAGCCTAATCATAAAAAATAGCTCCTATAATATCTATGTTCTTGTTCTTTTTTTTTTTTTTTTTTTTTTGCGGTACGCGGACCTCTCACTGTTGTGGCCTCTCCTGCCGCGGAGCGCAGGCTCAGCGGCCATGGCTCACGGGCCCAGCCACTCCGCAGCATGTGGGATCTTCCCGGACCGGGGCACGAACCCGTGTCTCCTGCATTGGCAGGCGGACTCTCAACCACTGCGCCACCAGGGAAGCCCGTTGGCTTATATTTTTGAAGTTTTAGCTGAAAATTATTTTTATGACCCATTGGTAATAAAATTGACTCAGCATTTGACTCCTCTTCATTAACAGGGCATGATCTCAATCAATCTCAATCTCAATATGCAACTGTTTGCTCCAAATAGATAATAAAGGCAGCTAATAGTAATTCTTATGTACAGACTCATTTTCAGAAACAGAAATAAGTTGAAATAGATAATTTTAAATGTTTCAATGAAAATTTGACATGGAAACAATGTTGTATGAAAAGGGAGTGCTGCTTGCATTAATTATTAAAATGAATGAAGAATGTAGCTGGAGGGAAAGAAAGTATTTTAAGTAGCCATGTGAAATGGCATGCACATCCAGTTTGATGTTGAGCAGATGGCTGGGACTGGTAGGTCCTCTTGAAAGCTTTGTGATTAAATTAAGTAGCGGTGAAGACCTAAATTGCTTTTATAAATATGACATCATAGAATAAACATGACATAACATTTTTGGAAAAGTGGAAGGTGAATTGCAAAAAATGTAAAAGCAGAGTTCGGAATCTCAGCTTGTGCAAAGGCAGGGATACCAGACATAGTCAGCCAGGATTGAAATCCATGCATCTTGCAAGCCCTTTGGCACATGCCCGTTGTCCCTGAGAACTGAGGTGCTGGGAGACCTTCCTAGCTGTGCAACTCTCCCCTGTTCGAAACTCCAGTTTCTACCCCCTACTCCCAAGGCGTATAGGAATCAGACTGTGAGGGCAAAATCTAAGAGGTAGTGGAAAGCATGAGTTACCTTCAGGAGCGCACTGTTAAGCCTTTAAGAATGGAATGTATCATATAAATAATTGTTTTTCTAGTAGGGAAAGAGTGATGGCATCCCCTGTTCTATACAAGGCTTTGTTCCTAGTTTCACACATTTTTCGTCTACTGATCCCAGTACTTCTACATTTGCCACTCCCTCTGTTTTCAGAGTTTGCCAAAGATGCCACTCTGATGTCTTAGATCTCCCCCTTTATTCTGAATTTGTAACACATTTTCTTATTAACCTCTGATGGATTACAAACCTAACAACCCAAACTGCATGATAATAAACATATCACTTTCTAGACTTGAGGGCCATATCTGCAGTGAAAAAGAAGCTGTCTTCTTTGGCAAAGTAGTTTTTTCAGGGTGTTAGTTGTGTCACAGGCATAAGTGGTGGAGGAATTTTCAGACGGGATGAAGTGTGCCTGATGTCCACATGGACTTCATATAAACCATGTGATGTAATTCCGATAGGCTTTTCTTCTTGCCATCACGGAGACAGACCTTCCCCAGCCTCAGTTCTCATGTGTGTTAGATTGCGTCACTTTCCATTTTTATTGAGTTTATGGTTATAAAAGAAGCCAAAGGCATATCTTTATGGAAGAATATGATTTTTTACCCTGTAACTATGTTCCCCTTAGAAAAGCCTTTTTCTGTTATTGTCTGCATAAAATATGTATTTAAAATTTACCTCATGGCAGTGATAGTCTGAAAGCTATTTAAAGCAGCTGCCTATTCAATATTTATAGACTGAGATAATTTTATCATCAATCTATTTTTATTGAATAAAGTAGGTGTATATAGACCCTGCCATGTCTTCCTTCCTATTAAATACCGTTCCATTGATGTTAATTTCATTCAAATTCCTCTCTCAGTACCCTACTCCCACATGAAGTTTCTACTCTGATAATTTTTAGAAGTTAGCACAAAATAGGTTTGTTTGTTTGTTTGTTTTTACTATAAACATCATCTTTGTTAAGGCATGTAGAGTTGAAAGTTTTTTTAGCTTTATTTTCAGATAAATCAGTTTCATATGTGGAATCAACTCTATACTGTGCTGTCACCTACAAGTGCATGTGATCTGGGGCTGTACCCCCTGAGAAGAGTGTCGATCATGCTGATCCAACAGATTTAACTTTATAATTTTGTGTAATCCTAATCCTGGTTTTCCCTCATTTTATTTATATTCTGTTCTTGTGTGAGAGAGATAAAATCTGAGAGGGGTGGGGAGAGGACTTACTTTGTTCTAGCTCAAAATCATAGATCCATCATTTGTTAAATTATAAAGAAATAATGTATTTCATGGATTGCACAGACCTGAGCAGTGCCACCACCTGGTCCCACATACCCAAAGCATGTTGATAAATCTATCACAGTTCTTTTGCAGTGAGCTTTTTAGCATACTCAGAATCCTTCTCAAGAATGACTTCTGGCCAGCCACTACCAAACCTTCAGATTTGGCAAGCAACATGAAACCTATTTGTCCCCCGATCTAGTCTGATGTCTCCCTGCAAATGGGATTCCATATCGACCTTTCTAGTAAATGCTGCACCCTGAAAACTTCTGAAGATGGGGGGGTCTCAGTTCTTTTTAAGCATGCCACTCTGTTCATGCTCAGTAGTTATCGTCAGTAGCTTGCTTCTTATTTAGCTAGTTTTAGTTGTTGAAAACAAAAATGCTGGATCAAGCAGAGTTTAAAAACATACAATTTAAAATGTACTTATGCACTTTCAACTTAGAAGGAATCTGAAGGGCCAAAATTAAGCCAAGGCAGGAGGCTGGAGTGATAAGCAGAGCACTGATTCTGTCTTCTTGTGGGCATTTGCTAGACAGGTGAACTTGAACTTTAGTTTTCACAGTCACAGGGACACTAAAGGAAAGTGACAGAAGCCTGAGTCTGCTCAAGATGAGGAGTCAAATAGGAATCCCACTACCACATAAAGCTGGGATCCCAGATACCTACACTCTTAGTGCAGGGATGAAGTAAAAATAAACTCCCCACTCTATTCTCCTCCCCCCTAGACTAAGGGGTTCCAGGGAAAATCACTTATTTATCTATTTTAAAACTTTGAGCCAAGAGAAAGGTGAAAAAACTAGCTTTGAGAATCCATAACCACAGCTGGCTCTTACGCAGATGTGCAGTGTGAGGTGATCCAAAAACTTTAAGTATCGAATTTAGTTTAAAGGGGCCTTTGCTTGGTTGTGCAGGTATTGGCAGAGACAAATGCTCTCAAGGACCACATGTTCACCTTAGACCTCAGTGGTTTCCTCCAGATAAAGTTCCAAAACATATGAGTAAAAAATATTTAAAAATTACAAAACCTGCAAGAAAGCAAGGCACCATAAGTGAAAGCCAGTAGAAAGAATAAACAGCAGAACCAGAAAGCAAGGACTACAGAAATTGAAATTTTAAGGCAAACGCTATGAAATAAATATGTTTAATATGTTTAAAATATAAAAGGAGTTGAAAATATGAATAAAGGGCAAGACCAAGCAAATTTAAAAAGAACCAAATAAAATGTCTAGAAATGGGAAAATATAAAAATGGAAATTTAAAAGTTTGATAAATAGGTTTAACTGCAGAGTGGTCATAGCAGAAGAGAAATTTAATAACCTAGAAAACAGGGCAGAAGAAATTAAAGATGAAAAGATGGAATACATGAAAGATAAGATACATAGAAGATAGAATAAGAAGCTGTAGCGCAAGTCTAATCTGAATTCTCCAGAGAAAGAGAGATGGAGTGTAGGGACAGTCACTATTCAGAAGCCATATTTGAAGAGGTGAAAGCTGAGAATTTTCCAAAACTGATGACAAGTATCAGTCCACAAATTCAGGAATCTCAAAATACCCCAAATAGGATATAAATAAAATGAAATCTATTTGCATAAAAATAAAGCCATAAAATCTTAGAGGCAAAGAAAAAGTCTTAAAAAGCAAAACATTTGTCCAAAGGAGGTATATGAATGGCTAATAAGTGTATGAAAAGATGTTTGATAGCATCTTAATCATTAGAGAAATCAAAACCATAATGAGATACCACTTCATACTCACTGGAATGGTAATAAGTAAAAAGACAGATAATAACAAGTGTTGGTGAGAGTATGAAGAAATTAGAACCCTGGGGTTGCTAGTGGGGATACAAAATGGTATAGTCACTTTGCAAATCAGTTTAGAAATTCTTCAAAAAGCTAAACATATAGTTACCATGTGGCCTAGCAATTCCACACCTATGTTTATACCCAAGAGAAATAAAAACATATGTCTCCACAGACTTGCACATGAATGTTCTTACCAGCATTATTCATAATAGCCAAAACGTGGAAACAACCTAAGTGTCCACCATGACATGAATGGTTAGAAACAATATGACATCTTCATACAGTGAAATATATTCAGCCATAAAAAACAATGAAGTACTGATACTTGGTACAGCATGGATGAATCTTTTTTTTTTTTTTAAATTTTTTTTTTGATTTGGACCATTTTTAGAGTCTTTATTTTTATTTATTTATTTATTTGGCGGTACGTGGGCCTCTCACTGCTGTGGCCTCTCCTGTTGCGGAGCACAGGCTCCGGACGCGCAGGCCCAGCAGCCATGGCTCACGGGCCCAGCCGCTCCGCGGCATGCAGGATCTTCCTGGACCGGGGCACGAACCCGCGTCCCCTGCATTGGCAGGCGGACTGTCAACCACTGCGCCACCAGGGAAGCCCAACATGGATGAATCTTAAAACGTGCTATGTGAAAAAAGCCAGTCACAAAGTACATATATTGTGAGAGTCCATTTATATGAAATTCCCAGAAAGAGCCAATCCATAGAGACAAAGTAGATTATTGGTTGCCTGGGACTTGGGCGTAGGGGGTGAGGAAAGGAGAGTGACTTCTAATAGTTACAAAGTTTCATATTGAGATGATGAAAAGGTTCTAAAATTTGCTTATGATGATGGCTGCACAATTTTGTAAATATACTAAAAACAATCACCTGTATGCTTTAAGCAGGTGAATTGTATGGCATATAAATTATATTTCAATAAAGCTGTTAAAAAAGGCAACTAGGGCTTCCCTGGTGGCACAGTGGTTGAGAGTCCGCCTGCCGATGCAGGGGACACGGGTTCATGCCCTGGTCCGGGAAGATCCCACATGCCGTGGAGCAGCTGGGCCCGTGAGCCATGGCCGCTGAGCCTACGTGTCTAGAGCCTGTGCTCCGCAACGGGAGAGGCCACAACAGTGAGAGGCCCGCGTACCGCAAAAAAAAAAAAAAAAAAAAAAAAATTCCCCATTACCTTTAAAGGAATGAATTTGGAGTGAGAGCTTGACTTCTTAATAGCTTCTGTTAGGCAGAAGGTGGAATAATATGCTCAATGTGCTGAGAGAACATATCTCTTAACCTAGAAAATTACTTTTAATAGTCAGCAACAATATTCATAAAAAAAAGAATAAAGTTGAGATATTTTTAGACCAAAATTGAGTTTGCCACCAAAGGAAATTTTAAATGATGCATTTCAGGCACAAGGAGATTCCTAAAGGAATATCTGAGGTGAAAGAATGAATAATGAACAAAGGTAGTGACAAATGTGGGGGTAAATCTAAACAAACATGGACTGTAAAAAAAAAATGATGAGTGAAATACAAAACAGGAAAGAGCTAAAATATATGATGACAATGTGAATGTCAAGACGATGGTGACTGGACTTAAAGTGTCTCAAGGTCCTTATATTATTCAGAAAGAAGATAAGCATAGATTGACTTTAGACTTAGATAAATGTAAGCCTGCTGTGATTTCTAGGGTAATACCCTAACAGTTAGAAATAAATAAGACAAACACATTAAATAAGTATAAAAGTATAACTTTTAAAAGAGTAGAGGCAAAAAAATAGAATGAGAAAAAAAGTCATTCAAAACAAGGCAAGAAAGAAAAGAGAAGAAATAGAAATGGTAGCATATATAGAAAGCACAAAGAGGGTTGAAATAAATTCACATGTATCCACAATGATAATGAATGCCACACTAATTTTATAAGATAGGATAGAAGAATCTGGGTATATGCTATTTACAAGAAACTTCTCCAATATAAGGTTAAAGATACACCGAAAATGAAAAAAACACACTGACCAAATACCAATCGTAAGAAAGCCGTTGTAGACTTTGAGGCAAAGAAACCATTTGAGAGCTGAAAAATTGGCAGAGCTACAAGGAGGAATTGATTATTTCACCATTATAGTGGGTGGTTTTAACCCACTCTCAAGTAATCAACAGATGAATCACATTAGAAGATCAAAATACAGAAGACTTAAACTACCCAATTAAAAGTGTTATCAAATGTCATGCACATAATATAGAATATTGCACCCAACAATTGTTGGATCCATATTCTTTTCAAGCATATAGTAAACAGAGTACATTTATGATAACTGACCACATACTGTGCATTAAGCAAGATACACCAAATTTCAAATGATTAGTATAGAACAGGCCATGTTCTCTGTTCACAGAGCAAGTAAGAAATAAAAACCACAGAGATAACTAGGAACCATCTATATATTTGGAGATTAAGAAACATCTAAATTATTCGTGGGTCAAGAAATAAATCATAATGGAGATTGGAAAATATTTAAGACTGAACAATAATGTCAATACTACATATCAAACTAGGGAGAGTGAGCTAAAATGATACAGGAAAATTTATGGTCTGAAGGCTTATACATGGAAAGAAAAAAGTATGAAAATTAGTGAGATTAGATTCCAACTTAAAGTTAGGAAGAGAAAATAGAATAAATCCAAGGAAAGTAGTAAGAAGAAAATAATTTAAAAAGGAGAGCAACAATTAATGAGATAGAAGATAAAAATGTTGGATGATCAACAGAACCAAAATTGGCTCTTTGAAGAGATTATTTAATGGGACATGCTTCTGCTGAGATTCATCAAGAAAAAGTAAAAATGAAGACTGTTAGGAACGAAAAAAAAGATAATCATAGATGCCATATGGTAGTTCTATTTGTAGTTTTTTAAGGAACCTCTATACTGTTCTCCATAGTGCCATAGATATCAAAAGATAAATGGGTTTTATGAAAACTTCCTGCCAATAAAGGTGAAAATTTAGCTGAAATGAAAAAATTTTAAATGAAAAACAGTTTCTCAAAATTGATTCTTATAATTAGAAATATGAATATTCCTATAATCATTAAAGATGGTTGAAGTAAGTAATGGTCTTTGGAGAAAGAAAACACCAGCTCTGGATAGTTTTTCTGGTGATTTCTAGTGAACATTAATGGGAAAAAATTAGCAATTTTACATAAACCATTTCAGAACACATTAAAAGAAGGAACACTCCCTACTTTATTTGGAAGGCTAAATTGATACTAAAACCTGACAAGGAAAGCTACAAGGTAGGAAAATTACAAATCAATCTTACCCATAAACATAGAAAAGATTCTGATAAAATATTAGCAAGGTGAATCTAGTAACATATAAAAAATATACTGCATCATGATGAAGTGAAATTATTCCTAGTAATGCAAAGGGAGAGTAATATTTTTAAAATCCATTAATATAATTATAACATTAAAGGTGAAAAATGTGATAAATCATGAGATGCAGAAAAAATGTTTGATAATATTAAACATTCCTTAATGATTAAAAAAAACAACTCTTGGCAAAGTTGTAATAAAAGGGAACTTTCTAAAACTTAAGAGTACCTATAAAAAGCTAAAGCAAACATCGAACTTAATGATGAAACATTGAAATTCTTCCCTTTAAGACCAAGAACAAGACAGAGGAGCCACAATTTCCACCAGGCCTCTCTGTCTTTCTGAATGGCTTGACCATGGGCTGGTATGGGCTTCCTCACAGCCTGGTGGTCGCAGGTTGGTTGGACTTCTGTCTTGGTGGTTGGCTTCCAGTGGGAGGAAGCTGAAGTTGCCAGTCCTCCTACAGGCTAGGGCTAGAACAGGCATATGACACATGCTGCATTTAGCTGGTTGAAGAAAGTCACAGTCCAGCCCAGGTTCAAGAGGGTGGTGAATAGACTCCTCCTCTAGTTGTGAGGAGCGGCATGTGTGTACAAGTAGGAGGAAATTGGTGGCATTCATTTTTGGAGATCATCGACCACAACTCCTACGAGACTGGCAAAAATGTGAAAGGCCAGTGACATATGATATTGTCAAAGGCATGGAGTGATTGATACATTTACACACTGCTTGTGACCATGAAAATTAGTATAACTGCTTTAGAAAACACTTTGGTGTTATCTGGTGAAGTTGAAGATGTGCGTACTATGTGGTCCAGCAATTTAACTCCTAGGTTATTTTTACTATGTGTACCAGATGATATGTATAAGAATGTTTAGAAGAGCACTTTTTGTAATAGCAGAAAGCCCTGGAAGCAAACCCAAATGTATATCAACAGCAGAATAGACAAATTTTAATGAAGTCTTACAATGGAATACTGTACTTCATCGAAAATGAACAAATCACACATACAATAACTTGATATAATCTCCAGGGCGTAAGGTTGAGTAGAAAAAAGCAAAGTGCTAAAAAAAAATACACAGTGCAAATAAAGTTAAAAACCATGTAAAACTAAATAGTGTATTATTTACAGATGTAATAAATATATGGTGAGCCTGAAAGACAAGCAAGAAAAGGACAAACACAAAATTTAGGGTGGTAGCTATTTCCAAAGTGGGAGAGAAGGAGATAGAAATGGGTTGGGATATGGATAATTCTAATGATCCTTTTGGTGAATTGAATGATGGATGTTTCTTGTATTATTTTTCTATGTTATATGTATTTTATGTTTGTGTCTTTTTAGTGTTTAATGTAAGAAAAAAAAACCCCTCAATGCTTACTTTTTTGGGGGTGAGGATTCTTTTCTGTCAAATGATGCCCTTGAATGATCCTTTCCATTGTGGAGTAGCAGAGAAGGTCCAGGTTCTGTCTTGGGTAATTACCTTTGTCAGCTCCCTGTTGACACTTCCGAGGACCATGGTCAGTAGACTTTGTGGTTTCTTGGGTGAGTTGTAGGTTTGGCCAGGAAGCCTTCATTCCACTGTAAAGCTTGGTTCTCAGTGGTGTGGAAGGTAGAAGGCAGGCTGCTGACCTTACCTTTCCTATTTTCTACTCTGAGTCACCTTTAAAGAGCCTCCCCAGACCCCTAAGACTGAGTGACTCTCAAGCCATATTTTTAAGCAAACTCATGGTCTGCCTTGTTGGATGAATGATCACTGGTTCTTGGAAATTAAGAGAATTCAGTAGTTCTCAAATGTAAAGAGTAGGAGCTGCGGCTCTAATTTTTTGTAATTTCATTTTTCACAGATTGATCAGCTGAAGCAGGAGCTTTCAAAGAAGGAGTCAGAACTTCTTGCCTTACAAACAAAGCTTGAAACTCTTAGCAATCAGAATTCAGATTGCAAGCAACACATTGAAGTGCTTAAAGAGTCGCTTACTGCCAAAGAACAGAGGGCTGCCATCCTTCAGACCGAGGTAAGGCGCTGTTTCAGGACTCCGGGCAGCAGACATTGAGTTGATAGAAAATATCCTATCTGAACAACTTTCTTTTCAAGATCCCTTATCCAAATCCTTGGGGCCAGATGCATCTTGGATATCAGATATATTGGGGATTTGGGAAAGGTCAGATCCATTGCAAGTATCATAGATTGTATAACACTCCCAATGGGGTTGCAGCAACATCGCATAAGCAAACATATGGATATTTCTGCAGAAAAAAATTTTCTTACACTACAGTAGAGTAAATAAAGACTATATAAGGAGGCTTCTGTTGGTTCGTGTTAGGTTGTGCCACCAAAGGAGTTTGCTTCACACTTGGATTTTTTTTTTCATTTTTCAGAGTTTTTTCGCAGTTGGGAACCATAGATAAATGATTGGATCTGAAACGGTTTCATTTTATCAAAAATCATAAAAGTGTCAGGGTGTCATCTACCTTACTTTACTGTGTATCTGTGTAGGTCCCCCTCCTGGCACCCTTGGGTTTCTCACATCCTAAGCAGTATCCTCAATTTTCAAGATTCTTTTACCTATTGAAGAAAGCTGATATTGTGTTAGTTTCTTAAATGAAATGTGGTTTGTTATTTCTTATTCATACTAAGAAAAAAAACGCAAATACATGTTGCTATCCTATTTTCTTGCTTCTCATTGGATTATATCTCATTGCTAAGAAATGCAAAACACAAGCTAGTTATTATGTAAATGAAACAGTTGCCAGAAAATAAATTATTAAATGGGGCCAATAGCAAAGAATGCAGGGAATCTCCCTGATTTTTGTGCTGAGGCAGTGTGTTACATGGATTACTTTAGGAGAAGGCAGTCTCATTGAGTTGCATGTTCTCTCTTGTGTTCTTGGAGCCATGTCTTTGCATGTATACATTTTTGGGTCTGTGGGTAGGTTTGGATTTTCTGTAGGAGTTAATGGGGCCATGCCAGTTAGTAGGTCTGTGCCCTCAGTCAAGGTGCAGGACAATGTCCAGAGGAGAAAGGAAACAAGTTCCAGGTTGGATAGGTCTTGGCATGGACCTGATAGGTCTATGCACTTGATTGGCCAATAGGCAGTTAATTGATTGCTTTGAATCAAAACTGTCATTTTGGCTTCAATGATGTAGATATTTTATATTTAAGAAATATCAGTTTCAGTTGTGTATAGTTCCATTGTGAATGTAGAAGCATGGATATTTTATTTTTTAAGACATAACTGCAAACTATGCCATAAATTGGGGGTTGGCTTGTATTTCCTTTGAGGAGGCAGCAGTGAATAGTATCTAGAACTGTGCTAATACTGTCGCCACTAGGCACATGTGGCTATTCAAATTTAGATTAATTAAAATTCGGTTAAATTTAAAATGGAGCGTCTTAGCCACACTAGCCACATTTCGTGTATTTAGTAGTCACATGTGGCTAGAGACTAGTGTATGGGACAGCACAACTATAGACCATTTCTACCATGTTGGACTTGTCTAGAATACGGCTGGAAAGCTATGGCTTGTTGGGACAAATCCTGCCCTCTGCCTGCTTTGGTAAATAAAGTTTTATTAAAATTTTAATATTTAAACTTATTTAACTTTAAACTTATTTAACGTTAAACTTATTTAACGTTAAATAAGTTAACTTTAAAGTTAAACTTATTTAACTTGATGGTTACACCCTTTCATCTATGTGTTGTCTTTGGCTGCTTTTGTGCTACCAAAGCAGGATTTAGTAGCAACAGAGACTGTAAGGCTGAAAAGCTGAAACTATTTACTCTCTGGCCCTTTACAGAAAAAGTTTGCCACCCATGGCATTGTAATTTCCTGGGAAGAGACTTGAGTGGGAATTGGAATGCCTGGCTTGTCTTTTCTCTAACAGGCTTACTCTGAACAGGGCCAAGTTTGCTGACCTCCATTCTAGAGCCCAAGTTTTTCTTCAAAGTGGTCATTCACACTGCAACAGATTGTACTCACAGCTGTCTTAAGTTGGCAATAATACCAGCATTACTAATAAAGTTACTGTAATTGTGTTGCTGTGTATTGGGTAGAAGGAAATTTGAGAAGCAAGGCAGTCTGCTGAGGTATCGCCCAAACAGGTAGTCAGGCTTCTTGATAGTTTCTCTTCAGAAGGAGAGAATGAGAAAAGTCAGCTTGGAAAAGCTTACTACCTCTCCCTTGTACTGATGAGTGTTGTATTCTGTGGCCTCTTTCCCTTTTCTTATTCTTTCCCCTGTTTTTTACCTCTCTCGAATTAATGTAGTCCAAATTAGACCTGTACGTATTTCATGAAAAGGACAGAGGTGACATTATGTGGATAGCTTCCATCCCACGTTCAATAATTAAAATGACCCAATAAAGAGACAGCACTTTGAAGTAGAAAAAATTACTCTCCATGTGCAGAGAAGGTGAGATGATTCTCTGCTTTTCTGCTTTGAAGTTGGGATTGTGAGATTAATGATTTTATCAGCTGGAAATATCCAAGGAATTTTCTTTTCCTTTTTTTTCTTCTTTTAAAATCTTTGTAAATGGAAGTGAAGAGAGTTATCTAATGATATCCATCTCACAGAGGAAGCAGTTTAAGTTGAAATTAGCTCTAATTGTTGGATCATAGGCAAGGGATTTTTGGCAGCAGGGTAAAATACACTGAAGTGATTTTCCTGCTTCTTGGAAAAACAGGGAAATAAGAGTCTCCCTACCTAATGTGGGTTAGTGGGTGAGTATTCAGTAGGTAAGATATGTTATGTTTCATCGTGCCCTACAATGAAAGAACTGAATTTGCGTTCATGTGAAAGATACTGTTTTCATCCTTAGAAGAGGTTTCATGTGATAGCTCCTTCCAATTAGACCCCTGAGTCATTGCTGAACGCTCTTGCTAAAACAGAAGAGGACTCTCTCTAGAATGGAAAGAGCCCTACTGGTTTCTCTGGAAAATCTGTGCCATCAGCTATCTTTGGCAACTCTTTTAGAATATGTTAAAAGTGACAGATGTCACTGACTCAACGGTTAGTCTCTGCAAGGAAGGCTTTTGCCACCACAGAATTTGCGTTTGGGAGGTAGTAGGTTGAAGGCTGGGATGAGAGGGGAGGCAAGTTGTCTGGGTTTGTGGCTATGTGGCTTGGCTCCTGGGTAGGTTTGCTTTAACTTGTACAGATGCCCAGATGCTCTTTGACATGTGTGCAATAAATCAATGGAATAATAATTACACACACGCACACACACACAGACACCACATAGCTCTTAACATAACATTTTACTTTTTAAAATAGCTTCAAAGGACCGTAAGGCCAAGTATCTTATTTTGCTACTTCCCTTGATGTTTCCCACGTACCAATTTACCCTTATCCACCAACACATTAATTTCATGTGAGTAGAGATAATAATAAATAGACTTCAGCACCTTGACTTTTATGGATTTCAATGAATTACCAGCATATCCAGAAATCAGAAAGAAGAAAGGCCTAGCTATTGTTTTATCATCTGAAGTAAAATGTGATATGAAAAACACAGCATTTAGAAGTGGGAGATGTGTGGACATGCCTTAGCCTCACCGTTTAATCACTATGACGTGAACAAGACTTAATATTTCTGAACCTCCATGTCTTGATCTGTAAAGCAGCAGTCATTGTACCAGCCTGATGCATCTGTATGAAATGTGCTTTGATTCTACTAAAGGGTTTTAGCTATAAATTGTGTTGATTTTATCATTGTTGTGATTGTTATTACTATTGTATATCAGAACGTTTGGGGAATACTCTACCTCACTTCTTACGGGTCTACCTTTGTGGGTCTCCTTTGAATTTTTGGTGTCTGCTTTTACTGAGCTCAGACTTTTATATTTCAACTGAGTCACTTTTTTATGCCCTAGAATGATGCAGAGAAATGAAGATACTATGAAAGTGCCATCTATTTTGTTCTAGCTCCAACTTAAAAGATTTCTTTCTGTTTTCTTGCGAGTACACTTTGCCCCAGCCCGGCGTGATTTCTGAACCGCCAGGCATGACATCTCTTTTGCATCTTTTTTTGTATTCTGGAAGATATGTTATGTGACAGTGGTATATGATGCTGCTTTTATAATCATTTCTGTTCCAAATAGGTTAGGGAAACATTCTACTTGTAAGAAAAAACACTTGACAACATGTTAATTAAAGAATGTAGGGGTTTTGTGTTCATGAAGGCGAGAGGCAACACATGCAGGTTAAGTTAGTGGCAGCTCCATAGTAAGCGTCCAGAACATTTTTCGTTTTGCTTTTTAAATGTAATCAATATAAGAAAATCTCATGTGATCTGTTGGCTCAGTTCCCAGAAAATTCACCTTGGCACATACATACTTATATTCATGTGCAATAACGTATATACTCTCAGGTAGTTTACAGATACCCTGAAGCATTTCCAAGAGTTTCACGTTAAAGATCCTTGCCCTATAGATTTCATGCATTTTTCATTCAACATATATTTTTTAAATGACTACTATGTGCCAGATATGGTTCCTGCCGTCATCCAGTCAACATTATATTGGGTATGTGGATGTATGATAGAGAACTGATCACAGTACCATAAACACTCAGTGAGTTCCTTATCACTGGTTAGTAATAATTCCACACAAGGTCTTAATTGGACTTCATCTTTCTTGGGTTGTTTAAAGGCAGATAAGTAAAGGAAAGAAAGAAGATAGAACTAAATGTTTAGCTCTTTTGAGAACTAGAGTATGCAAGCTGTATGAAACGTCTATTTAGGGACTTCCCTGGTGGTGCAATAGTTAAGAATCTGCCTGCCAATGCAGGGGACATGGTTTTGAGCCCTGGTCCGGGAAGATCCCACATGCTGTGGAGCAACTAAGCCCGGGCGCCACAACTACTGAGCCTGAGCTCTAGAGCCCATGAGCCACAACTACTGAGCCTGTGTGCCACAACTACTGAGGCCCACGCACCTAGAGCCCGTGCTCCGCAACGAGAGAAGCCACCACAATGAGAAGCCCGTGCACCGCAACGAAGAGTAGCCCCCGCTCGCCACAACTAGAGAAAGCCTGCGCACAGCAGCAAAGACCCAACACAGCCGAAAATAAATTAATGTTAAAAAAAAAAAGGTCTATTTATACCTCTTATAATTTAAGGCTAATATTGCTAAGGTGATTACTCTGATAATGTTAAGATTTTATGTTTTGATTAAAATTGATCCTCAAAAAAAAAAAAGAAAAAAGAAAACTGATCCTCTTTTGAGCCTACATTCAAGCAACCTGGCTTTCCTTGAGAAAGGGAATGGTATTTATAGGCTTACAGATTATTTCAGGAGTTACTGCATCTAGTTAGAAATGCTTCAGTCAGCTATACTTTAGGTAGACCCTTCCCTCAACTTGTCTAAACAAGCAAGGTATCATTTGATAATATTTTATTGAGCATCTATGATGTGCAAGGTGCTGGACAAGGTGGGACCCATAATCTCAGAAGCTGTTGGTTTTGGACTTATTAATTTAATTTTATTGCCCAAATGTCTACTGAGCACAAGACATGGCAGCTATATTGATTTCCAGGAAGTGTGGCTAAGTGTTTTCTATGCAATACATTATTTTAAACTTTGCTTACAACTTGTGAATTTGGTATTGTTGACCGTTTTTTTTTTAAGACAAGGAAATAGAGGTTCAGAGTGGATGTGTATCTTGCTCAAGGTCACAGAACAGTGAGTAACAGGGCTTGGGTTCTCAAGTTCTAAACTCTTAACTAGAAATCTAGCACTTTCCATAAGAGTCCCAGTGGCTGAGGGCTTTCTTTGTGTTTAATCTTCATGGCAAAGGTTATGGCAGGTTTTATAGTTCTTTCTTAACAGGGAGGTTCACTAGGGATTCAAGAATGCTTACTAGGTACAACCCTCTACTGGCTATGAAGAGGGATAAGAATGAATAACGCTGAGATGTAAATTCTTACAGTAACATTGTGGCTATAACAGTAGCACTGTGGCCATAGTAATGAAGGATGTCACCTAAACTTTAGGGAGGGTACCATTTTTCATGAAGACTAGAATTCTAGTATATTAAGAAGAATTTATTGCATAATATTTAGTTTTTATTTCTTTAAAGATGTTTGTGATATGTATATATATACATATTCAAACATGCATGCACCCTTTGTAGAAAAAAAGTAAAAGAATGGACAGCAGTATCTTACTGTGTTTTCTTTTTATGTTAGACTCAGGTGATCTTTAAATGGCCTATGATACACATGCTGTACATTTGTAATGTAAAAATTAAATGCATTTTTAACAGAAATGATGGCGATCACTTCTTCAGGGAGGTTGTGCAAGGTACTGGTGGAGGAGGCGGTGTTTTCTGAGCCTGTGGCAGCATTTTTTGTTCCTCTGAGTCATGGATGATTCAGTGTGATAACACAACTAGAAAGCAAAGTTGGGCTGTCAGTTTTCAAGATGAATCATAAATCCAAGCTTTTGACGATGAAAATGTTGTTGTCACATGGAGAAAAAGAACAAGTTTTATGAGTCCTTCCTTGTTTCTTGGTTTGTTTCTCATTGAGATGGGCCCTCTACCCCACTTCATGGTGAGGCCGGGATTCTTGGATATAAAAAGTCACCCTGACAAGGAGTCGGGAACGCTTTGTGACCTCCAGGGACTGCGGGACTAGATGCATGCACATAAGGCTTTGCAAACTATTCAGATACTTAAGGAACTACTCTTTCTTCTGAACTCACACATGTTGAGCAAAGGAGGTTTTTAAATGACTGGAAATAATATTTGCCACAATACATAAGGTGGGATTTACAAGGAGTTTTCCTTTACTTTAAAACAATAATTTCAGTTTTCCTTTTTACCTCTTGCTTCGGTTGACTGGCAAGCAGTAAAGTCCTTTTTAATCACTTTATTCCAGCCTTCAAAGGATAATATTTAAAGTGTCCTTTTTTTTTTAAAATTTATTTTTGGCTGCATTGGGTTTTCGTTCCTGCGTGCGGGCTTTCTCTAGTTGCTGTGAGCGGGGGCTGCTCTTCATTATGGTGCATGGGCTTCTCACTGTGGTAGCTTCTCTTGTTGTGGAGCATGGGCTCTAGGTGCACGGGCTTCAGTAGTTGTGGCACATGGGCTCAGTAGTTGTGGCTTGTGGGCTCTAGAGCACAGGCTCAGTAGTTGTAGCGCACGGGCTTAGTTGCTCTGCGGCACGTGGGATCCTCCCGGACCAGGGTTCGAACCCGTGTCCCCTGCATTGGCAAGTGGATTCTCAACCACGGCGCCACCAGGGAAGCCCCCAAACCAACTTTTAAGACTGTCAAAACACCCCAGTGCCAAATCAGGGTGCATTGTATCACTTAAGACTTGCAAGGAATGTCTTTAAAATTAATAAATTAAGGGGGTTGGTGAAAAAATATACAAAACAAAATCCCGGTGTCACTTGTAGTTTTCCATTCTAATCCCATCACTGGCTTCACATTTTAAAATGTTTTTATTTAACCAGGAAAGGCATCATTGGAAATTTTTATTGATAACACTCTTAACTGCAAGAAAAAGACATAAACCTGCAAAGCTGTAACTATCATGGTGGCCACAATTGGGAGGTCTGCAAAACAGTTTATTACCAGTAGAAAAAAAGGTCTTGAGAAACACAGTTGTTATAGGGGTCACCACCTCTGCTACGTGCATTTTATTTTTATCCCTTTTCATTTTGAGGGTATGTACGATGGCAGTGCCAGACTGCACACTTTCCCCTCTCCTAATGTCTGTGGGCTTTGTTTTGATTCTCTCTTTATTAATGATGTGAAAACTTTGGGGTCACATAAAAATGAGCCAGGGTCAGGCTTTGTGGGCCCCAGAATGCTGAAAATGTCCTGGTATCTAGCTAGTGAAGACATTGTTTAAAGGGGCCAGGCTTTACTTCCTGAGATTTTTTAGCTGTTTTGCAGATTTTAGATAATCGGGTGAACTTTGCAAGGCAGCTTCATACTCTTGCTTTCCTAAGGTAAAACATGAAAGACATGTGGTGGAGGAATTAAAATGTGTTATGGCTGTTGGCTGCAATGGTTTTTTTTTTTTGGCCTATTAAGGATGGTACAGGTAGCTGTAGACATTATTTTATTCCATAGGGCCAGAGTCTAGTGCTTTTGTTGTTATTATTGTTGTTCAGGCTTTCATAAAATGCCATTTTTTTTTAAAAGGGCTTCAAATGCTTGGCTTATTTATGTATGTATGTATGTATGTATGTATGTATGGCTGTGTTGGGTCTTCATTTCTGTGCGAGGGCTTTCTCTAGTTGTGGCAAGCGGGGGCCACCCTTCATCGTGGTGCGCGGGCCTCTCAACTATCGCGGCCTCTCTTGTGGCGGAGCACAGGCTCCAGACGTGCAGACTCGGTAGTTGTGGCTCAGGGGCCTAGTTGCTCCGCGGCATGCGGGATCTTCCCAGACCAGGGCTCGAACCCGTGTCCCCTGCATTAGCAAGCAGACTGTCAACCACTGCGCCACCAGGGAAGCCCCAGAAAATGCCATATTTCACACCTTGTGAGTATAAAATTGCTTTTGACTTCATAAACACAGGTGTTCAGTTTGAATCTTAATGAACTGTGAAATAGGTAGATGTCTAAAAGGAAATTCTATAAATTGTGAACATGGCTCTGTCAGCACACTAAATGGATTAGGAAAATTCATTGTCTGCCGTGTAACTGAACACCAGTGTGATGCATGGACAGGAATTAGTCCCGAAAAGCCAATAAAATGGAGGAAAAAAGTAGTGCCTAGGAGATGTTGATTGTCTGGGTTCCCCCCACCACAAATGAATGCTGGTGCAGAAGGACTCGGAAATCAGGATGGCTATTCCGAGGACAGCCAAGAAGGAATACATATGAACAGACAACACAGAATTTATAGAGTAAAACCACAAACACCTTATTTTCCATTGTACTAAAATAATGATATTTTACAGTACTCATTTTATATGTAATTCTGCTTTCAATTTTATATTGTTTCTGCAGCTCAAATCTCATTATAAGTGTTCCAACAAAAATCGCTTTTTAATCAAAAACTTTCCAATCCTTAGCCCATTGTCAACTTATTTTGAGGAACTTATTTTTCTAGTGAAACAAAAGAATTTGGCCCTTCTTTGTGAGCTCGTTGGGATATTATTTGACCTGTGTAGCTAAACATGTAATTAAGATAACTGATTCATTTTAATTTCTACATTAAATCCCTTCATAATCTGTTTGCATTGTTTTGGGGTGTAGAGATATGGAGTCAGAGCCCTTCATATTCTTTGAAAGAAAAGAAGTAGATCATTAGTGCTTTTGTTTGGTTTTACTTCTGTTTGCAAAAGACATTGGCTATACTATATTAAGCTGCAACTGAAAGTGACAACATCCAATTAGCTAGTCATCCATGAGAGAGTGCATGTCCATGGTATGTGTTACTTACCATGATTTGCAGGAAAAAAAGAATATATTTCGGTCATGTCTGTGGGAAGCTGGCTTGCCACTTTAGAAAAGGAGATGACAGAATTTAGGAGGAGGGAAATTCAACAAAACTCTCACTGACCTCCAAGCTCACAGTCTTTCTTTTTTTTTTTGTATGAATTTTATGGAAAACAGAATTTATTAAGTACTTCCATTCATTTTTTTCCTTTTGGGGAGCACCATTTGGAAATAACCAGTGTACGTTGTGATTATGTTCTCCCTGACACTGGACCACATTTGTAATACTTGCTTCCATTCCTCTGGAAAAAGTCTAACATTTACTGTGGTTGGGTTTCTTTATGTGTGTATTTACATATCAAACCAAAATATAAAGAGTGAAGTTAAATTGCAGGGCTTCTGCAAGAATCTTTTACCCATTTTCATATGAACTTTATTCTGTTTAAATTAAATACAGATATTTATTCCACACAGACATGTACTTCCCTCTTCTTATTTAAAAAAAAAGGGAGAGAGAATACAACTTGAGGTAATAAGTTGTGATGATGAGGATCATTTTAACCCTATAGCAGTTTGTTTTTGTGGCCAGCATTTCTTTCTTGAAGTGTGTGAAATTTATTTTCTTGCATTTATTTTTTATTTTATCTTTAAAATTTCAACGTGAGTGATTTATTAAGCCCTTGTTATTATAACAGAATGATGTTTGGCCTCTAAAATACTACTTGGCAGTTGTTAATTTGAAATTGGACAGATGGTAAGTTCTGTCATTAAGATCTGGTCAAATGTGAAGGAAAAAAGAAGATCCAGCTCCTCATTTACTGAGTGTGACTGCTTAGCGTAGTACCAGCGAAGCTGGTTGTCAGAGGGTTGGTTCTCTCTATAGTGATGACCACCTTTGACAGCTCTTCTGAGAGCAGTTGAGGACAAAGGGAAATGCACGTCTAGGAGAACTGCTTGGGCCTGCCAGATATCTAGACCTTAGGATTTGTCAACTCTTTCAACCTCCCTCCCATCCAAAGTTAAAAAGTACATTTGCAGAAAGATGTACATGAGTTTTAAAGATTTAATTTGGAAAAATTGAATCATATTTGCTCTCTCTGTGTGTGTGTGTGTGTGTGTGTGTGTGTGTGTGTTAGAAGAGACAACACTAAGGTATGGAAGCTAGGTATACAGCATCATTTTGGTAACCTTTGTTGGATCTCCAGTAGATTAAATAAACCTACTAAATAAAGTACTTACTGTGTGTTAGGTGTAGTGCTAGGTGCCAGGAATACAGAAATAAATAAGAGATAAATGTTGCCAATATTACACTCATAATATGATTATTGAAAAATGTTTAAGAATTGTTTGTAGTTCTTTTTCTCCCTGAGTATCCACTAGGATTGACTCATGGAAAATTCAATCTAGTGGACTGTTGGTTACTTATCAGAGCAAACCCATAGAAACTTTGGGTATATAACAGGGCCTCATGAAAGCAACTAACCAGAAAGAGAACTTGTTTCAATGCTTGGAGCCCTTTTCATTTACAGATCTTTAAATTTTCAAGTGTCACTTTCTTGGATAAAGTCTCTAATACAGGTTGTATAGGACACAAAAATAGAATCTTATTCCTCAGGGACATTGTGGCCTAGCTGGGGTTTTCACTACTGTGCTGCATGCACTTGAGTATTTATTTTAACCCTTTGTTAACCTAATATTTATATAGAAGGAAAACTTCATCACAGTATAAATTTCTTGAAGGAAAGGATCTTTTGGCTTATTCACTGGAGTATATGAGCTCTGAGAGCAGTGCCTAGCACAATATAGGAATTCCAAAAATATTTGTTGAATCTATTGTTGATCTTTGGTATCATTGGAGATATAGTGGGAGAATTAGATGAAATATTGTATCATGGTAGCAATGGAAATATCCATTCTTAGGTGATGCTTTAATGTTAGTATTATGAGAAAACATGGATTAACCCTTCTGTAACTTAGTTATGGGGAAAACTTTCCTAACTATGGATCAAGATCTGGTAGCAATAATATATAGGATTGATAAGTTTGATGATATCAAATAAAGAATTTTTACAGGGCAAAAATTATCATAGATAGAGTAAAAGGCAGATAATTTGGGCAATATACTTGCTAGTTATGCTGCAGAAAGAGGGTTTATAAAATTTTTTTCTTTTTTGTAAAGTTTTTAAAAACAACCCTAAGCGCCAACAACCTATAGAACCAAAGGGCCAACAACCCTATAGAATAATGGGCTTGATATATAGATAATACATAGGAAAATAAATGCGAATGGTGCTTGATTTATGATGCTCAACCTGATACATGATCAGAGAAATGCATATTAAAACTACATTGAAAAATCATTTTTTTATTTATTAGATTGGCAGAACTTCAAAGATTTGAAATGTATGCTATTTATTGGTGGGGAAAAATTAGCCCTATAATAACATTGCTGTTAGGAATGCAAAGTGGTATATCCCCTTTCAGAGGGGAATTTGGCAACATCTAGCAAATTATACAAGTTTGCCTCTGACTCAGCAATCCCAATTCTAGGAATGGATTCCAAAGAAATACAAAATATCCAAGATTTTTCATTACAACACCATCTGTAATAGTAAAAGACTAGAAACAACCAACACATCTGCCAGGATGGGACTTACTGAATAAATCACTGTGATCTACAAATGGATTACTATGTAGCTGTGTAAAAGATGAAGCATGTATATACTGATATGGAGTGGCCTCTAGGATATCTGGTTAAGTGAAAAATAAAAAGAGGGTGGTGAAAAGTGTTTAGGGTATGCTAGTGTTTACCTAAGAGATTGAGGGAATGCAAATATATATGTATGAATGTACATATTTGTTTATATTTTAAAGAAAATGATGGACAAACCATAATATTAAAAAACAAGTTTTTTTTTTTTGGTAATAGAATGAGTGAACATGGAGAGAACCTAGACTTCTTTGAATATAGTTTGTTTTATAGATTTGACTTTGGAACCATGTAAGTATTTTACGTAATTATGAAGCAAAATTAAATCCAAAAAGGCAATCTCTAAAAAGTTAAAGTGAAACAAATGAACCTCTCTGTGTATCTGAGTGGTGTTATAACCACACTGAGAGGATCTATTCCAAGTGACTATAAAATATGTATTTTGAGTGTACATCATAGTGGGATATAGTCAGGAGAAAAAAACCTGCATAGAATCTTAAACTCTTTTCAGTGATTATATTATTGGTTGCAGTTATGGATATTATTTATTCTAAGACAGGTGTGTGTTGAAGAATGTGGTAAAATAAATGAGTGTTTCTGTTGGTGTCAGTAAGAGCTTGGATTTTCAAAACTTGGGAGAAAGAAGATACAAATGCAAGATTGATGAAGTTAAGTAAAAATACTGTAGTCTTATGTATATTTTAAAAAATCTATATCAATATATCTATATCTGTAACTATATCTGTATCTATCAATATCTATTATATCCTAGCTGTGTCGCTGGAAAGTCCTAGAAACAAGAGCCAGTCTCTGGTCGTGATAGCTATTCCTAGTGTCAAATTTGCTGTTTTCTCACTAAAGGCCTTTGTAGAAATGGATAAGTCTGTGTCTGGAGGCAGGAAATGATGACATCTTGTCATTCCAGAAAGTAGGGAAGCTATCAAAGATTGATAGGACATGTCAGAAGGGCTCAAGAGCAAATTAAAAAAAAAATGTGCCCACTGAACAAAGAATTTGAGCATTAATAGCCCAGAAAATATGCTTCATTCAATCCATGAGTTCAGAATGAGAACTATTTAAAAAAACTGTTTTTTTTTGGTAGATTCTAGGGAGCATTTGAAACTAGTAAATAAAGGGAAAGAAATGAGCATCCATCGTAACTCTTTTGTATAAATTGTACCTCGGGGTAGCAAAGAGTCGATGCAGAGAAGATTCTCTTTGTAGAAGTATTCCAGCTAATAAATGACTCTCACCATTTTGCAACCTCTAATGATTTAATGGATCTGGGGATTGAGCTTTAATGGCTGCCGTATCAAATATTACACGTTTCCTGATAGAGGTATGCTCTGTTGCCAATGAAGTAGGCTTGCCAGAAAAATCAAACCTGAGTCTTACTGGAAATACAGAGGACAGAGAGGAAGTTGGCAAACAACCCCAAGGTTGTTTGTGAGGAAGCTCCCCACCATGGGAATACTCTTGCAGGATAGATGACTCCGTGGTGTTTATGTTTGTTTGTTTGTTTTTTGTTTTTTAACACAACAACAATAGTTTTCAAGGAAGAGGAGAGAGAAAGGTAGAGAGGGAAACCATGGATTAAAAAACTTGAGACCTATGAACCAATTATAATGTATGAACCTTATTTGGATCCTGATTCAAATAAGCAAAATGGTAAAATTGTGAGCCAACTAGGGGAATTTGAAGGTTGAACTGATGATAGTAAGGAATCATTGGTAAATTCTTCTTGGGTGTGATGATAGAATTTTTTAAAATATAGACTCTTATCTTTTCAAGTTACACACTAAAATATTTACAGATGAAATGGTATAATACCTGGGATTTGATTTAAAATAATCAGGGGCCTGGGGAGGGAAAGATAAAACAAGTGTAGCCATTAGTGGATACTTGTTGAAGTGGGAAATGAGTACATGGAGATTCATTACATTATTTTCTGTACTTTTGTATGTTTGATATTTACGTAAGAAAACATTGAAAACAAAATAAAAATAAACGTCAGTGACTTGCATAGGCGCTTTGAATTTCATTCCCAGTGACATGAAGATGCCACAAGATGTCTCCCATCTACCTATCTTGGGACTTTATGTTCTCATTTATACAGATACTGTTGCAGCTAAATTATTCTAAATTCGTTGGTGACCTTGAAGATGATTTCAGACCTTTTATCGAATCAACCAAAGTATACTCTTCAGAGGGAAAAAGTCTTGTTTTAACCTTTTGTAGTTTTTCTAAGTCTTTGTTTTTATGAGAGTGTAATTTGGATGTAAAAGACCTAGAAGAAAGCGTTGGGAAATCTGATAGGGAAGCCGAATCAGTTGGGCTTTTTATGTTGAAGCTTTTCGAAATCTTTTTTCAATCTAGCCAGTCCTTGTAAGACTTTGCAGCTGGCTGTCAGGGACCTGCTGATGACTCACTTCATTTAGGCAGGGTCAGTCCTTGATAACTTCCTTGGAAATGGCTTGGGCTGCCAGGCACAGACCACGGCCACATGATTTTTGCTTGACATCATTTCTTTTACCCACAATGATGGGTATCAGTCATCAGAGGATCTAATTTCTATTTTACTCTCAGTCTAGAAGTTTAGAAGACTTTATTTTGCCTGCTTGGATTCTTCAGTTAATCTTACAATCAGGCTGTTTTCCGATTAGTAAAACAGAAGTCTGACTCGAGGAATCCTAGATATTTATCTTACATATTTAAGAAAGAGAAAGTATATAAAAGATGAAATACAAGTAGTAAAACCTTGTTAATTTTATTCTTTCTCCATGCTGATTTTTTTGGAATCTTCTTGGATACTACAAAAGGAGAAGCACTTTCAATATTGACTTGCTAGAGTGTGCCAGTGTGTTTTGTGAATTGACTTTATCTAAATCCCAGTCTAGAAGAAGTAAGCCAGTTTTCTCTAGTCTTTTTCTAGAAAGTGAATTTTAAAGTAATACCACATGTTGGATGAAATACAATAGAGTTAAGATCATTATCAAGATATCTTAATGTACTTAAAAACATTATTGACAAACACAGAATTGATTCAAAAATGTGCATACAGGAGTTTAGTATGGGGATTGTTACTTCAGTAATAACCTTTGTTTGGTGAAAGTTGGAGAACAAAAAGTTACAATTGTAATAATATTTCCTATATTAATTACCTACGTGCAAAATTTCAGTGAATAACGTATAGTTTTTGCAACAATTCTTTTTTCCTATTATATGTTCGATTAGATTATTGAAATGTGATCTTATGTCTGTTGAGTCTAATAATAAAATGGTTCTGGTTTCAAAAAAATCTTAATGTGGGCTTCCCTGGTGGCGCAGTGGTTGAGAGTCCGCCTGCCGATGCAGGAGACACGGGTTCGTGCCTCGGTCCGGGAAGATCCCACATGCTCCTCGCGGAGCGACTAGGCCCGTGAGCCATGGCCGCTGAGCCTGCGCGTCCCGCAATGGGAGAGGCCCGCGTACCACCAAAAAAAAAAAAAAAAAAAAATCTTAATGTACCGTAGAGTGGATTTGCAAACATAAAAAAGAAAGGATGATCATTAATTTGTGAAGATTTGAGAGAAAATTAGGACATGGGCGATTTGAAAATATTTCTTTTGTCCAGTTATGGGACTTGTATAGGTAAGTTCCTGGCAAGCTCATTTTCAATTCTTTCTTTCCTTTTGGACATATTTCTCATCTTCATTTTTCCACATATCTTTAAGTACTGGCAGACATCTATTTGTGCTCATAATCCCTGGGTGATGTGGCCTCGATCACTTTTTCTCTTGTCTCTCAGCACAGTAATTAACATTGAGTTTCCAGAATTGTTCTCTAATTTGACTGTAAGTTTGTTGAGGATGGAGCTATCTTGTCATATATTTTTTTCCTGTTGCAATGTCTAGTTTTGCTCAACTCTCTCTCTTTAACCACTATGGGTTTATCTCAAAGAATCTTACAAAGTTTTAGGAATGTTTCAGAGCCCAAGATTCTGCATTGACTGACCACTGTGGGAAAGTGAATTCAGCTTTGCATTTATTTTCATTTTTATAATACTTTGCTATAATGCCAGTCTTTTAGAGAGAAATTATTACACAACGCCTTATCCTGGGCATTGTACTATCTGCAAGCTGAAATTTGTAATTCAAATTAGGAAAATTTGGGCTTCCCTGGTAGCGCAGTGGTTGAGAGTCGCCTTCCAATGCAGGGGACGCGGGTTCGTGCCCCGGTCTGGGAAGATCTCACATGCCGTGGAGCGACTGGGCCCGTGAGCGATGGCCACTGAGCCTGTGCATCCGGAGCCTGTGCTCCGCAACGGGAGAGGCCACAGCAGTGAGAGGCCCGCATACCGCAAAAAAAAAAAAGGAAGATTTCTGAAGAACATGGTTCTTGTATTTATTGGCAGGCTAGTGCTTTATGCTGATGATTAACAAAGTTAGAGTGATTTTCCCTTAGGTGCTTACAATTGTAAAAAAATCAGTGGAATGAAGTTACTTATGGCATCAATGCAATTTGACACATTTTGCCAACAGGAAGTCTTTTTTTTTTTTAGCATCTTTATTGGAGTATAATTGCTTTACAATGGTGTGTTAGGTTCTGTTGTGTAACAAAGTGACTCAGCTATACGTATACATATATCCCCATATCTCTTCCCTCTTGCGTCTCCCTCCCTCCCACCCTCCCTATCCCACCCCTCTAGGTGGTCACAAAGCACTGAGCTGATCTCCCTGTGCTGTGTGGCTGCTTCCCACTAGCTATTTTACATTTGGTAGTGTATATATGTCCATGCCACTCTCTCCCTTCATCCCAGCTACCCTTCTCCCTCCCCATTTCCTCAAGTCCATTCTCTACGTATGTGTCGTTATTCCTGTCCTGCCCCTAGGTTCTTCAGAACCTTCTTTTTTTTTAAGATTCCATATATATCTGTTAGCATATGGTATTTGTTTTTCTCTTTCTGACTTACTTCACTCTGTATGACAGTCTCTAGGTCCATCCACCTCACTACACATAACTCAGTTTCGTTTCTTTTTATGGCTGAGTAATATTACATTGTATATATGTGCCACATCTTCTTTATCCAGTCATCTGTCGATGGACACCTAGGTTGCTTCCATGTCCTGGCTATTGTAAATAGAGCTGCAGTGAACATTGTGATACATGACTCGTTTTGAATTATGGTTTTCTCGGGGTATATGCCCAGTAGTGGTATTGCTGGGTCGTATGGTAGTTGTATTTTGTGTTTTTTAAGGAACCTCCATACTGTTCTCCATAGTGGCTGTATCAATTTACATTCCCACCAACAGTGCAAGAGGGTTCCCTTTTCTCCACACCCTCTCCAGCATTTATTGTCTGTACATTTTTTGATGATGGCCATTCTGACTGGTGTGAGGTGATACCTCATTGTAGTTTTGATTTGCATTTCTCTAATGATTAGTGATTGCCAACAGCAAGTCTTATATACCACTAACTGAAACAATAGTAGCATACCATCTTTATTGAACATTTACCAGGTATGAAGCCCATCTGTGATGCCAAATAATCCTCATATCAATCCTATGAAGTTGATGCTACCTGATTCTGATGGACTTTCTTATTTTATAGAACTTTTATATGGGCAAAGTAACCATAGTTAGAATTGCTTTTAGTAATTATCTGTAATACATATTGACTGAGAAACTTCAGAGTAAGTTAGATGACTTTAGGATCTCCCCATGTGTAGACGCAGAACCAAAAACAGCATAATGGAACACATTCAATAATAAAGGCAGAAACAAAGAACTGTGAAACCCTGGGAATTAATGTGCTTGTTGGGGAGGGAGTCCAGATAGGCATTAAAGAGGAGGAGACTTTCAGATGGACCCTGAGTATGAAAAGTGTTTGCTATGATGGAAAAGGTGTGGCAAAAAAGGGTATTTGAATCATAAGATATAATACAGATGGTGAAAGTGTGGCCTGTAGAAGGCACAGTGAGTAACTGTGGCCGGAGTGCCATTTGGTGTGTGTGTGTGTATGTGTGTGTGAGAGAGAGACATGGGTGGGTGGGTGGGTGGGACGGGTAGCTGGGACTGTATGGCGTAGTGATTGAGTTCATCAGTTTGGGGATCAGAGGCAAGCCTGGTTTAGAGTCCTAGGTTTGTGTCTTCCTAGCTCTGTGTCAGCTGAATTTGCTCATTCATTCATTTATTTATTCAACAAATACTCATTGATGTCTTCAATGAACCTGGCATTACCCTAAGTACTAGGGATGGAGCAGTGAAAAAAAACAGGCAAAAATCCCTGCTCTCAGGGAGCTTTTCTAGTGTGTGTTTTTTTTCAGGAGAAAGTGTGGAGAAATCAAATATGAAAAGGACCATCTAATGGCCAGTACAGTAGATCAGATAATGATTCCAGGTGGAGGGAGGAGTGAGTGCCCAGGCCTCAGGCAGGAATGAGCTTTTATATACACAGAGCAAAGAGAAAGCCAGTGAGGCCTGAGGAGAGTGGGCGAAGGTGAACTTGGAAAGATGGGCAGAGGCCAGGCCAAGGAGGGTCTTGTGGACCACAGTAAGGAAATAATAAGATTGTGTTCACAGTGCAGTGGGAAGGCACTAGAAGGATTTAAGCAAGGCAGCAGGTGATCTGATTTGCATTCCTAATAGACCCCTGTGGCTGCTCTGTGGTGAATGGCCTGTATTGTGCCAGAGAGGAGGCTGAGAGGTCACTGCAGACATGCTAGTGAGGAGTGATGGTGGGCTAGAGAACATGTGGAGATAGAGAGAAGAGGATGGTTTTCCCATCCATTTTGGAGGGATAGTTGTCAGGATATGTGGAGGAATTGGATATGGAGCGAGAGTGTGAGGAAGGAGAGGAATCAAGGACAAATTCTGAGGTTTTAGGACTAAGTTGGATGGGCAAGTCATGTAACTCTTTGAATTCCAGAGAGCTATTCCAAGGATTAAATGGGATAGGAAAAGCATATGGAATGGTAGATGAGTTCATTAAATATGCTTTGTGTTCTCTTGGGGTGTTTGGACTCAAGGTATAAAGAAACAAAGCCCATAGAGTGACAGAGAAGTTGAGAGAGGGCTAAAGAAAAGGTACTTAGCAGAAGCCATGTGGCAGCCGAAACCAAGAAGCAGCAGAAGTCATGATGTGGAGAGAAAGGAGGGTGGTGGTAACAGTAGGAGAAGCAGTGGCAAAAGAGAGATCGAATTATAAATCCAATGGGCGTTCTGGTGTCGCTTCTGAGCCACCTGGTCTCCTGGGATATCAGAAAGGGAATTTCTGTTCTCTCTCAGACCTGGCTGTACTGTTGCCCACAGTTTTCTGGTCCTTCTTTTGCTCCCGCCTCCCCACCACGAGCCCTCTCTACCTGGAATAATCCAAAGTTGTCCACTCATTTAACCTGAAGGAGCCAAAATAAGATGAGTGAATTTCTTTCATGTTGGAGGGCCCATCTTTCTTCTAAATGGATTTTTATTTATTTTTAAATTATGACATAATGCAAAAATGTATTTGTATTGTGATTTTGAAAAGTAGAATAAAAAAATTTAACATGTAGAATAAATTCCTCTTCAGTCTTCTGAACACAGTGAAGTTGTGTCCTCTCCCCAGGGGTAACCACCCTTATTTTGGGGGTGTACCCTTCCATATATTTTCTAAGTAGTTACATACTTATCAAATATATACATATATTGATATTGTGGGGATTTTCCAAACATAAATGAGATTATATGGGATATTAAAAACAATAACTTTACCAAAAAAATAAAGTAAAAACAGTAACTTCCCTTTTTCACTTACTGTTTCTTAGAGGTCCTTCTATGTCAGTACACACACACCTGCCTCACTGTCAACAGTTGCCCATTACTCCACTTACCATGCTTTAGTCACTCTTCCTCCTATAGATGAACAGTTAAGTTGTTTCCAAAATTTGTTTCCAAAATTTCTGTTTATTGTTGTTTCAATAAATAAATAAATTTCAAATTATTGTTTTAATTCTGCTACTACAGAATTATTTTTGAGAGCTGGCCTGTGCTACCATGCAACCTTTCACCCATTTGGGCAAAACCAAAGTGATCTTGGTGAAGTCCTTTGTCATTTGGTGGCTGTGCAGTACATCTCAGCCCTAGGGTTGGGCTGAGCTGCAGGCGGAGTCCATGGAGCTTGTGTGGATGGCAAGTCAGGCACATGTGGCAGCAATTTTCCTCTGTTGCTGCAGGGAGGAATTAGAACTGCTGGGCAGGGTAAGCCTCAAACATTGCAGTATCCTCAAGAAAAACTTGAAGTAAACTACCCTATTTATATTAACACCTAGTAAAAGAAAATATTAACTTTGCTAAAATAAACTTCTAAAGAGACAGGTTTAATGAGAATTTCTGAATTAAATTTAAGGGTTTTAATTAAACATGCAAAGGATAAACAGTATCTTCAAAGTTCAGCCTTTTAAGAAGTAATAACTATTTCTTCAGAAGGAAAAATATTTAACTGCACTGAATGCCTGGATGTTTGATCTTTGAAAGTTGGAGCCTTTGTGTTTTTGAAAATTCCTATAAAAACCTAAGTCATAGGGCACTCACAATTTGTGTGCGTTCTGTAGATAGGTTCGTGGAAACTCTGGATATCTTTGAAGTAATCTACCTTTGTTTTAGAGAAAGACATCGTACTTGCTGAAAACCAGTGAGTGTTCTAACTGGTGTCATCATACTATATATATCTTGTGAATACTCTCAAAAGTAAAGACAGTAATACAATGCAAATGGTTAACCTGTCTGTGCCTGTTTCAGGGAGAATGGAGGGCTGGGAAAGAGTAATGTGTGTGTTCTAGGGACTTTACAGACCTTGTCTTAGTAAATTGTTATAGAAATCCTGCAAAATGAGATGCTGTCCTCATTTTTCAGGTGAGAAAACTGTGGCCCAGAGAAGTAAAGTAAATGTCCCAGAGATATACAGCTAAAGAGTAGTAGTGTAGGATTTCAACCCAGCGTTGGCCTGACTTCCCTGCTCTTTCAGCTGTGTGATTCTGGGTTTATTTTTGCTTTCCATTTTGGATTTGTCAGTACTTTTACTACCAGGAACTGAAACAAGCTTCCTTCGTGATACTTATGAAGTATCATGATTGTTAAATTCACTGGCCAGCTTTGACTCTAAAATAGACCTAAAGGTCCTGAAGGTCTTAGGTTAACTCCTAAGGTTACCAGAGGGCCTGGCAAGCAAAACGGTGGACACCTGTTTACAGAGTAGTTTGCTTTTACAGGGTAGTTTGCTCTTAAATGCCAGATGTGGAGGGGTTGGATGAAATAGTTGCTAAGATTTTTGCACACGGATAACTCTCCTCAGGTATTCAGAACTGCTTGCGTCATACGATACTAAATCAGATAATTCTAATGGGAATTGCTGTGGATATTCCCTCCATCACTGCCATGTACTCCAGGAACTGCTTTCTCTCCCTGTTCCCATCCTTTATTTGGACAGTTACAAAACTACAACCAAGGTGAAAACCTCCCACCTCTTAATATTTCTATTTTGGCTTCCAATTTCAAGATTATAATTTCTTTCCTTTTTCCTTCTCTGCCTTCCTCAGTCTCTTAATTCCTTCCTTCTTTCTTTTCAATATCCTTTCCAAAGGAAAGGAAACAATCACTGTCTCCTACTTTCTACTCAGCTTGTAGCCCTCTTTCCTTCCACTGAGTCCATATAACCCAGGGGTTCCCATATCAACGTGATGGGATCCAGACAGGTGTTGTAACTCAGGGAAGCCAGCTGAGTGGAGACTGTTGTAACTAGAGAGCAGAGGCCCAATCTGAAGCTGATTCTTGCCCTCAGGAACTAGGAATCCAGTGTTGCCAGATCTTCTGACTTGAAGAGAAGCAGGAAATCCAGACTTTTTGGTGGAATCTCTGTTTTTTTAGTGCTGGCAACCAATTTGAAAATTATTTTGCAATAGTGTGCAGTCAAGCAGAAGACATGTGTTAGATATCACTTGGAATTTCTTAGTAAACCAAAGAAAAATTTCGAGCTTTCTTATTTTGAGGGTTATCACACAACTTCTTCCATACTTCCCTACGTTTTGACTGAGGTGATCTTATCTTTGGTAGGTTTATTTCCCACATCCCCAGTGTCATCCCCAGATCACTAGGAGGCAGTGGAGTGTTCTGTTTAAGATCCAGACTTGAGTATCAGCTGCATCTAGGTTGAATTATAGCTCTGTTGCATAATAATTTTGTTACCTTGGATGGGTGATGGCAGCTCTGTGAGTCACCAGGAAAAGGTGACTACCAATGATCTGTCTTAATTGCTTTACAGTACAACAAATCCTTATTGAGTGCCAACTATGCACCTACCAGACACTGAATTAGGTGTTGGGGATGCCACAGTGAACAAAATCAGACATGGCTCTGGCATTCCTGGAGCTCACTGTCCAGTGCAAGAGAAAGATATTAATCAACTAGTCTCAGTAATACAATTATAATGAGAAAAGGAGGTTAAGTGCTCTGCCCAGTGAAAGGTGATTCTAGGCTGGGCTTCCTGGAGGAAGAGATGCTTCATCTGAGATCTGGAAGGTGAGTTGGAGTAAACCAGGTAAGAAAGGGATGGAATAGTGTTTCTGTCCAAAAGGCCAATGTGTACTTCCTTTCCAAGGTATTGAAATCACACTGCTATTATTTAACCAGATTGAATAATGATCTGAGCCCAAGTCAATTTTACATGGTCCCGTTTTAACAAATACTTTCAAGGAGAGACACAAAAGTACTGTTAATTCTCTGCAGCTCTCTAACAAAATTCCCTTTGTCAAGCGTAGTAGTAGTTAAATCAGATAGTATAGTCTAGGTCATGCTGCAGTAACAACCTCAAAATTGCAATGGCTTAAGGCACAGATCGACAAATTATGACCTATAGGCCAGATCTTGTATATGCCTGCTTTGGTAAATCAAGTTTTATTGGAATACAGCCATGCACATTCATTTACATATTGTCTATGGCTGCTTTCCCACTACAATGGAAGAATTGATTAGTAGTGAAAGGGGCTACACAGCCTGCAAAGCCAAAAATATTTACTACCTGGCTCTTTACCAAAGAAAAAAAATTACCAATTCCTGTTTAACGGTATTGGTGGGAGCCTCTTTAATGGGAAACTGGAAATTATACTGCCTACACATGGGGCTATGTAAAGGAACACATTTGTTCGTGGAAAGGACCTAGCTTGGTGCTTGGCATGTCATATACTGCTTCTGCTATTTGTTATTTTTCTTAATACTATCTTTTTGTTTTTTTGCTCTTAGAAACCCCTGCTCTAATTGCTAAGCCTTGTGTATGTTATATCAGTATTATTACTGCCACTACTAACAGTAACGCTTTACATTTAGTGCTCATCTATGGTGTTTAAGGTATTGTGCTGGGGACTTCGTGTGTCATCATCTTGAACTCTTACAGTGGTCCTGTGAAGGAGAAGTATCCCCATTTTATAGACCCTGCTCTTATTAGTAACAAACACTACCATTGACTGAGCATTTACTCTGCCCAAACATGGTGCTCACATAAGTACTAGGTCCTTATAAAACCATCCCATTTTACAGATGAGGAAGCTGATACCTAGAGCAGTGAGTAACTTGCTCTGCTCTGAAGTGGTAGAGCTGAGATTCTAACTGCAGCCCTTCTAACACCAAAACCTTGAACGTACTTTCCATTACTGTACCATCCCACGTGCCACGAGTAATCAGGGTAGAGTGGTTAAAATGACAGCTTCAGTCACCTCTTGGCCAGGCTGGCCCATTCCTTGTCCCGGGGACAGCTTCTCTGTTGCATTTCCTCTGCTCAGAGTAGTCTTGCCTTTTCTTTCCCAATGTGTACAGTCTGCTCATCTCCAAACCCCTTTGTCTTAGAGAGGCTTGTTCTCATTGCTTTTGTGACCTCTCCTTCCTCTGACCTAGGTTGAGCTTTTGGATTGCTCATTAGATGCTAAAGTGACAAAACCGAGTAGACTAGGATGAGCCCCTTGCAGAGTAGGCACTCATTTAGTGTGTTTTTCCGGTAGATTTAGTGAGTTACACCTATCATTTCTCTTCCTCCTCCTTTTTTGGTTTTGAATAGCTTACTGAGCACTTTATATGTGGCAGTCTTCATGCTACACACTTCATGCCATTTTCATAGCACCCCTGTGAGGGGGTCCTCTTATTAACCTGATTTACAGGTGCAGAAACTGAGGCTGGCCCAAGGTCTCATGACTAGGCAGGGAATATCCAATAAGGACGAAGACGTCCATTGGACGGACCAGTTGTCTTGTCTTAGCAGCTACTTGTATGGAATGGAGGCCAAGTGGGTCCCTTCTAAGGATTATTTCAAGTTCATATTGACAAGGAGAATCCAGGCAATGGCTCACTACCAAATAAGTGACAAAGCACAATGGGTGAATTTATGATTTTCAAACATAACTAGACTTATTCAGTTTCTCAGGTATTAAGCACTCACTATCCACTGTGAGTGAGCACTGAGCTGAGCACAGTGAGAGCATCTGCAAATGTCTGAGGCAGTCTTCCCCTTCTAGGCAGTATGTAGCCCTGGAGGAGGCGGCATCAGCTATTAAGAGCTCAGCCTTTGTGTCTGGGGACTCAAGTTCCAGTCCAGGCTCTGTCACTTGACTAATATTGGGATCTTGGGCAATTTGCCTAACTTTTCAGAACTTTAGTTTTCCTAACTGTAAAACAGGGTGATGGGAATACCTGCCTTAAAGGGTTAGCATAAGCATCTACAGATAAGATGCAGGTAAAACATTTAGCACAGTGCCTGTCACATACAGACCACTCAATAATGTCTTAACTATTAATAGATGTAATCTATAGTAGAGAGAAACATGGTCCCCAGGAAAGTACAAAAGGCAAACATGAAAGAGGTATTGGAGAGGAGAAGAATAATTCCTTCAGGCTAGGGGGTGTTGGGAAGGCTCCACTATGGAGGCAAACTGGAACTTGAGGGATAATAGAATGCTGATGGGCAAAATGACCAGGAGAGGGAATGGTGTTCCAGGCTGAGGAAACAGTGTGAGCGAAAACATGGAGACAAGAGAGTCGCGTATGTTCAGGGAATTCTTCATGGGGTTGGGTGGCTGGAAAGGGGAGGGCAAATGGAAAGATGTGGAGAGTCTGACTTTATGAATATTGAAAAAAGTATTTCTGGAACACATGACTGCGAGTATGTGGTGGTATCCCAATGAATGTGCAACTGTTCCTTCTGTGGATGCCTGCCATTCCTGAAGGCTGCAAAGTGATCCCCTTCTCCTGCAGGAAGATATAAAGGCTTGCTATTCTGCTCTCAAGACATTAGTGCCTGGACTCCACATTACTGGCAGGACAAGTTGTCCCTCCCAGGTTCAATACTAGAGATACATCTGCTCTTACAACTTGTAATTCCATGGCAGAAAACAGGTCCTTGATCATAAATGTTCTCCTTGATCATAAAGCCAGGCTCCTGGGCCACACTTACTTAGGTGAAGGTAAAATAGAGTGAAGCATGGCTTCCTTATTATTTTAAAATGTAGATTTCATTTTATTCAGGTCTGGTGAGGCCAACAGATCAGAAGACTGCCGTTGAAAAGATAGTTTGTACTCAGTTCCCAAGAGGAGGGGATATGCCACACCATGGCGGGGCCACGCAAGGAAGCATTAGAGCTGGTCAGGAAGTAGAGGGAGGGAGGGGAAAACGTGGGCAAGAGCCTTTATTGTGATTTCCACGGGAAGGAATGGTTGAGGCAGGGTAAGCACGTTTAGGATTGGCTAGTTTGAATAATTTCAGCAGGCTCTGGAGCGTATGGGCTGTCCCTAGTTTTCTGGTACCTGACCTTTGGGTGATAGCGACCCTGAGCATGAGATTCTGATGTAGGCCATGGTGGGGGTGTGGGCTCTGGATTGATTGGTTTGCATATGAAAGGCATACCTATAGGTGAGCCCTTGACTATCTCTAGGAATTGGCCAGCCCTGGGAGGGGAAGTCTCTTCGGGGTCAACAAGGCCACACATGTCAAAGCATCATAATACAGAAAATAAAAAGGCATGATTAATATAGTTATGTCCTTGATTATGCAAGGAAATTGTGTCCTTCAGGAATTTGCAGAAATTCTGATATTTCTAATACATACACGCATACATACAGACACACATACACACACATACATCACACCACTGCAAAGCATGTAGAGCTTCAGTAGGTGGGTGTTACATCACAGAGGCCTGCTACACGAAGGCATCTTTTTACCTGCTTGCTCAGCACCAGGGATGAGGCTTTCTTATGGCTAGAGGAGACTGGCGGACTGAAACACCATGAAATCACCCAATTCATCTTTTCAGCATTACTCACGTGACTGCTTTCATAGAAGCTTTTCAGAGTAATGTTCTCAACTTCATTCCTTCATTTATAATCACATTTTCCTAAATGCACCCTTTCTTCCTACATTCAAGAAGTTAAGAAAGAAAACTCGTATTCACACAAGATACTAGTACAGCAGCTGATGTCTCCTATGAACTGGAGCTTGTATGGTGGGCCCTGTCAAGTCGTTTTTAATTCTCAAAAAGGATATTAACACCCTCATCTAGAAGATGGAGAGACATAATTTTGGAGTTGCTGCGTAACTTGTTCAGGGTTTTATACACGAGAGCCAGAGAAGCTTTTGCTGATTTTTCATATTGCCTCTTTGGGGACCACTTCCCTAAAAGAACAAATGGTTTTGGTCTGTTTTTCCTGCCCAGGTAGCTAATATCTCTGATGATGGGCCTTTATCAGATACTGCTCAGGTTTATTTGTTAGGTCATGTTTGCAGGAATCTTAGAATTTTGCAGTCAGAGGAGTGGCATGTTGACCTTCTAGTGGAAATGGGAAATTTAGTTTCTCTCCTCCCCTTCCTGCCCCAGATCTTAAACATGTATTATTCTTATCATGGTAGAGTACTTTGTAACCATCCCTCCTGGTTTTCTTTATAATGTATGTAGTTAGCTAAATGCATGAACTCTGCTTTCCAGTTTATCGCTGAACTTACATATTTCAAATTGTGATTTTAAAACTCCAGGATCATCTTTTAGTAATAACAACCATCCAGAACTAAATTGTTTAACGTGATAGTCTCCTTAGAGACTAAAGAGGAATTGATAGCTTCTCTAACAGCAATTGTGTGTGTGTGTGTGTGTGTGTGTGTGGGTGGGTGCATGCGTGTGAGTGTGTGTGTGTGTGTGTGTGATTCTCTCATTCAAGGCTTTTTACTCTTTGCTAATATGCTATTGCCCAGGATTACTTAATTAAACATGACTTAAAAGTTTGCATTATACTTTAAAGTAGTGACAGAAATTGCTTAACATGATCTTGGTTATATGCTGCCTTTGGAATGGCAAGAAAGCAGAGTCAAGAAAATACATTCACTCTGTTAAATCTTTATTTATTTTCTAAGGAGTGAGAGAACATTTTTATCCAAGTGGTGAGAACCTCCTGGAGTTGATTGACTTAAATTAGCTTGATTGCTTTTTATCAATCGCAGCTGCACTGTTTAGCATAAAAATGCAAAACATCTAAAAAGCATTTGCCTTGCAGCATACTAGAAAGATGTTTTTAGTTAGTTTTAAGATGTTTCAAATTTTTATTCTGCACAGATTCTCTGAGAATGTATCCAGAACATATCTAGTTACAGAGAATTAGTACAGATATTGTAAACTTTGAGAAAATGAATTAAAGAAAATATGCTGTTTTATGAATTACATATTTAGAATTTGGGCTTTTTAGCTTTTAAATGTCTCTCGTAAGTTAAACAGTTCAGCAATATTTGTTGCAGTGGCCAAGCCAAGCAAACCGCTGCTAAACATTAAAAAACAGTCATTGGAACTTTTCACATAATGAGCCATTTGGCCTTTCTTGTGGAGCTGTGACATGGTTCAGTGGAAACTGGCTGTTGTAAAGTTAGGTAAAACCAGCTTTGTCTTGAAATCCTATGAATGAATTTCAAAGCATCATCTTTGTTTTCTCCCTAGCTTAGATAGTTTAATGATGGGCATGGCTGACTTAACTGAATGTCTTCTTGTGTGGGTGCTCCTGGGAGTGGTCCACTCTGGAAGGCACTCTGGTTCTCTTTCTGAAACAACTGCTGTTTTTCTGATTCCCCCCTTGGCAGAGTTTTGCTCTTTGGTGCTTATGGACACTATCAACATCAAAATCAGAAGAAGGCGCACTCTCAGAGGTGCGACGTGAGAGGGAGGGAGAGGGAGAGAGAGAAAGGAGAGCAAATTGGTTGCTTGTCTTCTTATTTTTGTCAAAAGTCACCTACTAGTCTTCGTTGATAGAAAGTGGATCTCTTGCAGACCCTAGGACTGAAGACAGGACTCGAGTTCATAGAACAGAGCTTCCTGGACACACCGGGGGCATGTTCCTTCAGCATGGGCTCTGGGTGGCAATTCATGGATGTAAGACAAATTTTCCCTTTAAATCTGTTTTTTGAATGGAGTACCAACATTTCTTTGCTGGACAGTATAGAAGTCCTGTGTGTGAGAATGGCACATACCTATCGTTACTTGGCTGATCTTTCTTCTTTTAAAGGGTGTGAAGAGTCATGCTCTTGGGTCTGTAATGCTTGGGCCATGTTCCCTCAGTTAGAGAGAAAATTGGAGTCCTTGAGACATTGTCAGGCTGTGGGCTTCCCCCTGCCTTTGTGAAAGCAACTGCTTGGTAGTGATCAGTTCAACAATCAAAAGAGGCACAGGAATTCCATATGAACAGGTGGGGCCCCTAATAAGAGCAGGTGTATGTCCTGGACTCCAGAAGTAAACTTGGCAGATATGGGATTAACCAGTTCAAAGGCTTTTTCCACAGCTTTTCATTCTGGGTAAGTCTCTGTTATCCATTTAGATTTGTAGAATCAAATAAGCCACATCATTCTGGGGAAATTTTTGAAAAATTCTTACCTGTTTCAGTACTGCCTACGGGGTACTTTACAAAAATCCTTCTTCCCCCCACTTTTCATGTGTTATTAATATGCTCTAATGATATTATTGGTGTTTAAATCATTCACAATTTTAACATTATGGTAGAATTTTAAAAATTGTTTCCATATTCCCTTCTCATCTGTTATGCTGTGTTCACATTATTTATCATATAATTGCTTTTATAATATACCTAAAATTTAGGGTTTTGAGTTTTTAAATTTAACATAATGTTATTAAAAGTGTGCCTATGTGATTATAAGCCTCCTGATTTTTATTGTTAATCTCATTGAGTGCTCTGATTTCCCCAGCCACACTTCTACTTCTCGTCACTGCAGTTGTTTATAAAAATTTTCACTGGTTATAGGTACTATTTCAGTGTGGATGTCTTTGAATATTTGGCTTGCTGGATCAAAAGAATGTAACAGTTTTTATGGCATTTTATGTGCACTTCTGAATTGCTTTTTGTAAATAAACCAAGTATTATGCCTCAGCAAAAGGCTGATAAAATATTCCCCACAATCTTGCCAGTACTGGATCTTTTAATGTTAAAATGTTCAGCATAGCATTATTACACTCTGTTATGACTTTAATTATTAGGCAGGGTTAAAAGTGTTTACTGGGTTTATTTTCTCCATGAGTCTCACGTGGTGGATTCTTAGTATAATTATACATTAGAGATATTAACTCTCTTAGTTGATGCAAATATTTACTCCATTTTATTGCTTGCCTTTTAAATTTTGGTTTTGTGAGTTTTCATCAAGTTTTTGGCTAATGTAGTTGAATCTGTCAAGCATTTTTGTCATCACTTTTTTGGTTCTCCAAAGATCAATTTATTTAAATGGTTTTTCTTCATTGTTCAGTCTTGATTCAGTCTTCATCTTATTTCCCATATAAAATTGGTGTTCTTTTGGGAAGCTGCTTTCCTCTCAGCCTGATTGTTTGTGCTATATCTTGCATCAACCTCTCCTGCTTTGTGTTCTAGATAGGGAGACTGCTACCCTAAATCCAAAATTGATTTTTCAGAATGATATTTGATATGCTTATCTGATTCTTTCCCCCCATTTTATTGCTAGCACTATTTTCTCTTTTATTTCTAAAAAGAATCATCTATGAGGTGCACTCAATCTGCAAATTAACTGGGGACAAATTGATTAAATTAAATAGTTAAATTAAGTGAATAATATATTTCGTCAGGTATTTCTCTAATTTTAGTGTCTTTTATGACCCTTATTAAGTTTATTCATATGTACTTTATCTTTTGTAATGTTATGAAATATATATATTTATATGAAGTAAATATATGTATATTTGTATTCAGACCACTTACTCTTTTATTGTAAGAATTACGAAAAATTATTGGTCATTTCAATTTTCGTACTATAATGTTAAGGCAAAGAGTAATGTTTTTATCCCATTAGTGTCACTATTTATTTTTTGAAAAACTTTTTGTTGGTTCTTATGCAATAGGCAAACTTCAAAACAGTATTAAATCTTTGTTTCTACTGTCTGTAGGAATGCCTAGAGTTTCTCCAGTGATGGCACTGTGTTTCTTTGCTATGGTGATACTTTTCCTAATGTTGAGAGAGCTTCTATTTCTCTTTAAAAATTTTATGGGAATGAAAGTTGTGATTTATTAAATGATGTTTTAAAATTCTCATCGGTTTTTCTTACTTTGCTTATTGATATGGTGTTTCTATTAACAAAAGTTCTTACGCTGAAGGATCCCAGGTGAAGGCCTATTTGTTGTGGTGTGATTTTTAAAGTATTTTAAGTACTATATGCTAGTTTCATTTAGGACTTTTGTATCTACATTAATAAGGAATATTTTATACATACACAGAGCTAGATAGGTTTTAAGATCAGAATCATATTTTTCTTGGTAGTGTAAATTAACATTTTTTCCCTATGTTCTTGAGTAGTTTATCTAATATGGAAATTATTTGTTCCTTGAAAGTTTGAAAAAATTCACCAGTTACTGTCTTAGAAGGAATAACTATCAATTTTGGTGTTTCTCTTCGGGTGGGATCACATCTCAAGTTTCTCTCTTAACTTTGTTAGAATGAGAAATTTGGACAATTACTTCTTTAGTAAGGATTTAATTTTTCCCAGTTGATTATATTTTATTTAGGTTAAATTTTTTTTGGTATTGTTAAAAAATCAGAAAGGTGGCTTTGGTGATGGGGAGAAGTTTCCCAGTACTTTAGCCCTGGTGGCTGCCTGCATATTTTTAGGGTGAAAGCACCATATCAGTGGTGGACAGGATCCTTGAGATCCCTTCATTTTTCAGATGGCGAAGCTGAAGGATAGATAGGTTATGTGGCTTGGCCAGAACAAATCAGCAGGTGTGCATCCTGGGAAAAGTACCTAAAGTGCATCCTGGAACTAGTACCTAAAGCCCCTTAGTCTTTATCTAGGCATTTTTCTATTATACCCTATTGTCTTTCGTGAACTGAGAGGGTACAGAGTTGGATTTAGGGCTACCAAAATGTGGGGAGAGTGAATCTGGAATCCCATGTCCTTGAGAGTTGAACCTCTGAGTCTGAGATTACTGTATCAAGCTTGAGGATTTACAGTTCATTTAAAAGAAGGGTTGGGAAGTTTAATGGACTGCATAAGTAACTGGAACCCATTTCAAATTAGTTTAAGCAAAAAAGGGGGATCTAGTGATTTGTACAATTGAGGATTTCAGGATTGCATTGACTTCAGGCATAGCTGGATCCAGGGATTCAAACATTCTCATTGCACTTCTTTCATTTTTTCCCTGCAGCTTCTTGGCCTTTGTTCCTTTTTTGGTTGTATTCTGTAAGAAGTTGGGGCTGTCAGCCAACCCAGAATCATATCCTCCCATCTTTGCAACCTCAACAGACTAAAACAGGTTTCCCTATTAGGTTCATTGGATGGTTCTAAGAAGGACTGTAATTGGCTGGGCTTAATCGATCACCTGATTATCTCTGATCTAATCATGATGGTGATTAGGTCACAGTCAATGAAATACTTCCAGCAGCCAAAGTAATTGAAAAGTAATCTTTTCCTATATATCATAAAGAATATTACAAGCTTTCCAGTTTATAAACAATAGCAGAACTCCTCACATTTTGAAAGAATACCCAGGGTGACTGGTACTCTATCCTTGTTACCTTCTGGGCCCACAGGCCCAGCCGCTCTGCGGCACGTGGGATCCTCCCAGACCCGGGCACGAGCCCACGTCCCCTGCATTGGCAGGCGGACCCAACCACTGCGCCACCAGGGAAGCCCGGTTATGTTCATTTTGATTCCTCCTAAGGAACCTTCCATCTAGAGAACAGGCCCTTCTCAAGGGTCCTACCCACCCCTCGTGCTGAAGGGACCCTACTTTCTTAAGAAGCTGGTGCCCATAGAGATTATAGTAAAATTAATATACAGTTTGGAATTGTATAAAGGAATTTTGAAAAGTTCTCTTAGTGAACTGAAATCATGTCTTTTAGGTTTCCTTCTGTACCAGAAACATCCAGTCCTGAATTGTATGTTCTTTCTAAAATCACATGCCAGCTTTAGATCATTTCCCCAGTTCTCTTTGACTTTGAGGTTGTATTTTAAGAACAAGGACTGCTTGTGTCTGACTGACCCTGGTATTCCTTTATATCATGAGTCCAGCAGTTCAGCAGTCATGTTAAAATGCCTGCTTAGCTTGGGTCTCAACTGCTCTTTTGCTAGTACATCTGTCAATCAGAAGGATGTGAGGACATCCTCTTGGATCTTCCTAGAACTGGTCCACTGTTCCTCATTGCCACTAAGAGCTGTCTGGATTGTTGCAGTTGCCTCCTAAGTGGTCTTCCTTCTGCTCCCAGTGCCTCCCCAGAGTGAGCCTGTTAACATGTTAGTCCAGTCCTATCTCTCCTCTGCTCAAAACCCTCCAGGGGCTCCTCATTTCACCCAACGTCCTCACAGTGACATCAGGCTTACGTGATCTCTCTTCACTCCTGCCCTCACCCCGTTACTTCATGACTTTGTCTCCTAGCCCATGTCCCCTTGCTCACTCCACTCCAACCACACTGGCCTCCTGGCTGTTATTCCAACATGCCAGACATGTGCCCACTCCTGGTTTTTTGTACTGGTTCCCTCTACCTGGAGCACGTGTCCTCTGACTCATCACATTACTAACTCTCTTCACCTCATTTACCTTCTAAGTGAGGTCTATACTGGCCACCCTGTTTAAAATTGCAGCCCCCTCCAACTGCAGGATTCCCTTTGCCCTCCTCTATATAATTTTCTAGCATTCTATAATTTTAATTATTTTCTGTGTTTGCCATTTATTGTCTTTCTCCTGTCCTCTTCCCTCCTCTTGTTAAACTGAAAGCTTTTTGTTCACTAATACTCCTAAGATCTAGAAAACAGTAGAACACAGTAGTACTCTATGAATATTTTAAAATAAGTGGATGGAACTCTGTAGGGATGTTTTAAGATATGCTGCGGCTGGATTCTTAAGCTTTGGTTCAAAATCCCAGGTAGGTCCTAAAATATAACTCAGAAAACCCCCCAAATCTAGGATCTCATATGACCCAGTCCTGTCACATTCAAAGACACATAGCTAATAACTACAGTAATTAAAAAGTAATTCTATTCTGTTGAACTCCCTAAAATATCACCAGCTGAGTTTATTACAACTTATTTCAGTGAGGGAGAATGCCACCTTGACAAAGCCTTTGTGTTAGCCTGTGTGTTAGTTTCTGCTTTATAACAAAGTGAATCAGCTATACATATATCCCCATATCTCCTCCCTTTTGCGTCTCCTTCCCACCCTCCCTATCCCACTCCTCTAGGTGGTCACAAAGCACCGAGCTGATCTCCCTGTGCTATGCGGCTGCTTCCCACTAACTATCTATTTTACATTTGGTAGTGTATTTATGTCCATGCCACTCTCTCACTTTGTCCCAGCTTACCCTTTGGTGAATAGATTTTTATCCATAATAAATTGATCAATGGGAATTTCCTGAAACTAAAAGTGAATTTATTTATTGGTTTCCAGCCTTGTCTTTTGTGGGAAAAGATTTCCTGGAACAAACAACTAAGATGTTGTCATGGTGGTCTACAGTCATATTGAAGTTATAGTGACAAAGGTGGTCTCAATTCTCAATTCTTGTGTCTCATTAAAGGAAATGCACTTCATTCATTCATCAGTTTGTTTATTGATTCATCTGAAAAATACATATTGATTTCCTGTTTTTCTAGACTTTAAAATTATTTTAAAAATTTTATGCAATTTTTAAAGGTTACTTTCCTTTAAAATAACTATGTAGTTATTACAAAATATTGGCTATATTCCCCATGTTGTACAATACATCCTTGACCCTATCTTACCCCAGTAGTTTGTATCTCCCACTGCCCCACCCTATATTGTCCCTCCTCTCCCCCACTGGTAACTACTAGTTTGTTCTCTATATCTGTGAGTCTGCTTCATTTTTGTTGTGTTCATTACTTTGTTGTATTTTTTAAATTCCACATATACGTGATATCATACAGTGAGTCGACACCAGGCTAGTAGTGCAGCAGAGCTTCCCATCAACCATTCTTTCCTTTTATCTCAGGTTCCTTCTTTAACACTCAGCTATTCTTCATCTTCTCCCCCTTTTAAATCCCTGCAAACTCCTTTTGTTACCAAGGTCATACAGCATTTTGTTTTCGTGTTTTTTAAATTTTATTTATTTATTTATTTATTTATTTATTTATTTATTTATTTATTTATTTATTTATTTATTTATTTATGGCTGTGTTGGGTCTTGGTTGCTGGGCACAGGCTTTCCCTAGTTGTGGCGAGCGGGGGCTACTCTTTATTGCGGTGCGTGGGTTTCTCATTGCGGTGGCTTCTCTTGTTGAGGAGCATGCGCTCTAGGTGCGCGGGCTTCAGTAGTTGTGGCATGTGGGCTCAGTAGTTGTGGCTCGCGGGCTCTAGAGCGCAGGCTCAGTAGTTGTGGCACACGGGCTTAGTTGCTCTGCGGCATGTGGGATCTTCCCGGACCAGGGCTCGAACCTGTGGCCCCTTCCTTCACAGGCAGATTCTTAACCACTGTGCCACCAGGGAAGTCCCATACAGCATTTTGGAATCTCTCCCTCTCTCTCCTCCTGTCCCTTTAAAAACTATATATAGATAAATAGATATAGATTGACTTTCAGTTTTTCTTAGCTTATTCCAGAGTTTCTCAACCTTGGAACTATTGACATTTTGAGCTGGATAATCCCTTGTGGTGGAGGGACTTCCCTGGATGCTATCTACTAGATGTTAGTCACACCTGTTTATATCCCAATTGTGACAATCAAAAATGTCTCCAGACATTGTCAAATGTTCCAAGGGAGGCAGGATTGCCCTCTCTAGGTTAGAACTGCTAGCTTAGTCCCTTGCTTGGATTTTGTACAACGAAGGGGAGACTGAGAGCTGACCCAGCAAGTGAAAATTCATCCCTCCTAGAAAGAGGACGGAAGATTGTGTCTATGCACACAGTAATACTTTGGCCCTAGCACATCCTTGCTGAGTTCTCCTTCTCAAGAGCGTGTCTGATCATGTCACTTCCCATTGCCATCAGGATAGAAGCCAGAATCCACAACATGGTTCAGTTCATCTTTCTCATCTCTCACTGCCCCCTGCCCCATCACTGGTAGTTTGATAGGGTTTGCATTGAATCTGTAGATTGTTTTGGGTAGTATAATCATTTTCACAATATTGATTCTTCCAATCCAAGGACATGGTATATCTCTCCATCTGTTTGTGTCATCTTTTATCTCTTTCATCAGTATCTTACAGTTTTCTGAGTACAGGTCTTTTGCCTCCTTAGGTAGGTTTATTCCTAGGTATTTTATTCTTTTTGATTTGATGGCAAATGGAGTGTTTCCTTGATTTCTCTTTGTGACCTTTCATTGTTAGAAAGAGATTTCTGTGTAGGTTCCCCACCAGTAGCTCTATCTCCTGCTTAAAGATTTGAGGTATTTTATATCTGAAATGATTGTCTCCCTTTCACTGACCCCTGTCCCTTCAGTCTCAGCTTCAGTGTCTCCTCCTTGAGGCAACTCTCCCTAATTCATCCTAGACTAATGTAGGTGCTCTAAGTCTAAGTTAGTAGCACTCTCTACCTTCTCTATCATAACAGGTAGCCAGACTTTATTGGGATTGGTTATTTAACTGTCTTTCTTACTAGTTTATCATTCCAGTGAAAAAGATCGGACTATCTCATACACCGTTGTTTGTTTCCTCAGAGCTCAAAGTAGAGCCTGGAACTTAGTCAATGTTGAGAAAAAAGTTGTTAAATAAATTTTTGAAAATAGTGCTAATATACCAATTTGGTGACTAATACATATGTTTTTGACAATTTTTCAGTTAGCGTCCAAAAGATAAAACCAACTGCTTATCAGAATTGATGGGTTAATTGGAAGAAATTTAACTTAATTTCTGCCCTTCTCCCCAACCTTTTAGAAGTTCAGAATATCAACATATCAGTAGAAAGGACACAAAATTGCATATTATTCTTTGTCTTATTATAAATTCAGAGTAAATCTTTTCTTAGGAAAACATAACATTGTTAACAAGCTGTCTCTGCTGTTCTTTTAAATGAAGTGATCTTAACTTACTCCTCATTCTTTAACTCCATAATGTTTAGCAGAAGTTTTACAAGCTGGAAACCCACAAGGTGAATCCTATCCACAGATTTAGTTTAATGGACTCATCCAGTGTTCTTTTTTTTTTTCTTAAAAAAATTTTAAAAAGGTGCTAGAAATAAAAATATCAGGACGTGTCACATAATAATGTAGATTTGTAGTTTCTCTTAAATAAGGGGAAGCTCTGCAGCACTGGCATGCTTCCGTCTTGGCAACCTTGCCCAGGGGCTGAGAGAGTCGCTGCCCCTTGGAATGAGATGTGTTTTCCCCAGTTCACCCAGTCCCCACCCAGCCAGAGTCACTCTTTAGTGTCATTGGCTTGACCTCCTTGGCATTTAATTTGCGACTCCAGTCTGCTTTGTAAGTGAAATTAAGGGAGGGAAAGGTTAGCCAGTGAACAGTTGAATAAAATATGAGTGTAAGAACATCCAGGTGACAAGGATCTGGTAACGATTGTTATTGAAAGTGCCTGCCCTGTTTCACTGGATTTGAAGTTTAATTCCGACAGGAAGCCCAAGCAAACTCCATTTTTATGCTCCCCAAACCAGCACACGTTGCAGAGGATGAGGGGAAGCTGGGATGCTTCTTGGCCAAGACATGTATAGCCTACTTTCCCCAGCTCAGAAGGTCTCAGCACAGACATCTTGACTCTCTCCCCTTAGGCTTAGAGCAACCCAATTTCCTCTTGCTGAGTGGAGTATTTCCAACTTAGTACATTTTCTTCTCTAATGAATGACTTCCTCCCCTACATTATTGGGACACTGAAAGTATAAGGGCTTCTCCAGGCCCTGATGTGGGAGGCAGAAAAGCTGAGTTGTTGAATCCTGTTTGTCACCTAAGTCCTCCAGGTCCCTAGTGTCCAGGCTATTCTGATGCACAGATAAGGCTCAGTTCTGACTTCTAGTGGATGTGGGGTCATGCGCTAAGTCCTTCACTTTCCTAAGGCTCACTTTTTTTCTCTGAAAACAGGAGTGATACTCTCTGCTTCATCATCATACCCTTAGGCTGGCATGTAGTAGTTAAGGCATTCAATAATTAGCAGTAGTTTTGTTATTATTACAATGTTGTTGTTTTAAAGAGGGACTGAAATGAGCCCCTCAAAAATCATATGGGAATAGTGAAGGCATATATATGAATAATGTGAACTCTTTGAAGGAAAACCGTTGCTCTCTTTTGTTAAATTACAATATTGTTATTGTCCAATGTGTAAATGCTCTTATCTTCATTGGTGACATAAAGCAGCTCTTGTGGTGTTTGCTTTCCTGAGGTGTGGAAAGGATTATGGAGGTGCAGTCTGGAGGCCTACATGGCCACAGCTCAAAGAGTGCAGGTTCTGTCCACTCATCTCCAATCACAGCAGAGAATGGTTGCTTTTCAGGGCAGGCATCATCCTGTCCAATGAAATGGATATCTTTATTTTCATAGTCTTTACAGAGATTAGAAAGAGCAGAGTTTCACTCATCTTTGCCTGGAAAATAACTTTGCATTCAGAACTGTACCAAGAAGAGAAAAACAGAGGAGGATTTTTTTCCTCCATAATTTGATTTACCCCAAAATTTCTGTGTTGAGGACAATTATCAGAGGTAAGAGAATGCATTTTAAGGTTCCCTTCCTTGTAATTCCATCTTCCTTATAATTTTCGTAGCATGTGCAGTCATGAAATAACCAAGAGATTATTTTTACAGCTTTTAACTTTACCATGATTCAAGCATAAATATATTGCAATTTAATAATGTTAATGAAAGTAACTTGTGATGATGGGGAATATATAGAAAGGAATGGAATGAAAGCACACTTTAGCCCTGATCTTCTGAGGGAAGGTATTTCCGAAAATGTCTTTTTTCAAGTTCACGGGGATTCTTAACAAAATTTGTCAAGACAAAATTTGGCATTTGAAAAATGTAAATTTTATAGGCTATTTTACTCCTTTGTATAAACAATACTTAGAATTGCTAGCAGTCAAAATGAAGAAATTTCCTTCCAGTGGGACTACTCTAACCCACTTTTAGTATGTGATCATTTTGTTAAGTGTAGATTTAAATCATGTTGCATTATGTGTGGCCATGTAAGCTTCTAAGGGAATCTTCTAAATGTTATATTTCTAAGACCTGCCACTGTGCCCTGGACTTGGGTGCTTAGTCCATACTGCTAGTGCAGTATTTTCCACAGTGTGTTCCCTGGGATATTAATAGGATGTTATAAAAATGCGTGTTGGAGTTAAATAAGCGTGGGAAATGCTGATTAACCGAAGTTAAAGTGGACTTCACAGAGCATTTTGCAAGTTCTAGAAAGAGGATTTCCCAAATTAATTTTACCTTGGAACATTTCCCCCACTTTACTCCCAGTCCTTTTTCCCCCAACAAGAGTGCTTGTAGAACTGGTTTTCTCTGGAAATACTTTTGGAAATGCTAGGATTACACATAGTAATAAACTACCACAAAATTGGTGGCTTAAAACAACAAAAGTTTATTGTCTGACAGTTCTGGAGGCCAGTTATCCAAAATCAAGGTGTTAGCAAGGCTGCACTCCTTCCAGAGGCTCTAGGGAAGAATCCTCCCTTGTCTTTTCCATTCCAACTTCTAGAGCTCCAGGCATTCCTTGACTTGGTCTGCATAACTCCAGTCTCTGCCTCTACCTTCACATGGCCTTTTCCTTCTTCAGAGTCTGTGTCTCTGATCTGTATGTCTTTTATAAGGACCTTTATCATTGGATTTAAGGTCCACCCAGATAATCCAGGATGATGTCATCTCAAGATCCATAATTACATGTGGAAAGACCCTTTTTTCAAATAAGGTCACATTCACAGGTTCTAGAACATGGACGTATCTTTTTGGGAGCCACCAGTCAACCTACTGTAGATACTATGAAGGTTTTTCAAGATTGGAGGATACTTAAGAAAAGCCTAATTCAAGGACAGGGAGCCAGCTGTGCACATGAGGGTGAAGGTTCAGGGTTGGGTGTTCTAGATGCAGAGATCCAAAATTGGCATACAGTTGTTGTGCCTAGCAGACATCACCTCTTTATCTTGCCAATCTTCTCACCAATTCTGGATGTAGCCTCAGAATCCTTCTTAACAAAGGGCTCTATAAAGCTACTTCCCGATCAGCTGGAGTGGGCGTGCGAGGCAGGAGAATCCCTGAGGTGATAAACAGAGCAGGTACTCTAGAGGCATGAACAGACAGTCTCATTGAAAGAGTTCCATAAGAGGCTAAGGAATTCAAACTTAATGGACATGGGGCACAAACATATTATTTTGTCCAGCAAAACATGTATTCCTCTTAGGGAATGCTTTGGGGATAGGGTGGAGGTGTTTGTGCATGTTTCTGGTCCTTTATGTGCTTTGCCGCAGGATCCAAAGTGCCTGGTGAGAAGAAACTTAGGAGGGAAGAATTGCCCTCCTGTATGCTCCACTTCTAAATCTATAGAAGAAATTGGGACTATTCTGGTTAATGGTGACAGCTTCTAAAAGACTCAAATTCTGCTTTCTACATGGATATATATGAATCTGGCAGTATGTTTGTCCTGACAACATCCTTGCTCGTCTTGTCTTTTGTATAAATTAGGTTGTATTTGAAATGCAGTGAAGTGGCAAGCTCACTTGGTGCATTTGGTTTCCCCATCATCAGAAGGTTGTAGTTTCTAGACATATTTTCCCCCCTCTGGCTCAGACAGTACTTCCTTTTAGATTACTGCTCTCATTTCTGGGCATTTCTTGTGTTTCAGCTAGATAGGATGCTGTCAGCACATTTCTCTCCTCTCTGTGTAACTGGTAATTGTGAAAGGTAGGGCTATGATTTTTAGTTATTTTCTATCCAAGACACTTCTGTTTGCAAGACTAAAAGTGATGCAAAGTGCTGTCTTTCCCCCCTCCTTGTGTTGCAATGAAAATACTGTTTAAATGGGTAAATGCCCAGTGACCAGGTTTGCTTATAGGATATCAGGCTGCTCAGAAATAATAGTCCCTTAGTATGTGGGTGGTTTGATGCATTCCAGTGTTGTAGAATATGAACTAACAAGATAGAATCATATAATCACAGAATGTCAGAGTTGGAACTGGAACAGTAAGTTCAATTTCCTCATTTTACAGATGTTGAAAACGGTGGGAACTCCCAGTCACCAGTTGTTACTCTTTGAGCAGCTCACTTGTGATTTCTGTCATAAAATTGTAGAACTCTAAACAAAGAAACCACCGCTGGAAGAAGAATACAGTAGAATATTATTGACCCACTGCACACATGGTAAATTCATACACATACACACAAAAATTTTCCATACCAAAATGTTCCCTGCCATAATAGTGCTTTGATCACGGTAGATTGTTTTCAGGAGCAATGATGGTGAACCCAGAAAGAGATGGTTGTTTGTTTCCCTTTAGGGGAAAAAAATGAGCAAAGAATGTATGTAGCATGGTTTTAATTTTTAAAACATCATGGCGGGTTTTGCTTCTGGTTTAATTGGTTTTTATAGCGATCGTCTTCACTCCTGGAACTCAATTTATTTCCAGCTCCATGTTCCTTAGTAACAAAATGCTTCCAAGTTGGAAGAGTCTATAACAAGTCCCAACAGAGAAACAGTTGCTTACTCTGGCCAAGGTAAATTTGCACAGGGTTTGGTGGTACCACCCATTTCACAATCATTTATGTTCTACCTAAAAGTCAATGATGTGAAGCCTCAACTTGGCTTAAAAGTGAATGTGTTCCTAAATTCAGCACACACCCTAGTGGGGTGTGTTACAGTGGAACTTCAGTAGTCAACCTTCCTTTCCTTCAGCTATCTGTGTGAGTAAAAGACCTGTCTGAATATCTTAGGATAGAAGAAGTGTTTTCACTATTTTGAAAAGCAAACCTATGAAAACTATTTCTGTAGTAAATATTTGGCTCATGTTGAAACATCATAAGAATATGTAGATGGAATGGTGTATTACCTATAGGTGGCATTTTGCAGGATTTTCTCACTGATGACATTTTGTTCAGCGCATTTTAGACATGGATGGAGACTAGAGCTATTGTATCCTGCCATGTGTTATATATTACATATATTATGTATTTATGTGATATGAGACAGCAAACATGATTTAATTGTATATATAGAATAGTTATATAAATATAAATATATTTATATAAATTTATATTATATTATCATATAGAATTTAACATATGATATATAAAGATAGACATAATATATACATATACATTATATATGATAAACATATAAATCACAGTACTACCATGTTAGCCTGGAGATCCCTCAGAGCATCTATGTTTTCACCTATAAACAATACCTACCAATACCAGTATATCCGACAGGATAAAATACATCTCATAATTTAAGCAGTTTTACATTTCTTTGCTTCATGCCACATTCCTCTTCACTCCTGTGGTTGTCATTTATACTATTCAAATATTTCCAGCTTTCCTCCTTTTGAGCTTGATCCAGAGTAGGCCCTTTGGAGTCTGGTAGACATGTGCTCCAGTCTTGTCTTTGCCACCTGTAATCTGTGTGGCTCTGGGCCTTGAAAATGGAGAGCATTAACTCCCTGTCTCAAAGTGCACATGGGCACATGAAACTGCCCCGTGGGTGTTAGCTAATGTTACCATCATTGTTGTCAGTACAATTAGCTTTCAATGGTAGCTGCTAGAATATAACATATACTACTCTAATGACTAAATTTGCCAATCATATATAGATGATGGAATATATTATTTATCATGGTAATCGTAATTTATGTTACTATTCAGTATTAAGCAGTAGCCACTGTTCATTGTTTGTTTCTACTTTATTTCTTAGTACATTTTAATAAAGCACCTTGCAAGTCATGTTTCGATTAATCCTTGGGGCATTGGTACTACTATTATCCTCATTTTATGGGTGGGGAAACTAAAGTTTTGAGAGATTGTATCTTTTTCTAGGTCATGGTGAGTAAGTGGAAGGTTAAGATTTGAACTTGAGGAGTCTAGCTCAAGAGCCCCTACTTGTAGCTATTACTCTTTCCTGCCTTCCAACAATGTATTTTGCCTTAGTTAGCTTACAGGTGGAATTTACTAATGTGTTAAATTAATCCTTGTTTTTATCACTTATGTGACTGAGCATATAGTAGGCATTTAATAAACTCTTATTTATTTGCTTATGCATCTTTCCAGAAAAATTCTATGCACACAACAAGCAAATTCTCCTTCTCTTATTCCCCATTGGAAACATATTATACATACAGAGACACACATAGCATTTTACTTTTGGCCTCCACAAAAATTTCCTGCAATTTACCTTTTGTCTTTTTTCATGAAAATATTTTCATTTGTATTTAATCTTATTTGTCTATCTTTTCCTTTATGGTATCTAAGCTTTTTCTCTTGCTTAGAAGGACTTCCATGCTTCAAAAGTAAAAAGAAGGGCCCCAATATTTTCTTCTAGGACTTTTCATCAGGAATTTGTTTTTGTCATGAGGAATTAGGTAAGGATTTACCTTTATTATTATTTTTCTGAATGGGTAGTCAGAGTTTAGCCATTATTAATTGAATAATCTATTGTTTTTTACTAATCTAGTGCCACTATTATCATATACTAAATTTCTCTAAGTATGTGAATCTATTTCGGATGTCCTCTGTCTTTTTCTTCCTGTATCAATACCAAACTGTTTTAACTTCAAAGCTTTAAAATATGTTTTAGTGTCTGGATTACTCACCTCCTGACATCATGAAAGTTTTGAGTAGGTGATGACCTTAGAGGTCATTGAGCAAAGTTTTGTGGGTTTATAGAGGAGGTAGATGAGTCCCTAAGAAACAAGTGACTTTCTTGAAGGTCTCACCCTCAGGTTTTGGCAGAGCCAGAAATGAACTTGGGATGTAGGCTGGAGTGGATCTTGAACTAGAAGATAAGGTTTTAACACAGTCTACCACATTAACCCTGAACGCCCTCTGAGCTTCAGTGTTTTAACCTGTGAACAGTACCTACCTCCTAGGTGGCCCTGAGGAATGTATGAGGCACCCTGGTTCATCACCTAACAAACTGCTAGCCCCAGAGGATGTCTCACATGTATCTCTTGACTCTGAGCCAAGGCCTTCTGAATCTAATCCAGTGGTGTGTCCCCATTTCACCAGACTCAAACATTTCATATCTGTGCCATGCCTTAAAAATGTGATTGTGAAAAGATACTCGAGAACAATCTTTCATAAAATTTTCTGAAGGGTATTGTTGTGTTCTTAGAAAAATACGGGTTCTGTGGTTGGATAGGTTTGGGAAAAGTAAGTAAGGTCTCGGCTATGGGACTTCAGAACCTTTAGTATGATAATGTCTACCATAAATCGGGAGAGCTAGCTGTGTTTCCCAAGTTGACTTGATCATAGAACGAACCTCCACTCCCCCAATTAATTTTTGCGCAACACCCGGGAGGCTTTCAAAGAACAAATACTGTTTACTTTAGAGCAGAATGTCTCACACTTGGGAAGAAATTCCTTTTAAAGGAAAAAAAGAACATTATAGACACCCAGTATTGTTTTATGTAATAATTATTACTTACGTTACTTAATTAGGTACAAAGATAAGACTACGTATGCTTATAGCTCTTACAGAACTATGAAACCAAATCAAAATTACACACTAAATGAAAATACAATGTCAAGGCCTATAAAGTTTAAATGAATTATATTAACTTTATATGGAGAAGAATTGTGTTTGCTGGATGTAAATTTATACCTGATATGAATATGGTACCAACCGCTGTGGCTCAGATGCTAGCTCAGAAGTCTGCATGGTGGTGTGCTGTGTATTAATCTAGTTTCCTCACTGACTGCTGTTTCTGTAGTACTGATAAGCCCCTTGTTTGCATGTTCACCATTATATCCCGTGGCCAAGATTTGGAGGAGGGAACATATCAGAGAAATAAGATATATTTCTTCTATGCTTTCTCCATTTCATTCCCAAAGAATCTTAAGTGCAAATACAAAGGCAGGTATTGAGATCGTTTAACAGTCCTTGATTATAAGGAGTTATTTATATGATCCAGAATAATTTCACTTTAACTTTTGAGATAATCATTAAAAAGAAAATATAACATAAAATATGTCTTATAGCAAACTCGTGGATCCTTGAACATAGGTCCCCATCCTCCAGGAGTATGGGCCCTGATTTGAGAGACATGACTTTAAAATACAGGTTTAATTCTCTTTTAAATAAAAGGACTGTGGTTTCTAATTTGTTAGTCAGTTACAAACATGTCACACATACCTGGATGGAGGTTACTTATTTGGATTTATTGAAAATAACTGACCTTGAGATCACAAAATTTTTACTTAATCTTGGTACCAAATTATCAGTGATTTAAGTTCTTTGGGTTCAGTGATAGTTTAGAAAGTTGACGGCATATCTAAGTAGGACCAATATTTAAAATTTTTCGTGTCTAAATTTAATGTGCTTACTTGAAGGGAAAGTGCAATATGAATGATACATGGTGTTTTCTTAAACTTGTTTTTTTGGTAATAGTAAATGTTTTGAAGACGGGCTTTTCAAATGTTAGGAGGTACTAAGATTGATAGCTTTGCAAATTGGTTTTAAGTATTTTGAATTTATAACTATCATCATGTTGCAAAATAACATTGACTTTGGAATGGCTTACTTCCTTTTGTAGTAATTCAAAAATATTATGACAGCTATAGTTTTATAGTGAGCATAAAAACCAGTGAGGTAAGTTCAGTGAGGTAAGGTTAGTGTTGGAAGTTTTATTAACAAAAACTTTAAGTATTAACACATGAGTTACAATTCCCATGTGTTTTCAGAAATTTGCTGGAACTGAACTGAACATTAAATTTTGAACTTTGGACTAGTCACTTAAAACCACCTAATTTTAGTGTAAGAAGTAGCCAAAAACTTAAGTATGAAAACAGGCTTTATGAAGTTGGCTGGATTATTAACCCACATATGATACGAATCCTTCCATGTAGGTGATACAAAGCATTCTTAACCCAGTATTGTTTTCTTCAAGTAGGTGGCATGTGGGAGTTGGGTATAATTTTTTGACGGGTAGGTAAGACAAAATGCATCTTTACAACCTGAAAATTTTAACTGTGTTAACAAGTTGGTGATTGTAACTTAACTTTTATAAGCATAGCGTGTGTTTATGCAATACTGAATTTTATTTTTCGAATTGAAATTGTATGAAAGAACAGACTTATAATTTAAGACAAAAGTATATTGTAAATTATGAAGCAATGTATAATACAGCCATTATTGTTACTCTTTGTGCTATTTAAATATCTTAAAATATAGTATAGATTTTTTTTCCTTGGTCAAATGTTTAAGTTTTGGGTTTGCTAGATGAAAACCAGCACACGGAATTGGGATTATCTAGTCTTTTTTTCCCCGGTCATTATCACTCCATTGATCAACAGGAAGGTAAATACATGATGGACATTAACTGGTCGTCTTGAAGAGATTAAGGGTGTAATTGATAAGATCATATCTCTTACTGCCAGGGGTAGGGAGACCTTTTAACTAAGACTGAAAACCAGGGACCCTTTTAGGAAAGGGATTTCTCCCAGTTTTCAGTTGTGTAGATGTCCTCTCCTCACAAGTTTTTGTTGACTTGATCTCAGTGGGAGTAAATGCATCTATGTGGAAGTAAATCTGTAAATATGCAGAAGATGTCCTCATTAGTCTTCTGGAGGAATGTTGATATAATTACAGGACTGCTCGCCCACAAGTAGGTTAGACTCTAGTCCAGGTTCTCTTGTCTCAGGAGCTTCCAATTCATATAGCCATTTACCTTTTTAATGTTTCCTAGCATCTCAAGCTACATGTACCTAATCCTGAACTCTTGATTTCTGTCCTCAAGTCTGATTCTCCCTAGTCTTTCCCATAACAGGCAATAATTCCACTGTCTATTCCAGCCAGTAACCCAGGAGTAACCTTTGATTCCTTTCTTCCTTCCCCCCTGCCCATAATTACAAACCCGCAGCTCTCCCAGCTGCCTCCTGATGGTTTCTCAAAATATATCTCAAACACAGCCACATTCTCCTTCTCCACCACCTCCATCCTAGTTGTGGCAGCCAGTGTCTCTCCTCCAGATGACTGCCTGTCCCTGGCCTCCATACCCGCCCCCCCCCCACCCCCGCGATGTGTGTTCATACAGTAGCATCAAATTTTCCCATCCTTGACCAACAAAAAGACTATTGTTTTTTCACAATTCCTTGCTTTCTGGTTTAACAAGGTATTCTATACTTACTGTGTACAGTTTCTTGCCACAGACCTAAAATCAATCATTTCTACAGTGAAACTGATTTGTTTTAGTTAGAAATGGTTTTAAGAGACAGTATTTGGGGTGGGCGATCATTGTTACTGAGATGGTCACTTTTTTCTAAGCTTTTTTAATGGACAAAACTAGAACATAATATTTTAAAAAAGAATACATACCATGTGTTCATCCTTACTAGTATTACAAGGCTCTTTTTTAACGACTTAAATTTATTAAAATGCAAAGTTATCTTGACAGCAGAGGAGCATGTATAAAGCACAACTTATTTAAAGATCAATAAAGACCATTTAGGGAATTCCCTGGCGGTCCAGTGGTTAGGACTCCAAGCTTTCACTGCCGAGGGCACGAATTCAATTCCTGGTCGGGGAACAAAGATCCCACAAGCCCTGTGGCACAGCCAAAATGAAACAAAGCAAAAACAAATCAATAAAGACCATTTAGTGTTCTAAGATGGGATAGTAAAGGGTAGCCATCAGTTAAATAAACCATTTTAATGAATATCAAAGTGTCAGTCCAAGTCTAATTTATAATAGCTGATAGACATTTGCTAAATCATGAATTTTATTATTTTGTATGTACCCAAACACACAATATACATTTTCACCAATAAACACAGATAGCCACAAATTAGCCTTTTTTCATCCAGTTTTTTTTACAAGGCTTTTACATATGTTCTTATATTTGTATTACTTTCCTCTTACCCTAAAAATCATGTTTACTGATAATATTTACGTAATACTTATTTGCTCTACCTCACCTCCAACTTCACAAATATATGGTTCAATAAGTCATGACCTGACAGTCTTGTTAAAAGGCTGTATCTCTAAACTAGGACAGTGCCTGGCACAAAATCAAGTCTTCGTATTTGTTGAATGAATGAATAAATAATTCTAGTTACTGGAGATAGAAAGAGCACCTACAGAGAAGAGAAATTTGAAATCAAAATAGGTGCAGAAGTCGAAGAGTAGAAAGACATAACCTAAGTATAGGGTAAGAGATAGACACACCCTCATCTATAAGTTAATTTTTAATGGTGCAGTTCCTGAAGGTCATTTTTTTCTGAAAGGCAACTTTTGCTATAATTAGAGATTAATTATATGTGGGGAGATCAAAATCTAAGGGTTGAAACTTTGGGGCTTATTGGAATCATGCATGGTCCAATATGGTAGCCATGAGCCATATGGGGCTATTGAGCACCTGAAATGTGGCTAGTTCTAATTGAGATATGCTAAAAGTGTAAAATAAATGCTGAATTTTGAAGACAATACAAAAAATGTAAAATATATTATTAATTTTTTAATATTGATTACATGTTAAAGAGTAATATTTTTGATATAGTGTTATCAGAATTAGGGTTTTGATATAGGGTTAAGTTAAATATATCATTAAAATTAATTTTACCTGTTTCTTTTTACTTTTTAAACTTGGCTACTAAAATTGAAAAATTACATATGTGGCTTGCATCGTATTTTCATTGGACACACTGTCTTCAGTCTTGTTTCTGGAAGGGTGGAAGTGTCTGTGCAACATTTCTAGCCAATCCACACATCTCGAACACTGCCCATTTCACCAAGGAAAAATCACTCCTCACGTCAATTATGTTAATTGACCAAATTTCAGGTACTCATCAAATATAAAGAATATTGAGGCACTTTTGGTAGTTGACTCTGGCATCTCAGCTTTTAACTGAAATCTTTCATAGGCTACTTAACTACCCCTGGAGAACATTTTTGCATTTGGGAAATATACCCATCTACCCACCCACCCAGGCACCCCCTCCACATAGACACACATATCATACTGTGTATGCTGAAATATTTTAAAGTAAATGACAGACAATGTAACACTCTGGTACATGTTAGAGCACAAAAACTTACTTGCTCGTTCTTCACTTTTCCTGAGGGTTGTTGATTAGCAACCTTTATTGCGTTCCTACAGTGTATAAATCACTGGGTTAGAGGCTGTGGAAAGCAGAATAATAAAATATAATAATAATAGCAAAAATGTATTGAGTGCTTCTAGGTGCCAGGCACTGTGCTAAGTGCATTATATGTGTTATTTAATTTAATCTTTAACATAACTTGGTGAAAGAGGTACTCTTATTATCCACATTCTGCTCATAACACCTTAGTGTTGTTCCTGACATTTGGAAGGCCCGTGGGTAAGTCCATGGCCATTGTCATGAGTTGCTTGAACACATATATTTGCAACGCAGAGACTTTGCAAAACAGAGTTGTCTACTTGAGCCACTTGTTGATATGGATACAAACTGAAGTTCAAACCAATGTGCTTAAGGAGACTCTTCCTCTTCCGTCTCTCTCTCTTTTCTCCCCAAGGTCTTGATCTTTAACCTCTGTGTTCACTCCCTAGGGTTCTGCTACTTCTTCCTTTCAGCTCTGGCCTTGGCCCTCTGACATTTCCCCCCTTCTTTGGAATTGGAGTGAAAGGTTAGGGGAAAGTAGATTTTGAGGTCTTAACACACATGGAAGGAGTAGATTTCGTTTAGGTTTATGGTAGTCTCTAAGACAGACCTTTCTAGCTTTAAGGCGCACACTTTTTAGTAAAACCAGGGGAAATTATTGTAATTATTGATGAGTGGTTTAACACATCATACTGTTATGTCCAACCCGTGTTAGGGATTGGGGGGCAGGAGGTTAGGGGGATCCTGCTTCTCTTGAGGATCCAGATTTATGGAGGTTCTGCCACCATCTAGCTCCACCATCTGGAAAATGTAGCCTTTAAGATCTCTGAGGAAGGGGAGATGGGTGGGGATGGCATAGACAGGAAATGATGTATGTCGCTTCTGCTTACATTTCATGAATAAAACACATGGCCTCATCTTCCCACAAGGGGGCTGGGAAGGGAAATTGTTCCTGTGTTCAGGAAGGAAAGGAGAATTGGATGTGAGTGAGAAGTAGTGGTTACTACCACAGCAACTTTTAGATTTTAGGTTATTTTTAGTGTTTGTGTCTTTGGAAGCTATGTACTTTATGCATACTTCCAACTTTGAAACTGTCTCCTCATTTGAATGATTGCAAGTTGAATCAAATTCAAATATACACTTAACCCAAGTCTACTATTAGGAAAAACAAACAAACGACACTTTGAATGTGAAATAAAACTATATTGGGAGCTTTTGTGTATGTTCCAGTTTCATTTTCTTTTAAAGTTTTTCTTTGTGATAGCATGTTTATTCAATGCCTGAAGTGTTGTCGAGTAAGTAGTATTCAATCTGTGAAAATTTTCAAGTGGCCCCTTGTTCTGTCTCAAGTGTGTTTTTTTTTTTCTCAAGTGTTGCTGTAGTCATTTTAAGATTGAAGTGAACCATTTGATTTTTAAAAATTATTCATGGCACATCAAGTAGCACTTTGTGTTTTGTCACAATATTGTACCCGTTTCTGAAGGCCTATGTGACCTTATGGGAGAAAGGTCAGGAAGCTTATATATAGAACTTCTAGAAACATACCTCACCATTGGAACTGGTTATAATTCCTGGGTGATGACAATGAAGATTAATAATGTTTAACTCTGATTTTGGCAGTTTTTGCCCATTTCATTGCCATGGTCCTTTTCTTTCAAGTTATTACCTGGAACAGAAGTGATAACAAATGCTTCATGTTTCATACTGCCAGGTAAAAGGTTAAATTTTCATATGTTGTATGCTTTTAAATATGCACACACATGCACCCACATATGCACACAAATACACAACTGGATCAGAAGGTAATGAGTAATTCTTCTAAAATGAAAAGATTGTCTTAGTTTTAACATTAGGTGACTAGTTCCCATGTGGTTAAGTCATATGTAAAAATTGGAAATTCAACCTATGGGTCTTTGTGCACTGACTGTATCATACAGTTCTAATTTCTTTTTTTTTTCTGGGAAATGATGGTGCTCTTTGCTTTGCCAAGTTTTGTTATTGAGTTGACTGCCAAAGTTTGAGAGAGAGTCAAGGGCCCTTAAAATTATTTGGTGTTGAGTGACGAGGCAGAGAAAGGTATTTCATATTCCCAAACATTTTAACTTTTATGTCTCTACCTGATGTTGGAATATAATCTAAACTTCAGGGCTTTTCTGATTCTTTTAAAAATGATATACACTGTCGAGTGAGGTTCGAGTATTAGCGAGGGGAACTTTAATCCTACTCATTGTTACTCAGTTTGGAACTACATATTCTAATTTTTAATAGACTATGTTCTTTCTGGCCTGATCTTCCTTGTATTTAAACTTCTGTGCATCAGAAGGTCCGTGTGCCTGCTTGTGGTTTTGCACCATCTGGAAGTTAAAATTTGACTTTAGAAATGATGTCATGCTTGCTTACTACAAACTGGGCTAATGTTGGTTGAGAATTGGATGCAGTTCAGGTCAAAGTTTTGTCTAAAAAAAAAGACCCTTAAGCTTCATTTCTTGATTCCAGGAGACTGTGCAAAGCTGTAAAGATAGAGTGAAGGTGACTGAAGGGCACAATTCAAATTCCTTTGAAGCTAAGTACATGCTGTCAGGCACATGGAAAATAAACTCCCAAAAGAAAGACCTTAGCTGGCACAGACTCCCTCCTGCCATGTAGAGTTTGGGTGTTGTGAGTAGTGTGTTGATCACGACCATCTTTGCTCTCCATTTTATTCCTGGAGAAATAGTCTTACGGCTAAGGTTGCTGTTTATCTCTTCTGGGCTCAGTAAGATGGGGCAGGGCACTGATAGATCACACATAGCCAGAGGGCACTGCAAATGTTAAGCTTATTATTCATCAGTAGAGAGTCTCTTTTTCTAAACTCTCTCTAGCACTACTCACTACCTCCCATATTGTAATTGATTTAAATCATGGTTTTGGATATTGGGTGTTTCCTTCGATCCAGATACAGACCATTCATCTTTGATAGGTAGAATGTGGGGCTAATGGGACCACAGTTTTTTCTCAGATATACACTGAATCCTGGTCAGCCTGTGTGCAAATCTCTACAATCGAATATGTAACCCCTTCTAACCACTGCTGTGATCTACAGTGTTCAGCATGTTCCACCAACTTCCAGGGAACCCACTAAATGCCATCCTTTATGTATAAACTAAAAATCATATTTTTTTCACCAGATAAGAGGAAAGCTCAAAGAGAAGTATTGATGTTACTCCAGGTTGGTAGACGAAGATAACTTTAAACAAAGATAAGCCACTTGAGAATCTGGGATGTTTAAGCTTTAGTGCAATTGGCGTGAATTTTCACTTAGAAAAGGAGAGATCCCCAGGACATGAGTATCCCCTTCACCCACCCGCCCCGGCCTCTATGGCCATTATGTAAGAAGACACACAGCTATCAGATGTATGAAGAATCTGCAGTTCACACCCTCGGCAAGCACAGAATGTCCATCCTCTCTCATAATGCAGTCTGGGTCATTCGGCCAACTGGGCTTCAAGTACGCGTCATCGCTTTTTCCCTTGCTGGGACCTCCCAGCTTCATCCTCCTCTCTGGGACAGAAACTAGAAAACCTCCTCACCAACCTCCCCATCACCTTTGACCTTTAAAAACACAACTTTGGCACCCCTTTCTTGGAAAGGGGTACGAAAAGGAGATTCTACTCTGATAACTTTATCTCTAATATCATCATCCTTCCCTGATGTATTCTGCCTATGACTGAATTCTGTCTTTAAAATCATAAAATGTCAGGCACTTAGAGACAGTGTGTTCTTACCACTTTGTTTTATGAATGAAGAAACTGAGTCTGGAAGCCTGGGTGTGGGGAAATGAGAGTTATTTGTCCTGATTCTCACAGGTAGAAGATGGAAGCAGAACCTGGCCTAAAACCTAAGTGTCCTCTTTCCGTTGTTCCCAGTTGCCTTTGACTTTGAGTCCTCATAGTATTTACATATCTATTTATTTTGGCGTATTACAGTATTCTTGCATCCTTTGCAAACAACTTTTGTTTTTTTCCCCTTTCATCCAAATTTTACCTGCTGGTAATGTAATGAGCAAAATGTTCAACAAGAATTGGTATCAGATGCAGCAGCCCCCAGCTCACCCCTGTCCCATTCTTTTTCCTCAAGACCACCTGTTTAAACTCTTTATGCCTGGTTATTTTGATATCTCTGAATAACATGCTTGCATCATTACTTCCTGAATGTTGATGTAGCTTCTATCTGTCCAATTCTTGGTACAGAAGGTGAGGATTAAAGTCTTCCATCACCCCCACGCCCCACATCACCCATGTAAACTTTTTTTGCACATGGTCTTTGGAATGTTAACATTGAAAAAATAAAGGTTATGTTTCATCATTTTATTACTGACACTTGAAAAGCAGAAATTGTAATAATCTAAGTTTTGAGCTAAGGTAGAAATAGGAATTTTTTGTATGCTCTGTCTTTTTTTTTTCTTTTTCTTTAGTACTTGGAAAGCAGTCTTTCATAAAGCTGGAGAACGAGTGTCATTTCCACAGCATTTTCTTCTAGCAGCATTTCCTTCCTCTTGGCAACACGTCTTTTTCTAATTTAGGAGTGTTTCTCAACGTGTCAGTCTTGTTCTCCCAGATATCCGTGGCATGGCTCATTGTATTCTCTGAGGAGAACATGAGCATCCCTGGAGGATGCTGCATGAGACGTGTTGTACCCTCCCTGGGCTCTCAAAGACACACAGAATTAGTGTGCTTTTTTCCCCCAACCTTTGGTTTTACAACGTGAGACATACTACTATTTCATAATGTCTTATTTCATATAAACCTTATATTTTAAAAAATGTATCACTGTTCGGGTACACATGCAACAGAACTTTAAGGTAGATGTAGGCTTTGAAACACCTGGAGGTGCCCATGAGCAGTGTTTGATCACACTGCTCAGAAGGTATACTGCTGCCCCATGCTCCTCGCAGGGCAGGACTGATGGTTACTGATGACCTCTCTGTAAAACTACAACCCTTTTTCTTTTTCCTGATTTCAGGTAGATGCACTGAGATTACGACTAGAAGAGAAAGAATCTTTTCTCAATAAAAAAACAAAACAGCTGCAGGACCTCACAGAAGAGAAGGGGACACTGGCTGGAGAGATTCGAGACATGAAGGATATGTTAGAAGTGAAGGAAAGGAAAATCAATGTTCTTCAGAAAAAGGTGAGTAGCTGACATAAGCCCTTCAGATTGAGAATTGATAACATCCATGTTTTGTCATTTGAGAGAAACTTTTGAGCACATGGAAAAGAAGAAATTATTGTTGAAGAATTGTAGATTAGGGAGTATAAACTTTAAATTTACTGGTATTTAACTTACTGGTGGTTGTACTGTGTCATTTTTAGCATGACCTGTTGAATTTTCTATTTGATTACCTAGAAACTAAATAGGGATGATTAGGTTTTCATTTACCATCTTAAACATAGAGATAATTGTACAAATTTAGATATAAAACTAAAATTTATAGTTAATTTTTCCTTTTTCCTTACTGAGAATTGAGCAGTGTGTTTTGTGGGTCTTAAAGGTATTTTAGTTGCACTTTGTATTTACATAAACTTTAGTAGCTCTTAATCCTGTCAAACCCATACAGATTTTAGTGCGGGAGTGGTAATGTTTACACCCATTACTTAATTGGAATCAGTGAGAGAATGTATAATAAGTTCTAATACAGTGACTTAACCCAGAAGATGCTTGACCTGGTTAGGGCTCTTTTTTCTTTCCTTCTTTCAGCAGTTCATTTTCTCCATTGTAGGGGAATGAGATTTGGGGACAGCACCCAGATTTTTTTTTTAAGAATTCTTATTTGCTACTGTGTACAATTTTGGTGGGACCATAGGGTCCCTTGCCTTCCATAAGGAAAAGTGTAGGCAAAAAGAGAAACCAACACCTGCTCTTTTAATAAAAAGAAGCTGTTGGGAAACGCAGGGGTCTCAGATTAACAAGCAGGCAGCATGGAAGCTGGGCAGGAACCAGTGGGGAGAAGCACGAGCTGGCTGGCCAGGACACTGCCATAGACAGGCATGTTGCCGGGCACCAATGCTGCAGCTGCAGGCAAATGGAATCTAACCGGCCCTCCTCTTGGTGTCATTTGCCACCATCACCTCCCACCTTGTTTATATTGACAGCATCCTACCTGTTTTTCCTGCTTCAACTCTTACCTTTACTACAGGCTGTTCTTAACACAAGCTGGAGTAATTCTTTTAAAACATAATATAATTCTTATCACACTCTGACCAAACCTCTCCAGTCACAACCAGGTACCTAATTTTTGGGGCCCAGTGCAAAACGAAAATGTGGGACCCCTTGCTCAGACTTTATTGAGAATTTCAGGATGGTAAAGGAAAGCATTAACCCAAGCATGGGGCTCTTCTGAGTATGGGGCCCTGTGACCCTACACAAGTTGCACGCCCATGAAGCCGTGTCCCCATCCTCAGCGGCTTCCATCCTCACAGGATATTGGTGGTCTGATAGATCATATTATTAATTCATTTCTGTTAAGATTTTACAGACAAGGCCCTGGTCACCGTTACAGCTCCAGCTAATTGATACAGGTGATTAGAAGAGGGCTGGGAAGAGACGACTGAGGACCCTTTGAATCAAAGGACTGTCTAGGGCAGGTGGGACTAAGTGGCAGTTCGTGGAGCATACACTAAGGATTCAGAAGAAGACTTTTCATTTAGAATCCCCACCAGCAAATGATACCAAAAGCTGGCATCTATTGAACTTAACTTATGTTGAACACTGTATGCTAGGTACTCTGCTACGGTTATTACGTTCACTATTACTTACTTTTGACCATATAACCCTGTGAGGCAAGCACAGTTATTAACCCCAGCGATGCTGAGGCTTATGGTAGACTTACCCAAGGTCAAACAACCTAGATACAAGTTTATGTCTTTGGGAGTATAGAATAAAATGATTATTGCAAATTAAGAGAATAGGCCTCCTTTTTCTTTGGCCCTCAAGTTTATGATGACACCAAGTGCGAGAGCAAATCAAGTAAGAACATCACAATTGCACAACCAGGAGTTGAGACTAAGCTCTCTCGTTCTTTTTTTTTTTAATTGAAGTATAGTTGATTTATAGTGTTGTGCCAATCTCTGCTGTACAGCAAAGTGACTCAGTTATACACATAGAGGCATTCTTTTTTCTAAATATTGTTTTCCATTATGGTTTATCGCAGGAGATTGTGCTATACAGTAGGACCTTTTTGTTTATCCAGTCTAAGCGCCTTCATTCTTGAGGAATAAATGGCAACAATTTTCTCAGTAAAGATTTTGGGAAGGCACTTTCTTTTTTTTCTTTTTTTAAAAAAATATTTATTTATTTATTTGGTTGCACCAGGTCTTAGTTGCAGCAGGCAGGCTCCTTAGTTGTGGCTTCAGGGCTCCTTAATTGCGACACATGGGCTCCTTAGTTGTGGCATGCAAACTCTTAGTTGTGGTATGCATGTGGGATCTAGTTCCCTGACCAGGGATTAAACCCGGGCCCCCTGCATTGGGAGCACAGAGTCTTGTCCACTGCGCCACCAGGCAAGTCCCTGGGAAGTCCTTTCAATGCAGAAGTGACAGTTGGCCACTTTTGCTGATGTGAGTATTTTGCAAAATTTTAAACTTTCCGTCACAGCCAGATTCAAAGGTTTGGGAATCAGTTTGGGAATTCTAGAACAAAGCCAGTTGTGTATTATGGCTCCTTTGGGCAACAGGATCATGATCTCACTTATTTAAGCCATGCTGATAATGGATTTGGGAATATTTCATGTATATTTGGAGAGGTTGTTTAGCTTCAAGTTTTTTTTTTTTTTTCACTGAGTATTTACCAATACATTTGGTGGAGGATATAAAACCACTGGCAACATAGTGATGGGGCAGGAGTGCTATTATACCTGCAGTGTGAAAGAGAAATAATTCCTAAAGAAGTGATGCACACAGTTCAGAAACTACTACTTCAGAATGTGGAAATGATACAGAAGCTGACGGGCTAATGAAACACTGTCTTTGGGACTGGGAACTCCTTAGAGTTTTGACCACATTCAGCATAATTGGCTGATTTAGGGCAGGCCTGGACTGGGACAGCATAAGCTTTGGACAAGGGTGTGTTGGCATGGAAGAACAATAAACTCGTGTCAATGTCCGAGGTGCAGTATTACTTAATATTTCTTTCTTGTAGACTCTTTGGCAACCAGCACCGTGTTTTGATGCCAGTAGAACTGGGTATGCTCCTTCCATAGCGATGTTGAACCTGGCCAAGCTAGGCTTGCACCTCATATCTGTCAGCTTTGCCTTCAGAGCCTTGGGTCTCAGAAGTCTTGTGTACTCCATAAGCCATGTGCACAGGTCACATGTCTGGGCAGCAGGCACGGGCATAACGCTCTAAGCATTTTGTTACTTGAGGAAGGAAGTGAAATTGAGTAAACAGAGAACCCCAGGTGGCATAATATCTCTGATCAAACTTGTGTAGCAAAACAGAAGTCATCGAGAATGGATTTGGTCCTACCACCATGTTTCTGGCTCTACTCCATAGTTCCAAGAAATGGAACTCTTTTAGTAGGTGTCAAAAAGGTGCATGTATGAAGATTGTCTAGTGGATCATCCCTGTGTGGCTATGATACTGAAGTCAGAGAAGCATCCCAGTTTTCATGCTACAGCCATAGCATTCTGTTCCCATACCTGAATTCAAGCTTCCACTGACGAGGTGCTACCTGACTATTGAGTTTTTGTAGTAAATGTCATAAAACCTTGATGACATTGTACATTTGGAAAGTGTATAATGCCTAGGATTTTAGAACATGGTAGCATTATTTGAACCAGATCAAATTCAGACTGTTATGTAGCTCATAGATTCTTGCAGCATAAACTTACTACCCAAGAAAATTTTTTTAAAGCCATTAAATTGGAGAAAAATTCTATCTCCATTTTCATTCTAGGTCTCAGTCCCACAAGCAATGTGAATTTATAGAGCAGAAGTATTTTATTTATTAGGGATAGAAAAACAGATGGTGATTTCTCTGTACGCCAAGTTCACTAGCTGTCTACTGAGCTTCATAGATTGCCCCGTGGGTTGGAAAGGGCAGGGAGAAGGGAGTGTAGTTGGCTCCTGGGAATGGTATATATGGACCTGCCCCTTTAGCAGTTTTATTCTACCCATTTGGAAGTATGATGGTGAAAATTCTGAATGACAATAGAGGAAAGAATGCTACAGGAATGTGGTTATTAGCTTACTGGATTGCTTCGTGAAGTTTATATTAAAAAGTTAAATTTGAGAAGATGGCTAGGGAACATAGAGATTTCCACATGAGTGTAAAATTGACGTAAGGTATGGAGGACTTTCTGACTCAATTGAGCTCTTTCTCAGTGTTAAATATCCAGTTGGACTTTTCTATTTATTATTGGCAAACCTCCTAATTTTTTAAACATGTGAAAAATCATATTCATTTTGCATTTACTAGTGTTTCCTACGTGTCAGTCAGTCACTACTGTAGGCCCTGGAGGTTTAAAGAGAAATAAGACATTCTCCAGTCCTCAAGAAGCTGACAGTCTGGTTGGGAAGGTAGACTTGTATAAAGTGGCATGTTACCAGAAACAAACCACTTGATGGATGCAAAGAGCAGAAGCTAATTCTGGCTACCTTAAGCAAAAGGAAATTTACTGCAGGAATATCCAGAGCTCCAGTATCTGGCTGGTAGAACCAGATTAGGGATGATCAAGAACCAGGACAGCTCTAGGAGACCAAGAGAAAGCAGACAGTGGCCTGACCTTGTAACCCGGAGTGTCTGGTCAAGTGTCTTCCCTGCTGTTGGCTGCCCTCACCCCTCCCCCGCGCCGCCGCCCCACACCCTTACATCGTGCTGTTGGTCAAGATTCAGAGTCCTGGGACAGAGCTCCAAAGTTCACACAAATGCCTCTCATTAGTAGGATCTAACCAGACCCTACCTAAAAGGAATCTGGGAAATGTGGTTCCAAGCCTTACGTCTGAGCTTTCCACTCAGTTCTTGTGTCATTTAGGGAAGTCTTTGCTGACGCTGCAGGCTGGGAGAGGTTTTACACTCGTAGATAACCATTTCTTGGCTCACTTTGAAGTTATGCACCCCGTTAATGAATGTTGGCTTCACTCCAGGGCTAAGCTCCTTGAGCACCCCAGACGTCATCATCAAGATACCCCCAGCTCCTTGCAAAATTCTTGGCAGGTGATGGTCCTCAGTCAGTATGCATTTGATGAATAAATTATGTCAGTAAATTCTGAATGAATGAGAACTTGGGAGAAGAGAAATCACTTTGAGATCCACTCCTGGCCCAGGAATATTGTTTGCTGTGAGAAGAGTCATTTGCCCCAGTGAAATGTCAGACCCACTTGTTGTTCCCAGAACAGTGTGTTCTGTGTAGGCTGCAAGATGGAACCATCCCATGAGTAATAAAGCACAGATAAGGAAATGATTATTGCTCCACCTGCATCTAACACCTCCAGCCTCTGTTCCATTACCCTGGGAAGATAAAAATGGATGAAGCCTTGAGTAAGGGAGCTTAGCCACTCTTCTTTAATTTTCCCTTTTAATAAAAAGAAAATGTGGCATTTTTAGAAAATACTGTTTTGTTCCCCAAAGAGACTGCTTCTTCCTCCAGTTCTCACTTCTAACTTACTGGATTGTTAGAGTCATGGCATTTTATGAGAGTGATACAGTGAAATTGCTGATTATCCGTGGTAATTTCCAATTATGACCATGCAAATGATAATTTTTATAACAAAAGGGTAATCTACTATTGATTGAATCCTTACTATATACCAGACACTGTGCTAAGGGCTTTGCATTCTTAGGTTGAGTCCTTATAACAAACCTAACAGCATGTACGTACGATCAAAATCGCTATTTTTAAAATGCGATACTGTGGTTTAGAGAGTGACTTGCCCAGAGTCACATGGCAGGGAGGTGAAAGAGCTATTCTTAACCACCACACTATTCTGGTGTTTTTCTGTTTATGGTCCTGCTTCCCTCATGAGACAAGTGGGATCATTAGCTTTTAGGGATTAGCTGAACTATAGTTTGAGCAATTTACCTGAGGTCGATACACAGGGATGCCTGGTTTTAATACCAAACTGGCAGAGATGCAGCTACTAAATAATGTGATGAAAAACAGAAAAACAGTTAAATTAAAAAGTATGACATCAGATCTGGATTTTTAAAAGTTTATGTTAGTCTGTATTTAGGAAAAAGAAAGATTGTGGTGACCTTCAGTTTATGTTTATATTTTCCTCCATGAGATTCTTCCCGTACCATTCTAAGCCATTGGCTTGTTTTGCAGCTTCCTTTTCAAAGGATTGCACCATTTTTGCTCTCTTAGTAGTTTCATTTTGTTTTGGTTGTTGGCTTTAAGGACTGAGACCTCAAAAGGTGATCTGAGACGTCTGAGCATCTTTCCTGGACTAGTCGCTGATGAACTCAGGATTCGTTAGACTCCTCCCTTGGTCCGAGAGGAAGTGGTCTGGGAAGCCATTCCACTTTGCAGGGAGCTGTTCACCTAAGGTTAGACCTCCGTGTAGTCAAGCTCACTCTACATCTGAAGCCAAGAACTGGGCTGGCACTCAGGGGATGGGGCCACAACCGAGGTGGCTGTGAGTCTAAGGCAGTGGTTCTCAACTGGGGTACACTTACAAGTCCCAACCTCCCAAGGAACAGTTGGCAATGTCTGGAGGTAGTTTTGGTTGCCACAGCTGGAGGATTACTGCAAGCGTCTGGTGGGTAGAGTACAGGGGTGCTGCTAAACATCCTGCAATGCACAAGAGACAGCCCCTTGGCCTCTGCCAAAGCAAATTACTATCTAGACCTAACCCTGGTCTTTTGGGGTCCTTTTCTTCCTGTGTATGGACCACCCTTCTCATCTTGGATCTCTCTGCGTCCTGCCTTGAGATAGTATTCCTTGAAGTGATTTTTACGTAGTATAACAGACATTTCTCTGTAGCATTTTTAGCTACACCTTTTTTCTGGCACGATTATAGGCAGTTTACAGAGGTAAACATCTTGGGTGGGTGGGTGTGTGGGTGTGTGTATGATTGAACTGTTAATATTACTTTCTCTTTTATAATTTCCACATATATTAATTAATCTATAAAGAGTATGTATATAGCACTCTTGAAGTATTAAAATGTTTAGAATTATTTAAACTGATCTGACCATACTGATCAAATCAACTAATTTGGAGAGGGGTGGTGGTCAAACTTCAGTATAGGGAATATATGATAGAAATAAAACATCTGATTTAGAATAGAGATGAGTCACCTATCAGTTATGACCCAGTTTAAATTTCTTTAGCTAAATGCCAGCATTTCAGTCATCTGGAAAATACCTTTAAGACTATTTTTTTTTTTTCTGACAAAAAATGAACTTTATTTTAGCAGCCATTTGGGCTGAAAATACGATTTCTATATTCACATTTAATGCATTTTTCATATATTTTGTCTAGTCATTTGGGATAAGGTAACATCGTTTGTTCATGTTGACTGATCGTAGGTTAACTTACGTTGCTTAAATATTTGCAACTAAAAATAGTATTGTCTAGGTTAGCGTTTGTGGTTTGCCCGTTTTCTTTTGAAACTGCCTTCTTCAGTAGAAAATATAGGAAAAAGGGAACTTATTATAGTATAATAAATTCTCTGTATGTATTCTATGTTTGTAGGGTAGCAGTATGTCACTGGGTCTAAGCAAAAGCATCTTTACTCTGGCATCATTTAATACATTGTGTCTTTATTATGGCATGTGGTTGGTGTCAAGGGTCCTAGAGCAAATTAAAGTCCACAGGACAAACAATCAAGCATGCGTGGATGCTATTCTTATCTGGAATTATTTGCCCCATGTTAGCAGTGGCCTAGGGAAGAAACAGCTTGATTTTAACCAGTTGATCCTATTGATCATTTTGCCCCAATGAAGTGATATTTCGAAGGTCACTTTGTGTCTCTTGAGTAGAGATTGTGGCTTCCTTGGTAAACCTTAGCTTCTTTGATAAGCAATGAATTCACCAGCCTCCTCCATTGTGTAATTGCTTTTTTCCTAAGGGATTTGAGGTTGCCTTTTCTCTTAGAGATGACGTTGATGAAATGACATTTAATTATCAAAAGAACCAAAGCTAAAAAATTTACCTTCTGATGGAGCAATTAAAGGGATTTAGGAAGCCTGCTCAGTTATTCATGCATTCAGTCAGCATCTATAGGCACTGTACTCAATTAGCTGCATCTTTCTACCCCCTCACTCTGTTGAACCCAACTGAATATTATTTGACTTTAAAAGACATGTTAAAGTGGGTATGCTGATAAAGCATGGGCAGTCCGGAAGACAAAGATATGAGAGAACATAAATCTGGAAGAGACTTGATGAACCCTCCTAGTCCAACCTTTTTATTTTTCCACTCAGGACACAGAGGTTCCAGAGACGAAGTGGCTTGTTTAGGGTCAAAGAACTAATTAGTGACAGAACCTGGGCTCTGATTACACTTTTCCTTTTTCTTCTCTCCATTCCCCTGTGATAGCTGAGGCCTGGGACATCACTGCCCTATTCTGGCCAGTTTGCCTTCCCTTCCTTCCTACCATTCAGTCATCCAGCAATACATATTCAGCATCTGTAATGGTCTGGATGCTCTTCAGGCACTCGGGGATACAGAGGCTATTGGAGAAGGTATAGTTTCTGTCCTTTGAGAGCTCACACTCATGGAAAAGACCACTGAGCAGGCAATTGCAGGGCAAAGTGTGATATGTGCTATGCCAGCCAGGTACATGGTTCATGTAGGAGGGCCACCTCACCTTTTGTGGGGAATAGGATGGTCAAGGAGGACTTCTGGAAAAGTTGATGTCTAAACTGGGATCTGAGGGAGTAGGAAGTGTCCAGTCAAAGTGGCAAGAATAGTATTTGCAAAGGTTTGGCTGGAAGAGGCAGCACAGTGCATTTGGTGGAATTAGAAGTAATTTAATATAGATGGACCACACTCCCCTACCTCATTTAGGAAACAAATTTCAGAGAAGTTTTTCTATTCTTTATGTCTTCTAGAAATCAAATATATTTTATAATTAGCTTTGAGAGTCATTTTGACTTCCATATTATGAATGCTCTCTTCCAATCCCTTATGACTTGCTAGTGGCAATAGTGATTATCTGTGTTATTTCAAAATGCAGTTCAGTGCCAGATGGTACTGAGAACTGCTTCTTATTCAATGAGAGCTGATCCTGAGCCAGGGGAGGCAAATTCTCTTTTAAATAAATATTTGCTTCTGGGTTAAGACCTTATATTCTGTACTCAATTTCAGCATGATGGATTTTTTAAAAGTTTGTTTGTAATTACCTGCAAAACCCCTGAAGATTTAAAATAAAAATGCCCAGAGTGCCCTGACTGTGGCCGCTCCCCTAATGGGTACAGGCATCTTGACACATCTGTCAATCTCAGCTGCCAGCTGTTGTTGTTTTGTGGTATGGAATTAGAGGTGTTTGAGCTTTTACAGATTTCAGTCCGGAGCTGGTTCCATTTTTCCTCCCACATACTCCCCAAGCCATTTAATTTAAATCAACCTTAGGTATGTGGGAAGAAAAATTTTCTGTCTGTCTTTTTTACTTATCCTGTGTTTGACAATGGATTCTACCTTGCTGTGAAGAGTTTACACATATCTATATTAGCATTTATCATGTTATATTGTACAGAGAAGTCCATAATTCAAAACTTTTATAATATGTGTCTTAAGTTTCCCGTAGGGCTAAATGTCAATTAGAAGTGATGCATTCTTGGGGCACATAACTCCATAGTTATTGTGGGAAAGGGGCACCTTAATATTGTTCTGATATTGCAGTCTTGTTGCCATTTTTTCCCCTTTTTCCTTACTTGATTACACTATACCTTTTTTTTTTTTTTTTTTTTTTTTTGTGGTATGCGGCCTCTCACTGTTGTGGCCTCTCCCGTTGCAGAGCACAGGCTCCGGACGCGCAGGCTCAGAGGCCATGGCTCACGGGCCCAGCTGCTCCGCGGCATGTGGGATCTTCCCGGACCGGGGCACGAACCCGTGTTCCCTGCATCGGCAGGCGGACTCTCAACCACTGCGCCACCAGGGAAGCCCTATACTATACCTTTTGCAAACTAAAAGATATAACTGCTTTAAACAGACTGTTTTCCCAGAAGTTGAATTCTAAACTAATGGCACAGGGTGTATGGCAGTTTGGGGTCTTCAGCATAGCATTATATCACACTTACATACTTTTACGATTGCTGGTTTCTGAGAACCAGCAGTAGCACCAACATGGGGACTTCCCTGGTGGCGCAGTGGTTAAGAATCCACTTGCCGATGCAGGGGACACGGGTTTGAGCCCTGGTCTGGGAATATCCCACATACTGTGGATCAACTAAGCCTGTGCGCCACAACTACTGAGCCTGCTCTCTAGAGTCCTCAAGCCACAGCTACTAAGCCTGCATGCCACAGCTGCTGAGCCCACATGCCACAACTACTGAAGCCTGTGTGTGTAGAGCTCGTGCTCCGCAACAAGAGAAGCCACTGCGATGAGAATCCCACGCACCGCAACGAAGAGTAGCCCCTGCTCGCTGCAACTAGAGAAGGTCCACACACAGCAATGAAGACCCAAGGCAGCCAAAAATAAATAAATTAATTAATTTAAAGAAAATCTGATCAATTTATCTAAAAAAAGAAAAAAATAGCACCAACATGTACTCGGCCCTTGGATAATATAATTAGTTTATAAAAGTAATTTATAAGTCTAACAAAAGTGCTATGGTAGGTAGAATTCTAAGATGGCCCCCAAGGTTTCCCACCTCGCTGGTATATATTCCTTGAATAATGCCCAGGACTGTGAATATGATGGATTTAACATAGATTATGTTATATGGCACAGATGACTTTAAGAAAGAGAGATTATCTGGGTAAGCTTGACCTAATCATATGAGCCCTTTAAACATGGATTCTAAGGTCAGAGTCAGGGAAGTCACTGATTCAAAATAGGAGAGGGATTCACTGCATGAGAAGTTCTCCACTGTTGATTTGAAGATGGAGGGGGCCACATGGCATGGAATGCGACAACCCCTGGAGCTGAAAGTGACTCCCAGTGACAACAGCCAGGAAGCAAGTACCTCAGTCCTAAGACCACAGGAAACTGAATTTTGCCAATAACAAGAGTAAGATTGGAAGTGTTTTTCTTCCCTCTAGAGCCTCCAGACAAATATTCATTCTGGCCAACACCCTGATTTCATCCTCAGAATACCCTGAATAGAGACCCCAGCCACACTGTGCTGGAAATCTGACCTACAGAATTGTGAGCTGATAGATGGATGTCATTTTAAGCCACTGGATTAGTGGTATTTTGTTGCACAGCAATAGAAAACTGATACAAGTGCATATTAATATAACTGTTCAGTAGTAATAAACCTGTCACAGAAATCCAGAGGCAAGTAGAGAGTAGTGGAGTTCACAGGATACTTACAAGGGGTGTTGGCTCACTAAAGTGGTATTGCTTGTAACTGTAATGAAAGCAGTTTCCTGTGCCTTTGACTGCTCAGTTTAGAAACCATGGAAGTTGGATGCATTTTTATAATTTGAGGGGGATTTGCATGATTTCAAAATGTATGCTTAGGAATGAACCTTTATTACACTTCTCAGGTTGTATTACTTCAGGTTGCATAACTGAGATTTCTTAAAGTATGATATTATGTGTTTGTTTCCCCATTAAATCCTGAGCTCAGCCGAGGAAGCCACTGGGTCTTACTCATCTTCTTATCCCTAGCAACAAGGACAGTGCTTGGCACCTTGTAGGTGCTTAATAAGTGTTAGTTGGAAAGTTGAAATGTAATGGCCCCAATAAACAAATCTCTCCAAAGTTCTGGTGAGATTAAGGATGAGTAAACAAATAGGAATGGTTGTGTTCCAATAAAACTTTATTTACAAAACAGGCAGTGGATCAGATTTGGCCCATGGGCTATAGTTTGCTGAGCTCTGGGGTAGATCACAAGTTATTATAGCCTAAAGGCAATTCTAACATATAACAACCTTCATGGCAAGTTTGAGATTTTTAAAACATATACTCCAAATATTTGATAGAGCTGAACAAGGTGTACTTCTTTGGGGGGCTGTATTTACTATTTGCCTCAGACATTCCTGTTGGTTCAATGGAAAGTAAGTCACTCGCTTCCAAGGATGAGTTCTTCCCAAGTTTCTGTTGCATTCTGCAGCTTTTTTGTGAGTAAAGTCTGAATGAAGCAAAGCTAAGCAAATAGGATGCTCGAATGAATAGCACTAATTGACTTGGGGTGGGAATATTTCTTTAGTAGTGAAATATGAAGTTAAATTCTTTAAGTTGCATGTGGCACTTTGACTTATAAAAGGCTATAAAGGGTAGCACATATGTACACTGAGGCTTTCTCCAAATTATGAATGTTTGTGAACTTGTGAACAGCTGGAGGCATAGACAAGGTTGGCCAGATGGGAAGGTAGGAGTAGAGGCAAATATTCTTTGCTGCCGTTCTGTGTTACCAACACTTATCATTAGAGCTCGCAGGGGAGGGTCTTTGAAAAGAAATAGAGGCAGTTATAATGTGTCAGGTAGCTGGGGGAAAGACAAATATGGGGGTAGTAGACCAAAGCTGCTTCATCTACTGATTCTTCACCTAGGAATTCATTCTAAGAAAAAATTAAGGAAGTAGGCATAGATTTAGTCACAGCCTTGTTCATAGCATGGTTCTTTAATTTAAAAACTTTTTTTACCTGAAGAGTGAAAATATTATAAAGTGGAGGAGTGAATAAATAAATGATGGTATATTTCTACGTAGAAATTCAGCCAACAGAAATGACGTGGAAAGATATTCACATTATTTTGCTAAGTGAAATAAACTGTCTACCATATGTACGTACAGAAAATGAGAATGCCTGTTTTCTCACACCCTCACCAACATATGACTCTATTTTTGTTTTAAAAAATTTTTTACACACATATACATATATGAACGCATCAGCAAAATTAGTTTGTTAAGAGCATGGACTGTGTCAAGCCTGGCTTTGAATCTCACCTTAAGGACATTTTAACCTTAAGCAAGTTGCTTACAATTTCTCTGCCTCATTTTCCCCATCTTTAGAATGAGGATGAGCTGACTTTCCATCTCAGTTCTTCTCAACGTAGTAGTAGGTGTTCAAAGGAGTGTTGTTGAATGCACAAGGTGCCCATTACTGCTGGTGCACAGGTAATTATTATTTTATATTAAAGATCAGAGTTTAAATGTTGGACCCATCAACTCTTTCAAAGAGCTTGGAAAGAAAACGGAATTACTTTGTAAGGATTATTTAAAATTGATTTTTCGATTTACATACAGTAAAATTCACTCTTTGTGTTACAGTTCTTTGGGCTTTGACAAAAGCATAGAGCTGTGTAACTACCTTCACAGTCATGATACAGGACACCTGTGTCACCTCAAAACCTCCCTTGTGCTGCCCTCTCTGTAGTCAGCCCTTCTTCTCAGCCCCCAATCCCTGGCAGCCACCAGTTTGCTCCCCATGCTGATAGTTTTGCCTTTTCCAGAATGTCATAGAAATAAAAGTATACAGCATATAGCCTTTTGCATCTGGCTTCTTTCACGTGGCATAACACATTTGAAATTCATCCATGCTATAGCCTTTATCAATAGTTCATTCTAAAGATAATACTTCTGAAGATAATGCCTCTTATTTATGAAACATCTGTATCATAGCCACACAGGTGTTTTTTTTGTCCCTGAGGTTGCCCTGAAGCCAGAGTTGTGACAGTATAGAATGATAGCACTGAAGAAGACTTGAGAAGCAGCCTGGTCTGATTCAGCCTGTTGAGGAGGTGAGGGTTCTGAGAGCCAGAAATCAGATACATAACCTCAGGTGAGCTCAAGTCAGACTTAAGACCAGAATTCAGAGCTTTGATGCTAAACTAGCAAAATTATATGGAGGTCAGATAGGGGAAACCATTTTAGTGATGAACTAGTGGAAAGGTCCCTGAAGGGCAGTGAGATGGTGGGGGTGGGGAGGGGGTGTGCATGCGTGTGTGCATCTGCTGTGATGTATTGCGTTGAAGTGATGACCTTAAATTGCTTTTAGAAAGAGAACAAACCAGCACTTTTTTGTGTTTAGGTTGGGAAGAAAGGACCTTCTATCATTATTATTTTTTTAAATGAAGTATAGTTGATGAATAGTATTATTTAAGGTATAGGTGTACAGTATTGTGATTCACAGTTTTTAAATGTTATACTCCATTTATAGCTATTATTAAAAATTGGCTATATTCCCTGTGTTGTACAGTATATCTTTTAAGTTTATTTTATACATAATAGTTTGTAACTCTTAATCCCCTACCTTCGGATTGCCCCTCCCCCTTCCCTCTTCCCACTGGTAACCACTAGTTTTTTGCTTTATATCTGTGAATCTGTTTCTTTTTTGTTATATTTACTAGCTTCTCTTATTTTTTAGATTCCACATATAAAGGATATCATACAGCATTTGTCTTTTTCTGACTTACTTCACTTAGCACAATACCCTCCAAGTCCATCCATGTTGTTGAAAATGGCAAGGGGTGAGTTTGTGTAATCTACCTCAACTTTCTATCATTCATAGTAAGCACTGGCTTGGAGAATGGCCAGCAGATATCACAGTTGTTGCTTTTACCCCAGGGGTGTGTAATATATATGGTAATTGGCAGGTTAGCAGACATTTGGTCTGTCCAAAATGTCCAGTAGACATTTAGTGCATGCCAAAAGGTCCTTGATATTTGGTCCTGTCCAAAACCATTTGGCATGGACCCAATATGCTCATGGACATTTTGGGTAGGACCAAATTTTAAGGACCTTTTGGCATGGTCCAGATGTCTTTATGGATATTTTGGATAGGACCAAATATCAAGGACATTTTGGCATGGACCAAATGTCTTTATGGATATTTTCGACAGAACCAAATACGACCAAATACCAAGGATGTTTTAGCGTGGACCAAATGTCTTATGGACATTTTGGACAGGACCAGATGTCCTGCAAATATTGGCTAAGTCTTTTAAACATGTAAGCTTGGTTTGATGAACACCAGATCCCCACAGAAAGCTCACACCAGATCCTGAAGTGTGCAGAGGTGTGTAGTTCACTTTGAAGCCTAAATTAGAATGAGTCCTTTTATTGTCTATTATTTATCCTGTTTATGTTTTATTTCTAAAGGCATAGTACTACTTTATCTAAAAATAACTAGATAACATATAAGTACCATATTATATCTCTGTCCTTAAGAAATAAAAATAGATTTTTATTAAAAATTGAATTAGATTTTTAAAAATGGTATCTCTTGAGGGGAGGAACCAAGATGGTGGAGTAGAACGTGCTCTCACTCCCTCTTGTGAGAACACCAGAATCACAACTAGCTGTTGGACAGTCATTGACAGGAAGACACTGGAACTCACCAAAAAATATGCCCCACATCCAAAGACAAAGGAGAAGCCACACTGAGACGGTACGCGGGGCGCAATCACAGTAAAATCAAATCCCATAACTGCTGGGTGGGTGACTCACAGACTGGAGAACACTTACACCACAGAAGTCCACCCACTGAAGTGAAGGTTCTGAGCCCCACGTCAGGCTTCCCAACCTGGGTGTCCGGCAATGGGAGGAAGAATTCCTAGAGAATCAGACTTTGAAGGCTAGTGAGATTTGATTGCAGGACTTCGACAGGACTGGGGGAAACAGAGACTCCACTCTGTACTAGTGTGCTCATCGGGACCCAGGGGAAGGAGCAGTGATCCCAGGGGAAGCTGAACCAGACCTACCTGCTAGTGTTGGAGGGTCTCCTGCAGAGGCAGGGGGTGGCTGTGGCTCACCGTGGGGACAAGGACACTGGCAGCAGAAGTTCTGGGAAGTACTCCTTGGCGTGAGCCCTCCCAGAATCTGTCATTAGCTCTACCAAAGAGCCCATCTAGGCTCCAGTGGTGGGTCACCTCAGGCCGAACAACAAACAGGGAGGAAACCCAGCCCCACCCATCAACAGCCAAGTAGATTAAAGTTTTACTGAGCTCTGCCCACCAGAGCAACAGTCAGTTCTAGCCACCACCAGTCCCTCCCATCAGGAAACTTACACAAGCCTCTTAGATAGCCTCATCCACCAGAGGACAGACAGCAGAAGCAAGAAGAACTACAATCCTGCAGCCTGTGGAACAAAAATCACATTCACAGAAAGACAGACAAGATGAAAAGGCAGAGGGGTATGTACCAAATGAAGGAACAAGATAAAACCCCAGAAAAACAACTAAATGAAGTGGAGATAGGCAACATTCCAGAAAAAGAATTCAGAATAATGATAGTGAAGATGATCCAGGACCTTGGAAAAGGAATGGAGGCAAAGATCGAGAAGATGCAAGAAATGTTTAACAAAGACCTAGGAGAATTAAAGAACAAACAAACAGAGATGAACAATACAATAACTGAAATGAAAACTACACTAGAAGGAATCAATAGCAGAATAACTGAGGCAGAAGAACAGATAAGTGACCTGGAAGACAGAACGGTGGAATTCACTGCTGTGGAACAGAATAAAGAAAAAAGAATGAAAAGAAATGAAGACAGCCTAAGAGACCTCTGGGACAACATTAACCGCAACAACATTCTCATTATAGAGGTCCCAGAAGGAGAGGAGAGAGAGAAAGGACCCGAGAAAATACTTGAAGAGAATATAGTTGAAAACTTCCCTAACATGGGAAAGGAAATAGCCACTCAAGTCCAGAAAGTGCAGCGAGTCCCATGCAGGATAAACCCAAGGAGAAACACACTGAGACACATAATAATCAAATTGGCAAAAATTAAAGACAAAGAAAAATTATTGAAAGCATCAAGGGAAGAACAACAAATAACATACAAGGGAACTCCCATAAGGTTATCAGCTGATTTCTGAGCAGAAACTCTACAAGCCAGAAGGGAGTGGCATGATATACTTCAAGTGATGACAAGGAAGAACCTACAACCAAGATTACTGTACCCCGCAAAGATCTCATTCAGATTCGATGGAGAAATCAAAAGCTTTACAGACAAGCAAAAGCTAAGAGAATTCAGCACCACCAAACCAGCTCTACAACAAATGCTAAAGGAACTTCTCTAAGTGGGAAACACAAGAGAAGAAAATGATCTACAAAAACAAACCCAAAAGAATTAAGAAAATGGTCATAGGAACATACATATCAATAATTACCTTAAAGGTGAATGGATTAAATGCTCCAACCAAAAGATATAGACTGGCTGAATGGATACAAAAACAAGACCCATATATATGCTGTCTACAAGAGACCCACTTCAGACCTAGGGACACATACAGACTGAAAGTGAGGGGATGGAAAAAGATATTCCATGCAAATGGAAATCAAAAGAAAGTTGGAGTAGCAATACTCATATCAGATAAAGTAGAGTTTAAAGTAAAGAATGTTACAAGAGACAAGGAAGGACACTACATAATGATCAAGGGATCAATCCAAGAAGAAGATATAACAATTATAAATATATATGCACTCAACATAGCACCTCAATACATAAGGCAACTGCTAACAGCTATAAAAGAGGAAATCGACACAATAATAGTGGGGGACTTTAATACCTCACACCAATGGACAGATCATCCAAACAGAAAATAAATAAGGAAACAGAAGCTTTAAATGACACAATAGACCAGATAGATTTAATTGATATTTATAGCACATTCAATCCAAAAACAGCAGATTACACTTTCTTCTCAAGTGTGCACAGAACATTCTCCAGGATAGATCACATCTTGGGTCACAAATCAAGGCTCAGTAAATTTAAGAAAATTTAAATCATATCAAGTATCTTTTCTGACCACAACACTATGAGATTACAAATGAATTACAGGGAAAAAAACGTAGAAAACACAAACACATGGAGACTAAACAATACGTTACTAAGTAACCAAGAGATCACTGAAGAAATCAAAGAGGAAATCAAAAAATACTTAGAGACAAATGACAGTGAAAACACGACGATCCAAAACCTCTGGGATGCAGCAAAAGCCGTTCTAAGAGGGAAGTTTATAGCTATACAAGCCTACCTCAAGAGACAAGAAAAATCTCAAACAATCTAACCTTACACCTAAAGGAACTAGAGAAAGAAGAACAAACAAAACCCAAAGTTAGCAGAAGGAAAGAAATCATAAAGATCAGAGCAGGAATAAATGAAACAGAAACAAATAAAACAATAGCAAAGATCAATAAAACTAAAAGCTGGTTCTTTGAGAAGATAAACAAAATTGATAAACCATTAGCCAGACTCATCAAGAAAAGGAGGGAGAGGACTCAAATCAATAAAATTAGAAATGAAACAGGAGAAGTTACAACAGACACCGCAGAAATACAAAGCATCCTAAGAGACTACTACAAGCAATTCTATGCCAATAAATTGGACAACCTGGAAGAAATGGACAAATTCTTAGAAAGGTATAACTTTCCAAGACTGAACCAGGAAGAAATAGAAAATATGAACAGACCAATCACAAGGAATGAAATTGAAACTGGGATTAAAAATCTTCCAACAAACAGAAGTCCAGGACCAGATTGCTCCACAGGTGAATTCTATCAAACATTTAGAGAAGAGCTAACACCTGTCCTTCTCAAACTCTTCCAAATTATAGCAGAGGAAGGAACCCTCCCAAACTGATTCTACGAGGCCACCATCACCCTGATACCAAAACCAGACAAAGATACTGCAAAAAATGAAAATTTCAGACCAGTATCACTCATGAATATAGATGCAAAAGTCCTCAACAAAATACTAGCAAACAGAATCCAACAACACATTAAAAGGATCATACACCATGATCAAGTGGGATTTGTCCCAGGGATGCAAGGATTCTTCAGTATACATAAATCAATCAGTGTGATACACCATATTAACAAATTGAAGAATAAAAGCCATATGATCATCTCAGTAGATGCAGAAAAAGCTTTTGACAAAATTCACCACCCAATTATGATAAAAACTCTCCAGAAAATGGGCAGAGAGGGAACCTACCTCAACATAATAAAGGCCATATAGGACAAACCCTCAGCAAAAATCATTCTCAATGGTGAAAAACTGAAAGCATTTCCTCCAAGATCAGGAAAAAGACAAGGATGTCCACTCTCACCACTATTATTCAACATAGTTTTGGAAGTCCTAGCCACGACAATCAGAGAAGAAAAAGAAATAAAAGGAATACAAATTGGAAAAGAAGAAGTAAAGCTGTCATTTTTTGCAGATGACATGATACTATACATAGAGAATCCTAAAAATGCCACCAGAAAACTACTAGAGCTAATCAATGAATTTGGTAAAGTTGCAGGGTACAAAATTAATGCACAGAGATCTCTTGTATTCCTATACACTAATGATGAGGAATCTGAAAGAGAAATTAAGGAAACACTCCCATTTACCATTGCAATAAAAAGAATAAAGTACCTAGGTATAAACCTACCTAGGGAGACAAAAGACCTGTATGCAGAAAACTATAAGACACTGATGAAAGAAATTAAAGATGATACCAACAGTTGCAGAGATATACCATGTTCTTGGATTGGAAGAATCAATATTGTGAAAATGACTATACTACCCAAAACAATCTACAGATTCAATGCAATCCCTATCAAATTACCAATGGCATTTTTTACAGAACTAGAACAAAAAATCTTAAAATTTGTATGGAGACACAAAAAAACCCAAATAGCCAAAGCAGTCTGGAGGGAAAAAAACGGAGCTGGAGGAATCAGACTCCCTGACTTCAGACTATACTACAAAGCTACAGTAATCAAGACAATATGGTCCTGGCACAAGAACAGAAACATAGATGAATGGAACAAGATAGAAAGCCCAGAGATAAACTCACACACCTGTGGTCAACTAATCTATGACAAAGGAGGCAAGGATATACAATGGAGAAAAGACAGTCTCTTCAATAAGTGGTGCTGGGAAAACTGAATAGCTACATGTAAAAGAATGAAATTAGAACACTCCCTAACACCATACACAAAAATAAACTCAAAATGGGTTTGAGACCTAAATGTAAGACCGTACACTATCAAACTCTTAGAGGAAAACATAGGAAGAACACTCTTTGACATAAATCACAGCAAGGTCTTTTTTGATCCACCTCCTAGAGTAATGGAAATAAAAACAAAAATAAACAAATTGGACCTAATGAAACTTAAAAGCTTTTGCACAGCAGAGGAAACCATAAAGAAGACGAAAAAACAACCCTCAGAATGGGAGAAAATATTTGCAAACAAATCAATGGACAAAGATTAATATCCAAAATATATAAACAGGTCTTGCAGCTCAGTATTAAAGAAACATACAACCCAATCAGAAAATGGGCAGAAGACCTAAATAGACATTTCTCCAAAGAAGACAAACAGATAGCCAAGAAGCACATGAAAAGCTGCTCAACATCACTAATTATTAGAGAAATGCAAATCAAAACTACAATGGGGTATCACCTCACACCAGTTAGAATGGGCATCATCAGAAAATCTACAAACAACAAATGCTGGAGAGGGTGTGGAGAAAAGGGATCTCTCTTTCACTGTTGGTGGGAATGTAAACTGATAAAGCCACTATGGAGAACAGTATGGAGGTTCTTTAAAAAAACTAAAAATAGAATTACTGTATGATCCAGCAATCCCACAACTGGGCATATATACAGAGAAAACCATAATTCATAAAGACACATGTACCCCAGTGTCCAATACAGCACTATTTACAATAGCCAAGTCATGGAAGCAACCTCAATGCCCATCGACAGACGAATGGATAAAGAAGATGTGATACATATGTACAATGGAATATTACTCAGCCATAAAAAGGAACAAAATTGAGTCATTTGTAGAGACGTGGATGGATCTAGAGACGTCATACAGAATGAAGTAAGTCAGAAAGAGAAAAAGAAATATCGTATATTAAAGCATGTATGTGGAACCTAGAAAAATGGTACAGATGACCCAGTTTACAGGGCAGAAGTTGAGACACAGATGTAGAGAACAAACGTATGGATACCAAGGGGGGAAAACGGCGGGGTGGTCGGGTATGGTGGTGTGCTGAATTGGGCGATTGGGATTCACATGTATACACTGATGTGTATAAAACTGATGACTAATAAGAACATGCTGTATAAAAAAATAAATAAAATTAAATATTAAAAAAAAGTTATCTCTTGCATCTATATCAAATATTTATCCATTTTTATTACATAATGCAATGAACAGAATAAATATTTAATCTTAAGGAAAATTCAGAGTTATGGTTTATAATATAAAAATCTTCTATAAATAACATTAAGCATTTATTTGCTAATTTAAGTTGGTCACAGTAATGCAAGTTTTTACCCATGTGCTTATCAGCTCATTTTCCTCTACCTTATTTTAAACCTTCTTTTTGATATTTTTATAGCAGATGGTTGAATGTCATAGATACAGAACTTAGTTAGGCATCCAAGGAGATTTATATATTGTTCTTACAATAACTTCAACTGAAATCTTTGGTAAACATGGCAGTTGTCATAAGGAAATATACATTGTTTGTCATGTTCAAATCTGAACTCTTGGAAACAGTTTTTAAAGGGACTGTAATTGTGTCTTTAGTTTGGTATTTTAGTTTTGTTTAAAGTTCAAACATTTGTTGTACATTTCTGTGTGGTTTATATATTTTTTAACATCAGTGCCCCACAAGACCTTCACTTAGAATTTTAAGCTAAATGACTTTTTTCTTTGAATAATTTATCCTGTAAAGTCCCTTCTCTCCTTCTGTAGTGTCTCTACCAACAAGGATATGGAAGGTTGCAGAGAGTGTGCTAAGTGTTATGGTAGTTGACAAACTAGTTCGGTTAGATAAGTCTCCCAATTGGAGTGTCAGCACAGATTAGTCTAGTCCATGGAGAGAAGAAAAACGTAGAAAATATTGTCCAAAATGCTTACAAAAGTAATGGGCTGTGACAGAGAAAGGGCCTGATATACCATCCTTGTGTTGAATTGAAGGAAAAATTAAAAACATCGATTTCAGCTGTTGAAATTGCCTTACAGTACATAGGAGGTGCTAATTTGTTCAGACATCTTTTGGCAACCTTGCATGTAGAATCTGCTCAGTCCTGTTGTTATTTATGTGCAATAATGCCTGCAGCCAGAGAACTATCTTTCTGGACTTGGCTCTTTCTAACTGAGAATAAAGGCTTGAGGAATATGGGAGATGTCAGTAGCAGCAAGCAACTTGAATTCCTCAAGATAAAGACCATGGCTGGGAAGAACTGAGCAGGCAAGAGAAGGTTACTGACTCCACATTAATAATAAATTTACGAGAGTACAGAACAAATCATGCCAGGCCATCTTTATCGTTTTCTAGGTGGACGTGCAAGATTAAAGAAAGGAATTCAATAGCTTTAATATCTGGAATTGAGTAAATCATCTAATTCAGTGTCTCCACAAATCTTTGGGGGCTGTGGGGGTGATGGCAGGGGATGGGGAGAACCTCAATGAGAATTGGCTCAGAGCACTGTCATGTGGGTTCAATTTGGCTGTTGTAATAAATTACAATGGAACAATGTCCACTGGGACGATGTTGGGATCAATAGAAGGTCAGGCTGTAGCATCTCCAGCAGTGGTCTGGAAGAATGGATAACACACTTTATTAAGCTTGGCAGGCCAGGAGGTTTTGGTACTGTTGTGGTCCACCACTGTCATTAGCCTTTATGAAGTACCTGTTGGGTATGGGGCACTCTGGGGGCTGCTAGTAGAGAGATAGAATGTGTACAATTGTCCAGATGGTCAACCTGTTTTAAAATGATGATAACAGGTATAATTTATTGAATACTTACAAGGCTGCCATGCATAGTGTTGAGCCTTTTTTCATGGATTATTTCTTTTAATCCTAGTGGCAATACCTGAGGGGGTTTTCTCTCTTAATTTTGTGGATGGGGAAAGTGAGTTATAGAGAATTACTGTAGGTAATGAAGATGGTATGTATAGTAATAGGTTACGAAATGAGGTAGTCTGATTTTTACTCTTAACCACTCTTTATGCATATAGTATCACGATGTGCTCATGGGGAAGAAGTATGTTTCTTTGTTAGTTCATTCATTCGTTTGTTTATTCATTCAGCAGACATCCTAAATATACTTAAGATGTTCTTGGTAGCAGAGGAGACAGGACCCATTCAAAGACAATTTTCAAAAATTGGTAATATCATGACTCTGATATAGATATAAAGTGAATATGTGTTCAAGATTTTACTTAACTCATTAATCGATGAAAGAACCAGGCAGATATTAGAACTGGATAGAGAATCTCGAGGTCAGAAATATTTATAGATCAGAAATATTGAAATGAATATGCAAATGGATGCAAAACTGTTTTTCCCCAAGTAGAGAGAGAAGTCAATGTAACCTCTACTGGACAGGTCAGAATTTGTATGATTATAGGCGAAAATTATTTTCTTTGCTATGAGTTGTCTACAATTTACCAAGTTGCAAAATAGCTCAAAGACAATGAAAGACTAGAAATCAGATAACCTGAAAGAGTATGATCTAAACAATAGTTTTTATTGAAGCACAGTTTTTACCTACAAGACTAAAGAGAGAATTGTGATGCAGCACAGTAGGGTACGATTTGGGATAAAAGACTTAAATACAGAGAATAAGTCCAGCTCTCCTCAGTTGTTCAGAAAGGACTTCTGGGCAAATATGGGAATTAAAATGAGAATCTCTAAGCTGGAAGGCATCTCATTTTTCAGATGGGGAATTTGAGGCCTAGAGAGCTAAAGGAAATTGTCCAAAGTCACTAACCTCCTTAGCCCAAGAAGTTTTGTAACTTTCTGCCTTTCCATGATCCCTTTACTGGCTTGTGGCCAGAGAAGAGTAGGAAGGCCCCAGGCCAAAGTGTCTGCGGTGGTGAAGTAAAGACCAAGTGCATTACTTAGGATTCTCCAGAGAAACAGATCCAGTTGAATGGGTAAAACCGTACATACATACACACACACACACACACACACACACACACACACCTTTCTATTTATAAATTTAGAGAAAGATTTATTTTAAGGAATTACCTCATGTGATTGTGGAGGCTTATGAGTCCAAAATCCGATGAAGGAGATGGCAGGCTGGAGACTCAGGATAAAGTTGCAGTTCGAGTCTAAGGCAGTATTCTGTTGAACCAGAAAGAACTGATTTAAAAGATGAAGTTCAAAGGCAGTCTGCTGGAGAATTCTCTCTTACTTGGGGGAGATCAGTCATTTGTTCAATTCAGGCCTTCAGTTGATTGCATGATGTCCAACCCACTTTATGGAGGGCAATCTGCTTTACCCAAAGACCACTGATTTAAATGTAAATCTCACCCAAAAACACCCTCACAGCAACATTCTGAATAATGTTTGACCAACTATCTGGGCATTGTGGCTCAACCAAATTGACATATAAAATTTACCATCACATCAGGTCAAAGGACAGAGGGTCTTTGCCAGTCCAGAGAGGTAATTAGGGGTGATGGCAGAGTTGGTGGGGGAGATACTGGATACTAGGTACCTGGAGCGTGGTAGGGTCAGCATTAGCAAAGTCATAAATCTGAAGGTAAAATTTTTTCAGCTTCACAGCTTTTGCAAGAGCCAGTCCTTGAAGTAAGCCCATGGGTCACAGCTATTATGGACACCGGTCACGAGTCTGTATACCTTCCTTGTCAGGGTATGTGTCTCTTTAAATGTGGAGGAGAGGTGTAGGTTCAGGATGGGTTTCCAGATAGTCACTACTTCAGAGTATGTTTGGATATTGGGAATTATAACTGAAGGATTATACAGTCTAGGATATTTTAATACAGAAATTTGTAATCTGAATTGATGATTTGTTTTACAAGAGCTTGTCTGAAAATCATATTGATTACATATCTATGAGTATACCCGCTAACTAGAAATCAGTTATTTAGAGAAAAATTTAGTGTGAACATAATGCAAAGAAAAGTAATAAATTTTTAATTTTATTCACTTCTGTAACTTTATCAGACCTCCTAGGGGCAAGATCAAGAAGATATTTATGATTGTTATCATCATTGTGATTATTATTTTATTTCATAATAGCAGCTAATATTTACTGAGTTCCTCTGTGCTGGGTGTTAGATACTTTACATGTTATAAGGGTAACTTCCTCACCACCTCCAAATCTTTCCTCTGCTGTCACCTTCTCAAACCTCCCTGAACACCTTATGCAAGTAGTGCATCCTGCTTGCCCCCCACTCCAGCAGTCTTTATCCTCCTTATCTTGCTCTGTTTGTTCTTTTTTTTCCCCATAATATTTCACCTTTCAATACACTCTATCATTTACTTACTAATTATGTTGCTTTGCTGGATCTAAGTTCCACAGTGGCAGGGATTTTTGTGTGTTTTGTGTACTCACGTAGCCCAAGTGCACAGATCAGCCTTTGCCAGGTAATAGGAGCTGCATTAATATTTGTGGATTATACTGAATGAGTATGTCATTTAATCTTCATGACACCCTCATGACAGGTACGTACTGATCTTATTCCAAATTAACAGAAGAAGGCAAGGTTCTGGGAAGTTACTTTGGTGCTGTATTTTAGGCATATCATAGAGAGGCTGAAGAATCACATAGGTAAGTCAGAAGCTTACCCAGTCAGCTGAGGTCTTGCCATAGGCTTTGCAGTTGAGAAGAATCCAGCATTTCTGAAGTAAGGCCAAGATGTGCTGAGGCACTGTGGGTCCTGATGCTGACAAATTAAAAGAAAAAAGAACAACCAAAGAGTGTTAAGGTGAGAGTTATTGTCTAATAGGTACAGAGTTTTTAGTTTTTGCAAGATGAAAAGAGTTCTGTGGATGGGTAGTGGTGATGTTCACACAATAAAGCAAATGTGCTTAATGCCATTGAAATGTACACTTAATAATGGTTAAGATGGTAAATTTTATGTTATGTGTGTTTTACCAGAATTGAACTTAAAATATAAGAAATTAGAAATTTTTTTAAAGTTAAGATTTAATAGCCATTGTTTACGAGATGTGTTTGTGTTGGAGGAAGGAGGAACAGATGAGAAATAAAAAACATTTCATTGGAACAATGGGAAGCAGAAAACACCTGGGATTAAATTTTGGCTTCTATTATTTTGACTCCGTGGCTTAGACCAGTTCTTTAGCTGCTCTCAGCCTCAGTTTCCCTAATCTTTGTGATAAACATGATCATAGTACCCACCTCATAGAGAAGTTTTAAGGATTCAAGAGAGAATGCGTGAAAAGGGCCTGGCAGAGTGCCTGGCTCCTAATGAATCCTTTTTTAAGGAGCATTTCTAACCAAATGATCAGGGTAAACACCTTTATTCTTGCCAAACTCTTAGTATATTGATTAATTCTTTTTATAAGACAGTGAGTGCAGGATTGAGAGCTCTGTGAGACCAACACCAGAGAGTACTTTCCACATGGTCCTTTCTGTTTTCTAATTGGATGATAGTAAGTAATGACCAATTATTACCAACAGTGATTTCTCAGCTCTTGAAGGTTGATGCCCTTTTGTGTGAGTTTCTTATAAGTCTGGGCAGTGCTAGGAGACCCGGTCAGTGTTGTTCATTTGTATCTTTCTCTTATATCTGAGATGGTTGACAGGCCACTGAGTTGTAACTCTTCCTTTCTTATTTGGGGCATTGAGAAGTAGGTTTCTCCTGTTTTTCAGGAGAAACATCACCAAGTTGTAGCAAGCATGCAAAAATCCTTTTGACTTTGAGAAAACTATAGACACCCAATGACGTTTCATGTCTTCCTTCCCTCCCCTTATGGGAATCAATGTAAGTTATATCTTAGGAATGGAACAGACTAACCTTGTGTCATCTAAGGACAGGCTTTTAAAAGTATTTGTCTCCAGGTGAAGGAAAGATTGTCACGTGGCAAGTAGTTAAGATGTTGCCTGGCAAGGCAGGATGATCTGAGGGTTTTTCTGGACATTGCTCATTAAGCATTAGTTGTTACTTAACAGAGATGAATTTACTGGGAACCTAGTTATGCTCAAGTTTGTGTCCCCTCCCTTTTGCAGGTGTCTTCCAAAGCCCTGGGAGTGTATTCTCATGTTACGTTTTTTTAATTTGCAAAACTAAGATATTCCTGTATTTCTTAAATGAGCTTTCCCCACTCCCACTCAATTCAGGCCCCACAAAATCTCGATCCACCCCTGTTGTTATTGTTGTTGAAATGTGGGCAGATAGTAGCAGCCACAAGAGGACAACCCTCAAAACAGAGGGACAAGTGCAGGTAGAAAATGCTCAGAGCAGGGTGGGCCAAGAGGTAGAGACAGAATGAATTCAACAAAAATAAGAAGAGTCTCTGCAGCTGGGTTGTGCTAGTGATGGGGCTAATGGGCCTCCAGATAGTGGCAGATTTGGAAGCCAGCATCTGTTACCTCGGCAGTCTGTCCGTCTCGCCTATTATTACAGGATGTTCTAGTAGAAAAGTACTGCTTGAGCTCTTTGGGGCAGACTTGATGACTAATGTCTTTTAATGTCTTCAAATTTTCTCTGAATAATAGAAGCTAAGGCTGCATATCAGAATCAGACATAAATATATTTGGCCACGGATTACAATAAAATTTACTGGTGCTAAAGATAATCAAACCATTTCACTTGCCATGAATTTTATTGTCTCAAAAAAGTGATATCTCTCCTTGGAAGGGAGGAGAATAACTTACTTCATTTGCTGTTCTGCTGGGAGAGAAAATCTCTGAAACTTGACAGCAACTGATGCCTGTCTTTTCTCCTTATGTCTGCCCTTCCCATCAGGGAACACTGCCATCTCATCTAGAATGCATAAGCTCAGGTTGTTCGCTTGGCCTATCCCGGCTTTATAGCAGGGAGGCCGTATCACATTCCCTTTGCTGGCTGCTGCAGAGAGACAAACTGTTAAGCAGATGTTTATTAAAGGGACCCAGGTTGCCATGTTTGGCCTTTCAGTTTAAGTGTAGTGGGGCTTTGATAGTTTATACACAGAGGGTACGTGTCTCGCCCGAGGTAACGAGTGCTGCAACCCAACACTAGCATTGTCTTTGGTAGCCCCTGTGTTGGAATATTGAATTACATTGCACTGCCATGAGTGCTGTGAACCTCTGAAGACCAACATTTGGCCCATATCAGATCGTAATTGCTTTTTAATAGAAAAGTGCCTATATTGAGCATGAGGGCAGTTTTGAATGAATGAATAAAAATGGAAGCACTTGAAAACAGGCATTTGCTTATGTTACTGTATTGATTTTTCCATCTTGCTTGGTTGGGTATTGGCAAAACCACTTGATTTTAACCATTATTCTAAAATATCTGGCCCATGTTATTATTGATAGACAGTGTCTTGAGCCAGTGATGTAGCTGGGTGGACTTAGTCAAGTTATTTTACTCCTTTAAGCCTCAATTTTCTCATTGTTAAAATAAGAACACGTTTTCCCCCATAGGATTGTGTTGAGAGAGAAATGAGATGATGGGTGTTCAAAATACCCAACAGAGTACATGGGGCATAATAAACACTTAATACACAATAGCCCATTTTTATATATACTGAGGATCATATTATATATACAAATGGCACTTATTCAGTCATTTACTCAATATTATTGTTCACCCACCATGTTCCATGTCTAGAATTCATTAGTATGTTATCTCAAAATAAAATTGGCTCTAGTGGTTTGAACTGGAGTTTCTCTAGAATTTTTATTTTGAAACCCTTGAACCCCTTTTTCCCTGTTCAGCAATGTTTGCTTTCCTATTTCAGTTCAAAGCAGGTTCATCACTTTGGGCCATGCTTGGGCATAGTCCTGCTATTTCTCTTTAAGTGCCATCTGAAGCACTATCCCCTAAAGAAATAGCTCTATAGCCCCAGGTCGGGGCACAGGTACCGTATAAAACTTTATCTAAAGGATGACTTTATATTATTCTCACCTGTTTTCCTAAAATAATATGACTGACTTCTACAAGACAGATGGATATAATGACTGCCATACAATTGATAGCTGTTGCAAACTTTAACTTAGTAAGAACCTGAAGGTAGCATTCACAGATGGTTTAAAGGCACACTTCTGAATAAATGATCTCAGGCTATGGGAAGAAGGTACCATGAACTACAGTTGGCTTGCCTGTCTCTTCGTATCTCCTACTGCAACTTTGAGGAGGTTACCAGTTTTATTTCCTGGAATTAAATGAGGAGAAAATGTAAACTGCTTCTAGATCTTTGAAGTTTCAGTTTTAAGGGGGTTAGACTTGTTAATGTTTTACCCAAAGAGTCAACTACTTCTTAATGTTGCCACATTATATTGGGATAGGGCTTTACAATTTTCATAGGGTACATGTTGTCCCATTCAATCCCCTCCACAATCCTGTTGGGTCATCAGGACAGCTATTTTTATAGATGAGGAAGCCGAGGTCTAGAAGTAGTTAAATGGCTTGATTGAGATTATAAGATAGAAAAGCAATGGGAATCAAGTTTTCTGACTCCCAGTAAACAACAACAATAATCATAATGACAAGAATATTTGAAAGATCGGCAAGTGATCTTTTCTGTCAGCTCCTATGATAAGTTCCTGATGTGTGTAAGTCAGGTACCAGATGAGGTCAGCCTGTCCTTTGAGATGAGTAAATACAGCTTTCTTGTCCTGTCCCACATCCAGTAAGAAGCCCACCCCTTCCCCAGAGTCCCCACCGTTCCTCAGAGTCTCCTGTTCTCAGGATGCCCTTCAGTTGTGAATTTCTACCCTTGTACTGTTGAGCTCACCTATATCTCCTTCCTTGGGGTCTGGTTGTTCTGTTTACCTGGTCATGGAATACAACCACCCTTCCTTAATTTCCACTCTTACCACTCACATAAGGCATGTGGGGGCTGAGCAGTCTTTCCTGAAACTTAGAGGTGGGAGAGCAGGTCACAATCGGGCAGACTTGAGTAAACAGAGCCTCAGGCTTCCCTGAGTCTTCAGAAATCTAGTGCTGCCTCATCATGTGGAGTTTCTCATTGGTCACCTTTGTCTGCTCACTTCAGCAGCTTGCCAAGAGGCAGATGTTCAGCCCTGTCTCTTGCCCACTTCTCTCCCTGGCCCACCTAACTACGTTTTTTCTCATCTTGGCCATAGCCCACCTGAGTATAGTGGAGTTCAGGTCTCTGTGCGCCTCTGTTTCCCTGTAGACTCCACCTTTAGCTCCTCATCTTTTCTACATAAAAAGGACTGTGTAATATTTCATATTTCCCAAAGGAAAGGCAATTTTATCCCCCATGTGAAATTCAGGTGCCAGCTCTAAAAAAATCCCATTTCCTCCCAGCTTTCTACAGTTGTGTTAACTCCTGTAGCCACCATATTTATCCTATGGGATAGATATTCTTATTATCTCATTTTACAGTTGGTGCACCCAAGGCTCAAAGGGATTAGCTAACCTGCCTAAGGTCACACAGAGATCTAATCTCCTCATGGCCACTGCACTGGGGGTTATCAAGCATTTTCTTAAAGGACTAGATGGTCTCTATTGCAACTACACAACTCTGCCATTTGAAACAAAGCACTAAAGCAGGTATAGACACAAATGGACATGGCTGGGTTTCAATAAGTTTTGTCTACAAAAAAAAGGTGGTGGGCTTCCCTGGTGGCGCAGTGGTTGAAAGTCCGCCTGCTGATGCAGGGGACACGGGTTCGTGCCCCGGTCCGGGAAGATCCCACATGCCGCGGAGCGGCTGGGCCCGTGAGCCATGGCCGCTGAGCCTGCGTGTCCGGAGCCTGTGCTCCGTGACAGTAGAGGCCACAACAGTGAGAGGCCCGCGTACCACAAAAAAAAAAAAAACAACAGGTGGTGGTCTGGAAACTGGCCTCTGGGCCAGAGTTGCCTCCCCTGCACTTTACTGCCTTTTTCCATAATACCAGCTCGCTGTTTAACGTCTCTAAAGCCTAAAGTGGATTGAGAACAGAATCCAGAACAGAATCCACATGGGTCACATCATTTCAAGTTCCTTTTCATTTTCTTCCTGAAAGCAATCTGTAGCTTTGCACAGAGCAAACAAGTCTGTGATAATTGTTAAACTACCCATAGGATATCCATGATGGGGCTGCCTCTGACCTTGGTTGGAGACATGCTGGGATTTTAAAGTCTGCGTAAAGGACACATTGCTGTAATTGTGTGGCTTATTTATACTTCTGTTTAAGCAAAATGGACAGTGCGTGAACTGCCCACATTTCTCAAAGTCTTTTTCTCTCCAAGGCCATAAGGGACCTAAGAGAGCATAGTTTATGCTCAATTTATTGTATCTAAAGAACATCAGGAGTTGCTGTTTCCTGCATCTTGGGACACTGAAAAACAAATGTTATCAGATTAAATTTGTGGGTTTTTTAAAAGTGGCCGCCCAGTGTACCATGGTGATGGAATCAACACCCTATTTTTTTCTGAGTCAACTTTCCCATGAAAACATTTCCCATATTTATGCAATGGTCTCATCTCTGATCACCAGTTCTGTAGATTAATGTTGAAAACAAAGGTGTATTTTCTCTCTTACAAGGATGATTTAAAGAAACACTGAAAACTGCTTTTCAGTTTTTCTCTTTTTGGCAATTCAGTAACTTGCTAGTGGCCAAGGGTTAGACTTTTTCTCTCTCTCTTTCTTTCTCTTTTTCTTTAGAAATATCTGTGAAGACAGTCTATCATTATTGGGCAAGTTTCAGTTCAGAATTAAGTTTTACAGCTGGCTTATCATATAAGTCCCTGAAAATAGGGATTTATAATGGAAATGTTGAAACCACCTTAATCTATTGGTAAATGTTTTCATTCTAGCACTTATCTGAGTTCCAAGAGGGCCATGGAAAATTATTTCTGTGACTCTTGTTGAATCTACAAATTAGGAGTTGCATTCATTCTGGAACAAGCAGAGCAAGGTTCCCATTAAATCTACAGCCTAGGGAAGCAGCTCATTCTGAACGGTGAATAGGTCCTGCATGTGTCTTATCTTGAGTATTTCAGCTGCATGCATCAGGGAAATGAGTGGGGAAGGAGCTTTCCTCTCTGTAAAAGTCTTACAAGTGTTTCTCACCTGCTTTCCCTAACCCTTAATTTGGAAGAGTCAGGAAGATGTTCCAGAGCATCTTCAGCAGATCTAGTATTTCTAATGAGCAGCTTATTGAAATTCACTTAACACATATGTATTGAGGGCCTACTATGTGCTAGGGGCTGGGAATACAGCAGGAGATGAGAGAGAGAGAGAGATGGATTCCCTGCCCCATGGAGCTTCAGTGGAAAATGGTAGTCAATAAACAAAAGTCAAGCTACAATTATGAATATGGAGTTAATGACCTGATGTAGTTGCAGACGGTTTCATTAAGAACTGCAGGTGCTGAGAGCATAAGAGAGCAGGAGTTGGGATGGGGAGGGAGGGAGGGCACTCGTCTGTCAGGGGCAGGAAGGTCTCAGGGAGACCAGGGGAAGAGGGAAAGAAGATAAGGTATTTGCCAAGCCAGAGGGGGTGGAGCTGGGAGAGCTTAGCAGTTTGAGGATACAGTATGACTTTAGTAAAGAGGAAGGGTAAGCTGTGACAAAGCGAGAGAGGCATGGACATATACACACTACCAAACGTAAGGTAGATAGCTAGTGGGAAGCAGCTGCATAGCACAGGAGATCAGCTGGGTGCTTTGTGACCACCTGGAGGGGTGGGATAGGGAGGGTGGGAGGGAGGGAGATGCAAGAGGGAAGAGATATGGGCACATATGTATATGTATAACTGATTCCCTTTGTTATAAAGCAGAAACTAACACACCATTGTAAAGCAATTATACTCCAATAAAGATGTAAAAAAAAAAAAAAGAGGAAGGGTTGAGAGCAGGCTGGGAGTTAGGCAGGGCCAGTTTGCGTGGGTGTGTGTGCGTGTGTGAGGGGTACCTTGTAGGCAGGCATGTATTTCACCCTTGACCCCAACACTTTCCCACCCCTTTCTGCAAGTGAAGCAGAGACAAGGGAGTCTCAACAATCCACCAGCCGCCTTCTACCTTAGTCCCCTGCAGATCCCACACCCAACTATGGGGTGTTTCAGAGTGAGGAAGTTGTACAGAAACAGCTCCTGGAGGCCATGGGCTCTGCCTCTCCCTTGAGTCTTAGTGGTACAACCTTTAGACCTATAAGCGCTTTTTAGGGGTCCAGTGACTTAAAATATATGATATATAATTTTTATACAGTAAAGTATACCCTCTTTGGTGTATAACTATGCGTTTAAAAAAATGCATACAGCAGCACTTTGGAGACAGTAAAAAGACAGTGGTTGCCAAGGGTTCTGGGTGGAGAGAGGGGTGAATATGTGGAGCACAGAGAATTTTATTTTCTTTTTTTTTAACATCTTTATTGGAGTATAATTGCTTTACAATGATGTGTTAGTTTCTGCTTTATAACAAAGTGAATCAGTTATACATATACATATGTGCCCATATCTCTTCCCTCTTGCGTCTCCCTCCCTCCCACCCTCCCTATCCCACCCCTCTAGGTGGTCACAAAGCACCGAGCTGACCTCCCTGTGCTGTGCGGCTGCTTCCCACTAACGTTTGGTAGTGTATATACGTCCATGACACTCTCTCACTTTGTCCCAGCTTACCCTTCCCCCTCCCCATATCCTCAAGTCCATTCTCTAGTAGGTCTGTGTCTTTATTCCTGTCTTACCCCTAGGTTCTTCATGACGTTTTTTTTCCCTTAAATTCTATATATATGTGTTAGCATACGGTATTTGTCTTTCTCTTTCTGACTTACTTCACTCTATATGACAGACTCTGGGTCCATCCACCTCACTACAAATAACTAAATTTCGTTTCTTTTCATGGCTGAGTAATATTCCATTGTATATATATGCCACATCTTCTTTATCCATTCATCCGTTGATGGACACTTAGGTTGCTTCCATGTCCTGGCTATTGTAAATAGAGCTGCAGTGAACATCTTGGTACATGACTCTTTTTGAATTATGGTTTGCTCAGGGTATATGCCCAGTAGTGGGATTGCTGGGTCGTATGGTAGTTCTATTTGTAGTTTTTGAAGGAACCTCCATACTGTTCTCCACAGTGGCTGTATCTATTTGCATTCCCACCAGCAGTGCAAGAGGGTTCCCTTTTCTCCACACCCTCTCCAGCATTTATTGTTTCTAGATTTTTTGATGGTGGCCATTCTGACGGGAGCACAGAGAATTTTTAGGACAGTGAAAATACTCTGTATGATACTATAATGGTAGATACTTGTCATTATATATTTGTCCAAACCCATAGAATATATAATACCAAGAGTGAACCATAATATAAAGTACGGACTTTGGGTGATTATGAGGTATCATTGTAGGTTCATCAGTTGTAACAGATGTACCACTGTGATGCGTGATATTGATAATGAGGGAAGCTCTGCACGTGTGGGGGCAGAGAGTATATGGGAAATCTCTACGTCTTCCTCTCAATTTTGTGTGAACCTAAAATTGCTTTAAAAAACAGTGTTAAAATTTTTTTTAATTCTTTAAAAAATGCATATGGTCATGTGACCATCACTACAATCAAGATATGTAACAGTTTTATCATCCTGCACAATTCTTTTGTGCCCCTTTGCAGTGAGCCTCAGCTGCTGTCAACCACTGATCTGTTGTTTTGTCCTTCTATGTTTGCCTTTTGCAGGATATCATGTAAGTGGACCCATACATATGTAGCCTTTTTGGGCCTGGCTTCTTTCACTTGGATAATGCATTTGAAGTTCATCCATGCTTTGGTGGGTATCAGTCTGCGGAATATCAGTAGCGTTGCATTGCATGGATGAACTGCAGTTGTTTGTCCATTGACCTGTTGAAGTTGTCCAGTCACTGTCACGTCGGATACCCCTTCACAGTATCTTGCCTGCATGGCTGTGGGAGCTTCTTGCCCATCCTGCTTGCGCTCAGCCCCTCCCATACATTGACCCACAGCAGCCAGCATTATCTTTATCAAACACAAGTCGAGTCATGCTGTCCCCGTGCTCCCAACTTTAAATACTCCCATCGCCCTTGGGATAAAGGTCCCTAGAATTCTCACAGCACCCTATAAAATATGGGCCTCCTCTGTCCCACCACCCTTCTTTTCACTCTTTTCTCCTGCCATTTGGAACTACGTTCAGGTCCCAGAACAAATCATTGCTCTCTCTTTCCTCTGCTCCTTGCAAGCTTTCCTCCCTCAGTCTGGAACATGCTCCTCTCCTCTCATCTCATTTCCCAGCTTGCTAATTTTTACTTGTCCCTTGAGTATCAGCTTAGTTGTTACTTTCTACAGGACATCTTCGTCGACCCCACAGAGAGGCAGGTACTCCCTCTTGGTGCCACAGTGGCTCTGTACTTTACTTGTAACAACACACTATATTGTAATTCCCTGTTTATTTCGGGGTCTTCTCCCCTTAGATGTGAACCGTGAAGATAGGAGCTGTTTGTTCACTACTGTGTTCCAACACCTCATGGGTGTCCAGCGCTCACCTAGTATTTGTTGCGTAAATGAGGATAGCTGGGGAAACGTTATCATTCCAGTTAGGGAAATAACCCTGAAGCTTGGGATGTCCACATGAGTTGCTTTATGTTGCTCAGCTCATTGGGAGAATTCCAGCTTCTCACAGACCTGCATATGGTGTCATATGTGATATGACTCCTGAGTGTCGGAAGCCTCTCCAGATTTCTGTATCACAGAATGTCTTGTTGCTGCAGATACGTTTCTTCCCCTTTCAGCCTTGATTGAAACCTTGTAGTGCCCCTAGAAATAGAATCCCAGGTTCTCTGAAGTTCAAGAACACGTTCCAGCATCCCACCCAGTGTGTGCGAGACTGAATACCGCTTGACCAGCTTGACCTCAGAGGATTGCCCGGTCTAATACTGAGTTCCCCTTGGCACTGTCTGGATTTGGGGGGGAGGTTCTGTTTGGGTCTCCAGGCATCAGGTTTTGCTTCTCTTCTCTCTCTCTGGTATCTTCTCTGATAGGCTGTTGGTGAATTGACCCCCAGGCTAGGAGTCCCACAGTAGTTTCCGTATCTCTATAAATCATCTAACTAGATAGCCCTCATGTAGTAGACACTCATAACAAAAGAATAGATGACTGCCTCAGTTTTTGCAGAGATTTCAGTCACATCTCTTTGGAGAGTAAAAGCTTTGTTACCAGGTGATATGATGCTTTCTGTTGGCCAGTGTTTGTGAAGGCTTCTTGCTGTTCCTGAACTCCCCTGTCTCCTTTTCACCTCGGAGCCTGCACTGCTGTTCTCCCCAGCTGGTTCTTCACAGCATTTATGTCTCTGCTGAGATGTTGTCTTCTCGAAGAAGTCTTCCTAAGCGCCGTCTGACATAACTCTGTTCCAACTCCCATCATTCTCTATTCCCTGGTCTGATTTATTTATTTTTTCCCCATAGGACTTCATACTTATCACTATCTGAAGTTACTATGTTTTACGAGCATTTGTTGACATGTTTATTAATTTTGTCCCCTAATGTGCATAAGCTCCATGGGGCCAGGGAGCTTGTCTGGCTTCTTCACCAGGTCTGCAAAGGTACCTGGCAAACAAATAGTAGCTCAATACTGAATAAATTTTAAAAAATATATAAAATCAGACATATCGGTAAATAAGATGCATTGATTTCTTATTAATGAACAGTTTACTGCACATTGTCTTATCACTGACCTTTACCGAGACTGTATCTGGGGGGTGGGGTGGGGGCAAAGGAAAGTGCTAATAGTATGTAGTCAGGCCAGTCTGGAATAAGTGTTTAGAGAAGAGCTGTTCTTAAGCATGCTGTGTCCGATTCACATTAAATATTAAAAATTAAAGTGGTGGCTAGGTGACTATGGTTAAAGAAAAAAAAGAAAGAAAAGCAGTGTTTAGAATCTGACAGACTTGAGTTCCAGTATTACTTTTCCATCTAGTAGGTATGTAATGGTTTCCTTGTCTGTAGAATAGGGATTATTGTCACCAAATCATAGGGTCATCCTGAGGATTCAATCAACAAACATAGCACCTGGTGTGGGAGGCCTCCCTCTGAACATATGGTTTCCTTCTTGTTCCCTTCCTTCTTGAATTAGAAAAAAGACTGAGGTAGAGTTAGGCCAAACACTGAAGGAAATTAAGGCTTAATATTTAGACCAAGATAAGTATTGTGAGCAGATTTAACTTGCTTATCTGAATATAATTCTAGTTTTTTGGTGGTTCTTATTTACTTGTTTTAAAGAAAATCACCAAGGTAGCACATTTTTGGAGACTAAATAGAGCTGTACCTCATGTCTATGTACTGCTGGGTCATTGTGTTGCCTCTGTTGGAGTTCCACTGCATTTAGGCCTCTATGGTATAGAAGCTGCTGCTCTTTTTGTGGGTACAGTTCTACATCTGCAACTGATTGAGTTTGCAGATGGGCCTGTACAGAAATAATTAGCCACTTGCCCCTTATTTTGAGGTGCAAGTGGCCCCTCTTGCCAGCAATTACTGAATCATGGAAAAGAGGAAGCCTTAGGGGAGAGAGCCTGTGGAAATTTAAGTATGAGGGCAAATTTCTTTTATTTTTTTTTTTAAGTTACAACTATCTTTTTCTTTTAAAAAAGCACTTGTAAGTATGTAAAAGCCACCTTAGAACGGACCTGTCATTAACTCAATGTACCTTTCCCAGAGTGAAATGCTTCAAATAGTTCCCATTTCCCTCTCCCTTAATTTTATTCTAAGGGATTATTTAAATATACCGTGTGCTTTGATTGCTACATTTGGTTTCGCAGTTGGTTCCCACTACACATTAACTAATCATTGGTAAAATATCTGGCTCCTGAGCTCTGATCCATTTTCCTTTGGAGCGATCCCTGCTGCTTTGCGGCATCCCCTTACACTTTACTATACTTGTGTGGAGAATTTTGCAGTGATCTGTAGTGTTGCACCTTTGAATACATCTGGATTTGAATCACTAAACCTTACTGTTTTCTCTGATTAAGGACAGCACCCCGTGGTATTAGGGCACCAGAAGAGTTTGTTAATAAAGGTTAGAAGTTGTTGATGGCCATCTAGAAACATCAATCCATGAGGTTCAGAAATTACGTGGGGAAGATGCCTTGGACAATAAAAGAACAAAATGCATTCTAGATCTTAATAGGAAACAAAAGTGTATAAACAAAAGCAGACTGCTTCTTTAAATATCCAATTTCAGAACAAGACTAGCCTCCTAGGAAAGTTTAAGGAACCCTGAATCTAATTGGGAAAAGAAGCGGTTTACATTTTCTTTAGTGTCAGACTAGCAGACGAGATTGAATTTTTGACACTTTGCAGAAGACAGACCGCTTTCCATTAGCTGAATAAATCTGGAGCCTGAGTCATTATTTTATTCTGTAAATTCTGCATCTGCTGTAATCAGACCTCTCAAGCACAGATGGTTCCTGCTGGAAGGAATGATGTTAAACTTTGAAGGGAAGAAAATGAAAGGGCTGCTTACCCATTTCAGCTCGTCTATCCAACCCCAGGGTTTAAATCACAGGCCTGCAGGTTTGCTGTTCATAATCTTTTTGTGCTTCTTTTCTCCCAATACATTTAAGATTCCGTGAGATTCTTTTACCAGGAACTTGAGAGGCAGAGAAGATACAGAATCTGTTTCACTTACGCTGAAGCTCTGTCTGCTAGAATTTGCCAGGTCCTGTTGTTTTTATGAGTGCTTGTTGTATCTTCATCTCCTTAGTTATGCCTTTGGCCTCCGGTGGGTACTAAGTGAAGATAGGTTGTGGATAAGGTTTGCCACGTAACTGGTGATTTCACGTGTTCAGAGTCTTTTAGGGAGACTGGATCTTCACAGGACCGGCTTTCTCATAGAAGATGCTCCTATCAAATGCAAAAACCACTTAGGTATATCGATTCATGATAAGGAAGGTACAAGGGAAAAGGAACCTTCTCCCCCAGCCTCTACCTGGATCCATATTCTGGAAATGCTTTTTGAATTCTCAGACCTCTGAAAAATAACTTCACTTATGAGAGACTAAGGGAGAATATTGTCCATTTTTCTTGAAGGAGATGATGACTGAGGGAGAAATGGGTAGTTACTATTCATTTTGGACTCAGTTTGATATAAAAAGGTTTCCCTTTCGGTGTTTCTAAAACTTTGGTCCATCAACCGTTAGATCAAAATCACCTGTGGCACTTTTTTAAATATGCTGATTACCAAATCTCTCCATGGACCCAATGAGTCAGCACCTCCGGTCCTGGGACCCAAGAATCTGCATTAGCAGGTACCTAGACGATTCTTGTATGTGGTCAATTTGGAAGCCACACTTGTTTTGGATTTTTTTTTTTTTTTTTTTTTTTTGCAGTACGCGGGCCTCTCACTGTTGTGGTCTCTACTGTTGCGGAGCACAGGCTCCGGAAACGCAGGCTCAGCGGCCATGGCTTACGGGCCCAGCCGCTCCACGGCATGTGGGATCTTCCCGGACTGGGGCACGAACCTGTGTCCCCTGCACCGGCAGGTGGACTCTCAACCACTGCGCCACCAGGGAAGCCCTATGGATAATTTTTATATTTTAATAATTGATTATAGTTTTTGCAGATGTGTGACTCATCACAACACAGTGAGTGATAGGAATAGATTATTCCCCTGACAGTATTTAGTTGTTTAAATCATTTGGATGCTAGTGTCTCAGAGGTTGCTGAATTACATGCTTATGGGCTTTTTGTCCACCCACTCCTTTGTTCCAATGAAGAACAAAATTCATTATGTCATAAAAGATTCTCAGGAAGGGTTTTGGCCTTAACCTCATGAAAACTCTTCATTTCCAGAGATTCTTTCATGCTTAGTTTCCAAAATATTTGAGATAAATGTTAAAGATGCTCAGAATTACTGTATAACATTTGTGAGGCTCAGACGCAACACCGTGGCTTTAGTAAGAATGACATGTAAGATTATGTGTCCCTGAAGAAATTCATCTGAAGTGAAGGGAAGCTGGGGCACAGGTAGGATCTCTCTTTGAGGTCCTGCCAGAGCCATTTATGACTGGGCTCTAGAAGGTTTAGGCTGGGGCAAGTCTCGCCAAGTATAGATAAAACACATTGTTTAAAGAGTCAAATGGAAAAACCAAAGGAAAAAAAACCCCACTAAGATACAGAGTGATCTTTTTACAGGTCAGCTCATGTATCTATTTGAGGAACTGTTACTTTTTATACTTCCTGTTGTTTCTAAGATGAAAATAAAGAGTGAATTTGCAAATCTTGTCTTTAATACTTGTATATAACAGAACTCTCTTTTACAGATAGCCTGGTGATGGTGAAATATACTTTAATTTCTATCTCATAAAACTTTTATTCCAAGTGACAAAGAATTTTGATATACTGTTGGGTTATTTTACATATTATATTGATAGTGAAATTCATACATGGTGAGCTTCAGTAATAATGTGCATTTTTCTAATCCACTACAAATACATTCTATAGCCACCAGACGTATTTCTTTGGTGGTTTCTGTTTCCAGCACATGTTACTATGTTTTTGAAATGGAACATTTGCTGTAGGGGACAGAACATTTAACATGAAGGATACTAACCAGTAACAAAATAAATTGTCTGCAAATAATGATGTAGGGTGCTTTGACATAATGTTTCTATTTTTCAGTCTGGTAGTTCATCTCCCTGTCCTTCCTTTGGGTTTGTATTTGATTTGGGGAGAAAGAGCCAGAATTTGTTTATTTAGGAGGTGGATTCAAGAGTCCAAAAATGAACCATGTCCTAATCCTCCCCACAGTGGCTCTTAACAACATGGTGGGGGAAAGTTTTGAAACGCTATCTCTTCTTAGGAGGAAATTTTCTGCAATGTGAGTATTTTATCCTATTAAGTATTTCTTAAATTAAAGAACATAGATAGACTACTTTAAGTTGGAAAATAGTTTTTTTGGGTACTAGAGCGTTGTCATTTCGCCCCCAAATGCATACATATTTTAATCTCAAATTCATGTTCTTCTATTATTTCATTTTTGAACTCAAAAGATAATAAATTTTATTCTTATCCCCTCCATGGGTTTCAAATGTTTAGCTCATAAAATTATATAACCTCTTAGAAAAGCAAAAGACCCTAAGCCAAATTTAGAGTTCAAAACAAGGACTATAAATAAAATGATTTTTTAAAAATAAAAAGCCTCTTAAAACCCCAAGAAGACAGTCAGAATTGTGAAAAGACATCAACTTGAAGTAATTTAAATGACACAGTTTTATGGCTGTCTTAGAATGACCTTGAGAAAATATTTCCCGAAATGAATTCTCTCTTAAATAATTCTTTTAGACAGGGTCTTGAAGAACAAACTCTCTTGAAGTGAATTGTTTTCTTTGATGCTGCTATTTTCCTGCAAATTCCAGAGGACAGAATCTTTGGTTTTAACTTAAGATAATGAAAGTAATTTTCCTTTGAGAACCAGGTTTTCGGCTGAATTGTAAAGCCTGTCTGCAGGTGAGATTTAATTTAATCCTTTGAGTACTTAAGAAGCATTCCTGAGACAGTGGCCAAAAAAGTGACAAGATTAGCACTTTGTTTATTGACAGTGTGTGGAGGAGAAAAGACTTTTATCCTGAAGAGTTTAATGATTTTTTTGAGTGATCTTAATGGCAATTTTTAATTACTAAAATATTCATTATTTAAATAGTCAAAGATTAGATGGTGCACTTAAAAGTTAAAGCTAGTTGCAGTTGAATTGCAGCCTAGGAATTAAATAGCAACAAAACAAGCATGAAAGGCAGGTAGTATCCTGTTAACTAAATTTCAAGTTTAGAATAGAGAGTAAAAAATGAATGTGTAAATATTAAAAGAAAATACATAAATGAAAATCTGCACAAGATCAGTTACAGTGATCTCTTTCTCAGAATCATATATAAGATTATGAGATTTTAAAGATTTTACAAGATTTTTCTATTTGTCCCATTATTTCTTTTTTAATCCCTCTTTCCCATGTGAGTTTTGTGTGTTCCAATAAGCAAATTATTTTTTGTGATGTCAGATACTATTAGAATAAAGAAGTCCATAAAAAGTAAAGGTATATGCATCGTTGAAACTTGATACAAAAGCTATATAATGTGTAAAGCTATGACTTTCAGGTAAAATCAGTGTTATATAAATTTTAAAACTATTTCCTGTTCAGTGTGTGTGCAAATGTACTTTTGCTGCATATAGTGATTCCCCTGTATACATTTTTCTTTTTCTTTTCTTCTGGGGAGTACAAAATATGAAAAAAAAGCAATATTTTACATTCTAACTTTGATGAATTTTCAGTTTTTTATGCGGAAAACAAAAGTAGAGTCTTTTTATCATGACGTTCAGCAGAAATCAGTTTGCAGGACGTTAGGAAACTTTTCTGTTTAGGAGACTCCAGACCTCTTAACCACCCTGCCATCCTCCCAATAAGTTTAGCCATGGTTAGCAAACCATGAAAGTATAGTTTACAACAATTATTTATTAATATTTTTACATCATGAGAATTTCTAGGAGCTCTTTTGGACCTTGCCTGTCATTTTCTCATTGGACAGTTTCGGGATGTTCCATCTTAGAACAATTTAGGGATGTTTTAAATTTGCTGCCTATTCATTTTATGTCTAAAGGAAAATTATACAAAATTCCATACTATTTGGGAACATGCTGTCTTGGTTAGGGTTTGGATCACATTTTAAAATTAGTTTTAAAAGAAAGGAAATCATATAAATGCTCTGGAATTCAGATAAGCACCAAGCAAGGGAAGCAGGCACTTTTATTTTAGAGAGCTTATCCATTGGGGTCAGACTGCTGATGATAAAAGAACATTCTAGACCTTTAGATACTGATTATGTGCTTTGCAGAGCTGTGTTCTCTTCTGCTTTCTCCCTGTCCATTTGAATTTGGGTGTTGGTAGAACTTGCTGAGTGCAGTGTCTCAAGTATTCCACAGGGTGTCATGATGTGGTTATTTGTTCTCAGGAACACTGTTGTGGGAGGTAATTTGAGCCAAGGCTCATCTAGAATTTAAAAGGACTGGTTTATTTTGGTTACAGTCAAGGAATATTTACCGAGGGCCTACTATGTGCCAGCCCCATGATAGGAAACGTAGATCTTAGTGGTATCATGCAAGTCCTTTTCTTCACTTTGTGTTAAGCATTTTCGCTGAGGGAATATTTACCAACGCAGTGAATTTGTTTGAGTTTCTTTGAACTTATTTACCATGTAACTTCATGCCACTTGGGAGTGAAACTCAAATGGAGTCTGATTTGGAAACTACTCAACCCTCCAGTTAGACTCTTGTTCCTTTCCATCCTTTCCATCTATCATCTGGTGGGAATTGGTCCCTAGGTGTGATGATAGAGGAAGGGGGCTGAGAGTCTCTGCTCTGAAATGCTCCTGAATAACCGTGGGGAGTCTGAGGCAGGGCGGGAGTCTCTAGAGTCAGACAGTCTGAGTGTGAACCCTCCTTTCACCACTAGTTGTTTGGATTACCTTAAACAAGTTACTTTGCTTCTTTTCATTTTAAATCAGTGATGGGATTTTGAAGAGCAAGTTAAACAATCCATTTCTCAAAAAACATTTAGTGGCTTCCAGTTCTGGGATAAGATGGCATAAACTCACTTGTTCCTGCTCCTTCTCTCTAAATACAAGTTAATTTAGATTGTCTGGAAATAATTCAACAGACCATCATAAAAGGACCCTGAAAGGGGGAAAAGAAGAAGGAGGACTGGCTGTGGGCCTCGGGAATTGAAGGATGCCTCATTGAGTTCCCTGGGTTATCTTGTTCTTCCTTATACATCCCTGACTGGAGCTGGAGAGCCCTGCAATTCTGAACTGCCAACAGAAATAGATGAAAAGAAGGAAGGGAAGAAGGAAAGAGAGAGAGGCAGGCACAGTGAGAGATACAGAGAGACAGAGGAATGAGGGTGGAAGGAAGAGAAGAAGGGAATGCCTGCTTTCCCTTTGGGAAAGGGGAAGCCTAGCTGGGACTTAGCAGTGGCCCAGTCTGCCCACAGCAGCATTGCTAGCAGAGCTCCAATGAGCTGATCCATCCTCCGTCTCACACCTGCCAGCAGTGGTGGGCTCAAGTTGCCCACAGCAGCTTTATCAGTAGAGCTAGGGCAGCCTAAACCATCCCCAGACCCAAAACCCCTAGCAACAAGCTACTCTGCCCCTAGCAGTGATGTCAGCAAGTCAAGGAAGCCAACCAGATCCCACATACTAAACTGAAATAGGGTGACTGCCTGCTAAAATCGAAGATATAAATAGGAAAACAAAACAAAACAAACCTTTTAAGGTATATTCAAAATGTCCAGGATACAATTGAAAATCTCTCATCATACCAAGAACCAGAAAAAAAAATCACAGTTTGAGTGAGGAAAGAACTAATGCCAACACCAAGATGAATCAAATATTGGAATTATCTGATAAAAATTTTAAAACAATTATCGTAAAACTGATTGAACAAGTACTGAATCCTTCCAGTGAGGTTTTCTACTTCTTGAAAACCTCACTGGAAGGATTCAATAGTAGAGTGGAGACAACAGATGATAGAATCAAGTAAAATTGAGGACAGATCAATAGAACTTAGTCTGAATAACAGAGACACTGTAGACTGGAAAATAAATTAACACAGCTCAGGGACCTGTGCAATAACAAATATCTAACATATTGCTGGAGTACTAGAAAAAGAGGAGAAAGAATATGGAGCTGAAAAAGTATTCAAAGTAGCAATAGCTGAAATTTCCCAAATTTGGCAGAAGGTATAAGCCTACAGATTCAAAAAGATGAGTGAACCCAAAATAGGATAAACCCAAACCCAAAGAAATCTATACCAAGACACATCATAATTAAACCTCTAAAAACTAAAGATAAAAAAAATTTTAAAGCAATCAGAGAGAAACCACTCAATATTTATAGGGAAATAAATACCAAATAAAATGATGGTAGATTTCTCGTCTGAAACTATGGAATCCAGAGAGATTTGACACATTTTTCAAGTGCAGAAAGAAAAATCTTTCAGCCACAGGTTCTCTATCTGGTGAAACTATCCTTCAGGAGTGAATAGGGAACTAGAGACATTTTCAGATAATGGGAAACGAAGAGTATTTGTCACTAGCACATATATCCTTTTTTTTTTAATTGAAATAAGTTGATTTATAATGTGTTAATTACTGCTGTACAGCAAAGTGATTCAATTATACATATATATACATTCTTCTCTAACATATTCTTTTCCATTATGGTTCATCATAGGATATTGAATATAGTTCTCTGTGCTGTACAGTAGGACCTTGTTGTTTATCCATTCTGTATACAAAAGCTTACATCTACTAACCCCAACCTCTCACTCCATTTCTTCTCGAACCCCCTCCCCCTTGGCAACCACCAGTCTTTTCTCTATGTCCATGGTTCTCTTTCTGTTTCATAGATAGGTTCATTTGTGTCATATTTTAGATTCCACATATAAGTGATATCATATGTGTTTGTCTTTCTCTTTCTGACTTACTTAGTATGATAATCTCTAGTTGCATCCATGTTGCTGCAAATGGCAATATTTGGTTCTCTTTTACGGCTGAGTAGTATTCCATTGTATATATATACTATATCTTCTTTATCCATTCATCTGTCAATGGACACTTAGGCTATTGTGAATAGTGCTGCTATGAACATAGGGGTACATATATCTTTTTGAATTATAGTTTTGTCTGGATATAGTCCCAGGAGTGGGATTGCTGGTTCATAGAGTAATTCCATTTTTAGTTTTCTGAGGAACCTCTATACTGTTTCCCACAGTGCCTGCACCAACTTACATTCCCACCAACAGACTAGCACATGTATCCTTAAAGAAAGACTAAAGAAAGCTCTCTAAAAAGAAAGGAAATGATAACAGAAGGACTAGCACTTCAGAAAAGAAGGAAGAACAGTGGAATGGAAGGAAATAGAACTGGATGTTATAGACTGTCTTTCTCTTTTAAGTTTTTAGAATCATATTTGACGGTTGAAGCAAAAATCATAACAGTATCTGTTGTGCTCAATGTATATAAAGGAAATAATGAGATAACTATATATTAAAAATGGGTAAGGTAAAAGGACCTTAAAGGAAGTACAATTTCAATACTCCATTTGAAATGGTAAAACATTTATATCAGTAGGTTGTGACGTGTTGCATATGTAAATTGCACCACATATGACAATTTCTAAGAAAATATGCAAAACTCTATACTCAAAAATTGTATAAATAATTGAAGATGAAATCCTAAAAATACTTCAGGTAGCTCTCAGGAAAGCCAGGAAAGAGAAACAGAGGAATGAGGAACCAAGGAAATAAACAGAAAACAAATGATAAAATAGCAGAAGTAAGCCCTAACATATCAATAATTACTTTATATAAATGGTCAAAATATACCAATTAAAATACAGAGATTGCCAGAGTGGATTCAACAACAGCAATAACAGCAACAAAAATGTGACACAACTATATACTGTCTATAAGAAATTCACTTCAAACACAATGTCATAGGTAAGTTGGAAGTAAAAGAATTGAAAAAGATATCATGTTAAGACAAATTTTTTAGAAGGAGGAATGGCTATATAAATATCAGAAAAAGTAGATTTAACAGCAAAGAAAATCACCAGGGACAATAGGTGACATATAATAATAAAAGATGTAATCCACCAAGAAGACAGCAAATCTAAATGTGTATGCACCAGCTAAAAGAGCTTCAAAATATATGAACTAAAACCAGATAGAAGTGAAAGGAGAAGTAGACAAATTCACAATAATAGTTGGGGACTTCAGCACCCCACTATCAACAATTGATAGAACTAAATACAGGAATTAGCAAAGATATAGAAGAACTGAACAGCTATCAACTAACAAGAGCTATTTGACATATATAGTACACTCCACCCAACAACTGCAGATTATACATTACTTTCAAGTATGCATGTAACATTCACCAAGATAGACCATATGCAGAGTGGTAAAACAAACCTCAACATAGTTAAAAGAATTTAATTCATAGAGTATGCTCTATGACAATACTGGAATCAAACTAGAATTCAGTAATAGAGAAGAGAATCTACAAATAATTTATAGTTCACAGATGCTAAATAGATAATAATCCATGCTTCAAAAGTGAAGTCTCAAAGAAAAAATATACATATAACTGAAATATACATATACATATATGGAACTACAACATATCAGAATTTGTGGAATGCAGCTAAAGCAGTGCTGAGAGGGAAATTTATAGCGTTAAATACTTACATCAGAAAAGAGGAAGGGTAGCAAATGAATATTCAAAGTTCCTACCTCAGTAAACCAGTAAAAGAAGAACAAAATAAACCCAAAACAAGTATAAGTAAGGAAATAATAAATACAGAGCAGAAATAGATAAAATTGAAAACACAGAAAGAATAGAGAAAATCAATAAAATTAAAAGCTGCTTCTTTGGAAAAAAATCAATAAAATTGATAAAAAGATAAAACAGAGAAGGTACCAATCAACAATATCAGAAATGAAACAAGACACCATTATAGATTCTGTAGTCATTAAAAAGTTGAGAGAGGAATATTACAACTTCATACTCATAAATTTGATAGCTTAGAGGAAATGGTCCAATTCCTCAAAAACTGCAGACTACCAGACTCAACCAAGATGAAATGGATAACATGAATAATCTTATAACAACTAAATAAGTTGAATTTGTAATTTAAAAGCTCTTGAAAAAGAAATTTCCAGGCCCAGATAGTTTCACTGGAGATTTTTACCAAATAGTTAAAGAATTAACACTAATATTACTTAATCTCTTGCTGAAAAAGGGATGTGGGAATATTTTCCAGCTAACTTATAAGGCCAGTATTACCTTGACACCCAAAAACAGAAAAATAATATTAAAAAAAAAAAAAAAAAAGCAAAGAAAAACCCTCCAGGACAAAACTACAGACCACTGTCTCTCATGTGTGTTGTCCTGTATCCTGAGACTTAACTGAACACACAGATATTAACTACATTTGTATAAGCTAACAATGAATATGTGGAAGCTAAAATTAGAAGCATAATACCGTTTATAATAACTCCAAAGAAACTGAAATACTTAGATGTGAACTTACCAAAACATGTACAGGTTCTGCATGCTGAAATTAACAAAATGTTAATGAAAAAAATCAAAGAAGACCTAAACAAAGGAGGTATGCACTGTATTCATGGTTTGAAAGACTCAACATAGTAAAGGTGTCAGTTCTCCCAAAACTGAGCTGTAGGTTTAATGAAATTTCTATCAAATTTCCATCAAGGGTTTTTATTGAAGTAGACAAGCTTATTATAAAAAATTTTCGGAAAGACACAAGCCCTAGATTAACTAAAGCATTCTTTGAAAAAAAGAATAAGGTAGGAAATACCACTTTACTGGCATTAACTCTTACAATGTAAGTACAGTAATCAAGAGAGTGTTGTATTATTGGAGAGACAGAGACATAAATCAGTGGAACAGAACAGAGAACCCAGAAATACACCCACACAAATATGCTTAACTGATATTTTGCAAAGATGCAAAAACATTTCAGTGAAGGAAGGATAGCCTTTTTTTAAACAAATGTTGCTGGATCAATTGAACATCCATAGACAATAAAAATGAACATTAACCTAAATCTCACACCTTATGCAAAATTAACTCAAAGTAGATCGTGGACTTAAATGTAAAACATAAAACTATAAATTTGTGAGAAAAACTATAGGATAAAATCTTCAGAATGTAGGGCTAGGTAACAAGTTCATAGAATTGATATTAAAGGCATGAACTATAGAAAGAAAGGGTAATACATTGGCCTTTCTGTTCTGTGAAAGCAAGTATAAGTGGTGCCGCCACTCTGGAAAACAGTTTGGCAGTTTCTTGTACAGCTAAATTACAGCTCTCATAAGACCCAGCAGTTGTACTCGGGCAGCATTTATCCCAGTGAAAAGAAAACTTATGTTCATGGAAAAAACTAGTGCATGAATGTTTGTAGTTGCCTATTTGTAGTAGCTAAAAACTGGAAAAAAATCCAACATCCTTAGATTAGGTGAATGGTTAACCAAGCTGATGTATCCATACCATGGAATACTAGTTAGCAATAAAAAGAATAGATTATTGGTAAACATTACAACTTGGCTGGATCTCCAAAGAATCATACTGCGTGAAAAAAAGCCAATGCCAAATGACCATACTTTCAGGGATAATTTCTATAGTATATGGTCACCTTATCTTTGAAAAAGGAGGCAAGAATATACAATGGAGAAAAGACAGCCTCTTCAGTAAGTGGTGCTGGGAAAACTGGACAGCTACATGTAAAAGAATGAAATTAGAACACTCCCTAACACCATACACAAAAATAAACTTCAAATGGATTAAAGACTTAAATGTAAGGCCAGACACTATAAAACTCTTAGAGGAAAACATAGGCAGAACATTAGATGACATAAATCACAGCAAGATCCTTTTTGACCCACCTCCTAGATGAATGGAAATAAAAACAAAAATAAACAAATAGGACCTAATGAAACTTAGAAGCTTTTACACAGCAAAGGAAACAATAAACAAGATGAAAAGACAGCCCTCAGAATGGGAGAAAATATTTGCAAATGAAGCAACTGACAAAGGATTAATCTACAAAATTTACAAGCAGCTCATGGAGCTCAATATCCAAAAAAAACCCAATCCAAAAATGGACAGAAGACCTAAGTAGACATTTCTCCAAAGAAGATATACAGATTGCCAATAAACACATGAAGGGATGCTCAACATCACTAATCATTAGAGAAATGCAAATCAAAACAATGAGGTATCACCTCACATGGGTCAGAATGGCCATCATCCAAAAATCTACAAACGATAAATGCTGGAGAGGGTGTGGAGAAAAGGGAACCCTCTTGCACGGTTGGTAGGAATGTAAATTGATACAGCCACTGTGGAGAACAGTATGGAGGTTCCTTCAAAAACTACAAATAGAACTACCATACGACCCAGCAATTCCACTACTGGGCATATACCCTGAGCAAACCATAATTCAAGAAGAGTCATGTACCACAATATTCATTGCAGCTCTATTTACAATAGCCAGGACATGGAAGCAACCTAAGTGTCCTTCGACAGATGAATGGATAAAGGAGATGTGGCACATACATACAATGGAATATTACTCAGCCATAAAAAGAAACGAAATTGAGTTATTTGTAGTGAGGTGGATGGACCTAGAGCCTGTCATACAGAGTGACGTAAGTCAGAAAGAGAAAAACAAATACCCTTTGCTAACACATATATGTGGAATCTAAAAAACAAATAAGATTCTGAAGAACCTAAGGGCAGGACAGGAATAAAGACTCAGACATAGAGAATGGACTTGAGGACACAGGGAGGGGGAAGGGTAAGCTGGAACAAAGTGAGAGAGTGGCATGGACATATATACACTACCAAACGTAAAATAGATAGCTAGTGGGAAGCAGCCGCATAGCACAGGGAGATCAGCTCGGTGCTTTGTGACCACCTAGAGGGGTGGGATAGGGCGGGTGGGTGGGAGATGCGAGAGGGAGGAGATATGGGGATATATATATATGTATAGATGATTCACTTTGTTATAAAGCAGAAACTAACACACCATTGTAAAGAAGTTATACTCCAATAAAGATGTTAAAAAAAAAATTCATATGGAATCTCAAAGGACCCTGAATAGCCAAAACAGTCTTGAAAATGAAGAATGAAGCTGGAAGAAATCACACTTTCTGATTTCAAAACTTACTGCAAAGTTATTATATGCAAAACAGTGTAGTACTGGCATAAACACAAACCATGAATGGAGAATCCAGAAGTAAACCCTCACATATAGGGTCATGATTTTTGACAGGGGTGCCAGGACCATTCAGTGGGGAAAGGAATCTTTTCAACAAATGGTACTGGGAAAAAACTGGATATCCATATGCAAAAGAATGAAGTTGGACTTTTACCTGACGCCATATACAAAAATTAACTCAAAATGGATCAAAGACTACATGTAAGACCTAAAACTCTTAGAAGAAAATATGGATCAAAAGCATCACAACATTGGTTTGGCAGTGATGTCTTGATTATAACACCAAAGGCACGGGCAATGAAAGAAAAAATAAACAAATTGGATTTCATGAAAAAATTGAAAAATTGTGCATCCAAAGACAATATCAGTGGAGTGAAAAGGCAACCCATAGAATGGGAGAAAATACTTGTAAATTATATATCTGATAAGGAAATAATATGCAGAATAAAGAGAGAAATTCTGAAACTCAACAACAAAAATCAAACAACTTGATTTAAAAATTGGCAAAGGACTTGGAGAGACATTTTAAAGAAATACAGATGGCCAGTAAGCACATTAAAAGATCATACAACATCATTAATCACTGGGGAAATACAAATCAAAACTACAATTAGATACTATCTCACACCTGTTAGGATGGCAACTATCAAAAACAAACAAACCAGAAAATAGTAAATGGTGGACAGGATGTGGGAAAATTGAAACCCTTATATACTGTAGGTGGGAATGTAAAGTGGTACAGCCACTGTGGAAAACAGTATGGTGGTTCCTCAAAAAATTGAAAGTAGAACAACCATATGATCCAGCAACTCTGCTTCTGGGCATATAACCAAAAGAATTGAAAACAGGGTCTCAAAGAGGTATTTGTACACTCATGTTCATAGCAGCATTTTTCACAATAGCTAAAATGTATAATCAACCTATGTATCCATCAGCAGATGAATGGATAAGCAAACTGTGGTATATACATACAATGGAATGTTATTCAGTATTAAAAAAGGAAGGAAATCCTGATGTATGCTCTGGATGAACCTGGAGGACATTATTCTAAGTGAAATAAGCCAATTACACAAAAACCACTGTATGATTCTACTTATATCAGGCACTCAGAGTACTCAGAATTGTAGATGCAGAAAGTAGAATGGTGGTTGCCAGAGGCTGGGGGTAGGGGGAATGGAAAGTTATCATTTAATGGGTAGTTTCAGTTTTATAAGATGGAGTTTTAGAGGTGCTTGACGGTGTTGGTTGTACAACATTATGAAGGTATTAAATACTACACTGCTACTGAAGTATACACTTAAAAATGGGTTAGATGGCAAATTCTTTATGTGTTTTACCACAATAAAAAAAAGAAAAGGTATTTCTGAAGCATTATGTGAAATTTGCAGGCCTGTAAATTCATGCTTCCCAAGCTGTTTCTTTTTTAAAATATCTAATTTGTCATGGAACAATATGTGGTCCTACTGTGTATGATCATTGTGCAGTTCTGGCCACATGTGACTCGTGTTCAGAAACATCTCAATTTGTCTATACACTGCTCACGGTGACAAGTCCATCAGTCTTGTTCTTGAATATTGGTGTGATACGTAGGCACTCTCGATTTTCGTAGTTATCTTATAGACTGGCAACAAAGAGTTGCATGGACCACATTTGGACAAGTGTCTAAGTCAAATCTTAGCTTTATAGGCGTTAGGAACTTGAGAGAGAGAGACCGTTGAGAGAAATTGTTTCAGGATGGTCCAGTTTCCAGGTTCGGGAGCTAACAACCCATGCTCTCCCTAGGTGTGTAGATATGGGTTCTTTTTCTTTCTTTCTTTCTTTTATTTTTTGGCTACCCATATTTTGAACTCTCTTCTGATCTTATGAAGGACCTTTCCTGATGGAAGGTGAAAATGTCAACACTGCTCCTTTGCAGCTGGGCTGTGTACCCGACCCTGGCTCTGCTCATTAGATGTAGCTGCCCCAGAGTTGCTGGAATGTTGAGAATGTGACGCGTTCTCTGCTGCAGAGTCTGTAAGGTGGAGGCCATCGTGCTGCACAGCTACAGGGCTAGCGGTGGTGTTCAGTGGTCCATGGCAGCTGGGTTTGTGCTATAAATCTCAGTTTCTGGTATTCTGCAGCTGGGGCAACAGTGTCTGCACTAGACCAGTCGCATCAAAACTTTGGGCATTGTTCTGAGTTATCTTCCCCAACCCTGGTTCTCCAGTATTGCTGGTGGTTTGTGAATCCTCCTCCTTTTCTGCTTAAACCAGACTGCGTTGTTTTTGTTGATTCAGCTGAAAGGTTTGACTGATACCCTAGATTTGGATAACAGAAACTACAGAGATATATGATATGGAGAAAAGAAAAATTTTTTTTAAGTAACTAAATTTCAGAACTCTATAAAGAAAACAGACAAAAAGATACCTTTGGGTAATATTTGAAAGCGTAAAGATGCTTCAGCATGTTTTAGGTGCTCTGGCTACATATGGAGCTTCTCCATGCTTTTTCTTCTTCGTAGGATCTAAGAACTGAAGGGACTCAGCTATCAGATGCTCTGGTCTCTTCCTTTCATACAAGACACTCTCTTTAGGGTTCCTTCCATTGTTCTTTCATTCATTTAATAAGTGAATATGTGATATGGCCAACACAGTTGGTTGCTATGGCCAGAAATACAACAGTGAGTATGACAGAATTCTTGTCTTAATGGAACTCACAGCCACATTGTAAAGAGACAAGTAAAGAGGTGATTTTAAAAGTGTGTGAAAAGTAGGAGACTTAGCCTGGGCCAGAGTGGGTGTTGTGGACAGAGAAGGCTTCCTGGAGGAAGTGAGGAATATGTTGATATCTAAATATTTGAGTAGGACTAGGGTAAAAAATTGGGATGAGAAGAATCTCCCAAGCAGAAGAAACAAATAGGCAAAGATGGAGAGGCTATGAGAAAGCCTGGTCCTGGGAGATAGCAGGAGTGGTTTGGCAAGGCTGGGGTGAGGCTGGGGATAGTGGAGGACCAGGTGAGCCTTCCTGTGAAGGGCCTCATGTATGATGTCAGGGAGTTTGGGCTTTATCTGGAGGCAATGGGGGAACAGTTGAAGAGTTCTAAGAAAGGAAGTCATTCAGTCAGATCTGCATTATAGGAAGGATACTTGTGCTGCAGTTTTGGAGACCAGATGGGAGGGGAGCAGATGTGGAGTAAAGGAGTCTGCTGCTGTTCAGTCAGTGACAGCTCTCCCACTGAGGGCTGCATTTGTGTGAAAACTCACTAAACAGCTTCCTCTGGGCATTGCCCCTTCTCAGGCTGGGCAGGCCTGGAGCTTCAGAAGTCAGTCTGAAGCCATTAGGATTAGGGCAGCCTGATGACCTCCAGGGCCTGAGCTTTCCCTGCCCCCTGCCCCCTCTCCAGTGGTCTGCTCTGAGAGGTGCAGGTACCACTTCAGCAAAACTGGCTCCTTCTGAGTCTCCTTAGCTGTGATGAAAAGGCAGCTTAGTTCAAAGGCAAGGACAGCCCTGTGCTCAGGTCCATCTCTAGCCCTCTTCTGCTCAGGCCCGTCTCTTATTTTGTCAAGTCACAGTGACCAGTGAGTTGACTATGTTGCTTAGGTGGATTCAGTTTTTTGCAGCATGTGGAATTTCTCACAAAATCCTCATTTTCCATCCCCAATCCTAAACCCAGGTTTTCAATTTGCTTATTTTTCATTGCCTGCTATTTCAACCTAGTACAACCTCACCCTTTGAAGAAAAGTTTCTGCTTTTTTTCTTGTAAATGTTGTTAATAATTTACAAACATTAGAAAGCTGCAAAATAATTTTTTAAAAGATACAGAATTTTACATTTGCCCCAGTCTCCTAAATTTAAAATTTTAAGAATTGAGTCCTCCTTGGAGTAAGAAAGGAATATTTCCTCTTACAATGAGTCCTTTTAAAAAGCACAAACTTACTGTTCAAAACACATTTAAAGAACCATTCTTATATTTTGTAGTCGGTCTTAAATATCTTTTATTCTGTCTGTTATGTTCAAGGAGAACAAGCTGGCAGATGCAGTAAAGTATAAAGAAGAAAAGTAAAATCATCATTCATACCACTGCCAAATAATACTTTAGTGAGTTCCATATATATATTTTGTTGTTGTTCTATGCTAGAATTTTCTCTTTTTACAAAGAAATATCATATGATTTTACATTCTACTCTTTTTCCTTCTCATTCTCCGATTTCTACTTAGTTATCAATTGTATGCAAACATGATTTTAAATACTTGCATAATGGTTTAAATTTTTATATACAAATATAAACTAAAAATTACCCATAATTTTACCAACCAGATAATCTTGGTTGGCATTAAAAATGAATAAAACCCACATGGTTAGAAAATTCAAGCAGAGAACTACAGAAATGTTCAAAAAGGAGAAACAGAAGGCCTCTTCCACAGTTTTGTACCCTAGACCCTTTCCCCCAAAGTTAAACACTATTAAAATTTCTTGTGAATTTTTTCTCCAGAAAAAAATTTTATATTAATAGCTGTGTATATGTATCTATTTATAGGCTTATTTTTTATTTACACAAGAGGCTATATATTCCCCACCCTGGTCTGTACCTTGTCTTTATTAACAATCATTCTTGGTGATCTTTGTGCAACGTTTTTAAAGTGGTGTATCCCTACCTCTGTAAATGTCTCCAGTTCCAGCTCTGTTTTTCAATCTTGTCTGTGGTATAATTGGCTCTTCTGTGTTCTTAGATGTGAGATAATAGCTATGTCACTCCTGTGTCTCACCAGCCCACAGTTCTCCAGCTCTTATCGCCTACCTGAGTATTCCTTGGACCACTGACCCTCAACATCCTTAATCTCCCCAGTAACTGAGGAGGCCCCAGGGAGTCTCACAGCAGTCTTCTTTAGCCTCTATTTGCAGCGCCCGAAGTCCCTTGAAATCAGTGATGCCACTACACCAGGGCTGATGCCCTGAGAGAAAGTCCCCTTTCTTCTGTCCAGGGCCCTGTCTCCCAGGGTGAACACGGGGAACTTAATCAGTTTGCTTGGAGCCACCATGGATTTGCACACGTGTGTACACAAATGTGGGTGTGAGTGTACTCAAAATAATAACACACACTCTCTCAAGAGTCAGTCCTCTCAGCTGCTGGCTTCTTCTGTATAATGACTACATTCTGATATGTAACCATCCATATTTTTGCTCACTCATATATTTGCTTATTGTATTGTGTAACCCCATGAACACTTGTCTGGAATGGAGGGAGCCTTTGTTCTGAGTGCAGATGATTATACCTTTTGAGTTCCTGTGTTTTGCATGGAGGGACACTGAATTCTTACAGTGGGAGCTGAATAGGAATACAATGCATTTTGATGAAGGAGAAGGTTAATTATTTCCCCAAACCAGGATGTCTGTCTCAAGGCAGAAAACATGTCTTATTAAAAAATACATTGGCAAAAAAAGGAAGGAGAAGAAGGAAGGGGGAGGAGAAAGGGAAAAATAAAAGAAAGAAGGAAGGCGCAAAGGAAGGTGACAAGAATGGAAGGAGGAAATGTCCGTCTCCATTAGGCCACGTCGATTTTAATCATTGGAAAAATTAGCCACGTCCTCTGTCCTCAGATTGAGGGTCAGCATCTTTGCGTTCAGAGCTATTTTGATGCTGCTACTGCTGCCACCTCCACTGTCAACCCTCCTCCTTCTCATTATTGCTTCTACTCTTGTCATTATTTGTATTGCCATTCCAGATTCATGCTACGTGAATCGAGTCATCTCCAAATTTGTTTGAGTCACACATTGTGAAACATGCATTTGGAATGATTTCCTGAGAAAGCCTGGGTGCAGAATACAAATATTTTGAATGGACTTATCTTAGAGTTGTACTGCTTTTTTTCCTTGTCAATTTAAAACCCTTAATATGAATAAATTGTTTGTACAGTGGGACTTTTTTTTAATCCTTAGATAAGAAATACATGGTTTGAAAGCAGAGAATAAAAACATGAATGATAATGTACGCAATGCCCAAGAGAAGGTCCTTGCTGTTGCTCCTGGGCAGGCGTTATAATCGGCTATTTGGTGTGTTTATTTCAGGCTGCAGATAGTGGATAAAAGTGGCTGGTTGGTTGCCAACACATGACTTATTTGCCAGATGGAGTGTTTAGTACTTGTTACATTTGATTTATATCACAGGTTCTTCCCATTAACAGTCTACTGGTGATAACCTACTTGGCTTTTCATGTGGTTACTTGAAACAGCCACTTGACAACATTTGGCGTATCACAAAGTTTAATACTGAATAAAGGAGTGAGTGAATGACTACATAGGTTCTGCCTTATACTGATATGGTGCTCAGTGCAGAATGAGCACCCAGTACGTGTCTGTTCACTGAATAAAGTAATCCTGAATATGTGTTTCTCTGATTCACTGCACCAAGATTAGGTTTATGGACTTGAGACTTAAAGGGCTGGTGAAAGAGGTAGAAATAGATAGAAATAAGAGTGCTTACATGTCTGAGGGGCTTGCATTTGCAGGGAGGGAGATATTCTGCTCGTCTGTATTGCCATTTAAACACGAAGTTGAATTACATGGAAGAAAGAAGGTCTCTTCAAAATGGCCTTGATTCTGAGTCAAAGTGTAACTTCATAATACTGACAATTTCCATAATCTTGGGTCCTTTTTAATTTTTCTTTTTAGATAGGTCCACTTCAGGGACCTTGGCACTGAATATGTAATAAAATGTGCATTAAATATGGTGATCTTTACTTTCAGATTGAAAACTTGCAAGAACAACTTAAGGATAAAGACAAGCAACTGACCAATCTGAAAGACAGAGTGAAGTCCTTGCAGACTGATTCCAGTAATACGGATACTGCACTGGCGACGCTTGAGGAGGCTTTGTCAGAGAAGGTAAGCTTGGACAAAAAATTAGCGGGGGTATCAGGATTTAGGGAAATGTGGTTGGGAGGAAACGATCCAAATGCATTTCAGTGAGCTTGTTTTTCTCCATGCACCCGCACTAAGCCTAGTCCCAGCTGGGCCTCCCACTCCCGTGCTCGCTCTTCGCAGTAGACTTGGCACGCTGAAGCCAAGGGTGTCTTTTTGAAATGCATACCTGGTCACATCACCCTTGGCCCTGATTAAAAACCTTCACTACCTTGTCATTGTTTTTAGGATGATAAAGACTGAAATCTTTAACCTCACCCATAGGGTCCGACCCTTCATCTGCTTTGGCTCTTACCTGACCAGCCACTTCTCTGCCTGCCTCACTCCCCTCCCCTCCCCTCCCCTCCCCTCCTCTCCCCTCTTCTCCCCTCTTCTTCCCTCCCCCCTCTCCCTCCCTTCCTCCCTCCCTCCCTCCCTCCCTCCCTTCCTCCCATCTTTCCTTCCTTCCTCCTTTTCCAGCCTCATCCCCCATCTCTCTTCCTTCATTCTTTGTGCTCTAGGCATACTGGCCTTCTAGATTTCTTTTTTAATTTATTTATTTTTATTTTTGGCTGTATTGGGTCTTCGTTGCTGCACGCGGGCTTTCTCTAGTTGTGGCGAGCTGGGGCTACTCTTTGCTGCGGTGCTCAGGCTTCTCATTGCGGTGGCTTTTCTTCTTGCAGAGCATGGGCTCTAGGTGTGCGGGCTTCAGTAGTTGGGGCATGTGGGCTCGGTAGTTGTGGCTTGCAGGCTCTAGAGCGCAGGCTCAGTAGCTGTGGCGCACGGGCTTAGTTGCTCTGCAGCATGTGGGATCTTCCCGGACTAGGGCTTGAACCCATGCCCCTTGCATTGGCAGGCGGATTCTCAACCACTGTGTCACCAGGGAAGCCGCGGCCTTCTAGGTTTTTAAGTGCACCATTGTTCCCTCCTGCCTCAGACACTTTGCACATGCTATTACTGAGCCTAGAACGTTCTTTACTCTCTGCAGACTTAATTTCTCTTCTTCAGAGAGCTCAGCTTCCTGAGAAGCTGTATTGCACAGTAGTCAAGAATGTGGACATGGGAGTCAGACTGCTTGGGTTCAAATCCTAGGTCTGACACTTACTACTTTGGGCAAGTTACTTAACCCCTCGCTTTCTCAGTTTTATCATTTGTAAAAGAGGATAATAATAGTACCTACTTTAGTGGAATATGTTGAGGAGAAGATGCATTAATATATGGAAAGTGTTGAGAATAACAGGCATAATAAATTATAGCTGTTATTATTATTATCAGTCATTTTCTCAGGGAAGCCTCCTAGGTAAAATCCTCTCTTATGTTCTCATGAACACCGTGAATTTCCCAGAGCTCTTGTCACAATCTTAATTGTTCATTTATCTGTTTTAATGTGATTAATTGGTCTTCTCTGCTGGACTCCAAGCCTGAGCAACATACCCGTATACATGTGTTATTTGTGTGTTAGCTTACCTTCCCCCAGTGCCTAGCACAGTACCTGCATGGGGGAGTGCTCAGTGGGTGTTGATTGAGTGAGTTGCCACCATATGACAGGCACTGCTGTGGGGACTGGGGGTCCAGTAGAGAAGAGAATGGGTGAAAATCCTAGCTCTTGTGGAGGTTAGATTCTAATGGAACTGAGGAGACACAGACAATAATTAAGTAAGTAAAACACATGGGACTTGAGAGGGTAATAATTTCCATAGAAGAAAGCAAGAAGAGGGTACAGGGAGTGCTGGGGTGAAATGGCCAGGTAGAGGGTCTTACTGAGAAGGGAAAGTGAGGGATGAGCCACGAGCACTTCTGGAGGGAGAACGTACTAGAGGGGAGAGCAAGTGCAGAGGGGGAGGGGGAGGGGGGAAGAGTATCCCTTGAAGCCCCTGTGAGAAGGATGAAAAATTTTGACTTTCACTCCAAAGGGGATAGGAAGCCATTTGGAGGGTTTTGTTCTGACTGACATTTAAAAGGATTACTTTGATTAAAAGAATGAACAAAATCTATTAGGCAAATAGGTCATCCTGATGTTTACCGATTTCTAAAATGATTTCTAGCCCATTTCATTCTAGTTAAGTTAGTTCATTCATTCTCTGGGCACTTCTGTAGGACTCATACTGTGCAGAGTGTGTATAGTGTGCTCAGTCTTAGCTCTGCCACTAACTGGGTGACCTTGACAAATAACTCTCTCTCCCAGGGCCTCAAATTTCCCATTTGTAGGATGGGAGAATTAGATTAAATAGCCCACTGGTTCCACAAGTCAGTGAATCTTAAAGAAGACTTCTCTGACCTCTACTTCAGAATCACCAGGAGGAGTCTGTTGAAAATATAATTATTAGGCCCCATGTATATCTACTGAAACAGAACCTTGAGTAGTGCCTCGAAGTCTGTACTTTGGCAACCTCCCTAGGTCATTGTGATACATACGCTAGTCTAAGAACCACTTGTCTATGCTAAAAATAGAGAAGGTAAAAAAAGGAGCCATAATTCTATGCCTAGATAGTCTTAATGTTCCTATTAAAATTACAAGATTATAACTTTAACATTAAATTATAAATAAGAGACAAGATTTTATGTGGAAACATAAGAATAAATAAGATGGTTTTTCAGGAAAAATATTCTTTTTACAATTTTCAAGAATTTAGTATCAAATGTTTGGGTTTTTTTTGGCTGTGTTGGGTCTTCGTTGTTGCGCACGGGCTTTCTCTAGTTGTGGCGAGCAGGGGCTACTCTTTGTTGCAGTGCGCCGGCTTCTCCCTGCGGTGGCTTCTCTTGTTGCAGAGCATGGGCTCTAGGCATGCGGGCTTCAGTAGTTGTGGCGTGTGGGCTCAGTAGTTGTGGCGTGCGGGCTCGGTAGTTGTGACTTGTGGGCTCTAGAGCACAGGCTCGATAGTTGTGGAGCACGGGCTTAGTTGCTCCACAGCATGTGGGATCTTCTTGAACCAGGGCTCAAACCTGTGTCCCCTGCATTGGCAGGTGGATTCTTATCAAAACTTTCTTGTAGTAATTTTGTTTGTAAAATTTGAATAAAGGAATGTTGTTTCAAAAACTATTAATAATCATGTATCCCTTTTGCAGTTTTTGAGTGATATGATGTCAGTCCACTTGTACCCTTGGTTTCTTTCTGTTTATACAGAAATAAACTTATACCATATACTTTTCCATATCATGTATTCTTTTTTTTTTTTTTTTGCGGTATGCAGGCCTCTCACTGCTGTGGCCTCTCCTGCTGCGGAGCACAGACTCCGGACGCGCAGGCCCAGCGGCCATGGCTCACGGGCCCAGCCGCTCCGCGGCATGTGGGATCTTCCCGGACCGGGGCACGAACCCGCGTCCCCTGCATCGGCAGGCAGACTCTCAACCACTGCGCCACCAGGGAAGCCCCATATCATGTATTCTTGGCAGCATTTTATCCTTTTCCCCCCTGCTAAGATTTGATTTATTCTAGTTTAAATCCCAAAACAATTCTCATACCTGAAACTACTCCCTTTACTTAAGTACTTCCTTTGAGACTCAGGAGATGTTCAGGAAGGAAAGCTGAGGTCTGTGGGAGTCTGGCCCCATCAAACTGTCCCCATTACTTGATAACTGCATCACGTGGGGCAAGCCTCTTCTCCTCTCAGGGCATCTCAGTAACTTATCTTCAAAATGTGCATTTAAACTAGCTGACCTCTAAATTCCATTATCTTTTGGAATTACCTTGACAATAATTATTCAGTTTGCTGATCCACAATCTCAGGCATGTGAAATCTGTACTGGACCATAGATGGGCAGTTGAGAACTTGGATGCCATGAAGGGCCATGCAGGGAGCAGAAATGAGGGAAGTGGGTTTGGTGTTAAGCAGTAGGGACTGCTGGTGATGGAGCAGTCTTTGACTTACCTCAAAATATTCAAGTTCAGATTTTATAATATGCTCAAGCCAAACAAAATAGCTCTTTGGACCAGCTGTGGCCCATGAGCTGTTAGTTTCTAAACCCTGTTTGCATCTGATTTTTAGCCTTTCACCTGATGAAGAATAAAAGCAAACAGAATTTTCTAAAGGTGCCAAAAATCAGAGCATTAGTGTATTTGAAAAACACAGACAAAAACATTGGATAGGAACTGGCAAAGTTTTCTATCATGGGACAAAGAATAGTAGATTAATTTTAAGTATTTATTCCAGTGGGTATCAGACTTCTGTATGTATCTAAAAATAATCTTATCATCTAGAGAGTGTCTTAAAATACAGTTTCCTGGATCCCATTTCCTAGTGATTCTGATTCAGTGCTCTGCTGTGGGCTCTGCTCTGGGGAATCTTTGATTTTTAACAAGCATGCCCAGTGATTCTGATGCAAGTGTTTGGAAGACCACACTTTGAGGAACAGTAAATCCATGCTCTTTCATTTTAAACATGGGAAGTGGGCTCAGTGAGGTAAAATGACATGCCCAGAAATGAAAATCTGGGACATGTGCAGCACTGTTCCTCATCTCTGGGCCCTGGGCGGACATCATTAATCACCCGTGGCACCAGTTAACTTCTCACCCCAGCACTCTGGGAAGCCACTTCTGCTCTCTCTAAGTTAGCCCTTAGCTGGGACTTTATTGCCTCCCCAAGGCCACTCAGCTCATGGGTGATGGAATGGGACTAAAATTTAAACGTTCTGTTCTTTGTGTGTTTGACAATGCAATCTCTTTTAATAGCCTTCCCCTCACCAGTTCCATTTTTATCCACATGTAAGTGGACAGATCCTCTGCAACAAGACATGGGACAAAAAGGAAAATGATTAATTAAAAATCGTGTACTTATGAGAGCATTTAATTATTTGCTGTCCTTTGGCTGATGAATAGAACACATTAGGCACTATTCACCATTTCACTTGGATTATTACATCCCAGGGAGTGTGTTATTCCTTTTAATGTCCGGGAACTTATTCAAATATCCAGAGTGTGTAAAAATAAATAAATAAATAATGCTGCTTGGTGAGTTAAGACTGAGTATGACTTAGCTCTAGGAATGACACACAGAAGCTCAAGGAACCCGCTGTATTTATAAAGCTGGTCTCGCCAAGCCTTGCTGTGGCCACGTAGCAGATAAGCAGTTGAGAAAACCAGATAGCAGAGCTGGAGGCCACCGCAGTGCAGTTCCCACCCAGTGATAAAGCACAAATAGATTAGACCTGTGCAGAGCCAGATGGGTGCACAAGGAACACTTGCCAATGCAAATAAGACTAAAACAAGAACACATTGTTGGAATTTCTGCAAGTTGGTTGTTAATCAAGTAGATCATGCCATATTAGGACCTTTTAACACATGTTTTTGACATCTGGCCCTGCGCGGCTGACAGTTAAATTAGTTTTGTGATTGACGGAGAAATATTTTGTAGTATTGAATCATCAATAACACTTAAAAACATTATACTGCTTGCTGATTTTCTTTGTCATCGATGCCCCGTCAATAGTACAAGTGCTAATTTCCAAGTGACTCTGACACCTTCTGGATGTTAACATGCATACTTAATTTCCCTTCCTTTGAAGACAGGATGATCCCTAATTTGAATTTTGTTCCTTCCATCAGCCTTTTTAATTGCCTGTTGTATGCCAGACAGTTTGCCCAGCCCTGGGTTAAGAGATTCATAAGATTTGACTGTTGCCTTTTGGAAAGCTAGGCTGAGAGAGTGGACATGCAATAAAACCAAGCAAAGGGTGCCTAGTGAGAATAAATGCATGTTTATGTTCTGGCCAGAGTGATTCCTGGGAAGGTTTCTAAATAGTGACGTGACATGGTCAGTTTGGGGCTTTAAAAATATCACTCCAACAGCCACGGGGTGGAAGTGATGGGATGGAGATGGCCTGCTCACGGGGTGACCAGTTGTGAGGCTTCTGCAATAAGTGCAGGCAAAAGGCGGTGTGGGTTCAGTTGCTGAAATTGTTAAAAGTCCTTGAGAGACTTACCGTGCACTGAGGCCATTTCCTTCTTCTGTCAATCACATAATCATCTACTCTACAATGGCACAGACAGAGTAAAATAGGACAGTAACTGAAATCAAGAAGAAACAAAATAGGGAATGTAATAGACTCATTTGTTCTGTTTCTACCCCACTGTTATAGTAATAATATACTTCATTTTAAAGTGTTTTTGAGTAATTACAAAACAACAATGGTACTTTTTTTGCCCTTGAAAGCATTAGACATAAATTATTGTCATTGGGGTAGAACAGTTGCTCCCCTGGGGGAACTTAAATCACAGGCTAAGTGTTCAAACTAACTTCCCTCTACATTAAACACCGTTTTACAGTTGTCTTATATATCAGGCATCGTCTTGTACTATATACTTGTAAGAATATAAAAGACAATATTCTTAAGAATCGTTGCACCAACATTTTTTAACATGACCATCCAAAAGGAAATTCAAATATGTGTTAGGTAATTTGAAACAAGTTTCAGAAATCTAACTTAAATTTTACCCAAGCAGAATTTTCCTTAAAAAAAGAAGGTTCTGGGACTTCCCTGGTGGCTCAGTGGTTAAGAATCCACCTGCCAGTGCAGGGGACGTGGGTTCGAGCCCCTCGGGGAAGATTCCACATGCCGCGGAGCAACTAAGCCTGTGCGCCACAACTACTGAAGCCCCCGCGCCTAGAGCCCGTGCTCCACAACAAGAGAAGCCACTGCAATGAGAAGCCTGAGCATCACAACGAGGAGGGGCCCCTGCTCGTCGCAATTGGAGAGGGCCCGCGCGCAGCGACGAGGACCCAACGCAACCAAAAATAAATAAATTAAAAAAAAATTCCTTAGGAAAAAAACAAAAGGTTCTTATTTTGATATCAGTAAGATTTCACTCTTTTGGAAAACATGTCTACTAGAGTAATGTTTTTATTTCAATATAAAAGTCAAGGACAGACAGACCCTCAGATCTCCTTGAATGGCTCCAGGTGTATGTTTGTGGCAGTGTGTTCTTTTGGCCGTGGCTAAGACTCAGACAGCCCTGGATGGCAGGGTGGGCCTTTTGTTTATGAGCTGGATCACCTTGGACGAGTCAGTCGGCCTCTCTGAGACTGGGTTTCCTCTGCACTACTCTGTTACCAGTGGTACTGGTTCAGATCTCACAGATGTGATAAGGACTAGATGAGAAGGGTGTGTCACAGTGCCTAGCATGTAGCAGCTTCTCAGTAAAAGAAGCTGCTGTTTGAACTTTGCTCAAATTCTAGCAATGTTTTTGAGTCTCTACTGATTGCCAAGAAACCACTGAAAAAATATGGAAGTAAATAAACAGCTCCAGACACATTGAAAAATCACTTATATAAGGAGCTTATTCTTTCTTTTGTCTCAAGTTTTCACTGTGAGTCCAGCTCTAAGTCCCGGAGGGGTCTAGGTCCTGCCCCACTTTGATCCCCTTTCTAGCGAGAAGAGTCTTCGGAAATCAAGGAAAGTTCTTTGACATCAAATGGGAAAGCCAAGCAAAGAGGGTTGATCCAAGAGGTTAGTTCTACCTCTTCCCCTTACCCATGCAAGACTTTAGGTCTTGGTGCCTGAACCTCCCTCTTCTGGAATTGCTCTTGGAATTTTCCTGGTACCACCATGAACTTGAACATTGAGATCCCTTGCAACCCTATGATACTAACTTTGATTAACAAGCTGAAAGCTTTATTGACTGTCTTTTCCAAATACTGTTACGCACAGCTTCTCTTCACAAACCCAGTTTTGAATATCTTGTGTTTGTTGATTCCTCTAGAACATTTCTTATGTGTATTTCTTCTTATTTCCTTTTGTAACATGCCTTGGCATGCACACTGATTGGTTCTCAACTCTTTTTTTGGGCAATTGCCTCACAGGAAAGAATAATTGAGCGTTTGAAAGAACAACGGGAGAGAGATGATCGGGAAAGACTTGAAGAGATAGAATCATTCCGAAAAGAGAATAAAGACCTGAAAGAGAAGGTCAACGCTTTACAAGCTGAACTGACTGAAAAAGAGGTGAGTCTGGGGAAACAACCACACTGATAGTACTCATAAACCCATATCCATGTAGCCTTGAGAGACTAGAGACTTAGTTTGAGAGACAGTGTGAAGGTTTGGGGGACCTAGTTACCTTTGCTTTGTAAAGCTATCTGAATTCAAAGAACAGCATTTACTGTAATTCCCTACATCTGGTGATGCTCTGTGCATATCTTCTGTACTCTACTGAACACATACCATTTAGCTCCTTGAAAGTTTTCTTGATGTCTTACCATATTCATACAGCTTGGAGGATTCTGTATTTTTTTTTCAATGTCTCATGATCCCTTGTTTGAGATAACAGTAACAACAACAGCATTGATGATAATAACAATAGCTCCACCTTACTGAGGGCCTGTTATGTACTAATCCTTGTGTTGGGTGCTGTACATTCATCTGTGCTTCTCAAATGGATCATTCAATACCACCAGGTTAGGTTATATGGTACCATGCTGGACACATATGTATAGGTTGTGACTGCTCTTCTGGGACATCATTTTTACATTATGGTAAATAATTTGAAAGAGTATTTTAATGCTCGCGCAAACATGGATACAGAAAACAAATCTCACCTGCATTTGTTAATGTAAAACAATATGCTTTAAAGAAATTTTTTGTTTGGTGGTTATGGAGAGTATCTCTATTCTGAGGGATGGCTATAACCCCCTTAGTTTACTTAGGGATACTTTGGTGGAGAAGTTTGAGAAGCAGCAATGCCCATTCTTTTATTCAGTCTCCAAAGCTCTGAGATATGTGCCATTGTCCACACTTGGTCCCCTCACACTTATTTTTGTCTGTGGAAAATGTCTATCTCCTTTATGATATGTCAATCCTTTTGCTCTGTTGGGTTGTATCACAGCATAGTTGTATATGTCCCAGCTCCGAAGTATCACCTCAGCCCTTGGATTTTGATAATTCTATACAAATTGAAGTACTGTCTAAATTAGGAGTCCAAGAAGGGAACAATTGATGAAAAATAGGAATTTTGAGGAAACTTAGAAGCAAAATTTGTATTCTCTAAAACTTAAGCTCACTAGTTTTTAGAGAAGAGATTATTTCTTTGATATGAAAATAAAGAATGTAAATCCTGGGGGATCTGTAATTACTGTAGTTAGTATGTAACAGAAGGCACAGAAGCTTCTATCTCGTTTGCAGCATTCTTCACAGATTGCAAGCGTTATTCATGGGTTTGCACCTTAAAAAAAATATATAGATATATATATAGATAGATATGCTTCTAATTGAAAAGAGATCTTGATGACATGGTGGAGCATAAGCTTTAAATGAAAATAATTTTGTAAACAATGCTTACATTGTATGAACTTCAGATAGGCATTTCTGCAAACATTTATTGTTCCTGTGTAATAATGTGCCTGCCACTGGGCTAGATGTGTCAGTCAAGGTTCCACCAGAAAAACAGAACTGTACGAAGGAATTTAACCATATTAAGAAATTTATTACAAGAAATTGGCTTACATAGTTATGGAGGCTGGCTAAGCAAGTCCAAAATTCACAGGGAAGGCCATCAGGAAGGGCGGGCTGGAAACTCTCAGGCAGGAGCTGATGCTGCAGTCCACAGGAGGAATTTCTTCTTCCTGAGGGAAACCTTAGTCTGCTCCTAAGACCTTTCAACTGATAGGATCAGGCCCACCCAGATTATGAAGAATAATATCCTTTACTTAAAGTCAACTGATTGCAGATGTTAGTCACATCTACAAAATACCTCCACAGCAACACTTAAGGTTAGTGTTTGATTGAATAACTGGAGACTATGGCCTAGCCAAGTTGACACATAAAGCTATCACCCCTGGCAATTTTAAATTTATAAAGGAAAACAATGTATAATTGTTGTTAGCATGGAGCTTATAATTTAGTTGGAGTGGTAATAATCTTCAGCATGACAGAGTGCCTGAATTATAAGTTTCTTTATTATTTCTGTGGTAGTTACATGATAAAGACCATTGAAATTGGAGTCGGAGACCTGGGTTCAGACCTATGTCTCCCATTAATAGCTTGAGAACCTTGGAGAAGACAGGGCCTCATGTGAGCCTTAGTTTCCTTACCTGAAAAATGAGAATGGCTAACCTGTCCCTCAGAGGGTTGTTAGGACCTGGGTGGTTTGCTGGGTGATTGTGGCAGTATCTTCATCAATAAGGTTGTTCCAGTGCCCATGAAGCAGTAAAGTATTAGACCACATCATTTACTGAGAAACTGCTGTGTGCTTAGTGTTTTCCTAGGCACTGCAAAGGGATATAAAGGAAATGTACCCTGTCTGATTTTGGGTGGAACCTGAGCAATTTAGTCACGTAGATAGATGTTGCTAACCATTTTGTGTTTGCTGGTGGACATTGCTCTCCTAGCTAGCAACGTTGTGTTCTGTGGTATATGCTAGTATTTATTTCTTTACCTTTTGGGATTCGTACTATACAGGGAAGCTCTTGGTTTCTGGGCGTGATTAATGAATGGAACAACTTGGGTAACCCCATGTCAGAGTTGGGGAGATTCATTATATTGCTGAATCTGAATTTACAAAGCACTAGGCCATAAAGTCTACTCTGAATTTTTAAGTAATTTTATCTTTGATTCTGTAGAAGATGTTTGAGAAACCATTGGCCATTTTTCATTAAAGAAATGGAATTTGATAAAAACAACAGGATTCTTCTTTTATACTTGATCTGCCCTTTTCGGGGAGAAAAGAATTAAAGTTTGTATTTTCTTTCATATTTTTCTTAGAGTCTGTGCCACCTGACAGCAATAAACATAAATGGAAGGTTCAGGGTGTCTGTTTTGCCATGACATGTAAAGACCACCTTGGGACTTAGTTCATTAGCATAACTTTGAGACATGAAACATGCATTTACTGACTGCACCATTTGGTCACATTTGATTTTTACTGCAATTAGATCCTGCTTGGTTCTGTAAACTGGCCAACTTTAATTTCCTGGCCAGGGCCGACTATTGTTACCTTAGTAAGACTATATTTACCCTCTCTATCTAATGCACACTTTATTACTATGTATAGAATCAATGTATTCAAATTGAAGACATTACTAGTAGAAATTATAATGTTCTACTTACTAGTGTTCTTTTCCTTTCAGTCTAGTTTAATTGACCTCAAGGAACATGCATCTTCATTAGCCTCAGCGGGGCTGAAAAGGGACTCCAAATTAAAATCTCTAGAAATAGCCATTGAACAAAAGAAAGAAGAATGTAACAAATTGGAAGCACAGTTAAAAAAGGTAAGTGAAGTCTAAGAAAAAACATGCTCATTTTCTGAATTTATAAAATAGGAAAGGAAGAGACATTTTTCAAAAAATAAAAACCCCTTATCTTTTGTCATCTGGTGATAAAAGGATTAATTAAGCAATCTTTATTCCTAAGAAGTCTGCATCAAGTCTGTCTGTGAACCTGAAAAGTTATCTTAGGTTTCCTGTCTGGGGAAACACAAAACAAAACAAAACAAAACAAAACAAAACCTTGACAAATAGATGAAAATTGTAGTAGAAGTGAAAAATATTTTAAAACCAAAAACCAGCCATTACTCTCTGGGCAAATCTCAACTATCAAAAAAAGATAAATGGAAGTGTTTGCATAAACCAAAGAATCCAGGGGTCCCATTATACATTAATAAACTTTTACTACTTTCAGAAGTAGGTCAATTTTTTTAATTGGAACTTTGCAAAACTTTACCCGACAATGTTAAATTTCTAGAAGTTCACCAAAATAGTCGAGTCCTTGGAAGATGTACGGATTGACTATTTATACTTGACCAGAAATGGCCTGAATGTCTAAGCAAGTTTATACATAGAAGGCTTCAGAAAAGAAAGCAGGATCTTTGCATTGCAGCATTAACATGTTTTCTCTGAACTGGACATTTTTGTGGAGTACATTTCCAGTCATGCATTGTTCCTTTGACTTTTTCCCTGTGTTGTTTGGTACGTCTGCATTCATTGTTCACGTAAAACTCATAACATTATGAGTTTAAGCATTTTGTTTCCCTTTGACAACTTATAAACTTATTCAAAAGAGATGATAAGAATCTAAACAATCAAACGAAGCATATAATAAAATTCGACTGTATAATTCATAGCATATTGGAATGGGGATTTATTTGCTAGAGTTATGAAAATATATGATATGGATGATAGGGATGTGAAAGCATCATATCTGTGGAGAAATTCTGGATATTTCTAAATTTAATAGACTATTTTGTACGTATGATGCAATATATAACTGAAATGTGATTATACTTTGTTCACTTTACCACAGAATTTTAGGGAATTGTTATGAGATTTCACACTAATAAAGTCTCCTTACCAATACAGAAAAAGATAAATATACAGGTCAAATCTCTTTACAAAAAAACAGCCAGAAAAATCTCTACATTACAAAGTCTATTTCGTAATCCCCTCAACATCTCACTTTTTTCAAGCAACATCTAGTTAAACAGAAATCTTGAGCAATAAATAGAAGAATTTAAACTGCCTCTTTGAGGGTGTTTACGTGGAGATTGACTTGGCTATTTATGCATTGGGTGTATGATACATATTCTTGACACATATATGAATGTTTTCTGCAATATGTTATACATGTATATGCATATCAAGAAATGAACCTAAGAAAGGTACTTTTTATTTAATGAACAGTTTTGTGATCATAAGGCAGACTCTCAGATAACTCTGTGAGAGAACTTCTTTGGCTTCCTGTGGTGGTCTTTGAGTTATCTTACCTCACTTGCAATGTGCTAAGTCCTGAAGGAGGGCCCCAAATAGACCTGGGCATGAAAGATGCCCTTCATCAACTCTGAGGAGCCATTATGGAGTTGAGGGCATCCCATATATTATTTCTGCAGATACATACTTGACACCCTCCCTTTTAGTGTAAGTCATCTATGGAATTTGAAATCCTCTAAAAATTAAAAGAAAGAGGTTCATGTATTGATGCTTGTAGTTTCCATGTATATGACTTAACTAGTTTAATAAATGAATGTCTGTGCTATTGAATTTAGTTTCTTTCAACATAGTTATGGTTAACCCCCAAAAGTCAATTAGAACATGTGGTTTCCTTAGACTCTCAGATAGACACCATGTTCTGAAATTCATAGATCAAATCCTATAAATATTTTAGCATTATTCCTGATGACATTTTAACATTCTGCTACATCACCAGGATTAAAGGAACAAATATGGTTGTCTTGCTGTAAAGGACCTATTTAATTTATGAAAAGATAATTTATTTCTAAGTATATAAATAATCTTTGCTTATACTGTCTCCTAAATGCATAGTACAGTGAGATTAAATAAGGTAATTATAATTTAAATATTTTTATACCTAACCTGCAGATGTTATTTTGTTATTTTTGGCCCTCTACATCAACTAAATTCGAAAGTTCAAAATACTTTTTCTAGTACTCTTTAATTTCTGCTAATAAATAGTTCTGTAAAAACCTCAAGTACCCATCACCTTAAAAAGAATTGAGATCTGCATGAAATATTTGAAAATATAAGCCAACAGTATGTGAATATACATAAAACACATCATTTACTCATGGAAAAATAAGCAGCTATAAAAGCTTAAGGAGTGTCTGGGCCTCCCTTTAAATAAAAGGGTATGTGACTTGTGAATAAAATATAAAGGGTTACTAAATGAAAGCTGAAAACATAATAGTTTTATTATATCATAAATAAACCATGAGTTCCCCATGGAATTTTGCTTAAGATTTGTGAGCGTCCAGGTATTTTTATCATAAAATCCATACAGCATTGTAGATGTGTTTAGCTGAACAGAAATCTTGTTTGCTAGTGACAATGGAATCCAAACGGCGATTTAAATTTGCTTTTGTCTTATAAACAATGCTTGAAATTGGTGAGTTTTTAACAGAAAAGTTTGTGGAGAACATTCATACACATAGTTGCTTTGAACCCTTTACTATACTATGTCAGTTTAAGACAGTTCCAAATACTTTGTGTCAACGATGGTTACTATAGGCAGAAAAGGAGCTATTCCTTACACGTTCCATCCCACCTCTTAAAAACAAACAATCCAAGATTCACTTGTAAGGAAATCTTTACTGATATTAGTGAGGCTGATAAAATGATATTAAATAAATAATTCTTAAGTACTAGCTATGAGTGTGCTTTATAACTTAGTGCATTCATTAATCTTAATTACACACCTAGGGGTTGAGAAGAGCCTAGTGACATGTGGATCATTTTGTCTTTCAAAAGAGTATTAAGTGTTCAATACGTAGAAGTAAATTTACTTTAAATGACTAGAAATCATTTGAGAAGCAACAGCAATTCAAAATGTTTTGATTTGTCTTATTTGGTAATTTTCCAATTAATATCATTTTGAGGAGGGTGTTTTTTAAAACCACAGTAAAACTATCATTTACTTTATCAAAGTTGAAGAAAAAATTCATGTTCTTCAAAGACATGTCTTGGCTTAAAGCAAATGAAAAGATCTTACAATATTTCACCTTCTACACATTGACATTGAGCCCCAAATTAATGATGCAAGTATTTAATAAATATAACTTGAGGATGCTATTTAAAATATTTAGTACATTTAAATCTGCAAACATTTAAATCTTCTACACAAAATAGAAGAGCATAACAGATTCTAAAGGACTTGGAACATAGTAGGATAGACACAAAAAATGGTATTTTTTGTTGTTATGAACTACCAGTGGAAACTGATAGTAGACAATGGATAATACTGTATTTTGGTTCCCTTTAATCTTCCTACTGACTTAAATTTTTTCTTTTCCCATTTGCTGTTAATCCTGTAATGTCTTGCTTACTGATATTTTGCTATTGCTAACCTGCTGTTTGCTGATCTATATTTTTCTAAAGTTAGACTGAATAGAAAATTCAGGCTGGTGTTAATATAAAAGAAGAGCTATAAATTCAATGATAAGATTTAATTAATCTTTTATTATTACCATCTTTGAAGTTCAGGTAACAAATTGCAGGCTTGGCCAAAAGCACTTCCTCTGATTCATTGCTGGAGGCCAGCACTTCATGTATCATCAAAAGTGGACAGCTTTCTTTATTTCATGGGTTATTTAACTTGAGAAAGGGAAAGTAACACAAACCTTCAATTTCTTATTCCAGCTATTCTTTTTTAGGAGCCAAAGTCAACATTTCTGTTTCCCTAGAGCCTCTCACTTTCACTGTGGAATGTTTAGAAACTGAAATTTCTTCCTTTTAACCATGAGTTTGTCTGTGCAAATGCACTAGATTTGTTGAGCTAATGCTGTGTTTCTGGATCTTTCCTTCTTTCCCTGTCTGTGCTTCAATGCCTCCCCACCTTTGCAATGTAGCAAGCTGAGCAGTTGTTCAATCAGATGTACAACCCAGTAAGTCATTTCTGAAAGTTCCCGCTGTAACATATCAAAGCATGAGGATCCATTGATCACGTCACAGTGTGCCATATTGGGGGTGTTTCGAAAATATACGTCTCTTCCCATTTCCGTTCTGTCAAAAGAAATGACCTGTGCAGAGGCCACTGCCATTTCTTTTGAAAGTGAAATTAAAAAATTAAGAACTCAGGGAACTATTGCTAGCTGTGATATTACCTCTGTCTTAACTTCAAACCTAAGGCGATAGAAAAACAGAGGTCAGCTGCAGATCTAGGCTCATAGAATTCTTTCCCAGATCCTTCAAACATAGAGTTATCTATGCCAAAAGGGATAGCATTTGTAAAATAGCAAACAACTCAATGTATGTTATATTCAAGGGATAGAAGTTAAAATAGGTTTTTATTTTAAAGTAGGGCTATGCTCTTTGAGACTAGTAAATGCCTAACATTACTGTGGGTTTTGTAAGAGTTAAAAACATATCATTTGAGAACAAACTAAAATATAGTCTCCTAAAAGCAGATAGTAACAATTCTCATTATAGCTTAATGGTACAAAAAAACAGGTAACTAGTAAAAATATGTGTAAAACAGCCCAGATGCCACCACTAATTTTTTTATCCTCATGACAAGTGTGTGTTTATATGAAGCAGTTTTTTTCTTTAACTTATTAAAGAAGAAGGGCTTTTTTGTTTTTCCAATTTAGGTGACTTAATGGGAGAAATAATACATAAGGTGACTGGGATTTGTTATGTGGCAGATGTGATCTGTGCTATCATGCATTCTAGTTATCTCTTATTTATAAATTCCCATCATGGGAAAAAGGAATAGCAGGGATAAAGGAAACAATTCAGCCAACAACTTTTTGTTAAGCCGCTGCTCCAGGATACATACAGCCTGATACACAAGATGCTTGGGTGTATTTCGTTAGATTCAGTCTCCACCCTCCATTCTTTAAAACAAATTTTACTTTTGCAAATGGAATTCCTCAAGCCTCGTTGGAGCATCTTTATTAACCTCTTTCCCCATGTGTGATTTTTAGCAGAGCAACAAAAATAATCCAAATTTCCTTTCCCTTAACATTTGAATGGTTAATAAGCAGGCTTAGGACAGTGGAGATGTGAAGAAAGGCAAATTAAGACTGGGATATCTTCAAGCTTGAAAATTGACCCCGAGAAAAATAAGTGTTTTCTGTAGGTCATTTTAAAGAGGTGTAAAGTAATCCCACTGAAATTGTCTCACACTTACTACTTAAGGACAGGAAAAAAACCTAAGTATGTCTTATTTTAGGTGTGCAGGGCAAATGGGTAGGGCTTTGTTTCTGCAGCAGCTATGATTTAACAGGACCACAATAGGAGTTCACCATCCCTGTTAGGATAGGTAGGGCCAAAGAAATAGTTCTGTTAACTTTTAGACCATTTCCAGAAATATTGATAACATGGCAGGTATTGGATTTTGCCTTCATTTTAACCCAGTGATGGGTCTCTAGGATGCAAAAGCAAACTTTTCAGTCCTTTAGGTGACTAATTCAAAAGTCGTTGACTGATTTTTCTCCCTGAGTTAATTAAGCTAACCCATTGTTTTGGCATCCTGGGAATATAGCCAATTATTAATATAGCCAATTAATATAGCTCATTATTATTATTTTTAAAAATTTATTTTATTGAAGTATAGTTGATTTACAATGTTGTATTAATTTCTGCTGTACACTGAAGTGATTCAGTTATACATGTATATATTCTTTGCCATTTTCTTTTCCTTTATGGTTTATTACAAGATATTGAATATAGTTCCCTCTGCTATACAGTAGGACCTTGTTGTTTATCCATTCTATATATAATAGTTTGCATCTGCTAACTCCCAACTCCCAATCCATCCCTCCCCACCCCTCTGCCCCTTGGCAAGCACAGGTCTATTCTCTATGTCTGTGAGTCTGTTTCTGTTTCGTAAATAAGTTCATTTGTGTCATATTTTAGATTCCCCATATAAGTGTTATCACATGGTGTTTGTATTTCTCTTTCTGACTTACTTCACTTAGTATGGTAACCTCTAGTTGCATCCATGTTGCTGCAAATGGCATTATTTCATTCTTTTTTATGGCTTAGTAGTGTTCCATTGTATATATGTACCACATTTTCTTTATCCTTTCATCTCTTGATGGACATTTAGGTTGTTTCCATGTGTTGGCTATTGTGAATAATGGTGCTGTGAACATAGGGGTGCATGTATCTTTTTGAATTATAGTTTTGCCCAGATATTTGCCCAAGAGTGGGATTGCTGGATCATATGGCAACTCTTTTTAGTTTTCTGAGGAAACTCCATACTGTCTTCCATAGTCTGCAGATATTCTCCGGGTTCAATTCTTTTTTATTTATTTATTTTTGAATTTTTTTAAAAATTATTTATTTACTTTTGGCTGTGTTGGGTCTTTGTTGCTGCTCGTGGGCTTTCTCTAGCTGCGGTGAGTGGGGGCTACTTTTCGTTGAGGTGCACAGGCTTCTCATTGTGGTGGCTTCTCTTGTTGCAGAGCACAGGCTCTAGGCATGCGGGCTTCAGTAGTTGTGGCACGCAGGTTCATAGTTGTGGCTCACGGGCTCTAGAGCGCAGGCTCCGTAGTTGTGGCATGCGGGCTTAGTTGTTCCACGGCATGTGGAATCTTCCCAGACCAGGCTCGTACCCATGTCCCCTGCATTGGCAGGTGGATTCTTAACCACTGTGCCACCAGGGAAGCCCTCAATTCTTTTTTAGACTGATAGAGAAGCAGCATGATGAATTTTCTATACTTTAGAGTGTTTTTAAAAATGACTATGTTTTTCTGGTTATAGAAATAAGGTATGGTCTCAGCAGAAAGTTTGCCAAAGTATAGATGGATATAGGAGAAAATAAAAGTAACAAGACACCTTAGTGAACAGAGATGATAACTAGGAACATCTAGGTTGTTCCACACCCAGATATCTTTTGATTGATTGTTAGTGTTCTTTCATCTCCTGTTTCCTTTTCTACCCTGTTCCTTCTTTCTTTCCTTTCTCCCCCTTCCCTCCCTTTTCCTTCCTTCTCTCCTTCCCTCTATTCTTTCTTCTTTTTTCTTATCTAATATCTATTTCTTTTCACAAAATTGTGTCAGTGTTTGTTGAGTTTTATATCCTATTTTTATGACATATCATCAGAATTTTCTCATATAATTAACTGTTCTTCTAAAACACCTTTTTAATGGTTGTATGATATTCCACCCTATGTTCTCATTTCCCAAACGTTAATCATTTCTTACCCCCCTTTTTTTTTGCCAGTATAAATAATACGCTGAAGAACAGCTTTCCATATTAATTTTCCCACATTTCTATTTTTTTAATAGAATAAAATCCTGGGCCAGTAACTTTTAAAAGCGCCCGGTAGTTCCCGCTATGTTGCATTTTAGAGAAGTTCTACTAAGGCATGGCTCTTCCAGCACTGAATAAAGGCATTCTTTCTGTCACATCCAGACCAACACCAAGGACTTTCATTTCACATAACTTTGACAAATGCACAGATGGAATATTTTTTTCATTTTAACTTTCCTTTCATTAATTACTAGTGTGGTTGAGGTTTTTAATTCATTTATTAGCTGTTTGTATTTTTCTTCTGTAAATTGTTTCTTTAAGTCATTTAAGCAGTTGTTTTTGAGTTTTCTGTTTTGTTCATTGGATTATTCTGTATGGGTTATTCTGTGCTTTACATGGAAACTTCGTCAGATTTGTGGCAAAATTTTATTTAATTTTTTTCTTTAGAGAACTATTTTTACATTCCTGACCTGTGTTTCCCTTTAGGATTTCCTCATTGCCTTTATGCTTAAAAGTCATCCTCTGATTTCAAGCCTAGACACTCACCTATATTAAATTTTTTAAATGTTACTTTTTATATCAGTTTATTCACCTTATCTATCTTTAGATTACTTTGATTCATGTTGAGTGGTGGGGTTCTAACTATATTTTTCTAAATGATCAACTAGTTATCCCAACACCATTTATCAAGTAATTCTTTCTGTATCCACTGATCTTGCTACTGTTTTATACTAAATTCTTATATGGATGAATATTTTAATTTCTGAGCTTCTGTTTAGTTTCATCAATTTCCATTGCTTGTTGAGTCAGAATTTTATTTATTGTGGCTTTATAATATTTTTAAACATCGAGTGCAACAAATTCTACCCCACTTTTCTCTGCTTTTTATTAGGTCTCAGTTTGTTTTAATGTTCTTAGCCTTTAATTTTCTATCATTCCAAGTAAACTTTAGGATCACCTTGTCAATTAAAAAGCACAGTTGTTTATTTTAATTTGAATTATATTCAACCTATAAAATAATTTTAGAATTATTGCTATCTTTCCAATATTTTTTTTCCCATTTCGTCAACTTGATACAGCTTTTATCTATTTCAGTTATCTTTTACAGTAAAGTTTTGACATTTTTCTATTATAAGCCTGTGCTGTTTCTTTTTAAGGATAGCCCTGAGCATTTCTATGTATATAATTTTTAGTTACTGTTGTGAATGCTATATTTGTCCTTTTATTTTCTAAGCAGTTATTGGTACCTAGGAAATTTATTTTATTCTTGTTTATTTATTTTGAATATGGCCACCCTACAAAATTTGGTGAATTATAACTTGTTTTTGTTAAATAAGATAATTTTACAGTCAGCCCTATGTACATCTGTCTAAACTAAGTCAGAATAAATAAAAATTAAGCTTTGAAGTCCTCCTGGGAGTATTTTTACCCTAGAGTAGAAATAAACCTTCTACTTTGAAAAACCTTTTACATTAGTCACTCTGTTTTACTAAGTGGTACTCTAATGCCATGTCTTAGGAGTCTAAAATGTTGTCTGTGTATCCTTATTACTTCTTATAGTAATAACCTTTCTTCAGCTTAACTACCAATCTCTACTCCTGAAGGAGTTTTGTCTTGTCATTATAAACACTGTGCAGGTTATCTTCAGGCGAGTTCTTTTCTTCCTTTAGTTCTTACTTCTAGACAAGTAATATCATTTTTTCATCAGTCTCCAATACCTTCTTTGCTGTAGCCCTAATGGTTATTGTGCCCAGAGATCGTATCCAGAAGCCTCTTAGAAATTTTTAATAAATCTTTAGACTTTCTGGGTCCTAAATTTAGTGCTTCATTTAATACCATCATTGCTGCAGGGCAAATGTTTGATTTGGAGGTACTGGGGGCAACTTTGCTACTGGCTAAGACATACTTGAGACCCCTCTGTTGTTCCCACACACATGAGTCCCCCCTGCCTGGTCACTATCTTTTGAAATCCCATCTCTTCTACAAATTCACCTTTTGTGGGACTCACATTTTATGTAAGGTTTTACAAGAAAAAGACCAAGCATTTTTCCAGTCCAAAGGGAAAAAAAATTTTGTTCATGTTCAGTGAACTCTTCCTGATTTATATGTCATTATAAGAGTGCAATCCCAGGGACATGATAGGCTGAATTATAAATACTTTCACAGTCCTTATCTAGGTACAGTGGTTTCTTTTTACGATTTTTTTTTAGCCAGTGTCTGAAAATTATTTGATTCACTCATAGACTAACTAGCTCCCTTGACACAATGGAAAATTACAACTATTTAAGAGGTAGTTGTAGCATGCGTGTAGCATACATGTAGCATGTACAAACACACATATACACACAAAAAAACATACCTCACACTGAATCTAGGCTTTCAGTACTTAAAGAATTCAAGTTATATTTGAAATAACACTTAAGATTGGAAGTCACATGTTTTGTATCAGACCATCCAGATAATTACTCAGTTCTCTACATTGCTGATTTTAGGAAATTCCATAGTTAAAAGGTATTACATTAATAATTATATTTTCGTGTGAAGGGTCTTAAGAAGTGTTAAGCATACAGTTGGTTCCTTTTATTTTGTATATGTGGAACTTAAACAAATGTTCAAAATAATTTTTCTTATGTTTATTATACATATCCTATCTGTCTCATCTATGACAAGAAATTTCTTTTTGGAATGGTTGTTATAATATGCAAATTGTGAATATTCTGGATGTAGTTAGCTGGAATTGTGAAAGAATAATTTCCTTTAGCATTAATTAATGTAAGACTGAAAGGTACATCGTTTTCAGTTTCTAGACATATTTTTTAGACTCACCTATTATATTTGGTATTAATTAATTGGATTTAAAATAAAATTAAAATTTTATAACATGTTAGAGTTCTAAAATCACCCTAAAAACTCTATTTTAAAAAGTAATATTTTGTTTATAACTCAGAATTATGTGAAGATTGGAACTTACTGTAGCAGATTGAAATAATGTTTAGAGTAGTTTATATACCCTGTTCTGCTGTTAAGATATGAAAGGACCATTAAAGTGTTGTTAACAGACACTAAACCCCCAAAGTGCTGCAATGGAGAATCATATTTTTACAGTGCATAAATTTAATAAATTATTGCTAAAACCATAAGCAGCATGAAAGAAAAGTCCTCAGATTCATTAGTTAGCGTTCTGCTTGCACTTTATGGTCATGACTAATCATTTGTTTATTTTGAGAGAAATGATTTTTTATTAAAATTGTTAAGGCCCATTTCAAAGAGAGAATGTTATTTAACATTATAATTGAATATTCCCTGCCTAGTTTCACATCAGGTTTCTGGACCAAAGTTAATACTTTCCTTTCTAGGCACTTGGAATGATGAACTAACATTTTATTAAAAATAATCAATGGCTAACTTTCACACAAGGAGTGTAAATAAACTTGTGATTTGTCATATTGATACTATCAATCCTGGTATGGTTTTAATCATGTTTGCTCTTAACTTTGATTTAGATATAGTATTAATCTGTAATTTTGCCTTATTTCCTGAAATAGTTCTAAATTGTTTCATTAAAATAACCACTAGGTATTGTTGTGTACTCCTTGTCCTAAGTCATGACCAGATTTCTCTTCTGTGCTTGATTCAGGCTTTCAGAACCAGTTCACATCAAAATGGCAAGCTTGCCCACATCTGTGAGGCTCCAAACTTTGTTTTGATTGTTCCCATTTGCGGGGAAATTTCCTTACATATGGAAATGCAAGAAACATAATTGGGGGACCCTCAAAATTTACTGATCTAATATGTAATACAGACATTTTTGAAATGTTCTTTTCTCAATTTTCTGTGTTTCTATAAGATGCTTGAAATTTGCTCTAAAAGTTACCAGAAATATTTTGAAGCAGAACCAGATACCTGGATTTGTTTTTAAACTGACCTGTTTAATCAGAAAAATTAAATCTCTACATTAGGAAAAAAAATGCTCATCGGTATTCCTTTGGTTTTAATGACTGGTGTACGTCTTTGAAAGTGACAGTGTGCTTCACTAGGTTATGATACATAAGTTCTGAAATAATTAAAAGAAAATCCACACCAATCTGCATTTTTCAAGAGCTAGATTCCCGACTAGTGAATGAAGTTGATGTGTCTTAGATGAATGGAATGGGCAATTGCTTCCTGACCTTTTGGGGGTACTAATTTAAAATCAACAGATTCATAAGGGGAAGTACTTATTGTATATTTTCAGTCTAAACCTTGACTAGGTCACAATGCCATGGTAGGAATTTGTCAGGTAATGTTATTCAAATGTATTTTTATGTTTTTGCAGTGCCTAAAGTACATTCGGCCCAAATCTGTTGTCTACTTTTGATCCCTATCAGGAACTCCCAGTCCAGATGAAAGAACCCATGTTTTAATTTGAAAAGGCAAGAGTATTGCCTAAATGCAAAGAAAGTGCTTCCTTCTCTCTATTTTTAGAGGAGGCTCTGGCCTTACAATTTTGAAGGAAACATTGGCTTTGTAAGCTCAATTTCCTCCCGTTTTTCTTTGGTATAGTATCTCCCCCATGTCTATAGATCACAGTATAACACACTCACGCTACACTAGTTAACAGTTTCAGCCGATCCTCCGAAAAGTTGTGATTCATGCTGAGTAGAGCTGGTTAAATTCTGGGGAAGACTTTTGCTTCCACTGCTTAGGTTGGATCAGGGACTCACCAGGCTACAGTCATGTGAAACTCTCTCTTCCCTTGGGTCTTCACATGGACCCTAGTGATTATCCAAACGCAGCTGTTACTCTTCCATCTCTATATGACTCTTTCTTGCAGCTTTCTATTGACTTGAAAAATTTTTAAATGATATGTATCTACACCTTTATTTAATAACCTTTCCAAGAATTCTGACACCAATATTGAAGATGATTTGACATAAACTCCTTTGCCCAGAAATCAGTAGGCATTGATATAGAGATAAATAGATATATTTAACTCAAAGGTGTTCTTCAGGTTGTCTATTCCTTTTAAAAGGAAGAATCATTAGCACCTACAAATTATCTAACAGACACCAGGCCAGCTGTAAACTTGGCTATGGTCTTTATTTTAATAACATGATCTAACTGTAGCATCACACACAGTGGTCAACATGGTCTAGATTCAGGACTGTTTTTTCCTAGACTTTCTGTACCTCTAAACATCCCATGAGTCCTTTAGCCGTACTCACTTGGTAGGTTTAAAAGATTGCCAACCCATTGAATTTCACCCTGTGCTGAAAACTTGCCTTGGTTCATCTTCTTCTCTTCAAGTAGCTAAAATAAGAAATGTGTTTACATACCTATCACCAGCAGACTGCTTTCTCTGAAAACGTAGCAGGGAGGCTTCTCTAAGGTGTATGTAGTATCTTGTCAATGAAAATTAAATAAACATATCAATTTAGCTGTATGACAAGTCCTGCTTATGGGATGCATATTATAAAATAATAATCACAATAAAAACACAAATGAATAATACCTTCCCCATGTTTGTCATTTTATCGTTTTCACTGTCCTTAGAGAGGCTTATTCATTTGCCCATAGTCGTAAGACACAAGGCCATATTTAGAATCTAGATGTTACAATTAGTAATCCTGTACCCATTTATTAAAAATCGTGATAATAATAATCTTAAGAATAAAAACAACCAAAATAAACCACAGCAGCTAACTGCTAGCTCTTTGTGAATCTTCAAATCTGAGTCAAAAAAGGAATTTTCACTCATCAGAAATAAGCTACAAAACATTTATTCATTTATTTTGAGTCTTTCTAGCTGGTCATTACTTAGTTCTTTAATTCTTTTTCTTAAACATCTCAATGTCGCTGGTTGGTTAGTTTGAGAAAACTGCCATGGACAGGTTTTTAGCTGCCATAAAATAATGGTAATATAGTATAAAAGTAGAAGAGAATTAACATGAAATTTTTGTTTTCTTTCTCATAGTAATCGAAAAGCTGTATATTTTAAATGCTTTTCTGTTATAAGAGAAATGAGTTTATTATTATTATCACAGATAGAGGTAGTTATATGGAGTATTTTGTTTTAAAATAGAATACCTGCTCTACATCTTTTGATGGGAGATTAACAAATTAATATTCATTACTTCAATTTAAAATAAAATTATTAGATGAATAAACTCCTAAAGGAATATTAGCTCAAGATTCACTTTCAGATTATTTTAATTATACTGAAAAAGCTCACTAATTCTATTCTATTCTATTATAATGAAACTCAGTGTACGCACTAAATAAATAAAAATAAATATTTTCTGAGAAATGTGGATGACAGACTGCCTGATACTGTGTTGAATTGATATATTTTTTCCAAGTTCTTTTGCGTAGTTGAGTTTATTTCTTGAATAAGGAAATCTTAGATTAAAGAATGTGAAAGCAAATTATTCCCCATCTATCCTCATGCTTAAATAATATGTTACATGCAAAAATTCCTAAAAATAATTAGTTTGTCATAAATAAGAAATTTATTTTTATTTATACTAATTTTTGGATTTTTTTCTACTAAATTATTGCAAAGACTGTCAACCTTCTAACAGTAGTATTAGTGTTAATTTTTCTAACCATGCATGATTCATCTGACCCCACAGTAGTTGCAGCTTGCTTGCCTTGTTTTTTCCCTGAAATTTTTTTTAAAAAGTGTATAAAAACACAACGGACATCTGCTCTAGTAGAAGACAGCAGGATAATTTAAGTCCTAATAAATTGTTAACATTTTATTAGTTCACACATGGATTTTGGAGATATATACATATATGACCTCTCTGAACTTTCTATGTTGAATGTGCACTGTTGTTAAACTACTTGTTTTTTCCCTGCCTGCTCTTTGAAGAAGTCAATTAGGAATAATGGGAAACAAGGGGTAGGCAAAACATTGCAGTGCAGTGTTATTTCCATCTGTCTGGGAATATTTCAGCCAAAAGTTTATTTTGGGAAAAAAAAAGCCATAACGCACTGTCACACACAAAAAACCACAAATACTTTGGCTGCAAATTATTCTGTAGTGTTGTTGCTGTGTTGTTGCCTGTGTCTGTTCTCCTGTGTAAAGCTGCCCCCCACCCCCCATGCATGTGTTTGAAGATTCTCGTCTGTGTGCTTGCTCATGAATTAGCTCATCCTCCTCCCGGTTCAGGTTTATTTAATCAAAAGAACAAGAATTTATGGGTATGACTGTTAGCTGGAAAGCCCTTCTGCTTTTTCAAGGCTTTGTTTCATTCTACATCTTCTGCTGAAATTTCTCAGTGGGATGAAGTGTTCAATGATCAGTCAGCCAGTCTCTTATATGTTACCTAGCTTTATATATACCCTTGATGGTTCCTGGAGAAATAATTTAACATTGTTTTTTCTCAGTTTCTCTGTATTGGAAAAGGAAGCTGTTGGTATGAGTCATTTACTTAACTGTGAGGAGTTGAATTGTCTTCGTTCTGTTTGCCAAAACACCAGAAATAAACACATCACTGTCTCTACCTCCACCAAGCCCCCATTTCTTGTGGGGAAAAAAAAGCAAAAAGCAGTATCATTTAATGAAATAAAATATTAACAATAAAAGAAACTAGCCTTAAAAATCAAGATAGTTCTAAGGTAGCTGAAATTTGTGATTTTCCTATTTTGCCTTTTAACTGACAGTATACCCATAATTCTTGATAGTTGTTATTTTTTTCTCCAAAGTTAATTTCTGGGCCATTGGTGACTGCACTATCTATTGTTGTTCTAAATTGTTATCTTAACTACGTTCTTTAAAAATATAATGTTGAAGGCTCATAATATTGAAGATGACTCCAGGATGAACCCAGAATTTGCAGACCGAATAAAACAGCTTGATAAAGAGGCATCTTATTACCGTGATGAGTGTGGCAAGGCCCAAGCAGAAGTCGACCGGTTGCTGGAGATCCTCAAGGAGGTGGAGAATGAAAAGAACGACAAGGACAAGAAAATTGCAGAACTTGAGAGGTAAACTTTGCATTCATGTTGTGAATTGTCAACACTGAATGACCATTGATTGCTTAGTTGCCCATCTCAGGTTGCAGTAAATTTGGAATGCACATTCATATTTCACGGAGGAAACAAGTTATGCATGAGGAATATGGCCTGTAGGGATGATGTTGTGTTTCTGTGGGATACTCGGAAGTCAGTTGGCTTATCTTTTGAGGGCTTATGTACTTCTTCAGTGTTTGAGAAAATAATGGGCAACTTTCTTGAGTGATATCCATGATCTAGCATTTGTGCCAGCAAAGTGTGTAAGAGACTGAAGCTTTGACTACCTGAAAAAAAAAACCACTTAAAAAGTCTTTGTATTAGTTTGATGGTAATCTGATTTTTGTTCAGTGTGACCCATTTTAGAAATTATGTCAAGTTTTTTTTTTCTGATCGGCAAATTAAAATCCTTAAGGGCTTCATTTTAATTTTAAAGTGTGGAAATATTCTGCCAGCCTACTGGTTCTTAAAAATACTGTTAATTTTAGATGTATCTACATGGTTATTTTGGAATGATATTTTAGGACCAAAATTTTTCTTAAAAAGATAGTGTGAAATCACAGTGAAGTTATCATATTTTTCTTCTTTCTTTTTCTTTTTTTTTTTTTTGCGGTATGCGGGCTTCTCAGTGTTGTGGCCTCTCCCGTTGCGGAGCACAGGCTCCGGACGCGCAGGCTCAGCGGCCATGGCTCACGGGCCCAGCCGCTCCGCGGCATGTGGGATCTTCCCAGACCGGGGCACGAACCCGTGTCCCCTGCATCGGCAGGCGGACTCTCAACCACTGCGCCACCAGGGAAGCCCCATATTTTTCTTATTGCTGAGAACATTGAGACCCTGAAGGGTTGAACGACCTTCTGAAGATTGGTCCTGTGGTCAGAAAGAGACAAAACTGTAGTGTAGGTTTCTTGACCCCTAGTCCACTTCGCTGAGAAGAAGGGAGCCATAGCGAGGATGCCCTAGATAATATTACTAATAGTAATTATGATTCAAAATAGATTATATATATTTCATGCTCACAGTATAACAGGTACTCTGCTAAGCACTTGACCTGCAAGTACTGTATACCATTTTAATTCTACCCACAACACAGAAAGTCTCATTATCATCATTTTATAGGTGAGAAAACTATGACTTATACAGATTAATTAACTTCCTCAAGATTGCAGAGTTTATAAGAATCAAAGTCAGGATTTGAACCCAGGTCTGACAGATGAGTGACTGAGAGCAATCCCATCCAACACTGGGCCAGAAAGAAGAAGCTAGTCCAGTAGCACTCAACAGTCTCGTAGCTGGCAGAGAGGCTTCGCTGCTGGGCCACAGGAGATCTGCCTCATCTTTATTAGCTTTCATGAGAGAAAGCTCATTTAGAAGGCATTTTTCTGCACTAAACCAGCCCTTCAGAACAGTAATTGAAAGTCAGGATCAGCTACTATAAATATTTGCATAAAATAGCATAATTGTCTAGTTGGACAAACAGGTCTTAGCTGAACGCTATTGCCATTAAATCATCAAGAATATTCACGTTTTTATTTCCGCAATATGGAATGCATTAAAACAACAGTGATTTTACAGGCATTTATCTTTATGTACTTTCTGCACATTTTCTTTATCTCTGCCTTTGCCTCCCCTTAAAGCTGATGCCTCCCAGGCACTGTAATTCATAAAACGTGTGGTGGGACTTGACTCTGTCCCAGTTCTCTGCTGGCCTGTGTCTTGCGTCCAGCAGCAGAGCATAGTCTGGGAAATGTCTGAGCCCCAGTCCCAGCCCAGACCCAGAAAGGGGTGGGAGTGGAGATCAAGAGGGGAAGTTTCTTGGGAAGAGGAGAGCTCAGCCTTGGCCTGTCTTTCTGAAGCATTATCTGCTGGGCTACATGTGTATTCTGACCAAAGCATCTTCCTCAAGTTGTCAGGCAACCCTTTTCAAATTGGGCAGTATCTCCATTTGCTGGCTTAAACTACAAAATTCATACCTCATAATGTTGGGAACTAAAGATTTCTTAGCAATGTGACATATAGCTCCATTTTGGAATCATGGAGGAGTGTTTGCAATTAAGTTTGTGATTTTGAAAACCAAAAAATTGAACTCGTAATAAATTTGTGGTCTCTGGTCTGTAATGTGACCTACCAGAGTCAGTAGACCTTTTTTTAAAAGCAGCTAGTGTTCTGAGATATTCCAGAACTTCCGTCACGTGCGAGAAAAGGTATGGGGTTAGGGATAACTCAAACGACACTGACACGTGCCTACTTCTCTCTCAGAGGGCAGTTTGTGTTTGCTTTCTATTCCGTTAATATTCCCATTTTTTATTTTCTCCACAATATATACATTCTAAATAGCATATGCCTGGCACTTACATGGATGCATTTACCTCTTAAATTCTTCGTGAATGATGTTTTTCATCAGCCATTAAAGATTCTGCTTTTCAAAGTGCATGTTGCTCCAGTGTGGTCCCTATGTGCAGTTCTGCCTATAAACCCTTGCACTTGATGCTGGTGGCTCAGCAGGGAGCTTCTGCCTTGGACTGCAGGCTGCTCTGGGGGAATTTGACACAATGTGGTCAGGGGACCTTCAGCAAGCCCCTGAGAGCTGGTCCAAATCAGGCTGAAGTCATTATGAGATCACCAATGCTAGATATCTTGTATGTGCACAATCAAGTAGCTAGAGGCAACATTAGAGGCAATGAAATATGTAGTCTTTCTATGTCAGTGCTCATCAAGGTCTCTGAGTTTTATTTAGAGTTTCAGGCTTAATCCTTTAGTGCCTTAGGGGAAGGAGAGAGGTTAACAGAGTCTGTCAAACAAGGCTTGCTGCCATTGGATTTCTGGCATCTCACCCATGGGAAGGAATCAGTCAGATGACCTTTCATGTAAATTATCTTAAATATATATGGGCTTAAATATAAATGGGCTTTGTCACCATTTGTCTGGAGGTCAGGGAATGCCCAAATTGAGCCCTCAATCAGATCCCTCCCCACTGTGAAGAAAAGAGTGGGTCCCTCAGGGGGGTTTACTCCTAAAACATAAAATCAGAATAGAAAACAGGGTAGCAGTGTGCCCTGGGATAATCCGGGCAGTGCTGGAGCTCAACGCTGAGAGGCAGCCCTGACCCTGTGTGGTGGGGAGCGAGGTGTCAAACTCCATCAGGTGGATGCTGTGACAGTTCACATCTTTGGCTTTGAATGAAATACTTTGGATAAAAAAGCAAGTGTAGGGCTTCCCTGGCGGCGCAGTGGTTAAGAGTCCGCCTGCTGATGCAGGGGACACGGGTTCGTGCCCCAGTCCGGGAGGATCCCACATGCCGTGGAGCAGCTGGGCCCGTGAGCCATGGCCGCTGAACCTGCGCGTCCGGAGCCTGTGCTCTGCAATGGGAGAGGCCACAACAGTGAGAGGCCTGCGTACCGCAAAAAAAAAAAAAAAAAAAAAAAGCAAGTGTATGTGTCAGAATCTCTCCAGTTCTACCAAAGTACCTACAGACAAGACTGAATGAATCGAAATGAAGTGTTCTCTACAGCACTAAACTGGGGTCTGAAGGAGGTGTGTTCACCATTTGGGCTCATGTCTAATACTGGAGATTGCAAGCAGAACCAGAAGAAATGAGGAGCGCCTGAAGAACCTTTGTGAGATGTGTCCAAAAAGACCTGGGCACACAGTTGGCACTCACCGTGTGGCTGAAAGAGTCTTGGTGCTCCAGCTGGGTGTCAGGCCTGAGCCTCTAAGGTAGGAGAGCTGAGTTCAGGACATTGGTCCACCAGAGAGCTCCCGGTGTCAGGTAATATCAAACGGCAAAAGCTCCTCAGAGATCTCCATCTCAACGCTAACACCCAGCTCCACTCAATGACCAGCAAGCTACAGTGCTTGACACCCTATGCCAAACAACTAGCAAGAGAGGAACACAACCCCACCCATTAGCGGAGAGGCTGCCTAAAATAATAATAAGTTCACAGACACCCCAAAACACACCACCGGATGCGGCCCTGCCCACCAGAAAGACAAGATCCAGCCTCACCCACCAGAGCACAGGCACCAGTCCCCTCCACCAGGAAGCCTATGCAACCCACTGAACCAACCTTACCCACTGGGGCCAGACACCAAAAACAATGGGAAATATGAACCTGCAGCTTGTAGAAAGGAGACCCCAAACACAGTAAGTTAAGCAAAATGAGAAGACAGAGAAATACACAGCAGATGCAGGCGCAAGGTAAAAACCCAGCAGACCAAACAAATGAAGAGGAAATAGGCAGTCTACCTGAAAAATAATTCAGAGTAATGATAGTAAAGATGATCCAAAATCTTGGAAATAGAATGGAGAAAATGCAAGAAATGTTTAACAAGGACCTAGAAGAACTAAAGAGCAAACAAACAATGATGAACAACACAATAAATGAAATGAAAAATTCTCTAGAAGGAATCAGTAGCAGAATAACTGAGACAGAAGAACGGATAAGTGACCTGGAAGATAAAATAGTGGAAATAACTACTGCAGAGCACAATAAAGAAAAAACAATGAAAAGAATTGAGGACAGCCTCAAAGACTTCTGGGACAACATTAAATGCACCAACATTCCAATTATAGGGGTCCCAGATGAAGAAGAGAAAAAGAGAGGGACTGAGAAAATACTTGAAGAGATTATAGTTGAAAACTTCCGTAATATGAGAAAGGAAATAGTCAATCAAGTTCAGGAAGCGCATAGAGTCCCAAACAGGATAAATCCAAGGAAAAACACACCAAGACACACATTAATCAAACTAACAAAAATTAAATAAAAAAAATATATATTAAAAGCAGCAAGGGAAAAGCAACAAATAACATACAAGGGAATCCCCATAAGGTTAACAGCTGATCTTTCAGCAGAAACTCTGCAAGCCAGAAGGGAGTGGCAGGACATATTTAAAGTGATGAAAGAGAAAAACCTACAACCAAGATACTCTACCCAGCAAGGATCTCATTCAGATTCGATGGAGAAATTAAAACCTTTACAGACAAACAAAAGCCAAGAGAATATAGCACCACCAAACCAGCTTTAGAAGAAATCCTAACGGCACTTCTCTAGGCAGGAAACACAAGAGAAGGAAAAGATCTACAATAACAAACCCAAAACAATTAAGAAAATGGTAATAGGAACTCTCACATGTCGATAACTACCTTAAATGTAAATGGATTAAATGCTCCAACCAAAAGACATAGACTGGCTGAATGGATACAAAAACAAGACCCGTGTATATGCTGTCTACAAGAGACCCACTTCAGACCTAGGGACATATAGAGACGGAAAGTGAGGGGATGGAAAAAGATATTCCATGCAAATGGAAATCAAAAGAAAGCTGAAGTAGCAAATCTCATATCAGAAATAATAGACTTTAAAATAAAGACTATTACAAGAGACAAAGAAGGACACTACATAATCATCAAGGGATCAATCCAAGAAGAAATATAACAAGTGTAAATATTTATGCATCCAACATAGGAGCACCTCAAAACTTAATGCAAATGCTAACAGCCATAAAAGGGGAAATCGACAGTAACACAATCATAGTAGGTTACTTTAACACCCCACTTTCACCAATGGACAGATCATCCAAAATGAAAATAAATAAGGAAACACAAGCTTTAAATGATACGTTAAACAAGATGGACTTAATTGATATTTGTAGGACATTCCATCCAAAAACAACAGAATACACTTTCTTCTCAAGGGCTCATGGAACATTCTCCAGGATAGATCATATCTTGGGTCACAAATCAAGCCTTGGTAAGTTTAAGAAAATTGAAATCATATCAAGTATCTTTTCCGACCACAACGCTCTGAGACTAGATATCAATTACAGGAAAAAAACTGTAAAATATACCAACACATGGAGGCTAAACAGTATTCTACTAAATAACCAAGAGATCACTGAAGAAATCAAAGAGGAAATCAAAAAATACCTAGAAACAAATGACAATGAAAACATGATGGCCCCAAACCTATGGGATACAGCAGAAGCAGTGCTAAGAGGGAAGTTTATAGCAATACAATCCTACCTCAAGAAACATCTCACATAAACAACCTAACCTAACACCCAAAGCAGTTAGAGAAAGAAGAACAAAAAAACCCCAAAGTTAGCAGAAGGAAAGAAATCATAAAGATCAGATCAGAAATAAATGAAAAAGAAATGAAGGAAACAATAGCAAAGATAAAAAACTAAAAGCTGGTTCTTTGAGAAGATAAGCAAAATTGATAAAGTATTAGCTAGACTCATCAAGAAAAAAAGGGAGAAGACTCAAATCAATAGAATTAGAAATGAAAAAGGAGAAGTAACAACTGACACTGCAGAAATACAAAGGGTCATGAGAGATTACTACAAGCAACTATATGCCAATGAAATGGACAACCTGGAAGAAATGGACAAATTCTTAGAAAAGCACAACCTTCCGAGACTGAACCAGGAATAAATAGAAAATATCAACAGACAAGTCACAAGCACTGAAATTGGGACTGTGATTAAAAATCTTCCAACAAACAAAAGCCCAGGACCAGATGGCTTCACAGGCGAATTCTATCAAACATTTAGACAAGAGCTAACACCTATCCTTCTCAAACTCTTCCAAAATATAGCAGAGGGAGGAACCCTCCCAAACTGATTCTACGAGGCCACCATCACCCTGATACCAAAACCAGACAAAGATGTCACAAGGAAAACTACAGGCCAATATCACTGATGAACATAGATGCAAAAATCCTCAACAAAATACTAGCAAACAGAATCCAACAGCACATTAAAAGGATCATACACCATGATCAAGTGGGGTTTATCCCAGGAATGCAAGGATTCTTCAATATACATAAATCAATCAGCGTGATACACCATATTAACAAATTGAAGGAGAAAAACCATATGATCATCTCAATAGATGCAGAAAAATCTTTCGACAAAATTCAACACCCATTTATGATAAAAAACCCTGGGCTTCGCTGGTGGCGCAGTGGTTGAGAGTCCGCCTGCCGATGCAGGGGACACGGGTTCGTGCCCCGGTCCGGGAAGATCCCACATGCCGCGGAGCGGCTGGGCCTGTGAGCCATGGCCACTGAGCCTGCGCGTCTGGAGCCTGTGCTCCGCAACGGGAGAGGCCACAACAGTGAGAGGCCCGCGTACCGCAAAAAAAAAAAAAAAAAACCCTCCAGAAAATAGGCACAGAAGGAACTTACCTCAACATAATGAAGGCCATATATGACAAACCCAAAGCCAACATCGTTCTCCATGGTGAAAAACTGAAACCATTTCCTCTAAGATCAGGAACAAGACAAGGTTGCCCACTCTCACCACTCTTATTCAACATAGTTTTGGAAGTTTTAGCCACAGCAATCAGAAGAAAAAGAAATAAAAGGAATCCCAATCGGAAAAGAAGAAGCAAAGCTGTCACTGTTTGCAGATGATATGATACTATACATAGAGAATCTTAAAGATGCTACCAGAAAACTACTAGAGCTAATCAATGAATTTGGTAAAGTAGCAGGATATAAAATTAATCCACAGAAATCTCTGGCATTCCTATACACTAATGATGAAAAATCTGAAAGAAATTAAGGAAACACTCCCATTTACCATTGCAACAAAAGGAATAAAATACCTAGGTTAAATACCTAGGTTAAAAAACCTGCCTAAGGAGGCAAAAGACCTGTATGCAGAAAACTATAAGACACTGATGAAAGAAATTAAAGATGATACAAACAGATGGAGAGATATACCATGTTCTTGGATTGGAAGAATCAACATTGTGAAAATGACTATGCTACCCAAAGCAATCTACAGATTCAATGCAATCCCTATCAAACTACCAGTGGCATTTTCCACAGAAATAGAACAAAAAATTTCACAAGGTGTATGGAAACACAAAAGACCCTGAATACCCAAAGCAATCTTGAGAAAGAAAAACAGAGCTGGAGGAATCAGGCTCCCCGACTTCAGACTGTACTACAAAGTAATCAAGACAGTGTGGTACTGGCACAAAAACAGGAATATAGATCAATGGGAAAGGATAGGAAGCCCAGAGATAAACCCACGCACCTATGGTCACCTTATTTTTGATAAAGGAGGCTAGAATATACAATGGAGAAAAGACAGCCTCTTCAATAAGTGGTGCTGGGAAAACTGGACAGCTACATGTAAAAGAATGAAATGAGAACACTCCCTAACACCATGCACAAAAATAAACTCAAAATGGATTAAAGACCTAAATGTAAGAACAGACACTATAAAACTCTTAGAGCGAAACATAGGCAGAACACTCTATGACATAAATCACAGCAAAATCCTTTTTGACCCACCTACTAGAGAAATGGAAGTAAAAACAAAAATAAACAAATGGGACCTAATGAAACTTAAAAGCTTTTGCAAAGCAAAGGAAACTACAAACAAGACGAAAAGACAACCCTCAGAATGGGAGAAAATATTTGCAAACGAATCAATAGACAAAGGATTAATCTCCAAAATATATAAACAGCTCATGCAGCTCAATGTTAAAAAACAAACAAACAACCCAATCCAAAAATGGGCAGAAGACTGAAATAGACATTTCTCCAAAGAAGATTTACAGATTGCCAACAAACACATGAAAGTATGCTCAACATCACTAATTATTAGAGAAATGCAAATCAGAACTACAATGAGGTATCACCTCACACAAGTTAGAATGGGCATCATCAGAAAATCTACAAACAACAAATGCTGGAGAGGGTGTGGAGAAAAGGGAACCCTCTTGCACTGTTGGTGGCAGTGTAAATTGATACAGCCACTATGGAGAACAGTATGGAGGTTCCTTAAAAAACTAAAAATAGAACTACCATATGATGCAGCAGTCCCACTACTGGGCATATATCCTGAGAAAACCATAATTCAAAAAGAGTCATGTACCAAAATATTCATTGCAGCTCTATTTACAGTAGCCAGGACATGGAAGCAACGAAAGTGTCCATCAACAGACGAATGGATAAAGAAGATATGGCACATATATACAATGGAATATTAGCCATAAAAAGGTACAAAACTGAGTTATTTGTAGTGAGGTGGATGGACCTAGAGACTGTCATACAGAGTGAAGTAAGTCAGAAGGAGAAAAACAAATACTGTATGCTAGCACATATATATGGAATCTAAAAAAAATCAAAGAACAAAAAAATGGTTCTGAAGAACGTAGGGGCTGGACAGGAATAAAAACGCAGAAGTAGAAAATGGGCTCAATGACATGGGGAGCGGGGAAGGGAAGCTGGGACGAACTGAGAGAGTGGCATGGACATATATACACTACCAAATGTAAAATAGATAGCAAGTGGGAAGCAGCCACATAGCACAGGGAGATCAGCTCGGTGCTTTGTGACCACCTAGAGCGGTGGGATAAGGAGGGTGGGAGGGAGACGCAAGAGAGAGGAGATACGGGATTTATGTATACATATAGGTGATTCACTTTGTTATACAGCAGAAACTCACACACCACTATAAAGCAATTATACTCCAATAAAGATGTTAAAAAAAAAAAGAAAGGAAAACAAGGTAGCATTTAAATATCTGGATCAGGACTAATGCTGCCAGACAATTGGACAATGAGAAATCATTGTAGATGCCTAAAAGCACCTTATCTAAGGTTGAGAAATAGACTATTATTTTTCCCTCTGAATTTGCTCAATAACGTGCTGACATAATTTCTTTGCTGCTTTTCAGAACTTTTTTCAGAAAATGTAAACTTAAGCTTTCATTTTTAAAAAATTATGATATGATCTAGAAATCTGATGGTACATGGAGGAAACTTGATACCAGTTCTGTTTGTTTTGATATAAACTCTTGTTGCTAAGTAATTCCCATTTATGTTTGTAAATGTATTTGAAGGAATTTCTTTAAAACAAGTGACAGATGGTTTTATACCATCCCTAGCAGCTTTTTGGGGAAGTTCATGGATATCATAGATGCCTTTGAGTTGGCAAGAGAAACTAGGGACCCTTGGAAAAGGCAACTAAACCTTAAATATTTGCTTGCTGTTTCAGTTTAGGATTCCCTAAAGTTTGACCATGGACCTCAGTTTGGCTTACCTCTGCTCCAGACAGATTTCAAACAGCAGCAACATCACTAGAGTCCCCACAAAGGCCATGGCCTGACTTAACTCTTATTTTTGATCAGTTGTGCATTCGTTATCACGAAATACTCTGCAGGGGAGTTTCAGACACGAGGGATTATTGGATCAGTGCTTTCACCAAGTGTTTAATCTTGAATTTTCTACTTGATTTGTATCATTATAGTCAATGCTGTTTTCATCTGAAATGTTTTTGTTTAAGCTTCCTTCTGAGGATTTGTTGTGCTTTTTCTTTCTTTGTGAAATGCTTAAAACTACTTCTTAATAGTATGGGATGGTGAGGTCCCACTGGGCAGACGGCTGATACAGTATGTGTTAATCCACCTGTTTTTTTGCAAAGGGCATTTTATAGGTTAACAAAATGCATGTCCACTATGATTTCTGTGGTAGCCTGAAGAGGATATGACTTTTAATTTTTGCTTCACATTAGAAACTTTATTCTTTTGACAAATTAGAAAGACATGCTACATATTTTTCTACAAATTAGTTATCAAGTGTTTGGATATTTTCAATGATGAAGTTTGATCCTCATTTTCACAACCAAAAAAAATTACTCTCAGCTTTGGAAGTTAATCTGTCTTTTCTTGGGAGGCTGATAGGCAGATGGCCCCTCACCTGAAGCTGTCCTCATAGTCTTTGATCATTGCTAGGTACAGTGCTCTGTGAGCATGTACAATGGAAATCTTTGAACAGAAAGCTAAATTGCTCAGATCTTTTTGGTTTTTAGGGATGAAGAAAAAATATCTCATAGGATATAATCTTCCAACTTACTGGTTCTAATAAAATCTTTCTGACATAGGTGCTTACCACCAGTTCTAATACCTTAGTAATTTTCATTTCAGTTTATTAAATAATAAAATTTTACATGCACACAGATAGGAGCTTTCTCTATAAATATTCCTCCAGAAAAGAGCAAATTGTGCCATTGTGTTGCTGGAACACACCTCTGTTTCACATCAGTGCTTGTAATTATGTACATGAGAGCAGATACTGGTTTCTTATATGTAATAATTAATATAACAGAGTGTATGCCCAGGCTTTTGGGGGGTAATATCAGATAGAAGTTGCTTTATTGTCCTTCATTTGGTTATAAAACCTGCTAATATAACATCTGTTGGCTGTATGTTTAAAACTAATGCATTTACTTCCTTTTATTCTCTTTTGCTATCCCTTTTCCTTTCTGCTTATCCTCCAAATTGCTGCTTTCACCCTTGCTCCAATCAGCTTGACTCTCAGGTCAGTACTTTCAGTTTTTCTTCTAACCGCCCTTCCCTCCTAAGCTCAATTTATTGCTTGCACTTGTGTAACAAATACATTTCTGAAATGGTTTTCCTCTGGCCACCACATTTTTTTTTCCGTTTCATCCCATGCCTAGGGAAGGTTTATTTTATGAGAAGCCTGTATAGGTGGGAAAAGGAACAGAAGAAGATGAAAATAAATCATTGTTGGATTATTTGATACATTCTCTTCCTGGATTATAAAATCAGTAAGAGAAATCATTGTGAAAACTCCTGAGTGCATTTCTCCTGAGCAGCTCAGAAAATTAGCTGCGTGATGATAAAACATGGAGCAGTGGAAAAAACAAAATTGCAGGATGCTAAATTTAACCTAGGAGAACAAAAGATTTGCTCGTGACACAGCAACTTAAAAGCTAAATTTAATAGTGCAAATCGTTTAGACTTTTCGCTTAATAAATCACTGTGTTTTGAAAGATTTATAATACTTTTTTTTAAAGTCACTTTTGAAAATTATCAGTGTGTTAGTAACATATTGTACACACATGTTATTTCCTGTCATTGTTTTGGTTTTAACCTTTTTAACTTCATTTTTATTAGCCATAAGACATACTTTAATTACCTAGAGCGTAGCATATGGAACAGAATGTAAAACTAGATTCATCGTTGACTGTGTGCACCCCAGTATTAAGAAGCGAAATGGACATTTTGTTTGAAAATGCATCCCAGGTTTGATTCCTCTAAGGCAGGGGGCCCAAGTCAATAATTGGTTCTCCTTTAAGTCAAGCTAGACTTCTCTTTCCAATAACAACATAATAATATCTAGTGATTTCTTTATAATTCAATCAGTGAGTTTACTACAAGATGCTCATTGTGTGATCGGGGCTTACCCAGACTTCAAAAAAGATTCAAATTAAATTGGTAGCCAATATAGTTGCTCTTTTCAGAGGCAAGCTATATTATTTTCTTCTCTTTATTCAGGGTCTGCACCTCTTTATTCTGTCCACTGCTATCATCTAAGCCAGCAGTGAATAATTTTAAAACAAGGCCTCCTGCCCACACATCAATTTTGCCCCCTCCAACCACCCACTGCCTGCTCCCAACCCGGTGGTGGGGCTCATAGTCCTTCAAATTGAAACCACTTCTCTGCTGTTCCCACATAGCACACTGGGTGTCCCACAGGAACTGCCTTGAACTTCCTCACACTGAAGGAAGCCCATTCTCAATCGTTCCCAAAACGGAGATCTAAACAGAGATTAAAATTACCGCCCTACAGAACTGCTCTCACCAAAAACCTAATGACTGTTAATTCACTTTCTGGTGCCCTTATGTGCAGGAACAGACATCATAATGAGGGTGGGGAGGACGGCCTTGGCCACATGGCATCGAAACCCTTCCTCCAAGTTTTGGATTCGCTCATTTAAGAAGCTCTAAGCTTTTCTCCTTGCCTGTCTTTTTTTGTTTTCTTTCTCCTTTTGCCTTCCCTTTGCTACCCCTAATCTGTACCTGTTGATATTTAAGCCCTTGAGACCAGGGACCCCGTTCATTCTCACACCTCAGGCTCCCAGCCTTTAGATGCCGTCCACAGTTATTCTACTGTGTCTTTTATGTGCCAGGAACTGTGTTGTTCAGTATTTGGTTTTTTCCTATTGTGTAGTGAATGAATGTGAACTTAGACTGTCAGAAGATGGGCTGTAGGGTTAGGGTTTGGAGAGTTTGTGGGTAATAAGGGGTTCTCTGGACAAGGGTGTGCTGATTGTGTTTGATAAAATGTTCAGGCCAAGTCTAATTGGGAGAACTATAGTGGTCAAAAGAAGATTCAGACCATTTCAATATCATTTAACCTCTTGCCTCAGATGAACATGGTGGAGAAAATGTACAATCATTGCAAACTGTCTCTAGTTATATTTTCAGTGTAGGAAGAATTGGGCAGCCCTGCTCTTCTAGAAACAACTCTCTGGAGTCCTAGAAGCTTTCTGAGCTTTGACAAGTTTTCAGAGTTAACTATGCTTTTTCTCCAGCCACTTGCAGGTTTACCAGCTAAAATAAAATGAAATGTAACAATTGAATTGAATACACGATCTTTGGCCATTGTGCTTTCTTTACATAGCTCACAACTGAGTTACATATATTTGTGTATGCATACATACATATATAATATGTGTATACTTTTATCATATATATTTTTTTAAATGTCTGATCATTCTTACTGTAAAAGTCTGTAGTCTGCCATGCACCTCTTTATCTCCCAATCTGAAATTGGAAAATTTCACTAACTCTTGGGTCTTTTCTATGTGCTGTGGACTGCATGAGAAATTCTCTCCTCCAACTACTTTTTAAAGTGACCTCATTTCTTTTTCAAACTCTATGTAGACTCTCCTGCTTTAAATTCAGGTAGACAGATGTTAAGTATTGGGTTTGGTAAAATGCAAATGTCATATGCTAAACCTGTTTAGGGTCTCACTCCAGAAAACTCCACTTTTGTCTCTACACACAAACCAGTGGGAAGCTGGAGAGGTATAGCAAGATCCCTGCATTGCACTCGGGGAGGGTTTATGTGAAATTTGCTCATTTCTAGGAACTATTTGTGAGGTTAGTATGTGACTTATGAGAGATGAGGTTATCTAGATAAATGTATGCAGCAGTTGACCAAAAAAGGAATAGTATCCGTTGGGATTCAGTCCAAAATCCTGCCAGAGAATCAACCAAGTGAAACCAGAAGGCGCAGGCCTCTCCTGGGCTCTCCCAGCCTCCGATTCGCTTTGCATTCTGGGTTTCTTGTTTGTGCCTCCGATTCGCTTTGGATTCTGGGTTTCTTGTTTGTGCTTCAGTATACCCTCTTGGAGAGGAAGTAGCTGTCTTCGGAGTGGGTGTTTTGGGATCCTCCCTGCACATGTCTGGTGAGGGGCTGTTGGTGAGGGGCTGTGTGCATCTCCCTGGCAAGCAGGCTCGAGCTGATGGTTTGCGCCTGGCAGCAGGCGTGAGCTCATTGTTACAGAGTCACTTCAAACACTTCTACCAAAATCAACTCTTTGTGATGTTTCCCCAAAGCTGAACACTGCACTCTCAGTCCCTCATTCTTCTAGCAAAAGATGAAGTCACTGCTCCCAGACCTCAGAGGCCTGTTGCCCAAAGAAATAATGAAAAACACCTTGCCCAGAGCATCCTGCAGTGTTTTGCTCTTTGCTAGGGTCAGTTCTTGGCTCCATTCCCTCCACAAAGACAGAGTAAGCACCTCCTGTGTGCTAGGCTGGGCACTACGTGCTGGCCTGGCATTTCCAAAAAATAGCTGGTGAAAAACTGACCAAAGTGTTTAAGAAATGCTATGTATTACATTCTTCATTTTTATATTCCTGATGCACATTGATCCTAGTAATAATCGGAATAAGAGAAGTAGCAGCGGCAGTGGTAACATTGAACATTAACTAAATGGCAGCACTGATTTAATCTTTTTTTTTTTTTTTTTGTAGTATTTACTTCTCATAACAGCTGTATGAGGTCAGGACTGTCATTTCTTCCATATTAGGGAAGAGGAAACTGGAGTTCATAAAAGTTACATATTTTGCTCCAGTTAATATAGCTAGTAAGTGAAGGTATTGGGGTTTCTCCCCCAAAAGCCAGTCTTTTCTGATTTACTTTAAAAAAACTTTTTTGCTACTTCTGCTCCAGTTGCATAATAAAAACTCTGAGAGGCCTATAGGAGGGAAATTTAGTGTGAAACTTAGTGTGCCATTGTGTTTAATCTATGATTTCCCACATATAATATTTGTAGATTATATTCCATGAAGCATCTTGGGGGACTGCTGTCTGCTGTGCAGCCAGCCTCTTCCTTCACCCTGAGATTCGTGCCCTCCTTCCCCCTCCACCCCACCTCCTTTACCCTGAGCTGGTTCCTTGTGCACAAGTCCTGCTCTGGTAGGGCCACCTCAGCTATCTTCTCTTCCCTGAGTGCCTTAGACAGAAGCACTTTCTCCCTGTCTTGATCTCCTCAGAGCTTTATCTAACCCTTTTCCTTGGCTTGTGTCATATCCTACCTTGAATTAGGGCAGTTAATCAATGCACTGTGTCTCCCGGTAGACAGCAGCCTCCTCTAGCGCTGCATGGGTCTCTAGCTGCAGGCGGTGTTGTGTCACACACTGGAGGTGGCAGTCATACTCCTGAAGGTTGTTGAATGCATGACTGTTGAAGAAAGGAACTTCTGTTAGCTTCGTCTCCTCCCTTCTACCTTTTACTTGGTCCCCACAGAGATTTGCTATTTGCTGGTGGGCTCTTTCTGGAGGTTGAGTTGACTGCCCTGGATATCATATCTAGCTTCAGACAGGAAGCTCTAAGAAAAGATATGATTGGTTTTCTATCAAGCTGGATGCTTGAAAGTTCAAGAAAAATTAAGACAAATAAAAGGAAAAGGGAAAAGATCTCTTTCTGAACTTACCTCATTTTCTCCTTCTCTTCCTCCTTCCTTTGTTCCCTCTTCCCTCCCTCCATCTTCCTTTCATCTTCCCTCTCCCTCCCTCTCTCCCTTCCCTTCCCCTCCTTTCTTGACTATTCATTAAACTCCTTCTCCATGCAAGGGTCTGTGCTGGGTGTTGAGGATATAGAATGACCCCTGCCCTCACTGAATTCAAAGACCAGTACTTCCTATAAGGAAGGATTTGGCCACTTATGAAAAATAGTTGGTGCCATTTATACTAATAACTGGAAAAACTGGGTTTCAGGTGTTTTTAAAAATTCGTTTTCCTGTTGCCTTTGAAGGGGTTATCCACAGGTCAGAAAATCATTTCCCTCTTTAAAACTGCCTTATACTAATGCTGACATTTCTGGTGAAGTGTCAGAAAATTTTATGCCCAAGCAGAACTGGTAGAAAGCCAGAAATCAATAGATCTTGCTTTGGGTGCAAATATTTTATTGGGGATGAAAAAAAGTTGTTTTCTCTGATTTACAGCTCCTGCAAATATAAAGTGGGTTCTGTATTTAGAAGTGGTTTTGAACCTTTGAGATGTAGCCAGGGGTTGGTTCTTGCACCCTTCCAACCTGGCCTTGGTGGGACTTGCCATGGCTAATGTTTTGCTGAGCCAGTTCCAATTTGTAAAACTAAGGCTTTAAGCTCTGTATTATTTTTACTTTTTAGCTTCTGCTTAAGTTGCTGCTCTGGCGCTCTATCCGTACCTTCCAGAATAGTGAAAAAGATCGAAGGAATACAATTTGCATTGTAGTTGAAATATTTTTGTAGTGCAGTGTGTTTCTGAGGTTCCTTGAAATGAGTAAAACCATTCTCAACTTGCAAATCTGTTAAAACAATGACAACAATAAAACAACAGGAAAATCGAGAGAGAGTGCCAGGTAAGCCTATTAAGTCCAGGCCTCTGAATAAGAGATGTCATATCGGTAGAGGTAACGATTCATTTGTATCTTTTTCAAAATCTTTCCTTTTCTCTTTTCCTCCCCTGCTCCTGGCTTTTGGTTGGTGCTACCATATGGATGAATATCAGCAACTAGTAAATCTCTCAAGATATGTTAGCCTTTTCTGTAAATGTTGAGAAGGGGAAGGAATTTAACAAAAAAAGTTTCTCAGTATTATTATAAATCACTTTCTAGAAAAATAATACCTTGTTTCCTTTATATGGCTTTTCTTATGAAATGTGAATTCTGTCACTTCATTACCGACAATACCAGCTTGAGTTGTAGGGAAACCTATCCAACTAGTGACTGGGACTTTCTTCCATGTCGGGTAAAGGTGCTTGGACTTTTCACACTGCATGATGTCGCATTTTTGTGAAGCCTACGTTTTGGGAGTACCTGTTTAAAAATGAGTGGGTGCTCTGTGTGTTTCTCTGAAGAAACTACTTTGTTGTTGGTATGTCTCATAAAGGCTTTGGAAATTTTCTTTTTAGGGAATTCTGATGATTTCAGTATTTGCCACTCTTTTATTTTACTGTAAGTTTAATGAACACTAAATACATGAAAATTATTTATAATAGTAAACTAAATAAATATGAAAACTAGAGTAGAATAGCAAGGCAGAAATTGGCTGATTTTGCTTTGGGTGCAACTATTTAGTAGAGATGGAAAAAAAATTGTTTTTCCTAAATCACAGCTCCTGCAAACATAAAGTGGGTTGTATAGAACCATTTTTGTAGAAAAACTTTAATTCTAGAAACTATAGAGTGGGTCGGGAAATGGAAACAGATTTCCCCTTGAAGAACCTCTTTTTGCTCCTTTTTCATTCCAAGGAGAGTGAGACTTATATATTAACTCCAGCTTGCCCATTGATCTTTTCTTCCAGTTTTTTTTTCTAATTGGTAACATTGTTAATATAAGTATTAACATTATTGGTATATACAGCTGAGTGTACAATAACTTAAGATTTACAGTAACTTTTTCAAGGAAAGCTGAAAGTGTGTGATTCTCACGGTGTGTTGAAGGACTGTACTGTTTCTTGTAAGACCCCACACATAACTGTGATGATATAATGGTGAATATAAGCAACTCTTGAGACATTTTAATGTGGGGCGGGGGCAGAACTTCCTACAGAGAGCTGCTTTGCCAAATTTTACTTCACGTCCTAGGAAAATCTCTTTAGAAAGTTTTGAGAATGTCATCACCACCTTTCTCAGATGGGAACGTGAAGTAAGGGAATATTCTCTCCCTGGTCTTTGGTATTGGTTAACTGGAATATTCCCATGGCTGGACAGATCTCAATGTGATGTGTGAGTTGAAGTGTAAGAGAGTGGTTTTAAATTTAACTTCAGAACCCTCTGCTATTTAATCATATGTCAGTTTGATGGTTCCAAGGACAGCATGATATGTTGCTCACAGATAATTACCGTGGAGAGAATGAGTTGGTTATAATAACGAATAGCTGGAGAATCTTCTGATAACCTGCGATGAGTGGGCCTTGGTGAGAAACACTCACTGGGCAATTGGCACATAGGTGTCCTATCACTTTGGTGAGTGTGGGTGCTCTTCTGCTACCTAAACATGCAACATGCAGGGGCTTTTTAGGGATTCCTGAACAGATAAAAAAGCACTATTCTTGGATTTTGTGTGTGTCATCTATCCAAGACCTGTTATTACTTTTGTTAGCATTTCACTTATAATCCAGGTTTTTCAAAACTGCTATTTGTTGTCAGAATATTACATGTAGAAAATTAAATAAACTCCATCCTAAGAAACAACATCAGCATTTCTGTGGCATGCCGGACACAAGTCCACATGTCTTTAAGCCTATCCCTGTGTCTGTAAAATGGAGACAATCATCTTATAGCTCATCTCTCATGAGCTTATGGTCAAGATACAGGTTGAGTGTGGAGCACAATCTGGCACATAGTAGATGTTCATTAAGTGGTGATGGTTGCGGTTTTCATGCTTACGGTTGTGTTGAAGGTTTTCCTGGTGAGAGTAGCAGGGGATTCGTGCAAGAGAGAAGTGGGAGATGATCCTATCAAGGCTTCCTTTGCTTTCCTAGTCATAGGTAACTCAGTTGCCGGCATAAAGACTGTAGACTTCTTTTTTCCCCTAAGCCACTGAGGGATTTTGAGGGAAAGGTTGAAAACAATATCATCCCTCTGAATGCTGAATGCTTTATTCCTGAGAGATATGAACACGTGAACTAGAAAATTCATGTCGTGCTTATTGAAAAGTAATTTATCTCTCTATATACATACATACAAATTAATTTATTTAATACGTTTGTCTTATATAAGGATGTATTTTAGGTTTTTCTGGAACTAGGGAACTAGGTAGCCAGGATTCGGCCACAACCTTTTTGTCTCCATGTATAAAAGTACCTGATATGGAGTTTAGAGGACAGGCCAAGTACCCAAGTGTGTTCCTTCATCCATTTATTTTCTTTATTCATTGATTTATTCACTTTCATCAAATATTAATTGTATATCTGCTCTGTTCCAGGTACTGTGGTGTAACTAAAACTATTTGCAGAAGTAGCATCTAGAGAGATGGAAGCAAATTGATAGGATTTGTAGTGTGATATTTATGCATGTGTCATAATGTAATACACACTGTTCTGCACCTCAATTTTCTTTATTTTAAACAAAATATCTTTACGGATCTTCCCATATTCATACATAAAAGTTTTCTATTCTTTTTTTACCTCTATGTACTGTTCCATTGTACCTCCTAAAGGACTTATAGATTGTTTCAAATCTTTTCCTCTCATACAGACTGCTATAATTAATAAGTGAATAGACTTAATTTCATACATGTATGTATATATATGAATATATCTGTAGCATAAATTTCTAGACGTGGAATTACTAGGACAATACATTTCTAGTTTTGCTAGATTTTGCTAGTTGCCTTCTACAGAGACTAAACCATTACAGTCCTAGCAGCAGTATGTAAGAGTGCCTTTGCCCACATTAACTCTGTCAGTGCAGTGTGGTTTGCAAGCTTTTTGATCTTTGTCAATATGGAAGGTGAACCATGGCATTTAAGCGCCATGTGAAGTTGTGCATCTTTAAGTATGTTTATAATTTGTCGTATTCTTTTGTTGGTCTTTTTCTTACTTATTTGTAGAAGCACTTTATATATTACAAAAATGACTCATTTGTCTTTGATTTGAGTTTTAATTGCTCCCCCCTGCTAGTTTGTCTTTTTTTTGCTAATAGTGGTTTTTGTTACACAGAAATGTTAAAAATATTTCTATGTAGTCAAATGTATTCAGCCTTTTCTTCAATGTCTTCTGAAATTTGTGTCATAGTTGAAAACCTCTTCCACACAAAAGAGTATAAGAACAATTGTCCTGTGATTTCTTTTGGTATTTTTATGGTTTGATTTTCTATATTTAGTCTTTAGACCATCTGGAATTTATCTTACTCCAAGGTATGAAGTATGGATATAACTTAATTTTTTTCTAGGTCAAGTGAAGTTTAAATATCACTTCCTCCATTTGCCTTTAACTGGAGCTAGCCCAGCCCAGGTTAGGTTTGTCTCTTACAAATTCATGTAACTTCCCACTAGAACATGAAGCACAGCCTTAATTCTTGTTCAACGTTTGTCTTTTAGGCTAGGGTGGAACTTCCATCTGGAAAGGACCTGTCTTTAATTCATCTAGTGTCTGTAAAATAGTAGACACTTAATAAATATTTATGAAATGAATTAATAACACGAGTCGTAAAGATCTGAAGTTATGAGGAGGTAGAAATTATGACTAACCAGAAGCTATGGAAAAGACGTGCAGAGTGGAATGTGAGCCATGGAGGCTCACATAGAGGGGAACCGAGTCAACAGGGTGGTGGAAGATTAGCCAGCCCTTGCTATACAGGACAACAAAACAACCCTGTGTCAAGAGTCACCTTGGACCTCAGGTGGCTTTCCCTTATCCTGCTTTGTGAGACCCAGCCGGGATATCATTTTTTTTTTTCTTCATAGGAAGCCTAACTTCTCAGCGTTCCCTGGGTTCAGTGAGACTTACCTACATGATTGAGACTCCTGCCTAACAGTTGCAGGATGTAGGAACAGGTGTGGAAAATATGTCAGGAGCTAAGAACAGAAAGGTTTTGTCCAGGCTGTGTTTTAGATGCTTTAGGATAGCTAGGTAGGCCTGTCCAGTAGGCAGAGTGGAATGAAAAATCTGGAACTGGATAGTTGAGGCATTACCCATGGAAGAGTGTGGCAAATTCTATACGAATGTCATGGGCATTCACAAGAGGGAGGGATCGGGGAAATTTCTATGAACATGATGGTATTTGTACTGGAACAGAAAAATGGAAAAGATTTTATCAGATGTAGAACTAGGTGGGGAGCATGGTCAAAGATAGCAGAGGTGGGAAGGTACAAGCCATGCTCAGAAGAGAGAATGGGGTTCTATAGCTTAGGCCCTGGAGTAGGGGGAAGAGTGAACAATAAGGGTTTGCTTGGACGGGAAAACCTTGAGTACTTAGCTAAAGATTTTGAATTTTTTGAGCCTGGGAAGAGCATAGTCAGGAGTATCTTAAAGAATGATTAATTCTGTAACATCTCTGTTCTGGAAGGGTCAGCAGTAGACCAAGCTAGAAGGAACAACAACACTGAAATAAGGTGGTGGCACTAGAGGTTAGGAGGAGGCAACAAGATAATTAATAAAACAAGGAAACAGAAAAAACACAAAAATCAGCAGCCTGAATAGTTTAACAAGAGCCAGCAGGACAGGAAAAACCAGCAGATAAAACCTAGCTACTATGATAGCAGGAAGAAAATAAAGGTGCGGTGGCAGATATTTTGCTCAGGCAGTCTGTAGTTGTAACTGTTGCTGTTACAGCAACAGAAATAAGAAAAGACGTAATTGGCTACCTATTTGGTGCTAGGCACGGTGCTGTACATGCTTCAAGGTTTATCTCACATTTTCTTTATACCAACTCTAAGACAGTAGGTGCCATTTGTGAAATTATTGGTCTCATTTGTGAAATGAAGACAGTAAGTCTCAGAAAAGTTAAGTAACTTGCCTGCTGTCACACAGCTATTGGTGGAGCCAGGATTTAAACTCAGCTGTTGTGATTCCAGAACCCAGAAATCACTGGACACAATCACTGTGTCCTGTTCTGCAGCGAGACTTTTTGTGCTAGGATAAATTGGTTTGGCCCAAGAACTCCTGATACCATAGGGACCTCTCTTTAATGTGCTTCTTTTGGGATGGAAAGCTATTTCTATAATACAAAGGATTCCAAACACGATGAAAACGTCTTACAATGGAAGTTGAGAAGCTGTTTGTGTTGGCAGTTCTAGCAGCCTTTTCTGAGCTGCTGGTCTGAGTCTTCACCCTCTCTTGAGCAGGAATGTGGAATTCCTTTTTGAAGTGAGTTTGAGGGGGGCTGGTGACTTCGCCTCCACAGAGGCAACAGCAGCTTTGTATGTGGGAGACAGTCATCAGCTCTGGACAGGTTTCAAGAAATGTGGACAGCAGAGATGGGGAAGACCTCAGGCCATCCATCCTCCTGCCTGCTTAAGACAGTTCCTGGTGGGGAATTCTGGGGAAGTAGCCAAGAGAAAAGATGTATTTCCAAGAGGGGTTTTCTGCTTCTTCCAGGAATCATTCTTGGGAGGGTTTTTCATGGCCCCACACAGTATAATCAGAGAATCCCAGCAGCATAAAAGCTGAAAAGAAATGAAGGCCTTTTCTGTGATATATGATGATGTTCCTTTTGGAAAACAGAACAACTCCCTGATAGAGAGATGGTCTTCTCTGCAGCACAATACCTGCATCTCCCTTGATCTTGTCTCAGACAAGTGGGAAGGTTGGCAGCACTTAACAGAAGCTGAGAATTCAAACTCATGTACTAGTGCCCTTGTCCAGGCAGTAAACATACTGTGGAATCATTTCTTCCTCATCATAATGTTAGGTCAGGGTAGATATCATGCCATCAAAATGCAAGGTCTTCTTCCTACAGAGCTCAGATTTTTTTTTTTTTAACTTTTAAGCCTTAAACTTTTAAGCTTTAATGACTTCATCTGATAGGATCTGTGTTGGCTTCTCAGTTCTTACAGCTGCTGGGGTGAGGGGAATTTCTTCTCTGCTTGTTGTTTGTCAGTTTATTTGGTTTACCTTCTCATCTCTCATAGCCTTTTTACTTTTGTCCAGTGCTCTAAAATTAAGAAGTTTGGGATAGAGTGAATAACATAGCTTTCTTCAACTTCTCTAAATTTTAAGTGTTATTGGCAGATTGTTATCATACGATCAACTAAGTTTTAAAAGCACACTAGACCTTTAAAAGACCCTATATTTTTAATATAATTTGGGAGAAAGATAATTCTAACTGCCCTTCTTTGAAAACTTTGCTGCCATTCATTCAGTACTTTCCGTGGGGCCAGGTTCTGTACAAAACACTGATGTGAAATATTTATTTTAATCTCCACAACGATGCTGTAAGAAGGATAGTAATCATTTACAATAGGCAAATGAGTAAACTGTGGCCTAGTGAGTTTATGGGTAACCTTCTCAAGGTCACTCTGGATTTGAACGCAGAGTTCTTGTTCCTCAAGAACAAAGGACATGTGGATACAAGCACACATGGATACTCCCTTGCGTGACATAATAAAAACAATTAAAATGTTTTCATTGTGAAGGCAATGGGGAACAGGATTGTGTTTTAGAAGGATGCTTACCTTGTGTTTCCAATATAACCACAATTGGACCCATCACCCTTTCCTTCACCCATCCTCCCACTACTCCATCTACTTAGCATTTACTCTTGGAACTGGTACAACGTTCGGCTGTGTTAAGATAGAAACCTTGCCTCATGCCTCATCGTGCCTCATCCCTCATTGTGTCTAATCCATCCCATTTCATTTCTCTCATTTCCTGTCTTCCTTCTCGGGGCTGTTATCCTCGTGGGTCACTTGGACTATACAGTAGCCTCCACAGTCACAGTCTGACCCCACCCTCTACTCCAGAGAAAATCAGTGAGGCAGCACCCCCTGCCTAACAGCCCTTGCTGCCTCCTCACACACTGTGCAAAATAGCAAACTCTATGCCTGGCTTATGAAGTCCTCCACACTCTAGCCCTGGGTTGCTTTCAAGTCTTATCTTAAAGCCCAACATACACACACAGCCCCTCTACCTCCTCATTTTCCACCTGCTTGCATTACTGAATTTTTTCTTATTCCCTACACTTGCTAGACCTTTCCCATCCCTCTACATTTGCGCATACTCTTCCCATTGCTTAAATGCCCCCCGTTTCTTCCTCATTTTGTGCAAAACTCCTACTCATCTTTGAAGTCCCAATTCACATGTCACCCTCTGATTTCTCTTAAAAATCAGTAGTTCCACCTTGTGTTCTGACAGCACTTATTTAATGTTGCAAAAGCAGTTTGTTATTTTCCAGCTACATGTTTCTCCCTTCTACTAGACTTTGAACTGTCTAATGATAAAGAATTTCCTTTTCATCTTTGTGTCTTCTTTTCCTGGCACGTAGTTATTGCTCCATAAATATTTGTTGGATGAATAGATGGATAAATGGTTGGAAGGATGGGTGGGAGGACAGATAGATAGATTGGCAGCAGAGAAGCCAGATAGGAGCTATTTCAGTGTCTGGATAAAGAAATCAAAGGCATGAGCTAAGATGGCAGCAGTAAGAATAGAGAGGAGGTAACTGCTTTGATAGACATTTTAAATTAAATGAAAATGGCTGATTGTGGTGATCCATTGCATGTGAAGTGTTAGGAAGACGGAGGACTTACTCCTCCTTTACTCCCAATCTTGGATGACTTTGATGGAGAAGAAACTGCAAAAGAAGTAGGGTGATTTTGGACTCTGGAGATGGGACAGTTGAGAATTTAGTTTTGAATATATTGAGATTCTGTGTGGGATATCCTGGCAGCGTTGTTCAGTGAACATTTGAAAATTTGAGAAACTGACAGATTCTTGCTCTTCCAGAGGGTGGGATTGCAGGTTGTTGCCTGGCATTCCCTCTTTCAGCTCCACCATCTCACTCCAGTCTTTTTATCCACACCCCAGTTTATATGTTTCTTACATGGAAAGATGTCCAAGATCTATTGTAAAATATATAACATTGTCTGTTGTATTTTCAAAGGGGGATATGTGTCTATTTGTGCATTATGCATAACAAATTTCTGGGAAGATTGGCAAAACCCCCCTAATAGTGGGAGTGGTCATTGGGGCAGGTGGAGAGGGAATATAACTTCTCTTTTTATAAATTCTTTTGTACTATTTAATTTTTTAATTAGTAGCATGTATAATTTTTAAATTAAAATATAATTCATATACCATAAAATTTACTCTTTTTTTTGGTTTGTTTTTTTGGTACGCGGGCCTCTCACCGCTGTGGCCTCTCCGGCTGCGGAGCACAGGCCCTGGACGCACAGGCCCAGCGGCCATGGCCCACGGGCCCAGCCGCTCTGCGGCATGCGGGACCCTCCCAGACCGGGGCACGAACCCGCGTCCCCCGCACTGGCAGGCAGACCCCCAACCACTGCGCCACCGGGGAAGCCCAAAATTTACTCTTTTAAAGTGTATAAGTTCAGTGGTTGTTTGTGTATTCACAAGGTTGCTCAATGATCACTCTTATCTTATTCCAGAATTAAATTTTTGTCACCCCAGGAAGAAACCCATATTCATTAGCAGTCACACTCATTTCCCCAGTTATTTCCTCCCTTCCCTCAGCCCCTAATCTACTTTCTCTCTCTATGGATTTGCATATTTGAAACATTTCATATAAATGGGATCATATAATATGTGGTCTTTTGTGACTGGCTACTTGCACTTAGCATAATGTGTTTGGAGTTCATTCATGTTGTAATATGTTTCAGTACTTCATTCCTTTTTATTGCTAAATAATATTCCATTGTAGGTATACCACATTTTGTTTATTCATCAGCTGATCAACTTTTGGGCTGTTTGTAGTTTTTAGCTGTTATGAATAATGCTGCTATGAACATTCATGTGCAAGTTGTTTGAATATATGTTTTCATTTCTTTTGAGTATATACCTAGGAGTGGAATTGCTGTGTCATAGAGTAACTCTGTGCTTAACTTCTTGAGGAACTGCCAAGTTATTTTTCACAGTGGCTGTGCTATTTTTACATTCCCACCAGCAACATATAATTGTTCTAATTTCTTCACATTCTCACCAACACTTGTTATTGTCTGCCTTTTTGATCATAGCCATCCTAGTATTATGAAGTGGTATCTCATTATGGTTTTGATTTGCATTTCCCTAATGACTAGAGATATTGAATATCTTTTCATGTACTTATTGGCCATTTGTGTATCTTCTTTGGAGACATGTCTATTAAGATCCTGCACATTTTTAATTGTATTCATCTTTATATTGTTGAGTTGTAAGAGTTATTTACATATTCTGGATACTAGACCCTTATTAGATATATGATTTCTTATATTCTTTTGTGTACTGGTAATTTTACATTTATATTTGCTGTGTTCTATTTAAAAAATTGTCCAATACATAATAGTTGACAATTTTCAAGTAATTAATTGATATTTTAAATAATAAAATGACAATTTAAATAATAAAGTAATAGCTTTAAAAATTAGGCTCTCAGGGAAAGTAAGTGAATTTGTACTATTGTAATTAAATATGTTGCTTACAAATAAATTACCAGTTGACAGTTTTACGTTGGCACTGCTTTTTCAAGGGTTCCATGAGATAGGATTAGGAATGCTTTACCAAATATTAAGAACTTATTCAAAGTGTAATCTAGACCCCAGATATTCATACTCCTACAAACACACATGTGACCACTCATACCAAATAAATGCTTACTCTCTTCTGCTGAAGTCTTAGTAGCTACATTTGAAATGGACTTTATCTTGAATATTCACTTAGCTTTTGTCTATTGATATGACTAAACTTCAAAATTTGAGCTCCTTCCAACGAAATAATTTGCCCATTTTAAATGCTCAGGGTATGGCCTCATTTTATAGTGCCATAAAATGAAATTTAAAAAGCCTCTCCAGAGAGCTGTAATTACCATTTCTTCTTTAGTTGTTAGCCAAGCTAATAAATATTCTTAGCAGTTCTGTCATCACATGTCATATAAAACTAGATCTAATGATCGAATCTAAGAGAGGACCCCAAGCACCACAGCCCTCTGTGCAGCTTGAGAGGAAGAAGTGACCCACCTGATCCATTAGACACTTGGATTTCCAGAAGCAAGGCTTAACACACCCTCCACCCACTCCAAGAAGGTGTATGAAGGGGCCCTTGAAAACGTTTGGCTTGCTGAGGATCGGCTGGGTGGCTGGCTGCTCAGAGAAGTGAAGTTATAACTGCATGGCCCTGGGGTGCTGTATGTCCCCAGTTCTTACTGAGGAAACACTTGGCTGTGATTGGAGATAGTCACATGAGCCTCTCTTCCACCATATATATGTATTTATTTTTCCAGTTCCTGACCAGTGGCTTTCCAATCTTCCTGCTTTTCTGGCTCCCCAGCATCCCTCCTTGGGTCCTCCAGTACATGGCCTCTCTTTTCAAAGGTCTCCATTAAAGCCTGGGACCTTTCTAAAATTCTTGACAGCCAGTAATTCATAAAGGAAAAATGAATTAACTCCATTTTAGCATAGCTGTAGGGCAAGAGGGTTGTTCGGAAGTGACTGCTGCAGGCTGTTAAGACAGCTACTTAGCTTTCAGGGCTGGCAAGAGAACGATGAAAGGTAATGAGTTAACCTGCTAAGAATTTGGCCATTTTAATCATTAGAGTCTGGGTATACTTTGTCTCCATTTATACTGAGGGGGGAAATAGTTATCTTGATAAGCAGGGATTTATCTCACCCCACCTCTCAGTGGCTGCCTGGATTCAGAGTAGAATGGACTCCTTTATGTAGCAAGGGGAATGGGCATGCTTTGTATGAGTAAGAAAAAGGAAAAAAAGCCATTGGTATTTTTTCAAAGTTCTTATCAGCAAAGAGCATTACCGAGAAATCCAATAGGGTAGTGATGACATTCAATTTTATTTGTACCAGGAATGCACAGATGGCTGGAGTTAGCAGTGATTCATTTTTAGCACATATCTCTCATTAATGTTAGTGGGAATTACAGCAGACCTATCAAAGGGGCAAAATAGAGGAGCGTCTGTTGTATCAAATAAATGTACATCATTTTTGTGCAAAGGTCACATACTTTGAATAATTCCTTTCTGTAATTGTAACTTCCCGTAGTTAGTTTATTCTTCTTGCTGAATTTGTATGTTGTCATTGGTATTTTTAATGACCTGAAGAAAAGCATTTCAGCAAACTGCCCAGGTCTGAGACTTATAATTAGTCATTGCAGCTTGTGGGATCTTTTGTAAATAGCTCAGTCGAGATGTGTTTTTACATAAAAGTTCCCCTTGATTAATTGCCCAGGAAATGCTTCCAGTTCGTAGAGATTTGTGAATCTGTATCATAAAATATTCCATTCCCAACAGTTCAGTCAGTGAGAAACTTGTGATTTTTTTTTTAACCAGCGTGTGTTCAGGTGTTGCCAGGACTTTAATCAATTTCTGCCAAACAACAATATACAAATTAAGTGCCAACAGCCAGGAATTATTTCACTTCCACATTCAGGAGGGAAACAAATAGCCTGGCTTTCTAGAAGATCCAAATTAAAATGTAGTATTAAAAAGAAAAGAAAGATCAAATGGAAAGAAAATCAATTAATTAAAAATGCAAACAACATAGGACTTGAATTCACTATGGTATAAAAATTTAGTAAGAATTTAACATATTATTTTCTAATAGGATGTTGCTTTCCTCATGGAGTGAACTTTGGATATGTTGAATTTATAAGGGCTTTCAGTTTCTTCCATTAGGAAAGAGGTAAATCTTTTTTGCTTCTGATCTCTTTGGATAAAGAAGAATTCTGATTTTATAAGGTGCAACAAGAAAGAATTTAGGATTTATACCAGCGAATGGACTCAGTAATAAGAATCACTGCATGGCGTGTAAAATCCAAGCTTGAGACCACTTAGCAGAGCAAAACACCTACTTTTTGCAAGTGAATTTATTTTTTTTAATGCTTTATCTTGAATCTTAAGTATTTTTACATTCATCTAATTAATATTGAAGGTGTTTTTCTCATGAAAGTAAAAAAAATTAATAGGATATTACCTACTTGTGTAGAAAGATCAGTTTATACAGTGTAACTTTAGTTATCCTTTCTAAATTACACTATAGCTATATTAAATAGAGTCATTCGTCATTATCCTGTAGGAGTTTTATAAAACTATAAAACTTCAGTTATTCCCCAAACCTTAGCCATTCACTGGGTAAATGGTTTCCTTGGATGCTATATGAGGAATGTTAGAGCAGGCTTCCTCTAGTCTGTTCATCTGTCTTCACAGTCTTAGATGGTTTTTAGTCTCTTGTAGTGTCTTTTTATATAGCAGATAGAGCCTTTGCCTAAAGGAGAGATGCCTTCACAGGCACTTCGCAGGAGTGTGTGTGTGAAATAAATAAATATGTATGTATATTGGTGTGTATGTTTATGTGAAATAAATATAAGTAGTATGTGTATGTGAACTAAATACGTGTGTACATATATATGTAGGTATATATGTGTGTGTATATATGTACGTGTGTATCTTCTGATGTGGGAAACACATATTTGCTGAGTTTTTTGTGGTGAGAAGAGAAGATGCTTGGAACTGCTGATGGGGAGTGGTGGTGACATGGCTTTGGGAAAACAGTCTTACAGCTGGGTAGTGGTGTTTTTGTTTGTTTTTAGTAGAAGGATTATCCTTGTTAGCTGTGATACGAAATTAGCAAGTGAGGTAAATGCAAGAATAGCAATGATAGGTTAGGAAAATAACATGAGTTTTGGAGTATAACAGATTGGGATGGAACTTAGCTCTGCCTCCTTCTAAATGGAAGAGTCCTCTAAGCACGTTGGTTACCTGCTCATCTTCATATTTCTGGTCTATGATAGGGATAACAGTACCTACATCGCAAAGTGGTCTTGAGGATTAAACATGCACATTGTCTAGTCCAGAGAGATGCTGATGAAATGCTACCTTCTGTAGCATGCATGCTTATGACGCTGAGTGTTTGTGGCTGCTCCGTGGGTTTTTTTAGATGGGAGAACATTCCTAAAAGTTGGGCCACCCTGCCTCTGGGAGCTCCAGAAGCATTGCCATCCAGATGGAAACTAGAAAGGAGATGAAAAACTGGATGCTCAGGATTTTCCTGCATCCCTCCTGGTAAAGATCCTATCACAGCTCTAGTATGGAAGATGTATCCCTTGAGGAAATAGACTGGGTCAGAAAAAGGGAAGCATGAGAAGGAAGGCTGATGATCCTGTGGTCAGGAATCTGCAGATAGGTTCTGGAGGAGGTCTGAGAGGTCATTCTCTTTCAGAATCTTCCTGAAATGACAGAAGTCTAGGCTGGATCTTGGTATTCTCTGATTGTTTTGGTTTGAGTAATTGTTATCAAGTAGAAGACCTTTTCACAGGGGCAATTGAGAGAACAGGAGTGCATTGATTCACAAAGAAGGACAGATGGAATAAAAGCTGCCCAAGTGTATTCTATGACTGTGAAGTGGCTGGGAGTTGTTCTAACTTATATAGCAGAGCTAAGTCCTGCTCCATAAACGCAGGGGGTCAAGAAATGCCACATCTTTATATCTTTATTACTTTTAAAGCAATTTAGATCAGACCCCAGACTTGAGGCACATGACCAATGGGGCAGAGGCAGACGTGTGGCCCAAATGCCACCTCCTAAAGCGTTCAGTAGTCCCGTCACACTGCCTCCTGAGGTCTGAACTTTTAACTGTGAAGCTGAGATAACCCAGGACTTCAGATAGGCGCCATCTTCTTGGTGCTTTGTGAGTCCTGGGGCATGGGGTTGTGGGGGATGGGGGCCTTCTTTCCAATAGCTTTGTCCAGCACACAGTATCCTTTAACAGGTGTCACTGAGTAAAGGTGTCTGTCCCCTACAGTAAGTCAGCCTGGATGTATGGAGAACCTAAGCCACTCTTGCTGTTATTATTCTTTTCCTTATCATTAAAATTACTATAAGGTGTCATTTATAGATCCCTTACTATGTGCCAGGCATTCTCCATGCCTTATCTCTATCTTAGTTCTCCTTTGAGCAAGTATTGTTTTACTGTTCATATACTATTCTGCAGATAAGGAAAGTGATACAAGAAAAATAATTCACAGGTCCCAGGTCCTTCAGTGAAGAAATGGTTGATCTGAGATTTGAACCCATGCAATCGGGTGCCAAGGCATGGCTCTTAAGCTCACTCTGTCCCACTGTCCCTTTGGCTTTGTTGCTAGCTGAAGCTACTAGAGCTGACCCAGGGCCCTCCAGATTCCACCTGGATGGCCTTTTGGTGCTGCTTTTGAAAAGCAAAGGAGAGACGTTGTTCTGCTTTCAAGCAGAATCCCCAGGTTGGTCAGGGCTGCAATTTCTTAAGGTGAAAGTGAAGGTCAACCATCTGCATGTCCCTGGGAATATGAAGATGCTAAACTACAGCAGAGGGTGTCTTACCTTAGTACTGAAGAAGGACACATTTCAAGAAGCTGTAATTGATGAAACCTGGGGACCAGCTTAGTGGCAACCAGACATACCTGCTTTTACCTCGTAGCTCATCTGAATTCCCATTGATGCTGAGGATCTTAGACATGAGTGAGTGTGTGCAAGTCACTTAACTGCTCTGAGCAATAATCTCATCAGCCACACAGGGAAGACAGAGACATGGTTCTTGTTCCTCTTGTTCTTAAACGCTGTATCTATCATTTTTAGCTGTGGCTTTAGTGGTACCCAGGAACCTTTATTGTTTTTAGTTATGTGTTTAAAAATGAGGATGCTTTTAGGTAGTACAGATGAATATATATTTTATTAGCTATGCCTCTTTGTACTAGAACGTCATAACTTGCAGATCAAACATATGATTACACTAATTCTTGCTTAGAAAGAATCTAAGGCTAAAAGGTATGTAAGGTAAGAATATTTAAAGAGAAATATTAAGTAAGTAACGCAGGTAGTGCATGGTATAGCAAAAATCATTGAGATGATACACTAATGACTAAAGTTTGGGAAACCCTGATTAACACTATTATTCCTCAGACTTTGTACCTCAGAGCAATAATTCAGTGGGAAGATCCTGGGGGGAAAAAGCTTTGGATCAAATAAGTCTAATAAACATCCTACCATATCCCTTTCTGGAGATTCACAGTGTACTTTATAATAGTAAAGGCTCTGAAAAGTCCTGCAGCATAAGAAACTAGTTCACATTTATTTTTGTGCTCTCAAGACTTATTTAATCCTAACCCTTCTTTTCTTGTTTTCTGTTTTTGTTTTGGTAACAATTATTAACATCCTGCAGTGCTGACATAACACTGTTTGTAAATCACTGAGTTAAGAAAAACATCATCAAGTGAAACTGAAATAGGTGGCATTACAGTGTTGGATTTTGGAAGTGGTTAATTGTGTTGAGGCAATTGTGTGGGGAAGTGGTTCGTTCTGTCTTCTCATACAACTGGGGGAAAGTGGCTTACGCCCTCTTTGTTGATAATTCTGCCACTTGGTTATCCTTCATTGATTTTCACTTCATCCACCACCCACCACTGATTCTGTTTTACTCATTAGAGTAAAGACATTAGACTAAGAGTTACAAGAGGTTTGAGTTACTAGAAGAAGAGTGGAAAGAACAGGCGTTTATTTTTGCAGTGTGTTGTCATGGGGATAAATACTTGGGAAAGTATAAAGATGCATAAATTTCCATAACCCCTCATTGGCCATAAGTTAGGCCTTCCAGATGCCTTAGGTTACATTGGTGAAAATGGTTTGGAAGAAGTTTGGGAAATGGAAAAATGAAGTCTGTTGGGTACATACTGAAGTAAATAGTCCCCAAGAAATGTTTGAAATTGGCAGTAAAAAACTGGGAAATCTTTTGAAAGATTAGCACAAACAAAATAAAATAAAGTTTTAAAAAGTTTTAAAAAATAATTAGCATATAATTTGGACATTGGTTAATGTCCAGATCTGTGCTGTCCAACATGGTAGCCACAAGCCTCATGGTAGCCACAAGTTAATTTAGACTATTTAAATTAACTAAGATTAGATAATCTTGAAAAGTCAGTTCTATAGTTGCGCAGTTCTACTAGCTGCGTTTTAGATATTCAGTAGCCACACGTGGCAAGTGGCTACTATATTGGACAGCATAGAAGTAGAACAGTTCCATAATTGTGAAAAATTCTATTGGATAGGACATATGGTAGACAGAATTCTAATATGGTCCCCGTGATCTCTGCCCCCTGGTTTTCACACTCTTGAATAATCCCCTCCGCTTGAGTGTGGGCAGGACCTGTGACCTACATCTAGCTAATAGGATATGGTAAACTGATGGATGCCACTCCGTAGGCTAGGGTATGTTACATGGCAGAAGTGATGGGGTAGCACTCCCATGATAAGACTCTCCCTTAGCAGATTGGAGAGACAGATTCTCCTGCTGGCCTCCAAGAATCAAACAGCCATGTGAACTGCCTGTGGTGAGGGCCATATGGCAAGGAACTACGAGCAGCCTCTAGGACCTGAGGACAGCCTACAGCCGAAGCCAGTAAAGAGTTAGGAATCTCATTCATACAGCTGCAAAGAAAGGAATTTTTCCAACAACCTGAATGAGCCTGGAAATACATTCTTCTCCATTTAAGCCTACAGATGAGAAATGCAGTCTGGCTAACATCTTGATTTTAGCCTGGCAAGACCAGGAGCAGAGGGACCAGCCAAGCTGTGCCTGGACTTCTGACTTACAGAAGCTGTAAGATAATAAATGTGTTGTTTTAGGCTGCTAAATCTGTGGTACTTTGTTAGGCATCAACTGATTTGGTGTTAGTCTATCTTTGGGAAGGTCTGATAAGCCATGCCTCAGATGGTCCAGATCCTAAAGAGTATAACTTACTTATTGAAGCTAGTGCTTCAATATTCAATAAGGAATATCTTGGTCTGGCCAGAATGCCCCATGTACTTTTGTGGCAAAGATTTCCTAATAATGTAGAGTAATATTTTATGATTTTTATATAGCATAATAGATAAGACCATAAGCTTAGGCATCATAGAAATGATAGTTCAAGTTACAGATCCCCTGCTTATTAACTGTATTATGTTGGGCCAATTACTTAACCTCGCTAAGCCTCATTTTCTTCATCTATAAAAGACGGATAAAAATACTTTTGATATAAGGACGTTGTTTTGTTTAACTGAGATTATGTTTTTACAGTTCTTAGCACAGTGCCTGACATATGACATCGAGAAACAGAGGGTGCTTTTGTTGTTTAGCAATATTTTAACATGGCTTTCTGACAGGAAATAATATAAATTCTGACACATTATTTCTGTACTCTAGTTTGGAAAATCAGCATGTAAGATTTTTATCTTCTTATGCCTTTGCTTTATTTTATATCTGGGCTGCTACAGCCCTATTCCGGGTTGAATGCAATAAAAACAGATCTTGCATACATGAAGTGCCCCTGTGCTCACAGGTTGCTTTCGCTGTATATTGTCTGGGCAAATCACCTCCAACCTCTGGCCAGACTGTGGAATGTTGGTTTCCTCCAACATTAGTCCCCTGGTGTTCAATTTTCACAGTTTCCATATGTTTTTTACAGTACCCCAAACTGTAAATACAGCTGGTACCCCACCAAACTGGCCGTAATGTGCCTGTGTCTAACAGCGGAATCAGAGACTTTTATAAGAATACAGTACTCCATGGAATTGTGGCAGTTATACAAATGTTTTGTTTTTAAAATGTTCAGATTGCATATTTTTAATTTGAAAAGAAGTGAGTGATATGCAAGGAGAAAATTTGAGGGGGGAACAGGGCAGGAGTTTTAATCTTAGGTCTGGGCTCTGTCTTGGGTTTGCCCCCATGGTCCCAGAAGTTCTGTCCTAAGATCTGTTACTATCGTGCAACTGTCCTTGCCTCGTTGTTTTTCTCTTACTTTCCATTTTTGTTGAGCTTCTACTTTCATCTTCACTTACTTTATCATCTCCAAACCCTTAGTCTCCGATTAAATGTTTATACAGGAAGAAGAACCAAGCTCATTATGAGGCGGTGAAGTCCCAGGATATGAAATGCACTAAACATTTCTACTTGTGGAGGTAGACTCATCCATAAAACCTAATAATTTGTTCAAAAAGTGGTCACATTGAGGTTAACAGGTCCAGAGACGGGAAATTAATAGGGAAATTGCATGGCGTCCTTGTTGGTTTTGTGTTCTGCTTCATAGCTGGGTCTTCATTTCAGTAAATGTTGCTGCCACCATAAAGTTTGAAGCTGTTAAACTCCCACCTTGCACTCCAAGTCTCCCCTGGCGGAAAGCTAATATTCTTGGGTAATGGTCTCATATGTATCTCTCCCTCTACAAGTCAACCAAGTTGCTGCCCAGGGCATGCTGTGAAGTTTGGTGTGGTGTGCCTTAAAGTAGATGGACTGCAGAACAGGGATTGTATCCTGAGAATGTCTGTTGCTACTCACTAGAGCTTTCTGGGGCTGCTTGGGAGAAGAGGTGGTGGGACAGTGGTGTGAAGGAACTCTGCAACACCCTCCACAGTCGGTTGGCACAGCACAGTAATTAAAGGGCTGTGGGTGGCCTCTGGAGCCAGAATGACTAAGAATTCTGCCTCTGCTGCTCAGTTACTCTGTAACTTTCACCTGTAAGAAGAATAATCAAAGGACCCACTTAATAGGGTTGTGAGGATTAAGTGAGCTAATATATGTAAGGTGCTTAGAACACATCATGTGACGTGAGCATTTGCTGCTGTGATTATTTGCTCCTGTGCTGGGTTCAGCAAATTCTGGCTCATGGACCAAATCCAGCCCTGCCATCTGTTCTTATAAATAAAGTTTTATTCGAGTACAGCAACACGCATTTGTGTACATGTTAATCTGTGGCCGCTTTCATGCTACAATGACAAAATTGAGGCAAAGTTGAGTATTGTTTACAAAGGTTATATAGTCCCCAAAGCCTAAAATATTTACTGGATAGCCTTTTACAGAAAAAGTTTGCTGATCCTTGTTTTCACTTTTTTTTTTTTTATTTTTTAATAGATCTTTATTGGAGTATAATTGCTTCACAATACTGTGTTAGTTTCTGTGGCACAGCAAAGCGAATCAGCCATATGCATACACATGTCCCCATATCCCCTCCCTCTTGAGTTTCCCTCCAATCCTCCCTATGCCACCCCTCTAGGTTATGGCTAAGCACCGAGCCAATCTCCCTGTGCTGTGCGGCTGCTTCCCACCAGCCAACTATTTTACATTCGGTAGTGTATATATGTCGATGCTACACTCACTTCACCCCATCTTCCCCCTCCCACCCCGTGTCCTCAAGTCCATTTTCTATCTCTACCTCTTTACTCCTGCCCGGCAACTAGGTTCATCAGTACCATTTAAGAAATTGTTTTAGATTCCATATATATGTGTTAGCATATGGTATTCCTTTTTTCTCTTTCTCACTTACTGCACTCTGTGTGACAGACTCTAGGTCCATCCACCTCACTACAAAGAACTCAGTTTAGTTTCTTTTTATGGCCGAATAATATTCCATTGTATATATTTGCCACATTTTCTTTATCATATTCCATTGTATATATGTGCCACATCTTCTTTACCCATTCATCTGTCGATGGATGTTTAGGTTGGTTCCATGTCCTGGCTATTGTAAACAGTGCTGCAATGAACATTGTGGTACATGTCTCTTTTTGAATTATGGCTTCTCAGAGTCTATGCCCAGTAGTGGGATTGCTGGGTCATATGGTAGTTCTATTTTTAGTTTTTTAAGGAATGTCCATACTGTTCTCCATAGTGGCTGTATCAATTTACATTCCCACCAACAGTGCAGGAGGGTTCCCTTTTCACCACACCCTCTCCAGCATTTATTGTTTCTAGATTTTTTGATAATGGCCATTCTGACTGGTGTGAGGTGATACCTCGTTGTAGTTTTGATTTGCATTTCTCTAATGATTAGTGATGTTGAGCATCCTTTCATGTGTTTGTTGAAAATGTGTATATCTTCTTTGGAGAAATGTCTATTTAGGTCTTCTGCCCATTTTTGGATTGGGTTCTTTGTTTTTTTGATCTGCATGAGCTGCTTGTATATTTTGGAGGTTAACCCTTCGTCAGTTGCTTCATTAGCAAATATTTTCTCCCATTCTGAGCGTTGTCTTTTCATCTTGTTTTTGGTTTCCTTTGCTGTTCAAAAGCTTTTAAGTTTCATTAGGTCCCATTTTTTTTTGGTTTTTATTTACATTTCTCTAGGAGGTGGGTCAAAAAGGATCTTGCTGTGATTTATGTCATAGAGTGTTCTGCGTATGCTTTCCTCTAAGAGTTTGATAGTGTCTGGCCTTACATCTAGGTCTGTAATCCATTTGGAGTTTATTTATGTGTATGGTGTTAGGTAGTGTTCTAATTTCATTCTTTTACATGTAACTGTCTAGTTTTCTCAGCACCACTTATTGAAGAGTCTGTCTTTTCTCCATTGTATGTTCTTGCCTCCTTTGTTGTAAATTAGGTGCCCATAGGTGCGTGGGTTTATCTCTGGGCATTCTATCCTGTACCATTGATTTATATTTCTGTTTTTGTGCCAGTACCATATTGTCTTGATTACTGTAGCTTTGTGGTATAGTTTGAAGTTGGGGAGCCTGATTCCTCCAACTCTGTTTTTCTTTCTCAAGATTGCTTTGGCTATTCGGGGTCTTTTGTGTTTCCATATGAATTGTACAATTTTTTGTTCTAATTCTGTGAAGAATGCCATTGGTAGTTAGATAGGGATTGCATTGAATGTGCAGATTGCTTTGGGTAGTATAGTCATTTTCACAGTGTTGATACTTCCAATCCAAGAACATGGTATATTTCTCCTTCTGTTTATGTCATCTTTGATTTCTTTCATCAGTGTTTTATAGTTTTCTGAGTACAAGTCTTTCATCTCCTTAGGCAGGTTTATTCCTAGGTATGTTATTCTTTCTGTTGCAGTGGTAAATGGGAATATTTCATTAATTTCTCTTTCTGATTTTTCGTTGTTGGTGTATAGGAATTCCTGAGATATCTGTGCATTAATTTTGTATCTTGCAACCTTACCAAATTCACTGATTAGTTCTAGTAGCTTTCTGGTGACATCTTTAGGATTTTCTGTGTATAGTATCATGTCATCAACAGTGACAATTTTACTTCTTATTTTCCAATTTGTATTCCTTTTCTTTCTTTTTCTTCTCTGATTGCTGTGGCTAGGACTTCCAAAACTATGTTGAATAAGAGTGGCAAGAGTGGACATCCTTATTTTGTTCCTGATCTTAGTGGAAATGCTTTCAGTTTTTCACCATTGAGTATGATGCTTGCTGTGGGTTTGTCATATATGGCCTTTATTATGTTGAGGTGGGTTCCCACTATGACCATTTTCTGGAGAGTTTTTATCATAATTGGGTGTTGAATTTTGTCAGAAGACTTTTCTGCATCTATTGAGATGATCATATGGTTTTTATTCCTTAATTTGTTAAAGTGGTGTATTACATTGATTGATTTGCATATATTGAAGAATCCTTGCATCCCTGGGATAAATCCCACTTGATCATGGTGTTTGATCCTTTTATCTGTTGGATCCTGTTTGCTAGTATTTTGTTGAGGATTTTTGCATCTATGTTCATCAGTGATATTGGTCTATAATTTTCTTTTTCTGGTTTTGGTATCAGGGTGATGGTGGCTTCGTACAATGCATTTGGGAGTGTTTCTCCCTCTGCTGTTTTTGGAGGAGTTTGAGAGGGATCAGTGTTAACTCTTCTCTCTCTCTCTCTATATATATATATATATTTTTTTTTGCGGTACGCGGGCCTCTCACTGTTTGTGGCCTCTCCTGTTGCGGAGCACAGGCTCCAGACACGCAGGCTCAGCGGCCATGGCTCACGGGCCCAGCCGCTCCGTGGCATGTGGGATCCTCCCGGACTGGGGCACGAACCCATGTTCCCTGCATCGGCAGGCGGACTCTCAACCACTGCGCCACCAGGGAAGCCCTTCTCTATATGTTTGATAGAACTCGCCTGTGAAGCCATCTGGTCCTGGACTTTTGTTTGTTGGAAGAGTTTTAATCACATTTTCAATTTCATTACTTTTGATAGACCTATTTATATTTTCTAATTCTTCCTGGTTCAGTCTTGGAAAATTGTACCTTTCTAAGAATTTGTCCATTTCTTTGTGGCTGTCCATTTTATTGGCATAGAGTTGTTTGTAGTAGTCTCTTATAAACCTTTGTATTTCTGCAGTGTCAGTTGTGAGATCTCCTTTTTCATTACTAATTTTATTGATTTGCATCCTCTCCCTGCTAAGTATTTATCAATTTTGTTGATCTTTTCAAAGAACCAGCTTTTAGTTTTATTGATCTTGGCTATTTTTTTCCTCATTTCTGTTTCATTTATTTCTGCTCTGATCTTTATGATTTCTTTCCTTCTAAGGACTTTGGGTTTTCTTTCTCTAGTTGTTTTAAGTGTAGGGTGAGATTGTTTATTTTAGATTTTTCTTGTTTCTTGAGGTGAGACTGAATTGCTATAAACTTCCCTCTTAGAACTGCTTTTGCTGCATCCCATAGGTTTTGGGTCATCATGTTTTCATTGTCATTTATTTCTAAGTTTTTTTTGTTGTTTTTTTTTTGGCGGTACGTGGGCCTCTCACTGCTGTGGCCTCTCCCGTTGCAGAGCACAGGCTCCGGATGCACAGGCTTAGCGGCCATGGCTCACGGGCCCAGCCGCTCCGCGGCATGTGGGATCTTCCCGGACCGGGGCACGAACCCATGTCCCCTGCATCGGCAGGCGGATTCTCAACCACTGCGCCACCAGGGAAGCCCTAAGTATTTTTTTATATTTCTTCTTTGGTTTCTTCAGTGGTCTCTTGGTTATTTAGTAGCACACTGTTTAGCCTCCCTGTATTTGTGTTTTTTACAGTTTTTTCCTGTAATTGAATTCCATTCTCATAGCGTTGTGGTTAGAAAAGATGCTTGGAGGCTTCCCTGGTGGTCCAGTGGTTAAGAATCTGCCTGCCAATGCAGGGAACATGGGTTCAAGCCCTGGTCTGGGAAGATCCCACATGTCGCGGAGCAACTATGCCCATGTGCCACAATTACTGAGCTTGCGCTGTAGAGCTCGTGAGCCACGACTACTGAGCCTATGTGCCACAGGTACTGAAGCCTGCGTGCATAGAGCCCATGCTCCACAACAAGAGAAGTCACCTCAATGAGAAGCCTGTGCACTGCAATGAAGAGTAGCCCCCGCTCACTGCAACCAGAGAAAGCACACATGCAGCAACGGAGACCCAAAGCAGCTAGAAATAAAATAAAAAATTCAAATAAAATTAATTTAATAAGGAAAAAAAACATTCTTGATACGATTTCAATTTTCTTAAATTTTCCAAGGCTTGAATTGTGACCCAAGATGTGATCTATCCTGGAGAATGTTCCATGTGCACTTGAGAAGAAAGTGTCTTCTGCCACTTTGGGGTGGAATGTTCTATAAATATAAATTAAATCTATCTGGTCTATTGTGTCATGTAAAGCTTGTGTTTATTTATTTTCTGTTTGGATGATCTGTCCATTGGTGTAAGTGGGGTGTTAAATTCCCCTACTATTATTGTGCTACTGTCGATTTCTCCTTTTGTGGTTGTTAGCATTTGCCTTATGTATTGAGGTGCTCCTATGTTGGGTGCATAAACATTTATAATTGTTATATCTTCTTGGATTGATCCTTTGATCATTTCATAGTGTCCCTCCTTATCTCTTGTAACAGTCTTTATTTTAAAGTCTGTTTTATCTGATACAAGTATTGCTGCTCCAGCTTTCTTTTGATTTCCATTTGCGTGGAGTATCTTTTTCCATCCCTTCACTTTCAGTCTGTATGTGTCCCTAGGTCTGAAATGGGACTCTTGTAGACATATATATGCATCTTGTTTTTGTATCCCTTCAGCCAGTCTGTGTCATTGGATTGGGGCATTTAATCCATTTACATTCAAGGTAATTATCAATATGTATGTTCCTATTACTATTTTTTTTTTTTTTTTTTTTTTTTTTTTTGCGGTACGCGAGCCTCTCACTGTTGTGGCCTCTCCCGTTGCGGAGCACAGGCTCCGGACGTGCAGGCTCAGCGGCCATGGCTCATAGGCCCAGCCACTCCGCGGCATGTGGGATCTTCCCGGACCGGGGCACGAACCTGTGTCCCCTGCATCGGCAGGCAGAATCTCAACCACTGCGCCACCAGGGAAGCCCCTATTACTATTATCTTAATTATTTTGGGTTTGTTTTTGTGGGTCTTTTTCTTCTCTTGTATTTCCCACCTAGAGAATTTTCTTTAGCATTTGTTATAAAGCTGGTTTGATGGTGCTGAATTCTCTTAGCTTTTGCCTGTCTGAAAAGCTTTTGACTCCTTCGTCAAATCTGCAAGAGATTCTTGCTGGGTAGAGTAATCTTGGTTGTAGGTTTTTCTCTTTCATCACTTTAAGTATATCTTGCCACTCCCTTCTGGCCTGCAGAGTTTCCGCTGAAAAATCAGCTGATAACTTTATGAGGATTCCTTTATGTGTATTTTTTGTTTTTCCCTTGCTGCTTTTAATATTTTTTCTTTGAATTAATTTTTGTGGTTTGATTAATATGTGTCTTGGTGTGTTTCCCCTTGGGTTTACCCTGTATGGGACTCTCTGTGCTTCCTGGACTTGGGAGACTATTTCCTTTCCCATGTTAGGAAAGTTTTCGACTATAATCTCTTCAAATATTTTCTCAGACCCTTTCTTTTTTCTCTTCTTCTTCTGGGACCCCTATAATTCGAATGTTTGTGTGTTTAGTGTTGTCCCAGAAGTCTCTGAGATTGTCTTCAATTCTTTTCATTCTTTTTTCTTTATTCTGCTCCCTGGCAGTTGTTTCCACCATTTTGTCTTCCAGCTCACTTATTTGTTCTTCTGCCTCAGTTATTCTCTTATTGATTCCTTCTAGTGTATTTTTCATTTCAGTTATTGTGTTGTTCGTCTCTGTTTGTTTGTTCTTTAGTTCTTCTAGATCTTTGATAATCATTTCTTGTATTTTCTCAATCTGTGCCTCCATTCTATTTCTGAGATTCTGGATCATCTTTACTATCATGAGTCTGAATTCTTTTTCAGGTAGTTTGCCTATTTCCTCTTCATTTATTTGTTCTTGTAGATTTTTACGTTGTTCCTTCATCTGTGACATATTTTTTCGCCACCTCTTATTTTTTTTTTTAATGAGTGAGATTGTGTTCTTGTCTTACTGGTTGTTTGGCCTGAGGCTTCCAACACTGGAGTTTGTAGGCTGTTGGGTAGAGCTGGGTCTTGGTGCTGATATGAGGAACTCCGTGAGACCTCACTCCGGTGATTATTCCCTGGGGTCTGAGGTTCTCTGTTAGTCCAGTGGTTCTGACTTGGAACTCCCACCACAGGAGCTTCGGCCCGACCCCCGGCTCATGAACCAAGATCCCACAAGCTGCGTGGGGTGGCAAAGAAAAAAAAAAAAGAGAGAGAGAAAAGAACAAAGTAAAAAATAAAATTAGACTAGGAAACTAACAGATATCTTAGAAAGAATATAAAAATAAAAATACAGATGAATCAAAAACTGGAAGGTACATCAGTACCACAATAGTGAAAAAGAGGAGGAGGGAAAAGGAAAAAGAAAGGGGGGGTGAAGGCCTTGGCTGTGAAGGGTGGGGCCTAAGCAAGGGTGAGGTTTGGGTGGTGGGTGGGGCCTATGCTTAGTACCCACAGGGCTGGAAAAGGCCCTGGGGTCTGTGGGGGTGGGGCTTAGGCTCAAGGAACAGAAGGAACCCAGGCATGCCCCCCACCCCTGGTGTTAGAGGGTAGGGGACCTCACCTGGGAGCCCAGCAGGGGCTCCTGGGCTTCCTGGGCTAGAGTGAGTAGGGCAAACGCCCTCCTCTCCTGCTCCTCCGGGCTGGGAGGTCCCCTCCCACCTGCTTCTCCTGGTATCCAGGGCCTCCTTCCTATGCCCGCAGGGACCCACACAGTCAGCAGGGGTCTTTGGAGGGCTAGGGACCAGCCTGGGAGCTCAGCAGTCTCCCCGGGCCTGAGTGGGCGGAGCAAACGCCCTCTGCTCCTCTACAGCTCCTCCTGGATGGCTCCTCCCGGGTGGCTCCTCCCACCTGCCTATCCTGATCTCCCAGGCCTCAGAGGCGCCAATCCTGTCTGGCCTCCACTTCTCCCCGCTCAGTACCCATATGTCCTACCGGTTCACCTTGGGTTTCCTCCCATCTCCTTGGGCGTCAGAGTCCCCCCCCAGCAGCCGGCAGGCGCCCTAGGTGTGGGGAGACGCTAACTCTGTGTCTTCCCACACTGCCGTGATCCTTGTTTTTAGACTTTAGAAAGCTTTTCTCAGCAGCATAAATGAGAACAAGCCATCAGCCTGCTGTGAACTGTGTAGATTTTTAAAAACTGTCTATTGAATATAAATTAAATTAGGAAAGAGAAACAAAGCTCATTTCTTTTGGACTCAACCTTTTAGATTTTCAATGTACTTTGAAGAATGACTTTATAGGAATGACAGCTCTAGATTTGTTATTGTGTTTTTACTGGGTAATAATGCCCTGTTATATTTGTCAGTCCAGTTTCATTTTCTTTCTTTCTACTTTGACTGGGTACCATTTCCTTGACAATAAACTGATATTCATTTTGTGAGACTGAGTTCCTCACTGTAGAAGAATTCTAGTTCTCAGGCCTCTACATGAGCAGGCTGTGCCCCCTGGGTCACCAGACCCATTTGGGAGAATTTCCGTGGTAAAATAGTAAAATCTACTTGGTAGATAGTAAATTGGAGCCAAGCTTCTTAGGTAATCGTGTGATCCTTACAGCTGTGTATGGTCTACTTGACAGAAGAGTGCCTTATTATTAACTGCCCATGGACTGAACATTGAGTTCTGAGACAGATGAAGAATAGGCCTTGCCTTTTCCGTTTGAATTTCCTGTGGATACCAGTCCTACCAGGTGCATCTAGAAGAGGGCAAGGGGGCATCAGAGAGGGCTGGCTCTCTGTGCACTCTATCCCGGGGGTCTTCTGTAACAGGCCCCCATCATCTACTCTCTTTAGCTTCGGCTGTCGGTCATTGGGTTCCGTCCATACTTAGGGTAGTGCTCCATTGATATTTGGGCGGAGGAGATTCTTCAGGGCTAGGGTAAGGGAGAACAGTTGAAAGGAGTCAGCCCTTTGAAACCTCCCCCGAAGTGAAATATCTATTAGAAAACAAACCCTTCTCTTGCTGATTGTGACCGTCTTCTGCTGTGTAATCTGTTCTCTAGGTTTTCCTGGCTCATGTGGGGAAATCAGCAATGAGGGGAGTAGATATACACTTTAGAAGAGGGTTATTTGGGTCAGGGGGATCAGGCTGACATTTATATTTTACCCACTGTGTGCGAGGGACTGTTTTAAGAGCATTAGGCTTATGAAACCATTTAATACCCCCACCCCACAGTGAGATAACTTGCCCAGGGGTCACACGCTTAGTAAGGGATGCCTCTGTGATGAGAATGCAGCCAATCTGGCAGCAAAGTCCTTGGTCTTGGGCATCTTACTGTCTTGTTTCTTGACCTGATTTGTCTCAAATGATTCTCATCAGGCTGAATGAGGAATAGCCTTATTGAATCATCTCCTCCAAGGAGAGTTTTGCTGGTGGGACCCAACACTCTACGGTGAAAAGCTAGGACTCTCTTTGTCTCTGGGAAGATCCACCTCTCAGGTTTTCAAATCTGAATGCTCCCTGCCCTTTAACACCTTCTTTCTTTAGCTATATTATCAGGTTCTGGGTATATCCAACTGTCCTGGTAAACGATAAATGATGTCACTTTAAGGTGTGTTGGCATCATGTGTTTTAACTGAAGGTGGCCTTGTCTCTGGATCCTTGGGCAGCCCCAAACACCACAGAGGAGGTGGGAACAGAAACGAGGGAGATGGGAGGGTACTTACCTCCAGGGAATGAAGGGAGAAAGGACTATAGGTAGGGAGGGGAGGGGGAATCTACTGAGGAGGGAAGTCAAGAAGGAAAGCATGGGGAGATAGTGGGCATCCTGCTGAAGGGTTTTGTCAAGGACCTAGGCAGTCGTCAAAGCTAGTGGCCAAACTGGTAGGCTGCTCTTGAGGGGATGCTGCAAAATACAATGTCCAAGAGACTAAGTCCTAAGACCTTGACCCTACTTGTTGCTCTTTTGGCGGGGGGTGGAGAGCTAGATTCAAGTAGCCAAGCTGGCCAGATACTTTCTCTTTCAGGAAGGAATATCATGCTTGTGATATTCAGCACATTTGTGCATGCTGTAAAAATAACTTTAGAATATTTATGATGGCTTTCTAAAATGTATAGCTGTGCTGAAGTACTGAATGGTATTTACAAGCTTTTAAAAAAAATGGGATCGTCTCAGTGGTTAAAAGTAAAAGCTTTTATTATGGGAAATTCTGCATGCAGTACTCATTGTCAGCTTCCATTGTGTGTGTGTGGCCCGTCTACTTGTGCAGTCACTTCAGGATCCCAGCTCACTTATCCATGCTTGTCATGACCTTCCTGCAACACTTTCATTAGGATAACCTTCCAAGAATGTAACTTATCTTATTATTAAGGAAATCACAAGTGGAAACTAAATGTATGACAAAAAGGGTTTAGTAATGCATTCCAAAATCCATTGCCTGAGGTATTTGGAATACCTGCTATTCTGGTGTGGGGAGCAAGACACTAAGTATGTGTTCACAATATTGCACAAGACATGATTACATTCATATTGTAAACTAAGTGTGAGAGGGAGGCAACATACTGTAGTCTGCTCTAAGCATTTTACCTGTACTAATTTATCAACTCTTCACAATAGCTCTATGAGTTACACACAATTATTTCCATTTTATATGTGAGGTACAGAGAGGTTAAGAAATTTGCCTGTGGTCACACAGCTATAAAGTAGTGGACTTCTGATGGAAACCCAGGCAGTCTGGCTCCAGAGTTAATGCTACTAGCCCCTGCACTGCAGCTGCTCCTGGAAGATTCATATAACTCAGAAGTTATCTTCCACAGTGGTTGTACCATTTTACACTCTGAGTTAAACCTACATCTAGTTATTTATCCAAGAGAAATGAAAACATGTCCACAGGGGAAAAGAAAAACTGGTACAAGAATGTTCATTGCAAGCTTATTCTTAGCAGTAAAAATTGGAAACAGCCCAAATATCCACTTAACAAGTGAATAGCTAATCAAACTGTGCTATATTCATAGCAATGGGATACTGTTCAGCAGTAAGGTAGAGCTTACGTACAACAGTATGAGTGATACCAAAACCTTACCTTGAGTCAAAGAAGTCAGATACAAAAGAGCATGTACTGCATGATTCTTTGAAGTTCAAGAATAGACAAAACAAATACATGTAGATAAAAGTTAGAACAGAGATTACTTTAGGGCAGGGGGAAGGGACATGAGGCTGGGTGATGGCTAGGCTCTATATTTTGATTAGTCAAAAATCATTGGCTTATGCACTTAGTATCTGTGCCTTTCCTTGTCTGTATTTATACATCCCTTAAACACATATGAATACATACAGTAAACTGTGAAAGCTCCCCCTTCTCCAATCCAATTACCTTTCTCAGCGATAACCATTGTTTACAAACTGGTGTGGAGTTTCCGGGAGTATATATACTTGACATTTCCATTTGTGTGCACATACACATCCCAGCGGGCTTTTATATTTTAACATAAAAAAGGTCAGACTATACGTATTGTTCTGCTGCCTGCTTTCTTTTTTGTTTAACAGTACGTCTTGAAGGTTTTTCCATGTCCATACTTCAGTTTTGCCTTAATGTCCTTAGCTAGCTTAGGATTCTGTAGTATGAATGTACTTGATTTCTTCAGCCAGTTTCCTTCTGATGGATGACTAGGCATTTTTCAAATTTTTACTTTTACGGTGCTACTGTGAAAATTGTTGTACACATATATTTGTGCACATGTGCAAGCATTTTTGTAGGCTACTTTCCTAGAAGTGGGTTTGCTTAGGCAAAAGGTATGTACGCTGTGGTGGATACTTACAAATTGGTTTCCAAAAATGCTTTTGTCCATGACATTCCTGACCACATGTGAGAGAGCTGGATTCCTGCATTCTCTCCAACAATGGATGTTATCAATCTTTAAAGATTTTGAGAGCAGATGGGTAAAAAATGACGTCTTGTTTCTGCCGAGATTTTAAAAGGGAAGTTTTGATCTTCTAGTTTATATGCAAATGTACACATGCCCATAGAGAAACATATGCATCTCCTGTCCTATGCTCCAGGCTATGTAATTCTAGAGAACAGTTCTCTTTCCTTTGGGAAGAAAGAAAAAGAGAGGTACTAAGCCCTCAAACACAGTGTGATAAGTGGGAGAAAGTATGGTATTAAAGGCAGGAGAACTAAAAATCATAAAGGTTTAAATAAATGAAAGAGATCTCAAACCTGGTGAAAGTAATATTTATTCTGAGTTTCATAGAAGGTGTAGGATTTTTTAAAGTATTTGATATGGTTTCTAAGTTCAAACAATATTATAGTATCTATTAGATATTAACATAGAGAGATGACAGTGACACAGGTGCAAGCATTCATTCATTCAAATATTTTTGAGGGCCTGATGCTCTCTCAACAGCAAGTTAGAGAATACTTTCTAATTTTAATTTGATGGATTATTTTAGTGAAAATAGCAAAATTCTGCTTATTTATTCCTTTTTTAAAATTTATTTTATTTGAGGTGTAATTTACAACGTTATGTTAATTTCTGCCATATATCAAAGTTACTCAGCTATACATATATATACATTTTTTTTGTATTCTTTTGCATTAGACTTTATTACAGGGTACTGAATATTGTTCCGTGTGCTGTACAGAAGGGCCTTGTTGTTTATCCATTCTCTATATAATAGTTTGCATCTGCTAATCCCAAACTCCAAATCCATTCCTCTCCACCCTCCCTCCCCCTTGGCAACCACAAGTCTGTTCTCTATGTTTATGAGTCTGTTTCTGTTTCATAGATAAGTTCATTTGTGTCATATTTTAGATTCCACTTCTAAGTGATATCATATGGTATTTGTCTTTCTCTTTCTGATTTCATTTAGTATGATAATCTCTAGGTCCATCCATGTTGCCACAAATGGCATAATTTCATTCTTGTTTATGGCTGAGTGCTATTCCATTACACACACACACACACACACACACACACACACACACACACACACACACACCCCCACACCCACACACACCCACACACACACACACACACACACCCAACACCAACCACATCTTCTTTATCCATTCATCTGTCAATGGACATTTTGGTAGCTTCCATATCTTGGCTATTGTAAACAGTGCTGTAGTGAACATTGGGGTGCATGTATGTTTTGGAATTATGGTTTTCTCCAGATATATGCCCAGGAGTGGGATTGTAGGATCATATGGCAGCTCTATTTTTATTTTTTTGAGGAACCTCTGTATTGTTGTCCGTAGTGGCTGCACCAATTTGCATTCCCACCATCAGTGTAGGAGGGTTCCCTTTTCTCCACACCCTCTCCAGCATTTGTTACTTTTTTTTTTTTTTTTTTTACGGTACACGGGCCTCTCACTGTTGTGGCCTCTCCCGTTGCAGAGCACAGGCTCCGGACGCGCAGGCTCAGCGGCCATGGCTCATGGGCCCAGCCGCTCCACGGCATGTGGAATCCTCCCGGACCGGGGCACGAACCCGTGTCCCCTGCATCGGCAGGCGGACTCTCAACCACTGCGCCACCAGGGAAGCCCCTGTAGACTTTTTAATGATGACCATTCTGACTGGTGTGCAATGGTACCTCATTGTAGTTTTGATTTGCATTTCTCTAATAATTAGTGATGTTGAGCATCTTCTCACGTGCCTGTTAGCCATCTGTATGTCTTCTTTGGAGAAACATCAGGCATTCATTCTTAGTATGGTAGCCATTGTTGATCTTGATACCTGTTGGAATTTTTTAATTTAGTCCAAATTTGTTAATGATGGCTGAATTTTGAAAAGTGACATGACTTGCTTTATGAAACTGGTCAATTTAAGGCAAACATTGAAAACTGACCCTATCGCTGTGCTCTCCAACTAACCTCTATCCACCCCCCGATCCCGTAACTGCTTTTTAAAAGAAAAACTGTGTCTTGGATATATTTTTAATGGTGTTTCCTTTCAGAAATAGTTCACTCCAAAAAAACCTTCTTTTCCCAAACATGGAGTAGGTCAGTCTCTGGCATAGCCTTGGAATGCCTGAGTTGCCTAGTGGGTGGGCGTTTGGGAAGTGGGTGTCAATGACACCTTCCCCTGAGGCAGTATTGCCAGAGGGCTTTGCAGTCTGTACCCCCAGGAGCTCTGCCTTCTTAAATTAGAGACAATTGAGATCTGTACTGAGTTTAGCACCATTTGTACAGTGTGAATTTACTCTTGCAGGTGGTGAGAGGACTGTTAAGTCACTTACAGATTTCATTCTTGGAAATGTCAAGTTTATTAGTAGCAAAACTCCCCATGGTCATTCCTTCTAGTGAGCTTCTGTGGGTGCATTTACTCTTCTCCAGGGTATCTCACATTTTTAAATTTCCTGACTTCTCTATCTGCCTCCCTGTCTCTCCTCCTACTCTGTAAATTGCTGTTTCTGACTTGTGCTTCAGGCAGACTTGTGGCTTCCCTGAGGGCCACCTGAGAGAGATTGTGTAGTAGGTGAGGTGCTGATCACCTGTTCCTAGGCCCCCCTACTCCTTATCTCTATCCTACCTCTGGCAGAGCAATTTTTCCTTCCCTTTTTAACTTTCAAGTATGCTTTTACTAGAAGGAACACTTCCAATGATAGAAATACATTTGAGAACCATAGCAGTCCTGCAAAGGAGTTTGAACACTGTGTATATACCTCTTGATGTTCACGTGTACAGAGACAAGATGGTAATTTTTATCACCTTACTCTGCACTGATCTAATTGGCCCAAATCCTAAGCAGTGCCGTTCAAAACCCAGCTTTTCTTTTCTAATCACTGGTGTCCTAAGTAAGACAGTATTTGAAGGGATGGTTGGAGAATACTGGTGATCAGCCTCCATCACAGAGACTGAACTTCAGCTTCTCGTTTTTCTTAGCTACTCATTCTTAATTCAGGAAAGCTTTCAGGGATGCATGGATTTTGAATTTGTTTTTTTGTTTTTGAATTGAAAAAACATGCAGTATCCCAGGAGGTAAGGTCTAATATGTTCAAACTGCTCGAAGAACTATGTGGGAGTTTTTTAACAGTGCAAATGATGTTTGTAATAATAATCAATTTTATTCATCACTGGTACTTGCAGGGGAAATATTTAGCAATTAGCTCTGTATAAGTGTGTATTTCAAAGTAATAAAAATATTTCTTTATAAAGATGTTCTCTAATTAAACCACCTCACTAATATTACTGACTTCTCCATCACATTCTGTTACTGAGCACTGATGTTATTTCCTAAGCAACTAGAAAATGTGCTTGCCCTGGGTTAGCGTGAGCTTTGGAACTACTATATTCTTTTTCAATGAGGAAGCAAAAGGTCACTCTTAACATCTTTATAGTAACCAAAAGACAATCTCCTAAAAGTAGATTAGCGAGTAGACTTAGTTCATAGTTTCATATGTATGCATTACTTTATCCTGTAAAAATGAGAATCATCAGACAGTGATTATCCAATCCAAATAACGACTAAGAATATGGTTATTCTATCTCACCTTTTACCCCCTTAATAAGTGCCACCAGGAATATTAAAATCACTGCTTCAGTTGGTTCTGTAAATATTTATAAGGAGCCAAAGTGTTCTGAATATTTTTATTAGCAGGATTTCTAATAGATTTTTTGGCTTAATCAACAATTCTCTTGAACTTCATTTTCTTGGAGTGGGAGGGAGTAGGGGAGTATATAATTTTATGAGGACTAGAAATAAGGGTTTCTCGTTGAGCGTGACTTCCACCTGGTTATTAATGGTTTCCTCTGGACATGTTTGCTGCTTATCACCTAGTTTTCGTCTCATTCATAACTTTGCAAGAGCAGTGATTCTCAGTACGCTTCTTTTGGGAGTCAGGGCTCAGTAACAGTCGCTGACTCAGCAGTGCTGGGGAGAGGGGACAGAGGGATTAGCAAGGACCCCAAGTGATTCTGCTCTGTGGCTCTCCTTTTCTGGAATCACTGCTTCTGAGCTCTCTGTACTGCCCTCCTGCCTGCTCATGTGTTGGATTAGATTTATAGCAGCTGCTGTCGACATGGTTGCCTAAATCTGTGGAATGTTTTGCTAAACACTACTGGTGAAATAGTCCACATTAAGTCTGTAACTCCCTCCAACACACACACGTTTTTTTAACCTGTCCTCTGTCTTTAGTCTTTTACTCACTTGATCACTTTATGATTTTGCACTTTGACATTCTATAGATTCATTAAGATCTTTTATTCCAAGCACCCGGGCTTTATTTAACATGGTGATTAGCCAAAGTGTTATTCTGTTTGAGCTAAGTGATGACAGTGTATTTGATTGGAGCCTTGTAATTATTATTTTAAAATCAAAGTAATAGATTGTGATCTCAAAATAGGAATGTGATCCAAAAGAATAATAGTAATTAGAAAAGCAACCACTTAGAAGAAAGTAAATGCCCCATCACAGACCACAGGGGCCTCTGTGCGCTGAGTCCCACCTACCTTTGCAGTCCCCTTTCCTACCTCACTTCTCCCCCAACCCCGCCCCTTCCTGCCCACGCTCCCACCCCACCCCACCCCACCCCCGCCTTGCCTGGACTAGCCTCACGTCAACCTTCCAGTTTGTAGAAGTAACTGTGTTCTTTCCTGCCTTGGGAATTGCACCTGCTGTTCTCTCCACCTGAGGAACTCCTCCACTAGTGTCTCCTTGGCTGGATCCTTCGAGTCTCACCCATAGTCTCGTCTCCTTAGGGAGGTTTCCCTGGCCACAGTGACTGCAGTCATTCCCACACCCCGCTGCCTGTCCACACATAATGCACATCATCATCTCTCACAGCATCCTATTTATTTCCTTCAACATTAGGAATCCTAAGTTGTGTCTCCTTGGTACTTGTCTGTCTCCCCCACTGGACTCCAAGCTCCATGAGGAAGATGAAGACTTTACCTTTCTCATTCACCACTGCAGCCTCACTGCCATTCTGGCACCTGGCATTGAGTGAGTGCTCAAGACGTACTTGTGGTTGAATGAATGGAACATTCTCAGGTCCTACATTTTTCTGAACTCATAGCAAAATATTCTATACTTAGTATTTCTATTATGATAACTCATTATCTTCCACTGGTTGAATTTAACCAAACTGTGCTGACTTTTCTCAGGCATATGAAGGATCAGAATAAGAAGGTGGCCAACCTCAAGCACAATCAACAGTTGGAAAAAAAGAAGAATGCCCAGTTACTGGAAGAAGTCCGCAGGCGAGAGGATAGCATGGCTGACAACTCTCAGCATTTGCAGGTGAGCCCAGCCTTCTCCTCTTAACCCTTAAATAATTGGAGATTGACTCCCTCCAACATATACTCCTTGCTGTGGGAAAATATGCATGGAAATGGTGGACTTGCCTTTGCTCTGAGTCCAGCACTAACAGTGTACTCCCAGGGAGCCCAATAGGTCTTTCCGAGTTCAAAGCATCATTTTCAAAGTAGTGCCCAAGAAAGGCTGGCTACAGTGGAGACTACTAATGCTACACACAGTCTCTTGGTTCCCGTACCTCACCTTAAAAGGCAAGGGCTGCAGTTATAGATTTGGCAAGAAGCTTCAAACAGAAATGTCTTCCTTTTAGAATTATATTGAACTTGTTTTGGTGTCAGAAGGGAAATGTATGAGTATTATCACAGAAAGTGTTTGGAAGAGGATGCATTAAACTGACTTCAGACAGTTTACAGAACTGGTTTTGTTTTGTTCAAAACTCCAAGGCTGTGATCATTATTCTGTCTTTTCTGTGGAATATAGTTATCTCTGAATGGATGGCCTATCTCGGAAACCAACCGACTGATGGAAAACACCAATTTTTCCTCATTAACCATCCCTGTTTTTGGCAAAAGAGCTCTCCCCATGTGTTCAATAAAACATTCAAGCTAAAACAGGGCATTTGCTTTGAAGTCCCTTTATGTATTCCAGTGTGCCTTTAAACAGAGCAGTTCAAGTTCGAGTTGGCCAGAGTTCATGTTAAATTCTGCTTATTAATTAGTGTCTTTCTCTAGTTATATATTAGGTTTCCTCCTTGGAGATAGAAGAAGTTAGATAATTTCAATATGTACTCATAATTCATTTTTTAATTGACCAAAAGAGAAATAAATAATTATTCCAGAGTAGGAAATCCAAGGAAATGTCTTGCACAGAACATGGCCCAAGGTGCTTACTTAGTCAGTATTAGTTTCTTTTTTCTCTGTGTCCTGGAGGTGCCTTAATGGTGTCAGTGAAGCCCCTTTACATCGATGCCTGATTTGGATAGCATGATAGGAGCATCAGGTCCTTTTTTCACTCCTGGGATCATCTTAAGATGGACTGGTAGTTTATTTGAATCCATGGCTTCCTCAATGTTTTTGACACCCAGGGTTTTGGTTGTTAATTCTCCCATGAATCTTATGAGATGTTATATTAGAGCCTACAAACTGAGATAATAGTAACTAAAATTTGCAGAATTTTGTTGCCTTGTCAGACATGTATTCTTATTTATTCCTCACCAATAATGCTGGCAATTTTATATAATACTAGAGTCTCAGAAAAGTTATGAAGTGGCATCCTAGTAAGGGGTGGACATAGATCTGACTTCAGGTCTTCCTGCCTTCAAGAAACTAACGTAGAGGAACAATAACAGTAGTGGGTACCATTTATTGACTTTTCAGTGTGCTGTGTACTGTGCTATGTACTTTATAGCACCTATTAAATTCTTATGTCAACTGGGTTAGTTGGGAGTCTTATTTCCAAGTGACAGGAACACAACAACTTGAACTAAGCAAAAAAAAAAAAAGTTGGGGGGAATCTGTTGGCTTAATAAACTGAAAAGGCCAGGAGAGGAATTCAGGTCTGACTACATGCAGATATTCAAGCAATGGCATCAGGAATCTGTCTTCATTCTACTCACAGGCATGCTTTGCTCTTTGTTGCCTTGAGTCTCAGGAAGGCTGTCCACAGTGATGCCAACTATGGCCACCAGCAGCCAGCCTACATTCTATAAGTGCAGCCACCACAGGGGGAGGAGAAAGGATCTTTCTGAGTCATTCTAGCAAAAACTCAAAGGCCGATAGAATAAATAAATTGGCCAGGCCAGGATCAAGTTATATGATTACCTGGAACCTAGGGGGAAAAGGTTAACCTCACCCAAATCTGCTGGGCTGAGATTGAGGACAGGTGATCTCCCACAGGAAAGAGAGGAGTTCTGTTCAGAACAGGTGCTAGGCAGGCAAAATCACAGAGATCCACTATAACCATAATAAGGGGTATATTCACTACCATTTGATATATGAGAAGAAGAAGGCCGTTAGAGGTTAAGTAACTTGCCCAAAATTATTTAGCTAGTAAGTGGCAAAGTCAGGACTGAAATCCAGATCTGACTGTCTTCAAATAGTGAGAGTTCTGGAGAATTAAGAGAGGAAGGTAAGAAAACTGTGGAGTGGCAGAGAGACTTCATGGGATAGATGGGATTGGAGGTGAATAAGTTTGACATGGAAGGAACAGAGCAGTAGAGAAGGCTCACCGGCCAGGAGAACTATCAGAGAAAGTACAGAGGCTGCAGAGAGCAAGGTACAGTCAGAGCACAAAACATAATAGACCAATTGGTCATGGTGGCAGTGAAGTTAAGTGTTGTTGTTACCTTTCTTAGCTGACTCTGGAGCTAGAGTGCCTGGGATTCAAGCTTTAAAATTTACTAGCTGAGTGTCCTTGAGCAGGTTACTTAACTTCCCTAAGCCTCAATTTCCTCATCTGTAAAATGAGAATAATAATTGAATCTACTCCAGAGTTATTGGGAGGATTAAAGAGTCAATGCAATTGACAGTTCTAAATTGACAATGCAATTTAGAACTGTACTTGGCATAAGCTATGGTCAAAATAAGTGTTAATGATGAACTGTTATTATAGTAACAAGGAAAAGATAAAAGAAACATTTTTTAGAATATTTATTACATGCATGGGTATTTATATAGTTCTACTCTGATATGCACTGAGCATCAAAGTTTTTTTTTTTCTGTACATAGTAATTTTTTTCTTTTCTAAGGACACATCTAGTTATGGAAATTAATGTCTTGTTTTGGCCCATGAACTTTTGTATAGCAGTATTTTCATAAGGGGCCTTGATAACTACCTCATAGGCATATTCATAAAAGATAGCATGGTCTGGAATTGCTTAGTTGCATTCCTGACCACCCCAAATAAAGGATAGCATTTGAAATGCAATAAAAAGTAATCACGATTAATTTTGATGAAAATGTCTCTGGTTAAGGTTAATCGAGAGTGAAACTCCCACTTTCCTGGATTGTTAAGCAGATGTACTCAGATGCAGTAATTACTGCCTTCTGAAGACAGAACTTTCCTTTCTAGGGGCACGTGATTTTTCAGTATTGCTGTTGTTTTAAGTACTTCCTGTTTATAAGTTAGCCTATTAATCCCTTTAAGTATCAGTCAACTGGGATCTGGTTTGGTTGGTTGGTTGGTTGACTGGTTGGTAGATGTGGGATTGGCACTTACTAAATGTGATTGATTCTACACCAGCTTTTTGTAATGGTTGGACACCCTGACTTCATGATTTCAACCAACCAAATAGGTATTACATCCAGAAAAATCTCAGGTAAAGTACTGCCTGCAATAATAATAGCTGTTCACTTAGGCTCCAAAGAGAGATCAAAGAGATTCATCCAGTTGGTATGAAAATTGGAGACAAATTTGAATGTAGATAGAGTGACCATGTTATTTATTGTCTAAACCAGGATGTAGGCAAAAACTGGGCCATTTCATTCAAACTTAGAAATATAGTAATGCTAAGAAACGTTTCACAAACTCACCCATCTTTAGTTCCTAAGTTTATAGCTTTATGTCAGGAATTGCAAACTCAAATGCCTTCAGGGTCCAAGCTGTTCATATAAGTAAGAAACAGGTTTGCATGTAAGAAAATTTATGACGTCTGGTTCTTTCAGCTTGTATTTTTTTTTTTTTTTTGGTAGAGATGTATCAGTTAGCAATTGCCATAATAATGCTGTGTAGCAAATCACCCCCAAACTCATTGACTTTAAAGCATTAGTAGTTATTCTCACAGATTTTTAGGTGGACAGAGTAGCTCAGTTGCTCCAGGGTGGCCTAGTGTGGGCATGTCTGCTTCTCACTCAGGTCTGTGGGTGGCCGGGCAGCTCTGTTCCACATGTGTTTAGTCCGAGACTCAGGCTGGAGGGGCATCAGCAACCCAAGGGAAACTCTTCTGATGACAGTAGCAGAGGCACAAGACAGAAAGCAAAAACATGCTAGGCCTCATAAGGCCTAGTCTTTAACATGATGATTTTTCACCCCACTTCAAGACACATGTATAAGCTAATAGTCAAGGATTGGGGAAGGGTACTCTGTCTATGAAGAGAACATTGTAAAGAAGTAGATACAAGGAAGGGTGAAGAATTGAGACCAGTCACTCAATCTGTTAAAAGAGATAAGGTTTGGAGAAACATTTCTCTATTATAGGAAAAACAATAACATAAATATAATGAAAAATTACAGCTGCAGTGGCCTTAGTTTATGAATGTAATTGAGAGTGAAGGAGACTGAGGGAACTCCAGAGCCCATGCCTCATCGAAAGGAGTTGGGACCACTAAGCTTTGGCTGGATGTTGCCACGAAGGCGGGCCTAGGGTTGAGGGACCTTCTGTCTGTCATAAAATGTGAATTTTTATGTGAAATCCATGGAGTTGAGAAAATTGGTTCAATTTTTTAAAGCACTCTATGGGTCCAGTGAAGCACGTGCTGGTGAATTGACCATTGGTTTGCAGCCTCTGTTGCACAACCTCATGCTCTGATCCCACTGGTTTCACGTGGTATAAATAAAGAGACTAAGAGTGCACCCTAGCTAGATCAGCTTGACCCATCAAAGACAGGCGGCAGTTCAGCGTGTTTGTGTGAGTTTTTTTTTTTTGTCAGAAAATACCTTGAGTAGCTTGAGTTATTGTTCCCCAGAGGAATACCCACAATCTATAGGAATAGAGAGTGTTCTTAATTTAAGTTCTAAAAAAATTTTTTTTGAGAATTGGCAAAGAGAGCAGGAAGGGAAAGATAAAGACCCATGGAGCTGAACTGTCCAGTGTTCCAATAGTGGCCCTTATTATTTTTAGCTCAGGACCTTGAGTAAGGCAGAGAATCTCTCTGACCCTCGCTTTTTTCATCTGTAAGTGGGGATTACACTCTCTTCGTCCATGGGTGGGTTAAATAAGATGAGGTTTATGAAAGAGCCTAGCATAGTACCTGATGTGTGTGGCATTCAGTTATTAGAGCTTTCTCCCAGAGAGACTGATAATGAGCTTTTAAACATAGAAGACAGTGACCATTGGGAGTATCACCCAACAAATACTTTGCAATTATTTTACACTGATGAGTAATACAGATATAGAGCACACACCAGTAAATGAAAGTTTCCGATAAAGCATTAAAAAACCATTTTGGGCAATAGGAGGAAAAATTAAAACATTTTTCAAGTTTGTGTTGAATTGTGTGTGAAAGTAAGATGTGAAAGATCATGATTTTCTTGTATAATTCTTTAGAACTGTTTCCCAGGACACAGATTATAGAGCATAATATTTATGACTGGCCTTGGGGCTTTGGGCTTCTGTGTGTCCCACTAGAGCCCACATGAACATTTTTCAACAAGGTGTTTTGCCGAAGATTCACCCTAAATCGTCATTACCAGAATGGGGTGCATTCCCCACCCGCCGACCTCTAGCTATTTCTTGCTGAGTAAATATGCCAATTTGAAGTCCCAGTGGACATCTTTGTAGATTTTGGCTGCATTTTTCCCTGTGCAGCTTTTATCGAGTTAATGAACTAACATTCTAAGAAATACATGCGCCGATATTTTATGCTTCTTTTCTGTTGTATGTCTGCAGAATTCTCTTCAATTTATTGCTTGAAAACTAAAGTCTGTTCTTGTATGCTTCCGTTTCCAAATTATAGGTTCCCAGGGAACTGTAAAGTTTCTTCTCTGCCAGTGGTTAAACGCAAGTGTGATCAGTTTAAAAAGCAAATGAATGTTCCCATTTGTTCTTGTCCTTTTAGTAAAGTTCTAAAAAATAAAAAAAAAACCTAGAAAGACAATTTTATTTTTCAATTTGTGTAGCTCTGTGCATCCATATCTTTTTTCCAATGGGACTTCCTTTACTTTGCTCCTCCAATTAGAGTTGGAATGGGGCTAACAGAGGGAGTGTAACAAACAACATAAACCTCAAAAATGTGTAGATTTCAGCAAAACATATAGTTCTTTATGAAGTTCCCAAGCTTTGCTAAGCTTTTTCTTCACAGAGGGACACGTATGTTTTAAGCAGCAATTTTTAAGCCTCATATCTATACGTTCATCTCTCTAAGTCACTGAGTTAAGTTCAATTCCCTAAGCTTAAAATTGTTACTGTAACTGTGATCTATGTTCATGTGTTATGGTACACTTCTAACTACTGCCATTGGAAGAAACCTGACCAGCAGAGTTAAGAGATTCATCATTGTCAAAATATGATTATTTAGTTCCTAGTTTTCCATGGCTGTTCTGTTGGCATGGTGTAGAGTGATTTAGGAAGGCTCCATTTCAGCCGTCTTGTTCAACATATGGAAAGATGAGAAAAGTCATCCTAACATAGGTTTAAAAGAAAAATCCACATTTGTTCGAATTTTCATTAGAACTTAATATGATTTTTTTTTAATACTCTGAGGTGTTTTATTTCTTTTGTCTTGTGATTTTCTACCTTGATGGGTAGAGATTGGGAAGTTCCATTAAATTATGGATAAATTCCATCGTGTTGTTGACATGTGGACTGAGCTTCATCCAACATTTCCAAATCTGTTCATGGTTTCAGACGATGAGAAATACTCAAGTATTTGCAGGTCTGTGGAGGACACAGAACATTGGCGAGGGGGACTGCCAGTTAGTACAGAAGTGCTTTCTTTTCTTGGGGATTTATTTTGACATTTGTTTTTCTATCACACTATAATCCCCCACGAGCCAAAAAATGACTTTTGTTGTAGCAGGTCCCTGTAGGCATTCTCAGAAAATCTTATTTGACAATCAGTTTCTAGTAGCCTTGAGTTGAAGTCAGTTACTCTTTGTAGTAACTCATAGACTGTCAGGGGTGACAAGGCATCCTGTGCAATGTATTTGGGAGCTAACCATTTGTTACAAATGCTCCAAGAAGCCAAGTGAAATCATGTAAATAAAACTGTTGTATGTGGAGTTTTTCTTCTTTCCTCCCAATAAAGTATTACTTGTTTTTCCAGACGTGCAGTAACTTGCATATTTCTTCTGAGAAATGTCTTCTGCTTTTTCCTGAGGATTTGTGACCTAATCCTCCACTTCATATAGCCCCTCTGTACAAACACAATATATTTCTGTGGAAAAGAGAGGTTTACCCTTAATCAAGTGTTGCCTAATCTACCTACTAAATTACCCCCTGGAGACAGAGTGGAGTTCATTATTCTTTGCTGCAGGGTTTTCATGTTTCGCTCCATTTGTGCCTCTTCGGCAGTTCTCAGCAAAGTGGATGTTTGTCAAAGACAGAAGATCCTGCAGAATGAAATGTAACATATTTGTCAGATGAAATCACTGTTAAAATGGGAGTAGCGTCTTGAATGGTCTGGAATAACAAAGCTTGAGGGGATGGGGGCTGGAAAAAGAAATCTTGCTAGAATGATCTGATAATCTTATTCATTTAGGTGGAGGTTCCTTAGGAGGATGAGACTTTTTAAAATATTATCCCATTTTTGTGCCTTTGGTCCCAGAAATACAAATTGATAAGGGGAAGGCAACCTGCATCCTAGTATGATCTCCAGTGAGAATTAGACGCAGACATAGATGTGCCAAAGGAAGAGTGTGCTTCAGCTCTAGGGAGAGGGGGGCTTGCTTTGTAGAGTCTGCTTTTCCTCTGTTTAACTTTGACCTCTGGGTTTATTTTGAGGTGAGGTTTGGGCTGTAAACTGGAGACGTCATTTTTATATGTTTATTAAAATCACTGCTGGTGATCAAGTTAGCCAATAATAAGAATAAGGCAGCTCAGCCAGAGCCCTGTGTGCTTCTCAAAGTGCTTTCATGGGGTGGTATTCCTTTCCCAGGTGAAAGTTTGTGAACCAGAAATCATGCTTTAAAAGCCACTGAGAAGTAAGATTTTTAAGGTGTGTACTTGGGAGTATGTTTTTCTTCTATTCTGCTTGAATCCATACCATGTGCAGTATAATTTTCAAAGTAGACACAATGAAGGCATTACTGAAGAACCTACACTTTGAAGGCAAGGGGACTGGAAGAAGAAAAAAGTTCTGATAGCACACCTTACTATTTTTTCAAAGGTAGAATTTACATAATAACTCGCGCACGTGGGATTCTGGGATTCGGTAATCCCTAGGGGCAATCGTGTTCAGCATGCATCAAAAAAGCCAGTCCAGGGCTTCCCTGGTGGCGCAGTGGTTGACAGTCCGCCTGCCGATGCAGGGGACACGGGTTTGTGCCCCGGTCCGGGAGGGTCCCACATGCCGCGGAGCGGCTGGGCCCATGAGCCATGGCCGCTGAGCCAGCGCTTCCGGAGCCTGTGCTCCGTGACGGGAGAGGCCCCAATAGTGAGAGGCCCGTGTACCGCAAAAAAAAAAAAAAAAAAAAAAAGCCAGTCCAGTTAAACCAGCTCTTCCTGGCCAGGGTAATTATGGCAGGCTTACCCTGAGATATGGCTACCAGGGGTTAGTTATGGGAGCACCTACAGATCACAGTGCATGTCACCCTGACATCAATAACCTCTTTCTGATAGATGTTGGTATTTCAGACCATCGCTGGCCGACGTGGAGACCTGGGCATGGTTAATTTAAAAAAATGTTAACTTTGACTTACAGCTTGTCCAAAGCATTGCTAAGCTATATATTCAAACACTCCAGATTATGGAAATGACAATCAATGACATGGGCAATGATTTAGATGGAAATCTTGCAGAAAGAAAATACAACTCTAAAATCTTGTTCCTATTCACTTAATAGTCTCTCCTGTAATACGTGTTTGGGAAGTTGGTGATCTGGATTTATGACATTTTTAATTTCTTCTCTGGTATTACACTCTCCCTCACTTCTTATTTATGTTGCCTGAAAAAACCCTGCAAGGTTAAGCCATCATAAGTTTTTCTTACTAGAAAGGACCATAGACTTTGTTTAATACAAGCCCCTTGTTTTGCTGATGAGGAAAGTAGGGCCCAGCAAAGGCAAACGACCTGCCCAAGATCCCAGAAGGAGTTATTGGCCAAAGGAAGACCAGATCCCAGGCCTTCTGCATTCTTGTCCAATGCTGTTTGTGCAGACCTCTGGTTCCATAAGATACATCTGCCTTTAGTAGGATTTGAACCATTAACCCAAAGGTCCAAAGATCAGGCCTGTGCTCCCTCAGTGCTGGATTTTAGATTGACTGTCTAAGACAACATAAAATTACCCCTCACAATAAGCTAAGCTTTATGCATATTTTATAAACAAGATATTCTGTCTTCTCCTGTTCTCTCTTATGTTTTTAAAATAGAGTAAATAAAGAAGTGGCAAATTGGCAGTGAAGAAAATTGCTATGAGAACTGTCTATGAAGCTTAGGATACTTTAGATGATAAATAAAAATTGGTTTAAGTTTTTCTATCTTTGCCACTTTTTCTCATTCACAGAGTCTGGTCACCCATAAAGAGACTCAGGAAGTCTCTTATCATGGAAGACAAGTGTGGATTGCTTAGAGAATTCAACAGTAACAACGATAGCTGCTACTTTTTACTGAGCAGTGAACTAGGCCAAGGATAATGTCTTTGGTTGAGTTCCTTGGGAAATTTAGAATCTGAGATTAATGTGCAGGGGGTTGGTTGGGAGTGCTCTCAGGAAGGGAGGGAAGCAGGATTGGGCACGGGAAGAAACTGAACTGTAATGTAGTTGCAGCAAAGGCCTCAGCAGTTCCTATCAGTTCCTCTGGAGTTGGGGTAGCCGTTTGGATGGAGTTGAGGCCAGTTGAGATGAGAGGGCTGGGCCTTTGTAACCCCTCATCAACAATCAATGGATGCACACAACCCCTGGGGAGGGCAAGGCAGCTCTCAGGTAGGGCATGTCCCTGGCACCTGGGGAGCGAGTGCCTCAGTCCTGAAGAGGAATTTGGGCAGTGCACCACTGCATCTACAGCAAGTATCCAGTATGTATGTTGCACTCTCCCCTTTGACACCCACAACAGACAAACACATCTGATCTCAGGATTCTTGCCCACCCAGCTTTCATAATTTTCTCAATACAAGCAGCTGTTAAAAACCAAGCCTAGTTGGCCAAATTGCTCTGTATACACATTGACTTGTTTGAACTTCCCAACAAACAAATCAGATTGCTACCATCTTTGAAGCCATTTTTACAGATGAGAAGATTGAGACTTGGTGATGTTAAACAAGAGAAAGAGCTGGCATTTTTCCTCAGGTCTCAACTACAGTAACTATAGCAACAGTGAAAATAATGGTCAGGCTACTCCAAAAACAGGTAGAAAAGTTAGATGACATAACCTTGGGTAAGGAGGCTTCACATGGATTTTATAGAGTACTGGTTAAACGTCTTTTAATTAATGGGATAGACTTAAATGCTTCTCAAAAGCGTCTAAAGCTCTGCCTTCATGTTGCCTCAGTTCAGCAAGCAGTCCCACTGATGTTTTTTGAGGACTTTTGTGGGCCAGGTGCTGTGCTACCTGCTGGGCATTTAACAATCAGTATGATAACATTCTTTTACCCTTGAATATCTCAAGATCTTTTCTTCTGACTAAAGGTGTTTTTCCCAGGCATCTTATTTGCAGCAGCTTCTGTAAGTAAAGTAGAGAGTGTGTTCCTGGGCTGTTGCTTGTTCCGGGATGGAAGGTTTGAAAGAGGTAACAATGAGGATGTTTCTGTAGCTGCAGACTTGGTGGGCCACAGCAGAAGCTCCAGAAGGCCTTATGTAGCACAGCTCTGCAGTGAGCTTCTAGTGTCTGAGTGAGCGAGAGAAGAAAGTACTAAGGGAGTTGAGGATCTGGATTCTATTCTAGGCTCGGTCTATAATTAGCTGTGTGACTTTGAGCAAGGGATTTTTGTTCTCTCCGAGTCTGCTTTTTTGTCTACAAAACAAGAGGCTTATATTGGGATAAGGTCCCTTTCAACTCTGAAATCCTGGGGTCCTGGGACTAACTGAAGGATGCATACATGTGATGAATTAAAAGTGCCATCTGAGAGGGTAGTTCACGGTCCCACTGTCAATGCTGCTGCCCACACAGAGCGTTCGTGTCAGTGGTAGGGATGTCTTCGAGTTGGGAATCCAGGAAAATGGGGGAAATTCGTCTCCTTCAGTACCAGCCCTGTAGTATAATACGCAGTTTTAAATATAATTTTTTCGAAGAACTCATTCTGTTTTCCATCTGAATTGCAAGGACTGCCATTTTTTGAAGACTTTTGTAGGGTGCACTAAAATATTGTTTTCTTTCTTTAGAGTAGTCGGTTATAATAATACATCCACCAATTGTTACTTTTTTGGTATAAGATAAAGATTAGCACTGTGACAGTCTGGACACAAGATAAACAATGCAGGAACTCCTCAGAATTGACCTACTTGGGTTACAGACTTATTTCTCAAGGGCAGCAGCTATGTGGCTTTTAAATGTAATTATTTGTGAAGTAGACTATTATTTTAATAAGCCACTATGTCAATAGAGGCTATTTCCCCCCCTCAACTGTGTGGGTCATACTGAGCTGTGGGAAAATAGAAAGAGAATAATTTGACAAAAACCTGGTTGATATTATCTAGGTTTACATTTCCCAAACACATTTATGAAAGTGAAGTTCTATGAGATACTATTAGAAAAAAGTGTTCAGTTTGTCAAATGCCTTTGGAAAATAATAGGTACTATCTCCTTCACTTGCAGAGTCACCGTGCATATTAGCGTATTAAAGACAGTGAGAAGTGCTGTGATCAAGAAAACTGTTTAATGTTCTTGAAAATTTCTCCAAACCATTTGACAAAAGAAATCCCCCCACCCCCGCCCCTGAACATCTATTAACATTGCAAAGAATTAGTATTTTATGAAACCTGGGCAAATGCTGATATAGGCAGTTTACAATGCTGATAGCTGAATTTTGCAGTCAGCTCTTTGATTGCAGGTTGAGGTTGAACAAACTCTATAATGATGCTTTATTAAGCATTCTATTATGTTGCTGAATAAAAATTCACCTGGGCATCTTAAAATGGCTTTACACCTGCTACTTGATTAAAAAATAGTTCTGTTAGAAAGATTGGCCAAGAAAGTTCTACTTCTGATATAGTTTTAAAATATTGCACCTCATTAAAAACGTTGATGTGAAGCAAACTTGAAAAATGTTTATGACAGGCATAGTAGTATTTCCTTCTCTCACCCTGTGACTCTGGGATCTGCCCTGACTTCTGATTATAAGCTAGCTCACATTATGCTATGCCCCAAATCCAAATTTGATAAAGAATATTTTGGAGGAAGAGATGGAAATTATTCCAGCCTTAAAATATAAAATTGAATTTTTAAGGTATCCATTGTTAATTCTCACTTGGATGCAGTTTTGCCCGCTTCCTACTCAAGCAGTTCATTGGCGGTGTGCAATATAGTGCTTTAGGTTCCTGTCATGCTGTCAAAATCAATTATACGGGTTGAAAATGAAGCACAGAGCGTCCCTGTGTCATTAGTTGCAGGCTTGTTTCTGTTTTGGTTGTACAGTTTTGGCTGTGAAAGGATCCTTATGAGAAACTAGAAAATGCAAATTTAAAAATGTTAACGGTTAAACAATATAACATTGAATGTATGTCTCCTGGATGCCTGGGTCTGATCGTAAATGGGCCTCTAATCTCTGAATGAACTGCACCTCTCTTAACCTGGCTTAATGAGGGCTTTACCCTTTTACTCATCTTACAAAATTATTTACCCCCGTACCCTAAATGGGGAATTAAGGCCGTACGAGACTGTGGCTTCGTTCACCTGATAAAAGTTTCATCTCACAGGAATCACCACCATCCAATGTTTGAGACCAGGGTTGTAGTTAAAATTGCATCTTTAGGGACTGTGATGTCTGGGTGATATATTACAAGAGGAGGGAGAACCCTCTTTTCAGTTTTAACAGATTCTATAATGTTTTTAATTCTTAAAGCTTTTTAACCATATAAAAATAAGGTCATTTCTCTATATTTTAAATGCTGATGAAATGAAAGTTTCATTCATTCCACAGCCATTTGTGTCAGGCTCTGTACTAACCTTTTGGGTTTCTGAGACTAGGTTCTTGCTTCTTCGTCACCCTATGTAATGGACAGATATAACCATGACGACATAATCATAATGTACGATGTACTAGGAGATGGGGGAATACAACCCAAAGAGATTTTTTTTGTAGTTTAGACTAGGCAACAGTACAAGTACAGCAGATGAACATTCTAAGCAAAAGCAGCCTGAATTTGTTCACCTAAGGCAGCTCCTGCAGATTTGTTGGGGTTTCCTGCAAATGTCCCCAGGATGAGGGCTGGGCCCCCTCCCTATTTCTGATGAGTACTTCCAACATTTATGAATCTGAAAATATTATCATATATACCCAAATATAAGCCACCCTGATTACAAAGCCACCTACTCTTTCTCAAAGAGACGTTTCAGAAAAAAATTTTTCAAGTTTGAATATATAAACTTATAGGGGTATGGATAAAATCGTCAAGATGTCTACTTATGATGTTTATTTTGTTAATTTAGTTACATCCAAAATCATTTATTACTTTTTGCCACTCTTATATTTAATAGCATACTCACTCACTCTCCACAAGCATCCTCTGAGAGTCAGTGACATCCCTGGAGGGACTTTTCCATCAGCAGGCACAGTCTCCCCAGTCTAGTTGCCTTCACCTCTGAGTGGTTTGACCCTTTTATCTCTTTATCATGCAGATTGCTTTTTTTAAGATGTGTTGTTACCACGCTGGTTAAGGTCATGGACCTTAGCTGTGTGATATATGGCAGGTTAAGTTTCTGGATCTCAGGTGATGACAGTACCCACCTCCTACCTAGTACTGTGGTCATTTAGAGAACAGCACAGAGCACAGAGTAGGTGTTTGCTGGTGCCGTGACGACGCTGAGGAGGATGATGTCATATTGTTGTTCAACACTTAACGCTTTCGAGGGCTCCCTGGAGACCTTACCAGAGTCTGCAGTGCCCTGTGCCGTTGGCCCTGGCTTTCTCTGGGAACCCCTCTCCTCCCACTGGCTCCTTCTCTGACTACTCTAGCACACCAATCTCAAGCCTGCCCCGCCCTTAGGTCTTAGAACCTGTGGTTCCCTTGACTAGAACATTCTTTCTTCAGATATGTGTGTGACTTACTTCTTTACTACTTACAGGTCTCTGCTCAAATGTTATCTCCCCAGAGAGCCTTTCTCTGAATGCTCTTTCTCATTCATTGTTCTCGTCATTCTTTATGTCCCAACCTTACTTTGTTTCTTCCTCATGCATATCACAGCCTAAATATAATAATGTACAGTTATTTGTGAACTTGTTTCCTAGCTGTCTTTCCTGTGACTACATGGGACTTGGTCCATCTCCCTCACTAGAATATAGGATTCTCTTATGTTTCCAGAACCATGTTGACCCATGGTAGGCATTCAATAAGCATTTTTGACTAACTGAATAAGTGAATTATTGTAAGTAAGCAGAATGGATGAAAAGATCCCGTGGCATTTCTGTGGATTGTGAGTGGCTGCCTGGCACAGAGTAGAGAAGGACTGGGGAGTTGCGTCCAGGAGGAAAGAGAAGAGTGCTAATGCTGGTCAGCAGCGGGTGCTGGGGGCTTGGGGGAGAGCAGGGGGTGGGTGTTCTGAATGAAATGCAGTGGCGACCTCTTTGGAAGTGAGGACCTGTGTCTTATTCAACTGTGTCGTTTCAGTGCCATTAAGTAGTAAGATCATCATAATGTATTATTAATAAACGTGGGATGAATGAACGGCTGAATAATCAGATAGGCTAACCATAAATAGAGGGTGCACCATTTAGGTTTTGTCCTGAAGTTTGTTGGAATAGGATTTTCCTGCAAGAAGCATTCTTGTTGGCGTTTGAACATGTGCATCTTTAGAGATCAGTCCTGGTTATTCTTCCTTTCTCATATAAGCTGCAGGGGGCATCATGTTCATTGGAAGCTGCTTGGAGTGGCTGTCAGTGCAGGGAAAGCAGCTTCATGAGGGGGGCAGTGGTAACATAATTCCCACCCTGCTCTCAGAGCGACTGCCTGTGTGGCAGGCACCCTGTATGCACACGTTTGGGAAACAGAGTCTGCAGACTGGAAACATCTGGAGAAAGGTGGAAAAATGAGTGGCAGATCCTTACAGCAGGTTTTTCTTCGTATTTTAGTTCTCCAACAAAGCCATACTTTTGTGAGCGTTTAGGTTTTTGACCCATTAACCGTTGTATGAGCAAAGAATTTTCTCATTAGCAAAGAGTTTGTTCTTTGTTTAAGTGACCGATGGGTAGAGTCACTGAGTCATTTACAGCCGTGCAGTGGGCACCTGCTGTGTGCTGGGCACTGTGCGGGAAGCGCCGAGCCTGGGTGAGCACGGTAACTACATCACTACCACCATCTTAAACAGTCTAGTTTTTGACACTCTCATTTTCAAATGAATGTTTCCCTGCTCAGTCATCACCCAGTGGAACTTGTGTACATTTCTCTGCATGGCGGCTGTTACTCAAAAGCTTTCTGGAATTCCTCTGGCCACCTTAGGAGCCACACTAGAGACCGGTACTCTTTTGTAATCACAACTCATTCTTTTCTAAAACCAGAGTTTCGTCTTTTGATCCGTAGCCTTATTCCCCAGATTTGGTTCTAAAGGACTTTGTAAAGTTATGCTGCTGGTATGATACTTTGTCACAAAAATGTGCCAGACTCTGGGGATGGTTCCAAAGGCAGGTTTCCCAAAATGTCTTGGAGAAAAAAGCCTGCCTCTCTGGAATAACTAACAGCCTCCAAGGCAACTACTTGGAATAAGGATGATGTGCATAGAAATGGGGACATTAGGGCATATTTTGTAACCTTGTCTTATTTCTTTCAGACCACATTATTCTGTTTTGAAATCATGCAAGCTGCTTTTTAGGCATCATATAAGTAAATACACTGATTGGGTTTCCAACTTTTCAAATGACCGCTTCTGTACTATGAAAGGTTCAAAGTCATTTACAACCACACAGAAGCTTTGTTCCCAGAATTATGTTGACACCGAGGACGACATTGACTCCTTGGAGGCTTCAGTTATCCAGAAAATTCCCTGATTTCTTCCCAATTTTCTTTCTTTATCTAGATCTGGGTTTTGTTCCTTTCCCACGGGGAGGCTGCATATCATTGGTTGTCACTTTTCGTTCTTTAATCTAGGGATGCATAGGCCTGGGATCCATTCCCTCTTCTGACACTCTACAGCTGTGTGATGTTGAGGTTGTTTAATCTTGCTCTGCCTCAGTGTTATCATCTGTAAAATGGGGATAAGAAGACTAGCTACCTCACAGGTCTGTGTGAATCCATGACATCTCAACGTAAAGACATTACCACAGTTGTTTGTGCTTGGGATGTGCTCAGGAATGGCAGACACGATTACTTTTGCCGTCATCATCATTATTGTAGTTAGCATTGAGCAAATATTGTGTCATTTTCTGATACGATTGGTGGAAGCCATTTGTTAATTTTAGGTTTTTTGTTAAACTCTCAATTCCTTGGGTTATACTGTTTTAAAGATTTGTATGTTCTGGTAGTTTAGCATTGATTAGGAGAAAAATCTAAGATTTATGTTTTTGTATACTTTTTCCCAGCATCGTAAATTTTAAAAACTTTTCTTAATGTTTGGCAGCGAGCCATACCCTCATTGTTCTAGCACACGTGCACATATGGTATATATGCATGTATAAAGATATAGACACACGTATGTATATCCATTCCCAGACTGTCTTATTTTCTTGCCTTGAAACATCATAGCCTCCTTAATTTTGCTTGCTGGCGTTAGATGACTATATTTTCCACCTCTAAATTAAAACCCCAAAGACTCTGACAGGGAGGCACCAAAGTGGTAGCCTTTAAAAAGCCACTGACTTCACACAGACAGATACTTGAGACAGAAAGCCCTTTCTTTCTTGTGCTCACTTGGTGTTTGGCTTCACTTGGTCCAGTGAAGTGAACCCTGGGTAGGCTGAGCTAAATATGGCCCTGCGTACCCACGCACAGGAGGCAGGGAAGGGGTTCCCGTAAATTGAGAGGCTGGACACCATCTCCAGGCTGGAGGCCACAGGAGCCAGGAGACTGAGGAGGAAATGGCACGGCTCCTGTGGCCAGGAGGTTTGCCTGCAGTGGGTTTGGGCCACAGAGCGCCCTCCAAAAAGACTTTGACGGCTACTTGGTTCATTTGATTGATGCTATAGAGCGTGGGAGGTAGGCAGGACCCCTGAAGAGTGTTTATAATGCCCTGCACATACAGGCTGCAGAGGCAGCCACAAACCAAGCTAAACATACATTTTAGCTATAAAATAAATTTTAGTAACACTCTGTATACTCCCCCATTGGACTAAGTGCGTGTAGCTATGATTATTCTTTCTTCTCACATCTGAAGGATTTTGTTTGCCATCTTTATTGTTGCTTAAAGTTTGCAGTTAAAACTTGACCTAACACAACCCATGTACAGCTGAGAAATTAAGACTCTTTTCCTTGGCTTTATCTTTGCATGGAGGGCAGGTTTTCTCCTTTCCAAGCCTGAAGGTTGGTGCTTGTAATCAGGCACCGTTATTTTCTTTTTATTTCATAGTAATTAACAAGAGCATTTTTTGCTGGCCAGCCCCATGTATTAATTGCTTGCTTTTTCATGGCTTCTTGTCGAAAGGAATGCATATCTCAAGACAGATTGTCTCATTCTAGCTGAGGATTTATTGAAAAGAATTCCAGGACGGCTCGGTCGTCAGAATGGTCTGTTACTTTCAGAAGATTTTACCATAATTGTGAGCAAGAAATGAGGAATTGGATAGTTGTTTTTCTGAGTGCTAAATGGGTTGGGAGTATGTTTTAAGGGGTACTAGCAGGGGGAAGAAGGCTAATTGTGGGATGAGTAGTGTATCACTTTTAAGCTAAAACCTGAAGGAGGAGCAGGTGTGCAGAGTTGGGGGAAGAGCATTGGAAGTAGAGGAAACCATTTGCAAAGGTCTCCAGGGGTGAGAATGGGCTTGACTTGTTAGAGGAATAACAATACACACACTGTAGAATTATTAAGGTAAATAATATCTATCTTTTAGAGTTGTTGTAAAGATTAAATTTGATGAAGTACATTAAATACTCAGTCTCAGGCACACAATAACAATAGGTGTCATAAAAGTAGCATCTTTATTGCCTTCATCTGCTTTAAAGTCCTTCTCTGTACATAGTAATTATTAAAAATGCTCTAACAGACATAAAAGGAAAGGGGTATTATATTTTTAGTGACTACTCAGGGCTTTTTTTCTTTAAGTTGTCCATCATTCAAAGTTTTCTTGGGTCTAGCTTTCCTTTGACATACTCTCTGTCTTTAAACTGATCTGTTCTGATTCATGAATGGGGACACAAGCAAGTGGAAGTTTGATGTGAAATATTTATTGCAGTGATGAGAATTTGCTGAAACATGGGAAGAGATTTGTACTTTTTTTTTGTTTATAGAAATCTAGTTGGTCATCATTCCTTAGCTAAGTTGTACAGTCAAAGAGGATGTGAGCTTTAAAAAAAAAAAGAAAAAAAATATTGTTAAGTATAATGCAAATACATAAAACAGCAAAAAATACATGTACAGCTAGTGAATTTATAAGGGAAACACCTTTGAATTTACCACTTGTGAAAGAACCTCAGACTTTCTAGTTATTCCAGAAGTCTTCCAAGGTCACGCTCAAACCAACTTATTCCCTTCTTCCCCAAATAACCACTCTCTTGACTTCTGTGGTAATCACTGCCTTACTTTCCTTCATACGTTTTCTTAGCCAGTTGTGTCTCCCTACATATTATATACTAGCTTTGTCCACTATTTTGTTTGTCTCTTTGAAAGCAAGCTCTAAAAACTTCTACATTGGAGGACCTGGAATGAAATAAAAGTGGCCATGTAGGGAAGACCAAAAGTCAACAGGAAAAAAATAAATACGCACAACTTGAACTTAACCAGGGTTAATAGCAAGAGGAAGACTCTGGGAGAAATTGAGGAGGGCGGGAAGGCACCTGGGATGGGCATGGCTGGCTCAGAGCCCCTTCCCAGGAGAATCCCTTCTGCAAAGTGAGGAAGACTCGCCTTGGAGGATTGGAGACTGCACAGCAGGACGCAGCCCCCAGCAGGGAGTTTTAGGGTGAGATGTCTGTCTATACTAGGCTGGTGCTAGTCCTTTGAAAGAACCACAGCCTGAGGATCTTTCAGGACCTGAGCCTCAGGGGAGGGAGATCACCAATCAGTGCATAGAAGTAATGAGAGAAAGTTAAGAGTGGGAGTCTCCCTCTGTTGGCTGAGGAAGAAGGACACTGGATAAGGAAATGGGGAGGAAACCAGAGGCTCGACTCTTCACTACAGGAACAAAGGGATGGCGGAACTCCCTGGGGTGGGTCATTCCCTATGGATCTTTAAGAAGAGAAGGGAATTGAATTGAGACAAGGCTTAGTTCTGAGAAGTTACTTTGAGATGTCTTACCTTTTTAACTTCTCTAGTATGTGCCATTTTAAAAAACCAAGTTCATCCTCTCTATAGCTTTTAACATAAAATTTGAAACAAACTTAAATGGGATTTTTGTTTCCTTTTAGAAGAACCAGGAAGCTCAGGGAAACAGTTTAGGAACATGGCCCTTCAGGGCCTGGTGAGAGAGAAACCAGCTGGGAAAGCCTCTGATGAGGCAAGTTCCCAAATGATCTGACAACAAAGAAAGGATGGATAGGCATCCAACTTGGAACTGAGTCGTCCTCCATTCCCAGAGGACATATCGAAGGATCTGGATTTTACTCTGATACTGCTAGTAACTAATTACAGAAAATAAGTTAATTAATTAATTAAAGGGGGTTGGGAATTTCCCTGAAAATATTTATTGAACTTCTTCGTGCTAGGTACTGCATTAAGCATTGGGTATGCAGAAATCAGCAAGATCACAAGATCCCCATCCTCATAGAACTGCCTTCCAGGCATGAAGATCAACATTAAACCGGAAATTAATGATAAGCTTGTTGAGTGCTGTGGGGGGAGAGGTTTAGTGCTACGTGGGAGGGCTAACCATGGGTACCTAGCTGGAGGATCTGGCTGGAAAGGCCCCTGGTGATCTTGTTCAGCCTTTTCATTTTCAGTTGTAGAGATGGAAGGTGAGGGAGTAGAGGGGGATGCTTTATTCAGAGCTGTGTGCTTAGCTAGTGATAGAGCCAGGATTCAAACCTGAACCTCACTTGTGTTCAACTGTTCCATAGTCAACGGAACACAGGTATGTTTCACTGTGAAACTGGAAGATCAGGAGTCTATTTCTGAGAGTAACTTATTTCAGTCCCTATCATATTACATAAAATCCTTGTGTGACCTCCAGCTTGTAGACCTTTTGCTCTTATAATTTTTATAAAATGTTCCATTAGGACAGCAGTTGGAATGTAGAAGCCAGAATCCTGGTGCTGGGTTTGAATTTAGACACAGCCTATAGTCCTTGAATTACCCTCAGGGAACAGATTTTGCTAAGCCTCTGGACCTTTCACTGCTCATTTTCATTTTTTCTACCCTACATGCCTTTATGAATTTAGTTACTCAAGACTTGTGGTACTTGAAGTGTCCAGCAATTCCATGTCATGTCAATAATTTGACATCTGCTTAATGATGTGTATACTATTCAAGACAGCTTGAAAATATTTTAAAAGTTATAAGAATAACAGTAATTTATAAACCTAAACAGTAAATGGGTGCCCACACACTCAAATCTTTTTTCTAGGCAGGTAATTTGAAGTATACACTTACTAAAATTTCTTCCAATTGTTTAAAAATGCTCTGTCTAATGAAATACTACAGGACAGAAAGTGTTCATCTGAGGCATGGTGTGGTCGTAAAACACCCAGACACACATGTGATATACACTTTACAGCTTTGTGTATTTTGCAGGCAAAACATTGAAACATGGTAGAAATACTACCATGTATAGTGAAACTGGCTTTAAGAGGAGCATTGCATAGCCGTTCATCTCTGCTGGCCTTTTATTTATACGTGTGTAATTATAATTTCCAGTACTTGTTACCAGGATATTTCCAAACTTGGTTTTGTCTTTACATCTTTCCTTCTTGGGAACTTTTTCCAGATTGCCTATTTTCTGGGAGAATGATTCTCTCTGTAGTTGGAAACATCATGTTAGGGTGTGGTGTGGTCTGGCCTTACAGGGATACAGCCTGGCCAGAAATCTGAGAGTCACCCTTAGTCCCTTCCTATCGCTCATGTCCCCCTGCCCTCAATGTAATTGCTCACCAGGTCGCTCTTATTTTAGCCTCTAGATGTTTCTTAAATCTACACCCTCCTCTCCATCCCCTCTATCCCCCACCTTTGTTCTGATCTTCTTTTGCTTGCCCTACTCAACAGCTTCCTGACTGGCTCCTCTGCCTCCAGCCTGATTGTTTTGACACTCTCTGCATTTCCTCATCACCGCCATACCTAATACCTTCAACATCTCTGCCGTCATACAGAATAAATTGTGCTCTTTATTGGGACATTTAAGGCCTTCCATCGGCTTGCCCTGGCCTAACCCTCAGCCTCACTTTGCACTGGAACCTGCCTCCAGCTTTAGGGCCTGCTAATAACATTGAACAGATCCACTCCCTACACACATTTACTCTGCTGTTTCTCTCCCCTGGGCCTTTGTTACTGTGTTTCTTCATGTTTAGAATGCCCCAGCTCCCACTTGCCTTCCCCAACTAACTCCTGCTTATTCTCACATCCGTAGCTTGTGTGTCAACTTCAACAAGAAGCTATATGTAGTTCTTGCAGACTGGCGTGGGTCTGACCTTTGTGCTTCTATAATTCCACTCTCAAATCACAGTTTTTCTCCCTATCTCCTCCTCTGCATTCCTGTCTCTCCCACCAAGTACCTTTATCTCTTTCAGTCCCACCTTGTTTTGAAGGCAGATCATCAAAACTTTGTAGGATGAAGGATTATTTTTCCCTTTATTAGATGTTATCTTTTATTAGTCTGAATGCAGATTTCCTGGAATGTGTACCCTTGCTTATCCATGTATGGAGCTAGCATTTGGATTCCCACTCTAAATACAGGAAACAGACCTTAAGTGACTTTCCAGGGTCAGTGAGTTACAGCATGCCCAGGACTGAACTACCCTGGCTCTGACCTGCTCTATACTCACCCTGTTTATCTAATTGTTTTGTGGCAAACTTTGTTGGAAGTGGCAGTGGATTAAATAACCTTATCTTAGCTTTGAACCTGCTTCGCACCACTCTTTAGAGTGATCTAAGTATATCACTTGCAGTACTACCATTAGCAAGGTAGTGCAACCCATAACCAAACTGGCCCCTGGTCATGTCAAGTTCACACACAGAATCCAAGAGCATACCCAGAAAGGCTTCACTTTGGATGGATTTGAATACCATGTTACACTGCATCCAGCTTTCGCAGATAGGTAGAGATTGGAGAATGGTTCTTCTATGCTGCTCGTCCACCCTTCAGCGGCTCGTTGGTAGAGGGCCTTAGTTCTTAACTTTTAATTCTTAACTCTACACGTACTGCTGCCCCCCTGCCCCTGCCAGATTTCAGCCCTCTTAGATCCTCTCCTTTTGGCCCTCTCACCTCTAGCTTGATGTTCTGCCTTCTGTGCCACTTGTCCTTCATTAAGCTCTATGGGAGAGGCGGGTGGGGGGGTGCTCAGATGGGGATAGAAATGGATTTAAATTCTGAAGGTAGATAACAAGAAAGGTGAAAGCAGCCTCAGTGAGATCTGGCCTGAAGATGGAACATCTAGAACACTGGTTGGCAAACTGTGGCCCATAGGCCAAGTCCCACCTGCTACCTGTTTTTGTAAATAGTTTTACTGGAACACAGCCATGCCTATTCATTTATGTATAGTCTATAGTTGCTTTCATAAGGCAGAGTTGAGTAATTGCAACAGAGACCACACGATCAACAAAATCTAGAATATGTACTATCTGACCCTTTATAGAAAAAGTTTGCTAACCCCTGTTCTAGAAAACAATGAGGTCTTTCATAATGACTATACTAGCATATCTCCTTTCTATTATTGTGCTAGAAGAATCTCTGTCTCTTTGGTCATTTGAGTTGTATTACCTGAGGTGCTTTTCTTGTACCCTGGCCCTGTGTGTGTCAGAATCCAGGGCAGTTAAAAGGCATGGACAGAGATTGGGGCAAACCTGTTCCCTTCCATCTGTAACCTGGTGTGCTCAGCTCAATCCATTGTAACCGGTTTGTAATGGGTAAGATTTTAATTTGGGTAAAAATAGAAAACTATGGCAAATAGACTTCATTTTGACCACAGCTCTGATTAATTGGTGGCTGCCTGAACCCAATGTTGGGAAGGATTATGAAGTCCCAGGGGCCTCAGCAAAAAGCAGTGCTGTGATTGATTAGTGATGTCTGTCAGGTCCTGGGCATAAGTGAAAAGTGATCCATTTGTCTTAAGCTAGAGCCTCCTTCTTAAAGCTGTAGAAAGTTTAAAGGCATGAATGACATGGTTCAGTCCACCACAACCAAGACTCCAATCTGATGGTCGCTAAAGGAGAGTCTCTACAACTCAGAATCATCATATTTATAGCCTAGCGAGGAGCTGCAAAATGGCAGATTGGCAGATTATTGATTTATTAAAAAAAATAGTTGACTGAAAATCATTCTGTGTTTATACCCTCTGAGTCAACTTTTTTATTGTGGTAAAAGGTAGATAGTGTAAAGATTACAATTATAACTATTTTTAAGTGTACAGTTTTGTGACATTAAATACATTCACATTGATGTGCAACCATCACTGTCATTCATCTCTAGAAGTTTTTCTTATTCTTAATGGAAACTCTGCCCATTGAACAATAACTCCTCATCCCCCTGTACCCCAGCCCCTGGCAACAACCATTCTACTTTCTGACTCTATCATTTTGACTGTTTTAAGTACATCATGTGTGTGGAATCATACAATATTTGTCTTTTTGTGTCTGGCTTGTTTCACTTAGCATATGTCTTCAGTTGTAGTATGTGTCAGAATTTCCTTCCTTTTTAAGGATGAATAATATTCCATTGCATGTATGTACCACATTTTGTTTATCCCTTTAGTGGTCAGTGGGCATTTGAGTTGTGTCTACCTTTTGGCTACTGTGGATAATGCTGCCATGAACACTGCTTGAATCTGTGTTTTCAATTCTTTTGGACATCTACACAGAAGTGAAATTTCTGAATTGTATTATAATTTTACAATCAATTTTTGAAGGAACTGACATACTTTTTCACAGTGGCTGCACCATTGTACATCCCCACCAGCAGTGCACAGGGGCTCCAATTTCTGTACATTCTCGCCACCCTGTTTTTTCTTTTAAGATTTACTATTTATTTTATTTATTTTTGGCTGTGTCGGGTCTTAGTTGCGGCCCGTGGGATTTTTGTTGAGGCATGCGGGATCATTCCTTGCAGTGCGCAGGCTTCTATCTAGTTGTGGTGTGCGGGTTTTCTCTCCCTAGTTGTGGCGCGTGGGCTCCAGGTCGCGTGGGCTCTGTAGTTTGCGGCACGCGGCCTCTCTAGTTGAGGCACGCGAGCTCGGTAGTTGTGGCGTGCGGGCTTAGTTGCCCCGTGGCATGTGGGATCTTAGTTCCCTAACCAGGGATCAAACCATGTCCCCTGCATTGTAAGGCAGATTCTTTACCACTGGACCACCAGGGAAGTCTCCTCACCACCACTTTTGACAATAGTCATCCCAATCAGTGGGAAGTGGCATCTCATTGTGGTGTTGATTTGCATTTCCCTGATGGGTAGTGATGTTGAGCATCTTTTCATGTGCTTATTGTGTATCTTCTTTGGAGAAATGTCTGTTCAAATTGGGTCAACTTTTTAGTTAGTTCACACTGCTGGTTTCTTTAAAGAGCAGGAGACAAAGTCAGTTTCAGCTGGGAATTTCCCTGTGCCTGGTCTGAAAGGTCTCAAAGACAATCCTGTAGGGAGCTCCCCATGATTGTAATTATAAGCCAGGGAAATCTGAGTGGGGGGAAAAGGCTAAGTAAAATGGGGGTGTTTTGAAGCCAGTGTAGAAATGAAGACAGAGAAAGAAGGGGGTGGGGCGGTGGGGGGATGTGGAGAAGAGCTGGCTGAGTTTTTCAACTTGTAACTTCTCTCCTTCCCAAGAGTGAGAGAAAGGGGAGGGGAGACAGAGAAAGATCCAAAGTGTGTTGCTTCCTCTCAACTTCTGTTTATAATAGGTCCCTTTCAAGGCTCCAGAGCCTCAAAACCCACAAGTGACATTTTTAGGACAATTTTCTTTTGCAGAGTGAAGGCCTTTGATTATCTCACCATAATTACTATGTTTATAGTGTTTTTCTCCCTTATGGCTATATTTTAGAGAAGCAAAGTTTGAGTTGGTTTTGTTAGAAACATCACTCTGGGAGCATTGAATTTACTTTGCCTCCAGTAATAGAAATAATTTAAATTAAAATGTTAATGTAGTTTAAAGTCACTGATTTGAACTATATGGATCAGAAACATTCTGGGACAGTTGACAGAAAATTCTAGTCAAATTTGAAGACTAACTGCCTGCAGGAGGTATGTTTGGGGAGTCTTCTGAATAAATGTTCTTTTTATGAGCTAATGTGCAGGGTGAGACAGTACCTCTGGACTGATCCTATACAATTGTTAGAGTTTAGCAAGGAGACAGAGATTTGTGTCTGATCTTATTTAACAAAGCTTATCTTAAATGAGGGAAAATATTAAGTATATTTATAGTAGAGATTATCTGAAAGAAGTGATTAACCAATAGTTAAGATGTTTTTTTAGATGTCCCACCAAAAACATTTTGATGTTCCCTGTTGCCCATAATTTCTAGCAAACATGTTTTTCCAGTTGTTTCCAGTTATAAGAAATAGTCTTCTCCATATATGGACTGCAAACATATTTAATCTATTACTAAACAAAATCTAGTATAAAAGTGGTATGCTAGTTCTTTTTCATTTTTGTGGCTAAAGGTAAAGCAAAACTATTTACATTTTTCAACTTTGGCTTTATTGACCTTAAATGCCTTTGCATTGTGTTCATTTTGTTTTAGCATTTCTCTCTTTTTTGTTTAAATCTTGTTCAGTTCTGACCATTCAGTTTGTGGTGACAGAGAATTTTGGCCTGCCATGTTGGGAATTCCCAATTGAGAAGCAATCCCCAAACTTTGCCTAAAGAACTCCGTAGGACTAATATATATGGAAATATGGCTTTTAGGGAAATAAATATGGTTTTCAGAGAGAGAATCAGGAGGCATTTCTCAGAGCTAAATTGGACCCCACCCCCAACTTCTCCAAACACCGTGTTGAGGATGATAACATTTATAAGAGTTCGAAGGGTCATAACTATTTTGGATGCAATTTTATTTACAAGAGTCAGCAAGATTTCAAATTCATGTTGGTGGGCAATCAAGGTTCACATTGATTCGGTTGAACCCTGTAATCCCATCAGTTGAAGCAAATATGAACCATATAGTTAATAATTTATTGCCAGTCACACAAACATATTCACAGTTGGTTTTAACTTTAGTGTACAAGCTCTGAATTATGGGAGTGGTTTTAGGGTGTGCCTAGAGGTTTCTGCATTCCCAGCAGAGCTTAGTGGTTAAAGTTCAGCCTCTGCCATCAGAGAGGCTGCTAAGTTTGAAGACTGGCTTCATCACTTCCCACCTGTGTGACTTGGGCAAGTCAGTCACCTCTGTACCTCTGCTCCTCATTGGTCAGCTGGGAGTAATAGCAATCCCTGCCTCATAGAACTGTTAGAAAGATTAAATGACTTAGTATACTTGGAATCTTGGAACTAATATACTTGAAAGTTAGAAAAGAGGCTGAGTGCTTAGTAAATGTCAATGCTCTTATGGTCATTATTATCATTATTATTAACCTCTTCCTGTCCAGTTATACAGAAGCACCTGCTCTTTTATTTTGATGTAATTTTACATATAAATGTTACTTTGAAATTATATTAGATGTAGATAGAGAGGCACTTAAAGGTTAAAGAAGAATCCATGTTGGTGTTTGCCATCATCAAAATAGCACTGCCCTAACTATATGTGGATTAAGTCCTGTGTAATATTATGTGTGAAATGTGGTGGCTATTACCTGCAGGGAGAGATTGTGTCCTTCCTAGTGACAGCAAATACTCTTCTCATTTAGTGTGTGTGTGTGTGTGTGTGTATGTGTCCAACTATGTCTCCTCATTTAAACAATTGCTAATTATTGATTAAATAGTTATTGCTTCATTTCCTTTTAAAAACAATTATGAAGTATTTCAAACATACTAGAAAATACAGAGAATATTGTAATTAAACCTATTTACCCAACATCCACACTGAATAAATTTTACTTAACAAACAATTAAATACATAAATAAATAAAATTTGCCATATTTACGTGACATTTTTAAAAGATAGGCTATCATACCCCATCTTGATTCCATTTACCTCCATTTTCCCCAGAGGGACTCCTATCCTGAAAGTAATGGGTCTTTTTCCAGGCTTTTTTTTTTCTAAGATTTTTTTTTTTTGATGTGGACCATTTTTAGTGTCTTTATTGAATTTGTTACAATATTGCTTCCGTTTTATGTTTTGGGTTTTTTTTGGCTTGAGGCATGTGGAATCTTAGCTCCCTGACCAGGGATCGAACCTGCACCCCCTGTGTTGAAACTGAAGTCTTAACCACTGGACCGCCAGGGAAGTCCCACCAGGCTTATGTTTATACTTTTTTGACATATGTATGTATCCCTAACCAATATAGACTGTTTTTTATAATTTTACTGGATACTTGTGAATTAGTAAATGACACATACTATTATTTTGTGCATTCATAAAGTGCAACATAAATGGTTTCATACTTTCCTTTTGACTTCTTAGGTCAATTACTCATTGACCTCCTACCTAGTCCTTGAAAATACCAGTGGTCCTTCCACTTCAGGGCCTTTGCACTTGCAGTTCCCTTTGCCTAGAATGCCATTCCCTGATGGCGCATGGTTAGTCCCCTACTCCTCTCAAGTCTTTATTTAAATGACCCTGCCTAAGGAGCCTCCTAGGTTACCTCATCTAAAATTGCAAATCCCTCCAAGGCTGCATCTCCTCTCCCTTCTTCATTATTCTTTAGTACTTTTCACTATCTGGGTTATTAAACATTTAACTTATTTTCTATTTTATTGTCTGTCTCCCTCCACTAGAATGCAAGTTCATTGAAGACAGGATTTTTTGTTTTTCTTTTTCTGGTCTGTTTGCAGAACTGTTTTATCCCTGACACCTACATAGTGTTCAGTAAATATCTGATGATTGAATAAATGTGTGTCACTGGGCAATTCAGTTTCTTTTCTGAATAGTACATTTTTGAAGTTTATCCAAGTTGATACCTATAGCTCTGTTTTCACTGTTGTACAGCGTTCCGTTAGATATCTAAATCATACGTTAAATATCCATCTTTTGTAATGGTTGACATATTAGTTTTCTTCCATAATTTTCCTTTTATAAACACCGCTACGGTGGGCATTCTTGAACATTTTTTCTTTTGGCAAAAGTGTAAGAAGTTATCTTTAATATATGCTCAGAGGTGAAATTCCCGTTTGTATCAGTTATCTATTGCTGTATCATAAAACATCCCACATCTACTGGCTTAAAATAATGATTTACACAATTCCGTGGGTAGACACGGTGGTTATTCTGCTAGTTTTTCTCATCTGGGTGCAATCAGATGAAGGCTGGAATGGCTGAATAGTGCAACTGGCCTCATTTACATGTCTGGCTATTAGGACTATCTGTAGGCTAGGGCACCTCAGATATCTACCATGTGGCTTCTTCTCCTCCAGTAGGGTAGATCACCTTCCTTGTATCGTAGCATTCTTGAGCATCACTCCAGGGAGAAGCTGCAAGGCCTTTTAAAGCCTAGGATCTGGAATGCACACAGCGTCTCTTCCATCACATTCTACTGGTCAAAGCAAGTCACAAAGCCAGCCCAGATTCAAGGGATAAGAGAAGTTGCAAAATATTGTGGCCAGGTTATTCTAATCTATCTCATTGGATCATAAATTTCACATATCTTCAATTTTACTAGATGTTGCCAGATTTCTTTCTAAATTAGTTTTATCACTCTATTCTCCAGTTGTTACCAACTGCTTGTTAAGAGGAAATATCTTTGGCTCAACAGTGTGTGTGACAAAATAAATGTTCACAGACCCCTCCCAAATCTGTCTCTTCTTTAGGTAGTAAACCCTGCTTTGTCTCTGCTATACGTTCAACAAAACCTGATTTCTCTTTCTCCTGGGTACCCAGGTAGATTACACTTTCCAGATTCTGTTGTAGTTCAGGGTGGCCATATGACTAAATTTTGGTCAATGAAAGTGATCTTTGCCGTTTTCAGTCTTGACATATTGCCGAAGTGTAATTTACTCTACCCTCTGTCCCTGTCTGCTGGCCAGATACAGAAGATCCACTGGAACTCTGAGGCCCAGACTAAAGGATGACCCAGACAGAATGACAGAAAGAACCCAAACGACCGCTCGTAGTGAACGTCCCCCGCCAATCCAGCTGTTGATTGGGATTTAATTGAGCTAGAAATAAGCTTACAATAAGCCACTGAGATTTCAGAGTTTATCTATTAGAATAGAACAGCTGACGTTTCCTTAAGCAATGTAACCCTGGATGAGCAGAGAGTGTCTTTATTTGTAGACTTTAGGTCTGGATGAGAATTAATCATCCAGCTTAATCTCCAAAGATATAATTGGTATCTACCAATTATATATAGCTTTATTGCTATATAACTCACATACCATCCAATTCACCTATTTAAAGTGTATCATTCAATGATTTTTAGTATATTTACAGAGTTGTATTACATCACTGCAGTCAATTTTAGAACACTGTCATCACTCCAAAAGGAAACCCTGCACCCATTGAGCAGTTACTCCCCATTTTTGCCCTCCAGTCCCCAGCTCTTGTTAACCAGTAATCTGCTTTCTGTCTCTATGGGTTTGCCTATTTTGGACATTTCATATAAATGGAATCATACAATATGTGGCCTTTTGTGTCTGGCTTCTACCTAGGATAATGTTTTCAAGGCTCATCCATGTTATAGCACGTGTCAGTACTTTATTTTTAAGAATAAATAATATTCCATTGTATGGGTATTCGGTTATACCACGTTTCATTTGCCCATTTATTAGTTGATGACATTTGGGTTGTTTCTACTTTTTAGATATTATGCATAATGTTGCTATAAACATTCATTGTATACTTTTTTTCCACATGCCATTTTTTATCTTTCAAAAGTTCTGAGAGAAGTATATAAAGGCATATTATCAATTTAATAGTAGAAAGTTTATTTGAAAAGCAAACTCTTTTAAAACACTGACATGGTGGAAGAAAAAATTCAACAGGGTATCTTCATGATGGATTTTAAGAACTAGTAAATTAATATAATCCCCTTTATTCTGCACACCATGAACTTGATCTTAATGGAATAGATCTTGTTTTTATAATGATGGAGTACTTAGAATATAATACAAATCATACCTTATGGCTTTGCACTATAATTTAGTGCAAAATCCTAGTACCTTGGATTAATTAAACTTTTTACTTATTTATTTAGCATACATTTTTTGAGTGCCTACTCTGCCCTAGGTGTTGTTCAAGGTATCAGGGATGTGACTGTGAATAAAGAAAATGAGGCCCTGCCCTTATTAACAAGGAATACATTTTAAAAATTGAGCAAGCAATTGGAGATTGTTACATGTTACTGTGAAGGAAATCACCAGGCCATGTCATATACAGTATGGTTTGGAGAGGCAGGAGGGCTGCTTTTGAAGCTGAATGGTGACCAGGAGCAAAGCACTGGAATGAGTGGGCATCAGGTGCAGGAACAGCAAATCTAAGGTTGATGAGGTAGGAACAAGCTCAGTGTGTTTGAGAAACAGAGAAAATACCAGTGGCCGTGGACGTTACAGAGCGAGGGTGAGCAGGAGGTGTAGTTTGTGTAACTTTGATGCTGCTGTACTATCTCACACATGATTATTAATTTAAGAAGTATTTTTACTTCTTTGCTTACACAGATTCTAGAATCTGTTTGATTTGACATCAGCTGAAATCTTAGAGACAATTTTGGCCCAGTGTTCTGGATTCCTAGCGGTGTGAAAATCACCTGTTACAAGCAGCAGTCTAAAAATCTGTCAGCGAGGCAAGAATACTCCACGTTTGGAAACCCTAGAGTAAATCTTTGCAAAATCCTGGTTTTTTGTGTAAAATTAGCCCAAAGTCAACTGGGGGGCCAAGCATTTTGGGGGAATAAATTGGGTGCTTTGTGAAGTACACTCATTCTTCTAGGCCACTGGAACAGAAATTCTCACCGTGCTGTTGCCACAGTGAATTGAATGGGTTTGCAGTGGTTGGAGGATTTAGCACTTCTTTCAGAATCACCTGGCTTGACCTCAAGGTGGAGTTCATGCTCTGGGTCAGTGGCTGTGGGTTGGGATGACCTTATACAAATACTAGGGATGTGTGTGTCCTGTTTAGAAGACGTGAACTACTAGAAAGTATTTTAATGATATTTTATTTTTGTCCTGCAATCTAAAAATGTCATAGTTTTAAAAATAGTCAATTTTTCTTTCATTTTTATTGAGATATGTGACATACAGCACTATACAAGTTTAAGGTGTACAGCACAATGATTTGACTTACAGACATCAAGAAATTATTACCGCAATACATTTAGTGAACATCCATCGTCTCATACAGATATAAAAGAAATGAAAAAGAAATGTTTTTTCCTTGTGACAAGACCTCTTAGGATTTACTCTCTTAACAACTTGCCTGTATAATGTACAGCAGTGTTAATTATGTGTATAATGTTGTACATTATATCCCCAGTACTTGGAGGTTTGTACCTTTTGACCACATTGGTCACCATACAAAAATATTGCATTATTGTTGACTACATTCCCCAAACTGTACATTTCATCCCCATGACTCCTTTATTTTGTAACTGAAAGTCTGTATCTCTTAATTTCCCTCATCTATTTCATTCATCTCCCTCCCCTTTGGCACCTACCTGTTTGTTCTCCATCTATGACCCTGTTTTCTGTTTTGCTGTGTTTGTTCATATGAATGCTGTTCATTCAAATGAACAAAAATAGTGAAATAATTTTTGAAATAATCTACAACTTCTAACTTTTTAGGAACTTACTTATCTAACATTCTCACTCTCTGCAATACAGCAGTGAATAAAGAAGTGGATACCAAGCCTCTGACAGGCCAAATAAATTAATAATCAGCTCTCCCCAATAACTTCATTAGAGCCTGTTGTCTTCCTGCATACACATATGTTTAATGAGGGTGGTTATCTTGCTTCCAGCCCCTCAGCCAACAGAAAACAGGAAGGATGTTATTTGTAAGTAGGTGTGTTGACATCAATAATACATGGGATCTTACTGTACATCCCTCATATCTCAAATATTATGTGTCTCTCATTAATCCAAACCAATTCAACTTTACTCTTCTCCCAATGAAAATTACAGTTGTCAAATGGCAGAATTTTATCAAAAGACCCAAGAATATTGGAAACAGAGCAATTTGTTTCCTGAAGCAAAGGCATATTATACATTAATGTAAGTGGTTCTTGCTTTTTGTGTTAGATTTTATATCCTACATACCTCTACAACAGCCTCTGGTGTACTGCACTGAGAATTTTTCTTTTTAAACAAACTAAAGTGATCCTTCCTGTCTATTCTATGGGAATGTCTTCTATAAGCCGACAACAGCATCACACTCTTTGTTGGTAGAGCAAATCGTTGTGCAGTTATATGAGCTTCTAAATTTCATACTGCAGGTATGGTTAGCACTTAGAAGGACACAAGCATGTATCTGTTTCCTTTCCTTTCATCTTCCAATGGTGGGTATCTAGTTTTGTGGGATAAACTTCAAGAGAGTCCTCAAAATCAACCTGACAAGTAGCTGCTTCCTTTCTGAGTCTCGATTCACATGTTTGTACACTGCAGTAAATGGACAAATCATTTCTCCTGGTCTGAGGTAAAACTTAGCAGCAAGTCACTTGCATCAGGGGAATTCATGAGCTCCTCAGACCTTCCTTGTGTCTAAGTCATAAGACATAGTGATGACTAGGACCATTAAAAGGACTGGATACTCAACCTTGCTGATCACTGCATTCTCTACCAGTAGATGACCATGAGTGGGAAGGTAGCATGATGGGCATGAGCAAGGGGAGTGAGCTGGGTGAGTTTAGTGGACAGTGGCATCAAGTTAGAGAGTCCTGTGTGGACATCTTCTTTCTAGGCAAGACCTGTCCCATAGATCAGAATTCCCTGTTGGAAAAAGTCGTCTTCCAATTATCACTTTTCTTTTCCTTTTATTTTTCCATGAACTATTTTTTTTCCTTTTACACAAGCAATTTTTAAGCAAAGTGTAAGTTATAGAAAACATCAGCAGAAAATACAGAGAAACAAACTAACAAAAAAGAAGATAAAATATGCTCCTCCTTCTGGATTTGTATAGTCTTTCAGTAGGCAACTTTGTTGGTGTGTATTCTGAACCTTAAAAATATGCGTGGCCTTTGACCCAGCAAGTGCCCTTCCAGGAACTTACCTTAAGTAATAACTGAATCATGAGTGGAGGATAATGTTCAGAGATCATTTCTGTACAGTTATTTATACAATTTGAAAACTTGGAAACAACTCAAGGCCCGTTGGGAGGGGAGTGTTATAGATTACACTGTGACCACTAAAGAATGAACTAGATTAATACTTAATGATAGGGAAAACATTAATGGTATTTTGTTAAGTTAAAAGGAAGGCTGCAAAGCAGTATGTGTAGCATGATTGACTTTTGTTAAAATGATGAGCATAGATGGAAAGAAGTTTGGAAAGCTATAAAAATGGTCATCAGCCGTTCTGTGGGTCCTGGAGTTGTGTTTTTATTTTTATTTTGTTTTTCTTTCTCTCCCTAATACTTTCCTGTATTTTCAGAATTAAAAATATGTAAGCATGTATTATTTTTATAATTGAGATCAAAGTATCAATAAAGCTATTTTGGGTTTGGATCATGAGAAATAGAAAAAAAATCCATGATTCACAACCAAGGAAAACCACTTTTAATTCCCTGGTGCATTTCTTTCTAAACAGCCTTCTCTCCTGTGTGTGTAAATACATACATATGTGCATATAATTTTGTTTTAGGAAACCAGAATGTCCCTTTATTAATTTAGAATGACAGATAACGACCATCAAGCAGGTTGGTTCTCATGCAAAAATAAATATACACTCACACATGCATACGTAATAGCACCATTAATATGTACTTATCAACAGGTAATTAAAATATTATAATTATTAATTAATAGGTAATTATTAATACTTACTAGTGTAGTAATAAAGATAAGACATTTGATCATTCTCCAGCTTAAATGTTTTTCATATTTTTCTTGCTTAATTCCTAAATTACTTTCAGTCACCAAATGAATAAAGTTATTTCATGTCATCAAATGATTAATACTATATTTCCTATTTTAAAAAACATTTATTTTTATATCTGTTGGTTGCCTTCATGGTCATCATTATCTTTCTTATTAGCATGGCAATTATGAAATAACCTTGCAGACCTGAAATATAGGTCCCTGGGATATCTCCTCTGAGATTGCTTCTCTCTCTCCTCCACAGTGGACACTATAACTTTTCACTACATACCACACAGTACGCCAACCCTGGTCTAGTTTAAGCCAGTTTACACGAGTTCTTCAAAAAAGATATCTGATCGGTCCCTAACACCACCAGTGAAGGACCTTATATAATCTTCCAGATGATTCCAACATGCGGGGGTCCATTTGGACTCTGTTGCTTTCTTTGGATATCTGTGTATCCCTTTAAATCCTGTGTCCTTGCTGGTAGAAGGGCCATTCTTTCTTCTGTCTGTGGTCTATAAAGAGCACCCACAATTACATTGCTCCTTTGACCTTTCAAGTTTGAGGGGAACAAGGGAGACCATTCAGCTAGAATTACCTGAAAATTTGCTCACATCTACATGAATGTAGCATTATGACATGGTATTTTCTGCTTTCAGTCCCTAGTGGTGTTTTATTTTGCGGAGGCGTTAGCAAAGAAATTCACCTCATTGAAGAAAAGGAACTTTAGTGTCTGAAATTTTTCCCTCCACATATGGGAACCCGAAATCTCATTCATACTCTGTGAAATTGAAGAAATTGGATATTTGGGAATGGAAATTGGTGGTCCTCCAAGCAATATGGGATCTAAAAGTGTTAAATCCTTTCATAAATAAACCTTGATTCAGACTGGAATGTCTTGGCTTGATCTTAAAGGTGATATTATAGGAGACATATAGCTGTTGACTGGCCTTAAAGATAATTATCAGCACATTCCAGTCTTAGTCTGCCGTCAGCAGGGCCTGCCTTGCGATGAAGTCAGCACTCTTTCCCTTGCAAGAATATTACATTTAATCGGGCCTCCAACCCCAGAATGTTTATGAACCGCATTCAGCTCATGAACTGTGAACGCAAAAGAAATCTTTTAATAGTGGCAAATGTTCTCTATCAATCCTTCTAGATTTCCATGCTACATGTCTTGGCAATTTGGGTTTATTTCTAATAGGACCCTGTCCTGCTATCTTTGTGTTGTGAGATCAATATTTGTGATTTTCTTTTCTTTTCTTTTTTTAAAGTCTTTATTGAGTATAGCTGCTTTACAATGTTGTGTTAGTTTCTACTGTACAGCAAAATGAATCAGCTCTACATATACATATATCCCCTCTTTTTTGGATTTCCTTCCCATTTAGGTCACCACAGTGCATTAAGTAGAGTTCCCTGTGCTGTACAGTAGATTCTCATTAGTTGTCTACTATACATAGTATCAGTAGTGTATATGTGTCAATCCCAGTCTCCCAGTTCCTCCCGCCCCTGCCCCTTTCCCCCTCGGTATCCATACATTTTTTTTCTCTACGTCTGTGTCTCTATTTCTGCTTTGCAAATAAGATCATCTATACAATTTTTCTAGATTCCACATATATGCGTTAATATACAATATTTGTTTTTCTCTTTCTGACTTACTTCACTCTGTATGACAGACTCTAGGTCCATCCACAAATGGGTCTCTACAAATGACCCAATTTTGTTCCTTTTTAGGGCTGAGTAATATTGCATTGTATATATGTGCCACATCTTCTTTATCCATTCACCTGTCGATGGACACTTAGGTTGCTTCCATGTCAGCTATTGTAAATAGTGCTGCAGTGAACACTAGGGTGCGTGTGTCTTTTTTGAATTATGGTTTTCTCAGGGTATATGCCCAGTAGTGGGATTGCTGGGTCATATGGTAGTTCTATTTTTAGTTTTTTAAGGAACCTCTATAGTGTTTTCCATGGTGAGTGTGTCAATTTACATTCCCACCAACAGTGCATGAAGGTTCCCTTTTCTCCACACCCTCTCCAGCATTTATTGTTTATAGATTTTTTGATGGTGGCCATTCTGATGAGGTGATACCTCATTTTACTTTTGATTTGTATTTCTCTAATAATTAGTGATGTTGAGCATCTTTGCATGTGTTTTTTGGCCATCTGTATGTCTTCTTTGGAGAAATGTCTATTTAGATCTTCTGCCCATTTTTGGATTGGGTTGTTTGTTTTTTGATATTGAGCTGCATGAGCTGTTTGTATATTTTGGAGATTAATCCTTTGTCCGTTGTTTGTTTGCAAATATTTTCTCCCATTCTGAGGGTTGTCTTTTCATCTTGTTTATGGGTTCCTTTGCTGTGTAAAAGCTTTTAAGTTTCATTAGGTCCCATTTGTTTATTTTTATTTTCATTAGGAGGTGGGTCAAAAAAGATCTTGATGCAATTTATGTCAGAGTGTTCTGCGTATGTTTTCCTCTAAGAGTTTTATAGTGACTGGCCTTACATTTAGGTGTGATTCGCTTTTCCAAATTTGCAAATTTAGCTCTCTTTAGACCCATTCAGATGTGTATTAGCTTGACCTACATCACCAGGGTATGTGCATGTGAGTTTTTGGATGAAGTTGTGAAATGAAGTCTGCTTACATGGGTAACTTCCTTGGGACAGAGAGAGTGAGAGAAGGAGGGAGGGATGAAAGGAGGAAGGGAGGGAATTCAGAGGAAGATCCTTGCTGGACCATGAATACCATGAGTGCAGGGACTGAATCCCTCATACTTGGCATAGTGCCAGACATAATTTTGTTGAATTAATGAATGAATTTATAGAGAACTTGAAAAGTGCTATATGTTCTACCTTCAATCCTCCCAGCAGATGCTAGGAAGCAAAGTACTCTAGAGGTCATCACAAACTCTGGAGCCTGACAGCCTGGGTTCAAATCCCAGCTCTGCCACTTATTAGCTATGCTACTGAGGGCAAATTACTTAACCTCCAGGTGCCTCAATTTTCCCATCTATAAAATGGGAATATAACTCAAAGGAGTACAGTAAGAAATAAATGGGGTTGTAAACAATTATTCACACTTATGCAGCTTAGATCAATGCTTAGTACAGGGTAAATGCCATATAATTGTTAATTAGTATTAATACTTACTAGTTCATTAGTTATTGGGTATTAATGTTAGAGCTTAGGGAAGCCCTTAGACTATTTGGTTTGTCTCTCATTTCAAATGGAGATAGAAATGAATATTTGTGTGTCCACATATAGTCACATACATTAACATTTTTAAAAATAGTTTTATATTTATCTTATAGATTAGCCATTGATTCAACCTAAAATTAGAGTATTTAAAGAGAAAACAATCAGAATATATAGTGTATAAGTATATAAGAGAGAGAAAATTTTCCATAATCAGATGATCAAAATTTCTCAAACATACGTTGTTCTTCATATAAATATTTTTCCATGTACATAATTGTAATTGGCCAAATTAACCCACTAATATTTGGGTGCAAAAACTTTTTTTCTAAGTCAAATTAAATGTTAGCTCACAACTCCCCTCCCAATTAGCCATGGTTGGCAGAAGATCAAATCTTAGACATTGTGGGGGTCCCTCTCCCTCAGGATTCTTACAAGAATCCCGAGGTCTATTTACCAGGGCTCTTGAGGCAAAGCCTCTGGTCATTGGTCCAGGTGGCTGCCCCTGGGATGCTCAGGAGCCACGCCAAGTGTAGTTGTTAACATGCTCCTTCCCGTGGCTTCTGAACCCTTTCGCTTAGTGTTTGGTCCTGGGTTTATAGTCTCCCCACTCTGGGGAGCTGCGTGGGGTGGGATGCCGGCCCCTGCCGTCTGTGAAATGTACCACCCCTTTAGCTGCTTGAGGTAGAATCCAAATCTCCTAATCCGGCAACTCCCCACTCATCCACATTCATTCTGACAATTTGACTTCTTGGACCAAGCATCCCAATTTTTCACAACAAAGTCCTTTAACCTCTTTACCATGTCAAGAGGAATAAAACTCCCTAGGACTCAAACCCTGGGCCACCCTCTGGAGCAAGAGAGGGAACCCTAGTCCTTAGCCTTTCTTGATGTCCTTATAGCCAAGGAACATTCCCTGTTGGGTTATCCGGCCACATAATTTTGGCACAATTGTTAAAGGAACACAGAACCAAAATACAGATTTTAAAGACACTGGAAGGGAGACAGTTTGATGGAGTGGCTGGGATTGAGGGTTCTGCATCACACTGACTGCTGGGTCTAGCTGCTCCTCCTGTGATTTCCAGCTATTTGACCTTGTGCCTGTTCTATGCCTGATCTGTAACATGGAAATAAAAGGAAGACCTGCCTCATTTAATGAGATAATTCTGTTCAGTAAATAGACTGGGGTCAGGCCCAAAACATGTATTCAGTGAAGTTGATTGTGTTATTGTTTGAGCTGCTGCTTCATCCAGGGATCAGGTCTATGCTTGAGGCCTCTGGTTTCCTCTGCATGGCTCAGGTCACCTTGTCTTCTATAGCTAGTAAAGGTGGTCCCTGGAACAGACCTTGACTCCTTTTCCTCCTAGTGGTGAGCTGCAGTGACATCTGCCACAGCCTAGAGCACAGAAGCTGCCCGCAGTGTTCCTAGGAAGGGAAATTGCAGTGGTGCTCCTGAACGGTGCAGAAAGGGCTGGAAGAGGGCTTAGAGCTCATCTTCTTCAGGCACTCACTTGAAAAAAGGGAAAACTGAGCCCCAGAGAGGGGAAGAGAGTGACCTGGTAGGCTAGCTGTTCTTCTGGCATTTCGAAGTCCTTCCTTCTCCATGTCAGCATTCCCAGAGCTACCCTGTCAGCCCGGCCCATGCCTCTCCCTGAAAGCCTTCTCCAGCCACTCATCGTTTCCTGACCATTCTGTCCCTCATCCTCTCCCTTTCAATCCCTTGGAGCAATGTTCTGCTTTCCAAACACTCCCTGGCCTTTGCTGCCTCCCCTGCCTTCCCCATCACTGTTTCCTTGCTAGAATGTTCTCCCCAACCATCCCTGCTTGACAAAATTCTACCTATCCTTTAAAATAAGAGGTCAAAACTGGTAGCCAGTAATCCATATGTGGGCTCCAAATGTAATTTGTGAATTCAGGCAGGTTTTTTCTTTTTAATTGAGGCATCATTTGAAAATATCAGATATAACGAGAAAACTTCAGACAGTTTTCTTCTGTGATAAGAGGATCTTGTTTCACGGAACGTGCATTTTTGCCTGGTAGCATTAGTGGCCTCTAAGGAGCATTTTCCCTGCCTGGCCAGCGTTACTCCTTGATGATAACTACTCCGCTCTTCCAGCACGTGGGTTTGTGACCTGGTTTTAAGACGTTGTTTAAGTGCTATCACTTCTGAGAAGCTTCCCCTCTCCTTTTCTTGCTTTTCCGAATGTGTCATTTCCTGCTTGTTTATGCCTCTTGTGAGCACTCCAGGGAATGAGACTCTACTTTTTGGCCATCTGGCTGAACGGTCTGCTTATGCCTCTTCTTATGGCAGAGATGGAATTCTGTCCTGCTTATTGTTGATTTTAGTAAATAGTACTTATCGTCTATCAGGTGCTTACTAAGGACAGGGCACGGGGCTGAGTGTTTTACTGACATTTTAAACTCTAGGCCTCACTATGACCCTATGTAAAGTGTATTATTATCTCCAGTCTACAAATACGGAAGCGCAGAGAGTGTAACTGGCTTACTCAAGGTCACATAGCTGGTAAGTGACAGAGAAGGGATTTGAGCAGTCACCTACCTAACCTCAGCGCTTGTGTTTCCTCCTGTTTTATACTGATGGATCTCTTTCATCACATTGAAAGCTATATCAGAGGCACAGAACTCTCATCCATTCTCCCCAGTTAAACATTTAAGCAATAATGATAATACAGGTCATGACAGTGTCTTGATCACTCACAACATGCTTGATGCTGTGCTGGTCATTTACCCTGCAACCTCATGTAATCCCCATAACCACAGGGCGTATAAGCTCATGTCCAGTTGAAAAGTCAGAGGTCACGTCAGAGGCCAAAGACATACAACAGCAAGTGGCCAGAATTTGAACCTGGATCTTTCTCGACTGTCAGTCCTGTACTTTTCTTCTCCACCCACCACCAGTTCTCTCATGTTTCTGAACCACTTGTATCATAAAGCTATTAGCTCATTAATAAATCCAGAAAGCAAAGTTCCCTTGTTTGTTTCTTCCCAGCCATACAGGTGACATAACAGCCACTTCAGCCGCTGGTTCTTCTGCAGACACTTTCTGGTGGGAAGGGGCAGGAGGGATGATATGTGTACATGCACACACACACCACGTGCAACTCCAAACTGTGAGCAACACGCTTGACGATTTGTCTCTTTATTTTTCATGTTTGGAAACTGGAGCTACTTTTGTTAGATTAGAAGGGTTTTATCTGGGTAGAAAATGTTCTTTACATGCTCACCTTCGCCTTTGAAGGGGTTAGCCGTGTTGCCAAACATTGTAAACTAAATCTGAGCGGGAATGACTATAAACCCAGACTGAGCCACAAATTGCAACAGGAATTTGTATGATTAGCTGTCATGCTTTTCTTCTCTCTGCATCAAGGCAGAAGATGCTAGGGGGCCAGCTGTCTCTGTCCACACCTCAGGGGTCATGAGTGCCGAGGAGTTCACGTGGCCATCTTGTTCAGAGCTGTGTATCCCAACACGTTCTCCGTCTTCGCTGTAGAGTGGAGTTAGTTACGAGTTTTCAGAATCATCCAGTTGAGAACATGTTCGTGATGGTTTCTACAGCGTTGAAAGTTCCTGCTTTTTTTGGTCAGGTCTGCTAGAATTGTAAAAGGAAGCTTTCTGGACATTAACTTTTTGGCCAAAAGGGGTAGAATGAGATTGGCAAGGGAAGAAACAATTTTGATGTAATAAAAATGGGATCGTTTAGAGCGGAGACTTTCTTACTGTTTGGCATTCAGATGAAATTTAGTTTGGAAGTCACATCAGCAAATACTATGTTTCTTCAGAACCTCGGCTGTGTTTTCGATCTGAGGGCATCTTTATATTGCTTAGCTTGTGCAGCAAGTGGTAAAACCATAGATGGCTTCAACTTTGTTTTTTTTTTTAAACCTACAGGTACTCTAGCCGTTAAAATATGTTTTTAGTATCTATTTTGGAACCTTACAGAAATGATTTGGGACAAGGGCAAACATTTTGTGCCACTTACTCCACACAGTTCCTTGCTTTTTGGTGCTTACTTGCACTGGCACTTAATTTGTTATCATGTATTAGAACATTTCCCTGTCGCCTCAGAAACTGTCTCGTAGGCCAGGCTTTTAGAACCTGAACTTTTTAAACACAAAACAGGATTATGGATTAATCTCAGGCAGGGAAGTCCCTGGGGGCAACGGAACCTGACAAGTGAGACTCTGCTCTTGGCAAGCCCCTTGCGGGGTCGCCCTCTGTTCCTGCCGTTGACCCGGTGGACGAAAGAGTGGATGTGTGTGTGAGTCTAGGCATGACTTCTCTAAAGATCAACATTTGTACACACTGGAGTCACCTTTTATACATAGTGCTACTGACATTAACCAGAGAAGTAGGCCTGACAGCCCCGGCCTCAGAGCCAGCACAAGAGTGGCCTGGCTGTGTGTGCATGGTTTATCTGAAGGGATTCAGCACAACATTACACAGCCTAATTGTTTTTTGTCCAAAAGGAACTATTGCCCAGATAGAGGCGCCTCTAAGGTTGCTGAGTGTGACCCATCAAAATGGGGTTTCATTTCCATGTATGTGTACTTGCTAGTTATTTAATTTAATTTATTTTTTATTATATGATTACATAATATAACATTAATTAACATCTATTATTAACAACATTTATTTACTATTTTTTAATTTAATTTTATTTATTTTTATACAGCAGGTTCTTATTATCTATTTTATACAGTATATTGCTAGTTATTTTAAATACCCAGTTATTTTAAATGTTTCTCCTCTTGAAGTCCAGAGAGCATGATTTTCTTATAGCTAGTTATAACAGTATTAATTCTTGAAGAAAAGAGAGGAGAAATAAGGGAAAATATTTGTAAACAAAGTAATTTAAATATTTGAGAAGTCATGAAAGAGAATACCAGCTGAAGCAGTCAGATCCTTGAGTGAATATTTGGCGTTCAAGCAAGGAATCCAATGTTTTCACTTATGTCTTTCTTGAGACTATTAAATACCAGGGTTATGTTTGTTTCAGGCTTGTGTTTAATCACTTTACATGGGACTAGACTATAATCTATTGGTAATGAAAATGGCTGAATTTTTTTGATCTGAAAAGAACCACTAGGGAAAAACATCACTTATTTTAAAAGTAGAGATCAAAGGCATCAATTTGTAGAAAATGCCCTTTGGGAAAAACATATAGACATCTGCTTCTAAAGCATGATACAAGTATTTGGTGAAGTCTGACATTTAATATGTGAGTATAAGTTGTACCATCCAACAGAGAACTTTTCAACACAATCGTGGAGTTTTGAAGAACCGAGTGTCACATATTAAGATTTGATCAGTTTTTGTCTCTGCTCAGACCAACGGTGAATGCTGCCATGCATCAGGGTAATCGGAAAAAACAAAATGTACCGTTTTTAAGCATGAAAATTATGCTCGGCAGGGCATGTACTTGATTGTTTTTATAGTAGTGGACAGCATTTGACCCTTGCCATCCACCCACTCTCTGCCCGGCTCCCTTAGGGACCAATACACAGCCCTTAGCAGCAGTTCAGGGACAGTCTGTGGTGCAGAGCCAGGTGAGAAGCAGAGTAACTGGTCCAGGGAGCTCAGTGTCACAACCCTACTGTCATTAGTTCAGCCGGACGGCCAAAAAGTAGAGTCTCATTCCCTGGAGTGCTAAGGAGGATGTTAAGCAGCTCCCTGATGACTGCTAAGATCAGAAGAGAGGCAGAATTTAGCAGATCTGTTGTTGTGATGGGGTGGAGACTTATTCCATTTGGAGAAGGAAAGAAAGCAGATAAACTCTCTATTCAACTTGAAAGTGCAGTGAGGTTTGGTCTGTCTGCCTTGCTTATGTGGGTGCCTCATACTCATTGCCAGTCACTTTGTACATGGGGAGAACTGACTGGGTGGACGTCTTTGTTCCGAGTCTTCTTTTTATGAAGCGATTTTCCCAGATTTAACCAATCGAGAATTGTTTTTTACATGTAGCAGCAATCACTCTGAGAGGAGAGAGCCAAATTGCTGTGGGGGATGCTGTGCCCCAGAGATGCATTTGGGAGGATTTCCTTCTCCTGAAGCCACAGGGTCAACATAAAGCCCCTATAAAATGTTTCAAATAAAGGAGAAATTGAAGCAGAAGATTTCATTCTGGCACTTCATATCTGGTTTTTGCTTTCCTCCCACTGAGAAGCTCACCAAGCTAGCGACCTGGAGGATGTATTTAGTTTGAGGGTAATGAAGCTTTATTATGATTTTTTTTACTTACCTGGATTATAATTATAAAGAAACCGCTACCTGCCGGTGGCCTTTATGGATAAGCCTATGATGCACTAGTAGCTAAGCTATTGTTGAACATGGCACTTAAAAATGTTTTATTGTGGGACTTCCCTGGTGGCACAGTGGTTAAGAATCCACCTGCCAGTGCAGGGGACACGGGTTCAAGCTCTGGTCCGGGAACATCCCACGTGCTGCGGAGCAGCTACGCCCGTGCACCACAGCTACTGAGCCTGCGCTCTAGAGCCCGCGAGCCACAACCACTGAGCCCGCGAGCCACAACTACTGCAACCTGCATGCCTAGAGCCCGTGCTCCGCAACAAAGAGAAGGCACCACAGTGAGAAGCCCACACACTGCAACGAAGAGTAGCCCCCGCTCGCCGCAACTAGAGAAAGCTCGCGCACAGCAACAAAGACCCAACACAGCCAAAAACAAATAAATAAATTTTAAAAAGTTTTATTGTGTGTATGTGTGATTGTTTTATAAAAAGGGGACTAGGATCATGACGTTTTTCTCATTTGACTCTTGAGGAAGTCGATTTTGTATCCTAATTCAATAGGTGTCAAGCCATTGTTCTGAATGCTGATGGTTTTACTTGGGTATGTAGTTGTCCTTGGGGATGGAAGTCATTTACAGCACGAATATTCTCTGTTGAAATCCTCCTAAGCTGTAACATTTTGGGGAGGATTCTTCCTGAAGAGCATGGGAGTGGGCTCATTGACCTTATGTGAGCATCTCCCTTCTTCTCCCCCAGCATTTGCCCCGGCTGTCCTTCTCCTGTGGAGGTAAATGCCTAACACACGTGGCACGTTCTTTATTTTTGAAGAACTTAAACCTTTTATTTTTAGATAATTGTAGCTTCATTTGCAGTTTTAAGAAATAATAGAGATCTTGTATACCCTTCACCAGTTTCCCCCAGTGGTAACATCTTGCAAAACTGTAGGACAGTATCACAATCAGGGTATTGACAATGATATAGTCAAGGTATGGAACAGTCCCAGCACCCCAAGGATCCTTCATGTTGCCCTTTATAACTGTCCTAAACTACTCCCCTATATCCATCTCCTACCCCTGGCAACCAACAATCTGTTCTCCATTTCGGTAATTTCGTCATTTTAAGAACATTATATAAATGAAATCATATAGGGTGTGACCTTTAGGAACTGGCTTATTTCAGTTAGCATTGTTCACTGGTGATTCCTCCAAGTTGTTGGGTTTATCAGTACTTTGTTCCTTTTCATTGCAGAGTAGTGCTCCATGGATGCCCCTCAGTTTGTTTAACCCTTCACCAGTTGAAGGACATCCAAGTTGTTTCTAGTTTTGGGCTATTGTGAATAAAGCTGTTATTAACAATCATGCACAAGTTTTTGTGTGAACCTAAGTTTTCATTTCTTTGAGATAAATGATAGAAAGAGTACAATTACTGGGTCATATGGTAGTTGCATGCAGATTTAAGAAACTGCCGAGTTGTTTTCCAGAACGGTCGCACCATTTTATATTCCTATCAGCAATGTATGAGGGATCCAGTTTTTCTGTGTCCTCACCAGCATTTGGTATTGTCATTAGTTTTTATTTTAGCCATTCAGATAGGCGTATAGTGATGTTTCATTGTGGTTTTAATTTGTTGTTCTCCAGTGGCTAAAGATATGGAACATTTTTCCATGTGCTTATTTGCTGTCTGTATGTCCTCTTCAGCAAAATGTCTGCTCATGCTTTATGTCTGTTTTCTAATTGTCTTGGAAGTTTTACTGTGGAATTTTGGGAGTTCCAGTTATTTGTCAGATATGTGTTTTGCAAATATTTTCTCCCAGTCTATAGCTTGGCTTATTATCCACTTAACAAGGTCTTTCACAGAGCAAATATTTTTCAATTTTGATGAGGTCCAGTGTACTCATCTTTACCTTTATGGTTTGTGATTTTTGGTGTCAGTTCTAAGAACTCATTGCTTAGCCTTAGATTCAGAAGATTTTTTCCAGTTTTTTTTCTAAAAGGTTTATAGTTTTATGTTTTACATTTGAGTTCATGATCCAGTTTGTTTTTGTACAAGGTATAAAGTTTAGGTCAATGTTCTTTTCTTTTTTTGGTCTATGGATGTCCAGTTGCTCAGCACCATTTGTTGAAAAGGCTATCTTTGCTCCATTGAATTTATTGCTCTTTTGTCAAACATCACTTGAACATTTATCTCTGAGATATAATATTATCACAGTAAATCTATTTCTGTGTTCTCAGTTCTGTTCTACTGATCTATGTGGCTATCCTTCTGCCAATATCACGTTGTCTTGGTTACTCTAACTATGCAGTGGGCCTTAATATTGGGTAGAGTGACTCCTTCCATTTTATTCTTCTTTGTCAGGATTGTTTTAGTTATTATAGGACCTGTGCCCGTCCATATAAATTTTAGAATAAGCTTGTCTATATCTATAAAACACTTGCTGAGATTTAGATGGAAATTACATTAAACCTATAGATCAATCTGGGAAATATTGACATCTTTACTATGTTTAGTCTTTTCATCCATGAACACTTCCTATCTCTCCATTTATTTAAATCTTCTTTGATTTCTTTTATCAGAATTTTGTAAATTTCCATGTACAGATTCCATCCATGTTTTAAGTTTATACTTAAATGTTTCATTTTTTTGGAGTGATTGTAAATGGTATTTAGTTTTTCATTTTGGTTTCCACATGTTCATTGTTAGCTTATAGAAATGCAGTTGACTTTCGTGTGTTGATATTGTATCCTGCAACCTTGCTGAACACATTTATTACTTCTAGGTGTTTTTTGTAGATTTCTCAGGATTTTCTACATAAACAGTTATTTCATCTGCAAACAGGGGCAGTTTTATTACTTCCTTTGACATTTTTGCACCTTTTATTTTCTTGCCTTATTGCAGCATCTAGAACTTCACATATTATGCTGAATAAGAGGGGTGAAAGCAGGTATCCTTTCCTTGCTTCTGATCTTAGAGAGAAAGCAGTCTTTCACGACTGCTAGCTATAGATTTTTTAGTAAATGCACTTTTATCAAGTTAATGAAATTTCACTATATTTGGCATATACATTTTGAGATGCAGTTTTATATCTTTTAAAATAAAGCATAGGGCACACAGTTGTTGTATGTTAGATGTTGTGTCCAGGCCTGGGCATACTGAGGATAATGAGCCATGGTCTTTCCTTGCTGTTGAGGGTCTCGTGGCCCAGAGTTTCCTCCCAGATCCTCTCAGTATATGTAGTTCCCTCTAACAATTGTCCCCTTATATTTGTACTCGACAGTCAGATTCAAATCCTGGTAAAGAGTAAGCCATCTGCAATTCTTGGGTCAATCCCTTACCCTTTTTGAGTTTGAGTTATCCATCAGTTAAGTGGTATGCTCCTTTGGGAGTAAGTGAGGATCAAATGGGATTTAGGAAACCACATTATTTAAATCAGACGTAATGATTACCTCTCTAGAGCATGGCTTCTTTTCTTTTCTCCCTCCCTGCATCCCACCCACAATCATCTGTTGACAATCTACTGTGTGTTTGCGAAGATGCCCCGGTGGACCCATTCAAGGATGCATTTGACATACAGGGAGGCCACTACCTATTGCTCAAGGTAGATGGAACTGCGGCGCAAGGATTCTGAGGGGATCAGGAAAGGGCTTGGAGGCAGGCCTCATTTGGCCTGATTGAAATTTGCCATCATCAACAGGTACCTCCTGCAGAGCTAAGCCAGCAGGAGAATTCGGAGTAAAAGAAGCCTCCTTTCTTTTTCATTTTTCCTCCTTGGAATTGCCTCAGCTTATCCTTACACCACAAGAAAGAAGATCTGTTTGAAGGCATTGCCCTGATTTGTTGAATGGGAATGAATAAACCTTGCTAATAGAAGTGGTCAAGTGGCATGGACAAATGGTTCTGATTTTGCAGGGCCTGCCAACTTATTTTGGGTGCTGCAGAATCAAAACAATAATAACAATAATAAAATTAGAAAATGCTAAACACGCACAAAACAAGCAAGCAAGCCACCATACTGGACTTGAAAATGCATAGGAACTTTATTAGGGAACAAGTTGAAATGAATGAAGCAACATTCAAGCACATTGCGGGGCCGGGTGGAGGTGGCAGGAATGGCTGTTGACAGCTGTGGAGTCACTAACACTCAGGCACTCCCTGGTGAACTCGGATTATAATCAGCATAAATCTAAGTGACTGTCGGGGCAAAGAAACCATGCTACAAAGTGTGGCCTGTCTTAAGGTTATTTTGGCTGACAGTAGTTGCCACCATAGCTGCCACCAGAGGGCCCCACCCTGCTCTGGATTTCTGCTTTATTACTATCCTTTGGAGGCCATGGTCTACCAGCAACTAATTTTTCCGTGGGAGCAGAAGTACTTTCTCTGCAGACCTTCCTTTGTTGCAACTGTAAAAAAAACTTTTTTGAATTTTATTGAAGTATAGTTGATTTACAATGTTATGCTAATTTCTGCTGTACTGCAAAGTGACTCAGTTATACATATATATATATTCTTTTTCATATTCTTTTCCATTATGGTTTATCACAGGATATTGAATATAGTTCCCTGTGCTGTACAGTAGGACCTTGTTGTCTATCCATCCTATATATAATAGTTTGCATCTGCTAATCCCAAACTCCCAATACTTCCCTCTCCCACCTCCCCTCCCCCTTAGCAACCACAAGTTTGTTTTCTATGTCTGTGAGTCTGTTTCTGTTTCATAGCTATGGTTGCAATTTTTAAAACTTACTCTCTTTTTACATTAGTGATTCATATTTGCATCAACAAGTACAAAGAAGAATATAATACATTACCTGAAACCTCTAAGCTTAGAAACAAACCTGTTATGCATATTTTGATGCCTTTCCTTCTAGTCTTTTTTTCTATGAATCTTCATTTAGAAACCTACATATAGTTGGGATTGTATTGTATTTATCATTTACTAACCTGCTTTTCTCAGTTAGGATTTCATGAACATCTTTCTTTTCCATTAAATCTTTCTATTTAGTATTTAATGTCTGACCAACATCTCAACAATTGGATGCCTGCAATTTACTATCCACTTTCTTTGCAACACTTACACACACATACACACACACACACACACCGTAATTTATTTAACTAATTTCTTTGAAAGGTGAGGGTACATATGTGTATGTTTGTATATGTTTGTACTTGTGTTTATGTTTGTGTGTATATCTATACATATAATATGTATATACACACATGCATAATTTTTCTGATTTTTATAAACAACACTGATGAATATGTTTATTATATCCTTGGAATAAATTTCTCTGGACACATCCCTTATTATATCCTTAGAATAAATTCCTAAAGTGAAATCACTGGGTCAAATGCTAATTCATAAGATACACTGAATGTAAAGGAATTTAAAAAGTTTTTCTCATATGTTCAAAAAAGAAACACTTTCCACAAAAATTGAAATAATTTCTAAACATCACCGTTGGACAATAAAAGTTGTAAAATTTCGATGCTCTGGCTCTTTCCAATACAGTAGCCACTAGACATATGGATATTGAAATTTTAATTTTAATTAATTAAGATTATATAACATTAAAAATTCAGTTCCTCAGTGGTGCCGGTCATATTTCCAGTGCTCTGTAGCCACATGTAGCAGTGGCATGTATATTGGAAAGTACAAATTAGGACCTTGTCGTCATTGCAGGAAGTTTTATGGGACCATGCTGCTCTGATATCTTCATGAGTTCCTTTATAATTGTGTTTGGAATTTAGCATATTTTGTGGGTGATTAATTTGGTTTGTTATAAATAGATTTCTGAGTAAAAAATTTCGCCGTTCCATTGAAGGTGAAAAGTGTTGTCTTTCTGAAAATGTAAGAAAATGGAAATTCAGCACTTTCTCTTGCTTACTCATCCTCTCATAGGCTGAAAAGTAAGAGCTAGTGTTCAAACTAACATCACTGTTGATGATTACAGGTTACTGTGCACTGTCTGTGTGCCAAGCATGTAACTATTGTAAGTCAGGTATTCTTCATAAGGACTCTGGGAGGTGCAGCTGTTATCCACATTTTACAGAGAAAGAAACTGACGTACATAGAGCTCAAGTACCTTTTTCACGGTCAGCATGTGGCTGGATCTTGTTTGGGACCTAAGCCCTCTGGCTTCAGAGTCCACACAGTTAGCCACTCTCTGTACTGCTTCTCAAGAATGTGAGACTCTGTTAGGGAAAAAAACCAACTCTTTGCTGTGCTGCAGAACTGTGCACACGTAAAGTAAAAATGCCTCCCAGTTGCTCAGTAAGTATCTACACCAGACATACACAGAAGTGTATATTCACAGCCTGTTTCTCAGGGAGGTTCCACTGAGCCAAATCCGATCTGGAATGAAGAGTGCTCAAGGGCCTTCTGGAGAAACTGTTACTCATCTGTACTCCAGCACGGAACCTGTTCAGTCAGAATGTATGTATTTTACACATTTCTTCTCCATCCATCCTTGATTGTGATGTGAAATTTTGTCAGTAAGCCTTGGGGGAGTAGGGGGGAAAGGGGGAGTTTAAATTGTAGTCAGAATCGAAGAGCTCAAGCCCAAACACTCTCACTTGATGTGGGTATTTGTTTGCAGCTGAAGGATCAGAGGTGACACTTTTAAGCAAAGCTCCCAGAAGTTTAACTTCAGTGAGGAAAAAACAAATCCCAAACACAATCTTAAGGGTAGCCAGGTCCAGGCAGAAAGCAATCTGGGGATTTTCAGTTTCAACCTTTTCCAAAAGGTGTCTCTCTAAGGCAGCAGTGGGGAGGTGGGAGGGAGGTGGAGATAGAAATGTCAGATAAGAGTAATTGGAAAAATAAGATTAGTAGTCCTTGTTTTAACAGATCCTTCGGCCCACAGCATCACTGTCTAAGAAGTTGTTGCTGTTGAGGAGGGAGGGTTTCAGCGTTTATCTTTACCTTCTGATCTTAGTGTGACCTCCTCTGTGCCCAGAGCAGAGCTGGGCCAAGTCCCAGCTATTCCCACAGGACCAATTCACATTCCAGTTTTGCTGTAACCTGGGATACGGGGATTTCCTTGGCTCTGTGTTCTGGTGCAGACTGAAAACTACCATCCTCTTGCACTCAGGATGTAGCGAAGACAGAAAACTAGGATGGATGGTTAAGGGGAAAGGCAGAAGAGCCTGTGTATTTTTTAACATATGGTTTTAAAAGCTGTTTTAAAATTCCACATCATTAACACAAAATAGATACTAACTCAATACTGACATATAATTTAAGAAACAAACTGTTTTATCAAAATATTTGAAGATCAGCTCTTGCCAAGTGAGCCTCTTGAAAAGCACTGGATGTTGCCACGTGTCAGGAAGAAACACACAGAACAGGGAGTGGGGCTCTTGGCAGATAACTGAGAGAGAAGCTGGTTTTCAGATATTTAGTTAAACAACACAAATGTATGTGTAAGTTTAAGTCGACACATGTTAATGATTTAAGGTCTTAAACAGGTTTTTATTTTATTGTGTTAAAGCTCCACTATTCACTTTAAAAGTTTTGACAGTTTCTCCAGAGCTGGGTGTAAGCATTAGACCCTTTAGAAATTCGTTTGATAGCTTCATTTTTCTTAAAGTGTACAGAGTTAAGAACTATTCAAATACATTTGAATAGTCCTTGTACCTTAACCATTTTATAAGAGAATTTTTATAATCTGCCACATAGGATGACTAATAAAATCAGAAACGACACACAATTACTTAGGGGTTTTTGTTTAGTTTAATTGGTGAGACCAAGTAGTCATCTAGCTTGAAGAAACCTTTAATTACTATGTTCTAGATATGTAACACCAAACCAATATATATATTTTAAAATGTAATCTTAGGGCTTCCCTGGTGGCACAGTGGTTGAGAGTCCGCCTGCCGATGCAGCGGACACCGGTTCGTGCCCCGGTCGGGGAGGATCCCGCATGTCGCGGAGAGGCTGGGCCCGTGAGCCGTGGCCGCTGGGCCTGCGCGTCTGGAGCCTGTGCTCCGCAACGGGAGAGGCCACAACAGTGAGAGGCCCGCGTACCGCAAAAAAAAAAAAAAAAAAGTAATCTTAGTTTTCTAGATATAGGATCAGAATTCCAGTCTCACCATATTTGGGGACCTTTTAGGAAATTCTTTTAAGTGGAACATGTTAAGTATTATAGAAGATTTCTGAGGTTGCTGTGAATCTCTTTTCATCAAGGATGGCCTTTTAGGAATAAGACAGCCTTTCTAAAACTTTTTTACCCCCAGGAAATATTATTGTCGGGTGAATTATCAATAGATATGCTTCCAAAATAAGCAAGTGCTGTGTTGAATAGAGACACGTGGGTTGCTTTCCTGCTGGACTTCTCAGAAGTGTTTATTGGCTCATAATCATTGTGATGCTTCAAGTAGCAATTCCCTAATGAACAGAACCACATGGCCCCCAGCCTGGGCCCCCCAGCACATGTTGTTTCCCTCCTCTTCAGCAGGCCGCTCCCACTTACCTGCCTTAAGGAAGTGGGCCGTGAGGCCTCAGGCAAGACTGGCTTTGGTTTAACTCTTGCTCATCACTCAGTCCTTTCCTTTAACGGGTTTTGTTTTTTTTTTAAATCACTATTGTAATTAAAATGTTGTTTGATTCAAACTTGCCTGCCAAACCAGACAGCTTCTGAGGATGAGCCTGTTGCTTGCGTCTAGCAGAATGCCCGGCACATAGGAGACGCCCAGCGAGACGAAGTGGTGGAATGATGAAAGGACTGCATGTCTCCCAGGTCCCGGGCAAAGAGCGAGTAGAATGCAGAGCAGGATTAAAAGCTGCTTGCTTCGACCCCAGCTCAAGGCCTGGGACATTTTTATTGTGCCGCCTAGAAACTCACGGGTTCCTGGGTGCTCTTGGTGGCTGATGGGGTGGCACTGAGCATAGGGGTTCCATCCATTCAGGGGCTGAGTAACTGAGCCCTCTTGTCCCCATAGCAAAGAGAAGGTGCTTGAGGCAAACAGAGAGCAAGAACTTGAAGGGCATTTGGTGAGGATGGCAAGGGGACCACTGATGGATGGGGTAGGAAAGTATCAAGTTCAGACTTACAGTTCATCCATCATTGCACTAAGTGGCTCAAAGGAAGGTGTTTCAGAATCACATCTTTGCATTCCCCTTCCTCTCATTCCTCAGGTATTTATTGAGTGTGGACACTGGTTCTGTGTCGGGGCTGAAGGGCCTTCCACAAAGAGAGCGGAGATGTGGTCCTTGCCCTCTGGGGATTACAATCCAGTTGTAGCAACTAAGCACACACATGAAATAGTTGTGCAGAAATGTGAAGTGGTGTTTAATTAGGTGGAAGAAAGTCCGGTGCAGACGGTAAGAACTGAAGGCACTTGGGTTGGGTGAAAATCATGTGGCCGGGAACCCATACTAGGGACAGTGGTAACTGTCACACACTGGACACTTCCAGGGTTTCTAGCAGAGAGGGTTGGATGCTTTATGGGTGTTATCTCCCTTTATACTCATGCCAATCCTGTGTGGTAACTTCTGTCTTCTCCCTATTTTATAGAGGAGGACCTTCAGGCTAAGAGAAAGGTCAGCAAATGTCCAGGGTTCCCAGATAAGTTTGCACTTTGGCATCACTTTGGGATCATCTGCATCTTTAATTAAATACTGATGCCTGACTCCTACCCTCAAACACTTTAATTTAGTTGGTAGGAGTGTTACCATGGCATCAGGATTTTAAAAATCTTTCTAAAGGATTCAAAGGTGAAACAGAGTTTAGGAAGCATTGGGTTAATATTGTCCTAAGGTCACAGAGATCCTGTTGGTGGAGCCAAAACTTGATCCAGGTCTGCCTGTTTTCAGAGCTCCAGATTTAATCACTGTACCTGTGAAGGAGGCCAGGGCCCTGTGGCAGAGCCTTAAAGGAGAGGCGATTTCAGTAATTGGAGGGGTTGGTATAGGGCAGTCCAGGGGTGTGTGTACGTGTGTGTGTGGTTGACGGTAGGTGACACCAAGCACAAAATCTTGAATTCAGTAATAAGCAAACATAAAATGGGTTGAATACTTCCTGGCACTGATCTGACACTTCTGTGGCACCAAGTACTTGGCATTGTTCTTAGGGCATCACACACGTTAACCCATTGAATCTTCACAAAACCCCTTTGAGCTACGTTCCCACATCACAAGGAAGAAACCTGGGCTCAGAAAACTTTTATAACTGACTCAGAAGGACACAGATAGCTAGTGGTAGCTAGCTCCTAAGTTCTGTTTGTAACCACTATGCTGTGCTTATCTCTTACGTTAAGAATGTACTAAGTGTTTTCATATTTGCCAGTCCCTGCACTAAGAGCTTTACTTTGATTGCTTCATTTAATACTTGCAGTAATGCTTATGAGACATACCATTGTTATAGATGAGGAAACTCAGACACTTTCTCAAGGCTCTATAATTAAAAAGTGGTAAAGCAGGTATTATTAGTACAGTCTGCTTTCGTAATCCATGATTTTAACCATTCTCAGTATTTCAAAATACTTAAAATTTTAAAAATTCAAATTAAATCTTAAGTGGAATGCTATCTATAAAACAAAGTAGAACAACTCCCTTTGAGTGTGAGATAGTGGACGGAGGTCTCTGCTCATTCACACTCCTCCTCCCCCTCCACTGATCTGTCTATCAGCCCCCAGATGCCTTTTTGGAACCCCTGGTGCACTAGGGTACACAGTCTGAAGACAACTACTTTGGGTATCTCAGGAGCCCCTTGAGATACTGGAATCAGACCAGTTGATATTTTTGACAAAATATTGATGGTTTAGGCATATTTTCCTGACAGTAGGGAGATGAGTTGTAACAGTAAATCCTGTTAGACATCTTTGAATCCCAAATCCACAGGGCCCAGTTCAAAGTCACATTGAGACACACAGTCAAAACAGCTGAAAAAAATCAAAAGGGAAGTCTAACCTTCAATCTGTATCTTTGGAAAACATTGAAGGGACCCCAGGAATAACTCCTAGCAACTTTTTTCCCCTTCCCTTTTTCTCTTCCTTCTCAATTATCTTATTCTGCCCTTAAAACAAAACAAAACCTCTGTGTCCCCAATCTCCAGGCTCGTTATTCCTCTTTCTCTTCTCACTTGTATCTCCTTCCTTTTTATTATATAAATCACTGTAGCCTGCCCTTAAAAGTATTATACTTTTGCACTCAGTTTTACAGGTTCACTCTGCTACCCATTTCCTAAAATCCAGGCACAGAACTGGCTGAGAGATAACTGTGGTAGGGGAGAAGCTGATGAGGCAAAGCCATGTCCTTATTTAGGGTAGGGGTAGAGACAAAGGCTAGGAATACACACAAACACACCCACTTATTTTCAATCCTATCAGAAATGTGGGAAGGGAAGGGATCCAAGCTTGAAGCATCAAAACTCATGGTAGAAAGGGATGATGGGTCCAAGAAGTATTCCTAAAACAGAGCTACAAGACTTGAGGATGAATAGGAAATAAAAGAGGGAAGAGACAAATGTGGTTCTGAGATCTTAAACATGAGTGACTGAGAAAAGGTCAGGGCTACCAATGTGTTCGGGAGTGGCAGGTTGGGAGGGCTGGGAGGGCTGGTAGGGATTTGGTTTTAGTTATGTGTGCATGGATCATTGTGAGTTTAAAGTGATATTATGACATCCAAACAGAAGTAATCAATGGTTGGTTCAGTATATGTGAACGATGTTAAGTGAATAAAAGGAGACAAAGGGTGGAAAAGTATCAGAGTTGAGAGCTGTGGAGACAAATCTCAATCCTCCTTCTGAGGAGCCACATGGATGAGGAAAATGTCTCTGGGACACAGTCATAAGGGGAAAGGTCTAGTTATGGACCGCAGGAAGGTGAAGAATTGGCAAAAGAAACAGGGGTGATAGATTACTAATTTAGGAGAGCTTCGGAGAGCCCAAGGGAAGGGTTGGCTTTTAGGAAAATGGGGAATGGATACAGCCCCACTCACCCATTAAACCATGTTTCAGAGAGACTATTTAATGAGAAGGAGAACTTTCTAATGATACATTTATTTAAAACTATTTAGAAAATTATATATAGCATCTCAATTATACATACACACAAATAGAGAAAGAGAGAGATGGGGAAATTAAAACAAACTGTTTAGAGTGTTTATCTCCATGTGGTGGGATTTTGGGTGATCTTAGCTAAAAAGAATGTCATTTAACCTAAATAAAAAGAAACATTTAAAAATTTCATATCTGTATCTTTTAGATTCTGTACAAGTGTACCTTATTATAAGAAAAAGTGTTATTTTATTGATATCAGTTAGAATAAATGATGTATAGGTTACATCATCTCACTTACTATCCATAAACATCTAATAGAATAAGCAACATAATTTCCTGTTTCCAGATAAAGAAACTGAAGCTGAAAGAGATGAAGGAACTTGTGTCAGTCATACAGTGAGTGATGGAGACATGATTCAAATCTGGTAGTTTTTAAGGCATAGGTTTCATATACATAGCCAGCTAAAATGTTCCTTCAAATGAGGGGAAGAAGTTGGGGAACTGTTTAGCTGTGCAGACTACACATTAAGAAAAGACATATGGCAAGAAGGAAGGTACCAGTGGCCTGCAAAGGTAGAGTTTCCATGGGGTAGCAAGAATAAGAAGCACTTCCTCTTGATGAGAGGGGACTGGTGGGGAGGGGGGAGATGGAGGCAGGTGTTATGAGACGCCAAGAATCAAGTGCTTATTTGCACAAAGTTACAGGTAGAAACAGTGGCTGTGCGAAGACTAGAACAGTGTATCTGAGGCCAGTGCCCCAGGTGGTCCAGTGTGCAGTCCTCAGTGGTCAGGTGAATTAGGAGTGAAAGGCCTTGGCCTGGGAAGCTATTTTGAGATTCTGCTTCCAAGGTGTTGAAAATAGCAGTCTCACCTCAAACTAAGAATTATTGACATTGGAAGCCAAAAGCATCTCCATCAGTCAAAGAAAGTCTGCATTACATCTCTCAGGTGTCCAGGTTTTCTCCATGTGATTATTGCTGAAATGACCAGGGAAGCCTGCAAGTCATTACTCTAAGGTGTAATTGTTAAAGTTGGGTTAATATAAAACTAGTTAGTGCCTGCCCTAAGGAGTCAGGTGGCAGGTGAACTAAGAACTTGGAAACCCAACTGAGTAGCATACTGTGTCTGTAGATTGCAAGCAGGTCAGTTCAATTAATGAGAAAGAGATTCAGCAGGTGAGAATCCTCAACACTCTCCCTCTTCTCTGAGATAAATAGTACATTTGGGATAAAGAACAATTTGTGAAAGGAAAGGGGGTCGTGAGGACAAAGGCCATCCCATATGGAGGGTCAGGCAGACTTTGTCTGAGTTGGCACACTTGGAATGACCATAATACTAATATATATTTTTTAAACACTGCTATTGAGTATATCAACAGTAGGGGAAAAAAGAAGACAAAATAAAAGAAGAAGAAAAACCACCTCTGCTTCAGCCTCGTCAAGTATTGCTTCTAGTTATATTTATGATATTCTATGAACTTATATGAGAAACTAAAAAGTTTAATTGCTTTTTAATTTTTAAATTTTGTATATTTCTGAAGTTAAAGAATAATGCTATTTATCCTACAATTAAACATGTGTAATTCTGTGACTTTCATAGGTTATCGTTTATGTTCCTTGCTTTTTAAACTGGTTTTGGTTTGGGCTTTTATTTACATTACATGGCCATCAAGTTTCCTCCTTCTATCAGGGCAAAATGGAGGGTTTCCTGAATCTTAAAATCCTGTAATTTACCTTGGATGTGAACTATAATGCTTATTCTGAATACATTCCATGTAAAACTGCAGAAATTGTGTAGAAAGTCTTTATGAATTGGAACTTAACATATCATTGACAAGTTTTGAAGGGCGTTCTGTTGACTTTGGTGATAGATGATCCCATTCTGCCAAGTTCAGCTGGAAGGGGTGACCCAAACATCAACCCTGGAACCTAGAAACTTCCTGAAACCATGGTTTTAAATCAGCAGGGTGGATGCAGCATGCATCTGTGCAAGAGATGGCATTTCACCAGCTTGCTCCACGGAAGTCTCTGGAACAAAACCATAAACATCAGCCCTCATTGTTGTGTGTTGGCTTTTAAAAGCCTCCAGTGGTTTGGGGAGGATAAGACCTTGCCTTGGGGGCTCCCTGGTCCAATTTTTTGGGACCTGGCTGAAAACCCTGGATATTTGATAGTCTGGCTTATTTCTATGGTGTATTAGCACCCTATAAAAGTTACATGTCATTTATTTCAAGTTTAGAACCCTCTCAAACTTCAGGGGCAAACCAAACTTGAACCTTTTGTGGCTGGAATTCTGTTTACCTTTGGCCAAACCTTGCTTCCTGAATGTGAAACAGGGAGGTGAGGTGAGAGGGAGGCCCCTGAGGCCCTTTGGACACCAAATCGCTTTTGCCAAACAAGGCTTTGATAGGTTAAAACATGAATGAATTTGAAATACTTCCTGTCAGAATACTCTGGGGCCTACACACAGAAGTATATTGTGCCGGGCAAAATGCGTTTTGAGTGTTGCCTTCAGCCAACTGAAGTGAGGCAGTATCTGAGATTTTTGCCAAACAGGTTGAAGTTGGGTCAAGCCACTCTCCCTCCACTTCTAATAAATATATTAAATAGTTTCTATAAAAGTTAGTGGATAATCCAATTGAATGAGGACCTTGAGAAATTTGGACACTTTTGTGTTTGAAATATTTATTTTTAACTAGTGACAAAGAAAGAGTGGATGCCAAGATACAATGCCCCGTTCAAGGATGGCTTTGATTCCTTTGTGTCTATTGTCAGAACATAGTCTAGCACGAAGTGCCTTGCGCTTGAATGGAGGAGAAATAACACACTGCGTTCCATGTGCTTTACAGATAGAGGAACTGATGAATGCACTGGAGAAGACCAGACAGGAACTGGACGCCACCAAGGCTCGCCTTGCCTCCACGCAGCAGTCTCTGGCTGAAAAAGAAGCACACTTGGCCAACCTCCGGATAGAGAGGAGAAAACAGCTGGAGGAGATCCTGGAGATGAAGTGAGTACCCATTGTTGCTTTCCTACTCTCTCTTGTCTGACTTCTCTGTAGGGATGAGAAAGGGAAGGCTAGAGAAGAGGAAGAAAGCTTGGAGAAATAATAATTTAGCTAACACTTGACTAGTTATTTCCATGACTACGCTTCTTATTTTTTTGAATTATAGCTTCCACGTCCCAGTTTGCACATGTCTCACATCTGTTATTAAAAAAAAAAAAAATCGAACATGAGGTTTCGTGCCTCTGTGTTTTGTGGACGGCACTAATAGATCTGCCGAAAAGGTCTGAGTTGGCCAAGGGACAGAGGCCTTGTTAAGCACAATGGTAATTTAAGTCCTGCTCAGAGTTAAGTGGAAACTTTTCTGAGGAGGTATTTCCTAATTGTGACTATAACTTTGCTAATTATATTCTTCTCACTTGTGTACAATGCCTGGCTTGTGTTGGTGTTCATAGAGTCTCAAGGTTGGCACCTCTTTGTTTAGAAAGCAGGACTCTGATTTGCTGGGCCGATAAAAACAGGCTTGGAAATCCCCCTGCCCCCCTGTCTCCTTGGGTAGGTAAGGGCTGAGGGGAGACTGGAATAAATGTCTTTGATTTAATCAATAAGGTACAGCTGGTTGTCGGGCAGTGGTCATTCCTGTAGGCCTGTGACACACCTGTCTTCACCTAGCTTTTATTTCGTTCTTACAATGAAACAATATAACCATGGAAAATCATAGTAAAGGTAATTACTCAAAGATTTTAGAGGTAATCAATTGCTGTGGATCTGTTTCTGAAAAAATAGGCAAGAAGCAGCATCTCCTTCTGTAAGTTTTAAAATGAAATAATCACTAAAATATAATTTAAATCCAACCTCCTTCCACAGTAAGGGGAAACGTACAGAATTATGGCATCTTAAGCCTGTAACATAGACTTTGAAATTGGTGGCTAGGTATGGAAGAGTAACCTTATCCTGACCCTGCAAGTCTTACACATGGTTAACATTAAACCCAGGAAGCTTAGATCATGGAAAATATGGAATGAAATATTTTGAAGGATTTAATAACGAGGACAAAACTTTTATTCCTCGTCAACTACCTCAGTTTCTCCAAGACCAAAGAATAAGTAGTTTTATTTCCACTTATAAACTCTCATTTTTCCTAATAAAAGATGATATAATAAAAACAGATATTATTATCCTCAGTTTAGAGGTGAGGGAACTGAGACTCAGCGAGATTTCAAGTAACTTGCTTAAGGACATCTGGCCAGGATTAAAACCAAAATCTAATCAGGCTCCCTTTCTACTACCTCATTTTCTCATGGAGCTTATGTCACCTCCACCGAGTCCAGAACTTTTGTCTGTTTGAGTCACTTCAGTAATTATGCTGCCTAGAACAGTGCTCAGTAATTGTTTGTTGAAGCAGTGAATAGATTGAATGCTGGAGATTGGATTTTATGTACTTAGGAAGAAAAGTATTTCAAGCATTTGTGACATTATCGATGTGATCAATAATTTATTAATAATACCAGTACATTGATTCCATCAGCCTTTATTCTTTCTCTTTCACTTATCCGGCTTCTGCCTCCTTGTGTGTTGTTATGTGTCAAGTTCAGCCTCGTTTCTCTCGTTGTTCTGCAGCTGTTCCCAAGTTAACTCTACAGCTCCTGGAGTGATTTATTATGCCATTATAAGGAAACTTTCATTATTTCCTGTTTATAAAAAGAGCATATACTTTCAATGTTTTGAGAGAACAAGTAATGGTGAAGCATGCTGGTTTGGGAGTCATCTGAGCTGGGCTGAAATCCTGTTGCTTCCACTTGGTGGCTGTGTCACTTGGGGGAAAATGACCTTAACAACGCTGACCCTCCAGTTTCCAACTATGATGACTTTCGTGGGGTGGTTGTGAGGAGAGGCACTCAGAGCAGGGCTTGGCACACAGAAAATGATATATGTGTGTAAATGGCGCTATCAGCCAATGAAAATATGTCATTTGTTTAATATACTTTGTGAAGAGTATCATTTATCTAAAATTTGGGTTTATTTTTCTAAAACATATAAACTTTTTCCGTATGTTTTCCTACTTAATTTCATGATTTCAGATAGCACCTCACTAAGACCTCTTTTGGTGAATTGCCACATTATTGCCCAAGTGCTTATTAATCTGCTGCCACTGCAAAATAAATACAAAATTCCTATTAATTCCTTTGGTAAAAGTAACAAAGCCCTGCTTCATTAAGCCAAATATGGACCTCATTCACTATTTAACTGGCCTAGAAGCCCCACTTACCAGTGGGCTTCTTCCCAGGAGTATGGGGACACAGGTGCAGGGCAGTTACATTGACTGAGAACCCCAATTAGCTTTATCAGCCTCTTCAGCTGTTCAAGTCAACCAAATGGTTTGGTCAATCTTGATTTTTAAGCTGAGTTGACATATTGGTTACTTGGCATTAACCAAATCAGTGTAAGTTAGTGGGAGCAGTCAGCTGGATGTATCACTGTATCTGCTGTCACTCTGTGCCAGGCGCTGTTGGTTTTCATTCAACTGACAGGCATTGTGCAAGCAGCTTTAGGCAAGTCTACCCAGTTTCCCAACCCTGGTAGCAAGGGAGAGGCTCTGTGGTGTTAGAGGAAAGAGGGATGGGGCCTTGAGTCAAGAGAAAGAAGACGTGGTCTTATAACTGAACCATAACGTTAAAGGAGATCACTCTCTGGTTGCCTCAGTTTTTTCTTTGGTAACATGGAGGTAATAATACTTGCCCTGCCTACTCTATAGAATTGTTACAGGGACAGGATTTTTTTTTTTTTAATACTGAACTGAAATTATGTAAACCAGCATATGTAAAAGTGCTTTGAAACATAAAAGGGGATTTTGAAATAAGAGGTGGTGTCTGTTAAATTCGTTGCAAAATTAAATGGCACGGAGTTTTAGTATTGGAAAGCAGCTGGGTCCAACCTTCCAGCCTACGTAAGCCAGACTCCTGTCCACATAATGACTAATAAGGAAATCACCAGGCCCTGGTGAAGACCACTTCCTTTGGAAGTCACGGGCTCATAAGGTGGTGGTTCATGTTCCACGGCTCATGCAGGTAGCTCATTTGTCCTTAGATGGAACTGAAGTGGCTTTCCATGGAATCGTCCTACTTGTCTTGGTTTTTGTTTCAGAGCTACATAGATTTCACCTGAGCCCCATCCACAGGACAGCCAGCCTTTTAGATATTTGTTTGGGTAAAAGTGTGCATTTTAGAAAAAAAAAAAAAAGAAAGAAACAGAGAAGCAAAACTTAAAAACAAACCACCTCGATCCTACCATGCAGAGGTGGATACTGGTAGCATTTTGGTATATACCTTTACAAATGCTCTCTATTTTTTAACAAAATTAGATTGTACTTCCATATTTTATAAATCCTGCATTTGAGGAATGAAAGGATGAATTAGTTCAAAAATTTGTAAATATTTCTTGAGCACCGACTATGTGGTAGGTACTGTTCTAGGTGGAAAAACAAAAATGTCTGCCCTTATCCAGCTTGCATTTTAGTAAAATGAGTGAAGGAAATGAATGAACAAATAAATAAGTAAATAAATGAATAGGTAGATGAATAAAGTAGCTTCTTGTGGAACCAAAGGAGTTTGGAATCCCACTTAGAAATCTGCTTCCATAGGTAAGGACCGTCATGGTTATTTGGGGTAAAAAGGGACATGCCCTGTCACTCCCTATAGTCTGAGAAGCCTTTTAGGAACTGAGCCCAAAGGGAGCCTTTGACTCTGTCTTGCGTAGCATTCTTCCCCCCAGTATGCCCTTTTCCAGTTTGATCTTCATTGCTTTGTATTCTAACTGCCAGTCATTATTCCCACACCGGAAGGAACTAACAGTTCCCAACCATACATTTTCATACGAGAACATAATATTCTCCTTCCCTTGTGTATAAGATTATGCTTTTACTTAAAAAAAATCTAAAACCTCTTACTAAAACATTTCATAATGGTTCATCTTTGTTACACTTGCTTCTACTTAAAGGGTTTTATCAAAATAATATTAAGAACATCATTCTATATGTTTGGTTTTATTAATGCCGGTTAATGAGCTTACATTCCAGTAATCAAAGCTCAATTATTTAATTTGTGGCAGGTGAATTTGATATCTGTAGCTAAAAGGAATTGAAGGCCATGAGATACTGTACTTAAAATCTGTCTGTGTGCATTTGCTCAGACGATTTAAACTAGCATAGTAATTTAACAGGCAGACAGGCAGGCTAACTGATGATATGTTCCATTTAGTATTAAACACTGAATGAATAAGGGTTTTGAGAGCTGGTTAAAAGTTACGTAATTTGAAGTGCATGTTTTAGACTTTTTGAGGTGATTTCTCATACTTACGTAAAGATTTTAAGGGGACCTCTGTACTTTATCTCATCTGATGACATTGTGATATCCATCTTAATTTACTGGGTATTGTTGCATTTTAGACATCTTCTCTAGATAGCCTCAGAAGCCTTTGTATACACTGGGCTATTTTAGGAAGTTTACAGTGAGGTAAGACCCCGGCTTATTCCAAGGCATTATCCTGTTGGCCTCTTTGATCTAGGATCTCTTTTGAGAGAGCCACTCATTAGGTAAGTACCCTTCAAAGGAGAAGCATGGTGCAGAAAATGATAAAATCAATTTATTCTTTACTTCATGCCAACATGAGAAAAGACAAATCACATTTCTTTAGGAAGGAATCCTAAGTGCCTGGTAATTTGGACAGGATAAATGGAGCCTGGGAGAGGAGTTTTGAAGGCAACTGTTACTTAAAATTGATAAACTCAGTTGCAAGAGATGTTATGGAGATTGAATGAAATTATGCATTTATGAGAAAGTGATTTATAAGCTGTAGAAGTCATATATGTATAATGTGTGACATATTAATATGTTAGGTAAACTGACTATAATTAGCATACACTGATCCCATCTTCAAATTCCAATTGACCTCATGCTTTCAACAGTTTTTTATAGGGAGGCGGCTACAGTGCAATTCCTTCTCTAATCAATGAATGGTTTGTTTAGAAAAACCTTGGCATGCACAATTTAGACTATATATTAAATACTATGTTAATGTGTCCTAGAATGTCCCAGTCTGTCTGTCCTTATTTACCTCCTGCTAAATTCTAAAAGTAAATTGAGTCAGCGAAAACACTAGTGAAGCTTGTCTCAGCTTTCTAAGTTACCTGCAGTGATTGAGGACGGGTGGCAGAGAGAAGAACTGCTTATTAAACAGCAGTTGTGGTCTGAGCTGCAGGCAGTCACGTGATGGACAGTTGCTTACCACTCAAAATTTCTGTTTCTCTCTTGTAACGCTGAAGTTGGTGGCTTAGGGCCTTTAGTGGAAGAGAAGAGGCTTGCTGTACATAAAGTGGGTAAGCAAAACTTAACTACAAAGAAAATAACTTTAGAATAGTGGAATGGTCTAATTAGCTTCAATGCGAGGAACAGAAAACCCCACATTCCAGAAGCTCATACAAGTGGCTGCATAGTCACCAGGGACCCACACTCCTTCTGCCTTGAAGCTTTGCTATTCTCTGTACATGAGAGGTGTCCATCTCATGATACAAGGTTTTTGCCTCAGCTCCAACCGTTCCATCCACATTCCAGCAAGCAGACAGGAGAAAGGAGAAGGGAGAATCTCCTTGCCCTTTAAGTTGCACATACCATCCACGAACATCTGAGTCATTTAACAGTTTACTCGATAAATAGCTGTTGAGCATTCATTGCTTGCAAGGACTGTTCTACACCTTAGGCACCGATCTAAGCCAGTGTTCTAAGTGAACAGAAATTGTTTGTCACATGGTCACACTTAGGTGCCAGAAGGCAGGAAATGCAGACTGTAGCTGGGTGGCTCTATGTCCAGCTAACACTTAGGGAACCCAAGGAAGGAAAGGGGTGGTGGGGTATTGGGGGCAACTAGCAGTCTTTGCTGAAATAAACAGAGTATGGAAAGAAAGTGACAACTGGTATGTTATCTCACTGAGCATTTAAAAATAACTTTGCGACTATACTTTTAGAGATAGTATTCCTAACAGATATATACTTGTATGCATGCATGTCCAGTATATATCTGAGTTCATTTCCGGGTACTAGTGTTGGTAAACTATGGGAGAGTCATGTGGTGAGTGAACAGGTTTGGAAATAGCTGAAAAATCTCATCATGGTTGGGATAGCTGATGGGCGAGGAGTGTTAGTCTAGAGAAGACCAAGAGGCAGATTCTCCCTTCAGCTGTTAAAGGGGTGACATGAGAGAAAAGAAATGGACTTGATTTATGCTGCCTCAGATGATTGTGCTAGAGCACAATCGTCCTTTAAGGGGAGGAAGGCCTTCCTTCAGTACTTTGTACCAGTCAGAATTCTGTAGCCTTTTGAGGTTGTTCCTGAGGTATGTCAGCAAATCCTGGGTGGAGGGGGATATCACCTGCTCTGGGTGCTATAGAGAGAATTCCCATCCCCAGGAAGGGGACAGAGCGATGATCTCCACAATTCCTTTCAATGTGGAATTCTACCAGTAAATCTGCTAAATAAGTGATCTGAAACGTGAATAATATTTAGGAGACGCTGGAATCTTCTTTGTTTCTTCTCTTAAGGAACTCTATTTGAATGTAGGAACTTTTGCCAAAAGCCAAAAATGACTGCTTGGTTTAAGACACTGTCCTCTCTGATAGGACCACAGCCGAATTTTCCTGTACTTTTGTACATTGCATTTATTTTTCATAAAACTCTTCAGATGTGAAATATATGAGCCAAGCAAAGATGTGTCTCACAAACTATTACAGAGAAAGAATCAGTGGTTAAATTTCATGTCAGGTAGAATCAAGAACCCTTGACTCTCCCTGCCCTAAGGATTGTACTATCTTTGATTAAAGTGTCTTCAGAGAATTAAACTAGCCCAGGCATAGGTACTATTTACTGCATGCAGACTTTGGCCAGTGGGATTAATATTACCGGTGAACAACTCTTAGGTGCTTATTACATGTCAGGCAGGGGCTGAGTATGTCACCTCCTGTGAGATGGGGAGTATTATTACCTCCACTGTGTAGATGCAGAAACTGAGGCTCAGACGCCTGGAACTCAAAGTCTTTTTGACACTACATTCTATGATTTTAACCACTGACAGATTGCATCACACTGTCTCCTAGTGAAAAACTCAGGATGTTGTTGTAAGAATTTTAAGTCTTGTAATGGTGGGACCAGTTTTGGTTAAATAGAAGGCAGTTGGCAAACAGGTGCTTCTTCCAACTCACATTGGGGAAGCAGGACAGCAGGCTGGGGTGATGATGGGGGGGAAGGGGCAGGAAGAGAGCTAGTTGGAGGAGGCCTTTGAACTCAGCTTCCTTATCTTAAAACAAAGCAAGGGGAGACACTGTCTTCTGGCCAAAAACATGCACTGCATATATGTTTAATAGTGAAAACTGTCAGTCAAATGGGTCCCTTGGCCTGGTGGTTTTTAATGGAAATACAAACATTTTCTGAGCTAGAGTGTATAATCTTTCAGCTTAAATAATCATAATCAGCAGTTAAATAATCTAAATGCTTATGAATTGTAGAGTCTAAATTATTCCAAGCACCATACCTCATGTTATCTCCATCTTCACAGCAGCAGCTCCATGGGGGCTGGGGAAGATCGACCATTAAAAACGGGAAAGAGAAACGTACAGGCCTTCCAACCTCCTAAAGTACGGCAAGTCAAAGGGGGCAGTTGTGGTCCTTCTTTCAATCCAAGAGCAGGTTCCTTTGGATCTCTCTGGTCCTCAGTTTGTCCGACTCTAAATTATAACTTATAAATTAAGGGTATGAAATTGGCCAGTCCTCCAGCCAGCCCTATAAATTGATGCCCCTTTTACTTTCTACCTTTGTCCCTCCTTTCCATTTGTTCTTTTTTTCATCACAGCCCACTAGGTAGTTAGGTCTTTTCCTAGGAACCACTTCTTGCAATGGTCATTTAGAGAAAAAAAGGATAGAAGAAAAATGAGGACCGTACGTGGGAGAATGTATTCCAGAGCAGGGGCATCAATGGGAAATAGACTGTGGCCCAGATGCCGGCTGTCTGCCGGAACTGCAAAGGGCAGGACTCAGGGAAAATCCCAACTTGTAGGGCTTCTCTGCCTCCCTGTAGTATCTTCTTTGTGAAGGTAAAATATACTGTAGCTGTTAATCAGGGGAAGCCTCAACCCTGAGGATGTAGAGGGGAAACATCAAGATCTGCAGCCTTAGTGACAGAGGGCATCATAACAAAAGGCTCCAAGTCACTGAAGACTTACAGGACAAGGCACAGCATGGAGGTGGGGAGGGCTTTGGATGTTCTTGGTCCCTGGAAAGTACTTAATAAAAGTTAGATAAAGGAATGAATGAATGCTGATGAAAATTTGACTCTTGCTAGCTGCCTCTTCCTCCTTTCGCCGATCTTATCCACCCCTGCCTTCTCTTCCACCCAATCTCCTCTTTCTTCTTTTTTCTCTCTTTCTCCTTTCCTTTCCTTTCCTTTTCCTTATGTTCTCTCTCCTCTTCCTCCTTTTTCCTCTCCCTTTCCTACCCCTGTCCTGGTGCCCTATAAAGTGAGAGGGGTCAAAATATTTTCTTTATTTTCTCAACATAGTGGTTGTCTTGCTAGATTCTCATTTTGACTGTTGGGCAGGAGGCAGACCGAGCCCCTGGGAAGAAGAGAGTGTGTGTTTGTGTGTGTGTGTGTGTGTGTGTGTGTGTGTGTGTGAGAGAGAGAGAGAGAGAGAGAGAGAGATAGGCAGAGAGAGATAGGCAGAGAGAGATAGGTGGCGGGGGGGGGGGCAGGGAGAGGCACACACATGCATGTTTGGGGGCGGAGATAGGGCCAGCTCTGGCAATCTTGCGTAGAGAATGAGATGTAGAGGGGAGGCCACTCAGTTCTTCAGGAGCAAAGCAATTGAGAACTATAGGCTGAAGCCAAGCCGCCGGTCAAGAACTGCCAAGCTCTTTTGTTTTCCAGTGACAGAATTTGGGAACCAGGGGATGGTGAAAATTGAAATGCAGTGTTTGACTTGATCTTTGGGTTAAGCCAATATCCCTGGGATCTTAATTTGAACCTGCAGGAGGCTTTGGCCAACTTCTTTGAGAATGTGTTGTTACTCACACCCAACTCTTCGCTTAGTTGAAGAGATTTGCAGAGTACACTGCGGCTAGTGCCAGCACACAGTTACGATAAAAGTTAAATTGTCTTTCTGTTCTGTTTTGAAAATGGTGTCAGTGTGTTCACTTTATGAGCCCTGAGCTTGGTGCTTCTTTCTCTTCCTGGCTCTATCTCTGGATGTTTTCTTGTAAAACTTTCCCTTCAGTGCATTTCTAAGGTTTTATTCTAAGGCAATATGGGATTGGGTATGCAAAGTGGTTATTCTCTGCTCTCCCTTCCATTCTTTGGGAGGGGAGACTGTGCCCTGGGAAGCTGCTCCCTGTATAGTGCATTGCTGGGGTTCCTCTGCTGGCTGACTTCTGCTTGGGTCCAGGGCCTATGGGAGGCACTGCAGGAGATGGGAGGGTGGGAAGAGAAAAAGGCTAGAGAATTTCCTCCCTGTTCCCTGCTTGCACTGGGGCCACATCTCTGGCAGTAGGGACTTCTCTCATGACTGTAGCTCCTCTTAGCAGTGCCCCATCCATGGTTCCCAGTGGCAGTGGGATTAACTCATTTTTCCTTTGCCCCTTCAGCCCGAGCTGCAGTAATAGCCACCCCTTGTTGCCAGTTTCTGGGTGCCTCAACGCGTTTGTTTTATGAACCCTGCCCACCTCTCCTCTGTAGTCCTTTCATTGAACTCTCCTCGTTGGACTCATCTGTGGTGAATTCTGTTTCCGGCCAAACCCAGACCAGTACAGTGGGGAAGGCCATGGTGCTGTGGTCACGTGTGTGAGATTTGTTACGATGATTTGAGAAAGCATTGTTAAAAAATGTTTACATTTCCCATAGTAAGTAATTTTGGAAAAAGAAGCAGATTGCTTGATGCTACAGTCAAAACACTAAAACAAAACTGTCATTCTGTGATTTTTTTTAAAAAACAGTTGCTTTTCAAATGACCTTTGAACATGAATGACTGCTGCTGCCCTGACCCTAGAGAGATGTGAAGCTGACATTCTCAGAGTCAGCCTCAGTCTTAGGACTAATGAAAATAGCCCCCTGCTCCTGCCATATACAAGGAAAAAATATTCCTCCCTTATTCTTTAGGCTTAGGGAAGTTGGTTTGACTGAACAAGGAAGAATTTCTTGAGATGGGAGGAAAGAGAGCATTCTAGAGGTCCTGGGCTACAGCGCAAGTCAGCTGCCTCCAGGCCATGGGTAACATCCTTAGATCCAAGCTCAGGGCATTTGGGGTTCCCATAAAGCTGAAGACATTGCATCTTTGGTCAGCAACTGCTCTAATGCAGCACTTCAGCCTGAGGTGCAAGCTCAGCACGCCTACTCATTGATCCAGTCGCCTGTTCAGTCACTGACTCATTCATAAAACAAATCATCCAGGAAGTCAGTTATTTATTGAGAGAATGAATGAACAATCTGATGTCCAATTATAGGATTAGAAATCTGAATGTAGAATTACAGCTGGGATAAGTGTGCAAAAAAGGAAATGTCTCTGGGGCCATGAGAGCATCCTGAAGGTAGTAGAAGGGCTCCCTGAAGATAAGCCATGATGTGTTGGATGAGAGTTCATTAAATGAAGAGCCAGGGATGGTGACTGGAGTCAGGTTGGGGAGTACATTCTAGAGGAGGCCCTGTGGCAGAAGGGAGAAACATGCCCTCCATTAACTCACAGGAGGCCTGTGTGGCTGAAGCACAGAGACAAAGGGGGAAAGCAGGATTGACTGAGGTTAGAGGGATGGCAGAGGCCAGACTACCCAGGACCTTAGGGGCCATGGTCAGATAGTTGGTACTTATCCTAAGAACAGGAACCCATTGGGGTGAAGTCACATGATCAGATTATGATTTGGAAATAATAAAAAGCAATTACAGTCTACTTTCCATGTGCCAGAAACTTTTGAAGAGCTTTGAAAATATAAACAATATCTTCACAACATCCTCTAACATAAGTACTGTTGTCATCCTCGTTTTACTTTTGAGGAAACAGAGGCACAAAGAGGTTAAATAACTAGCCCAAGGTCACATAGCAAAAGTGGGATCTGAACCTCTCAGCATTGTCAAGTAGTCTGGCCACATGCTTGACCACCACACCATACAGATGCTTTTGTGTGGAGGGTAGGTTTGGATGTGGGCATACTACTTAGGAAGCTGCTGCAGTCTCTCGGGTAGGGAGAGCTTGTCCTAGGATGGTGGCAGTGGAGATGGAGAGAAGTGGAAGATTTCAAGAGACCCGTAGGGAGCTGAATTTACAGGACTGGGTTTAGATTGGCTATAGGAGTGGTAGAGATAGGCGCCCCTCTCTTTCCCTTCTTCCTGCCAGCTCTGTGTTCTTCTCCCCTGAACACTTTCATGCCTCCATGCAGGGGGGCTGTGAGGGAATAGTTGTGGCAAGTATTGCTCTAGTCCAGGGGTTCTCAACAGCAACGCTACTGACACTGGGCTGGTAAATTCTTTTTTGCAGGAGCTGTCCTATGTTTAGTAGCATCCCTGGCCTTTACCTACTAGGTGCCAGGAACAGTCCCCGTCCTCCACTTGTGACAATTAAAAATGTCTCCAGATATTTCCAGAAGTCCTCTTTGAAGGCAAAATCACCCTTGGTTGAGAAGTGCTGGTCTACTCCTAGCCTGCATACATTTACAGTTTCTCACCTTGGACCAGCAGCCTGCCTCCTTCCTGGGATACTATGAGCCTTGAGCCAACGTTAGTGGCACTAGTAAAGTTTTAAACTGGCCCATGCCCTGCACATAGGCCTTCTGCCCTCTGGAGGCAGGCAGCCCTAGACCAGGTAGATTCATACATCTTAGAAAGAAGCCTTCCCACTACTTAACAGTGTCATCCATCTTTAGTCTTTAGTAGGTAGCCTAGATAATTGTCTATAATTCAAAGACATTTTCTTTGGGGACATAGACTCACTCTTCAGTTCTATGCAACCGATTTCAATGTGAACTTTCTGTAATCTACTCTCATGTTCGGGCATTGCCTGTAATCTTATGTTTCTGGAACAACGGTTTCCTAAATAGCTCCAAAACTTTCCTGTGGATACTTTCTTTCTTTGTTTTTTTTTTAAATCTTTATTGGAGTATAATTGCTTCACAATACCGTGTTAGTTTCTGTGGCACAACAAAGCGAATCAGCCATATGCATACACATGTCCCCATATCCCCTCCCTCTTGAGCCTCCCTCCCATCCTCCCTATCCCACCCCTCTAGGTCATCGCAAAGCACCGAGCTGATCTCCCTGTGCTATGTTGATGCTTCCCACCAGCCAACTATTTTACATTCGGTAGTGTATACATGTCGATGCTACTCTAATTTCACCCCAGCTTCCCCCTCCCACCCCATGTCATCAAGTCCATTTTCTATGTCTGCCTCTTTATTCCTGCCGTGCAACTAGGTTCATCAGTACCATTGTTTCTTACTTTATTTATTTTTATTTTATTTTATTTTTGGCTGCGTTGGGTCTTTGTTGCTGTGCGTGGGCTTTCTCTAGTTGTGGAGAGAGGGGGCTACTCTTCATTGCGGTGCGCGGGCTTCTCATTGCGGAGACTTCTCTTTGTTTCGGAGCATGGGCTCCAGGTATGCGGGCTTCAGTGGCACGTGGGCTCAGTAGTTGTGCACTGTAGAGTGCAGGCTCAGTAGATGTGGCACACGGGTTTAGTTGCTCCGTGGCATGTGGGATCTTCCTGGACCAGGGCTCGAACCCATGTCCCCTGCATTGGCAGGCGGATTTTTAACCACTGCGCCACCAGGGAAGCCCAGTACCATTTAAAAAAAATTTTTAGCTTACATATGTATGCACTAGCGTACAGTATTTGTTTTTGTGTTTCTGACTTCACTCTGTATGACAGACTCTTGGTCCATCCACCTCACTACAAATAACTCAATTTAGTTTCTTTTTATGGCTGAGTAATATTCCATTGTATATATGTGCCACATCTTCTTTATCCATTCATCTGTCGATGGACATTTAGGTTGGTTCTATGTCCTGGCTATTGTAAACAGTGCTGCAATGAACATTGTGGTACATGTCTCTTTTTGAATTATGGTTTTCTCAGGGTATATGCCCAGTAGTAGGATTGCTGGGTCATATGGTAGTTCTATTTTTAAGGAAGCTCCATACTGTTTTCCATAGTGAGTGTATCAATTTATATTCCCACCAATAAGCAGGAGGGTTCCATTTTCTCCACACCCTCTCCAGGATTTATTGCTTGTAGATTTTTGGATGATGGCCATTCTGACCGGTGTGAGGTGATACCTCATTGTAGTTTTGATTTGCATTTCTCTAATGATTAGTGATGTAGAGCATCCTTTCATGTGTTTGTTGGCAATCTGTTTATCTTCTTTGGAGAAATGTCTATTTAGGTCTTCTGCCCATTTTTGGATTGGGTTGTTTGTTTTTTTGATCTGCTTGTATATTTTGGAGATGAATCCTTTGTCAATTGCTTCGTTTGCAAATATTTTCTCCCATTCTGAGGGTTGTCTTTTCGTCTTGTTTGTAGTTTGCTTTGCAAAAGCTTTTAAGTTTCATTAGGTCCCATTTGTTTATTTTTGTTTTTATTTCCATTTCTCTAGGAGGTGGTTCAAAAAGGATCTTGCTGTGATTTATGTCATAGAGTGTTCTGCCTATGTTTTCCTCTAAGAGTTTGACAGTGTCTGGCCTTACATCTAGGTCTGTAATCCATTTGTAGTTTTTTTGTGTGTATGGTGTTAGGTAGTGTTCTAATTTCATTCTTTTACATGTAGCTGTCCAGTTTTCCCAGCACCACTTATTGAAGAGGCTGTCTTTTCTCCATTGTATGTTCTTGCCTCCTTTGTTGTAAATTAGGTGCCCATAGGTGCATGGGTTTATCTCTGGGCATTCTATCCTGTACCATTGATTTATATTTCTGTTTTTGTGCCAGTACCATATTGTCTTGATTACTGTAGCTTTGTGGTATAGCTTGAAGTCAAGGAGCCTGATTTCTCCAACTCCATTTTTCTTTCTGAAGATTGCTTTGATTATTCAGGGTCTTTTGTGTTTCCATATGAATTGTAAGATTTTTTGTTCTAATTCTGTGAATAATGCCACTGGTAGTTTGATAGGGATTGCATTGAATTTGTGGATTGCTTTGGGCAGTATAGTCATTTTCACAATATTGATTCTTCCAATCCAAGAACATGGTATATTTCTCCATCTGTTTATGTCATCTTTGATTTCTTTCATCAGTGTTTTATAGTTTTCTGAGTACAAGTCTTTTGCCTCCTTAGGCAGGTTTATTCCTAGGTATTTTATTCTTTTTATTGCAATGGTAAATAGGAGTGTTTCCTTAATTTCTCTTTCTGATTTTTCGATGTTGGTGTGTAGGAATGCCTGAGATTTCTGTGCATTGATTATCTATCTTGCAAACTTACCAAATTCATTGATTAGTTCTAGTAGTTTTCTGGTGGCATCTTTAGGATTTTCTATGTACAGTATCATGTCATCGGCAAACAGTGACAGTTTTACTTCTTATTTTCCAATTTGTATTCCTTTTCTTTCTTTTTCTTCTCTGATTGCTGTGGCTAGGACTTCCAAAACTATGTTGAATAAGAGTGGCGAGAGTGGACATCCTTGTCTTGTTCCTGATCTTAGTGGAAATGCTTTCAGTTTTTCACCATTGTGTATGATGCTTGCTGTGGGTTTGTCATATATGGCCTTTATTATGTTGAGGTGGGTTCCCCATGCCCGTTTTCTAAAGAGTGTTTATCATAAATGGGTGTTGAATTTTGTCTAAAGCTTTTTCTGTATCGAGGTGATCATATGGTTTTTATTCCTTAATTTGTTAATGTGTATCACATTGACTGATTTGCATATATTGAAGAATCCTCGCATCCCTGGGATAAACTCCACTTGATCATGGTGTATGATCCTTTTAATCTGCTGTTGGATTCTCTTTGCTAGTATTTTGTGCAGGATTTTTGCATCTATGCTCATCGGTAATATTGGCCTATAATTTACTTTGTTTGTAGTATCTTTTTCTAGTTTTTGTATCAGGGTGATGGTGGCTTTGTAGAATGAATTTGGGACCGTTTCTCCCTCTGCAGTTGTTTGGAAGAGTTTGAGAAGGATCAGCGTTACCTCTTCTCTAAATATTTGATAGAATTCGCCTGTGAAGCCATCTGGTTCTGGAGTTTTGTTTGTTGGAAGTTTTTAAATTACAGTTTCAATTTCATTGCTCGGATAGGTCTGTTTATATTTTCTAATTCTTCCTGGTTCAGTCTTGGAAAATTGTACCTTTCCAAGAATTTGTCCATTTCTTTGTGGTTCTCCATTTTATTGGCATAGAGTTGTTTGTAGTAGTCTCTTATAATCCTTTGTATTTCTGTGGTGTCAGTTGTGATTTCTCCTTTTTCATTTCTAATTTTATTGATTTGTGTCTTCTCTCTTTTTTTCTTGATGAGTCTGGCTAAGGGTTTATCTTCTCAAAGAATCAGCTTTTAGTTTTATTGATCTTTGGTATTGTTTTCTTCATTTCTATTTCATTTTTTTCTGCTCTAATCTTTATCATTTCTTTCCTTTTCCTGACTTTGGGTTTTCTTTGCTCTTCTGTCTCTAGTTGTTTTAAGTGTCAGGTTAGATTGTTTATTTGAGATTTTTCTTGTTTCTTGAGGTGAGATTGTATTGCTATAAACTTCCCTCTTAGAACTGCTTTTGCTGCATCCCATGGGTATTGGGTCATCGTGTTTCCATTGTCATTTGTTTCTATGTAATTTTTAATTTCCTCTTTGATTTTTTCAGTGATGTCTTGGTTATTTAGTATTGCACTGTTTAACATCCATGTATTTGTGTTTTTTACAGTTTTTTTCCTGTAATTGATGTCCAGTCTCATTGCGTTGTGGTCAGAAAAGTTGCTTGATGTGATTTCAATTTCCTTAAGTTTTCTGAGGTTTGATTTGTGACCCAAGATGTGATCTATCCTGGAGAATGTTCCGTGAGCCCTTGAGAAGAAAGTGTATTCTGTTTTTTTTGGATGGAATGTCCTGTAAGTATCAATTAAGTCCATCCTGTTTAATGTATCATTTAAAGCTTGTGTTTCCTTATTTATTTTCATTTTGGATGATCTGTCCATTGGTGAAAGTGGGGTGTTAAAGTCCCTTACTCTTATTGTGTTACTGTTGATTTCTCCTTTCATGGTTGTTAGCATTTGCCTTATGTATTGAGGTGCTCCTATGTTGGGTGCATAAACATTTATAGTTGTTATGTCTTCTTCTCGGATTGATCCTTTGATCATTTTGTAGTGCCGCTCCTTATCTCTTGTAACAGTCTTTATTTTAAAGTCTATTTTGTATGATACGAGAATTGCTACTCCAGCTTTCTTTTCATTTCTATCTGCATGGAATGTCTTTTTCTATCCCTTCACTTTCAGTCTATATGTGTCCCTAGGTCTGAAGTGGGTCTCTTGTAGACAACATATATATGGGTCTTGTTTTTGTATCCATTCAGCCAGTCTGTGTCTTTTGGTTGGGGCATTTAATCCATTTACATTCAAGGTTATTATCAATATGTATGTTCCCATTACCATTTTCTTAATTGTTTTGGTTTTGTTTTTGTGTATCTTTTTCTTCTCTTGTGTTTCCCGGTTAGAGAAGTTCCTTTAGGATTTGTTGCAAAGCTGGTTTGGTGGTGCTGAATTCTCTTAGCTTTTGTTTGTCTGAAAAGCTTTTGACTTCTCTGTTGAATCTGAATGAGATCCTTGGTGGGTAAAGTAATTTTGGTTGTAAGTTTTTCTCTTTCATCAGTTTAAGTATATCGTGCCACTTCCTTCTGGCCTGCAGAGCTTCTGCTGGAAAATCAGCTGATGACCTTATGGGGATTCCTTTTTAAGTTATTTTTTGTTTTTCCCTTGCTGCTTTTAATATTTTTCTTTGAATTTAATTTTTGTTAGTTTGATTAATATGTGTCTTGGTGTGTTTTCCCTAGGGTTTATCCTGTATGGGACTCTCTATGCTTCCTGGACTTGGGAGACTATTTCCTTCCCCATGTTAGGGAAGTTTTCAACTATAATCTCTTCACATATTTCCTCAGACCCTTTCTTTTTCTCTTCTTCTTCTGGGACCCATATAATTCGAATCTTGGTGCATTTAATGTTGTCCCACAGGTCTCTGAGATTGTCTTCAATTCTTTTCATTCTGTTTTCTTTATTCTGCTCCTCGGCAGTTGTTTCCACCATTTTGTCTTCCAGCTCACTTATTTGTTCTTCTGCCTCAGTTATTCTCTTATTGATTCCTTCTGGTGTATTTTTCATTTCAGTTATTGTGTTGTTCATCTCTGTTTGTTTGTCCTTTAGTTCTTCTAGATCTTTGTTAATCATTTCTTGTATTTTCTCAGTCTGTGCCTCCATTCTATTTCTGAGATTCTGGATCATCTTTACTATCATGAGTCTGAATTCTTTTTCAGGTAGTTTGCCTATTTCCTCTTCATTTATTTGTTCTTGTAGATTTTTACGTTGTTCCTTCATCTGTGACATATTTTTTCGCCACCTCTTATTTTTTTTTTTAATGAGTGGGATTGTGTTCTTGTCTTACTGGTTGTTTGGCCTGAGGCTTCTAACACTGGGGTTTGTAGGCTATTGGGTAGAGCTGGGTCTTGGTGCTGTGATGAGGAATTTATGAGACCTCATTCTGATGAATATTCCATGGGGTCTGAGGTTCTCTGTTAATCTAGTGGTTTGGACTTGGAGCTCCCACTGAAGGAGCTTTTGCCTGACTCAGGGCTCGTGAACCAAGATCCCGCAAGCTGCCTGGGATGGCAAAAAAAAAAAAGAGAAAAATAACAAAGTAAAAAATAAAATTAGACTAGGAAACTAACAGATATGTTAGAAAGAATGTAAAAATAAAAATATAGATGAATCAACAACTGGAAGGTACCTGAGTACCATAACAGTGAAAAAGAGGAGGAGGGAAAAGAAAAAAAAAGGGGGGTGGGGGGAAGGCCTTGGCTGTGGGGGTGGGGGCTAAGCAAGGGCAAGCTTTGGGTGGTGGGCAGCACCAATGCTCAGGACCCTCAGGGCTGGAAAAGGCACTGGGGGCTGTAGGGGGTGGGGCTTAGGCTCAAGGAAAAGAAGGGGCCCAGGCGTGCCCCCCACCCCTGGTCTCAGAGGGTAGGGGATGTCACCTGTGAGTCCAGCAGGCTTCTGGGACTCGAGTGGGTGGGGAAAATGTCCTCCTCTCCTTTCCTGTTCCTCCTGTCTGGGAGGGCCTCTCCTGCCTGCCTCTCCTGATCTCCCCGGCCTCCCTCCTGTGCCCCCAAGGCCCTACGTGGCTTGGAGGGAGCTTTGGAGGGCAGGGGACTGGCCTGGGAGCTCAGCAGGCTCCCCAGACCGAGTGAGCACAGCAGTCACCCTCTGCTTGTCTCCTGCTCTTCCCAGAGAGTCCCTCCTGCCTGCCTCTCCTGATCTTCCCTGCCTCAGGGGCGCCGATCCTGTCTGGCCTCCACTTCTCCTCCCCCATCAGTCCCCTTACATCCTACTGGTTCACTTTGGGGTTCCGTCTCCTTGGGTATCAGAGTCCCCCACCAGCAGCCGGCAGGTGCCTTAGTTGTGTGGAACTGCTAACTCTGCATCTTCCCACATGGCCGCCTTGACTCCCAACTCCCCTGTGGATACTTTCATTTCTTAGGAGGTGTTTCATACTCTCGTTTCTTTTCAGACCGAATAAGTCTTTCACCTTTAACTAAAGATTTCCATGGAGAAGGCCTTTCAATGAAGAATATATTGAAGGTAGATAAGCTTCTCATTTAGAATGATGAATTTATCAAATGCCTATAATTAGAGAAGAGAATTTTTTTAACATCTTTATTGGGGTATAATTGCTTTACAATGGTGTGTTAGTTTAGAGAAGAGAATTTTGGTTAATTGAAAATTCCCTACTAAAGAATATTTTTTAAAAAGTACCTTGAGAAGCCTGCCTTTTAATGTAGGACCCATGCAGGTATCTGGGGAGAAACACCAAAATGAGATCTAAGTCTAATATTGATGAGCGCTGGTTTTGTCTTTCTTTAAAGCAGGGGGTGCTTCCATAGAACAGAGAGGCATACTCCTGTGAGAATCATCTCTTTTCTAATTGATGGCTCAATGGGCTTGGGTAAATTACTGCTAAACCTTTTTTTCAAAATGTCTGTTACATACAAAAGTAAAATGAAACTCCACATACCCTTCACCCAACTTCAGCAATTATTCAACTCATTGCCAGTACTGTTTCCTTCCTATCCCACATTTCCCCACTTCTATCCCTGGGTTATTTTGAAGCAAATCCCAGACATTATATCATTTCATTCATAAATATTTCAATATAAACATTCTTTTTTCAGATAAACATTTGTGACACCAAATTACAAACACTTCAAGGTGGAGAACACTTCTAACAAAGGCTTTCCTCCATAAGGTTGAAACCCACTGGGACCCAAATGTGAGAGGCTTAGGTTCTAATTTTTTTTAAAATGTTGTTATAAAGCAGCAAAATGGACCATTTAATGGTATTATATAGGGAAATCAGAAAGATTTACAACACTTGACACATTCTTCAGTTGATTTTCGGCTCTATTCACCCTGGCTTATGCCTAAGTCTCAGTGTTCCCAGGACTGATGTGATTACATCATGGGTAGAGTTTTTGTTATCTTTTGGTGATTATGGACATTTGTACACATGACTGGAAGGGTAGGCCTTTCTTGATCTTGTCTCTTTTCAACTTCTTGACTGCATGGTAACTCTTCAGGTTTTTTGAAGAAAGAAAACAAACAACAGCTTCCAAAGTGTGACCATGAACTGATGATTGGTCGCATCTTCTATGCCTAAGGTTTCTTGGGTATTGATTAATGGTAGCTTTTCTGCAGGGAATGTAACTGAGGTTAAGCTTTCTTTGTAATAAGATTAAACTCCTGAGTCTCTGCTGAGGACTGAACATAACCATTTTGCTTCTTGCACTATTTTTGTTAATGATGACATCTGCTTGCCTCCAGAAGCTCCATTTCACTGGGAAAATTTTTTTTCTGCAGTTGCTCTAGAGCATTTGGTCATTAATTAATTCAATCATAATTCACTGAGCAATAACTAGGGTCCGCCCACTGCCCTAGATGCTGACCTAGTCACGGCTCAGACATAGTCCCCATTTTCCCAGACCTTAACTCTAGTTTTGATGTCTTCATTATCTGAATGTCTTTTGTACAACCAACCTTGGTGATTTGAGGGAGCAATAGAATGGTTTCCATATCCAAATATCATCTTTGCCCTTCTCTCCCTCGACTAGGTTACCATGGGATATCTTCTGGTTGAACCATATTTTTGTCTTGGGCTTGGTATTCAAATCTGGTTACTCTACAGGGGAATGATTCAAGAAGGCATAACATGTGGGCCAGGGACTTGGGCAGCAGTCTCACCCTGGCTGCAGTAGGATGTGGAGAGAGGTGTCCCAGAAGGATAGGGAAATGTGAAGGCTAGGGTCTCACACCACAACAGACTTTATATCCATCACATTTTCGTTGACATTAGCCTTGAGCCAAGCAAGACTTCATGGTGAGAGTTAGCGTCATCATGGGAACTTAGTGTTTCATATTACCAGCCTGTCCTCTCATCTGGTGATGTTCCCTAAACTCCTCAACAGCATCTCTGTGAAGGGGTCCTTTAACCTCTACCTGGCACCAGGATTGACGAGGAATACATTAGCACAAGGGTCAAGGACCTGGGCTTTGAGGGGAAAGATAACTTGGATTTAAATCTCTGCCTTGCCACTTACTCTACTGGCACTGTGACATTGACAAGTGTATAAATGACGTTACCTTGCCTGTGGAGTTTCTCTGATGATTAAATGAGTTCATACATATAAAACACTTAGGATAGATCTGATACTTAGTAACTCTTAATAAATCTACTCCTCAGTGTTCTCTCTTCAGAGAACTCTCCCTTAAATGTTTGCCTTTTGTTGTACTGTAATAACTTTCTTCATCATTTCACCCTCTTGCTTTTTTTATTCTTTTACATTTTGCTTTTTGAGGCTGCTTAAGCACTTAGTCCTTCTTTATAATTCTCGAGTATTTAAGGCCGTTCTCCTGTCTTGTCCTGTCCCCAGTATCCTCCATGCTGTAGAATCTTCTCATCTCCAAAGATGAGAAGATTCTTCTCATCTCCAAAGATGAGAAGATTCTTATTTCTCTTCTTGTAACAGGTTTACAGGACCCTCAGTATTCTAACCCATCTCCATTCGAAATTCTGTGGATTATTTTTTTGTGTATTCCACAGTTAGTCACTGGGCACTTTCTATGGACAGGGCACTGAGTCTGACCCTGGTGACGTGGTCCCTACCTAATGAAGCTCATGCACTAATGAGGAAGATGGAGTAAGTACTCTGGTAAGGAAGGTTCTGGGGGGTATTGGGTTATCTAATCCAGATTGGAAGGAAGTATGAAGGTTTAGGGAAGCTTCCAGGAGGAATAAATGGCTGATGTGAGACGTAATGGGTGAGAGAAGTGAGCCAGGTAATGAAGGGGGATAGGAGGAGTGTTTCATATGGGACTTACAATCAAATACAATACTTAAATGACCAACTAAAATAATGCAGTGATTAAATAGATTGGGTCTTGCTAAAAGCCCAAAACAGCTCTGGAAGCTTCTGCTGAAAAATGGCCACTTACATGGGGAAGGGGATCAAAAATGTCACCCCCAGAAGTATGCAATAATAGCTAACCTTCTACCACATCATCCTTGACTCCTAACCCTTAAAACAAACATTTTCCCCTCCAAGCAGGTTAGAGCCCCCTTTTCCCTCCATTCTCACATTCTTCTTGACATGTGGCCATTGAAAGTTGGCTACTAACTCAAGTCATTTTTCCCAAGCTGCCATTAGAGATGCTATCTCCACAGTGTATAGTAACATTGTTTACATTCAGATTGGTCAGCTGTAATTGAATATGAAATTTTCAGCATTACCTTTCCTTCATGATGTTGTTGGAAATAATTTATATGTTTATAATAAGAAAGGATTTTTTAAAAAAATAAGGTACACAATGAAAGGGGTTCCCAGAACTTGTCTGGAATTTTTCAGGGAGATATTGAGCATGGAAAATATTTAAAACTCCAGCTTGGAGTTTGCTGTTTAATGCACCTAAAAGTGTATACATGAAACTCTGTGGCAGCAAACGTGAACCACTTTCCATCACATAACCAAATGTTTTATTATTTTAATATTTGAAATAATACAAAAAATTTACCAAAAGAATATAAAACCTTAGGAAGAAAAGAGTTGATTCCTGCCAAGGCGTACCTCAGCCAGATTGAGCCTCTACCCCTTGACATCTCGAAAACATGCTTTCTTCTTTAAGCTTTATTAACTGAGGAAATAATGATGATCAGAATGGGATGGTCTTTTTATTAAGCAGCAGCCAGTGGAAGGCCAGGAGGGCCTCAGCCTCTGATGTCAAAGTCCACAGGGCAAGTGCTCTCCAAAATCAGCTGGGAGAGAAGGAGAGCTGGCTTCTTCTGTTGCCAGGGATTGCTTTTGTTTTCTGTCTTTGTAAACTGACTGAATTATGCACTTGTCTCCTGAACTGTCTTAGCGTCGTTTCCTTGGGCCTCAGTGGCACCCAGAGCAGAACTGATCAACTACAGGCTCCAGGGTTCTTAAATCCAACCCACAAACCATTTCCAGGAATGCAGCAAATGTTCCTGCATCTTAGACACAGGTTATATTATCCCCAGCTTGCCGCACCTGCAGGGGCAAAGCCTGCCTGTTGGAGATGCAGGGCTTCATTGTGAGCGTGTATTTGTGTACAGACCACACACACATTACTCACGCTTTCTGATAAAACCCAGAGGAGGTATAGAGGCTACTTCTTTTATAGATTAAGGAACCACTAAATTCATCTTTAATATGTTGAAATGTACACAGGGTCAGTAAGGCAGGAGAGAAGACAAGGATGTATGTTATCATCATGGAAGGGTCAACTGAATATAGAAAATTATCTGTAATAAATCAGAAATTCTGTGATTGCTACGTATTTTAAACAGTATAATGGATTGGATGATGTAGATTCATTGTGTTATTATTATTCAAGATAAGACTAGTAAATTATATTTGTGTAAAGCTTTGTAATTATAAAAATGCTTTCTTCTTGTATAACATTTTCAAGTGACTAATAGCAGTGAAGTTACATCTCTTTTCATATCTGAAAAATCAAGTATAAGTACTACTTATTTTGAAAGAGACTTCTCTTTTTAAAAACAGAAATTAAATGTGCATATTATAAGAATACTGACTAGCAGCAAGAAGAAAGCCTTTACCCAAGAAAAAGAGTTGACATTCTGATTTTTTTTTTCTAGTCTCTTTTTCCTTGCATACATTTTGCATAGTCATGATTGTACTGTTACTATTTTCTCTCAATCTTTTTCATTTACATGGAGTAATGCTTCTCATTCTCCAGTTAGTATAAATTTTTTTGCAAAATTGAAAATGGTAGGAATAGTGCATATATAGTCACTGTGGGAGAAGGGAATCCTTATAGTTTGGTTAGGAACTATGGACAGGGTTTAACTATTCAAATTAAATCATAAAACACTTACTGAGTACCTACCTACCACATGCCAGGCTCAATTCTTGGCACTGTGTTTGGGCAGTGGGATGGTGGTGGCTGGTAAAGGGCTATGAAAATGGCTAAGACCTATAGCAGATGCTTTCAGTGAGCTTACACTTCAGTTAAGAGGAGAATTAAGAAAGGAAATTAATAGGTAAATAAGGGAGAACAGTAGTTAGGAAAGAACTTAGAAAGGAAGGGAGGAAAGGAATTGATTAGGGAGGCAGGGACAAAAGAAGAAAAGAGGAAGGAAGGAAGGAAAAGGAAGGAAGGGAAGAAGGGAGAAACCAAGGGAAGGAGGGAGGGATGGAAGGAAGGAGGGAGGGATGGAAGGAAGGAGGGAGGGAAGAAGAAGAAATGACACCAAAACCCAAGAAACCATAAACACCTATTGAATTTCAATATTCAGATTATAGAAATCATTTAAGGCAATGAAAAATATCACAGGACAGTATAAAATCAAAATTTCAAAAAATTTATCAAGATTGACAGTATCTTGATGATAAATAGTCTTTTTAACCTCTCTAGATTCTTCCTGTGTAAAATTCTCAGGATATCTTGAATACTAGGTTTCTCTCTGAAATACTCATGATAAAGCATACTTGAGTATTGTTGCAATTGCAGAAGAAACTATTGCTAAATGTGTATATGAGATATACAAAAAGATGTGTGGACTATCTATTTCTGAAAACTCGAAGCTATGTAAAGGGCTCTCTCATGCTGTATATAAGAATTAACTCAATATGGATCACAGACCTAAATGTAAGCATTAGAACTATTAACACTCCTACAATAAAACATAGGTATAAATCTTTGTGACCTTGGGGTAGACAGAGCCTTTTTAGGTATGACACCAAAAGCATAGACAACTAAAGAAAAAAATAAATTGGACTTCATCAAAATTAAATACTTCTGTGCTTCAAATGACACTATCAAGAAAAGACAATCCACAAAATGGGAGAAAATATTTGCAAACATATCTGGTAAAGAACTTGCATCCAGAATATATAAAGAACTCTTACAACCCAACAATAAAAATTCAAGTAACTCAATTTTAAAAAGGCAAAGGATTTGAATAGACATTTCTCCAAAGAAGATACACAAATGGCCTATAAGTACATGAAAAGATGCTCACTATCTTTAGTCTTTAGGGAAATATAAATAAATATAAATCAAAACCACAATGAGACACCACACCCACTAGGATGGCTGTAAGAAAAAAGACAGACAAGAACAAGTGTTGATAATGATGTGGAGAAACTGGAACCCTCATACATTGATGATGAGCTTGGAAAGTGGTGTGGCCACTTTGGAAACACAGTTTGGTAGTTCTCTGGAATGTTAAACAGAGTTCTCATGTGAAACAGCAATTCCACTCCTAGGTACATACCGAAAGGAAATGAAAACATATGTCCACACAAAAACTTGTACATGAATGTTTCAGCTGGATTATGAATAATAGCCAAAAGGTAGAAACAACCCAAATGGATGAATTGATGATAAATGGATACACAAAGTGAGGTATATTCATATATGAACTGTTATTTGACAATAAAAAGAAATGAATTACTGATAGATTCTTCAACATGTAAGAACCTTGAAAACATCATGCTAAGTAAAAAGAGCCAGTCGCAAAAGACCACATATTGTATGATCCATTTTATATGCAAATAGGCAAATGTACAGAGACTGAAAATAGATGAGTGGTTGCCTAGGGCTGGGGGGAAGAAGTGTAGGATGACTGCTAATGGTATGGAGTTCTGTTGGGGTAATGCAAATTTTCTAAAATTTGATTGTGGTGATGGGTTCACAACTGAATATACTAAAACTCATTTACTTGTACACTTTAAATGGGTGAATTGTGTGATATGTGAATTATATCTCAATAAAGCTATTAAAAGGGGGGCTCTGCACAGTGTTGTAAAATCTACCTGACTCAGTGCTAGGAGCTGAAAGCAGGGAGAGAGGATTGCATAACTAGTACATTGTATTATAACGTAGACATGTACAAAGGACTTTTTCAGTGGTTCCACAGAGGTGAGAGAGCAATTCATTTAGCCTGTGAGGTGGGGAGAACTCTGAGGAGTGATATTTAAACTAAGTTTAAAGATTGATAGAAGATCAATGGGTAAAGGAGTGAAAGTATCTTAGGCACATGGGTAAAAAGAACTAAGTAAGGACTTATTAAATGGGAGATATGGTGATGATGGTGATGGTGATGATGATGACCCCAGTGATGATAGTCTTGGTTGTGGTGATGGTAATGTTGAAGGTAATGATGGTGCTGATGATGGAGATAACAACGACGATGATGGTGGTAATGGCAGTTGTGGAGATGATTTTGTTTTTTAACGTCTTTATTGGAGTGTAATTGCTTTATAATGGTGTGTTAGTTTCTGCTTTATAACAAAGTGAATCAGCTATACATATACATATATCCCTATATCTCCTCCCTCTTGTGTCTCCCTCCTACCCTCCCTATTGCACCCCTCTAGGTGGTCACAGAGCACCGAGCTGATCTCCTTGTGCTATGTGGCTGTTTCCCACTAGCTATCTATTTTACATTTGGTAGTGTATATATGTCCATGCCACTCTCTCACTTCATCCCAGCTTACCCTTCCCTCTCCCTGTGTCCTCAGATCCATTCTCTACATCTGCATCTTTATTCCTGTCCTGCCCCGAGATTCTTCAGAACCTTCTTTTTCTTTTTTCTTCTGAGATTCCATATATATTTGTTAGCATATGGTGTTTTATTTTGTTTTGTTTTGTTTTGAAACCAAGCAATAATTTATTTGAACACTGATAATAATTATATTACACTTTTGGCTAAAACATTTTAAGAAGAACATTGTTTTTATGGAGTAGGCACTTTTTAATTTGACTCCTTTATTTATTTATTTGAATTTTATTTATTTTTTTATACAGCACATTCTTATTAGTTATCCATTTTATACATATTAGTGTATATATATGAATCCCAATCTCCCGATTCATCACAGCACCACCACCACTACACCCCGCTGCTTTCCCCCCTTGGTGTCATACGTTTGTACTGTACATCTGTGTCTCAGTTTCTGCCCTGTAAACTTGTTCATCTGTACCATTTTTCTAGGTTCCACATATATGCGTTAATATACGATATTTGTTTTTCTCTTTCTGACTTACTGCACTCTGTATGACAGTCTCTAGATCCATCCACGTCTCTCCAAAGACCCAATTTCATTCCGTTCTATGGCTGAGTAACATTCCATTATATATATATACCACATCTTCTTTATCCATTCGTCGGTCGATGGTCATTTAGGTTGCTTCCATGACCTGGCTATTGTAAATAGTGCTGCAATGAATGTTGGGGTGCATGTGTCTTTTTGAATTGTAGTTTTCTCTGGGTATATGTCCAGTAGTGGGATTGCTGGGTCATATGGTAATTCTATTTTTAGTTATTTAAGGAAACTCCATACTGTTTTCCATAGTGGCTTTATCAGTTTACATTCCCACCAACAGTTCAAGAGGGTTCCCTTTTCTCCACACCCTCTCCAGCATTTGTTGTTTGTAGATTTTCTGATGCCCATTCTAACTGGGGTGAGGTGATACCTCATTGTAGTTTTGACTTGCATTTCTCTAGTAATTAGTGACGTTGAGCAGCTTTTCATGTGCTTCTTGGCCATCTGTATGTCTTCTTTGGAGAAATGTCTATTTGGGTCTTCTGCCCATTTTTGGACTGGGTTGTTTGTTCTTTTAATATTGAGCTGCATGAGCTTTTTATATATTTTGGAGATTAATCCTTTGTCCGTTGATTCGTTTGCAAATATTTTCTCCCATTCTGAGGGTTGTCTTTTCGTCTTGTTTGTAGTTTGCTTTGCAAAAGCTTTTAAGTTTCATTAGGTCCCGTTTGTTTATTTTTGTTTTTATTTCCATTACTCTAGGAGGTGGATCAAAAAAGATCTTGCTCTGATTTATGTCAAAGAGTGTTCTTCCTATGTTTTCCTCTAAGAGTTTTATAGTGTCCGGTCTTTCATTTAGGTCTCAAACCAATTTTGAGTTTTTTTGTTGTTTTCTTTTTTGTGCTATGCAGGCCTCTCACTGCTGTGGCCTCTCCCGCTGTGGAGCACAGGCTCCAGACACACAGGCTCAGCAGCCATGGCTCATGGGCCTAGCTGCTCCGTGGCATGTGGGATCCTCCTGGACTGGGGCATGAACCCACGCACCCTGCATTGGCAGGCTGACTCTCAACCACTGCACCACCAGGGAAGCCCCCTGAGTTTATTTTTGTGTATGGTGTTAGGGAGTGTTCTAATTTCATTCTTTTACTTGTAGCTGTCCAGTTTTCCCAGCACAACTTATTGAAGAGGCTGTCTTTTCTCCATTGTATATCCTTGCCTCCTTTGTTATAGATTAGTTGACCATAGGTGCATGCGTTTATCTCTCGGCTTTCTATTCTGTTCCATTGATCTGTATTTCTGTTTTTGTACCAGTGTCATATTGTCTTGATTACTGTAGCTTTTTAGTATAGTCCGAAGCCAGGGAGTCTGATTCCTCCAGCTCCGTTTTTTTCCCTCAAGACTGCTTTGGCTATTCGGGGTCTTTTGTGTCTCCATGCAAATTTTAAGATATTTTGTTCTAGTTCTGTAAAAAATGCCATGGGTAATTTGATAGGGTTTGCATTGAATCTGTAGATTGCTTTGGGTAATATAGTTATTTTCACAATATTGATTCTTCCAATCCAAGAACATGGTATATCTCTCCATCTGTTTGTATCATCTTTAATTTCTTTCATCAGTGTCTTATAGTTTTCTGCATACAGGTCTTTTGTCTCCTTAAGTAGATTTATTCCTAGGTATTTTATTCTTTTTGTTGCAGTGGTAAATGGGAGTGTTTCCTTAATTTCTGTTACAGATTTTTCATCATTAGTGTATAGGAATGCAAGAGATTTCTGTGCATTAATTTTGTATCCTGCAACTTTACCAAATTCATTGATTAGCTCTAGAAGTTTTCTGGTGGCATCCTTGGGATTCTCTGTGTATAGTATCATGTCATCTGCAAACAGTGACAGCTTTACTTCTTCTTTTCCAGTATGAATTCCTTTTATTTCTTTTTCTTCTCTGATTGCTGTGGCTAAAACTTCCAAAACTATGTTGAATAATAGTGGTGAGAGTGGACATCCTTGTCTTGTTCCTGATCTTAGAGGAAATGCTTTCAGTTTTTCACCATTGAAAATGATGTTGGCTGTGGGTTTGTCGTATATGGCCTTTATTATGTTGAGGTAAGTTCGCTCTATGCCTACTTTCTGGAGAGTTTTTATCATAAATGTGTGTTGAATATTGTCAAATCTTTTTCTATATCTAGTGAGATGATCACATGGTTCTTCTTCTTCAGTTTGTTAATATGGTGTGTCACATTGATTGATTTGCATATATTGAAGAATCCTTGCATTCCTGGGGTAAACCCCACTTGATCATGGTGTATGAGCCTTTTAATGTGCTGTTGGATTCTGTTTGCTAGTATTTTGTTGAGGATTTTTGCATCTATGTTCATCAGTGATATTGGCTTGTAGTTTTCTTTTTTTGTGACATCTTTGTCTGGTTTTGGTGTCAGGGTGATGACAAGTTTGAGAGTGTTCCTCCCTCTGCTGAATTTTGGAAGAGCTTGAGAAGGATAGGTGTTAGCTCTTCTCTAAATGTTTGATAGAATTTGCCTGTGAATCCATCTGGTCCTGGGCTTTTGTTTGTTGGAAGAGTTTTAATCAAAATCTCAATATTAGTGCTTGTGATTGGTCTGTTTATATTTTCTCTTTCTTCCTGGTTCATTCTTGGAAAGTTGTGCTTTTCTAAGAATTTGTCCATTTCTTCCAGGTTGTCTATTTTATTGGCATAGAGTTGCTTGTAGTAATCTCTCATGATCCTTTGTATTTCTGCAGTGTCAGTTGTTACTTCTTTTTTATTTCTAATTCTATTGATTGGAGTCTTCTCCCTTTTTTTCTTGATGAGTCTGGCTAGTGGTTTATCAATTTTGTTTATCTTCTCAAAGAAACAGCTTTTAGTTTTATTGATCTTTGCTATTGTTTCCTTCATTTCATTTATTTCTTATCTGATCTTTATAATTTCCTTCCTTCTTCTAACTTTGGGGTTTTTTTGTTCTTCTTTCTCTAATTGCTTTAGGTGCAAGGTTAGGTTGTTTATTCGAGGTGTTTCTTGTTTCTTGAGGTAGGATTGTATTGCTATAAACTTCCCTCTTAGAACTGCTTTTGCTGTATCCCATAGGTTTTGGGTCATCGTGTTTATCACTGGATCATTTGTTTCTAGGTATTTTTTGATTTCCTCTTTGATTTCTTCAGTGGTCTCTTGGTTATTTAGTAGTGTATTGTTTAGACTCCATCTGCTTGTATTTTTTTACAGATTTTTTCCTGTAATTGATATCTAGTCTCAGAGCGTTGTGGTCAGAAAAGTGGTACAATTTCAGTTTTCTTAAATTTACCAAGGCTTGATTTGTGACCCACGATATGATCTATCCTGGAGTATGTTCCATGAGCCCTTGAGAAGAAAGTGTATTCTGTTGTTTTTGGAGGGAATGTCTTACAAATATCAATTAAGGCCATTTTGCTGAATTTATCATTTAAAGCTGTGTTTCCTTATTTATTTTCATTTTGGATGATCTGTCCATTGGTGAAAGTGGGGTGTTAAAGTCCCCTACTATGATTGTGTTCCTGTCAATTTTCCCTTTTATGGCTGTTAGTGTATGACCCTTTTAATGTGTTTTTGGGTTCTGTTTGCTGGTATTTTGTTGAGGATTTTTACATCTATATTCATCAGTGATATAGGTCTGTAATTTTCTTTTTTTTGTAGTATCTTTGTCTGGTTTTGGTATCAGGGTGATGGTAGCCTCATAGAATGAGTTTGGGAGTGTTCCTTCCTCTGCACTTTTTTGGAAGAGTTTGAGAAGGATGGGTGTTAGCTCTTCTGTAAATGTTTTATAGAATTCACCTGTGAATGTGCTTCCTGGACTTGATTAACTATTTCCTTTCCCGTATTAGGGAAGTTTTCAATTATAATCTCTTCAAATAATTTCTCAGACCCTTTCTTTTTTTTCTTCTTCTTCTGGGACCCCTATAATTCAAATGTTCATGTGTTTAAGGTTGTCCCAGAGGTCTCTAAGACTGTCCTCAATTCTTTTCATTCTTTTTTCTTTATTCTGCTCTGCAGTAGCTATTTCCACTATTTTATCTTCCAGGTCACTTATCCGTTCTTCTGCCTTAGTTATTCTGCTATTGATTCCTTGTAGAGAATTTTTAATTTCATTTATTGTGTTGTTCATCATTGTTTGCTCTTTAGTTCTTCTAGGTCCTTGTTAAATGTTTTTTGTATTTTCTCCACTCTATTTCCAAGATTTTGGATCATCTGTACTATCATTACTCTGAATTCTTTTTCAGGTAGACTGCCTATTTCCTCTTCATTTGTTAGTTCTGGTGGGTTTTTATCTTGCTCCTTCATTTGCTGTGTATTTCTCTGTCTTCTCATTTTGCTTAACTTACTGTGTTTGGGGTCTCCTTTTCCCAGGCTGCAGGTTTGTAGTTCCCGTTGATTTTGGTGTCTGCCCCTAGTGGCTAAGATTGGTTCAGTGGGTTGTGTAGGCTTCCTGGTGGAGGGGACTGGTGCTTGTGTTCTGGTGGATGAGGCTGGATCTTGTCTTTCTGGTGGTCAGGACCGCGTCAGGTGGTGTGTTTTGGGGTGTCTGTGACCTTATTATGGTTTTAGGCAGTGTCTCTGCTAATGGGTGGGGTTGTGTTCCTGTCTTTCTGGTTGCTTGGCATGGTGTGTCTAGCACTGTAGTTTGCTGATCGTTGAGTGGAGCTGGGTTTTAGCGTTGCGATGGAGATTTCTGGGAGAGCTTTCGCCGTTTGATATTACGTGGGGCCGGGAGATCTCTGGTGGACCAAAGTCCTGAACTCGGCTCTCCCACCTCAGAGGCACAGGCCAGACACCTGGCCGGAGCACTGAGACCCTGTCAGCCACAGGGCTGCACAAAGGACCTTGTTTTGGCAGGAGGCAAAAAATGTTCTCTCTTCCCACAAGTAGTCTAAATGGTAGAATAGGATAAATTTGAAGTGGCTATTTCCTTGAGTGTTGCCCCACAAATATTGAGTTATGTCTCACAACAGCTATCATTGGTGGGATGTTCTGGTCTTAGCCATGATCCCAGAGGAACTGCAGGAGGGCAGCAAGATAGAGAAAGCCGGCCTGTGCTTCAAGGTACCTATTTACTGGCAGATACAGCTGAGCGGCAGAAGGCCTTGGTCCTTAGGTCTCCTTCAGGTGCTGACTTTTTTGTGAACGAAAAGTCTGATATCCTCTGGAATCCAGATCTGATTCCAGGAAACGCATGTTTTGCATTTGAAACCCACGCTTCTGCCCTATGGTCGCCCACGGAAAAGGGCGTGACACCCACCAGGGCGACCAGCCTGACTCAGAGCCTGGCCTGGGGTAGGCATTGGGGTGCTCAGACCCGGGGCCACCCTCCTCCCGCCTTCTCCCGGAGCTTGGATTGGTTATGTGGGGGTTCACGCAGGGTCCCCACCTGCTTTGGGACCAGGGCATGTCGCTGGGGCGCTTGCCCTTGTCGCCCTCCCTGCTTGGACCCAAGACTATGGTTTTGCAAAGACTGAATTTGAGGAACTTCTGAGGCATCTAAGTGATGTGCTTCTAGGCATCTACAGCCATAGACCTTGAGCCACCTGTGGTAGGTAGCCAGGAACACCTGTCATTGGCAAGTGCCTTGCTTTTTGGTCAAATATCTTTCAGCCAGACTTGGAGAAGCTGTTTATTAGTCTATAAAAGAGGATCCAAACACTTTAGCGGTTAATGAATTACTGTACCTGGACTTGAAATATAGTGGTTCATACTTTTGTAATCAGAAACTACTCATGACAATGATTTTCCTACTATGGAGGCCTACTGTGGGCGTAAACTCTGGATCTCACCATGACCCCTTTCATGAAAACTTTGGGTTAAAAGTATTAGGTTGAACTACATGAAATTGCCATTTTTTAGGTAAAAAATGGTTAAATATCAGCAATTTCACCTGGATTAGGCTATAATATGCCTTGTGCTGATTTATACCCCACCTGTTTTGACTAAATATGTGGAACGGGTAGAAGGAGTCAACAACTGATACATGTTATTCTGCTAATGGTATAGCCACTGTGCCATTGATTGTGTGTGTGTGTGTGTGTGTGTGTGTGTGTGTACAGAAGAGGTATATAAATCAGTGCTATTCAGTACATTAGCCATGAGCCTTCTGTGGCTAATGAGCATTTGAAATGTGGCTAGTCCAAATTGAGGTGTGCTATGAATGTAAATGCACTCCTCGCTTCAAAAACTTAATATGAAAAAAAGAATATAAATTATTTCAGTAATTTTTATATTGATTATACATCAAATAATAATATTTTGAGTATATCTGGTTAAATAATATTAATTTCAGTTGTGTCTTTTTACATTTTTCTTGATGTGGCTACTAGAAAATTTGGCTTGTATTAATACTTCAGTTTGACAGTGCTGCTACAGACAGAAAGGATTTTTAAAGTCCTTTTCAGTGTACTTCTTTGGCAGATTCAGGAGGAAGACCATTCAAAGTGGCTTTTAGAAATTGCCCTTGGATTATTCTGAGCCCAAATCTGCTTCAGTTTCCTCAAAAAAGGAGGGAAAACCAATCTGGCCTCTAACATCTACATTTCGAAAATGGCATTATAGACATGCATCCCCTCTCTAACATACAAAATAAATTCTAGCAGCTCATAGTTCTTCCACGTACTTATAGTATTTTCTTTGCTTTTACTTTTTGTTCTCTGTGTTCTTCCTGTCATCACTTTATCAAAATATTGAGGCCCTGGCATCGAGCAAGTAGAGATATTCAAGATACATAAATGCCTCACTTATTCAGTACTGAGTTTATCTGAATCACTTGGGGATTGGCTAAGTGTATAAGCATTCGGATTTCTCTAAAATTGAGACCATGCCATGCAGTGCGGGATTAGTGGGGAGAAAAGTGTGTCAGTCTCCTGGCGCTGACAATTTGAACTGTCAGGGTCAGGGCCCTGTGGTCTCCTTTTGCTCCCCTAATCCTGACTAAGAAGGTAATTTAAGTAGAATCCTGGGGTGCTAAATTAAGGAGGCTCTAATGGGAAAATGGGAAGTGGAGGGTTTAAAGGACACCCATTAATGTGCTCACTTCAAGATGTACTCTCATCAGTGCTTCTTAGGAAGGCACATGCTCGCCAGTAATGCCTTTTCTTTTTGGAACACAACCAAGGGCAAGGATGGAGATTTTTAAACATAATATTTTGAAACCCAAGGGAAGCCAAAATATTGCAGACAGTGATAAAACCACAATTTAGTAATTGTGTTGTGTGATCCTGCAGCATGTGGTGGGGCTGCTAGAAGGGGAAGTGTGATGAGTTTGGGCAGCAGACATTCTACATCTCAAGTTGCCATCTAATCCTTCCTTAAATAAGTCCAGGCAGGTCTGCAGGGTGTCCAGAAATCCTCTTTTCTCTGTAGTCACATCTTCTAGGCCAAAGAGAAATCAGGGTAAGTATCAGCTAGGGATATCCTTGCTTGCCCTAACAGAAAACCCCCAAATTAAATAATGTGTTTTCTCACATAACAGTAAGTCTGGAGGTAGGCAGTCCAGAAAGTGTACGGTATTTTACTATTGCTATTCTGTCTTATCCTCTGTCATGTCTTACAACATGTCTTACAACATGTCTTCATGTTGTAAAATTGCTGCTGCAGCTCAGTCATCACATCTGTGTTCTACCAGAAGGAAGGTTATGTGCTACACAGCTTTACCTGTGGGAAGGTATATCCCCTTCCAAGGGGATAGCCCTATATTATTGGCCTGAAGTGGGTTGCGTGACTTCTTCCAGATGCCAGGGACTGTGAGTTGGTGAAGCAGCTAGAATGTGGAGCCCATAGAGCTCGCCACTCTGACAAAGGAAGATGTAGTCTACATAAATAGCTCCTAGTTCAGTTCTTGGCGTATAGTATATAATCAGAAAAAAAGAATATATTTTAAATTAATTAATTAATTAATTTATTTTTGGCTGTGTTGGGTCTTAGTTTCTGTGCGAGGGCTTTCTCTAGTTGCTGCAAGCGGGGGCCACTCTTCATCGCAGTGCTTGGGCCTCTCACTGTTGCGGCCTCTCTTGTTGCGGAGCACAGGCTCCAGAGGCGCAGGCTCGGTAGTTGTGGCTCACGGACCTAGTTGCTCCACGGCATGTGGGATCTTCCCAGACCAGGGCTCGAACCCGTGTCCCCTGCATTGGCAGGCAGATTCTCAACCACTGCACCACCAGGGAAGCCCCCCCAAAAAAGAATCTTAAAATAACCTTACCTTTGTGGTAAAAAGACCAGATCAAGCAACACTACAACTATATATGCTAAAGTAGTGGTTACTTTGATTAGTGTCTAACACTAACTGAGCATGCCCTTAGGCCTGTTTGACCTATAGAGAGAACACAGGGCTCAGTGCTTTACATCTTTCTTAGTCCTGGTAACAACCTGATGAAGGAAATATTCTCCCAGATTACAGAGAAGGAAGCTGAGGCTCAAGAAAGCTAAGCAAACTTGCCTAAGGTACACAGCTAATGTGAAGGAGAGCTAGGATGCTAACCCTTGCTTTCAGCCTGTGCCTTTATAACCTCTAAGCTCTCCTATAAGTAGAAGGCTCTTGGTAGGTAGTTGGTTTGCCTAGTAACTTGCTAACCCAGTTCAAAGCCCAGAACCAAAGACCTAGGAGTGAATAGCAAAAAGGACTGAAAAAAAAAAGGAAGAAAAAGTTAGGGTAACTTTGGAGTAGTTGAAATAGGTCCCCATATTATGAGCTGTTAAAGGCCTAAATGATGCCAAATTCTGGACTCTCTCAATCTTGGAATATTTTCCATCAGTTCTCCGTTGGGGGGCATTTGCCATGTCTATATGGTAATGGTTTGTTTGGGGTTGTCCAAGGGCATTCTCAGGAACAGTTAGGCCATTTTGTGCTGGGCGCTGTTCCGGAGGAGTGAGAAGGAGCTGTGTGCCTGTCGTGGGGTGCAACCAGCCCCACACGGTGGCCCCTGGCTGCCATGAGAGCCAGTAGCGTGGAAGGAGACGTAGACTGGAATCGCCTCCAAGGAACGGAGGTTCCCCTAGAATGATGGATCTGCCTTTGATGTCTAGCAGCTTCCAAATAGCACAGAAATGGTACAGATACATGCCAAAAGGGGAAAAACAACTTTTGATCTAGTTAGAACTAATTAAACTTTCAATGTGCATGAAAGAAACTTGAGTGCTGGCCAGTTGTCTGCTGTGGATGGATTTTGTCAAAGAGCATAGTTGCAAATAATGAAACTAAAGCAAATCCCTGCCTGGTGTCCTGCTTGCGGGGAGTTAAGTTTTTGGTCTTTGCTTCTCAAATGTTGAAGATTTCCCCCTTGCAGGCTGAAATTACCTGCAGTCTCTTTTTTTCCTTTATACAGTGATACTGAGAGGGATGTTTTTCTTTAATGTTTTCTCAGAAGGCTCTCTCTTCCACCCTTCCTTGTTGTCATATCTTGTTTAGTCTAATGTATGTTTTTTGTTAGTGTGTGGACTAAAAAAGGTAATCTAATTAACAGTAGAAGGCAAGAAGCCCTGCAGGATTTTGGCAACAGAGAAAAATGTGGGCTCTGGTATTTGATCAACAGCTCTGACTTAAGGCTCACAACTCTTGCCTCGTTAGCAGGGGACTTTTTCGCTCTTCCTAAGCAGGCTGCAACAGAATATAAAGTGTGTATTTGACAGGACAACAGTCACATCGAAGAGTGGCTTTTGGAAATTTCGGTTGCCTTTATTCAGAGTGACTGGCTTGGTAAATGTTTAGAGGGCCCTAATTATGCTTTGGGATGATTAAAACATTGTGGATTTATGCTGTTTCACTAAGGAGAAAGGCCTATTCCACATACCAAGAAAGGGGAAAAAAAAAAAAAAAACTAAAAGGGAGGAAAGAAAAGAACAAGGGGAGGCGGGTTGGGTGGGGGGCAGTGCACACCGCCCGAGCTGGGAGAGGCGGCCTCTTCGTAGAGCATATGAATCCACTTACATGTAAATTGCTTGTCGCTATGAATTAAGAGAAGGCTATGAAAGAACTGCTTTGCCGTGTTTACTATAGGATTTTTGACAGACTCTTTCCTCTTTCAAGTAAATTTGGCTTAAGTCCATAGTCAGTCCAGTTTTAAGTAAACTCCTCTTTTGTTACATTAACAAGGTTATAACATCACTGGGGCAGATTTCCAGCTGCAAGAACCGAGGCCTAAGTATGGGGCTGAGGGTATAATTAAAACCTTCGGGTGGGAGAGTTAAACTCTCAAGTAAAATTGGATAAAAGGCTAATTGTCCATAGCAACATAATACATGCTTTAAATATCTGTGAAATGAAGATGAAGAGTCGGAGACTTGGAAAAAATCCTTTTCTACTCTGAATCAAGACCTGAGTTTTTAGTTTAGGATAACGGGCCTTCATTTCTGCAAACACGGTCCCTCCCACCCCCCGAATTTTGAAAGTTCCGTGCCGTCCCCTGTGGCTCATGTGACTCGTCTTCTCTCTGTGCTAAAGATCTACCTGCCATCTTTTGAGGAACTTCTCTTATAAAATGGGGAGTGTTTATAGCTAATAAGTGGGACCCATGAGCGGGGGGCCGTGATTTTCTGGTTCCGTAGGTCCAGACAAAGGTGTCGAGTACTTTGTCCACATTTGCCATGGCTTCCTTTAAAGGAGGGGTGGTGATGGGGGTGTGGGTGGGTTAGAGTTGGAGGGGAGTCTGGGAGAAAGGCACACATACCTTTGGTGACCTTCTCAAGGATGACATCCAGCCAAGCAAGATGATACATTACCACAACACTAAAAAAACAAAACGGATTGTAATGGCAGCTTGTCCTGAGTGAATGCATCGGGAAGGCCCATTTGTTATTCATTAGGAGCAGCCTGGCTGGGCTGGCGTGGTAGGGAGCCTGGAGACTTAAGGTCATTCTACACCCCTGCCCCAGTGGCACGGACAACAGCGAAGACAGCTTTAGCAGCCCCTACACTTCTAGACTTGGCTGATCTGCTGTTTGAAGCTCTGCAGGAATGAAGGTGCTCTAAAACAGTTTAGAGTTACTCCAGGAGGGTGAGAGAGGGGGGTGGGTGGAAGGGAAGAAGAAGAGGGGAAAAAAATAAAAAGAAATGATTTTGTGGGCAAAGTGACTTCATGGGGCTAAGCAAAGTGAGCCCAGAGGTGAGAAGTCCTGCAGCTTCCCTCCAGCAGCCCAGGAAGTGTACACCCAAAGAGCTGCAAGTCTCTCCATCTGAAGTAGGGACAATCAGAAGAGAGGGTGTGTGAGGAGCCCGAGGCTGTTGGAGAGTGGTCAGTGTTTGAGGGCTTGCTGGGAGAGGTGCATGACCACGCCCAGCTAATAGAGCTGCTGGATGCAGCATGGCGAGGCACTGAGGGTGCACTGGGCTGCTGGAAGGGCGGGACAGTTCTTTGTGAGATGCAGGGCTGCAGCTGGAAGGGGACTGGAGCTGGGCAGAGGGAATGAAAGGGAGGTGGAAGGCTGGCAATTTGGGACCTCAGCAAGTGGATTGATTGAGAATGTAGGTCCTGCATGCCAGGAAAACAGGATCTAGTCCCTGGGCTCTGAAGCACAGAGTAGTACTGAATCTGGCCTAAACTCTGCCTGCCCTGTCAGCTCGATGATGTGACTGGCTTAAGGGACAACACCCAGGAATTGAGTTTTTGTTATTTTCAGCCTAGTTGTCTTGCAGAGTATTTTTGTCTTGCTGCATAATACAGAGACTTGCATTTTGAATCAAAAAGTTCTTTCTCACTTTGTGAATTAGAGTGCTTTAAGGTAGGACACACCTACTACTGGAGCTGGGATACTTCCCATCAGAGCAGAGATACCTATCTTCAGTTTCATCGTGGGCATTGATGTGCTTTTATGATATGCATTGGAGCCTCCTTTCAATATTTTTTGTGAATGAACTTTAATTATTTTTTTTATTGGAGTATAGTTGATGTACAACGTTGTGTTAGTTTCTGCTGTACAGCAAAATGAGTCAGAGTTACTTAGATCACACATTTGCTTCATGGCAGCTTACTATCAGTAGTGTTTTAAGTATGTTTAAGTGTTGAATAAGAGCTTATAGAGTGTATAAATCCATTTCTCTTGCCAGCATTGTAAATTTAAATTCCTTCTTACATGTACTAAAGACATGTAATACATAAGCCGGGTTATAGCACAGAATAAGTATGACATTATGAGAAAATAATGCTGAGAATGCTATGTTTAATAGGAGCCAACTCTTATTAGTTCAAACTAAAAACATTTTAGCCATCTTTACATTTCTTTGTCTTTAAGTAGTGTATGTTTCATTTTTAAAATAGAGGTTTTGTTATCGTGTGTATATACATACATACATATATTACAAGTTAGTTTAAGTGAAAAATAGTACTGCTCTTTCTATGAATTATTAAGGTTTAATGCCAAGATACAGAAAAATAGTTCTCTTAAATTTTTTAAGTTATTTATGTTTGAGGAGCAGAAATTGGGATTTTCTTAGACCTGGGTTTGATTGGATGACTGTCCATTTTGTAGAGCACACGGTTGTAGGGAGGTTCCTGGCCATTACACTCTCTCTGAGTCAATAAATATTGAGAAATCAAATGTTTCATGATGAGGGAAGGACTTTTCCTACCAAAAGGCTAATCTTACCAGACATCTCTTTCTCCTCATTCCCTCCCCAACCACTTTATCTCTCTCAACACAGAACTTGAGTGTCCCGTATAACACAAATATTACCATTGTCATCATTAACTCTTTACCGAGGAGGAGAGAAACAAAACAGTGATATAAGTACTCTCCATACTCACCTTTTCTTTTGTAAATTATTCTCAATTTTTCTTGTTTTGTTCTGTTTTCTGTATTAATGACCAAAGAGGAGTAGCAGTTTTCTGTTTGGGCAATGAAAAAGTTGTGGAAATAGATGGTGGTGATGGTTACACAATATTGTAAATAGAAATGACTAAAATGACAAATTTTGTATTATATATATTTTGCCGCAATAAAAAGTGTTGAGCAAGAGAGAGAGAATGAGAAAGGAATAGTAGGGAACAAAGCCCCAGGAATCTGTTTGGTCTTTAACCTCATTATATTCAGGTTTCTGTTTCAATGTCAACTTATCTGAGAAGGCTTTTCTGATCACATTAGCTAAAATAGCTCCTTTCTTGTTACTCTCTGTCTTCTTACTCTGCTCTAATCTTACTTTTTAAAGTATTTAAAAAAATTAAATAAAATTCACAGAATATGAAATTCGTCTTTTTAACTAATTAAAGTGTAACTAATTCAGTGATTTTTGGGGTATATTTAAAATGTTGTGCAATCATCACCACTATCTAATTTCAGACCATTTTCACCACCCCCCAAAACCCCATACTCACTAAGCAGTTACCCTCTATTAACTCTTTTCCCCTGCCCCTGGCAGCCGCTAATCTGCTTTCTATCTCTATGGATTTGCTTTTTCTGGGTATTCCAAAACTGAAATCAGTATGTGGCCTTTTGTGTTTGGCTTCGTTCATGTAGCATAGCACTTTTAAGTCTCATCCATGTTGTAATATGTATCACTACTTCATTTCTTTTTATTGGCAAATAATATTCCATTGAGTAGACATACCACATTTTATCCATTAACCAGTTAATGGACATTTAAGTCATTTCTACTTTTTGTTATGAATAATACCGCTATGAATATTTGTGTCAAGTTTTTATGTGGATATATGTTTTCATTTCTCTATGGTATAGATATTTTTCTTCATAACAGCACCACTGTGTACATATGTGTAGTGTATGTGTGTGTGTATTCATTGTCCGTAGGTGCATAGTCCCCATTTTAGAAGGTAAGTTCTGGGAGAGCCTAGACTTTACCTCAGTCTCCATTGCTTAGAACAGTGCCCGTTGAATGAATTAGCTAATGAAGAATGAATGGAGTTCTGTATTAGATGAGCCACAAAGTTCTTCCTGAGCTGCAGAGTGTGTCCTTTCATCTTTCTCTCTTTTACACCATTCTTTGGGTTGAATATGGCCAGGAGGAACACTCAAATAAGAGAGCTGTTACTCAGTGTCACAGGAGTGTTGGTAGTCTCAACCAAGACTGTTGCCAGGCTGATGTCTACAGACACAAAACTGAGATGTCTTAACCAACCACGGGCCCAAGGTATTTTTGATGCCGATTACTGCTATCAGGAGAATCAGTTCTTCACGCGACAGGCATCCTCTTGTATTTACAATAAAGGCGGAGATAAAGTTCTTTTTACTAAGTGCCAAGAAAAGCATGATCTTCATCTTTCTCAGAGGTGTGATGTCCATCTCTCCTTTGACAGACATGCCAGAGAGGAAAGAACGGGATGTTGCAGCCTGGGGGTGAGGGCCAAGTATATTTGTATTTACCAGTTGCATTTAAGAGGCCAGAGACATATTTTTACATAAAGCCAAAGTAAAAACTTTAATTCCTGCAGAATTTTTGTATACTTCAACAAGAAAAGTATCAGCCCCAGGAGAAGGGAAATAAGGCATTCTACATTTGCCTTCCCATCTTCAGTGAATTCTGGCAGGTATTATTTTATTTTAGCTTTTAGGAATTCTACTAGTTCCACCTGTGTTTTAATGAACTGTATGGTTCCTTTTAAAATACTCTTCATGGATTCTATAGGACTTTGATTCGGTTTGATTAGTTTTTCTTTCTAGTTAATCTGCCTTTAAACATTTGGAAGAAATGGTTCAATTTTTAAAAACTTCCACAGGATGTGATATGTACAGTTTAAATGATAAATCTTTCTCCCCTAAAGAAATGTCAGGGCACAAAAGCAGACATAGTTATCACACTGTTTATTATTTGACTTGGCCGACGTCCTAGATTTGGGTTCTAATTTTAATATATTAGAATATACTTTTCTTGGAGGTTTGCATATAAATAATATATGTTTGGTGAGTAAGTGAGCAGCAGGGTAAATTGAAACTGCATTTGACTGAATTATTTTCTCCATGTTTATTAGTTTTTTCTTTTATCAGTGAACAAAGAATTTCTCACCTAGTGTGTTATAGGTGAGTACATTTCCATCAAGATGCTCTTGTGATAGGGTGGCTCAGGACAAGAGATTTTAAGTTTATTGAGTTGGTTGACATCTCCAAAATGCCTTTCAGTCATGGTAGACAAATCATCTGTTGTTGCAGTCTAGGTAGAAATGGGGCAGTTACTTTCCTCTTGGATATTCCCTTGGCTGAATTCTTCTTTTTTTTAATGGAAATAAAAATTGGTAACAGAATCTTAAAGGAATTCAGGGTTCTGGGCTGCCATAGATAACATAGCTTAGTATGCTTTGGGCACTTGAAGAAAATTGTAAGACATCAAACAATGAAGAGAAGGCCCCCATTGTCAGCTGAGCTTTGGGGCGGGACCATCCATTGAAACAAGGGTGGTTGAGTTTTCCCGCCACCCCGCCAGCCTCCCCCTGCAGTTTACAGTACGCCAGCCCATAGGAATGTGAATCCCACTTTGGAGCCCATTGTGAATGTGTTTCTGAGTTGTTTAACGTGTTTCTCACAAACAGGACGTGACATGTATGGTTTAAATGAAAATAATGGCCTTGCTGCTCGGTGCCAGACCGTCTTTTGTCAAGAGCATCCTGGCAATTGGAACGGCTCTGCGCTGACGTGGCCCACAGGCCGGGTCCTTAGGGGATCTGGACTTGCTGAGTTTCACACAGAGAAGGCTCTTAAATCAGGGGGCCTCCCTGAGGGCCTGCATCCCTGGTGTATGTGTGCGCTGTTCTGCAGCAGGCACTAGAGCCGGGATTGCTTCTGATGCTTCTGGCCATGAATTAAGAGAGAGATTTTCTTAGTCTTTGGATTCCTTAACTATGGAGTTTATTTTCAAAACAAAACAAAATGAATAAAATAAAGCAATTGCCAAAAAAACCCAGTTTTTGTTTTGTTTTGTTTTTGTTTTTTTGTATGGGAGTTTTAAAGCATATCTAGGTACTTTAACTTTAAGCCTTCTGATAACATAAAAAAAATTAATTATTTTAAAAACTTGTAGTAAAAGATACATGATGTAAAATTTACGATTTTAAACATTTTTAAGTGTACAGATCAGTGGCATTAAATACATTCATATTGCTGTGCCGCCGGCACCACCATCCATCTGCAGAACCTTTTCACCTTCCCAAGCTGAGGCTCTGTACCCATTAAACAATAACTTACCATGGCCTCCTCCTTGCAGCTCCTGGCAACCACCGTGCTACTTTCTGTCTCTATGAACTTGACTATTCTAGGTTCTTCATATGAGTGGAATCATACAGTATTTGCCTTGTCGTGATGGGCTTATTTCACTCAGTATAATGTCTTCAAGGGTGATGATGTTTGATATAAGCAGATTAGAGTATATTGATTCAGTTTTATCGCCTGAGTTCTTTCTATGTGTATCTTTCAATGTACGGCCAATTAATTTGTCAAGTTTTGTGTCCTATGAATGGCATTGGGGCATGCTGTTGCCATAGATCAGTCGTTCTCAACCAGGGGCTACTGGGCCCTCAGGAATACTTAGCAATAACTGGAGATGTTAATTTTGGTCGTCACAGATGAGGAGTAGGGAGGGATGGGATGGTACTGGTGTCTAGAGGCCAGAGGCCAGGGGTGCTACTAAACATCCTACAATGGCCAGGATGGCCTCCACAACAAAGAATTATCCAGCCCAAATGTCAATAATGCCGAGTTTGAGAAATCATGTCAAGGGTTAATGAACTTGCAAGTCATTTATGGAAAAACATCTAGAGAAAAACACTGGGCATATTTTTATTGAGTAGTTTTGAAATAAATTTCTGTGCTGCCATCAATATATTACTAATTCATTAAAGCATTAAATATTGGAGGTTAAATACAACCAAATGCAGACAGAGTTCCTGGAGCAACTTAAGTCATAAAAAATTGGAGGATTCAAAAGCATCCATATACTTGTCCTTTCATTAATTTTGCTATGGGTTCTTTTCGGAATTTTTACATTTCTGTGCAGATCACCTGATAACGAGATTGGGTGGCTGCAGCTGAGCAGAGATTGTGACTCATGGAGTTGGAGCTAGGAGACCTTGTTCTGGCCTCTGTGCTGTGATGGAGTGGCTGGATGACATTCAGCAGTTCTCAATATATTTTTCTCACCTGTAAAATGAGAGAGTTGTATTAAAATAAAAAGCTATGTCTTTGACAGGAGTAAGAGAAAATTTTTAAAAAGTGACTGTTCCTTATGGTTGAATTACTGTAAAGTACATTCTGCTACATCAATGGAGACTAAACATTGCCTTAGTAATAAATGAGTAGGTTAAGCCTGAAGCTGATTGCCAGTAAATGTACTATGTTCTTTGCAAGGGACCTGAGACCCTGGGCTCTTTCTGCTGTTATATCCTCTCTTTATTAGGACAGACTCCCATGGCCAACATTGATGTGACACCTATGTGATCCAATGGACTCATTTTTTAAAAAATACTGTTTTAGATGAATGGATAAAGAAGATGTGGCACATATATACAATGGAATATTACTCAGCCATAAAAAGAAATGAAATTGAGTTATTTGTAGTGAAGTGGATGAACCTAGAGTCTGTTATACAGAGTGAAGTAAGTCAGAAAGAGAAAAACAAATACCATATGCTAGCACATATATATGGAATCTAAAAAGAAAAAAAATGGTTCTGGTGAACCTAGGGGCAGGACAGGGATAAAGACGCAGATGTAGAGGATGGACTTGAGGACACGGGGAGGGGGAAGGATAAGCTGGGACAAAGTGAGAGAGTGGCATGGACATATATACACTACCAAATGTAAGGTAGATAGCTAGTGGGAAGCAGCTGCAGAGCACAGGGAGATCAGCTCCGTGCTTTGTGAGCACCTAGAGGGGTGGGATAGGGAGGGTGGGAGGGAGACACCAGAGGGAGCAGATATGGGGATATATGTATACATATAGATGATTCACTTTGTTATACAGCAGAAACTAACATAACATTGTAAAGCAATTACACTCCAATAAAGGTGTTAAAAAAAATGCTGTTTTGTTATGGTCCACTTCAATGAGAGCAGAAGGTTTGTCTAGAATGTTTAAAAGTTAGGTGGATAGGAACAGCAAAAGATAATAAAAACTAGTTTTTTAAACCTCTGCACAAGCGAGGTGAGGAACAAGTATCTAAAGCAAAGCTCTGGAGTCCAATTATTAACATGCCTTGCACAGTGACAGCATGAACCAAACTAAATAACACTCTGGTGATCCCCAACTTTGTGAGTTGTACATATAACCCAGGAAAATTTTATTTCCTTGGAGTGTGTTGTGTGTCTTTTTCCAGTGCTCTCCTTATAATTGTGTGTGTGTATTTAAATAAAGACAACTAAAAAAGAATTGACTGTGAAGAGCTGTAGCAAATGCCATTATCTGCAGTGAAGTTTATGTGAGGAGCAGCTTGATTGTAGGGAACACTGAAAATGAAGTCAGGTTCTAAGGAAGCCACATACGAGGCTGCTCTGGTCTAGTACTACCTACTGTCCTGTCACCATGTGAATTGCCATCCCACCAGCAGCCCCCATCATTGGCTTTGGAAAAAATCATTATCTAGTATTTTTTCTTAGCAACTGGAGCAAAGTTTCTTTCTAAGGGCAGAGCTTTCCCAAGCAGCCCGTGCAGTCTCTGAATTTCAAACAAAGTCTGATGGTATCTGGATTTTAAGCCTGGGCTTTGGTCTGGATCTCCATGCTGTTTGATGTGATCCAGTTTTTTTTTTTTTTTTTTTTTTTTCTTTTGTGGTACGCGGGCCTCTCACTGTTGTGGCCTCTCCCGTTGCGGAGCACAGGCTCCGGACGCGCAGGCTTAGCGGCCACGGCCCACAGGCTCAGCCGCTCTGCGGCATGTGGGATCTTCCCGGACCGGGGCACGAACCCGTGTCCCCTGCATTGGCAGGCAGATTTTCAACCACTGCGCCACCAGGGAAGCCCGATGTGATCCAGTTTTGCTCTGTCAGACTTGGAAGGTAGTTACAAGTCCTAGTGGGAGACAGACTAGAAGACAGGACAGGGGCTCACCTTCCAGCAGGAGACAGAAGAAGCTACGCCTCATCTTTCTGTTCTCTCCATTTTTATTATTTATTTAGTTACTTATTTATTTTTTGTAAAATAGAAGATCCTAGAACCAGGATAGCAAAGAGGTTTTATCCTGAGTGTCACCTTCAGCTGATGACTAATAAGTGTTTGGAACACTTGAGGCTAGCTTCAGACTTAATAGGAAAGAATTCTGTGATCAATTAATGATGTTTGCCATGGTTGAGCATAAGTTGCAATGGCATGTATACATTATGTATTCTCCAACATTGTCTAGCTTGGGGCTCTTAGATTAACAGTGTGACTCTCTAGGAGCGTCCTTGCTGTTAATTAGCACACTTTGATTCTTTCAAATGCTTCTGAGGCAGTTGACCCCAGTATGAAGAGCATGAACTCTTGAGTCAGATTACCTGGGTTGGAATACTAGCTCTGTCTTTTCCCACTGTGGGCTACTGTGAAAATTAACAGGTCTTTCTATGTCTATCTTTCTCATCAATAAAAAAGGGGGAGTGGTTACATCTTTTAGTTATTGTGAGGATAAAATGAATTAATACACATTGTTTAGAATAGTGCCTGGCACACAGTAAACTTTCCACCAATGTTGGTATATGGGTTGAATAGTGGCCCCCAAAAGATATATCCACCTAGAACCTCAGAATGTGACTTTATTTGGAATAAGAATCTTTGCAGATATAATTAAGGTAAAGATTTCAAGGTGAGACCACTCTGGATTAGGGTGTGCTCCAAATCTGTTGGCTGGTGTCCTTGTTAGAGATAGAAACAGAAAAGAGACACAGAAAAGAAGGAAGGGCATGTGAAAATGGAGGCAGAGATTGGAATGATGTATCTGTAAGGCAAGGAACTCAGGGACCACGGGCCATCACCAGAAACCGGGAGAGATAAGTGGAACAGATTTTCTCTCAGGGTCTTCATATGAATCAACTTTGCTGACACTTTGATTTCAGACTTCTGACCTTCTGAACTGTGAGAGAATAAATTTCTGTTGTTTTAAGCCACCACAGTGGTAATTTGTTATGGCAGCCCTAGGAAACAAATGTAATTGACTACCGGTGTTATTATTGTTGTTATCTTCAAGGCGAGGATCAAGACCTTGGTTATTTCATAATTTGGGCAGTCCTGGAATTTGTTGACATTGATGAAGTCAACCAGAATCTCAGGTTGCCCAGAGACCTGCTTCCTCTGATGATGGTGAGTGACTTGGTCAGTGGACTCCTTTTCCCCCTCAGTCATTGGCTCTCAGAAGGACTTAGTTTAAAATAATCAGAATGTACAAAATGAAGAAGAGAGGCATGGACCATCATTGAGATAGAAGTAGAATGATTGACAGTAGCCTGGACAAGGCATCTTCCGGGTATGGATACCAGATACTACATCAGAACTTGTGAGAAGGCAGGGAGTTTAATTCTAGGCACAGTGAGCCATGGCACAAAAACAAAAAAAAAGTGCAAAAAGGATATATTCTTAGCGGGACAGGACAGGGTCTGAGAGACCACAGACCCAGGGGGTGGGTGATGTTTGAGCTAGCCTAAAGCAACCTAAAATTTTGATAACCTGATAATACATTGATTACTTTCTCAGTTAGGAAATTGGATTTTAGGAGTCATCACTTTCTGCATGTTCAAACCAGTCCACCTCCATATGCATTTGTGTAGGAACCCTGGTCAGGAGAGGGAAGGCATGAACTTGGAGGCAGACAGCAGTCCAAGGCTGCCATCTCAAATCTGCCATTACTCCCTGGTCTCTGGCAAGTTGCTTAACCTCTTGTCCTCAGTCTTGACCACACAAAATGGGAGTGACTATGCCCACCACACAGACCATGTTGTGAAAACAGCTTAATATGGACTCATCTAGCACAGAGCCTGGCAGATAACGGGTGCTCATAGCATACTTTTTTAATGGTAATGGCCCAAGTGCCTGTGCTAGGAACTTCAGGAGATAAGGGGATAAAAAATAAACAAAAATTGTCTCCACTCACAAAAACAATGTAATAGAAGCTCCACATTGTAGTGGAGAAGACCAGGGCACACTTAGAATAATGAAATATTGATGAAGAAAAGAAATCATTTTTGGTTTTGCTTTGCTGGGGGATAAGCAAGGGTGTCATAGAGGGGGCGTCATTCAATTCGATCTGAAACTTGAAAATTAGGCAGAGTTTCCATAACCAGGAAAGGGCAGGTGCATTTGCTTCTTACTGGGCCAATGGCACAGAAATATAAATATACTCGGTGAGTGTAGAGAATAAGTCATCCCAGGGGCAAGCAACTACTTGGGGTTCAGAATGGAGAGGGGTTGAGTTTAGGGGAGATGAGGCTGGAAGTGTGAATTTGGGCTAGCAGATCTGAATGCCACAAATTTGCGGCCAGAGGAAAATGTGAAAGCACAATAGGAGGATGGCTCTGTGGTATGAAGGGTGAATAGGAGCAGAAGTCAGTTAGCAACGCTGGTGCAATTTAGGAGCCTACATCGATGATTCAAGGGAGGGGTGAATAACCTAGTGGAGAAGAAGAATTGGGAAAGAGGGGAAGGAGAGAGACACACAGAGAAAATGTGAGTTCATAAAACGCTTATTAAATGTTTAGTGAAAGGGAAATTAATAGGATATGGAAAAAGATCGGCTTTAGGGGAAAAGGCAGAAAAGGTAGGAGAAGACAAGATGGATTGAAGTGTTTAACCTGTAGGATCTTGCGAAGTATGGTGTGATAAATACGAGCTCCAAGTGTGCTTGAAATGTTTTCAGTTACTTAGTTTTGTTATCTTGGGTTATGCATTTGCTTTTTTTAAGTGAAAATCTCCTTTTTAATGGTAAATATAAAGGATTTTCATTGTACTAACATTAAATAATTCAGAAATGTGTAATAATTGAAGAATCACCCAAATTACCACCATGCAGGTAGTCAACATTTAATAATCGATTCTTCCTTTCTCCTTCCCCCACCTTCCTTTCTTCCTTCTTTTTTCATCTATCCATCCTCTTCCTCCTCCTTCTCTCTCTCTCACTCTCTATTTTTTACACACACTCACTCTGTATATGTACATGCTCTTTCATATGAAAGTGGTAACACACTACTTGTTACTACATAGTCTGCATGGTTCCCTAACAACATCTCATTAATCTTAGTGCTTGTGAGTGAGTACAGATTTACCTCACTGTAAATCTACTTTATCAGTGGTATTGTGATTTATTTAACTACTCCCTGTAAATGAATGTTGAGCTTGTCTCAGGTCTTGCTGGTAGAGATCACACATTTTTGAGCCCTTGCATATAACTGTCCTTATATGAGGTAGTCCATTTCTAAACACTTTTGCCAACAGTGGCTTTAGACATTTTTTATGTCTTTTCAATTTGGAAGCCCCTTCTTCCTTCCCAATATAAAGGAGGGGGAAATACCTCATTTTATTTATTTATTTTAAAGTTTATAGTAGAAAAAAGGCTTTGTAGACTTACTGCCCATTTATCCTTCTTCCTTTGTGAGTTGCCTCTTCCTTCACTTTGCCCTTTTTGTTTGATGTGGCAGTTGATAAATCTGTTTGTACAGTAAAGATATATACCCTTTGTTGAAACATTGAAAACATTTTCCCCGTGTGTGTGTGTGTGTGTGTGTGTGTGTGTGTGTGTGTATGTTTGTCATTTAGACATTCATGATTTCACCTTTACCAATTACTTCTTCATGGTTTCTTGTTTTCAGGTTATGCCTAAAAAGAGCTTCTATTACATCTGCCAGAAACAGGTAGATATAGGACTTGGTGGGTTTGGCGCTTGCTGAGTCGCTGTGCCATTTACCTCACAGCCTACACAAGCTTTCTCCTGAGTTTCCTTGTGGCAGGGCAGGCTAGGATGTCATTATGAGCTTTGACTGTCTTGGAGATGGAAGATTGCCTTCTCTCTGAAATCCCTTCTCCTGACAAAACACGTCATGCAAACATAACCTGAAATCACATCAATGCTGAGAGAAAGAGAAAGAGAGGAACTTAAATCCTTACAAGAAGTCATTTCCAATGCAGAGGCTGCCCTTCTCCCTGACAGTTTCCCTCAGTCCCTTCTATCCACAATGGTGGTTTGTATTAGTTGACATTTCTATTCCAAATTTATTTGTGTTTGACACCCAGGAGGCAGTCTGAACTTCATCAGCTTCTTGCCCTATTAGCACCACCTTTAGTGCAGGTGGCTGCTGTATTGAAAAATTAAATCGGGCTCTTATAAACTGAGTTACCTTTATCCCTGTACACACAGCGAACTTCTTGAATCCAGTGTGCTGGGCATTATAAACCCAGTGATTCTGGTTTTCAATGGATAATCTAGATTACAAAAATTATGATGTGATCTTCTTTTGATCTCCATTGGAAAAAATGGATTTTAAGTAAGTCAAATGGTGAGGTGTAAAAGTGAAAATTTCTACTTGTAAGTAAAACAATTGGTGTTGAAGTCTTATATTGTTGGCATTTGACCCAAAGGTTGTTAGCAGATTTTCCTAAAAGGCAGTGCTTCCTGCTTTTCCATTTTGGCCTATTCTGTATAGTGTTTCTTTTTGTCCTTTGGTGTAACTTATCCATTTTTATAGAAATGGCCATAGTATTTTTTAGTATCAATGTTTTAGATGGATGGTGGCAACAGTCTTTTCACACTTTGCTTTGCTTTTGGTATTAGAACAAATCTAATAGTTTGGATTCATGTATTTCTTTAAAGTTTTCTTAAAAAATTATATATAGCATGCATGCATGAAAGTGCACAGAGCACAGGATTTCACCTTGGTAAATTTTTACGAAGTGAACACACCCACGTAACCAGCACCCAGATCAAAAAATCAGGGCATCTTGTGTACTCTAGAGGTCTTCTATACCTCTCCCAGTCATGATTTCTCCCAAAGGTAACTCTTCTGATTTCTAACACTGTAGATTAATTTTACCTGGCTTTGAATTGCAGGTTAATAGATCGTCAAATATGCATTATTTTCTTCCTGGATTCGTTTACAGAGCATTTTACTTGTGAGATTCACCCATATGGTTGTGTGCACTTGTAGTCAATTCATTTTCATTCCCATTGAGTATTCCCTTGCTCAAGAATACCACGTTTGTTTTTATCCACTTTATGCTTCTTGGTCTCTTGGGCTGTTTTCATTTGGGGACTATTATGAATAGCACTGCTGTGACATTCTACTAATTGTGTTTTGGTGAACATTTGCACACATTTCTGCTGCTTATATACTCAGGAGTAGAAATACTGATAGGGGGTATATGCAAAATGCATATTTTCAGTCTTTCCAAAGTGGTGGTAGAGAGTATGTATGGCATTTTGCATGAAAGTAGACTATGCTGCTATACATTTTGATATTTCTGAGGGAATATATTAGTATTTAATATTTGAAAGGAACTGAAAAATGTTCATTTACTTTGGCATGGTTTCCATTATTTGCTTTTATCTGGGAACTCACAAGTTATTCTATAGGTAATATGGTCTGAAGTAAATTGGGTGTAAATGCACAATCTTTGCCCCATACCAATTTACCAAGCCCAGAGGAAAACATTTGTTACTCTGTATTTTTACAATACTTCATTGTGATATGATGAGGCTCCCGGCTTTAAGAAAAGGAAATTGGGAGGAGAGAACTAATACGATCCAGTGTGATTTTAAGATAACAACTAGAGTCTTTGCAGAAGAAGGAGCCAACAGGTCTGACATGAAGCATTTGGGCCACACATTTTTGCAGTGGGATTAAAGAAATGGAAGAACTTATGCTTTTCAGCATCAGAAGGTCCTCTCCTCAAACATTCCACACTTAAAGTGTAATATTCCAAGCGTTCACAAAGAAGCTGCAAGGGAAAATTTAGGTGGCTCCACAACTTGACCCCATTTTCTAGATTTTAAGTCTATGAATATAAATCACACTTTTGATCTCTTCTTGATTTATACTGTCTGGTGGTTGGAGGAGGTGGTTCCAGAAGAGTTTGTTGCAATGAAATAAAACCCTTCTTTCCATCAATACAATTTAATATCCTTAACCTAATTATCAATCTCATATAATCTGATATATTAGTTAGGATTCAGATTAGGCTTCTATAACAAAGATATCCCCCAATCCAGTGGCTTACATAAGATGAAAGTTTATTTCTTCCTTATATCAAAGTCTATGTAGATCTCCTAGGACTATCTTGGTAGTTTGACAGTGAAAGAGACCCAGGCTCCACCTTATTATTCTGCCGTCCTCAGCACATGACAGTTTTCACCTCATGGCTCGGGATGGCTGCTCCAGCTCCCTGTGTCCAATCTGTGCTCTAACTACCAGAAGAGGAACAAGAGACCGGGGAAGAACATATTCCTTTCCTTTAAGGGCACAGTCTGGATGCTGTGTACATCTCTACTGCACTCATCCCCTTGGTCAAAACTTAGTCACATGGCCACCTCCAGTTGTGGGCAACTGAAAAATGTAGTCCTTAGCCGAGGGCTACAGGCCAGCTAAAATTCCATAACTCTAGAAGGAGAGAATGGATATTGGAGAACAACCAGCTGTCCTTTGTCGGTTTGGAGCCTTTATAAATATGTCAGATATCTTTATTCATGGCCTCTGATCTCTCATTTATATTCTCTCGCTCCTTGTCTTTCTTGTTTTCCTTCTTGTGTAGAACTCATCTCTAAAAGTGCCTCAATGTACTTTTGATCGCTTGGAATTTCCCTATTAACCAGGAAATAGGAAGACAGCAAGCAAACCCAGTGATCCTACCTGTTTTACTCAGTCTGCCTGTTAATTTCTCTGAGGTAGATGTGATGGTTCTAGAATCCTGAGTCTAAATACCCTTCATAAAGTTGAGCTAAAAATGTGTCCATCGTGATTGCTAGCAATCTATAACCAGAGCACTTGTAAGTATGTGTTAGACAGGGAAATAATAGTTATCAGTCTCCAGTGAATTATAAAGGAAAATAATTAGTTAACCTTGAGATAGCAGGGGTGCTGGACAGCTGAATAGCAGAGCCCCTCCACTCTTCAAGAGGGCCTGGAGCTTGGAATGCATTGTCTTCAGAGACAAGAAAAGCTGAGCATTCATTGTGTGTCCCTGGAATAGGACACCGACATTCCTTTGTAAACTTGTCTTAGCTCATCTGCAGCCATTCAACACCTCTGAGCCACTTGTGGTTGTCTTAGAGGGTGTAATTTTCTGTCAGGCAGATTTTGAGCATCTCTTTCAGAGAGTCAGAAGTCATCCAGGAGTTAGCCAACCTGAGTTTGACTTCTACTTTCACCACTACTCATTTGTTGCATGGCTTTAGGTGAGTTTCTTAATCTCCTTGTGAGCTTCAATTTCCTCACTTTTAACAAAGAAATTTTGCTACTAACCGTAAGTTAATTCACTTTTAATTCATGCAACAGTTATGGTTACGTGAACGCCGAGGGAGCATGGACGTGGGTCCCATCTGTGTTGCAGAGCCCAGAAAGTACACATTTATTTAGCATAGGTTTGGTCAGTTTAGGGTGACTGTTATGTCTCTGGCAAGATGTTTCCAACAAGGGATGCAATATAATGAAGAGCTTGGGCTCTGAAGCAAGACAGGTACAGGATGAATCCCCAGCTTTGTGTGGCCTTCTCTGAGTCTCAGTTTTTTCATGGTATTGTCACTAAGATCATTGATTCCGGAACAAATCTCAGCTCTACCCCTTTCTAATCATGTGATTTTAGGCAAATTATGTAACCTTTCTGTATTTCAGATCCCCTTTGATAGTCCTGGCCTTAGGTTTTTCAACAGGTGATATAACACATGAAAAAGCATTTAGTGTAGCACCTTGAACACAGTAAATGCTCAGTAAAAGGCAGCTGCTAAATTGTTTTGGTTGTTGCCAGTGGGTTTTTTAATTTAAGAATTTATTAGTTGGAACGTAACAGTTTTATTTGGGTATGATTGACATACAATAAACTGCAGCTATTTAATGTGTAAAACTTGGTAAATTTTGACATATGGATGCACATGTGAAACAGTCGAGATAATGGACATATCCATTATGTATCCAAATTTCCCCATGCCTCTTTGTAGTCCATCCCTCTTTCCTCTCCACAGTCTCTCCACCCCACTCCCCAGGCAAGCACTGATCTGCTTTATGTTGCTGTAGATTAGTTTGCAATTTCTAGAATTTTATGTAAATAGTATCATACAGTATGCATTCTTTTTGAGTTGCTTTTTCATTTATCTATGTTACATGAATCAATAAGTCATTCCTTTTTATTGCTGACTAGTATGCCAGTAATCTTTATAATATTTATCCATAATAATATTTAATATAATTTTTATATAATAAAAATATTTTTATTTTAAATAATAATAAATATTATTTACTATTAAATAATAAGTAATATTATTATATCTTTATAATATTTATCCATAATATTTATCCATTTACCTATTGCAGAAAATTTGGGTTGTTTCCAGTTTGGGGCTATCATAAATAAAGTTACTGTGTTTATTCCTGTACAAGTCTTTGTATGCAGAAATATTTCCTCTCATCTTAGGTAAATACCTAGTGGAATGTGTATGGTAGGATGTTTTTGACTTTTGAAGGAATTGTTGACTGTTTTTTTTTTTGTTTGTTTGTTTTTGTGGTACGTGGGCCTCTCACTGTTGTGGCCTCTCCCGTTGCGGAGCACAGGCTCCGGACGCGCAGGCACAGCGGCCATGGCTCACGGGCCTAGCCGTTCCACGGCATGTGGGATCTTCCCAGACCGGGGCACGAACCCGTGTCCTCTGCATCGGCAGGCAGACTCTCAACCATTGTGCCACCAGGGAAGCCCTGTTGACTGTTTTTAAAAGTGGTTTTATCTTTACTTTCCCACCATCAGTATATGAAAATTCCAAAAATAATTTTTGCATCTATGTTCTTGAGGGATATTGGCTTATAGTTTTTTGGAATTTTTGTCTGCTTTAAATTGTAGAGTAATTCTGTCCTCAAAGAATGAGCTGGGAAGTATTTACTAATATTCAGTTTTCTTGAAGAGTTTATGTACTCTTGGTGTTTATTGTGGAAAGATGTTTACCTACACATTCAGTTCTTTTATATAAGGTCTATTTTAAATGAATAAGCTTTGGTTATTTGTGTCTTTCAAGAAATTTGTCCATTTTTATCTATGTTGTCAACATTTCTGGCGTGTTCATTATATTGTCCTACCTTTTTGATATCAGTGCAGCCTGCAGTGATATCACTTCTACCACTGTTAATATTGATAATTTGGTTTTTTTCTCTATGTATTCTTTTCCTGATCAGTCTGGAGAGAGGTTTATCAATTTTATAGATCTTCTCAAAGGATTAACTTTTCTCTATTGTGTTTCTGTTTGTATTTATTGATATTCACTCTGATCTTTGTTATTTCTTTTCTTCTGATTACTTTGGATTTAATTCGCTCTTTTTGTAGTTTCTTAAGGTGGAAGCTGAAGTCATAGATTTGAGACCTTTCTTTTTTTTTAATGTAGGCATTTTACTGCTATGAATTTCCCTCTAATGACTACTTCAGCTGAATACCAAATTTGATTTTTTGTATTTTAATTTTTATTCAGTTCAAAATGCTTTCTAATTTTCCTTTAGATTTCTTTTACCCCTGGTTAATTTAATATTGCCTTATTTTGTTTCTATATATTTGCTGATTTTTAAAGATATCTTTATACTATTGAGGTCTAATTTAATCCCATTATAATCAGAGAACATAATTTGTCCTAATTTAATCCTTTAGATTTATTGAGACTTGTTTTATGGCCCCAAAATATGTTCTATCTTAGTAAATGTTTCATGTGCACTTGAAAATAATATGTATTCTGTTAATATTGGGTGGAGTATTCTAAAAATGTCTATTAAGTTGGTTATTAGTGTTGTTCAAGTCTTCTGTGTCCTCATTAATTTTCTGTCTACTTGTTGTATATTGAGAGAAGGGTGTTGAAATCTCCAACTCTAACTGTGACTTTGTCCATTTCTTCTGATATATCCATCACTTTCTCCTTCATTTATTTTGAAGCTCTGTTAATAGGAGCATAAACATTTAGGATTGTTATGTTCTCTTTGTTAAATAACCCGTTTATTATTATGGAATGACCCTCTCCATCCCTGCTAATATTCTTTGTTTTGGTACTAACATAGCCAGTCCAATTTTCTTTTGATTAGTATTGGCATAAATATGTCTTTTTCCAACTTTTTTGTATCTTTATACTTATAGTGGATTACTTATAGGCAGCATATATTTGGGTCTCTTTTTATCCAATATGAAATTGCTGCCTTTTAATTAGGGTATTTAGACCAAATATATTTTGTGTGATTCTTTATTATGGTCAGGTTTAAATGTATTATCTTGCTTTTTGTTTTCTGTTTGTCCCATATTTTCTTTAATCTCTTTTTGCTGCCTTGATTAATTGAGGAATTTTAACGGATTCACTTCTTTCTTCTTTGTCAGTGTATTCACTGTAGCTCTTTTGTTATTTTGGTGGTTGCTTTAGAATTTATAATATATTAATATATCTTTAACTTATCACAATCCACCTTCAAATGCTATTATTCCATTTCATGTATAGTATATGAACTTTACAACATTATATTTCCATTTTTCCTCCTGGTTTTGTGCTTTTGCTGTAATACATTTTACTTCTATTTTTGTTATAAACTCCACAATACATTTTTTTATCATGCTTGTTTCAAATGGTAGAATATCTTTTAGAGAGATTTAAATAATAAGAAAAAAGTTTTTATATTTACTCTTGTAGTTATTATTTCTGGTGTTCTTTATCCCTTTTTGTAGATTGAGATATCCATCTGATATAATATTCCTTGTCCTTGAAGATTTTTACATTTTTATGTAGAGCAAGTCTGCTGCTGCTGAATTCTTTAAGCTTTTGTTTATCTAGAGGATTCTTTATTTCACCTTTGTTTTTGAAGATATTTTTATGCGTATAGAATTCTAGGTTGACTGACTTTTTTTTCATTAATTCTTTAAAGATGTGGCTCCACTGTCTTCCAACTTGCATTGTTTCTCATAAGAAATCTGCTATCATGCTTATTTTGTTTCTCTGTTTGTAATATGTCTTTGTTTTCTTCTGGCTGTTTTTAATATTCCTTTTTTCATTGATTTTAAGTAGTTTGATTATTATGTGCCTTGCTTTAGTTTTCTTCATGTTCCTGTGCTCGGTGTTCATTGCACTTCTTAGATTTGTGGGTTTATACTTCTTGTTGTTTTAAGCTACCTTTGTGACTGGCAGCATATATTTAATAGATCACATAGTTTATTTCTTTTTGAGTGTGCTTTGTTGGTTTGTTTCTTTCAAGAAATTGGTCCATTTTAATCAATACTGTCAGATTTATGGTCATAAAATCATAGGTAATATTCCCTTATCAATGTTTTAAAGGTCCTAATGATGGTCTCTTTTCTTTCCTGATATAGGTAATTTCTGCCTTTTCTTTTTCTCTTGGTCAGTATGCGTAGAGGTTTATCTACTTCAGTGATCTTTTAAGGAACAAACTTTTTGTTTCATTGATTTCTTTTTGTATTTTTTTCTGGTTTCAGTTTCATTGATTTGAAATTTTTTCACCTTGTTTTCTAATAATGCAAGTTTTCTCTAATCACTGCATCATCTCCTTCTTATATATTTTTATTTGTTCTATTCTTATTTTCATTTGATTAAAAATATTTTCTAATTTCCTTTGTGACTTCCTTTTTAACCCACGGGTTATATAGAAATGTGTTAATTAATTTCCAAATAGTTGGTGATTTTCCCAGGTATCTTTCTGTTATAGATACCTACTTTTATGCTCAGAAGAAATCATTTTTATTATGTCTGTTCTTTTAAATTTCTTAAGATTTATTCTGTGGGATAGAATGTGTTCTATTTTGGTGAATGTTTCATTTGCACTTGAAGAGAATGTGTATTCTGTTGTTGAGTGGAGTGTTCTATAAATGTCAGTTAGGCCCAGTTGGTTAATAGTGTTGTACAGCTCTTCTATACCATTACTGATTTTCTCTCTTCTTATTCTATTGATTACTGTAAGAGGAGTGCTGAAGTCCTTGTAAAATAATCTGTTCTCTTTTCAATTCTATCAGTTTTTACTTTGTGTACATTGAAGCTCTATTATTAACTATATCAATTTTGAATACTGTTATAACCCCTTATTATTATGTAACCTTCTCTTATTACCAGGAAACTTTTTTTTTCCTGGTAGTATTCTTTATCTGGAAATTGACTTTATCAATATTAATATAGCCACTTCAGTTTTCTTTTCTTTAGTTTTTACATGTTATATCCTTTCCCTTCTTATTATTTTTAATATATGTATATATTTATATTTAAAGTGAGTTTCTTAGCACATAGTAGGATCTTGCTTTTTCAATCCAATATAACAGTTCCTGTCTTTTAATTGATATGTTTAGACTATTCACTATAATCATTGGTATGATTTGATTTAGGTTTACCATTTTATTATGTGTTTCCTGTTTGCCTTCTCTAATATTTATTTATCTGTTTCTTCTTTAGACCTTTTAGATTATTTGAATGTGTTTAATATTCCATTTGACTTTATCTGTTGGCTTTTAGACTATATATCTTTAATTTTTAAATGAAGCTCTAGAGATTTCAATATGTATATATATACCTAAACTTTTACAGTGTACTTAGAATTAATTTTTTACCACATCAAGTAAAATGAAGAAACCTCACAACCGTCTCATTCTCTTCACCTTTTACTTATATGTTATATTTGCCATACATGTTGCATACATACATTGACAACCCTGCCAGACAACATTATAATTTTTACATTTAAAAGAACGTTTAATTCATACATAACTTAAAGGTCCAAAGAGGAAAAAATATAGTCTATTATATTTTCCATTGCTGTTGAACTTCCTTCTTTTCTGAATTTCTGGTTTTTCTTTTGGTTTCATTTCTCTTCGTTCTGAACAACACTTTTTGGTCACAGCAGGTCTGCTGTTGATAAATTCTCTGAATGTGTGTTTGTCAGAGAATTCTCTCTTCATTCCTGAAGGGTCCTTTTGCTGGCTATAGAATTCTGGATTGACAGATTCTTTTTTTCCCTGTCAGGACTTTTAAGAACCTGTTCTGCTGTCTTCTGGCTTCCATGATTTCTGATGAAAGATATACAGTCATTCCATTTATTTTTCCCATCTGTGTAACATTGTCATTTTTCTGTAGACTTTTTTTTCAATCTTTGGCTTTTAGCAGTTTGATTTTAATGTAGCTGTGGTTGGTTTTCTTTGGGTTTATCCTGTTTAAAGTTTATTTTGTTTCTTGAAATTGGAAATTTATGTATTCTACCAAATCTCAGATGTTTCAGCCATATTTTTCAAAATTTTTTTTTAGCACTAGATTCTTTTCCCTCTCTTTCTGGGATTCCAGTGGCATAAATGTTAGATATTTTGATATTGTTTCACAGGTCCCTGATGCTCTGCTTATATTTTGCTAAATATTTTCCTCTCTTTTTTCGGATCAGATGTTTTCTATTGATTTCTCTTCAAGTTTCATATCTCTTTCCATGGTCATTTCCATTCTGCCATTGAGACATCGGGTGATTTTTAATTTCAGATATTTTATTTTTATTGTTTCTATCTCTGCTGAGAATTTCTATTTTTCCATTCATTTAAAGTGTATTAATCTTTATCTCATGCAGCATAGTTATAAGGGTTGCTTTAATGTTTTTTTGTCTGATAATCTGGGTCATGTTGGTGTTGGCATCTATTGACTCTCTTTTTCTTTGCAAATTGGCCACATATTCCAGGTTTTTGTTTGGCAAGTATCCTGAACATTTTGAGTATCATGTAGGTTAGACTCTGGGTCCTGCTAAAATCCCCTGGAGAATATTGAGTTTTTTGGCTTAGCAGGCAGTCAGTGTAGTTATATTCATTGCAAGTTCTGTTTCATATTCCGTAGTGGTGGTTCCAATGTCGGTTCAGTTTTCAAAGCCTTTAGGTCTATCCCACACATGCACAGCTTAAGGATGAGCCCAGTAGTTTTGCAGGTTCATAACAGAAATATGGGATTTTCTTCTTCAGCTCTTTACTCTCCAGGATTCCCTCCACAATCTCCAGCTTGCAGGGCCCACCTTCCCAGACTTCTGATTAGAAAGTTGGGATTTCTCTTGGAGGTTTAACTGCCCACTACCTTAGCTGTTGCAGCACAGCTCTGCAACTAGGATCTCCCTTGGGGCAAAAGTGGAAGAGAAAAAAAGAGGGGAAAATTGGGGATTTCCCTTACACTCTTTGGATCACAGAGGCCTCTTTCCCCAATTCTGTAGCCAGAAAGATGAGATTTCTCTCGGAGTTCTAGTTGTGTGGGCTCCTACAGACACATCACTTTCAGGGTCCTCAGGAAGTTGCTTTTATACAGGATTTAGCTGTAATCAATGAGAGAGAGGGGCTGTAGTGGACTACTCCCTTTTGGCCAGCAATGGAAGTCTCAGGGCATTATTTAAAGGGTTAAATATTGCCTGCCATTATGTAATTTTCCCCCATGGTCTTTAAAAGTTAAGTTCAGAATTTATTCTTTTATGCCTCTTAGTGCTTAAGTGATTTTTCTAAACAGTCACAGTTAGTAGCACAACTGTGATCTAAGCTGAGTGTTTAAAATGGCTGACAACTTTCCAGCTGGTTTTAATCGGTTTGTGCACAGCAGTGGATATCCTGAACATGGGCAATGTTGTATGGCTTCCACCATTGCCTCTGAATGGAACAGGTTTGTAAATGTCACAAATAACATTCTTTCATGAGGAACTCTGCATTTATCATGGATTCTGGAACTTTCTGCTGGTGAGGGTTCTTATTCTTGGTCCATGAGTCATACAGTTCCCATTGATTCCTGACATTTCTTACAGACTTAACCAGGCTTTGTTAGTATGGGAGATGAGGAGATGTAGAATTCATAGGGACCCGTGTACTATGAGAGAGGTAGTATCCTGTTTTCCGAGAGGGTGTCTGCTCATTATATGAGAAAGGACATATTAATGTATTTACCCACATGTGCAATGGCATTTATGAATAATCAGATACAGCATTTGTAGAAGCAAGGTAGGGTTAATTATGACCATGTGACTATTTATAATTTCTCTTTTTTTTTTTTTTTTTTTTTTTTGCCCCCTGAGGGAATGAATAAATGTACTGGAATAAGGCCAGGAATGCTCCTTACCCAAGAGGGAGTTGTTGCAGAGGAATCCAGAACAATTAGACCGTGTTACTTCCTTTTGTTAAGGCAGTCATCTGGGGTCATAGCTAATGTAAAGGAGGGCATTGTCAGTAACAAGTAAAGTGAGGCTGTTAAAATGAAACAGGCTGTGCTTTGCTCTGTGACCTCTTACTACAACCAGCTCTTCCATGATAGCCATTGGCGCCAAGGAAAATCGGGCAGAAGAGTTGGAACCCTTCCCAGTCCAGAATATGCATTACCAGCCCATCTATTTGAAAGCTATTTTAAATTTTTTTAGAACTATCTAAGTAGTTAGAGATAAAATAAGAGAATACATACTCACAAGTTTAATAAAGCCTTTCTACAGAATGAACATAGGAGAGAGAGAAAACCAAAATGGAAATCAGTAATCTTGGACTTGTTAACTTGACACGGTTTAAGACACTCTCTCGGCCTCAGTTTTAGCCTTTTGTATACTGGGCTAACAAATGAAAATTATTGAACAATGATAATTGTCAGGCATTGTGCTATGTAAATTACATGGATTAGCTCACTTATCCTCACAACAACTGTAATATACGTGCTATTAAATTCCCTTTTTCCAGGTGAAGGAATTAAGGCTTAGAGAAGTTATCTGATTTGCCGAAGTCAAATATTTAGATTTCAAAGTAACGTATTCTGACTGTAGACTCTGGTAAACTTTTTTTTTTTTAATATTTATTTATTTATTTGATTGTGTCGGGTCTTAGTTGCAGCTGGTGGGCTCCTTAGTTGCAGCTCGCCGGTTTCTTAGTTTCAGCATGTGGGCTCCTTAGTTGTGGCAGGCGGTCTCCTTAGTTGTGGCTCACTGGCTCCTTAGTTGCAGTTCACCGGCTCCTTAGTTGTGGTATGCAAATTCTTAGTTGCGGCGTGCATGTGGGATCTAGCTCCCAGACCAGGGATCGAACCCAGGCCCCCTGCATTGGGGGTGCAGAGTCTTAACCACTATGCCACCAGGGAAGTCCCTAGACTCTGATAAACTCTTGAAAATTATTAACTACCCAGTAGTAGAGGTCAACTGGAGCCTTGATTCTGATTGTCTTGTAGTGATTTCCTGGAGCACTGTGTTCATAGTCATTTTGAGGCCCATACTGGCTAAGTGCATTAGAATAGTCCCTCAGTGATTATTGGTGCCTACCATGGCACAGGAGTGCAAAACGAAGGCACACATGCTCAGTGTGTGCCATCCATATTAGGTGGTTACTGAGGGCCCTTCCAACAAAAACACCAAACAGCAGCAAATACAGCAGCTTTTCAGTTTCCATTATTTTACATTAACGTTAGGAATTTGTAATGTCACCACAGACACAATATTAGTTTTCCAGAGGAGCGCTCCTCTCTTTAAGATATCTTTCAAGAGATGTCCTAAATTATCATAGGACTGAAAGAACCATTGTATATACATAATGTTCCTAATATAAAGAAATTCAGAAGTAACTATGTTAGTCAAAAAACCCCCAGCATGATATGACCTTAAATAATAATTATGAGGGATTTTTGAGATGGGTGTTTGTGTTCTGAAGAACAGTGTTATTTTATTTGTTTTTTGTTTTTTTTTGGTTTTTTTGCGGTACGCGGGCCTCTCACTGTTGTGGCCTCTCCCGTTGCGCAGCACAGGCTCCAGACGCACAGGCTCAGCGGCCATGGCTCACGGGCACAGCTGCTCCGCGGCATGTGGGATCCTCCCAGACAGGGGCACGAACCCTTGTCCCCTGCATCGGCAGGCGGACTCTCAACCACTGCGCCACCAGGGAAGCCCAGAACAGTGTTATTTTAAATTGTTAAATAGATACACACACAAACACTTTGTGGCAAGTTAAGTCAGGGAAAATTTATAGATTATGTCCTACTCTTGGAGGTTTACAGGTTCAGAATATAATCATTAGATAAAGAAATCTGATAAATTTTTCCTTGTATTTCCTAGTAACTTTGACCATGGAACCATTTTATTTGTTAATAACTATTAAACTCCTAAGGAACCATTGTCACACTTTGAGAAATCCCAACCCAGGACTCACATATATAAAATGGAGTAGGAGTATTTTTCAGGGTGACTCATTTCTTCTCTGACTCAGCATGAACCTGAAATTGTGACATTAAGAACTAAGCAACCCTGCTCATAGCCTGAAATGAGTACATAAGGAAGAACTCTCTGGGTAAAATTCTTTGTCAGCCATAAATGAAATTTCAATGAAAGTTACTAAGAAAAATCATCATAATAAACAAATGGTAGTTTTAGCTGAGACCTCAATCCAGTGGTAAGTCATCAAAAGATAGTGATGATTAAAGGGAAGAAAGAATTATTTGTTTTACCTAGAACACAGAGGAAATAGAAATGAACGTGTTTGATAATTCCATGGAGAAAATCTAAAAACTTATCTCAATCACATGTAGTCAAGAGCAGCTTTGCTATACCCACTCAATGGTCATTTTAAAATTAGAAAGAAACCCACTGAGTAAGCCAATGCTTCTTAAATTTTAGTTTGCATTGGAGTGACATATAGGCTTATTAAAAATGCAGGGCTCCACACTACAGTGAGATTTTGATTAGCAGGTGTGGGTTGAGGCCCAAAACGCCATACTTTTACAACATTTTGAGAGACACTGATGTAAACCATGTGATAATACTAGAAATGATAAAGTATTTTGAGAGGCCTCAGAATCCTCAACATAAATAATCATTCCACCCAGGCTGATTTTTGGCAAAATGTCAAAAAATGCATTGCCCTTCATCTTACTTCGAGCCAACTAACGCTTTAACACATAGACCCCCAAAACGTGTAAGTGCTCAAATATACGGGAGTTTGTTTCTTGCTCATACAGGAGTTTATTTTTTCCTCACGTAAACAGTCCATGGAGGGTACAAGTTAACAGGGTCTAAGTTCCCACATAATTGTCTGGGACCCAGGATCATGGAGATGACCATCTTCAGTTTATGGCCTGTAACATCATTTGGATGTTAACAGCTAGCTGGTGGATGGGGAGAGAACCTAGAGAATCATGCAGAGTGTTATGGTCTGAATTGTGTCCCCCCTACCAAAAATTCATATGTTGAAGTACCTCAGAATGTGGCTGTATTTGGAGGTAGGGCCTTTCAAAAAAGTGAGGCCCTTAGGGTGGGACCTAATCCAATGTGACTGGTACCTTTATCAGAAGAGGAAATTTGGACACAGACATTAGAGATGCATGTGCACAGAGAAGAGACCATGAGAAAACACAGCAAGAATGTGTCAAGGAGAGAGGCCTTAGAAGAAATCAAACCTGCTGGCATCTTGATCTTGAATTTCTAGCCTTCAGAACCGTGAGAAAATCATTTTCTGTTGTTTAAGTGACCCAGTCTGTGTTATGGCAGGCCTAGCAAATACAAATGGGGGTTTAAGTGTTGTCCTGGAAATGGTGCACATTATTTTCACTCACACTTCACTAACTAGAAGTCAGTCACATGGCTCCCTAAGTGCAGTAGGGTCTGGAAAATGAAACCTATCTGCATGCCAGGAAGAAGATAAAATAAGTTTAGTAAATAGCGTCTGCCGCCACTTCTGCTTCACCTTTTGAATTTGGACTACTCAACTGTGGGTCTAGAGAAAGCTTCCTTAGTCCAGTAGACCAGCTCATCAGCTCTCTTCTCCACTTCTATCAAAGCTCTTCTTTTGGAGGGAGGTGAGCGGATATGCACCAGCAAAGGCAAAGGAAAGAAGTACCTGCAGAATGAGGGACAGCCCTGAGGCTAGCATGCCTGTAGCATTCAATACATGGCTGTTGGAAGTGAGGAAAGGCAGAAAGAAGAAAGCAAGACAAATAGATCTGAGAAGGCCAAGAGTAGTAACCATTTACATTGACCAAAACTCAAAATGGAAGAATTGTTTCCATAGCAAGTCTGTTAGCTTCAAGAACGTGAAAGAAGGGAAGCTTTTCTAATTTCTAATTGAAGGCTGACATACATACAGAAATAACACGAATCTTAAGTGTACAGCTTGAGGAATTTTACACAAACTTAACTTTACCCATGAAACTCACAACCAGATCATGAAATAGAAAAAAAACTAGGGCTGCAGCAGCAGCAGCCTCTTACACCCTTCCAATCACTACACTCCTGAGGGTAACCCCTATCCAGACTTCTAACACCATGGATTAGTTTTGCCTATTGAATTTTATATAAATGGGATCACACAGTATGTACTACTTTGTGTCTGTTTCTTTGGCTCAACATTATGTTGATGAGATTCATCCGTGTTATACATATCCAGTTCATTTGTTTATTCATTTTTATTGTGTAGTAATTTATTGCGTCACTATCTCATAGTTCATCTATCCATTCTTTTCTTGATGGGCATTTAAGGCTGTTTGCGGTTTGAAGCAATTATAAATAGTGCTGCTATTTGTAATATATCTCTTTTGTGCGCATGGGTGTATGCTAGTCTTGGGAATAGAACTGCTTGGTCATAGATGTGTGTGTTTTCAGCTTTAGCAGATATTGCAAAACAGTTTTTCAAAGTGATTGTACCAAAAGAGTTTATTTTTTATTCCATGTACTACTCTTCCCTTTCTGTCCCACTCTCAGAATATCCTTCCTGCTACTTGCCTGTGGACTTACTGCTGATCCTTGGGACCTGGATTGTTAGGCTTGCCTGTGGGAGGCCTCGTTTAGACCTGCCATGTGCTCCCCCCTTGTCAACGTTTGCCTGTTATTTGTCTCTTTCACTTGGATCTTTTTTAACTTTAAATAAAATCAGTTCCAGAGTACTTATGAAGCAGTCTAGTAGTTAGTACACTGCAGTTGACAGAAACTCATTGCAAAGTAGCATGAGCCAGAAAGGGAATTAGTTGGTCCTCGTAACTGAGAGAAGCTGGTGAGATGAAGTGCTCAGTCATCAGGGCCATGTCCCTCCTGCTGCCCCTCAGCCATCTTCTCTTGATAGAGAGGCTTTCTTCTCTCCTATTAGAGATGAGTTTTCTCCATGAAGTGGGTAATAACATCCCCCAATCCCCTTTGCCTCTTACTGGTTACCACTTGGGCTCAGACACACCTCTGAAGCAATTATTCATTGTAGGGGTGGGGAGGAGAGACATGTATTATGAATGACACAGGCTGGGAGGAGTAGGACCCATGCATGAGATATTCATGAGGACAACAGGGCGCGATAAGAAGGCCCCTTGCCAAAGTATGAATGGTACTGGGCCAACAAAACCAGAGCTGTCTACTATGAAGGCCGCCTGGGCTTCCTCTGGGAGGATATTGGTATTTTCAAAGAGCATCACGTGTGGTCCAGTTTGAATGATGGGCGTTTAAGGCCCTGGGTCAGGTGAACTCTTTGGGGTCACTTCAAATCACTCAGATGGGTGACTGCCCATGACCAGCTTTCTCATGAGGCCAGCTGGATTACAATGGGCATAAAATGTCTCATTAAAATGGACCCAGTTTTGGTCTGCTAACTCAGCACAAAGGGGCCAAGTGACTACTTCACATCCTTTAAAATGGAAATGAAAGGAACTGCTCAGTACCTGACCTCATCAGTTTAGCCAAGATGGTACTGGCAAAGCCATGTCTGGTTGGTGAATGAAGAAGGGAAGGGAGGAGCTTGCCATGGAGGTTTCTGGGCAGCGTGGTGGCTATTAACAATTCCTGCAAGTCAAGAACAGTCCGGCTGTTGATAAGAGCCAGTGATGAGAATGAGAAAAACAACTACACAGGCTCCATGAGAGGAGCACTCAGCCCCTACTTTCACCGCCATGTAATTCATAGTAAGGCAGAATAATTTAAAGGGATGTAACAGGTCTTGGCCCTAATGGAGTGACTTGAAGATTATGTTGTAACAGCATAAATTTCAGGAACAGGCCCCACGTGTTAGCTGACTTTAAATTCTTTGTGGAATAAGTGAGGATATTAAAAGGAAATTATTTTGGACGACTATCACCATGCCAAGTTCAAAATCTCCTGAGCGACTGCACTATGCCAAGTTCAAACCTCAGGGTATTTCAGAAAGGACAGGTAAAGTGTACTCTTGCATGGCTGTATAGTAAGCCAATAGCATAAATGCCCAGCTATTTGATGAAACCAGGAAAGCAAAGTGGACTTTTACAGTGGAAGTGTCCTCTCAGAAAAAGAAAATGTGTTTGAAGTTTTAAGTGAGGTCGTAAGAAACATCCAAGGAAAGATCATTTTCAAACCACCTCCATGTGCACACTGGCAGCAAAGTGTGAAAGCACCTAAGTGCACACATTCTCTCTGTGTCCTGCCACTGGCCAGCTGTGTGATCTTGGCCAAATGCTGGACTTCTCTAAGGCCCAGCCTGTGGTATCTACTTCAAAGTATTATTTTGAGATATTCTCCATCATCAGATAGTCTCCTTAAAGAGCTTTGCACAGTGCAGGGCATATGGAAGCTCTCCATACGTATTAGGTGTTATTAGGTTCATAGGTTTGTCATGAGATTCGCATAATGGTCCCTGAGAAAAAGTTAGCATGCACACCAGGTCAGCTCTGGCTATCATGACCCTCAGCCTCATCGAGAAACAACGGTTAGGTTTCTTTTAGTCCTGGAGCTCTCTCAAGTTCTCTTCATCCTTTAGGAAACGTTATTGCTAAGCTTCTGTTTCATTCTGAGACACTTATCCCAACCATAGGTTAATTATTCTGTTAAAACGTGTTGCAGTAGAAAGGACAGCATACAGTTGGGTGGTCATTAAGGGAACAGGTCTGTGGAATTTGGCTCATCAGCACTTGGCCCTGTCACATCTAGAGACTCTTCAAGCTCGTTGCCATGCGTTGGATGGACTGACCAGAACTCAAGCACTCAGAATTAGCCCCTTTGTAGACCACAAAGGGCTGCACAGGGAGCCTGGGTCCATTTTGGTTTTGAGATTTCAGTGTGAGAACCAACTTTGGCAGTCCCATAGAAACCTGCTCTTGCTGTTAAAGTAAGAAATAAGCATCTGGGGGTACGATAGGGTCTCTCTTCAGCACTCCTCAGTATAATCCCATGGATTGGTTGATGAGACTTCTCCCCCTCCCTTATGAGGAATTCGTTTTTGGAAGAGAAACTAATTTCCAAGGATTCCTTTTCCCCCTTTTCTAAACTCTCTCTAGCTCTTGCCCTCCTTCTATCTCTCACTCCCTCTCACCTCTCTCCTTTGCTTGCTTTCTATTTCCTTCCTTTTTTCTTGCTCTCTCCTCTCTTTTCCTCCCCACATTAAACAAGCAATGAGGGAAAGTTATAAAACATTCATCTGATGTTATAAATATTATAAAACATTTATCCCTTAAGTAGGTGTCTAGCAGAGTGGTTAGACCACAGTACTCACTAAATGTTCCTTGAGTTGTTGAATGGATGAATAAACGGATGACCAAATGAGTCAGCAAATGAATGGTCTTGTGTCCTGCTGGGCAAATCCTTGACTACCTGATTCTGCCTTCTCATTGGAAAATTTTCTCATCTTTAGTGGCAAACTAGCTAGTGCCCTGGCGCTAGCCTGCCTAGCTTTGAGATCTGGTTCCACTACTTACTAGCCTTGTCACCTCGGGCATGTTACTTCATCTCCCTGTGCCTCAATCTATCTTCTTTAAAATGGGTATAATAATTCTTTAAAGTGGCTCTTAAGAGCATAAATTGAGTACACACACACGCGCACACATACACACACACACACACACTCTTAGGATAACATCCAACACAGTAAGCACTCAGTAAGTGTAAATAAAATTTTAGTATTGTAACTTTATGTGAGCTCACATGAGATGATTTAAAGTGAAGACACTTTAACTGGAAAGTTTATTGTAAAGTTAATAGCTACTTACTCTTCTCACTGCGTTGCGTCTCTTGTCCTACAAAAGGTTAATTCTATAGTTCTGGTCCAGTTCTCTCTTGGAGCTAGTTTTTCTTGAATTGCTCAACGTCATCAGCCAAGAGCTTTTGCTCCCTTATGCCTCAGAGGACCCACGTGTGGTCCTTGTTCTTTGATGCTGTTTCGTAGCTCCACTCTCCTTTATGGATGTGAAGAATCAGAGAATCCCTAGCCCCACCCTCCATGTGGGGTTCTACTTCTAAACCTCAGAAGCACACCTGACACTTATTCCTGAATGTTCAGCATTCCATTTCTTGGAGCCTGATGCCCAGATAGCGGTCTACAACGGAGCATTCTGCTCGACCCTGTCAGGAACTGTTACCACCTTGTGGGCACAATTATCCACTTGCCCCCTCAAAGTGATGTGGAAATTTCTAATTACACCTGCAGGAGCCTAATTGGGGACTCATTCCATTGCATGCAGCAGAAATGCACCTGCAAATAATTAACTGCAGACGCCCAAATTGTGCCCACAAGAAAGGAAAGGAAGCCCAAGCTGAGACTCCAGCCCCTCTGAAAAGGCTCATGTTTCCCAGGTTTGCAGTTGGGCCCTTTGAACATCCAAAGGGGCAGAGAAGGAGGTTTCTATGCACAGCCACAGAGTCTGTGCAGCGTTCCAAAGTGGCACGTGTCTTTGCAGCCCTAATATCATCATTATCCAATAGATGCTATCCCACAAAGTGGGAAAACAAAAACGGGCTCCAGAGCCTTTCCTTTCTCTTCTCTCTGTGTGTGGTAGAGAATTTCCACTCACCACATGTCCCTCTATTATATCTATATGGTATCTGCCAAAATAAATATTGTAGTCCCTTTATTTTTAGTTGGTACTGCACAGGTCCTTCTCAGATTAAACAGTCAGAGGTCAGGAAAGTTGAGATGAACCATAGATTTAAAACCATTTTACTGTGTGGAGTTATTTATATAGAGGTTTTCGTATAGAGACTTGATTAAAAGCCGAGGATATTTGCTCAGCAGAGAGGGGAAAAACCATCATTATCTGATTTTACAAGGAATTCAGTGGCTGCTAATCAAACCCGGGTCTGCATCTGGTTAAGACATACTTGGCACTGGCTTGTCACAAGTAGAGGTTTTGCCATGTCAAGGGGATCTTTCACTCAAAGCAGCGACCCATATTGGACTGAACAAACACATGAGTTTTTAATCGGGAACAATAGTTTAACAAACCACTTCCCAGGACCATCGAAAGAAAAGTATGTGCCCATGGCAGTTCTGGCACCAAAAGATATTTACTTGAGTGCATTTACTTCTAGCCATAGCCCCAAATGCCCAGCAGAGGAGGACCATTAAAAGCTAATGCAGAAAACTGCATTTCCATGGGGTGACCCACGTTATCTGGCACCAGTGCCAGCCTTGAAGTATACGCTGGTCTTTGCAAAAACTGTTCCCTTCCTATGTGCCCCAATGGAAATAGGGACACTGTGGACTTGCAGAGATAAGTTATGTGCATTAAATGCTTTCTATTAGAAAATATAAACCTATTGTTCCTTTTCTAAGTCCGTTAGTAGTTTCTTTGCTGAATTTTTGTCAGAAAAGCTACGTAGGGAGTTTTGAGGCATTTTAATAAGAAGAAGCATTTCTAATAGTTTTGAACATCAGGTGCTGTGCTAAGTGCTTTGTCACACTTAACATACGCAGCAGCCCTTTGAGGTTGATGGTCTTGATATTGCCAGGTTGGAGATGAGAGGAACAAGGCCTGCCTGGTTAGGACACCTGCTAAGTAGCCTGGCTATCAAGTAGCCAGCCAGAGTTTAAACCTGGATCCGTCTGAGCCAAAGATCAGTCTCTGTGTTCCTGTGCTTTTCTTTGGAAGAAGAAAGATTACTGTATTGATGTAATGTGTGTTTTATAGAAACTTTATCAGTGTAGTAACATTCGACAAATTGTTCAACGTTTGATGCAGGAAGAAACTTTTATATTGATAGCATTCATCTAGATATAAAAGGTGGTAGAACTGTTTTATAATTATGATTTTTTAGGATTTATTTGCTCTTTCGAGGTCCTGCTCTATGCTGGTAAGACAAAAGGCACTTCCCCATGCTCTCCCTCAGCGCAGGGGCCACGTTGATTTGGCTGTGAGGCTCCAGCTCTGAGCGTGTGGAGCTTGGCACTCAGAGTATGTTTCATGAATGTCAGTGTAATGAATTGAAACATTCAGGGTATAAGTCTCCTTCCAGGGCAGCTCTGGAAAGCCTTGGCAGTTTTGCCCAAAGGAAAGAGGAATTCCACTCAACAGTCCCATCATGCAGATCTTAAATCTTACTTGCGATCCCCCAGAAGTGTGGTGCCCCGTGAAAGAGGCGGTGCCAAGCAATCAGATGGCTGACTCAGAAGATGAACAAAGAGAGGCCAAGTCTGGGGCTTTCTCCAGTGAGAGAACTGGAAGGCAGTTCTTGAGACCTACCTATAGTTGCTATGTCCTCATCAGCTGGAGGTTTGCCACTAATAACAAACTGGAAAAGAATAGGATGATAACGATGATGATGAGACTAACATTTATTGAGGGCTTGTTATGTTCCAGGCATAGTGCAGAGCTCTTTATGTGAATGACTTCATTTGATCCTTACAACAGCCTCATGAGCAGATACTATACACTGGGCCACTTGACAGATGGGGAAACTGAGACTCAGAACTTAATTGCTTTGCTTCACAAGCCACTTGGCTAGTAATTGATGGAATCAAATAGGTGGACTCCAGAGTTCTTTTGACTTCAGAGCCCAAGGACTTAACCACTACACAATAGTGCCTCAACCAGGGTTTGGGAATGGCTGATGTTTTTCTAAATACATGAGAGTAGATTCAAGGTTATTCTTATAACACAGCAGGTCTCCCTTATTTGCAGACTGAAGTGCTTTCTTGAATGGAAGGGGTGTGGTTGGACTTGATAAGCTGAGGACTGCCCATTCCGTGGGTGGGCTCCCAGAAGTGTCCATTTGTGATGCTGTGTCACAAGTCAGGGCTGGAAGGAGGCAGACAGATGCTCACACTTCCTTCCAGAAAAGCTGAGCTCTTTGGTGCCTGGCAACGTGCATGTCTGGGTGTGAAACACTAAAAGCTGAAAAATGTTTGAAGGAGAGACCAGAGTAGCAAGTCATGCCTGGGTTCAAATCTTCGTTAGGCATGTGACCTAACCTCTTGAAGCCTCACTTTTCTATCTGTGAAGCAGAGATAATATTAATAGCAGAAGATGGTTATGAGTAGTACATAAATGATGTCCAGGCCCTGGAAAATAGAAAACAACACACATGTTGTGGGCACGGGTGGAAACCCCTCATATCCTACCAATCTTATCCTTGAGAAGTGGGACTTGAAACATTTGGTGTAAGTGACTTTAGCCCCAGTATAAATATTCTGAGGAATCCTGCCACATTTGAGAGGCAGGTGTCTCATCGAGTATTTCCTCTGCACTGCCACACACACTAGCCACCAGAAAATGTTTTCAAGTCCCTTTCATGGTTTGTAAAAGAAATTTCTACCTGGCCAGCTCTGCTTGCCCATGACAATCTACAGGCATTTCCCCGAAGCCTATTCTGCTTGCTTGGGGAACAATATGTTCTATAGAATAATCCAATTTATTCTTGCTGTAGAAAGCTCCTTGTTTTGCAATCACAGCCTTTCATCTGACGAAAGGTGGAATTTGAATTGTCTTGAAACAATGGGAATTACGTGGGAGTGAGATTGCATCTGACAGAGGTGCACTTATGCTTCTGCTAAGAAACCAGTTCCTGCATGGATCTCCCACATCCTCAGAATGTCCTCAAGCACTAGGTTTCACTCTTGTTCTTTGGATTTATTACCATCATTACTAGCGCATAAAAATAATGCTTTGTAGGACTTCCCTGGTGGCGTAGTGGTTAAGAATCTGCCTGCCAATGCGGGGGACATGGGTTCGAGCCCTGTCCGGGAAGATCCCACATGCTATGGAGCAACTAAGCCCATGTGCCACAACTACTGGGCCTGTGCTCTAGAGGCCGCGGCCACAACTACTGAGCCCACAAGCCATAACTACTGAAGCCCGCGAGGCATAACTACTGAAGCCCTTGCGCCTAGAGCCCATGCTCTGCAACAAGAGAAGCCACCATGATGAGAAGCCCGCGTACCACAATGAAGAGTAGACCCCACTTGCCGCGACTAGAGAAAGCCCACGCACAGCAACGAAGACCCAACGCAGCCAACAATTTTTAAAAATTAAAAAAAAAGAATAATGCTTTGTATTAATAATGTGGCTTTCATTTGAGAACCCAAAGTGGTTAAAGATGTGCACAACGGTGTGGGGAAAGGCCACTCAGAACATGGTTTTGATAGGGCTCACGTGTGTATTCACAAAGCATGTCGCTGGTAAATGCTCAGGGTAGGCAAGCCTTGCCAGCATAGTGGGGAATAGGGAGAGAGACGAGGTTGTAGGGAGATGTAGTAGGGAGACTAGAAAAGCCTCTCCCATTGGTACAATCCTAAAATTCCTCCATTTGAGGTTTACTGTTGAGAAGGGTAAATAGTGCCCATTCTCTTAGTGTAAGTCATCTTTTAGGTGCATAGCAACCCAAGGGGTCATATTTTAGTCTTTAATACTTTCCGAGGAATCCATGTATCAGATTGCTTTTTTCTCCCAGAGGAGAGACTGCAAGGAAGAAGGAAATAGAGAAAGGCCAGACGTGCTGGAGAGTTAATGCCCCTGGGAGCAGGTGAGAGCAGAGGAACAGTGCCCTGGCTTCCTACCCTCAGAGAGGAAAACCAAGGCTGTTTCTGTAGGTTTCCCAGAGGTTCCCAGTGGTATGAGCCCTAACTCCCCACTGTGATGACCTACTCAGTAATGCATTTTGTATTGGCTTTCTCCCCTTTGTGGGCTCACTTCCTCACTCCCTTACCAGTTTTTGGTGATCACCTCCCCTGTTAAAAACTTTGAGTCGAACTCTGCCTCAGGGTCTGTTACTTCTGGAGAAAGCCCCTGTATCAGTTTTCTATTGTTCCCATAACAAATCACGGCAAATGTAGCATCATAAAAACATCACACCTTTATTATCTCGCAGTTTCTATTGGTTAGAATTCTGGTACAGCATAGCTGTACTCTCCTGCTCAGGGTCTCACCAGGTTGAAATCCAGGTATCAGTTGAGGCTGCTGTTCTTATCTAGGGCTCAGGCTCCTCCTCCAAGCTCATTGGGTTTTAGCAGAATTAACTTCCTTCTTATGCTTTTCTCATGGCCCCCTCCACCTTCACGCCAGCAATGGCAGGTCGAGTTCTGATGTTTTGAATCTCTCTGATTTCCCCCTCTGCCACATCTCTCTGACTTCCTCTTCTGACTTCCTTTTTTGCTTTTAAGAGCCCAGCTGCCAAAATTGGATCCACTGTGATAATCCAGTATAATCTGCCTATTTTATGGTCAGCTCATCAGTAACCTTAATTACATCTGCAAAGTCCTTTTGCCACGTAATGTGACATATTCATGGTATAACACAAGGGAACAAAGGTTATGGGAGCCAAAGTTCTGCTTACCACACCCCACTAATACAGCAGTTGTCTAAGTAAATATCTAAGTGGACATCTCCACCATATTCAAACCCTGATTGGGCTGGAACCACTTGTTAGATCATTTGTTTGTTCATGTATTACTTCAAACATTACTTCAACAAATAGTTGTTTAACAAACATTACTGGTGACCACTCTGTATTGGACCCAGTTTCAGTATTTGAAGAATCTGCCTGATAGGAGCTAGTAATCTAGTGGCAAAGGAAGACTAAACAGGGGATTAGAAGAGATATCTTCCCAATGATATGGGATGGGCAGCTTCTATGGAAAGGGTCAGGAGTGCTGAGGAGTTAAGGGAGGCTTCTGGATAGAGTAGCACCTCCAAACATAGACCTAAAGGGTGAGAAGGATTTAACCAAATGGGCAAAGGGCAGAGCAGACTTCTTGGCAAACATCATGCCTATTTTAAATGACTTACTGTCATTGCATGGCGTCCACTGAGTTTCAGCATATACTGTATGTTTGTGTGTTTGAAGGAAAGGAGAGGGCCAGGAAAAATGCTCTCATGTGGGACCTGGAGAAAGGTGAGTAAAACCATACATTCATCCAGCTTTCATGTAGGCTTGTGAATAAGTAGCCCACATTTACCAGCCTACATATATCTTATAACTTGTCATATGCTATGTAACTACTTTATAGAGAGATTGACCACATCAGCCAATTTTTCTCTTAGTTATTTCATGTCCCACCTATGGATTTCAAAGGGCTTCTTTACATAACCCTGGCCACTGTAGGTTTAAACTGAAAAGGAAGGGTACAGGATCTGATTCATGCTTCAGAATGCAAAAATAAAGAAAAATGCAGCATAGTATAGTAAAAAAAATCTCTTCAGAGTTGACAGCAGGAAATCTTTGATCCTAGATCTCCAACAATTTTGCTTGAACTGTCATGGTTTTCTTACCTGCAAGATGAACATACTATTATTAACTTTGTGTGCCTTGCAGGCTTGTCAAGAAAATGAAAAGGAAAAATGAACATGAAGTGATCTTGAAGATTGATTATGCATGTCTAACAACCAATGGGCATTTTTCTAACTTACATCTTCCTGAATTTTAGGACACTTGAATAATCAGGTTCCTAGAAAGGACATTTGATTGGGATGCCAAAGATATACTTTTATTTTTGTTTTTCATTCTTTTTCATCTGCAGTTTTCTCATGCTGCTGCATTTTCAAAGATGTCCGTAAATGCTTTCATCTTCCTCTACGAATTTCATATCTTATCCCATCCCTGGAATCTTTTCTTCTTGGCCTTGTAGATCCTGTTCCCGCCTCTCACAGGCTTTGAAGTGGGTTTTGTAGCATTCACAGTAGCCAAGAGGGTTAGATGAGAAGAAATGGAAAAGCGTGTGTTGCCCAAGGCTAGGAGAACGGTTGACTAAACGAGCAAATGTGGCTTTGATGGAGGAGCTCGCATTTAATAGGAGAAATAATTTTGAAGGAATGATAAAAATTTAGCGTTTATAGTAAGGCCAGCTCTTTGAAGGTGTTGTAGCAAGTTTTTATTTTCTCTTAATGTAACTATTTACACATGCTGAACATTTCTGTGTTCCATCAGTTTTAACTTCTCATTTCTTAGGGAAAATGGTCAGTGCAGAGCACAAGGCTAATCCACATGTGGTTAGTGGCTACTATATCAGATAGAACAGCTATAGAACATTTCCATATCACAGAGTTTTACTGAACAGTTTTATTGAACAATACCCATCCTAATGCAGGAATTGTAAGCTTCTGAAGCCTTAAAATATTTATATTCTTTGGTACAACAATTCTCTTAGGAATTTAGCCTATGGAAACAGCTGGACAGATATCTAGGTACATGGATGTCCACATCTATTAAGGAATCATTTATGATAGTGAGAGAGGGAAAGGAGACATTCCATTTGTCCAACAGTGGGAGCTGATTAAGTAAATAATGGTGTGTTTGTACACATACATATGTTTATACATACTCAGTGGATACAATATAAGTGTTAAAAGGGATAATACAGATAGGCATTTATTTTCATTAAAAAATATTCTACACATATCACTGAGTGAAAAAAGTCAGGTTAATATATATAATATGCATTAATTTTAGGATGTGTATGTCTGTGTGTTGTGTATATAGAAGATATTGGGAAGACAAAAACAGAGTGCATGAGACAAGGGCAGAAATATTTGGAGTGGTATTTATCACTGTCTGAAAATTGTTTATTTTTAGTTGATAAGATCATAGATTATTGTTTTTATTTTTCCTTTTCTATATCTCCTGAGTTTTCTTCTAGCATATCAATTGTGTGTAACAAAAAAAAGAAAGAAAGAAAAAGAACCAAAATGTTTGGACATGACAAAAATGTCAGAATATGAATACATACATGAACAGAAGACCATCAAGATAGGTTTTTAAAAGTACAGTAGTTGCCTGATGATTTGCAGACATGCCTGTGACTGTGAGGAGAATGATTTCTCTCCATAAATTCTTGTCATTGTGGGTTATTCAATGTGAAATGCTTCTTTGGTCTTTCTGTGGAAACCTTCCTAGTCCCTTTGGCACTACGCTCAAGAACTAGCAGAACTGTTCTCTTCTACCTGAGATGTCCTTGATTGTACCATATTTGGTGTATCTGAACATGTGTAGAAAATGTTTGTATGTGCATTTCCTCTGCAGTTTGGGGGATCGAAAATGTGGCCATCTGTTGTTACAGCTACTGCCTTACCACAAAACCTCCGTGATTTGAGGCATGGATGCCAACCAACATGTAGGACTTTTATACTTTTGCTGTGTGGAGAGACAAACGGTCATGGGGTCAGCTCCCAGATATTGGATTGCGATCCCAGAACTCACAGATAACTATATCTTTTAAAATACCAGGCTGTCAAATTTAACTTTTATATATATTTGCTCTAAGTGCTGTAAAGTATATGGTTTAAGTGAAAATCAACAGCATGGCACCCATGTTCCAAACATTTTCATGCCCTAGTTCTGTCTTTTCAAAGAAGTGACGGCTTATTGAATTTGGGGGCTTTCCCAAGGAGTCCTCCTGACTCCTTGTGTGTCGGTGCCATTCTGAGGAAGACGGAATAACTGCTTCCAAGACTCACAGCTCCATGAAGAGTGGCAGCCTGGTCCAGGGCCTTGGTACAGAGAGCTGTGTTGGAATATTTCTTTCTCTACATTTAGGGTGTAAGGCATAAGATCCTTTGGAAAATAGAGAAGAACCTATGTGAAGATACAGGGAAATTACAAATAAAAAGGTGAATTTTCCTCGTGAAGATGCTTTAGCATCTCAATTCAGACATAACTAGCAGTTAGTACCTCCTTCCCGCATCTTATTTCCAAAAGCCAGAGAATTCAGTAGGAAAAAAAAAAAAAAAAAAAGAGGCTGCATTGAGGGACACAACTGTCATTATTTGACAGGAACACATGTAAATATCTTACTTAAACCATTTTTTCTCTAGAAAACTGAATGATGATAAGAAATCAGTCAAAATTCAGGAGTTTTTATTAACTCCAAGTTTCATAAGAGTTTGTCATTTGGTCATAAAAATTTATTTAAAACTGAGGTACCCACATTTACCTCTGAACCTTTTCAATATAGAAAACAAAAGGGTAAATGGACAGTCAAATTGTATTTTCCTCCCAATTTCGAACAAACAAATAGCAAATTTCATAGTTTTCCCACCCCAAACCATACAGGTATGTTATTTCTAACTTAGTTTTGTGACCTTGAAAGGTTAACCTCTGTGGGCCTCAGTTTTTTCACATGTGAAATGGGAAAATCAGATTCAACTGGATACTTTGTAAATTCCTTCCAGCTCAGACATCTTGGCAGTGCTACCCCATAGTTAGCTATGGTTAATTTCTAATGAAGGTCAGGTTGCCTAAAATATAGTTGCAGATATAAATGGATTATGAATGTAAAATGGATTATGACAATTTTTTTTCAAACACTTTTGGAAAGAGATCTTCCTAGGACACTTTCACCTTCAAACTTCCCCAACAAAAACAGCTGTAGAGGAAGCCAAAAATAATGCATACCACCAATGAGCTTGGTTCAGAGGCTTACAAGAATTCACCCTTCATCTTACATAAAATTCCTGAAGCCGTCTTCCAGCCAGCGTGGCCTGCCATTGGAAGCACCCGGGGTTCATTTGCTATTTCACTGCCTCCTTTGTGTGCTCTCCACTATGATTAAAGAGACCAGCTGTTTACTTAGAGTTTTCCAGGAGGACACCAACAGGCATTCAGCAGCCTGAATTAGATAATTTGTTAGTTTTTCTGTAAACCTTCCATTTTTAAATGATGGTGATGTCTCCAGTGTGCTTCCCTCAGCTGGATGGGGACTGAGTGCTGAGAATTTAACTCTGAACCCCTTATAGCTAAAGCATGTGTTCCCTCCAGCCTGAAGTCAGCCTTACTTCCAAATGCCTGATGTACAGGGGTCATTTCACCAGAAGACCCTAATATATGTGCATATTTATTGGGTTCCCAGGACAGTCTAAATAAACCCAAAGAGTCCTGAGAAACCCATTTGTTAGTTAAGGCAAGTCTAAGCTGTAGGGCTCAAAGATTATATATGTTTATCTTTCTCTCTCATAACAGTTCCAAGGTGAGGGGGTCTAGGTTGATAAGGCCGTTCTCTTCAATGCCATCTGTCATGAATCCAACATCCCTTAGCACAGGGGCCAGCAAGCTGTGGCCTGCATGCCAAATTCGGCCTTCTGCTTGTTTTTATAAATAAAGTTTGATTGAACTCGGCCATGGTCATTTGTTGTATATGGTAGCCACTTCTGTGCTACAACAGAAGAATTGAGTAATTGTGACAGTGATCATATGACCCACAAAGCTGAACATATTTACTGACTGAACCTTTACAGAAAAATTTTGCCTACCCAGCCCTAGCATGGCTGTAATTGGGCTGGGCTACATCCATATTTAGCAATGAGAAAGGAACAAAAGGGCTTCCCTGGTGGCGCAGTGGTTGAGAGTCCGCTTGCCGATGTAGGGGACACGGGTTCGTGCCCCGGTCCGGGAAGATCCCACATGCCGCGGAGCGGCTGGGCCCGTGAGCCATGGCCGCTGAGCCTGAAAGTCTGGAGCCTGCGCTCCGCAACGGGAGAGGCCACAGCAGTGAGAGGCCCGCATACCTCAAATAAAAAAAAAAAAGAAAGGAACAAAAATGTTATTCAGGAATCATGTCCTTTGACCTAAAGCCCACACCCAGAAATCAACATATCACTTCTTCTCACATCTTACTGACAAGAACTTGGTCCATGGCCATATCTAACTGTAAGGTCTCATAGAATGTCTCGCCAGGGAGCCAAGTACCTGAGAAGGAGAAAACACAGTCTGGTAAACATTGAGCAGTCTCCACCATATTAAAATGACCCCTACTGAAAAATAGAATCCATCGTATACACAGTGTGCCTCTTTAGGACATTCAGAATAATTCCCATCATGGAATGCTTACACTGTGCTAGGTACTGTAATAAGGGTTTCACATTTGTTATCGCACTTAATCTGCCCCTCTTTGCTTGAGTAACCCTTCACCAGCCTCCGTATGTCCAATTAAATGCTATTTTTACCAAGAAGTCTTCTTTGATCCCTCTTGTCTAGGCTATTTGTTCCTTCCTAGGACTTCTTTCACCTTTAACACATCTCTCCAGTAGCTTCTCTGCCTCTTTATTATTATTGCTCACTTCTATGCCTGATTTCCATGATAAGTTCCATGAGGATGGGGGTTACATTCATTTTACCCACTCTAGTATCCTGGGACCTAGTATAGTGCCTGGCACATAGGACAGGTGTCCCCAACCCCCAGGTTCGCAGATCGGCACTGGTTCGTGGCCTGGTAGGAACCGGGCCTCATAGCAGGAGGTGAGCGGTGGGAGAGTGAGCGAAGCTTCATCTGCTGCCCCCCATCGCTCCCATTACCGCCTGAACCATCCTCCCCCGCCCCACCCCCAGTCCGTGGAAATATTGTCTTCCATGAAACTGGTCCCTGGTACCAAAAAGGTTGGGGAGCAATGACATAGGAGACCCTTTAGTCATATCTGCTGAATGAGGAGTGGCCATTGTGAGGCAGGCACTACTGACATTTCCCATTTAACAAATGAACATATCCTCACTGAAGCTCAATGAAGATATGTTTTCCTCTTGGCTACTAAGTAGCCATTTGGGGTACTTAGGGGCAGAGCTGGGACTCCAACCCAGGCCTGTTTGCCTTCAAAGCTCCTGTTCGTTGCTCTAAGCCAGGTTTCCTCAGCCTTGCCACTATTGGCATTTTGGCCTGAATAATTCCCTGTTGGGGGGTTCGGGGGGGCTGCAGTGTGCATTGTAGGATGCTTAGTAGCATTCCTGGCCTCTACTCACTAGACGTCAGTAGCACCCCCTAGTTGTGACAGATGTCTCTAGACACTGTCAAATGTCCCCTTTGGGGCAGTCACCCCTTATTTATGCCAGATGAGAACAACAGGGCTAAATTCTGCTGCCTCAATTTTGCTTTGAACTCCAGGAATCCATAATTACCCTGCTTCAGCTTGGTGGTGACTTTGGGGTTTTGTTTTCCTTGCGGTAGTGACCCTCTTCTTTAGCCCAAGTCACATACTGCCTCCTCTGCTCCCTGAAATCTTCCTTGACGCAGCCTTCACATAGCCAGACTTTCTTTCCTTTGTACTCCTGCTGTATGTTGTTTTTATCATTTTCATGATGCTTCATTTTAAACCGAGGTGTTTCACTGCCTTTTTCCTTGTCGTAGACTGTGAGTTACTTAAGAACTGGGATGCATCTTCCCCAGTCACCACCTGCAGGTGACACAGAGTGGCCCTGAGTCAGAGTTTGTTGAGTCGAGTTGCATCCACGTGAACCAGACAGAGGCTGACGATTAGGAGGGAAGTAGCAAGGAGGAATTGTGGGCAGTCTCCTGCACCTGCAGTGTAATCCCATCAGGGCTGTTTGTTTTAGGGTTTCCTAAATCTGAGGATATAGCTGCTGTCTCTTTGATAAACTTCTTTCTTCTTCTTCTTTTGTTTTTTGTTTTTGTTTTTGTTTTTTTGGTACGCGGGCCTCTCACTGTTGTGGCCTCTCCCATTGCGGAGCACAGGCTCCGGATGCGCAGGTTCAGCGGCCATGGCTCACGGGCCCAGCCGCTCCGCGGCATGTGGGATCTTCCCGGACCGGGGCACGAACCCGTGTCCCCTGCATTGGCAGGCGGACTCTCAACCACTGCACCACCAGGGAAGCCCTTGTTTTTTATTTTATTGTGAAGAAGCAATATTTTCAGGACACCCGTGGTCAAAGGGTACCATTATTCCTGTGAAATGCACTGCCAAGTGATATCCTTATAATACGGCCCCAGCCCTCTGTGTCCTGGTGGGACTGTTCAATCATTCACATAACCCTGAGCCCAGAGTTGGGGTGTTCATGTGGCGATTGGGTACACATGACAGAGGATTCATTTCCAAACTGTGTGACCTCAGGCAAGTTACTGAATCTCACGGGTGTCCATTCAATCATTCAACCAATATTTATTGGACATCTACCATGTGCCGTGCACTATTAGGGATATAGCAGTAGATGAAACAGACCAAAGTCAGAATCCCTTACCTAATAGAGAGTCTAATGGGGGTGAGCGTGACACAGATAATAAACAAACACATAAAGCAGATAGTTGATGACATGGTAATAAAAATTAACCAGAAGATATTAAAAATATATACCTGGTACCTATTGTGAAGATTAAAGGAGCTCATGTATGTCACATGAGTATTGACATGTAGATGCTTAATTAAACTTTGTAGTCTCTCTCTTCTTTCCTCGATTATTTCACTTGTAAAGTGAGAGTAAAAGTATTGCTCCTGTGTGAAGGTGGGGGAGCTAAATGTAGGTAATCCCGATACTAATTCATACTGTGTTTCCTGTGGCTTATAACATTCGTAAAGCTCTATCATCCCCTTTATCTCCAGTAAGTAATCATATTTCAAGTGGGAGACTTCTTGAAGGAAGCAGAAGAAACATGCTTTCAGACTCCTGGTCCGAAGACAAAGTGGATTGCCTGCCCTCAAAAAAAACAAAAGCAAAAACAAAATAACCTACTCTGCCTGAAGCAGTGGAAAGAGTGGTGGTGGCTGTTTCATTTTGCCAGTTGTTACTGTTGGTTTTCAAGATCCACTCCCACTGCGGAAGGGGACTGGATTCTGTTAGTCATCAGAGGGCAGAGTGGCAGAGAGGCTAAGCACGCTGGTTTTGAAGTCGGCCCTGTCTCCTGGTAGGAGTCGTGTCTCTGTCACTTCTTCACAGTGAGTCATGGGGCAAGGAGCTAACCTCTCTGAGCCTCAGTTTTCTTATGGGACACTGAGAGAATTGAAGGAGGTAAGGAAAATAAAACAGGTATTTGTGTTCACCTGGAAAACCCAGCAGATTTCCTAATCATTCTCTCTGTCTCTGGGATTAGGCGGTCATTCATTGGCCAGAGTATTCTTTCTCAAGGTAAAATGACAGCGTCGTACCCATTGTTTTGATAGTAGAGTCTGTTCTCCTAAGCAGAGTACCAGCAGGGCCTAAAGGAACATGGCATGCTTAATGGGTACAATACCCATTAAACCAAAGCTTACCCTGCAAGGGTAAGCTGGATACAAAGTGAATGACTGGTCAATCGTGGCTGCTTTGCTAGACATTGTAAGGCAGTGACAGATTAGATTATTATTGTTGTTGAAAATTACTTGTAATTGTTTTCAATCTTTTAATCCCTTTGAGAGTGCTACCAAGCTTTCTAATATTTGAAAATATGCTACACATGAAAATATTTGAGAACCACTATAGGATACAAGATTTAAACACAGAGAAAATTATTTGAGCTTGTACTTCTTCTAGTCAATTGATAGTGACTGCCAGAGTGCTGTGATGAGATCTGTACCAAGGCTGGTCTGAGAACTGAAGAAGTTCTAGGATCATTTAGTGATGTCTGCAACTGTGGCAGAAATGGAGAATGGGGACTCAAGTACAGGTTTGCTTTCCCTAGACTTACCTGTGTGTTTTAAAAGTTCCTAGAAAGAAAGAAACTAAATCATTACTGTGTCTACTGCAATCAGCTCCATCATGGAGTTGGCCCAACATCTGTTCTCAAAATGAACCAATATTCCATGACTATGTTTATAGTTTGACACACCACTACAGTTCACAGTTGTTAACTTTATAGATAAATATTTATAAATTGAGCTCTGTGCAATTTCATTGTGAATTAAAAAATATTGGCAGTTTAAGTGATATAAATCAACAGGGGACCAGATACAAAATATTTTTGATCTTTGCTTGAAAAATAAAAGCAATGCCCTTGCAAAAAACATTACCAGAATCTCATAGTAAATATTCATCTGTTGAAAATACTTTTGATTTGAAGATTTTCATTGGAAACTGGGGTTTCCCTTATTAATTATAATGTTTTGAAAGTCTAGCATAAAGTTTTCTTAGCATTCTTCAGTAGCATTCTTCCCAGTAAACTCTTGTAATGTACATATATTTTCATCTTATTTATGTGTAAGTGGGGGATAGGAAGGTTGTGGGGAAAAAATCACTTTATTTTCTCAATGTGATTAAAATTTTTTACAATAACAATTACTTAATTGTACCAAAATTACAATAGAAAGGCAATAAATTCAGCTTAGAATAGTAGGCAGTTAATTATCAACACTCGAGGCCTAGAGAGAAGAATATATTAGAAATTGCAGACTATTGTGCAGTCGGTTGCTGATCTTTCTTTGAAGCCAGACATGACCTTATCAGATTTGTTTAGTATGAGAAATATTTTTCTCTGGCTTCAGAACAATGGATTTCAGAGGTCAAGAATACCTACATTCCACATGAGCAAACTTTTCATCCTTTGAAATCATAATGATGAATAGTCAACAGCCAGCCACACTGTACATCCAGGAGGAGAAACCAGAACACTGAAGCTGGTATGGGCTCTTACAGGCTGTGAAGCAGGAGGCGTTTGTGAACATAAATTGTCGGTGGCTTTGTGAGACTTTGTAAGTAACAATGGGGTGATTTAATCTTCTTTGTAAAAGGTGTCTGACTTTTTGTTAATCCTTCAGAAAAAAATCACCCTGGACTCATTGATTTTCTCAGCTAATAACTTGGTTATTCCAAGTAGAGTATTTGAAAAGTTCTGAAGGTTTTTGTGTGTGTGTGTTTATACAGTGGGTAGTTCAACATATGATAGAAGTCTTTAATTCTTAATAAACTTTTTATAGGTCACCCGTGAAAACCTAATATCTCAGCCTATTTGAAATAAGGCATTCTCTACCTTTTAGAAATCACTCAGCCATGATGCATTTTCTATGTCATGTGTCAGTTGATCAAAACTAAGATGGTTTTGTTAAACTATATTTTCTTGGTAAGCATACAATAGACATATGCTTATAAAAAATGGTAGTTTTTCCTTCTTCTATTTCCCTGCCTGGTGGGGAGGGGGGGTCTCCCTCATCCCAACTCTGTTCTCCTTCTCCCTGACACTTGAGATCACTATTCTAAATAATATCTTCAATTATTTATGACCTATTCATAGATAATGAATGAGCAAGCATAGTACCCTGGCACATAGTAAACATTTAATAAGTGTTTGTTGAAAAAAGGAATATTTAAGTGTGGTATAAGCAGTTAATATTATTTGGGATATTAAATTTGTATCTATAAATTTATAAATGAGTAAATTTAACTTTCTGTAAATTTTTGATATACATACTGTGATATCCAATACAAAATCTATTCATACGATCAGCTTGGGCTCTAAATATATTGGTTGTATGTTCATTTCCTCCTGATGTTTTTTTCCCACTTTTATGTTCTCTAGGGTCGTGGTTCTCAGAGTGTGGCCCCTGGGCCAGCAGGATCAGCATCACCCAGGATTTGTTAGGAATGCAAGTTCTTGGGCTTCATCCCAGGCTTACTGAATCAGAAGCTCTGGGAGTGGGGTGCAGTGATCTGTGTGGTAACAAGCTCTCCAAGTAGGGATGGCTTCATAGCCATGTGATTTGTGCAGTCACACAGGACTGGGGTTTTAAAAGAGCCTTGTGCTTGGTTTGATGGTTCTGCTGTCATCATCTTGGAATTCTTAGCAACAGGCCTACATTTTCATTTTGCTCTGAACCCTGCCATAATATACCCTGTCCTGATGCCAGGTGATACCCGTGTAAACTCAGAGTTTGAGAACCTTCATCTCTGAGAAATATTCAGGTTCCCTCTGAGTATCTGATCAGTTGCTCATTTTATTATAAATTACAGCCTATCCAAATTTTTCTAAGCAAGTTGGTCCTCAGACAAGTTACTACTAAGTTGTGTTAACATTTCTCTTAACTTAGTAATCTGGGCTTTAGCAAACTTTTGGACATCTCCTGGCTTTCTATAGCAACTGCCCTATAGTGGCCAGAAGTAGAGAGTTCCTGACTTTTCATATCCATCTTGGACCTTCTTTTTCCTGGTTACCCAGAAAGTGTTCTTATAGCAACCTTTTCTGAGCCCATCTGGTACTGCCAAACGGTTAATCAGTTTTGTTTCCATAACAAATTATCCAGGTGTCTGGGTTTATGGGTGTTTAAAAAAAATCTCTCCACGTAGGGGTTGTTCACAGACATTGTGTTATATAACATGGAATCACAGTGAGTAGGTCAATCAGGGCCTCAATAGAAGCAGATATTTCAAATTAAGATAATTCAAGAAGCATTTATTTACAAAGGAATTAATTCCAAAGGTATGGTATAGGGGAACAATTAGGGCTTGTGCAGGAGCCCCGGGCTATAGCGGCAGAAATGTCACCATTTCTAGGCCCAAAGAGACAAGGGAAGGAGAGGTTCCCAGAACCTGGAAAAAGAGAGTCACATGGGGCTGCTTTGAGAGGGATAGTAACCTTCTGTCAAGGGACACAGCTAGTCTGAAGTGAACTCACAGGGAGGGAACCAGAGAAATAAATGGGCTGACTTCACTCTCCTCCCTGCAATCCAGTTAGCTTAATTCTACTGGAAGCCCAAGGGCAGAGAGCACACTGATGTGACCTGAGTACATCAGTCTGTGGGGAAGGAAGCAAGGAGAGAATGGAGATGGATCCAGAGGGACAAATGGAAAATATCTGGCATAGTTAATTCCACTCACCTCCTGGCATCTACTCTCAACCTTCTTTCATGTGAAAAGTTAGCATCCCCAACACAGAATGAAGTCACCTCAGCTCCTGTGTCATTGTGAGCCAATGTCAGTTATGTCATATTCCTATCCAAAACTTGAGCTACCACCAGTCTTGTAAGGTAGCAGAGGGTAAAAGGGAGAAAAGAAATGATTTAGTGAAACAAACATAACTGCTATAGTCCCCATCTCTATAGCTGGCCAAGAAGCCTTGTTGGTAACCATGGTTTCCTTCTTCCATCACCTCTTGTACAATCCCCTTACCTTCTGCTGGCACTTCAGCTGGATAGGGTTCATGACTTCATAGGGTGATCTGTACCTTCTTTCCTGCAACATCTAAGTCCTTGATGGCCTGGACTTACTGGGTTACACTTTCATTTAAGGGTATCCCCGTGAATACTTGGGTTCTATATATCTCCTTCCTTTCACCCATTGCATAACAGAAATGGTGACACTCTTTCACTGGTTCAGTGGGATGAGAAGCTCAAAATGGCCGTGGGACAATTTAAGCTTCTAATTGATCACACCATGATAATGTTCTTTGGTGGAAGCAACCTTCTTCTAGTGAGTTATTAGGTGGTTAAGTGCGAGAGAGCACTCCCACCTCCTCTTCTCAGTTTCCTGATCCATGTATCCTTACTATAGGGGAGATGGCACCATATATTGACCTGTGATTTAAGACATATACTGCTCCTTTAGGACAGCAACCCAGCCTTTTTGGGTGTCGTCCCCCTGCTTTGGTACTAAATCAGCATTTCTAGGTTATGGGCCCATTAATGGTCAAGTGTGTCTCATGGTTGGAGGTGATGTTGTGCAGGCTATCATGTGATAGATAAGGCATTGTGTATGTCTAAGATTTGTGGTCCTGGAAGAAGTGCTGAAGAAGAGATGTTAAATCCATAAAGGGAAGATTGTATCCTGTTTAAGTCGAAGCACTGACCTCTTCAAAGTCAGAGAAGTCTAATGTCATCAGTATTTCCCTAGGTAGCTTGTTAGTCTACCCAGGGCTCAGTATTGTCCTTTGTTGTGGGCAGATTTGGTACTTGGCTTGGTTGTAGTTGGATAAGCCTTGGTGAGAAGACTGTGTGACTGAATTGTGCATGGCCTCCATCCCTGACTGTGTGGCCAGTGAATTCCCTCTTCTAAGCAACATAAAGATCATAAAACATGTTAACTCTGTTTATCGCCTCCTACTTACATGTTCTTTTCCAGTAATTTAATTATGCTTTTTCTGATTAACATTAGACATTGTTTTAAAAAATTATATCATATTTTTATATTATATTAAGATTAGACATTATTTTTAAAAAACAGGCAATTATAAACAAACCTTTTTTATAAACAAAAAATTTTATTTTTATATAAAAATATATACAAAAATATTTTTTAAAATAATGTTCTTTGTTCATTTCTTCTTACATCTCAAACTTTCCTTCCTAGCTTATAATTTTTTTAACATCTTTATTGGAGTATAATTGTTTTACAATGGTGTGTTAGTCTCTGCTTTATAACAAAGTGAATCAGCTATATATATACATATATCCCCATATCTCTTCCCTCTTGAGTCTCCCTCCCTCCCACCCTCCCTATCCCACCCCTCTAGGTGCTCACAAAGCACCAAGCTGATCTCCCTGTGCTATGTGGTTGCTTCCCACTAGTTATCTGTTTTACATTTGGTAGTGTATATATGTCCATGCCACTCTCTCACTTCGTCCCAGCTTACCCTTCACCCTCCCCATATCCTCAAGTCCATTCTCTACATCTGCATCTTTATTCCTGTCCCGCCCCTAGGTTCACCAGAACCTTTTTTTTTTTTTTTTTTTTAGATTCCATATATATGTGTTAGCATACAGTATTTGTTTCTCTCTTTCTGACTTACTTCAGTCTGTATGACAGTCTCTAGGTCCATCCACCTCACTACAAATAACTCAATTTCGTTTCGTTTTATGGCTGAGTAATATTCCATTGTATATATGTGCCACATCTTCTTTATCCATTCATCTGTCTGTGGGCACTTAGGTTGCTTCCATGTCCTGTCTATTGTAAATAGTGCTGCAATGAACATTGTGGTACATGACTCTTTTTGAGTTATGGTTCTCAGGGTATATGCCCAGTAGTGGGATTGCTGGGTCATATGGTAGCTCTATTTGTAGTTTTTTAAGGAACCTCCATACTGTTCTCCATTGTGGCTGTATCAATTTACATTCCTACCAACAGTGCAAGAGGGTTTCCTTTTCTCCACACCCTCTCCAGCATTTATTGTTTCTAGATTTTTTGATGATGGCCATTCTGACCGGTGTGAGGTGATACCTCATTGTAGTTTTGATTTGCATTTCTCTAATAATTACTGATGTTGAGCATCTTTTCATGTGTTTCTTGGCAATCTGTATATCTTCTGTGAAGAAATGTCTATTTAGGTCTTCTGCCCATTTTTGGATTGGGTTGTTTGTTTTTTTAATATTGACCTACATGAGCTGTTTATATATTTTGGAGATTAATCCTTTTTCCATTGATTCATTTGCAAATATTTTCTCCCATTCTGAGGGTTGCCTTTTTGTCTTGTTTGTGGTTTCCTTTGCTTTGCAAAAGCTTTTAAGTTTCATTAGGTCCCATTTGTTTATTTTTGTTTTTATTTCCATTTCTCTAGTAGATGGGTCAAAAAGGATTTTGCTGTGATTTATGTCATAGAGTGTTCTGCCTATGCTTTGCTCTAAGAGTTTTATAGTGTCTGTTCTTACTTTTGGGTCTTTAATCCATTTTGAGTTTATTTTTGTGCATGGTGTTAGGGAGTGTTCTCATTTCATTCTTTTACGTGTAGCTGTCCAGTTTTCCCAGCACCACGTACTGAAGAGGCTGTCTTTTCTCCATTGTATATTCTTGCCTCCTTTATCAAAAATAAGGTGACCATAGGTGCATGGGTTTATCTCTGGGCTTCCTATCCTTTCCCATTGATCTATATTTCTGTTTTTGTGCAAGTACCACACTGTCTGGATTACTGTGTAGTATAGTCTGAAGTCTGGGAGTCTAATTCCTCCAGCTCTGTTTTTCTTTCTCAAGATTGCTTTGGGTATTCAGGGTCTTTTGTGTTTCCATACACCTTGTGAAATTTTTTGTTCTAGTTCTGTGGAAAATGCCATTGGTAGTTTGATAGGGATTGCATTGAATCTGTAGATTGCTTTGGGTAGTAGAGTCATTTTCACAATATTGATTCTTCCAATCCAAGAACATGGTATATCTCTCTATCTGTTTGTATCATCTTTAATTTCTTACATTAGTGTCTTATAGTTTTCTGCATACAGGTCTTTTGCCTCCTTAGGCAGGTTTATTCCTAGGTATTTTATTCTTTTTGTTGCAGTGGTAAATGGGAGTGTTTCCTTAATTTCTCTTTCAGATTTTTCATCGTTAGTGTATAGGAATGCCAGAGATTTCTGTGCATTAATTTTGTGTCCTGCTACTTTACCAAATTCATTGATTAGCTCTAGTAGTTTTCTGGTAACATCTTTAGGATTCTCTATGTATAGTATCATGTCATCTGCAAACAGTGACAGCTTTACTTCTTCTTTCCTGATTTGGATTCCTTTTATTTCTTTTTCTTCTCTGATTGCTGTGGCTAAAACTTCCAAAACTATGTTGAATAAGAGTGGTGAGAGTGGACAACCTTGTCTTGTTCTTGATCTTAGAGGAAATAGTTTCAGTTTTTCACCATTGAGAATGATGTTAGCTGTGGGTTTGTCATATATGGCCTTTATTATGTTGAGGGAAGTTCACTCTGTGCCTACTTTCTGGAGAGTTTTTATCATAAATGGATGTTGAATTTTGTCGAAAGCTTTTTCTGCATCTATTGAGATGATCATATGGTTTTTCTCCTTCAGTGTGTTAATATGGTGTATCACACTGATTGTTTAGCATATACTGAAGAATCCTTGCATCCCTGGGATAAACCCCACTTGATCATGGTGTTTGATCCTTTTAATGTGCTGTTGGATTCTGTATGCTAGTATTTTTTTGACGATTTTTGCATCTATGTTCATCAGTGATATTGGCATGTAGTTTTCTTTGGGACATCTTTGTCTGGTTTGGTTATCAGGGTGATAGTGGCCTCATAGAATGATTTTGGGAGTGTTCCTCCTTCTGCTATATTTTGGAAGAGTTTGAGAAGGATAGGTGTTAGCTCTTCTCTAAATGTTTATTAGAATTCCCCTGTGAAGCCACCTGGTCCTGGACTTTTGTTTGTTGGAAGAGTTTTAATCACAGTCTCAATTTCAATGCTTGTGATTGGTCTGTTTATGTTTTCTATTTCTTCCTGGTTCAGTCTTGGAAGATTGTGCTTTTCTAAGAATTTGTCCATTTCTTCCAGATTGTGCATTTTATTGGCATAGAGTTGCTTGTAGTAATCGCTCATGATCCTTTGTATTTCTGCAGTGTCAATTGTTACTTCTCCTTTTTCATTTCTAATTCTAATGATTTGAGTCTTCTCCCTTTTTTTCTTGATGAGTCTGACTAATGGTTTATCAGTTTTGTTTATCTTCTCCAAGAACCAGCTTTTAGTTTTATTGATCTTTGCTATTGTTTCCTTCATTTCTTTTTCATTTCTTTCTGATCTGATCTTTATGATTTCTTTCCTTCTGCTAACTTTGTTTTTTTTTTTTGTTTTGCTTTCTCTAATTGCTTTAGGTGTAAGTTTAGGTTGTTTATTTGAGATGTTTCCTTTTTCTTAAGGTAAGATTGTATTGCTATAAACTTCCCTCTTAGAACTGCTTTTTCTGCATCCCATAGATTTTGGATCATCGTGTTTTCATTTTCATTTCTTTCTAGGTATTTTTTGATTTCCTATTTGATTTCTTCAGTGATCTCTTGGTTATTTAGTAGTGTATTGTTTCGCCTCCATGTGTTTGTATTTTTTACATATTTTTTCCTGTAATTGATATCTAGTTTCATAACGTTATGGTTGGAAAATATACTTGATATGATTTCAGTTTTCTTAAATTTACCAAGGCTTGATTTGTGACCCAAGATATGATCTATCCTGGAGAATGTTCCATGAGCACTTGAGAAGAAAGTGTATTCTGTTGTTTTTGGATGGAATGTCCTATAAGTATCAGTTAAGTCCATCTTGTTTAATGTATCATTTAAAGCTTGTGTTTCCTTATTTATTTTCATTTTGGGTGATATGTCCATTTTTGAAAGTGGGTTGTGAACGTCCCCTACTATGGTTGTATTACTTTTTGGCTGTTAGCATTTGCCTTATATATTTTATGGCTGTTAGCATTTGCCTTATATATTGAGGTACTCCTATGTTGGGTTCATAAATATTTATAATCGTTATGTCTTCTTCTTCGAATGATCCCTTGATCATTATGTAGTGTCCTTCTTTTTTTTTTTTTTCCCCCACAGAGAAAAACACATTCATTTTATTTTGCAATGTTTGCAGTATACTCACTTTGCATGTCTTTCCCCTCAGGGTTAGCTGGAGCCTCATAAAGTTTGGTAACTCTGAGTCAGCTCCAAAGACAGTATATTCCCCATCCACATCACACACCCCACATCTTACTTCTGGAAGGATGAAGTGGTCCTAATGTTTATACAGTTGAAAACAAAACCCAAGTCAGCATTCTGACAACATAACTCTTTACTGATCCGTATGACATTTGCCATTTTACCCTTTCCCCTCACTGTGTCTTTAAGAAAATAAAGTTTCCCAAAAATCCAATGACTATTTTCCAGCGCACCCTGATGTCTGCTGCCATAGGCCCATGTCCCTCTGCTTCGTAACACTCAGCACAGTGAAGACTTGTAATTAGTGATTTACTGAATTACTCTGCCTTTCCCAGCAGAGTTTGAGCTCCACAAGCAAGGGCTGATTCCTCTTTTACTACCTGTATCCTCAGCACCAGGCATATAATGGTTGCCCAATAAATTACGCTGAGTTAAAGAAAACAAAAGCTAACCTTTAAAAAAATACCTATCATATGATAGCAGTTGGGGTGATGGTTACCTTTGGGGAAGACAGGTGGGTAGTGACTGGCAGGGGGCATGAAGGAGACTCAGGGTTGAAGTCACATTCTATTTCTTCACCTGTTTACGTGGGCACGTTCACCACTTGGTCATTTATTGAGCTAAACTTATGATCAGTGTACTTCCTGCACTGAAAGAGAACGTAGAGACCCTCTGATGCAGTGATTCTCTAGCCACACATCACTGGGGCATTCATTACAAGTGCAAACCCCCTGGTCTCCCACACCAGATCCTGACTCACTAAGTCTCAGAGTAGGGCCCAGGGATTTGGATCTTTTAACAAGTTCTTCAAGTGATTCTGAAGAAGGTGGTCTACAGAGAACACTGAGCCTCTTATCTTCTAGATGAATGAAATGGAGGCCAGGGAGGGAGGAGACCTGCCGAGAGTGTTCTTCTGGTTAATGAGTATGCCAGGACTAGAATGAAGTTCGCCTTCGACCACTCCAGTGTTATTTCCATGATTCCATGCTAGAATAGCTTAGGACCCAGAATGAATCTGCCCTAAACCTCAGTGCCTTATTCCACTGAGCCCTTTGCCTTTTTACCCACACATTAGGTTAATTGCGGAGGCCCAGAAACATACCTGTACATTCATTAAGTATGCAGAACCAGGTACTTAAACTTAGAGTTTAAATCATAGCTCCAATATTTACAAACTGTGTGACCCTGAGATAGTTATTTGTAAAATATAGCAGGGAGCACGTCAAATAATTTGGTCCCAGTAAATAGTATCTATAATTAATGCCATCTTAAAACATGGTGCTAAAGATACATTCTTCATTCGACTAGAGGGATATTCTCAAAGTGCAGTCCCCTACAATAGGATCACCAGGAAGTGCTTATTTAAAACAGATTTCTAGTGAATCAGATCTCTGGGGTAAAACCCAGAAGTCTGCATTAATAAGCAAGCACCCCAAGTTCTTCCTCTACATATAAACTTTTGAGAAACACTGGACTAGGGCCATGGACGGAGTGCCTCTTGTCAGTGAAAACACGTGTATCAACGAAAACCAGGTAGTGCTGAACACTCTAACAATTTTCTGCTAACAAGAGGGAAGTGAGTGCCACCTACTGCCTTATTTTTATTTATTTATTTATTATCATTATTTGATTTATTTTCAGGTGTGTTGGGTCTTCATTGCTGTGCATGGGCTTTCTCTAGTTGCAGTGAGCGGGGGCTACTCTCCGTTACAGTGTGCGGGCTTCTCATTCCAGTGGCTTCTCTTGTAGCAGAGCACAGGGTCCAGGCGCACGGGCTTCTGTAGTTGTAGCACACAGGCTCAGTAGTTGTGGCTCATGGAATCTGGAGCACAGGCTTTGTAGTTGTGGCGCATGGGCTTAGTTGCTCCATGGCCTGTGGGATCTTCCTGGACCAGGGCTCAAACCCATGTCGCCTGCATCATCAGGCGGATTTTTAACCACTGCACCACCAGGGAAGTCCTGTGCATTAATTTTGTATCCTGCAAGCTTACCAAAGCCATTGATTAGTTCTTGTAGTTTTCTGGTGGCATCTTTAGGATTTTCTATGTATAGTATCATGTCACTGGGAAACGGTGACAGTTTTACTTCTTCTTTTCCAGTATGCACTCCTTTTATTTCTTTTTCTTCTCTGATTGCTGTGGCTAGGACTACTAATACCATGTTGAATAATAGTGGCAAGAGTGGACATCCTTGTCTTGTTCCTGATCTTAGAGGAAATGCTTTCAGTTTTTCACCATTGAGAATGGTATTTGCTGTGCGTTTGTTGTATATAGTTTTTATTATGTTGAGGTAGGTTCCCTCTATGCACACTTTCTGGAGACTTTTATCATAAATGGGTGTTGAATTGTGTCAAAAGCTTCTTCTGTATCTATTGAGACGATCATATGGTTTTTATTCTTTAATTTGTTCATATGGTGTATCACACTGATTGTTTTGCATTTACTGAAGAATCCCTGGGATAAATCCCACTTGATCATGGTGTATGATCCTTTTAATGTGTTGTTGGGTTCTGTTTGCTAGTATTTTGTTGAGGATTTTTGCGTCTATGTTCATCAGTGATATTGGTCTGTAATTTTCTTTTTTGTGATATCTTTGTCTGATTTGGGTATCAGGGTGATGGTGGCCTTGTAGAACAAGTTTGGGAGTGTTCTTCCCTCTGTAATTTTTTGGAAGAGTTTGAGAAGGATAGGTGTTAACCCTTCTCTAAATGTTTGATAGAGTTCGCCTGTGAAGCCATCTGGTCCTGGACTTTTGTTTGTTGGAAGATTTTTAATTGCAGTTTCAATTTCATTACCTGTGATTGGTCTGTTTATATTTTCTAATTCTTCCTGGTTCAATCTTGGAAGGTTGTAGTTTTCCAAAAATATGTCCATTTCTTCCAGGTTGTTCATTTTATTGGCATAGAGTTGTAGCAGTCTCTTAGGATGCTTTGTATTTCTGCAGTGTCTGTTGTAACTTCTTCTTTTTCATTTCTAATTCTATTGATTTGCATCCTCTCCCTTTTTTTTCTTGATGAATCTGGCTAAAGGTTTGTCGATTTTGTTTCTCTTCTCAATGAACCAGCTTTTAGTTTTATTGATCTTTGGTATTGCTTTCTTTGTTTCTATTTCATTTATTTCTGCTCTGATCTTTGTGATTTCTTTCCTTCTACTAACTTTGGGTTTTCTTTGTTCTTCTTTTTCTAGTTGCTTTAGGTGTAAGGTTACATGGTTTATTTGAGATTTTTCTTGTTTCTTGAGGTGAGCTTGAATTGCTATGAACTTCCCTCTTAGAACTGCTTTTGCTGCATCCCATAGGTTTTGGATTGTTGTGTTTTTGTTGTCATTTGTCTCTAGGTATTTTTTTGATTTCCTCTTTGGTTTCTTCAGTGATCACTTGGTTATTTAGCAGCACACTGTTTAGCCTCCATGTATTTGTGGTTTTTACTGTTTTTGTCTTGTAATTCATTTCTAATCTCATGGTGTTGTGGTCAGAAAAGATGCTTGATATGATTTCAGTTTTCTTAAATTTTCCAAGGCTTGATTTGTGACCCAACATGTGGTCTATTCTGGAGAACGTTCCATGTGCACTTGAGAAGAAAGTGTATTTTTCCGCTTTCAGGTGGAATGTCCTAAACATATCAATTATTTTAGAGTGCAAGGCTGAGACTGGTTCAGTTCCTCTCTCCGTAATTGAATTCACTCTGAAAAATGAATCAATCCTAAACTAGACAGCCAAGCAATAGTAAACATTATTGGTAAGAGACATAAAAATAGTCATTATTTAAGCAAAATAAAACATTCTAAGTTAAATGGTTTTTGGAGTTTTAGATTAATATATCTAATAAACTCCTGTAGTTTCAAGTTTACTACTAAAACAGTAAAGGAAAATATAATCTGTTGTCCACTGGCCTATGCCAACAGTGAAAGGAAAAACTGAACTACAGAATGCCCTAAAATACTACACTGAAACAATGTGCAGGGATGCTCTCCTCTACCGCCCCCTCCCCCAGTTCCAGGAGAGAAATCAAGTGAAATAATAAGGACAAGCTTTTTTATCCTATAACTTTCTACTCAAGTCCAGTATCAAAACTACCACCTGCAGGGCACAAGCTAGAAAGCTAAATTGCCTTCAAACAGCACTCAAAAAAGCCTTCTGAATTATATGGTGTGTCACTACGTTTAAAGCTGACTTCTCCTTCCTAGTTGCCAATACAAAAAATATACCCAGAGGCTCAAGAGAGATGGGCAGAGCTTTATAAATATTCGTGTAAAACTAGCAGTTGTACTTCATATTTCAGTAATTCAATGACAAATCATAAAAAGCGTTTGTCTTTAATTTTTGTTGGTTTTAGGAAATAAATGGTAAAATATATACACTGTGGAGTCTTAATACCCCCATCATAGAGTGTGAATGATGGTCCAGTTGCGAAGCTCCTGGATATACTCTTTGGCATGGGCGACTGCTGTCTTTGGTGCCTCAGGTGGAGGTGGAGGGCCTTCCACCAACTTCACAAAATAATGGCAAAAAACCTTCTCCATAATTCCAAAGCAACCTCTGCTGTGGTGCTGGATGCATTTCAGGTACTGGCCTCGCCCTGAGGTGGACTCAGCTATATATAAATTGGATCTGAATTCCACACTGTGTGTGGTCTCTCACTGACATATCTTGTACTTCTAAGAGAACCTCTTTAATTATCTGGGCCCCTTTTTTGTCACTGAATTCCAGCTGAGCCAGAGCCTGGTCAGCGGACATTCCTCGTATCAGTTTTGCCAAATACCACATCTTGTCTTTGCTGTACTTTGTCTTCGAGAATGGTAGACTTCCCCAAGGCCAGCTTCCCCCTCAGATTCTACATCCATAATGCACCCAGATGATCCATTATTACTGCTGCCATCCTTCTCCCTCTCTCTTCGGAAGCCTCCGAGTGTAGTGTCTTTCTTTGTCTCTTGTAATAGTCTTTATTTTAAAGTCTATTTTGTCTGATGTGAGAATTGCTACTCCGGATTTCTTTTCATTTCCATTGCATGGAATATGTTTTTCCATCCCCTCACTTTCAGTCTGTATGCATCCCTAGGTCTGAAGTGTGTCTCTTGTAGAGAGCATATATACAGGTCTTGTTTTTGTATCCATTCAGCCAGTCTTTGTCTTTTGGTTGCAGTATTTAATCCATTTACATTTAAGGTAGTTATCGATATGTATGTTCCTATTACCATTTTCTTAATTTTTTTTTAATAAAGAAATTAGATATTTTTATTTTTTTAATTTATTTAGTTTTTTGGCCACGCCGCACAGCTCGCAGGATCTTAGTCCCCTGATCACATATCTAACCTGTGCCCCCTGAAGTGGAAGCATGAAGCCCTAACCACTGTACCACCAGAGAATTCCCTAAATATTTTTTTTAACATCTTTATTGGAGTATAACTGTTTTACAATGGTGTGTTAGTTTCTGCTTTATAACAAAGTGAATCAGTTATACATATACATATGTTCTCATATCTCTTCCCTCTTGTGTCTCCCTCCCTCCCACCCTCCCTATCTCACCACTCTAGGTGGTCACAAACCACCGAGCTGATCTCCCTGTGCTATGCAGCTGCTTCCCACTAGCTATCTGTTTTACGTTTGGTAGTGTTATATGTCCATGCCACTCTCTCACTTTGTCACAGCTTACCCTTCCCCCTCCCCACATCCTCAAGTCCATTCTCTAGTAGGTCTGCGTCTTTATTCCCGTCTTACCCCTAGGTTCTTCATGACCTTTTTTTTTTTCTTAGATTCCATATATACGTGTTAACATACAGTATTTGTTTTTCTGTTTCTGACTTACTTCACTCTGTATGACAGACCCTGGGTCCATCCACCTCACTACACACAACTCAATTTCATTTCTTTTTATGGCTGAGTAATATTCCATTGTATATATGTGCCACAACTTCTTTATCCTTTCATCTGTTGATGGACACTTAGTTTGCTTCCATGTCTTGGCTGTTGTAAATAGAGCTGCAATGAACATTTTGGTACATGACTCTTTTTCAGTTATGGTTTTCTCAGGGTATATGCCCAGTAGTGGGATTACTGGGCCGTATGGTAATTCTATTTTTAGTTTTTTAAGGAACCTCCATACTGTTCTCCATAGTGGCTGTATCAATTTGCATTCCTACCAACAGTGCAAGAGTGTTCCCTTTTCTCCACACCCTCTCCAGCATTTACTGTTTCTAGATTTTTTGATGTTGGCCATTCTGACCAGTGTGAAGTGATATCTCATTGTAGTTTCCGTTGTTTTTGGTGTCTGCCCCCAGTGGGTAAGGTTGGTTCAGTGGGTTGTGTAGGCTTCCTGGTGGAGGGGACTGGTGCCTGTGTTCTGATGGATGAGGCTGGCTCTTGTCTTTCTGGTGGGTAGGACTGCGTCCAGTGGTGTGTTTTGGGGTGTCTGTGACCTTATTATGATTTTAGGCAGCCTCTCTGCTAATGGGTGGGGTTGTGTTCCTGTCTTGCTAGTTGTTTGGCATAGGATGTCCAGCACTGTAGTTTGCTGGTTGTTGAGTGGAACTGGATCTTAGCATTGAGATGGAGATCTCTGAGAGAGCTTTCACCATTTGATATTACATGGAGCCGGGAGATCTCTGATGGACCAGTGTCCTGAACTTGGCACTCTCACGTCAGAGACACAGGCCTGACACCAATCAGAGCACCAAGTCCCTGTCAGGCACACAGCTCAGAAAAAAAGGGATGAAAAAGAAAGAAAGAAACATAAAATAAAGTTATTAAAATAAAAAATTATTTAAAATAAAAAAATGAAAGTAATTAGAAAAAGAAAGAAGAGAGCAACCAAACCAAAAAACAAATCCACCAATGATAGCAAGTGCTAAAAACTATACTAAGAAGAAAAAAAAAAACCGACAGACAGAACCCTGAGACAAGTGGTAAAAACAAAGCTATACAGACAAAACCCACAAAGAAGCATACACATACACACTCACAAAAAGAGAAAAAGGAAAAATATATATATATATCTATATATAAAAAGGAACAAAAGTGGAAAAGAACCACCAAATCAATCAACAAATCTCCTGATGATAATAAACTCTAAATACTAAACTGAGATAAACATAAAACCAGAAACAAACTAGATGCAGAAAGCTAGACCCCAGTCTACAGTTGCTCTCAATATCCACCGCCTCAATTTTGGGATGATTCGTTGTCTATTCAGGTATTCCAGAGATGCAGCGTACATCAAGTTGGTTGTGGAGATTTAATCCTCTGCTCCTGAGGGTGCTGGGAGAGATTTCCCTTTCTCTTCTTTGTACGCACAGCTCCCGGGGTTCAGCTTTGGATTTGGCCCTGCCTCTGCGTGTAGGTCGCCGGAGGGAGTCTGTTCTTCGCTCAAACAGGACGGGGTTGAAGTAGCAGCTGATTAGGGGGCTCTGGCTCACTCAGGCCGGGGTGAGGGAGGGGTACGGAATGCGGGGTGAGCCTGCGGCGGCAGAGGCCAGCGTGATGTTACAATAGCCTGAGGCACACCGTCTGTTCTCGCGGGGAAGTTGTCCCTGGATCATGGGACCCTGGCAGTGGCGGGCTGCACAGGCTTCTGGGTGGGGTGGTGTGGATAGTGACCTGTGCTTGCACACAGGTTTCTTGATGGCTGCAGCAGCAGCCTTGGCGTTTCATGCCCATCTCTGGTGTCCACGCTGATAGCCGCGGCTCGCGCCCATCTCTGGAGCTCCTTTAGGCGGTGCTCTGAATCCCCTCCCCTTACACACTCCGAAACAATGGTCTCTTGCCTCTTAGGCAGTTGCAGACCTTTTCCTGGACTCCCTCTCGGCTAGCTGTGGCGCACTGGCCCCCTTCAGGCTGTGTTCACGCAGCCAACCCCAGTCCTCTCCCTGGGATCTGACCTCCGAAGCTGGAGCCTCAGCTCCCAGCCCCCACTGTCCCCGGTGGATGAGCAGACAAGCCTCTCAGGCTGGTGAGTGCTGGTCGGCACCAATCCTCTGTGCAGGAATCTCTCCACTTTGCCCTCCGCACCCCTGTTGCTGTGCTCTTCTCCGTGGCTCTGAAGCTTCCCCACCCCCCACCCCCCCCACCGTCTCCACCAGTGAAGGGGCTTCCTAGTGTGTGGAAACTTTTCCTCCTTCACAGCTCCCTCCCAGAGGTGCAGGTCCCATCCCTATTCTTCTGTCTCTCTTTTTCCTTTTTTCTTTTGCCCTATCCAGGTACGTGGGTAGTTTCTTGCCTTTTGAGAAGTCTGAGGTCTTCTGCCAGCGTTCAGTAGGTGTTCTGTAGGAGTTGTTCCACATGTAGATAGATTTCTGATGTATTTGTGGGGAGGAAGGCGATCTCCACATCTTACTCCTCTGCCATCTTGAAGGTCCCCCCCTTGGCTTATAATTCTTTATACTTTTAGAAGTTCTTTTGGTGTAGATCTGTTGGTGATAAACTCTTCAATTTTTGTTTCTCTGAAAATGTTTTTATTTCACCCTCATTCTTGAATCAACTGGTTTCAGGTAGAAAGTTGTTTTCTCTCAACCATATATTGTTCCACTAACTTCAAGGTTCTGCTGTTGCTGTGGAAACATGTGCTATCTGGCTAATTATAAGTGACTAGCTTTCCTCTGTGATTGTTTTTACTCTTGCTACAATGTACGGATGTAAATTTTATTTGATTTATTCTGCTTCCTATATGTATGATTTCATATCTTTCACCCACTCTGTATAGTTCTCAGCTGTTCTCTCTTCACATACCACCTACCATTTGTGTCTCTCTTTATGGGACTCTAATTACATGTGTGTCTGTCCTCCATATTGCTTAACATCCCAGACTCACTTTCCCTCTTCTAGTCTCTCTGAGCTGTATTCTGGGTTATTTCTCTATTTATTCCTTCCAGTTCACCCATTCTCTCTTCAGTACTCTCTAATCTGTGACTAAACCCATTCATTGAGGTTTTTTTGTTTTTGTTGTTGTTGTTTCTCAGCATATCATTGAGTGATTTTTTAATTTAATTTAACTTATTTTTTATACAGTAGGTTCTTATTAGTTATCTATTTTATACATATTAGTGTATATATGTCAATCCCAATCTCCCAATTCATCCCACCCCTCCCATACCCTGCTTTCCCCTCTTGGTGGCCATACGTTTATTCTCTACATCTGTGTCTGTATTTCTACCTTGCAAACTAGTTCATCATTGAGTTTTTTAGATTAACAATTATATTTTTTTGTCCTCCAAAGTCCAGAGTTTAGTTTGGATTTTCCAAATCTTCCTAGTCTCTTTTTGCATGCTTTTTTTATTTAATTCTTTTATTTATTTAAGCATTTTATAAACAGCTATTTTATAATTTATAGTTAATAATTACAGTATCTGAAGCCATTATGTATGTATATCTAAATTCACACTTATTCTCAGGTAATTCTGCTGTCTTTCCCTCGTTGATGATTAGTTTCCTTTTATGCTTGGTAATCTTTGTGGATTTATAAATGGCAAATATTAGTGGGAGCCATAAGTGACTAAAATAGAGATTCTTTTCTCCAGAGAAAATTTGTTTTGGTCTCTTCTGGGAGCAAGGGCTGCTACTAATCTAGGACCACTTAGTTCTTTTAATAATCCTGGTTTAATCAGGGCTTTCAGGTTAAGCCCCTCCAACTTGCCACTGGATTAGTCTCTCAGTTGTACAAGTGACCTTGCTGTTTGCTCTCAGAGCAACCCCTGCTATTTATGTGGGCTTTCAGCACACTATTCTGGTTTCAGCTCAGTTTTGGAGTTTTGTTTGTTTATTTTAGTCCTTTAGAGGTTTTCCTTACTTCCCATGAGCCCAACAATGCAATAAAAATTATGTTTTGAAAGGGCCCTTCATAGCATCATAGTCAGCCATGATGCTGGAAGCAGAAGTTTCTTATTTCATATGCCCAGTGTGCCCACACTATTAATAGAAATAATTTCTCAAAAATCTTTAAATATTTTGTCTGTCAATCTTAATTTTACAATATTGCTGCATTGTAGGTTTTCCAGGATTTTCAGTTTAACCCATCTCCCTAAGATTTTCAAGTGAAATCCCATTACTGATTACCAAGGATATGCAAGATGGTTTACCATTTTTTCTTTTTTTTTTTTTACTTAAAATTTACATTTATTCACATCTTGATATTCAGAGGAGACTTTATTTGAGTTGCTGTATTTTATGTGGAATCCAAGAAAAAGTAGGTTTGGGCCTGAATTACAGAGAAAATTACCTCCCCCTCCCCCCACTTTTTTGTAGCAATTAAGTGCTGCTTCTGAAGATCATATTACTTTCAGGTCTGTTGCAGCTACTCAGTTCTGCTGTTGTAGTGTGAAAGCAGCCATAGAAATACATAAACAAATGAATGTGGCTGTGTTCCATTGGAACTTTGATTACAGAAATAGGCAGTGGGCCCATGAGCTGTAGTTTACTGACACCTGATCTATTCTAAACTCTGGATCATGGGGGGTTTGTTTTTGTTTTTGTTTTTTTTGCATATTGAATCTTCACTGATATTCACCAACTTTGTTTCAAAGGTTCTGCCTTCTTACAAGTCCACCAAAGACACAGTGGTCTACTTTCTTTCTCAGAAAAGCCAGGCTTTGCGTGCTTAGGGCTTTTACACATGCAGTTCCCCTTCCTGGAATGCCCTTCCACATGCCCTGTGTCTGCTTCCTCCATTATAGCTTCAGATCATAACCTTAATGCCTCCTGCTCAAGAGGATTTCCTTGATTTCCCTCTGTAAAGCCATTTCCCTCCACTTCTCATTGATACTTGCCAAAGAATTCTGTCATTTTGTTTTAGAGCACTGACAGAAATTTGTAACTATGTATTTCCTATGAGGGCAGGATCCGTGTATATTCTGACTGTGTATCTAGAGCCCAGCACAGTTCCTGGCAAATAGTAGGTATTCTGGGTAATTGTTTGCCAAATGAATGAAGCAATCCTGTGAGGCAGGTACCGTTACTAGTATCTACCTTTTACAGATGAAGAGACTTAGGTTCCACCAAAGTAAGTAACTTACCCAAAGTCGTGTAGCTAGTAAGTGTCAGAACCCAGATTCAATCTGAGGTGGGTCTGTCTGATTCCAGACCCTGTGCTGATCTCCAGTCCCTCTGTGGCCTCTTGGTTTCTTGTTATGTGCAGAGTTGAAGAACAAAGTTGCCCAGATACTCTTGGAGACCTGTCAAGGGAGTAAGAGGTGGGGGGTGGAGAGGTGGGCTTACAGAAGCCTGGTGTTAGTATCAAATGAACTGACTCAAGTTAAATAGGAAAAGGATCAGTTACTTAATTGCAAACAATCTCACTGTTAAGGTACAGCTTTATGATTCAGGGGTCAAAACAGTTTTATGCCAGCAGGATCCCAGTGTTCTTATGGTGGTGAAAGGGAAAGTAAGTAGGAAGGTTCCATTCTCAGTGGAGATCCAGGGCAAAGCAAAGTGCCCCAGCTTATCCAGGAGGTCTGGCAACCATTAAAGAGAAATGACTTCCTAAATTCTAACTGACAGGAGGACTGAATGCATTGTACCATCCAGGAGGCAGAGCCCCCATGCTCAGGGAAATGAATATGGTTTAAAAACTCGTGGGATCTTTCCGGTCTGTCCCAAGCTTGGGAATTCAATGTGGAACACTTTTTTAAAACAACAATTTGAAAGAAAGTTAATGTACTTTTCTTGGGATTTTGTAAAGCTGTATTTTGCTTATTAGTCAGTGGAAAAACCTATATGACTAAAATATGTTTAAATGTAAGCTGGCTAATAGAACAGGCTCAGGGCAGGAAAATAGACCATTTGAAACAAATCAACCATTAATTTCCTATGTATTGCTTAAGAAAAAAGAAAACATTGAAGCAAAGTGAAAATGACATGATGGTCCATTTCAAACATTTGGTATACGTAACATAAATGAATTCTGTGCAGTGATTCTGTGAGTTCAGCCAAACCATGAGAGCCAGCTTTAAGGACTTCATTGATAACCGTGAGTTTAACGCAGTTTTGCAGAATTATGTGTTAATTCTCTGAAAGGCATCAACTGTAAATAAGAATATATTACTTTGTCAAAGAAATAATCCATAAACAGAATAAAACTTGTCTGGGTGTGACACTGACTAGCACTTAACTTATGTAGAAGTGGTTGTTCCCAGAGAGAAATACAAGATACTATGCTCACACACATGTGTGTGAAAACTATCTGTACTAAAAAAAAGCATATTTTTACATCTTCCTGGATCTTTTACTTTTATGCAGTAAACATAATTCATCATTTTCCAAATAGGAATTGAAGTTACAATAAAGCCCATGTCTTCAAGTGTGTGAATACACACACACACACACACACACACCATGATTAATAAAAAATAAAAATTGAAAATGAAAGCCTTGAAAACCTGGAGGAAGTAACTCTGCTAACCACAAAGTCCATTCTGATTACTATGATTGGTCATCAAGTTTGGCCCTGAACTCCCTGGCAGGCAGGGCAAAAAGGGAAATGGGATAAATTGTACCATTTTTGTTATTAGAAAGGAGGAAATGGACCAGCTCCTGGAGATAGAGATTTTCCTGGCACCAGATATTAAAAACAGTTTCTTGTGTGTGATTTTCTATAGGAATATTGAACCACATAATGGATAATGCCCTCAACAGCCCTTTCCAGCAAATGCAGATGTGGTTTTCATAGAGCTGTCTCTTGCAACAACCCCCAGTAAAAGCTGGTACCATAACATGAGAGTACTGTTTTTTATTTCCATATTGTAAAAGGTACATGGTTTTGCTTTCAGTACACATTTCAAAGGTATAGAGAGACATTCTAATTTGTTTGCCTATGTTGCAGAGATCTGGAATTATTCCTATACCTAGGCATTTCCCCATGGATTTTTGCTTGGGCATATCACGTATTAAAAGATTTCCAGTCACCACCATCTTCTAAATGTTTTGAAAGTTCTGAGCTAGCACTCAAGTTCTTCTGTTAGCCTGCCTTTCCCTTTATTCATTAATGATATAGTAAGGTTTTCAATAATATGGCTAAGTGCAGACAGAGGCCCTAAATTATATGGTTATTCACAGGAAGAATAGTGTTAGCCCTTTCATCACATTCAGTGTAAATTATTTCTTTTTTATCTAGGCTTTTCTACTTGTTTTTCATTTTAATGTTTTATTAACAATATTATTTTGTTATCATTATATTTATATAATCAATACGTCACACTAACATGACTTGTATAACAATCAAAACACAATTTTTTGGTCTCCTACTACCCCTTTACACACTTAAACAGTGAAGGAAACCTTCTTCACGGCAGGCCCAGTATCTTTTCTGCTCACTCTTAGGCAAAAACAGTCCTATAGACACTCTAAGACACAGATATTCTGTAATTGGACTATTCACCTGGGTTTTTGATTAGCAAACAATCAACTGAAATGTACTCAAATGAAGATGTTAAAGATTGGTTAAATCCATTAGCTTAGAAAGGCTAATCGGGTAGTTCTCACCTTTTTGTGTTCACAGCATTCTTTTAAATTCTATTATTATGTGGACTTATCCATTTACTGCCCAAGGCTCAGACTTGTAGCACTACCAAGCATGGTTTGCCCATGTCCCAGTAAGACATGAACTTTTGCTGGCGATGACTTGACACTTGCCTTTCCTCTCTTATTTCTTAATTGCCAAAAATGACAATGCACTCTACATGGTATCGCACAACCCATTCAGCTCTCTAGCCTCTGGAAGACTTGGTGGTCCTTAGCAGTACAGAGGCTCATTTGTGGCCAGTGGAGAGCTGCCAAGGACTTGGTTTTGCCTTGTCAGCTTTGGGGAAAATCATATACACTCATTTGTTAGTTCATCCTATATTTGGGGAAATGATAAATGTGAGAAATGGTCTAAGATTCCAATTTGCATGAAGATGTTGCATTTTTTTCAGGTTTCCATTATTGTTGTTATCGGGCATTGTATATTCACGGGTGCACTTCATTGCTGCATCCAGTGGACAACAAATGGAAATCAAAGGAAGTTTCTTCAGCACATGTTTATTGGATGCCTACTGTGAACTGAGCACAGGGGTGGGTGATGGAGTGTGGGGAAAGAGGTTGGTCAGCTCTCTTCATTTTAGGAGCACAATAGCCTAAAGAAGACGTAAACATTTGTCCACAATAAAACTATCTATTAAAAAGATAGTGGATAGCTTAGTACACAGCAACTTTTCAATGTCTAGCTTCAAGAACTAAACAACACCCTCTCCACCCTCTGCCTTCTTGCCTGCTCCCGTTATTAGAAGAGATGGGATTTTCTTTTTTGATTGTCCAGAGTTTTGCTGAGTTAGCAAAGGCAGTGCAATTTGCCCAGTCTTAACCTCAAAGACTGCAAGGGGAGTCAGTGAAATATTGCCCAAGCCCAGCCTTGGGTTAGCCATGAATTATGCATTGTGTATTTAGACTATTCTACTGTTATAGTCTGTTTATCTGTTGACTTCCACCAAGATTTAGGGTTTTGTTGTACTTAATAACTTGCTTTATTTTGTTTGACATGTATTTTATGTCCTCCATGTGCATGGATACCTAAGATACACAGTCGTGGGTGAGGGTCTGAAGAGAAAGCCCAGCCCTGGAAGCACTAACTTTGAGAACTCTGTGGGAATGATTTTCACATGCTTTTTACCCTTACGGAGTGCTAATCAATATGATGAAGAGTCCGGGTTCTCCCTGTGAACTACTCCTCGCTTTGCCTCTCTCCAGAAAACAAAACAGTTATTTTTTGGTCCTTAAATTTAAAAGATGTCAAAAAATGTTCAGTTTATTCCATATTGATGTTCGGTATTGACCACAACTAAGAATTTCACTGTTTTAGGCCATATTCTAATTGTTGATTCTTACTCTTTTATTAAGTCCTATATTCAAAATTGTGGTCTGGTTGGGTAATATAGGGTTTGGCATGTCTCACAAAATAAAAACAGCAGTGTGAAGGCACAGATGACACTTGATTTTAGCTTAATCTGGAAAAAAAATCTCAGACATTTCTCCATTTGTGTTTAGGAATTTTGAAGCTGTTAAAGGAGAAAAACAAAGTAAGAACCATACCGAGAGGGTTTGTATTTGATATGGTGCATTACAAGTCTGAGAGAGAGGAATATAGGCATATCTTTTTATGTCTATTTATATTTAGCAATTATTCCTAGACTTTTCAAAGCCTATTTTACTTCCTTGATCATATTTCCTTAATAAATATGATCTTTATTAAAACAGAGATTTCAACGTCTAAAAGACTCTCCAAATGGAATTAAGTGTTTACCCAGCCCCCAGTTTCATCAGCTTCCTCTTTCCACCCCAAGTGTTTATGGTATCTGGGATAAAATCTCTTTTCCCCTACTTAGTCACAAAGAATTACATAAATGCCTAAAATAAGGACAATTTACATATGTGTAACTCTCCCCAGTTTTAAGAAGCTCTCTTCAAGTCTCCTAAAGACTCCTGTTGGACAGAAGAGGAGCAGAGTCAGTAGTCGTACCCCTTCCCCCACCATGCCCCTATGCCCAAGGTCACACTCATCAGAAGTGGAGGATTTCATTCTTTTAATTGAACCCAGGTCTTTTGACTCCAGGGTCTGTGCTCTTTGCTAGGCTCGATCTTTCCTTTAAATAGAAAACCAACAATGAAATAGGTGTTCATTGAGTGTTGTATCCCATTTAGTCAAAAAACATTTATCTACTCTGTGCCAGGAATGTGACAGGCACTGCGGATGCCCACTGACAAACGAGAGACCTCAGTCCTTAGCTTTGCTGAGCTCACAGTCTGGCTGGGAGATGGGCCAGTGTCTCAGGTTGGGTTTCCCCAGAAACAGGCCTTCAGGCAAGGATTTAGGAACAAGTAACTTATCCGGAGGAGGAGAAAGTTGAGATAGTCACTCTCCATCTTTATTCCACCCTTAGCTGAGGGACGCTTCCAGGAGCATGAGCTTTTGGTATACTGGCCTATATGTGCAGGGCAGGCTGAGAAGAAGCCTTCAGGTGGTGTTGCAGGTTTCCACAGTAGGACTCTGTTGGCAAATTCTGTGGTTGTGAATGCTGAGGGGATGAGAGTGAGGCACTGACCAGAACGTCTGCCACAGGGAACCGGACAGCAATCTGTGATTAGTGTGCTGTGGGAGGCTGCAAGGGCACCGTAAGGCCATCAAGGAAACCTTTCCAGGGAAGCCAGCAGTTCCCTGAGACCTGTAAGATGAGCAGAATTAGGCCGGCAAACGCTGGGGTGGAAAGTGTTCTAGGTGAAGGGAGCTATAAGAAGTTCCATGTGGCTAGAGAATGGTGAGAGATGGGCAGGGCAAGGTAAACAGAGGTTGATCCCAAGAGCCCTGAAAGCCACAATAGAGAATTTGGATTTTATCCAGTGGGCAATAGAGAATCATGGAAGGCTTTTCAATGGAGGCATGTCATGATTAAGTTTGCATTGGGGGGAGATCCTTCAGGCTTCATTTCAGAGAACGGAGGGAAGAAGTCACAGTAGGAGACTAGGAGCCCAGTTCAGAGTATTCTGTGGTAAAATCCAAGCTTGTGAGGCTAAGTCATTGCCTTAAATCTGGGCAATAGAAGAGCCTTTCTTCAGGCTGATGAGTCCCAACAGTGTCAACGCTGGCTGCCAAATCAAATCGTATTGATGCCAGAAGGTCTCCTGGCCTTGTCAAGGGGTACGGATGATGGCTCTGGAACTTCTCTTGCCTTTTTGCATCACCAGTAACCTCATGACCCTCTATGTTTGATCATTTGCTTAAATAGGAAAGGTTTTATTTCCTTTTTCAAAAATGTGGCTAAATTTTTTTTTAACTCTATCCAGTTTATTATCCCGAGATTACAACCCTGTGCCTTTCTTTTCCAGCGTTCCTTGTGAGTTCTTCTCAGACTAATTGTTTGAAAAAATGATAGCAATTTTACCTGACATAACCCTGCGCAATGCCTTTTTCTTTCTTCTCGCACATAAGTTATTTTCTTTCATTTATACTGAATGTTTTTTCTTTAAACTAAGTTGTATATTAGGCTTATCGTCAGTGTCTCTATAATTTCTCTATGCATCAGTGTTGTTAGAAACTCCTAAGGGGCCTCAAGTCTAACCTGTATAAATCTTACGGAATAGTAGTAAGTACAAAATGTACTGCTCAAGTAAGTTTGGTGCTGTTGACACTTTGTTTTCAGCTTCTCTGACCATAAGGCTCCTGTGGATTTAGAAAGAACATAGCATCCATGGCCCCAAGATGCAGTTAACAAAGACTCTCTTAGGCAGTTCAGGCGGGTTCTTCTGTTTTTCTACTTCTGTTTGCAGGACAATCATGGTGGGTCATAAGTTACAGGACAAAATTGGGGACGTCTAGTATAAACCACAAATATTACACCTAAGGCTAGTGTTATATTCTAGAGCAATGACAATGAACTATTGTAACCTCCACGACAAAGATAAATCTTACCAACCTGTTGAGTGAAAGAAGCCAGGCACAAAGGAGAAAAGAACATATGATCCCATAAAGTCCAAATAAGCACAACAAGTCTATAGTGTTAGAACTCATGACCGTGATTACCCCTGTTAGGAAGTGACTGAGGGAGTGCACAAGAAGGCTTTTGGGTGCTGGTTATGTTCTGTTTCTTGGGATGGGCACTGGATACACACGTATGATCACTTTGTGAAATGCATGGAGTTGTACATTTATGATGTGTGAAGTTTTCTGTATGCATGTTATTCTGTAATAAATTAATTTATTTAAAAACAAAACAAAAATGAAAATGGAAACTTCAGGCCTCAGAACTGAACAGAGCTAACTTTCATGGCCGTTTACTCCAGCTTATATATGTTTGATTCTGGGAAGCCAAGGCCCAGGGAAGAGGAAGGGTATGTTTAAGGCCTTTGGCCAACTACTCAGCTGTGGAATTGATATGGTGCCCAAAGGGACTTAGCCATTGCTCCTGTCTCTATATCATCCTAACTACTTGATGGGCTTGGTATTTCTAGACGAGAATTGAGGAAGGAGACTGAATTCTTGAGGGAAATAACCTCTAAGATAAAAATTCACAGGACAAAAGGATCAAAATACCTTTGTGTTGCTTTTTGTTTGCTTTGAATTGTCTCCTGTCCTCCCACTGTAGCTAATGATCATGCTGGGGAGAAACAGAGGAGATTTCATGGGCCCTTTCCTAGCACATGGCCTGGACTCAAGATACTTTTTGAGGAGTGTCTCCTGCTGCCCAGTGTTTACGGAACTGTGAGATTGTCAGTGGAGATTCTGGACCATCTTTTAAGGCAGACATGGCTCTTCATCCCAGCTGGAACTGACCTAACCCCTGCCACATTCTCCTTGACTTTCAGTTAAGAGACGGGAGGTAGTAAGACTTGACCTAAACAGTATTTGAAGAAAATGGATTTAACTGGGTCTTAGTTAAGAAGGCTCTCTTCTCCCTTCTTCCAGGAAGTTTAATATAGAAGGTTCTGGAAGTGCTGGCTTATTTTGTGTGGTTCACATAATGAAAGGATTGCAAGAATGAATGTGCTCTTGGCGTCGTAGTCAATAATACTGGGGGCTGGGTCAACATCAAAAATCTCCCAGGGTTGGAGAGGTCTCTTTCAGACATAGCTTTCTTATCATAGGTACTAAAAGGTCCTAGGAATCAGAAAGCCTCTGTGTTTCAGAAACTACCATGAGACTTCTTTGGGCTTGAGCTGTGCTCTCGTCTTGAACATTTGATGTTGAGACTCTTTTGAGCCTGTAGGGGTAGTATTGTCAATGTGGACTGGTAAATCTCCAGTGAGTTCTTAGGATTAATAGATATCTGTTTGGGGTCTTTGTAGATTTACTGGAGAGAGTAATGTTTCTTATCTCTCTTGTTCCTATTTCTCATTTAAAATAAAATGAAATATTAGTGAGTAAAAGATCTTATATGAGGTAAAATGCGTAAAAAGTTAATAGTGAAATATTCATGTAAGAAATAATTAAGATGCCAAGTCAGGCCCTGTATCTGAATGGGGATGGCTGAGCTTGGCTAACAACAATAAAAATAGAAGTTATCTTTTAGCAATCAAGCACTGGGCTTTATCTAACATATGTCTCATAACAACCCTACTGGGTATTAATAGACATGTACTATTCTTATCTCTACTTTACAGATGAAGAAATTGATGCTCAAGGACACTGAGTACCTTGCCTCAGGTCAAGATTGTAATTAAGGGAGGTAGTATTAAAACCAAGTTGTCTCTGACCCCACAGGTCATGTTGCATTCATACGTATCTAGGACAAGGACTCAAAGCATTATATTTTCTTCTGGGAGTGACCTTTCTAAGAGCTGAGTAGATCTTTCCTTTTGGATACAGGCCACGGGCATTTTTCATTATTCACCATCTTGAGGGAGATGCTGCCGTTGTTGTCCTTGGGTAGGACTCATTCAACTCACCCTCCAATCCAGCCACAGCCCAAACCTGGAGCAACATTCCCTCAGACTCTAGCTTAGCGACAGACATTCAGAATGGTAGGCAGGTATTGGTCAAGACTTTGGAGTGTATAAATTTTGGTTCAGATGACTTTTATCGTTCTAAACCTCAGTTTATTCATCCATAAAATGGGAATAATAATAGTACTTATCCAATGTAACAGACTTACTGGGAAGGCTTAATTAAACATTTATGTAAAATACCTGGCACAGTGCCTGGCTCATAGTTAAGTATGACAAAATTATAAATATGGTTATTTATAATCAGCAGCAGCAGCAGGAGAGCCTTATGCACACACCTACACTCACAGTCACACACGTGGAATTAATCGTGAGGCCAGACCCTAGCATGAAGAACCAGAGACTGGACTCTCTTGCCCCTCAGGAATGAACTCAATGGGCATGGACCTTGGCACCAAGAAGGCATTTGAATAATTTTCTTGACATTGGGTTCAGTGTGTAGAGGGCTCTGTAATTCCTTCCAAAATTCATGGTTAAGCAAGGCTCTGGCTTTCTCTAAAGAACCCCCCTACCTTCCACCATACCACCATTCACACACGTTCCACAGAAGGACAAGACTCGGCTCATTTTTTTATCAGATTTGCAAAAGAAAATTATTCCACTGTCTGTGGCATATTGCAAGCTAAATGTGACATAGTATGGAGAGTTTAACTCAAATGATGAAGGAATTAAAAGAAATTCCCACATCTAAAACAGATGTACAGGCAGGATCCATACGTGGTAGTCAATTCATGATTTAAGAAAATAAGTGAAAGGATAAATGCACATTTCAAGATCTAAGTCTTTGTTCAATATTTTAAACACATGGTTGATTTCAAAGTCCCTTTAACCACTGAGTTGGAAAGCAAACCACTCAGAAGTAGCTGGCACCTTGGAGGAAAGGATTAGAATTCCTTGTGTCCTTGATATGTTAAAGAAGTGATCAGAAACAATCAGTCTGAATTCAGTTCAATGGGACAGGAGAAAAACAAACTCTGTGAGCAGAAGGTGGTAGAGATCTGGCTTTGCATAGACCCAGTCAAGACAGCCCACCCCAAGTAGAGGCATTGCTGAAAGTCAGGGGCACTTCCAGGCAGCATTAATGAGAAGCTGTGGACTGTACAGGTTTCAGGAGGCATCTCCACTACCTCTTCATTGGCACAAGGCAGAGCACCCTTCAGTGCTGTGAGAGATTCACAGAGTAGGAGAGAGTGAGGTTGAGGAACACAGGGCATTAGGGGGTTGGGAAGAGCGGAAAGACAATCGATGTAGAGACCGTGAGAAGCAGCTATTGCCCATGGAAACAGGTTGAAGATATAGGCTCAAAATTATAGCACAGGGATTGAGGTTAGCTAAAAGAAGAAACTGAGAAAATGTGGGGGAAGAAACCTTGAAACTATAAGTTTAAAAACATCTTTTTTTAATAATAAAATTTGAAGTGAGGTTTGGTTAGATGGCAAAGGATGGTGCTGGTTAATTTTCTGAAGACCCTTTCTGTCATCTAAACACTGAGAGGCTAAACAGGAATATTAAGAAAGTCTTCTGATCCGGATTTATTTTAAGGTTCTCCCTGTGTACCCTGAACGATCTCACTTCCCGGTGGTTCTTTTAGTCATTCTGTTTGGGTCAGATGTTCTTTTCTTCAATTCCTGTGTAGCGATCCTACCATTCTTTCAAGGCCTAGCTTAAATGACACCTCTTGCGAGAAGTCTTTCCTGCAACTGGAAGTAACCTTTACTGTTTCCGAACCCCCATAGTGTTGTACTGCGGTTCCCTCCCCTGTGATGCTTTCTGTCATAAAAATCTTTGCTTATTCCTTTAAATGTCCTTGTTATCCAGAATTATCCGCATATATTAAGTGTTAAGTAATATATGATGAAAGCCTAAATGAACAGCTTTTTGTTTTGTTGGCACTTGCGGAAACTAGCTTTGGTAGCAACTTCTGGCCACATGCAAAGGACTAACTCCTGACAGATACCAGGAGGCTAAGGGATGTTTCCCAGTTGGTTTCCTGTGGATGGTGATTGACGCACAATTTGAAAAATCAAGGAAGACTTCACCTGTGTGATTGTGATTTGTGCAGACTTACTTTATTTGTGTAGAACCCACAAAACCTAGAAAAATGTGGGAGGGAAAGGGAATGGTAGATGTTAAAACTTAAAGGGTGAAGAAAGCTTACCAAGGTGTCATGTTCGAAGAGGGACTCCAAACAATGAACAGACCAGGGAAGGCTTTTTTACCTACAGACATAATTTATGAGTTCCTATGAAGTATTTCAAAGTCTCACCAAGCTCTGTTGTTGATATGACTGGTTTGGGTCCTATGACCTCATCAAGGCAGCATTTTTTTTACACAGTTACATAAGTTGGTGACCAGTATGAAGAACCTTGACAAGCTCTATAGAAACTCTTGAAACTCTTTCTTTTTCTGAAAAGATGGAAAATGATGAACCTCCGTGGCAGATCTCAAACCACAGTTCCCTCTCAACCTTCATTCTGTTCCTCTGTGGAGTTAAAGGGAAAATCACAAAGTTGGGGGAGACAAATCAGAGCTCTCTGAACAGAAACAGAAAACACACATGAGCCAAGAAACACAGGATTTTACATAACCTATGAAAAAATTACTCCTCAAAGAGTGGTCTATTTCAGCCTATTCAAAATGAATTTTATCTACTATAACAAGTATTTTCCCCCTCTAGAACAAAAGCATCCTAGTTTAAGATAATATCTTAATCACATGTAATTAATTTAAAAAAGTTTTTTGAGGGCTTCCCTGGTGACGCAGTGGTTGAGAGTCCGCCTGCCGATGCAGGGGACACGGATTCGTGTCCCGGTCCGGGAAGATCCCACATGCCTCTGAGCAACTGGGCCCGTGAGCCATGGCCGCTGAGCCTGTGCGTCCGGAGCCTGTGCTCCGCAACTGGAGAGGCCACAGCAGTGAGAGACCCACGTACCGCAAAAAAAAAAAAAATTTTTTTTGAATTTAAAGACATGAAATGTGGTAACCTATAGTGGTTGGGGTGAAAGATATAGAGATGTCATGGAAGCCAATATCATTTTGGATATTCGACAGCTAACCCTAGTTTCTTAGTTACTGTCCAGTCTTTTTAATGGCCACCTGTGGCTTTCAGTGTGGGGATCCCACCTTGAGAATGTGTGTTTGGTGATCTTCACGTTATCACCTGTAGGGGCAAAGCAATGATGTTTTGTTACCCAAGGCAGATGACTATTTTTCCTGTGTTCTCAAGGATGGGCATTCTCCAACCTCAGTAATCCTAAGTGATAGGCACACTGAGAGATGCTATCAGTCTATCTCGGAAGTTAACTTGCAGATAAGCATCATATTTTTAAATGACATCAGCAGGGCTTCCCTGATGGCACAGTGGTTAAGAATCCACCTGCCAATGCAGGGGACACAGGTTCAAGCCCTTGTCCTGGAAGATCCCACATGCCGTGGAGAAACTAAGCCCGTGTGCCGCAACTACTAAGCCTGTGCTCTAGAGCCCACATGCCACAACTACTGAGCCCACATGCCACAACTACTGAAGCCCGTGTGTGTAGAGCCTGTGCTCTGCAACAAGAGAAGCCACCGCAATGAGAAGCCCGTGCACCGCAACAAAGAGTATCCCTCGCTCGCCGCAGCTAGAGAAAGCCCGCACAAAGCAACGAAGACCCAATGTAGCCAAAAATAAATAAATTTATTAAAAATAAATAAATAAATGGCATCAGCAGAAAAGTTTTTCTTTAGGACTGTCATTCTAGGGGAAAGAACAAAATATTTCAAAAAGTAAATCCCACATTTCTCATTACTTGAGAATTACTTGAGATTGAATCAGTTTAGCACTAATTGTGATAAGTAGACTGTTGGGATGAGAAAATCAATATCTGTTTATAAAATAGTTTTAAAAGTAACAGTCAATGCTAAGGTAAATATTTATTGGTAGTATAAATATTTGCTCCTTTTTGTCCATGGGGAAACTGAGGCCCAGACTGGTGACTTAACCAAGGAGTGGCCAAGCTGACACTTGAGCCCATGCAATTGGCCTGCCAAGCCCAAACTCCTTGCTACTGAGCATACTTCCTCATGTGAAGTGCAGATATTTGTAAAACTGTATGTGAACCCTTCATTTCATGCTTTGGTGAGCATTCACTGCATCACTGTGGGTGCTACTGGGTGAGAATTATTTGATGGTGTGAGTGAAAAGTGTGCCGCTCTGTGTGGGACACCTCAGGGTCCAACTGTAGGATGGGGCCACATTGTGTGGCCTCTGCTGTGGCTGGCTACACAAGCCGTTTCTGGCTTTGGAGTCCAAGGTGTGAATTATGACTCTGCCATTTGCTGTCTGCTGAACCTCACTTTACTTTTTTGTAAAATGGGGATAGTAACAGTCCCACCTCATAGGGGTGGAATGCCAATTAAATGAGAAAACTTGAAGAAAGCAGTCTGTTGTTCAATAAATGATAGTATTTGTTGTGGTTGATATTGTCATAATGACATGAATATGTGATATGTTACCTGTCTTGGCAGCAAACATACTATCAAATTAACATACACAGCGTTATTCTATTCATTATGTTGATTGAGTACCCTCTGTATACAAAACAGCATAAGAATATCTGCAGAAAGACTAGGAGCCTGGAAGAGAGCTTGTGGACTAGCTGGGAGGACAGAATTCAACGATGAAATGGAGCCTTGCTTACATTTTGCCATCAAACACTGCTGGTGCACAGTAAATGCTTAATAAATAGTAGCTTCAGTGATTGGATTGTAAGCTCAGGAGGCGAGAAGTATGCTTTATAGATTCCTTCAGTATTTCCAATGGCAATAACAGGCAGAGTACCAAGTATACAGTACTGTTTATTTATCACATATTCATTTGATACCTCTTACTTATAGTGACAAAAAATAATAATGGGGGTGATGAACGTTATTTAAAATGTCAGTGGATCTTTCCAAGTAGACAGGTAACTTGATCTGATTTGTATCTTGAAAAGATGGTTCAGGCTGCCATATGGAGAGTGGAGAGGAACTTGGAGAGAGTGGGAGCAAAAGAGCCTCTATGCCATCAGGAAGCCTTTCCTGATGCACCCTACTCACGACAATAATGTAGTACTTCTCATTCCCCATTCCATTTCCCCTGATGGTTTTTTGTTTGCTCTTTTTTTTTTTTTTTTTGCTCCCATGTTCCCAGAACCTAGAATAGTTCTTGGAACATAGGAGGGACTCAGTAATTGTTGAATAAATGGATAAAAGTGGTACAGTCCGTAAGGAGCTTATTGGGGTTGTGACATGTGACATGGTAGTAGTCTTCCCAACGGAAATGGAGAGAAAAGTACTGATTTGGGATGAGTAAATGGAGTGAACCTGGTGGGTAAGAGAGAGAAGTCAAGGATAATCTGGTCTGTTGGTCTGATTAAATGGCCAGATGGTGGTGCCTGTTTCTGAAATGCAAAAGGAAGGAGAGGGAAGAGGGAAGGGTGTGGGGAGCTGGGGATAAGTAGAAAAAATAATGGGACTGAGCACCCAAGGCACCCAGGAAAATGCTGGAATTACCCCTTAGGTAAGTCACCTGTGGTCTTTTATAGGAGCAAGAGTGTCTGCCTGACACAGGCAGACCTTCCTCAGTGGGCTGTCTCTCCTGGAGAGGTGGGAATGAAAGGAATTCCAGTTGAGGTGTGAGAAAGCCTTAAAATAAAAGAATATATCAGAGTACACCGTGGGAACCAATATGGGGTGCCCGTCCGTGATAGTCCAGGGATATCTGTATGGGAGCCTGAGAGGACAGGAGCAGTGAGATGTCTTCCCAGGTCCCTTCTTTTGACAGCTCGACCATTCCTGTTTTACGGGGAAGCACCGGGGAATGAAGGAAGGTACCTATAAGCTGCTTATCCAATATGGTCCTTCATCCTTTGTATGCCTCTTCCTTTTTTTTTAAATATAAGAGCCATTTCTGTCCTTAGACTTTCTGAGGAAAGAAAAGGGACCAAGCAACCAAGGCATGACAAAAACATTTTTTGAAAATTAAATGAATGCATTGTATGAACTTGAAAATTGACAGGTAACAAATGGCTCTTCCCCCAGGCCTTCATTAGGATCATTTGGAGAAGTCAGGGAATGTTTTCCGAGTACCTACCCTGGGGAGCAGTGCTGGTGGGAAGGGCTGTGGCGTCAGGGATGTTAGAGTCTTTTTCTTCCCAGTGCTTCTCCTTCCAAGAGTTCAAGTGTCACTTTCAGTCTCACATGAAGGGCTCTGTAAGAGGTCTCAAGGGCAGGTCTGAACTTGAAACAAGGTGATGAATATGGGTATCCTCTGCAAAATGTCACAGCCCTGGACATCCCTTCCTGGGCTTTGCTGTGGCTACCTCGACATTATTTTGAATATTAACAGAGTACTCAGCTCAGCAAAGGCAAACTTCCTTGCTCAAGGTCTTACACGAAGTCTTTGGCGGGAGCCCAGAACAACAGCCATGACTGAGTGTCCAAATATATTTGGGTGACATACTGCAAGCTGAGGCCCTGGAATTCACTGATGGTTTCCTTCAAAGCCTTTTGTTGCCATTCCCCACTTAGGAAGTTTTAGTAAATAGTGATGTGGAAAGATTTTGATTTTCATGAACTCTTCTTGGCATATCATTTACTGACACATAACACAGAACTAAAGAACAGGATAAGATGCTCCCAACTCAGTGTGGGGAGATATTTGCCGTAAAACCTGTGATCAGGAACATGGAAGACTTGGCTGGATTTGAATCTAGGATTTACCAAGTACTAGATTTGTGACCTGGGGCAAAAGGTACATCTGTAAAATGGATATAATTTTGGCATGTCCTAGCTAAAAGTAAATTGTTGTGAGTAGGAAATGAAATAATGTATGTAAAACACTCATCTCCACACAATAACTGGCACATGTTACACATTCAGTAAATAGTAGCTGTTATGATTGAGATATTCTTTTATATCATGTTATTTGTATTCACTTATTGTATGGCTTTAATTCTAAGTTACACATTTTTTTCCATTTTGATATTTTTCAGATTGGAACTTGTAATTGATTTTTTAGGTTTATTTATTCTGTTTTATATACCTATTGGCTATTATGAATAGAAAGTTTTCCCATTGTCTCTTTGAACTGGCAGTACAAGTTATAGGAGAGCTTAGTGAATTTTTTTAACCTGTTGCTTTCCTGAATTATTAGTTCGAGTAGTTTTTTAGCTGATTCTTACGCTTTCTGAGTAGATAATCACATGACCTGTAAATAATGATGATTTGACTTCTCTTTTACGATAGCTATGTTTTAATATCCTCTCCTTGTCATATTGCTTACTTTAGAATCTCTGGAACAATACTAAATACTAATGACTAGAGTGGGTGCCCTTGTCTTGTATCTGGTTTTCATGGGAATGCTGCCAGTAGTTAACCATTATTATGTTCACTATTCAAATGAGATCATCCTTATTAAAGAGATGCACTCTTATTTTTAGTTTCTTGTGATTTTATATCAGGAATTTTTCAATTTTTACCAAACCGCCTCTTAAGCATTTTTCTAAATCAATGGATCTCAGAGGTATACATAAGAATTCCTAAAGAGCATTTAAAAAAAAAGAAAAAGACCAGGACTTGATCCAGCTATGCTGCAGGATAATTGGCCATGTTAAAAATCGGGCCCATGACGCTGATGTGTACCACTGATTAAGAAGCATTGACTTGGACGATCACATATATTGAATATATTTGTCTCTCTTGACTTATGATGTGATAAGTTATAGAACTCCTAATATTAAACTGTCCTACTTTCCCTGAATAAATCTTACTTGGCTATGTTTATATTATTCTTTTAATATGTTACTGGGTTTTCTTTGCAAGTGTTATGACACGGTTTTTATATCATAATCATAAGTGGAATTAGCCTATAATTTCTTCTTTTATGTATCTAAGCCATGGCAGCTTTGAAGATTAAATTGTGAAGCAGTCTATATTTCCAAAATTCTTTAAGCAGACAAAAAAAAATTGATCTGTTCTTGAAAGTACTCTCTCTGTCAAGGGACCCAAACCCAGGGCCATTTTTGGAGATAATTATTTTGCAACATATTCCATTTATTTCATGATTTTGGGGGTATTATCTTTCTTTTCCCAGTGAATTTTATTATTTTTATTTTCGCAAAGTATTATCCATTTCATCTACATAGAGATCTGTTGTCCTCATTATGATCTTTTCTTTGTCTATTATATTATCTTGCCTTTTGGTCATTTTGTAATTATTTGTTTGAATTCTCCTGCTGTCCTTTTTGGTTTTTTTTGATTAGACAGCCCCAGAAAGAGGGGTTTTGTTGTTTTACTTTTTGTTTTCCTAATATTTTTGTGTGTGAACATCCTTTCATTGATTGGTCATTTACGTGTGTCTCTTGTGATTTGCCTATTCATATCATTTGTCCATATTTCTGCTGGGCTAGTGGATCTTTTTCTTATTAATGTGTCAAAGAATGTGCAGATTCTTTATCCGAAATGTGCTTACCTAATTGTCATTTATCTTATACCTTTGCTTATGTGAGGTCTTTTGCTATTTTTTATTTTGGCTTGTTGTGGTGGTTGATTGTTTTTTGCCCCATAGAACTTCTATAATTACAGTAAGTCCCCTACATATGGACGAGTTCTGTTCTGAGAGCCTGTTCGTAAGTCCAATTTGTTCATAAGTCCAGGAAAGTTAGCCTAGGTACCCAACTAACACAATCGGCTATATAGTACTGTAGTGTAATAGATTTATAATACTTTTCACACAAATAATACATAGAAAACAAACAGGGGACTTCCCTGGTGGTCCAGTGGTAAAGACTCCACACTCCCAATGCAGGGGTCCGGGTTCAGTCCCTGGTGGGGGAACTAAGATCCCACATACTGCAACTAAGCCTGTGCCCTGCAACTACTGAGCGCATGCACTCTAGAGCCCATGCGCCGCAATGAAGACCCAGTGCAGCCAAAATAAATAAATAAATAAATGTTTAAAAAAAACGAAGAAAACATTTTTAATCTTACAGTACAGTACCTTCAAAAGTACAGTGGTACAGTACAACAGCTGGCATATAGGTGCTGGCATCGAGTGAACAGGCAAGAAGAGTTACTGACTGGAGGAGGGAGAGGAGGTGGGAGATGGTCGAGCTGAAGGATTGTCAGCAATAGGAGATGGAAGGCAAGCTGCAATTTCACTCATGCCTGACGTGGATGGCAGAGGTTCTGGTTCCTTGCTGGATTTTTTTCTATCTACCCTCTTGAAAAGACGATCCAGTGATGTCTGGGTAGTAGCTCTTTTTTTCTCATAGATGACACGAGTAGCACTGGATTGCATTCTGAACGGCTGCTGCAACCTTCATGTACTGTTGTACATTGGGGTCCTTTGCCTCCAAAACTAACAGTGCCTCCACACATAAAGAAAATCCCCTTGCCATTTCCTGCATCGTGAATCTCTTTGGTTCTTCAGTTATTTGTTCTTCCTCTTATCTCTGTTCGTCCTTTCTCTGGGCCTCCAGTCCCATCAGGTGTTCATTAGTAACCTCCGCGTGTTGCACAGCAAGGAGTTTGATGAAGTTGTCCTCTTGCAGATCTAGCTCCAGCTTCTCTCTGAGGGTCACTGTGTTGCTGGAGACCTCTTTGTATTCCTCATCCACCTTCTCAAATCCATGAAAATCATGGACAAACTGCAGGCAAATTTCTTCCAAATTCATTCATGGTGATGGTCATAACCTCACGCCAAACAAAGTCAGTGTTTTTTATAGCCTCGTAGGTGTTACAGTCCTTCCAAAATTGTTGGAAGGTTGTTCCTGATTTGTCACTTGCCTTTACTCTCTGATAAAAAGTGTGACGTAAATAATATTTCTTGAAAGTCGGTATAACTCCCTGGTCCATAGGTTGGATGAGCGATGTAGTATTTGGTGGTGGATGCACTATTTTGAAGTTGAGATGAAAGTCATCCATGAATGGGGGGTGGCCCAGAGCACTATCGAGCAGCAGAAAAACGTTGAATGGGATGTCCTTCTCCAAGCAATGTTTCTCTACCTCTGGGATAAAGTGGTGGAAAAACCAGTCCTGGAAAATGGCCTGTGTAACCCAGGCTTTGGGATTACTCTTCCACACAACAGGAAGAGAGCCCTTAGCTATGTTTTTAAGGGCTCTTGGGTTCTCTGAATGATAAACTAAGAGAGGCTTCAGTTTCATATCGCCAGAAACATTGCCACCAAACAGCAGAGTTAGCCTATCCTTTGTTGCTTTATTAGCCTATAGCCTGGCATCAACTTTTCCTCTTTACTGATGTAACTTCGGTCTGGCATCCTCTTCCAGTACAGTCCTGTCTCACCCACATTAAAAAGCCGCTCGGATAAATACGCACCTTCATCAATAATTTCTTGAAGCATTTCAGAATATTCCCAGGCAGCTACCGTATCTGTACTCACTGCCTCGCCACTTACTTTTATGTTGCCTCGAACGGATGAAACCAGCCATGGCTGGCATTAAGAGATGCACCCTCTGATTCTTGGCTGTGTTTCTTCTCTGGGTCTTCCTAAAGGCTCTTAGCTTTCTCTTGAATCAGCATTAAGCTGAGCGGGACTCCACGCTGATGCTGATCCTGCATCCACACACTGAGAATTTTCTGCATCTCCTCCATCACTTTTCCACGCTTCTTCGATATTATTGTTGACATCATCAGCACAGCAGACTTCACATGTTCATGATCTTGTCCTTGTTCTTTACTACCATCTTTTTGCCTCGCTCCACTCTCTCAGTTATTTTCACTTTTGTTTCCATTGTTACTGCTTGGTGCTTCTTAGCAGTACCAGCTACATGACTGCTGCTTTTACACTTGCTTTCAGACATCCTGGGCTTGAAATAAAGATAGTGTACTATGGTACGCTCTACAGTACTGTACAGTAAAGTACACAAAAGCACAACCACTTGTAGAGGATGCACACATGTGACAATGTACGCCAGACATGAACTAACTTACATGATTGGACACGCGAACGCACGTTTGCATCTTTGAAAGCTCGCAACTTGAAGGTTCGTATGTAGGGGACTTACTGTATATGAATCTCAGACTTCTTTTACAATGTCTGTATTTCATGTCTTTTGAAAAGTCCTCCCAATGCTAAGATTTTGAAAATAAAAAATTGAAAAATGAAATAACTGGGCATTATGACTAGCAAGGGACGTGAAAACATCGTCCTGCCCATAAATACTCCCCCTCAGCCTCCCCTTCATCCTTCTTTGTTCCCTCCTCCTTACGATACCACTTTGAATGGGGAGGAAAAGTGCCAAAAATAGAGTCTTAGAAACAGCCATGCTTACCCAAACCACATTTCTAGAGGACCTGGTTTTCGCCACAATTATCACTATCAGTAGCCCTCCTAGGATTTAAGGAACACCCGCACATATATTCATGTACGTATATTCATGCCCACAGGTATTCTTTTAGTTATACATCAGTATATGCATATACATACACACACACGGGTTCTAGTGTAACAAATCTCTGTTTTGAAAAATTAAAAATATTTTCCCCCCAGGGGTATTTGGATTTATTCCATTGAAGAAGGATCATGTTGACCATCAGTGAGCGTTAATAAACTTACTTAATCAGATGTGAAACATCATCAAGGAAATATCCTATGCCATGAAAGTTTTGTTTCTTTTAAGAAACATGAAGCAACACCACAAACATGATTTTTAAAATAATTGCCTCATATAGGAAATAGACAATTATGTCACATTGCACCATGATGAACAGTATAGTAAATGGGCACAGTATTCGAAAATTCACATGTGGAAGAGAACCACACAAGTATAAAAAGTAAAATTTATATACAGGATTAAGGGTAAAAGTGTATGTTACAGCGTGTTTGCCTGATAGTGTATAATTGCTGAGCATTATTTGTCAGAGAGATCAGCTAAAGCCCGGTGTATAAAAATTCATGCCAGTAGGAAATTTACTATAAATCAAAGTCTAGATTACTCCATAACATTACGTCTTCGAGTTGTAAATTAACTTGCACAAATTTGGCTTTCTGGGTAATGAGCAACATTTCCAGTGGAGCTGGAGGTCGTCCATAAATAAGTTCAGATTACAACAAAGCCTCACGTCTCCTTCTGCTGTCCTGCTAGCGTATCTTCGTGTCTGCTTTTGTTGCCAGACTTCCTTCCAGAGGTGGCCTGGAGGGTGTCCTTGGGTGTGGGCTAAGGACCATCTTTAGCCCTGTCTGTAGCTAAAATGTAAATTTCATTTTTACTGTAACAGAGCCGCAACTGTTTCCTGCTCTAGGTGGGTACAGTCCTGCCTTCCAGCAGGGTGTTGCCCCAGAACCTGGTGATGTGTGGGTCTTCAGATGCCACCTGAAGCCCCACGCCCCTGGCACTGGCCCATCAGCACCAAGCGTGAAGCACAGGGTGCCAAGTGCTTCTGCCTGGCAGAGTCATTTGTTCTTGGGGAGAAATGACATGTTACTTTTTGAGATGCTGTATATTGCTATTTTTTTTTTTTTAAATGTGTTTTCAAATGTCCTTGAGGGGAGAGGGGGACAAGGAGGGAGACACTTGGGCCTTGTAAGCGAGAGTCACAGAAAAGATGGGTCTGAGGAGTTACAGTTATCCACAGTGTTTCTTCAAAATCCACCAGCCAAATGGAATCACGTTAAACAGAACAACTACTATTAATACTAATACTGAAACTAATACTGATGGTAATTCTAACCATAGTGCAAATGCCTAATATTTGTATGTATTTGCTGTGTGTCAGGTTCTGTGCTATTATTCTGTATGTGCTTTCTCTTTTCTTCTCCCAGCAACTCTATGGGATGGTGCCAGTTATAAGGAACCCAAGGATTAGAGAAGTCTAGGTCAAACCTCCGCAGTTACCAGCTTCAGCTTATAATCTCTAGAAAGCTCTGGAGCCAGTATTCAAAGCCATGTCTGGCTAGCCCACAACTTGTCCCTTAACTGGCTCTTCGTGTCCTTCTAGGATGTACATCAGAGACTCATGCCATTTCTCTGTGTAGCGATTTTCCCCTCTGCTCCTAGGTTCCTCTGGTTTCGAGAGTCCCCCGTTGATGTTACTCATAAATCTCTGGACCATCTCCTCTGTAGTCCCACCATATGCACTCAGTGGCTTCTCTACTCCATCACTGTCTCACTTACGTCTGTTCCACCCTTAGTCACATTTTGTGTCTGAAGAATTAAATCATCAGTATGTTCTTATTCCTTAGTCTTCTCCATGAGAACCTCTCTTTCAATTTCCATGCTTATCCTCTCTCTATGGGGCACAGACAGGCCTGCTTCTGACTTTTACAGGGCCCAGGACAAGAGGGCAAACTGAGGCTCAGTTTGGCTGATGTGTTCTTCTTTATAATTCTAGTTCGCTTGGTCAGTTACTAAACTTTCAACAACAACAGTAATAGCAACAACTTTCTTAAGAGCCAGAAAAGAAAAAGAAATTCCATGTGGGTGTTTTGATATGCAGGCCCTCAGAGCAGTGGCCTAGGCCAGGGAACCCTCTAGCCTGGTCTCAGGATGGAAGGAGGCTTAGTCCTAGCTCAGTGAGGCTGCGCTGGGGGACCACCACCAGACTGCCTTTCTCATCCTTTTTCTCCTCTGGCACACAGGCTCATTGTCCTTCTTTCCTTTAAAATTGAAAGGAAAATGGATTATGCAAATTATACTGACACACAGACTTCCCCTGAACAAACCTCACACAGAACAAATCATATTCTCTGGAAACTGGCAGAGACTGGCAGAGAAGAGCAGGTTTGAGCTCGTAACTTGTCTGCTACTGTGACTATCAGAAGGTTGGGAAGGGAAAGTATTTTTCTGATCCGATTTTTCTGGTCAAGCTTGGGGAGGGCATTCTTATTACCTTTACTCTCTGTCTCATCCGCTCGCACTTATTCGTTATCTTCTCTCTCTCTCTCTCACTCTTTCTCTCTCTCGCACACACACACCTTTATTCATCAGGGAGAAGGAGGAAGGAAGGAAACAGAGGGGAAGGGACAAAATAGTAAATTAAAGACAAAGAAGTTTTTTTCCCCTGAAGTTTGGTAGATTGGAAGCTGAGTAACGAGGTGAAAGGCAGGATGACACATGTGGGGACTTCTGAGGCATGCCAGGCTCCTGTGTTAGCTGTATAAAGGCCCCCATAAGGATGCTGACTCTTCTCAAATGTCCACTGAATTAAAATTTTTCTCTTGTTAGACCAGGGAGTTAGAATTAGTGTTGGTGTAAGCAGTGACCTATAACAATTTAAAATTTAATGAGGCAAGAACCAAATTGGGCTTGTGTTTTAATGTCTCTAAAACTTGTAAAACACACCATTCTCTTAACCATGTTAAAATAAATATTAGTAATTAGTTAATATTAATGGATATTTTAATGAAAGTCTTTCTTTTTAAATGGAAAATAAAGCAAATTGACTGGAAAAGAATATCATGTTCCCCCTGGCTGGGCCAGACCATGCTGTTTACCTGGTGGCAGCGACCCAGCCTCAAGGCTCAAGGCAGAGGGTGTAGGTGGATGAGCACCTCCAAAGGCCTGGCCTTGTAAAACCAAACCTGCAGAGTGAGGACCAGTGTCACCACGTGTGAACCGAGTCTGCGGGAAACCACTGGAGCAGGACCGGGAGAGCCCAACCTGCCAACAGGAGAGCCGAGGTGGGGCCGGGTGTACCGCAGCACCATAAAACTGACAAAAGACCATGGAGTCTGGGAGTCCCTGAGCGCTTTGTCATCCTGCTCCAGGCCACAGCTCAGGGAATTTCACTTTCCCAGTGTCTAAATGAGTGCTCGGCTCTGAACTTGGGCTGTGGAATTCATATTAACTTGCTAGAAGAACCAGTGTTGACATAGGCCTCCCTGCATGAGATCCTGTGGGTGCTTTTCCCAGCCAGCTAGGTGGTTCTTGGACTACTGGGAGCATTGCGGTTATGTCCCATTGTCTTCCCTTTCCCTATAGTAAGGACCATGTTTCACCCAGCCCTGTTCGAGACTGAAAGTATCATATTAAAACTGTGTGTTAAATGAGGGTGTGCCATGTCTCAAAGGCTGTGGGGTTAATTGCTGCTTTGAACTTAAGCAGGGCAGCCAGAAGGATGTTTTTTTTAAAAAGATTATGATTATGGGACTTCTGGTTAGAGTCCTTTGGGCATCAGGCAGGAGTAGCAGCCCAAATTTGGGGAAGAGGAGAATAAAATGACAAGAATCTCAAATTGGATAAATATATATACAAAGGCAGCCTCCTTTCCCTCTGTAATCTCTGTTCCTTTCAGTATATTCTGGGTGTTTAGTGAACCGAAAAATACACTTAAAGCTTTTCCCACTGCACTTTCAGGATACTTTAACCAAAATTGCCTTTCCCAGGAACACCTGTCAGCAGTTTGATTTTTTTTTTTTTTTTCATTTTTAACTGAAACTGAAGCACCAAGCCACCATCTTTGTTCATTGAATGACTATTGACTGGGACATACTTTGTGCCGAGCACTGTTATAGGTGCTGGAAATGCAGTGAACACAACCAACATCCCCACTCTTATGGAGCTGATGTTCTAGAGGGAGAAAAACAATCAACAAGATAAGTAAGATAAGTATTAGGTTGACCCATATGACATTGTCAGTTTCACAGGTCAAAAAATTTAAAAGTTGGCAATTTTGTTAAGTTTCAGCTTAGCATATGATATTTTGATGGTGATAAGCACTAAGGAGAAAAAACTTAAAAAAGGGGTATATGGAATGTTGCAGTTAGGGACTTTCAGTTAAGGAAAGCCCTCACAGAGAAGGTGAGGTTGGAACAAAGGTTGAAGAGAGTAAGGGAGCCAGCCAAATGCATATCTGGGAGGAAGAGCATTCCAGGCAGAAGGAACAACAAATGCAAAGGCCCTAAGGTGGGACCAGCAAAGAGGCCTGTGTAGTAAGAATAGAGTAAGTGGGTAAAGGAGAGTAGAAATTACGTTAGAAAAGTAATTAGGAGCCGGGTCATGTAGGGCTGGTGCCATTAGGATGCCTTTGTCTTGACTGAGTAAAATGGGGAGCCGTGTGGGAAGTTTCTGAGCAGAGGAATGACTTGCTCCGATGTAGCATTTCAGCATGATGCCTGTGTTGAGCGAAGGCTGCAGGGGTAAGGGCAGAAGCAGGGGGACCAGCTGGGAGGCCATCACAGAAATCCAGGCAGTGTACGATGGTGAGCCAGACTAGGTGGTGGCAGCAGGGTGGTTCCGCTGGTCCACTTCTGGATCTGTTTTGAAGGTAGAGCCAACTGGAAATGCTGAAGGATCAGATGTGGGACAGGAGAGAGTCGGGGGGTGGGGGGCGTGTTTTGGGTCAGAGCAACGGGAAAACAGAGCTGCCCTGAGCTGAAATGAGGGTGACACTAGCAGGAGCTGCTTGTGGGTTAAGGGGCTTCCTCCTTCTTGGCAGATTTTATCATTCCAGTAGGCTGGGCTCAGTTGTGATGAGTGAAAATGCAGAGGGGAGGGAAAGGAAGGGAAATCACCTTAAATAGTCTTTTCAGTAATAAAAATAAATGGCAGCTCCAAGAATATTGACTGTTGGTAGCACACCAGGAGCATCATGCTGAACTTTGGGGCCTGGACTTTCTTATCTAATATGCACAACCACCCCTCTGGTGGGTGGAGAAGCCCACAGATGTGAGGCTTTGAAGACCAGAGCCTTTCTGAGGTGCTCTTGGGTTGCTGATGTCTTATTTCACCCTCCAAAGTGCGTGGCTATTAGTGAGGCTCGCCACTGGATAAGAGCAAAAGACCAACGCAGTTGGGACTTCTGATGAAACAGTAACTACCAGCACGCTTGGTCCTCCGCTCAAAGGTGAATTCCCACAGCAGGTGGAGAACCTGCCTCGTCAGGCATGTTATGGAGCAAGGTGGGAATTGCAGAAGGTACGGTCCCATCAGATGTGCAGGGTTAACAGCGTCATCTCAGCTCAGTGGGACTGAGAGTTGTTGCTGCCCCCACGGGGTCCCAGGAGAGGGCGGCGGTTAACTGGAAGCCCAACTCGATTAGGTGGCCCGGGCTCTGTGCCTACACAGTTAGCCAGCCTAGGAGAGCCTGGGCCTCAACATGCAGGTGGCAGTGAAGATGGAGGCCTGGGGAGAAAGAAAGGTCTTGTATTCAGGGACATCAGCAGACAGGCCCAGAGCGCGGCTCTGTGGCAGGAGCTGATAATTAAATCATCCCAACTAATCTATTGCTTTAATTTACTCCTGATTACTCCTGAGGGAAGCCATTCCTGTAGCCTTCCCATATAATACAAAAGCTCGGGATAAGGATGCCACAGCAAGTGAAATTACTGAGGAAAACAAAGGCATATTTAGATTGTATGAAAGGTTGTTAAGTGAAAAGGAAGCACACACATACCAGACTTTAGAAAGAACCGTATCGTCATGTCCTAGTTGGTTGTGAGTGTTTTTTCTGTCATTCTTTCCACTTATTTTCATCTTCTAATTTTTCTATTAGGAACAAGTAATAAGGGAGGATTAGAGCATGGAGTTTGGAGGCTGACAGATCTGGGTTCAAGTCCTAGCCTCACTTTTTACTGATTGTCTAACTCTGAGCAGCTGTTAGCTTTTCCAAGCTTCATTTTCCCCATCTGTACAATAGAGTTGACATGAACAGTCAGTGAGACAATAATGCAGGGAAAGTACCTAGCAGGGTGGGTGTTGCTCGTGTCATTCTTCATTTTATCTTTAAGACAAATAATCAAGACAATTTATAATCTGAGTAATCCATTTTGGGCTGGGTATAACAAAAACAACAGTTTGCCAGTTGTGATAAATGTGACAAACAGTTGAAGAGACACTAAGGAATAGTGAGGACTGGAGAGCATCTTCCACATTGGAGGGGGCAGGTCCTACTCAGTTCTAAGTGATTTCTGCCATGCAGGAACACAGCCTTGGTATTACTAATTCTTCCAGTTGTTAAAGAAAGCACCACATTGGGAGTTTTACATAATAGCAACTAATTAAAAAGAAAAAACTTTTAAAATTCCATGCACATCAAATAAAATGTTCCTATGAGTCGGGTATGGCCTGAAGGCTGCCTGTTTACAAGCTACAGTAGTCAGCTTTGCAGTATAACAAGTGACCCCCACACCTCAGAGGTTGCACGGCAGTCATCAGTCACTGGGGGCTGTGCTCTACTGTCATCTTCACTTGAGGATCCAGGATGAAGTAGCAGCCCCTGTCTCGGACATACCATTCTCGTGACAGAGAGAAAAGAGTTGGAGGGAGCACAAGATGGCTCTTAGAGTTTCTTCTTGGAGCTGGCATGTGTCAATTACCTAGCCTCTTATTGGCCAAAAGCGATCATAAGGCCAAGCTGGATAGTGGGCAGGGGCAGCATACTCTTCCTACAGAAGGCCGGGCACATCACCTGGCAGCGGGAGGGGATATTGACTGCTCTTACAGCGAAGTAGGAAGCAAATAATTGGGAGTGGTAAAATAATCTACTGCAAAAACCTTCTGCCTGATCCTCTGCCTTCCATTCACTCCCCTGTCCAGAGTTTTGTTCAGCTGTTCCCAGTTATCTTCTAAAATCCAGATCAGAATGTATACAGATTTCCTTACAACCAAGTATGACGCTGTGGCTTGGGGGGTGAATACCCAATCCCTTAACATGATACTTAGGCCTTCCATAATTTGGCCCCTATATATTAGGTTGAACTGAATGAAATTGCTGATACTCAGCTGTTTTTTTAATCTGAAAAATGACAATTTCATAACCTTCAAACAAACATTTGTAGTGTTTTATCCTCTGGGAGCTGCAGGCTGGACTCTCCAGCACTGTCTAACAATATCCTGTAATTTCCACCTGCAGACCTTTGTTCCTGCCGTTCCCTCTGCCTGTATGGCCTTCTCCACCTCCCACCCCCCCAGGCAGAGACTCTGCGGTCTCACCCCTAAAATGTGTTCAGGCATAGGATCAGCAGGAAGGGGTATAAACTATTAGAGGATAGCCTGGTGTGCCTCAGAGCTCCTAGCCCAGGCTGGATTGGCTATTAGCCCCCAGCCCACCTCTGAATACATGTTGAATGACTTCACCTCATCAACAGTGATGGTGAGCTCTTAGGTACAGAAAGGCAGACTTCTTAAATGGCAGGAGGACAGGTCTTATGTATATAGAGAGCAGACGTTAATTTAGTATAATATTTACTGTGTGCCTGGCCCTGGGCAGGGCTCCAAGGAGGATAACAGTGAACAAGGCAGACAGGCTCACTGTGGCCCTAGAGCTCAGCCTGGTGCATCACGGATGTTAGCGTTTCAGAGCCAAAGGGACTTTACAGCCCATGTAGTCCAACACCCCCATTTTATAGACCCAGAAACCATGGTCCTCCTTTTACCCCAGCTCTACAATCCAGCCTCACAATAGGCACAGGAGTGATCTCAATGCGCAAGTTAGATCATGTCTGTTTGCTGCACTACATCTTCAGATGCATATCTCTGTATTTATATAATTAAATAAAACTAAAACATAAAAATACAGTAAAATTCCAACCCATACTAGGGGTTGGAATGTTCCCGTCCACTGCCTGTTCCCGTCCACTGCCTACCTCCCCAAATCCATCTGGTATCATCCACCTCTCGCCTCAGAGATTTTATACTTACTGTTCCTCCTACCGAGTATGCTTTTCCCTCTAAACTGCCCATGCGTGACCCCATCTCCCCTTCTGGAGCACAGTTCAAATGTCTCCTTCACAGAGGCTAGCCTAGTTACAGTCTACCTTCTCTCCTCTAACTCTATCACTTTTCTTTATCTGAAGTTATATTTATTTGTTTACTTGTTTATTGTTCTTCTCTTTTACAGTCTTTGAATTTCAGGAAGGTAGAATCTAGTCCTTTGTGTTCACCACTGTATCCCCAGCACCAAGCACAGTGCCTATTACAGAGTTGGTGATCATCAACTAGTTGTTGAATGAATGAATGAATGAATGTGTGAAGAGGCTGGCAGCCTTCTTCACATCCTGCTACATCTGGTACATAGTAGGTACTCAAATATTCATTGAAGGAGTATTGAGGGTGTTCGTTGCTTGAGTGTCATACAAGGTATTGCATTTTCATGTCTATAGCAGACATCACTGATTACTCAAAGCAATAGTTTCTTGTTCAGCCTCAAAACCCTTTTCAACCTTAATACTCCTGGAGGGCATCACCCATAGATCAGAGCAAGTCTATTTGCCATCCCTGCTTTAGGCTGAGTCTTCATGTATCTGGGCATGTCTGATTAGGCAGGTTCCTTAGAGGTCTAATGCATGAAGGACTCCTGCATTAGAGTCCTGGGAATTCAAGCATCGTAAGGAAATCTGGGCTGAGAGAGGAGGAGTGACTCTGAGTGGAGCTGGACATCTGTCAAACAGGAAGTTTTGTGTTTTACTTCTCTCACACTTGCACCTGAAGGCAATGAGGCTGCAGTTAGGACAGTCAGTGAAAATTGAATAGGCTGCCTTGCTGAAGCCTCTGGGGTCTTTGACAGCCCCTGGAACCAGCCACTTTGGAGCAGGCAGATACGTTAGCAATGGAAGAAGGTGCCAATGACTTGGAATCTGGCACCCCTAGCAAGAAACCAAAGCCCTCTGAGCAATTTACATTTTGTAAGTACTGTGCGCTAATTGATTATGCCACTGGAGCTTCAAAGTTTACATTTTATCTGTATGACTTAATTAACGCTTCCCCACTTGTCATTGCCCCCCTTCCACCCATTAAGTCATAATAACTCCATGAATGCAGCAGGACCTTTGCCTACTTTTGCTCACCATTTTATCCCCGATTCCCAGTACAGGGCCTGGCACACAGTAGGTGCGCAATAAATAAGCACTGTCTGAATGAATGAGGGAACAAATGAAGCCTTTCTAAACCTCAAGATGATATGACCTGGGGTACGTAGGTGACAGGAAGGACGCGATAGGAGGAGGAGGCTACAATGTGGGGGATCAGGCGGGTGGCCCACACTCACGACTCCTGTTCCAGGAAGTGGAGGTGGGAAGGCAAAAAGGAATATAGTGTGCTTTTTGGCAGCTCTCTCTCCCCAGATGTTGGGCTTTCTGAGAAGATGAGTTGTGGGTGATAGTCCCGGAGTTCTGTACATAACCAATGCCCAGTGTGCCCACGGTCTCTAAGAGGATCATCAACCCTTCCCAGCCTGTGCCAGAGGGTGAGCACTGCCTTCCAAGATACTCTCCCTTGTGGGTTCTCAGCCTGTCCCCCAAGCTCGGCCCATGCCCCTTCCTTCTCATTGTTTCTGGGATGAGCCCAGTCTGCTTCCCTCCATATCCACTTGAAATGCCAACCCTGCTTGGCCTCTTCAGGTCATTTCCAAGGCTGAACAGGGAGAGCTCCCGTACTGTTACTTGACTCTATTAAAATCAGCCCCCCGAACACTCCTTTGTCCATTCCCCTTGTATTTTGTTTGGGTCTTTGTTCCCTTTCCTTGTGGAGAGAGCCAGGAGGCATGTTCGAACCTTCCAGTGGAGCAGATGCCCCTTCCCCAAATCTATAGTTTCCTGTTACCAGCCCTGGGAGACAGCAATAATCTTGATTATCTGCTGGGATTTAGTGCTGCTGTGTATGGTCTAGACTTTGAAATCAGCCTCTCCTCCCGGCAGGCCTTGGAAGTAGATTCTCACAGTTCCCTTGGTGTTCCGGGATGCGGGACCTGGGCACACCCTGTGTGGGCTTTGAGTGGCTTAACAGATTCCTCCCCGAGTTTGGAGTCTGGCCTGGAGCCAGCTCGTTCAAAATCCACATCCAGCTCTACTGCCATCTCACACTCATTCTATTAAAAACTGTTTTTCTCTGAGATTAATGAAAAGTAAAACAGAGGCGATGGGGTCACTTCATAATTCAGCAAAATGAACTAAAACCAAACTCACCTAAGCAGGCAAGGAATAGCAGCTCTACAGATGCGATGCGGGCAAGATTTACCCAGGCTTTCCAGCTAGTTTGCCATCCCCTTTTAAAGCAGGCTTTGCAGTGTTTTGCATTAATATACTGTCTGCATGATGTCATAGCTCCAGTGACAGCTACTCCCTAAACCTCGGGGAAAAAAATCTCAAGTAACAACCCACTCCCTGATGCTCATTCCCTCTGTTGAGGATGTCTCTGCCAGTTTAGATTGTCTAAAAATGTTCATTTTGAGGCATTAGGGCAGAAAGCCATAACAATAGTTGCAAGTGCTACGTCATGGAGTGGAATACAATGGCTCTCTTAGACCCTAGGAAAGATTGATTGCTGCATTTATCTCTAGATTAAATATGAATTTGGGGACCCTTTAGGATCAGCCTTTGCAGAACCATTACACCAGTTTGAACAAGTACCAATGGCTAGAGATGGATGAGCAACTTAATCTGCCAAGAAAAGTAGATTTCAGATTGTTCTTGTGTCTTGGGAGAAAAAAAAGTCTCCTTTATTCAAGCAGGTAATTCTGGTAATTGCATGTGTTTTGCATAATTTGATTTATGACGATACTACAGTCACGTATGTGCCCTGGTTTGAATTCTCTACCTTAGGAATTTCAGCTTCATTCAGTCAAAAAAAAAAAAAAAAAAGGAAAGAGATCATGTAGACTTGTGAGGAGACTTGATTATGACTTACTTTTATGACCATTGGAAGAACCAGTAGTATGTTGACAACTTCTAAGAAGCTATATTGAGTTGGATTAAAACCGGTCTCCTAGAAATTATTCTGATAGGTAATTCTTGAAATTGACAGTTTGGCACAGAGTTGAAGGGCTCTAGAATTTGGCAGCCGTATTCTAACCTTACGTGTTGCCAAAAAGAAGAAAAGCCCCACCAAAAATGGGCCTGGCTGGCTTGTGTTCTGTTGGCCGTAGTCACATTCAGCTACACACAGTGGAAAAATGCTTCCCTCATTTAAGGGAAAGGGGAAAGGAGAAAGGAGGTCCCCATCTTTATTCTTAGACCTCTAGATTTTACTGGGTGTTAGTTGGTCTGTAAATGAATCCTTGGGAGATATGTGAATAAATATAAGTGAGGATTTATTCAGTGATTGCCAAAATGTCTTAGGAATGCCTAGGAAACTATCGGAAAATCTCAGTTTAGAATCTGTTAATTCAGACTTTAGGATCATATGATCTAAGCAGAACTTTGCTTTTGTCCCGTCTAGGAAAGGAATGTTTGACAAACAAAATGACAGCATGATCAGAGCTGTAAGGCGTCTTATTCATTCATGTAGTCCTTTAGCCAGCAGTTACTGTGGGTTTAACATCTGCCAGGCTCTGGATGAAGTACTGCAGACTGATGAACACAGGCCCTATGTATACAGTCCAGGTGAAAAGAAGCCATTAAAAAGTAAACACAATGCAAATGTCACAGCAGATGCAACAGAAGTCAGTCCTCTTACAGGCAGTAGTGGAGATAAGAAGAAGGAGTGGTCTGTGTTCACCTGAGAAGGAAAAGAAATTGCTGGAAATGGGGCCCTAATTACAAATGCACTTAATAATCTGTCATGACTGTTGCAGAGACATAATTTCAGTTAAAACTGTCTGTCTTCAGAGAGGTAAACACTTTCTGGAGAACATTGCAGGGCTCCAAAGTAAGAACTGCAAATTTTTTTTCTGAACTAAAGATGGTAAGGGAAACAGTGAATGAAAGTAATATTGAGAATGTTAGTATTTGGGAACTTGTTTTGGGGACCTTAAAAGATTAAAAGGGATAGGTCTGCATGTTTGAATTAGTGAATGCACTAAAATAATGCTCATAGAACTGTATCATGAAAATCCAACATTTTTTTTAAAAAAGAGAGAGGCTTAAAATATCTATAATATTATTCTTTATTTTATTAGGTGTTGTTATATAGGAAAAGGCTCTTATTTTTTAGAAACATATACCAACGTATTTAGGGGTGAAATGTCATGTCCAACTCACTTTAAAATATTTCAGAAATAAAAGATGAGAAAATATGGCGCATCTATTAAGTCTTGGTGATGGGCTTGTGGGTGTTTATTATACTATTCTCCTCTCCATTTCTGGTTTGTTTGGAAAATGTCCATAGTTTAAAGTTGGGAAGTCTATACCTATACTACTTGCTGAATACTTGTATGTGCCAGCCAGTTATGCTTGGTACTGGATAGCCATCGTTTTAAAATTTCACAATAACCCTGCAAGGACAATAAAATTATCCTCCCTTCAAGATGGCAGAACTGAAGCCCAGGGTCACCCAGCTGGTAAGAGGTGGAGTCCATCCCTGAATCTGAGTGTGTTTAATGCCGGACACAGCCCACACGTCTTCATCATGAGTGCAATGTCCTGCCTAGAGCAGAATTCTCTCCACAGGCTCTGTCAAGATAGCCATTCTTCTCCTTCTTGGAGAATTCAGTGGATGGAGAGCATTCCATCAATGCTTAAGTTGAGCCACATTCCACCTCTGTAAAATTAATACCTACCTACTAATTAGTTTAAACCCTTTACGGTCTCATCAGCGTTCCTGGGAGAGAGTTAATTCTACTAACTCCCCACTCTCTAGCCACATTGAACTTCTTATTGTTCCTTCTACCTGCCATGTTGTCTCTACGCTTTTGACATTTGCCAATGATTTCCCACCTGCCTGCAGACTGCCTCCCACCTCTTTCTTCTGGCCAAATCCTGGTGATTCCTGAAGTCCTTGATAATGCCATTTCCTCAACCGTCCCTTTCCTGATGCCCTATTTAATTATGTATTTACCTCTATCTTCCCAGCTAGACTGTAACCTACATGTGGCCAGGTTCTGGCTGACCTACTTAGTACGTGTTCAGTACAGAATTGTTACATCGAACTGAACTGAACTCTAGTTCTGCCATCTCAAGCTACATGAAAGAATTCACGTCCCTTGGAACCTATATGGATAAATGGGATCTCTCCCCCACCAGTATCACTTAAATACTCAACCACTCTTCACTGTTTCTCTTTCGTAGCCTTTTCTTTGAATAAATATCCCAGTTTGATTGTATTTTTCTGCCTCATTTATCATTTAGGTGAACTACCTGAGTGCATGTCATCTGTCATCAAGACCTTTTCAGGTCCCTTAGTCAGTTTCTTCTACCAACCTTGGTCAAAAATTGCTTGACTCACCTAGCTTACAATATTGATTACCTTTAGTACTACTGTTCAAAAAAAAATGGATTCTCATGACCTGGGTGGGAGATCTTTGATGGCGAGGACAGGGTCTCATTCGTGTATCTGTTATAGTTGATCCGATGTTGGAACATGTATGTCTGTCAAATGTTGGTTTTCAATGACTGTGTTCTCAGGTACATTGTAATGTAAGAAACATTTCCTGGGCAAAGTAGCAGACGGGAGGACCTGGAAATTGAACCCAGGCTGTGGCAAAGGTTTTATACTGTTTATACAAATGAGAAAAAAAAAAGTTCCATTCTCAATGTTTAGAATAGTCCATCCTTTTATTAAATCTGGTTATTTTACTCAGTGTAGGCTTAATTTTGAGCTGTGGTGTGGGCCAGGAAACTATTTCCCATGGACCAACTCCTACCATTATCTGTCATCTGCTTTTGTAAGTAAAACTTTATTAGAACACAGCCACATGACATTATTTATGTATTGTCATGGCTGCTTTCACACCACAATAGCAGAGTCAAGAAGTTGCAACAGAGAACCCATGGCCTGTAAATAGGGTTCCCAGATAAAATACAAGAAGCCTAAGTTAAATTCACAACTCTGATAAACAGTGAATAAATTTTTAGTATAAGCAGTTCCCGAAGTATTGCCTGGGACATACTTATACTAAAAATAAAAGTATTCACTGTTTATCTAAAATTCAAATTTAACTGGACTCTCGTATTTTTATTTGCTGAATCTGGCAACTCTACCTGTAAAGCCTAAAATATTTACTATCTGGCCCTTTACAGATAAAGTTTGCTGACACCTGAGCTATGTTAAGAATAAGGATGATGATGACGATAGGAGTAGCAGGATTAAGAACAACACCAATAATAATAGCAGCAACACCTCTCTTATTTGCATAATCAGCGTTAGTGTGTTATCTCGGTTGATCCTCAAAGCATCTACCTTAAAGTTGGTAGACACCTGTCTCCTCACTTGGCATGTTCTGATCCACCCGGACCTACCTACTTGTTTGGGAGGAGGGTTTGTGGCTTATCAGTGTTCTTTCCCACAGGTTTATATCACACCCTTTAGTCTCTCCTATTCCAGAAACAAATCAAGGCACCCTGTGAACCACTACCGTTTGCTGTATCTCATTCCTTGGTTAACTGACTCCATATGCTTATTATACGTGTCAAATAATTGTAGCGTTATTTCTGGATTATTTTATCGGAGGGTTGTTTTTATACGGCACATTTTCAGGCACTGAATCACCTCCATGCAGAACAGCAGAGGCACCCTGTGGGAAGCCGGATTTGATATGAACAAGCATTGAATAGGGATGTCCTCAGGGCAGTCTTCCCAACTTTATCTACAGTTGTGATCCAGTCCTCTGGTGGTGAAGCCATGTAGTAACTGTGCATCATTGTTCACTCATTTTTCTCCCCAACATATTTGTGAAAATATTTTAATAATAATGTATTGGATAACAACTAGATTTGGTAACTAAGTTTTGCTACTCATTCTATTTCAAGTGTTTCTGAGCTAAGTAAAAGAGTAAAAGTTAAAAAGAAAGTAAAAAAAAAAAAGTAAATATTTATGCTCCTATATGCGGCAAATATCAAAGAGCTGATCCATGTATCTTTTATTAAAAACACCACTGGGTTGGGGTCTCCAGCGTGCCCCTAATCAATTTTTTACAACCTAACTGAGATATTTGCTTACATTACAGACAGTAGACTATTACCTTTAAGGAAGAAGGTGATTGGGAGATAAAACAGCTTCAGAATGTGTTTCTGAAGAATCCAGTCTGCTCCTTGGCTTTGGGCAGTGGGAAGCACATTAATTTACCTCTGATATCACAGACTCTCTGATGTCAACGTGTTAGTCTGTCAGTGCTGTGAATTTTCCTTTTTCAGCTATTGGAAAAGGACGAGAGACTGAAACCTACAGTCTCTTTTCATGTGATAACCTTGACACTGGACTACTGTTTGGTAGGGGGTCTATGTCAGGGAGGGATGCTGACACTGTAGGAAAAAAGGTTAAACCCAATAACAAAGTTTGTATTATGAAAAGTCACAGCGTTGGAATTTACTAACTTTTAAAGAAACTTCAACCAAAATGCTAAAACTTCAGAAGTACAAAGATGAACTCGTTAAAGTACAATTTCATTACTTTTTCCTTTGTGTAAAAATATTCTTCATGTGAGTTTAAGTGCACTGCTCTTCAAAATCAACTGTAAAACTTAAAAGTGTCAGTCACTCAGATAATTGGAAACATAAATTTAAGGAATGTGCAGCTGTAAAATTAACTACTGGATTCATTTAGAAGACTAGATTTACTAAAGGTAAAATCTTCTGTTTTTCAAAACTCCATGATTATGTTGCAAGGGAAGAAAAAACAATCTTCATCATGTATTTAGTGAATTTTAATGTTACATTTTTTTGTTGTTTAGTCTTTCGTCCTTGAGTATTGAGAATAGAAACTACCATGTTTATCATACTTATTTTGACCTTAACCTTCTTTTTTTAATGAAAGAGACTTAAAATGTCCCAGCTGGTCAGACTCCCAGGGAGGGGGAGGAGTCAATGGTGAAACCTTCTTCCTTTGCTAATGTTGAGAAGATGGAGTAAGACCTGAGTGGTTTAAGTGAACTGTGGAAGTAGTCATCTCCTTGTATGCATGAAATATTTTGAAAGCTGTTTCTGAAGGTTATAATATGATTGTAATTTGCAAAATCACAAGGAGACATAGCACAACAATACAGCAACTCAGGGATGGTTTATTTCCTTTAGGATACTGCTCACAATTTGCTTTAATTTACGCTCTGTTGGATTGGTACAAAAGGAGAAATTCCACAGATAGGTAAACTGGGGGAGACTGAAATGTCATAAAGCAGAGTTCCTTTTGAGGTTTGGCTTAATTATTAGGGAGTAAAATTTTATTCCAAATTGAAATTCCACTGCAAAGAACTAAAAATTTCAAGAATTAGAGCGTATAATCTAAAAAGAAAAAAGAGAAACCACCTTATCTGGTGGAATTTGGTGGTTAGCCCTTACCTTGGCAAGCCAAGTGTTTTGAATTTCCAAAATGGACTGTCTTTTAATATGCTTAAGCCTTATTTGTTGTTGGAGACCTTACTGAAGAATATATTTGATCCATTCACCTGCATTGACATAAACCCACTGTAACCTTCTTGGAAAATAGTATATAGTTTGAACTTTTTGCAAGGGAGTTGGTTTGGCTTTTAACATACAATAAGAAGAGTGGAAAGATCCAATATCCACAATTTCTTACATTAAATAGCTGAATTTCTTTTGGCTACAGACATGACCCACCTTGTCTGAATGCCAGCCCTCAATGTGCAGGCTAGCAATACCCTAGGAGACAAAGAAATCTAATGCAGAAAGCTGTATAATGGGGGTAAGGATCTTCAAGTCCAAAGATTCCTAAAGTGCATGTAGGGGCCCTGGAGGGCTCTGAAGGACAGCAGGAAGCCCTCCTCCTCATTAGTCGGCCTCTCAACTTTCATGATTACCAGCCAGAGAAGTGGTTGTGAGAATGACAGATTTCTAGGAAAAGCAGAAAATGAGAAGATGCAGGGAGAGGTTTCTGTGATCTTCCTGGGTGTGAGTGGAGGTCCTGTGGTGTACATAGTTTGGAGTTGAGGAAACCAATTCACATGATTTGGCTTAATTAACTTCAGAGCGCTAGACTATCTCAGATGTATACTCCAGACCCTTAATCTTGGAGAAGTGGATAATTTAGTGTGATACTGTTCCTTTGCATGATGAAACTTAATCTATGGAACTCTGTCTCTTCTTCATGAACTTAGAACACTCCATGTTTGTTTTGGGGAGAATAGCAGATTACTAGAGTCACCTAACACAGTACAGGGAATTTCTGGGAAATATTGGATAGACAGAAAATTAGAAAAGTGTTAATATTTCAGCCACTCTTGTAGTGATCAAATGTAATTCTCTCCTGATGAGAAAATGGTCTCTATTGTTATTTGAATACAGAAAATAAGAACTCAGAGACATAAATGTGTGTATGTATATATGATATTTATCTTGATTTGATATAATTGTCTTTTACAAAAGAGAAGTATTACCTGAACCTAAAATAAAATTGACTTTTAAAGATATCATACTTACTGAGAACACTTAGTTGATATTAACTAAGAATTGATTACATTTCTTAAATTGTAAGTAAAGTACTTACATTTCTTAAATTGTAAGCTATTTGATAAACAGCTTGTGTTTACATAAGCAGTAGTAGCCTAAACTTAGAATGTACAAAATGAACAATATTTATAGAATTATGATTTCTCTTCCTACTACTACATTCATTTACTGAATGATTACCATGTGCCAGGCACTGTGTTAACTCCTTTATATACAATATCCATTGACCCCTCATATCAGTCTTGTGAGATAATTATTAGACTCATTTTATAGATGCAGAAAGTAAGGTACTTTATTGTTAGGTTGAAAGTGGTATTGTCATTTGGAGACTAGAAACTTCATATAGATCCCCCTAATATAATTTTATTATACTGATTTTATATGCATAGTTATAATTTGCATGAATTTGGATGTAACATTGGTCAAATCATATTGCCAGTATGAACTGCCTTTCCACAAAGCCTGAGACAGAGAGGTCAGGGTGGAAGGCAGTTCCCCTGCTACCTCTCAGATTTCTTTAAAAATTCAAATTTGCTTTATGCTCAGTAGTATGAGTGCTCTTTTGTAGACCATAAGTTTTCCAGAACAATTTACATATTATAGAACTGTTAATTAAAGTTGGGGAAAGTGTCACAAATTAAGGAGAAGCCATCCTCGGTTGGAAACGGTAGGAATTCACCATGCTATAGCACTAATATCATTTGACATTTTTTTCTGATTGCCAAAATTCACTTTAGTTTTAAGGGAAATAGTTTTTAGTGCCGTGTGCAGCACTTTCACCAAGAACATATTGAATTTGGTACATCCACATATTAACAAAGTAGGTTTTAAGCTAAAATTTGACAAGGTAAAAGCATATTTTAACATGAATTTGGGCATGCATTTTCTTGTTTTTTATATCTTATTATTTTAAAAAATCAGAGTTAAGAGTAGGTACATTTGCCTTGAGGGAGGGAACTCAGATGGTTTTCTTTGCCTTGGTAGGGGGAGGGTGGAGTGTGGTGATAGGTCAGAAAGATTCAGAGGCAAAAGGACTGACTACCCTTTCTTTCTAAAACGGGTCATCTTCCAGGCATTTTCACGTCTTGGAAACAAACAGTTGCTGGTGCCACTTTGTTTTCAAGCAGATTTGATTTTTCGTGGCTCGGGCCAGTGTTTGGAAATAATTCATCAGGAGAAGTTGTCAGGATGAACAATAGACACATTAAAGTCAAACAGCCTTTGACATGTCATAGCTCTGGTGCTTTGAGACTTTTAATTTTGAAATTTAGGAAGATAAGCTAACTGGAAAAACAGTGATCCACAGCCTCAAAAATACTTACTGTCAAGTCCAATTTCCCATTTCTTGTGTCCCATTGGGCACCTATGGGAAGCTCCATTGCACCTCTTAAACTGACACTAGCCTTGAATATTTTGATGTCAAACGGCATAAACAAAATTCACCAGTATTACAGTCGCCTAACATCACGTTAGAATCAAAAACCTCCTGGTGCCCTCAGTTTTAATAACCACCAGTGCTACTATTATGTAGGTGGAAAAACACTTGAAGATGATAAAAGTATATTTAAAAGTATGAGGGTAATGAAAATTATGTCAAGGTGGCTTTTTAGCTTAGTGATTGTGTTTCAATTTGTAAACGTTATAACTGTTTAAAAAAATTTTTTTTTCTCTAGCAAGCTGCAAACTTTTAAAGACATTAAGCCTGCCAAATTATAGCCACTTATTTCTGCCTGACGTATTTTTCAGCTTAGAACCACAGAGGGACTGCCAAGACTGTTCCTTTTCATTACCTGTTCTGTGTCTGGCCCAGAGTTTAGATTTTCGAAAATGGAAAAAAGCTGTTTGCAAAATCACAAGGCTCTTGAGCTCTTAGTTTCTTCTTAGTATCAACGTTTATTTATTTAGGTTTGGGCTGGGTTTCAAAAGATTGAAATTGGAAACAGAGAAGGTGACTCTGAACACCATTTATCTGTATATAAGCGAACGTTCGATGTACGTTTAATTTAAAAAATTGCTGTTTCCTACAAGAGGGAGCTATTTTTCACATTGTTACAACATTTTTAGAGGTCACTAGGTGGTCATGTCACCAGCAGGGAGTTTTTGTTTGGCAGGCGGCATTGGCAGTGAGTTACAGATGCCTCCAGTGATTCAGTGTTCAAAGGGGCCTGCTTTGCAAGTAACAAATACTTACAACCTGAGAACTGAAGTATAAAAAGTAGTGACAGGGGAAAATGTTTGGAAATGTAAAACAGCATCTTTAGTGGCCAAATTGGGGTGTTCAGGGAGTTGAAGATTACACGTCTACTTTATACTCGGGTTTAGCGTTTACAGAAGCAATAATGTCTTAACTACCGCAGTTGGCCATCACCTTGCTTCTAGTTAGCAAAACTCTTCATCTGTGACTCGGTGGTAACCGTGATTTGGAATAATGTTCAGATTCCTGACAATAATCTTTATTAACCTCATCTCCTGCGTTCGCCATCCTGGTGGTTACTCAACCTGAGCCTCTCGGTCATTCCTCATTGTGAATGCTGGTAATTTAAGTAAGATTAAGTGGGCGGCTAAAAGCACCAATTACTGGGGCTTCTTCTAGGCTTCCATATTTACAGACAAACCGGTATTTCAAATTTGGGATAAGCGAATTATAAGCTGTCTTTATGTGGAAATAAATAAATGAAGTGCAGATGGATCTTCGAGGAAATGGTTGAGGAAAAAAAAAGATTAATAGCCAATCACTAGAACTCTGAGCATTTTATTCGTAATTAGCTTTTTAAACGCTTTAAAATGGAGATAGATTTTTGTCTTCTTATCAGGACAATTGCTGTATCTCCTTCATCCTCCCTGTTTTAAACTAAAAAATAAAGAATGCAGCTATCACTTAAGAATGTAATGCAGTTATTGTGCTATATTATTACAATAAATTGATTCAATTTGAGCCAAGAATTGTCACCGCTCACGTTGTGTTGTTTAGTATAGAAAAGCCTGAGAATTTCAGACTTCTTTAACAGGACAAAGGAAGACATTTAGCACCTGTTTCTATTTGCAATTCAAAGAGAAGCTACAAGTAAATTGATGGGGCTTCGTTGATTTGACCATAGCAGTCCATTGATATTTTCCCTGTTAAAATTTTGTGGTGTTTTTTATTTTTTATTCTTTACCCAAGAATGGGCAACTGTCACAGCTTCACAGTTGTTTTTTTCTTCGAGTGAATTAACTTTGTATTCTTAACACTTTGCTACTTCTTTAATCCTTTGCAGAAAGCTTCTTGGCTCTGAAGATCCACTGAAATACTGAGTTTGGATGTTCAAAAGAGTCCTGCTAAGTGATTGAAAAAAAGGAAGCCAGAGTCTAGAGTGGAAATGTTGTCTTGGCTACACTCAGTTTTATAATGTGGTTCTTCTTGCACTTATCAGAAAATTCCTTTCCACTCTCCAATTTACATTTGCTTAAGCGAGTGGAAGTGGAATTGTGATACCGTGATAAACCCTAGGAACGTATTAAATCTCTAGATACAAATACAGAAAACTGAGAATATTGTTAATCAACATTCCTCTTTTTTCTTTTTTTAAATAGTTTTCTCTTTTCGGCTCTAACAGCTGGGAATATTCATATTACTCCCTTGGCAGTTGGTGATTTGAACATATTTATCTTGTAGCTGATATTAATAGTAAACTAACAAGCTAACCTAATAATTATAGCAATAATAACTACAGCTTGTGTTCATAAGAATAATAACTGCTTGCATCCAAGTAAATGTGCTAAATGGTTTACATATTCTATCTCATATAATACCCCATGAGAGTAGTATTATTCTCATCTTATAGATGAAGAAACTGAGATTCACCCAGTTAATTAACTTCCACAAAATCACACAGATGGTAGTGGTGCAGAACTAGGATTTGAATCCAGATCTGTGGGATCCCATTCATTCACTCAACAAATATTCATTGACTCTTCAGTGGATTTAAATAATTGATAATTTTTAAAGACTGTTTACAGACAGCATTGTCTTTCCTGTCAATGGATTGTGGTCACTTCTCTAAATAAATCATTAGAGAAGGAAAGCTGTCTTGTGTTTCCTTCAGATAGTCATTTTCCCTTCATGGACTTAGGTTTATCCCAGCTGAAACTCCCATCAGCCATTTGGACTGATGACTTTACACCAGCTTAACGGTTTGGCTTAATTGATAGAAGCAGTGCCTAGCTCATAGTGAGTGCGTATAACAGATACTGCTTGAAATGAATCATCTACATTATTGCTGTTCGTGCCTTAGGGGCCACAGTTATGTGAGTAGGGATATTGCTCACCAGTTTTGTGAGATTTTGCAGCTTATCAGATGCTTTCCTGTGGGTTATCTCATTTGAACCTCCCAGTGACGTTGGGAGTAGGTAACATCATTTTCATTTTACAGGCCCCACAGCTAAGATGCATAATGTTAAGTGACTTGTCCAACACGCACAACTAAAATCAGGTGACTCTTTCTATTAGGCCCCTGCTTTCTGTTTTCCATGCCTACCTCCCAGTAGCACTAGTGGTGGAGGTAGGTTGAAGGTTCAGACTTCTCTCCCTTTCTTCCTGGGATTGTGGCGTCAGGGCCTCTTCAGGAACATCCATGTGATATGCACCGCCCACTGAGTCCTGGAGTGCTGTTTTCGCTCGCTTCGGGAGTTCTAGCACTGTACACTGTGAACCTCTCTCTTCTCTGTGGATTTGTAGCAGCTTTTGGATTTGTCTTCGATGCACTGGGCATCCTGGGTAATGAAAGGAATGAACAACCAAGCACTAGCTGGGAGCTGTTCTGGGCTGGTCTCGCTGACCGCAGCATTGTGACTGACAGATGACCCTCTTATTGAGATTCAGCCAGGTCCTCACAAGATTCAGAGTAATTGGGTTGTCTAGTTTCTCTGTGTCAAGAATATCACAACTCAGAACAATAGTTACACATTGTCTCTTTTATTTTGAGGGCTTATCGAATTAGAGACTGCCTGGGTCAAATCTCCACTTTGCCATGTATTAGCCATGTGAACTCAGGCAAGCTGATTCACCCCTCTCTGGCTCTATTTCCTTATCTGTCAAACGGGGGAAAGATAGCAAGCACCTACCTCTTTAAATTGTTGTGCAGGTTGAATGAGTTAATACACATAAAGAAGTTAGAATAGTATAGTGTATAGTATAGTGTCACAGGAGTATAATGCTTTAGAATAATGTCGTATTCACAGAAAAAGTGCTGATGAGTGTTAGCAAATATTAGAAAATGTTCCCAGTTATGGGATCTGTGGCATGTCCTCTTGGGTGTATAGCAATCTTGGCAAGATGGTTTCATAATCTTGAAATAGGGCAACGGTGTGCTGCTAAACAATGTCAGTGAGGAAAAAAAAGCCCCGATTGGTAATATTTGCCAATTTCCACGGTGTAAATACTCCTACCATGGCAAAGGTAAAGACGGACCGTGGAGTTGGAAAGAGATGCACATCATTGACTCTCGCTAGCCAGTAACAGACAGCTCTAGCCACCCCACTGAAATAGACCCTTCAGGCTGTAAGATCATTAGAGTAATTGCCAATTAGTGATTGCTCCCAAATCATAGCTATCCCTGTTTGTTTATGCGACCCAATTATTTAGGGTGGGTTCCCATTGATAGGGATCCCAGGTTGTAGTTTACTGATCTGAGTTGGGCTAATCTATTTCCTTTCCAGAAAGGTCGGACATCACTCTTTTTCTATTAAGCCTAAAGGTTGTAGCAGAGTTATTACATAAACTTCCTAAGAAAGATTTGGGATTTCTTGCTGTGAGGGTCCTGGAGTGCCTTTCTCACTGACCTTCCTAAAACTCCCTTGTTAGCTGTTTTTTTTTTCCTTTGTCCCATCCAAGCATCCTTCTAACACATCCTCTCCTTGCTCAGTTAGCCAGAATCAGTTTCTGCTGCTTATAATCCAAAGAAACCTAACTAAAATACAGTTTCAGTCGCGTCACTCATCCTTTGTTAGAATTCTTTCTCTGGGAGTTGCTCAAGATGGTCCAGTGTTGTCTGTACCAGTACCTTCCGAGATGAGAATGAGGCAGTCTGTGCTACTGCTGGGCACCTGTTACTTAGCCAGAGCTCTTCCTTTTATTGAATTGCTATCAGCCTCACCTACCTGTGGCGTCATCCTTAGGTCCTAGTTCGAATATTAGGAGCCCCCTGGAACAAGCCTTGTCTGTAGTCACGTCGGGAAATATTTGAAGGAATAACTACCATGTTCCTAAGTCGCCCGAGACATTGATTATTCCCACATTCATAGTTTCTATACATATACATATTGCATTAGAAATCCAACAAAATGGGCAATGGGAGGGGAAGCAGGTTCGCACTGGACCCTCTGGCCACCTTTAGATGTGGTTTTCCTAAAGACTGATGTTGACCAACTCAATTTCTCTTTCCTTCTGTGATCACTGAGGGCCCCCAGAAGGACCTGGACTTTATGCCTGACAAGGCTTATTTGTGAAATAAAAGATTATTCTCCACGTATCCTATGGATACGATATCTGAAACAGACTTTCCTGTTGTCAAAGGGATGGTTACTTAGTAATCACAATTTGAGTTCAACATGGCATTTATAAGTTTGTAAGGCAGACTGCTTGGAAGCCTCAGCAATATTTAGGGAAATGTCAAGCACTTTTCAAAGTGAAAGACAAGCGCCCATCTACGTAGAACAATGCGGGAACAAAGGGAATGCCCCAGATATTCCTCATAGATACCCTCATTAGAATAATGTTCGTCAATCAAATGAATGCTTTCTAGACTTTGGATGTCATGGACCAATAATAGGAAAAAATATTTTTGAAAACAACATAAAGCTATTAAATAAGAGTCTTCAGATGTTAACTACTATCATCATCATTGCATAAAAGGGTGTTTTAACAGCAGAAAGTAGGAAGGACATTACCTAATTTCAGAATAAAAGGCTGCTGTTACTTACAAAGCGGTTGGCAATCTTACTCCCACAATGTTTGTCTGTGTCTTCACGTGTGTGTATGTGAATGAGTGCGCAGGGACTTGTATGTGTATGTGTGAGTGCGTGCATGTATGAAAACTTCAGTACGAGCCAGTACCAGTCTTTGGGTTGGCACTTAGGAATTACTTAGTTTGGCCACACTTTTCCTTGGTGGTACCCTAACATTCCTGGAAGTTGTGCAGCTGGAAATAAGCATAAATAAGCAAGAGAGAAATAATTTTAAATGGCCGAATACTCTTAGTGTTTCCTCAAAGGCTTATGACCATCTGGAAGCCTCTCTTTCCCTCCAGAGCCCTTCCAGTCCAGCCTTCCATCATACTCAGCTGTCACCCCTGCCCTCTCTGAAGGCTACCCCCCATCATCCCGGACCAAAGGGACATTCCTTACTTCCTACAATCAAGCATTTTAGCAAAATAACCAAGTCACACAGACTTGGATTCAAATTCCAGTTCCACCATTTAAAAGCAATGTGGGAGCTTCCCTGGTGGTACAGTGGTTAAGAATCCGCCTGCCAGTGCAGGGGACATGGGTTCGAGCCCTGGTCCGGGAAGATCCCACACGCCGCTGAGCAGCTAAGCCCGTGCGCCACAACTACGGAAGCCCGCATGCCTAGAGCCCGTGCTCCGCAGCAAGAGAAGCCACCGCAGTGAGAAGCCCGCGCACCACAATGAAGAGTAGCCCCTGCTCGCTTCAACTAGAGAAAGCCTGCGCGCAGCAATGAAGACCCAACACAGCCAAAAATATATAAATAAATAAAATAAATTTATTAAAAAAAAAAATAATGTGACTTTGGGCAACCTACTTAAAACTTACTCAGTTTACTCAACTTTACAATACGAATAATAATAACATTTTCCTTGGAGGATAATTTGAGAGGATGAAATGAAATAATGTGCTTTACTTATGCCTTGTGTATCATACAGCAAACACAGTGATAACTATTAATAATCATTTATCCTTCATCCTAACAATGGAGTCATTCATAATCAACTATTATTTATCTTTTGTGATTTAAGTTTTCATATGCATTTGCTTTCTTTACTGGAAGCCTTTGCAAGCCTCATCCCTTGCTGATCCCTCTTAGCACTTAGCATAGTTTTTTTGTCTGTAGTAAATTCTTTTCAGATATAGATGGAGATTAAGACACTGGCTGACAACATTAGACAGCTCTCTTATGCTACTACCCAGGAGTGTGTTGCCATTCTCAAAGGTGCTTTTTGTTATTGGGCCTCTCATCAATGAGCCTTTGGAAACCCCATTAAGAGTTCTGCAGCCCCATTCTTCTTTGAACTTCTGCCTTAGGTCCTGTGACTTGAAGTTCAAATCTAAAAGAAGGTACTCCATTGCTGCTCAGCGGGGCTGGACAGCCTCAAGGCTGTCCTGGGAGATAGATGATCTGATCTCAAAGCAATCAGTCAACAGGTCAGTATCTCAGGGAGTGGTAATTAGTCTCAGGTTGGGGTCTGGTCACCAGGATGTTTCTCACTAAGTGGTTTTCCAGGTCTGAAAGGGACTGAGGTCTGTCACCTTTCTAGGCTTCTAATCTCCCTCCTCCCCCTCTGATTTGTGTAGCAGTCTCTCTCCTGTGGACTGGATTAATTGCCTCTAGTGGTTAGTCTTGGGTATATGTGAGATTAAGAGTTGGATATTGTGTACAAGCAGCTCATGCAGCTCAATATCAAAAAAACAAACAGACCAATCCAAAAATGGGCAGAAGACCTAAATAGACATTTCTGCAAAGAAGGTATACAGACTGCCAACAAACACATGAAAGGATGCTCAGCATCACTAATCATTAGAGCAATGCAAATCAAAACTACAATGAGGTATCACCTCACACCAGTCAGAATGGCTGTCATCAAAAAATCTACTAACAGTAAATGCTGGAGAGGGTGTGGAGAAAAGGGAACCCTCCTACACTGTTGGTGGAAATGTAAATTGATACAGCCACTATGGAGAACAGTAAGGAGGTTCCTTAAAAAACTAAAAGCAGAACTACCATACGATGCAGCAATCCCACTACTGGGCATATACCCTGAGAAAACCATAATTCAAAAAGAGTCACATACCACAATGTTCATTGCAGCTCTATTTACAATAGCCAGGACACGGAAGCAACCTAAGTGTCCATCGACAGATGAATGGATAAAGAAGATGTGGCACACAGATATACAATGGAATATTACTGAGCCATAAAAAGAAACGAAATTGAGTTATTTGTAGTGAGGTGGATGGACCTAGAGTTTGTCATACAGAGTGAAGTAAGTCAGAAACAGAAAAACAAATACCGTATGCTAACACATAGTATATATGGAATCTAAAAAAAAAAAAAAAAAAAAAAAAGGTTCTGAGGAACCTAGGGGCAGGACAGGAGTAAAGACGCAGACCTACTAGAGCATGGACTTGAGGACACAGGGAAGGGGAAGAGTAAGCTGGGGCGAAGTGAAAGAGTGGCATGGACATATACACACTACCAAATGTAAAACAGATAGCTAGTGGGAAGCAGCTGCATTGCACGGGGAGATCAGCTTTGTGCTTTGTGACCACCTAGAGGGGTGGGATAGGGAGGGTGGGAGGGAGACGCAAGGGGGAGGGGATATGGGGATATACGTATAGCAGATTCACTTTGTTATACAGCAGAAACTAACACACATTGTAAAGCAATTATATTCCAATAAAGATGTTTTAAAATAAATAAAAAGTTCCTTAACAGCAAAAAAAAAAAAAGAGTTGGATATTGTGGAGAGGGAAATGCCTCAACCTTTGAAACCTTTGAGAGTAGAAAGTGGTAAAGAATGAAAATGGGCACCTATTATAAACGAGCAAACAAAGAAACCAGTAGAGCTGCCTTTATTATGGAAGAAAACTATTAGGTTGAACTACATGAAATTGCTGACATTTGACTGCTTCTGACCTACAAAAACGCTTCATATCATTCAGTCTAATAGCTCTAAATATAAGATTTTGTGTTTCTGTTTATTTGTTTGTTTTTGAGCTTCTGGGTTGTAGCTGGATTGCACTGGATACTGAGAATGAAGAGGACCGGATGGGAGGGAGCTTTTGAATCAGTTATCCCAGTATTTGATACACGTGGGTGGAGATGCCACGTGGATTCTTATTCCCAGCGTTCAAATTGGTAAATAGGATTCATGGATATCTTCTTTGCATGGTACTGCTGACGAGCTGGTGTTTGTTCCTAAAGGAAGTCGAAGGGTATTTCCTTGTGTTTTGTGGCATCATTGCAGGGTCAGCTCATCTCATGACTATGTGGATAGAGAGTCTCTGGGATCTGCTGTGTGGCAAGCTCTAAGGAAGCAGGGGTTGTGCCTGTTTTGTTTGTCCTTTCATCTCTGGTTCCTGGTGTGCAGTGGGCACTCATGTTGAAGGGACTGAAGAACTGGGCTCTGATCATCTGGTTGGTTTATTCTTCCTTGTGTGACCAGTAAACAGCCACCCCAGAGGAACACGTTCATTTCAGTTGCTTCTGGTTGGACTTCATAATTTCACATCAGAAATGTTCCTGCCTCTAGTGATCACTCCTCCCAGAGTGGAAATTTCGCTTCCATGAGCCACAGGGCCACCCATACTGTAAATCTGAGACCGCTTTCTATACCATTGTGTCTTGGGCTGGTTCCCCCCACGATTCTTTCCAGATGTGGAGTGCTTTCAGGTAGTTTACCAGACTCTTTCATTCCTCATCCGCTGTCTGGTTTCATGTTCCCTCACCCTCTGAGAAGGAGCCCTCGTAGTGTCCCACATATTGTATTCATGAATACAGAAATTTCAGGAAACTAACAGATATAAATTCTCATTATTTTTGGACTCATTAGCTGATTTTTGCCGCTCTTTGTTCTGCATATCTTTTAAATCAGTTGCTTAGCAATGCAGTAGTTTAGGTGTGTGTGTGTTTATAGTTCTATACTTCTTTAATTTGGGCTCTGAAATGAATTTATCGTCTTTGGATACGTTTTTCATCTCTTTTTAGTCCATAGGTTATGGTACATTGGTGAGGCCTTACCAAGAAAACGGCCCTGTGTATTTGCTTTCTCTCCCATTGCCACATTCAACAAGTGGTCAGTGAGTGTCCTTTAGACAGGTTCAGTCTGTTTTCATGGAGGCATTTTAGCAATTTCTTGCCAGCATAGAACTGTGATGAATTTGGTCTCACTTCTTCCCCTCACTATGTTGAAGTGTGTATTTTTAATCTCTGTCCTTTGGACTTTTAAGTTATTTCCAGAAAAACACATCCTCCTAATTTTTAGGTGCAAAGCCCCGTTGGATTTACAATCTATTTTATTCTATATGTTCTCTTAGCAAATCTATGGCAAGAACAGAAATGCTGAGACTTTCATTTGTGGGCAACTATGTGTCAATTAAGTTACCTCTTCAAAAAAAAAAAAAAAAAGGTACCTAAAACGTACCTATCACCTCTTAATTGACTTCTCAGCAGGCCGAATCCCATATGGGATGATTATTTGATAATTTGATAAGTGATAATTTGATTCTAGGCTTTCATCAAGGAATGAAAAATGTGAGTGGAAAGAGGATTAGAATGTGAAATGTCCTCGCTCCCTCTGCATTGCAGAGCTCTCCTATGGCTAAAGTTCATTTTTTAAAAAATAAGCACCCTTTGTGATATCTCTTTAGAATATAGATTATGAAGATGTAACTACTTTGGAAAAAAAGTGGAAAAGGATAGAATTTATTGCAATGGCCACGAGATGGCAGACCTAAAATCCAGACTTCTCAAAGAGATTTACGTGCCAAATCTCATCTTTGAGGATGCCTTAAAAGTCATCAGCTTTCCGAAGGAAAACTTCTATTGGTTATCCTGAATTGTTGTTCAGTTCCGTGGCAGGCACAGCAAGGGAGAACAGATTCAAGTTGATGGGAATCTGTTTAGCCCTCCTTTTTATCACGTATCACCTTCCTGCCCCTCCTAGAAGCCTGCTTTTTACCTGGCCTCTACGGTCATCCACAGCACACGTAAACATATCACTCCATGTTTCCTTCTCCCAACACAGGAGCACAGCTGCCTTTTTCCTTCCCATGAATAGGAGGTCTCTCAAAGAAGCTGCTTCCAACAAACTCGATTTTTTTGTATTTCTCTCTACAAAGATCTGCTCCACAGAACCTTAATTCGATTTTCTTCAAATGTTGCATTAACGAAATTCTGGAATGTGCCTCCTTCTGCTTATATCCCTCTTAGAGCAATGACATGACAATCTGCTTTGTTTTTCATTATAGTATAGCCTATGGGGATATTCTATTCCATGTAAACATAAACAAAGGGAGGTTTGACTTAACACAAAAATTTCAAATTAAGAAGGGAAGTATGTAGTTCAAGATACAGGAGGGCGATTTGCTGTTCTGTGCAAAGACTCACTAACAATTCTCAGTAGCCTTAAATATAGAGGGAAAATTAAAATATACTATCTTTTGGGATAGTTACATAATACACACATGCATACACACATATACATCTTACCAATAAGAAAAAATTAATTGATCAGTTGCCTTGGGGGCCAAGCCTTGAAGTCAACCAAAAAGTTAATGTGATAAGGCAAGTCTCTTGACAGTAACTGATCATCCGTGGACAACAGGTTTAGTTTAGGTAGATGCTGGCAAAGCTCCGGCCTGCAGTGAAGTCCAGATGTATTTAGTTTTCTTATTATCAATCATCAATAACCTTTCCAGGGAGTCTAGTTGGGTGTATTTTATATAGAAAGCTACCTTGGCAGAGTTAAATGCTCAACACAGAAGCCTTCTCATCACTGAATGGGAATAACAAGAATGAACGAGCATCATAGAACATTACACTGACACAGGGTATTCTCTTGGGTCAGGGAGCCCTTTCATTTCACTTGCCCTCACTGCCTTCCAATTTTACCAGTTTTTTAAAGTTTTGGTCTTTTCTTTAATGAAAGAATTTTTTGTTGTTGTTTTGAAGTTGTTTGACTTTGGTTAGATTTTGCACTTGACCTTGCCCTTTCAAAGGTCACTTTTCAGAACACTCTTCCATTTCTCACACTGCATGAATCACATCTTGCCCACCTTTGTGTGGCCTTTCCTATCAGTTCAGACGGGATGATATTGAACAGTCAGACCGGGCTGCTCTTGGATGCAACTCTTCTATGACGGACACATTCTTCTCCACATTCAAGCTCTATTTTCTCCTTTAAGTTTGTTTGCAAAACAAACATCACCTCGTGAAAGTCAAATGGGCAACTTAACAGAAACCAATTTCAGAGGCTTCTCTGAGAGTCTATCTTGAAAATAAGAGACCCATTGGCATATTTAGTTATGTTTTCTACAAAGAGGACCCCAGTAGAAATTAATGCAAAACTTTTGAGTCTTTGCATTTGGTCGTGTCCATATTATGTAATAACAAGTAATTGCTAACATTTGTGTGGTCCTGTCCGACACTGGACAGCATCTCTACTTGCATCATCACGTTTAATTCTTACAACAGTCTGAGAGAGTTACTGTTATCCTTCTTAGTTCATTATGAGGAAATTGAAGTTTCAGATGCATAAAGTAACTTGTGCAGGGGCACAGAAACAAAAGATATTGCTGAGATTCAAACCGAGTTATATTCAATTCCAAAACTAAGGCACTAAGTATCTTCTCCTCTAAAGGACTTCAGTGATATTTTATTTGTATGGGTAAGTTTTAAAAACTCAAAATAGACTGAGGTAATCAAAAGAAGTATTTTCTCATTTTTTCCCTCCCTCCCTCCCTCCCTCTCTCTCTGTCTCTCTGGATCAGGCACACAGTAGTCAATAATACTTCATACATGTCCTTGCCAGGACCTGGACAGAGGTCCCCCCCATCCCTTATTGCCTTTTTATCAATCTCCAAAGGGCTGGGAATGGAGAAAGCGATTTAGGATGAGGGCAGTACCTCTTCCTGGCACTCAGCCTCCTTTGACCTCAGGCCTTTTCCACACGGGAAAATCAGCTGGCCTCAGACTCACCAATACCCCTTTGTAGCAGGATGCTGAGAGGTGCCGACGTCTTTGTATCCTGAAGCACATGATGCTGGCTCTTTAGAGCTGCCTGGACTGGTTGCACTTGGAGGAGCTCAAGGATGAGCCAGCTGCCTCCCTGGGTCGTGCCCTGAGAGAGTAGTGGGGTAGAAGCCGGTGCACGGAGCAAAGAACTTCCACAAGACTCGTGGTCCCTTAAGTCGTGTGCTATTAAGTTTCAAAGACAAAATTCCCTGTAACTGGAGTAAACGATTTCTTGAGGTCAGTTTTAGGTGGGCGACAGAGAGCAAACCACATTGAGTCTGGGCTGCCAAAGCCTGGCCTTTACAAATCTGGTCTGTTCTTTGTCCTTGCTGAAACTCACATTGTTCAAATATATCTCACCCTGTGGGCCCACCTCATGCAAGCTGCTTCACTTTCTGCGTGGGCCTTCTGTATACACAGTACATCATTCTACTGGTGGGTAGTGTTGATATTAATTGATATCAAAAGCCTTTTCTTTCTCAAGATGCCGTTTGAAAATACAGCTTTTAAAATTTAGGCAAATGAGCATCTATCTCCAGGGTTGATCATAGCGAACCTCACCCACCCTCATGCCAGGGGTAAGAGAGAGGCTGTTTTGAACAGGGTCTTTCGTCACCGTCTGTCTTAAGTCACCTCCTACTGAACTTACGGTTGAAGATTCAGGGTCAAGAGGGAAAGAAAACAGTAATTAACTGGGAAAAGTTGATTGAGCGGAATTTTTTCCCCCACATTATGATTAGAACATGACTGTGGGCTGAGCACCATACATAATGTAGGTTTTCCCTTGAAATTATCCAAACATTTCTTAATGGAATGCCTTTTTTAAGCATCTGCTTTTGTAATCGAATGTGTTTCTAAAGATGGGTCAGCTAACTAAAGCAAGAGCCCACAGGAAAAAGTGTGTTAATGCTTCTCTCCCAATCTAATTTATGACAGTTCCTAATTGGCCCGCCTCATTTACAACTCCTAAAATTAATTTTAGACCCTCTCTCAGGGCCCAAGTCATCATTAATAGAACGACAGCAACGGGGAGTGAAATAGAAATGTTTATAAAGCTCCCTTTTAAATAGACTGTGATAAGTGACGTAGAGATGTATTACCATCGGAGGATTCTGGAACTCTCTTTGTGAAGGCTAGCCACAGGCAACTCTCGAAAGAAGGCATTTATCTTGGCAGGAGATGCCCTTCAGTCCTGTTTTGTTTTATTCCCTTGAGGATTTTTTTTCAGGGTGGCTAAGACCATTTTTTTGGTGTTTTATTAGCTGTATCTTGACTACCTCCTACAAACTGAATGACAGCTTAGGGTTATTAAATGTGTTCTTGCACATATTTTTATCCATTGTTAACCCTGACTAAATGCATGCAGGGGCACAGAATCCCCCCCTTTTTTCCTCCATTGTTGCCCATATTTGTTAAAGAAATTATTCCCCTTGACGTTTGTTTAGGCTGCACTTTGATAAAATGCTGTCTATGGTCCACTTTCTTAACTTGGCATTCAGCAGACTCTTATAGATTTATTTCTCTTTGCATTATCTTATCTTCCTTTCTAGCGTATTTGGGCTTCCTTTTCATATTTTAAGTTACGTTTTGCGGCATAGACAGATTACCTTAGTAATTGTATACTGCAGCATTGCAGTGTTCTAAAGATAATTCTGCAAGCTTTTGGCATATACTTAACCCCAGTAACTATCTAAAGATGAGTATATATGTTCCTTTTTATGTTGTCTGTGAATAAGCAAAACGGACAGATTAAGTGCTGAAAGTGACTTCAGGCTTATAGAAACTTTCTTCAGTTTGATGGGACAGTGACAATTTCTGAAGCAATGTAAATCTGGCCTTGAATCTAAAAGGTGGCTTACTTGATGAAGAAATTAATGAGGATTTTTCTTTGTGTTTCCAATTTATAGCCAAGTGTATATACTCTTTATACTTGAGCCTTTTTAAAAAAAGATGTAGATGTAAAGGAGGCTTTACAGAGCTGCAAATACTTCAGTTTTCTCAGTTTTGAAAGGCTGAGTCAAAAAAAAACACAACAACCCAGAAACATTTAATTTAAGCTTCCTAGTTTATTTCACTGTCTGCTATTTTCTAAAAACTGTGAAGTATTTGTTATTAAGTGCTTTAAGATATATCAGCTCATTGGCTTATGGAAATTGTAAAAGTTTAGAAGCTAATGTAGGGCTAGCAGATGAACTTATTCTTAGAAAAAACTTAGGCTTAGTATCCCTCACCCTCAAAAAAAAAAACTCCTGACTTTCAAGGTAAGGTTAATGAAAATCCATAACCATGCAGAATTAGCTCATAATGATTTAAACTATTTGTTTAAAAGTATCAGATTAATAAAAAGTTATTTTAAACTCATTTTGTAAAGATTTTCCTTAAAAAAAACCCACAGTGTAATGGCTCTGTCAGCCCAGAATTAAGAATTCGCTTTACCTGGCATCCCTGTACAAATAGGTAATGGCTAGATATAACCTTAACATATTAAGAACATCTCTCCAGATATCCTAAAGTGTGAAATGTTCATATTTCCCTAGTTTTATATACTTAAAAAAAATCTTCTGCCAGTTACTCTTTGATTTAAGTAGACTGGAATTACTGGAATGTAGATTTCAATCAAGGTATTTTAGAAGAAATTATCATTAGTTTAAGACCAGTATTTAAATGAGGGTTTCCAAATATGTGTAATCCTTGTTACACTAATTTTATTCAGAGTTCTATCATTATATAATACCAGTACTTATAAAACAGATTCGTTAGCCAAAAGCAAAAAAACAAGCAATCAATAATGAAAAGGTTACAAAGAACAAAATTGTTATTTTGTACGGATATGAGTATTGATGAGTGGTTTTAAACACACTTTTATAAAAATGATTTTAAATATATTTGAGGTTCAGTAATTAAGAATAATTAGATTTGGGGCTATATTTAGTGACAATATCTACAGAGAATTAGGAATTAATGATTTTCTTTGATCAAGAGAAAACTGGGAATTTTAAATGAATTTTTTGGGACTTTTGATGGTATTATAAGAGGAGCAATGCATGTTAAATAGATGAAGAGCCCAAGTTATAGAATTGTAGGAGAAAAGGAGTTTAGAAGTGTCATTCTTTAGGTTGATGATGGCTTTTAACAGTTACTAAAGCTATCTCATTCTGAATTTTGACCTGGCAGAGGAAAATGGGTTTAAAAAGGTCACGAAACATAGGAACATAAAAGTGGACATAGGGAGCCTGGTTAGGAGATTACTGTAATTGTCCAAGTGGGAGATGATGTGGATCGTACCAGACGTGTATGTGTGTGAAAATGTGTGTGTGCACCTACCTGTGTCTAAAGAATGAGAAGGACAGAGAGAACATACATACCTTGATGGGAAAATGAGGACATTTCAGGTATGCCAAGGATTTGAAGCATGTACCTGCAGTTTATTTGGTGACTGAAAAGCTTCATTTACAATTTTTTAATGTTTACTCTTATGATACCTTATGGGAGGGAAGGATAACACAGCAAGGTATAAGGAGAAAAAGAGTAAAAACTAGCCTATCCATTCCACCACCATTAGATAATGACTTTTAACATTTTAGTGTATTTCCCTCTCATTTTATTTTTCTATGCATATGGTTTTATGTTTGGGGAATATTATTGTGTGTACATTTGCAAGTCAAAAACTGTGAAGGGTCTGAGATTTTCCCTATTGGCCTTGCTAACAGGCTAGCCTGCCTCAGTTTCATGGACGCAGGCAGAAGACCAGAGGCTTTGGGGTCAGAGGCAACGGCTTTATTGCTCAAGGTGCAGAGAATAGCATCAGCATGTTTATGTCCATACCCCTTTCCCCAAGTCTCGTGGAGGCAAGGCAGGTGGGCCAGGTGAATAGCTGTATGTGCAGTGGGTTTCATTAAAGGAGAGCAACCCTGAGCTTAGGGAACTTGAATCTTTTATAATGGGCAGTAACATGTCTGCCTTTTGCTCTGGAGGGAGACACTATCATACATGGCAGTAAGCATGTTTACTCTTAGATCCTAAGGGAGACACTACATCTATCTCCCAAGGCTATTCACTCTACAAACACCCTTGGAAAACTGTGAGAATAGAAGATAATACCTTTGCTCATAAAATGTGCAGAAATATGAGACTCATGGAGTCTCTCAACAAACATAAATCTTTTCATATATCATTGCTTTTTTTTCATCAGCATTTTAAATGGCTGCATATAGCTGCAAAGAGGGAATCGTTGGGATATAGCAAAATGTACTATCAACTTCCAATTTTCCAAATAATGGTCTTTTCGGTTGTTTCCATTTTAAAAACTTGGAAATTTCTATTTGGGGCAGAGTGGCAAAAAATAATACAATCGCTTTGGGTGTGTTGTAGCTAAGTTGGAGTAGATGGCATTTGGGTTCCCCCTGATTTGAAGTCCATGCAGCCTCTTCACCTTGGCCTTATGTATATGCAGTGGCCAGGAATGGCCAACATGTCTGTTGTCTCAGGATGTTCTCCAGAGGAAGACAGACTCTGTGAAGCTGAATATTAATGCTGTTATTTGTAGTCCAGCCTGCACTGGTTTTCTTCTGGAAAGTGGAGATATTTCCTGACATTTCTGCTGCTCACATCTGACTGATCCTCAGACAGAAGCTCCTACTGCCTGGCATGAGCAGGACCCAGAAAAGTCCATACAAATCCCTATAGTGGAAAGGGAAAAAAATCTGAGATCCAAATAATGACCATCTTGTCCAAACATCTGGAGAGGGCCTGGTCTGGTGATGGGGATTAAAGAAAGGCAAAACAGCATCATGACCAGGTTTTAGTCCTAGGACTTGTGTGCAAGAAAGTACCCAATATGGAGGCTTTCCTGGGTCTCTAGGGTCTTCTAAATTATCTAGAATATTGCTGAAGTGACACAAATGGTTGAGACAAGTCCTCCTCAGAGGAAAGGAGGACTAAATGAAACATAGCAGGAGAGCCATTTCTTAGTCAATAATGGTCTCAGAAAATTCCAGGTTAAAATTTGTGACAGATGTTGACAGAAAATTGCACTGTAAAATGGGAGCAAGAAACTGTAATACTTTTCTGAGTGAGCAATGATCAGTGATTAAACAGCAGTCAAAGCATTGTAATTTTTTTAAGTGAGAGCAAGAGTTATCCAGTGGTGTCTTCCACAGTTTTTAGAAAGTATAAAGGGAACTTACTTATTTCTTGAAGAAACATTTTTTTAACATCTTTATTGGAGTATAATTGCTTTACAATGGTGTGTTAGTTTCTGCTTTATAACAAAGTGAATCAGTTATACATATACGTATATCCCCATATCTCCTCTCTCCCACCCTCCCTTTCCTACCCCTCTAGGCGATCACAAAGCGCCGAGCTGATCTCCCTGTGCTACGCGGCTGCTTCCCACTAGCTATCTATTTTACGTTTGGTAGTGTGTATATGTCCATGCCACTCTCTCACCTCGTCACAGCTTACCCTTCCCCCTCCCCGTGTCCTCAAGTCCATTCTCTAGTAGGTCTGCATCTTTATTCCCATCTTGCCCCTAGGTCTGAAGAAACATTTTTGACATCTGCTTTATGCTTAATGCTCTTCTAGAAGCTGGAGAATTGGTGGTGCACAAGACAGATGCGGTTCCAATTCATGGAGTGTCAAGTCTAGAAAACAAAGAAACAAAAGTATCTTAAGATCCTTTCAAATAGTAAAGCGTTCCATGAAAAAACAGTGTAACGTGACAGGCCAGTGGCTTGGGTACAAGGTAGAAGCTGGGAAGACACTGCTAGGGATAGTGGCTAGAGAGGGCTTTTCTGAGCTGAGACATGCCATTTGTGGCAAAGGCATTCCAGTCAGAGGGAATGGCAGAGCAAAGCTTATGAGGTGAGAACAAGTGTAACATTTTCAGGGACTAGAAAAGAGATCAGGAACGAAATGTGCTAGAGGCTAGTGATTGAGGAGGGAGGAACGGAACAAGATGACCTCAGGGAGATGCTCAGAGCCAGTTGGTGTAACGAGTTGCAGGCGTCAGTAAAGGGTCTGAATTTGAAGTTTAATGGGTGATGGAATGGACTTGTCATGCAACAGAATGGTGGAATCTGGATTTATATTGTTTTTAAAGACTACTTTGGTCTCTGTACCAGGGCGGCCAGTGGTTACCAGAGCTACACCAGTGGTTACTGGTGGTTGGGAGAAGTTTATAGGAAGGGAATGAAGGATGACTTCTAATTAGGCGGCCTGGGCTACTTAGTGGATGGTGCAGTAATTACTGAGATAAGGAAGACTGAGAAATGAGAGTGGTTTTTGGTAGAATGGCATGGGAGAGTTACTAATTTTGTTGAAAATTTAAAGGAGACCCTAGTAAATATCTCTGCATGCCTTTCTTCCAAAGAAAACCTTGCATGATAAAAATAATACTTGATATTGAAGTTGCTGCCCAATTTTGCTGAGTCGTCTTGGGGTACCTAGAACCTTACCTGGCAGATGGCTGGCTGGCTAGCTGGATGGAAGGATTGACAGATGGATGAATGGTTGAATGACTGGATGGATAAATGGGTAGATGTCTTAGAAAGGAATGGGCAGATTGACTCCCTCCATTTCTCATATGCAGCTGTGTCTGTGAAACCATCAAAAGATGCGTGCTTCAGAGGACACAGTGTGTTGGTCTCAGGGATTCTGACCCGAGCTACTTTGTACATTCTGAGAGTCAAGGAGGTAGTTTTTCTTAAACACTATCCATAGGTCCTCCCCATGAGACAACACTTCATGGCTCATCTCAACTCTAAATGCTGATTTTTTTTTCACTTTATAAAAATCATCACAATCATCTTTATTTTACCAGACAGGAAGCACTGCTTGCGGCAATCAGTGAAAAAGATGCAAACATTGCCCTGCTGGAACTGTCTGCCTCCAAAAAGAAAAAGACACAGGAAGAAGTGATGGCCCTCAAGCGGGAAAAAGATCGACTTGTGCATCAGTTAAAGCAGCAGGTGGGGCCTTTTGCACGAATGGTGTGTTTTGCTGGGTTTGGGGTTTGGGGTGCTTTCTCTGGGTTTAGCTACTCTTCATTTTGCCATCCATCCTGCAGGCTCACGCAGCTAAAACCAGGTAGGAGCGAAATGGCCCAAGTTGTCGCTGGAACAATATTTTATTGCTTTTCTGTGTTTTTGTGCATGTGCCTGGGCTTGTGTGGTTTGCAACCAGTGCTGTTTTCCTTTCTTTTGTATTAGCATCATCTCCCCAGAAATAGCTCTCAGCTCTCTTCCTTCCAGTGGACTTTCTATGACTTCTGACTAAATCCTAAAAAGTACTAATTAAATTCTGGGCACCTTCTTTCCCATTGGACTTGTTATCTTCTGTCTTGCTCACTTTCTGGGCCCAATAGTAACTCCCGTCATCCAGTTCTTTCGATTTCTTTCTCACCATTCTTCCAACTTTGATTCTTCACCTATTTCCCAGGACTTTCCGGCCAAGGACCCTTTCCCACCCGCTATGCTTGGAGACCTCCTCAGCCATTATTTAGTCAAATATTTTTCTATTACCTGTTTACCCCGTTAACCTGTTTTTCCCTCCTCTCTAGGCCACTATACTTCTTCTGAGGGAAAAGGAAGAAGAGATAAAATCCTAACTTGTGCAGAAAGTTCTTTGCTTTCTGGAGGGTTTTCTAGTAGTGACTTAAATGGAAATATATCTACCTGGAGCATATTGCAAAGTCATCCCCGAAATCTTCAGGCATTATTTCTCCTCCATATCTAACTTGAGGGCTTTTGGAATCAATAGTTAAAGATATTCAGTTGGATTCTAGCTTCATTATGAAACCCACTCAGCAGATAATGGCTCAATGGTCTGTGGTCTCACAAGGTGGCTGCCACGTCTTAGCTAGGGCCACCTGTGAATGCCACATGGCACCATGTGGAGTGCGTCCATATTGATTTCAGCCCCCAGGACTGGCTCTCTGCCTGCTGGGGAGATCTGGGCTGAGCATAGTGTGCAAGGTAAATGGAAAGGAAGCCCGAAAGGAAAAGCTCTCTCCCCTCACAACTGGGACAACTTTTTCCCTCCTCAGGAAGGAAAAGCCATCCTTTGGCCCTGAACCAGAGTCTTATTCTCATGGGGCTGCCTTGCTGTGTGAGAGAGAGAGAGAGAAAAAAAGAGAGAGAGCACGAGAGCAAGCACTGCCACGCCTGGGTGCCCTCTCCTGCAGAGGGAAGGTCCCAGTCACTGCCAGACATCGGGGTCATTCCGCAGAGCAGCATGCCTTGCTAGTGCTGGCCCCAGGGGTCGGGGGCCGCTTACATCTGACCTCTTTGTTTGGGGCTGTGCATCTTCTACTCCGGTTTCTCCACCCACTGGGCCACAGAAAGTCAAGTCGGGGCTCCTTCTTTGCTTTCTCTTAATTCCTTCCCTGTGCGCCCTGTGCCCTCCCCTCTTGCACCTAACCATTGTAGCTTTCTCCCACAGGTTTATAGACCTAGGAAACAGCCCCCGAGCTCGAATATACCATGCACTTGTGATGCTGGCTACAGCCCAGATATTACGGCCAAGTACCACGGGTCCAGCTACGATGCATACATGATCCAAAGGTCTCAGGTCAGTCAGCTGCTAAGGAGATACTCTCCCCCACCACTGGGGATGGGGGTGCATAAGACCTACATCACATCTTGACCTTCACCTCTTTTGATGATTTCCAGTATTCAGTGGCCATAAAGTCTGGAACCATCGATGGTAGCACTATATCTTGATTTATAATGCAATTTGATTATTTTGTATTTGCCAGTGGTTCTAGTTTTGATGGCCACCCTACAGGGACAGCTCTTCTGAAATAGCCTGGCACTGCTGTGAAGACAAGATGCCAGAGGCCTTACTGTCAGGCACATTGGATTAAATTTTTCTTTTTGTCTCTTAGATACTTTCCTCCCCAAATCTCCCTCTACCCTTCCCAATAAGGAATTTTTTTTTTTAAGGCTGCTTTTTTTTCTTTCTCAGCATCATGAAAATGCACTCCTGGATTCCAGGAAGGATTGAGTGTAGCCCTTCAATTTGCTCCTGGGAAGCTGTACAAAGCCTTCATTATTCACGACAGGCTTGGTTTTGGGTATCATGGGGCACATTTAGGAAACCCCAGCCATGCACAGTTAGTCTCCCGCCTGGGCTAAAACAGGGTCTGAAGGGCTGTTGTGGAAAAAGAGGCAGCAAAGGAGGAGGGTGGGCTTCTTTCCATGACTTAGGTTTGAAATTCTTCCCCACACCCTACTGGCCACAGAGCAAGAAAGAATGTGAATTTATGTATCCTTGTTGTAAATGATACTGAAGATAATGAGTAATTTGCTTATAAAAGCGTGCCCTTTTTTACTGAGGGTTTACTTTGTCCCAGAATGTGAATCCAGTGTCCCTGAGGGATTTTGTCCCACAGTCCTCACGGCAGCCCTGTGGTGTGAGTGTCAAGATTACCTCCTCTTTTAGGGGCCATAGCTGAGACTCAGAGTGTGGAATAACCAGCCCAACACACACAGCTTGTAAGTGATAGAGCTCAGGTTGTGTATAGTCCACCTGCGTCCACACATACCCCACCATGTTCAGAAAGTAATTCAGAGTTGCAAGCGGATGGGTATTCCAGAAATTGTGAGGGCCCCTTATCTTTGTATACCTGAAGTAGATGCCAAAAACCCATTTAAGAGTGTTCTCCAGCCACTCACAAAGAGTAGGTTCTGCCTAGAGCTCTTGAGCTTAGGATGTTTGATCACATCAGCAACTACTAATACTTCTGAGCTCCCAGCATGTGCCAGGTATGGGTCAAAGGGCTTTACATACATTAACTCGTCAACTCCCACCAAAGCAGAAGGGCTGATGCTCTCATAGAGAAGGAACCAGAGGTCCAGAGAGGTTGGGTGCCCTGCTCAGGCTTCATAGCTGGACACACCATGATACTTAAACAGACTTTCTTGCCACACAACCTTAAATGGGTTTCGTAGATGCCATCTGGAGTTGCACTGCTTAGGTTGAATTTTGTTTCTGGCACTTGTTCGCTGAGTGATCACGAGCAAAATACTGAACCTCCCTGAGCCTCAGTTTCCTCATCTGTAAATTGGGCTAATAACTTAATTCAAAGGGTTGTTTGTGAGGTGTAATGTATACTAAGTGATTTGCACATGCCTGGCACACCAATGTGCTATATATGTGTAAGCTGCTATTACTACTACTACTGCTGCTACTAATTGACTTTATCGCCACCAGCCCTCAGAGATAGTTTGATTTTAATTTCAATTTCATCTTTGCTGTCTTTCACATGCCTTGGAGTCGCAGCTCGTTGAGAATATACTGTTGAACTGTGGGAAAAAGAGCAGACAGTTGTTGGCACTAAAGCCTTCCCGGTCCCCCCACGCCTAAAGCCCAAGCCCTTGGGGAGTGGGGAGCAGACATGTTAGGAGTTCTAGACCCTAGTTTCCAGCCTGCACTGGACAGGCCCCCAACATTTATTAAGTTTGTTTGGTTTGTGTATGCAGCCCACATGGACGTCCATCAGAGAGGACATCCCCAGAAGGGTGAGTCCCAGACCTCAGTGGTCATCACCTGCATGTCTGATTTGGGAGAGCAGAGCTCTTTTAGGCACCCAGGCTAATGGGAGGGGAAGGTCATAGGTCTGGGTGTTCACCTGCACAATGTTCTGCAAAGATTTTGAGGCAGATGGGCTCATGAGAGGTGTTACCCTCTTCAGGCTGCCTTTTTGTTTTTTTTGTGGTACGCAGGCCTCTCACTGTTGTGGCCTCTCCCATTGTGGAGCACAGGCTCCGATCGTGCAGGCCCAGCGGCCATGGCTCACGGGCCCAGCCACTCCGCGGCATGTGGGATCTTCCCGGACCAGGGCACGAACCCGCGTCCCCTGCATCGGCAGGCGGACTTTCAACCACTGCGCCACCAGGGAAGCCCCAGGCTGCCTTTTGAGCTCATCTCATGCAGGTGTCTCTGCCCACATCATTCCCAGTGACTGAACTCGAGTAGCTCATTCAACAATCCCCATAGCTATTGCACTTTGCCAAGCACGTAATGGGCACTTGATAAATATTTATTGTGTGAATGATTACGTGACTTCCATAAGCCAGGTCTATACCGAGTGTTTTATATATACATAGGTTTACAAACGTGATCTCATTTTGTCCTCATGATCACCCAACTACCCAACATGTTGCATACCTACCATGTGCCAGGCTCTCTGACAGATGCTGGGGATTCATCCACAACAGATATTTTACACACAGTATCCACAATCCCTTCTTCCTGGACCTTACTTGTTAAATTAGAGGGGGTAGAGAGAAAGGTAATAAACCATAAACATAATAAGTAAGTCATGTGGTAGAAAAAAGAAAAATATAGACCAGCATAACAACAACAGGCATGCCAGGGTAGGACTGAGGGGCTGATGACACTGTAAAATAGGGTAGACAGGATGGGCCTCACTGGGAAGAAGCCGTGAGCAAAATTTGAAGGAGGTGAGAGAGTGAGCTCTGTGGATATTTAGGGGAAGGATGTTCTGGCAGAAGGAACAGCCCGTGCAAAACCCTAAGGCAAGAGAGTGCCGGTGTGTTTGGGAATAGCAGAGAGGGCAGTGAGGCTGGAGTGAGTAAAAAGGTGAACCATCACAGCAGTAATGGGCTAGGGTAGGCTGTGCAGGATCTGCTAAGAGTGGTATATTCTGGAGCAGAAATTATCCAAAGTTAGGAAGCAGAATACACCAACCATGCAGTGTCAGGACAGGGAGGACTCCCTCCAGTACCACTCAGAGTGCCCTGTTTAAGGTTGCTCTAATTGAGCCCACTCTCCAAATCCCCTGGCTCCAGCCTTGAAGGAGTCCCAGTGCTTAGCTTGCATTTTTTTAAAGAGCATTGGTGGGTGGGAGGGAGATGCAAGAGGGAGGAGATATGGGGATATATGTATAGCTGATTCACTTTGTTATACAGCAGCAACTAACACACCATTGTAAAGCAATTATACTCCAATAGAGATGTTAAAAAATAAATAAATAAAAATTAAAAAAAATAAAAAGCACTGGCACTCCATTGGAGCCACAGAGAACTAATGCCAGAACTTGCTTGTTATGGCTATTGAGATTTTCAAATAGAATAGGAACAGGGCCCTTTGACAAAATGCCCTCCCTGACTTTCTGGCAGTCTCAGTAACATATCATTGGAGTCCAAATCCTGCCGTTTCCTTGCTATGAGGAGGTAGGCAGGTGGACAGTAGTGACCACCTCCATGCCATTGGCCTGCTCCGGGTGGTGGCTATGCCTTGGAGAACTGCAGCCAGAGTCCAGGCCAGGCCAGACGTTCTCAAACCTCAGTGGCAGAAGCATGATCTTTTCTAAAGATGTATCATGAAATGCTCATCACTCTCTGGCTCTCACTGCCGAAAAATCTTCCCTGGCTTCCCTTGCTGGTGGGATAAAGACAAATTCAAGCCAGCGTGCTCTCTGCCTTGTACATGCAATTCCCTTTGCCTGAAACACATTTCCCTCTTTTCCTCACCTGGTTAACACCTACTGGTTCAATTCAATCTCAGTCCAATATCACTATTTCAGGGAGGCCTCTGGGACTTTCTCAACGGGTTCAAATCCCCAATTTGGCACTCTTGTAGCGCATGTACATCATTTAATTGCACTGGAACAGATGCAATTTTGCATTTGTTTTGGTGATTACTTGAATAGAAACTATCTGTCCTGCTAGTAAATGAACTCCATGAGAACTGAGAATGTGGCCTCATGACTTTTTTTCTGCTGACCATTTGTCTCCAGGCCTAACACAATTGCTAGCACATGGTAGGCATTCAGCAAATATTAGTTGACTGTATACATAAATGAGTGAGTGAATTGCCAGGGCAGCTTGTTAAAAGAAGAGACTTCTTTGATCAGTCATTACATTAGACAAGACTTAGCCTCGTAATTCTTCTGAGCCTAATATTCCAGGAAGCCACCACCAACTTACCGGAGTTGGTAGAAGACATGGAGACCTGCTTGCTGAATCATGACCACAGAATTGGCGCCATGTTCTTTCTTGCCACGTTGCGAGACACTTTGCAGAGATGCCTTTTACCATATACTAGAATTATTTGCAGTGGTGTCCATTTTGAACCTTCCCTTCCAGTCTCTGTGTCGTATTCTAGTTCAGATCCCTTCCAGTTTTGGAGGTTCTTCTTGAGTTAAATGCCACTGAGTTTCCAGATGTGGCAGAGATTACTTGCAGTTATAAAGGGAGTCCCGCCGTTTCTTTCCTGAAAACGTCTGAGCGTCTTATAAATTAATTTGCCTAGAAATACCTAAACTCCCATTAAACACCTATCAAGAGAGCCAGAGAAGATGATGTGAAATCAGTTCAGAAATTCCAACTATGCTTAACAACAAAAGAATCTTTATGACTCTCTTCAGGTGTTGACATCTGAGTTGATTCTAGGCTGAGCGCTGTATAAAGGTAGGAGAGCAGTACAAATTAACTTTCTGTTACTTGTTGCTTACAAGAAGATAAAGGACTAATCATAGTTTGGTAGTAGACATATAAGTCTATCCAATTTTTGTGTTCTTCCCGATTCCATTTCTTCACAAGCACACACCCCTGACACTTTTATTCTACCTCTTCTTAAAAAAAATCTTCCTTCTAGATTTTTGCAATATTGGGAGAGGGACTCAATTGGGAATTAGTTAAGGGTTTTTTGGTTTTGTTTTGTTTTTTAAATTTTCTTGTTCTTTCTCTAGGGATGGTAGTTCTAAAAAATATTATTAAAATTTACCATCTTTCCTTCTTCTGTGTCTTGGATCCAATCCCCCCAACTCTTTTCCTCCACCCTTGAAGAAAGGACTGACATCAAAATAATTAATTCTGAAATCATTGGATTTTCCTGCTGCTAAAGGGTTTTGAAGGAAGCTTAAAACTAAATCTTACCCCCTAAGCCTTATTCCCAAATGCTCCCTTGTGTGCTGAAGTAGTGAAATGTACATCCTTGATGAAAATGCCTGTTTAAAATGAGGGCCAGACACTATTGTTTAGTTGAAATTAGAACCAGCTTATTTCTCAGAACCAGTTAGAATACTTTTGTGATCAGAGATAAATTGTGCTTGGTTTTCTTTTCCCCTTCCTACCAGTTCTGGCATTGCTTTTGGTTACCCACTGGTCAGTTGGGAACAGAAAGGCGTTAAGACTAGTCCACTGATTCTCTTGTGTTTTCCCCCAGAGCTTGCAGAGAAGTCCTATGTCCAGGTTAACATTCTGGAGGCTATGCCAGGTCTGCACAGTATAACTGATTTGGGTATGTCTCCCCCTCCCCTATCGTGTCCAGACCATCATAGGATTGTGTCTAAGAATTAGCCAAACAGGTATGGCCAAGAGTGGGAGAAGGCAAACTCTGCCCTGGGAAGTTTTCAGGAGAGCTGGTTGTAAGGATGAGATTCTAGCCAAAATTGAATCTCAGCAGAGGTAGAACCATCCTGTCAAGGAAAGCAGGAATCACCTGAGTGGGATGGTTGACCAGGCATTTGTCATTTCTTTCCCCCTGTACTTGGGGCCACACCTGGTTGTGCTCCCCATTTACACTTCCATTACATGGTATGCAGATGACTTTTAATTACCCTTTATGGTTTAGGAGGTGAGCACAATTGAACAGCAGCGAAGGAACTTCATGCAATAGGGTTCCCATAGCCTCATGTTGTGGTTGGATGAGTGCCAGAAAAGCTTGATTTGATCCCAGCATTGTAATGCATCACAGACTCGCCCCAGATCAAATTGCTGGAATGCAAATGCATTGGTTTTCACTGTAGACTCACTTTGGGTTAAGCTGTTCATGACCCACTGGTAGAATCTAGCCACATCTCTATTTATCATTGACTTCAGTGCCAAGGGTCTTTACAGTATGTTCTAGAGAACCCCTTTCTAAAAAAGAGATACTTAGATCACTCCTCGGCAGGCCAAGGCAGGGCATCCTCACAGAGGTAAAGCCTGAACTCCTTGGTGTTACTGAGAACAATATACTCTTAGTGTCCAAGTGATTGGCCAGGATACTACTCTGCTCTCTTAGCCTGGAGACATTTCTTACTCTAGGCAACTGGTGCCTCAATCCCAATACTCAGGGAATCCATTTGGTTTGCCAGTTACAACACAAACTAGCGCTCAAAGATTGTGGAGGCAAAGTGTTTTCTCTGTGAATCCATATGTTTCTCAAATCCCTGTTAGAAATCCACCTTCCCAAAGCATCAGGCGGACTCTGATGGACCACTTTTCTGAGTCTCTCATTTGAAGGAAGCCATGTTTTAAAAACCAGTTAATAAATAAATAAATTAATTAATTAAACCATTTAAGTTCCCATCCCTAAACATTCATGGAGCACCTTTGGTGGTGCTGTGTGGGGCACTCTTGGGCTATAGAAGGAGATGTTGATACTGATTTTGTCCTTGAGCCTTGGGTTGTTTTTTTTTTAATCATCTCTACCACCTATAAGGCAGATATTAGCTCATGAAACAGATGACAGAGCAAACTGCTACTCTTTGGTGCAGAAGTGTTACCAATGTGCAAAGGTCTTTGCTTGCTAGAGGGGGCAGGGAATACTTCCTGCCGAAATAGGCATTCCTGTGGATGTTATAATTGACAATCCGTAGCCTATCTTTTGTGACAAATGCCTATCTGACCATGATACTTTCTTAAGTTTTCAAGGATCCTAGTGTAAGTATTGCTACTCTTAGAAAAACTTGCTCTTTGCTTTTGGAGTATACCTTTTGAAGTAGAAAAACTTGAAAAGACCAACTTTACCACTTCATTCCCCCACTTTTAGAAATACATAAAGGGGGAGACAGGTCTGACTTGTAAGTTTTAGAGTGATTTGCCAGCCTTGTTTCAGTCATTTGAAGCACCCCCTGCAGTATCTAGCCGTTGGCACAGTGCATCAGAATAACAGGCTTAGCTGAAGGTGACCAAAACAGAGAAGAGTATACAAATGCCAAGAAGATCTCTCACGTGCTATCTTTCTCTTTTTTTTAATTCAAATTTCACATCTGCCCTCTATTTTTAAACAGTTATTCTTTAAGTGATAGCGCATGTTTTACCAAGCCTCTTATTGGATTAGACATGTTTGAAATCCCCTCAGCTTTAACCTGTTCATTACTGCCTCCAAGAACATTCAGATAGTGTATATGGGGGAGAGTTTCCAAGATGTCAGCCTCCAGGGAGCCATTGTATTTTGGAGAGGGAAGGATCCAGCGGTTATGCTGTGTAGATTTTGGGGGGACCTTAGACTGACATTGCTTTAAGAGAAATCAAGTGTGGGTGTAATGTGTGCAGCATTCTTGCTATTCATCATAGTTTTTCTACTCACATTTTAGAGTAGGAAGAGCTAACAGTTTTTGAGCTCTTACGTATACCCGGCACTGGGCTAGAAATTTTAAATATATTATCTCATTTAATTCTCATAACAGCTCTGAAAACCAGTTGTTATTAATCTCATTTTGGAGATGAGGAAACTATGGTCCAGGAATTAGGCAAAGATGCCACGGCTAGTGAGGGGTCTCATTCCAAAACTCTTTCATGGTCTTCCCAACAGATGTCCCCAACTTGGTGCTATACCTCTTGGGTCATAGCCCCCCTGACCTGGGGTTAAAAAGGAGCATAAAAAGCAGGCTTTATTTTGTGACCCTGAGCACCACTCCCAGCCTCTCCAGCCGCCCCAGCCAGCTCCTGCCGTGACCCCGGGGTCACATGTGCAGGCTGGGGAGGGCGATTTATCTCTTCCTGCATCACCAGGCGTCACCCACTGCCAAGGGGAGAAAGGGCTACGGGCTTGATCAAGTGTGTTGCATTTTCTGCTTTCCCGCATGAAATGTTGACATTTGCCTCTTGGAGCCTTTGTGTTTCATTCTCAGGATATCTGCTTGAAAGCCTTTTTTCCTTTAGTTTTCCAGTTTCTTCTTCATCATTTAACATACCAAAACAGGTTCCTCCTGGTCTCTTTCTCTATCTCCCTCCTTTCCTTCCTCTCATCATATAATTAAAAGTCCTTTCAGGTTGTCTTCACCTTATCATTTCAATTGAATTGAAAAAAGATCCGACTTCCTGCCCTTGTGTCTTCCTGATGCTGAATTTCAAAATGAAAGAAAAGTCCTTCCCCTGCCCCTTTTTTGCTTCATACTACCCCTTGAATAATTGTGTTTAAATCATGCTGATTTTGTCATTGATCTGCATTGTTGTACGGACTGAGTTTACCCTTTCCTAGCTTCAGAATTTCTTCTTTTTTGGCTTTTTCAAGTAATTAACAGGAAAAGGATTTTTCACCCTCCTCTCTCCTGATTACAGAAACACAATGATCAAACTCAGAATTTAACATTTCTCTTTACTCTTACTCAACTCCATATTCCTTTTGGGAAGTGCCACTTTCTTTTGTTATCCTCTACCACATGCAGAGGCACAAGTTCCAGAATCCCCCATGTTTACTGTTTTTTTTTCAACGTAGCACTATATTAAAAAGTAATAAGGACTATATACACTATTGATACTATGTACAAAATAGATAACTAATGAGAACCTACTGTATAGCACAAGGAACTCTACTCAGTGCTCTGTGGTGACCTAAATGGGAAGGAAATCCAAAAAAGAGGTGATATATGTATGTGTATAGCTGATTCACTTTGCTGTACAGTAGAAACTAACACAACACTGTAAAGCAACTATACTCTAATAAAAATTTTCTTAAAAAGTAATAAGGACTTAATTTTGTAGCCATCCTCATTATGTAAATGATACTTTTCACAGTTGAAAGCATATAAATAAATGTTTTATTGTAAAAATAATGTATTCTCATTATAGAAACTTAGAAAATGTGAATAAAAACTAAAATCACCCATAATCCTGCCACTCGGAAATAAGTATAAGTGTAAGTATAAGATATAATAAGTATAAGATTTATACTTGCCTACATTCCATTGTCTACATACATATTTGAACAAAGACATGACATACTACATAATAAAGCTTTTTTAGCTTTATAAATGTTTGATATTGTGTGCATTTTCCGATGTCCTTAAAAGTCTTCAAACACATATATCTTGGTTCTGTGATTTCCATCACTGCCATAATTAATTTTGTCATTCTCCTATCGTTGGGATTTCAATCGTTTCTAGTTTTTCACTTTTATAATCTCACTTGGTGAACATTTCGATACATAAATCTTTTTTTCTGTTATTTTCCTTAAGATTAATGCCCCAAAGTTGAAATATTGGAGTTACGGGTATTTTAAGGATTTTAGAGAATTAAGCAATAGCTCTCTTCTACAAAGTAGTTGACATTTTAAAATTTTTACATAAATGTCAACTGTTTGTGTTAAGTTTGTTTCTAATAACATGCCAGTCTCATAGATTTGGGAAAGAATGTCGCTATTCTAGGACAAATGGTAGGTAAACTTAGAGAGCAAGAGGCAGAGGCAGATTTTTATGACTTCTAAGGGGAGTAGTCATGGGACAAAATGGGCAGTTCATTCAGCAAATCTTTATTGAGCATCTACTATATGCCAGATACTGTTCTGGACCTTGGGGGTACCATAGGGAACAAAACACAAAAATCCCTGCCCCGAGAGAACTTGTATTCTAGTGGAGGACACAAATAAGAAACAAAATAAAGACATCAAATATATGGCATGTTAATTGACAATAAAGGCTATGAAGAAAAATGAAGATGATGTTCTGTGAGGTGTCTGGGGGTGATTTTGAATAGGGCATTCCCAGGATGCCTCCTTGAGAAAGGGACAGGTGAGCAAAGACTTGCAGGGAGGTGGGAGTAGGCCATGTGGAGTACTGTGCGGGGAGGGAGTGGTCCGTGGGGACAGACTGCAGCCAGGAGAGTTGGAATCTGTTCTTCTGAGGTCAGATCCCAAGTGCAGTTGCTGAGTTGACAAGGTGGGGGAGCCAGAACCCCACAGCACCAGTGTTTAGATGAGATAAATTTTTTAAAAAATCAGCACACAACCAAAACCCCATTCTCTTATCTTTGCCCTGATATGGCCATTTGGAAATGCCCGTTGGGCACAGCCAGGAAATCTTTACTCAGATGATCTTTGCGCAGTGGAATTGTGCAAGGAGTTTACAAGTTCAGATTGGACAGAGAGGCGGTCCATTTCAGAAAACAGTGACAACTGACTGAACAACAGTGGTGACTCAGAAGGTCTCAGTCCAGGCTGGTTCTTATGCCCCAGAAACCTCCGATTAACCAATCATCTCGAGGCTGGTTTATTTCCTCTCTCTCATGGCTCAGCGCTCCTAGAATTACAAACACAGCTCAGAAGCCAACCAGAAACCCTACTGCTTTGGGCTACCGTGGGTGTGCCAAAGCCCCTTTGGGTGCTAGGGTAGGAAGCAGGTGTGTGGGTCACAAGGTCAGGCAGAGTTTCTGTTGTCAGTCTTCTCGGGTTTGGGGGCCAGATACTCTCTAAGATGTCTGACTCAGCAGCCATCCAGAAAGTATGATGTTAAATGTAAACAAAACAAGGGAGCCCATCTCACCAGGTGGGCTGCCAGGAAAGCCCTGGCAGGTAATAGAAGGTGCAGGATCTGGGAATGAACCTGGGGGTCAGAGTTTTAGCCCAGCTCTGACCCCCAACACACTGAGAACCTTGGGCAGCTCGTTTTGCTTCTCTCTCACAGGCTCAGCTTCCCCATCTGTAAGGTGAAGGGATTAAACTAACAGACCTCTTAGCTCTTCACAGTTCTGATAGTCAGAAACTATTCCAGCACATTCATATATATAGTACGTTGAGTACTTGCTCTATACCAAGGACTTTGAGGATGCACAGGAATGTGACAGTATTTGCTTTGATGGAGCCTGCAGTTGAGTAGGGGAGATATATTATTCAGTAAGATATTAACACAGCTATTATTTCTTAAAGAAATGATATTCTAGGCACAGCATTGTACTTTTGTTGTTTTATTGCAATCCTCACAAAAACTCAATGAGGTAATACCATCATTGTCTCCAGTTTGCAAATGGAGAAACCAAGTCACAGAGTTAGTGAGCGAATCTACCTTAGGGGTAACAGAGTTAACCCCTTTGTTTTCCATTGCAACACAGTTGCCATCTTTCCCACCAGGGAATGTTTGAGAATTCTAGATTTCAAAGATGACAGAGAAGAAGGGAGGCTCTGAATTTTGCTCTTTTGGCTTGTGTAATCCTGACTCATCTTCACTTATTAGTTGTATGATGGTGAGCAGGTCAACTTACCTTCCTGTGAAATGGGTATGTTGTTTGCTGTCTAACTCACGGAGAAGCATTATCATGAAGCATCTTCTCTGGGGAAAGGTCTTTAAAAACGCTGAGGGCTGCACAAATGTGCAGGATGTTGATCTCAGTTCTGAGGTGCGAAGACAGGGCTATGTTTTTTTTTCCCCACAGGGTAGCACTGTGCGTTGAGGAATGATGGTCCCAAACAGTCTCTGGTGACAGTCCATTGACACAGACCCACTCCACATGACTTGTTCCCTTGACCAAAGAAGAAAGAAATTGAGTGACAATGTTCATAAATAGGCCTCTGTCTTCTGCTTTTCTGGGAGCCAGACCGTGATTTATCCTTAAAGAAAAACAAATAGTGCAGAAGGTGCAGACATTGCCTTGAAAGAACCCAGTTCAGTGTGGGTTCAGACATCTTCCTTCCAGGAAAAGAGTATCCAGATCTCCCAGCCCCGGTCTTGCTTGTCCAGGCTCCTGGGAAGTCTGCTGGGGGTCTTCTCAGGGTCTTCTGAGGCTTCTTGAGATGAGGTCGGGCTTCCAGGGAGAGCCTCTGTGTTCCTGAGCTTTCTAGTGATGCAATCCTTGGTGAGGCAGGGAAACAAAAGGCTGATATTTTGGAGGGGGAAGAGCCATCTCTGGGGGATCATTTTTTATGAACCAAAGACACTTAAGTGTTGCCGATTTATCTTAATAGCAGATACTATGAGCAAATGTCCCAGTTGCCTCTTTGTACTTCTGGCAAGTATGGATGAGAAATGGAATGGAGCAGACCCAGTCAGAGCTGGCTAGCCCAAAGTGTAGAAGTCTTAATCTTCCTCCCTCCAGATATGTAACTTAGAAACGTTTCCAAAGTTTTCCAAGTTGCAGGTGGACACCCAGCTTTGGCAAGACGCAAAGCAGGTTCCATCACTAGGTTTTCCGCTTCCAAAAAAATTATCTTGGGCTTGAGGGGAGAGACACCTGAATCTTCCCTAGGTAGTTAGCTCAGTTACCACGTTCTGGTTCTAAAGGTACCATTTCTGTATAAAGAAACCTTCTTTAATCACGCGAAAAGCCCTCCTGCTTGTTGTACACATGATTGGGATTTCTCAGAGGACACTGCAGGACTAGGCTGCATATCCTCCTCTGTCAGGGCTGGAACAAGACCACGCTGAACCCAGCGCCTTAGAAGGTGGAGTATAAATTTTGTTAAGGCCGTGTTGAATGTTGTAACATTTACTAATCCTTATTAGATATGGATAAATTCTCATGGCTTAATTTGGCATGTTGAGCCAGTTGTTCAGATTGTCTTTGGAGACTGGAAAGGAAATGCAACTTTAGTGTAATTTTTCTCTTGTTTCTTTAGAAGGGGACATAATTTTTTATTGTTAGCTGGTGGAAACTTTGGTGAATTGTGGCCAACTGTGGCTTACCCCCACAGGAAGAAAGCATCAGACTTTAGCTGAGAACATATCCTTTGAAACAAACCAGAATATTTGATTTTTGAAATATCTTCCCACTTTAAAAACATGCTGTCCAACAAATATTAATGTTCTGACCCAGACCAAGAGAACTGAGGAAGTAGAAAGCTATAATTTCTCTCTGAGGAAAATTTTAGAGTGATGTGTGATGCTTTAGTTTAGTAATAACTCCACTGAGCATGGAAATAATCTATGAGGATACAGGTACGGCCACAAGAATTCACAGAGCATCCTTTCACTCTTGGTTCTTACTTTCTCCAAAGTGGAAGGAGCTAGGTGTTGGCTAGATGTCAGGCATTTCATATTTCTTTACTAGGTCACCCACATATACATGACCTTGGGCACCTACTGTCACTTTACTTCCATTTCTGGAATTTGGTAAAAAAATACACTTGATAAAAGTTCTCCCTTTTTTTCTGCCAAACAGTTATTTTTTTTTAATTGGAGTATAATTGCTTTACAATGCTGTGTTAGTTTCTGTTGTACAACGAAGTGAATCAGCTATATGTATACATATATCCCCTCCCTCTTGGACCTCCTTCCCACCCACCCCCCATCCCACCCATCTAGGTCATCACAGAGCACCAAGCTGAGCTTCCTGTGCTGTACAGCAGGTTCCCACTAGCTATCTGTTTTACACATGGTAGTGTATATATGTCAATCCTAATCTCCCAATTAATTCCACACTTCCCTTCCCCCACTGTGCCCACCCATCTGTTCTCTACATCTGCGTCTCTATTCCTGCCCTGCAAATAGGTTCCACATATATGTGTTAGTATACAATATTTGTTTTTCTGTTTCTGATTTACTTCACTCTGTTTGACAGACTCTAGGTCCATCTGCATCTCTACAAATGACCCGATTTTGTTCCCTTTTATGGCTGAGTAATATTCCATTGTATATATGTACCACATCTTCTTTATCTGTTCATCTGTCGATGGGCATTTAGGTTGCCTCCATGACCTGGCTATTGTAAATAGTGCTGCAATGAATATTGCGGTGCCTGTGTCTTTTTGAATCATGGTTTTCTCAGGGTATATGCCCAGTAGTGGGATTGCTGGGTCATACTGAAAATCGTTGGATATTTTAAATCGCTTGGATTGAAATCTATTGTCCTGTTCTTTATTCTTTTTTTTAGCATCTCACATAGTTTGGTGGTCAGTCAAACATGCTCAGTAATCACCTTTAGGGGACTCAAATCTTGTCAATTCTGATGAGTTTGATCAAGTTTGGCGGTTATTGAATCAGTTGGCATTATAGCTGCAAAATTATTTAAGTGAGATTCTTGCTCTGTTTGTAATTACAGTTTTGTTCTAACAGATCTGTTTTGCAGATTTTTATGAGCAGGAATTCTCTTGGGCAAATCCACCATGATTCTCAGTGTGGTTAGGGCAGGCGATTTTCCACCCCTGGGGTGGTTTTTCAGAAGAGTGGTCATGTAAAAAAGACCATTTCTGTCCTCTTAGCAGCACCCAGTTTTCAGCTTCTGCTGAGAGCAGGGTCCAAAATTATCCTATCTCCTTATGAAATTCTGTTGAAAAATGTTAGTCCCTGTACACTGTGCACAAAAGCCAAATTACTTTTGGAATGTTCTGTGGAACTCTGGGAATTCAGATAGGGATCAAGGAAACAGCACAACATCTTTTCCCCTCCTTTGCTCCGTCTGTTGATTGATTTGTAGGCAATTACTCTCCTTACCTTGAACCCTCTGAAGTAAAGTCTTGGGTCTAAATTCTATTGCTTTTTGTTGATTCCTTTATTTGTTTGTTTTTTAAGTATTATATTTTGTTCCCAAAGTCAGAGAATGCAGAGAAAAGTTCTGGGAAAGCAGAGGGCTCATTCTCCATTTAAAGCAGTATTCTCCTAAAAATTTGCCAGGAAGTTAAGGTGTTTCTCACATCCTTTACACTGCTGAAACGTAAATCAAAGAAAGAGCTTCTGGAACAAACCAAACAAAAACCACACACTTATTCAGGGACAGAGTCAGAATATGCTCATGCTGGATTTTATACTCAACAACGCCAGGATCTTTATGGCATATAAGCTTCCCAAAACTTCACAGAGGCATCCCTAAAGAAGTGAGAAAACTTGAGAAAGAAGAAGAAAGGATTCTTTCCTGATTATTCTTCAGTAGTAGCATACCAAGAACAAATAGTGAAAAATACTGGACCTTTTCTAAGTTATTCCCAGCTTGGAACTTCCACAAGTCTTAATGCTGTGACCCATAGTCTCATAGATAAAGAAGGAAGGTCACAAATTACAGTGGAAAATAAAAGGAATTTCTGGTTCTCTGTAATGTTTCTGGCTGTCTCAGGCATAATTCTCAAAAAGAATTTATGTGTGGCTTAAAGTTTAAAATAGTTACATTAACTGCAGCAGCAGTTCCTAAACCTGGCTCTCTTTTGACATGGACATTTGAGATTCTTCCCCACCTTCACCAAATACCAACTGGAGGGCCAGCCCAATGACCTACACTCTCAGAATTTCAGAGGAAGGACACTAAAAGCTGATGGATCCCACTGACAGACCAGCATTTGGGAGGCATTGAGGTACTAAAGGAGACCAGCAACCCTTACGCCCCTGAAGGTGGGAATCCTTGGGTCACCAAATGCTCACTCTCTCTTTATAGATATCCTTGCAAATTCAGCTACTGTAAACGTAAAGTGAATGGCAGGGTTTGGGCTGGCCTTTGGCTGCAATTGTAACCAGAAGAGGTGGAACTGGGGGCTGATACAGGACCATGTAACAGGAGTGAGGGTGGGAGTGGAAATAAGCCTGTCAGCACAGGGCACACAATGACAATGGGTAAGAGAGACAGTTGATCAACAGAGGTTACTCAGCACAAAGAGAATTTGAGCCTTGTTCCAGACATTCTAGGGCTATAAAAAGGAATCAGAAGCCACAGACTGAACTCAGGTACCTAGAGCACCTCTCTTGATATCTAGCAGCCTAGGCTGACGATGCCATTTGCACAGAATCAGAGAGGTTGAGTAACTTGCTGGTAGTTAAACAGCTATTAAGTGACTTAACTTTGACCATTTAATCCAGGCCTTCTGACTCTACTTCTACTTTTCTTTATTCTCCAGGATACTTCCAGTTGTGGAAATTGTCTTAACAGGGTACATTTGAGCCTGGCTGTGACCTGATTTTGTAGGGAGGAGTCGCTCCTGACTAGTGAAGCACCAGGGTAGAGATGAATGGGTGTGGACGTGGGATTAGAAATAGAGCATCCTTGTGGACAGTTTCTGTGGAGGAAGCTGGGAAGAGGTCACTTGTTCAGGAGGAAAGAGGGAGGTTGGCCTTGCCCGGCAGCTGAACTGTTTCTATCTGACAAACAAGATGATAGGGAACTACTCCGTATTCTTCAGGGAGAGTAAGATATGAAAACTGTCAACGTGAAGCAAGTTTGAAACCAGCATTTTTGATGAATGATAAAGTGGCTTCTGAGATTCAATTCCTGGGTCATTTCTGCCCATGAGACCTTGCCCTGCATTTGATGAAGCTTGGGCACCTCCCAGGTCATGGTCTTGTTTTCTGCATGCTTAAGAGTAGTTGGCCAGTAATGATTTGAGTCTTTCATTAATGCATCCTCACCCCCACCATACTAAGGATAAAATAATAGCTTCCTTCAGTTAAACAGCCCATGAGACATGGACATTTTCGGTCTTTTCTCGGAAGCACAGATGTCAAATAGTGTCCTATAATGTTTCAGGACCTGAGAGGAGATCCTTGGGCCTTTAACCTTAAAATTCCAGAACTAAGGACCTTATTTTGCTACCAGTTTCCATCTCAAGTTTGTTCCTAAATGATCATTATGGTGCATGATTCTTTTCATGGTTTATTTCCCAAAATAAGGGGGAAAGAGAGAGAAAGGGGCGGGGTGGGGGCGGAGCTAGAGAGAGTGCCTACCATTTGATTTTGGGTGCTGTTTTTTGTTGTTGTTGATTGAGTGGGACCTGGTCGGAAATGTCCTCAGGCACGTGCTATTTCTGAGCCGTAATTATGCTTTTTAACCCACTCCTTTATCTCTGGGTCCTTAATATCCAGCTCCTATGTAATTATCAAGTTCAGTGTGTGGGAATGAGACAAATATTTTTTGCATGAGTTTAGCCTATACATTACTGCAATGCCGTGTTATTACAAGATATTTCCTAAACTCAGAGATCTACTGTTAACTCTCTCATCTTGAAAAGACCCAGCAAAGAGATACTCCCAATCTTTGGCCCATGATGCAAAACTCAGATGGACACTGACTTGATCCAGATGAGGGCCCTAGGGCTCTTGGGGGAGGATTTGAATTTGGCACTAGTGCATTGGTCCTGAGCCTGACCTTGGGAACCCTTCCTTTTCCATCCAACGGTATTGTGTAGCTACAGCCAGGACATTCATTCCAACTGTGAAGGACATGCATTCTTTAGTATTTGATAGGGGCCAGGTTTGTTCATTGTCTCTCCTGGAGGAAGTTTACTGTGCTAGTTTGCTAGACTAGAGAGAGATTGGTTAAGAGTAATCAGAATTTTAAAGGACCAGGCTGAAAGGAGGGGAGCTGTGGCCTGTTCTGTTTTTTGAAGTTCACCAAAATAGAAGACAGCAGAAGTCTAAGTTCTCCAAGGTCAGTCTCAGGAATCTCTTCCCCTAAACTAAAATTATTTTGATACCATTCCCCCCTAATCTGAGAAACAACTTATATATCAGCAATTTTGTATATGGAGCACAGAAAAGTTTTTATTCTTTCATTTATTATTTCCTGTCATTTATTAAACATTCAAATAATATAGAAAGAAAGAAAGGAGGAAGTCAACTCCCTGAAATTCAAGCACCTAACAATAACCGTCAGTATTTTGTGCTCATCTTTCTGGACTTTTCTCACATATGCAAGTATGTATGTGTGTATCCATATACACACATACCTATATGGACATGTTGTTTTCCCACCTGCTTCACCGTCCATTCAACTATATTTTGTGATACTCTTTCCTTCTGATGAATATAAATATACATCACTCTTGAATGGCTTCTGAAGATGCTACTATATGAGTAATGAATATTCAGTAATTTGATGTTATGGGTATTTTGTTTACTTCTCATTAATTGCTCCTGTGATCCACATCCAGTGAATATCCTTGTATCCTTTTCATTCCTGTGTATCTGTCCAACTTGCTTTTCAGGAGACTTTTAGACCCCAGCCTGTGCCTATTTGGAATTTTCATAGATAGTGCCAAGTTGCCCTTGAAAAAGTTTATACCAATTTACGATCCTGCCAACAGTGTATGAAAGTGCCTAAAGGAGGGAAATTAACTTTCCCTTTTCTTAAGCTTTTCTAAATTGTACCCACCTCCTGAGCATTACCACCAAGTGCTGAAAAGAAAAATGTGTTTACGAAGTACTGTAGGTTTGATATTGATCGACACCCAGATTCCAGAACAAGTTATTCAGTCAGTGGTTTATGAAACTTGGAATAAAATTGATAATCTCTAATCTTTATTTGTTCACTAAGACTAGGTATTGCCAAACTCACACTGTTTTTTGGAAGGTTAATACAAAGGCAGGATTTCAGCTAAGCATTCAACACCAACTTGTGTGTGTGTGTGTCTGTGTGTGTGTACTTTTTACCAGATGATTAAACAACTCAACCCTAGGCAGGTTGGTTAGGGAATCCTGTCATGTCAGCAGGGAGGTTGCCAGAGGTGCCCAACTGTCACCATCGTATACAGCCTTTGATAATACACTTTTTGAAAGCGTGATGCCTCAAAGCTGGGAAGGTTAGCTAAAACAGTGGAAGACAAGATTAGAATTGACAAGTATCTTAGCAAGTTTAGTTAAGATAAATGTAAAGCAAATATTCAGTAATGAAAACAATGAAGTTTATATTTAGAATTAAAATTCAGGGGTGTGTGTGTGTGTGTGTGTGTGTGTGAATGGAAGGGAAACTGCCACCAGGATATGAGTTTAATCAATTGCAGATTTGAATATTAGTCATCATTGTACAGCAGATGCTAAGAAATCAATGAAATGTAAGAATGTATTGATTGTTTTAAAATAGTGTTTAGCACAGGTAAGGACACATGTGAAGACTTGGATTCAGACTCTGTTCAGGGAATTATTCTCTAAGAGGAGCCCTGTCACACTGTAATAACCCCATGTATGTTAGGGTACAGAGAGGAGACTAAAAGAAGTGGAGGATGACTGGTTGAGAGGGCAAAGAATGGTTAGGCTATATAAGCTAGAGATCAAGGGCATAGCTGTATTTAAATGTCTAAAGACCTGGGTCCCCTCCAAAAGGCAGAATTAGAAAACTGCAACCAAAAAGCTCAAAATATGTACGGAGGAGGAGGAACATCCCATTTAAGCCATTTAATAAATTGTGTCATTAGGTACGGAGTTTCCCATCTCTAATGGTAACGCATCCACCAGGGCTGCTATGCAGGGAATTCCTGTTTGAGGAAAGAGGGTTATATTAATTCTTTCCAGCAACACATGCATGATGAATGGCATTAACATACCCAACACTCTCCCACGGATGGCCTAGACTTTGAAGAAACCCAAAGTCTTTCGCAGAGGAGTAAAGGACCATATTGGCTGCTAACGCTAGGACTCCTGCTAACGGTCCACCAGTAACCACCAGCTGCTAGAGCTGTGGCACAAAGGGAAGGGGACTGACTCTTTTTGCATTCCAAAACACCAACTAGCTAATATTTCCCCCTTTTCTCTCCTGCTTAAGTGAACATGTCAGATGGTAATGTGTTTGAATGATTGGGTTCCAAGGTACCCTCAAGTCACCTCTGTCTGTGCATACTTCCTTCTCCTCCCATAGCCTGTTCTTATATACTTTCTTCCCTTTTGTAGTTAGGCTCTTCCCTTCCTGAAAGCAGCTCCCACAGATTTTCCTTATGTATACAATTATTCTCACAACCAATAAGAAAATGTCCCCAACAAACCCCCCAAAAAGAGGACAAAAGGACGTGAAAAGGAGGCTCCTCTGATAGTGAAATAGAAATGGCCAATAAATTAATGAGAAGATGCTCAGCCTCAAATTATAATTAGGGAAATACGAATGAGATACAGTTCTTCATGGATTAGACTTTTGAAGATTAAAGGGTTTGAAGAGATTCTGTGTTGGCACAGTGTAGGCAAAGAGGTGCAGACTGGAAGTTGACCAACATTTTAGAAGGGAAATTTGGTAAGATCTTTCAAAGTTTAAAATGGGATCTCTACTGAATCTCTCTTTTCCTAGTACATTATAGAAACAACTGTTACACGTTTCAGCATCCATCCTTGTTGAGAACAAGCGCATGAGGACAGGCAAAGCTGTCCTTTTGGAAGAGTATTCTTTGAGGCATTGTTGGAATAATGAAAAACTGGAAATGACCCAAACGTTCATCGCTCATTCAACTAATATTTACTGGTGCTGACTATGTGCCCGGCAGCGTTTTAGGTGCTTGGGATAAATCTTTGAACAAAATAAACAAAGATTTCTGCCCGCTGTTTTAGTGCATTGATAGAGGACCGCATAGAATGGAATCATACATAACCATTAAAAATGAGGTATTTCTACATGATCTTGACATGGAGAGATGGCCAAGACTTCTTGGACATTTTATTTTTAAAGGGTGTGCATATTTCCTTGCTTGCATTATGCACAAAAATGTTCTGGAAAGACTGGCAAAAATCCTTAGAAGTGGGAGTGGATATTGGGGTAGGAGAAGGGGGAATTTTAAAAAATAAACTGTTTTATACCATTTAATTGTTCATATCTAGCATGTTTGATTCCTATAATAGAAAAGTATAGATGTTATAGAAAAAGAAGAAATTAGAAAAAGCTAAATCAGTAGTTCTGCTGGAAAACTAAGGCTCATATTTCAAAGAAGATGGAAAATTCCTTAACCTATCTGTAGGCATTGAGACCAAAGTGATTAGGTGTTTGATGCTGTTCAGACTGCAAGAATGGAAATTAATACCATAGTACTTTGGAATGCAAAATGAAAGACATGAGATGGGCCTGTGGTATTCCTGGTCATGGGCACGGTGGACTTGTCTACACGTGCAAATCAAATGGGAAGGCAGCCAGGGGCAGGGGAAGGGCCTGGGGTCCGCAGTCAGGTGTTCTGGGGCTTTCTCCTGGGTTTGTGATTGACTAATGTTCAACCTCCTGGAGCCTCATTCTCCCCTTCTGTAAAATAGTGAACTTGGAGTCACTGATTTAAGGTGTGGTCTAGCCTAACTTTACATGAATCTGGATTATTCTGGCAAGTCCTCATTTGTAGGAGAGAGATTTGAAACAGCGGCTGAAATCTCAACTTTCCAGTTACCCACGTCCACCTAGCGCTTTGAAGAAACTTTAGTTACGTAGTACTTTAATATCTGTTTTTGTTTAGATTCAAGTTTAAATACTTTTGGATTTTTTTGTAGTTATGCTATTTCAACTCCAGGGTAATGGAAGACCAGGCTTTTTGGAGTCAACCTTAAACAGATAACTAAGAGAAATTGATTTTCAAAATGTATTCTTTTTTTTTAATAGATTTTTATTGGAGTATAATTGCTTCACAATACTGTGTTAGTTTCTGCTGTATAACAAAGTGAATCAGCTATATGTATACATATATCCCCATATCCTCTCCCTCTTGAGCCTCCCTCCCACCCTCCCTATCCCACCCCTCTAGGTGGTCGCAAAGCACCAAGCTGATCTCCCTGTGCTATGCGGCTGCTTGCCACTAGCTATCTATTTTATATTCGGCAGTGTATATATGTCGATATATACTTCGCCCCAGCTTCCCCCTCCCCTCCCCCTGTGTCCTCAAGTCCATTCTCTACATCTACATGTTTACTCCTGCCCTGCCACTAGGTTCAGCAGTACCATTTATTTTTTTTTTAGATACCATATATATGCGTTAGCATACGGTATTTGTTTTTCTCTTTCTGACTTACTTCACTCTGTATGACAGACTCTAACCTAAATGTCCATCGACAGATGAATGGATAGAGATGTGGCACATATATACAATGGAATATTAGCCATAAAAAGAAACGAAATTGAGTCGTTTGTAGTGAGGTGGATGCACCTAGAGTCTGTCAAAATATATTTTGATGAATTAATTTGATGTGTTGGGAGACACACACACACACACACACACACACAACAAAAGACAACATGAGTCAACACCCTAGGCATTTCCAGATGAAATTAGAACGTAATATCATCCTTCCTGGAAACTGGCTTGCTTTCAGATCCAAAAACCCAGATGTTCCACTTTGCCTCTTCTTTGGGGGTAAGATTTCATAGGAGAAGAGGTGATGGTTTTAAATGAGTTTTCATTCTTGTGTGCTGGGGGAATATCAGCCTGGAGAAGCATGTGAGGGGACCTGCGAATGACATGCCTGTGTTGTTTGTGTGTCTCTGGGAGGGTCTATGGAGACCTATCCAGAGTGGAACATGTGACTCAGACTCTCCTTCCATGTAGAACTAAATTGGTCCTAGTTAGGGCAAATTCAGAGTATCCCATATAAAGCTAGTAAGGGTACTGAAATCCAGACGGAGGGAGGACAGCACAGCAAGCAACCCAACGAGAAGATAAACGCCGGAGGGAATGTTTCATAGATTTGGTATTTGGGACACTCCACTGCCATTTCTCTCTTCCCATTTGTTTTTCAACTGATTGGAAAAGTACTAATGAGCGTGTTTACATTTTCTCCAGTTGTTTTACCCAAGTGTGAGACCAGCTGGGGAGAGGGGTTTGTTCCCTGTCCAAAGCCCTAGCTGTCTCTCCCTCTGTCTTCCTCTCACCCTCCGGCTGCCAGACCCCCTCTGCCCTGCCAAACCCCTCCTGGCCATCTCACCACCCCTCTCCCTGGGGTTCTCTCTGTGTTCAGCACTGGCCAGCAGCCCCACCACATGTTTTGCATTGCTCACACCCTCCCTTCTCTACCCGATTTGTTGTCATTTGTTTTGTTTTGTAGGGGATGAGGTACAGAGGAGGTCTTGGGTTTGTGCCCTTCCACTCAGCTTCAGAACTGGAGCCAGCCAGGGCTGCATTTGCTCCCATTTCTGTGCTGAGCTCAAAAGCCCCTGTAGGAGAAACGTCCTTGTGTACTCTCACAGCTCTTCAGGATGCATTTGCTCTCTCTGGGCTGCTCTGAATCTCTAGTGTCTGCTCTCTGTAACCCAACTCATTGTCAGTTGCTTCGCTCTTTCCTTCTGATGAGGGTGTCTCAAGCTTCTGTCATTTAGAAAACTGCCTTCCCAAGGTTTTCCATGACATAATTTCTGTGAATTCTCTGTTGGATGTGGTTATAATTTATTCAGATATATTTTATAGCAAACGCATAATTATGAAAAAACCCCACTTACTCCCTGTGAATCATCTTGCATATCTCCAGGTATGAGGACACTTCTTAGCCCTTCCTGTGTAAGGCTCTCCGTCCCTTCCTGAAGCACTGCTGGGTTGCTCGGCCTTCATGTTGCCCTCAGAGTAGTCATTCGAGCTATCAGTTTCCAGTCTGTTGGCCAGTTCTGTTAGGCCATACCCTAAGATAGTTTGTAACATTCATTAGTTGAGGAGATGATTTGGTGATGCCAGTTCTGCCTAGACCAGTGATAATAAATATTTGTTGGATATATGAATTAAATGAAGACCTTTACTTCCCTTGTCAGCACAGTTTTATCTTTTTATTTTTTTTCAATGTCAAACATATTTAATCAACTATAAGTGCAGTATTACATATAAAATTTCACTGGGTCTTGATTCAGAAGTATTGGGTTCTGGTCAGTTCAGCTCTCCAGGATTTTTTTTTTTTAACATCTTTATTGGAGTATAATTGCTTTACAGTGTTGTGTTAGTTTCTGCTGTATAACAAAGTGAATCAGCTATATGCATACGTATATCCCCATATCCCCTCCCTCCTGCATCTCCCTCCCACCCTCCTTATCCCACCCCTCTAGGTGGTCACAAAGCACGGAGATGATCGCCCTGTGCTATGCGGCTGCTTCCCACTAGCTATCTACTTTACATTTGGTAGTATATATAAGTCCATGCCACTCTCCCACTTCGTCCCAGCTTACCCTTCCCCTCCCCGTGTCCTCAAGTCCATTCTCTATGTCTGTGTCTTTATTCCTGTCCTGCCCCTAGGTTCATCAGAACCATTCTTTTTAGATTCCATATATATGTGTTAGCATACGGTATTTGTTTTTCTTTTTCTGACTTACTTCATTCTGTATGACAGACTCTAGGTCCACCCACCTCACTGTAAATAACTCAATTTCATTTCTTTTTATGGCTCAGTAATATTCCATTGTATATCTGTGTGCCACATCTTCTTTATCCATTCATCTGTCGATGGACACTTAGGTTGCTTCCATGTCCTGGCTATTGTAAATAGAGCTGCAATGAACATTGTGGTACATGACTCTTTTTGAATTATGGTTTCCTCAGGGTATGTGCCCAGTAGTAGGATTGCTGGGTCATATGGTAGTTCTGTTGTTAGTTTTTTAAGGAACCTCCTTACTGTTCTTCATAGTGGCTGTACCAATTTACATTCCCACCAACAGTGCAAGAGGGTTCTCTTTTCTCCACACCCACTCCAGCATTTATTGTTTGTAGATTTTTTGATGATGGCCATTCTGACTGGTGTGAGGTGATACCTCATTGTAGTTTTGATTTGCATTTCTCTAATGATTAGTGATGTTGAGCATCCTTTCATGTGTTTGTTGACAATCTGTATATCTTGTTTGGAGAAATGTCTCTTTCTCTCTTCTGCCCATTTTTGGATTGGGCTGTTTGTGTTTTTGATATTGAGCTGCATGAGGTGCTTGTAAATTTTGGAGATTAATCCTTTGTCAGTTGCTTCATTTGCAAATATTTTCTCCCATTCTGAGGGTTATCTTTTCATCTTGTTTATGGTTTCCTTTCAGCACAGCTTTAGAGTCTGAATTCTAATGTCTGCACACAGCCTTCTCGTTTTTCTTTCCTCCTTTCTTTTCTTTTTTCTTCCTTTCTTCCTTCCTTCTTCCCTCCCTCCCTCCCTTCCTTTCTTCCTTTTTTCCAGGCCTCCCTTTTTTCTTTCTTATTTTTTTCTTTTTAGTTGAAAATTTGGGATTTGATTTTGAAGATCACTTTCTAAAGAAACTCATAACAGACCATGCACAGAATATGTCCTTAGTTAGTAGGAGAGTCTGGGGTTTTTTCAGAGACCCTCTATTGACTCTCTGAGTTGAAACAGTTTAGACTCAACATAAAATATGCCTTGTTTACCCAGGCTCTTCATGCTCTGCATACTGTTACAGTCCTTGAAGAGCTTGTCAGTGACAAGTAAGATAAATGAATGAAGAGGACTTTACAAGTGTTTAAAAGCTAAGTATAGCATGTGCTGTCCACTACTTAATTAAACAGACCTGCACTAAACTAAGTAACTTTGTGGTGGAAACTTCTAGGCCCTTCCCTTTCTGCAAGACCCCCACCACCTCCAACAGTGCTCAAGATGTTAGAAATTTCTTGGTTGTCTGCAGTTGCTAATGTGTTAGCCTAGGTTTGAAACCATCGTATTGGTTAAAGCATTAAAAATTAGTGTGGATTGTGGATAATGACTTTTGAATTTATATTAGGGCTTGGTCAGCAATATGGACTCCCTTGGGGCTCGATCAAGATTTTATAATGTGTCTGAGTTTCATCCTTTTCACAGAGAACTTTAAAAAAAAAAAAAATGAGCTGCTTCTCTCATCAGCTCTGATTGGGGTCAATGTCCAGAGAGTCAGAGCCCATTTCCAACTCAATCTTAATTTTTATAATAAAGGGGTCAGTCTTTATGAATCTGAGCAGTAGGGTAGAGTGGTTACTTAGGAAGCTCTGACATCATAATCCCAAATCTATCATTTGTATGATCTTGGGTAAGTTTCTTAGTCTTTCTCAGTTTCTTTCTTTCTTTCTAAATACTACCACTGCTATTATTTATTTTACTTTGACTTTCCCTTTTTACCCATGCATTACAAAGGCATTTTTCTCAAACTTATCCCACAATCTCAGCTCACAATATTGTAGCAAAGAAGGCAAATAGAGCTGTCATACTGGTAAGCCTCAGTTTCTTTATCTGTAAAGTGGGGATGATAGCAGCCTCTAGTAGGGCTGATAGTAAGGTCATATGCATTTGAGTTGCTCTTGGTTCTTCTGGGCTTCTGCCCCTGTGATAGCAGCTATTAAAGATTTTGAATATACCCCTCCCCGGCAACCTACATCAGAGCATTGGTGTGACTGACTAGAAGAGATGACAACAGCAAAGTGCTGTGCTTGGCACACAGCAAGGGCTAGGAAAGCCTAGTTATTATCACTGATATTCACGGGCGGCTCTGTCTCACAGGGCCAGCCTTCCTTCTGCTACTATTAAGGATACTAATCTGTACATCATTAGAAAAGTACATAGAAGTCTTTCTCTGTAAATAATTCTGCCCCCATGGGCTGCATTGGGTGATAGCGGAACAGAGTTGTTGATATTCTCAGCTATAATTGCTGCCCATAACCCTTTGGGGAATTCCTCAGGTTCCTAAGGTGACAGCAGGAAGTACTTTATCAGAATAATCTCCCTCCCTTGCTTTTAGAAGGGAAAAGAAAAGAAAAGCAAAGCTACCAAAAAAGTACAGTAAGGAAGGAGAACAGATCAACATCTATTCATGTGGAGTTTGGTTCATGCTAAAACATTCTTTCCTCTCTTGCCCATTTTATAGATACAGGAACTGAGGCTCATGGAAAAGTGATTCAGTTTGAGTCACAGAGTGAATATTCGGCAGCAACAGTGTTAGTGCTAGGCCTCTGTTACTTGCCTAAGAAAGTTGAGAGATCCATCTCCCTAGGTAATGAGAAATCTCAGAACTGTCCATGAAAAGGCCTGGTAGTCACAGAAATGTTAGTCCTGTGCAGATCTTAGACTTTTGCTGAGATTCCCATAAAAACAGACCCAGAGACAGGGATTTGGTGCAGGTAGTTTATTTGGGAGGTGATCCCAAGAAGCATGGTGAGAAGTGATACAGGGACGTGAAAGGCAGATAAACATGTATTAATGGGTAGTTTCCCAATGTAGTCAACCAGGGCTGCACCCTGCTGGGGACCTACTGAGAGATTCTGGAACACACCATAGTATGGTCCCACTAAGGGATTGGGGGTGCTGGTTATTTTTCCATCACGTCCCTCCCTCATAGATTGAGGGTTTTTCTAAGGGCATGAACTGCCCAACTCTTCTGTCTGCCCTGTTCCCTGGCGAAACTTGCCCCTGTGATCAGAGAAAGACCTCATGTAGAGAGAGGTGCAGGGGCTTGAGGTGGGAAGATAACAGCACATCCAGGACTGCCCATTCAATCTACAGGTGACCTCCAGGGTGGAACAAGAGGGTATGGGAGGGGCACTGACTTCCCTATAACAATTAAAAATAAAATAAAATAAGGGTACTTAATGAGTAGGTACAAAAAGAGCAGCCACACCGGCCATGGTGACTACTAATGTTCTGTCTATAAATAAGGACTAAGGGAAAACGGCTTCAGCAAAGTTGGGGGGGAGAGTCTCATCAGTGTCCTGTTTGGCTGCAGATGGACGGGAGGAAGGACTGATGAGCTGAATGGGTCGGAAGAGGTCAGAGCAGTTTTCAAGGCAGGACTGATGCTGCAGCAGTAGATTGTGTAGATATTTGTAAATACAAAGGTGTCCAGAGCCTGGCCCGTTTTCCCAGAGATGCCATAGTTTGACATGTGTGAGCATATGGCTATGGCTCTTCTTAACTTCTTTCCAAAATGCCCCAAGCTGGTAAATTCTGAGAAATAAGATAGGAATTATCATCTCAAATATTTTTCCTGCTCTCCCCACATCCAATAAAGGAATGAGGAAAGCACCATCCCAACACACACACACACACACACACACACACGCACGCGCGCGCGCGCGCGATGTTTTGGGTTCCAGTTCCCCTCATTGACCTGTTTTTCCTCTCATGGCGATTAGAGAGTGAGTTTACCATGGAATCTCCCCAGGCCACTCTTCCTTCTAGCCATGTCCACACCAACTTTCAAATCTTGGCTCAAGGGTCATCTGACCTATGGAGCCTTATTGATGTCACAGCCCTTAGCTAGAGGGGATTTCCCCTGCCTCCAGACACGCATGTAAACCAAGCCTTTCTCCTTGTTTTTCTTCTCATATTGCGTTATAGTCCATCCTCTAATTCCTCATATATTTATCTTTGCTTTGTTGCATGCATCTGGCCTGTGACCTTACCCTTCATACACTACCGTAGGACTCTGGAGTCAGAAACCTGGGTTTAAGTCCTGTTCTTCTGCTCACTAGCTGAGTGATCATGGGCTTGGTTTCCTCAATTGTAAAAGACAGCTCATAAGAATAGCTATCTAAGGATTCAATGAATGCATTCTGCTCAGACCCTTAGCCTGGCACGTAATTGTTTTAGTCTTTACGGTTGCAGGAGTTTGGTGAGTGTTGAATGAATTTCTGTGCAATGTCCACAGTAGAAGGCAGACGCCCTTCAGTGATTCTTACTTACTCCCATAAGGTTCCCTAATGCAGCATATTCCCCTAATAGTTTCTTCACCCTCCTGCTTCATTTTGTCCTGCAAGAGTGACCCAAGCATTGGAACCCAGACCCCACTCAGTTATGATTCATTGCCGTGTGGGCCTGGTGGATGTTCAGGAAATCCCTTTCCTTTTCACTGTTCAGTTGTTGTCTGGTTTTTTCATCTTTAACTCAGAGACAAGAACTGTTGACCTTGCTCTAACTTCACAGAAACATGACCAGTAGAAGAGTTCTGGACTCTTTCGGATTTCCCTGGCAGGAAAGAGGGAGAAAGAAAACCTGAGAGAAGAAAGTGTAATTGCTATTGTATGGTATTATCTCCATATCCCATAGCAACAAATCTTATTATATATTTTTTCTTATTTAAACCATAGTCATGAAGGTTTTATTGTTAACTTGATCCAGATGACTGATCAAAGCATAGTTCATTATTGCCACCTTGCTAAAATATTTTAAAGGCAGTTTTAATGTTACACTTTTATGGCTACATATTGCTGTTAAGCTATTGAGTCTGTTTCTAGTCAATCAAGGATTTTCATTTTGTTTCAAGAGCTCCTTGTATAAACTCTTCAGAAATGTCAAGAGAGATGGAGTATATGACACCTTTTCACAGATGGTGTTCATCAGGGATTTCAGTTAATGGATACAGTTTCAGTTTTCCATGGTTGACTTTGGGTGCTAATGGAAGTATTCTATAAAGATTCCTGTTCTTCCAAACGCTAGACGATAGGAAGGAAATGAACCCCATAACACTCCCACACTCTTTATTCTGAATGATGTAAGTACCCAAAGACAGGGAGTACTTCAGTAGGTCCATTATATTCAAGAACAGAATATTTCTCAAACAAGAACAATTTGACTTTTGTAACAGCTCTGAAACTATACATTTAACCTGCTCCCTCACTCCCGAGAACAACCACCACCAAAACCAGATGCACAACAGGGAAGGTTAAACTATCACATGAAGAGTTACATACTCACCTGGCTCGTCATAGATGCTAATTGTGTATTTTTTTCCTTTCATCTGTTCCAAAGTGGCCTGTTCATTCCTTCGTACATTTACACATTTATTCCACACACATTTACTTGCTACTTATATACCAGACTCTGTGCTAGGTGGTGAGTCCAAGGGTAATTCACACCTAGTGCTTCCCTCAAGAGAATTTCAACCTAGTGACAGAGAAAGCCCAGAAAACACGTGACTACTTACCATTCATTGCCATAAGTGCTATGATGGAAGCGGGTGGGGGTGGGTACAGCATTCTGGGAGAGGCAGTAGAGGGGCACTTAATCCCTTCTGAGGTGGACTTACGGAAAGTGGTTCTGGAGGTGATGGTGTTGAAGCTAAGACCAGAAGAACTAATGAGTATAACCCAGGTAAAGGGGGAGAGAATAAAAGGCATGACAGGACCAGAGATCAGCCTGTCCCAGGGCAGGGAGGGGAGGATAGGCAGCCGAGAGGTGAACAGCAGTTACCTCACAAGAGCTTCATAAGCTACGGAGGAGATGGGGCTCTTTCCTGAGGGCAGTGGGGAGCCTCTGAGGAATCTAAAGCCAGGTCGTAACAGAGGTCTGATGTCACTCTTGACTACAGATTGTGTTCAATGCGAGGCAAGAGTGTAGCAGGAGAACCGTTAGGAACCTATTGCCCCAGAGCAATAAGGTGGCGCCTGGAAGAAAGAGGAAGTAGAAAATGAAATCTGATGAGATTTGTCTCAGCAGTCATGACATAACACAGTAAAACCAATATAACACAGTTAGCCAGGGCGAACGTGTCAGGTCAGCAGTTTGGTAAACCCTGAAAAGGAAATAAAAATGGGCTTCAGTGAATTACTAAATGAGGCCATGAGTTGCCAAGTGCAGAGCTGTGGAAAGCTATCTAGTTCCAACTCTATATTAGCTTTCCCGGGATTTCAGTTATGACTGCCCCGAGGATTTGCTGTCTAAGGCTTTGTGGTGGGCACCTTGTATATCTCTGATGGCCACAGGGATGTGAACCATCACCTGGTAAACGTGTCTGGAAATATTTGAACGAATAGTATCCTTGTTCCAATCCTTCTTTAAATTTTCTGCAGTTTTTCTTCCATCCACCTTTTGGGAATGTTATTCATGGCTTTCTATCCTTCTAGACCATTCTTGGTGTGTTAGGAAACCAATATAATTGTGTGGAGATGAGGATAGGTAGTGTAGATTGAAAAAATTTTTTAAGAGATCCATTTCCAATTTCACAGTTAAATGGGCAGGATTTGGTCAAACTTTTCTACGGAAGGGAAAACTAGCCACCAGCCTGTAAGAAATCGGTCATAGTTTAGGGGACGTGCTACAAGCAAGATAAATAAAAACGGTCTAAAATATCAGGCTAAACTCTCATTTTTCATCTCCATTTCACACTCCTCTCTTCCAGCCCAGACTAATCAAAAGAAGCCTCTTCCGCTCACAATTGCTCTGTGTACATTTCCCCCAGATCTGGTATTCACATGAACAACGTGGTTTATTTATATTTCAGCACCAAATTGGAAAGATGACATCATTCATTTACAGTCTTTATCCCATGACATGCCTATTCTCCAACACCTCATTTCAGCAGACACATTTAGGACTGCATATAGCATCTTGTTTAGCTTGTACATTCTTTTATGGGATACAGTTCAAAGGTAGGGAACTTTAAGCTTGTCGCTGGTAAGAAAATAATCTCGTAAAATCACAGGAGCTTCCCCAAAGGATAAGGGCATTATGATGTTTACAATAGCAGAGTTATTATTTGTTCATTTAGGCTTCATCATTCATTCTTGGGCGAGTCCCTTCCTTCTTGACCATAGCAGATCTTACAGCTCCCTTCAGACTTTTAGAATTCTATTAGAAGAAACAATTCCAGATTTATTAGTTCATGAGTTCAAAAGTATAGGCTCCTGACACTACTGGAATTTTAGGTGTAAACGCTGAATTTCACAATCTCGTGTATGAGAGATTCCCGGATAGGGGAATCTCAGCACTTGGTCGGCAACAGCTCCACTGACCTGCTGTTTCTCATAAGATGTAACTTGTCCATTGGGTCTTCTGACACTTTAAGTGGACAAGTGAAGGATGGAAATGCTGTCAGCTGCCAACGGTTGCCTGAGATATTTTAATTCGATTTTTAGGTGGCTCTTTCCCTCTACTTTTATTGTTTTTATCCACATACACGCATGTTTTTACGTCCGCTCTGGGGCCTTTCAAATACCGTACACATTTTTAAAAAATGGAGTGAGTAAATCATGAGACATCCTCTGTCACATAGAATTGCGACGTGAGTGTTTCCAAAACATTTATGAGAAAGCTATGTCTACCTGTTCGGCTGTTGCCTTTTTTTGCTAGCAACACGGCTAAGAGAAAAGCCTAGTGATTGAGAATTGGAAGGCCCGGAAAATCTCCGTGTTCTATGTCAAGAAAGAGCCTCTGGGGGCTGAAATCTGTGCCTTGATTTCCTAGCTATAAATGAAGATAGTAATAATTCCTCCCAGGAAAGTTTTGAGGTTAAGTTAAGATCATACACGAAAAATACTATAAGAGTAGACTGCTAGGTCCAGAATTATTATCAGAGTATTATTTATATTACGTAGTAACATTCCAGCTGGCTGGGGGCTCTGCCAGCCTCTGACTTCCAGCTCTCTTAAAGTGCTGATGGCTTGGTGTCATGAGCCACCAGTGGTATTGTTATGGCAACTCATGAGATGTTCTCAACTCTTAGTGACCTTCCCTGGCTAAGGACAGTCATGCAGCTCGCCTCTAGAATGGCAGCGCCCTTCAGAATTATGGCCCCTTCTTTCTTTCAGTCACTGGTTGCAACAGCATGCATAATGTTATCTACATCTGCTTGGCCCCGTGTTAGATTCTGGAGAGAGGCAGATGAAAGAAACAGCCTCAAGTTTACTGACAAATGGACAGATAAATCGGTGGTTAGAGAGGGGTGGTAAGTAGGAGGCACACGTCACCTGCTCTCAAGGGTGGGGTCAGGAAAAGGCCAGAGACAGAAGTTAGAAGCAAGGGAAGGTGGCTGGGGGAGGTGTCACAGGCAAAGGAAACCACATGTATTAAGAAGGAGAAGTGTCTTCCAGTAAACAACAGCAACAGTAATAGTAATAACAGCATGACTTTTATTTCACGCCCATTACGTGCCAGAGCCTGGACTGACTTGAAGTCCATCGCATCATTTTCTCCTTAGAACAACCGCAGGGAAGGGGGTACTGTTACTCCCATTTTGAAGTTGAGGAAATTGGGGCACAGAAATAGTTAACTCTCAGGAGACCACAGAACCGGCAAAGCAGTGGAGCGACACTTGAACCCAGATGACCTTATCTCCAAACCCACACTTGTAGTCCTACATTTCCTGGCTTTCCCAGCTGGATATTTTTATCTGCCTTTTTCCATGGTCTTTAGGCAGTTTTCTAGATTCTGTGACCCTGTTAGGTCGATTGATCCGTGGGTCTCTTTCTTGCCCTACATAATAAAACAATACAATTCTATGGCCCTTGGGGTTTAACTCTGACACCTAGTTGTCTCATGTGACAAACATAACAGGGAGTAAAGCTCTTCTCCATCAACTTCGCTTTTCTTTTGCTTAATTTCTTCAAAGCACAATATCAGTTAAAATGTCCATCGAGTGCCCTTTCCCTGGAAGTCATCATGGTAACAAACAATCCCCACCAGTATTTTTGCATTCGGCAGCTTTTAAGTGGATTTCTCGGCCTTGTCTTGCAAGGCCACTGTTTGTCTGTAGTTCTGTGTCTCCATCCAGGCCTTTTCCATCTTTTCATCCAGGGCTTCCCTCTCTTGCTTGCTCTAGAGTGTAGGATGTGACCATTGACAATATGTGACTGCAGGCTTACTCCGGACCTCTGTGATCACTTGATAACATAAAACAAAGCACTTTCATATGTGTCCATTTATTGCCTTTTAAATCTCATGGGGGAAGTACACTTATGGCTCTGAATGGAGATCCAGCAACGTAGGGGCTTCAAGGATGTGACAAAACCTCTTTCGCCAAAGCTCATGGCATGGTGCATTCTTTGTTAAGTTTCAGTGTAACTAAAAATGAGAACTGTTCCTAAAAAAGGAACAAAGGGAGCCCTATAGGTGCTGTAATTATGCCCTGAGTCTCTCTGGCTGGTCTTCTAGCTCCTGACGGAATCTTCCCTGGTTTTTGTTCTGTGCAGACCCAGAACAGAATGAAGCTGATGGCGGACAACTATGATGAGGACCACCACCACTACCACCACCACCACCATCACCACCACCACCGATCTCCTGGGAGGTCGCAACATTCCAATCACAGGCCCTCTCCTGACCAGGTCAGTTTCATTGCCGCTTACCTCCAAGGCCCCTTTTACCCTTTGGATATTCTAAGATAAAATAAATAATCCTCAAGAAATAATAAACAGCATAAAGTGATACGTTCTTTGAACTGAAACTAATAGCTTTGGTATTTATTTCCATCACTCAAGGAATCTAAATGTTTTCCTTTCTCCTTCCTCTTTAAGGTTTTGTCTGTTCTTGTTTATGTTATGCATTTTCTTTCCTCCTCTCCTTTCTTCTTTCATAGATATGTAGTCTGTTGCTGGCTCAGTATCTAATGGTGGCTTACTTTGGAATGTCTGTTTCAGAGTTTTAAGAGAAAGCACTTTGTTTCCATGAGCTTGGCAATCAGAGAAGCCTTGAGTTTGGTGAGAACAGTCCTAGAAAGTTCCTTAGTGATGCAAATTAAAAGTGGGGTAAAATAACATGAAAAGAAATCAGTTTTGCTTCATTTTAGCCAGTGAAGTCAAGGGGTCCAGTTTATTTGATTTGGACCCTATCTTCTCCCTTAACTAAGTAAAGAAGTGAAGAGATGGATTGACAAAAACACAGCCCTCCTGTGGTTTTCAACGATATGCACATTCACCCACCACATGCAAAAACTATTTATGTTTAGCATTAACACTCTTGAAGGTAAATTTTGTGGAAATTATGAAATTAAATGCAAACTAGCAGGATAATATAATCAATATTGACAGTAATTCCTCCTTTATTGTGCTATGACCTTTTTTTAAAGTAGTTTAACGTATACAGTAAATTTTAAGAGGGATGGGGTCATAGGTAATGGAATGGAATCATCTGGGTAAATGTGAATGCCTTTGTTCTATATTTCTAAATATGTGAGGGAAGGGTTTATTTGAATTACCTGTATGAGGAGGGGTTTACCTGTTTGTTGGAGGAAGGGGTGCTTATTGTACTCCTAAAATTTTTTTTCAGGTGGCTCTGTTTCCTTTTTACCTCATGTCACTCCATCCCATAGGAGAAGTTAAGATTCCAAGTCTCCAAGGTGTTTTCCCAGTAGTACAACTCCAGGGGGCATCATTTATATAGCACACAACATAAAATATACCCCCTGGAGCTGTGCAGTGAGGTAGCTCCAGTCGGAGGGCTCCCCGCCCCCAGCTTGGCCCTATCCTCGTACTGGGAAACATTTGCCCTCAGAGACCTCAACCCTGGAGAAGATGTCCACATAGGACATCTTAGTTTCTGAAGCCAAGTGCAGAAAGGCACTGGTTTATGTCATTAGCTCTCAAAAATGGTTCTCAGTTTGGAGATCAGCAAAATGGAGAGAGAGATTAATTTTATGTCATTATCTCATATGTCTGTGGTTTGGGTCTGATTTGGTTTTATTTATTCAGTTCTCATCCCTCACAACCACCACCACCTCCCCACACTCACCTGCCCCAGTATACCTGGCATCCTGCTAACTAATTCATTCTCACTCTTGATCCCTGCCCTTTGCTCCTTGACCTTCTGCCATGAGGTGTAAGTGTAAGGCTTTATTGGTGCTAGAAGGCCATCCTGGAATTTCCCCCAGAGAAACAGGAACACAGAGCACTATAGGGACGGAAAGAAGGTTTGGAGGCAAATTGGGGAAGTGGTTTGCACAAGAACCTGCTGAGATAACCGTCTTGTTTCATCACGGAGACACATACACTAATGTGTCTTGCTAGAAACACGGCACCAGTTCAAATTTACCTTCCTTGTGAGTGATATTTTTTACAAAAGTTAGTCTCCGGATACCTTTCCAGAGATCTTTAATTATTAGACTAGAGTACTTGCCTGTTTGGTTGACCCTCTTAAGTTTGTCTACAGATACTAGAGGTTGTCATGGGGCAGAAGTAATTGCTCAGGGGTGGTGCCCTCCACAGAAGAATTAGCATTCCTTGAGGAATGTCTGACTAACATACGTGGTCAGGACCTCTGGTACACATTTCTCATTGGCACTGTTAGGAAGGTGGTGATGACGCTCCACTTTCACATTCTCCACGTCAGTAACTACTCTAAGCAAACCATGAACATAGAGGCAGAGAGCCTCATCCTCTTCTACAGATGAAAAATCCAGGCCCTGAGAGGAGGGGGTCCTCAACCGACTAGAGTCCTGCTGCTGGGTCTTTGCTTATTCGGCTGATACTTGGAGCACATGTTCCACGCCGGCCACTTTGCTGGGCTTGGGGAAGAGGATGATGGATAATACCCCTGTATTCGAGGGGTTTGCTGTCTGGTTTAGAGCAAAAGTCTGATGTCTCATTCAGTTCTGCTCAGGATCTTGTCAATCAGAACAAGACAGATAACAGGTAGTTTTAACTTCATTAGGGGGCCCGTGACTTAGGAACTGCAGTGGGGTTCACTGTGAAAGTGAAATACCCTTAATCAGAAGGATAGCTTTGTGGTTTTAAACTGGAGTCAGCTAGGCTGTAAAGTTCCCTTGGTGCACTTTTTCAATCAGAGAAGGAGGCTTAAGTTAGGAGCCCTGGTAGGAATAGGTTGACTCCAGTGATGGAGATGGCAAGATCCCCTGGGCTGGTTGCCCTTTCTGACTAGGTATTCCAGGTCTTGGACAGTGATGCCTTCCCCTGTACGGGATTTTGAGATTTATATTCACCAACTCATCTATCAATATGTGCATTGTTATAAATCTAAATAAGTCCCAGACTGTAACAGTTATTGAATGGCTGGGAAGTCTTTCCCCGTTGATTGTAAAAGCTACACGTAATTGTGTAAGTATATATATTAATATGTATGGAGTGGAACTGCTTCTTTGGAGAAAGTGACAGCTTCATATCAGTATGTGACAACATTAGAGTCTGAATAATGGATTGATTTGGATGAGATTTAAATTAAACACTCTTGATGTTAATTGAACTGACTTAAAGGGGAAAGGTCTCTTCCAGGGATTCCTGATTCCCTTCCCATGAATCTTCCAGCCCTGACCTTCCTGTGGCCATGAGGCTGACCATCTGTATCTTCTAGAAGAGGGGCTACAAAATGTTGACATTGCCTTTTGAGCTTTATTAAGAGGTCAGATACATGTGAAAATGAAGAAATATAAAAAATCAGCCACTTTCCTACTTTTCCAGAGAAACTCATTTTTCCTTAGGAAATTCAATTTAAGTATTGCCAGGTACTTGCAGAGTTACATTCTTTTTCCATTTCTTCCCTATCCCTCTCTCCTTTACTATGATTTTGCTTTCTCGGGAGAAACTGAATCCAAGGGTTATAAGTCTAGACTGGGATTTCCCAAAGTAACGTTTGGAACATTAGTCCCATGAGGAAAGTCTTGAAATAAAGATTTGGTGGGCAAAGAATTTTGGGGAAGTGCTGTGTATTATAACACGATCTTGGAGAGTCTTGGTACAATTAGCAGATCAAAGGATCTACAAAGCCATATAAGAAAGAAAGCGCTCCAATTTTATGTAACCCAGCATTTCCCAGATTTATTTGATCATGGAATCTTTTTTCTTCTTCTTCTTTTCTAGTAACATCTGTGCTCTGAGAAATACTGTTCTCAGAGTATCAGGTGAAGAAAGAGACTACCCAGTTTAAAACAGGGCTGATCCAGTTTCCATCAGTGTTTTTCACCAGAAGGTGAAGTTTCAAGGCAAATTTTCCTTATGCTTTGCATAGCAGAAAATGAGAGTGTTCGTTTCTTAGGATAACTTTTCTTCAGACTCTAACATCTGAGAATGAGTTATCCCACCAAAAAAATCAATAGATTGGAATTAAGGGAACCATTACAAGAATGAGGACCCAGGAAAATAAGGATAATCATAAATACATGGCTCTTCAGAGATTGAAAATGAGTGTCATAAGGGGAAGAGAATATGGAGAACATGTAAGAGAAGTCAGTGGGGTGTGGCAGTCCAACAGCCTAGACCCCCTACCCAAGAAAGGAACAGTTAATATTTGGTGGCCTGTGACCCCCAGGACAGCCATAGTCGTTGAATATGTTCAAGCCGAACATTCAGAGAAACACCAGTAATGCCTTAGGAAATCCTTCAAACCAAGAAGCGGGCACAGAGGCAGACAACAAATATTTCCCATGACACAAGCTACTGGTGAGCTTTGAGAAATAATTAAGACCGAAGAATAAATAGTACATGCTGGAGACTCATTTGTGATTTTATTTTATTGAAGTTACCGAGTCTGACTGATTTAGAAAAGCTCAGTGGAAACGCAACTTCTCCTAAATGCCCTCTGTACCTGTCATTGTCACTTTCTGTCATTTTCTTTAAGTAGCGTCTTTCCTTGTCTTACCATGATGCCAAGATTTTTTACTTATTTTTCTAGGCATCGTATGCTTTTCATAGTCATATTTCATTAATCTCCTTCCAGGGGCTCCCAGGTATGGACTAATAACCCCATGGATAAGCAAAGTATGGCGTCAGGGTGAACACCACACTTCAGCCAACTCAAAATGCCAGGGTTGTTCAGACTGCCCTTTGGCTTCCAGGACTCACACTTCTGTCCTTCAGTCATGAGTTGGATGTTGGGTCTTTAAGAACCTGGATCTTACTGCTTTTTTGTGTGCAAAATGCACCTCCATTTGGTAAAGCATGTGCCATTCTGATTCTCATTTGTGGGGGCCTAACTGGCAAAAACGTAAACGTTCTTTTTGGACTGGAAACCCCAGAATATATGGCCACTTTCCAAGCCTAGAACTTGCCTCTCCTCTCTCTCCCTCCTTCTTTGAATGGAAATTCTCACTCACAGGGGTTGGAAAGATCAAGGCATTTTGACCACCTTGAAGACTTTCAGATCCCAATTGAAATTTAAATTTCACATTTTACTTATAGAAATCTTACTTCTAAAGGAGGGCTGCGGAGTCCAGGAGCATGGAGGCATAAGACTTATTAAATTGATTAAGGAAATTTGGGGCCGTATCTTATGTCATATTCATACTCTTGGTTACGTATTGCAAAGCACAGGCACACTTGTCTGGCCCACAGTAGGCACTTGATAAATGTCTGTTGAATGAGTTGTTCTCGTAGTACCTTCTGGAAATAGGGCAGATGGGAGTATCCCCATTGTACAGATAAAGACGCTGGAGCTTAGAGAGGCTGTTCATTTTTCAGAGTCACACACCTGAAAATCAACAGGCCCAAGAGAAGGGCCTGAGTCTCTGAGTGCTATACCCTGGGGGCAAACCTCCTTGGATGTCAGCCTGGATGTATTTATGCAACCACATGTATTAAATATGGTTGCATGGCTACAATGTTGATTTCCTCTAGAATGCAAATGTGTTTTCCCTTTCCTGTCCAACTGTAGCAGATTTTCTCTTATTTTGCTTTATTTTCCAAATTTGAATTAAAATGTCATCCCATCAGTTCTCCTCCCATTTGCCCCAGCCTTCATCGACATTATTTCCATTCTTCTGTGTGTGACCATTCATTTCTTTCTCCCCCATTTCCCCTTGCCCTTTTACTCTTCTCTCTTCCTGCTGTCACTGTGCCAGTGAAAATGTGGCCTCTTACAGCTCTCCCACGTCCCTAGAGTCACAAGAGTGAGATCCTCAAGGAGTAGAGAGCCTGGCACAGACAAGGAGGGGAATTGCTCTAGGTTACAGCGGGCCCTTGGCAGTGTTACCAGGCCCCACATTCTGTTGCTTACTCATTCATGAGCCTCTGTACACACAAGGCCTGGGACAAGTCAGGCCCGCAGAGCAGAGCAGAGGATGCTTCACTTGGCCCAGGGCTGCCATCACAGCAGCCAGGGCTATTGGAGTACTTTCAGATAGTGACCTGATTGTGGCAGAAGCTGGGTTCTCTATTTTGCATCCTCAGCTTTAGGGTGTCTCCTCTGCTAATCTATTCCTAGAAATTGGATTGCCCTAATCCTAAATATTACCCACTCCACTCGGCAATTTCCGGAATCTGCCTGCACATGTAAATGGTGATCTTTGGTCCATTCTCTGTTGCTCCTGTTTACTGTGTGGTCCCAGCATGTGTTCGCTCTCAGCTGAAACATGAGTTTGTACCACTGGACACATGTCAGAGCACTGAATGTCCACTTTCATTTTCTGCTGAAAATTCCTGTAGAATTCTGCTTGAGACACATGTTATTTTCCCATAAGCCATCAAATAACTTGTTCACCAGAGAACCCAGACCTAGATTTGGCTTTCTTTTCAAACTAGTGGTCATGAGAGAGATATACAGGTCGTATTTTAAGATATAATGAAATGATCCCAGTGATTCTTGCCATGCTGACTGCACCTATGCTCTCTTCAAAGAGGCTGCAACGCTCGCTACGTTGGTTTTGAGATTTCTGGTCTCAGAACACGTCCCCTCTACCCTCTTCTTTCAGGCAAAAAAGCCATAAGGTAGAGTTAGTTCTGAAAATAAAGCCAAGGTTCCTGCTCTCTGTCCTTCCCACCCCTGTCCATGCTGCATACTCCCGAGCTCCCAGATTGAATTAGCCAGTGTCCTGCAGAGCATTCGCATAGGAGGGGAACTGCCAGCCGTCGGGTCCTCATGGAGGTGTGGCTGGAGGCAGGTGACATTTCCAAGCCTCGTGTTTCTTGGCCCCAGATCTGTCTTGTCACCGCACCCACCCCCCTGCTTTTCTCTTCTTCCTCTTCCTCTTCCTCTCAGGGCCTTGAACTTTATGTTTGGTTAACAGGAGTTGCTGGAGTCTCACTGTCCCCCCAGAGAAGGAATAGTCCCAGCATTTCCTCCCTGGGCCCTGTTACTTCTCAGAAAGCCGACTCAAGGCCCTGGGATTCCCCACTTGCCCTCTTTGTGAAATGCTGGTTGGGATTCTGTGATTGATGCCCTGCTTTCCTTGCACTTTCACCAACAGATTAGCCCAAGTGCAGCCCTTTGAATTCTAACAAACAGACGAGGGGTTTAACTTGCTCCATTGCCCCCCAGAAGATGGATTCTGTATATGGAGTTGTTATTCCTAGCTTTTGCTTAGGGAAGGAAAAAAAAAAAGAATTTATTTTATGTTTTGAGGTTAAATGAATGTGGGATAAATGTATACATAGTGTCCTGTGTGTATATATGTATGTATAGCTATATGTCAGACGAACTGAGGACTTTTCCACATATGGAAGAATTTCTCAAGATCATGTTTAACTAGAAATTTCTCTCCCTAACTTCCCCTGAGTGCGTGTTTGAATATACATTGTATATACATATATGTATGTGTATGTAAATACATTTTCATGTTTCCTACATAGAAGAAAAATTAACTACCACATATCAGAACTTACTATAGTTTCAGAACGAACAAAAAAATTTTTGTTCCCCATGACAGTAACCTAATAAGAAAAGTTACATGTCTTAGGGTTTTAATATCAGTTTCCCATCCAAGCTAGTATGTCTGAAGCTTGACTGAACAAGAGATGATAGAGGTTTTTTGCATTGCAAATCTAATTTCATGGACCACCTCTTGGAAGAAGCCTTTGGGTTTTGGCTTCAAGTAGGGATGAAGCCTTCAAATTCAAAAACCCGTGAAGAAACCTCTTGTTGGGCTGATGTTTATTGGATGGGATAAGGGTTCAGAGATTTCAACTGTTCCCACTCTTGGGCCAGTCCTCTGAGAATTGGAGTCAGAGATATCCTGGAATGCAGTTTGAATTAAATCTTGTGAGCCACTTGCCTCTTTTCTTTTTGTAAACGATAAATTAATTTTCAAAAATCAAAATATAATTGACCTTTACCATTGTATTCATTTTAGTTATACAACATAATGATTCGATATTCGGTTATATTATGAAATGATTACCAGAATAAGTTTAGTTAACATCCTTCAGCACACATAATTGCGAATTTTTTTTCCTTGTGCTCACTTGCCCCTTGTCTGATGCTCCTTTTATCACAAGTAGATTGGAAGATGCTGTATTTAAAACTCAACAGATTTTTCTTTAAGTGCATGAAGTAGAAAGATAGCTCAGATGTCGTTTTTTTCTTTCTCCCTCAAAGACTAACAAAAATCCCCAAAGCTACTAAAACACGAACCAAAGGAATATGTGATTTCTCACCATTGGGAAATAAAGGTGGCAGTTTATTTGTTTGCTTGTTTTTAAGAGCAGAAGCTCTGGAATGACCCTGTCATGGCTGTCTGTGAGGCCACAGGTAAAGAAGGAAATGAGGACAAGTGTCCGAACTGTTGAGGGGGGTATTTAACTGCTCCTTCCTCTACTAGCAGTTATGTGCTCACCCAACCATTACAGCCACAGGAGAGGAAGGGGGGCGGGGCTGATGCAGCCCTCAGGCAGCTGGCTTTGCAGATGAGCAGGTTATTGCCAAAGCTCTTTAATCTGGGTGTGATGTTAATTCCTTACATGTAAGCACATGAGGGCACGATTTGATAAACCCTGCCAGGTAGGGTCTTCATGTCTGGGAAAAAGGCAGAGCTGCTTAATGCATCAGGATCCTCCTCTTAGAAAAGGATTTTTCCTCAAAGGCGATTTGAGCCTATTGAAGATTCCAGTCTTACTCTGTTTCGGGTAGAGTTGTTTTTCTCCCCTTTCCCTGATTCCTCTTAGTTTTAAACCTTGTTTGCAGTATTAGGGTTTCATTAAGAGATTTGTTGCAGCGTCTTTGGAGTCAGCAGGGGTTTTCAGACACAGTCTGCCCTCCCCAGCTTGTAGACGTAACTCATCTTGGCAACATGGAAGCATTGATTCCTTTTCAACTTGCTGCTTTAATCCAGTCACATTAGTCTAAGAGGCAGCTCTTCAGCTCCCCCTTTGAAAGGGGGTGGCCAACCTTGAAAGGTCTGGAAGCAGGGAAATCCATTTTCTATTGCTAAACACCGATGCTTCTCCTTTTTTCTTGAACTGATGTAATAAGGATCGTGTTGGTCTTCCATACCCCAGGCACTTGCAGCACTCAGGAGATAAGGAACCACAGAAAAGAGAATTGGAAACATTCTTTAAACATATACTGCACACACACAGATTCTGAAAACTACCTTATTTATGGAACAGTAGCATTTTAAAAATTGTTGCAGCATCTATATATTAATGAACTGAATAAACCCTAGCTTTGAACAGCCCAGAGATGTTAAAATAACTACGGATAGTTTAATACACTATCACATCCTTTTTACATACAGCCTTTTGCCTTTGGTCTTAGGGCAGTATCAAATAATGTGTTATAATAGTGACAAACTATCAAATGCTACCAACAGGGATGGTGTGCCCAGTTATATTTGTATACGTCTGTAATGTCTACAGGGTGGTTTAATTTACATTCTCCAGTTTAATTCACACAGCAACCCTATGAAGTGTCAGGGTCTTCTGATCCCATCTTCTTTTTGAGGCAACTGAGGAAGTGAAAAGTCAAGAGGCTAGGCGGGTTGGTTGCCCACCAGCCAGGAAACAGCAGAACCAGAATCTTGTTAAAAAACACAGTTTTCACTGTTTCACAAAGCCAAACGTTAATGACTGATGGATGAGGGAGTGAAAATAAAGCCTGTCTCCACCCCACCCCTTTTTTACGGCTATCTGGCAGTGGGTCAGCTTTTAGCAGATGTTGACTTTGGGCTCCGAAAAACTATTGTTGGCCAAAGTACAGCCTTCCAGCATTTCCATCTTCAGCTGGGAGAGCGGGCACCACGCGCTAGAGATTGGTTTGTTAGAATTACTTGTGCTTGAAGGAGATAGAAAACTAGTTTCTTCAAGTCACCCTATAATGATAGTCCAAAAAATTGAGAAAGATGCCACATTAGAAGTGAAGGAGAATGCCCCACAAGCTTCTCTAATATTCTCCATGGCTTGGCAAAGAAGGCTTAGGTGGCTGCCTGCCTCAGGGGGTCCCTGTGAGGTGGACTTGCCGAAAACCCACAGGCTGCACCAGCTCGCAGCCTCTGCCTCTCCCTTGAGAAACAAGCCCATGTGTCTTTTAAAATATCTTTTTAAAAGATATCTTTTCAAAGATATCATTTTTAAAATGTCTTTTAAAATGGGATATCGCCCATCATGTTGCCCCTTAGCCAGTGCCGTTCAGCTCTCTCCAACTCAGGTTAGAAGAATAGATCAGGGGTGCCGCTAGTACAATGAGAAGGGGACGGAACCATTCTGGGGAGAAACAAGTAAACGCGACCTTGGCAGCCCTAAGGAACTCTGCAATCCAGGCGGCCTTCTCTCTCGGTGGAGTGGAGTCATTCAGAAAAGCAAGGACCTATCCTTACATACTTACTCATTTGAAAAGACATGTTAAATTCCCACATATGCTGTGAGGCAGTGTGAAGGGAGTGGAGGTGCTGCCTTTCCCTCAGGGACCTTGAAATTTGCTGGGGTGCTGCTATGCCCTATCAGGGACAGCTGCTGTGTGCATGTGAGGTTCTCTTTCTTCCAAGAGCCAGAGAGACCCCACCTAAGTTGTACCATCCAGCTCCAGCCAGGACCTTCAACAGCTTGCAAAAGGGCAGTGCAGAGTCCTAAGGACTTCAGAGCTGAGCTAAGCAGACCTATCAGATGTTTTCTGGGGCCAAAATGAGGCTTCTTTCTGTGGCTTCAAAGTTCACATGTCAGGACAGTGTACCTTTGTGGTCAGACAGGCTGAAATTTGATCCCGGCTCCACAGCTCCTGGCCAGGTGTCCTTTAGCAAGCTACCTCATCTTTCTCCCTGAACCTGCCTTTCCTTGTCTGCACAAAGAGCCTCCCCATAACTGTGTCTTGGTGAGACTTAGTGAAGAAACGTGGAAAGCCATCACATTCTCTCTAACCTGGAGCTGGTGCTAATACCCACTGGCTGATTTCTAGCCCAGGTCAGAAATAAATTAACATTTATATTTATACAGAGCACAGAGCAGCTATCTGAATCTAGATAGGACTTTTCTATCCTTTGGGAGAACTTGTCTGCAGATGAGTCACACAGGCTGTAACAGATACAAATCATGTAAGAGTTTCCAGCCATTCCTGACCTTATCACCTGAACAGAGACATCCATTTATGGGCTGAGCATTCTAGGAGGCAGGAGAGGTGGAAGACACAAATGGGAGGTTTCCAGAGGGAAGCTTTGGACTTGACCCTGGGAGAAAACACATTAGTGCCCTGACAAGGCTCGAGGCTTGAGGCTCAATACCCTTGTTGCCAGGTTCACGCCCACTGCTTTCCTCTACACATGCTTTCTTTTGCCAATTCTGGCCAAGCCTGCAGTTTGGAAATGCCAAGAGGAGCTGCTTTGCTCGAACCCGAGCACAGAGCACATCATAAATCCTGCTCTATGGTCCTGCCTTTGTGGCTCGCGTGGCCAAAGTTTGCAGAGTCCTGGGGCTTGAAGTTTGCAGAAAGCGTCAGAGAAGCCATGAACTGTAGTAGGAGTAGGGGTGGGTCTGGTGACTGTCCACGCCACACCCTGTAAGTAACCAGGACAGTCTCCCTGCGTTTTCCACAAGGAGACCAGGTTGCACTTCCTGCAGAGACAGCTGGCTGAATTCTTTACAGAGGCAGTAGGCGGATTTGAAAGTGATGCTTCCATAATTTCATTCTCATTTCCATCTAGGACAAGTGTGACAGTAAGGTCCCCATTAGGAACCTAGTCCTTCAATTTCAGGAAAAAAGCCAGCTATCAACTCAAAGAAAATTGCAGATGTTTAGAAAAAAAAATCCTGTGATGGGCCAGGGCTTGCCTGCTGGCTATATCTAATACTTCAAAATAAAGACCAATTAAAGGTTTACACTGGGCCGTTTATCATGTCATAATATGGAGTTCCTTCCCAGACCTTCTTTGCTGGGGCTAATAAATGTGCCCCACAATGGCAGGTCTCCTGTCTTGTCAGTGATGACTCAGTCACTTTGCCCTTAGATCTTGTCATCAGCATAGCCCCGTGAGCAGCCCATCCGGTGAGGGATTTTGTTTTATCTCAGTATTTAGAGAACCCTATTAGAGCACAGCATCTGGGACTGCAGGATTTCCACCATGGCTTCATATCATCTCTGGAGCCATAGATACATCCTGAGTTTGTTTGATAGTTAAGCCTCTCCCCTCATCAATACCTGCTGTGTTTTGTGGTCACTATGCTCTGGGCTTCAGCCCACCTTGGATGTTCTATCCCCAGATGCTGTGGACAAAAGCAGGCGGATGACGGATGGACTAGAGAGGCTTTCTTCCCAGCCAGATATTTTGGCAACTCCTGGCATAGCAATCACTCCCAGAGAACACACAAGGGAGCAAACACCAGGCAACATCCAGAAACTCGACTGCAAAGTCGATTTGAAAACAGAAAAACAAGGGAAGGAAACAGACTCTCCCAGCCCTGATAGATACATTTTAAAACTCCAAGAATTTCTAAATAACTTGGCATGAACTTAGGGATCAAGTGACATTTATCTGTTTCTTATTTTTTGGTCCCCAGATTTACATTTCTGTGCAGTAAGGTTCCCGAGCAAATTAACATTTGCATACAAAGATGCAGGCAGTGCAGGAGTCAAACAGCTGCGAACGTTTGGAAATGCTTGGAGGTCCGTCTCTGATTAGCTCCTGCATTTTTGTTTTTATTCCCCAAGCGGACACTCACTCTGACCCAGATCACTTGGTGATTAGGGTCAATTCATGTTTAAGCTTTGAAGATTAGAGAGACCAGAAATGGCCACCACTTCCCTTTCTATTTTCTTTTAAAAACTTTAAACTTTAGAAACTAAAACCTTGAAAGAAATGCATAATATTCTGAGTTCACTGAAGGAATTTATCCACATTTCTGCCATGTTAAATGTTAGCAAAGTTTATATTGGACTGTCATATTTCTTTATTTTATTCACCAGCATATAAGATGTCGATCTCAACATCTGGCTTTTAATAACCCTCGACATCTGGGAGCTCCTTTTTATTCCTATGGTGGACGAGGCACAGTAGTGATATTGGCAGTGTATATTTTCGAGCTACAACTCCTGTCTGCTTCAATCATAATTAATTACTACTTTTTAATATATTTAATTTGCTAAAAGTGATTTGCATTAGACCACATTTCACTGTTAAGAAAATAGTGGTAGATTTTGGTGGCAATGGCTTTCTTTCCTGGTTCTTTCTTCTTTTTTAAAATTTAAAACATCTATGAATGGATTTGAAACAAACTGAATCTATAAATGCTGTTGGGTTTTAAATACAAAACTGCTCTGCAAGGAGAGTGATTTTACAGCCATTTAGAAGCAGTCAGCAGGGGCTGTGGGCTGCATTTTAGGGAAGACCTTCTATTTTGTTCCGTGACTCTGAGCCTGGAGTTTTCCTGTAGCCGTGACTTTGGGGGTCAGGAACCTTATAATGAAGGCTAGGACCTCCATCCAGAGAAATATACTTACACACATACCTACAACATTCTGCATTGAATTACAAGGGGTTGCTAGACCCTTTGAAATCCATTTGTGGATGCCTGAGGGTCCCATGCTGTAGACTTTCCTTCTTAATTAGCATAAGAAAGGACATCAACTTTGCTTTTCTCCAGGAACTGAGAGGAAGTTTAATGAATGTAAAAATCCATATTTCTCAAGTTATGTAGGGAAAAGGGAAGTTTATTGCCGGGAGCAATTACTAGACTGTGTCGTGATAAATAAACACAGGTAAATTTCACATGAGAAGACCCAGCTAAGATGATCAATTGTACCTTATTTTTTGCCAGAATATTACTATCCAAACTGTCAGTACAAATTCATACTGAGTTGTTCAGTTCAGACTCTGTGCAAATCACTTGATTGACTCAAATCAGTGGGGCATTGTTAATTCCTTGTGGGCCACAGACCCTTTTGGCAGTCTGGTGAACTCTTTTTATCAGAATAATATTTTTAAATGCACAAAATAAAATTTACAGAAATATAAAGGGAAGACATTATCTGAAAACTCATTTCAAAGACCACAGATTTAAATTCTTGAGTAGATGAAAATTACCTTGACCTGTCGGCAATATTAGGTTGAACTGTATGAAATTGCTGTTTTCTAGATCAAAAATGGTCAAATATAGACATTTTCATACTATTCAACCTAATATTACAACAACTTAAGCAATAAGGATACGTATGACGTGAAAATGTTCCGAGTTATTGTTTTTCCTGTTCCAGGTTTTCAAAACAAAAAGCAAATCATGGGAAAACCTGGTTTCATCAGGGACTTGTTAAAAGACACAGCTCCCAAATTATGTGTGAGACCAGGATATGAACCACTCAGTTTTCTACACTTTGTTTCTATCCTTGCAGTAAACGATGAGAATTCTTGTTCAAAACAGGACCTTGTGTTGGTCGATATACTTCTGTCTTCAAAGATTCAATTTCCCTACCTATCGGCTTCTTCACTAAGCGAGGAAAATGGCCTGAACCATTCTGGAAACGTTTTCAACAAGAATTCAGACCAAATAAGTTTCCATTTATCCACAGTTGGACACAATTTTAAGTTAAACAAAACTTCCTTTCTACAAGCATTTCACTGAATTGAAAGTTTACTCTCTTTGCTTTGAAACTTATTTGATTGCAATTGTATAATCATTCCATGCAAATGTATAATCATTCCATGGCGGGCACATCCTCTTTTATGCTGAGAGCAAAATAGAACCTGACAAATCAAGAAGATCACAGCATGTTTGAGCCTTTGTGAAATAACCAATGTGAATTATCGCATGCTACAGGAGTTTGTTCCACCCAAGTCGATGGAGGTTTTTTTTTTTTTTTTAATTCTTCTTCAGCCTTTATTGATACTTGAAGCTTAAGAGAAATTAAGGGTATTTGGTTACTATAATTACTTCTCTGCTTACTTAAAAGGTTTAATCTACTCCTTAGGCATATGCAATTCAGATTGCATGCTTTCCAAAAAAATAATCATCTGCTAATGTAGACTAATTTTAATCTTCTAATCCAATCTTGACACAGACTCAGAGCTAGGTGGGTGGAATGTTTTTGTGTAGGGGTTGCCATAGATACAAAACTCAGTTATGTATTTGACAAGTCAGTGATGTGGCACTTAAGTTACTGTGGATTTTTTTTCCCTTGCTCTTTAAGATTAAAAAACAAAGTGAAGATCAGTGTGCCTTTGTAGTGCATCACAGTGTAACTAACCTTCTCTTCTTTCATTCCGGTGTTCCCCTCCTCTCCGTGCACCTCCTTACCCTGGGCCGGCCGCAGGATGACGAGGAGGGCATATGGGCATAGCCGGGCCTGTAAACCAAAGTTCCAGTTTTGTTTTGAGGGGTGAGAAACCATCTTTTATATCATTTTTCTTTTAAAAATTGCATTCTAGTGTGGTATGGTATGTGTGCTCAATTGTGTTTGCTGATGTTCGTGAGTGTGCCCTATGTTTGCTTCTGTGTTTTGTGACCACCCCCAAGAGCTCCCTCCTTCCTGCGCCCCCTCCCTGCAACCACATTATTGTGCTGCCTTGTTGGGGCTGGGTTGAGCACGAGTCGAATGTTTCTATGTTATGTAAAATGTAAACTATGCCCTCGTTAGGATTTATCCACACTTTTTAAGGCATGATTGTGGACTCAGAAATTGTCACGATTCTGCAGTCGTGGTTTTCAGCCAACTGCTTGCTTTTACCAGATATGCCAGTGTGGTGTGACTCTCACGTCCTTCTGGTTGTATCACATGTTTCTCAAGGAATAAGGGAAATAAAACTGTTTATCTTCATGGAGCTGAAACTGTCATCTCTAAGAAGCCCACTTAATGGATTGTACTCTCTTCTATGGCAGTTCTGAAGAAAACACAAGGATCAAGGCATAGTAATGGTGAATGGGTAACTGTAGCTCTTTAAGCGAATTAGAATAGAAATATTAATATTGGCAGGTCTCATGAGTGGTATTATATCTTGTTTTTTGACAATTGAGCTTCTGTGGAGTTTTGCATTACGTTTCATGCATTGAACTTTTCAGAGAGTTTTGCTCTTTTAAAGGCTGATTTTTAGCTATTAAGAACCCATTCTTTATGTCTGGGCTATCTGCATTATAATTGAATAGTGGTGTGTGTAATTGCTATGTGTTATAAAATGGAACTCTGAACTCTAGGGACTTTTGCTGCTGGGAATCACATCTCTTCAGGATACTGCAGGCTGTATAACACCGAGTCGCAACCCTATGGAGCTGAATATACGTGTGGCGATGTAGAACATGCTGTTGAAGTTGGTGACATTGTATATGCCATTGTGTTCAGAGCAAGAAATGTGGTAGATTGTGTGCCACAGTCAAAAAGTACTCAACGTGCCGTTCTTTTTCTGGGACAAACGTGAAATGTCCCAGGTCTGTGATTAGAGAGGCAGTTCTTTGGGATAACTCAACAGGTGTGCCCTTCTCCAAGTCTTGCCTTCATATGCCTTAACAGTGGTGCTTCACACGAATTTTAAAACAGTAACTGGTGTGTTCTGCCTGTGGGTGACAGTTTCATTGATGTGTTTCACTGCTCAGTTGAACCTGTTGTAGGTCCCACCAGTGAGTCAGACTGCTTTCTCTGGTCCTTCAGGGAACACACAGGAGTTTGATTTTCCTTTACAACATCTTCCCACATAGTAAAAAAGTAACACTTCCCGGACGCATTTGCCGCCAGTAGAACCTGCTTCCTGGTCACATCAGACTATCGCCTCTCTTCTCCCTTTCCTGGATAAAGTGGAAAACAACACTGGAATTAACTCTTCCAGGAGCAAAGTGGTTCCAAAGGGAAGCTTATCAATGTGGGGAGGTAGGGAAACCAGAGCAATTCCTAAGATTCTGTTTGAGAGACTCCCTATCTAGGAAAAACTTTAAGAGAAACATTGCATTTACTCATGCAGAAAAGCTAATAAATTGACCTAAAACAACTTTAAGTGAGAAGTAAAGATTTTATAACGTTAAAGAGTGACCACATGAAACCTGCCCACAACGTGCGTGGAATAGGTAGGCAAAGGAAGGTTCTACGAGTTTGGGGGTTGCCTAGAGAAGTGTAAGTCCTTCTTGGGGCTCTTTTGTGGAGCTGCTTCTGCTATCAGAAGTGTTAGGACCCTGGGCTGCATCTGTGTCTCCTCCTGAATAATAAAAAATTTTATTGCTCTTTCACAAGATTCTTGACACCCGCCCTGCCATCCCCTCAGATAGGAACCTTGTCGTCTTCAGGGGGGAACTGGTGCCAAGGACCATAGGCAGCCTTGCTTTGCTCAAGGCAAATGGAGACAATGGTGTTAAATCCCCATCCTCCTTATTCTTTCATGAAATTTCCCCAAGCGCCATGTACCCCAGAAAACAAATGTCTTCTGAAAATTAGTCAATATATAATCCTGCTTTATATGCTGTAATAAATTTTATAGGCTTCTGAGGAAAACTACTTATCTTTCTTTATGACTCCTTTAAACAAGTTTGCTCAGATATCCTCAGGCTTTTAAAACCATATCTTAAGGATTTAAATAATGAGATACTGGGGGAGCCTTCTATTGCTGAACAGCCGTTGCATGTTTTGAGTCGCATTACAATCTTCGGGGCCCAAGGAGACATTACATTTATAACTAAAGATGGATAATAGTGGCACATTAAAAATTAACTGTTTTGAATATTTTGATTTATGGCCCTTATAAAAGAAACATTACAAGAAGTTATTTTACTAGGCATCAGTAATATGCTTATAATAGCAACAGAAGGCCCTGACTTGAATCTGGTGTTTTGGTGCTGAAATGAATCATAATTTAGGAAAAGTTGCTCCAAAAATTACAACAAATTGGAATTAACATAACAACCCTGGAAGCTCCTCCCTTTTTTGGCACTTCCAGATACTACCCCAGGCATGATTTATTCGTCTCACTGTGATCATTCAAGGGTGGTGTTTTCTGAGAGCAAAGTGGACTGGGAGAAGTTTGCTTTTCTAAAGAGTTTTGACAGCCCCTAGAGCTAGTCGTTCCCCCCATAAACCTCACACCCCAGCCCAGCATTATCAGCATGTGACCTGTGCAGTCCACAGAACCCTGAGCTTGGTTTAATGCTCTACTGTCACTGTCTGAAAACCGTGAATAGTTTTTGAACGAGGCACGCCGCAGCTCATTTTGCACGGTGCCCCACAAATTATGTAGTCTGTGCTGCTTAGATCCACCATATATTCCTATACTCTGCCTCCAACTCCTCTCCAGTCCCCCTCCCTGTTGGCTCATCCCCACTCCTATTTTCTTATGGCTGGAATTTACCTTTGGCCTACCTTATTTTTCAGGTTTTCTTGCAGAGACCCCACGGGATCACATTTCCAGTAATTTGTTGCTCTCACGGGCATCAGTGAAGTGTGTATTCAACCACTGTCCCCTTGCCTACCCCACCCCCCAGTCTGATTGTGAAAATGTGCTCTTGGAGCCCTTCTGCATTTTCTGTCTTGCTTTGAAAATACAGGAAAAGCAGCTGCTTCATTCTCTGTTACTTTCCTTCGGGAAAATCCACTTGATGTGGCAATCATTTGTGTCAGCAAATAACTCTGCATGTCCACTGAACGAAGGTGCTTTCCTTGGAGCCCCAAGAGGCACTTTGGTTTGTGAATATTCGGTGAGGTGGGATAGTGAGGGACCTTGCGAGATCTAGTGCCACATCTGCCTTGACATTTGAATGCTTGAGTTTTTATTGTGAACTCTCGTAACTGAGCAGACATAGAACACAAGATCATTTTTGTTTCTTAAACCACTAGAAAGGAATAAGTCTTTCTACATTGAAAACATATGCACATGTTTAGGACCTGATTCGTAAAAATACAGATGTGGGCATTAACAAGTTTTGGCACAGGGCCACGACGCTAGTAGATGCATCCCGTCAAAATGAAGAATTGTCGTTCTGCGCCACCAGCACGTGGACAGTAAGTGCGTGTATGAATCACAGAGCACGTAGACTTGAGGAAGGGGTTTTTCCACACACAGAAACAGTGCTCGAAGGCCTGTGGAACTCCCTGGCATGCGTCCTCTCAGGAAGAATGAGGAAGGAGATATTTTATTGTGGCTGGGAAGTTTCTACGTTTCGCGCCTTCTCTTAGCAGAGGCGGTCTGGGCACAAGGCCTGTGCTCAGCCTCCGCAACTGAAGTCTTGATTTCTCTGCAGAGTGGAGGCTTTCTTTTACATCAACTGTACCAGATACCAACTAGTGTTTTTGATTCAACCCACATCTCCTATGACTGAGGATCTGATACATCTCCTCCTTGTGCCATTGGCTCCTAAGAATTATCCTTCATTCATTCATTTATCCATTCATTCAGTCGTTTTTCACTTATTCATCTGTTCTTTCATTAAAAAGTTAAATTCTTGGTTAGGTGCTGAGAAAATAGTGATGCGTAAGATAGACACGGTTGCTAACCCTGTTGGTCTTACAGTCTGGTTTAGGGAAACAGACGATAAGAATATAAATATATGAATGGAAACCTTATACATTTTGATCATTGCTTTGATGGAAACTGGGAAGATACTGAGATTAACAAGAGGAACCTACTTTAGCAAAGGGCTGAAGGTGGGAAAGAGCTTTATGGGCTGAAGGAGCTTAAAACCATAACTCTGGGTAGCAAATAAGACAGTAAGATGAAGATGAAGAAGTGGGAAGGGGCCAGATCATGTAGGGCCTTTTAGGCCAAGGTAGGGAGTTTGGGTTTTAGCCTAAGAAAAGTGAAAAAAATGAAAGGAAAATTAGAGGATCTTAAGCAGGGGCATGACATGATTCGATTTATGTTGTAGAACAACCCAGGCTGCTGTGTGGAGGTTGAATTGTCTTGGCAGGAAGAGCGTAAGTAGGGGCTCTTCCATCATTTGTGGAAGAATTAATGGTGCTGACCCAGGGGAGCAACGTGGGAGATGCAGACAAGTGGATAAGTTGGAGATGAGACTAGGAAGTGAAGTCAGCAGGACTTTGATGAAGAGTTAAGAGAGAGGATTAAATCAAGAACCTCCAGATTTCTACCTTGGGTCAATGCTGAGACACGCCATTATTGGAGGCTGAAGGCTGAGTAGGAGTCCTGTTGTGGTCTGTGTTCCCCAGGTGTCCAGTCAGACTGGCCAAGGAAAGGCAGACTTTTGATCCCCTGTTTTCCGTTTGCCTGTATATCATCAGGGGAATCTTTGGCCTCTCATTTCAGTGACGTGTAGGCTGTCAAGTTTAAAGCATAGCTGGAGTCCAACTTCCAGAGTGTGTGCCTCCTCTGACTCTCAAAGAAAAGGAGAGAATTGAATATCGATGACTGCGAAGACTGTGAAGAAAACTCAGGAGTCATAGAATAGGGAGACACGTGGGCACAGCAGTCTCCAGAAAAACCGAGCGCCCAAAGTTGTAGAAGGATGGAAAGGACTTAGAGATGAGTTGTAGAAGGATGAAAAGGAGGAAGATGCCATTGGTTCTTGCAGTTTTTCCTAAGATCCTCAGTCATCAAGAATTCTGTCAGTTAAGGCAAACCTTGTGAGATTTGGGCTCCTATCTTAAAATTCCAAGTATGTTATTTCCTGCAGAAGAAGCTTTCGGTAACCAGTTTTCAGGAGTTAGGGTGAGAAGTAACTAGAAGTAGCTGCTAGATGTTTCAGAACCACCATTGACAAGGACTCTGTCTACTTCCAATTGCACAGTTAATTCCTGGGCGGAATGAAATGTTTTTGCTTTATTTCTTCCCCCTTTACCTTCTTTTTGTGGCTTCTCTGCTCCTCTGGAAGGTATCTGTATTTTTATATCTTCTATTCAGGCTTGTAAAGCTGTTCTTCAGAGCCACAGCTTGAATGTCCTACCCCAAGTTCTTTCAATCAATAACTCATTCAAAAGATATTTCTTTATCTCAGTATTGGAGTTGAGGCAGTGAAGAAAGTGCAGTTCCTACCCTGGAGGAATTTAGAGTAGTACACAGATTCTTAAGCTGGTGTTCAGGAACCCCCAAGGGCCTGCAAACCCCCGGACATGGTTAACAGACTTTGATGTGGGTATGTGCGCATCCCCCAAGGAGAGAGAGTATCTGTGATCCTCAACAGATACTCATAGGGGCCAGTGACTCAGAAAAGACGAAGAACCGCTAATCTATGGGAAACTGGGTGACAGTGTGGCAGCGTGGCTCATAGTGTGGTCTCTGGATTCAAACCAGTCTGGGTTTGGACTGGGCTGAATCCAGAGACTATTTGGCTGGGTGGCCTTGGGCAAGTGTTGTTCCCTCTCCGCTCTTCCATTTCCCCATTTGGAGAAGGTTATACACACCTTCCAGGGCTGTGGTGAGGATTAGATGAGATGGGGTGAATGAGATGTCCAGCCATGTCCGGTGCATGGTGAGGCCAGTCCTCATGAGAATATCACTGTTATTATTGCAACTGTGCTCAGAAGAGTGGAGTCTATATGCCAGCTGAAGAAAGCAGTTGATACTCTGGGATGGGTGACTTTGGGGGATAAGAGAAAAGACAAAAGAAAGGAAAATCAAAAGGCGAAATCTGTTTTTATGACCAAAGCTGTACGAGCCAGGTACACATTTTCTAGCAGGTCTTAAAGCATCATTACCCCAAAAACACACCCTGTTTGGTTACTTTTGATTATAATGACACCTAGGTCTAGCAAAGGAAGGTTTGATTGCTGGAGACTGTGGATTAGACCATGTCTAGCAGAGTGTCTCTTTCGGCTCAAAGAAAAATCGAGTGAATAATATGAAAAGCCAACAAATATTTGATGAACAGTTGTGAGCTGATGAATTGAAAGAGAGAAAAGGGTGATGATGTCGCAGTCCACCATTTTCTGCTCTCAAGTATGATGGGCTTGGTTGGGGACAGGGGGAGAAGCTTTTCAGCAGAATCGAGTGCAGCAAATAAGTTCTTATGGGTTCTTCTGGAGCTTGTAAGGGTTACCTGGCAAAGCAGTGTATGTTGGCTTGGATATGACCACACTCCAAGGACCTGAAATCTGGCTGAGAAATCATAAACAAACAGTGGTGATAAATGACTGTGGGCCAGAGGTGGGAGGCGTCTAGCAGAGTGTTGCTGCATTACATTACATCCTTCCTGTGCCAGGGCTGGCTCACAGGGAGCTCTTCAGCCTCTCCCACCCCTTTGTCATTTGCTGTAGAGTGTGCTGCTGGTCTGGTCTTGTTTAGCCTTTTTATTAATGATCTGTAAAGGAGAGAAAAGAGCATGTGGAGGGAGGTCGCAGATGACACTAATTTGGGATGTGTTGGAAACACTAGGGAGGTCAGAGAAATCACACAAATGGCCCAAAGAAGGTTAGGATCATGAAGGCAAAGTAACAAATCTTGGAGAAGTTCAGATACTCACATCTGGTGAAAATTAATCTGAGACACAGATATCAATGAGTAGGAGGGGTATGGAAACTGAACACTAAAAGAAAAATAATAAGCTGAGTGGACACTGGAAAATCCAGCCATGGGTGAGAACGTGGAGAGAGGAGCCGATGGCATTTAGCACTGTCTGCGCATTAGCGGATGCCAGAGGGACGTACATCACCATTTGTGACAATCCTGCCCGTAAATTGTCTTACGCTTGGGACATCAAAATGTTACACACCCTCTCTTCCAGAAGATCACCCATAGGTCTCATTCCTAGACTTATAGACCGGGAGTAGACACCGCTTTGGGCAGCCGTCCAGTTGGTGGGCAGTGTTAATAAGCTGGGCCAGAATTTTCTTGGTGATTCAGGGAGAGGAACCCCAGTCCCATCTCCTTCCAGTCATCTCCACATCCTCAACAAAATGGAAAACCAGACAACATCCAAAACAAGAGTATATACTTATGGTCACCACTGGGTGTTTCAACCAGAATGATTGAAATATTCCTTTCTGCCACTGAGTCATCAATTGACTAGAAGCCATTGACCACGCCCAGATGGGTCTTAACTCCATCCTCAGGCCTTCCCCATATATGCCTTCCCCAGAGGAACATGATCTCTGAAGGAAGCGTGCTGGCCCACTAGGCTATCAGATGCTCTCATGAAACAGATACTACGGATCCATTTTGCCTGGGTGGCCGCAAGGTCCCTTCCCCACGAACATGTCTGTCAGAGACATTGGGATGGTAATGCATTCCCTCTAGCTTTGTTTTCCAGAAACTATAATGCAAATGCTAAGAATAACATCATAGAGTAACGGAAACTTCTCTCCTGCCAGGCCCTTGTCTAAACTGCCCCGATCTCTCCCATGCAGATCCTGCCCTCACAAACGCTAGACCACACTTGCCTTCCCTCTCACAGACCTGTTCCCATGGTAACAAAATCACTGAGATGCTGAATCTGCATAAGGAGGAGGCCTGCTGTTTCTTTCAGCTTCAGGGAGCTTTTCACAGGCTGAGGATCAGCCTGGCTCATTTGCTACCCCACTGTGTGTCCTAATAAGTCTGGCCCCTCCTGTTATGTCTGTGTCAGCGGTCACAGGTCCTTAGTGCCTCAGTCACTGTGTATCTGTGCGGAGTGGTGGAAACAGAGCTCCCAGAGGGATGTAGAAGAGTTTGTTGTCATCTTTTAGAGAAAAGACCATTGCTCCATGAAACCTGTTAAACTCAGAATAAAAAGACAAATATCCACATGTGGCTGAAGGCCCCTCTGGCACACATCGCACCTTCATCCTTCAGAGGAAAACGCAGGATGAGGCTCTGAAGCAAACACTACAAAGGTCACTTTCTCTGGAAAACCCTGAGCTCCTTACGGCCACTGCTTTATTTTCGCCATTTACTACTTTTATGTTCGTTGCAGAAAACAGAAAGTTTAATGAGGAATCAGGAAAAACGTTCTTAAAGTCCTCATTCAGAGAAGGTGCCATTTTAAAGCGCATTTTCCCTATCAGATATGGTCGTGTAAATATATAACTGGCAGAGGCAAATCCGACTTTGCATAGTCTTTGGTGCTAAGTGGTTGGTAGCACCCAGGCTCTGGAGTCACACAGACCCAGTTCAAATACTGGTTCCACCACTCTTAAGTGTTGCTTTAAGCCTTTGAAGTAGCAAAGGCTATATGGTGGTTGTTATTTACTCAGTGCCACGGGATTGATTTTCCACATTGACAAATTGAAATCGGTTTATCATTTTGATTTCTGCCCTTCATCAGGCAGTGGGAAGAGCCTCTGCAGGCTAGGGTGGGCCTACTGCAGCCCTCTGGGGAGCAGGGGCATAGTTATACTGCCCAGTGCATTGGTTCCTGGCAGCGGAATGAGGCTTCGTTGTTCTGCACTCAGGTGTCAGCCCAGGTAGCCCGGATGCCTGTGGCTGCCCTGAGTCAGCACGTGGTGGAATTAGCAGCCTTGCTTATTCCCCAACATCCATTCTTCTTTCAACACACCTTGATCTCTGATGTAACTGCATTATTTGAGAGGAGTTTCTGTACAAATCCCTCTACGGAAAACAAAAACAAAAACCCCTCCATGATTCAAAAGGGAGTCTCTCCATTGTCGCTTGCGTGGCATTGGGTTGTGATTAGGTTCTGCTTGTAGGGCTTTTTGCTGCTCTTATTTGTTACTTTTATGGTTTTGTTTATTTTTTATACTTGTATCTCCTGGCACCATGGCACTAGCTTGGGAGCACGAGGAAACCACGTCAGGGGAAATCTTCTGCGCTCCTCTTTCCGAAGGCAGGTGACCCTGGGAAATGAAAGAACACCTGTTTTCTTCTGAGAGAGGGACGGCTTGCCCCGCTGACAGCATGTCCACCAGCCGATCAGAAACTCGATTCAGCCTCAGAGGTCGTTCAGTACAATTGTCAGCAGAATGTGGGGATGAGAGAGGGAGAATGAGGAAGTGTTCGGAACCCAAGAGTAATCTTTGTCTGTCCTTGTACAACAGGCTTGGGACTCGGTGAAATCTGATATGTCAGATAAGGCGGTTACTGCATGTGAGAGTGCAAGCTGAGACACGCCAGATGAATTTTCTCGTTGTTATTATTTTTTTTAAGTTATGAATGCACTAACATGTTTTCAAGGCCAGACTGTGAAGCTGTTGCACGCTTTGCGGGAAGCACCTGGTTTGAGGCCTGGGACTCCCACCCACGAAGGCCTTCGGGAGCTTTATGTAACTGGGTGTCTGCCTTTGGCGTGCCTCTCGCCTTGGGCATGGGATGGAACAGGGAAGGACGGGTGTCTCCATCTCCCCCTGGGATGATCACTGCTTTCCCAAAATCACGCTGGGGGCAGGGGAGGCTGAAGGGAGGCCTTCAGCCTGACTGCACCATGCATAGCCCACTCATCACCACAGACACCTTCAAAGTTCTGAGGGCTGACATTGCCACTTCTCCCACTTCTGTCTCACTCACACAGCTCCCTCACCAGTTTAGAGAAAATAGACCACGTCTGTCTCTGATTTTCTTCTGATCCCCCATGAGCTCTATGAGGGTAGCAGGCGGGTAGCACCGTGCCTGTTTTACAAAGTTGCCTCTCGGTCAGCTGCTCCTTTCCCTGTGGTAATAAGTCCCTAAGGATGTTTATCCGAGCACTGATGGTACTCGATATTAAGAAATACTATTTTTTTTTTTTTTTTTTTTTTGGCGGTACACGGGCCTCTCACTGTTGTGGCCTCTCCCGTTGCGGAGCACAGGCTCCGGACGCGCAGGCTCAGCGGCCATGGCTCACGGGCCCAGCTGCTCCGCGGCATGTGGGATCTTCCCAGAACGGGGCACGAACCCGTGTCCCCTGCATCGGCAGGTGGACTCTCAACCACTGCGCCACCAGGGAAGCCCACTATTTTTAAATTATAATAAAAGCATTCTATGTTCAAACAAGTTTGAGTAAAACTGGATTAAACAGAATCAAATAGGTTTCTTCACTGCAGGCATTCTCAGAGCCTTTGATGGGCTAGTGTCCTCAGGCCAGTTGTCACATGCTGAAAGAAAGAGAGGTTTGGCTGGGTCTACCATGCTTATTGCTCATGGACCTTTTTCTTCCCAGACCCTCATCGAGAATTATATAGACTCTATCTGGGGAAAATGTATTTTGGGAATATATTTGGGGAAAGGTTTGCTGCAACTTGCTGTCTCTCTGGGCTTCAGGATGGGCTATTTGCCCTAGCAGGTGGAGCTACCACCATTGTTTGAGATCGTTAGCTAGGAGCTGGCAGAATCCTGTGCCGAAAAGAACGAATGAATGGGCCTGAGAAGGAGAAGGCACGTAGCCCAGCCCCACCATTAAGCTTTTGTTTTCCTTACTATGGTTGAAGAGCTATGTTTTATCCAGTATTTACCTGAAACTTGAGGGATATATATGCCCAGTGTTGAATAAGACCTATAAAGGAGAATTTGGGGCCTTTAGCCGAGTTGCCCTCATGATGGGAATGATGCAGGGCTATGATGTCAGCAGAGGTGAGAACCAGCAGTTCCTCCCCTGTGCTGTTTACCACACACTGGCCACTTTCCTCAGTCAAGGCTCATCAGACTTTTTCTGTCATGGCCGGATGGTAAATGTTATGGACTTCGTGGGCCAAAAGGCAAAATGAAGAATATGATATAAGTATTTATATAACAAGAAAGAAAGCAAATTTTCACAAGTTTTTCATTAATGAAATTCAAAATATAATGAGTGTAAATTTTGTTAATACATGTCTACTAATGAGAAGAATTGGATTCTTTGGAGAGAAATTACATTTCACTTAATTGGTGTTCAACATTAGTGTTCTCTGTCATCAGAATCTTTTGCAGATGTTCATTTGTAAACAGTGCTCTGTAATGGTATTTTATGTACTTTGTCTTTGAAAATGTCTCTGCACACAGATGGATGATACACATGTCACTCAAAAGGCTGTCACGTTCTCACTGCCTCACTGCCATTTGCAGTGGGCTGAGTAGCAGTGCAAAGCCATGAGAGTGCCACAGAGCATCTCAGTGGCAGCTACTCAATTGCCATTGCATGCAAAAACAGTAAAAGACAGCAAGGAAATGAATGGGCATGGTCATATTCCAGTAGAAACCATATTTATGGACAAGAAAATTTGAATTTCATATAATTTTCATATATCAGAGAACATCCTTCTTTTGATATTTTCCCAACTGTTTAAACACCATTTTTAGCTTGTAGGCCATGCAAAACCAGTGGCAAGCTGCAAGTGACTTGGTGGGCCATACTTTTCCACCCGCGCCCCCCATCCTCATTGCTTTCACATTGGTCATGCTGTTCAGTCCTCACCTCCCCCTGTGTGGTAGGTACTACTGTTATCCTGTTTTCCAGGTGAGGAAACTTTGGCACAGAGCAGGGAAGTTCCTTGCCCAAAGTCACACAGATCAGGAATGTCAGAGCTGGGATTTGAACCCAGGTGTGTCTCACTCCAGAGCTGCTCACCAGGACTCCTGATTCCTGCATTGACCCACATTACATCCCCAAGGTGACCCTTTCAGATCTCTGCTTTAGCCTTCATACTCCCCACCCAGCCCCCCTCTCATGGGAAATGAAGATGGGCCTGTTTTTCTGAGAATCATGATGACAGCCAACAAAGACTTCATCATTTTCCTCTTCTCCACCTCAGGACTTTCCTCTGTAGATCACATCTTCCTTCTCCTCATACCTTATTTCACCTCATCTTCCTCCTCTTGTTCTTTCCTTTTTCATGAATAAAATGTCCAGCCTGCTTGTAGGAGGAGTCCATGGGATGCGAGTGAGAGCTCTGTTTCCAAGGTTTGCCCCGTAATAGCTGTGTAACCTTGGGCACATTATTTAATTGCTCTGAGCCTCAGTGTCCTCATCTAGAAAATGGGAAAAATGATGTCTTATTTTCCTCCCTGACTGAGTTCTTATGAAGATCAAGTGAGATAAGGCTGTGAAATGCTAGCCCAGTACCAGTGCATAGTAAGCGCTCAATAAATACTAGCCCTTGTTGTCTTTATTTTCTTCTTTATTTTCTTTATTTACTACTACCTCCTCTGATACCTTCTTCATCGGTCACCCCTTAGGGTTTGCAGCATCAGTATTTCTGTAATTATCCACTATGTGTTATAAAGACCTAGAAGTTTACTTAGTGGATATCTCCTGAATCAGGTTGGGAACTGAGCACCAGTCTGACCATTGAAACTATTTGGCATCAACACCCGTGACCAAAGGAAAACGTGGACCCAGTCTCCCTAGGGGTCTTCATGCTTGAGGCCCCTGCCTGGAATAAGTTGGATATAACTTTCTTAGGGTCAAGCAAATGATCTAGGCAACAAAAACATATGCCTGCAGATTCAAAAGCCCTCAATACACAATTCCAATAAACTAGCACAGTTAATAGCCAGTTGGAATTAGATGCGAAGAAGCTTGAAACTTTTCAGTCATTACAAGAAATATCACCATAATGTGAAGTCGGGGGAAACTCAGAGGCCAGAAGGCAAGTGAAATTACAAAGAAAATGCTAAAGCTGCCTTTTTTCCTAGACGTGTGTACTCTCTTATCTTGACTGATCCAGAATAGATAAAGGGAATATTGGATACAACTTGTTGAAAAAGGCAATACTGCATCTTCTTTACCTGCAGAAAAGCAAGTACATGCTTGCAGACTCCGGTGTATTCTTAGAGAGGCTCTTAAGGAATTGTGCAAGCAGGGTATGTTCCAGGAGATTATGAGTCCTTTGTGTTTCATGATTCATGGTTGCCAGCAGCTGGCATCTTTCTGAAATCCCAGGAAAAGTGGGCAGAGCTCCTTGTGCAAACTTTTGAGCAGAGGGTTAAGGAGACTTTGTACCTGACTCTTAATCTCGTTGGGAAATTTTAGGGTGAAAAATGTAATTACATCTGAAATGCCAACAACCAAGTCAAAGGAATGCCTTCTCTTTGGAAGGTCCTTTGTTGATGAGATTAAAAACTAAGCTCTTGTGCTCCTGCCTACAAATTATTCAGATTATTTGAAAAGAAATGAAAGAAGATACTGGGGAAAAAATGCCACAGGCCATATTATGTAGGACTTAACCTGTTAATGCTCACCTGTTTAGCAATTAGTTCAACAAATATTTACCGAGTACCTACTACATGCAGTTCAACAGAAACTACACAGATAAGGTCCCTGATCTCCTTGAATCCTTTTACCCAAGTAAGGTATATTCTTAATTGTCTGTCAGTATAAGATTATAAGAAGAATTCAAGGACTCTGCCATTTATCACAGGGCGGCTGCGCATTGTATGATCAATATTGCCATCGACTCTGCATATACATGGGTTAGCATGGGCAGTTCAGTTGGCTGGCACAGAGGACTGTTCGATGTGGCCTGAATACCAGGGCTGGAAGCAGAGAGGAATAACCCATAGTAACTAAAGGAAGGATAGGAAAGTGAAACAACATCATTGAAATGTGGGGTTGTAGTCAGTTAACTGACACCAGCAGAGTCTCATAAGCCTCCTAGCCATGAATCCAAGTCATGATGATGAGCAGAATTTGTTCAGAGACGGAAAGCAGCCATTACCAAGCATTTAGTTTTTCTACATGAAACGCCACTTCGCCTTCCACCCTAACATGTAGCTCGTAGGTTGTCCCATTTTACACAGAAGAGGTTAAATCACACTGCTAAGGTCAACAGCTAGGAGGTGGAGAGACCAGGCTGGAACCCCATTCTGTCATTCACTACCCCATCCCATGTTCTCCCTTCAGTAGTGTGTGGCCACCACCAGCCACTATATAGCAAGGGGTTCTTCAGACCCAGTTCCTTAAACCACATACTGAAGTCTGTCCCCACGTGGGTTGAAAGCAGGTTGAGTTCCAAGAATTTATAAGTCAGTATTACCTGTCTCTCTGTCTGTCTATCTATCTTTCACATGTATATCTATATAATTTATTATAACTTGTATATATTCTGTGTATTATTATATAATACATATTGTATGTTAAACAGCGTGTTAGGTGCCCAGGCTAACCCACAAAGCCTGTGTCCTGTTGATAAAATCCCTATGCTTGTGGAGAGAGTTGGAACCTACAAGAAGATAACACCCATGATATAATAGGAAAAACAATAATATTGAATAAAAACTTAATAAGGTATTGGTTAATCTTGGGTCCCGATACTTCAGGAGAAGCGGTTTTGTTTAGAAAGAACAAGAGAAGGCAGTGCCCATCTCTTGAGGTTGTTTCGAGGATTAAATCCATTAAACCACGTAGTGTCTGGGCATGTTGTAAAAGGGATGTAAATGTTAGGTGCATAGGTGAATGGAGACCTTGAAAAGATTCCAAAGGGAATGTCTGAATACTTCTAAAGCTTTTAGAGCGGGATGGCCTCAATTATTTCTCCTGCCTGATTTTACTTTGAAACATGGTTTCCAACTAAATTGCAACTTAAGGTTTGTGCAATGGCAAGTGCCCAGGCATCCATAAATCTGAGACTACCCACCTCAGCTAAAATCGTAGAGTAGTACAGCCGAGCAGCTGCTGGAGCCCCACAGTCAGGTGCCTAACTTCCAGCTTTGCAAGTAGTAAGGGTGACTATCTTGAGCATTTACACTGTGCCAGGTACTTTACTTGGTCCCTTGCTATGTACTAACTCATTGCATCCCTCAAACAAACCCATGAGGTGGGTACTATTATTAGTCTCCTTTTGAAGGTAAGAACACGGGACCCTAGACAGTTTAAGAAAATTGCCCCAGGTTGCAGAACTGGTGAACAATGGAGCTGGAGACTATATGTGGGCATTTTGCCTCTGGAGGATACACGTTATGTCAGGATTTCTCAGCCTCAACAGCATTGACATTTGGGGCTGAATTCTTTGTCGTGCAACTGTGCATTGTAGAATGTTTAGCCTTTAGCTTCTAGATGTTAGTAGCATTCCAGCACCCCGTTTGTAAGAACCAAAAATGACTCCAGAATTGCAGATGTCCCCTAGGGGCAAAATTGCCCTTGGTTGAGAGCCGCTGCCCTACATTCAGATGCGCTCTAAACGCGTGGCTGATGAAAATTCCTGGAAGTGACTTAGGGCGTTATCAGAGTTTGAGCCACAGACTGAAGTAACTTCACAGACTTTATAGCCATGAAGCCATCGTCTGCAGTACTCGGAGGAAGCAGAGCTTTCTTATAGAGCAAGGGAAGGGAAATGAATTTTTTGAAAATGTCCTTGTGAGCATTGGGATTGGAAAGAGAGAATGACATTCAGGATGTGCACAGTGGGTAGAAATACAGAAAGATGATGCCTGCATGGTGACATGAGAGAGGGGCAGTGCTGATCTGGAAATGGACACACACCCGCCACTGAGACATACCACACACTCAGCAAATCTGAGCTCTCTGGGCTCCTGCTAGAGTTCACAGACTTGGTTCAAACCTCAGCTCTACCACTGATGAGCCATGTGACCTTGGACCAGTCATTGAGCCTCATTGCCTCTGCTTCCTCTTCTATCAAATATAGACAATGCTCATTTCCACCTCAGTGTGGTGTTAAGAGTTCCTAAAAGCACCTGGCATACTTGGGGAAAGGGCTTAATGATGCTAGTTTGTTGTCATGGCCACTCTACCTGAAGTTGTGATATTTACTGGTTATGAGAACAGGATCTGGACTCACACTGCCTGAGTGTCAACCCAGCTTGGCCATGTGCTGGCTGTGTCACCTTCACTGAGTAGCTCAGTTTCTGTGAGCCTCAGCTTCATCCTTTCTAACTGCCCTACATCCCGGATTTGATGTGAGGAAGCTGTGAGATGATGCACGTGAAGCCCTCTGCCCAGTGCCAGCATCAGCATTAGCGCCAAGGTGGTACTTCCCACCTCAGGATTTATGTTAGTTATTTACGTTGATATAACAAAGTGCCCAAACTGGGTGGCTTAAACAACAGAAATTGATTGTCCCGCAGTTATGGAGGCTAGAAGTCAAGGTGTCGGCAGGGTTAGTCCCTTTTGAGGGCTGTGACACAGCCCTGTTCCATGCCTTTTCTGCAGTTTCTATTGGTTTGCTGGAAATCTGCGACATTCCTTGCCTTGTAGATACATCAGGCTGATCTCTGTCTTCATCTTCACATGGCTTTCTCCTGGAGTGGGTGTATCTGTGTCTAAATTTCTTTTTTTTATAAGGATGCCAATCATGTTGAATTAAGGTTGCAGTGCAACCACATCTTAACTAATTATATCTGCAACGACCCTATTTTTAAATAAGGTCAAATTCTGAGGTACTGGGTGTTAGAACTTCAACATATGAATTTGGGGGGAGGGGGGACAATTCAACCCATAACTGGATTCTATGAATCTTTTTAAGGTTTCTTCCAGTCCCATGAGGGATAATTGAGGTCTGAATAGTTTGGGGCAACCAAATAAATGAACCTCTATCAGCAGGGAAAGAACATTGTTTTAGGAGTCAGGAAATGTGCCACTTGAGGGAAGTGTCTTGACTTGTTTGACTCTTAAAATGTGTTTACTTGGTTGTGCCTTCTCTGTCATAAGAGGCTAATAATGGTCACCTATACCTTCACTTCCCCCAAAATTATTCTATGGACTGAAGAAGAGTGTGTCTCTAAAGACACCTTGAAACTCTCGAGGCTCTATCTGGGTGCATTATTACTATTCTCACTATGTATAAGGAATAAAGGGAAATGTTGACTCCCATGTGGGAATTCAGCATCTCTTAACAGGGTCTTGCTTCTCCATCCCAGCTCGCCTCTCCCCATCAAAAACCCAGACCTGCTGCTGAAGTTTTCAAAAGCTCCCTGTGTTGTGAGATTTGAGCAAACTTGATCTTCCAGGTTTGACTTAAATATTGTTTCCATTTTGAAGCCTGTCATGTGGGTGTACCACAAAGAGCGTTGGTTTTCCCCCCACCCCCCAAGCCCTGGGCCACGGTATGTAGGCAGTAACAGAATACCAGGAAGAAAGAGAGAGCCTGAAATGGATCCTCAGGCTCTGGGCCTGTGCAGAGACAAAGCAGGATGTAAGTAAAACCATTACTTCTCCCTCCTGATCAAAGGCGAGATGGTAACCCCACCCCTCCTCCCCACCACCCAGCAAGCAATTAACAGAGCCTGGCGTCTCCTCCGAAGTGATGGGGATTCAGCCTGCAGGACCAGCTCTGGCTGATCAGTGATTGAAAGTGAGCGGTATGCCCAGGTTGGAAAATGCTGCATTTACAAACAGAATACACTCTGAAACCCTCCAACGAGGGAGACATACAAACCAACCTTGTTAATGGATTACTCTTTTCATCTGGGTTTGGTACAGATATGAGATCAGAATTTGCCAACAAGACCTAAGAGTAAAAGATTTAATTCGCAGGAACAAAGTAGAACAATGCGTCTTGGATCTTATAACCACCCAGAATTTTATTAAATGTGGATTCTGATTTCGCAGGTCTGGATGGAGCCTGAGAGTTTGCATTTCTAACAGGCTCCCAGGTGGGGTTGCCAGATTTAGAGGAGAAGAAAAGCTGGATGCCCAGTTAAATTTGAATTTCCTATATTTTTTCTGCCAACCTTACTCTCAGGCAACGTTGCTGCTGCTGGTGTGTGGACCACACTTTGAGTAGCAAGGATGTACATCATCAAAACATAAAACTTTGATGAAAACACGAGGCTGAGTTAGTGGAAGAGCATCTGGTACAATTTAGAAACAAGCCTGTGGCTCACAGGATAGTCACACTAGAAAACGTTGCTCGGTTATTGCCAGAAACAAACCAACAGAGGCAAAGAGTGTGCATGCATCTCTAGAAATGGGGTCCCCTGCATTCCCCCGCTTAGAATCTAGGGGCCACTGTGGTACTCATGTTTGCTTTATGTATTTATTCACTTAGTCACTTATTTAATGTTGGTGAAGCCAAAGTAAAGTTACTGCTGTAACAGAATAAAAAGAGTAAGAGTAAAAAAGCCTTTTTAAGAACGAAAAATTATGCAGTGTTTTATGCTGAGGGCTTTCGGGTGGCATTTTGCCACATTCTGCCTCCCTTCCCAACCTCCCCTTTGAAATGAAAGGGCTGCCTTGACTCTTGCAACTCAGCCCCTGACAGGTGATCTGTGGAGGAGGTGGGGGCCAGGCTTAGGTTTGCTCTGACATTTGGCATGCAAACCCAAGGCTCTGTTCCTTTGAAGCTGAGAGAACTGATTCCAGCTCCTTTGAGGCTCCTGGGCCCACCGGAGCAGCCACTTACAGATTGCTGGAGGTTGGCCCTGAAAGGGAGCTTAACAGTCACTTATTCCAGCCCCTGAATTCCACATATGGAGGGACAGAACTTCGGAGCCCCTTTCCCCTTTGCTGGCCAGTCTGGCATGCAGCCTGTAAGACCTTTATCCCGGGCTGCTACATACGGTTAGAATCTGGTTTTTAGGCTCTGTTTTTTAGGGGTTTCTTTTTTGTTTTGTTCTATTTTAAAGTACTACACTCAGGATTGCCGAGATTCCAAATCTTCCTTGCCTATATTTCGTAATGGAATCATTTCCCTCCTGTCCATTCATTCTTGGGATTGGGTCGAATCTTGTATATCTGTATACAGTACCATGACTTTAGTATGCTTGATTTAATTTAATCAGAGGCAGCCACTTTACTTTCCCAAATTGAATCGTTTTGTTTTATTCTTCAAGTATTTATTGAGCACCTACTTTGTGCTAGGTCTATGGAAGGTTACAGTCATCTGAAACTAGAGAACAAATAGCCATTTCTCGTCCAGCCTGTTTTATGCTTGGCTCTACTGCAGCAATTAATAAGCGTGGGATCTGGGGCTGAAATATTCAGAGATTATTTATTTTAGCACTTTGACAGGCTTTAATTTCTGAAAAAGCTTTAAAATAAGATCATTTTCCAAGTCCCATTTGTAGAAGTAATGCATGCCCCCTACTCCTCAGTAGTATGTCCAACCTGGTATATTTCACCCAATTTTGATTTTAGTCTGATTTATTTTAGTCTATGATTGATTCATTATTCAATCAATTCTCATTGTAAAAGATTTAAGCTATATTGAAGGAAACAGCTTGAACCCCAGATGCCCCTCTTTCCTCTGCTCCCCAACTTCACACTTCTCCTCAGAAGCAGCACGTGCCGGTTATTCATAGATGTGCCCTTCATGTGCACTCACGAAATCTATATGCATTTACACATTTCATTGATAACACCAATTGAGTCCTCTTATACAGATTCTTCTGTGATTTGCATTTTTCACTTAACAATTTGTCTTGGTAAGCCTTCCATTTTTGTACATGTGAATCTGCCTTATTCTTTTCCAATAGCTATAGTAATATTCCATGGAATTCCCCTGCCAAGTTTTATTTAGCCACTCAGAGTTGATGGCTATTTAGATTGTTTGCCATTTGTTGTTATGACAAACAAGATTGCAGTAAACAATTTCGTGTATCTGTCTTCGAAGATATAGGCAAGTATTTCTATAGAATGGAGACCCAGCATTTTAAGTTTCTATGTCACATGAATCCGATAAGCTGATGAGAACAGGGTTGGGTGCCAACTGACAAATACATTTCAACCTGAATCTCAAGTTTCTCAGCCCACACTGTTCAATTTGGATTAACCCAGGATTGCCTAAGAGTCTTCCATGCTTGGACACTGCTGGCTGACATTTTGAAAGTTGGAGTTGAGCTTCATAGATAAAAACCTTAGATCTACATCTTAAAATTCCTTAAAATAGTATGGACTTTATTGAGCAGAAAGTGGAAAAGCAGATGAATAAAGGGAGTTTCCTTGATAAGTGGATGCAAAACTCTGTATTGAAAAGAACATTAGTCTCTCAGGAAAGGAGGTGAGCCATTCTTTTAGAAAATGACTTTTCCATGTTTTTCTTCCCAGCTAAGCCAACTCTACAAAACAGCCCAAACTAAATACCTAATGAGTGTGCTGTGTTGACGTGGATTTTGTTGCACATTTTAAAGTAAAAATAACAGGGTGTAGTAGGTAGAATTCCAAAGGTGTCTCCCGAAGACTCCTGTCCCGGGTTATTTAAACACTTATCCAGGCACTGGGTGAAGGGACTTTGCAGGTGGAATTAAGCTTATTAATCAGCTGATCTTGAAATAGGGAGGGTATCCTGGGTTATCCAGGTGGACCCAATATGATGACATAGGCCCTTAAAAGTGGAAGAGGAAAGCAGAAGAGTCAGAGAGATGCAGTGGAATACGAAAGAGGAATGAGAAGGGGGGCAGAAGGAGAGGTCAGAGAGATTATAAGTATGATGAGAGGCTTTGAAGTTGGAGAAAGGGAGCCATGAGCCAGAGAACGCAGAAGGCCTCTTAAAGCTGTGAATGACTCCTAGCTGACAGCTACCAAGGAAAGTCCTATGACCACATGGAACTGAATACTGCCAATGACTTGAATGACTCAGATCCCCAGAAAAGACAGCAGCCCTGCCAATACCTTGATTCTGGTCTTGGGAGACCCAGAGCAGAGAGATAATAAATAAATTATTTTAATATGCGAAATATGTTGTAATTTGTCATGACAGCAATAGAAAACTAATACAGAGGTTGAACCAACATCTGTGTGTTGGACACAGCAAAAATGGATACCTATAGCAGGCTGCTGTGTTTCTTACTTCCTTGCATATGAAGCAGGGTAGAGTCCAATGTTATAATATGACAAAGGGTAGGTCACATTTTCTAAATGCTAACCACGCGATAGATGCTTTGCTGGGTGCTTTCTGTGAGTTCCTTACCTTATTCTTTGCAATAGCCCTGCAAGAATTGGTGCTTTTATTATCATCTCCATTTTATACACGAGAGAACTCAGCCTCACAGAGGTTAGGTACATGGGCAGGGATGACACGGCTTATAAATAGCAGGGCTGGGACTCAAACCCATACCTATGGGACTTCACAGCCTAGCCTGTATTTCACATGAACACTATATTTCACAATTAAATATGAGGCTAATATGTTTCCATATGCAAAACCACTGATATTTAAACTCTAACTAAACATTCACATTTAAGAATGCCTTTTGTCACATAAAGCCTACTGACCTTGTTTTAATACCCTTGGAATACTACACCATCAGATGCTGAGCAAGGAGGGAAAAAAAATCAAAGCTGGTTGGTCAAGGAAACAGGAGACCCCTGTTCCCCCCACTCCAGGCCCTTCAAGTCAAAGCACAGTGCACACTCTTATATTTCTCTTCAAATCCTTGGAGGTCCCACTTGCTCTAGATTGTGTCAAAGATTGTACACTCTTCCCCACGCCAGGCACTCAATTCTAGAGGTGAAAGCTGTGGTGCAGACATTTTTATACCTTGAACATAAACATCAGGAACCAAAAGGAGTATCGAGTGGAGCAAATGTGATGCGTAACTGACATTTTTTCTAGGGCGGGCCCATGTGCTGATTTGATCTCAGTTGTCTGTACAAAAAGTGTGACTTCAAATTCAGCCAACGGGAAGTCAGAGCATGCAGCAGACCCCTCCTTGCCTTTATTCATTCACATATTCAAACATTTACCAAATAGGAGCCAAGCTTCTGTCATGTGCCAGAGTTTGCCTTGGAAGCTGAGGATACAGTGATGAATAAGACAGGCTCCGTGTTCATGGATCTTCCAGCCTAGAGAGGGAAGAATGGATCAGCAGGCAGTTGCAGGCCGGTCTAGTCAAGCTGTGATGGAGTAGGAACTGGATGCCACGAGAACATGGGGAAGAGATACCAAACTCAGCTTCAGAAACCAAAAATTGGGGTCCCTAAACTGGGACCTACAGGAAAAATACAGGCAAATACGGGGTGGAGGAGAATGTTCCAGACCAAAGGAATGTCATAATGGAGGTCTGATCTGGAAACATACTAAGTCCGTAAATATATCTGGAGTATGGAAGGCAAAGAGGCAGACTAGCAAAGGATGAGGCTGAAGGTGTCAGTGAGGACTGAGGTCAGAAAGGCTTTCTACTGCTTTAGGGAGTTTGAACTTTGTTTCAATGGTTTCCAGGTTCCCTTGTAATAAAGAACTGAGCAGAGACATGATCAGATGTGGGTGCTTTAGAACAGCGGTCCCCAGCCTTTTGGGCACCAGGGAGCGGGTTCATGGAAGACAGCTTTTCCGCGGGCCAGGGGCGGGAGCGGGGAGCGGGGAGGGGATGGCTCAGGCGGTGACGCGAGCGCTGGGGAGCGGCAGGCGAAGCTTCACTTGTCACCCGCCGCTCACCTCCTGCTGTGCCACCCCGGTGCCTAACAGGCCTGGGGCTTGGGGACCCCTGCTTTAGAAGGATCCCTCTGGTGGAACTATCAAGAATGGGTGTTGGAGAGTGAGTGGATGCAAGGAGACCCTTGGGAGGCTAGAGAAGTGTGGTCTGTGTAGAGGAAGGCTGGGATTAGGGATAGAGAAAGGCAGCTGGATTCCAGACCTATCTGGGAAGGAGAGTCAATGGAATTTGGTTGTGAGGTGGAGGGAGAAAAGGGAGTCTAGGATGACAGCCAGGCCTGACTTGGCTAAATCGTATTCCAAATACTCTTCTAGGCTGACAGGCCCGAGTTGTGGTCCACAGAGGTGAGCTGGGGTTATAATCTGCAATTTGCAGAAGGCCTGAGGAGTAGGGAATCAGCCGGGAAGCATGTCTTCCTTCTGCTGCGTGGGGCAGCCACGAGCGCCTCTGTGGATGGGCGTCTTGGGGCTTTCAGAGCAGGTGACTCCTCTGGGTTGCTTTGAATACGCTGACAAGAACAAAAGCTTTCAAGAAAACGACGTCCCAACTCCTTAGTGAAGAGGAAATGATGAGCAGTTTCACACGTTCGCTGTCTTTTCTTTGCTCTTGCTTTCTGCAGAGAAGAAGGCCTTTGCCGTTGAAGGTGGTGGGTGCAGGTTGCCCTGTGGGTTTGGGGAAGGGTCGGTGCACCTATAACCTGCCCACTCCATGTGTCTTGAGGTGCTGTAATGTCTGGACAGGTGTCCTGACTCTTGGCTTTGACAGGTCCTGTCAGGGCCGCCAGTCAGTTGGGACTGGACCCTGGGAAGAGCCTGCAGGCCTGAGACTTGGTAACATTTGCCTGGTTAAACACCTGTGGCTGCTGTGACCCCATCGCTAAGCCCTGTCACAGGCTGACAGGTCAGGGTTCCTGAGATCCACTTACTGATGATGGTCCTTCAGTCTTCTTATTACTCTAACTCTGCATCAGGAGAGGGAGATTTTTCACGAGCAAGTGTGTGAAATATGTTCAGTGCCTAGCAGTGGTGTACAGCTGCTATCTGCTGCTATCTGCTGCTTTGATCTGCCCATAATCGGTCTCCTTCTCTTCTGAAACCAGCAGCCAGATTTTCTTTGGGAAATCCCTTTGTTTCCACAGTTCTGGGGCAGCTACTCTTTGCCCAGCACTGTGTCAGGTATGGGCACTTGGCTCAAGCCAGCCAATCAGAATCCTCGACCCCCAGACCTGATCACTCAGAGGGAGCTGTCCTATGGGCCACAGTGATTGGCTCAGGGGTGGGCACAGGACCCAGCTAGTCTCATTCTGAGTTTAGGACTGTTTGGATAAAGAAATGCTTGTTCTATAGAATTGCAAGCTGGGATGATGGCATTTGGGGTACTGGGGGCCACAGCCTGCCTGAGAAGGTAGTAGAAAAGAAAGCAGACATGAGTGATTGGGGGGGGGGGGCAGAGACAGATCCCTAGGGACATTGTCTGAGCCCTTGGATTCAGCTGTGCCCAAAGCCAGCCTAGTCCTGCATGATCTAGTTACAAGAGCTAATAAATGTCTTTTTCAGTAAGCCAGTTTGAGTCCTGATGTGTCTCTTACTGAGTCTTGGTTCAAGTCAATTTAGCAAGTATTTGTTGAGATCTATGGTGGGACCTGTACCTCAGAGCTGTAAGGAACACATGAGACGTGGTGTAGTCACAGCCATAAGTATTATAATTATTATTGTTCTATTAATTGGACATTTGTCCTGTTACTAGACACTCCTTTTCACTTTACACACATTACTTATTTGATCCTTTGAGTAAATCTTTGAATTAGAAATAATTACTTGAATTTTACAGAGGAGGAAACCTGGATCCAGAGAGGCTAAGAAATATATCCAATATAATATCATAATAACAATAGTAAAAAAAAAAAAAATAGCTCGTCAGTGAAGGGGGAGGATGTGAGTTGTGATCTACCGTGACTCCGAAGTCTGTGTTCTCACCACCTGGCTTTCTTGCCTCCTACCCTTGTGTACTCATACTCTGGCCAGGGAGACATAAAGGAAATACACTGTGTGCTGCAGGACAGGTGAGATTATTCCCTCCCACCCCAAGAAATTGGAAATAAAGAAAGTAGATTGCATACCCATGAAAGCAACATAGAATGGATCAGAGCAGAGATTTGCCAACTTGCCCTAAAGAGCCAAAATGGCTCCTGGCCAACCAGGCTGGATCTAGCTGCCTAAAGGTATTGACAGCAAAGAAGGAATGAGTGTGTCAGGAGAGGGGTCACCCAACCATGGAAGCAAAGAGCAAAGAGGGGTTGGAGAGGAGAATCTTGGGGACGCCTATCCTGGCACTCTCCAGCGGTTGGGAGCCGTACCCATGGGGCTTCCTGAGGGCTGGTCTGTCCTTATGGAGAGATGAGTGAGGAGGCTGTGGCCATAGAATCCAGCAGTCACTCTTCCCATGAAAGCTACTGTCTTCATTGTGTATTAGCACACGGGGCCTCTTAGCATGATGCCCTTAAATGCCTGCTTCAGCCAACAGCCCTAGTACTGGAAACACCATGCTCCTTTCATCATGATCCCTCCTATTCTCTTTTTAAATCATTTTGAGAACACTGCTTCCCTGAAGGGTGTATCTATAGGGAAAGGACTGCACTTGCCATACACAGACAATGAAGGTTCTGCAGTGATGGCTTAGTATCATTGTAAATGAACGAATTGGCTTTCGAAGTCTCATTTGGCTTCCCCATGAGTCTGCCTATGAGAGACTGGGTTGGTCAGAAGCTGGCAAGCATTGGGGGCCATACATCTATTAGAGTTCTCCGTGAAAAATAATCACCAGGCATCCTGGTGCCGGCAACTTTGGAAACTTCCCTTTTAGAGGTGGATTTCTTCCTTGCACTGACAGAGTGGGTTTTACGACTTCCCGGACTTGAGGCCAGGCCTGTATGATGGAATAGTAACTATTTATTACATCCTGGACAGGGGGTGCTGAGCAGACGGAAAGAACGGCATGCATGTTGGAATTAAGTGAACTTGAACTTGCATCCCAGCTTCAGTGTTACTGGGTATGTGGACAAGTTTTCCAACTCCCTAAGGCTCAGTTTCCTCCTGTAAAGCATGAGAATAATAACAGGATCTACCTCATAGAATGGCTATGAAGACTAAAATGAAAAAAGAAAGAAAAAGATGCGAAGGTTTAGCAGGCATCTGACATGGTTGCACTCATTAGCTGTTAGCTTCTATCTGGTTACCTACATCATTGCCTCCTCTGGCAGGATACTCCCTTCTGCTCACATACTTTTCTAGGTATGGTCCAGGCTTGAGTGAGCAATACAATGACAGCACAGGCCCTCAGGAAGGCAGGGAGACTCAGAGAAAGAACGCACCTAGCCTTACAGGTAGGCTGGCTAACCCAGCTGTGTACAGGGTCCAGACTGGAAATGTCAATAAGGGAACTAGACCGGTTGAGAAATGGGTTGGAATGGATGGTCAGGCCTGGCTTACAGAGGCATCACATGTCAGCTCCAGCCTCACATGCCATGAGGGAACACAGGCCCAGTATGATCATATCTGTGCATTTTTAAAAGAAAAACCAAGAATCTAGATTTCTTTGTGAAATATCCCATTGTTTACTTTACAGCAACTAATTTGAATTCCCTTTGAAGACTGCAAGCCAAACAATCATCCCATTTGACAGAAACTGGTCTTGGGGCTTTAATTTATGATCTCTACCTTAAAGGCTGGGCAGGATTGGGGTAAGGGAGTCTGAATTTGGGTTCCCCCAGGAGCAGATTCTACAACAGAGATACAGTACAAGTAGTTTATTTGGGATGGGATCCCAGGAAACATCAGTAGGGCAGTGGGGAAGTAGGACAGGGATGGGAAAGCAACCAATAGAGGAGCTGTTAGCAAGTCATCGCGGTGGTTGACTAGTGACTGCAGCTTAATCCTGTAGGGGCCTCTGGGAGCCAATGTAGGATACATGCCTCAGAGTGACCCACCTAAGGTGTGAGGCAGCTGGGGTAAACGTACACTCCCTCCCATCAGTCATTGGCTGAGGGCTGCTCCCCGGAGGCATCAGTAATCTTCACGCCCTTCCCCTGCCATAAGCTTGTGCCGGGTGGGCCTTGGGGGCCAGAGAAGTGGGCAGGCAAAGGCAGGCCAGGATCAGCAGTGGGACGTAGATGGGACACTAACAGTGTCCATGGGAAACTGGCAGAAGGAAGCAGTCAGCATTAGTCACCACGTTAGCAAGCGTTCAAGAGACCCTTCCAAACATTCCGTCTAGTCCAGCAGCTAGGGGTGGATGACGAAGTCCTTCACACGGGCTTCATTTGCCCCGTCAGATGAGGCTTCCAGCACTTGCCTCTGGTCTCCTGCTTGTGCCAAAGCAGGAGTTGAGGTTGGAAAGAGATGTGAGCTCCTAACAGGAATGCCCGCTCGCCGCGCTTGCCTCTTGAGGCTCTGTCTGTCAATTACAGAAAGATCTGCGAGATTCCGTTCTCCTCTATTATCTTCCACAGGGGTCTCCAGTGGCAACTCTGCAACCGTTTTCTGCAGAGTGGTTCAAATTGTTTTATATCTCCTTAGCTGCCAAGTACAATGTCATAAGCAATAAATAAATAAATTGTTGGCCTATATGGAAAGCATATTTTGTCCAGATGCGTCCTTGAAACTTCAGCCCTGAAACATGAAAGTCAGATTGGAAACCACATTCTCAAAGCTCGGGGGAAGTAGGCTCACACGGAAAAGCCATTTGATTGGCAGGTGCTGCCACCCAGCACCCGAGGTGTGTCCTGCAGATAGGCCAGGCAGCGCGCCTTCTGAAAAACTGAGCGTGCGAGTTTTTCACGCCAGTTTTCGAGCTTAGCATGGGTAGGCCAGCTGCACAGGCCAGGGGTGAAGGAGGACTGGAACCTGGAGGGTTGCTTGTCTGGAGGAGCCGAGACCTGTGTCTTCCTTTTGATCTCCTCTTGACCAGCTGGGTTGAAGCAAGCCTTCCTCATCCAGAGGGCTACGTTCAGCACCCTTGTCTGGAGGGCAGACAGTTCTCAGCTACGTTGTCTTTGCTGCATGCAGAGGATGAGAGTGGGGGGAGACCTGGATGGTGGAGAATCACACAGAAAGACGTTCAGTGTGTTTTAGCTGGTTTAGCCAGCCCTGAGACCCTGCGATGGAGTGAGCATTCCAAGACAGAGCTGGGGCTGGGTGAATACATGACCCAGGAGAGCAGACGTGGCCTTGGTGGCAGGAATTACCACGTGGAGTTCACCAGTGGTGACATGGGCTGCCTGTGTCAGCTGGCAGGGAACGCTTTTAAATGTCATCTTTATTGCTATTTAAATTTAAATGACATGCTCATAAAAGGTTAGACAGACTAGAGATGCATGAAGAGAAAAGTGAAAGTTCCTCTTCGACATCCCCAGTTCCATCCCCGCTGTGTTCTCCCAGAGATTCTTCTAGACTTGTGCGCACACACACACACACACCCCACACACACGTTGTAAGAAATGAGCTTGTATTATGTAAATTATTCTATAAGTCCCTCTTTTGCACGTCATATACTTTGATCATCTTTCCATATCATATAATCTTTGCCATTGCTTCGTGGCGCTCTTTTGACAGATTATAATAATTTGTTACAGTTTTCAAAACGAATTCTCAGATTGCTTCCCAAATTGCCAACCTGTGGTAAACAACCAAAAATGTGAGCAGCTGATGCTATTTTCATTATTGCCAGTAGGAGTAATCTTTTATCTTACCTGTGGAATTTGATAGAATTAAAGTGAACAATGGAGAAATTCATGAGAAAAATGACCCTAGAAATAGCGATTTGGGACATGTATATACACATGTGAAATATATGTGTGTGGGGGGGGTGTACAAAGTATAATAAAATTCAATAGAGATGATTGACTCTCAGTAAAACTAAAGATGTTACTTCTGTACCCGAGTTACTGTTCTTGAATGAATTCCTTCACCCACCCGCCAAGAATTAATTTTATGCTTATATGTATTCTTCGACTGGTAGCCCAGCTCAGTAGCAAAGTGTGAGGCTACTGCTTGATACTATAGATTACTAAAAACATACGCTGTGGGTTGAGATACCAATTTTGATGCTCTCCAGTATACAGTCTTAGTCAGTGTGTTTAACTCTCTCTGTGCCTCTGTTTCCTCATTTCTCAAAGCACAGTGAGGATATGCTCTTCCTAGGGTGGTTGGGAGGACTAAAGGAGAGAAGCCCTTACCCTGCCTGCCCAGCAAATAGGGATTATTAGTAGTAGAAAGAGAGTGTGGTCATTAGCAGACAACTGTCAGGTATGTATGCCTGATGAGATATATGCAGTACACACACTATAAATATCCAACTTGATAGGTGCTCATTGTTTTCTCCCAGCTGGGTAGTTGAGACAGAATCATGGAAAATAAAATGAGTAAAAAATAATTTTTAAAGTCAACAGTCAACTAACACTACTTCAAAATGCCTTGGAGGTTGTCGCAAACCATCAGCTGTTCTAGACCAGAAACAGAACCTGATTTCCAGTTGTTGATGATAAATAAACACAGTACACTGCCCTTTGCAATGAGTGGCTATTTTTTTAACCCATGCAGATGTGTGCTATTTACATTGAAGCTGTCATACAAATTAGCAAAGGCCCACAGAGTCTGAAAGAAGGCAGGCTTCATACCCTGAAATGTTCACAGGAATGGAAACTGGCTTATCCCGCTCCTCCTAGCTATGGTGCCACAGTCCTGGTAGGAATGACTGGGGAGAACTGAAGAGCTTTTCCAGGCCAGTAGAAATGTTTGCTGACCAAGCAGGCTTAGAAGCTCATCTGCAAGGCTGGGTAAAATGAAATGCAATAGGGTTTGGAGCTGCTGTGATTTTGACTTTTTGGCAATCTGGGAAAAGTTCTGACCCTTCAACAGATATGAAAATCCTCTCATTTGGTACAGGCTTGTGCATGGCAGATTAACTCTGAATTAAAACACCAATTAGAGTGCAATGGATGATCTCCTGTTTCTCTGAGGATAGGATTTTCTGGGCAAAATACTTGTTTGGCTACACTCAGACGTACCCCTGTGTCAAACTGTATGTACAGGCTGTTAGAGGAGAGCGCAGAGGACTGAACCACAAAGTCAAAACAAGGAAGGGCTAGGAGGGTATTTCAAATTCTGGTTTTTCAACCCCTTCCATATAATAAAGAGATAACGAAGGCTCAGGACAGTGAAGAGTCCAGCTCAATATCCTCAGTGAGGCCTGAGACTAGAACCCAGGATACAAGGTATCCATTAAATGCTCTTTCACTAGACTGTGTGGCTTCTAGATGATCTTTCTCTTAGGGGATGCACAGAGACATGAAGATATAAGCAGTTTAAATATAAGCTTTAAAACTCCAATGGCTGATCTTTTCTGGAGAGGAAGCAAATCTCTGATTGTATACATATAGAAACATTTGGGTTCTAGAAGAGTGATTCATTAGTTCTCTAAGTACTATGGAGGACCTGCAGAGGGCCAGCCTCCAGCAAAGACCTAGGACTTACAGTATAGCACATACAGGTCCCTTTCCTCAATGCAAATGTGTGCCCTTGATGCAGTGAGGACAGAATCACATTCAGTGTCCCCTGAGAGGCAAGCAGAAAGGGCTCTGAGGACACAAAGAGGTTGGCTTTTCAGTTCTGCTTAGATGATTCAAGGACAGCTTTACTTGACCTGGGTCTTCAAGGGGTAACTTCTTGGCAGAAAATTCATTCATTCGTTTAATTGAAATTTAATGAGCACCTACTTTTTGCCAGTGTTTGTGCCAGGTAAACAAGCAGTAAATACAGAACAGTAAATAATACTCTGTTCTTAGGGATGTTGACCTTCTCTTGGGGAGAGTCAGAAATTAAGAAGGTAAATGAAAGACTAAGTAAGATGATTTTGGGTAGCTATAAGTACAAAGAGGGAGACGAGGTGACGTGGTGGAAGAGCCCAAGGGTGAGGATCTGCCTCAGATGAAATCATCTGAAAGACTGATGCGGTGCTGTGACACCTGGACGGAGGAGAAGCCAGCACAAAGAAGGCCAGGGCGGTGGTGACCAAGGGAGATGGGGAAAGTGGTGCGAGGTGAAGTTGGAGCGGGGGGCACTAGCCGGTTTTCACAGTACCCAGGCTAGAAGAAGTAGACTGAACGTTCTTCCAGGAGAGCTTGGGAGCGTTGGGAGGGTTTGGAGCAGGGGAATGCAGTGCTATATGAGTGAGGAGGCAGAGAAGCACAAAAATCACCAGGCGGGAGATGGGCTTGCAGCGGCAGATTCCGGCCTCCCGCGATGCCAGGTAGTCAAGCAGAATTCTATCAAGCCTTTCCTTAGGATCGCAAACAGGCAGAACTATAATCAACGCAGGCCCTGTGCTCCACAGTGAGGAAACTGAGGTGTGGAGAGTCAACACGTGTGACCAAGTTGGGCAGGGGAAGGGCTGGGCCCAGACGCAGAATTTGGGATGCTGCCTCCTGTGCTTCGTCCCCGCCTGCTTCCTCTGCCTCCTTACCCACCTGCCTGTCTTCCAGGGACTGAGATTTAAAATCCATTCCCCATCAGACATTTCAGAAACGTCTTTTATGGTTTGTTTTTAGTGTTGTGTGAAAAGGCAGTCACCTTGAATGACTTCTGCTTGACAGAAGTGTCGGCACTGTCACCACCTACTCCACGGAGTAGTGGCACGTGCCAAGGGAACCCTGGCTCCGTGGGGAAATGAGGAGGAAGGCCAAGAGCTGTTCACCAGAGCTAGAATGCAGGGTCAGCTCTGTCCTGACTGACCGTGTGGCCTAGAGAAAGTTCCTTCTTCACTGTGGACCTGCATTTCTTTTATGTGTCAAATGAGAGGATTGGGACATAGGCATTATGAGAAAAACTACTTTGAGTAATTTTGAACTAAAGTAAACAGATTGTGGCAGGACTTCTCAGAGCCTTTACTATACTAACGAGCACTGTCAAACTCCAAGAGGGAAGTACGGTCCGATACACGTCACAGGTGTATTTATGTGCTTGGCCCTGGATGGCTTTGGAAGAGGACGCCACATAGAACGTGTGCTCCTCGGGACACTCTCAGGGAACTGGTCTGTGAGATGAGACAAGGGAGATGAAAAGGAGCCTGCATTCATGTCCTCGCCCGGCCTCGTCCCACAGTGGCACAGAGCGACCGGTTGTCCTGTGTCTCGGTGGTGTGCGCCCTCTCCCCTACAGCACTTTCACCCTCTCTCCGCTGCCCCCCTCCAGAGACCCACAGAGGCTGTCTTCTGAAGGAGCATGACTGCAGAAACAGCTTCTCTCCCCCAGGGCCCACTGGGAGCCTGTCCTGTGCTCCAGTCTCTGAGAAGGCTACTCCCCCTGCCTGATGACCACAGTGGCCACATCTCTGACCCTGGATGGTAGGATAGTGATATCCGCCTTTGGTAGGCAAACTCTAGGTCCACTGGTCTCTCTTTCTCCCAGGAGTTTTCTCTGGAATGTTCCCTAGGGGTCTTTTCAGTTTTTACATTTTCTCTTACTGCTTGTATATCAGCCTTTTCTGCTCGTTGGCAACCACGCGAGGTGCCTCAGGAGGTACCAGCCTGGGTGCACGATGCGTCTCTAACAGCGCCCACATGACTGTTATCCTCATCCTAACATCTGCTATTTTTTTGAGCACTTACAATGCTCCAGACAGTGTGTAAAGAGCTTTATCTGCACTGACTCATGGTCTCCTGTCAGCAGCCTTATGAGGTATGGGCACTGTTTTTATTCTACTGAACGGTGAGGACACTGAAGCTTGGTCAGGTCGCTCCTCAAAAGTCTCGCAGCCAGTGCATGTGGGGGCTGGAGTCCCACTCAAGGCCGCCCCCCAAGTCTGCATTGGATGGTTGTACTGCATTGCTCTATTAATGTTTGGATGAGTAGAAGGTGAATGAATGAATGAGTGAATGGATGAACGTGTGAGGGAAGGATACCTCCCACCATCTCACCCGCAGCTTTAGGAAACCTGCCTGGCCATGGGGGAAAGCAACCATGCCCTTTTTGAGCCACCACTCTCTGAAGGTCACATTCTCTCTCTCTGTCTTGTCATCCCCTCCCACCAGGTTACAAGTGGGCACCACCTTATTGTCCCAGCAGCAGCCCACAGCGATTCCACCCACCGGTGGGCACCCCCCCCCCCCAGGGCGAGGCAGCCTCAGCTGGATCTCAGCCGGGGTTTCAGCCTATTGCGGTTTACGGTGCCACTGCTGAGTTTCTCAGCAAGAGAAGGGCAGCTGTTCTGGGACTGAAACATGAAGAAAGATGGGCTGAGATCAGATAAGCATCCCTTCCCAAGCAGACGTACCTCCCAATTTGCAGGCCTTTGTCATGTTACTAGCAGTTAAGGAACGTTGAAATGGAGCTCTAGCCTTGATCTGAATTATAATCTCCGAAGCTATATTTAAGTCTACCTAAAGATATTTCAATTTGCTCTCTCTCTTCCCCGCCCCCCCTCCTTGGCTCAGAGCATACTTGTATCCCTGCAGAACACAGAAAAGCTGGGACGTATTTCTTAATGTTTTACATTACAGTTGTAAGTCCTTCTTATCCTTTGATAATCATATTTTAACTTTTAGTCAACGTGCTTGGGGGTGTGCCTGTGTCTGTGTTGTATATAAGTTCACATTTATACGAACGGCATTAGCTCCCTTTATCTTTTTTTTTCCCCCCAAAGCCATGCTTGTAAGACTACATTCAGCAGCGGATTAATCCCCAAATGACTTAGTTCAGCTTTCGCAGCGGCTGACAAACAGCCTGTCTCCTGGACGGGTGTAGACTGTGCGGTGGTTACGATTAACAAGTCTTCAGGGGGCTGTAGCACAGGGAATGAGAACTGGGCCGGGAGGTCACCAAACAGTAGTGAACACTGCCAACAAAAAGGGCCCACGGAGGACCTTTGGTGGAGGAAGACAGGTTGTAGAGGTAGGGGTTGGGTTTTTGTCCTTCAGCAATTGTCCAGTAGCGAGCTGAGGAACCAGATGAGCTGCGTGGCCTGTGTGTGTGTGTGTGTTGGTGTGGGTGTATGTATGTGTATTGGATTGGAGAGAGGGCATATCTTTTAAGACGGTAGGTTTGGGTATTAGATTTTTGTTTGAAATATCATTCATCACTTATTACCTCTGTGACCTTAGGCAAGTTGCTTAGAATCGGCATCTCTGTGCCTCAGTTTCTCTCTGTGCAAATAGGGATTCATTCATTATTCAACAAATATTTGTGGAATACTCTATTCCAGGCCCTGTTCTAGGCACCAGGGATGCAGCAATAAACAGAAAGACAAAAATCCCTGCCCTTATGGAACTTCCATTTTACTGGTTAAAAAAAACTTTCAGGGAAGGTTATTTATTATAAGGACCAAAATAGATTGTGCATATAAAATGGCTAGCACAGTGTCTGGCATGTAAAAAGATTTTGGTAAAAAGGAGCAAATATTAATATTATTGTTTTTTAGGTCCATTTACAAAGTAACACCCTACCCTAAAAAAAAGTCATGAATCTAAATTCCACTATTTTATTTTATAAGCTTTTTTTTCTTTGGGAAGTAACCCATGCATACTTTGGGAAAAGATGCTCTGTATATGTTTTGCTAGCTCAGTCAAAACAGTCCATCTATGCACCAGACATCTTGAAGGATAAAGATGCTTCTTGAATGGACTTGAGCAAAGGAAGATCAGCTCTCAGGTGACAGCTCAGACATGACAAACTGGAACAATGCAGAAAGGAATCCGTGAAGGGGTTGGATTAAGAATTGCAGGGCAGTTACTTTCTGCAAACTGATATGCAAGCAAGAAAGAAACACAGGCACACCTTGTTATCCAGAAACACAATAAACAAAAATTCACTATTACCGAATTGCAGAACAGGCAAACCCCTACGTAAAAATGAGTTGTTATTAAAAAAGGGGGGGTTGCAAAATTGTTTTGGAATGTGGGCCTCATTTTCACTAGTCTAGAGTTCATGGACTGATCCTCAAGGGCTTACTTAATATACACTTATCTGAAATGTATTCTTTCCCCCTCACCAGCCGCTATGTGCAACATGGCTTTTATGGGAAGACGCACTGAAAGGCTCTCTTGTCCCTGTACCAACCTGGCACTAGTTTGTACTAACTATACAGGAGTCCCCTTATCCGAAAATTCACTCTCTGAGGCCAGTGGTTTAAAGGTTGCAGGAAAGCCAACATTGTCATAACATGAAAACATTCATGAATTAATTGACCACTTATCAAATTAGCCTCACTTAGACATCGTCCCCATTTCATGTTGGGCCTCCCACTATGTTAAGAGTCAGCTCCTTTGTGTATCTGTCTTTATTGGATTATCCAGCATCCAGAAATACAGTGAAAATAGATCATACATTACTTGCAAGATGAAGCAACAAATTTTTCAAAAGATGCAAGCGTTTATCGAGTTGATGAAAACGATGTTAGAAACCAAGTTTGTATTACATGCACATTCATTAACGAATGAAGACAACTTGTATCAGTTAAAAAGAGAAAAGTCAGTAAGCATGATGACACATCAGGGGCTTCAAAGTGAGTGACTGGGTGTTAGATGCTGTGACATATCCTTGGGGAAATGGCAGAAGTCTCAAATATTTTTGCAAATGTCACCCTCTTAATGCCTGGGCTAATGGAAGTAAAGGATGTCAAATCATACACTCATACAGCCACGTTAAGCAAAAAATGGGTCAAATAAGTCAACACATTTTATTCTTTGCTCTTTACAGCAGCGGTCCCCAACCTTTTTGGCACCAGGGACCGGTTTCGTGGAAGACAGTTTTTCCATGGACCGGGGCTGGGGTGGTTTGGGGATGATTCAAGCACGTTACATTTACTGTGCACTTTATGTCTATTATTATTACAGTGTAATATATAATGAAATAATTACACAACTCACCATAATGCAGAATCAGTGGGAGCCCTGAGCTTGTTTTCCTGCAACTAGATGGTCCCATCTGGGGGTGATGGGAGGCGATGACACCGACGTGTGTTGCTTATGTCCAGTCTTCTCCGTGATCTCGTTTTGGTCGCTGTCACTGCAGAAAACCCTGCTTCATAAAGATAGGATGTTGGAAATGCAAGCAGGCTTTTCAGTGTTTTCGTGGCAGTCTCAGGATGTTCGCCTTGACTTTAATCCAGAACGTATGGAGATTTGAAGTTGTCTCAGACATACTTTTAAGGCCACCGTCATTTGCAATCTCAAGCAGTTGATCCTCTTCTAGCACGGACAAAGTCGATTCACCTGGCTTATTCACCAATGGGTCATGGACCCATTCCTTCCCAGTCCGGGCGTCTTTTGAGGTTGGGAAGTAATGCTGAAACTCTTTTGAAAGCTGAGATAGGTGACCATGCACCAGCTGGGAGAAAGAAGGCCCTCACTCAGTCGCTTTCAAAATCTCTGCTAATGTTTGAAACATGTCAAAAATCCCAGTATTCACTTATTACCCCCGTAGTTCCAGTTTGGCTTTGAATGCAGCCACTTTATCTGCCGACTTGAACACGGTTGTCATCCTCCCCTGAAGTGACAGATTGAGTTCATTGAGCAGGTTGACTATGTCACACAAGTAAGTTTTGCGACCCATTCTGTGTCACTGAAATGTGCCTCCAGTGGTGCCTGTTTTTCTAAAAGAAATCTCTGGAATGGCTCTTGTAACTCAAAAACTCTGGGCAGTGATCTACCTTGAGAAAGCCGTCTCACTTCTGTGTATAAGAGAAGACGTGTGTGCTCTGCGTCCATCTCCTCACAGAGCTGCACGAACAGACGTGAGTTAAGGGCATGTACTTTAATGTGGCTGATAATTTTAATCACATCCTGCAAAACGTTGTTAAGTTCAGGTGACATTTTTCGGCTAGCCAGCATTTCTCTATGGATGACACAGCGCATACACTGACATTCAGAAGCAACCTCTTTGACCCCAGTAGTGAAACCAGAAAGCTGTCCAGTCATGGCAGCCTCTCCATCCGTGCATTTACTGACACAAAATGACTAATTCAGTTTTCCTGATATGTAATCATACAAAGACTTGAATAGTTCTGCAGCTGTGGTGTTGGTTGGCAACAAAAGTGCACAGAGGACATCCTCATGCACATAGCATATCCTCATGCACATCCTCCTGAAAAATATATTGCACAAAACCAAGCATTGTTGCCTTGCTGTCAACATCGTACTCATCAACCTGGATTGCGTACCACGGTGACTCATTAATCCTATCGTAACAATTGTGCCTCAGTATCCTCTGCTGTTTCATCAGCTTCTCTAGTTATGGTGCTAGCTGAAAGAGGAACACGTGCCACCTTTGGAACTGCGGCCTCTCCTAAAAGTTCACGACAGATGTCCTTAGCAGCAGGCAGGATCAACTCTTCACCAATAGTAAAGGGCTTGTTAGCTTTAGCAATGAGGTTAGCCACTAAGAATGATGCTCTCAGTGCAGACACATTTGATGAAGTGGTGGCCTTCAATAATTGCTTCTGTTCTTCGTGTTCACGCTTTTTTCTTTTGAAAAACTCCAAAGGCTTGTCTCTTAATGCAGGGTGCTTGGTCTCTGTGTGGCGAAGCAGTTTTGAAGGTTTCATGGCTTCATTGGGTAGCTGGTCGCCACATAGTATACAAAGCAGGCTTGGAGAACGTGAACCATCTGTTGCAATTAACCCGTAATTTAAGTACGACTCTTAGTATTTTCTTTTAAATGCAGCTTTCTTTTTGTTGGCAGTCTTAGAGTCTTCTGCTGTTTCATGATTGGGTCTTTCCTCCTTTTCAAAGAAGCTCTCCAGCGACATTTATTTTTTACTCATTTTGGCTAGGGTTAACTTGTGGGCTTACCAAAACTGTGACTGAGACAAGTGTGCAGTGCAGACAAGAGGAACGGAAGGAAGTGGAAAATAAAATAATGGGCAGGCCATGCGCAGACTAAAATAAGTGTCAGCTTCTGACTTAAAGCCTGCCACCAGATGCAGCTTTACAATTGAAGTACATCAACTCACTTGCCACTCTAAAGCCTGCCACTAGATGCAATTTAATTGTCAGTTGCCACTCACTGATAGGGTTTTGATATGAGTCTGCAAGCAATTGATTTATTATGGTCTCTGTGCAGTCAGACCTCTCTGCTAATGATAATCTGTATTTGCTGCCACTCCCCAGTGCTAGCATCACTGCCTCAGCTCCACCTCAGATCATCAGGCATTAGATTCTCATAAGGAGAATGTAACCTAGATCCCTCGCATGCGCAGTTCGCAGCATGGTTCACGCTCCTATGAGAATCTAATGGCGCCACTGATCTGACAGGTGGTGGAGCTCACACAGTAATGTGAGCAATGGGGAGCGGCTGTAAATACAGATGAAGCAGAAGCCAGAGGAACTACAGTCCTGCAGCCTGTGGAACAAAAACCACATTCACAGAAAGATAGACAAGATGAAAAGACAGAGGGCTATGTACCAGATGAAGGAACGAGATAAAACCCCAGAAAAACAACTAAATGAAGTGGAGATAGGCAATCTTCCAGAAAAAGCATTCAGAATAATGATAGTTAAGGTAATCCAGGACCTTGGAAAAAGAATGGAGGCAAAGATCGAGAAGATGCAAGAAATGTTTAACAAAGATCTAGAAGAATTAAAGAACAAACAAACAGAGATGAACAATACAATAACTGAAATGAAGACTACACTAGAAGGAATCAGTAGCAGAATAACTGAGGCAGAAGAACGGATAAGTGACCTGGAAGACAGAATGGTGAAATTCACTGCTGTGGAACAGAATAAAGAAAAAAGAATGAAAAGAAATGAAGACAGACTAAGAGACCTCTGGGACAACATTAAACGCAACAACATTTGCATGATAGGGGTCCCAGAAGGAGAAGAGAGAGAGAAGGACCCGAGAAAATATTTGAAGAGATTATAGTCAAAAACTTCCCTAACATGGGAAAGGAAATAGCCACCCAAGTCCAGGAAGCGCAGCAAGTCCCATACAGGATAAACCCAAGGAGAAACACACTGAGACACATAGGAATCAAATTGGCAAAATTAAAGACAAAGATAAATTATTGAAAGCATCAAGGGAAAAACGACAAATAACATGCAAGGGAACTCCGATAAGGTTAACAGCTGATTTCTCAGCAGAAACTCTACAGGCCAGAAGGGAGTGGCATGATATACTTAAAGTGATGAAAGGGAAAACCTACAACCAAGATTACTCTACCCCGCAAGGATCTCGTTCAGATTCGACAGAGAAATCAAAAGCTTTACAGACAAGCAAAAGCTAAGAGAATTCAGCACCACCAAACCAGCTCTACAACAAATGCTAAAGGAGCTTCTCTAAGTGGGAAACACAAGAGAAGAAAAGGACTTACAAAAACAAACCCAAACCAATTAAGAAAATGGTAATAGGAACATACATAATGATAATTACCTTAAACGTGAATGGATTAAATGCTCCAACCAAAAGACACAGGCTTGCTGAATGGATACAAAAACAAGACCCATATGTATGCTGTCTACAAGAGACCCCCTTCAGACCTAGGGACACATACAGACTGAAAGTGAGGGGACAGAAAAAGATATTCCATGCAAATGGAAATCAAAAGAAAACTGGAGTAGCAATACTCATATCAGATAAAATAGACTTTAAAATAAAGTTACAAGGGACAAGGAAGGACACTACATAATGATCAAGGGATCAATCCAAGAAGAAGATATAACAATTATAAATATATATGCACCCAACACAGGAGCACCTCAATACATAAGACAACTGCTAACAGCTCTAAAAGAGGAAATCGACACTAACACAGTAATAGTGGGGGACGTTAACACCTCACATACACCAATGGACAGATCATCCAAACAGAAAATTAATAAGGAAACACAAGCTTTAAATGACACAATAGACCAGATAGATTTAATTGATATTTATAGGACATTCCATCCAAAACAGCAGATTACACTTTCTTCTCAAGTGCGCACGGAACATTCTCCAGGATAGATCACATCTTGGGTCACAAATCAAGCCTCAGTAAATTTAAGAAAATTTAAATCATATGAAGCATCTTTTCTGGCCACAACGCTATGAGATTAGAAATGAATTACAGGGGAAAAAACATAAAAAACACATGGAGGCTAAACAGTACGTTACTAAATAATCAAGAAATCACTGAAGAAATCAAAGAGGAAATCAGAAAATACTTAGAGACAAATGACAATGAAAACACGACGATCCAAAACCTATGGGATGCAGCAAAAGCAGTTCTAAGAGGGAAGTTTATAGCTATGCAAACCTACCTCAAGAAACAAGAAAAATCTCAAATAAACAATCTAACCTTACACCTAAAGGAACTAAAGAAAGAAGAACAAACCAAACCCAAAGTTAGCAGAAGGAAAGAAATCATAAAAATCAGAGCAGAAATAAATGAAATAGAAACAAAGAAAACAATAGCAAAGATCAATAAAACTAAAAGCTGGTTCTTTGAGAAGATAAACAATATTGATAAACCATTAGCCAGACTCATCAAGAAAAAGAGGGAGAGGACTCAAATCAATAAAATTAGAAATGAAAAAGGAGAGGTTACAACAGACATGGCAGAAATACAAAGCATCCTAATAGACTACTACAAGCAACTCTGTGCCAATAAAATGGACAACCTGGAAGAAATGGACAAATTCTTAGAAAAGTATAACCTTCCAAGACTGAACCAGGAAGAAATAGAAAATATGAACAGACCAATCACAAGGAATGAAATTGAAACTGGGATTAAAAATCTTCCAACAAACCAAAGTCCAGGACCAGATGGCTTCACAGGTGAATTCTATCAAACATTTAGAGAAGAGCTAACACCTGTCCTTCTCAAACTCTTCCAAATTATAGCAGAGGAAGGAACCCTCCCAAACTCATTCTACGAGGCCACCATCACCCTGATACCAAAACCAGACAAAGATACTACAAAAAAAGAAAATTACAGACCAATATCACTGATGAATATAGATGCAAAAATCCTCAACAAAATACTAACATACAGAATCCAACAACACACTGAAAGGATCATACACCACGATCAAGTGGGATTTATCCCAGGGATGCAAGAATTCTTCAATGTACGCAAATCAATCAATGTGGTACACCATATTAACAAACTGAAGAATAAAAACCATATGATCATCTCAATAGTTGCAGAAAAAGCTTTTGACAAAATTCAACACCTATTTATGATAAAAACTCTCCAGAAAGTGGACATAGAGGGAACCTACCTCAACATAATAAAGGCCGTATATGACAAACCCACAGCAAACATCATTCTCAATGGTGAAAAACTGAAAGCATTTCCTCTAAGATCAGGAAAAAGACAATGGTGCCCACTCTCACCACTATTATTCAACACAGTTTTGGAAGTCCTAGCCACGGCAATCAGAGAAGAAAAAGAAATAAAAGGAATCCAAATCAGAAAAGAAGAAGTAAAGCTGTCACTGTTTGCAGATGACATGATAGTGTACATAGAGAATCCTAAAGATGCCACCAGAAAACTGCTAGAGCTAAACGATGAATTTGGTAAAGTTGCAGGATACAAAATGAATGCACAGAAATCTCTTGCATTCCTATGCACTAATGATGAAAAATCTGAAAGAGAAGTTAAGGAAGCCCTCCCATTTACCAGTGCAACAAAAATAATAAAATACCTAGGAATAAACCTACCTAGGGAGACAAAAGACCTGTATGCAGAAAACTACAAGACACTGATGAAAGAAATTACAGATGATACCAACAGATGGAGAGATATACCATGTTCTTGGATTGGAAGAATCAACATTGTGAAAATGGCTATACTACCCAAAGCAATCTACAGATTCAATGCAATCCCTATTAAATTACCAATGGCATTTTTTACAGAACTAGAACAAAAAATCTTAAAATTTGTATGGAGACACAAAAGACCCCGAATAGCCAAAGCAGTGTTGAGGGAAAAAAACAGAGCTGGAAGAATCAGACTTGCTCATTTCAGACTATACTACAAAGCTATAGTAATCAAGACAATATGGTACTGGCACAGAAACAGAAATATTGATCAATGGAACACGATAGAAAGCCCAGAGATAAACCCACGCACCTATGGTCAACTAGTCTATGACAAAGGAGGCAAAGATAGACAGTGGAGAAAGGACAGTCTCTTCAATAAGTGGTGCTGGGAAAGCTGGACAGCTACATGTAAAAGAATGAAATTAGAACACTCCCTAATACCATACACAAAAATAAACTCAAAATGGATTAGAGACCTAAATGTAAGACCGGACACTATAAAACTCTTAGAGGAAAACGTAGGAAGAACACTCTATAACATAAATCACAGCAAGATCTTTTTTGATCCACCTCCTAGAGTAATGGAAATAAAAACAAAAATAAACAAATGGGATCTAATGAAACTTAAAAGCTTTTGTACAGCAAAGGAAACCATAAACAAGACGAGAAGACAAACCTCAGAATGGGAGAAAATATTTGCAAACGAATCAACGGACAAAGAATTAATCTCCAAAATATATAAACAGCTCATGCAACTCAATATTAAAAAAAACAAAGAACCCAATCCAAAATTGGGCAGAAAACCTAAATAGACATTTCTCCAAAGAAGACAGTTGGTCAAGAAGCACATGAAAAGCTGTTCAGCATCACTAATTATTAGAGAAATGCAAATCAGAACTACAGTGAGGTATCACCTCACACCGGTTAGAATGGGCATCATCAGAAAATCTACAAACAAGAAATGCTGGAGAGGGTGTGGAGAAAAGGGAACCCTGTGGCACTGTTGGTGGGAATGTAAATTGATACAGCCACTATGGAGAACAGTATGGAGGTTCCTTAAAAAAGTACAAATAGAACTACCATACGACACAGCAATCCCCCAACTGGGCATATATGCAGAGAAAACCCTAATTGAAAAAGACACATGCACCCCAATGTTCATTGCAGCACTGTTTACAATGGCCAGGTCATGGAAGCAACCTAAATGCCCATCGACATACGAATGGATAAAGAAGTTGTGGTACATATATACAATGGAATATTACTCAGCCATAAAAAGGAATGGAATTGAGTCATTTGTAGATATGTGGATGGATCTAGAGACTGTCATACATAGTGAAGGAAGTCAGAAAGAGAAAAACAAATGTATATTAACGCATATATGTGGAACCTAGAAAAATGACAGATGAACCAGTTTGCAGGGCAGAAATTGAGACACAAATGTAGAGAACAAATGTATGGACACCAAGGGGGGAGAGCGGCGGGGGTGTGTGTGGGGATGGTGGTGTGCTGAATTGGGAGACTGGGATTGACATGTATACACTGATGTGTATATAATGGATGACTAATAAGAACCTGCTGTATAAAAAAATAAATTCAAAAAAAAAGTTATATAGAAAAAAAAATACAGATGAAGCCTCGCTTGCTCACCCACTGCTCACCTCCTGCTCTGCAGCCCAGTTCCTAACAGGCCACGGACTGGTACCTGCTTTACAGGAAGTAGTGAGTTGTTGAAATTGTAACCTAAATTTTATTAAGAATAAGATATGTGTATTAATTTCCAAAAATTTTAGTCTCATTTCTGATGTCCCAACTCTCTTCTCCAGTATGTACTCTGAAATTTTGATCCCTGTCAAAGGGGTGTTCTCATCCAGGTCCCAGTTTAACTCCAATAAGGAGAACCTGGTGTGTTTCCATTGGAGAGGTTCTTACTCTAGATGACTGCTGTTTATGTGCTCTGAATTAGGGGCAGTGGGCAACGTGGGAACAAAGTATCCATCAGTCTATATCTCTCTGTTTACACTGATGATGCTTAATCTTTCCAAGGTCTTGGACCGTTTGGATGGAGAACATGATAATTGAGGAGGCTCCTTCTAGAAAATCCCCATGCACAAAATAAATTTGAAGGGGTTCACCTACACTGTTGATGTCTATCCATGGACAGAGATACTTGATCATAGATATAAGTAACTTTGATCTACACCCCTGTCTTCCCATCATATATTATCTGTTTATCACACACACACACACACACACACACACACACACACACACACACACACACACGTACCTACTAAGTGCCAAAGCACTTTATGTATGTTTATTTATTTTTGTTATTGCTGACAGTGAGCCTATGGGATATGGGATATTGTCCTAGTTTCAACATATGGAAAAACCTTGAGAAAAGTTAGGTAACTCACTTAAGGTCATAGTAAGTGTCTGGTATTGCATTTCAAACACCACTAAGTTTTTCTAAGGCCTAAACCGTCACTTTTTCTATAGCATTCAGTCAACTCTGTGTGTTCACATATTACACTGACTTTTTTTCTTAATTAGTAACTTTTAAAAGTCTTTCCTTATTACGTAAGAAATGCATGCTTGTTGTAGAACAGTTACACATTGTAACTCTTCACTTTTGAAGTACTCCTCATTCTCCTTTTTTCATTTTAAATTGAAGAAAGAGGAGGTATTATTACTATTCTCATTTTGCAGATAGTAAAATGGAGGTACTGGGGCTTGATTCTGCAGAATGAATGGCTAATGGGGTTTGGATGGAAGTGATGGGCAACACTTCTATTCTTCACCATAAAATATTCTTCATGACCCTCTTATGCTCTCAGAACACATTTAAGACTACATGAATCAAACTGAGAAACTTAATGGGATAGCAAGATGGGTGGAAAAGATGGCCAGATGGTGAATATGCAGTTTACAAAGGCACCAAGATAGCTAAAGTCAAATTTTCTGCTCTTCTTTTAACACCTTGTTCATGACAGAGTAAGTGGTGGAAGGAAAAGAGGGACAGGATTGGGAGGGAAGGCTTCTGTGCTGTAAGGTATAGTGACCTATCCAGGCTATCGGAATTCAAAAGAAATATGTAGTAGTTAGGACTCTTGCATCAGTTCAAACTATTTTTTTAATAAAAGGAAGAGGGATATATTGGCTCTTATATCTTAAAAATCAAGATGTCATGCCTTCAGGTATGGCTGGATCCAGGGGCTAAAATATATATATATATATTATTCGGACTCTGTCTCTCACCACCTCTTGGCTTTGCTTTCCCCTAAAGAAATCTCGTTCCTTAGCAGAATTCCACCAAGAGATTTACCATAAGATAGAAAAACAGCTGCTGACATCCCCAGATGGTTATATAACTGTATAGATACCCGAGAAATATGAAAGTCTCACTGTCCCAATAGTTCCAGCAAAAATCTCTATATGGAATCTCGCCACAGCAACTCTTATCACATTCCCATCCCTGAACCAATCACTGTATAGCTCAGAAATAGGATATTTTGATTAGTTAGGCCTGTGTCACGTTCCCTCCCCAGGGTCTGACAGTGGGGGAACTGTGATGCCCCAAAGGAAAAATCAAGGTCCTGCTACAAAATGAAACTATACTTAATGACGTGCAGGCAAAAAGAGCATCTGATGCAAGGGATTTGTTGAAAATCTGCAGGGGACTGTCACGGAGTTGAAGGGCTGGGAGCATAGCCGAGCTGTACAGGACTGGATCTGGAGAGTGGAATATCAAGATGTCTGTCTTCTATTTTCTCATCTGTTCTTTTGTTCCCCTCTCATCCAACTTACTCTACCTTCATTATACTCTTGCCATGGCCTGCATGTCCCCACAACCTTTTCCTGGACTGACTCAGTCTCTTGAAATCCCTCTTTCTCAATCTCTAGGGGAGGAAACTCGTTGGTCAATCTCAGAACCAGGCCACAAGCTACAGGTCACTGGCTAGAGTTACAGATGTATTTGCCTGCAGCACGAGTCCTCTCTTGGTACAGTCAACTCTAGCAAGATAGGGCAGATCAAGCTGTTTGTGGGGTTTCTCCTTCCAGGCCTGTAGACAAGGTAGGATCTCTAGAAAAATATGACAGAGAAAGCATTAGTATGTGTCGAGAACAGAAAGAAATTTGGGCAGAACCAGGCTGCAAGGCTATTCCTGGAATGGGAGGCTTGCTGAAAGACCTGGAATGTCATTCCTTGACAAAGATGGATGAACAAAGAATGGGGTGTCAAAGAGGCAGGAAGGCCCTGTTAGCCACCAAAGAGGCAGACAAAGAATCAAAGCCAAGGCTTGGCTGCCCCAACATAGCCAACAGACTTCTTCTCCCGGGGAGGTAAGATGCAGCCGCAGGACCTGTGAATCGTGGCATTCTTTAATATCAGGCAGTGCAGGATTTCCTAGGCAGTGCTCCTAAAGTCATTTCCTCCCAGTTTGACATGGTTCTCCTCGGGGCTCCAGCCCTCCGTGGGTCTGCCTACTCGACGCAGTGATGCAGCACCTCTTCTCTCACAGCCTGGGTCCAAGTGTGAAAACATCTGCTTCCTGCCCTTGATAAACTCAAAAGCAGCCCGGGGGGTTAAGTAAGTAATTTTTTTAGAAACAAAGATTAAACACACGCATACCCCACAGGAACAAAAGTACCATAAATTCATGCAAGTGGGTCGGCTTGGGTTTGGTTGGGTTAAAAGCAGGGGAGAGTTTTCTGGAATATATGACGAAATGAGCCTGGGTGTAACACACAGATAATCTTTCTTAGCTGATGCAGGCTTACGTTGACGGAGCTTTCAGGCCAAGCAGAACATTAGGTCTCTCCCAACCATCCATCCATTTGTTCATTCATCTAACAAATGTGAGTGTGTCCATTATGGACCGGATACTGTGTTCCAGTGTCTTCTTCCTCTTTGGCCCCAGCTTGTGCTTTCTCTCTCTCCTGTGGGCACTCCAGCTTCCCTGATCTCCTGGGTATGAATTGACTGTCTATCCTGCCCCAAAAAAACCCTCCCCTGAAGCTCTGCAGCTGGGTCCCCAGGATTCATTCCCATATCCTTGAGACAGTTCTCTTCACTGTCCATTAGGTCTGGGGGCATTCTGATACTACTTCTGAAGATGCAGGTAGTGTTCCTGTCCTAGCACTTGGACTCAGTCTCCCCAGAGGCGGGTGACATGTTTCCTTGATGTCTGAGCATCAAATTCTGGGCACAGTCTAAGCCCTCTTTTGATCCAACCTACATGTTCCTGTTTTTCTCTGGAGACCTACCTATAGCTCTAGGCTCATTTACAGAGTCAGCTCACTGACCCTGAATCCAATGAGCCATTCACCTGACCTCGAAGGCATTTCTCCAGGGTGTTCTCAACCCTCAAGTATGGTCAAGGGAGATGTAATAGGTAGTGTTTACCAGGGACCATTCATCCTATTGTCTTTGAAACCGACCTCTGTGCTGCCGAGTCTCTAGCAAGATAAGAGGTGGACCATTTTGTGAAGGCTGCAGCTGCACTCTTAATACTATTCTAATATAGTTTGGTGAGTAAAAATGAAGAAAAAAATTTAACGTTTTTCTGATTTCCTTTTTGTTTTTAAAAACAAAGTGGTAGTGATTAGCCAGCCCTGTCCACCTTTAAGGAAGTCAATTTAAAACCTGGTAGCCAGCCAAAAACATAAAATATTTGAATGCTGTGTATTTATTAATATATTTATTTGGGGGATGGGCAAGGACTTTGGTTCCTGTTCTTATGGTGCCCTTTGGCGAAAGGACGGCAAACTCTAATGAGAATCTTTGGGGAATCTCTCTGAAGTAGTAAGTCACTCATGGCCAACCTTTTAATTGAAGGTAATAACAATTCCAATAATATTATTAAGAACCACTATTAGGGCGGTAAGGACTAAATTCACTGACATCATGTCAAAGCTATGCTCAGCGATGACTGCCGAGCCCCTGGGGGAATAACTTTCATAATCCATTGAAAAGTTATGAGCGCCTTGTGTTTGCACCAAGAAAGAAATCAGCATTAACCATTTGGGAAGCCATGTAAAAATGGAGAAAAAGCTACTTGTACTTTTAACAACGTAATTAATTGCTGCAAATGGAGTTAATTCTCACAAAAACCCCATGGAGGAGGTTGGGATGTGTGTTGACAATGGAAAATTATCCTGATTTTATAGGTGAGGGCAATTTCCAGACACTAGGAACAAACATGGTCAGCGAGAAAGAGAAAAGATGACTTTTTGTCGGGGAAGGAACAGGGCCCTGGGCCAGCGGGCTCACTGCCTGGGTTGGGACAAGGGCGATCATTGTGTGGTAGGAACTGAATGGAATAAGAGGAATCTGGGTTAAGAGACCAACAGAATTGGGTTCAGTTATTGCTTCTGCCATTCATTAGCTTTCTGACCTTGAGCTACAGGGTTAACCTTTCAGAACCTTAGTTTTATCATCAATAAAACGAGAACAAACAGTAACTAACTTGTGGAGCTGGAGGCATCGTTGAGCTGATGTGTGTCACATTCTCAGCCCAGGGCTTCCCCGGTGGCGCAGTGGTTGAGAGTCCGCCTGCCGATGCAGGGGACACGGGTTCGTGCACCCGGTCCGGGAGGATCCCACATGCCACGGAGCGGCTGGGCCCGTGAGCCATGGCTGCTGAGCCTGCGCGTCCGGAGCCTGTGCTCCGCAACGGGAGAGGCCACAGCAGTGAGAGGCCCGCGTACCGCAAAAAAAAAAAATTCTCAGCCCAGTGCCTGGCCCATAAATAGTACTACTATCTAATATCCTCATTATTATTCTTTCTTAACTCATTCTACAGATATGTAATAAACACCTACAGTGTGCCAGGGACTATGTTGGGTATACAAACCAATCTCTTTTGAGTTTATAGTCTAGCAGGGAAGATGACAAAAAACAAGTGAACATGTCAGTAAGGAAAATGCTTGCAAATTGTACTAAATTTGAAAGCCTGACTCCAGTGAATACTCAGTGGGTTAGAGCTGCCATGTGTACCCAGGGGCAGAGAATGGATTTTCATAACTTGGGCTTTCGAATTGGTCAGACCTGGGTCACTGCAGCTTTGGTGCCAGTCCTTGCTCTCAGGCTGTGTTTTTGGACAAGTCCTCCAGGCTTTCCGAGCTCAGCTTTTCCCTCTGTACAGAGGGCTTTGGCGGTGAGGTATGGGGGGTGGGCTCTCGGCAGTGCCTGGAACACGATAGGCGCTCAGCACATAGAAATGCTACCTCAACAAAGCTGCAACCCATTCTTTTAGCAGCTCTGGCCCATGCCTTTCCATCTTCAGCAACATTTCCATCTTCTTGAGATTAAAAGGAGTGTGATAGGGAATAGCATTTCCATTTCTTGGCCTGGCTGTGGACAAGAAGGTTTCCATTTCCATCTCTGAGGATTTGGGGCAAGAGAGGGTTGTCAGTGGTTTGAGTAGAAAAAGAAGGAATGTGTTCCCAGAGGACCTTTGGCCTGCCAGAACCTCACCACAGGACTGGTCGCAGGGAGCAACTGGATACAGGCTGGTTTGTTGGCTGGGTGAGTCCCCAGGAGAGGAACTGGGAGATAGGAGGACGCCAGCATAACTGTGAGACCATGATGGGTCCTGAAAATGGTGGGGGAGAGTGTGACAGGGCGCAGGGAATGGCTGGAGTAGAGCTGGGAGGGTCTGACCTCAAATCACCTCCAAGTTTCCCTGTGAATGCTTTGTTCTGACACTGGGCTTCTCAGTCATGACTGAGCACTTATTTTGAAAGTCAGTCTGGTTTATCATTAGAACATGGGTCTCCCAACTATGGCCTGCAGGCTAAATCCAGTCCCCTGCCTGTCTTTGCAAATAAAGTTTTATTGGAGCACAGCCCACACCCATTCCTTTATTGTCTGTGGCTGGTTTCTGCTGCAAAGCAGAGCTGAAGTTGTAACAGGGACCGTGTGGCCTACAAAGCCTAAAACATGTATTCTCTGGCCCCTTGCGGGAAAAGTTTGCCAACTAACCCCTGATTTAAAACATTACTGTTTTGGTGGGAATAGATTCATTCACTGACCCATTCATTAATTCATGGAACAAATAATCACCCATCATCAAGGTGCTCTATACACTACACTAGGCCCACAGAGTATCTCAGGCACTGTGCTCAATCCTTGTAACAACTGTGTGAGTCGATGATGTTATCATTCCATTTTGCAGACGGTGAAATGGAGGCTGAGGGAGGCTGAGTAACTTTCCCAAGGTCATTAAGCCAGAAAGCCACAGACAGGGCTGGAACCAGGCCTGTTAGTCTCCAAATCCTGTGCTGTCAACTTCACTCTCTGACAACCTGGCTCACGTTTGTCCTTAATCTCCCCCTGTTAGTGTGGATTACTGTGAGAAGGGAAGAAAGATAGAAAGGTTGAAAATTTATTTTTTTAACTCTCTGATGGAAACTCTTGCTATTTAAAGTGATAGGTGCATGAAATCGCTAACTCATTTGGCAAAGCTTGTGTTCGAGATGCTTCTTCATTGTGCGTCATCCTGAACTCACACACAGATCGCTTTGGATGGTATCAAAAAATCATCTGAAAATGTTTTCCTTCATAATGATATGATTTCACCACTAATGTTGATAAACATTAAAATGACATAAAGCATTTCCTGTTCCAACCTGAGAGAGATCTTGGAGGATTTGTCTAAATATTAGCATACTTTTAAAATAATCAGTGGGTGATTATCTGGTAAGAGGTCAAAAAAGAGGATGTTTAGAAGAAAGAAATAACAAAGCGAGGCAGATTTTCCCCTTCAGAACTCTCCAAACTGCTGTGGGAGAGGGAAGAGCTACCATCCTGCTTTCACAGGTTAAAAATGAACCACTGGGCTTCCCTGGTGGCGCAGTGGTTGAGAGTCTGCCTGCTAATGCAGGGGACACGGGTTCGAGCCCTGGTCTGGGAGGATCCCACATGCCGCGGAGCAACTAGGCCCGTGAGCCACAACTACTGAGCCTGCGCGTCTGGAGCCTGTGCTCCGCAACGGGAGAGCCCGCGATAGTGAGGGGCCCGCGCACCGCGATGAAGGGTGGTCCCCGCTTGCCACAACTAGAGATAGCCCTCGCACAGAAACAAAGACCCAACACAGCAAAAATAAAAAATAAAAAATGAACCACTATTAGTGAGTAAAAGTGAGATTTCATTATCCTTCTGATGCTCATCCTTGACCTGGCTTTTGCCAACGTCTCCACCCAGAAAATGCAAACCAGAGTTTCTAACTAGAAATAGGAGGACAGCTGAATGGACCATGCCTCCTTCTAATGACAATTTATGAAGATGGTTTAATCTTACAGTCCAAGTAGAGGTTCTACTGACAAGTTCTCATATGAACTGATTAGGCTTCCCCTGTATACATTTTTATCAGATTGATTCATTCCTCTGGCAGAAAGCTGGCTTTTACATTTTTTTTAGAAGAGATTCCAAATGGCTTGTCAAGATTACATCTCGCATGTGAATCTCAGCCAGGATTATGTTACAGCCGAGACTGACAATATTTAATAGGTAGAATCAGACAGGATGGTAGAAATGGAGCAAGCTGGTCCCAATAAATAGTAGGAGCGTGGATGTATGGGGTACATACATCCCAAGTAGCTTCAAGGCAGTCTGTGGATTGGATATCCTGGGAGGATGCATGAATGCATAAAATGTAATATTCAAAGGAGATAAATTACTTCAACTTTTGTCTATTACTTCTGGCATGAGCAGATTCTTATAAACGGCATTCATGTCTGGGGCATTCCATGACCTGAATTCCTAACCACCCCTTCAGATCCCCTGTAAAAACCACAGACTTGAGAAGAGAAGGGAACCAGACCTTTTTGTACTAAGCTGGCCTAATGCAGAGGTCTCTGCAGCATTTGATAAGTGTCACAAACTCACCACATCTGAAGGGGCCCCTTTGGAGTGACGGGTCCCCTGCTCTTGGAACACAAATGGAGCCACTAGCGGGCCATGTGGGAGGTAGGCAGAGCAAGAGGCCTTTCCCATCTGAGATCCTTTATTCCCAGGCATGGTATGTTTTATGATGCGGCCTATAGCCAGAAAGGAAAGGGGCCTGGAGAGATGTGTATCTGAATCATCTTTGTATTGATTAAAAAGAATCAAGGACAAAGTCCTTTAAGGTTTAAATTTGCTTTTGCATGAAGGGTCAAAGGAGAAATGTATTTATTCTTCCTGGACTCAGAAGAATGTAAGTAAACTCCATAAGGGCAGACACTTCACTCCCTCTCTCTTTTTTTTAGGTTGTTTGCACCTCCTTTCATGTCTGTGAAAATTAGTTCTGGCTGAGGTAAAGCTTGACCTAATGAGATAGCTGGCATAAAAATCACTAATGATTTGCTCTGATAAGCGAGAATGGAGAAAAGTGATACCTGTTTTCTTTTAAAATCCTTAACCATAAAAATTCACATTTGAAACTTCCTTATCCTTTGTTCTCAAAGGATAATGTTCTCAAAATCACTTTTTTACCAAGCTGTACATCTCCGTTTATTTCTGCAGATTTTCTATGTGTGTGCTGCCCTGGGCCAGTTATCCAGGATGACGGCTAGTCAGTCATCAGGAAGTAGATGCAGACACAAGTGGTAAATTTGTGTGTGTGGGGGGGGTTGGACTGGTGATTAGTCGACCTGGATCATTCAGTTGCCAGGAAATGGGGAAGCAGAACCATGTCTAAGAGTTTTTTATCGGCAATGGCACCATGGTCAGTGTCCCCTAAGATTGTCAGGAGTCACTATGGTGTCAGGTCAAAGGGAGTCAGGGATAGTGTTCTTGCAAACTGGGCAGCAGTCAGAGTGTGGGTGGAAGGTCAGCTCAGAGGAGTTCTCTCCAGCCTGGAAGAAGAGCGGCACTTCTCAAAGGTTTATGCCATCTTCTGATCACTTTTTGTATTTTTGTTTAAATCTTAAATTTTTCATAGGTAATTACATGTGCAAAATAGAATACTCAAAAGGTATAAATGGGTTTATAATGAAAGGTCAGTTCCTCTCCAAGCCTTCACTTCTCTTCCCCAGAAGAAATTACTGTGCCAGCAGTTTGTGTATCCTTCTTCCAGAGACAGCCTGTGTATGCATGAGGACAAATGAGTGTGTATAAAGACGATTTTAAGATATACAAATTGTATCAACCTGGTTTGCTCTTTCTTTTTCATTTAACAACATATCTTGGAGTTCATTCCTTATCAGTAAATAGAGAAGTTATTTATTCTATTTAATGGCTCCTGCTGTCTTTTCATTCTGTTCGTTGCGACTGTTGGCTTAACTTTGTTTCATCTAACTTAACGGATCTTTGCCTTAAACTTAAATATGCATTAAGCATCTGAAAAAATATCCGGCATGGAGCAGGCTCTTCCACTTCTATTTGTGAGACATTGAGGAAGTTGGTTGCTCTAAGCCTCAGTTTTCTCATCTATATAATGGGGATACTATCCACCTGGCTGACGTGGCCAATATGACTGGCTGTCTATCAAGTGTGTGCTCTCTCTTTCAAAGTACAGAATTATTTCTAGGAAGAGAATGCGTTTTCCAGCTTCTTTTCTATCTAATGTTACCACAGAACTAAGTTTTGCCGGTGGAAAATGAGAAGTAGTAATGTGTGTCCATTCAAGGCCAAGGTAATTAACACCATAGCTATACTCTAAAGCATATCATTGGAGTAAAGATTAAACTCAATGAGGTAATGTAAGGAAAGCATTAAGACATAGTAGTGCTAAGTAGCATCAACTATTATTAATATTGTAATCTGTATATGACTCCCCATATGAATAACCTCTAGTTTTTCCTTTACCAACTTTAGTAAGGACTCAGTACTTGGTCATGTGCTCCAAAGTCAAGTGTACTTCACAGAAGCATTAAGGAGCAATGCAGATTTTTTTTCCTCAATTTTTCAGGTTTTATTAGAATATTCTACTTCACATTAGCTGTCACTTCAGAGCAGAAATAAATATGGCAAGACAGGGATATGGAACCTTCCAGTTTGGAAAACTAATAATTTCACTAATTGACCTTGTAATCCCCCCCTTAAATATCTCATGCACATGTTTTGGTTGGACATGTTCTATTACAGAAGAGTAGATGACATATTAAGCATATGACGTTCACTTGATTTCCCATAAAAATGAAAGTGATACCTTTTCTGAGGTAGGTGAAAAAAGTAAAATCCTGATTTAAGAATTTCTAAAGAGAAGATACGGTTTTTAATTGAAGAAATAAAGGAGTAAATTTACATTGCATACCTTACAGCAAACCGCTTAATGATAATCTCTATTAGATTTTTTTTCTCCAAGAGTGATTCTTTGGCTACTAGCCAATAGGTATACCAACGAATAGACTTTCTTTCTTGATGTTTTCCCCATAAATCTCTAAATTATGTTCTATCGTCCTAAAAAATTCAGATTCTACTCAAAACTTACATGACCTTAAAGAACTACTCAGGTTGACCGGACGCATCCTTCTTAAAAGGCAATTTATCAACAATCCATTGTTATTCAACTTGCCTTTTGGCAGCCTCAGTCATATTAAAATATTCACCCAACAAAAGTGAGTCTTTACCTAGAAGGAGATTTTTCTGCTAAGAAAAATGAGACCCACCCTTCCCCCTCCCAATTTCATTAGAATTATAAAGGGCTTTCCCATTTGACCCTGAGTTGCGCACTAGGAAATATTCTTCTCTCAGGGACTGTCTAGTCCCAGAGAAGGCTCTCAAGGGAAGCCTTTAGTTACCCCATTACAGGCAGCATCTGTCAGTCCACCCGCCATCTATGCCACAACTGTCCTTTTGAGATTCACTATAGCCTTTACTTCTGACCCTGTCTTGGCCACCCCTCACCCGCTTCTACTGAATATATCGTTTATGGACTCTGTCCCTGCATATGCTGAATTTGGTCCCAACAACATGCTCCTCCTGCCTTAGGAAATTCCACCTTCGTATTATTGCTTATGTTCACCTCTAGGCTTCTGCTTTAGAATTCAACTTTAGAGCCTACCCATTTCACTGAACCTCTAGAATACTTAATTTCAATCCCTGTACCCTGAACACCACTGGCCCTCTTTATGTGTAGCTGATGAGTCTCGGTTCTTCCACCTAACTAATGGCCAATGTATCTGGGTCTACCAGTAGGCTATAGAACACAAAAGGCAAGTGGAAAGATACATGTGATATCTGTGGCTAACCAGGGTGCAAATTGGAAGAGAATTCCTTGAAAGTGTTTTATAAGAATCAAAACTTGTTCAGTAACTGTCTTTCCCCAACAAACTGTAAATTCTATAGGAAATGAACCGTGTATAAATTATCCCCTCAAATATCCTCAGAATCTACCACAGTACCCCGAATATATTAGGGCCTCAATAATGTTTGTTCAATAAATAAGTTATATAGATAACCTAGAAGTAAAAGATTAAATGGTCAAATATATATTTTACATAACAAAATCCATATTCCATATTTAAGAAAATATATCTAAGAAGTATCCGAAATTACTAACTGTGTAAATTTAGGTAAGATATTCCTTAGGCCTCACCTTCCTTATCTTTAAAATGAAATAATGGTAGAGTGAAAGAGATTAGATAGAAAAGGTGCTATCTGAATGTTAGAGATGATTGTTTTTACTCATCTTGGCAATATGAGGTTGATAATCTAGTTGTTACAGTCTGAGGATATTAATCACCTGGAAGCCTGTGCATTAGAATAAAAGTAATGTGTCTCAGCGACAACTTTACAAGAGCTCATCTCCTGGCTTGTTGCCCCCAACTTGCTGGGCACAAGAGGCAGGTCACTTATTAACTTCATTTACCTTTTAAATGAGAATAATGCATATCTGCCTCCCAGTTAGGTTGTATATATTAATTCACGTGCTTATGATTTACTGTGTATGAGTTCATCTGTTTCGTCTATTTCCATTTTTTCACTGCTATGGCCCCAGATTCTAGACCAGTGCCTGGCACATAGAAGGTACTCAATAAATATTTCTTGAATGAATGAAAGGCCATTGAGTGTTTATGAATGTATCTGCTCTGTCAACACATGTTAAGTTAAACACCTTTTATATGCTAAGCACTGAAGTAAGAAGCAGTCCCTAAGGAACTCCTAGCCCAGTAGAGGGAGGCACATATGCTTGCCAGGGGTTCCTGCATTTCCAGAAACTTTGTGGGCAAGGGACACAGTTATTTTATAAAATGCCCAAATGTGCCGTCTGACCACTGGATTGATAGATAATATAGTATAGTTGACTGTTTTTCAGATATACATAGATTTGGTGTGGTTGATAACATACAAAATGATTTAAAAGGGTTGATGTATCCCTGATACATTTTTGTCGTTGTGGAATTTCTCATCCATAGATAATAAAATTATGATCATGAGAGGGTCATGGAGCTTTGTGCCATGCAGAGGGCAGGCAGAATGGAGTAGTGGAAAGAGTGACCTGGCTCTGTGCCCACTCCCAGCAAGACTAACTGGTTAACCATGGGCATAGGCCTGGCAGAGAAATAAAGAAAGAAAGGAAACTCTGCACTTCAGTTTTAAAATGTGGACAGCAACACCTAACTCATGTGGTTATTACAGGGTTATCTGAGATAACATATATGAAATTTCGGGCTCATACTGCTAAAGATTAAAACCTATTTTTTTATGATGATTATAAATATGATGATGAAGAATTAGAGATATAGGGCAGAGTTCAGAAGATGACACACGAGGCAGCGGCTGAATCCTCCCCGGCAAGCAATGCCACCAGAGTTGTCTGGACATTTGTGCTTTGCCTGGCATCAAATTGAGGTCCCAGACCAACCCAGTCATGCCATGGATGGAGAAACCACTTCGTCAGCCTGATGGTGCTATAGGAGCTGGGGGTGGTGAGCATCTAGTCACCAGTGTCCTGGTGCTGTTTGCTTCGGTGAACCATGTCACTCCTCTAACAAGTGGGTTCAGAGCTATAGCTATGCCTTGCCAGGCTGACATGACCATTTTGATGATCACATGGTTTTTTAAGTGTTAGGTATTAGTCTCGTGAAAAGTAGTCTTTTGAACCATGTGGGAATAGTGCTGAAAAGACCATTTATGTTTTCAGGGGACAGGAAGTGAGCCTCCTTTCACTGTTGGCAGGCAGCATAGCACAGTGACCAAGTGCACAGACTCAGAGGCCAGGCTGCCTGCATGGGACTCCTGCCTTGGTCACTTTCTAGCTATGTGACTTTGGAAAGTCACTTAACCTCTTTGCTGTTTGTTTTCCTTGTTTGTAAAATGGAAGATAATGGTACCTGACACACTGGGTTGTTATGAGGATTCAATGTGTTAGTACTTCTAGAATGCTAAGATAATGCCTGGTGAATAGAAAGTACAAATAGGTAAATAAATGGATGGATGGATGGAAGGATGGATAAAATAGAGAAGCTTTTAGTTACGTTGGAAAGAATTCCCATAGGAATTGCTTGTATTTCTGGAGCATTTTACTTTACCAAATTCTAATCTTCCCACCAGCCTAATAAGGGAGGTTGTATTATTTTGCCCTCTTAACTGGGCAAGAATTGGAGAGGACAAGGTAGTGACTTGCCAAGGACATATGGTGAGTAGGTGGCACAGCAGGATTCCAGTGTAGGTCTTTCTGATTCCAGAGTCCTGAGATCTTACCTCCTGAACTGACACAGCATCCCCTCGCAAAGTCACGTGAGGGAGTAATGACTCCACAGTCGCTATTGCCTAGTGTCCTTAAGGCTCAGCAGTGCAGATTATGCTGGAGACACTTCTGTTTGTTCATTCACTTATTCGCTCGTTCAGTACATAGTTTGAAGTGCCTTCTCTGCACCAGGTACTCTTCCAGTTGTATTGACATCCAGGGGTATTTCTAGCTCTTTTCAGTCTTCCCCTGAGTTATGTTATCCGGTGCTTTCATGCATCTCTTTTCATGCATCAGGCACAGTACAAGTCATCAGTTACTTGTCTCAGAACCCACGAAAGCCCACAACAGAGCAGAGTTACTTATATTTGCACTTTCCAATGCCTTGCAGATAGTAGGCAATAAGGATTCTCTCGACTGAATGCATAGATGGACCACTGGACAACTAGTGGACACTCGGGAAAAAATAATGACAGGATGATATAATGGGAAAACCACATACTAGGAATTTGGACGCTTGCCTTTTTTGTCCTGGTTTTGCCACTAACCTGGTGACCTCTCATAAGGCATTGAACCTCTTAGAACCTTAGCTAGCTAACCAACTTCTTTTCTTCTCTGCTTTAAATTTTATAATCTAAGATAGTTTAGGTGAGTTACATCTTCTGAGTAGTCTTAAAGTTTTAGGTTAGGACTGAAATCTCCTCAGGCTGCTAAAGGTCCTATAGGGTAAGGTGAAGGTGGGGGCTCATTAGCCCATGGTCAAGCCGGGTGTCTTTGGGCCACCCCTCGAGCTTTCACCAAAACCAAACAAGAGAATGGAGCCATGGGAATTTGGGCCAATAATCCTTGCCTCCTTTCCTTCATCTCACCCCGTCTCCCAGAGCTTGACAGCCTTCCAGCAGTGGATCAAGAGTGAGCAGGACCAGATTCCAGAAAAAAAAAACGGCTTGAGCCTCACAGTTATTCATGCCCTGGGCCTCCTTGATTCTCTTCTCCAACCAATTAGTTCTCTGGTCCAACTTGACCAGGATGGGAAGCCATTGTTCTATGGATCCACCTGTAGTTCTCACCATTTGCCAACTCTGCAAGTTAGTATACAGATGGGCGTACAGGGCACATTTGCTCTCTGGCTAAAATGTTGAGCCTTCCTCTACTAGTGCACATAGAGAGAGCCAGCCGTTTGGCAATCCCTGCAGCTCATCCACCCCATGCGAGTTCACCTAGAGAGTATGTCAGCACAGTATCAGGAGCGAGCGAGAGTAGGTGCAGGCTCCAGGGTCAGGCATCCTTGGTTGCAATCCCAGTTCCTGCATTTACTAGCTGTGAGATCTTGGGCAAAGTACTTAATATCTCAGAGCCTCAGCTTCTGCGTGTGTACCACAGAGGATGATAAGAACGCTGACTGTTCAAAGTTGTTGCGAAAGTTGAATGAGATAATCTATGAGAAACACCACACACAGCTGACACACAGTAGATACACAGTAAACGGAAGCACTTTTTGTTGTTGTTGTTCTTTGTGGGGTTTTCTCAGGAGCCAGTAGTGTGGATTCTATAGTGATAAAAATCCCCACGTGTTTGTCCAGCGCCCGTCGGGTGATGGTTAGTGGCCAGCCAAACGCAGTCCATTTGGTCACAGTATTCTGGAAGCAGCATTCCAACCGCTCTTCCTACCTCCTAAACTTTCTCAGACCTTTTCACTGCTGGGAATTTCTGACTCAAAATTAGGAAGAAATCAAATGAGAGTTTAGTTGAGCATGCACTGTAAAGATGGTCCATTTAGTTGGCAGAGCTAGAGTTTTGGAGAGGGCGTTTGAAAGACTAGCTTATAACTTTGGGTGTGCCAACCCAGAGGCGTGAGGCAATAATTTTCCTTTCCTCCTGGAAGGTCCACAGCCTCCTCCTAGGGCAATCTCTTGGGTTTCACTGAATTGGCTGTTACGTTTAGAAACCAACTTGTGCATCTGAGCATTTGGGGGAAAGCTATTGACTAACCCTTGCTCTCTTTCAGCCTGCTTCCCTTTTTCCAATATTTAGGAGCCCTGGCCAAAACAAAGAGCCCATTGTGTCCCTGGTACAAGCACCAGAACTAAATTCAACATTCATTGAGTCTTAATTAATTGTATTAAGGTTGGGCAATTCCCATTGCTTGGGAAAAAACCCAAATACTTAATTTACTTGCAAAGTGGTGTATGTCCCTTAGTATTGGACTAAACCACCATGAGACAATCACTCACTTAACAGAAACTGGGGCCTCGGCCCAGGAACTAATTAGCCCCTCTTTCTCTATATATAGCTATCTTCACCACCCGGACCATCTGGAAGTTGTTACCTTCCAAATTCTTTCCATCTATTTTTTTTTTTTTCCCAAACCAATCATTACTGCCATGATTCTTTCTTTCTTTCTTTCTTTCTCTCTTTCTCTTTCTTTCTTTCTTTCTTTCTTTCTTTCTTTCTTTCTTTCTTTCTCTTTCTTTCTTTCTTTCTCTTTCTTTCTTTCTTTCTTTCTTTCTTTCTTTCTTTCTTTCTTTCTTTCTTTCTCTCTCTCTCTCTCTCTTTCTCTTCCTTCCTTCCTTCCTTCCTTCCTTCCTCTCTCTCTCTCTCTCTTTCTTTCTTTCTTTCTTTCTTATTTTTATGTTACATGACTCCCCACTCTTAGTTTCCCCTGTGTTATCTAGATCACAGCCCAGCTGCCCTGGATATTTACTCTCTGTCTGATTTTCAAGTGCACACTTATTTTATGTACTTTTCCCAGTGGCAGAGGGAAAAAAATCTTTGTGTGAAATCCAGAGGCCAAAGCAGGATGATTGCCAAGGGGTTTGGGCCTCCCCGAGTTGACTGTGTGCCCACCAGGGAGGCCCTGGAGCTCGGTGAAGCCCCCACAGTAGGGTCTTTGATGGTCAGAGACACATGAGGAGTTCTTGGAAGAACTTGATTTCTTGCCCAGCTCATTGAGCAAAAAGCACCAATGTTATCTGCCCTTTCTTTGAGGAAAACTCACCCAGATCAGGGTCTACTACGCTTTGAGGGTCAGTAAGGAAGTATAAAACCTGTCTTAGCTGACACTGTGCTTTAGGAGACAGACCTCAAGTATTTCATGAACCTATAATCCAAAGTCCTTACTCTCACTCACTCAAAAGAGCCCCTCCGGTCTGGCCCCTGTATCCCTCGCCCACCTTCTCTCCTACCACCATACCATGGTTCACTGCAGCCCTGGAACCCTGGCTTTCTTCTGCCCCTCCAACATGCCAAGCTCATTCCTACCTCAGAACCTCCGAGCCTGCTGTCTCCTGGGCCTGGAACCCATTCCCCTCCATCTTTGCAAGACTTCTTGTCATGTAGTTCTCACCCTGTTACTGCTGAGGTGGCCCTCCCTAACCACACCATCCAAAGTGCCTCCCCTGTCCTCCAGGCCCTCCCCGTCACATTCACCTGTTTTGTACTCATGATAGCACTTGTCACCATGTTATGTTGTTTATTTGAGAACATGTCTGTCTGTCTTCAGTAGAACATCCATCCACGAGAAGTACCTTTATCTGTATGATTTACCATTGTGAGCCCTGCCCCTGGCACAGTGCCTGGCACTGTAATTAGTTGTTTAATGAGACAGATTATCAGGGAACAGCTAATACGCGTGTCTGTAACTTTCTGGGTATAACTACATAATGTAAGTGGTTAGGATTCTCTGGCCATTTAGAGTACAATTCAAAAGTAGCAACAGACGAGGATATTATAAGACACCTTGAAGTACTGTCGTAAAATCACCAGGAAAATTGGAAATCACAGGCTAACTTCACCTGCAGTGCTTTCCAAATCACCATAAGTTTCGTTGTGTTTTAGATTCATTCTCTTTATTTCTGGTGTCTTCGAGTCCCTTTGGGGTAAGCCTTGCCCCTTGCCCCTAACCCCAGCCAGCAAAGCAGAAAAAGCCTGAGCCTCCAGAATTCCTTGCTCAGTGGCTTCTGATTGTCTCTGGGAGCTGCGGCCTCCACGTCACCCTGCTGGGCATCCCTTCTGATATTGAGTTTCACAGTGTATATTGTATGGTGGCACAAAGTACGGTAAGACCTGGAGGACCGTGGAATGGAAGTGTAATGAATTCTTATTTTATGGAGGGTGGCTCTCACCTTCAAGCCTGGAGACTGACTCCCTCTAGTCAGAAGGAGATTTCTTCTCATCCCTTTACAGTGGTTCATCTGTTTCTTTTTCCCGTTGCTTCCATCCTTACTTAGTCCCAAATGGCAGAAATCCCTGGGTAGCTAAACTTCTGGTTCTCAAGTCTATTTATATTAAAAATTCCCCATATAAAAAAGGCCCATGGTGTCCAGATTTCAGCAAGGCTAGCAGGACCCTCTCTACCAAGTATCATGTGTCAGAGCCTTCAGTCCCAAGGAGGAATCCAGTTACATGGGTGTTCAAGTCCACAGCCTGCTCTTCAAGCATTTTGATTTTCCTTTCAGTGTCACATTGGATTCAACTAATTCATTTTTCAGAGGAGAGAAAATATTCTTAACAGCCAGGTTTCTGGCTTGGCTTTCATCTGGGAAGCCTTCAGCTTTTCATCTTTTCTCTTCAGTAACCTTTTTCACAGACTTTTTCTACTAAGTCTTTGGGACTTGAATCCAAAGAAGCAGGAATTCAGGTCTCAATAGAGTGCTGCATAGATCTGTGTCCCGGCTGATGACTAGTCTTCATAAAAACAGAGTAAACGTAAAGAAGTAAAATGAAGGAAACTCTTTTTAGGTCAAAGGCATAAATATGTAAAATAGAGAACATCAACGGTAACAAGAAATGATCCAGGAAAAGCTAAATCTTTGAAAAGGTTTTATATCTACCTGTGTTGTCCAATGTGATAACCACTAGGCAAATGTGACTATTTAAATTTAAATAAATTAAATAAAAACTTTAATTCAGTTCCTCAGTCATATATCAAGGGCTCAGTAACCACATTGAGCTAGTGGCTACTGCTGCAGTGTTGGACAGTGCAGGTCTGTCCACATTGTACAAGCACATAGTGGAAGATTTCCGTGGTGGCAGAAAGTTCTGTTGGACAACTCTTCTATAGTCTAACCTTTGTCCAGGCCAGACAGGAGAAAGAAAGTAGAGAAACTACAACATGCTTCATTAGGAAGTAAGATAGAGACATAACTACAGATACAATAGGGACTTGTTTTTATTACGCAAGGTGTTATGACTAACTTTGTGCCAATATATTTGTAAAACCAGATACAATGAACAATTTCCTGAAAAAATAAACATTTCCAAAACTGACCCAAAATAAAATAGAAAGCAAGCCTAAATGTATCAGTAACCATTGAAAGAACTGAATCAGTAGCTAAAATAGGACCTCAGCCCCTTCCTCCCCATCAAAAAATGGTACCAAGTCAAGATGATTTCACAGTCAAGTTTTACTGAAACTCCAAAGAACAGCTCATCTCTTCAGTTAAAAGTGGTAGTGGCCAAAATGTCCCGGACTGAGGATTTTAGTCCTTCCTCTGTCCCTTGTGGCCTTGTGGAGGTAAGATACGTTCCCTCTTGGTATCTATATCATGAAACAGTTAAACTAAAAGGTTTTCAAAGTCCTAGGCAGCTCCATGGTCCCTTGGTTCCATGACTTTAAGTTACTTGTCCTCCCGCTAATCTTGTCTATACACTTACGGCTTCCAAGTATTAAAGTGACAACACTGGATCACCCACATGACCGATCTGATTTGTTGTGCTAAAGATGATTTTTAAAATGGACCCAGAGAAAAGGGAAATTTCTAGAGAAACAGTTGACTCAGCAGTATTATGAAGCTGAAGCCAAATTTTTCTGTGTTTCTGTCTCATTCAGGGAGGATTTTTCCACTGATCAGAATTTACTCATAGCCTGAATTACAACACTGTGTAGTGGGGTAGAGGTGGTTCTTTTCTTGATTTTACATTAATAGCAGTAGCTAATATTTATAGCATAATTCTCACATGCCAGGCATAATCTAAATGCTTTATATGTGTTAATCCATTTGACCTGTATGATGTCCAAAGAGGTAGGTAGATATTGGCTCCATTTTAAAGGCTAGGAGCTGGTACTCAGAGATGTTGCTTGGCCAAGGATACATGGCTCTTACGTGTTGAACAGAACTTCAGGTCTGAGAGACCCTACAACCTGTGTTCTTAGGCACAGATGCCAAGTTTAAGGTGCTTGTGGAGCTTCTGTGGTAGCTAAAGGTATTTTTATTTAGGTTTTATGTCTTTGGTGAGCAGTAGCAATTCTTCTGTGCCGTGCATCTGTTAGGGGTTACTTTTCCAATGCCATCTTTAATGAAGAACCTTGAGAAGCCATTTATTTCCTTCTGTAATGAAAGCAATCACTGGCTTGGGCTATATTCAGTATGGAAGCAGGGCTGGCTAGTAAAAGCTCATTAATTGTGTATATTAGCCAGTTGCATGTATAAAGGCTAGAAAAAGTGATCATTGCTCATCCATGGTCTAGGATGGTCTGTGGACTGGAGCATCCGTTCCTTAGCAGATATGCATTAGCAGACGTGGGGGAGTTACTCCATCATTTCTCTCCTGCTAGTTTCTTGAAGGGTTGGAAGTCCTAACGTTGGTGACCACCAGAGCTGATTATTAGCACTAATCAGCAGCAGGTCATTTTGCCTTTTCTCCTTTGATTCTTTTCTCAAAACTTTGTTTTTCTCAAAACTTTGTTTCCAAGTACCTTGCAGCTTAACAGTGACGCAAAGGCTCACACACTCAGAGCCATCAAGGACAGTTCTGCAAGGGTCAAAAAGGAATGCTTTTGAAGAGTTTCCCCGTGTTGCCCCACTTCCTTAGCTTTTCATTCCAGACTTACTAGGTCAGCATGACCTGACTCTGTAATTTGCATTGTGCAAGATGGACTCTGGGAAACAGGTAGATGAGAAACATTTTCAGGAACTAAAACAAAAGTACATTCAGTTTAGATTCTTTGGAACACACCTACCTGAGATAATAAGGCACCTCTTTAAAAGTTTTCTGAACCTACCACGAACCTCCTGTAGAAATGCAGAAATGCCTTTCAGTCCCCTTAAGTTAACAGAGGGGCTTAAAGGGATAATGTGCCCTGGATTTAGCTTCAGTTTAAGTCTTTGTGTTGCTGACAGGGCTTAAAATGGGCAGGTAATCACTGGTACAGTGTGTCATCTTTTTTCCTCCCTCTTCTTATGAAATAAAGTACAAAGTTCTTACCTCTTTATCTTTAGCTATTTCTTTTAAATGAAGCAAAGTTATCACCATTTTCCTTTGGTCCGATATTTTTGGAAAGAGTTGGTTTCCATGGTGAGATAGAAGTATATTAGGTATGTAATAAAGGGGATACAACAAATGAGTGTCTATTCAGACTGACATCTCTATTTGTCTTCAGGACATTAAATGGCTCGTGTTAAATGTTAATGAGGTCTCCTGAGGAGGGAACTAGGGAGCGGTTAGGACTGTGTCTCTCTCAGTGACTTAGGGACCAAATATAGAGACTCTACTTTCTTGCCCTCATTTTTTCTTTCTTCTTTATCATAACAACACCAAACAAATGGTTAACCTTTTTTGACCACTTTGCTGTGAGCCAGGTGTTGTGCTAAGTCCTTTTCGTCGGTATAAAGTAGGCACTCTTGTTTCCATTTTGTTAAGGAAGAAACTGAGCTTACACTGAGTCAGAGCCCTGGATCCAAGGCTGCTGAGTGGCAGAGCTGGGCCTGAAACCCAAAATATGGGACTCTAGATTCTGTGCATTTCAACCTCATGTCTAGATGTCTAGTCACTGACCAAGGCGAGCCAGTTCTACCCACAGAGCAACTTTCCCATCCACCACTTCCTTTCTGTCCTCTCAGTACAAGTCCGTCGTGGGCCACATCACCTCACCCCTGTGGCGGCATCTTGGTGATTTCCCTGACTCAGAACTTTCTCAGCCCATCCAACCTGCGTGTCTCAGCCAGGCTCACCTTCCTGAAATGCCACTTTCTCTGCGTCCCTCCCCTGATGACAGATTGCCAGTTCCTTCTGTTTCCAACCACATTAGGTTCAATTACCTCTGCCTTATCCTCATATTCCTCCCAAATGGGTCCCCCAGGCAGTTTTTCTACATTTTTCACCACTCCAAGATAATGACACACTTTTTCCTCTTCTAAAAATATATAGTGTTCATTCTTCTTTCCATGTCTTTGTATTATTTGCCATTATATGAAATGCCCTATTTTCTGTCTAAATCCTACCTATTGGATCCAGCCTAGATACGTTCCTTTAGGAAGCCTCCGCTTAAATTTTGGAAGTGGCATTATCTCCTCCTCTCCTGAACTCCTGAGCCTCTTAAGAATTCTAACTCACTTTTCCCCTGAATTCCCTTTTCCTGATCACCGTGGTTTCCCCTATGGTGATCTTGTCTCCAGCTAGACAACAAGACCCTTATGACAAAGCAATGGTCTATTTCTGCTGTTCTCTCTGTGCTTAACAGAAGACTAGAAAATAATAATTATAGCTAACATTTATTGAGCACTTAATAAGTGCCAGGCACTGTTTACATGTATTAATTCTTATAATCTTCGCAATAATCCTCTGAGATGAAGACTACTATTAGCTACATTTCCAGATGAAGAAACTGAAGAAGTGAAAGGTTAGGTGACTTACTTGCTCCAGTGGTGAAACTGAAATGCAAACCGGGCAGTGGAGGCGGTGCCCCCACCCTGCACTGTCCTAGGGGTCAAATATGTGTAAATGTGTAAATACACATTTGGGCATAGAGACCAGTGAAAGAAAGTGAATTCTTTATGTGGGATTTCCATGCAGCTGATGAAGCTCTTGGTTCCCAGACTTCCTCTAGAAATGGGTTCGTAGCTCCTGCCTGTCACCCAGCAGCTGTAGAATTGTGTATTCAGTCGGAATAGTCTGTTTTAGAAAAGCTTTGAGTTTCATCAGCACGGTCCCAGTCCCAGTTGGAACCAACTTGACCTTTGCATGGCAGATGTAACTCAAGCCCCACTCCTCCCTTCTCCAGTAATATGAGCCTCTTCTATTTGTTCTTAGGTGCTTTAATCCTTTTTGGAACAAGGTAGGCTATAAACAAAGTCAAGTATTTTAAAATTTTAATAGCAGGCAAAAACTTCCATAAGACTCTTGAAAATGAACTACAGTTTGATCATTTTGAGAAACTTGTGACTGCCTGGATCATCACTGTCACTTTCTGAGCCTGGATCTCTGTAGTACCTTTAAGCAGTTAATTTGAGGGAAATTGCCAGTAGCTTGCATTTTCCCGTACTGCACACTTTCAAATGCCATTGCTGTAGCGTGTTTTCCACACGAGTGCCCTCCTTTCACCTAGTAGTTGTGTTGGTTTTTCTGTTTTGTTTTGTTTTGTGGCCAAACTCAAGGAAATTATCATCAGAACTGCAAGAAAAAATCAAATGATAAAAGGCCTTTAAATTCTAAAACCCAGGGTGTGTCACTGTGTACATCAAAATCACACTGCACACCGAGGTCACACCTCCTCCGCCACATTTCTGACTCATCCCCAGGACAGTGCCTCATATGGGGTCAGCGTTTGGTATATGTTTACCGAGTAGAATTTTGGATGTTTTACCTGGCTTCTGCAAATACTGTTGGTATGCTAATCAAGAGCAAAGTGTTCTCTACCAAGGGAGGTGTGACCGAAGTTTCAGACAGTTCTGTTTGGCATGTTTGGCTGGAGGATTTTACAATGCCAGCTGTTGATTGAAGCATGGAGCAAAATAGATTTGGGAGAGAAAAAGAAAATAGTTCTTTCAGCTCCATCCCGTTGGTTTTGTGAAAAGGGTGCCATTATACCAGGTCTCCTTTGAACAAGAAAAGTAATAGCTTATGTTACATGAATACAAAGCCCTCCAGGATCTTGTTCTGGCTTTCCTTTGCAACCTCAGCTCTCACCACTGCCTGTCAGGTGTGTGATGCTCCAGGACACCAACCTCCTCTGCATTCCCCATGGGTCCTCCGCCTTCCCCATGAGCCTTGCTCGTGCTCTCCCTGCTGGTAGTGCTGTTCTCCCCCAGTTGGCCCAGCTGTCTCCTTGCATTTCCTAAGCCTCAGACTAGGAATTATTTTTTTCCAAGGAGCCTTCCCTAAAGAACTCCCTCCCCTCCAAAAGTGGAAATGCCACTTCTCAGGGCTTCCAGAATTTGCTGTGCAGGACCCTCTTGTTGCCTATTAACACTTTGTATTATAATTATTAATGTGCCTATGTCTCCAGCCAACCTAGGAGTTTCTGGATCTCTGTATTCCCTACCCCCCAGCACAGTGCCTGGAATATAGGGGGTGCTTAGGGTTCTTGTTGAAAGGAAAAACTGCAGGAGGGAGACAGTGGTAGATAAGTGATGCTTCACAAGGGAAGAGGAGAAGCTGTAACCTGTCTGCATGAAATCCTCGAATATATTCCATTCTTTCTTTATTGTCACCCTATTCTACTTTTCCTGACAGCAGTTTGCCCCATGTGAAAAGTAAAACCCACTTGTCCACAGGTACACGTTACACATTTGAAAAAGCCTGGCATTTCCCAGCTGGCTGTTTCGCCAACCCACCACCTGGGAGTTTTATCAGAGTGTCTCAGGTGTTACCTCCCTCTCAGGTCTTTGGAGGAAAAAAAGGTGATTAAAGAAACCAATTCTAGGGGAAATTATAGAGTCCAACAGTGGTTTTAATGGGTAAGGAAGGGGCCTGAACTTCCAGAGACAGAGTGGAAATGGGTGCAGGTAATCATAATGCGGGGAAAACGCTTCGAGAGCCTCCTGACCGTTTTCGCATGCAGTCATCTTTCATATCCTCTGTAAGGTAAAATCACCCTCAGGGTCATAAACCACCGCCAGAGTATTGGACAAGCCCCATAGGTAGTTGTTCTGAGCCAGTAAAAGCATCTTAATTGACCTAAATGACAACAGTTATGTTATAAATATCTAGAATTTATGACCTGAGAAGGCATAATCACATCTTCCATCAGTTAAGTTTGCATAGGAGAAGCTTGGGGATTTAAGATAGGGCTGCAAGTTGGGGGAAATCTGATTAGCCTTAACTTTATGGCAAACACAGAGCTAAGTGACTCGGAGTGCTTTCAAGTTCCTGATCCCTGGGAGTTGAAGGCAGTGGTGTTTTAGAGTCAGAGTCGGTAAAAGCCATCCCGTCCCCTCTGTGCAGCTGTCATTTTATTGACCTTGTAAAGTCTCGCGTTCACCATGACAAATCCAAGACCATATACCTGTGAAGAGGAGATGTTTTAGATTATGGGGTGCACAGGAAGCAGACGGTGGGGTTAGAGGGTGAAAGCTAAAGGCTGGTGTATGTGTTTATGCTGCGCTGTCTTTGGAATGTGCAGAGTCACTGTGAAAAGCAAGTAAATGTTGCTCCGAAGAGCACATCAGAGTCTGATGAGATGCCTCAGCCTTTCGGCATTTCGGTAGGTGGAATTCAAGGCAGAATTTAAAAATGAGTTTATGCATCTGAAAACACCACCGATCTTTCAAGTCAGTTGAAAAGTTAAACTTGGGTTTTTAAAACATGATATATGTCCTAAAAGGGTTTTTTTGTTTTTGTTTTGTTTGTTTTTGTTTGTATTGAGGGGAATCACTAACATCAAGCAGCTCTACTACATCTAAAGCAAAATCCCTAAAAGAGCCAACCCGTGAAAGGATGTGCATTTTAAAAGAGACACATTATAGAGTTAAATTTGATATCATTGATCAACCAGGTGATTGCCCCGGGACTCAGTGATCAGTGGCGGGGAGTCATCTTCACGGTAAAAAGCAAACGGCCAACTTAATCCCAATTTGCAGAGCTTCAAGGTGAACGGTCATTTTGCAGGGCAATGAAGAGCTCAGGTCATCTATTTGATGCCAGAGTCTGTGAAGTCAGTGAAATTTCTTTAATGAATTTGAGAACATTCCTTCAAAGAAACCTCCAGTTGAAACCCGTTGAGAGGCTAGTGTCTTTAACTCGAGAGATGAAGTTTATCCTAGATTAGGCTGACATTTCAGTTTACTGTTTTATAATCTAGGGACAGAGTTCTGAATTCTGAGAGTAGCGCGACAGTGCTTTGGCAGACGTACCCATCATTGATGTGGGAACCCTTTTAGTTTCCCATAGCTCCATCCACTGGTAAGGAGATTTCCCAACCAAAGGATCTTTTGCACGTGAAATTCTTATACACGTGTCCATGTTCTAACAGTTTCTGAGGGTCAAATGGGTACTGAGGCATGCTCTCAATTTGTTACTTCTCAGTGGGTATGAAACAAAACTTCCATTTTGATTTTATTTTTATCATACTTTCCACTCTTCCTTACCCTTAAATCTTGCATATCCCAAATCCAGGATTCCATGCCTTACAATGTGAAAGAAATAGGAAATCTGGAACTGATTATGAAATTATGAAGCAGGGAGATGAAGAAAATGTACGGGGATAAGTGTACAAATGAATAAGCCCTGATAAACACAAAGCCTGGTGCGAAGGACACATCACTGTGGGTTTGAACTTCTGTTTTCACGTTTCAGCGTAATGCATTCTAGCATTTGCTTTGTGTAGTGCTTGGGGAGCTTTTGGTGTTAACAGAATTCTTTTCTAAAGAAATTCCTTTAGATTCCTTCAGAATTTGTCCAGTTTCCAGGTTCCAATAGGAAAAACATGGTTGAGATTTTAATAGAAAAATAGTGTTTCAGATTTTTCATTTGGCAAGCACCCTACTCTAGGGCTGCTCTTGTTTTATTAAGTGGAACAGGTCAGCTTAATAGAGGAGCTCTCAGCGTTTTACCCTGATTTAAGGGTAGAGGGGAGCATGGGCCACCTAGGAAATACACCCCCCTGGGATTTTGAGCCCACTTGTAGTTTCACTGTTCATTCTCATCTCATTGGAAAATATACTGGAGTAACAACTATATGTGATGATAAGTCAAGACCAAATCCTTTAACGTTCTTCACTTGTGTCTCCTTGAGAAAGGAAAACTGTATCTTTCCATAAAGTTCTTTCAGATAGGGTTCTCTTCCTGGTGATCAGGAGAGTAGTGGTGGTGGCAGAATGTTTTATTTTTTAGCTTTAGTGCTTTAACTGATTTTAAAGGCAATGCATTTTCATTATTTAAAAATTTCAAATAATTCAAAAGTCTTTGCAAAAGAATTCCACCGTCCAGAAATACTAACATTTTGATGAACTATGTGTCTTCCTAGTTCTTTTTCTTTTTCTTTTTCTTTTTCTTTTTTTTTTGCGGTACACGGGCCTCTCACTGTTGTGGCCTCTCCCGTTGCGGAGCACAGGTTCCGGACGCGCAGGCTCAGCGGCCATGGCTCACGGGCCCAGCCACTCTGCGGCACGTGGGATCTTCCCGGACCGGGGCACGAACTCGTGTCCCCTGCATCGGCAGGCGGACTCTCAACCACTGCGCCACCAAGGAAGCCCCCTAGTTCTTTTTCTATGTCAAGCCTCTGGGGAAAAAAAAAGGAATGAAATCATACTGTACATGTTTTTATAACTTGCTTTTTGAACTTAATGTTGTAGATTGGACACCTTTTCACACTAACAGATGTGTGTATATATATATATATATATATATATGTACACACACACACACAGAGCATCCTTTTTCTAGCTGCAGAGTATAGAATTTTTGCATTATTTAACCAGTCCTTAATGATGAGAATGTAGTTCTTTTTAAATATTTCCTATTGGAATGCTATAGCTCCTTGTGCTTCACCTTTATGCACTTGTCCAAGAATTTCTTTAGAATGAATTCCTAAAAGGAAAGTTGCACATTTACATTGATAAATATCGTGAAGTGACCTCCCAGAGAGGTTATGCCCATTCACCTTTCTCTTATGTCTTGAATGGCACTACCTCCCTGTACTGCCTCCAAGTCTTTTGGTTTTGGTTTACTTTGCTTTTCCAATTTAATTCCAATTTGTACAGAGTTCTCAGAATTCTTCTTCTGGGTGGTAGGGTACAAATGCACAAAAACTACTAAAATGCTGAACTCCAAAGTCAGTTCAGGGAGGGAGAGATAAACAATGTCCTTGCAGAACTGACCAGTATGTTGATGAGCACACTCCATTCCTCCACCACCAGGGCCCATGTGGCTTCTCTCCTGTCATTACAGTCCCCTGAGTTGAGTTTTAGAGGTTTCTGGATGAGTTGCCTTTCCCATTTCTTTGTGAGAACAGTTTTCTTTATTGTAGGTAAAGATCTGTAGGCCTTAGTCAAAAACAGGGAAATGGCTGATGCTAGAAACAGGCAAGCGGCCCCACTTTCCTTGCCCTCGACCTCACAAGCACGTGAAACAAAGTTCGGTTAACGGGCTGATTTTTGCTGGGCATACGTTTTGAATCTGTGGCTTCTCGGCCATTGAGGGGTCTGAGGTTCGGGGCCCTTTTATCCTTTTATTGGTGAATTCACTGAAGTGTAGGCAGACAGAAAATGTTCAAGTGGCAGGCAGATAAACTTGTTAAATCCCTGGGAGTCTTTCCTTCCTTACTCAGGGAGTTTATCATCTTGGCGGAGTTAAAAGGCAATTAGGCCTGCAGGTCTTTGCTGGCTTGTTTATTGGCGTTTTACACATGGGTGTTGAAGAGACAGGGCCGCTTTAAACATTCCTATCCTGCTGGCCGGAGGGGAATGAGACCTCAGCTCAACTCTGAGTCTCCTTGAGAGAGAGCCTTGCCAAAAAGCTGGAGGAAAATCGTTTAAATATAGTACCTGTGCCCCAGGATGCTCATTGTTGGTGGAAAATTGCAGTCGGCTAGCTCCATGCTGTGTTACATTTCCTGGGAAATGGTTTTATGGAAGGGCGTTTGATGAAAAAGTTCATTCCTTTTGTAATTGTTAGCTGCCCCCATGGTGTTAGTTAAGGTAGAGACACACTGGAAATATTTCTTGCTCCAAATTTCTCGGGCCAGCTCATTCATGAGAAGGGAAGGCTGCCAGTTTGAAGTTGGGTGGGGGACAGGTTCCCACTAAGGCCCCTGGTCCTTCTGGTTCTCTGAGTCTCCCGAGGCAGGCTAATCCTGTGCAAAATTGTGAAGGAGGTAGGTCTTGGGTTTCTGCAACAATTTCTCCCTTTTCTCACACCCTCCCCTCCATCTGCCCGAAGCCTTTCACAGTCGTGTGTTAGTGAAGTAATAGACTCCTCATTCCCACCGTCAGGAAATTTGTATTTTTTTGAGAGTGAGCTTGGGCACCCATCTCAATGGAACTGATGAGAATTTCCAGGGCTCAGTATACCACAGTGCTTAAAAACACAGGTTCAGGAGTCAGGCACCCCGAGTTCAACTTATGGCTCTATGACTAATTTTGTGGCTCAAATCCCCTTTAATCTCAGGGGTTTTTTTTTTTTCATCCGTAAAAGAAAAACAAAGAGAATCTCTACCATGATAGTTTGTTGAAAAAGTAAATAAAATAACATACGAAAAGTGCTTAGTATAGTGCCTGTCACATAAGAGTGTAATTAAAATATGCTTTGTTTATTTAACACACATATACGTGTGTAATATGTATATAGATATATGTATTATGTACACACAGACACACTAAGTTAAATGACAATTATATTTTTGGACAAAACCTGTAATACCTTAGCTATTTTTATTTTACCCATCTAGGGTGCTACTGAAATACAAAAACCTATCTGGATAAAATGAGAAAATCCTTGCTCACATCCAGAATACCTGGAATGTGAAGACTTCAGTTTCCACAGCTGACTATTGTGCACAGCAGTCATTGGAACTCCTTTCCTAAACGGCTGCTCCGTATCCAAATCTTGGTTATTTAAGAGTTAGGCACCCTGCCTTAATTTTCTCAGCTAAAGAAAACACAACAGATAACTGTAGGTTTTATTCCCAATCTGACCTTCCAGGTTCTGAAACTAATTTGCCATAGTGTCTTGCCAGCGTCTGCGCAAGGACTTCCTCTTGCTGAGTAATGTGGTTCTGATTAAGGACATCCTATAAGGCCCAGGAGGATCGCCTGGGAAGGAAACTGGTCTGAGGTGCAAGTGAATTTCCATCCTCCAGTCAGATATATGATATTGAAGACCAGAAGGTAGATGGAGTTTATCGTTAGGAAGACTCAGAAAAAGAATTAAAGCAAATGGCTGACAAATTGGTTGTCTTTTACGCAAAAATGACAGGCAAGCTGGGCTCTTACCGAAAAAGGATATGCAGAGCCCTCAGGCCAAATGGCTCAGCAGTCAGCAGGCTTTTTGAAGTCTCTACTTGGATGCCACTGCTTTTAACAAGACCTCTGCTGAACTGCCTCCTCATAAACATGTGAAATCTTAAATTTTACCTAACATATCTGAGATGTGAAAACTTAATTTTCCCCTAAAATATCTGAGTTTCAACACCTATAATAATTCATTCCTCTCTTTAGTGCATGTGATGTTAGGGTGAAATGCCTGTGTTATGTACAAACATAGTATGTTTTTTTCCTGTCTACACTTTTATGAATTGGGTCATAAATGCTAACGCTTGCTCTATTCCACGATGATGCTAGACCTTTCCCTAGAGCCCATTAGGCAGCAGCTCACCCCTGTGATAGCCAGGGGGTGACTGAGGAGCTCTGGAGGATCCCAGTTTGCTCTCCCTGGATTCACAGAGGTTCTGCATCCATGGAGGGAAGGACGAAAAGTGGTATGCAGTGAGCAATGGAGTTTGGAGAGCTCGGAGTTTCTTTACCAAATATCTAAGAATCTACTAATAGTTGTAACTCAAATGTGATTTTCTTGTTAATCTCTGTCAAACCATGAAATCCGATACGTTAGCCATGACTAAGCCGTGAAATTTGTCAACTTCGTCTGTGATTTACACAAGCTCTATTTAAAGAAGAAAAGTCTTAACACAAAGTGTGGAACATTACATCCCAGCATGTTTTCCTCAGCTTGCCTCTAGTATCTTGTGACAACAAGTAAGAAGAGAGTGTATCTTTTGTGCTGTTTCAAGGACCAAGGATGGATAAGATAAAGCCCAAAACTAAATCATTTATTTTACTTTGAGATGATAAATATGATCATGGTAGATCTGCTTAGTAGATGTCAGTAAGTGTTAAATAAGGTTCAAAAATAGTTTTATGGTTCATATCATTGGGCATGATAATAAACTTCCTTAAAGTGATAGATTCTTTGTTTTCAGGAGAAGATAAATGAGTAAAACCTGTGTTTTTTTTTTTTTTTTTTGAGTCACAAATTGCATAGTTAATCTCTTCAATATAGTAGAGTGGCTATGGGTGTAGGCTCTGGAACTTGAAATCTCTTTTTGTCGTTGGCTAGCTGGGTGACTTTGTATAAATCACTTAATTTTTTTCCCCTCAGTTTTCTCTTCTGAAAAATAAGACTGATAATACTGAGAAGTACTTTAGGAGGCTTGAAGGCATAAAAGAGATACTATCTCTAATGCACAGAGCTGGGCACACATGTCCTTTATCCATGTGGGCTTCTGTTATACTTAGTATAACATTACCTAATGATATAATAGATCATGGGGTATCCTTGTTACCCAAAGGAAATTTGATTAAGTTCATGTACTTGGGAAAAGTATTTATTTTACCAAAGGAAAACTGGGCAGTGTTTGGATGTTCCATATGAAGAAAGGGAGAGCAGCACAAAGGAGGAAGAACGTGTTGCAGAACTAAAGAGTGGTGAGGGCCAGGGTGTCTTTCTCTCCTCTCCCTGCCAAATGCCTTTTTTCCCAGAACGCCTAGATCTTCCCCACTGTCTCCTGACCTCTGCTCTATAGAGTCAGAATCAGATAACCAGGTGACTCAGAACCTTGATGACTTTGGTGACTTATAGTCCAGTGGTTTTGAAAGTTGTTGTTGTTTTTCTTAAACACTAAATCTTGTGCAGTGCTCCAGGGTCTAAAATGACCCTTCTCAGATACCTTTCAGCTAGATCCCTGGGACATAAGCTGTGGAAACAGTGTTGGGCCAATCTGTTCATTTTACGGACAGTGACCCTCGAGTCTGTGGAGTTCAGGCGAGTTGCTCCAGTTCTCACCACTGCTGGCTGAGAGCAGCCTGGCCATGTCTTCCTGCCTTACCCAGTTCCTGTGCCATTACTCTGACTTCCCTTCCTGCAGCAACAGGAGGAAGAGAAAAGCAAGGAGGGTAAGATTTCAGGATAGCTTTCGTCAATTTGCCTAGGCTCTTCCCACATCCTTGGACCCTTGAGAGGTCCACGATCATTGTTATAGAATCTATGAACCTCCCTTCCCCCTAGAAATTCTATGCAAAATATTGTATGTATCCATAAATTTTTCTGTGAAGAAGGTCTATAGCTTTTATCAGATTCTCTCAAAGGGGTTTATGACCTCAGAAGGGTTAAGAACAATTTCCTTATAATTTGTGCCTGTAAAAGTCACAATTCTAGTTGTGATTGTGAGTTGCAAGGTTAACAATTACGTCCAATTTCTTAACCTTTCAAAGCAAATGTGGCATATGAGCCTTTGAGTGCCAGGCTTGCTTGTAAAACAGCAGTTGGGTCCCGAGCTCGTCTGGTTGTTTGTGCAGCTTTAGTTTTCAGCATGAATCCTAGATGGAACTAGTTTCTAACCATCTTTGAACCTAGATGGTTCAAATTTGCGAATATAATGTATGTCTTTTTTCAATGCTTCAAAAAAGTACACTGATTTCTAGACCTGAACTTTGATTCTCTTGCTTAGTTCTGCTTTGACCCTGGATTAAGGTTGTCAGATTTCACAAATAAAAATACAGTATACCTAGTTATATTTGAATTTAAGATAAACACTAAATAATTTTTTAGCAGAGCTTTTGAGAAGGGGAGGAAAAATGGATCAGCTCTGCCGATATGCAAAGAGCCTTCTTTCAACCCTAGAACTTGTGTTGCAAAAATTAAAGGAAGTTTATTATAAACGAGCACAGGATCTTTTTTGAGGTGGTGGAAATGTTCTAACACTGGTTTATGGTGATGTCTGCACCACAAATAAAGTTATTCAAGATCCTTGAACTTTACACTGAAGAGGAATGAACTTGACAGCATGTAAATTACAGCTCAGAAAACTGTTGAAAAAAATTGCAGAATAGCTTTATAAAAACTGTTGTTTAATTTTGTATTCAGAGTTTCATACTAATTTGAGAAGATGATGAAAACCACAAATCCGCTCCTCAGAGTAAAGCATGAAAGTGCTTACGCCGAATTTCACACAGTTTCTAGATCTGCTGAAGCTCATCTCTAGAAGCCAACTCCTGCCTTAACCCGAATTCCACACACTGTTAACATCCTTTTCTGGAACTTGGCAGTAAGGCTTCTCGGTGGCAAGCGCAAGGACTTGCTGCTCTTACAAGTTCTGTTCAGTAATGACTGTGAGGGTGACCTGTGACACCTGCCACCCCAGTGAAGCTGTCTCTCCCCTACTTCATGCTGAGAAGGACACGGGGAGGGCAGTACTCGTCTTAGGGTGTATGTAGAGCCCTGGATTTTGTGCTTTTAACGGCGGCGCATGCCTGCTCAAGCACACCCATGTTCTCACCGTGACTCACTTCTTCGGTGCAAACAAAATTTTCATGTGCCAGTGTGTGGACTCACTCAGGAGGCACTTCCATCGAAACACAGAAAACTCATCGTATGATTTTAACACCAGCTGGAACTGGGAAGTGGGCTACTCTTCTCTTTTATCTCTGTTGATGTAGCCAGGTATTCTGAGAAATATAGGCAGGCCAGGGTGAATGATTTCAGTGGAAAGGGGGTGGGGTGGGGGAATGCTCATCCACAGGAAGAGTGTGCCCTGAGATTCATTCTTTATGTATCAAGAGTAAAAGACCCGCTCCTCCAGATTTAATTACTAAATTTTACGAAGGACAGTTCTTTTTTTTTTTGATTATAATTATTATTTTAATGGAGAACTCACTACCAAATCTAAAATTATTAACATATAGATATGATTTATAAAATAAAAGGATATAGAGGAAACTATTTTGCCCATTCCCCAGCATATTCCTTTTTTTTTAAAACATCTTTATTGAGTATAATTGCTTTACAATAACAAAGTGAATCAGCTATATGTATACATGTATCCCCATATCTCTTCCCTCTTGCGTCTCCCTCCCTCCCACCCTACATATCCCACCCCTCTAGGTGGTCACAAAGCATCGAGCTGATCTCCCTCTGCTATGCGGCTCCTTCCCACTAGCTATCAGTTTTACATTTGGTAGTGTATATATGTCCGTGCCACTCTCTCACTTTGTCCCAGCTTACCCTTCCCCCTCCCCGCATCCCAAGTCCATTCTCTAGTAGGTCCTTGTGTTTATTCCCATCCTGCCCCTGGGTTCTTCATGACCATTTTTTTTTTTAGATTCCATATATATGTGTTAGCATATGGTATTTGTTTTCCTCTTTCGGACTTCACTCTGTATGACAGTCTCTAGGTCCATACACCTCACTACAAATAACTCAATTTCGTTTCTTTTTATGGTTCAGTAATATTCCATTGTACGTGTGCCACATCTTCTTTATCCATTCATCTGTGGATGGACACTTAGGTTGCTTCCATGTCCAGGCTATTGTAAATAGAGCTGCAATGAACATTGTGGTACATGACTCTTTTTGAATTATGGTTTTCTCAGGGTATATGCCCAGTAGTGGGATTGCTGGGTTGTATGGTAGTTCTATTTTTAGTTTTTTAAGGAACCTCCATACTGTTCTCCATAGTGGCTGTATCAATTTACATTCCCACCAACAGTGCAAGAGGGTTCCCTTTTCTCCACACCCTCTCCAGCATTTATTGTCTGTAGACTTTTTGATGATGGCTGTTCTGACTGGTGTGAGATGATATCTCATTGTAGTTTTGATTTCCATTTCTCTAATGATTAGTCATATTGAGCATCCTTTCATGTGTTTGTTGGCAGACTGTATATCTTCTTTGGAGAAATGTCTGTTTAAGTCTTCTGCCCATTTTTGGATTGGGTTGTTTGTTTTTTTGATATTGAGCTGCATAAAGCTGCTTCTGAATTTTGGAGATTAATCCTTTGTCAGTTGCTTCATTTGCAAATATTTTCTCCCATTCTGAGGGTTGTCTTTTCATCTTGTTTATGGTTTCCTTTGCTGTGCAAAAGCTTTTTAAGTTTCATTAGGTCCCACTTGTTTATTTTTCTTTTTATTTCCATTTCTCTAGGAGGTGGGTCAAAAAGGATCTTGCTGTGATTTATGTCATAGAGTATTCTGCCTATGTTTTCCTCTAAGAGTTTAATAGTGTCTGGCCTTACATTTAGGTCTTTAATCCATTTTGAATTTATTTTTGTGTATGGTGTTAGGGAGTGTTCTAATTTCATTCTTTTACATGTAGCTGTCCAGTTTTCCCAGCACCACTTATTGAAGAGGCTGTCTTTTCTCCATTGTATATTCTTGCCTCCTTTATCAAAGATAAGGTGACTATATGTGAGTGGGTTTATCTCCGGGCTTTCTATCCTGTTCCTTTGATCTATATTTCTGTTTTTGTGCCAGTACTATACTGTCTTGATGACTGTAGATTTGTAGTATAGTCTGAAGTCAGGGAGCCTGATTCCTCCAGCTCCGTTTTTCTTTCTCAAGATTGCTTTGGCTATTCAGGGTCTTTCGTGTTTCCATACAAATTGTGAAATTTTTTGTTCTAGTTCTGTGAAAAATGCCATTGGTAATTTGATATGGATTGCATTGAATCTGTAGATTGCTTTGGGTAGTATAGTCATTTTCACAATGTTCATTCTTCCAATCCAAGAACATGGTATATCTCTCCATCTGCTTGTATCATCTTTCATTTCTTTCATTAGTGTCTTATAGTTTTCCACATACAGGTCTTCTGTCTCCTTAGGTAGGTTTATTCCTAGGTATTTTTATTCTTTTTGTTGCAGTGGTAAATGGGAATGTTTCCTTAATTTCTCTTTCAGATTTTTCATCATTAGTGCATAGGAATGCAAGAGATTTCTGTGCAGTAATTTTGTATCCTGCTACTTTACCAAATTCATTGATTAGCTCTAGTAGCTTTCTGGTAGCATCTTTAGGATTCTCTGTGTATAGTATCATGTCATCTGCAAACAGTGACACTTTTACTTCTTGTTTTCTGATTTGGATTCCTTTTATTTCTTTTTCTTCTCTGATTGCTGTGGCTAAAACTTCCAAAACTGTTGAATAATAGTGGTGAGAGTGGGCAACCTTGTCTTGTTCCTGATCTTAGTGGAAATGCTTTCAGTTTTTCACCACTGAGAATGATGTTGGCTGTGGGTTTGTTGTATATGGCCTTTATTATGTTGAGGTAAGTTTCCTCTATGCCTACTTTCTGGAGGGTTTTTATCATAAATGGGTGTTGAATTTTGTCGAAAGCTTTTTCTGCATCTATTGAGTTGATCATATGGTTTTTCTCCTTCAGTCTATTAATATGGTTTATCACATTGATTGATTTGCATATATTGAAGAACCCTTGCATTCCTGGGATAAACCCCACTTGATCATAGTGTTTGATCCTTTTAATGTGCTGTTGGATTCTGTATGCTAGTATTTTGTTGAGGATTTTTGCATCTATGTTCACCAGACATATTGACCTGTAGTTTTCTTTCTTTGTGACATCTTTGTTTGGTTTTGGTATCAGGGTGATGGTGGCCTCGTAGAATGAGTTTGGGAGTGTTCCTCCCTCTGCTGTATTTTGGAAGAGTTTGAGAAGGATAGGTGTTAGCTCTTCTCTAAATGTTTGATAGAGTTTGCCTGTGAATCCATCTGGTCCTGGGCTTTTGTTTGTTGGAAGATTTCTAATCACAGTTTCAATTTCAGTGCTTGTGATTGATCTGTTTTTATTTTCTATTTCTTCCTGGTTCAGTCTCAGAAGGCTGTGCCTTTCTAAGAATTTGTCCATTTCTTCCAGGTTGTCCGTTTTATTGGCATAGAGTTGCTTGTAGTAATCTCTCATGATCCTTTGTATTTCTGCAGTGTCAGCTGTTACTTCTCCTTTTTCCGTTCTAATTCTGTTGATTTGAGTCAAAAGACAGTTCTTTATACAGCTCATAAAAGTCCCTGTGGACCTCTGCTAGACCCTCCAGACAACTACTTCTATTTTTCTATAATTGTTTATTCTAAATGTTACCTCTACCAAACAAAAAACCGTAAGCCTAAAAGAACAATGGGAGGAGGGCCAGGGCCCTTCAGAGATGCCTTTATTTTTACTCTTTCTCCATTTGAGACACTGTCACACCCTAGCAGTCAGATCTCACTGCTTGCAGGAGAGAAGTTAGGGGCAATAAGATGGGACAGCTGGATCGTGGTGATAGCTAGAGGGGAAGGCTGCCTGGGAACTGAGGAAGCAGTGGGGCCTCAGCTCTGATCATCTGAACTCCCCTAATACACCTCTCCATGCTCTGAGGCATTAGGACTTCTAGTGAGAGAAACTGCTAGAATCCGAACATTTTCATCCAGTTACACCCCAACAAAAGCCAGGCTTTACATGCAAACCAACCTGGTTCTTTTGACAGACTTGATCAGAAGTCAGTACTTTGGGGCTTCCCTGGTGGTGCAGTGGTTGAGAATCCACCTGCCAGTGCAGGGGACACGAGTTCAAGCCCTGGTCCAGGAAGATCCCACATGACACAGAGCACCTAAGCCCGTGCACCACAACTACTGAGCCTGTGCTCTAGAGTCCGTGAGCCACACCTCTGAGCCTGTGAGCCACAACTACTGAAGCGTGCCTAGAGCCCGTGCTCTGCAGCAAGAGAAGCCACCTCAATTAGAAACCCGCACACCGCAATGAAGAGTAGCCCCCACTCACCACAACTAGAGAAATCCCACGCAAAGCAACGAAGACCCAACACAGCCAAAAATAAATAAATAAATTAATTAATTAATTAATTAATGAAAAAGCAGTCAGTACTGTGAGGTGTGCAGAAGTTTGTGCGTTAAAGCCTCACTGAAATCCCACTACTGTGGAATTCCTAGGCTGGTCTCAGCTACCTGCTAGTGTGAAGATACACAGTCAGCCCTCCATATCCGTGGGTTCCACATCTGCAGATTCAACGAACTGCAGATCAAAAATATTTGAAAAAAAAGTCCAGAAAGTTCCAAAAGCAAACCTTGAATTTGCCATGCTCCAGCAACTATTTACAGAGCATTTATCAATATGTTCTGTACAACTATTTACATAGCATTTACTTTGTATTAGGGGTAGAGATGATTTAAAGTATACTGGAAGATGTGCATAGGTTATATGCAAATACTCTGCCACTTTATATAAGGGACTTGGGCATCCATGGATTCTGATATCCACTAGATGTCCTGAAACCAATTCCCCAGAATACTGAGGGAATGTGACTAATTAACTCATTGAGAGGGCAAACCAATTCAACCTCTTTCTTCAAGGCTTCACAATGCATATTGCTTATATAATGAATTCTGTCTTCTCATTCAAGCAAGCCTGAAGGAAGGACCTCTGCCAACCCACTCTTATTTTACTGCTGACGTGTGGAAGAGAGTAAATGCCTTTCTTTAAAAAATATTCTATTAATCCATCAGTCTTGCCTGTTTCAAGTGTCTTTGCCCACATTTGTCCAAATAAGTGAGACTACCATTTTTGGCTTTTTCTCTACAGGGTGAGTTTCATTTCTGTTTGAAACCAGACTCTTTCACCTTTTGGGCTGAACCTGAATTCAAGAAACCCAGCAACAATCTTTAGGTTTCATTTTCTTTCCTGTGGAAATGAGAAGCCACGTGCCCACTTTGGAACTCACTGTATAGTCACTCGTTCTTCACTTGTAATTTTCTCCTCCACATCCTTTTCCTCTCTCTGATCTTTAGGTAAAATTATTTCTGTTTGATATGCCTTTTCCCCACTTTGGTCCTTAGTGGGTCAGCTAGTCTTATGTGACTTCCTGGCCCTGAGAGAAGGCAGTATTGAGATCCTGGGTCTTTTTGTTTAGCCAGTTCTAAGGAGCATGGTGGTTCCTTCCCTCCTCCCACTTTAAGGAGAAGACATCATAATACTCAAAGATGCTGCAAGGAAAATCCAATAAATACCTCAGCTGTTCTATTAAAGCAGTGGTTCTCAACCAGAGCTGATATTAGCCCCGACCCCTGGACCTTTGGCAGTGTCCCCTAGAGACATTTCTGGATGTCCAGTGTGGAACAGGGATGCGGCTGACATCTAGTAGGTAGAGGCCAGAGGACTCTGCTACACATCTTTTAGTGCATAGGCAGTTCCAACAACAAAGAATCATCTGGCCCCAAACTTGAAGAGTGCCAAGGTTGAAAATCCTGTGATAGAAGAATTCTTGCTCTTTTTTCTTTTCCCTCAAGGCCTGGGATAAGAGAAAAAAGAAAGGAAATGCTCCATTTTGATGAGTGTGTATGTCCTCAGTTCTTACATCCCACGCAGATCCAGGAATTGGAGAGCACAAGGATACCACTGAGCAGGGCAGAGTGCAAGGTCAAGGCAGGTCTTCTTGGCTCCAACAGCTGTCTCAACTCCAAGGAGAGACAACTTTGACCAGAGCAGAGGACCACAAAGTTATAAGGATGTTTAGTATGTGATAAAAATCATTTTGCAGGTTAAAGTGCTTCCTTCTGCCCGTAAAATGGTATGTTTTTAAATAACTCAAAAATAGGAGGCACTTCACTGTGCTGTGAGCAGGAGACAGGGCTGCTGCTCAGAGCCACAGTCAGTTACTTCCATCCTTGCCATCAAGCCTGTCCAAGCGTTAGGTGGTAGCACTCTTCATATGTTCTCCAGTGTACTGGTGACTCACTCCATGTTCTAAATGCCCCTACTGTCAACACAAAGGGATTCAAGGAGTTTCCTGGAGCCAGTGTATCTCTCTGTATCTCTTGGCTCCATTATCCCTCACTCCTTTGGTGGCAGCAAGATAGCTGCTCAACTGCCGGATGGTAGCTCCTCTCACATGAAAGCCCAAGAGTAAGGCTCTTTCCCAAGATTCTCAGTGTGTCTCACTGGCTTTGGTTGGGTCATGTGCTCACTCCTGAGCAAATGCTGTGGCTAGGAGAATGCTAGGAGCTGATTGGCTGAGGCCTAGGTTACTGCATACCCTGGAGCTGGAGTGGAGCCCCGTGTCATGCACGTGAGCTGCAAGTGGGGTGGATGTGTTTCCTCAAAGGGAAATTGGGGTAAGATAATGAAAATAGGAGGAATGGATGCCCAGGAGAATAAAGACGTGTGCGCGCGCACATGTGCACACACATGCGCACACACACACACACATACACACACTACTTGCTATTAACAGGCTTTGGATTCTGTGGTGGGAGTTATGCAGCTAGCCCGTTAACTTGCTGCATAACTTGCGATAATGTCAAACTCTCCCAGCCTCCCTTTTCTCCTCTGAAACATGGAAGTAACAACACTATCAGGGTGGTTATAAAAAATCAAGCAAGTATCTTGGGATATTGGAAGTGTTGTGCAAACAAGTGGTGGCGGTAGTGTTAGATGCATTTAGTTAGTGAATTTAGTTCAGCTTCTAGAGTCTAGAAGAATCTAGACCAGCTACAATCCACACAGCTGGTCCATGCAGGCCTTGGAAGCCAGTGTCTAAATTTATCCAATTGTCATTGTTGCAGGTCAGTTTGAAATCTTCTGAGGTCAATGATTGAGGTAATTGATCCACTTGCTGTGGATCTTGAAAAAGTCTCTGTTAAATGACATAATTGGTTTTAATTATATAATTACGGCACTTAAAGTGTGGGGGTGAAAGGTTACTATTATATTTAGAAGTGAGATCCCCAAATGAAGCAAGGGCGTGTAAGCCAGTGTTTCTTCGAATTTCTCTTTTTATTTTTTCAGAGGGAAGTCAGAGTAGGCTGGCCTTGGCCCTGGCCATTTTGGACGATTATCTTGAATGAGGTAGCGCTGGGGCTGCTCATGGCATCATAGGAACCTTTGTAAAGAGACGGGAAAGGGCTTCCGTAAAGCCCTCATTGTGATCTGAAGTTAATGAGCAGTGGGAACTCAACTGTCAGCAATTGAATCTGATTGGGCAGGGTAATTATATGATTGCCTCGGGTGTTTGCACACGCACAGGGATATTTTTATTGGACAAAACCTAATTGCTTACTTACTTAGTGGAGCGAAAACCTAAACAAATTTGTGTTGTCATAGGTTAAAAAGACATCCTTTCTTTGTCTCTAAAATAGCTGCCTGCTCCTTTCGTTCTGTCTTCAATCAGGGATTTTGTTTGCAGGCCTTGAATTATAGGATAATATGAAAATGTAAAGGAAAGCTACTTCGGACTGTGCATTTTGGTAAAAACGTGCTTATTGCCGTGTCTTAAACCATCCCCTACAATGGTCTCTTTCATAATGCACAGGCAGCTAGAACCTTGGGCAACACTCAAGCTACTGGGACTTTCACAAGTTTTTGTTGTTGTTGTTGTTTGTTTTGTTTTCCTGCGTGGGGGCCCCTGCAAGATTGGCTTCTTACTCTCTGGTTTTCCTCAGCTGCATAAGGCAAGTGGGAGGTATCATGTCTGTGGTAGCCTTTTAGGCATCAGAAACACCAAGGATAAGAGCAACAAAGCGAAGAGCCCCCTCTGTGATTTTCTGGGGACTTGGAGGAAAGGGAAGGGCAAAGCGAGAGAGCCAAAGGGAAGAAGCCTTGGGGCTCCCACTTTGGGGACGCCAAGTTGCAGTTGGGCCTCGTGTCGTTTCAGCTGTCCTGAGTGAGCTTGATATCTCAGTTTACCTGTAATGCTGGTGTGCAGAAAACAGATGGCTGCAATTGGGTCTGTTCTGTAGCAGTTCAAGTCCACATTATTGTTTCACTTTCTTTCCTATCTTCTTATAGAACAAACTATTTTCTATGTTCTTTCCTTTCCTGGGATCCCACTTGGAAGAGTGTGAAACACAACTGGATTGTGGGCATTGGAGGAGCACCTTGTGATGAAAGCTGCGACTCCAGATCTGGTGCCTTTGTTGAGTATAGGATTATGGCCTGGACAATGGCTGAGAACAAGGGACATTCAGCCCCGCAGACCAACCGTGATTTCTCATCTCAGATTCGGACACATGCCGACATATCCCAGTCTTGTCTGGCTAACTCCACGGGTCCTCTAGGCTCAGCGTTAAATGTCACTTCTTCCGGGAATCCTTCCTTGACCACCACCTCCAGTCTGGGTTGACTGCCTTTGCTTTGTGCCCCACTGCACCCTCTAGGTTCCTTTACACACTGTCCTTTAATTGCTTGTCTCACTGTCCAGAATAGCCCATAAACTCCGTGAGGGCAGGGCTTGTGTTTATATTTGTCACTACTGTCTCCCCAGAGCCTGGCACAGTGCTTGATGGTGTGTTCGGAATGACTGAATGGGGAAAGGAATGGTTGCTGGGTGTCCTAGGGAATCATGGTGTGTGCTGCCTGGGCTTCCCTACCCTTGCTGTTAATACCACTTTCTTGTTGCTTATAATTTTCATTGCCCCAGATGATCCAGCTCTGTCGGAGGCACGGAGGCACAGTCAAATCTCATGCTGTACATTGATCACCTGTCCAACCTTTGCCTAGAGTGGGAGCCCCCAGTTCCTTCAAGAGATCCAACTTTACGTGTCTGTAAAGAAGAAGAGGAGGAGGGAGACAGCGGGGAGGATCCGGTGGCAGTTTAACACCAGAGCAGGTCCCATGTTTACTTTTACCCTTTCGGAGGTGGGTAACTGCAAATGCCATGGGGAGTTGGGTTTTAGGGACTCTGAATATTGATCTTGGATTTGGGGGCTCATATGTACTTTATGTTTTGCTAGAGTGTAGGGGTTGCTATTTTTGTGGTTAAATCATAGCCAGACTGTTCCATGAATTCCCACCAGCATAGAACAAAGATCCAGGTTCATCATCCACATGAAGTAAATTGTCCATCGGCTTCCAGTTGTTTGTGTCTTGCTATGTGGATAGAGAGTACGGTTCATTCATTGGTTCCTATTTCATGACTATTTATCATTTGCTTTTCAAGGCCTATGATTTTCAGCAGACTTTCTTGTTTTGAAACTCTGGCTTTTGATGTTTTGAATTCCTCCCTCCTTGGTCAACCTCTTAGACCATGAGTTCCCGAATAACTACTGAATAGATGAGATTTCATTTAGGACCACCCATCTGTGGTGGTCTAGTCCCAAACAGTCCTGGGGTATGTCTAACCAGCTTTTTCCCTAAGCAGAATGTGAATTTGTGACCCTGTAGACGTTAGGCAAAAGGGCTTCCTGTTGAACCCCTCAAGCCCCCAGCCATCCCTAAGTTTGTACTGCCTGTTGTTGGTTGGGCTATGATAACAGTTTCTGGATGGATGGATGTGTACACGTGGAAACTGCAGACTCACGTGTGGAGAGGCAAGGTAAACCCTCAGAGACCCTGGGTGCTTCCTGTGTAGCGGTCTGTGCCAACTATCCTAGGTCTGAAGTATATTGTCCCTCTGTTGGTTCTTTTTTTTTTTTTTTAATTTCTATTGGAATATAGTTGATTTACAGTGTTGTGTTAGTTTCAGGTGTACAGCAAAGTGAATCAGTTATACATATACACCTATCCACTCTTTTTTAGATTCTTTTCCCATATAAGTCATTACAGAGTACCGAGTAGAGTTCCCTGTGCTGTACAGTAGGTCTTTATTCGTTATCTATTTTATATACAGTAGTGTGTATATGTCAATCCCAATCTCCCAATTTATCCTTCCCCCTCACCTTACCCCCCTGGTAACCATAGTTTGTTTTCTACATCTGTGACTCTATATCTCTTTTGTTAATAAGTTCATTTGTACCGTTTTTTTTTGTTTCCACATATAAGCGATATCGTATGATATTTGTCTTTCTCTGTGTGACTTACTTTACTCAGTATGACAGTGTCTAGGTCCATCCATGTTGCTGAAAATGGCATTATTTTGTTCTTTTTGTGGCTGAATAATATTTCATTGTATATATGTATCATATCTGCTTTATCCATTCCTGTGTTGATGGGCATTTCGGTTGCTTGCCTGTCTTGGCTATTGTAAATAGTGCTGCAGTGAACATCGGGGTGCCTCTATCTTTTCACATTATGGTTTCCTCTGGGTATATGCCCAGGAGTGGGATTGCTGGATCACATGGTATTTCCTTTTATTTTTTTTTAATAAATTAATTAATTTTTTTATTTATGGCTACGTTGGGTCTTCGTTGCTGCATGCAGGCTTTCTGTTGTTGTGGCGAGGGGGGACTATTCTTCGTTGCAGTGTGCGTGCTTCTCGTTGCAGTGGCTTCTCTTGTTGCAGAGCATGGACTCTAGGCACACGGGCTCAGTAGTTGTGGCTTGTGGGCTCTAGAGCACAGGCTCAGTAGTTGTGGCGCACGGGCTTAGTTGCTCTGCAGCATGTGGGATCTTCCCGGACCAGGGCTCGAACCTGTGTCCCCTGCATTGGCAGGTGGATTCTTAACCACTGTGCCACCAGGGAAGTCCCTGGATCATCTGGTGTTTCTGTATTTAGTTTTTTATGGAACCTCCATACTATTCTCTATAATGGTTATACCAATTTACATTCCCCCGAACAGTGTAGGAGGGTTCCCTTTTGTCCTCATCCTCTCCAGCATTTATTGTTTGTAGACTTTATGATCATGGCCATTCTAACTGGTGTGAGGTGGTACCTCACTGTAGTTTTGATTTGCATTTCTCTAATAATTAGCGATGTTGAGCATCTTTTCATGTGACTATTAGCCATCTGTATGTCTTCTTTGGAGAAATGTCTATTTAGAACTTCCACCCATTTTTTGATAGGGTTCTTTGATTTTTTGACATTGAGCTGCATGAGCTGTTTGTATATTTTGGCAATTAATCCCTTGCAGGTCTCATTGTTTGCGAATATTTGCTGCCTCTGTTGGTTCTGAGTCTCTACTACTTTGCATTCTTCAGCTGCATATCTGCTTTGGCATAATAAGCACGTAAATTAGAAACTTTGGGGGTTCCTTCAAGAAAGAGAGTTTAAACGACCTCATCTCATAGTATGTGTGTTCACCAGTGCTGTGTGCTTTGAACCAAACAGGGATGGGCCATGGTGAGCTGTATTTCTGCATCCAAGGAAAGTTTAGTTTAATTTTCAGTTTTGGAACAGCACCAACAGACGCCTCACCACCTCATATCCTTTCTGGATTGAGGCAGGTAATTACTGCCTACACAAATAAATCACATACTTTTGCAAAAAAAAAAAAAATCTTTGAATGACATTTGATTTATAATTAAACTTGGCGATGCAGTCCCTGAAGTGTCTCATCTTGTCTAATCACAATGATCTATTTCCTTTCAGAGTACTTCTGCATGGAGGGGTTAGTCCTCTTGTTATCATCACATAATATGGGGACGGGAATAATTTAAGAAAAAGAAAAATTAGAATAAATGATTGCCGTTTTAGGTCAAAGTCACACCACTGATTGTTCCTATTTGTGTTTTCTAAAAAACATTTTTACGTCCCTTCATTGACTGATTTATTCTGCAAACAGATTTAAACACTGGCTTTCTAAGTGCCCTGCCTGCACCAGCAACCTCCTTCCCAGCATCACCTGGGAACTTGTTAGAAATCCAGAGTCTCAGGCCCCACCCAGACCTACTGAATTAGAAACTCTGTAGGTGGGGTCCAGTACACTGGGTTTGAATGAACTTCCTGATGATTCTGCTGCACACAAAAGTTTGAGAACTATTGGTTTAAAACTCCTGTGAATGCATGAGGTGAGGGCATTAATAGGAGTTTACCTCTAACCCTGTCATCCAGGAGCTTGAAATCCAATCATGGGCACAAAGCATAAATTCATCAGACAGTTAGGCAGCATGATGTTTATAAAATGTAAATTACATCATGCACTCACTTCCTAAGTCCCTCCAGGCAGTTCCCTTTGTACTCCAAGTAAATGTAAAGGCTTGCTGAGACCTACAAGGCCTGGCATGCTCCCTCCCCTGCCTACCTGCCTGGCTCATCTGATGCTGTCCCCCCCCACCACCCCTAACCTGTGCTCTGCCACACCACACTGGCCGCCTTTCTGGTCCTCAGACATGCCCCCTGAGTGTGGTGTCAGCAGGGATACCGAGGAAGGGGAAGGAAGAGCGAAAATTGCTAAGGTTAAAAAGTAGAATTGGTCACTAAAGCATTTTTTAATTCGGTATAATATTTCTAAACCAATATCCCCAAGGGGAAACACATATTTTAAATATGATTTGTTGAGAAAAAAAAAAAAAAACCCAAAACTTAAATGTGAGGCAAAGGGTTTCTTAAAGATTTTAGAACAGGGGCAATGGTTTTTTGTTTTTTGTTTTTTTTTTGTCTTGACTTTGTTTTCACTCGCCACAGCTCTTTCACAGTAACGGACTGTCTCATTTTATAAGTGTAGCATCTCTGGTTTGGGGTGTTATTTGCTTTTTGGGGAGACTCTCATTTGAGATCTTCAGTAGAGGAGGGAAAGGTGGGTTGGAGGAACCATCAAGGAGAGTGGGTGGTGGAGGTGTGCTCGGTCCTGGTAACCTTTCAGCTTCACCTTACCTTGTAAAGTTTAAAGTTCTCCCAGGAAACGGAGGCAAGTCTCCTACTGTGTGACAAAGCTCCCTGACTGGCCAGGAAGCCCTTCCTATTGGAAGATGAAGCTAGTCAGCCTCATGTGCCTGGAGATGCACAGGGAATGCCCTGCCCCTGCCCTCAGGAAGCCCACAGCCCAGAGGCACAGAGACTTCAGCAAATATCTACATGAAAAAAGGTGCATTTTCACACTTTGAAAGGCGTTCTGAAGGGTGAGAGAGCTACGAGAGCAGAGAACAGAGAAGCAGGCTCCCAGTTCTCTTTGGACAGGCAATTGAAGCTGAGAATTGCAGTTGTTATTTTGGTTGTGTGTCGAGGTTGGTGGCACGGTGGGGGGTGAGGAAGAGTGTCCCTGGGGAGCTGGTACCACCTCCCATGCTAGCTGGGACTCTGCCTGTAGAGGCTGCCACAGCAGAGAACCTTCTGAGCAACCACATGGGTGAAAACACCCAAAGACTCACTGCAGAGTGAACCCAGGGGAGGGTCTCTTCCCCCAGGAGACACTGAGTTTTCCCAGTGTCCACTAACAGCACCAGTACCACTGTGCCCAAGTGTGAGGCCAGCACCTTGGCATTTATTTCTCTTCCTTTTGTTGCTTCCTCTGACTCTTTCACTGCCTCTCTCTGAGATCATTCCTTTGGGGATCAGCCTCTGCTGGTCTCCTCCTTGAGAGCAAAGCTGCCTGTAGGGAACATTTACCATACCTTCGAAGATTCTTACGTGACTTTTAGGGAGGCATTTTAAGCATCTTCAGAGAATCTTACTGGATGTGGCCAGAAGCTCCTAGGAGTAAGGAACTGTCTTCACCCACTGCCTTCTTTGACCCAGAGTCATTACTACTGGTTCCATCTTTCCAAGCCAGGACACACTTGGAGGGCCGATTCTCTGTCTGGTTTTGTTTGATGCCTGGCAAGCTAATTTTGCACAGATCTGGCACTCAAATAGTTGACAAATGAAAGAAGAGATTGTGCAAATCCAAATGCCCTTGCAATGCTGAGGCCCGATTTCAGGAGGGTGGAGTAAAATTGATATCTAATTCATTTATTTCTCCATCCACCCATCCAGAAGCAGTTATTGAGGACTTCCTGTTTAATTGTGCAGCTGAAACACAATGTCTGGCATGTGGTATGTTTATAATCGATGCTGGTTATTATAGAGGAAATGCAGAACTAACTCTGGCTTCTGAATCTCTTTGTGCTCTTATCCCACTGAGTTTTACGGAAGCCCCAGCTGTTCATCCTTCTCCTGTCATTTAGGAGTGACGGTCCAGGGTCCCAAGCTCTGAGAGCGTCTGCTTCTCTTCAGAGTGGCAGAATTTGGCCATAGGAGGGAACTCACGGCATGAGCTCTGACGTTTTAGAGTGCCGAAGGACAGCTCACTGGCTGTCTGCACAAAGCCTGAGTGAACACAAAATGACAGGGAGTGGTTAAACTTCAGGGAGGTCTGAGTGGCTTTTTAAAAAATTAATGAATTAAGAAAGATAGTCACTTGGAGCAGTGAGGTTTCATTTCAAACCACTGCTGAATTCCCAGTAGCTTTTTGTCATCAGGTGTTTTTCTGAATCAAAAGATAAGAGAAATAAAATTACTTAGGTGAAGGGGTATGCAAACTTTTTTTGATCTTTAAAAGGAGTCCCTATGGAAATTGTGCTGCTCCTGTCTTCTGCCATGATAAACATGAAGTTTGGTTATGCCCTTCTTCAAGCAGCTCCCAATGCAAGGGAAAATGCTTAGTGCCTGATGGCTGTCACCAGTGGCTGCAGTGTTGGGACAGATCTGGCAAGCAGATGTTTATGGTGAAACTTTCCATTCCAGAATAGTTCCTTCTGAGGCAGGAGGTGGGTTAGGTCAGAGAAGAATGTGCCAGACAATATGCCCCTTTGTTAATCAGTGCTGTCATCTTGGCTGCCCCTCCAGCAGCCTCATCTTCCTGAAATCTTCGGTAAAAAGGCCATTCAACAAATACATGTAGCATCGGCCAGGATTTTTCTAGCTCAGCTCTAACAACGGGGAATGGATTTAATCAGATTCAAGGAGACCTTAAGGCCCATTCTATAACCGTTTTACCTCTCCGGAAGAGCTCCAGAAGACAGATTACCAAACACCAGCTTCTTGAGCAAAGCTTGCAAACAACTAATGCCAAAGTAATCAAGTTGACCATGCAAGGGTCTGAAATCTTAGTGACATTTGTCAAGTTCACTGGGACACGTACTATATTCAGTGCTTTGATGGATTAATCTAATTAGTCTTCAGAGCAATCTATGAAGTAAGCACTAATATTATGACCATTTCATAGATAGGGAAACTGAGGCTTAGGCCACTAGTTGACTTGTCCAAAGTCACATAGTGATTCCTCCTACTTTAACCACTGGGCTTACAACATGGCCAGATTGCTGATTTTAAGTCAACAAGCTATTATTTTAAGTTTTATCCCTTCCTCATTTCCTTACTTGGAAAATGCAGTCCTTGTACAGATAGACATGCAGTTACTACAAGAAGTGATCATTTGAGTCAATTTTAATAGACTCGGCAAAGGCTGGTATCTGTATAACAGTAACAGAAACACTGAGTTTGGTGAAAAAGATATTTCCAAGTTGTCTTCTCTGTCCTCATTTGCAGCCTCCACCCGTGATAGGATGTGCTTCAGAGGTTGCTTGGAGGGGATCGGTGTGATGCTCACAGTGAGGAATCAGGCACTTTCATTAACAAGGTGTGGCTTGAAGCAGGTCATGTGGCTCCTCGAGGTTTCAGACTTCTGATACACAGGGTGATCATAGTTTATTCAACAGCTGTTTATTTGGTATCTATTACATATGCAGATATGATGACAAGCTCACTCTCTCTTACTGAGACTGTCACACAAATAACCTGATGTAATGGAATCTATTCTAGGGGACAGCTCTGTACCTCTGTGAGGGGCTAGAGCACTGCAGGCTGCCAAGTCAGGCTGACATCAGCAAATGTTCATTGAGTGCCTACTATGGCCAGGTTCCATTCTAAGAGCAAGAGATTAAAAATGCATTCCATTATATTTAGGGTTGGAGGCCACGGGGAGAGACAATAAACCAGTAAATAAACAAATAAGGTGACTTCAGAAACCAGTTAAATGCATGAAGAAGATACAGTAGAGCAATATAACAGTGACTGAGCTTGGAAGGACCTCCTCTACCTAAGGTGATCAGAGAAGGCTGCTTTGAGGAGGAGACACTAAGAAAAGGCTTGGAAAATGAGAAGAACTCTCTAGGCAAAGAATCGGGTGGAATAGCCTTGATGTATACGGTTCTACAATTTCATTATTCTTTCAACAGAGAAGTTCAGATGTCAAGCACGTGATATCACTTCTTGGGATTTGTTGAATTTTTTTAAAGGTCAAGCCCATGTTCAATTTTTTGTAAACATTCCATGTGTACTTGAAGAGCATGTGTATTTTTCCTTCAAGTGCCTCTTATTTGTTTTTTAGATGCAGCTTATAAATTATGTAACTGAAATCTTCTATATCTCTATTAATGTTTCAGCTGTTTAACTTCTCAGTTGCTTAGAGATAAGCATTCACATATTCATGGTTGTGCGTTTGCTCATTTCTCAGTAATTCTATCAATTTTTGTTTTATATATTTCCAGCCTATGATCTTAACTGTATTACATTTCATTATCTAATGTTACAGCTCCTAGTGGGTTATTCTTGTTATTAATTAATCTCTCCCTTTATCCTACTAACGCTTTTACCTATGAATTTTATTTTGTCTGATAATATTGCTATAACAACATCCTTTTGGTTAATGTGGTGTTTGCTTTTTCCATCCTTTCATTTTCAGCCTTTGTGTGTTCCTGGTCCATTTTATAAGCAACATAAAGCTGGAGTTTTTGTTTGTTTTTTGTTTTTAATTGGGTGTCTCTGTCTTGTGATGGGGGAATTTAAGCTAATTATATTTATTGTAACTAATCTATTCGGACTTAACTTTGCCTTCTTATTTTGCATGTTCCATGGGCATTTTTTTCTTCCTTTTCTCTTCTTTACTGCTTTGTTTGAATTGACTATGCTTCCTTTATTTCTTTTTATTTTCTCCTCTACTGATTTGGAAGTTACATATTCTATTTCTCTTCTCATAGTGGTTTGGATAGTATCTAAAGCATAATTTGGCAGACACTCAGAGGCCTTTAAGCATTGCCTTCAGTTGGTTTAACAGCTTTCTCTAGGATCCTGGCTCCTGAGTGGTTGGGTCTTTAATGGGGTGAGGTATAAATATAAGAGCAGATCATGGTCACTGTGATGGTTATATCTTGGAGTGCAGACTCCTAACTTGCCTTTGCGAAGACCTGTGCTGTGTTGCCTAAGAGTTCCGGTAATTGACAGATTGTAAAATGCTCTTGGGTTGTGGGTAACATAGCAGCTTCTAAGCAAGGAGTCACTTGGTTTCTTCTGTTGCCCTTCTGCTTGTCTACATTTGAGCTCTTGTAAGTGATGATAAATGTTAAATAGCTCCTGTAAAACTGTTGAATTGTCAGTTTTTAAACTGCATAAAACACTGACATTTTCATTAGATCCTGGCCCTGAGGAATGTCCGGCTTTCATCATAACGGATTTGTTTACTGCTGCAGAGAGTCTTAATGTGCTGCCTATGGGAGAGATCTTACTGTCACCTGCTCTTAAATGGGAAAGACTTTGTTCAGCCAAAGATCTTTGCAAAAGGATTTGCAAGAGGGCTTTTTCACCTCCCCCTCTCTTCCCTGCCGCCACCTCCCAAAAGGGTAAGGGATGATGATAAAGTCTTTGAAGAACCTTAGTATTGGACAGGAAAATTTTTAATGTAAAATAATCCTGCAAAGTCCATTAGGAGACAAAATGTTGGAATGATGCTATTAAACCACTATTTAGTTTCAATGTATCCTGTTAAAGATAAGCAAGTCATATCTATGTCTTTTTGACCTCAATCCTTTGGTCTACATTTAAACAGATATCTTGATTTTGGATTCATAAACTCTTTTGTGTATATTAGTAGAGAAAACATTTTAAACTGGTGGGTCCTTCTAAGCAAATAAGAAAAGAGAGGTCTTTTATCTTCTGATCATTGCAGTAGATTTTTAGCAGAAGATGCCAAACTCTTCATGAACAAATGTAGAGTCATCCCAGTTTAACAAGCTGGGAAATATGTGTGCTGAAAGACAGGCTTGTCTTAATGTGACCAAGACTGGGAATGTTAACTTTTCTGGAATCAACATGTTTGCAATTTATGGCGAGATTTCTTGCTTATTTTTTGAAAGAACTTCCTCTTCCGTATTAGCTTGTTGAATATGTCATTGGCAGGTTCGTCTACTTTCACATTTCAAGAGAGGCAGCCTGCCATAGGGAAGCAAAATCTCTCAGGCAGATCAGCCCTTGAATTCTGATTCTAGGACATACTAACTATGTAATCATAAGTGAGTTAATGAACTTTTCTGAGTTTGGTTTTATCATCTGTAACATTGAAATAATAAACTGACTTTTTAGAGCTGATATAAACATTAAGTGAGATAATATACATGAAGTGCTCAGCACAAAACATGGTACATACTAAGTACATACTTGGAGATTGTTCAATGAAATTTGATGATTATGATGATAATGAAAGTGGTTGTGGTAGAGAGAATGGTAATAAATGTGCTGATGGTGGCAGTGGTGGTGCTGGTGGTGAGAATACTGATGTTGGTGGTAATAACGGTGATGAAGATGATGATATTGGTGGTGGTGATAACCATATGTTAGGAGTTCTTTCAAGTCTGAGAAAGGATATTATATAATCAAAGAACTGGAGAAGAGGCCGAATTTTCTACTACTACCTGACCTAGAGTCCTCCACTTTTCATTTGGGCACTTTGAGTAACTAGGAGGGCCTTTCTTAATAAAATTCTATTGTAGACCACAAACCACAAAAGCCTAGTTCATTCCTGCAACTGTGTCTTCAGGCCTGGATTTGTCTTAGAAAGAGCTGGCAGTGTTACTCTGAGTCATTTGATTTTGTCAACATCTGTCTCCTTCCTAAAACTTGCTCATTTCTTGACTTCTGTGACTTTGGACATTTTGGAGTTCTTCTTCTGTCTCCTTGAACACTTCTCCATCATCTTTTTGCCACCTTTTCTTTCTGTGGTCATTTGGATACATGAGTGTGGAACTCAGGGATGACAATGCAGGAGAGAAAAAGAGCCGTCAGCAAGGCTGGGACAGAATCTGAGTGTAGTGTCACAGAAGCAGAGAAGGGGGACAATTCCAGGTAGAGGAGGAAGGACAGTGTTTCTTATTACAGGATACACGATGAGGATAAGGAAGCCTGGGCAAGACCATGACTTATGGCACTGAAGATTCAATGTTGGCATCTGACACAAAATCACTGAGATGGTGAAAAAAGAAGAGTTGAGCAATGTCTAGATGAGGAGGTGGAGGCCGCAGACATTGAAGAGAGAGAGAGAGGAGGTTGTAGTGTGGAAAGATTTTTTTTTTAGATAGGAGAGAATCAGGCCTATTTGTAGACCAAGAGGAGGGAGCCAGAGGAAGCTGAGTAGGAAGATACAAAAGCAGGAAGATTTCAGATATTTGGTCCCGGAGGAAATGGGAGAGGTAGCTTGTTAAAGCACCTGCCACATCCCCAGTGAGCAGACAGGGAATATCACCAGGTGAGGAAAAGTATAATCTGTGAGGCTCATGTTGAATGACCTTGACTGTCTCTTAAAAGCAGGTGAGATCTCTGATGAGCATGAGAGATGTTTGGAGGCATAAGGAGAAATTTGGACAAAAACCAGTGTCTGAAATGGGAGAGGAAGTTAGCCAGTGATCAAAAGACTTGCCAAGGAGCATTGTGACGGGCAGGAGGTGTGTGTTTCTGGATCTTCCCATACTGTCCTCACCCTGGTTTCTATCCCTGGGATATTCTGTGCACCCTAAGCAACCATGTGGAATCCCATGGATGGCCCTCCCACGCCCCCCACCATGGGGCCCTTCCTTTCCATCTCCCCGTGCCCAGCCCTGTTCTTAGATGGCTATTACACGGAAATGAACCAGTGGACTGATTTGCGCCAAGGTGAGGAAGGTTGCAAAGGTGTGGTGTCTCATACCACCCAAGCGTTAGTGTGACAGGTAGTCAGATAGAGGAGCCCGGCATCAGGAGTCAAGGGCATGGAGTGTGGCCCCAGGTCTAGATGGTTAACCCGTTATCGTGTCCTCCTGTAGCACAAGGTATCATGTCTTTCTAACTTGCCATTGCAATACCAGCATGTTATCAATTAGGGGCTTAATATAGGGGCTTGATAGCCCCTAGCATACAGTAGGGGCTCATAGAATTTATTTGACTAGGTTATTGCAAGAATATGAGAGGTCTTCAAACACCTCATCCTTTGCAAATATGAGAGATTGTTATTCTGATGTGCATTTTAACAAGCACTGTTATCAGTCCAAAGAATGACTCTCTAATAGTAGAATGTCAGCTACCACTGGTGGGCAGGTGAAAGGAAATACTTTCGGCAGAGCTGGGTGGGGGCTGTCCAGAATTGCTCAGATTTAACTACCTGGATGTCTACATCTGTTGGTTTGGCTTATTGATCATTTAGCTCCTATCTCTTCGGTGATCTGATCCAAGGTGGTTTAGTCATTTTTCCTTCTCGCTATTAATGTGTATGTATATACACTTTGTCATTATAGACAGGAAGCTGGGGTCCCAAGAAGGCAGAGAGAGATGAAAATGGGTTTCAGATAAAGAAGCAGAGTCCCCTTCTCACTCACGCTTTCTATCCTCTCCCCACACCCCCTCCTAAAATAGATCTTTCTCTACATTTCCCTATGGCTCCACCAGCATGGAGAAAAGGATTGTCAGGCAAATCCCAAAAGAATAAAAGAAAAATATCTCTTCAGAAGGAGAGGGCAGAGGGGAGAGATAGGAGCATCAATAAAGGCTGAAAAGATTGGCCTAGAGAGTGTGGAATCCGAGAGTGTTTATTTTCAAAACAAAAGCTTACCAATCAGGTGCTTTTTAACAGATGACAAAAATGGATTGAGCAAAGCTTGTGCCTGGGCTTAGGGACATGCCCACAGTGGCCCAAGCTCCTGAGTCAGCACGAGTGGCTTTTGTTCTCCTGGCTCTGATGGCAGCCTTTGAGTAAGCAGAACTCATCAGTGAGCTACCATAAGCTCCAGGAAGCCTGCGTCTGGCCTGGCCGCCCTTCCCGTTTTGCTGGGTCACTTAGAATCCCAACTTCCTGCCTTGCCCACACGTTGGAACAGCCCAAGGAAGCCTCACCAGCTATTCCTTGGCGGACAGCCTGGCGTGATTGGAGAGCTGTCCCTCACAAAGCCCGCTTTTGGCTGGCACCTTTTTGAGCACTGCTCTTTTTCACAAATGCTTCTTCCAAGAAAGCCTTGAGACAGGGAAGTCATGTTTTCTTTAGCTGTGTGTTAGGGCATTAGACAGACACAACTGGATTTAAAATCTGCCTCGGTCCTTTATACACTGTGTGACCTTATGCAACCAGGTTATTTTTTCTGAGCCTCAGTTTCCTCGTTAGTAAATGGGATACATCCAACCTGCCTCGGAGGCCATGGTAAGGATGAGGATAACGGAGATCAGGTGCTTGACAGAGGGTCTGGCAAAGAGAAGGAGGGCAGTGAACCTGGCAGGAGAGACCCCCCCCCCAGCACCCACTCAAACCTGTGCTTGTTTATCCTCATTGTGGATGTTTGGTTTGGGCTTCAGTCAGCTGCTTCTTCCATCAGAACCACACATGCTTATGTTTTGAGTTCTCATCCTCTTTGTAAATAGTTCCCGGCCTGCATGAGTAGCAACATGTTCCAGGCCCAGTGTCTGCATCTGGAAAACAAAGGGTGCAAACGCGATATTGATTCATGTGAACCAACTTTGAGGTTCGGGTCTGAGGACTCTCCACTAGACTTTCTGCACCAGAGACCTCCCCTCCCTGTCACAGTGCCGGGTCCCACCGGGGTAGAACTGTGAGGTCGTACATGGCATAATGCAGTCCTAAGTAAGAGAAGAGACGGATACGGAAATGAAAAAATACTTCTCAGTATTTCCTGACCGCTCAATAATCTAGCGCATGTGCTCTTAAATTCTCGTGCGAACAAAAATTTGCTAAAGTCACGAGTGAAAATCACCCACAGTTCTTAAATAGAGATATAAAGTGGGAAGTCAGTGTTTTGCACCCCTCCTTTTGGCAGTTGGATCACACGCCCAGATGCTACCTCAGTTGACAGTTTGGTGTTTGTCCTTCCCAGTTTTTCCCTGAGTTTATAACACATATCCCTATTTGCATGTATGCATACATATATATGTAATTTTTATGGAATTGTGGCCTGCAATTTGCATTTTGGGGCCATTGTGGTTCACTTGATACCATATCAATTTCATTCCTTCAGATCTGTGTATATAGACTTCCCTCCTAAGTTTAACGCAGCATACTGTTCCAGACCATAGGAAGAAAACCATACTTATTCAGTTATACCCTTTTGACGGGCAATAGGTTGTTTCCAGTTGTTTTTTTGTTTTGGTTTGGTTTTTTTGGTGGTATCAAGAAGACTGCAGCAAACACATCTTTACGTTTTGCTCTGTATTCTGGTGCTTTTATTTCTGTGGAATCAACTCCTAGAAGTATAACTTCTGAGTCAGAGGATGCTCTCTTTCAATTTTAATAAAGTCTTCCAAACTGGTTTCCACAATGTTTGAAAGCACCTTATACACCCACCAGTAGGATGAGAGGGTGCCCGTTTCCCCGTAATCTTAATAGCTTTGGACAACATCGGTCAATTTTTTTTTCCCAGTCTGGTGAGTGGAAAATTGTTTTAATTTTCACTCACTGTTTTAATTTTTATTTCTCTTATATGTAACTTATTTTCATTTGTTCAGTAGCTATTTTTTTGTCCTAAGAATTTCCCATTTGTATCTGTGGCCCATTTTTTGAGTGAAATTATTGTCTTTAAAAAAAAATTGTCCTAATTTTATAATTAGTAACAAACAAACCCCAATAAAGTGATTTTTTTTAAAGGTACGGTGAAAACGCTGGACCTCCCAAAGCTGTTGGGAGGACAAGGATTTCACGGACTGGAGATGCGTGAGCAAAAGGTAGTAATCCTTCGGCAAGTCGTGCAGTTCACGGCATTTTCTTTCGTGTGTATTATTGCCCCTATGTGCTCCTCGGTGCAGTCCTGGGAGGTAGGCTGAGCTCTGGATGACCTCCTGGTTGTCAGACCTTCAACTTGCCCGTGACTGATGAGGCTTGCCTCTTGGGCTTGACCTGAGGATTCTGAATCCTCTGCTTGCCTGTCTCCTGCTGGGACTGTTGCCTGAAAACCTTTCATTGCCCTCCCCACATCACCCTTCCCAAACCCCTCAACCATGAGTTCTGTACGCTTTTTGGAGTCCTGGGAACTCATTTACAACTTCCTTCAAGGATGCAGTGCCAGCTGAAAGACTCCTCATAGATCTCTTAGGTGATGGTAATTTTTATTCTTACTGATGAAGTATTAGTTTATTAGTATTAGTTTATTGAGCACTTACCGTTTGCAAGGCCAGTGCTTATGGTTGTGCAGGTTGTCCACTGCACAACTCCAGGGGCACCATTCATCGCATAGTAATTGTAGATTTGCAGGATTATTTCTGCCAGATGGCCATCAAGTGTCTTGAAGAAGGGGGTGTTTTTTCTAATTCAGACAGAACCACCACAACTGAGAGAAGCAGAGCCATGTGCCAGGCACTGTGCTGTGTGCTCTAAACACTTCATTTTATTTTTTATCATCCCAGTAGCCTTCTGAGGTTGGTGATATCACTTCCCTCTCTAAAGCTGAGGAAACTGAGTCTCAGAGAGGTTAAGTTGCTTGCTCAAGTCACACAGCTAGTAAGTGAATTCAGACCCAGGTCCAGCTGACCACAAAGTCTGTGCTTAACTCTTGCCCTGCTCTGCCTCTGTATTGGGATCTGGTTATCCTCAGAGTCTTCCACAGTACCCCAAGCCGTGGTTATGGCACAAGCACTGGGTTCAATCGGCCTGTCCACCACTCTGGAAGGGCTAGGTGGCCAGCGGGCCGTACTGAAACAATGAACTTGAAGCAACCCAAGGAACCCTCATGACCCAACAGAACGTTTCTGTGAACAAAACCAAAGCGTTAGAGCACAGTTCCTGCCCACAGCGATCTCATCGGGAGATCAGCATCTCTGGATCTCACTTGGGAAGGAGGAACCACTTTTTCGAGGTACACTCTTCCCAAGTCAGGATTTCCTGGTCTCTGTCCCAGAATCAGTTTCCTTTGACCACACTCAGAGTGTAGGTAACATTAATGCAGAGGTGCTAAGAGTGAGAGCCAACATTTCGCATCTTCTGACTCTGGTGCTGATGGATGGGGACCAGGTGAAAGGGTTTTTCTGGAATTGAGTCATCAGGCCGAGGGGATTTCCCTCTGGCTCTCTGCTTTCACTTCTGAGGTTCATGTGTCTTTTTAACATTTCGTCCACCTACTGGGGCCTAATTTGAAAGTTGTCTTTAAGATCCATTTGTTCTGATTCAGTTGCTGAGACTTTATGATGTTGTTCCCTTTCTTGGAAAAATGCTCCAAATGGTTTGCGTGACTGATGCGTTCCACGGCGCCCTGATTGATGGTGGGGAGGCCGTGGCTGGAGGACTGTTCCTGGAAGGAGGGGCTGGGGTCTGTGAACACCATTACAGCTAGGCTTGGGAAGCAGAGATGCTTGCCCTTGATGCCACCCAGCTTGGAGCCTTCTGTGGTCCCTTGGGGAAAACTGTTAAGGAAGCAACCTTGACATTTGCACCAGCCTCAAATTGGGAGTAAGGAGTCAGGAGACTGGGTTCAGCCTAGAGTTGCATAGCAATTTTTTAGTCACTTGGCTAACTTTATTGTCTCTGTGGTTTAAAATCATGGGTCTGGTCAATGAAAAGGGATGTTTTTGCAGTTTTGAAGGCAGTGGTACTTAACTTTTTAAGAGCTCTGGAGCCAGACACAGCTGGTTGCTATGACCAACACACTACTCACTGTTAGCTTGACCATGTGTAAGTGGCTTGTCCAGGCCTCTGATTCCTGTCTGTGAAATGGGATTGATAAAACCTGTTTTACAAGGTCGTTGTTAGGATTACATGGGATAATATGTTTGAAAAGCATAGCACAAGGCCCGGCACGTAGAAACCACTGAATAATATTATTGCCAGCCTAGCAGACAAGGAAAATAATACTTTACAGCAAAAGTGGATTGCCCTGACTCTGCTGGTACGGATTTTATAACCACTTTGGAGTGCAACTCAGCAACATCTAGTCAAGTTTAAGTTAGACAGTCACTAACAATTCGACATAGCAATTCGACCTCTAGGTATATACCCTAGGGAAATGCTTGACTCTATGTACATGAGGACAGGTGTAATTAGCATCACTGAAGCTTTGTAATAGCAAAAAATTGGACGCAATACAAATATTTATCAACAGAAGTTCTGGTATATTTATGCAAAAGGATACATCACAGCATTAAAATGCACTTGAGCCAACTACATTAAAATGGGTAAATTGCAAAAACATATTAAATGAAAGAAGCAAGTTTAATAGTGATAAATGCAGTATGAAAATATTTGTTTAAAAATTTTTAACTTGCAGATTTATACTACATTTATTAATGAATACATAGAGCACAACAGTATTAAAAGCATAACAAACGTGCATAGAAATAATACTCACCAACTTCAGTTTAGTGTTTACTTTGGAATTAGGGAAGGGAGGGGAAGAAAATCAAGAATGGGGGATTTAAATTATATCTGTATTTTTTGTTCCTAGAAAAAAAGATTTGAAGGGAGTATGGCAAAATGTTAAGGTTTGTTTATTCCACCGGATATAAATAAAAGTGGGTATATAAGTGCTTAAGACATGATTTTCAATTTTATTCTGCATGTTTGAACTATTTCACAATAGAATTTTTTTTTTTTTTTTTTTTTTGCGGTACGCGGGCCTCTCACTGTCGTGACCTCTCCCGTTGCGGAGCATAGGCTCCGGACGCGCAGGCTCAGTGGCCATGGCTCACGGGCGCAGCCGCTCCGCGGCATGTGGGATCTTCCCGGACCGGGGCACGAACCCGTGTCCCCTGCATCGGCAGGCAGACTCTCAACCACTGCGCCACCAGGGAAGCCCCACAATAGATTTTTTAATAAATAAAATTAAGTTTCCCACAGAAAAAGGAATAAAAGGATAAAAATACTCCTTTCAAAGAGTTTGTATCTCTTTTTCCTATAGTGCAAGCCGGGGGGGTTAAGGAATTTCGTGTTATGTCACAAAATGTGGAAAAGGTTAGAGCAGTAAGAGATTTAAAAAGAGTTTGAAAATTTGGCTAAAAAATATGCACTCTTTTTTTAAGGACAATTAGAGACTACAGTTGTTTTAAATGCAGTTTTCTTTAAATTAATTATGGCTAAATGGGTCACCAGCTAGGTCACCAACTCAGACTGTGTTTCTATGTTTGTAAATGCAGAGTGGGGAAATCTCCCAGTAAGATGTTTTTAGTAATAGTTGTGTTTTTTGCTGCGATGGTCAAATGCAGTAATATAAAGTTACACTTTCATCATAAAATCTTTTCCCCAAGTAGCATAGGATCTATGAATAGCATATCTCTAAGCATCATGACCAGAATCCACCTTTGTGCTGGGCAAGGAGGGTTTGGAATTAACCTTGGAAATGCAAAAAAAGACCCACAGCCCAAGGGCCGCTCCACATGTCTTCCCAGGGCTTCTTTGGGCAGTTAAGTGCCAGGGTCCTTCTCTTGCATCTGAAGAGAGCTTGTGGACATCTGCTTTACCCTCCTACAAGCAGGTTATTCTCTTTCGGAATATGGTCCCATCCACCCAACCCACTCTCTTTTGGGAAATACCAACTTCTCACTTGGTTTCATCCTGGTCCTTCCCCTACCCCCCCATAATTACTGTTCCTCCCCCGGCCTGGGGTCCATTTGGGTGTGCCAGTGCTCTGGACAACAGGCCTGCAGCCAGGGCCTCTATGTGACCCAGGACACAGCTCAGGGCTCCCAGACTCCCTTCCTGGAAGCCCTGCTCTCAAACACTGCCCTTTGCAAAGCTCCCTCTAGCCTCCCTCCCACATCTACAGGCTGAGAGGAAAAAGGTTTTCTTTTCTTGTTTTCAGGCTGGTTTTTGATTTTCGTTCTGCGGTTCTGCTCTGCCTCGCATAGCTTATCGGCATCAAAGCTGAAACCAGCTGTGTTTGTTTGTGGGTCTTTCATTTCCATGAAACCTGCAGACTTTTCTAGGTCACTTTGTGTTCTTAATAATCAAGAAGGTGATTCACGTGGCCACAAAGGAAGGACTGGGGTCAACAAACCTCAAACCCACAGACATCCCTCAGTAGCCATACCGTTGGCCTATATGACTGGGAGTAACAATTAAACATCCTTATACAGTTTGGAGTTTTATTCTCTTCCAGGGAGAAGTCCCCCAGAGAGCTCTCTCTGACAAGCAAATTCAAGTAGAACTCTTGCTTATCATTTCTCAGCAGCACCCTGTGACAAAGATCACATTTTTAACAACCTAGAACCATAGCAGTTGCAGAAAGAGGAAGGGGGTATGGAGGGAATTTTCTTCATATCCTAATAACTCTGAGTTGCATTATTGTGGGCTCGGCAGCTACCTGAGGTCGTGACTGTCGAGCTGGTTATTGGAGGAACATCCGGCTGAATGGAGCCCCAGGTCAGTGATGGTCAGCCTAGCCATTTAGCGGGCCATTGATGCCCAAGGACAGTTAACAGTGTAAAAACCCTGAGCCCTGACACAGGAGAAATGAGAAACTGGAAGGAGGCACCTTTTAGAAATTTAGTCCTGAGGCTGTTAACCCACCCTGCTGAGAGCTGCCCAGTTGACAGCACAGTCAGCTATGGAGACCATTCTGGGTGCTATTTATTTCAGAACAACCTGGGGAATCTGGACTTAATAGATGGTACCACTTGAGTTTTACGGTAAACAGAGGAACTCAAAGAACCGAATCTCAGGGACCACAGTGGCGGCAGAAGCCAGCTCGAAAGAACCCGGTTTCTGCCTGAGCTCCTCCCCACCAAATGGACAGACATACATCAGGCTCCTGAAACAGCAAAGACAAGACCGTATTTGGATTTGTAACTCCCCGGGCATTTGCAGGCAAGTCTGGTTCTTGTTGTCCATTGACTCCGTGATAAAATCAGGGCCTCTGCTCAGCTTGAGACAAGCCATTCGTTTGGACACCTCCCTCTTTGGACAGGAATGCCCGAGTGCTACATGTGTGATTCCAATTTGCTGGTGGGGTTCCCCTGTCAATCTTCCCAACTCAGTGAGGAATTGCTGCTGTCTGTCTTATGTTATCCTTCCCACACACATCCTTCTATCCCCACCCCATCTGGGGGGGTCTTGTGTAAAAAGATGGCCTTAGCAGGAAGATGTGGACCGTGGCTGCTTCCACTCACCAGAGCAGGATGGCGCGGCAGTAAAGAGGAAAGTTGTAAATAGCCCACAGGACATATCAAGTGAGAGAATTTTTAGCCTCTACAAAGTCCACCCCATGCCTCAGGGTCTCCGCATTATAATAAAGTGAGTGAGAAGGTAAGAAAGCATGTGGTTTTAAAACCTCGTCTAACTGAGGGGAATGGCCTTTCCTCTGAGTCTCAGCAAGATAGGGGCAGAGTCAGGAATTGAGCCCCGAACACCTGGCATGAATAGTGAACAGTAACAGCAGCCATCTTTAGTGCACATTGAGATAAAGCAGGCATGACTCTGAGGGCTTCATGCCTGTTGATTCATTGAGTCCTCATCAAAGTTCCAGGAAGTGGGTGCTATTCTTTTTTTTTTTTTTTTTTTTTTTTTGCGGTACGCGGGCCTCTCACTGTTGTGGCCTCTCTCGTTGCAGAGCACAGGCTCCGGACACGCAGGCCCAGCGGCCATGGCTCACGGGCCCAGCCGCTCCGCGGCATGTGGTATCTTCCCGGACCGGGGCACGAACCCGTGTCCCCTGCATCGGCAGGCGGACTCTCAACCACTGCGCCACCAGGGAAGCCCTTGGGTGCTATTCTTGATCCCATTTTGCAGATGGGGAAGCTGAGTCTGCAAGAGATGAAGCACCTTACCCCAGGTGGTGTACAACTAGGAAGTGGCAGGCCCCGTCTCGAAACCCAGGTCATCTGGCTCCAGAGTGAGCTCTTAACCAGTAGGCTACACTGTAGGGTCTCTGAGAGTACACTGTTATTACTGCTAATAATAATAATAATAGCTGTCTGCTGAGCGCTTTCCCTGTGCCAAGCACTATTAAAGAAGCACTTTGCCTGCCTTATCGCCTTTGTTCCTTGCAGTCAGACTCGGATGTTGCTTATTACTCTTTTATACATAAGAAAACTAAGACTTGGGAGGTTGAGTGACTTACTCAGAGTCATGTAACTAATATGTGGAGGGGTCAAGATTCCAGCCCAGGAAACCTTGAGAATTTGGACTGTTAGGATGGGGAGCAAGACAGTCGGGGTGTAGTTGGACTTGCTGGCAAGGACTCCTCCTAGGCCCCTGCTGCCCTTTGAAGGCCACAATGGCAGGAGCAACTCAGTGAACCCTTGGATTCCTTAGAAGAGCTGGGACTTTTCCGTCATATACTTGGCTGGTCCCATCACCCGTGCTGAGCAGGTCCCCCAGCTTCCACTAGCCCATACTGTCTGGTACCACTGTTGCTCTGAGCATAGTTGCTGACATAGAATTGTACTCAGTAAATTATTAGGGAAGCTAATAATCGCCCAGTGCACCCTTGCTTTCTTTCCTGAATGAATGGGTGAATGGAATGAGTGCTTTTGCATTGGAAAGTAGCCAATAGCTAACAGATGCCTGACTTCACATGTGATTTTTCTACATTCTTACTCGCTAATGCAAAGAGACTACAGGCCATCTTTTGGGGGGTAAGAATCTGACAGTTTGCTTTGGCCTCTGGGTAGTGTTGAGGAAACAACCCAAGTCCTCTCTCCTTGACTTAGCTGTAGGAATAGCTGTCTTATTATTCTGGTCTACGTAGCATATCAATAACTATGAAGATAATATAATTTCAATACTAGCACAATAATTAGTACTTAGCAAGTTCAGTCTCTGTGCTAAGCAGTCGATATTTTTGCAGTAAACCTCTTTTAGCCTCATTTCGTCAGATGAGAAGACTGAAGCCCACATAGTTTAAGTAACCTTCATGTTGCCACACAGTTGGCAAATGTTGAGTCATCATTCAAACTCAGAGCTTTGCCTTTGAAGTCCCATACTCTTAACCACCACAAGTTGATCACGTGCGGGGAAACTGAGGCTCAGAGACACTAGATGGCTCACCAAGGTCCCTCAGCTGGTTTATAATAAAGTCTAAATTTGAACTCAGGCTACCTATGTCATCCTGTCTGTTTTGACAAAGGCTCTCAAGGTCAGGCTCAACATTTACTCCTTCATGCAAGGGAAGGCTCAGCAGGAAGCCCTGAAGAAGTCTGTGAAGTGTGAAGTGGTACAGAGGCAGAAGGTAGTTTGGGCTTGCTTAAAAACTCACTCAAAGTGGGAGTCAATCCACTGTGCAAAATTCAGTCCTTGAGGTAGAGCAAAAATTTTTAAAAAGAAGATTCTCCCACAAAAGTTTGATAGCCAGCTTCTGGGCGTAACTACTCAATCCATGAGAATCAGAAGTTGTAGGTTGCAATAGCCCATTTCATGGCTCCTGGCCACCGGTTGGGGAGTAGAGCAGGTTGTTGTCCCAAACAACTTACCTCTCTGCTAAGAGTAATTGATCAGTACACCCATCTGTCCATCCATCTGGAAGTACCTATTGGGTACCTACTAGATCCGGGGCCCTGTGGCAAGGGAGAGAGCCCCAGTTCCTGCCCTCCCAGGGCTTACATCCTAGCGGGGAAAGCGTCTATGAAGCTGGAACTCACAATAAACTCTGATGGGATGAGATAGGAAACACGCAGGATGCTATAGGTATTCATAGCCTAGTCTACCCACCAGGAATCGCCTCCTATAGGAGATGTCGTTTTACTGAGACCTGAATGACATGTGAGCGTTAGCTGTGTGAAAAACAGGGAAGAGTGTTCTAAACAGAGGGAACAGCATGTGTGGAGTCCAGGAAGTAAATGAGAGCCTGTGTACAATTGGAGGACTGGACAGTGCTCAGACCAATTAGATTATGGGAAGTCAATGGTTCTTTGTCTTGGAGGAGGTCATGAAAATTTCTGAGAGGCTCTGGACCCTTTTCCAGGAAAAAGCACACAGTGCCTATGAGATGTTGTATATCATTTTAGGAGGTTCACAGGTACCTTCTGAAGCCCACCCATGAAGTGGGGCTGAAAGGACCACTGGTCAGGAACCCTGTTGTGTTCACTCTCACCTTGACTCCCACTTAGAAACAGTGCTGGCCACGCTTTCCTGCCCATGTAGACTTCTCCTTACACATCTAAAGTCCCTACCTCTGGGTAAGTTCCCTGGGTTTATCAGCCATCAGTGTAATTACTGTCTGAAAGAAGTTACAGTCTATAAACTCACCTTGATGAATGACCCTGGACATTTCACCTTTTCTCCCCATGGCTGGACTAAATAATATTACTGCATGCCTATTTTTAGACATGCTGTTTTCTTTCTCACTTACTTTCCTCTTTAAAGGAAGTGGCAGTAGGAGCACCAGGGCTTAAGTATTTGAAAAGGAAAAGATTGACAGTACCTCTGTTTCCCTTCTGAATTGCTCATCCTAAAATTGACTCCTTGGAGGGCTGATGGAAATCACTGAGCACTGCCTTAGAGGAACACATCCTTAAAATCGGTGTCACACGGGTCCCAATACAGTGTGTCCCCTTTATCCCACTCCCATCCCTCTCCTCCACCACTGGCCTCCTGGAGGCTCCTCAAACAAGCGAGGCACTTACTGCCACAGGGTCTTTGCACTGCCTGTTCTCTCTGCCTATAATTCACTTCCCCCAGATAACCACAGGACTTACCACATTCAAACTCTTGTTGAAATGTCACCTACTCAGTGAGGGCTCATCTAACCACCATATTTAAAAATAAACCCCACCCCCGTCCGTGGTGTATCTGGCACTTATCATTATCTAAATACTATTTATTTTTAGTATTTAGTATTCCATTATTGATTTTGTTTATAAGCGTCATGCAGGCAAGCATGTAAGCTCACTGTTCTTAGAACAGTCCACGGCTCATACTAGGGGTATTCAATGTATATTTAATGAATAAATGGACAAATAACATGCCTGTGTGGGTTTGAGGAAGACAGGCATCTCAGGGGTCAGAATGTATATGTAGTCAGTCTACAGGTTTACATTCCAAAACTCCAGCATCATTCAGGCCCAGAGGAATGAGAACATCGCACTTGCCATGCTCTGGGGTTCCACTCTAGCCAGCACCCTTAAGAAAGCAATTAGCGCCTTTGATTTGGAGAAATGATTTCAAGGCTCTCGTGGGAGTAGGTAACAATCTGAGGACGCCTGATCCAGACAGTGATTTCCAAAGGAAGTGAATTCGGCCTCTCTCGGTTTCCATCCTCAGATTCCCCTGACGTTGAAAAGCCGTGGCTCTTTTGATGGCTGAAATAGGTTTCTTGCCCTCAGGTTTTCAGCCAAGGGATAGCCTTTAGCCTCTAGCCTCTCCCAAAATGGAACCCTGTAAAGTTCATGCTTCCCAAGAGAAAAGATGTCCTTGATGTTGCTATCAAGCGGCATTTACATTCACTTTTGACAACTGTGGCCAAAACTGTGCCTGCTTTTTGGTCTTTTTTGCCTCATCTCAAATGTGCAGTCATCCCCAAACTATTATTTCATTTTTTGAGTTCTCCTCCTGTGTCCCTGAGACTGCACGCTCTATTGTCTGAAACTCTTACCACTGCTGTGGAGATATTAAATTAAGCATTGCAGCTTAGCATGGAATGTGTAGATACTTGAAGCAGGATTCAAAAGACATTCTGATTTCCTAGAAATGTAACAGTACATTGCCTTGGAGCAGAGAGCGATGCAGGAAGGAGACGCCTTTTCCAGCCCCGAGTCTGCTGCTCTTCAGCGCAAAGGAGGTTAAATCACCAGCCGAACGCAGAGCATGTGAAAGGCTGAGGATGTGTTCTGTTTAGGAGGCCCTGTAAACGGACTTGTTTTGCTGGGTGGAGGAATGAATCATTTCAGCCGTGCACGCCAGCTGCAGCCCGTGGAAGTAAAGCGAGGGCTTTCCCACAGCATGTGCTGTATATTTCATTGTTAGAGCTTTGCATTTTGACAGGTAGTTCTTATCCTTCTGGAAAGAGGGGTCTGAAGCCAGCAGCTGGAGGAAGACCTGGCAGGGCCTGCTGTCTAAATTGAGAGCAAGCATGTGCAGCAAAACCTCGTTATAACATGACCTGTTATTACGTGGATTTTGATATCTCAGGGGGCAAATACGTCTCCCAGCACAGAACAGCTCCATACGGTAGACGCCTGTTGTAACTTGTCTAACCCAGATCACAACCTTGTCCCAGAATCCAGTGTTACAAAGGGGTTTGCGCCACTTTTAAAAAATTGACACACACACCAAACACAGATCGTGAATTATGTATACTATGTGAATGGTTAAAGCTGTGTATGGTGCGTGGCAAGTGCTCACTGAGGTCCTTCCTCTCGTGGAAGTTACATGAAGAATGTGCTAGATTGACTGCAAAAATGTCCCCAGTTTTTCAGGATCCATTTATCCACATGCTCTGCAATGTAGTGCTGCAGATTCTCCCATAAAAAGGTAGAATTCTGGCTCACCTCCTCTTGAATCTGGTCTAGTCTTGAGACTTCCTTTGGCTAGCAAAATGTGGCAGAAATGACAGCGTGCCAGTTTGAAGCCTAAACCTTCAGATGCCTTGTGAACTCCTGCTCTCTTTTTCTTGTTCTGTCTCTGTCTCTGTCTCTGACTCTGTCTCTCTCTCTCTCACACACACAGACACACACACACAGACACACACACACACACACACACACACACACACACACAGAACTCTGCTAATCATACTAAAACAAGCCCACACTAGCCTTCTGGTAGATAAGAGGCCATGTACAGGAGACCCTAGTTGCTCCAACAAGGACCATCCTAGACCAGATCACAGCCAGTCAACTCCCAAAGACGTGAGAGTACCTAGCTGAGATCAGCAGAGCCACCTGACTAATCCCTGTAGACACATGAGTGAGCCCAGCCGAGACCAGATGAATCATCCAGTTGACCTATAGACTCATGAACCACAATCAATCATTGCTATTTTAAGCCACTGAGTTTCAGGGTGGTTTGTTACACAGCAATAGCTAACTAATACGGGAAGGCTGGCTATATGTAAGTGAACAAATACATAAGGGAGAGTAAGCAGATCAGATAGGGACAACTGCCATGAAGGAAATAAGACAGGGTCACATGATGGAGAGGGAGCTGCACAGTCTACTTTATATAAGAAGCTAAGTGAAGGCCTTTCTGAGGAGGGGACAGGTGGGCCAAGATCTGAATGATTAGAGGATGCTGACTGTGGGTAGGGTTGAGGCAAGAGTTTTCCTGGAGCAAAGAAAAGCTCGTGTGAAGGTCCCAAGACAGGGTTGGGGGAATGACGAAGTAGAAAGGGAATAGTGGGAACAGAGGTCTGCGAGAGAGACAGGAGCCAGACTGTGGTACAAGTGCTGGGAGAAGCCATGGAGGACATTGACACGGGGGAGTGACACTGTATATTTTTCACCGTCTGGCTCTTGTGTGGTGGCCTCAAGAAAGCAGTTGACAGACCGCGGCAGAGGTCAGATGAGTGTCGCTGGTAACTCAGACGAGGATGGCCCTGAGAGAGCAGGCCCGCTCTGCGCCTGACATAGCACGCGCCCCATTCTTCCTTGTTCAGAGCCTGCTGTTCACCCAGCAGTGCTGCCACCAGGGGCTGGTGGGCTCCCTGAGCGGGGCGCCTGTCTCCTTTGTCTCCCCACCTCCGGGGCCACGCACACAGTAGGGCCTTAGTAAAGGCTTGTCTTAGGAAAGTTCTTCTCTGAATTTATGATCTCTGACTGGTGCGGTGAAGTCCTATCCAATCTCTTCCCTTTCCTTTCACTCCAGTGGCCTGGGAGGGGTGCTCTTCCTCTTCCACAGGACTGTGGAGGCCCCATGAACTGCTCCAGGACGTGGTCTTTGTTATTACAAAGCATCTCTTAATGGCCTGTGGCCACCGCCCAGTGGGTTCCTCTCCAAAGTCTGGAGTGCGTGCCTGGGCTCTGTTTGGTGTTCAGCCTGACTCATCAGGTGACCATGGGGAAGTCTTTAGGCTTTTTGGCGCCTCTTTCTCCTGCTATAAAATTCCTCTGGTTCACGCTTCCCACCAACCCACGTTGAAGGCCCTAGACCGCTAGGATCCAGCGTTTATGGAGCACCCGGAGTGATGGAGGCGGCCACTGGGAGCAGATGCTGAATCTGGGACCCTGCCCTGATGAGCTAACGTTCCCCAAGTGCCTTGGGAATCACAAATAAACGAACTTTATGAGGATATCGCGTTATTATTTTTACCCTGTCTCTCGCTGCCCTTTTATTAGTAGAATTATTTGGGGCTGGCCTTCTCCTTTCGACTGGCATAAATTTTCTTTGACTCAGCTTGGCTTTTTTTTTTTTTTTTTTTCCTTTTTTCCCTAGGAAGGGTGGGTGGAATTTAGAATTAAAAAGTAGCAATGCAGCAGGAATGCAGGCTTGTCTTAAATTTCACAGCAGTTCATGAACTTCAGGAAATCTGAACACGCAGCATGCAATTAAGAGGAGGAGGAGGGTTTTTTTAAAATCAGTTGTGAAAGAGAAGGTGGTCGGGTGGAGAGGGACTGCTCGCAGGCCTCCGAGGCCTGGAGAGTGGCTCTGGGGACAGGGCAGACAATAGCCTGTCGGTAAGCCAGCAGCCTCGGCTTGTCTTTTGATCTTTTATCACCTGACCTGTCTAGGAACCAAGTGTGGCAGGTCTCGCCCCTGAAGAGAGAGACCAGAGCCCAGTTCAGGAAAGGCCATGGGGCCCTGAGGGTGTGACATCATCTCGCACAAGAAGAGTCTCCCCTGAGTGTCTGGTGATGCTGCGTGACTAACGTTTGCCACCACTTTGGAGCCTCAGTTTTCCCATATGGTGCGGTGGGTCAGGAGCTGAGGGCCGAGAACTAAGAGGACGCTGTCGGCCAAGGCTATAAAGAGACCCAGAGGGCTCTTAGCCAGTGGAAGGGCCCGCAGGGCAGTAGACTTACTTGGAGGCTGGTTCTCTACTTCTTGTTTTGGCTCAGAGCTGGAGAGGGCATGCCCGGCACCTGCTTCCGCTCTGGAGCCTGGGAGGAGCCCCAGGGTAGTGACACGGAAAATGCCTAAGGGCTGGTGCCTGGAGCCTAGCAGACCTGGATTCCAGAGCTGCTCCCCTGCTGCCCTTGGGCATGTCCCTTCACCTTCTGAGCCTCAGTTTACTCATCTATAAAATTATATATATATATATATATATTCTTTGAAGGGTATGACATATACTAATTTTTGAGGAATAAGTGAGTGAATTCCCTCAAATCTAAAATGCCCCTTCCTCTTATTAACAGCTCTTTGGTGATGAGGAGAGAAACACTACATCAAGTGCACTCATTTGGGACATTGAATACGCTAACACACCAGCAGGAGCTCCTGGTGCGTGATAGGAACTTCATAGATGTTTTTATTTTGGAGCAGGATGTATAGAAATGGGCCTGTAGATTCCCACAGACCTGGGTTGGAATTCCAGCTTGATTGTTAAGTCGCTGTGTGACCTGAAGCAGATCACTTCGCAGGCTTTCTGAATCTCCGCTTGTTCTTCTGTCCAACGGGCATAGTGAAAGTACCTATGTGATCGTTTATGGAAAGGGTTTGGTGCAGTCAGGTATGTCTCATGCACAGCCCAGGGCTTGGCACACAGTTCCAGCAGCGTCTGGCCGCTCTTGCTATTCTGGGTTTCCTCCAAAGGCACGCTCTTTTCAGTCAGAAGGCCTTAGGCTGGTGGAATTTAGTCTGGTGACGTCCAGATGGCGCCCATGCTCCTTCTCCTTGCCTTGCACTGAGCCCCTAGTGGGACTGCAGAAGCTCTTGAGCTGAAGCAGCCTGGGAGGCTCATGGCTGGCTGGTGGGGGAGGGCGCTGGGGCCAAGAATCAGGCCTGGCATCCTGTTGGGCGAGTTCAGAATAATGATAGTTGACTTCTGTGCCCATCCTCCCCAAAGAATTCTTAGAACAGCCCTGCAGGGTGGTTTTTGTTTTCATTATCCCCCTTTTGCAGATAACTGAGAGGTGACATAATTTTCAAGAGGTCACGTGGGCTAGTCAGAATGAGACAGCGCAGATTTGCACCCAGGCAGCCTGACTACAGAACCACAACGTATCCACTGTACTCTGTCAGTCGGAAGAACCCTGGGTTGGCGAGACCAGGAGAGGGATAGGGAAATAGACCTTCTGTGAGCCAGTAGTTCAGAAGAGGGACCCCAAAGCCACCCCTCCTTTGGTGTGTGGTTCTCTGTCATGGACAAGTGGGTGCTCATGTAGCAGTGGTGACCAGCTAACGCCTTAGTACTTACTGGCCACAGGGACAGAGGGGACCCGTTCTGACCTGCGGGGACGGGTGATAGCTGATCTAGGCTCTCATTCTCTGGAGAGAAGTTATGGATATCCAAACCCTTTGGCTGTACAGCTGTGCAGTTTTGGGTGAGTCACTTCACCTCTATGAACCACAGTTTCCTCATTGATCAAACAAGATTAACAGAACCCACTCTTCAGAGCTCTGTTTATAAGGGATTAAAAATATTACATGGAAAGTCTTGGGCATTTTTTAAGAACTCAACACAAAGTGGCTGCTAATAATAACAATAACACCAAGAACAACAATAATAATAACAGTTGTCGTTGTTGTTGTTATTACTACTACTACCAACCCTAGCAGGATAGTATTTAATTTCTGCACAAAATGCAGGGATAAGTGAGTGTATTCCCTCACCTCTAAAATGCCCGTCCCATTTATTTACAGTTCTTGGGTGATAAGAAACATCACGTCAAGTGCACTCATCAAATGTGAACTCTATTCTAATTTCTAAAAAGCTTAAAGGTAGGAAAATAATGCATTTTAGGGCTATGGAAATTCATGGTTCCTCCTCACTCCAAAAAAGTCTGTAGACAGAATCGTTTCTACATAGGCTTCTTGCCTGTGGCAGGCTTCATGGATGCCTGAACTGAGTGCGTGCAGGGTGAAGACGAGGCAGGGATGCCTGGGCTCAGGAAGGTCCAGGCAGTTGACTCGGGCAAGCAGAGGACTGAGGGACGGACAGACCTTGGCTGTGCAAATAGAGGAAGAAGTAATGACAATTGTGAGGGACTACCTGAGAGTAGCCCAATGGGTCGTCCAGCTAACCCAGTCTTCCCTTTTATAGCCTGTCTCCAACTAGCTGTGACATTGCCTCTTGGTGCTGAATTTCTGCTCACTACCAGATGGCCGCTGTGGTCCCCGCCATCCTGACTGCCCTCACATCTGTTGCTCTTCACATCATCATTCCAGATGTAGGAGGCATGCAGAGAATAGAGTAAATCATAAAGTTCAACGATCATATTAATGGCTGACATTTATTGAGTACTTGCTGTCGGCCAGCTTCATGCAAAATGCATCATCTCAGGCAATTCTCACGTAACTCTGTGGAACAATGACTACTGCCAGTGCCCATTTTACAGATGAGAGAATTGAGGCACAGAGAAAGCTAAATATTTCCTAGGAAGTAATAGAGATAAGGTTCAGCAACATTAAGGCCTATCCCTTTCCCATTCCTCTGTGTGTCATGTCCTGTAATTCCTTAAGATTCCAGAAATATGTGCCTTGACAAAGGAATACTGGTGAGGAAAGAAGTGGTGCAGGTGGAGAATACTTGGAAAGAACTTGGGGTTTGGGGGTCAAACCTGCTTGGGGACTATTTTGTTTCCTTTCCTGTATCTTAGAGAAGTTAAGCAACTTGTTCGAGGTCACAGCCTATGAAGGGGCTTCAGACACCCTGCAGTTTTCTCAGCAACAAAGGAAAATCTGTGATGCTTGGAATGTCATTTGTTGAGTCAAAATAATAGAGCACAAAAAGCCCCTGAGTGGCAGCATCTGGGGCGACTGCTTCAAAGTAAAGAGGGAAACTGAGGCCCTGAGAGGCCACCCAGATAAGGCTTTTGAATGCTTAGAATTTGGCTGTTTGAAAGCTACATATTGAGAGTTTAAACCTGCCAACCCCCCGACTTTGTGACCTTGGGCAAGTCCCTTTACCCAATCTCCACGTTTCTATCTGAAAATGGAGCTGGCAATACCCCTTGGCAGGGTTATTGTAAGGCTTGGCTATCACACAAACAAAGTGCTCAGAATGGTGCTGGCATGGAGGAACTGCTCAATAAATATTACCTATCATGTTGTAGAAGATTCCAAATATCCCCAAGGGGTCAAAAAAAATGTCACTGGTGTTATTTAAGTATGGAATTCCTTCAGTCCTTTCTTTCTGATGCCCACGCAGGTGTGTATGGGAAATGATTGGGGATGGGCATGAGGAAAGCTAATTTCCAGGAATGGTGTCCCCCTCAGCAATTGCATTCTCACTTTCAGATCCCTGCACCTCTTGCAGTGATGAGTGTTTCTCTAGCTGGAGAACCGGTGGCCTAGGAGCACATAAGTGGGTAACAAAGCCTGCCTGGCCCCCCACCTACATGCTGGGCTGTTCCTGAAGTGCTGCCAGGACAGAACCGTAAAAGGCGAGGTTCCCTGGCTGTTGTCTTTGTTCTCCTTGCTAGCTGGAATGTCTCACAATGACAGGCGGCCAGGAAAAGCCCTTTCAGTGTCCCAACGCCATCTCCCCTCAGCAACACCATCAGCCTTGCCTTCTTGGGCCACGCAAATCCTGCCAGGGGAGGAAAAACAGTACTCCCTGGGTGGAGAGGGACCACCTGAATTTTGGCCAAGGTGGGTGGCCTGGTGTTGACATTATCTTGTAAGGAAGGAAGAAGCCCGAAGAAACAATAGGCAGGGAATCTGGGGGGACTTTTAAGTTTGGAGGAAGGGCTGGAAGAGCTATCCACTTAGTTATTGAGCACCTATGCTATGCCAGGCACCATGCCACTGTTTCAAAATGTAGGTTTTGTTATTATTCAGGGATGGTGAGGCCAACAGATAAGGAGACGATTGCCATTGAAAAGTTAGTTTGTTAACCCACAGTTCCCAAGGGTAGGAGGCATGCCATGCAGGACCACGTGGGGAAGCACCAGAGTCAGTCGGGAGGCAGGAGGTGCAAGGGGAAGAAGTGGGCAAGAGCCTTTATTGTGGTTTCCACAGGAAAGGCAGGGCAAACAGGCTCAGGATTGGTTGCTTTGAGTAATTTCACTGGTCTCTGTCACGTACAGGCTGTCCTGAGTTGTCTGGTACCTGGCCCTGGGGTGATTAGGGCAGGGCAGTATTAGCCTAGAGCAAGTATATGAACCCTGTAAGTGCCCAGGAAAGGAGGTGGTTGGGGGAATCGGCTTCTGCTGGGCGCTTTGCTTATGAAGGGTACACTGAGAGGCGAGTCGTTTCCTGTCTCTAGCAATCAGCTGATCCTGGGATGAGCAGTCTTTCTAGGGTCAGTAAGGCCCTAGATGTCCAAATATCAGAATAAAAACAAAAAATGTTTAATGCACCTAGGCTCTGGGGCGTACGTGGTACACAAAACAGACCTGAGCCCTGTCCCCATGGAGTTTTCCACCCAGCAGGGATGAAGACATCAGATCACCGGTCATTCTAAAATGTACTGACAGATGAAATAGAGAAAGAACAGACTTCTGTGGGATTTTTCATAAGTAAATATCCCTGATGACCTGAAAGAACCCTCTGCACAGAGAATGGGTATGGAGAAAGGAACATCACTTCTCTTTATTGATGTTGGTCAAAATTGGCCAGCCTGATTAAGAACTGGCACGTGTCAAAAGCGAGAAGAAAACAAAGAGACTTGTGCAGGGGAAAGGCAGGAAGTGAGGGAAGGGCAGAGAAGAAAAGGAAAGCTCTAAGGTTTAGAGGTTCCTTGAACTTCCTTATCACGTACCAGTCTTTATGGCTTATCTGAAGATAGACCATCTGTTCTATCACTATCGGCAGTGTGTTAGAGAATATTGTCAGAACTCTTTGAACTCCTGGGAAAGATGTCCTGCAGAATAGCCACGTCTTCCAATCCGTGTGTCATCTGCTTGCTGCAACTCCTGCTGGCCTTCCATCTACACTCACCTTTCAATCCCAGACCATTTGGAACCAACCTGGAAATCATTATCTCATCAAGTTACATTGTCACATCAGCAAGTGGGAAACTATGACCCTAGAGATAAGACCTGAGATTTGCTTCTCCTCTGGCTGAGGTTCATATGCAAACCACACGGTTATTATGCTCCTTTCCAATGTCCAGTACAGCATTCTTCTCCTTTCTGTGATGGAGATGGGACCAGTAGCACCAGGACAGGAACCATTTTGGAGCATGAAATTGAAAGGGGGGGGGTTGATTCAAGGCACCATTAATTCTTGGGAGGAGAGGAGAGTCAATGAATATAAGAAATGAAGCCATCTTGAAAGGCATCATCTAAAAGTAGAAATTTAGTGGCTGTGTTTCCTTCTATCCTCAGACTTTGGGCACCGCAAAATGAGAATCAAGCCCAATTAATTACTTGCCATGTCATTAAAAAAGATGAATAGTGAAATGTTTTTAAATTCTTGACTTAATTAAAATCAGTGTTTATATGACTTGCCAAAGTTTTAAAAATGTGTGTGACGGGCTGAAAATGTTAGCATAATAAGAGTTTCAGGCACATCAGATGCAAAAACATTGAAAACCATTCGTCTAATTTAATTGTCAAGTTGTGCCAAAAACGCTAACATGATATCTTTGAAGAGTAATTGGTACAAAGAATATCCTCAAAGAGAAATATTTCTACACGTCTGGCTCTTATCTTGCCCTCGTTAAAATTTTTTCCTCCCCATTGGCAGAGTGAGTGCATGCTCCTTCCTTGCCCTTTCCACACTGGGACCCAACTTGTTCTGCAGATTTTTCAGCCACTGAACTTTACTGCGTTATTGGAATGAGTGCAGATTCTTTCTTCAGATTCAGCCCAAGATAATCATGGAGGGATTTTTGATCCTTTGTTGCCGCCAAATGTGGTCTTTTCATCTATTTGTTTAATCAGATAGGTTGGAAAGTTGCTGCCTCCTCAGCTCCTTGGAGACAAGGGTACCTGCTCACTGAAGTGTGATGAATTCTGGGGTTTCAGTGGCATTTCCTTGAAGTGGGTCCAGAGGCAACTTTTAGCCCCTCTCCCTCAATCATATTACCCAGAAGTTCCTGGAATGATCCCAATGAGAGATGAATGAAAGGTGAGGAAAATGGAGAACCCATTCCATTTTCATCACTCTGAAATGAAGAGGATAAAAAGAAGCAGTGGTCCCTGGCTGATGGGGTGATGAGAGCCACCCACAGCATCCCTGCGACACTAGCTTTCTATTTGGCTTACCTGGGCCACAGGTGACACGACAGCTTACCGTAATCTTCTGCATCACCTTCCTGCACAGTGATTGTGTTCGCCATGGCCTGGAACAAAAGATCCACCTCCAGCCACATTCCGAAGCTCCCTTCCTCTGCTCCATGTCTATTTTCACCATATCGCTTGGCATCTTCCAACATGATAGCATTTTATCTGTTTCAGTGTCTGTCACCCCTGGTAAGAATTTAATCTCCCGGAGGGCAAGGATCTTCATCTCGTTCACTCTGTACCTGACACGTAGTAGATACTCAGTAAAAATTTGTTGAAATGATGAATGGAGATTTAAGGACTCACAAAATGATTGACATAGTAACACCTCTATTAAAAGGAATAGCGAGGGAAATGGGTATGATTCTGCCAGGCTAATAGTCTGGTTAGACATCACAGATTCCATACATTTACAAGGATAATCTAAATAGATTTTTTGGGTTTTTCTTGAAGGCACAGGATGCCAAAGGGCTGCATCTTCCCTAGATCACTTTAAGATCTTGGTGTCAGGGATGTGGAAATCAGCGCCAGCGCTATGTTCTGGCTAGTGGGCAGGATGCCGTGTGCCCGTGCTACTGGACAAAGCTTTATAACTTGTGAGTTTTACCAGCTTTGCCCTTCAGCCAGCCGGCTGAAAAGGTTCTGGCTTTTCCAGCTGAGAAAAGGTTACCCCCACCAACCTCACCCCTGCAGGGGCCGTCCCTGCAGAACCAGGTCCTTGGCTTCTTTGATGCAGAATCTGCGGAATGATATGTGTGTATGTCCAGGGGAAGAGTTAGAGCTGGAGAGGGGCATGCCTTGAAGAAAGAAGGAGAATTGTGTTGGAGGAGCTTTGGGGGATGAGGGGACAGAGGGTGGGAGGAACTGGAGAGGCTGCAGGGAATGCTGCGGGGACACAGATGAAGAGAATTTTACTGTGTTCTGCTAGACTGGGGTAGTTATTTGGGCCCTTGACCAACATCACTCTGGGTACAAGGGGGGATTTCACCTCCCTTCCTCCTGAAGTCAGACTTGAGCTGGTGTCTCGCTCTGACTAATGAACTGTGAACAGAGGCAACGTGTGGCACTTCTGTGCAGAAGCTTTTAGAGTCATGTGTAGTTCACCTTGCTCTCTCCTCCTTACCTCTCTGACTGTGGAGCTTGTGCTGGGGTGGATTCCAAGTAACTATGACAAGCAGAACCCCCTGATAACCCATTGTAGACACAGAGCGTGAACAAGGAATAAACTGTGCTGTGTAAAAACCACTGAGATTTCAGTTTGTTACTGCAGCACAACTTGGCACATCCTGACTTATATGTGAGCAAAGCCCTTCCTAGTGGTAAGGTCAATGTAATTTAAAAAAAACTTGAATTTTTAAAGACTGTCTTTTTATTCACTCGTTCATTCATTTAACAAATGTTTATTGAGCACCTACTCTGTGCCAGGTGCTGGATGAAGCACTGGAGATAGAGCAATGAACAAAACAGAAATCCCTGCCCTCAGTTCAGGGAGATAGGCGATTTGAGAAAGATAAATAGGTGAAATACTTGCTGATGGTTCTGCTTCCTCTTGTCAAGAAGGAGAACAGATTCAGAAAAGAAGAGGTGATGAGAGGTGTGGGACAGCTGCAGTTTTTAAAGCGGGTTGCCTGGGAAGGCCTTGGTGAGAATGTCATATGTCATATTTGAGACCTGAAGGAGGTGAGAGAGTGAGCCTTGCTTATATCTGGGGGAAGAACATTCCTGGTGGTGGAAAGGGTACCTGCAAAGCCCCTGAGATGGGAATGTGTCTCATGTGTTCGTGACATTCAACATGAGTATGGCGAGCATTGGGAGAGCAGCAGGGGATAAGTTGAGAGGAAACAAGGCCAGACCATGTAGGGCCTCAGAAGCCACAGAAGGACTTTGACTTTTACTGTTCGTGAAAAGGAAAGTTATTGGAAGGTTTTGGGCAGGTCATGATCTGACTTCATTTTCATGGGAATTCTCTGGCTGACTTGAGAATAGACAGAATGTGGACAAGGGCAGGAAGGCTGTTAAAACAACCCAGGAAAGAGATGTTGAGGGATTTGAACCAAGGTGGTAACAGTGGAGGGGAAGGGAGGTGAAGGTAACAGTGGCTTTTTGGTGGGTTTTGAAGGGAGAAATGACAGCATTTGCTGAAAGATTGGATGTGGAGTGTGAAAGACAGAAGTCAAAGATGTCTCCAGGGCTTCCCTGGTGGCGCAGTGGTTGGGAGTCTGCCTGCTGATGCAGGGGACGCGGGTTCGTGCCCCGGTCCGGGAGGATCCCGCGTGCCGTGGAGCGGCTGGGCCCATGAGCCATGGCAGCTGGGCCTGCGCGTCTGGAGCCTGTGCTCCGCAACGGGAGAGGCCGCAACAGTGAGAGGCCCGTGTACCGCAAAAAAAAAAAAAAAAAAAAAAAAAAAAAAGATGTCTCCAAATTTTTGGCCTGAGCAGCTGGAGGAGCAGAGTTGCCACCACCTGGAATAGAGAAGATGACAGAACAGAATGAGTTGGTAATGATCAGGAGCTCGGTTCGTGACATGTTAGTTTTGAGATACCTACTAACCACGGGTTGCTGGGTGATTCTCCTCTTGTTACTTTGCCACTCTGAGCTTAGACCTCATGGGTCCCAGCTTTATAAGCATTGCCAAGTTGAACCAGGACAATGCTTTAACTAGTGCTGACCCAAACTGTGGGCCTCTTGTGCCCACATGTGGTTCATCACAATTCAGGGAGCAGCCTATGGGAGATACGAAGAGAACATGAGATTTCTCTCTCAATAAGAGCTCACTGTTATGAAGTGTACTTGGCTAGCGGGGCCCATACCCTTGTAATGAGCTGAATATAGATTCGATTGAGCTATAAAATAAAATTATAATTATTTTAATATATAGCATCTCCCTGCCAAGGCAGCTAAAGAGAAGGCTATGAGCAATAAAAGAAAGAAATGAGAAAGAAATGAAAATCCACTGAAAACAGCCACCTTCTAAAAGGAAACAGATTAGAAAGGTCCAGAGAGGGAAACCATCACCAGGAGTGAAACTCACCGGATAGTGATAGAACAGCTGTGAGGGAAAAGGCCAGAAGGAAATTCTCCCAGCTACTGTATGTTGTTCCACTAATCACCAGAGTGACCTCATCCATTCCCCTGGCTTCATCTTCCATCCATGGGTGATGACTCTAAAGCCTGAAGCAGGGCTCCAGACCCCTGTTTCTATCCCCACTGGGAAATCATCTTCTCAGTGTCTTCTCACTGTCTTTCCAGATCTGGTCCTCCTCCTGAAAAGCCTTGAAATCATTGTCTCCTCTTCCTTCTCTTTCACCTCCTCCACCCAGTATGTTCACCCCACCACTGTCCATTTCTTATCATCTTACCATTTACCACCCAGTCCGTCTCCCAGCTGGACCACAGCAGCCTCCTAGCTGGTCATCCTGCTTTCACCCTAGTGTCTATACATTCATAAGGATCAGGTTTTAAACTGAAAATCAGATTAAGCTCTTCCTGAAAACCTTCCAGCGAGATCTCATTTCATTTGGATAAAATCCAAAAGATTTACCAGGGCTTCTAAATTCCATATGATGAGGGGCTTACTTGCCCACCTCTCCAACTGTACTTTATGCCACTCTTCCCTTTGCTTCATTGACCTTCTGTCTGTTCCTCTAACATCAAGGCCTTCCTGGCCTCAGGGTCTTTGCACAGGCCCATCCCACTGCCTGGAGTGCTCTGTCCCAGATCTGCCCATGGTGCTTCAAGCAGTCTTCCCCTGACCACCCTGACCCATATTATCACTTTGTCATATAACTCCAGCTAGTTGTTTTCATGGCATTTATAACCATAGGAAAGGATCTTGGTTTTATATTTATATGTTGCCTGCCTTCTCCACTCATATGCAAGTGATATGGGAAGAAGGACTTCTGGTGTTTCCCTCTGGATTTCTCACACCTAGAATGTGGTCTAATATATATGTGTGTGTGTATATATATACACACACACACAATATATGATCAGCAAAATAACAGCAAGCTTTAATTGAGTAATTATTTTGCACCAGGCATAATACATGCATGGTATTTGTCTACTTTATTCCCTGCACAGTGAATAGCACCTGGTGCATAGTAGGTGCTCAAAAAACTTTTTTTCATGATGTATGAATGAATTCATTCTTCATGTAACCAATTTTGCAGTTGAGAGGTTACATATTTGCCCAAAGTCCCACATTTGGTAAGTGGCGAAGCCAGGAGTTGAACCCACATAGTCAGAATAGAGCAGAGGCTCTTGACACACAGTAGGAAGTTCAGTGAAGGAATAACATAAATAGAATGAACGTCAAGTATACTTAAATCCAGAGCCAGAAAACTCAATAGCCAGGACATTTTCCCCTAGGTTTAGGGACCTCCGCCTCCACCCAGATGCAACTATTTCATTTGAGGCATAAGGAAGAAGAAATGTGGAATTTGAGAGAAGTGTATTTTTGGATTTGAAACTTGACAGCAAAGGTCTTTTGACTAGCCCTGATTTCAGTTGCTATTGAATGTGCCTGTGAAGACAGAGTATTTACATTCAGCTCAGTGAAGCCCACAGTTTAGAGCCTGAAATCAAATGATTACTCTGAAAATATTTTATTTTAAAAGTCTTTGAGTGACAAATGATTTAGCAAGTTTTCAACACTGTGCTTCATGTGGTTTCGGTTGCCAGAGGGTGACTTACGGCCAAGCCTGGGTGCTCTAACCCAAGTGAGCTTACGTGGGCCTAGGCAGTCACTTCTTTTTTATGACGTTTAATAAAGTTCAGCACTTTTTCTTTTCTGAGTAGTTTATTGTTGTCCTGATGGCAGCATCTCAGCAGGCTGGGAAGGAATACCAGCCCGATAAAATAGAGGAGAGCAGATTCCCTGACCCCGTGCAGAGCAAGAGGTGCATGCAACGGCAGAAGGGTTAATCTGTACACTGTCTGTGGCCCAGACTCTTGCCCTCTCTTCCAGGAAGACTTGAGGCCTGTTGGTCACTAGGTCCTCAACTTGGAGGGAGGTTAAAGGTTTTTTTAAATATAGCTATCTGCTTAGTATTATGAAATACCCACTTTATTCAATATTCACTTTAATGTGTTTTTTGGATGTTTTACATGTATCATTTACTCATTCCTTAAACAATTATTTTAGTTAGAATTAGGTTTGGCTTATAATGGCAGAAATTCTAAAGCAATCATGAAATTTATTATTTTTTTTCTCGTATAAAGTAAGTCTTGTGGGAGGCAGTTCATGTGCAGGTAAGGAGTGTCATGATGTCATCAGGGACCCTGGTCCCTTTAACTTGCTGCTCTTCCATCTTAGCAAACTGAGGCCTGCAGCCCACTACCTGTTGCTGTAAATATAGTTTTATTGGAACACAGCCATGCTCATTCATTTACATATTGTCTAGGCCTGCTTTTGCACTACAACAGAGTTGAGTAGCTGCCACAGAGAACGTATTGCCCACAAAGCCAAAAGTACTTACTATCTGACCCTGAAAGGAATACATTTGCTGATCCCTGTCCTGGGATAGGACGTGGTTTCTGCCTTCTGATTCAAAATGGCTGCTCAAGCTCCAGCCATCAGGGCTGTGTTCTAAGCAACAGGAATACGGCCTCCTTCTCCCTCTATGGACATGTCCTAGAAATTGCATAGGACCAGTCTGCTTGCATTTCACCGGTCAGAATTTAAACAAATGGTCACACACAGCTGCAGGAGAGGCTGGAAAATATGGTCATTATTCTAGTAGCCATGTGTCTATCTAAAAGTCAGAGATCCTGTAACTAAGAAGAATGGTGAACAAAAAGTAGGGTGGGCAACTAGCAGTGTTCCTGTCCCAAGAATCCTACAACATGAATATTGTTATCCCACACTGCAGTTGGGGAAGCTGAATCTCAAGCACTCAAGCGACTTAGAAGCTACACTGCAGTTTCACAAATGATTAAAATGTGAAAAAGAACAAGGCCACTTAGAATTAGGGGATTAGAAGACATCGAGGGAGCATCTCTCTTTAATAATTTTCCAGTCTTTCTTTAATGATTTGCCACTGTACTGAAACACTACAACTGAACTTCCGAGTCCCCTATACATTCCCCCAAGCTCTCCTTCTTCCCCTGTACTTTGCTCACCTTCTTCCAGAGCAGAATGGTGCTTTCCTGGTTCCAAATAGTCACAAATCTCCTTACCTTCAAAACGCCAAGAAGAAAGCCACCTCTTGGCTTGAGAGAGAGATCCTTTAGGATGAGACCTGTGTCATCTTCACCTTAGGATCACCCAGCACCTCGCACAGGCCTTGGAACAGAACAGATGCTTAGCCAGCCATTACCAAACTGAGCACGATTCGATTGTGAGTTTCTTTGAAGTAAGCACCGTGTCATCCTTCTTCTTTGTCCAACTTCTTTTATGGTCTTGATCATGCTGCAAATATTGTGGGTAACTGTATCAGTCAAAATTAGTTCAGTTCCAGATGGCAGAAACCCAGCTCAAACTGGCTGAAGCTGGAGAGAATATTTATTGGCTAGCATTACTGAGAAGTCCAGGCAGGGGTGGTTCTGTTTGCAGGCACAGCTGGACCTCAGATCTTTCTACCTCTGTCTCTTTCTCTCTCTCTGTCTCTATCTCCATCTCTATCTCTCCGACCCTTGTTGCATCTATCTTACTTCTCTCAGCATGTTGACCTCATTCCCTTTTTCTACAAAAGGCTAAGGAAAAGGTAGCAATTTCTCCACAGCCCATGGTCTTTTCTGCTGAGGATCCTCGAAGAAAAGGATTGGTCTCCCTCCCTGCCCCCTTTTCAGTATTCACTTATCAGATTATATGGAAGGCTCAGACGGAACACTCACCACCCTTGAACCAGTCACAATGACTAGGGTTTGAATAATCTGATTATTAATAATCAGACAATCTGACTGGTCAGGTCCCAGTCAGGAGCCCTTTTGGGACTGAAGGAGTGAGTCAGCGCCTCCAATTCATGTTGAGGTGGAGAGGGTCTGCATGCCAGATATGCAAGGGCAATCTATTGGACTCTTTTTGCTCCTTTTACAGACATGGTCCTTGAAGTAAAAAATGTAGACTCTAAGGATGCGTACTCATCGGTCCATTAGCAAAATTCTCTCCGAGGAGCAGAATTCAGACGGCCATTCAGCAAGCAGGAGTCCACCCCACTTATTGCTAAGAAGTGGTTATTATTTCTTTTTAAACACTGATGAAGGTTTAGAAGCTCAGCCTTCCAAACAAACCTCACCACCATCTTCTTCACATGTGTGTGTTCTCTCTGGTATCCAGGGCTGACATTCAGGCCCTTTTCCTTGTACATCAGTTACTGTTTATTTGGGATTCATATGTTTCTTTGACCTTCCGTCCAAGGTTGATGGATGGGTTTTTAAGCATCTTTAAATGAATTACAGTATATGCCAAACTTATATTTTTGTAACATTTCTGCCAAACTGGACTACAGTGGATGGCTTATTTCCACATTCCTTTGGAATGTGCATGTTCATAAAATTTTATGCCTGTCAGTTGGTAATTTGCCAACATTCATTTGCTATCACATCACGATCATTTTTTTAAACACAACAAAGAAATTTAAATGCAGGTAGTAGCATGGACAGAAATGTCTTCCAATAGCATGTCATTTTGGATGTCTTGGCTGGAGAAAGATGAGCTCTATAAAAGAAGGTACAGCTGGAAAGAAATGGGGAAAAAAAGGATGTGAGGGCAACTGGGCTGGGTGAGCTTGGTGTTCTTTGGTGTTGCACAAACTCTCAGGCCACCAACCTTGGCGGTTGCTTTCTCTGCAGGCAAGGTATGCAAAACACTTGGACTTTTCTCATATGACATCCCCAGATTCAATTAAGCTGTAAGTACTTACTCTGTTAGTTGAGATGCTTGGTTTCAAGTGACAAATACCCAACTCAAAATGGCTTAATTCAAAAAGAAGGGGGAGAGCAGGATTTTTCAGCTTAAGTAACTAGAAGGTCCAAGGCTCTATTGACTTCACATGTAGCTGCGTCCAGAACCTCATATGATGCCATCAAGATAGTGTCTCTCTCCATCTCTTGGCTCTTCTCTCCTCTGGGTTGGATTCATTCTTAGGCTGGCTTTCACATTGAGGAGGCAAGATGGCTGCTATCAGCTCCAGGCTGGCATCCTACAGCCCCATGAAGAGATGGTCACTTTTCTAACGGTTCTAGTAAAAGTTCAGGGCAGACACTCATTGGACGGGTTTGGGACCTGTGCCTATACGTTGCTGAAAAATATGTCATGGCCAAGAGGATGCTGCATTGTGATTGAGCATGTATGGTCATATCCTACTTAGACTGAGAGTACAGGAGGGGTGGTTTCCCAAAGGAAATTTGGGCAGAAGCGAGTGGATACTGTGCAGGAAAAAAAAAAGAGTGGCCCACATGCCTACCTTTCTGAAAACTACAGTGGGTGAAATACGTGCACGACTGCCATACCCACTCCCCCTCAAAATTAAGAACGGAGAATTTAGGGATGAGGATTCTAGAAGGACCCTTACAAATCACAAAGACTGGTGATATTCAGGAATGTTTTTAGCTTTCATTTTCGAATTAAATATTCCACTGAATGCTAGTAAATTCCTTTGATTGAAATGAAGCTGGAGGACCCAGAGTACAGTTTGCTGAGTTTTCCCTCTTGCCTGCTTCTAACCCACATAAACATACACAGTCTCTGAGGATCTTCCATGAACTCCCAAGAACTATATATGAAAACCTGTGAGCTTGTACAAACCCGTAGTGGACATATGGAAAAATTAAAAACCAGGAATGTCAAGAAATTTTCCCAAGGTCACAAAGCTTGTCACTATCCAAGGTGACAGAGCTTGTTCTACATCCCAGAATGTATGATTTCTAGCCTAAGTTTTTCTCTTCTCTTTTTTTTTTTTTTTAAGTGAAGAAGCAGTAGCTTGGTGGGAACATTCCAACATCATCTAAACCTTCTGCCTGAACTGATGAAATCATATTTGCCTTTAGCCATTGATCCATTGATAAGCCAGTCTTTCAAGTTTGCATCCCAAGCCACGGTGGGGGGAAAGTCTGGAGTGCCCTCCCTCACTTGGTGCCCTGAGTCTTGCTGGGAGACAAGGTTCAGTGTACTCAGAAAAGGGATGTGAGGGGCTTCATAGGCCAACAGCCTGCCAAGACAATGACCTAAATACTCTGCCCCAACAGTGGCTTTCTGACCATTTGGTTCCTCCTTGATCATATTTCTAACCTGAGTTTCTAAGACTTTTGACCAAATGATAGATTTTCCTCATTCTTCTCTGAAATTATTCTAACAGTTATCTCTCATTGCATAACAAATTACCCCAAAACTTAGTGTCTTAACCGTTTTCTTAAATCTCACAATTTCGGGGGTCAGGAATTCTATTAGGGCTTCACTGGGCAGTTCAGCTCCATGTGGTGTGGACTGAGGTCCCTCAGTGATATTCAGTTGGGGGCTGGACTGGGCTGGAGAGTCCCAGAAGGCTTCAGTCACCTGCCTGGTGCCCTGGTGGGCATGGCTGCAGGCTGGGCTCAGCTGGGGCCCTCTTTTTCATGTACTCTCAGAGCCTTCCCTGTGGACTCTTCATCTGGGTAGTCTGATTCCTTACATGGCAGTTTAGGTCTCCAGGAGACCAGTGCAGAAGCTGCTAGTTCTGTTCTTTTTTTTTTTTTTTTTTTAACTTTTATTGAAGTATAGTTGACTTACAATGTTGTGTTAATTTCTTCTGTATAGCAAAGTGACTCAGTTATATATAGAGATATAACTTTTCCATACTCTTTTCCACTGTGGTTTGTCACGGAATATTAGATATAGTTCCCTGTGCTGTACAGTATGACCTTGTTGTTTATCCATTCTATATATAATAGTTTGCCTCTGCTAATCCCAAACTCGCATACCTTGCCTCCCCTACCACGCCTCCCCCTTGGCAACCACAAGTCTCTATATCTTTGAGTCTGTCTTTGTTTCTTAGATATGTCGATTTATATCACATTTTAGATTCCACGTATACATGATATCGTATGGTATTTGGCTTTCTCTTTCTGACTTACTTCGCTTAGTATGATAATCTAGGTCCATCCATGTTGTTGCAAATGGCATTATTTCCTTCTTTTTGATGGCTGAGTAGTATTCCACTGTACATATACCACATCTTCATCCACTCATCTGTTGATGGATAGTTAGGATGTTTCCATGTCTAGGCCATTGTAAATAGTGCTGCTCTGAACATAGGGCTGCATGTATCTTTTCGAATTATAGTTTTGTCTGGGTATATGCCCAGGAGTGGGATTGCTGGATCATATGGCCACTCTGTTTTTAGTTTTTTGAGGAAACTCCATACTGTTTTCCATAGTGGCTGCACCACTTTACATTCCCACCAACCATGTAGGCGGGTTCCCTCTTCTCCACACCCTCTCCAGCATTTATTATTTGTAGACTTTTAATGATGGCCATTCTGACGAATGTGAGGTGGTACCTCATTGTAGTTTTGATCTGCATTTCTCTAATAATTAGTGATGTCGCAGAAGCTACTAGTTCTTATAGAATCTGGGACATAGCATCACTTCCACCATACTCCATGGGACAAAGCAGTCACAGGCCAGAGCAGATTCAGTGGGTGGAACAATGGACTCCGCTTTTTATGGCCATCTTTAATCCACACAGTAGTATATTATATCTAATCCCCTTAGAACAAATGCAGTTACAGTCTACAGAAATTTCTGCATAGCCAAAGGATCTCCCAACTGCAGCTTTGGATTGACTTAGTCAAAGCAGTGTCCTGTTTCCAGTGCAGGAGCTCCCAGGAGGGTACAATAATGTGCATTCCTGCATCAGAGGACCCCTAGAGCACAGCCACTCAGACTTCCCTGGCATATGCTTCTCTTGGGGTATCTCATGAAAATGCAGATAAGGACTGACATTCTGCACATCTGATGATCTCCCAGGTGAGGCTAGATGCTGATGTGCTGGTTCAAGGGCCACACTTGGAGAGCAAAGCCCTAGAGCGATGGTGTTTAGCTCTATTTAGCAGCTGAGCCTACTTTACCAAAGGAATCTCAAGTTGAGGCTCAGTGCGTACAAAAGATAAAAGCAGAGGTGCTCTGGGTAAAGGGCATGGCACAAGGGGACCTGGGATCTGGCTAATTGCCACGCTTCGAAGAGTCCCAAAGGAACCTCTGAGAAGGGCTTAGGGATCCCAGAACCCAAAATGAAAAATGCAAACTTAGAATGAAGCTAGAGAGGGAGCCAGTCCAGAAGTAGCAGCCACGCTAGAGAAAGAGATCGTCAGCCCAGTAACAGTAATGAATCCAATATGTCTACAGAGCTTGGTTTTGCCAAGCCTTTAACCTACATTATCTTTCTGGTCTTCCAGCAGCCTTTCAAGGGCAAGATGATCATTCTCACTTCACTGACATATGAAGCTGTAGGAGGATGGGGCACTGGCTCAGGGTCAAACAGCTAAGCGTGGACCTGGAGGAGTCTAGCTCTTGTATCTACCCTGCCCGGCACAGGCAGAGAGTGGGCAAGTCTCCATTCTGAGCAGGCAGGCAGGACGTCAGATACAACCAACTGGCCCCAGTCCCAGTCAGTGTTAGAAGAAGTCTGGGTGAAGAAGGCAGATACTAGTTAACATCGGGATGACTGGGAGGCCGAGGGTGTGGTCTTCTGGTCCCTGAGCAGATGGGCTAGGGGTTTGAAGCCCAGCCTCTGCCCTTGTTGGCTGTGTCATCTGGGGTCCCTCTAGCTTTACTCTAACGTGGGATCAAGCAGTACCCACTTCATAGGGTTGCTGTGACGATACCTACAAAGCCCACAGCACAGAGCCCGGCTTGTTGGACGTACTCTGTAAGTAGGAGCTGTGGCACCCTTTGCATCGTCTGATTCCAGGTAGACTGTTCTAAGTGAGAGTATCCAGTATCCCTCTGCCTGCAGGTATGCCAGCCGAGCCTGGGTTACCCTGGGCGGGGACAACAGTTGAAAGAACTCAAGCATCAGGGTCTCTAAGTTCCCTCCAACCTAGTAGTTCTCCACTTCTGGCGATTTTGCTCCCCAGGGGATATTTGGCAGTATCTGCAGACATTTTTGATTGTCATGACTTAGGGGGAATTGCTACCAGCATCTTAGGCAGAGGCCAGGGATGCTGTTAAAACAGTGCACAGAACAGCCCTCACCACACTGACCGGGCCCCAAATGTCAATAGTGCCGAGGCTGAGAAACCTGCTTCAGTCTGACGATGTTTTGAGCAGGAACTCTCTCTCTGGCAGGCCTTATACTAAGACGGGGTTAACAAACTATGTCCCGTGAGCCAAACACTGCTTTTGTAAGTAAGGTTTTATTGGAACACAGCCACGCCCACTCATTTACATATGAGTTTGTTACCACCATGCTGCCTGGGCCGGGAAGAAGAGCTGTGCTGTTGAGAAGCTAGGGAGGGCTGGCCTGGGCATCACTCCTGGTGCCGCAGGATTCAAGAGAGGCACCTCGCCTCTGGGCTAAAGCTCCCTCCCAGCACAGGCAAGATGAAGCTGTTGGTCCCCACCTTGCTCTGGAGGGCGAGGATGAATGACATCACGTCTGAGCAGCCCCCGTGGGCCCTTGTGAGATAGGACGGCCATCCGTACCCCACGGGGTGGTACATTGTTCCCCTAGAAACCGATGATTTGGCGTGAAATATGGCCTTGCCCGGGACAGAGCTGATACAGGCCAAGCCAAGTGGTCAGGCCCTTGCTTGAAGGGAAGGATTAGAAAGAAATTAATCTCTCTTGTTCTCTCTTTGTTCTCCATCTCCAATGGAGAGAAGCCAAAGACAAGGAGGACATTGATGGATACACGGGAGGCGTTGTCCTCTGAGGCCCCTCTGTGTGGAGTTTTGCAGGGATCTAGGTTCACCCCTGAAAACCTAGCCCACCTCAGTGCTCGGGCCCCATCCACTAGGGCCTGCTTTCCAGCCTCATTTCACCAGCCGGGTCTCTCAGGGACACACGTGTTGTCTGATGCAGCTAATCTGACTTCTAGCATTGATTTCTAACAATTTAGTTGCTAAACAGGTAGATATGGGACCTAAAACAAGGTAACGAAATAGGAACCCCAGAGAGGTGGGAGTTCAGGTTGGTAAGGTTTGAGAGGCTATGGCTTCAGTCGCAGGGAAGGTGTGTGTGGGTTTTGGGTATATGCAGGCACTTATTGTCTCTCTAGCACTTTCTTCTGTGTAAGAAGCCATTGTGAGGGGAGAGTTGTGCTTCAGAACTGTACTCCACGGATGCTGCATGAATCAGAACCTCAGAGTTCGAGAATCATGTCTTTGGAAGGAAGGAGGAAAGATGCAGAAAAATTTTCAGAAGGCTGAATAATGCAGGAAGGAAAACATCATCTCTGTGGTTCAGACCTACAGAGAGATGCATGAAGTGAGCCTGGCTGGGCTGGCTCAGGCACTTGGGACAAGGGAAAGCAGAATAAGGAGCCCTGCTCCGGGGAAACCAGTGCCCAGACGGAGCTGCACGTCAGAGTCCGTCCAAAGGTGCAGCCCTAGCATCGGGCTCTCTTGCCTGCATTTCTGTCAGTGCTCACTTGGCATCTGCTTCTCCAGACCTTGCTGTAAGGACTAAATCGATGAGTTTTGCAGGGGGAAATGTTGATGCCCCCACTGCAAACCATGCTCACTTTTGGTCATTCCCATCTGAGCCACGCTTTCTGGAGGACCACAGAACAGGATGGATCAAAAGTTTGGCATGGAAACCACTATTTACCCATGGATCTATAACATATTCCATACTTTGGAGATCCAGTGTGGATCTCAGAGGAGAGTTTGGCCCATTATATGGTATGAGGCACATAGAGAAATGTACCCTAAACATGTAAACTCTCAGATGCATTACAGAGCAAAGCATAATATTATTTAAAATCTGGGCCAAAGGCCACAAACACAGAAATCTCTCAGCAACTGTTAGGGATGCTAGAGGAGGAATTATAGTCATTTGATGCACATTGGACAGACTTCTGCTGAATTCAGAGTGTTGCATCTGGTTGGCTGGCTACATTTACTCCGAGCCTTGTATCTATTTTTTAGGAGGAAATGAATGGCTAAAGGGGAATTTGGTGGCTGGAGCATCTTCCGGAACCTGTTTTCTTCATCTTTTTAAACAACAGATGTTTGCAACTTCAAGATCTTGCTCTTGAGTTACTTGGAGGGACATGTTGAGATCAGGGATTCTACAAATGATAAGAATATTTGGGATCTCTCTTTTATTCCACCTGGATTCTTTCATTCATAACTGCATTCCTGAGGTATTTAGTAAGCACCTACTATACGCCAAGCAATGCACCAAGTGGTAGGGATATGACAGTGAGCAAAAGCAGACATTACCCCTGCGTCATGGGGCTGTCACTCAGTTGGCAAAGACAGATGTCAATCAAAGGATCACACGAAAACATTAAGTTACATCTGTGAAGAGGCAAAGAGTGGCGCTCTGGAGTCACGTGATGACGGCTCCTGTCTACCACGTGTCTTTATGTGCTAACGCTATTGCTGTTATGGAGCCTCTCCATTATTATGCCTGTATTACAGATGAGGAAACAGAAACACAGAAAGGTCACACACCTAGTAAGCATTAGAGCTGGAATTCAGACCCAGGCATTCGGACACAAGAATCCTGGCCCTTAACTCATACACCAGGAGGAGTTGAGTTCTGGAGGTCCAGGAGGGCTTTTGTGATGAAGTGGCAATTGAGTCGTGATCTGCAGGGTAAGTTGGAGTTGATTAGGTAAAGAGATGGAGTTCCAGGCAGAGAGAACAGCATGTGCAAAGGCCCTGTGGTTGGAGGTGGCATCAGAATGCAGAAAGCCAAGAGACGAGTGGAGTGAGAAGAGGTTAGTATGGCCAACCCATGCAGGGCCTTGACTAGTGTGCCCCTCCCGGTCTCCTTCCAAGTGGATTTCCTGCCCACATTGCATGGCTTTATGTTAGAAGCAGCCTTTGGAGAGTGCCAAGTGAACTGTTTAACTTTCAGAGAGAGCAGAGCTCACGTGGCAACTACTCTACACATAAAGGATTCCCTCCAGAGGTGGCCAGGATAGCAAAAGCTAGAGTCCTTTGCAGGCTGAGATCTGTTGTAGGAACCTTTGCCTTCAGCAGCCCAAGGTGGCGGAATTTCAGCCAGAATGGTTGCATGATGGAGACAAAGACACTAGAGGTGGGCTGAGAGGGAGGGCGAGCCCTGGCCACGTCCACACAGAATTCTCGTCTGCTCCCCGTTTTCCCTGGTACTGGCCTGTCAGTGGGGACAGTGGTATCTGCCGCTCCAGAACATGTGTCCCTCACCTTTGCTCACACTGTCCCCTCCACCAGGGGTGCTATCTGCCACTTCCCGTTCCAAATTCTGCTCATGAAATTCTACCTCTCTTCAAAGTGGCGCTGAAATGCCGGCTCCGTGAATACTGCTCCTGGCCCTTAGCCAGAGGAAGGCTCTCATTCCTCGTGTGTCAGCAGAATTTCTTACCCCTTTCTTGCAGCCTTTGTCACATTTTTCCTTATATTTCTGTCACTTAAGCTCATATCTCATCTCTCCTAAAAGACTGTGAACTCTAGGCCTGTGTGTGTGTTTGGGTCCTGGTGTTCCATAGTGTACCTCGCACCGTGCCAGGCGCATAACAGGCTTTCGGTAAATATTTGTTAGGTGTTGTTAATAGACTTTGCCTCTTGTCCATCACATATCTAGCTCTTCTCTTTTTCAACTCTTTCAGTTGTGAATGAAAGAAAAACCAGTTCAAAATCGCATAATCAAATAAGAGAATGTATTGGCCTGTGACATTAGAAGATTGAGATCCCACCCTCGGGCATGGTGGGAACCAGGGGCTCAAATGATGTGGTCGGGATCATTTCCCTTCACCCTGTGCCTGTGCTTTCCTGTGCATCGGTTACCCCCTCAAGCTCCACCTGGTAGCAAGATGGCCACCAGGTTCGGGTCTGTTGGCAAAGAGAAGTCACCTTTCTTCCAATAGTCGAGTAAAACTCTCAGTTCACCCCATTAGGTCTGATTGAGTCGTTGTAGGCCAGGGAGTGTACCATACTATGGTTGGTCAAGCTGTGTCCCAGGCTGTACGGCTATAGCTGGGGGTGGAACATGTGGACAGAACTGCAGGAGGTGAGAATTTGGGCTACCTTCCTGGAGGTAAGGTAACTGGATGTCAAAAGGCAAAACCCTATGCCCCCTCTACTCTCCTAGAGGGCAGTAATGCGACCCTATTGGGTAGGTGGGAGGGTGGACCTCCCTGCTTTTGAAAGGCCAATGCTGACATTGTTAGAGTGGGAATATGCAGAGTGAGAGAAAGGATGCTTCAGCCCCTGATTTTAGGTCCTAAGCCTTCTCCCGAAAGACTTGCAAAGGAAATCCCCCAATTTTTAAGGCTGGATGAAGGGTGAGGAAATGCAGCTAAGCGAGCCCTTGAGGCTTCTTCTTTGCTCTTTCTCAGGCAAAATGAAATGTTTGTCTCCAAGGGAGGACTTGCATCCTCTGATTTAGAAGGCAGAGATGCCCCCTGTCCTAGGAATTTCCACAGCCGGGGTGGACATCAGCGTGCCGATGAATTCTGGGTGCTGTGAATTCTGGAAAGGCATTCAAGGTTCCACAGGCCCTGGGGCACAGTCACGTTGGAATTGTTGAAAGGGCTGCTCCCCACCTGCTGACACCTTTCTGACCTGCTTCCTCAGTGAGTGGGGGCAATTTCAGCAACTCTAGGGGTCTTTACTGATGAGGGTTCAGAAGGGCTGCCAGGAGATACCCCAGAGCTGGGGACGAGTATCTGACTAATGCCGCTTCTCCGCATGGCCCATCGGCTTCCTGAGGGCAGGGACCATGCCAGCTTTGCTCGCTGCCAACGGCTAGGGCTTGATCTCAATTAACATAATGATCTTTGAAGAACCTGAGACCCACAAAGTTTAACAATTTTGTCTTGGATCACCCAGGGGATAACAAGTTGACCCCAGTTATCTGATTTTAGAACTTGTGCTTGTAACCATTTTGCTGGGCAGCCTGATCCATTTCTGAGGTGTCTGTCATCCTCCCCCCAAATGTTAGCACCTCTGGTACCCACTTCTCTTTCTGGAAAGCACTCTGGCTTTTGCTCTGGCCTAACTCCTCACGTAGGTCTTGCCCAGGACTCAGCTTTGCTCGCAGGCAGGTTGCCCTTCTTAATTTAAAGCTCAGATGTGCTCAAGCTGGGGCTGACAGGGTTTCTCCACCAGTCGAGACAATGAAAACGCATTTCTGGCATGGTTTGAATTAAACGAGAATTTCCCGTTTTTCATAAACATTTACAGTAGTTGTGGATGCAGAGTTGAAAGGTTTAGGGTTTTGGTGTTTAATTAGAAACAAATGCCCTTTATGGTCCTGTTAGCAAGGATGGCAGGTCTCAGATTATTAGGATTATTACTATTATTTGTGCCTGCATTTTAATTTTTTTCCACGGCATCCAGGGCCGATTTCTTCAAGGCAGCTAGGTGTGGTGATGGGAAATGGTATCCGCAGAATCACTGGTGAAGTCTCTGTCTGAGCCAGGGCTCTGGGCCGGCTTCAGGCCCCACCTCACAGGCAGTCCAAGGCTCCCTTCCTTACTTTCCAGGGGTGGGTGAACTGAAGACTTAGCGGGCAGAGCAGCTACAGCCTCTCTTGGAGCTTGGGCGGAAAGAGATTTGCCGGCCTTGAGAACCCAGGCGCTCCAAGGTGAGGTTGGCTGTGCCCCTGGGCTCAGCCCTCACTCTCGATTTAAAACAGGGGCAACCTGCCGCATGGGGCACAGGCATGGAAACCCAGCTTCCTGGGAAGCAACAGTGAAAATTCACAACCGTGCAATTTGCAAGTGGCTTTGTTTTGTCACTAATGGAGAGTCCAAGGCTGTCCCTGCAGAAGCAGGAGAAGAAAGAGCCAATCACAGCATCCTGAGACCCTTCAGACCCCAGGAGAGGGTGTCATCCATTTAATATCTCCTGAAAACAGGCCCGTGTCTCCTGTCACAGTCCCTAAGAGGCCAACTACAGCCTGGCTATTAATCCCTCGGGGCCCTCTCCGCACCTCTGTCTTGAAAACATTAACAAAAGGACGGAAAATGCCTAAAAGTTCCTTCTACCTGTTAAGGATATCATGAGCTCCCATAAAGCATTGTCTTTGAATATTTGGTGACACAGAGCCATCTAAGTTATTCGGTCGTAGAAGTTTACAGCCAGAAGGGCCTTGAAAGTATTTCAACCTATCAGTCCCATTTGTACACATGAAACAACTGAGGCCCAGGGAAGGGGAGGAGCTCACCCATTTAATCACAGTGAGGAGTTGGGCAGCCAGCACAGTCTGCGTCCTCTGTGTCCTGAAACTGCATTTTATCGCAGTATACAAAGAATCAGGCATATTTTGTATTATTTCCTCTCAGGTGCATTGAGACACCTTATAGAAGACATTCAGTCTTCCCTTTACAAGCCTAGGCAGGATTACATTGTTTCCCCGACAAAACCTTTATAAAAGCACTACTCCATGATTCATTTTAGAAACTCTAAAAATTTTAATAAAGTTTAAAGAAGACACTGAAAGTCACCCAGTATTCCAACCTCTTTCAGCCAATTCCATTATCATTAGTATGTCTTGATCTCCAACCCTCTTTTTGTAACTTGGAAAATTAGACTTTAAATGATGCAGAGGTGTGGCTGTAAGTTTTGAGTCTCAGTGCTGTCATTTCCTAGCTGTGACCTGGGGCCTGTTACTTAACCCCACAAAGCCTCCGTGTCCTCATGGGGCTGTTGTAAGGATAAAACAAAATTACCCATGTAGGGCGTTCAGCACAGTGCCCAGTGCATTTTAATAACTCGTTGTTGTTATCATCATAAGAAAAATAGAAAAACCTGGAAGCCCCACAATCATAACAACACAAAATTATTAAGTTACAAAAATGATGCTAAAGTAGGAGAATGATTACAAATTATTCAGCCACTCAAGAAAAGAATTTATTCAGTTGGTGGGTTTTTAACCCTACTTCCTAAATCTATTTGGACAAGTAAAAAAATTTTTTTAAGGAAGAGATGATTAGAAGGCAACATAAAATGAGTCCCTGTATTTCATGCTTAGAGAAATAGTCCATTCATGTGTTTTTAAACCAACAGAAATGATATGAATGTTGATGTGGAATTTCGGGACATAGATACCAGTGGGGCATTTCCAGGGGTCCCTTTGTTTTCTCTCTCTCTCTCTCTCTCTTTTTTTTTTTCCCAAATTCGCGGGGTAGGGTTAGTCACACCAGGCAATTTAATAGAACAAAGCCATATAATGAACTTTTTCACATAAAGTACATTTTTTCCATGATTCACTCACTGTACCTTGTTTACAAAGCTTGTAGATACAGTAGATTGAATGGGTCCCTTTCTCTAGTGTGCAGAAGTCCAGACCTCTCAAAGCCAGAGGAAGAGAGGGAGGGGGAGGAAGGAGACAGCAATAAACGACGGGGAGCGGGTGGGCGCAACCTGAAAATGAAAATAATATACGGCTGTGGAAAAAGGGAGAGTGAGTTTCCGGAGTAGAAGGTGCAAGCATTGCTACCTGCCCCCATCCCCACCCCATCCCTGCCAAGCTCAATTTACGTGCAGACTTGCTGGAACGTAGAGGAAACTTCTCACTGAGACCCTGGAAATTGTCCCACAAATCAGACCTCACCTTCCAGGTAGTGGAGATTGGGCCCTGAGCCCTGGGAAGCCTCCTCTCTGCATTTTGAGAGACCAGGTTGCTCCAAGTTGAGGACGGGACCCCGCTCTTGGAGGTGCAGGGGACCGTGGGCAGGCATTGTCATTGGGTGCAGGCTTGAGTTACAAAGTAGGTTGGGGTATAATGATAGAGGGCCAGCGACATGTTGCAAAACACTCACCAACAGAAAAAAAAAAAGGAAGGAAGAAAAGAAAAGAAAGAAGGAAGGAAGGAAGGAAAGAAAGAAGGAAAGAAAAAGAAAAGAAAGAAAGAAGGAAAGAAAGAAGGAAAAAAAGAAAGGACAAAAGGCTAGCTGAAGCAAATATAGCAACTTCTTGATCAATGCTGAATCTGAATGATGGGTGAATGGAGGTTGTGATGCTTAATTTTACATGTCAACTTGTCTGAGCCACAGTGCCCAGGTATTTTCAAACATTATTCTGGATGTTTCTATGAAGATTTTTTTTTTTTTTTTTGGATAAGATTAACATTTAAATCAGTGGACTTTGAGTAAGTCTGGTTACCCTACATAATGTGGGTGGGTTTCATCCAGTCAGTTGAAGACCTTAATAAAACACAGACTGACTTCCACTAAGCAAGAAGGAATTCTACCAACAGATGGCCTTTGGACCCATCTTCAATTTTCCCCTGAATTTCCAGCCTGCCGGCCTCACCTAAAAGATTTTAAATCCACCAAGCCTCCACAGTTGCATGAGCTAATTCCTTAGAGTCAGTCTCCTTCTCCTTCTCTCTCTCTTTCTGTCATGTACACACACTGCACACATCCTGTTGGTTCTGTTTCTCTAGAGCACCCTGACTAATACAGAGGTTTACTCTACTATTTTGTTAAATAGTCTATGTTTGAAAATTTGGAAATCAGGAAGACCTCTGGCTGAATCCCACCTGCATCTCTTACTATCTGTATGACTTTGGGCAAGTCACTGACCTTCCTAGACTCTGTCTCCCCACCTCCAACAAGGAATATTTCATAGAATCTACTTCATAGAATTTGGAGAGAATTAAATGAGATAGTGAGTGTAGCCTAATTCACATATTTATTTATGCACTGATTCAACAAATATTTACTGTACACCATCCTTGGCGTTAGAGTTATGATGCTGAATACAAAGAGATGAGACCACTGCCCTCCAGCAGCTTAGATTTCAGTGGAGGAGATGGAACTAAATGAGATCATCGCACTCCTGAACGTATACTCACAAATTGGGATAAAGCCTTTGAAGTAAAGGACCAGGATTCTATGAGAGATCTGCGCGAAGGAATATGACCAAGAATAGGGGCTTCAGGGAGGGCATGCTGGAGGCAGTGATGCTTGAGCTGAGGGGGGAACAGGTGTTGCAAAGGCCCTGAAGAGAGAGGGAAGAAGGTAAGTATTACTGCAGGAAGGCCAGGGGGAGAGGGGAGGAGCATAAGGCAAGGGAAGATTGCAGAGGCCAAAGGTGCATGGACATCAGGCTGGGCCAGGCTAGAAGCTGTGCTGCAAAGAATGTGAAGAGTATGGTTCAGACCGTGATGGGCAGTAAGAAGCCATGGAAAAGTTTTCTAGTAACAGTGTGTGTGTGTGTGTGTGTTTGTGTGAGTGTGAGTGTGAGTGTGAGAGAGGGAGAGGGAGAGGGAGAGCGCGAGAGAGAAATGTCTTGCCTTTAGGAAAGATGACCCTGGACTAAGGTTTAGTGGGTTGGTAAAGCTGCAGAGGGCGCCCAGTGGGTGTCTTCAGTTCTCCAGGCTACAGGCTGCAAGAGTGATAGTGGCGGAAGCAGCTGTTCCTTTTAGCATTGTCACTCCTGCCACTGAAAATGAAATTTACCAAGATGCTTCAGCTGCCTTAGTGCTCGCCGAGGGCAGGACCATACATGTTAAGCCTGTATTTAGAAAAGTATGTCTTTTGCAAGCAGCCAGCCACCCAGAAAGGATCGCCAGCCAGAAGCTGTCTAGGCCACAGGGTCTCCATCTTGTTTCACTTACTTCCTCTGGGACCTTGGCCCAGTCATTCTTATCTCTGAGCCTCAGTTTCCCCATCTGGAAAGTAATAATACCTGATCTAACAGCCTTGCAGAGCAGCTGTGAGTTTAGTGATATCAGAGCTCATGAATGTGGAACGACTTAGAAACATTACAAAAGCACTGAAAAAAAAAAAAAGGTAAGGCGGTGTTTGCTCCGCATCTGGTTTCCATATTGTCTCAGGCATTTTGCTTAGGGAGAGCAGCCTCGCCTCGCAGATGACTGCTTAGTTCCAAGTTTAGGCCTCAGGGTCCCCAGTGGTGAGAAGAATTTTTAATGAGAATAGCCAGGGCATGGCACCCTACCCTTTATAAAGTCCTTCCGCACAAGAGACCCTATTTAATCCTCACGCCGCCACCGCGCTGCGGGAACAAAGGGCAGGCAATCTTGTTCCGTTTCATAGACAAGGAGCTCAGACACTGGAGGTGATGGGTGCTTCGGGTCAGTGGTGAATTCAGGACTCCAGCTCCTCTCTTGTACAAGCAAATTCAGCTCTGTTTTACACACCCTCTGCTTTTTGGTAATAAATGAGTATGGATTCTAGAGTTTTAAACCCAGGGTTACTTTAGAGATCAACAATTGGATTTTTTTTTTTTTTTTTTACCTGTGTGCATGGTATTTGAAACATCTGATTTTATTGCCAAGATTTAGAAGTTGGTTGTTCCCATAAAAATCTAGATTTTTAGTTCCTTTTGAAAAATGGGTAGTCTGGCCGCTAAGAATCTCCACGTGTGGAAAACAACATGGGCTGGAGCGGAGAGCTGGCCGCCCCTTCCGTCAGGGCAGGAACGGCTCCCAGTTTGCCACAGTCCCTCCCACTCCCACGACAGGACTGTTGCCCGCCTACTGCCCAAGCAAACACTGTACAGTCGTGACCTCTAATCTGAACCAACCTCCTCTTTCAGAAGTGGGAAAAGTGTTCCAGAGAGGCCAAATGACCTATCAAAGGACACACAGCTTTGGGGTGCTATGATAGGAGCAGAGAGAGAACCCGGCTGCCTCCACTCCCAGGTCACCCCCACCCCACATCAACATCTTTGCTGACATAACATCTGTCAGGTCCACAGGAGAGGCTCCAGCGTGGCCATTTCTTTTCTGCTCTTATTTTTCCTGCCCAGAAGAGAGGGCTCCAGTGAGAGCAAGTGTGGCAGCTAGAGTAATGGGCAAATTAGAAGTAAATGTGGAGACACATTTAGGGAAAAAAGTCCATGTCACTTTTGCAAAGAACCCAAATCAATCAGCTATACTGAACCCTTTTATCTCCTGCAACAATTGACAAAACAATCAATTGGTAGAGTAGTTCCAAAATGATTTATTACCACAAAGGTAATCTGAAAGGAGAAAAGTAGCTGTATGTCCAGGAGAAGAGCATTGCTATGCTGTGTCGGTCCTTTCCCACGCGGCATGTTTGGGGAGAACCAGATCTCACCCATGGGTGTTTATGTCAGCTGGTAACCACAAGTGCCTGGGCCCCAGTGCATTCAAGCACATGCATCTGAAATCCTTGTGTTTTATATTCAGAGGAGGCCTCCTGCTGTCTGTGAAACTGTATTCCAGCTACTTCCGGCCCCTATTGCAGACCTGTCAGATCTTCATCAGATATCCCCGACCCTAGCTTAGGCCTGACAGCCTGAAGGAGGTCCCCTGGCCCTGGCTCATGGAGTCCTCCCCAGGAGAACTGGCCTCTATTCCCAGCTCTGCTCCAACTAACCGAACTGTGCTGTGTGATCTTAGGTCTTTCACTTCCCTGGACTGCAAGTGTTTATTGAGGGGCTTAGAGACTACCCCTTCCCAGAGCAAAAATTCTTTGGTCTGACAATTCCTTGAGAGGGGACGAGGAACCCAGCTCCATTGCCTTTGTCTGCAACGTTCAGGATCCCCAGGCTTCACCTCTCCTCCCCCCTAGTAGAGGCTGCACTGGATTGTTTTTTCTCCTCCAGTCTTTGAAACTTCCTGGGGACAGAGCATCTCCCGCGGCTGAGGGTTTGCTGCCCCAAGCGGGGAGCGCTCATCTTCATTATTTCCCAAGAGGAGCTGCAGGAGCAACCCTGAGACATTTTATGAGAAAGAAGACCTTAAACTGGTTTTCATTAAATGTGGCTTGATGGAGGCGAACCGGAAACATCCATTGGAGCAATGGCAGCCTTTCAAAGCCCCCCTGCAGAAACGATAAGCTATAAAAACAAATGGCCCAGCAACAGAACAAAAAACAAGGCTCTAGGAACATTTGCCGGGCTGCAAACATGGCCCACTGGGCCCTACTCCGCCTCTCGGAGGCTGAACCATTAGGACCTGGCTGCTTCAGAGGATAACAGGAGCGGGGTGCTTCCCTGCCCCAGGAGATTCAGTGATGGGGAGCTGGACAGAAAGAAGCAGGGCGAGGGTGAGTAGGGAGAGGGTCCTAGGCCTCGGCAGACCGACCGTAACGTGGACTTTGTGCGGGGCACCGTGAGAGCCTTTTATGTGCATCTTGGCTTCTTGATGACTCCCCTGTAGAGATGCGCTGTTGTCATTCCCATTTTGCAGCAGAGGAGCAGAGGCTCAGAGATGCTGAGAAGGGTACCAAGGCCCCAGGGCTGAGTAGGGAAAACGGGACTCAAACTCTCATTCCTTAAACCACTTGTGACTCCCCCTCACAAGTCAGGAGAGGGAACCTCAGAAATCACCAAGCCCAAACTCTTCTTTTGGGTGTGGGAAGGAGACTGCTCTCAAGTATCAGAGAGACCTAGGCACACACACATGTTCCTTCCTCACCACTTACTAGCTGTTTTCACTTAGGCAGTTCCCTGCCTTCACTGAGCCTCAGTTTTCTCATCTGTGAAACGGGAAGAGATACAACACCTGGTTTTATCAGTGTCATTGTGATGGTTAAGTAAGATTCATTCAGCAGATGTCTCAGCAAATTCTATGTGCCAGGCACTGTGTTTGGTCCTAGAGATAGAGCAATGAGCAAAATAAAATCCCAGCCCTCATGGGGCCTGGATTCTGGTGGAAGAGACGAGACAGACAGTAAATATGATAAATAAGGAAATGATGTCTTGTGTCAGAGGATGATGTAAACGCCTTGGAGAGAAATGCAGCCCAGAGAAGGGGTGGGAGGGGGAGGGGGAGGAACAGGATTAATGGGGTGATCAAGGAGGGTCTCATTGGAATGTGATTTAAAGACTTGACGGAGGTGAGGGAACAGTGCTCCTGGCAGAGGGCACAGGGAAGGCAAAGGCCCTGAGGTGGGAGCCAGCTTGGTTTATGAAGGAACAGCCATGAGGCCAGGCCGTCTGGAATGAGATGGCAGTGAAGTGCCTTGCACAGCACCTGGCTCCTGGGTAGCTGCTGCCTTTGTTATTCTTGCTTTCATTATATAAACTGATAGTCGTCAGGCGTCTGGATCCCCACACCCATCTGAAGCTTTTCCTAGGCTGCCCCTTACCTACATAGCTGCTGATGGTGCCTGGCTCCGGGCCACCGGGTCCTCACTTCCTGCTCTACCCTCCTTCCACCTATTCACTGCAGAAACAGTTACTGAGGGCCCCTGTGTGTGCTGAGCCAGTGAATGCTCAGAGCCCCTAAGGAGGGCACTGAAAACAGGGTGAGGGGACTCAGGGCCCCCTAATGGACCTGACTCCCCTGCCCTTGGATTCCTCCAGGAACGGGGGGCGGGGACACCTAGCTGTGCCCCCGCGCTCTGAACCACACCCCAGAACTCTGGGCTGTGCTTCTGACAACACTGGCGGGAGGACCTCGGCCCAGTGGGCCATAGCTTGGCACAGTAGGTGTGAGCACAGCTTGCTAGCCTCTGTTTGCTTCTACCTTTGACTACTTTCTCTTCGTCCCATCTTTGTACTGTTTTTGCTCCATGTGACACGTACGGAAGCTCTTTCCTGGAGGGCAGAGATTTGCTGATACCGAGTGCTCCTTGGGGAAGAAAGTTGCCAATGGGAGCAGATTGTCCTTGGCAGTCCCACCGAGAGGAGGATGAACTGCTCCTCAGGTGCTCAGGCCGGCTGCACTCTGTTCCCATCCACCTGGTCCCAGGCATAGTGGTCCCTGTCCTTCTGCAGCTCTGTGGAAATTCAGTGTCAGTGTTCACTGCACATCCTCAGGGCTCTCTGCTTCTCATCACTCCATCCTTCCATCCCTCCCTCTGGAGTCATATCATCAGATCTCCCCCTTGCAAGGAGCCCTCTGGTTGCCATTTGGAATTTGCAGTGTGGCTGGGGAGGGTGCCGTGGCTGGAGGCAGGGAGCCCTGTTAGAATCCATGAGGGAGTCTAGGAGAGAGATGTGGCAGCTGTGGCGGTGAGGATGGGAAATAGGACCACATCCCAGAGACATTCTGAAGATAAAAGCAGCAGGACTTAGTGACTGATTAGACGGGAGAGGAGTAGTCCTTTGGAGAAAGCACTCTTACAGCCATCAGAATGATAACAGTACAAATGAAGGTGCAGTACTACAGTGGAGAAAAGCAGGAGCTATTTTATACTACGTAGCAGTCACATGGCAATGACAACCACAAAAGTTGGCCAGATCTGCATTAAGAAAAATGTAAACAGCCCTCCCTAATGATGTCGGGGGAGGGGATATGTGTGTGTTTCTACTTTTTATTAAATGTACAATAAAATAGTAAACGATGCTATACTAAAAAAAAAAAATTGGGGGCTTCCCTGGTGGCGCAGTGGTTGAGAGTCCGCCTGCCGATGCAGGGGACACGGGTTCATGCCCCAGTCCGGGAAGGTCCCACATGCCGCGGAGCGGCTGGGCCCGTGAGCCATGGCCGCTGAACCTGCGCATCCGGAGCCTGTGCTCCGCAATGGGAGAGGCCACAACAGTGAGAGGCCCGCGTACCGCCAAAAAAAAAAAAAAAAAATCTTGACCTACGAAAGTGATATACCTTTAGTAAAGACTAATATGGATGTCAAATCTCACGTCTGGCACTAATCACAAGACCTTGGACAAAGTAGTTGAACTTTCTGAGAGCTACTTCTTCATCTGTTTAATGGAGATAGTAATGAGTCCTTTCTCATGGGGCTGGCACACTGTGACGACCTGTATATTGTGGTGGTGAATAATGGGGAGTGCTGTCTCCCCCATCCCCCCACCCTGTTCCTCAGCCCTGGTAAGGGTCTCGGAAGTGGTTCCTTGACTTGAAGCTGAATTCTTTAATGAATCCAGGGAGAGTCAAGCAACGAGCCACTATCTGGCAAACATTCTGGAATTCAGATTTATCCTAAGTGACTCCGATAAGTGAGAGGAAAACAACCCCCAGCAGACCATTCACAGAGGGTGCCCCTCACTACCCCCTCCACTGACACGGGGAGGTGGGGGACATCATAGGTGGGGAAGGACTGGCCTCTTCACAGCCAGGAGCAAAGGGTAGGTGTGGCAGAATTGGGGGGAGGGGGAGGGGGAACAAATGGCACATCCGTCACTGATAAAAGGCTGTTGTTGAGACCCAATAAACCCCATAGCCAGTCGCTGGGCCATATGTGTGAGTGGGAAGGTCGCCTTTTTTCCATCTGCTGAGCAGTCGCCCAACCCAAGCAGGAGGGCCTTGGAGCTCAGGAGGGGGTCTAGCTCTAATGGGGAGACTGAAACCTGGAGCTTGGAGGACTGAGTTATGTGCTTGAAATAGGGGAGAGGTAGTCCCAGACAGGTCTGGTGGTTTCTAAGGCCCACATCGCTTTCTAAATCCCCCGCTCACCCCCCATGCCCCATCCACGGCTCCTATCCCCTAGGCAACCATGTGTAGACCCCACTGCCCAGCCCCACCTCAGCCATCACTAACTGGATGAGGGCTGGGCACCCGGTTGCTGACCTGTGAGCTGGCCTTCCAGGAACCAGTGATATGGGCCCGTCAGGTTCTTGTTCTTGGGACTCTGAATAGAGGGGAGGTAGAGTTGATTAGCCATGAGGGTAAGGCTGCAAGGCTGGCGAGGCAGGAGAGGCCAGGCCAGCCACTGCATGCAGGCTGAGGCTCTGTGGATGCAGAAAGCATGAGGAACCAGGAAAAAAGCGTCCACAGAGAGGATCAAATGGCAGACGGGGACAACCCACGCAGGAGAGAGGGGTTTCGTGCTGTCCTAGCTCCTGGCACTTGTCAGATCCTCTTTCAGTCCCAAATATGACATATGACATTCTCCCCAAGACCAGCAGAATGCTTGCCCAAACTCCCATTTTCTTGATTTAGCTTAAGTGCCTCCTGATTCTTACAACCAAGGTTGGCCACACACTGCATGATCTATCTGCATGCCCCACCTCCGTGGTCTTCTCCAAGGGAAAGGAAACTGGAGGGAGGCCAGGCTCCAACTCGCCCGAGGCAGCACGGCCTTGTTTATAACCCGCTGGAGCTGAGCGCAGCAGTGACCTGGCCACTCACTCATCTTTATGAGAACATCCCCCACGTGGGAGCCTTCCCTTTTCATCAGGATGTTTTTCTTGATGTCCAGCCGAAACATTCCCATTTTTATTTCTTCCTATTAGTCTAAGCTCCGGCCCTCGATGTTGCTGGCGGATATAAACCCTGTCTCCCTAAAGCTCTCCCTCCAAGTTCCGATATCTGACTGCTTACGCGTGGACAGCCCTCTGCGGCTGCTCTCCTCCCAAACAACTCCCCAGCAGCCCCTGTTGTTTTTTCAGCCTTGCTCCTGCATTTCCCCCGGAGATGAGGTCTGATGGAGTTCAGGGACAGATGAGAGGACAGATTAAACAAAAAGGGCACAGGAGGTCGAGAAGGCAGGCCAGGAGAAGGGATCATCTCGGGCTTGCAGAGGAATACCATCAATTCAGAAGCTTTGAGCAGATAGGGGAACTAGGAAACTGTCCCAACAGACAGAGCCCCGGAGGGACCTCTAGAGAGGGTGCCCTACCCTAAGGGACAGAAGACAAGAGTGACCATATATGATTGGGTCGGAAGACCAAACGCCTTTCTGCGTGGAAATAGGATGCAGAAGGAAGGCACGTATGGGCCACAGTGGAATCCATTAGAAGACTCGGAGAAGTCTTTGAACGTTCCTTTTGGTGTCAGGCAAGAGAGAACTGGTCTGCTGGTAGGCAAGCTGTGAGTCACCTTGACATAGACAGAAACCTGAATGAAAAAGGTGACCCAGAGCAGCTGTCAGTGAGGAGGGGCAAAGGGAGAAATGATTTGAAGGGCACTCAGGGCTCTTCAGTTTTCTATGAAAGAAGATCTGTGCCATCTTTTTTTTTTTTTTTTTTTCCCCTGTTCTTGACTATTTTACTGCTAGAGTAATTCCCTGGGGGAAGTAAAGTTTGGTGGAATATGTCATGGAGTCACTGATGGTTGCTTTTTCAAGGCATGAGAGAAAGAACAAGATTGAGAGAAGGAGATGAATTTTGGTCCTGATAGTATCCTGTAGCTCAGAGTCAGAAAATAAATGATACAGATAACAATACCTTCCTCTCCCATGGCTGGTATCCCCCAAACTGGCCAGCTTTCTTTTCACTGAGCCACAGTGAATACAGATCTCCAGGCGGTCATTAGCTCTCTAATGAGCCACATTGACCACTTTGGGCGGTTTTCTCTTTTTGATACAATCTTCCATGGCCTTAGCATTTTGGCATTAAAATGGCAAAGGGAATGGTGAGCGCTGCTCTAGCTGTAGTAAAAGGAACCAGAACTGGCTTCTCCTACAGAATATAGGGGAAAGAACCCAGCTCTGCAGACTTGGATTCAAATCTTGGCTTCATAGAACAAGTCTCGTGCTCTTGGATAAATGTTTAGGCTTTTTGAGTCTCAATTTCCCCAACTATAAAATGAGTTTTAAAATATAGACTATGCCAGATTGCTGTGAGGAATTAAAGACGGTACATGTTACTGCTTTTCATAGTGCCTAGAAAATAATAGGTGCTCAATAAAAGGTAGCTTGGTATTGGGAAAATTTAAAGCTCAATATGTCTGGGGCTAAATCGATTCAAACAAAACTGACTTGGCGTGTAGCACATTGACTTGTCTATTTCCAAGGTCTATGAAACTAACCAGGGCAAAAACATTCCTGCTTGTATTATTATCTGGAATCAAATGACCGTCCTTGTCTGGCTTTCTAAACAACCCATTTTGTGTAGAAATGTTCAATTTTCCTGCACAATTTTTGAATTCTGTGAATGGTATGTGCTGAAAACGGACCAATTTTTACGTTGGAGAAGGCAATATAAAGATTATGAAAGTTGCTCTTGATGAATCATTAAACTGTCCCGTGAACTTTCCTTACCAGAGATGATCAGTTGCACAAGCTAGTTAAGAACAAAAACGGGAATGATCTTTCCTAGCTTTTGTTTAAAATGAAAAGTCAATGACTTTTCCTCTAGGAGCCCCACCACCAGGGGTCTTGTCAGCCTGGATGCAGGGTCCAAATCCCGGCAAGCACCACTGGCTCAACTTGACAGTCTCAGACCTCTCATCAAAGCAGTGGTTTTGCTGGGGGAACCGGACTGTTTTCTGCTGGCCCAAAGTGTTTGTAAAATAAGCTGTTTGTCATCTTAATTTGTAAAAGCATGGAATTTGAAGTTCTTGCCAAAAAAAATTAGCAACCTTTTTCGTTGCGTGTAGCTTGCATAACAGATGGCGGTCTGGGAGGTTGATATTCTTCAAAACTTGGTGACTTCACGGCTTGATGTCCTGAACGAAGTTGTTTTCTCTCAGATAGCATTTCAGGAATGGAGACTTTTGATCAGGAGGAAGACCTGAGCTGAACTTGGACTTGGGACCTAACTTTTCTGAGTTCTGAAATTTTCTTCCAAAGAAAACTTTATATATATATGTATTTGTTGGCTTCTGCACATCTGCACCTCTTGCTTTTCTTCACAGGGAGTGAGAGCCAGACTATAACAAGAGAAGCTGTTATCTGAAAGTCTCTGCAGAGTAAGGAACAGCCAGCCCTTACAGGATTGCCCTAGTGCCTCCCAGAAAAGGCATAAGCTTTGCATAAGCATTTGGTCTGTGGGGTGCTGGTCTGAACTGACCTTGCTCTTTAAAGAAACAAAGACGATTCTTTCTCAGAGAAGACGGTTTTGACTTTAAAAGCAGCTATTCATGGTATAGTCATTGTGTGAATGTGGCTTTGAGTGTCACTCCCAGGAGAGTAGGATAAAGAATGTTAAAGCTGGGAAGGGCCTTCAAGATACTGGGGTCCACCTCCCTCATTTTACAGATGGAGAATCTAAGACCTCAGATTAAAAGTCATGTCCTAAGCAAAAAACGAGTCAGTGGCAAAGCTTTCCTTAAATCTTATCTTTTCTTCTCCCAAGTGAGGATGGGCTACCTCTTACCCCTACTCCTGCCCCCAGCCACCTCAACATGCATATTTTGTAGCAAAGATCAGCCTGAAATAGCACCAGCCTAGTCTCCTAGCTCTCAGTCTGGAACATTCCTACCACTCCAAGTTATCATTAGCCAGAGTAGAAGAGCACAGTATGAAATGACTCCCACGTGAGAAGGAGGTACCTCTTCTGATGAGCTGGCGCCCCAGTCTCCCAAGTGCACATCACCCCAATTCCCCCAAGTACCTTCTATCTTCTCACTTCAAGAGCGCATTCTTTTGAGGATGTCACAGAAAGGCACATTGACTTATCCCAGTCATGGCCTCGAATCCAGTCTGTCTCCGTGGTATATTCTCATCTCTCAGGTAGGGCATCAGTGAGCTCTGATCCAGAGGGCATTGGCGATCCAGAGGGCATTGGCCTGGGAATATTGTGATCCACCCTTCTCTTCCTCCAAGAACCCCTTTAGATGCTCTTTCTGGGACTCAGTGTCTTTGTTTATAAGGCATAGAATTCATCCAGCGTTTTCTAAAGTGTATTTGGAGAAATTCAGGTTGCACAGGAGCACAAAAAGTTTACTTAAAAAAATAAAAGTCTCCCCAGGATGTATTAAATCAGTGTTATTTCTTTAAAATAAGTACTTTAAAATATTTTTGATTTTGTTTCAATAAACGTTACTTAAATAAGTATTCTTTTTATAAAATCACATAAATTTGGCCAATTTTGGACTACAAATTAAATATGTTATTTCATTGCAGGACTTAGCAGAGCCTTCAATATGAAAAAAAAGTGCCTTAGAAAATTGGCAAGCAGGGGTGAAATATACACTAATTCGCGAATGTGTGGTCTTGTTTAATCAAGCACCCTGCCTCAACTTGACAAATATAGGACAGATGATCTCTCAAACCACGTGGAGTTCGAGCACTGTTTTTCTGCTATGGAGTCTTCCTTGATATATCTAGTAGCTTTATTTTCTAAAATAATAGATGGACCCACTTCCAGGTTTTTCTCTCTCATTATCAGTGTGATTCTGTTTGCGTTTTCTCAGCTTATGTTTTTTCAGATGCCAAAAATTACGTAATTAGTTGTGAGGTCTCAGGCCATAATTTGGGAAACATTTCCCACTTAAATTAAAGGCTCTGCACGCCCACCCAATCCGTAATTGTGTGGCTCTTTCAAAACTCTCCGTTGGCTTCATTTAATTGTCAAACATTAATTTAGTGGGGGGAAATCTTCAAAGAAGGGATAGAGGGATAGAGGAAGCGTGGCTAGTAGGACAAAATATTAATAGGTTGGTTAAAAGCAAAACAGTAATTCTTCCCGTCTAAGCTTGCAGCCTTTGGTCGGGTGGAAAGGAAACCATCGGTTATTCCGGGATTATATAGGTTTCATTGATTTAAAATGACCTAATTTAAAAAGCAGCCAGAGGGAGATTTACTTTGTCTTTATTTTTTGCCCGAGGAGACAGAAGGAAAAACAGGGTTTTGTTTTTTAAAATCTGAAAATGCCCTTTTCCATGACCGTTTCCAAATGTGTTCGTTAAAGAAGGCAATGCTATTCGACAAAGACCAGAATTAAAACGGAAAAATCCCATTTTGCCAGCAGTGTTGCTCGTATAGACATTTAGCTCGGCAAACTCCAGCCCCGTCCCCAGCGCAGGGCAGGACTTGACACCTTCGTGGGCATCTGAGTTGAGGCTGGAGATGTGTGGAGTTGCCATGGTGATGGTTGTCAACAAAGGTTACCCCTGGTGGAACCTCTTTGGCCCCATGACCCACACACAGAGTTGGAATAATAGACTCCGTAAGTGGCTTCTGCTCTGCAAATAGAGACAGGGCTGGAAATCAATTATTAATGAGCTGGGTGACATTGACATTCATCCACATTTAATAAGCACTGCGCAGCAACCGGAGGAGAACTGGGTTTTGCCCAGCAAAGTCCCACGGGTTGGTGGGGAATTCAGAGATAAAGAAAAAGCTAGGGACAGAAATGCAAAGAGAAAGAGATGATGTCTATAGCCACTAAACAGATTTTAATTTTTTAGATTTCTTTGCTTGACATTCCTTTTGATACCAGTTTTTATCCTATATGAACTCAAAGGATCTGACAGGCCGATCCTACAGAGCGTCTCCTCTGTGCTGCGTCCCGCACGCCAACCAGAGAGACAAATCGAAGATGGTAGGCTTGTCCACAGTCGGGGCGCGGTGGGGGGGGGGTGGGGTGGACGCGGTTTGCAGTGTTCTGGTAGGCTAATAGGCAGCACCTTCATTCGCGATTCTAAAGCCCTTTGGTTCATTTTTGGACTTCCTTGCAGGAAAGTACAATGCTAATGTGACATTTAAAAAAAAAAGTTGAAATATGTGTCCTCATTGCCTGTGCTCTCCACGCAGAATAAGCAGGACTTTGGTTTCTAAGGCTTTCTGGAGGAATTACTCTGGTTTGTCTTTTTAATTTCCTTCCAAGGCAGCCTGCGATTTCTTTATATCTGAAATAGTGCAAAGGAAAGCTGCATTTGCACTGAACTGGAGGCTGACGGAAACTACACGTGCAATCTTTCTGAGAAGAGAAGGTCTTGTTTTATTTAAAAATATGCCTGTGCTCTAAAGTGGGAGTGAAGGGCAGAGACACAGATAATTTTCTAGAACCACTTCACAGATTGGTAAACTAGGACGCAGAGGAATGAGCCGACTTGTGAAATTTGCTCAACTGACCTTTGAATTAAAAATGCCAGCCAGTCAGCCTCCCTTTGGCCCAGAGTTTGTCAAGGGCCAGGCCTGGCATCTCACCCTTTGATATTCTCGTGGTTTTTCTGTAGTCTGTCACTTCCAGGGGTAGGAGGGAGGACGGGACCGTCCTCTACCTCTATGCTCCAGACCCATCCCAGCTTCTAAGACTGTTCTTGCCACAGACCTGTCACTTCTAGATGTTGATTGCTCATGGCCCCCGGCATGGCAGTGAGGGGACGTTTCTCCGGGAGATGTGTCTGCTGGCTGGGCCTGTCTGCAGCGAGTTACCGGTGTCAGTGGAGCCCAGCCCACCTCCCAGCATTCTGACAAAGAAGGCCAAGGTGCTCAGCAGAGACTGGAGTCAATTAAAGGCTATGACTTGGGAAAAGCCCTCCTTGCCTCTCCCTTTTTAATCTGGACCCTTTACCTTTTGATATTCTAGATGCTTTTCTTTTGCCCTCTGTCAGCGCAGAATTTTTGAAGGTGACTGATGTCTCAGGCCAATAATTACATGTGGCAAAAGTTCTTAAGCTACAGGTTTAGATGCCTCTAATTTCAAGGCAAGAGCTTGAGGTTTCACAGTCCCTTCCTGTCGGGCAGGGTTGAGGCATTGGGCAGAGGGGGCTGGGAGGCCATCAGCATGCTACTGAGAGCAACCCAGGGCCTGCCTCTTGATACCTGAGTCAGATGGTAGGGGGCTTCCCTCCTTCCACCATAAACCCCTGTGTTTAGTTCCGTGGGAGGCAGGAAGTTTGGATTCATTGCTACCAAAATCTTTAAGTTTCAATTTTTATATTTCACAGTCTGTCAATTTATGACTTCAGCTCCTTAGACAGAGGCTGATACGTTTGGGTTCTATAAGACCTTACCCCAGGCCCTATATCAAGTCAGCTCAGTGGATCCACAAATACTTCGTGGGCATATACTATGCTTTGGGCACAGTGTTAGGGCACAGCGATGGACTGGAGACAGGGTCCCTATCCCCATGGACATGCGGTGTAACTGGGAAGACTAGCCATATACGTGTGAGAAGCGCCAGGAGGGGTGGGTGGGTCGGGGGGGCCTTGTGAGCAAGGGCGAGGGTCATCTGACTTAGACCAGGGGCTCAGGGAAGACTTCATAGAGGAGGAAATGCTGTCTAACCTGAGATGGAAGGGTGAATTTGAGTTTGTCAGGTGACAAGGAAAGGAGAGAGCTAGATCAGAGAGAGGCAGCTAGACTATGAAAGAAGCTGGAAGAGGTGAACTGGTCTTTCTCCTGAAAGTAAGGGGAGCTGGGCTTCCCTGGTGGCGCAGTGGTTGAGAGTCCTCCTGTCAATGCAGGGGATGCAGGTTTGTGGCCCGGTCCAGGAGGATCCCACATGCCGCGGAGCGGCTGGGCCCATGAGCCATGGCCGCTGGGCCTGCGCGTCCGGAGCCTGTGCTCTGCAGCTGGAGAGGCCGCAGCGGTGAGAGGCCCGCGTACCGCAAAAAAAAAAAAAAAAAAATTAAGGGGAGCTTCAGAAGGGTCTTACACAAGCGAGGGGCTTAATCTCTTTCTGTTTTAGTAAATTCACTGGGGACAATGATTTGGAATTTGGCACTTAAAACTATTGTTTTGTTTAATTGTAAGAAATGGAATCGGGTCCCTGTGGGCTGGGGGAGAGGATCTCATCCCCTTCCCCAGATCACGGGGCAGGGAGAGGGCCTCGACGGCCCCATTCATGTGCCTGAGCTTCACATCTATTTGAGCCCCTCCCTCCCACTGTCATGTGCTGCCGGTGGCTCACCCAGTCACCAGACTCTCAGTTTCCCAAAATGCTTGTGTCCCAGGTGTTAATCTTTTGCTCCAGAGTCACCCCTCAACTGTGGCTTAGGATAGACTCTCACTTTCTCCTCCCCCTGCTCCCAGCCTTTCTTTCTAAAAATAATATCCCTGGGCCTGCACACGCTCACACACGCTTTAGGCCGTCATTGAATTTGGAAGGCGGTCGTGTAGTAGAATTCCGGAAGGCTGGCTTAAGGTACCCATTTATTTTTGAAAGGTAGTTTCCTGCTTTCCAATATTCCAGGGGATGTTTCCCCTGTCATTTAGAAGGGGGGCCTGGTGAAATAACAAGTCAGGCACGAAGGGGGAACGTGTGTCAGCTCCACTCGGAAGCTTGGGTAGGAAATGAAGCTCTGAGCCACTGAAATAACCTGGGGAGGTCACACACGGTGAAATACCACATTCTGGATGCACCAGGGCTGAGTTATGGCCACACGTGCCCCAGCCTGTTTCAGATGCAAGACTCCAGTCACTGGATGCTTTAGGGACCCCTCAGCTCTCCACCTTTGTGTCTTCCACTGACTGTGACGCTTAACTGCTCTCTCTTCAAAGCCATGGGAACTCCAGTGTTCTGTTGGGTCCTGAAATGACTGGAGAACCTTGTGTCACTGCTTGGTGCTAAATTCAGATTCTACCCTGACTTCAAGACTGCGAGTCAGAATTCGAATGAGACTGAAAATAATACTTCCTATTGTTTACTGGGCTATTACTTTGTGCCAGGCTCTGCGATAGGTTCTTTAGCCCATGTTCTCAGCAAATCCTTCCATCCAAGCCAGTGAGGAGTTCCTCTTGTCCTTTTACAACAGAAGAAACTGGGCTTGAAGAGATGAAGTAACTTGCCCAAGACACCTGGCCAGTAAGCCACAGAGCTGGGGTTCAAACCCGACACCTCTGATTGTAAAGGCCACATTCTTAACCGCCTTATCGTGCCATCACTCACCCACGGGGTGACCTGCCCCTCTCTGGGCTTCACTTTCTCTACATCATCAAAATGATACGGAGCCTTTAGTTCATAGGAAATCGTATAAGGAACCACAAAATATAGAAGGGAGAAAATGCAGAGTTGTCCCAGATGAAGGGTGGGTATGTGAGGCTTAGGGGATAAGCAGAGAGAGGCCCCGAAATGTTCAGCGAGTCACCTCCCTCCACGAGGGGAGCTCTTGTCAGCTGTCATCCTGACCTCCACCCGCCAGCCCACATGGAAGAAGCTGCCTCTCCAACCTGCTTCCCTCACCCCCAAGTCCTTGTCATGCCACCTCTCATTTTCTGCTCCCTTCTTTGCAGTCTTCTGGGTTTTCATTCCTTTGCTGCCTCTGGTCTGAGATAACAGTCATACAGAGAGAGTAGCATTGGAATTGGAATGGGATGGGAATATTAACACCCACCATGCAGGGCGGTGGTGAGGATGAAATGCCGGAATACACATCATGCCCTCGGCCCGACGGCTGCACAGGGCACTCGACAACTGGCGGATCCTGCTGTGACTCATTTGAGTATCGTCGTAAGGACATAGAAGGGAGTTGGAGGTGCGGGAACATTTGAAGAGTCGTGAGTCCTGGTTAGAACCTCCAGTCCTGAGATAACCTCCGCCCCACCCCTACCTCCATAGTCACAGAAGCACCCAGAACCCTTCTTGGACTCAGCCCTTGTGCCCAGGAGGCCTCAGCCTGGCCACTCCTGCCTGTGACGCCCCCACCAGACCTCCCTGTGTCCCTCCCTGTGTCCCCTGATGGATACATCTTTTGCTGACCAAGAAAATATCCCTGTCAGGTGAGAAAACGCACTTTGGGAAAACAGGTCTTACACTGAGCTGCTCCTGGCCGTGACTCAGTCTTTGCAGTTTAGCCTGTCCTGTCCCCTGGGAAGACATTTTCCGACTCATGCCCCAGGTTTCTAGGGACAAAGGGTCTTCGCCAGTGAAGAAGGGTTTAAAGCGGTTTTGGGGGGAGAAGGGGTCTTTCCTGCTCCATTGTGAGCCCCGTGAGTGCTGGGACCCTGTCTTTCCCGGCTGCTGCCATAGTCCCAGCGTTGAGTCAGGTTCCTACAAGGGGTTCATTAAAATGTTTTGGAGTAAAGGGAAAGGTGTGTTGATTAAGTGAGAGAACCACACCAGTGAGGAAGGAGCCCCACACCACCATTATGTCCTTGAGGTGGGAGTGCCCCTTGAGATGGCCCTGCTGTCAGGCTGGGTTTGTTCCCAACTTCATCACTTAACACCCGTGGGACCCCGAGCAATGGTCTTGACCTGTTAGGTCCTTGATGTTCTCATCTCTCAAACTAGGATGAAAAAAGTACTTAAAAGGGACTTGGGGGGATTTGATGAGTTAATGTATAGAAACGGCTTTGGAAACCATACTTTGCGCCTGGTCTGTGCTAAGTATTGTCGTTGTGATTACGCACTTGAGATATTGGAAAGGTTTGTTTGCTTTCTGTTGGAGGGCAGGGATGTGTCTTATGGAGTTTTGTGCCCCAGCCCTAGCTCACGCCGAGCACATAATAGGAGCCCCTGTTGCTGGTGATGTTTGTGATGATAAAGAGAAAGTAATCATACTGTGTCGGTCCTTAGGTCAGAGGGAGAGACCTGTGCAGCCGGAGGGGCCCTGATCAAAGCATTGAAAAGTTGTGCAGCTTAACCCGGGTCACCCTATGTGTTAATGTCATAGGGTGTGTGACATTAACACACCCTATGTGTGAATGTCAATCCCTGTGGTCTTTCATTCATGTGAGGGCGTTTCCAAGTCACAGTTACTTTTAATGGCCCTCACCATCTTTACACCACAGAAGAGATCTGGAACACCAATGGAGGAGATGACGCGGCTCAAGCAGAGGTCTTGTACGGCCCTGGAGTCTTGGTATGAAGCAGCTTTGGATATGAAGTATCAGCCTGGAAAGGCTAAAACCTGGAGGACAGTCTCCCTGGGTTCTATTTCCCAGTCTTTTTACTACCATGATTAATGACTCTGGAATTTACAAGCTTCTTATTCCAACAAGTGAGAGGAGCCCCCCCCCCAGGTTCGCTTTGTGCCTTAAAACTCTTCCAATATGTTGAATCTGGAAGAAGAGGCATCCTGTGGCTGCCAGTGGTGGCCCAGGGAAAGCCTAGCTTTCTAAGCATGGCAGCCGGGCAGGGGAAGCAGTTTTTATCACTGAGCTGGGGGCCTGAGCCTGACTGAGGGTTCCCATCAGCAGGTTGAAATCAGGGGGAGAGTTACCTCTTCTCCTGACTGGATCACGAAGACGGTGATTTCTGCGTGCAGTTATACGCCAAGCCGTCCTTTATCATCTTTTTAAAGGGAACCGAGAATCTCTGGGGACCTCTCTGTGCTCTGACATTCTGCTAGCAGAAAGTCAAGGGTCATTACTATGAAAAATGGCAGCAAGGACGCAAAAGCACATCGGGGCAGACAGTGGGCTGAGCAAACACACTTCTGTTCAAGAGGCAAGGGAGGAGTGGCCTGTCACGTGGAAGAGTTGGCTTCCTTTCTGGAGGAGCTACTCCCAATGACTGCTTTCCAAGATGGGAAACTTCGTGCTTGCTTTGGCCGGGGTTGTTGCTTGCGACTCGACGGTTGCATCAATTCATTCCAAATGGTGTTGGTAAGCGGTGGGAGTCCTGCCTTCTGGAGAATTACTACTCCTTAAAGACATCCTCTCCAGTAAGCCCAGCCCAAGGAGTAGCAAGCCAAGGCCCCCAGGGTGGATTATTCACTTAATAATCAGGTCTTTTCCTCTCGGTTCCCTCCATGGCTCCCCTCCCCTCAGCCTGTGCCTCTCTATCGAGGCAAAAATCTAATCAAAGGAATGCAGGGGCAAAGGGACTTGAAAAAAATCAGAAGAGGGATCGATGCAGAAATGCAACATAATGAGGTTCCCTGAGCCAACTTCAAAAGGTCAGTTGGGCTCTGGAGCCCCATGTGATGACCTCACGATCAAACTATTCTTTCGTAGTCCTGTTAGAATCCAAATTGTGCTCATGTGTGAACCGGAAAGGTGTTCTGGTGGGAGCAAAGCCCACCCCCACCTTCAGCTGCTGCTGCCTGCTGTAACTGGGTGTCATAACTCTTAACACTTGGATTTGATTTTCCAGGGAAGGCAAGCCAAGTTCCCGTGCATGGGTGCTGCAATGCCATCCATCCCTTCCGTCTGATTTCCCTGCTCTTACAGCCCTAGCCTCATGTAGGGAGACAGTGTGGCTTTTGATGCCAGTAATTTTGGAGATCTTTGCTCCTCAGCTGAAAACTGGGCTCTTCAAAGGAGGTGTTTTTAGCCTCCAGTGACTGCAGGAGGATGAGCCAAGGGAGAGGTGGGACTGTTATTATTGTAGTTATTTCAGGAAGTGGCCATGCTGTTCTCCAGGCCCAGACACCAGGGACCGATCAAGATGGAGAAGACACACATCACATACTTTGGCTACACCCAGGACTACCCGCCAACTGCAGCCCAGAGCCAAATCCAGCCCCCCACCCACTTTTGTTTTATTGGCTCGTAGCCACACCCGTGCATTTACTTACTGTCTATGGCCTCCTTCGACGCCACAATTGCAGAACTGAGTAGTTGTGACAGAGACCATAAGATCTGCAGACTCTGAAATATTTATTGTGTGACCCTTTACTCTCTATCCAATCCTTGATCCACACAATGGTTCTCACAAACCCATAAATCCCTTATGTCCCAGAGTAAGTTATCCTGGGTTTGGGATCCAGTGAGATGGCAGAGGCAGCTCTGTGCTCCAAGTGCAAGACGGCCACACCCACACTCATCCCTTGAGTCATTCATTCAAGGACCGCCTGCCCTGAGATATTATCATCAATGTCATCATATTCGTACATAGTCCCTTCCCCTGAGGAACTCCCAGGCTATAGGCCACAACTACTGTGGAGAAAAGGATGCTTCTGGAAAATCATTGACTGTTTAAGCAAGACAAATCCTTTGTTCTCATCTAGTCCAGTGATCTAATTTTACAGATGAGGAAACTGAGGCCCAGTGAAGGGAAAGGGCTTCTTCCAGATCACATGATGGGTTAATAGCACAGTTGGAACCAGAGCCTAGGTCTTCCAAGTCGGAGAACTTAGATCCCGATAGATGGCCAGATTAATTCTGCCGGGTCCTCTGAATTTGGTCAGTAACAACCAGTGCCCTTGGCACCATTTTGGGGAGCAAAAGTTGGCTGTGTGACTCAGCAGTTTCTCCCTCTGAAGAACGCGTCCCTGGTTCCTTCTCAAGCGCAGTTGATTGCGGTGGTTATTCACACAAATTGCACCTGTCAGTCCTCTGCACAATGCCAGACCAGGGGTAACGTGTGCTCCTTGTGAAAGGAACCCGTCTTTTTCAGGGTGATTATAAATTAGATATGAATATAGGTTTAGGATCCTGGCAGATACTCTCCCAGGGAATTCTTTATCTTATATGTATTTGTAGAGTAACCTTTGCAAAGGTTAGGCTACTCTTGGAACTGAAATACAACTTTGAAGTTTAAAAATTCCAGGATATTTTGGGCATATAATAATCGCAATTCTCTTTCCTCTACGACTTTCTCTACGCCCCCCACTGAGTTACTGTTGAAGGAGCCGAAACATGAACTGTACTCCCAAGGGCCATCCAGGGGCTCATTGGAGAATTGACTTACCTTCACAGCAATATGTGAGGATGTCTTGGGGTCAGAACGCGGGTCACCTAGAGTTTCCTCCACGTTTCAAGAATTAAATGTTTGTGACTGATGTGGTTTGGCAGGGAGCGAAAAAGCGAAAGAATCCAAAGGTAGAGTTGAAGGGTGACGTGTACTGATAGCAAACAAGACAAGATCACAGTGACTCTGGCCTGGGATCTCCCACCCCCAGGAGCTCAACGCATAGAAACAAAGTCACGTCAGCATCAAAGATCAGCTCTGGCTTCTGCTTCATCCGACTCCCTGACTAGCTGTGCAACCTTGGACTTTCCCTCTCTGAGATTTACTTTCCTCATCTTTTTACTTAAGGCAGTGGCTCTCAGCTGGGAGCAATCTCACCCCCCCCCCTCCAGGGGAAATTTGGCAGGGTCTGGAGACATTTTTGGTTGTCAGGCTAGGGTGCAACGGGCATCTATGTGAGTAGAGACCAGGGATGCTGCTAAACACCTTACAGTTTACAGGATAGTGCCCCGCCCCACCCACCCCCCCACAAAGAATTATCATACAGAGAAGGACTGGCCCAGAAAGTCACAAGTGCTGACACTGAGAAACCTTGACTTACAGGAAGGGACTAGACCTTGCTCATCACGTACCTGTACCAGACAGTACCATCTCTAACGCATAATGGACATTTGTTGTTGTTGTTAGTTACCTGCTTTTTCTTTTTTTTTTAAATTGTACTGGAGTGTAGTTGATTTACAATGTTGGGTTAGTTTCAGGCGTACAGCAGAGTGATTCAGTTACACATGTACATATATTCGTTCTTTTTCAGATATTTTTCTCATATTGGTTATTACAGAATACTGAGTAGAGTTCCCTGTGCTATACAGTAGGTCCTTGTTGGTTATCTATTTTATATATAGTAGTGTGTTTGTGTCCATCCCAAGCTCCTGATTTAATCCTCCCCTCCACCTTTCCCCTTTGGTAGCCGTAAGAGTGTTTTTGATTTCTGTGAGTCTGTTTTTGTTTTGTAAATAAGTTCATTTGTATCATTTTTTTTAAATTAGATTCCACATATGAGTAATATCACGATATTTGTCTTTGTCTGACTGACCTCACTTACTATGATCATCTCTAGGTCCATCCATGTTGCTGCAAATGGCATTATTTCATTGTATTTATGGCTAATATTCCGTCGTATATATGTACCACATCTTCTTTATCCATTCCTCGGTCGTTAGACATTTAGGGTGCTTCCCTGTCCTGGCTATTGTAAATAGTGCTGCAGTGAACATTGGGGTGCATGTATCTTTTCGAATTATGGTTTTCTCCAGATATATGCCCAGGAGTGGGATTGCTGGGTCATATGCTAGTTCTATTTTTAGTTTTTAAGGAACCTCCATACTGTTCTCAATAGTGGTGGTACCAATTTACATTCCCCCCAACGGTGTAGGAAGCTTCCCTTTTCTCCACACCCTCTCCAGCATTTAGTGTTTGTAGGGGACACTTCAGAAATATCTGTTGAACAAATAAACATACGAAAATATACAAATGTATGAATGATTGACTATTATGCTTGCCTTATAAAGGTGCTAAAAATGTTTACCAAATATCGTATCCATGCAAAGTTCCTGGCACATTGCCCAGCACATAGTAGGCATTCAGGAAATGGTAGCTCATGATGATGCTGATAACATTTACCTGAATTTGCTTCATACTCATTTAAAATGAGAATTCACTTGTTTTCATCCTTTGCCAGGATGATAGGCAGTCTGTGCAGGCAGAAAGCCCAGTGAGGCTTTTACAAATATTGGTTTACAAAAAATCTTTTTCATCTTGTGTTTTCCAGATGGGTAAGCCAAGGGCCACTTGGTTGTTCCTTCATTTCCGCTCCCTCTGACAGACTTTTCCTAGGCTGGGTTTTGTTTCTCTAAAATTATTGTTTCATTGCTTTGTTGTTCTGAAGGAACCTGTTGGTTAATATTAATGCATTTTTATCTGGGGCCATTTCCTTCCTTTTCTCTTTTCCAATCTGCCATCATATTTTGCTTCATGCTTTTGCAGAGCCCTTTCATATATATATCACATCCAAGCCTCAGAGTAAGACTGGATGGGTATCATCATCTCCATTGGACAGATGGGGAAACTGAGGCTCGGGAAATTAAATGATTGCTAATCAGTAGCTTCTGGTTCCCCCTTACTACTCCTCTCCTAGGATTTGTAAGAGATTTAGGGACTGAGGTCAGAGAAGGGGTGGTGACTTGCCCAAACACACACAGCAAGTGGTGTCCAGGCAGGTCTCCTAATGCTCCCATCTTATCCTTGTCAGCTCTGACTTCCCCCACCTGCTCCTGAAGATTGGTTTGCAGTTGGATCTCTCATTCATTCATTTATTCAGGGAGGAGTCATCCAGTGCCTCTGGGCTCTGTCCCGATGTGAAGGGAAAACTGGGCTTGGTTTTGTTCTGCCACTTATCACTAGAAAGCATTTGCTTGAGTTATTTAACTGGTGTGAACTTCGGACTCTCTTATCAGGAGTAGAGATGACAACCCTTGACCTATGTCACAGGGTTGTCATGACAGCCAGTAATGATCAAGGCAATAGAAGGGGTTTGCAAACTGCGTTCTAATGAGGGTTTCTCTACTCTCTCTTCCCTGCCTCCCACTCCTGCCTCCAAGTCTAGAACTGGCCAATATTAACACTTCTGTTACACTGGCGCATGACTGCATGAAGAAGAAGAATGATAATTGCGATGGCTAATATTTATTGAGCCCTTATTACTGTCAGCTACTCCACTAAGCACTTATGATCTCATTTAATCCTCTCAACACTTCTATATTTTCAGTATCACCATCTCACAGATGAGGCAGTTGAAGCCCGGGGTTGCACAGCTCACCATAGGCCAGGCCAGGATTGAATTTAAGTTCCATTGGATTAAAAAGCCCATAGCCTTCATTTACTTACTTACTCATTTATTGAGAAGCCCCTAGTTCCAGGCACTGCCCTTGGCACTGCCCTTGGCACTGAGCGGCCCTGCAGATGCTTCCTGAACCCCCAGCCCCACCCAGTCAAAACCAGGGTGGCAAGGCATCTCCTCCCACACGAGGTGTGGGGACATGTGCACTCCTGATGGCCAGCAGTCCCATCAGCTGTATCAGCTGGCGTCTCTGGGAAGCGGATGACATTAGCGCTTCCAGCTGGGAATAGCTGATCAGCACAGAGGGAGGGCTCAGGAGCCTCAGAGGAGCCACATGAGGAAGTCCAGCCTGCCAGCAGTACAAGCACAGCGATTGTCTGCAGAGCGCCCCGGAAGATCCTGGCCCTGGGACCAGTCCCCTCGCGCCTCCTGAGCCACTGGCTGTCAGAGCGTACTCTTTGGGACTTTCACCCCTCCTGGCTCATCTTCAGGGGTTTCTTCAGGACAGGGTTACTTCATGGCCTGAAGACCACAGGGCTTGAAATCTCTGTAAAAACCTGTTGGGGCTTTCATAGTGCAAACACAACTGTTGCCTGTGGACAAATATTGACTTTTGGTGCTAACTCTCTCACGGATGGCCACCCTTGGGAGAGGCCCATCACAGGCCACCAAGCAGGTCAAAGGGGACCAGAGTCAAGGGTAGATGCTTCTTGGATCTCAGACGACCGTCTCCCATATGGACCCCAGCTGTCTCAGCACACAGGCAGCTTGGAGTTTTGATGCTGGTGGGAGCAGAACAGCAAGACTCCACCATGACCCCTGTGTTAGTTCGCTAGAGCTGCTGTGACAAAGTGTCATCGACTTGGTGGTTTAAGGCAACAGATGTATTCTCTCAAGTTTCTGGAGTCCAGAAGTCCAAAATCAAGGTGTCGGCAGGGCCGCACTCTCTTTGGAGGCTCTTCCTAGTTTCTGGTGGTTGCTGGTAATCCTTGGTGTTCCTTGACTTACAGATACCTCACTCTAATCTCTGCCTCCATTGTCACATGCTCTTCTCCTTGTGTGTATTCCCTGTGTCTCTGTGTCCAAAGTTCCCTCTTCTTGGAAGGACACCAGTCATTGGATTAAGGCCCACCCTCATCCACTCTAACCTCATCTTAATTTTTTTTTTTTGCGGTACGTGGGCCTCTCACTGTCGTGGCCTCTCCCATTGCAGAGCACAGGCTCCGGACACACAGGCTCAGCGGCCATGGCTCACGGGCCCAGCCGCTCCGCGGCATGTGGGATCTTCCCAGACCGGGGCACGAACCCGTGTCCCCTGCATCGGCAGGCAGACTCTCAACCACTGCGCCACCAGGGAAGCCCTAACCTCATCTTAATTTGATGACATCTATAAAGACCGTATTTCCAAACAAAGTCACATTCACACGTACCAGGGATTAGGACTTAAACATCTCCTTTTAGGGGACACAGTTCAACCCATACCGCCACTCAGCGGTTTGATTTTCCCTTGAGGAAGGGTATGTACCTCCTCCCCGCAGCCTCACCAGTTGCCACCATCCAGCCTCCACGTTGCCTGAAGGGACCTTCCTAAATCCCACACCTGGCCAGATCACTTCCCTGCCGTGGTGCCCCGTTGCCCCCGGGGAAGTGTCCAATCTCCTGCCCCGCTCGGCCTGGCTTTCCTCGATGCCTGCAACATTGCTTCCCCACCTACATTCTGTGTTTGACTGTCCTTGGTGCTTCCAGTCCTCTGAGCAGGCCTCGGTCTGGCTCTACGTCAGGCCGTGCGCTTACATACGTTGACCCGCTAGTCAGAACGGTCTGCCCTCTTCCTGTGGTTACTCCCGCTTCTTACCCCTCACCTCTCAACCTGGAAGTCATCTCCTCTGTGGGGTCTTTGCTGACCCTCCCAGACACTGTATCAGGTGCCTCCCGGGCTCCCTCCCCACCCGTCCCCATTCGCTCACACATCACACTGTACTGCAGTCGTCTCTTTACCCAGCCATGCCTCCGACTTAGCCGCCAGACTCTAAGATCAGGGTCTGTGTCTTATTCTCCATTGAACCTCCAGTCCTAGCTCGTGGCAGCAGAAATAAATGCTTCCTGAGTTGAATAACCAATTGAAGGAATGAAGAAGGAAGAAAGCAGAAAGCAAAAATAATCATAGTACCCAGCCACATTCCTAATTTTGTGGAGATCAAAGGAGACTTTTTTTACCTTTCTGCCAATGACCGCCTGACACCAGGTTTAACCTGTGACAAGTGCTCAGAGAACTGATGTTTCGGAGACCCTTACCGTACCAGGGTTTGGTCAGAACTGAAGATCAACCAGGAGGACAGTTCCTAGGGGAGTCTTGATTTGTTGCTGGGAATATCTGGCGTCGGGTCCCACTGAAGGTGACCGTAGTGCCTGTGGCCTTGTGTTGAGTTTTCAGCCCCATCTCCTTTCTCAACAGAGGTGGAAGGCAACAGAAAAAGTGGCTGAGTCGAGCTCATTTCTTCTACTTTGGCACATGTGTGATGTAGCTCTTTTGCATGATTGAACATATCGGCCCGCTAAAGAGTAAAAACTGTAATCCCCTCCCCCTTTATTCATTGTGTTTAGCCAAAACAAACCGTGAAAGAACGTAAAATATATCATTCTGTTGGCACCAGTTCACAAGTGAGTCAGCGAGCTCGCTCCCATTTACCACTAAAATTGGATTCTAACCTCCCCAAAATTTATGACAACTGCTCCTTCTTGTGGCTTAAATGTTGACATATAATTAATTTAGGATTTCTTCCCGAGGCTTCCTGTCCAGGTTTGTACCTGCCACAGAAATATCCCTGAAAGTTTATCTAACAGCTGGAGCCATGAAAAAACTCTCCTGAAGCTTTATAAAGCGGCTGGGCTGTGCCAACAGGAAGAGCCCAAGGAGAAAGGGGGAGGCTGCCAGTGCGGCCGGCTGCCGGAGGTGCTCCAGGTTGGAGGCATGGAATTTGCAGTTTGGGAGAAGCTTTGGGTTCCTTCGGCCACTGCTCCTTCTAGGCTCCTCTGATGTGCTCCCTCTTTGCTCTGCATGCTTCCTTTCATGAAATGCCCAGGCCCTGGTCCAACCCCATGAATAAGCTAGGCACGAACACCCCGGGCTGGTACTTTCCACACTCTGGATCAAGCTGGTCCTGATGCCCGTCTCTCTCTACTGTATGTGGGCTAGTGTAGAGGGGAAGGTGACAAGAACGACTGCTAATTAACGCCTATTACATGTCAGGCGCTGATCTAGGGGCTTTATCAGCAAGCTCATTTTCTTTTATCTTCTCAACTACCTGGAGAGGTTAGAATTATTATCTTTGCTTTGTAGATGAAAAAACTGAGGCTCAGAGAGGTTACGTGATTTACCAGAGATCACTCAAACTAAGAAAAGGAAAAAGTGGTAGGCAGTTCACGTGTGCAAAGCTTCTGTTAGGCCCTGTCTCAGGGTAACCCTCTGAGGTGGACAGTCTCACCCCTCCCACTCACCCTTGGATGAGAGGTCGAGGGTCGAGTGGAGTCACTTGAGCAGGTGCAAGAAAGGTAGACCGTGCCCGAACTTGGACTGCTACTCAGCATGGCTGCACCACAGTCCAGGGCTTGCTCCCCACCATGCTCAGATGCAGGCAGACCTGGGTCTGAGTCCCCACTTCCCCATCACATCCCACATGCCTGGGAGTGAGGTGCCCTTGACCTCACCTTGCTGGTTCCTAACAGCCTTGCTCCCGGAGGGTCTGGCATCACTGGCCACTGACTCGGGAAAGAGAAGCAGTCACTGAACAGAAGATGTGCAGCTGCTTCTGGTCTATGAGGAGTCCTTCTGAAAGGCCAGCACCAATGTCCTGGTTTGGGACAGTCTGAAAAGGCACCCCAGGGCCACAGCCAAGAAGCTCACTGGGCGAAGGTAGGAAAGGCCAGGTCCTGGTCCCCCAGTGGCCACCTGTCACCTGTGTGACCGGGGGGCCAGCCCTTTCTCATTCCAACACCTCTTCAAATTGAGCAACTGAATTTCCCGTGTCCCAGTTCCACTTCCTGCTGGTGTTGTGACTTCGGGCAAGTTACTTAACCTCTCTGAGCCTCCGTTTTCTTAACTCTAACAGGAGAAGACTAATGGTGCCCAGTTCATGGGGTAACTGTGGAAGATTAAGTGGGTTGAGGTGTGTGCGTCAGTGGTTCTCAGCAGGGAGTAGGGGCTGAGGTTGCCCTCCCAGGAGGCTTTGGCAATGTCTGGAGACATTTTTGATTGTCGTGAAGCGGAAGGGGAGGCGTGCTACTGGCATCTAGCAGGTGGAGGCCAGGGATGCTGCTAAACATTGTACAAAGCACAGGACAGCCCCCCACAGCAAAGGGTTATCCACCCCAAATGTCAGCAGTGCCAAAGTTGAAAATCACTGCTGTAAAGCATTTCGGACTCTTCCGGGCATGTAGTAAGCATTCGATAAACGTTTGTTATCATCAGTGGATTCACTTCTCCCTTTAATCCACTGAAATAGTTATTGGGCACCCACTGTGTGGAAGGCATATATGAAATACTGTGATGAGAAAGGTCTACACAGTCTGTCCTCCTGAAGGCAACTGAGGCTACGTCAGACGTTAATCAAGTACTGACACAGACGCACGACTCCAGATTGTTCTGAAGCAGGGGCGTGAGGGAGAGGCGGGGAGGGCTGAGGGAGAGCTGGGCAGGGAGATTTGACCAGGAACAGCAGTCAGGGAAGACCCTCCCCTGAAGAAGTGGCATTTAAGCTGACACCTGAACAGGAGGTAGCCAGGTAAAGGGCGATGGAGAAAGTGCTCCAGGCAGAAGGAACTGCCCTGAAAAAGCCCTGAACGAGGACCCAGCCCTGTGCCCCCTCCTGCAGTACAGATCTGTACTCATAGATTGGCACTGCCAGTCAGGACTTTCCTGTGCTCTTGCAGGGGTTTGCGACATTCCATGGGGCCGAATCCTAAGGAAGTTCTCTGCCGCAAAGTCGAGGCCTCTGGTGTATCCTTGGGTCCCCTGGGGACTGCTGGAGGACTTTGGAGTCCTGCCATATTGGGCTTTGGAAGTGACTCCAAGGGACCCAGGACCAGCTGGTGTCATGCCTCACGTGTCTACTTTGTCCTGTCCCAGCTCCTTGATCTCTGGCCCCGTTCTTTCCCAAGGCGTTTCCTGGCCCTCCATCCCGGATGCCAGGTCTGTCTTGGAAGAGTTAAACATAGCCCCCACCTACCAGGACCTTGGGATTTAATAGGGAAACTTCCGGCGAGTTCATGTATTATGAAAATGCGTTTTCCCCTCTTTAATCTTCAAAGTGACCAGTGACAAAAGCAGTGCTGGAGTTCCCTCTCAGGGCACCTGCACATCTAAGTTGGAAACATTTGTGATAGCCAGAAGCCTCATAACAGATGGGAGAATGGGTCCCCTTGAGGGGCCTATTGTTAACCCTCTTTCAGTTTCACTCAGAGCCCCTCAGTCCCAGTGCCGGTTACAGAGTTCACTTACATCCCCGAGCAGGAGCTGGAGATGGAAGACCTAGGGCTGCAGCCACTGGCCTTGTGCTCTGTGCAGACCTACAGGGGCAGACTTCGACATGGAATTTAAATGTAAATTCAAACTAGAGAGCATGTCTGCTGTTGAGCACTGTGCAGATGTGACTGGCCTTAGATTCCCTCTGAAATAACCTCTGCTTGTCCCAAACTTTTCATTCTCTGGAGCGAATCTCATTTTTTCTTTCTGAGGTGGTCCACTGGGCAATGAGATTCCCGAGCAAGCTACACAAGTGTGTGTTTGCGGAGATGGGTTGTGATTTTGGAGGCATCTTGTTCTGTGAGTATTTCTTAAAACCTACACTGCGTAAAACACATAGTAGGTACTCAGTTTGGATTTATCATTATAGAACACGTACTTGGACTTGAGGACCATGTTTTTGTTGCCCACTCTCACCCACACATCTAGCAGAAGATCAGTGGTACTGTAGACACTCCAAAAGTCTTGTTCTCTAACATTTTGGCCAATTCTCCTGCTGACCAAGCAACAGTACCAACATGAAGAGGTATTAATGATGTCTTGTGTGGCAACCAGAATGGCAGCTATGAGGCCAATGGTCTGACCCAGATGTCCCAGGAAGGTGCCATTTTGTTTATACTGTGGTAACAGTTCCTTTCTGACAAAGCAGCTTTCAGTTAAATAGAAATCTCATGGGGCTTCCCTGGTGGCGCAGTGGTTGAGAGTCCGCCTGCCGATGCAGGGGACACGGGTTCGTGCCCCAGTCCGGGAGGATCCCACATTCCGCAGAGCGGCTGGGCCCGTGAGCCATGGCCACTGAGCCTGCGTGTCTGGAGCCTGTGCTCCGCAACGGGAGAGGCCACAGCAGTGAGAGGCCTGCGTACCGCAAAAAAAAAAAAAAAAAAAGAAATCTCATGGATGAGAAGTCAAGTCCACCAGTGTCAATGGATTTCATGTCAAGGTTTCCCCAGGCCTTTTAAGGTTACCTATGAAAGGATAAGGGCAGCAAGGCATGATTCCATGTGTGGGGATAGAGAAATGGGAGTAACTCGACAGCAGACATCCTGGCTATCACTGGGGGAAGCTCTAATTTGGAGAAAGTCAAGCCTTGGAGTCATACTTTGCTGGTAAAGGCAGACCCCCCCGCCCCCCGCCGGCTCAGTAATCCTTTTAGCATCCCACTTCTTCAAAGGCAACTTGGACTCCAAATCCCTCCTGCAGCCAGAAGACATGTGAATATCCCATCAGTTGCGTAGAGGCAATAGATTGGAAGCCTCCAGATAGTTCACTCAATCTCAGAATGATAAATAATCAATCATTGCATTCCTCCTAAATGAAATTAAGATGTTAAGATATATTGCTTGGGGCTTCTGCATGGGATCTTACAGTTGAATTTCCAACAGAAGATACGTTGCTTTGGAATTGCTGGGAAAGGGAGACATTCTGGATCTATGTTAAAGCAAAACCTCTGACAGTGGAGAAGAATGCTTCAGACATGTTAATTTTTTTCATATTTAAAAGTGATTAATCATCCCAAATACCACGAAGCTGGAAGGCCGTAATGCAGACTCTTAGGGGGAAGGAAGATGCATGTGCCACGATACTCTGAAGTGGAGGTTTTTGAAGGAGGCTGTAGGTGAGCTCGTGTTGACAGACAAAAAGCGCTGAGTAAAAATCCATTTCAAAGGACAGAGAGTCTGGACGAAACCCTAGGAATACATAGAAGTCCACAGACTTACTTTTCAGTTAGCACAGAGCAAAAGGAGAAGGGGGAGGAGGAACAGGAACAGGAAGAAGAAGTTGTCTTGGAAGAAGCCGTTCTCTTCCAGTTGGCGTGTGTACCCCAACATAGACATCACCTCCTTGGAAAGTCTTTCCAGCTCTCTTGGCAGATCAGGTCAGGGCCCCCATTTGTTCCTATAAATTGGGGATTTGATGTCCTAGTGTGTGTGATTGCCCCGTGACCCCACCACCTCCTAGTTGTGTGACTCTGAGTATGTGTCTTTACCTCTCTGTGCCTCTTTCTGGAGCAGTGTAATAAGTTAATCGTAGCAACTTCTTCAGAGTGTGAGGACCGGATGCCACGTGTCAGAAGCGCTGTGCTCAGAGAATGCTGACAGGTCATTCTTCCTCCTTGGTACTTACTACAATTTTAATTAATTAAGCACATGTTCAGTTTAATTATTTGTTGAATGTGATGTCTGACAGGCTCACTAGATGTGTGTTCCATGAAAGTCAGAGCTAGCGTCTATCTCGTTCAGCCGTATGTCTCCAGTACTTAGCGTGGTTCTTGGTAGATGCGCTCACAATTGTGAGGGAGAGAGGGAAGGGAAGGAGGGAGGGAGGGAGGGGAGGGAGGAAGGATTCTCGTGCTTTTCATAAACGTGGCTTAAAGACAATACAAAATGCAAACTGAATTTGCCTTTGCATCACAGTTAATAACCTATTTCACTTTCAACTCTATGGACTAAAGTGAGGGAGCTTTTTACCTATACCTTGATTTGCAGGGGGTGTGGATCAGGGCTCAGTGGGCTCAGAGACCCTGAATATGTCTCTGAAAGGCCTGACTTCACTCAGCTGGTTGCTGGCTTGTGTGTACACGTTGCCCTCCCCACCTACTGAAGAAGTCTCCCCCTCCCTCAAGAAGGCTAGTTCCTTTTGTTGAGGAAACTCTGATTTGGTGTTGCTTAGAAAACACAAAAAAGTTTGAAGCAAGTTGAAATTAAAGTACAGTTAGTCAAATGCAAGGTCCATTTAGCCCCTATCTGCCAAAAATAAATCGTTTTTTCAGTGATTTTCAGAATCACCGACAGTGCTGACTGTTTACGGCAGTGGGGTTGCCAGCCTTCAGCGGCCATCATTGCCGCCGTGCAACCAGCATTCAGAAATGAAACAAAACCACGCTGAACTTGCTGCATTAGCCGTTGACACTTTGGAATGCCGATGGGCTTGGTGACCATAACCACCCCAGGCCAGAGTGTGTCACCAGCCAAAAGGACCGACCTCTCCTGCTGTTTGTGCTTTGCCCAGCTTGTCACGAGTTTAATTCTTTGCAGCTTCCTCTTCCTGCTGTCTTGGCCTCTCTCTCTCCCTGACGGTGTCTTAAAGAGCATAGCAGCCCGCCCAGCCTCATCCGGCCAGGCCGTGGGGGCCCTGGTAAGAGGTCAGCAGAGGCGGGCACCTTTCTCTCAGGTCTGATGACAGATTAGGGCTCCAGAAGGGGCGCTTCATTGTCCTTCCCCCTCCACCTTCAGCCTTCGTTAGCTGGTGACTTGTAAAATTCCTTCTGGAACTTGCCCGAGCTGAAGGAGATGCAAAGACCCTCTTGGTTCGCCACTCCTCTGGAGAAGTGGAGTCTTCCTGCCCCTCTTCCCATATGAAAGCTTGCTGTGTAGTGTTTGCACCTTGATCATGGTTACTTTGCAACACACCCAGGCCTTCAGCCCTTCCTGAGAAGCGAGGTCAATTGTGTCTGTTTCCGGGCGGCTGAATGGAGCACTGGATTGCAGAACCTTGGTGGTGAAGAGGTTAAATTGCTCACCCGGCTGGATCTGTGTGTTCCTGCCCACACTTGCTCCTGGCCTCAGGCGGTGCCTGCTGTTTGGGGAGGGGGAAAGGGGGGTCTCGCCTGGACCCAGGTGGCCGACAGGCCAACCTTGTTATTAAGAAACAGGGATCGCAAAACCTTGATCTTCAAAAGAGACCCCTAATTAGTCGCCAGCCCCAAGAGTAAGTGGCATTCCACCTCAGTGAGGCAAGGCGGGAAGGGCGCCTTCAAATCCTGGGGACTAATTGCCATTATTGGCTCTATGAAGATCCTGTTGTAAACACTTGTCATCCGAGGCACTTCTGGTCAGCAAACTTGAGATATCAAATGGTTCCGTCATGTTTCAAATCCTCCAGGATGCCTCGTCTGCCCCTTTCTCGAGGAGGGCCAACTCATGCCTGCAACTCCCTCGTGCTCCGATGCGCTTTCCCAATATCAACCTAAAGCTGAATCCTTGTCCGTAAGGGATTTGAAAACATGCTTTACTTTATTCCCATTAGAATTTGAATGCAATCTCAAAAATACACTTTAATTGCAAGCAGAAGAGATTTATCATGAATCTAACGGGGCATAAGCTTCTGGCCCCTCAAGCACACAGACCTCTTCCCAGGCCCTGAGAGAGGCCTTAACAGTGTGTTCTCGTGGCCGTATAGTTTTGTCTAGTTTGAAACCGTCATCTGTCTGCCAATCGTTTTCTAAAAGAGGGCCCAACGAATGGTATAAAACCACGGTGTGCTCTGTAATACTTGGTGTGTTTCTTACCTTTTATATCATGCATTCTGGTTGCTCCTGGGAGATAAGTATTTTCTCCCTGTTCTTAGATGTTTGGCTTCTTGGCCCTCTTTGGCCTTTGTGACGGGAAGGGCAAACTTCTTTAGGTCACACACAGGATACCAGGTTTTGTCTAAGTTTACTCTTGAATTAGGGGAATATTTCAAGACTCTGAGTCTGTCCCCTTCGAGGGCAGCCTGGGTAACACCAAACTCAGTTGGCGAAAGAGACCAACCTAGAGAGAGGTTTGGGGGCCATGGGGGTTTGGGATTGTGGCTCCCTGGACTACGGGGATTCTATCCTCCAGATGCTCTCATGGCAGTAAGTATGTGAGAGTGAGAGAAAGAGGGAGGAAGAAAGCAGTGAATACTTTCTGAATATTCTTGTGAAACGTGAGTTTCCTATTCACCTTTAGGATTGGCTTTTAGCAAACATCTAGGGGCCCTGAGATGGCATATTCCATACATACATCCACAGCAGGGTAACGTGGCAGGATCAAATGTCATAGAATGTCAAATAGACCCTTTCCTCAAAAGCTGAGCTTCAGAACCGTTTCTTGAAGGAGATAAGGAGTCATCACTACCCAGCAATAATTCCTTTGTGTGAACAGTGCAGGGTGGGACAGGAAGGTGGAAGTTCTATACACCAGGCTTAGAATATTTGCTCGTAGGATTCCATTGTCTCCATGATGAAAGCCAATGGTTTTCCCTCTACAGGTAACCTAATAACCTCAGACAGCTGTGAGGACACAGAGGTACTGACCCTCCCTGAGTGGGGTTCCCACGATGACACGGGCATTTTACCCCTCTCCGGGTGGGCGGGGGGAGGCGGGCATTCTGTTTGTTGAATCAGCCTTCATCTCCAATGTCACAGCCAGTTCCCGGAAAAGATTCCCAAAGCATGATTTGAACCTATATGTTTCACTGATTTGAGATGCTAGAAATCGTATGCCAAACTTCTGGTTATTTTAACCCGTTCGGAAAAGAAAGACTAACATGGGTTTTGACAACAAACAAAACCAGTTTTTGTTCTATCACTTATGTTTAAAAGATTCCAATTTCAAACTAAACACAACGTGTGGTTATTCTGTCAGCGATTTATACAGCCACCAGGGCGCCACGGCTACACACTGCATACATCATTGTATTTTTAAAATGTATTTAAAGAACTTTTTTTCTTTTCTAGTAACTACTTCATTGCCTTAAATGAATGCATTCCAATAGAATTTGTAACAAATGACCACTTTGTGTTTGCATTAATGCCAAACACGTTTAACAAATTTTTAACAAGGAACCCTGGCAAAACGCCAAACTCCTAGAGGGACACTGAAGGAATGCTATAAATTTAAACTAGATTGTACCTTTTCACTGAGCTCAGCAAGTGTCTTAGGTGTCTTGCTATCTCAGGATTGCGGCATTTCTATTTTATGTCGGATAACTTGTACATTTTCATTATTTTTATAACTTAGCTTGTACCTATTTCCACAGGACCTTTAAATCTATGCTGCGGTGTCTGCAATAATATGATGGGAGCTTAGAAATAGATCTTTATTTTTGCAAAATTGCTCGTATCTTTTATGGGTTGGTAGATGCATGTATGCATATACATAGCTTATCAAAATATCTTATAATATGTAATTATCTTACATATTTTACAATGCTTATACCATCATCCAGTTAAATACAGAAACAATTGATGAGACCAGTGGTTCTCAAATGGGGGCAATTTTGCTCCCCGCTCCCCGCCAAAAGGGGAACTTGGCAATATCTGGAGACATTTTTTATTGTCATTATTGGGAGAGGGAGTGATGCTACTGGCATCTAATGGACAGCGGTCAGGGATGCTGCTAAACATCCTGTAATGCACAGGACAGTCCTCACAACAAAGAATTATCCAGCCGCAAATGTCCATGGTACCAAGATCAAGAAATTGTGGAGTAGAGTGGCAAAGGCCTTTAGCTTGTAGGCAATCTCTCAGGGTAAAGAAGGTATCATTTTAAGGAAAAAATGGCAACTAAAAGCACATTTCTACTCAACCAGTATTTTAAAAATTACATAGCATACCTAACACTGACGTTGAGTGGCAGATTTCTGACCTTTACTTCTGCTGCCATCTGCCCGTGGAGAAGAAACGAGAAAAGAGTGCCCATGGTAGCTGAGCCTAAAGTGTCGTCTGAGGCAGTGCTGGGGATAGCTGGTGGCCCGAGTGTGACCCATGCTCAGGCCAGCCGACAGACCAGGAGCTGCTCTGGAGAAGGCCACCCAGGGCAGTGGGAATGGTCTCCAAGGCAGGGAGGGCTAGGGGCAGGCAGGGCGTTGCATGTCCACGAGAAGATAGCTTTAGGTGTTTCGTGGGGAAGCACTTTCATTTTAATAACTATGCAATTATTGTAAGGTATATTAGATAAATACTCCAGTATGGTATTAAAATAAATCTTTCTTTAAAAGGAAATTGGTTTTTAGAAAAGGTTTTAAAGAAAAATATCGATCCACTGTGGCAGGTGTTATAGAAAGGTTACAAAAACTGGGACAGTAGAACACAAAGGACCGAGGTTTAGGAAGCCCTGGCCTTATGGTAAAGAGAATGTGCTCTGGAGTCGAGAAGATGTGGTTTCAAATCAAGCCCCAGGAAGATGGGAATTTGACCAAACGCATTCCTTTCCCTTAAGCTTCAGTTTCCTCACCTACTAAGGGGCTGTCAACCAGGTCAATATCATAGGGCTGTCAAACTTGTTGGAGATAATTCACTCAAAAGCCCAGAGCGCCCAGCGTGGCAGGCAGCATGCACAGAATGTTAGCTGCGAGTAATTCTGACCACAGTGATAATGGCAAAAATAAATTCTCAGGAGGCACAGCAGTGTATGTTGCCGTTTTGCTGTACACATCTGAATCCATCAAAATCCCTTCATTTAAAACCTTGCGGCTGAGTTGCACCCCAGGGCACAGAAAGCAAAGGTAAAGATGAAATCCGGAGACGCTCAGGGCCCCTCCCACCCAGCAGGCTCTACAGCAGTTTGAATTCTGAGCTGAGGCCTTGCTGGGTCCACCCGCAGCCCCAGCGTCAGCCCTTTGGGCTCTGAAGTGTTACATTTTATTGCCCTGTGGAGCTGTAGGAGGCCACTCGCAAGGTAACATGTTGCTCTCCAGTCATATTTTTGAATTACGGCTTCAAGGTGGTTGCTCCTATCAAGAAAATTAAATGATTTAACATAATTTGTTGTCACTTTGATCACAACAATAATAAATAAATCTTCATGAGGAAAACGAGAAACCTATTCCACGCCGTTTTAAAAGATGTTAAGTAATAACACAGATGTAGTTATAGATTTTTTTGAGCAGAAACGACTCTACTGGGTTTTCCTGCGAGCAGAGTCACTTAGTGGAGCTGTTCCACAGGATGCCCACTGCCCCCAGAACAAACGGCTCTTCTCTTCAGACTGTGTTAATTAGCCTGTCAGGGGCTGGCTCTGACGTGGGCACCATGTGCAATGTCAGGGGCATCCGAAGCTGCCCTGAATGGTTGTCTGTTTTTGTACCTGGGGGCACACTGCACACATTTGGAAAGCACATGGAGCGTAATGGACATTAACCCAGATGTCAAAAATAGCCTGTGTTTTACTACTGTTATTAAACAGTTTCCCCTTTAACCCCTCCGTATTTACCAAAGAGCCCTTTCTCCCAGCCTGTTTCTGCAAATCACTACTGAAAGGGCAGGAGAAGAAAGCCATAATCCGGCAGGTGTCTTTATTCCAAAGAAAAACAGTCTGAAGGAATATTTGTGAGACACCACACGTTTATAGCCTGCTCTCCTGGGGGCGCTTGTCCTGGGGCAGAATCTGACTGCTGCACTCAGCTCGCCTGCACGCCCCACCCCACCCCCCCCCCGACCCCTGCACACCAACTGCAGGATTCCCTTTGAAAAAACCAAGTCGAGAGCATTGATCGCATCCAGTACTGATTTTTTCACAATGGAAATAGCTTTCAATTCTGCTGTGATACTAGTTACACATTCTTGGTTTAAAAAAATCCAAAAAGTGCAACCAAAAAAAAAAAAAATTGAAAGAAGAAAATTTCAAAACACCACCCAGAGATAATTATTAACAATATTCTGGAATATGCATTTGCAAGTGTTTATGTTGATACAAAAATAAGATTGAACTATACATATGGAATTGCCATCTGCATTTTTCACTGAAAAATTATGGACATCTTTCTATATTAAAAAATAGATAAAAATTGTCATGTAGTCAATAAATCTTAAGCATGCCTGTCACAGATCCCTATTAATTTCCTTCCAGGCACAAAGTTTTAAACTCCTCATTCTCTTATTTATTTATTTATCTATTTGTTGCCTGTCTCACTCTTGAAAATACTGGCTCCATGGGGGCATAGAATTTGTCTGTCATTTTTACTATTGTATTCTTGGCACCAAGCACACTGCCTGGCACAGAAAGGAGCTATATTAGTTTTCTATACTGCATAACAAATTACCACAAGCTTAGTGGCTTAAAACAGCATCCATTTATTATCTCCCATTTCTGTGGTGGAGAAGACCATTCAGGCTCCACTGGGTTCTCTTCTTTGTCTTATAAGGCCAGAGTCAAGGTGTGGGCCAGGCTGGATTTAACCTGGAGGCTCTGGGGAAGCACCCACCTCTGAGCTCATTCAGGTTGTGGCAGAATTTAGTTCCTTGTGGTTGTAGGACAGAGGTCCCCATTCCCTTGTTGGCTGTTAGTTGTGGGCTACTCTTGGATCCCTCAGGATACTCTCAGGTCCTTGCCCTGTGGCTCCCTCCATCTCAGCAAATCCCTCTTGTATTTCAGATTTCTCTGACTTTCTCTTCTGCTACCAGCAAGGGAAAAGTCTTCTGCTATTAAAGGGCTCCCGTGATTAAATTAGGTCCACTCATTCTCTCTTTTGATTAATTTAAAGCCAACTGATTAGTAACCTTAATTATATCTGTAAGGTAACATAATCATACATATGGAATTGTGGAATTGGAAATGGAATTGTTGTGAGATGTTCACAGTCCCAGTGTCAGCGGTTACAGCAGGAAATCTTTGGGGTGGGGAGGACTTTAGGATTCTGCCTACTCTAGGTGCTCTCTAGTATCTATGGAAAGGGTGAGTGAATCAGCTTATTCCATGAAGTGCGCACGGCACAGGGAATGCTAGTGAGCAAGTCCAGCGTGACCCCTGCCCTCATAGAGCTTGTAGCCTAGACCAATGTTGTTCATTAGAAAGATATTGCAAACCACATCTGTAGTTTTGAGTTTTCTAGTAGCCACATTGAAAAGCGTTATAAGAAACAGGTGAAATTAATTCTCATAATATATTTCATTTTATCCAGTATATCCAAAATACCATTTTTAACATGAAGTCAATAGAAAACAACTAAATTCGCACTAAATCTTTCCAATCCGGTGCACATTTTACACTTACAGCACATCTCAAGTTGGACTAGCCACATTTCAAGTGCTGAGTAGACGCATTTGTTCAGCGGATACCATGTTGGACAGTAAAAGTCTAGACAAGTCACGAAAAGGGACAGTGCCGTATGTGTGAGACTTCTCGTGCCGCATCCCACACTTAGGAGGGTCAGGAAAGGCCTCCAGGAAAGAAGAGACATCTAAAGTGAGACCGAAGAATAAGTAGGAATCGGTCAGGTCAAGGGTTAGTGTGAATGCGTGTCAGACAGAAAGACAAGTCTGTGCAATGAGGAGGAAGGGAAGCTTTAGGACTGCGGAAGCAAGTACAGCGTAGGGGGAACATGAAGCGTGGAGCTGGAGAGAGAGAGAGAGAGAGAGAGAGGCCAGCATGGCCTGGAGTCCGTCCTCCACCCTGACGGTGATGGGATTATAAATGAAGGCTGTAAACAGGGAGTGCAAGATGAAGTAGATGTTGTTGTTGAAATAGCACTGTTGGCTGTACCGCTGACAATGTAGAGTGGGTGCTGGAAGAGAGGACGCGTGGGGACAGGTTGGGGCTGCTGTGACCATCCAGGGCAGGGAGGACCGGCCAGAGATTATCTCACAGTGGGTGGCTGCCCAGACTGCTTCCTTGCTGGAAGCCAGCGTTGCTTTTTAAAACTTTTTTTAAAGTGTGTGCTTATTTGCCCCTCAACACGGGATCATTTAATTTGCAACTGCTGGCAGTGTCATCTGAGTTTTTTCCCCTCAAATCCATTAGGCCTCCTGGCGAATGGACTGTCCATGGAAGGAACGGCGACACTTTTTGAGAGTTCTCTTTTCCACAGTGCAAACCTTACCCCAAAGCAGTGTGTTGCTGTCGTGAGGCACTGTATTCTGCCTTGTGACCTGTTACCCAGCTGGAAATCTTTCTTTCAACTGAATAAATGATTGTTCTTTGCTACTTTATCTTGGAAAAACATCAAGGACGTTGGACATTGGCTGTAATTATTTTTCACTCATTTCCCCATCTGTAAAATACGACCGGTGCATTTTAGTACTACTTTGGGTTTCTCTTTACCTTTTAATCATGTGGCCTTTTAATATATTGGTCAGCCCCTTAAAAGGATGATTAAGAAATGCTTAATGCACAGAAGAATTAGAGCTATGCACAGCTCATGAAGCAGAAAGCGTGCTCTGACTTACAATTTTCATACAAAGTTTGCAGAGATTTTATGTGCCAGAATGAGTAATATGATCTGCTCTAGGAACTCTCTAGCTTTCTGGCTCTGCAAAAGTCATTTTTTTGCCCCGATTCAAGTTTCTTAACCAGAAGGGTTACACCAAACTCCTCAGAGTATGAATTAGCACAGTTCATCTAAGCCACCTATTTCGTTTGCACTGCTTAATAAGGGCTCGAAATAACTTGCCTACCTGTGCAGACAGTGGGATCTTTGGTTGGCTCCTTAGTCAGGGGGACTTGAGAAATGCTGTGTATCGACCACCAGATCAGACAGCTGAGACTATATATAAAAAGTGGCTCACATGCGTGTGAGTGTGTGTGTTTGATCTTTCCCCTCCCCGCCATACTCCCCAGGTAGCTGCACTACTGCCGTGTGCCCGGAAACTCCCGAAGTATTCAGAGACCATATGTGAATGATAATGATGCAGGTGCACAAAGTCCAGCATCAGTAGGGAAGAAAGTCATCATTTGCAGGCTCGTTGTGGGCTGGTCCTCTCTTCTCACCCATTTTACTGTTTCTTCCCAGGCTGCAATTGTATTCCACACCCAGGGACCCTTATGGGGACAGTGAGAAAACTCGGGGTGCTTCTGGATACATCTTCCCCAGGGCGTGAAGTATGCAAATGGATGACTGTTGCATTTATGTTTAGGGCTGAACATATACACACACGTCATGGGATGTGGGGATGGCAGCCAACTTTGTTTCATTCTGCTCTGCTTAAGGAGATATCAATATTCTTTTTTAAGTTATGCTTTTATTGTGGTAAAATACACATTAAAATTCTACCATTTTAACCAATTTAAGTGTACAATTCAGTGGCATTAAATACATACACGGCATTGTACAAGCAACACTGCTATCCATTTCCAGAACTTATTCATGACTGCAAACAGAAACTCTGTACCCGTTAAAAGATAGCTCTTCATTCCCCCCTTCCCTTTGAGCCCCTGTAACCTCTAATTTGTTTTCTGCATCTTTGAATTTGTCTATTGTAGATGTTTCACGTAAGTGGAATCGTACAGTATTTGTCCTTTGGTGACTGGTTTATTTCACTTAGCGTCATGTCCTCAAGGTTCATCCATGTTGTAGCAGGAATCAGAACTTTATTTCTTTTTAGGGCTGAATAATATTCTGTTGTGTGTATATACCACCTTTTGTTTCTCCATTCATCTGTTGCTGGATACTTGGGATTTGTTTCTACCTTTCGGTTATTGTCAGTAATGCTGCTGTGAGCAATTGTGTACAAGTAGTCTTTGAGTCCCTGTTTTCCATTCGTCCAGGTATATACCTAGGAGTGAAATTTCCAGTATTCTTTTAAATCATTGCTCTTAGGTGGTTTGTAAGTGAATGTTAAGATTTCTGGTGTCTTGACCATCTTCAACTCTCTAATATCTATAAAGTCAAGTTTAAAAATAATTTAAAAACCATACTCATTGTAGAAAACCCGTGGAGAGAAAAAAATTCATAATCTGATCACATAGAGATAATCACTACAACAGTTTTGCCTTATTTCCTTTCAATTTCCTTTTGCATATCAAGAGTCATCTACACCTGTATGTGAAATATTTTGAAAGAGGCCCCTTCGCAGATGTGTTTGCAGGACATAATGTAACTTTCTGTTCACTTCGTCGCTCCATGCTTCCTCCGCCTCACTGCCCTCCCCAATCCCAATCAACCCTGATCAAAGAGAGTGGTGGGGGTGGGCAGGGGTGGGAGTCGGGGGAGTGCCTGCCAGGATTATCTCCAATATCACTGCCAGTTCCTCTCCCTGCTAAACTATGTGCTTTCTTGTTGCAGCTATCAGAAGGGCTGACTAAAGGGGAAATGCAGCTCTGCAGCAATATTCTGATAATCTATTGCAGTGCAGCTCACATCACTGTCTATCACCACCCGGGAACGCTCATCAGGACCGAAGAGGAGTTTTCACTTTCATTACTGAGCACAATTCTGTTCAACTTGGTATTTCCTTCATCGTCTCATGTCCTTTCTCATGGATTCAGACATGTTGGAAAGGAGAATGCAGAGGAGGAAAACATGGCAGGTCCTCCATTTTTTTGGTCGGGATTTGGGCATTTAAAGTGTGTTCATCTCCTCTGAATGTCATTATTTTATAACATTTTACTTATGTTACTTAAACATCACTGGATAAATTTGAACTTCATGGGATTTTAACTGTGGATTCAGCTTCTGTTGGACAGCTAGCTTCATCTCCCGTTTTTCTGCTGGTTCAGTCTAAGTGGTCATACCTAATGCATTAGATTATCAAAAAGTGTAAATTTTGTGAGTGAGTGGTGTTGGCAGTGTTTGTATACCAAGATGCATGGAGTGTTTGACAAAGAAACCAAAACACCAAAAGTGGTGAGCCTTTACCCTCCTCTATTTCTTTAATCTGCTGTTTGAAGAACCACATTTTGATGGTGGAACCAGTAGTTACCTCTGGGCCAGGTTGGAAATGAAATCAATTTTTTAAACCACTAGTACTTGCCAAGAAATCGCCTTATGAGAACATGGTGTGTGTCTCTGACAACGCATGGCGCATCTAAGTTGATCACTCATAGTTTTATCTACCCTGTTTTTGTACTGGGGAGTGGCCAGAGCCTGAGACACCTGCATATTTCTCTTCCATGTGTTTCCTGCATCCCCCGTGGCTGGGATGCGACTGAGCCTCAGACTCTTACCATTCCTGTACACGCAGGTCTCCGCGAAGAAGCTGGGACTCGTTCACATTCAAGATCCAAACGCTGTGCAAACAGCGTGAGCTTAGATCTTCTGTAAGCGAAGGGTCATTTCTCATTTTTTTAAAAATGTCTCCAACATGGATTCCAAAACATTTTCAGCATCAAACATGAAAACATTGATGAATGAGGAATAATCACAAAAGCAGTGTATCTGTATATAGCTCTACACAACATGTTTGTGGTACAGAGTCATTACTTAAAGCACATGCCAGGGAAAGAGACCCAATTTTGAGGTCTTTTACATACAGTGACATGGTACTAAGGAGAATTAAACTCCTGCTTCCTCTGAAGATTCAAAACAACTTAAAGTTGTTATAACTTCATAAAACTCATGACCAAGTCTGGCAAACATGTGCAACTCTTGTACTGATCCATTTTCTTGTCATTGGAAGAAACACTTCCACAGGTATGCAAGTGGGGGATGAAAATCTGCATTTTTAAAGGACAAACAGTGAATTTAAGCATGAGTGGCCTTAATAAATATAGTTGTCTTTCTTTGCTGCTGTGGAAAGGATTCTAAGCAGACGTTCCTGAAGTCTTGCATTGAATTTAGTCGTTATTATTACTTTTTAAAATGTCGGTGCAATTAACTCGGGACCTCTCGCGTGAGCCATAGAGATAGTTAAAAGTCAGACACCTTATTTATCTATCGGGGAAGACGAAACCGTGTCTGGGCTACACTGTTCATCCTTGGTGCATTAGGGGTAATATATTCGAGCAGGTTTCTTGCTTCTGGCTTTGTTCTTGTCGTAAGTATTGCAAACTGTGTAAAGCTTTTGTGTTGCATAAGCGATCCAATACATTCATGTTTAAAAAGTTTGTCCTTTAACTATCAAAGGGATCTTGGTCTTGACTGGAGAAATGAGCAGAGTTCTTTGCAGACGTATTTCGCACACTCTGACATGATGTTGCACTGAAAACCCAGGCCTGCAACGTGTCCCCGTGAACGGTTTGGGTGTCCTCAAATAGGTGGCCGCACTGCCTCCTGCAACCAGGTCCTGATCTGAACCCTGCCACTGAATACTTGAAGTAGGAAGTAGGAAATCCACTAGGGAATAGAGGGTCCTAGAAACAGAAAAATCAACCAACCGTGTATAGTTAGCTATTTCCAAGTATGTGCCAATTTTGTCACACCTATTGTTTGGGGGCTCATTTTTGCCCCACTTATGTTTAAAGTCGTCCCGATCTCACTTTTACGGGGGCATTATCATTTAGTCCCTTAAAAATTGAATTCTGTCTAACATAGCATCTTTTCATTATATATCATGTAGTATTCTCTGAGATCGGGGGTTTAGCAAAAAAAATTCCCTTTTCACGTATTAAAGATAGTTTGGGTTTACAAGAAACACTGTGTTATTGGGAAGACATTTCCTTTGCACAGACTTTAGCAGGTTTCCCCCTTAATCATAACGAAATTGAAAAAGTCGAGACTAACATTTAGGAGGAGTTGGTCTTCTTGCTTTGTGCAAAAGCAAGCTTATACTTTATACCCCGTTTGATTTCGATGTACTGTCTCTATTTTGTATTTAATGATTTTTGTGTATCCAGTATGCACGTTAACAGCGTGTCAACTTTCATTTGAAAGTGGGTTTCCATTTACTTTTTAAACAGTGTTTATGACGAAACCTCAAATGTGTTGACATAAGCTCTACTGAGATGTTTTTGTGTCGAGTGGCGTTTGAATGCTGCCAGGGGTCAGTGTATCTAGTTCCCAGCGACCCTCGTTTGATAGTGCTTCTTGTAATATTTCTCCAAGTGAGTGACATGTGGGTTGTGATATTGACCATGTGATTATGGACTTCGATATAAAAAAATAAATAAATAAAACTAAGGAACCCTCAGAAACTACCAGTGGGCATGTAGTAGCCAGTCATTGTAACCTCGTGTCTAGTAGAAGTACAACGTACAAGGTATGTACAGTTCATAAATTTGTTATCACGTGTATGAGAAGTACTTTGTGCTGATCGCCTTATTTATATTCATCAAATAAACTTTGTTTCTTTCTGAAGCGAGTTCATTCCATCTTGAATAAATGCTCCAACTGTGGTGGTTTCTAATCTTGTTTGGGTCATGGATCCCCCTTTGAAGAAGCTATGGACTTGAAGACAAAAGGAAGCAAAAGGGAAGTTATGGACTCACTTTACTGGAAGAGCCAAGGTGTAAATTTCCCTCTATGCATAGCTGGATCTAAGGGCTCATACTGTGTTAAGTAATTAAGTCACTGGTGGCGTCTCCCTTCCTCCTTCCCTCCCTCTTTCCCTTCCGTTTTTGTCTTTCTCTCTCTCTCAGTTCCAGCCTCGTTCTCGATCTCTCTTTATCCCTCCCTCTCTTCCTCCTTCCCACCTTTTCTCACTTCCCTTTCTTCCCCTCTCCTCCTCCCTTCCTCTTTTCCTCCTTGTTTCTTCTGCACGTTCCATGAGGTTGACATCAGTCCTGCTGCTTCTCTCCACTTGGTGGCAAAGATGACTCCCAACAGCTTTGAGTATTCTTGGATTTTAGAAGAGAGACACTCCTCTCTTCCAGCATCCATAACAGCCCTCTAGAGGGACTCTTACTGGTCCTTTTTGGATCATACATCCAGCCTTACTGGATATGGGAGACGTAGTTTCCAAAGGAAAAAAAAAAAGGGGCTGTAGTCTAGAAGAAAGACACTGAAAGCTGAGGAGGCTATAACAATAGCCCTGCCATCCCTTGGATACATGCACAAAATCATCCAGAAAAATACACAGACAGGATTGTCCGTGCAAGGGCTCACCAGCCTTTGCAGCTCACCTGTGGATCGCAGTGGAGAATCAGCTCCTGGTTTCGTTAAAAGTTTGAATCATATTCGAGGAAACAAATTATCAATTCTTACCATTATTGCAGTTAAACAGTAATTGATTTATATTGCTAGAAGGTATATGTCATGTAACCTGATATCTTCATTTTACAGATGGGGAAACTGAGGCCCAGCCGGAAGCAACCGATCCAGGCATAGACGGTAAGTTCACTGCAATCCAAGGCTGTCCCTAGAACTTCCGAAACAGGAATATGTGTCCCTGAAGGCTCTCTGGGGAGGAGAGGATGAGACAGACTCTCTTCCTCCCAGTTGGCCCTTGATGACACAGGGGAAATATCATTTCATTTCTATACTTTATGGACTCAAGGCCACTGGGTGTGAAATTCTCTCACAGTCAGACACATTTGGGGGCAACCTGCAAAGTCATTTGCCCTTTTCATGATGTACCTTTTTATGGAAAAAGAACTTTCATTGGACAAGAATTTCTTACCTCATAGAACTTCCTGAAGCAGCCAGCTTGCATTCAAGCCTGGTTATATGAGCCCAGCTGACCAGATGGAGCCTCTGCGCCTATGTGCACAGAAGCAGTCCTTCTGGAAGGAAGAGTACCAGCTCACAAACTGCCGCCCTCAGCTGCAGGTCCACCCATACCTTTAGTTCCACTGAAGCATATAGACAAGCCTAATGTTTGACCTTGAAAGTCCACCCTGACTGCTTCTTGAGTCTGTGAACTGCTGTTACAAAAGATTGGAGAGACATTCTAATTCTTGGCGTCACTAATTCGTGAGAATAATCACACTAATAATAAGTAAACACAGATAAAAGTAATTGAACATTACGGAGTGTCTGCTAGGAGCCAGACCATGGCCCCAGGGACCCATGGGCACCACTCCTTTATTCCTGACGGCAGTCGCATGAGGTGGGTACTGCCGTGATCCACATTTCACAGCGAGGGGAATGGAGGCCCGCAGAGGTGACCAGAAACGGTGCACATTTATCGAGCACACTTACTTGGTGGACCATTGTGCTAAATGCTGTACTTACATGAATTCACCTGTCCTGACAGTAATCCCATGAGGCAGGTACTGTCCTCGTGTAGTATGGTATTATTATTATCCTCACTTTACAGACAAGGAGAAAGAGGCCAGAGAGCTTACACACCCCACCCAGCGTCGCCCAGACGGGACGTGGTGGAGCCAGGCTTCGCACCCAGTGCTCAGCAAGCCCTCTGCTTCAGGCCCCAGGTCAGGTGGGTGGAGCATATGGGGCTGAAATTCAGATCCTGCTGGTACCCACCCAGCAGTGCTTCCATATCGCAAGTTCGGTCTCCACCACGACTATCCAGCTCACAGAGGCTTGGAGGAATTGTTTGCTTCATCAGCGCCACTGCTGGCCCATGTGATGAGAGAATGGCAGTGGGGCCCAAAGGAAGTCCAGCCACGTGTGAAAGGAGAGCTGAGACAACGCTTAGCCTGTTGCATTTTAACCTGCTAGCCATGGGCCTCTCTGGTTTCTTCTAAGCTCTCATTGTCCGGGCATCGGCATCTGATTTTCTAGGCGTCTTTGGGTTTGCAAGGTGGAGCATCTGGTGACAGGAGACTGGACAGGTGTCCCCAGGTGGGAGAGGACCCTGAGCTCCAGGCTAAGGGGTGTAGACCTAATCCTGTTGGCCTTTGGTTCTCAACTCCAGTTATTTGCATACTGCTTGCCAGATTCTTACTATGTCTTAAGACAATATGTAGTCGAGTTAAGTACCTTATAAAATTAAATAGGCTTACTGTTTTATTTAAATGAATATACTTTAAGAAAAAAAATGCCACCATCATAGATGAGTAAGTGGGATAATTTTCCATACGTAGCCATCGCCAAATATAAGAACAAAAAATAATGAAAATAAGAACAATAAAAGGAAGTATTGAAAACAAAGTTCTGAGTCTGAAGCTTTCTCTTTCTTTGCTGAAGAGGGAAACTGGCAAAGGTTAGAAATGTGTTTGTGGGGCTGAACAGAGAGTTTTTCTTTGTTACTGAATCAGAATGATTGAAAATGGTCAGTGAAGGAATGTTTAACTCTGTGGCTTAGGGATATTTCAGACTGTGCCTGTGGACCCCCTGTAATCATTTCAAGGGTCCACTTTGATCTCTGAATTTTAGGAAACCCTCCTGCAGCAACAAAAATCCAGAGAGAGATTTTTAAATAAACTTCATTTTTAATAGGCTTTATTTTTGGAACATTCTTAGATTTACAGAAAAACTGAGCGGATAGTACGGAGAGTTCCCATATAACCTTCCTTCCCACACAGATACAGTTTCCTCTGTTATTAAGATCTTACATTCACATGGTATATTGTCACTAATGGAACAAACATGAATACGTTGTTATTAACTATAGCCTATGTTCATTTAGATTTCTTTGGTTTTAAGGTAATGTCCTTTCTCTGTTCCAGGAGCTCATCCAGAATCCACATTACGTCTGGTTGTCATGTCCCTGTCGGCTCCACTTGACTGTGAGTTTCTCACACTCTCTTTGTTTTTGATGATCTTGACAGTTATGAGGAGTACGGATCGGGTATATTGTAGGTTGCCCCTCCGCTAGGATGTGTCTGATCTTTTTCTCATGGTCAGACTGGGAATATGGGTTATGGGCAGAAGACCACAGAGGTAGAGTGCCACTTTCATCACATCATATCAAGGGTGCATACTATCGTTACGGTTGTTGGCTGTTCGATGTTAACCTTGATTGATCACCTGGCCGAGGTAGTGTTTGTCAGGTTGCTCCACTGTACTTACTTCTTCCTCCCACTTTATGATAGATTTTTAAAGTGCAGAGATAAATGATCAGATCTCTGTCTCAGAACATTCTGCCGGAAGTGTAGAGGACACCACACTGGCTAGAGAAGTTCCCAAAGTCTTTTGGATCAAAACTGTCTAAATCAACAGTTCATTGATTCGGTCCGTTGTTTGGACCAGTCAGTTTTCTCTTCTATTTGAAAATACCTTTGCCACCTCTAGCCTTGCCTCCCCCTGTTGGATTACTTCAGCATCTGTGGCAGAAGTGATCATTGTGGGCAGAACAGACCCTTTCCCAAGTGCAGGGCAAAGCCAGCATTTCTATGGGTTAAAAACAGATGTTGACTGTGCCAACACTGTGACTTCACTTAGACAGGACTCAGGAGAGAAACTTTGCATAAATTCAAGACAAAATCTCCATGTCTGCATAACTGCAACTCACTGGATAAGGACGTTATGGCTGTTTGAATTTGAGAGGTGAAATACGAGTATTTATTTACGTAAGCATAACTGTTAGAAGTTTTTTCTTTCACAAGTATCCCCCTCCCCCAGCAAAGAAGAAAAGAACAAAAACATAACACAAGACAATTTGAGCAAAAACAAATACAGACATACACATACATATATATGGCTTCATGCAGTGAACAGTTCAGAGGTAGTGGGTTTCAGGAGTGGCTTGTCCCAGGGGCTCAAATGACTTCTCACTGTCCTTTTCTCAGTTTTGATTCCTTCGTGGTAATCCATTCTTGAACAGTCTCCAGGTTTCAGGTGAGACCCTAGACCCCTAGGGGAGGAGTCATGTGCTGTTCCCCACTAGGGATGGAGCCCACCTCACTCTTGTGGATCGAGAAAGGGGAAAGAATGGACTCTCAAATAAGAAAGGGAAATGGGTGCTGAGAAGGGAAGCATCAAAGGCACACAGCAGTATGACGTACTCACAGCAAAACATCATTGGAGACGGGTTTATTTTACCTCTGAATAGAACCTTGACCCAGAAAGGAGGAACAGGATGTACGTTCAGGTGGAAACATTAGATTGGCAATGAAGACATAGATGAAATCTCTGTTTTATAACTAGTTTGCCACACTTGCTCTATGGTAGCATGCAGTCATATAGTTGCATGTACCCTCCGTTTCTGAATCTAACCAATGGGAATAATATGTCTCTTAACTACCTGGCGTGGTATGTGAGAAGATAAAATGAGACAATAAATGAGAAAATGTTTAGAAAAACTATTTTAACAACAGAACTCTCTCCATAATTCTAACAAAGTCCTAGAGTGACTTGTTTCAATTTTTAGAACCTGTTTCCAGAGAAGGAAGTCTTCCTCGTTAGAGGCTCAGCTATAATGTATTCAGGCAAATATATCAAGCAATAGACTTTAGGGTAAAAGCTGTTGAGAAGGAGTTACTGCCATTTGCCACGACATGGATGAATCTCACATAGCATTAGGTGAAAGCACATGGACACAAGAGAACCAACTGTGCGAGTCCATTTATGTAAACCTCAGAAACAGACCAATTTCCTCTATGGGGTTAGAATTCAGGATAATGGCTCACCTTCAGAGGGTTTGTAACCGGTAAGGGCACAAGAAAAGGTCACTGGGATGCTGGTGATATTCTGATTCTTGGCCTGGAAGTCAGTTACATGGTTATGTTCAGTTTATGAAAATTCATCAGGTGACATACGTATAATCTGTGCACGTTTCCGTCTGTGTATCTCATTGAAATAGTATCCTAAAAAGATGTAATGTCATTAAGCATGAATCCAGTTTCAGATGACGAAGGCTGGAAAACTAGGGCCTGTGGAATGAATTCAGATTTCGGATACTTCTTGTCTGGCCAGTACCGTGTCTTAGGGTTTTTTCCCCCAGGGCAGTAGTAATAGGCTTGGAGTTTGGGAACTTGGGGAGATGTTAGATGTACTTGCCATTTCTCCATTGTCCTCATTTCTCTCTATAAATCTACACCTGGCCCACTTCACCCCAGAGTGTTACCAGCCTGACCGCCTGAAGGTATTTGAGTTTGCAGGTTCGGGAAAGGTTAAAATCCTGACTCCATCACAGCCCAAAAAGTGACCATGGGCTGGTTACTTAGCCTCTCTGTGCCTGTCTTCTAATCCTAAAATTATAATACATTCCCAGAAGGGTTTTTTTTTTTTTTTAATAAGGATCAAATAGGCACTTAACACAATGCCAGCCACGTGACAGATTCTCAAAAAATGGAAATGATAACTATTATTAGTAGTAATATTGCCATAAATACTAGAATGTTTAATGAAATAAAATCGATGGTCTCTTGTGGACCTCCAGCCATTGTCTCACAAGAATCGCTGCTGAGCCAGTCCTTGCTCAGATCCCATTTGCCATGTCAGTGTTTTCATCAGCCACGTTTAATAACCAGTTACCAGATGTGGATATTGGGGGCCGTAAATTTCCCTGGTGACGGTTGCCAATGGCAGGTAACTGTGTAATTACCACTTGTATTTCCACAAAACACGTGAACTCAAGTCAACATCAAGCATTGTAGACAATAAGACACCAGGATTTTAAAATGCAGGGAAGAGCTGCCCAACCTGTATGATAAGAAACGGGTGCCTGGTTAGAAAGCAGAGAAAGGACTGATACCAGTGTGGCAAAACACCACTGGAAGCCTTTGCACTGGCAGGACCATTTCCTTTTTCCTTCCCAAGTGCTGCATACATCTGGAAGAAGAATTAAGCGTTTAGGATGAGCCATGGGTTGGTTAGGAATCAGTACCTTCACCTCTGGCCACAATCCACGGCCTTGGTTTTCAGTGTCCCTTTGGTAATGGAGTTGCCTTTCTCAGTTTAGCATGGTCGCTTGGAAATGATGCCAAGCTGTTCAGCATCCTTCAAACAAGGTAGCTTAATGGGTTCCATGGAAATATGCCATGACAGCAACATACTAGGACTTTTAGAGAGATTGTCACCGTGACTCCAGTCGGAAATGCTCAAGATACTCCTTTGCAAGGTGTCAGACTTAGACCCCAAACTGTAGTTGAAGATTCTTTGGTTTCTGAGCGTCATGTTTTCAGCTTATGAGAAAGGAAGTTAAAATGGGTCACAGGGAAAAAAATGTCTTGCCTTTGGATTCCCGCAAAGTGTTTGATTTTTTTAAGAAAGAAGAAACCGGCTAAGCTTTATTGCTACTATTATTTCTTCCCGTGCAGTGTCTGTGCATGAGCAGGCTAGCATTCCTGCAGTGGGCTTAGGTTGAATTTGTGTTTCTAGGAGGAGCTGTCCACATCAGCACAGGACCAAGGCGGGTGAGCTGAAGTCGAGCAGGTTGAGCAGTGTTAGGGGACAGAATTGGAATTTCTTAAGATGACCAGTCCCAAGTCTCCTGAACTTCCAGAAATTATAAAGTCATGGGAGAAGAATTTCTCCAAGAGTCTTATTTGGCTGGCCAAAGAAACTGAAATTCAACAAATTGAAAAGTGATCACAGTGAATTCTTAAAGAACGAGTTCAGAGCATGGCATGGGGCCATTTTTAGAAGTGTAGATGCCCTTCTACCAAGCTAATGAAATGGCCCTATTTTCCTTCTGACAACAACGGTTTCATTGATATATCATGTTGCCCCAAACCAGTCGAAATTGATAACAGAGTAGTTGATTTTAAATTACCTAAGACTCAAGTAGGCAGAAAGAAATAAAAATTTGCTCCAGGTATTTGGAGGGGCAGGGCCTTTTGCAAAATTGGACAAGAGACATCACTAGTAGCACTTTCTTCAGGAGACCAATTTTCTGTGCATGTGTCCTTGCAATTGTTCCGAAAAGCATGGATTCCTCCTGGTGCACCTGGAAGTCTTGTCTTTTCCTAACCTATGACTTTGGTTCATACGGTGTCACCTACTGTCAAAAGTATCCAGCCGAAAAGAGTAAAAGGCATTTGACTGAAGAACGATAATACAGGCAAATTGGATTCCAGATTTTGTACAACTCCGAGATAGTTTATGTTCATCTTTTCTCGGTCTCAACATAAGGGTAACTTGCAAGATGCCCCCTAAACCTTTTTCTGTGCTACAGCTTATCAATGAAGAAAACAAAACACGAGCGGGACGGCTTTGTGGAACAATCCTCCCTTTATCCTCCAGAAACGGCACTGGTAGGTATGATTAAATGTAACCGAGCTAGGTAAAATGGATACCACATTTGGAGCAAGGAACTGTATTTTCCTTCAGCCAATATTTTGGAAAAATCTGATGTCAGTTTGGACATTGGTATTAAACCAATCCATACAAATTCAGGCAAATACAGCTGCAGAAGTCTCCTGTAAAAGCCAGTCATTTTGTGCTGAGGGCATCTAACTGGATATTAGCACATGGTGGTAACTAGCCAATCAGTTTGTGCGTTTGATTGGAATTTCAGAAGATAATTGTTTCATTTCCAGGTCTGTCTCTAGCTCACCATTTGACCTTCAACTAATTGCTTAATCTCTCTTAGCTTCAGGTTTTCTATCTTGAAAGTGAGAAGAATAATAACAACCAACTACCTATCTCATCCGGGTATTGAGTGGATTAATGGGGTCATGTTTGTAAGGTCCTGGAAAATTCTCAAGAGAGAAAGTTCTGCCACTTTTCCGTTTCTGCCTGGTAATATTTTAGAGCCATAAATGGGAAGGGTTGCATTTAATGGGGTCGTTATTACAGACGGATGTCCTCTGCTTCCTTATAACTAGAGAATGGACACCTTTTGAAAGCAGAACTTTTCATTATTATGAAATCCCTGATTCTGTTTGTTTGGTGCAACAATCGGGAATTCCTGTGATAAACCAAGCTTTCTCCTCTAGCTAAACAGTCCGTGGAGCTCTGAGGAAAGCACCATAGTTTCATGACCACAAGGAATTACCCAGACTATTTCTGCTTCAGGAATACTTAGATTGACTTTTGGGGTCAAACAGACAGGTTGAGTCCCGTCTCTGCCACTTCCTGGCTGGGTGACCCTAAGCAAATCTCTCAACCTCCCTGTGCTTTAAGGCTGTTGGGAGCATGACCTTTAAGGAAAATGCTTAACACAATGTCCAGCACATGGTAGGCTCCCAGGAACCATTAGCTATGTTAATAGTGTGTGTGACCATAACTGCATGTATTCTTCAATGCCACGAAGAATTATAATGAGTATTAGTCCTCAATTAAGCAGAACCTAACTCATCAGAGCTTGTGTTTAACCAGAACCTGGCTCATCACGGCTGTCCGGTAACACCACCCTCGTTTGGTGAGCACTTTAGATTTAGGAAAATGGCAAATTAAAAGGAAACAACTCGGTGTCAGGGATGTATGCAAATTCCTATAGTATATTTTTTTGTCAGTGCTGATCTAGCCCCATCTCCTGACTTTCCGGAGACGATAACTGCAGAGTAGCTCTGAACAGCTGACATTCACTGAGAAGGAACTACATGCCAAGCATTGTGCTAAACACTGTGAGTACATTTGCTCACTTAATTGTCACAACAGCCCAGGGAGGTAGGTACTGTTAGTAACTGTTTTACAGAGGGGGAAACCGAGGTTTAGTGAGGCTAAGTTATCCGTCCCTACGGTTATTAAATAGAGGCACCAGGTTTCAATCCTTACTCTGACTCCAGGGCCCTGCTCTAACCCAGAGCCATCCAACAGAAAATAATGCAAGCCATGTATGCAATTTTAAATCTGCTAGCAGCTATATTTTTAAAAAAGTTAAAAAGAAGCAGGAGAAATTAATTTCAATGATATATTTTCTCTAATGCAGTATATCCAAAATATTATCATTTCAACATAGTCGGTTTAGACGCTCTTAATATCTTATAATCTTTTTCTTTTTTCGTGCTGAGGCTTTGACATTCCGTTTATATTTTGCACTTACAGCCCATCTGAATTTGGACGAGCCACATTTCCAAGTGCTCAGCAGCTGCATGTGGTCCGTGACCACTGTACTGGGCGTGTGTAGCTCTCACCCCTGTACCGTCATGCCTGAGTCACTGAAGTCTGTGTCATCCAGGTTTACCAGACTGTATTTACCGAGGAAGAAACTCAGTAAAATTTCCATTTTTAACAAAGGTAACAAAAAGGTATAGCAGGAGTTTAACATGTTAATTCTTACATTCCCAGTTTGCTAAACCATTAATTTATCCTCAAAAAATAGCTCTTTCCTAGAACATCCTGCTAGCTGAGCTTTTACTTGGTCATATTTAATATGTATATTTATACAAGTTGGTATAAATGAAAAACCATTAAATGAATGACTGAATGAATATATTCACTACCATGGAAAAGGAGGATCTCTTAGGCAGGGAAGATACGTAGGTACCATATGGGCAAGAACCTTATCCAATTTTTGCCCATCTCTGTAGCCCTGCAAAGTGCCAGGCATGAAGGAGACTTGCAAGAAGTCTTTTTTGGGGAGCAAATTGATGAATCCACATGGAGAAATTAGTTACTTCAAACTTGATTCCTAATGGGCATAGGGAATCTAAGTCCCTTCTTTCTCTCCCCTGAGTATCTGGATTTTAAGGCTTAAAGTAATGAATTTAATTTATTTAAACCGTTTATGTTTCCAAATGAAATGGCATCAGAGAGACCACAGAAATCAAGAGTCTACTTGTTTTGCTGTTTGTTTTGTTTTGGTCGCACCGCGTGGCTTGTGGGATCTTAGTTCCCCCGACCAGGGGCTGAACCCTGGCCCTCGGCGGTGAAAGTGTGGAGTCCTAACCACTGGACCACCGGGGAATTCCCGAGGGTCTACTTTTAAAAGACAATTGTTGACTTCCTCACTGATAGTCCCAAATACGTCAAAGGCAGATGTCCTGTAGATGTTACCGTAGGTCACAGGCTGCACCGTCCGTCTCTCAGCCTCAGAGTATTTTGTCTCTGAGAAAAAACCCTCACATACTCTTTTCCTGGCCTGGACCTCACCGCTTATCCTCCAAGTGCTCCCGAGGTCCTCGCCCGACTCACGTATGGACTCTTCTCCCACGCCACACCATTCATACATTAGTGCTCAGCCCCCATGGCTTCTTCCTGCTCTGACAAGATAGTCTGTCTCAAGAGAACCTGAGGATGGTCTCAGATCGAATCTCCTTTAGTTTCGAGGGGGCTGGTCCAAACCCCAGCAGGGAACAGGTATCTGCCATTTAACCCTAAACCTGAATTTGCCTTTTTAACTTAAATATTAATTTCCCTAAGACAACCCAACACTGTTGTATTGTCAGAACTCTTTGAACTGCAAGTGCTAAAGCCCAGTTCAAACTGATTTCACAAAAGAAAGGTAAGGAGGTTAAGGTGGCCCTCAGGCACGGCTGGATCCAAGGGCTTCGACAAGCCCCATTGTTGTTCTCCATTTCTGGGTTCTGCTTACTTCTGTATTGCCTTTATTTTCAACACTTCCTTATGTCATGGGATGCTTCCCAACCCCTTACCCAGAAACACATTTATAGCCAACCAGGGCTCTTGATCTGCAAGATTCATCTTTAGCCTGGCTATGTGCCCTGGGGCAAGTTGCTTCACTACTCCAAACTTACGTTCCCCTTCTGTAACATCAGGATAATAACAGCCTTCAGGTCAGGCTCCATATTATGTCCATAAAATGCTTAGCACAGACCTGAGTGAGTGTTTTAAGACAGAAGTGGGGGGAAATTCTATTTTCTATGGGGTAGGTAGTCACGATTGTAGAAAAGAGACTGTTTACAAGTTCTCCCAACCTCCAACCAGTGTCATTCGACAGAGGATAGTGTGCATCTGTTCTCTGAGCCTCCTGTAAGACTTCAGTGCTTGGGAGACCTGGCAATGACATGGGTGTAGAGGGTTTGTCTTCTGATGGTGACCCATGGAGTCAGAGTAAACCCCTGTCTCTTGCTGGACCCCCTTGGGACTTGTAGCGTGGCCAGCCAGCACGAGGAGGGTTCCCCAACGTTGAACTTGGTCCTTAAGAGGTCACAGACCCAGAGCCCTCACCCAAGCAGCAGTAACAACCAGGATATGTTTAGAAACACATTCGGGGGGCTTCCCCCTCAGCCACACGTTTGAGATTTTATTCTAGAGCCTGTTCGGGTCTAGTGCCTAGTATAAGTGCTCAGTAATTACCTGTTGACTAAAATGAACAAACCAACATGATAACCTGACCTGGCACATACAATACTAATGTGATGAATGTATGAATGAATGAATGCGTCGTAAAGCTTGTTAAATGAATAGTTGATGATCTACAGTAGAGGAGCCATAAATGTTGGCTGAATGAATGAATGAATGAATGGCCTGTCAGTCATGTCCACGGCTACTACTTTCCATATGTGTTAAGCTGATCTTTGATTTATTTTCTGTAGCTATAATTCAGTCCCAGCAAACTGACACTCTAAATTTATGACTTGTTTTTATTTCCTGTTGTTGAATTTTGAAATAGATGATGCCGTCACATGGATTGAATTCCGTTTTCAAATAGAAAGAGGTATTTTCAAACATCCTTGAACTGAGCATGCCGAATGAGGGAGGCATGGTGCTTACGTACTCACTAATCTCTGTTATGACACGTCTGCATGACTGAGAGTATCATGCTCCTGGGTTGAGGAAAGGAGGGTTGTCCACAAATGACACATGAGTGGAGCCATCGTGTTCCTGTATATACTCGGTAGATATATGTACGGGCTGGAATAGGTAAGTTTAATCCTTTGCCATTATTCATTTCACTTTCCTGAATTCTGTGCTATTTCCAAGGAGTAACTGCTTTTCTTCTGGGTTAAGTAGAAATCTTTGCTTAAGTCAAAACCACTTACTTTAAATACATTCAGAGACATCAGGATCTTTTGCCCTAGGAGTGTTTCTCATGTTTTTCAAAGTCAATGAATTGTCACTTGACCTTAATGGACACTTATAGATCACTGAATTAAGGATTAAACTAAGTGGAGAAAAGAAGCTTTTATCCAAAATTCTCTGATTTATTGAGACAGATTTGGGAAGTCATAACAGTGTCACTTAATTGAGCATTGATGATTATAGTGCCAATGTATACAAAATGAAAAGGACTTGGGGTTTAATTCTGCTATTTGGAATTATTTGTGGTCCCTTTTAAGGAGGTCGAGAATATTTGCACAGAAGAGAAAAATCTGGTGAGAGTTACTCCAGTTAAAATTCAGTAAGATGTGCAATTGCTATTGTAAGTCAGAACGTTCCTGAAAAGTTAAAAAAAAAAAAATTCCTCAGCTTCCTAGATACTTTGTGCACAGGTTGGTATCAGGAATTCCAAATAAACGACTAAATGGTGAAATGTTGTCCCTTTCATTTAGGTACGTTACTATTATGTATCTCTCTTGCTGAAAAATTTTCTCCATCATTGGTTTGAAGTTAAAAATTGTGTCACATAGCTGAAAATAACAAAAAGAGATGTTCATATTCTTAGGTAGTCTTGAGATGCCAGGATGCACTTTTCTTCTTCAGGCAAAATCCATTTTTAACACTCATCCTCCAGGTAGGCTTTCCAGGTGGTCATGAAAGGAAACTTGTTCATTGCTTCGTATCTGGAAAGGATAGATTTGATCTACGTTGGAATCTTCTTAGAGCCGAATCTGAACATTATCCAGCCCCTTTCTAATGAGATTGTGTTCTTCTGCCAACCAGTTTCACTGCATGCCTAAGTCGGAAATTTTTGAAACATATTACACTCTTCTAGATTTTTCTTCCAGAGAAAGGAACTTAGCTGAAGAATTTGAAAACCTTCTCTTACATACCCAGAAGTTTGGCCGGGTAATGGGTTGTTTGGGAACAAAAGTAATTACCGAGTGTAGCCAAATCAGATCTGCAAATCCTAATACACAGATTTAGGCACGTGATATTGAAATGTGTGACCAGTAAATAAATAAGACAAAATAAAATTCCAACATTTTCTCCTGTCTCTCAGGAGAGTCTAATAAATGGACTTGGATTCCCCTGCAAATAGTTAACCTATGTTCTCCTATACCCAGCATCTAGAGGCCCAGTGGCCCACATACAATATGGAATGGGCAACAAGACTGACCATGCCAGCTGCCTTTTAAAAGTAAATGCCAGTTAAGAAAAAAATCGCCTTTCCGAAGAAATAGTACGGCAAAAGGGGGAGTAATGGAACGCCATCTTCCTTCAGAAGAAAACAATTTCTCTTATCAGACTCCTTCCACTTAAGGTAAGCCTTGTGTGGGAGAGACCAGGGGGAAAAATGGGGGCACATTTGGGGAACCAGGGAAACATTAAAAAATAGTTTTGCCTTTATTTGTAGGTAAAGTATCTATAAAGTATACCGGTGAAGCTCCTGATATTACAGTCAGATTACCAAGGTTCAAACCCTTGCTATGGGCATGACCATTCATTCATTCATTCATTCTGAGCGTTTCCTCTGGGCCGGACACTGGAGGTTACAGCTCTGAACACGATAGATGAGACCCCTGCCCTCCTGGAGCTTACATTCTAGTGAGGGGAAACAGAAAACAAAGAAATAGGCATGCCGATGAAATGAGCTCATTTTAGACCAGGATGGAAGAAGAAAATCATGCACAGAACCACCGGCAGGGGGAGCTGGAGGTCCCTTAGGTTAGGATGTATACACTGAGGTGGTGGCCTGAATGAAGTGAGGGTGCCCAGGCGGGAGGAACAGCTTTCCCGGCACGGGGAACAGCAAGCACGAAGGATGCATTACGATGTGGCTGTCAGGCAGGTCGACTTGTTTAGACTTTATCTGGTAAGATAGGGAGTCCGTGCAAGACTTCGAGCAGGGGAGTGATATGATCTGAGCTGCACTGGGGAGGGCGAGCCCTCATGTCCTCATCTCTCGTGTCAGGGATAACACAGGAGGAGCAGCAGGCTAAGGGCTTTTCAGAGAACCGGGAATTCGGAGGACATTGTCCAGACAAGGTCAGCATTCCAGGTGAGTTGCTGAGCATGGATGCTTTGACTGCTGACGGTGCTGGTGGAATGAGGGCAGGGAAGTCGTGGCTTCACGGCACGCCAGTGAATGAAATAAGGACAAATCTTTGACAGATCCATCAGACTGAACTGGACTTGAATCAGACTTTCCTGGTGTGGCTTATTCTGGTGGTTTTTCTGTTCGGGGCTTAGTGGAGTGAATCAGAAGCTTTCAGGAAAAGACTCTTTCCACTAAGGTAAGCCTCATGTGGGAGAGGCCAAGGGGAAAAGTGTGGGCACATTTGGGGAATCGGGGAGATACCTTTAAAAAAGTGGTTTTCTCTTTATTTATAGGTAAAGTATGGTGGTTAAGCCTCTGTTATTTAGATGCAGATTACCAGGGTTCAAACTGTTGGGTTTGAATACTAGAACAGCTTGGGTTTATAGAAATTGTGACCTCTTTGAACCCTTTTTTTCTCCATGTCGTGCAGATAATAACAGGATCTACCCCATGAAGTAGTAAGGATGAAACAAAGCCATGAATTTAAAGAGTTCAGACAGGAGCTGGTATCTGGCACATAATAAGAGCTCAATAAATGTTACCAGCAATCATTACTATTATTCATTACTCATTATTATCTCGGCACTTATCAGCCTCCTCCTTATTGAATTCTACCGTGCAGACCCGGCGGATCATGTATAATTGCCTACCATATTTCTCTCCTCTTCCCACACATCCAGCCCTACCCTCCTCAGGCAACTCATTTGTCTCAGGATTTTCCCCGGAGACCCAGGGACAGATATTCCTCATGTTGAAATCAGTGCAGTAGTCTTCTCCACGGGCAGAGGCTGGACCGAAGCCTTCTGTACGTTCTCTCAATCGTTGGAGCCCCCCTAATGTGTTCCATCTTACAGGTGAGGAGATGGGGCTCAGAAGGGAAAGTGACCCCTGTAGGTTACTTGGTCAGCAAGAGGCAGAGTGGAGATTCAGACTTAGGTCTGTTTGACCTCGATGTCCCTTAAAACTCAAAAAAACAAAGCATCCATTCAGAACCCCCACCCCCCCACCCCACAAAAAAAGCACCATTGACTATAAAAATAAAGAGGGCTCTAAGTTAGGAGAGCACCGTGATTAGGCCAGTGCTAGGAGAGCCTGAGGTTCTCAAAGAGACTCCTTGAGTCTGCCCAGTGTCCAAAATTGTCCTCCAACCTCAAAGGAGCCTCTGTCCCTTCCTCCCTGCAAGACCGGTGGCCAGTGGCAACACAATGTGGTGGTATTACTTTGACTGTGGCCATGCGGTGGTGAGGAAGCCCTGACCCCCTTCCGGCCTCTTTGTCCTGTTTAGTGCTCCATCTGTGGGCCCCTCGCCAGCAGCCCGGCTGGTCTTGACTCTGAGGTGGAGAAGTAAACATCTTGGAAATCTTTATTAGTTTATTTCAGAAGATGGAGCCTGTTTGTCCCTGGGGCCCGTCCCTCTTTTATGGCCTCCAGCCCTTCTTGACAAATTCTAGTGACCGGAGAGAAAACCGCTTTCTACAGCGGATCATTAAAACACCACCATAAACCTAGGGCCATAAAATATTATTTGCTGGGCATAAAAGGGGGGTAGATTTTCCCAGAATGACAACCCAGGCCCTGCTTTCTCCCACTGGGAAAGGCGGCACAGGGATGCGATCGTTCATAAATTCCTTATCTTGCACTCTGTTTTGTGAAATAACCCTGTTGGGAGAGCAGCCAAAAATATTGATTTATTTGTTCCACAGACTCAAAAGCATTTTTAATGAGTGGAGTATGGCGATGCCTTGCCAGTGTGTCTGCAGATGACTCAATCTGTGTGCACACACCCAAATGCACACACGGTTTGCAAAGGGAAACCATGGAGTTCCACAAATTGGAGGTAGGTTAAACGAGAATATTTGAAGGTGGAGGTGAAGAGGCATCCATTTGCCTCCTTCCAACTGTCTGCTCCTCTCACAGCCAAATTAACCAGCACCCATGGTGGGACTGGTTCTTACAACTGAGCCCGACTTTCCAGAGCAGAACCTGGTTGAAGGTTCTCAGTGGATTTCACAGTTGGTCTCCCTTGACATTTTCCCCTGGAAAGAATTCCTTCATCCATTCATGCATTCATTTGGTCGTTCAACAAATACTGTTGAGCACTTACCAAGTGCCAGGCACTGTTCTGAGCACTGGAGTTGCAGCCATGAAAAACACTGTCACAGAGGTTATTGCATCCTCGTGGGGTATAATCTCAGCACACCCAATATTAATTTCATCAGATGAAATTCACAACCCTTTATCTGAACTGCTTGGGGATAGACTGGTTTGTTGGAAATTTTGGAATTTTTTTTGAAAGACAAAATGGGGCATATGATTATTTAGTTTGCACATAGCCCCAGTGAGGTCTGGGGAAGTACCCGGTAACCCAACACCGTTCATATTTCATCTGTGAAGAGTACGAACATTCACTCCAACTGGGATAAATTAAGACTATAAATGATCTTGTCATGGGAGGTACAGCTTTGCCACCAAAGGAGCTTAAAAACCTGTTTTCAGAGCTGCTTTTTGTAGAGTAGCAGGTATTCAGTGCCCAGTGCGTGCCTGACCCCTGCTAAGTTCTCCAGAAGCATCACTGTTCATTCTCACTGCACCCCTGATTTTCAAGGTCATCTGTTTCGTTTTCACTGCTCTCCTACCAGGTAGGTCATCATGTTTCTGTTTTTCTTTGTTGTGTGGCGAGGTCATTATATTTCTCTGGGTTTTGTTTGTTTGTATTGTAACAAAATCAATATTTGTGTTGTCATATGTGTGTGTTTAAGAGGATTCTGAGAGGCTAAATGACTTGTATAAGGTTTCACAGCTGGAAAGAGGCAGATTTGGGACTGGAACTCCAGACTGCAGAGTTTACACTCAACCATAACCTAGCACCAGTTCCCACTAGAGGAAAGACAGCAAAACAGGATATGAAACTCTTGGGGCTAACAAAGGCTAACTAACAAAGGCAATTAGAGAGAAGCCGGCAATTATTCTGATAATTCAGAATATAACTTTTTTTTTTTTTTAAAGGTTTGTGGTTAGGTAGCTAGTGTTTCTGGAGCAAATTCTCAGAATAGGATCTTATAAGCATTCTACCTCCAGCACTCAGGTGCCCCCCACGTGGGGGGCTTCAGCTCAGCACCCTTTGGGAACTCTATTCTTAGTCACTTTACTTCCTGACACTTATCAGAGCCTCCGTGGGTGAACTGGGTCCGAAGCCATGCTGCGGAGCATTGCTGGGGTGCCAGCCCAGGAGGAGGGTGTGTTCCCCACAGCCCGGAGAATCCAGGCTGCCAGCTGCTGGGCCAAAGAGCTGGAGGGAGGGAACTGCGGAGAGACACTGACTGCCCAGGGGCAGTTTGCCAGGAGGGGACCCTTCTTTGTTTAGACCCTCCTTCCCATGGGCAGATCTAAGGCTAGATTAGAAATTGGAAAATAGCCACTATGTGGTCAAGGCCTAGAGAATGTGAAGGGAGAGGGGATTCAGGTGAATGGGAGATGTCCCAAGGGCATCTATGATAAAGTTGGGTTCCCCCTTCTTAAGTCTGCATGCGTCCCTGGTGAAAGAAATCGTCCCCGGAGGAAGCCAGGGCTTCTCTTGTAGTTTGTGGGAAGCCCACACTGCCATTCTGGTGTGCCCAGCAAAGGCCAGGACCCTGGAGGGGTACAGGCAGCTGGGACAAGTAAGGGTCAGGAAGGGACTTGCAGAGGGTGGGGCAGCATCGCCCTGGGGTGGTCAGCCAGAGATTGGAGTGGGGGATGGAAAGAACGAAACAGCCACTGCCCCGAGTACCCAGGCCAAGGGTTTTGTGCTTTAAGGTCAAGGGCATGCCAGATGTATGGCAGAAATTGAATCCAGTGTGTGCGTGTGTGTGTGTGTGCGCGTGTGTGTGTGTGTGTCTTCCACCTTGGGTTGAGGATGGGGAGGGCTGAGAACAAGAACTGCACTCCAGTGTGAACCACTGTTTGTGGATGGCGCCCCTGGCGTGCGGGAAGTAGGGGTCACACGTCCACCAACCCCGCCCAATCGGGGTCGCCCAAACCACAGGTGTCTGGAAGTGCCTGCACGTTGCGGTGCCCTGCAGAACCTGGTTTTGCCGAACTTCGCAGCCTTTTCACCTGAGGGGACCAGCCAAGATGCAACCCGGCAGGATCACGGGTCGCTTCTGGATGCGTTGGGTCGCAGCCAGATGCTCACTCGCGCACCCCAGCACCCAGATCTCCTACACTGGGGGCGGGGCAGGATGTGTGCGCCTGTCCTCGTCTCCAGCCCCCGGGCTTAGGGACCCTCCCCCAAGGTTAAGAATGGGAAGGAGGTCCTGCTAGAGATCCCGTGTCATGGCGACAGCCCCCTGTGCAGCCCCAGTGCGAGCGGCCTTGGACAGGTGAGCCAAGGGGTCCAGGCTGAAGTTGGGGTTCAGCTTCCATTGGGTAGGCGGTTTTGGAAGGAGAGCAGAGGGCCGGGCGGCGGTCAGGCAGCGGCTGCGGAGTGGACCTCTCTCTCTCTCAGCAGACTTCTGGGGGATGGGGAGCCAAAAGCAGGGGGATCGAGCAGGGAGTGTATCACGCCCCCCTGCACCCCAGCTCGTGGTACGGCTTTAAAATCCTGCAGAGTTTGTCATAGGTCGGCCTCAGCACGCATGCGCAAAGACAAAGTTGAGTTTTTTCTGTCTCCCCTCCCCCCCTTTCCAGCAGCCTTTGGTTCTAAAACTTAAAAAAAAAATTTTTTTTTTTTTTCTCTGAGAACACCAGGGGAAAGAGGAGTCCGGAGAGAGTGAGGGAGAAAGGGAGGCCGGGGGGTGGGTGGGGGGTACGTGGTCCCTGCGGTCGGTCAGTCTGTCTGTGGGGCGCAGGATCGCGTGGAAGGCTGCTGCAAGCTCCGAGGCGCCGCCTCCGCCGCCCGGAGTCCGGTTCCGTGCGGCCGCTGCCGAGCGAGCTCCTCCCGCCGCCGCCGTGCCCCGACCGCCCGCCGCCCGCCTGCTCACTCTCCCGCCCCTTCGTCCCGGCGCCAAACGAGGAGGTGGGGAGCCACGCCGGCCATGGACCGCCGGAGCTGAACAGCCGCCGCGGAGTCCCTCGCCCTCGCCCCTCTCTAGCCCCACGGCCGCGGTGCCCGCGCGCCTCTTCGCCCTGGAAAGGCGGGGAAAAGAGGGGGATTAACCAGAAGAGGGAAAGAAGGGGGTTGGGAGGGGGGAGCCAGTGTCTCCCCTGGGGCAGTCGCGCATCGTCCCCGAACCCACTGGAGGCAGAACTTTCGGGGACAACTTTTACCCAGTTTGCTCCCCCTTTTTACCAAACCCTAAAATGAAAGGACAAAAGTTGGCGCTGACTCTTGCAGCTCGGATGGCGACTTCTGCATTTTCAGCGGCATCTCCCGGAGAAAAACCCATGCGCGCCTGATTGTTCTGTGGCCCCCAAGCTGCAGTGCGTGTGGGTGTGTGTGTGTTTGGGTGTGTGTCTGTGTGTGTACACAGACATCCACACACTCACTCGCGGCCGCAGGATCAGCGCCTGGAAGCAGACGTTTCGGCCACAGACTTGGAGAGGAGGAGCTGGAGATCAGGAGGCGTGAGCCGCCAGGAGTCTGCAGAATCCGTGGTGTGAATGAACTGGGGGCACCTGGGCGCACGGATCGCCTCCCCCACCCCCCCGCCCCGGGCCAGAGTTGAGTTGTGGGGCATTTTTTTCACCCGCTTGTGAAGATTTTTTTTTTATTTGTTGTAAAGTATTTTGCACAATCACGCCCACATTTGGGGTTGGAAAGCCCTAATTACCGCCGTCGCTGATGGACGTTGGAGAGGGAGCGCCTCGCCGCGAAACAGTCGCCTGCGCGCCCTCGCCGGACCCGCGGCTCCCTTGTTGCGCGCTGGCCGGGCCCTGTTCCTGCTGCCGGCAGGCGGACTTCGGCGCCCCTCGGTTCACGGACGCATCCCAGCGCTGCTCCGGCTCAGGCACCCAGACTCGATGCCAGTGACCGCTTGGGCTCCAATCCCCTGAGCCTGCCCGACGCGCCCTGGAGGAGCACGCAGCTCTGCGCCGGATCGTCCCTCCAGGCTTAACCCGGCCGCTCCGCTCAGATTCTTCGGCTGCCCTCGGTCTTGCGGCGACTTCCTCCCCGCGCCCCCTCCCCCTCGCAATGAAGGTAGGTGTTCTGTGCTCCGCCGACGCTCGCCACTTTTTTTTCTTTTGGAAGTTAACTAAATATCCCGCCCCCCCTCCACCTATTCCTATCCCTCCCCCGCCAGTTCTCCTAATGCCTGGAGAGGCTTAGAACTCCCGCGTAGCTGGCAGGGACCCCTACCCTTTCCCTGCCGCGCTACCCCCCCACCCCCGCCCCGCGCACTGCCTCGGCCTCCCAGGAGACCTGGTCCCACCAAACGTTCTGCAAACTTTTTAGACTTTGGAGAAAAAGTGGGGAAGAGACGAGACAGAAACACAGCCGTTCACGGATGAGTTTCCTTTTGCCCTGAGAAACGCGAGTGTAATTTACTCTGTATATTTCAGTAACAGCATAATGATTCAATTCAACAAATATTTACCAAGCGCGGGCACAGAGAAGGTGTGCAGCCAGGGCTCAGAAAGGGGAAGGGGACTCCTTGGTTGAGAGACCGTGAAGCTGGACTAGGGGCCGACTGTGCCGAGCAGCGCACCTCTCGCCCTCTGCAGCCAGAGGCCAGGTTGCAAGCTCAACGCAGCCGGGGACCCAAGCGCTGCAGGCCCTGTGCCTTTAAGAGTGCCTGGCAGGGGGCCAGCGTGCACCCTGGCTCGGGGAACGGGGTCGCGTTATTAGCATTATTAGTTGCCACTGGGTGAGCTCCGCAGTTTGCAGCAGTGATGGGGGCGGGGAGGGCTGGCAGTGGTGGCTCTAATCCTGTCCGCTGGGAGAGCGCGCCCCGGCCCCCTGCGCGGAATCTGCCTTGTCCTTTAGAAACATTTGGGCCTCCGCGTTGGGAGAGCGGGCGGGGGGCAGTTTGTGAACTCTTGTTTGTTTTAATTGTCAGTTGTATGTTAAAGTCGAGTCACACACTCCGAGGGTCACCGAGAGTTCACTTTTACAGAAAGTTAACATTTCTTCCTGCGGTATAACTTGCTATTTGACGAACAACTTTTCCTCTCTGTCCTCCAAGCTTCGATCCTTATTTTCATTTTTCTTGATCTCTCCCCTTTTCAGTTTTTCTAGAAAATAAGCTTGGAATTGTAATTAAGATGTTCCCTAAAGCAAACAAGCCCCCCCCACCAAAAAAAAAACCCCGTTTTTAAAACCCCCAAACTTGGGAGACCCTGTGGCCTTGTTTTACTTTCCAATCGCAGCCTGGCATCAGGGTCCCTTCTCCTCCCTCGTCTTTCTTTAAATGGACAGCTTACTGTTTGGAAGTCACTTGGAGCCAGCGGTGGGATCGCACGCACCTCTTCAACCCCTGCCCTCCCGCCAACGTTCAAGGCTGCTCCAGCCAGATGCGGAGATTTTGTTTCTAGACAATCTCTGCCAGGGGAGTTCCGAGGGGCCAAAGCTGAAAGAAAGCGCGCAGGCGATGGGAGGCAGTGGAAATTGTGTGTCCGAGTGTGTGGATCTGTGCCCTGCGTGTTTTGGGGCGGAGTAGAAGGTCAGTTGTTCTCGGGTCTTGGATATACTAGCCTTACTTAGCCAGGCCCGTCTCCACAAAGGAAGACCCTGCCCAGGAGGCCCAGCCAGAGTCCCTTGCTTTTCCCTCCGCTCAGCGGAGCTCCCCGGTGCACAAGGGGTTAGTACGGTGCGCCAGACCTCAGCTAGTCCTGAAGTCTTTTTCTTCCTCGCTGTGCGGTACCGGCTGCCCCCTGTTGGCTGCCTTGAGGTAGGACGTCTTGGAGTCTTGGTTCCTTGGGCCGGCGGGCAGCTGCTCGCCTCTTCCTCCCACCTCTGGCTCTGCAAGCACATCCCTTCAGATCACCAGGTCCCACTCTCCCAGGAGGGGCCCTCGGAGGCCCCCAGAGGCCAAGCTGCACTGGGCGGCTGCGTTAATAAGGAAGGGGCCAAGGGTGCGACGCAGCAAATGGGGCTCGGGCAAGTGGAAGAAGGATTGGTACCGCTTCTCCAGGGCATAGCAAGGAACAGGAGCGTCACCCTAGGAAGTCTCTGGTCTGGCCTTGGCGCTCTCACCAGTTTTCCCTGTGGTCCAGGACAAGTGGTGCTTTCTCTCCCTCTCGGTCTGTTTCTTGTCTATTAAAAAGTGGAGTTGAAACTGCCTCTGAAGAGTGGGGGTTGAAGTGTTCTTTAATTTTCTTTCTCCTTCTGCCGACAAACAGCTCTTCTGGACAGAGTTGAGAGCCTGTGGCTAGAGAGAGCTAGACATCTTGTGTGGGAAGGTGGAAGTGGCATCTGTGTGTGTGTGAGAGAGAGAGAGACAGAGAGACAGAGAGAGAGTTGTCTTGCAGTCTGGAGAGCCTTGTCTGGGGATGGATGAGGTGAGGCAAGGAACAGAACTAGACTTGGCCACCGTTCTTCCCTTGGATATGCCCTGTTACCGGACCTGGTGTCAGTTCTGAGACAGGGCAATCAGAGGCTGCACACCTTCCTTGCACTGATTTGGGCTCAAGGAGCTCCCTCCTCCACCTCCTCTCTCCTCTGCTCCACACAGCCCCCGCCCCCCCCCAGCACTCAGCGCTGTGGACACTTCCCGAGGCACCCTTGGCGGAGCTCTGGCTCCTTGTCTGCTCCCCCAAAGCGGACCTCCTTTCAGCCCATCATCCCCTCCTGCTTCTCACAGCGGCGTTCCCCTGGGCAGGACGTCCCAATTTTGTGGCTGCCACTGATTTTTCTTCTGCAATTTTCGCCGTCTCTTTCCTTGCTTTCAGGAGAGATCGCAGGTGGGGGGGAAAACAAAATTTATCTCCCACTAAGAGCTGGGATTCTTGGGGTTTCCTGTGCTTTTCGCCAGCGCGAGCCCAGGTCAATCTAATTTCTTCCTCCCAGTTTCTCCATCATTTCCGCTCCCAGAGACTGGGGGTGGAGGCTGAGGGTGGAGGTGGCAGGGGATAACCCAGATCAAGTGAGGTAGCGCCGTCGGCCGAGGGTCCAGAATCTTCGCCCTCCCTCCGGGGAATTTCGTTTTAGTGGCCTCCGGCCTCGGACTTGGGTGCCGCGCGAGTTTGCGCGTGCGTTCCGAAGCTTTCTGCTGCCCCAAACGTCCTCTGAACTAGTGTGACGGATTTCTCTCTCTCTCTCTCTCTCTCTCTCTCTCAAGAAGGGTTATGGATCTGTTCTGAGGCTGGAAACAAGGGCGTGCGAACGAACGCCCTACCCCCACCTCACCCCTCCCCTGTGCTTGAACCTCTCAAATGCCCGCAACCCTCCTACTTGTCGCACACTAGGAAGAGATTCCAAGGATCCTTACAAAGTCGGTTTCCTTGGGCCCTGAAATTGTTCAAAAACTTTTAGTCCGTTCTTTGGTAAACTCAGCTTCTCCCCCAGAACTTTTGTTTTACCCTCGGTGTTAACAGTCTCCGGAGAGGTCTTATTCGTACTCTTTTCGGATCAGATCTCTTGGCAAACAGGCAGGGACGTTCACCCTACAGAGTAGATGTATTAGTGAGTTTGCTGTGGGTTCCTTGTCTTTCAAACTTGTGGGGCCTTTTCTGGGTTGCGCGGGGATTGGAGCGGGAAGAGGACCAAGGTGTTTCCGGCCAAGCACGCGGGGTTAAGTGGAGACGCGACTCGCGGGGCTCTCCTGCCGGATCCCCTTTGGGACACCTCCGGCCTACCCCCAGCCTGGCGCTTAGAGACCCGAGTCGCACAAACCAAATGGCCCGCTCCCAGGTGGCCCCCATTCTGTGAACGAGTGGACTCGCCCCGGGGTCGTCGGGCCGAGAGTGGGTTCGGTTTGTGTGGCTTCGCCTCTAACAAAGAGATCCGCAGTAATCCGCCGAATCTGTTACCAATTTCTCCACTGCCCGCTCCCCGCCCCACGCGCCCCGCCCGTCGGGAAGCTCGGAAAGTGCGCGCGGCCCGCAGCGATCTCTGCCGCCTCCTTGGAAGCACGTCGGAGCGTGTGTGTCTGTGGACGAGTGAGTGTGTGAATGTGCGTGAGTGTGTGTATGAATGTGTGCGCGCGCGGTCCTGGCCGCCGCTGGGGAGAGGAGACTTCGCAGCCTGGGCCGCGCGCGAAGGCAGCCCTCGCAACCAACCCCCTCCCCTGGAGGAAACTTGACACTTGGGGCGGGGGTGGGGAGGAAGACGGAGCCTTCTCTCTGCTGGGCTGGGGAAACCCCAGGTTTCTATTCTCCGGGATGCTCCCCGGGCTTTGCGGCGTTTTAGGGACGAGTGGGACACAGGCGCGGAGCCCTGGGTAGCGGGCACTGGGACCACATAAGCATTTCCTCTCGAGGAGCCCCAAGGAGTCTGGGCCAAAAGGGCGGCTGGCAGGGAAAAGCTGTGGCGCGCTCCCGAGCCCCTTCGCGTTTCCACGGCTGCCTAGGTTCCCTCGATCTCTTTTCCGGCGCAGGTTCCAGGCCAGGCCGTTCTGCCGCCTGGAGGAGGCTCACCTTCCCTTTTCCGAGGAAGGGGCTCCCTCGGGGGTTGCGGGCGGCGCAGCGCGGCCGGGTTACCCTTATCAGAGATGTAAAAGGGGATTTTGGAACCCCGCTCCTCCCACCCGCACCCTCCACCGCCTCGCTCCGCCGCCGCCTACAGGTGGAGAAGTCACCAGTGGGGAGGACGGCAGCGGAAGCTTCCAAGGCCGCCCCCTGCCTCCGAAATTCTTCACGACGCGAACCTTCGCCGCCAAGGGCCCTGGCGCCCTGGAATGCAGGGACTCAGCTGAGGCGCGGGAGCATCTCTGGCCCCGCCGGCGGGGGCTCACTCGCACCGGCTCTGGCCTCGCCTTGGACCCTCACCTTTCGGGACTGACCCAACCTAGTCTGAATTGGGCTGGAGGGTGGGGTAGCGCTGTTCCAGGACCAGGCTCACGGTGTCGCGATAGAGAGATGGTCAACTCCAGACCCGGACCAAAGGAAACTGGAGTCCCTCTTGGCTTCCTTTCCCGTTTCTCCGTGGCAGCTGCCAGGAGTGGAGATCGGAGGGGGGCGGTAGGGGGAGTGAGAAAATCAGAATTTGGGGGAGGGTTGCGGGGAGGGCCGAGGGATCCCGTCTCTCGGGACAGCGGGACCCAGACCTCCTTCTTTCCTCTGGGGTATATCCCTTCTCTGGGGTACACTGAGTCCAAGGAGGAGGCCGAAGGCAGGGGAGAGGGCATTGTTTTCCGCTTTCCTTGGTTGGGAGAGCAGCTCGCTCTCCCCCTTATCCCCTGTGCCCCCCCCCCATCTCCTTCTCCCCTCTCCAGTCTGGCTGAAGAGCGTTCTAAGGAAACCCGGGCTGCCCTTCCCCCTCTGGAAGTGGCTGGCCCCAAAGCGGGCCGTAAACTGATTATGAAACAGACGATGTTAATTCGGAGCCGCATTTTCAGCTGGGCACTCGCGCGCGCGCTGCTCCCGGGGGCCTCGCCCCCCACCTCTTGCCCTCCCCCCCCCCCGCGTGCTGCCCCCACCCCCCACCCCGGCCACTCCGCCTCCTCCGCAGCCGCCGGCGGCGCGATCCTCTCGCCTTTGCGCTCCTCTCGCCCATGGAATTAATTCCGGCTCCACTTGTTGCTCTGCCCAGGTCGGGGAGCGGACGAGGGTGGCAGCGGGTTCCTGAGTGAATTCCCGAGGAGGGACTCAGCGCAGCGCGAACTAGAGGGGAGCGAGGGGGTGCGGGACGTGAGCAAGCAGGAAGGAGGCAGCGCCTGGCACCGGGGTTTTGACTCAACAGCATTGAGACATGTTTGTAATCGCTGGCGTGCCCCGCGCGCAGGATCCCAGCGAAATCAGATTTCCTGGTGAGGTTGCGTGGGTGGATTAATTTGGAAAAAGAAACTGCCTATATCTTGCCATCAAAAAACTCACGGAGGAGAAGCGCAGTCAATCAGCAGTAAACTTAAGAGACCCCGGATGCTTCCGTTGTTTAAACTTGTATGCTTGAAAATTATCTGAGAGGCAATAAACATCTGATCCTTTCTTCCCTCTCCAGAAGTCGATTGGAATATTAAGCCCAGGAGTTGCTTTGGGGACGGCTGGAAGGGCAATGTCTTCCAAGTTCTTCCTAATGGCTTTGGCCATATTTATCTCCTTCGCCCAGGTCGTAATAGAAGGCAATTCTTGGTGGTAAGTTTTTCTATGTGCATACTCTTTTATTTAAAGATTCGTTTGTATAATGCTGCAGTATTTAAAGCTGAGTCGTGAGTTTGGGTGCATTTATCTAATACATATATATATATATATATCTTATACAGGTATATATATACATATATATGTATCTTTAAATCAAAACATTTTTAAATTTGCTAATGCTTTGAAGCTTATCTTTAGCTCCATAGGGAATCAGAACCTATAAATTCAGACCTTTTTCTATGAGGTCCTTGTTCAGAGGTATGCTTGTAGGACATCATGTAATAAAGGGGAACCGAAATTCACTTCTCTAATAATTGTAAGCCTATCTATAAAATTTACTTTTTGCCACCTCGAGGCAGTAAAAGTGAGTTCCAGCGTTTATTTTCTGTCACTTGAGGTTATTAACCTTCAGGGTCTGAGGTAGGCAGAGTTGTAGGAAGACAGCTAACCTCCAAGTGGGTATTTGGGGCTTGAAATTTGATCAAAAGGAGGTCAACTTGAAGTAGTCGAATGTCCCTAAACGAGGGTTTCTTGCCGGCAGGGGCCTTGAAGATAGACTGCAGTATATCCAGGGGATTATTTTTGACGGCGTTCTGGATATTTTTTCGCTGTAAATGAACAGCATTTTTCTGACTGTCAAACACGACTTCTGTTCACTGGATACCCTGTCTTGGGTCTTTCACAATCACATAAGGAGCCCTTTTAAAATGTCCGGAACGGGCTGAATTTTTCTTCGGTAGGACAAGTATTCTTCAGTACACTTGTCCTACTGTTCTTCCATCAGTCAAAAGGAACTGCTATCTATCTCCTACCCGTGTCTAATTGTGTCTACTTTCGGCATTCATACATTTTTCAAGGCAGATCGGTCCAGTTTGTGGGGCAAAGTGAGTCATTTTCTTTAATGTCAGAGGCCCGTACCCCAAACTGCCACTTCCCCCTTCTCTGGTGTGGATTTCAGAATTCTGTGAAATTCTGCTTCAGGTATATGGCGGCGAGGGGCAAGGAAGGGAGTTGAAACTCTAACGGAGGAGCCAGATGGCGGGATGGGGACTACACAATACCTCTGTTTTCTGAGTGGAGTTTAAACAGAGGAGTTTTATGAAGCCCTTCTCATACTTTGTCATGAGGACAAGCAGGAGAGAAAAAGCATCTGTGTGCTTAAAACTATGTATTGCTGACATGTTTTCAGGGGGCCCACCTTGAGAGTTCACGTAAATCTTGAATGCACATCTCCCCCCCTTTTTTAGGTCGCTAGGTATGAATAACCCTGTTCAGATGTCAGAAGTATATATCATAGGAGCACAGCCTCTGTGCAGCCAACTGGCAGGACTTTCTCAAGGACAGAAGAAACTATGCCACTTGTATCAGGACCACATGCAGTACATCGGAGAGGGCGCAAAGACAGGCATCAAAGAATGCCAGTATCAGTTCCGACACCGGAGGTGGAACTGCAGCACCGTGGATAACACCTCAGTCTTCGGCAGGGTCATGCAGATAGGTAGGAAACCATTTAATGTATTTTTAAATATGTAGAAACTTTTCTCCTAGGAGGAGTCTTTAGTGTTACTTACAAGCTTGATATGGAGGGAGTCTTCCAGCAGGCTGGTGGCTTGGGAATTTTGTCATTATGGCTGTGTGCATGCCTGTCCCCACATCTAATTATAAGTTTTGGACTTCTTGACCCAAATCAGGAGATGGGGGAGGGCATCAAAGACACCTTCATTTTTCTGCACACTTAATTTTTCTAAAAAGCATTTTGTTTAAAATAGTAGTAGCAGAACACTTATTTTGGTCTCTCGAAAGATGAGGAGGAAAGCTGAGTCACTTTAAAGTGGCCCAAGCATCAGACTAAAAACTGTCATCTTTCAGAATGCTGGATGTGTTGGAAGTAAGGTTTCAATTTTCCTAATATAGATATTTCCTAAGGCTATCAAGATAGATATATGTTAAAGGCTTTATTTTTAGTCCCAGAAAGAAGTTTAATCAGATGTGATCCAATTTACATTTGCGATGTTGGCCATTGATATAAAGGCACGTGCTTCAGATCTCAGCCTAGAAACTTCTTTAAAAAGTTTTAACGTACGGCTCACGGTCCAGTGCTTTATTTTTAAATGTGTTGTTGAACTTGCTATTCCATTCAGGGAGGAGGTGGCGTTAAAACTGGGCTAAAGGCAAAGAATTTGGCACATCAGTTTGCCTCTGGTTTGGTTGAATAGCATAGGCTACAGTCTGACAGATGTGGTCCTGTCTGTGTTTTCTAGTGAATATTTTCGGTCTCTTTTTACTTTTATGCAAACAAGCCTGTGTAATTAATATGACTGCAGTGACTCCTAAAATAAGAAGCAATTTATCAAAGCAATTAACTATTTATACTGACTGAAGATAAAAAGTTGGCTTAATGTCCGTCATGGACGGTTAAAACGCTTTTTTAAAAACCCTGAAAAGTGCATTCATTGAGAACAAAAAAGAGTTGTCAGTGGATGTTTGAGCCAAGCGGCTTCATAAACTAAAATAATACAGGACTGGAAGCTGTTCCTCTAATTGAATGGGAAAATGGTCTGCAGCCTCAGCCTGCAGAGTTTCATAGGGCTTTGTCCTTCCTGTTAATGATTAAAATGTGCTAATGTATGTACTGGGCTCTGACTCTAGGAGTTTTAAGCTTCAGGAACACCGGAGTTTTCCCCGATTATGGGCTGCCTTATGTAGTTAACTGGCAGTGTAGTGAAGATTGAATTCTGCTGCATTTTGATATTGTGAGTGACCCAAAAACTTTTTTTTTGGCTGTATCAGAATGGTGACCTGTCAGCTTTCCCCCGTCACCTTTGCCTTATATGTTCCCCCTATCTGCCTTCCTCTCACACTAAACTATGGGAGTGGCTGTTCACATGTATATGAGTTAGTGAAAATCATACACCTCCGATGGCAACAAGGAAGGAAGACAGCAGTTGGAACTGTTTTTCTGGGTAGTCACTGGAGCACAGCCTTAAGATCCTCTTCCTGCGTAGTCTGTTTTGGGCCAACATGTTCAGAATAAGCTATCATTTGCTAAGTGGATTTGAGTTCTGCTGAAGATTTATTTAAAATGTGGTCCAAGATTCAAAGAGCCTGCTTCCTCAGGGAGCAAGCAGAACCCTTGGTACAAAGGCCTGTATTTAATTGTCCCCTGGAAGTCGACTCTCTGGTCCTCAGCTGTGTGGCACTGTCTAGGTTGAATCGAACTGGGCGGGAGTGGAACCTTGTGGCGGCCTCAGAGGAGGGAGCCCTCCTAGATCCTATTAGCAAGTCACAGAGGCCCTGGGAGCACCCTGCCCAAGGATCCTCAGGTGTCCAAGGTCTCAGAGCAGAAAGCTACTGCTGGGTGGCTTTCGGGTGAACGCAGACAGAGCCTTTAAAAAAAAAAAGAGAGCTGGAGGGAAGAAAAATCAGAATAGATTTTTATGGAAGAGAAACATGGACCCCACACCAATAGTGGAAAAGTTACTTAGCTTTCACTTTTCTATTTAACGGTATGTTGGAAGAGAATGAGCTAAGGGAAAATTTAAAACACCTTTGATGCTAGGTGTGTGGGTGCCCCACTCCAGAGCACTTAGTACAGCAGGGACATGGAGGCCAGTTCCTGTCCCTGAGAATCTGACCCTGTGATGGGGCCAGTGTCTGACTCAGGCTGCCACCCCCAACCCCTTACCTCCTTTCTCAAGGCCAGTCCAGGCGCTGTACACCATCGCCTCATAAAGGGCCCACTCTTCATTGTGGAAGCTTTCTCGTTTTTTCATCACGCTAGCCTTTCCTTCCAGCTTTTGTCTCTGTCTCATCTTTGTCTCCATGCTGTGAAAAGATGTATAAGAAAGGCGCCATTTTTAAGGAGGGTGAGAATAGGAGTAGATGCAGATTTCACAGGGAGGGAGCTGTAACTGGACCAGCAGCGTTCCATCCAGGATGACTGTATCCACAGGCTTTAGCCAAAGAGCACTTTCCAAGCTGACGTTTCCCTGCAATGACCAGTTAGCTTAGAGATTTCTACCAGGTTTGTATTCTGGGGCCAAAAAAGGATACGTTCAAGATAGACTTATGAAAATAGCAGCATTATTGTGTTTTACGTAAAAGCCCTTTTGTGCTCTATATATACAGGAGTGGTTTATTTTCTCTGTCTCCAGAGGATTGTTTTTCTCTCTCTTCCTCAGACTACCTCTTTATTCTACAAGTCTCCCGTCCAGGGACACAGCATTTTCTATATTATCAGCGTTAATCCTCAAATCGCTCCCTAGAATCTGTCTGCTCTCCTCATTTCTCTCCACTCCCTTGCTGTTCTCTGCCTTGCCAATTCAGGCTAGGTAGCTGTAACACCCCCCCCACGCCGCACCCCCCCCCCAACAGGAACTTCCTGGATCCTCCTGTCAACCACCGGTACAGTCCTCAAGTTATTCATTTTTTAAAATGTGGGAGGGAAGCTCTGGTAAATCAGAACCATCACTATTCCTGGAAGGGAGATCACAAATGGCTGTGGATTGAAGTGTGGAGCAGAAGTCCAAGAAAAGGGCAGCCTGGGGGACACTTGCCTGGGCAGAGCCGTCTTCCTGCAGGATGGTTGGGGCTGAGTCCTGTTGTCAGCTGTTCTTGTGCTCTCCCCCCTTGTCCACCCCCCCCCCCAAAAGAAAAAGATTGTTAGCAAGCTCTTTAAGTATAGGAGCAACCGTTTCCGGTAAAGAGATTCTAGTGCCAGAAGGGGCCCTTTTTTTCCCTAGGCATCTAGTTCAATACCCTTAATTTTATAGTTGAGGAAACTAAGGAACCCCCTCATCTTGCCCCCCCTTCCACCCCTCCACCCCAGGTCCAGCTTCAGCTGGCCGGGTGTTAACCCTCTCTCTCTCACAGGACAATACTTTAAGTGACTTCTTGTTACATGTGGAAATGTCTCCACATGCAAGTGGAGATGGAGGTAGTCTATGGTTACCTCTTGTTTTGTCCTTACACATAGGGCTCCTATAGAACCGTTTGACAGGGAGATACTCTTTACACGTTTTAGGGAAGGAGAGAGAGAACTTCTTTCCTCTAGGCCTGTATATTCTTTACAAGTTTGGGGAAGAAGAACCTTTTTATTTTTGTTCCTCCTTTTTGCTGTTATCCTAACACTTGGAGTCAGAGGCTGCTGGGGAGCTGCAGAAGTGACACTAAGGAACCGTGGGCTGTTTTAAAAGTAGACACTCACCTACGTGAGTGAGAAGTGTCAGCCCGGTCAGCTTGGGGTTTGAGAAGAGGCGAGTTTCATTTAAAACTCTCTAGGGACCAGTTTAGAAACGTCCTCTGGGAAAGTCAGGAGCCTTGTTCTGAGACAGGCTAGATGCTGTGGATGGAGGATGGGAAAGACGGGTTTCAACCACCGAGGCCGCAGGGAGTGGGGAGGGGCTGCTGCAGGGGCTCTAAGCCTTGCAGCTCCCAGGCTCCTGCCCTGTAGGTAACTCAGAATGAAAATAATACCAAACATTAAAATAAGTGTAAGGAAGTCTACCCCAAGTCTACGTTTCCCTCAGTGACTTCTTTCATGGGCATTTTGGAAAATAAGTTTGGAATATTTTCGTAAGAGGTGTAGAGAAAACTCAGGCCAGCACTGCTTAGAATCCTGCCTTGGGCTCTTAAGTGTCAGAGCAGAGGTACCAGGGATGCTACTCCTTTGTCATGTGTCGCTTCTACGTGGGGGGGGGGGGGGAATGTCTCCCGCCTTCCCCCGGGGGGGGGGGCGGAGGCTCAGGGCCTCCTTGTTCCCCAGCCAGGAGCGGGGGCTCGGCGGTGTGCCAGCCGGTCCCCCGCCACCCGCCCTCTGCGGCACTGCCCCGGCCGGGGCTGCGGAGCGCGGGGCGCCCACTCACCCGTCCTCGCCCGCAGGCAGCCGCGAGACGGCCTTCACGTACGCCGTGAGCGCCGCGGGGGTGGTCAACGCCATGAGCCGCGCCTGCCGCGAGGGCGAGCTGTCCACCTGTGGCTGCAGCCGCGCCGCGCGCCCCAAGGACCTGCCGCGGGACTGGCTGTGGGGCGGCTGCGGCGACAACATCGACTACGGCTACCGCTTCGCCAAGGAGTTCGTGGACGCGCGCGAGCGGGAGCGCATCCACGCCAAGGGCTCCTATGAGAGCGCGCGCATCCTCATGAACCTGCACAACAACGAGGCCGGCCGCAGGGTGAGCATCCCCGCCGCCGCGTCCCTCCTGGGGGCGGGCGGTGCTGTGCTCCACTCTCCGTTTCTCTCTCTGTCTCTGCGTCTGGGTCTCCCTCTCTTCCCGTCTCTGCCTCCCGTCCTAGCTTTGCCGGTCTCTCCCCGCCTCTCACTGCTGCTCTCTTTCCACTCTCCCCCCACCCCCTCCCCAAGCAGCTACACACAGGCCTCCCTGGAGAGGGGTGGACACCCCAGAAAGGCCTCCTGGAGGGGAAGCATCCCGCCTTGGCCCCCTCCAGCCAAGGTGCTCCCGACCTGGCCTGAGAAAGAGCTTTCTTTGCCTTTGTAGTTGGTCCACAGTAGGGCTGGCCAGGCCAGCTCACCAATAAAAATGTTCCTGACGTTCGCTGCCCTCCGCCCGGGATCAAGTTTGTGGCTGGGCTTCAATGGAGGACAGGGGAGTTACTTATGCCAGTAGGTGCCCAGCTCATAAGGCCCTCACCCAAGCTTCCAGGGTTACTTACCTTCCCCGCTGCTTTCTTCGTGCCCCTCCTCGTGTCATTAGATAGCAGGCATGATGGATTCAGGGTTTTTCAGATACACAAGTTCTACCAAAACGAGGAGCATTTTTATCAGACTTGAGTTTTATATAGGTCTGACCAACAGGCCCATCGAGGTGCTCTGGAGAGGGGAGAGCCACTCAGAAGTGTGCACAGAGGGCTTCCCTGGAGGCGCAGTTGTTGAGAGTCCGCCTGCTGATGCAGGGGACGTGGGTTCGTGCCCCGGTCCGGGAAGATCCCACATGCCACGGAGCGGCTGGGCCCGTGAGCCATGGCCACTGAGCCTGCGCGTCTGGAGCCTGTGCTCCGCAATGGGAGAGGCCACAACAGTGAGAGGCCCGCGTAGCGCAAAAAAAGGAAAAAAAAAAAAGGGTGTAGAGAGATGCTCTGGAGAGGGGAGAGCCACTCAGAAGTGTGAAGAGAGATGCTCTTGAGAGGAGAGAGACACTCAGAAATGTGCAGAGAGGGCTTTGGAGAAGGGAGAGAGCCGCTCAGAGGTGTGCAGCGAGATGTTCTGGAGAGGGGAGAGAGCCTCTGAGTTTGTGCAAATACGTGCTCTGTAGAGGAGACAGCCACTCAGACGTGTGCAGAGAGATGCTCTGGAGAGGGGAGAGCCACTCCGAGGTGTGCATAGAGATCCCCTGGAGAGGGGAGAGCCACTAACACGTGTGCAGACATATGCGCTGGAGAGGGGAGAGCCACTGAGTAGTGTGCAAAGACGTGATCTGCAGAGGCGACAGACACTCAGAAGTGTGCAGAGAGATGCTCTGGAGAGGGGAGACAGCCAGTCAGAGGTGCGCAGAGAGATGTTGTGGAGAGAGGGGAGAGCCAGTCAGAAGTGTGCAGAGAGATGCTCTGGAGAGGGGAGACCCGTGAAGAAGTGTGCAGAGAGGTACTCTGGGAAGGGAGAGAGCCACTGAGTAGTGTGCAAAGACGTGCTCTGGAGGGAGGACAGCCACTCAGAAGTGTGCAGAGAGATGGTCTGGAGAGGGGAGAGAGCCACTCAGAAGTGTGCAGAGAGTTGCTCTTGAGAAGGGAGAGCCACTCAAAGTGTGCAGAGAGGTGCTCTGGAGAGGTAAGAGGCACTCAGAAGTGTGCGGAGAGAAGCTCAGGAGAGGGGAGAGCCACTCAGAGGTATGCAGAGAGATGCTGTGCAAAGGGGAGATAGCCTCTCCGAGGTGTGCAGAGAGATCCTCTGGAGAGGGGAGAGACAGTCAGAAGTGTGCAGAGATGTGCTCTGGAGAGGGGAGAGAGCCACTCCAAAGTGTGCACAGAGGTTCTCTGGAGAGTGGAGAAACCCACTGAGTAGTGTGCAAAGACGTGCTGTGGAGAGAGGACAGCCACTCAGAAGTGTGCAGAGTGATGCTCTGGAGAGGGGAGAGCCACTCACGAGTGTGCAGAGAGATGTTCTGGAGAGGGGAGAGGTACTCAGAAGTGTGCAGAGAGATGCTCTGGAGAGAGGATAGAGCTACTCAGAAGTGTGCAGAAAGGTGCTCTGGAGAGGGGAGAGAGCCACTCTGAAGTGTGCACAGAGGTTCTCTGAAGAGGGGAGAGAGCCACTGAGTAGTGTTCAAAGATGTGCTCTGGAGAGGGTAGAGCAGTTCAGAAGTGTGCAGGGAGATGCGCTGGAGAGGGGAGCGCTACTCAGAAGTGTGCACAGAGTTGCTCTAAAAAAGGGAGAGAGTCACTCAGAAGTGTGCACAGAGATGCTCTGGAGAGGGGAGAGAGCCACTCACAAGTGTGCAAAGACATGCTGGGGAGAGAGGACAGCCACTCAGAAGTGTGCAGAGAGATGCTCTGGAGAGGGGAGAGAGCCACTCCGAAGTGTGCACAGAGGTTCTCTGGAGAGTGGAGACACCCACTGAGTAGTGTGCAAAGACGTGCTATGAAGAGAGGACAGCCACTCAGAAGTGTGCAGGGGCATGCTCTGGAGAGGGGAGAGCCACAAGTGTGCAGAGAGATGTTCTGGAGAGGGGAGAGGTACACAGAAGTGTGCACAGTGATGCTGTTGAGAGGGGAGAGGTACTCAGAAGTGTGCAGAGTGATTCTCTGGAGAGGGGAGAGGCACTGAGAAGTGTGCAGAGAGGTGCTCTGGAGAGGGGAGAGAGCCACTCTAGTGTGCACAGTTCTCTGGAGAGGGGAGAGAGCCACTGAGTAGTGTTCAAAGACGTGCTCTGGAGAGGGGAGAGCTATTCAGAAGTGTGCAGAGAGATGCGCTGGAGAGGGGAGAGAGCCACTCAGAAGTGTGCAGAGAGAGGCTCTGGAGAGGGGAGATAGCCTCTCCGAGGTCTGCAGGGAGATCCTCTGGAGAGGGGAGAGCCACGAACACGTGTACAGAGAGATGCTCTGGAGAGGGGAGAGCCACTCCAAAGTGTGCGCAGAGGTTCTCTGGAGAGTGGAGAGACCCACTGAGTAGTGTGCAAAGACGTGCTATGGAGAGAGGACAGCCACTCAGAAGTGTGCAGAGTGATGCTCTGGAGAGGGGAGAGAGCCACTCAGAAGTGTGCAGAGAGATGCTGTGGAGAGGGGAGAGCCACTCAGAAGTGTGCAGAGAGGTGCTCTGGAGAGGGGAGAGAGCCCCTCAGAATTGTCCGCAGAGATGCTCTGGAAAGGGGAGAGAGCCACTCAGAAGTGTGGAGAGAGGTGCTCTGGAGAGGGAGAGAGCCCCTCAGAAGTGTCCGGAGAGATGATCTGGAAAGGGGAGAGAGCCACTCAGAAGTGTGCAGAGAGATGCGCTGGAGAGGGGACAGGCGCTCAGAAGTGTGCAGAGAAATGCTCTTAAGAGGGGAGAGCCACTCGGAAGTGTGTAGAGAGATGCTGTGCAGAGGGCAGAGGCACTAGGAAGTGTGCAGAGAGATTCTCTGGAGAAGGGAGAGAGCTACTCAGAAGTGTGCAGACAGGTGCTCTGGAGAGGGGAGAGGTACTCAGAAGTGTGCAGAGAGTTGCCCTTGAGAGAGGAGAGCCACTCAGAAGTGTGCAGAGAGATGCTCTGGAAAGGGGAGACAGCCACTCAGAGGTGTGCAGAGAGACTTTCTGGAGAGGCGAGAGAGCCACTGAGTAGTGTGCAAAGACGAGCTCTGGAGAAGGGACAGCCACTCAGAAGTGTGCAGAGAGATGCTCTGGAAGGAGGAGAGGGCCACTGAGAAGTGTGCAGAGAGGTGGTCTGGAGGGGTGACAGAGCCACTGAGCAGTGTGCAAAGTCCTGCTCTGGAGAGGTGACAGCCACTCAGAGGTGTGCACAGAGATGCTCTGGAGACGGGCGAGCCACTTGACCTGTGCAGAGCGATGATCTGGAGAGGGGAGAGCCACTCAGAGGTGTGCAGAGATGTGCTCTGGAGAGGGGAGAGAGCCACTCCAAAGTGTGCACAGAGGTTCTCTGGAGAGTGGAGAAACCCACTGAGTAGTGTGCAAAGACGTGCTGTGGAGAGAGGACAGCCACTCAGAAGTGTGCAGAGTGATGCTCTGGAGAGGGGAGAGCCACTCACGAGTGTGCAGAGAGATGTTCTGGAGAGGGGAGAGGTACTCAGAAGTGTGCAGAGAGATGCTCTGGAGAGAGGATAGAGCTACTCAGAAGTGTGCAGAAAGGTGCTCTGGAGAGGGGAGAGAGCCACTCTGAAGTGTGCACAGAGGTTCTCTGAAGAGGGGAAAGAGCCACTGAGTAGTGTTCAAAGATGTGCTCTGGAGAGGGTAGAGCAGTTCAGAAGTGTGCAGGGAGATGCGCTGGAGAGGGGAGCGCCACTCAGAAGTGTGCAGATAAATGCTCTGGAGAGGGTAGAGCCACTCAGAAGTGTGCACAGAGTTGCTCTAAAAAAGGGAGAGAGTCACTCAGAAGTGTGCACAGAGATGCTCTGGAGAGGGGAGAGAGCCACTCACAAGTGTGCAAAGACATGCTGGGGAGAGAGGACAGCCACTCAGAAGTGTGCAGAGAGATGCTCTGGAGAGGGGAGAGAGCCACTCCGGAGTGTGCACAGAGGTTCTCTGGAGAGTGGAGACACCCACTGAGTAGTGTGCAAAGACGTGCTATGAAGAGAGGACAGCCACTCAGAAGTGTGCAGGGGCATGCTCTGGAGAGGGGAGAGCCACAAGTGTGCAGAGAGATGTTCTGGAGAGGGGAGAGGTACACAGAAGTGTGCACAGTGATGCTGTTGAGAGGGGAGAGGTACTCAGAAGTGTGCAGAGTGATTCTCTGGAGAGGGGAGAGGCACTAAGAAGTGTGCAGAGAGGTGCTCTGGAGAGGGGAGAGAGCCACTCTAGTGTGCACAGTTCTCTGGAGAGGGGAGAGAGCCACTGAGTAGTGTTCAAAGACGTGCTCTGGAGAGGGGAGAGCTATTCAGAAGTGTGCAGAGAGATGCGCTGGAGAGGGGAGAGAGCCACTCAGAAGTGTGCAGAGAGAGGCTCTGGAGAGGGGAGATAGCCTCTCCGAGGTCTGCAGGGAGATCCTCTGGAGAGGGGAGAGCCACGAACACGTGTACAGAGAGATGCTCTGGAGAGGGGAGAGCCACTCCAAAGTGTGCGCAGAGGTTCTCTGGAGAGTGGAGAGACCCACTGAGTAGTGTGCAAAGACGTGCTATGGAGAGAGGACAGCCACTCAGAAGTGTGCAGAGTGATGCTCTGGAGAGGGGAGAGAGCCACTCAGAAGTGTGCAGAGAGATGCTGTGGAGAGGGGAGAGCCACTCAGAAGTGTGCAGAGAGGTGCTCTGGAGAGGGGAGAGAGCCCCTCAGAATTGTCCGCAGAGATGCTCTGGAAAGGGGAGAGAGCCACTCAGAAGTGTGGAGAGAGGTGCTCTGGAGAGGGAGAGAGCCCCTCAGAAGTGTCCGGAGAGATGATCTGGAAAGGGGAGAGAGCCACTCAGAAGTGTGCAGAGAGATGCGCTGGAGAGGGGACAGGCGCTCAGAAGTGTGCAGAGAAATGCTCTTAAGAGGGGAGAGCCACTCGGAAGTGTGTAGAGAGATGCTGTGCAGAGGGCAGAGGTACTAGGAAGTGTGCAGAGAGATTCTCTGGAGAAGGGAGAGAGCTACTCAGGAGTGTGCGGACAGGTGCTCTGGAGAGGGGAGAGGTACTCAGAAGTGTGCAGAGAGTTGCCCTTGAGAGAGGAGAGCCACTCAGAAGTGTGCAGAGAGATGCTCTGGAAAGGGGAGACAGCCACTCAGAGGTGTGCAGAGAGACTTTCTGGAGAGGCGAGAGAGCCACTGAGTAGTGTGCAAAGACGAGCTCTGGAGAAGGGACAGCCACTCAGAAGTGTGCAGAGAGATGCTCTGGAAGGAGGAGAGGGCCACTGAGAAGTGTGCAGAGAGGTGGTCTGGAGGGGTGACAGAGCCACTGAGCAGTGTGCAAAGTCCTGCTCTGGAGAGGTGACAGCCACTCAGAGGTGTGCACAGAGATGCTCTGGAGACGGGCGAGCCACTTGACCTGTGCAGAGCGATGATCTGGAGAGGGGAGAGCCACTCAGAGGTGTGCAGAGAGATGCTCTGGAGAGGGGAGAGAGCCACTCAGAAGTGAACAGAGACATGCTGTTGAGAGGGGAGTGCCCCTCAGAAGTGTGCAGAGAGATGCTCTGGAGAGGGGTGAGCCACTCAGAATTGTGCAGAGCGGGCTTACCTGGTGGCACAGTGGTTGAGAGTCTGCCTACTGATGTAGGGGACACGGGTTCGTGCCCCGGTCTGGGAAGATTCCACATGCCGCGGAGCGACTGGGCCCGTGAGCCATGGCCGCTGAGCCTGCGCGTCCTGAGTCTGTGCTGCACAACGGGAGAGGCCGAAATAGTGAGAGGCCCGCGTACCACAAAAAAACAAAACAACAAAAAACAAAATGAAAACAACTGCAAAAAAAATGAAGTGTGGACAGAGATGCTCTGGAGAGGGGAGAGAGCCACTCAGAGGTGCAGAGAGATGCTCTGGAGAGGGGAGCCACTCAGAAGTGTGCAGAGAGGTGCTCGGGATAGGGAGGAGAGCCACTGAGGAATGTGCAAAGATGTGCTCTGGAGAGGGGACAGAAACTCAGAAGTTGCAGAGAGATGCTCTGGAGAGGGGAGAGAGGCACTCAGATGTGTGCAGATAGGTGCTCTGGAGAGGGGTGAGCCACTCAGAAGTGTGCAGAGAGGGCTTCCCTGGTGGCGCAGTGGTTGAGAGTCCGCCTCCCGATGCAGGGGACACGCGTTTGTGCCCCGGTCCGGGAAGATCCCATATGCCGCGGAGCGGCTGGGCCCGTGAGCCATGGCCGCTGAGCCTGCGCGTCCAGAGCCTGTGCTCTGCAACGGGAGAGGCCGCAACAGTGAGAGGCCCGCGTACCGCAAAAAACTAAAACAAAACAAAAAAACAAAACAAAAACAACACCAAAAAAATGAAGTGTGGACAGAGATGCTCTGGAGAGGGGAGAGCACCACTCAGAAGTGTGCAGAGAGATGTGCTGGAGAGGGGAGTGCCACTCAGAAGTGTGCAGAGATGGCTCACCTGGTGGCGCAGTGGTGGAGAGTCTGCCTTCCGATGCAGGGGACACGGGTTCGTGCCCAGGTCCTGGAAGATCCCACATGCCGCGGAGCGGCTGGGCCCATGAGCCATGGCCGCTGAGCCTTTGCATCCAGAGCCCATGCTCCGCAACGGGAGAGGGTACAACAGTGAGAGGCCCGCGTAGCACAAAAAAAGAAAAAAAAATAAGTGTGCAGAGAGATGCTCTGGAGAGGGCAGTACCACTCAGAATTGTGCAGAGAGATGCTCTGGAAAGGTGAGAGAGCCACTGAGAAATTTGCAGAGAGGTGCTCTGGAGAGGGGAGAGAGCCACTGGGTAGTGTGCAAAGACGTGCTCTGGAGAGGGGACAGCCACTCAGAAGTGTGCAGAGAGATGCTCTGGAGAGGGCAGAGAGCCACTCAGAGGTGTGCAAAGACATGCTCTGGAGAGGGCAGAGAGCCACTCAGAGGTGTGCAGAGAGATGCTCTGGAGAGGGCAGAGAGCCACTCAGAGGTGTGCAGAGAGATGCTCTGGGGAGGGGAGAGAGCCACTCAGTAGTGTGCAGAGAGGAAATCCTTGCCAGGTAGCCCCAGTCTCCCGGTTTCATTCTTTCCTTCCCCTGATGCGGATGTGAAAGGCTCGCCCACAATCGTTAAAAAAGACCCTTTTTTCCTGTGGTTAAACACATGGCACTTTATGGCTGCTTTATAATGAAGGGGTGAAAACTTTTCCTAACTTCGGCAGCACTGAAAACCAGAGCCATTATTTTTTCACAGAACCCAAGGTAAATGCCAGGAACTTTCTGGTCAGAGATTTCAGTCTTCTGTATTTTGGGGTGAGGAAAAGGGACGATAATCACAGAGTGAAGCTAGAGGCCTAGAAGGAGCCTTTGGGCCCCTCATCCACACCCCCTCACTTAAAAACTGGGAAACTGAGGATGGAGAACCACTTCAAGCCCGTGGGGAGAATTAGTGGATTGACCTGTAAACCCAGGCGCTTTTTTTTTTTAATGAAACTAATGCGTCACAGCTCGAGGGTAAAGGGCCATAGTTTTGGGGATTAAAGAAATCTAGGTTAAAATCCCTTTCTGTCTGTTCGTTTCTGAGCCTCCGTTTCCCCATTTGCACATCTGTTAAATGGGCGTTAGCTATCACTTGGGGTTGCTGTAGGACTCACTGGCATCACATAGTAGATTGTACCTTATTACCAATACTTCACCATTTCTGACATCCAATTTCATAAGGTTCAATTGAAGGGCTGAGGTAAGTGCTTGATAAATGATAGCTTAGTTACTGGAAGCAAAGGACTTCGGGAAGCCAAAGATTATCTAGATCATTCCAGCTAACCCATTTCTTCTCAAGTTTGATCTTAACTATTTGGGGGGGGGGGCGGTTCTCAGGGAAAGACTAAACTCTGGAGAATTTCACCTGTGGTGCCTTGAGGGGCCAGGTAGTTGCTCCAGGTGAGTGCGGCCCCTCCTTTCCGAGGCCGCCCGTTGCCGTGGTGCTGGCAGTGTGCGTGGACTCACGCCCCACGGCAGCCGACCCGCGCCATGGAGTGGGCATGCCAGTCCCGCTCTCTCTGGGGCCCTAGGACTTTGGTCTTGCCCTCATCAGGGACACATCACCTTACGCTGCATGCCAGGTGCCCAGCTTCTCAGACCAGAAACGCTTCCAGGACAGGTATGGCTGACGCTTCTGTGCCCCACTTTGCCCCTGTTTGGTGCTTTCATCCATCTTTGTGGATTTCTTCGACTTCCCTCATGGAGAGATCCTTAGGGGCTTACAGCAACCAAGAAGAGATGGTCAAGGGATTTCCAGGTGGAGAGAGGGGATTTTGGAGAGTGGGAAAAGCCCCTTCAATAGAATTTCATTTAACATTTGGATTTTTAACTAGGGGGAGTGTTTTTGGAAATTTTATAATTGGAGCAATGAACTGTGCTTGGATTCTGGTGGGTGAGATTACTGGGAAGACAGTTTTTCTGCGGGGTAGTGGGGGTGGGAGGAGGAAAGTTAGACACTGTACCAGGAAATCATATTAGAATCTCCTTGGGACATTAGCTTTTGATTTTCCTCAAAGGGGAGCGAAGGTTACATAGAAGGGTTTGCAAAACCCTTCTGCAGACTAGCGGGACTGAAACACTTCATATCAAGGGAGTACACTTCAGCTCCCCTTGTAAGAAAGCCCCTTATGCATCCCTGGAGGGAAAAGGTAGCTGTTCTGGGCGAAGCAGCCTTCTAACTCACTCTGGCCCTCCAGGTTCCTGACAGGCGCTGTGCAGCGTACCAGCGGCACGCCGGCTCTGGAGGGTCACTGGCACAGGAACTGTGGGGAGTCGGCACTATAAATAGGCAGCCGCCACCTCCCAGACTGCTGGGCACACAGCACCGTGAGGCCAGACCCATAGGTGCTGCTACTGCGAGGCCAGGGTGACTGGGCAAGGGCCCAGGACCAGCGTCCAGACGGTCACCCTGCAGACCAAGTTTACTGATTGCATCCTGCCTGCTAAGTACTTTCATGCATCTCCTGATCTTATCCTTGCAACCGTGCTGTGAGGTTGCAACCATCACAGTGCCCTTCCCAAATTGAAAACGGAGGCTCAGAATGGTGAAGCCTGTTGCCTAAATTCAGGGACAGATTAGGACAGAACCCAGGTCCGCCTGGGCCCAAGATGGATGCTTTTCGCCTAGGCAGGGGCAGATAGTGAGTAGGGAGTGTGCGAGAAGCAGGAGTGAGGGTACCTGAGATCCACGCCCGGTTCTCCCACATTCTAGCTGTGCGACCTGTGCGGGCCACTTACCCTCTGTCTGTGTCACTGCCATCATCTAATCCAGGCCACGTTACAACCTCGCTGGGGGCATTAAGTGAGATGAAGAGTGTAAAGGCTCTTACGATAGTGCTTGCCACACAGCAGTAGTGATAGTAAGAGTGAGGAAAGATTTGAACCCTGATCCTACCTGGGCTGGACACCTGCCCAGCCCTGCCACTTACCAGCTGGGTGCCCAGGGCCAAGTCATGAGCATGAGCTTGGAGCCCACCTGCCTGGGTTCAAATCCTGCCCCCCGCCCCCACCCCCGCTCCTTCCCAGTGGTTGGGTCAGTAACTCACCTTGCTGGGTCTCGCTTCCCTTCTCTGTGAGATGCAGATGATAGAGCTCTTCCCTCATGGGCTGGTGGTGAGGATGAATCCAGGTGACGCAGGTGAGGAACTGATGATAGCAGCTCTGGGCTGAGTGTTCAAGATGTATGAGTTGCTGCCAATGTTCTTCCCTGCAAAAAAAAAAAAAGAGACAAATGGAACCAATTTTTTTCCCCGCTCCCATTCAAACACTGTGGTTGTTTATTATGATGATGTGTAATAATGAGGGGCTAAGAGGCTATTTATTTTGCAGACTTTTTAAAAAAGGCAACACAAGGCTCCTGGTCATGGAGGACGAGGGGGAAGTAGCCCAGGCCCAGGTTGAGCTGGTGACCAGGGCTCCACCCAGCCAGGGAGCTCGGTCACCCGACCCCCGCCCGAGTCTGGGCTCCCGGGTGAGTTCGCCCGCTGACTGTCCCCTTCTCCCCACAGACGGTGTACAACCTGGCGGACGTGGCCTGCAAGTGCCACGGGGTGTCAGGCTCGTGCAGCCTCAAGACGTGCTGGCTGCAGTTGGCCGACTTCCGCAAGGTGGGCGACGCCCTGAAGGAGAAGTACGACAGCGCAGCGGCCATGCGGCTCAACAGCCGGGGCAAGCTGGTGCAGGTCAACAGCCGCTTCAACTCGCCCACCACGCAGGACCTGGTCTACATCGACCCCAGCCCCGACTACTGCGTGCGCAACGAGAGCACCGGCTCGCTGGGCACACAGGGCCGCCTGTGCAACAAGACGTCCGAGGGCATGGACGGCTGCGAGCTCATGTGCTGCGGCCGTGGCTACGACCAGTTTAAGACGGTGCAGACCGAGCGCTGCCACTGCAAGTTCCACTGGTGCTGCTATGTCAAGTGCAAGAAGTGCACAGAGATCGTGGACCAGTTCGTGTGCAAGTAGTGGGCACCCCGCCGCCCGCCTGTCACCCAGCCCCACTCCCAGGACCCACTTATTTATAGAAAGTACAGTGATTCTGTTGTTGTTGTTGTCTTTAATACTGTTTATTTTTTGTCCCCAAGAATTGCAACCGGAACCATTTTTTTTTTCTGTTCCCATCTGAGAACTCTGTGGTTTATTACTAATATTATAATTATTATTTGGCAAAAAGGGGGGGTGGGAACCAAGAAAATATTTATTTTGTGGATCATTGAAAAGTAAGACAAGACTTCTTTTGCTGGTATATAGGATGAGGGGGGAATAACGCACACCTTAAGTTAGATGTGTGCACATCTGGAAGGTCAAGGAAACACTGTTTTCTTTGTCTCAACTATGGGGTCATATGGGACAGGTAGCGTCCAGCTGCAAGAGGGTGGTACAGATCTATGCGTGACTTAGCTCCTGTGACTAAAAGGAATTCGGTGCTCTGGTGAAAGTTGAAAGGTCTTGAGAAAAAAACAAAACAATGAGACCCACACACCCCCCCGCCCCTTTCCCAGGGGCTGCCAGCCTGAAACATTTCCAAAATGGTATTTAAAGTCTAAGAGCAAAAATCTCATATCCCTTAAAGAAAAAAGGTTTATCACGTGTCGCACTGTTCTCAAACATTCCATCTACAGATGGTCCATTCTACTGAAACTTGGGGAGCAGGGAGGGAAGCCCCAGAAATTAAAAAAAAAGAGAAAACTTAAAAACTCCTTATATTAAGTCAGTGATTTGACGCTGTTGTGGGAATTAGGTTATCCACTTGGAAAAGGATCCCCGAGCGATTCTGGGTACTAGACTTTTTGTTTGGAGAAGGGCAAGGGAGGTTGACTTGACTGTAAAGGAAAATATACTGTAATTTTCTTAGGGATACTTGGTTAATAAATGATAACAATGAAACTAATAAATGAATTCCATTCACAGATCCTCAGCCCGAGCTACAAGGTAATTGCCTGCAGTTCAGCACTGCACCAGAGCAGAAAACCTATTTGAGGGGGAAACGTGACATCCGCCCTCCCTACTTGACCCCGTGCCCTGTCCGATTCCTCCATGCCTTGCTGCGCTGTGACGCCGGCCACGTTTCCAAACGGCAGCTCCACTGCGTCCCCTCTGATAGTAGGACAGGAAATGAAACAGGAGCTCCGCTTGGGAGACAGTTCGCTACTTAGGGATTTTGGTTTTCCCCTATAACTTTTACTTTGAGGAGCAGTAGTTTTCTATGTTTTAATGACATTACTTGGCGAATGGACTTCACAGAGGTGTGGCAGCGTTTCCCTGTTATGATCCTGTGTTTAGACTCTCCACTCACGCTTTCCTATTACCCTGCAGGTGTACCCCAGAACTGTTCCTAGAGGACTTGAACAGTTGCATTTATAAGGGGGGAAATGTGGTTTAATGGTGCCTGATATCTCAGTCTCTTGTACATAACATACATATATATATATATATATACATATATATATATAAATATAGATATAATTATATCTCAGTGCAGCCAGTGATTTAGATTTACCGTTTACTCGGGTCTAGAGCCTTGTCGTCCTCCATTGCAATCCAACTGGGATTTTTGCAGACGGTTTCTGAGTTGAGCTGGGGCTGTGGCCTCCATGCCATCACGCCCTGAGCATCACGGAGCAGCCTTGTTTCTGAGGAATCCGGAAGGTCTCATACTCATGTGCATTGTTGGTTTGAAGATTTCTTTTATCTTCCCCGCCCCATCCTCCTTTTCTGTACCCTTTCTGGAGAGGGCATTACTTATTCATCACAGACGTGGGAAATGAAGAGATAATTCAACACTCAGAAGCATTGTCGGCATTTCCCTTTCCTTCATGCGTTTTGCAGAGTGGAAACTGGTGCCCATTAGACCTGATAGTACCTATTTGAGTCCCTGAGGAAAATCCAGCTCACAACATATATGGCTAGTTTAAAAAGTTTTTTAAACCAGGACACCTCTTTGCAAAGAGTACCGTCAAATGTGTTCTTATCTCAGACTTCTGTTGCTTTAAAAGTTGGGAAAGATACACATCTCCTGCAGCCCTCATGGGAACGGGTGGCCCTCAGATCACCTCAGCCACCTGCGGCTCTTGTTGCACAAGGATGTTCACTCCCCTGCAGTTGCAGTGAATTGCAAGCAAAAGATCTTGAAAGTAAGAAGCACTAATTAGCTTAAAATGTCACTTTTTTGGTTTTTATTATACAAAAACCATGAAGTAAGTTCTTTTTATTTGCTAAACCAGATTTTGTTCCTTTTTAGTGATTCCTGTTTATGAAGAGAGTTGAGTTTAACAATCCTAGTTTTTAAAGGAAACTATTTAATGTAAAATATTCTACTTGTCATTCAGATATTATGTATATCTTCTATGGCCTTTATTCTATACTTTTCATGTACATATTTCTGTCTCGTGCGATTTGTATATTTCACTGGTTCAGAAAACAAACAAACATCGAAAGGCTTATGCCAAATGGAAGATAGAATATAAAATAAAACGTTACTTGGATATTGGTAAGTGGTTTCAATTGTCCTTCAGATACTTCATGTGGAGAGTTTTTGAGAAAACATGAGGGATAGTTTAGGGGTGACTACATGTCAGAATAACAGAAGAGTGGAGAATTTTACCAAAACCAAACTATTTGGGAGCTTCAAAAGATTTCTATATGTAACGGAACAAAAGGGGAATTCTCTTTTCCTATATATGTTCCTCAAAAAAAGAAATCAAGCAGATGGCTTAAAGCTGGTTATAGGATTGCTCACATTCTTCGAGTATTAGGCATGTAACTTAATTGTTCTAGAGCTTGTTGGTGTTGTAACATCTCAGAGCTAAGAACTGAAAAGGCACATGCTTTTATCCATGACCAGAAGTTTAGTCCAAAAAAAAGTGTATTTGTGTTCACCACTGCAGCTAGCGCGCTGCTCTAGTTCGAAGTTGCTGTGTGGATGGAGTGTCTCCTTGCCCCTTGGAAAGCAGGTTTATGAAAAGCAAGCCTCAGTCTGCAGAGAATGAAGGAAACTGAAGGTTCGTTGTGTTAAGTGCAATTAATACAAGCCCTGTGCTTCTTGAAAACGCGCAGCGAAGCCTGGCCCGCGACGCACAGATTGATACGTTAGCCCTTTGCTTTTTTTCTTTCCGGATAACCTTGTAACATATTGAAACCTTTTAAGGATGCCAAGAATGCATTATTCCACAAAAAAACAGTAGACCAACATATAGAGTGTTTAAAATAGCATTTCTGGGCAAATTCAAACGCTTGTGGTTCTAGGACTCACATCTGTTTCAGTTTTTCCTCAGTTGTATATTGACCAGTGTTCTTTATTGCAAAAACATATACGCGATTTAGGAGCGTCAGCATATTTTTTTTCCTTCTCATCCTGGAGTGCATTCAAGAGCTTCCCAATACAGGAAAATTAACAAAAAATTTATATACAGGCAGCGACAAACAGAGCTATGTTCAAAATGGTAATTATGGACTTAAGTACCAGGAAGACTGTTTTAAGCTTTAGTCCAGTGTATCTGTTCAGTTTTTCAAGCTGCTGACCTCCCGAGACCGGCACTGTGTTTCAGTAGCCCATGCAGACCCTTTGCTTGTACGATTTGCCAATACAATTTTCAATTTGTTTTTGCAAGACCTTGTTCAAGCCACCAGAAGTATCAAAGATGACACTGTAGCAGGATAAGTACTCCAAATAAGAGAGTCACTGGCTGACTCACAGAGATCGTTAGCAGAAACAGTCCCCAAAGACTGAGTGACCCGTAATTTAAATAGAGACAACTAGAAAAGGTACTGATAACTTGAAGGTATATATGATGCAAATACGCACCAAGACATAGGTCTAAGATACTGCATTATCACTGTAAAGTGTACTTCTAAAATATTTATTTTTTTAAGAAAGTATTTGTTAGTCTCCCCTCTCTGTGGAATGGTGAAAGCCAGATGCCATACTTTGAAAGTAAGATGATGAAACGCATTCTTAATACAGGAAACATTCAGCAACGTAGGAATTAAAACTTAGTAAAGGAATCTTCTAATTTACCTGTTCGCACAGACCTTACGTTTAACTCTGATGACTGGATAATATTTTATGTTAGTAAAACATCATCTTGTTAGCCAACTTTTAAAACTGGATGTGGAATGATTAAAGGTCGGTACGATTTTTTTTTTAAAACCAAAAATGTATCAATTTTAATCTAGAAGATTTAATTAACATTCTGTCTCAGTATTTCAAAAGCAAAAAAGGAATAAGGAAAATTGCATGCAAAAGACCAATTTTACAAGCAGTGTACCATTTGCTGGGCTAGAAATAGATAAAGATTATTTATTTTTGTTCATATCTTGTACTACTTTTCTATTAAAGTCATTTTATAAAATCAGTGCGGTCACGTGTATGTTTGGCAGAGATGGTGTCCGTGGCAGTTGAAATTTGATGTGGGCCTAGAGTGTGATTATGGCTTAGCGAATCCAGGAAAAAATGCCCATTTCAGGCATGTAGATGATACTATGGTCAAATCTCAAGGATCTATTGTGTATTTTAATGCTTATCTTTTTTTGCCTGTAGCTGTTTTTCTCCCCATTTCTTATTTGTTCTGCCGCTAATATATGAGAGTTGTGTTGGGAGATTATTATTCAGTGCAGGCATTTAGCACAGCGACATGGGATTGTGAAGAAATACCAGGGCAAGAGAAGAAAGAGTGATTTGAGGAGAGAAAAAAAAATGTCCTAGGTAAACAGCCTGAATCACCTGGAATATTCTCTGCTGGTTCCCTTTTGGAAATTGCCACGGTTGCCAGCCAGGTGTTTAGATCAGGTTTCTCTACCTCAGCACTTTTGGCTTCTCAGGCTGGATAATTCTTTATTGTGGGGGGCTGTCCTGTGCAATGTTTAGCAGCATCACTAGCCTCTACCCACTAGATGCCAGTAGCTCCCCCATTTGTGACAAGCAGAAGTGTCTCTAGACACTGCACAGTGTACCTCAGGGTGCAGAATCAACCCCAGGTGAGACGCACAGCTCTAGATGGAGGAACTGAGGTTCTGAGCACTTGGGGCACGCAGGCTGACCACGGTGGTGGACTGGTGCTTGCCTGGGGTGACGAATGAACCTGCGAGGTCCCTTGCAAGCTTTCCCATGTAGAGTGTGGAGCTGCAGCATCCTTCACAGGGCAGCCTGGCTCAGTGATGAAGAATACAGGCTCGGGAGCCAGACCGCCTGTGTTCAAATACTGGTATTGCCCTTAGCTCTGTCACCTTGGGAAAGCTGTATAACCTCTGTGAGCACCCAGTTAAAGTGGGAGAGAGTATTACACTGTAGGTTCTTGTAAACATGAGTTACCGTGTTTGGACTGTTTAGCGCAGGTTCGAGTACATAGGAAGAGCTCACTATAGGCTAGCTAAGAAGGATGAAGTAAGTCTGAAGACTAAACCCAGGAAGGTGGGCCAGTGTTCTTTAAAATACCCCCCAGCGGCTAGCTCAGTGCTAGGAAGGCCCCCTTAGTGTTTGGGGGAGGTTACAAACCGTGGCCCTCTGTGTATATAACATTTCCAGATGTGTTTTGTTTCACTGGCAAGCGTTAAAAAGATACTCAAATTAATTGGCAGCACTTAAAAAGATGAGTATTTTCACATTCAAATTGGGATTTCTTGCTTCAGAACAGGAAGAACTGGCCACCTGAGTACATGGTGTCACAGGTCCCCTGTAGCGACACTCAGCTGGATCCCAGCAGCCACTGCGCCTTCCAGACAAGGCCGGCTGTGTCCCGTTAGCCAGCCATTTATGCCACCTAACTGACCCCTGCAGACTCACGCACTTGCCATGGTTGTCACAAGTGTCTTCCCTCTAACTCAGAGTTTCTCAACCTCACCCTGACTGACATTTTGGGCCAAATAATTGTGAGGGGCTCTTGTGTGCATCAGACCCTCAGAGGGGCTTACCACATGCCTCTTGCCTCAGAGACCCTGACCAGAGCCGCTCGCACCAGTGGTGACCCCTTGATGCCGATGCCCCCAACACCGTACTAGACTCAGCGCCTCGAGACTCACAGGCTTCCTCTCCTTCACTCTCCCTGACAAGCTTATCAGACACGGACGTGAGCATCATGCCCATTTTACAGATGAGGATGCCGAGGCTGGGAGAATTAAGTCACTCCCTTTATCAGTTGTCCATTGCTGAATAACACACCACACTCACACCAAAAATCAGTGGCTGAAAACGATCACCACTGTATTTGCTTGGGATCCTGTGGGTAAACGATACGGGCTGGGTTAACTGTGAGGGACCAGCGGACGGATGAGGGGCTCGCTGATCCCACACGGCCTCTCTCTCGCACACTTCAATAGCTGGTTCTGGCTGCTGGCGGGGCCTTTCTCTCCATGTGGTCTCTTATCTTTAAGGATAAGCGGTGCCCTGGGCTCTTTCACACTGTGATACCACATCCCACGAAGGTGAGACTGGAAGCCTCAAAGGCCTCTTGAGGCCTGAAATCCAGTTACACTGGAGTTGGCCCTCCACATCCACAGATACAGAACGCTGACATCGGGAATTGAGCGTCCTCGCATTTTGGTATCTGAGGGGGGGGTCCTGGAACCAATTCCCCATGGACGTGGAGGGATGACTATATATCACTTCCACTGCATTCACTGGCCAAAGCAAGCCCATGGACAGCCCAGATTCAAAGAGATAGAGAAATAGGCACCACCTCTCAATGAGAGGAGTGGCAAAGTCCCATTGCAAAGGAGATCACATTGCAAAGGAGATCTGTACAGACTGGGAGAAGTTGCTGCAGCATCTTCAGATGGTCCCTCCCGTGGGCCAAGATTCCACAGTGTTTGAGTGGCTCTACCTCGCCTCTCTCCTCTGACAGCAGCTGCAATAGGATTCCCTTCTCTCACCCCCAGAAACCCACCTTAAGCATGGGGCAGAGGGTAGGACAAAGAATTTGGAGTCAAGAAAACCTGGTTCCAAGCTTTGCTCTTATTAGCTGTGTGTCCTTCAGCCAGTTACTTAACCCCTCTGAGCTTCATTCAGTATTCTCACGTGGCACATGAGGATATGATAACGTTATAGGGTGTTGGTGAGGACTGCTAATCATGGAAGTGAAGCGCATGGCACCGAGTAGGACCTCAAGCAGTGGCAGGGATGATGGTGGTGGTGGCAGCAGTCACCCGCTGGCATGGGGAGAAAACAGCCACATTCCCATCACCAGCTTTTGATGACTCATGAGCCTCCCTGATTCAGCAACTTGCAGGGCGCTCCCTTCAAGGCACTGGGAGGGGACTCCTGAAGGTTCCTGGTCAGGCTCAGGCTGGGGAAGCAGAGGGTGGGGAATCAGAGGATGGGCTCAGCCTCAGCTCAGACATGCCAAGTCCTCCCCCATCCCTGGGAAACTCCGAGGAATGTTTTCCCATGTCTCAGGAGAGACCTGTGACACGAGCAGGGTGGGGACCCACCTCTTCTTTACAGAGCAAGATTTTGAGGCTGAGAAGAGCAGCCCTGAACCCTAGGCACACCCTGCACCGTACCCCACTTTGCTTCCTGCGGGTATCAAGCTGTGCCCCCGTGCGTAAGCCAGTGAGCTTCCTTTGGGCCTCAGGTTCCTGTCTATCAAGTGGAAATAATAAGACCTGTGCAACTGCTCCCATTTACTGCACACATGTCCTGGGTGGTTTTTGTTTTTTTTTAATGTATTTTTCATTATTTTGTTTGATCTCATGGCATCCAACAAAAAGAAGGGTTACTCTTTTCATTTTCCAGAAGAAACAGAAGCCCCAGAAGACTAAGTGTCTTTTCCGAAACTACAGAGCTGGTAAGAAGCAAAGCCAGGTCCCTCTGATTATAGAGCCCTCATTTTATCCACAAAATGACACTACCTCAGGGTTACTGGAAAGAGAAAAATGGAAGGCTAGAAACACTAGAAACCTAACATTTCATTCCTGACCCAGAGTCACTTGTCCTAGTTTTCGAGCTGAGACCACCTTTGAGTCCCTGGTGAAAGTTCACACACTCTTGCAAGGTTTCCCTCTGCACATGAACCAGGCCTGAGAGACCTAGACTCTGGCTTTATGACCAGCCCAACAGCACTTTCACCATCTGGATAGTGGCCCAACTCTGGCCACCACTTTGCTGTGTGACTTTGGGCAAATCCCTTCCCCTCGGTGGCCCTTATTTCCTGACATATGCACAATGGTTTGGATGGGGTCACATGACTGAGTTTGGTTTCCTGTTCAGCAGTATCGCGTCCCAGGAAATTGCTGGCATGTGGAGGTGGAGAACAGGCCTCAAACCCTAATACTTGGGAATAAAAGAATGCAAATGAAAACCGGCCTCCGCTGCTTCCGGATACATACAGGGAGAGCATCTCGTTTGCACGTCCTCCTCTACCACGTCCTGGCTCCATGCCCCACCCAGCATGAGATGGCAACACAGGAAAACTGTGAGTGTCAGAATCAGAAACACCTGCATCATCTTGGGCAAATCTGACCTTTCTGAGCTCTCATTTCCTGGTCTGTGAAAGGGGCAAACCCTATCCACGGTGCAGGGCTGCTGTGAGGATTACCTGGAAAAGGGTTCCTGCAGTGATAGGCACATGGTGACCACTCATTAACCAGAAGCTCTTATGTTATTATCCTAATCTGTAAGCCCGCCTGTCTGCCGGGACCCCTCCCACCCTGGAGAGAAGCCTGATCAACTATGTAGCAGCATATAATCCATGAGTTAACTCCAATGCACTCCTCGGCACGTTGTCCCCTGAGTGTGCTTCCTGGGAGAAGAGACTAAAAGCGGTCAATTCTTCGCAGCCCTCCCAGCCCCCGGCCGTCTTTCTGGAGGGATTTCTGGCATCCTCGAGGTGGATTTCCCTTCCTAGGGCCTCTTCAGACTTTCACGATTCCGGCTGTGCCTGAAGGCTGTCTGCTTTTATTCTCTCCCTCCACCTTCCCCAGACGCTGCTGGGCGCCAGGCCTTCTGCAAGGTGCGGAAAAGAGCGAGACCCTCTCATGCCTCGAGCCGCTCCAAGTTGACCTCGAGGTCGACGGCGAGGTGCAAGTCCAGGCTGAACCAGGAAGGAGACTGCACGGTGATTCCCAGGGAGCCTCCACGCGCCGGCAGGAAAACCACACTCGAGCACGTTCTCAGCGAGTAGTTTAAACCACTTGAATTCGGGTCTCAAAAACCAAGAAACCAGTTCTAAGTGTTTTCACCTCTCCCACTGCTTCCTCCTAAATTTCATTAGGGCTGACAATTTGTATATCCACTTACAGTGTAATGTGATTTAAATGGCTGACCATAACTGTTAGTGATGGAGTTTTCCCGGAGCACAGGGCCCCTCCGCAGCTGGGCGGTAGTTTTGAAGGCCAGGATGCCTCTTGTTAGACGCAGTGTTCGTCCTAGGAGGTGGGAGGGACTGCCTCTTGGCCCCCTTCCCTCTTCACCCCACAATCACTTTTGTTCTTGGAGGCCGAGCTATCTTGGAGTTTTCGGCATGCAATAAAACACACTTGACCACAGGCCCCGTGTTGAGCCAGGACGGCTGGAGGAGAAGCCAAGCCCGTTGCCCTGACCGGCTACAGGGTTAGGAGGAATTGACAGTGTGTGTCCTGCTTTGTGGCTTTTCTTTTCGTTTTGGCTTTGTAACTAAAACAGAGCTGATGCCTCAGAGATGAGCTGTTCAGTTTTATTTTATCCCTTCTCAGGATTTCACACACATTGTGTATGTGTGTCTGTGCTTGTATATTTGTGTGTGCGGCGGGGGTGGGGGAGACCAGTTATCATATCATGGATTGAATTTGGGTTTGAATCCTTGCCCTGTCTCACTTGGGGACCTCAGGCATCTTCTTTTGCCCCTATGAGTATCGATTTCCTCACCTGGATCATGAAGCTGGTGTTCCTGCCTTGCATAATTAATCAGGTGAAGTATCTAGAACGGCACTGTCCAATACAGGAGCCATTAACCACATTTGGCGATTTAAATTTAATTAAAATAAAATAAAATATCCAGTTCCTCAGTTGCACTGGCTACATCTCACATGCTTAACAACCACACATCCAAAGTGACGGCGTAGTTACAGCACTTTCCAGCACTGAGGAAAGTTCTACTGGAAGCACTGGCCTGGAGCTGTGCCTGTACCCCCTAGATGCTCAAGCTGTACCTGCAGGAAGCATTGTGGCCTCCACCACCTTTAAACCACACCAACACCTGCGGTCAACAGGGTACTGACTTAAATCAGAAAAACACCTTACAGAGATCAGCTTCCCCCAGAATCGAGAATTTGAAACTCACAAATCAGCTGTCTTGTTCTGAGGACCCTGTTTCTTGTATGCATCATGTCCAAATGCGGGAAAATACTCCACAGAGAGGCAGATGCAACACAAGATCAGCAAAGACTGCAAAGTGCAAAATGGAGGCTGTAACACGGCAGGTGCCCAGAGTGCCAATGGTTCTGGACCGTATTAAGTTAAGGTTCTTTTGACCACAATCCCAGAATCCAACTTCAGCTGGAGGAAACAACAGCTCCTTGGAAGATGTTGCCATGTCTCCTGGAAGCCAAGGAAGTCTTGAGCCATAGGGGTGGCTCCGGGGACCTCAGATCAGAAATGCATGAATTTGCCCTCTGCTGTGCTCTCCAAATTTGACAGAGCTCCCAAATCGGCTAGGATATTCATAAAATACAGATGCTAGGGCCCTCCCTTGGACGTGCAGATTCATCACGCTTGGAGGGAGTCCTGGGAATCTGTTTTTTCTAGGCTCCTTGGATGAGACTAAAACCTATGTTCCAGATCTGCACTCCCAGCTCTCCTGTGTTTCTAGAAACCCTGCTGCCAGGTTGAATGCCATAATCCAGAGCGAGGATCTGATTCGCCCATTCATCTGCCATTGTTCAATCAGCACAGCTGGGGGTGGGGAGGAAGGGCAGCAGAGTTTCTGGGCTCAAGTCCGATTCCTGGGGTCTAAATTCCTGGAACTACCATATAACCCAGCAGTCCCACTTCTGGGTCTTTGTCCAAAAGAATTGGAATCAGGATCTCAGAGAGACATGTGCACTCCCATATTCAGTGCAGCATTCTTCACAATAGCCAAGATCTGAAAATAGCCTAAATGTCTATCGACAGATGAATGGATAAAGAAAATGTGGTATATACGTACAAGGAAATATTATTCAGCTTCGATTAAAAAAGGAAATCCTGCCATACACAACAACGTAGATGAAACTGGAGGACAGACGTTATGCTAAGTGAAATAAACCAGTCACAGAAGGACAAGATACCGCATGATTCCACTTACAGGAGGCATCCACAATCGTCCAACTCCTAGAAACAGAGACTAGAATGGTGGTTGCCAGGGGATGATGGGGGGAGGGCGAAATAGGGAGCTGCTGTTCAAACGGGTATAAAGTTTCAGTCACGCAAGAAGAATAAATTCTAGAGACCTGCTGTACAGCATTGTGCCTGCGGTTAACAATACTGTATTGTACACTTAAAAATTTGTTAACAGGTAGATCTCATGTTAAGTTCTCTTACCACAATTTAAAGAAAAAAAGGAGGGAGTTTTGATGAGGTGTTCAGAGAGCACAGACACAGCTCCTACGGGGCCAATGCCATTTCAGGGCTTTATTTTGTGACGTCTAGGGGTAGTGAGGCATTTTGTCATGCAGTCACAGGTAACCAATTCAAAGAGCTCTATTTTCTTTTGGGGGGAAACAATTTGAAAGCCATTTCTCTTACTATTAAATGTGCTGTTGATTTTGCAACTTTTCAGTGAAAAACTTAGTCCTGAGAACACGTGATTTGAAGGGGTGCTTCACACACCTGACTTGGTGATATCCAAGGGTCTTCATCTCCTTTTTGCCCTCAGACTAAATGCTCTATTTCATAATGGAAATGAATGGGTAAAACTATTCCTGTGTGTGTGTGTTTGTGTGTATGGGAAAAATGTCTGAATAGCAGTGCACCAAAGTGTTCACAGCGGTGAAGTCAGTTTTTAGTTTTATTAATCTTTATATTCTAATATTTCTATGATGAAAATGATTTTTTTGCAATCATTAAAGGTCATTTTTAAATATAAAAATGGACACATGAAATAATGGTTGACATGCGTGTGACTACCCCTGTGAACAGTGTGGAAAACGATCTCTGAGGGCTAACTTCACGCTTGAAGCTAAGCAAAGTTTTGGCTTCCAAGGGTAGAGAACGGCTCAGGAGTCGTAATCGGCGTCACACCGCTCCCTCCGCAGGAGGCGATGGGAGAAGGACCCGCTAGGCTAGGTCCTGAGAGTCAGGCTAAGGACTCTGAAGGGGTTTTTCCTTTGTACCTGGGACAGTGCTCAGTGCTGATAATTATGCAAAAGTACAGGAGGAAAAAATGAAGAAAGAATTTAAGTCAGACTCACATGGTGAAGCTTGGAGAGGAGGGAGAATCAGAGGATGTTTACTTGACACAGAGCATTTGGGTTCTTTTAGGTTTCTGACCTGGGGCTGGAAGAGCACGGGACCAAGGACGTGTGGGTGAGCAGTTGTCGTTTTCAGTGGAGGTGACTGAGGAATTGTGCCAAACGGCAGCAGAAGTCAGTCCACTCGGCCGGCAGTCAAGGGAAGTGAAGCCATGGTGAGCTCGGGGAGGTCCTTCCGTTTGAGGCTGGTGGTAAAGGCGGACGGCATCCCCCCTGGGCTGATGCGTCCTCAGCCGAGGGGTGAGCTTCCCCCTTGGTTTCAACAGAGCTGCTCCCTTTCCATGGACATGTTTTCACAATGACTTGAAGATGCAAATGAGTTGACGGCATCTTCTTCACTTGCTATGTTGCTGGCAAATAAAAACTTTTATTATTATATACTATCCCTATTAATACCAGATGTTTTGCACCTCAAATTCTATTGGGTTTGGTATCAGTACGGCTACCATCGTCTCCTTTTGGTTGGTACTTGTCTCTTTTAATCCTTTTGTTCAACTGCTCTGTATCTTTAGGTTTTGAGTGTCTCTTTTAAACATCTGGAGTTGGATTTTCTTTACTCTGACGATCTTCACTCTTTGCCTTTTAACTGAAAAGTTAGTTCATTATTTTGATTGTATATATTTTGAGCTTTCTGTTTGTCCTACTTTTTCTTTCTTTTGTTTATCTTCCTTTCTTGCTCTTTGGGGTGATTTGTATTTCCTTTTTCTCATTCCATTTTCTTTTTGTTTCGGAAGCTATATTTCCTATTTTTTTTAAATATGGATACCCTCTATGCTTAAATATTTATATTGAATAAAGTCGAATATTAATCAGTACCTTGATCATCTTCTCAAGCAATGTGAGGTTCCTAGATCATTTCAATTCCAGTTTTTCTTCTCCTAATGTATATGCTCTTATTTGACCAGTGTCCTGGTTACTTAATGCCCTAAAGTAGATACTGCAGTTATTATTTTAAACAATGTTCATTTAGATTTTCCAACATATATGCCAAGATCTTGTCTCTTAGACCACCTGTGATCTGTATTGACTTTCCTTAGCGCCAGAAGTGCAGCCTTTAGAAGTTCTTTTAGTGAGTTGATGGGAATTGTCTTAGTTTTTTTTTATTGAAAATATTTTTATTTAACCATCAATCTTAAATGGACGTTTTCCTGGGTATGAAATGACAATTATTCATCCATCCCTTTGACTCACAAAATATTATGATAACAAAGGTGTGTGCTAGACACTCAGGAATCAGGTACGAGCCAGTGCAAACTCTGTCTCTATTCTTACGGGACTAACCAGATAGTTGGAAAAGCAGACAATCAAACCATTACACAAATAAATATGAAATTGCAATTGATAACTGATATGAAGGGCTCATGGTGCTCTGAGAGTTTATACTAGGGAGCTTGACCCAATCGGGGGGACCAGGGAAAGTTTCCCTCAAAGAAAGAGAAATTGAGCTGGGAATTACACTGAAGCTTGGTGAATAAGTAGGAGGTACCTTGGGCAAAGGCAGGGCTGGGAAGAGTGGTGTCAGGGGAGAGTAATCCAGGCACAAGAAACAGCAAATGCAAAGGCCCTGTGGTGGACTGGCACCTTTGAGAAGCTGAAAAATGGCCAGTGAGACTGGATGACTAAGAATGGTGGGGACAGTGGCCAACTGGGCTGGGAAGTTCAGCTGGAGATCATGAAGAGCTTGCGAACTGTGTTGAAGATGTTGGGCTGTCTACTAAAATGATATCTTTCTATTTATAATTCATAGTAGAGAAGTAGAAGGAAGGAAAGAAGAAAGGCAGCCAGCCAGACATGCCTGATTCCCAAGGATAAGATAAGACCCAGTCTAAAGCACAAGGCACTTGCTATCAAAGTCTTCCTGCTAACAGTTTGTAGCTAGACATATATCTAAACTCCCTGTCTGGTTTTTTTTTGCGGTACGCGAGCCTCTCACTGTTGTGGCCTCTCCCGTTGCAGAGCACAGGCTCCGGACGCACAGGCTCAGCGGCCATGGCTCACGGGCCCAGCCGCTCCGCGGCATGTGGGATCTTCCCAGACCGGGGCACGAACCCGCGTCCCCTTCATCGGCAGGCGGACTCTCAACCACCATGCCACCAGGGAAGCCCTGGGGTATTCTTGAGAGAGATATAGCTTGCTAAAGCTCATTTCATCAAAAGGAGAAGGTAGATATAGCTTGCTAAAGCTCATTTTATGAAAAGGAGAAAGGTAGATAATCAACAAATTCTTCTTGACTAATTTTTCAAAATAGTTGGTAAAAAGCATAAGTCAGTGTCAGCAATCTCCCCATTCTCTACACAGGTCCCTGCTCCGTCCCTTCCCAAATATACAGTGGAAAAAGACAGTCTCTTCAGCCAGTGTTGTTGGGAAAACTGGACAGCCCCATGAAATCAATGAAATTAGAACACTCCTTCACACCATACACAAAAATAAACTCAAAATGGCTTAAAGACTTAAATATAAGACATGACACCATGAAATTCTTAGAAGAGAACATAGGCAAAACATTCTCTGCCATAAATCACAGCACTGTTTTCTTAGGTCAGTCTCCCAAGGCAATAAGAAAAAAAAGCAAAAATAAACAAATGGAGCCCAATCAAACTTACAAGCTTTGGCACAGCAAAGGAAACCATAAACAAAAGAAAGACAACCTGTGGATGGACTGGGAGAAAATATTTGCAAATGATGCAACTGACAAGGGCTTAATTGCCAAAATATACAAACAGCTCATGCAGCTCAATAACAAAAAAAACAAACAACCCAATCAAGAATGGGCAGAAGACCTACATAGACATTTCTCCAAAGAAGATATACTGATGGCCAATAAGCACATGAAAAGATGCTCAATATCACTAATTACGAAAGAAATGCAAATCACAACTACAATGAGGTATCAGCTCACACTGCTCAGAATGGCCATCATCAAAAAGCCTATAAATAACAAATGCTGAGGTGGGGCCAGGGTCTGGGCTGACCCCATAGCCTCCTTGGCAGGTCCAGGTGTGTGACGACAGCTGGTCCTGGTGTCTGACTTCAGTAGGTCTGCACTGGAGGCTTTGTGAGCACAGTGCCTCAGGGACATCTGGGCTGACTGCCTGCATTCCCATGAGGCGGGGCCAAGGGCAGCGCCAGCAACAGTGTACTTTGTGAGTGTTCACGAAGGGTGACAGGTGATACTGCAGAGTGCACTGCCTGGTGGACAGCTCCTGCCAAGGAATACTCGGTGGCTCCTCTCCCAGCAGAAGCACTGCAGTCCCACCTACCTCACACTACAGATCAGAAGGAGATCCGGGGACCTCTACTCCAACAACTGGGGAGCAAACCCTGCCCCAGACAGTGTTGTGACAACCACAGAGCAAAGAAGACACCCCACTCAACATCTAGTGCAGCTTGGGTCACAACAGCAATCACACCACCTATCAAGGTGATAATGGCCAGAACACACTGAGGGAAGATGTGGTAGCTGTCCAGACTCAAGAAAGCCCTCACACCAAAAATATTAGACTCACGCAGCCTCCACATACAAATAGCCTTTCAGGACCACAGTAGATTACTGTTTCTCCTAACTTAATAGAGTCAGAGAAATGAAACAGAGGAACCACTCCCAACTAAAAGAACAAGAGAATTCCCCTGAAAGAAGGAACAATGAAACAGACCTCTCCAGTCTGCCAGATCCCTGGTTCAAAGGAGGTAATAAAAATACTGAAGGAATTAAGAAAGGTTATTGATAGAAATACAGATCACTGTAACAAGGAACTAGAAACTATAAAGAGGAGCCAATTAAAATTGGAAAATTCATTTTCTGAGATGAAAGCCAAGCTACAGGCAATAAATAGCAAAGTAAATAATGCAGAAGAATAAATAAGTGATCTGGAGGATAGAACAATGGAGATCACTCAGTGAAAACAGCAGACAGAAAGACAAATGAAAAAAAAACGAAAGCAATATATGAGACCTATGGGATAATACAAAACGAGCCAATCTATACATAATAGGGATCTGAGAAGGAGAAGAAAGGGAAAAGGGGATTGAAAGTGTATTTGAAGAAAGTATGGCTTTCTTTAAGGGATGAGAGACGAGATGGTGAAGTAGAACTGTGAGCTCACCTGTTCTCATAAGCACACCAAAATCACAACTAATAGCTGAACAGCCATCAATAAAAAAGACTGGAACCTACTAAAAACAGTATTCTACATCCAAAGACATAAAGGAGGGGCATGCACATAATGTAATCAAATCCCATACCCCCTGGGTGGATGACCCACAAACTGGAGAATAATTATATCACAGAAGTTCTCCCACAGGAGTGAGAGTTCTGAGCTCCACATCAGGCTCCCCAGCCTGGCAGTCCAGCATTGGGAGGAGGAGCCCCCAGAGCATTTGGCTTTGAAAACCAACGAGGCTTGATTGTAGGAGCTCCACAGGACTGGGGAAAACAGAGACTCCACTCTTGGAGGGCACACACAAGGTCTCATGAGCACCAGGAACCAGAGCAAAAGCAGTGACTTCATAGGAGTCTGGGCCAGACTTACCTGCTATCCTTGGAGGGTCCCCTGGGGAGTCGGGGAAGGGGGGAGACTGTGCTCACCCTGGGGACATAGACACTGGTGGCAGAGATATCAGGGACTATTCATCTGAGTAAATTTTCACTGGAGATTGATATCTTACTTAGGTCATTAGCACCGAGACCTGGCCCCCACTGACTGTAGGCCCCAGTGCTGGGACGCCTAAGCCCAACAAAATACAGGGTAGGAACACAGCCACACCCATCAATAGACAGGCTGCTTAAAGACTTGCTGAGCCCAGAGCCGCCTCTAGACATGCCCCTTGACACGGCCCTGCCCAACAGAAGGCCAAGACCCAGCTCCACCCACCAGTGGGCAGGCATGAGCCCCTCCCAGCAAGAAGCCTGCACAAGCCTCTAGACCAGCCTCACCCACCAGGGTGCAGACACCAGAGGCAAAAATCTACAGTCCTTCAGCCTGTGAAACTGAGTCCACAAACCCCAGCCAGAACCTACCGTGGGGCTCATCACTGGCCCTTGGATGGCGAGAGGGGAATGTACTGCTGGGATACATAGGACATCCCCTACAGAGGGCCACTTCTCCAAGATCAAGAAACATACCACATACATGAAAATACAACTGGACGTTTACACAAAATGAGATGGCAGAGGAATATGTTCCAGAGGAAGGATTAAGATAAAACCCCAGAAGAACAACTAAGTGAGATGGCGATAAGCAATCTATCTGGGAAAGGCAATCTACACAAGAAAGAGTTCAGAGGAATGATCATAAAGACAATCCAAGAACTCTGGAAAAGAATGGATGCACAAAGCGAGAAGTTACAAGAAGTTTTTAACAAAGAGTTAGAAAATATCAAGAACAACCAATCAGAGTTGAAGAATACAATAAATTAAATGAAAAATACACTAGAAGGAATCAATAGCAGAATAAATGAGGTATAAGAATGGATCAGTGATCTGGAAGACATAGTAGTGGAAATCACTGCCGTGGAACAGAATAAAGAAAAAAGAATGAAGGGGTAGTGAGCTTCCACTGTCACCTGTCCAGTCACTGTGAGTGGTTTCGAGCCATCACTGCCCATCCAGACTCCAAGAGAGGTTGTGAGCCACCTCTGCTCCCATCACATGCTCCAGGGGTGCACCTGAGCTGCCGCTGCTGCTGAGAACCCCAGGATTGGGTATCAGCCACCTTATCTGCACACCCCCACTCAAGGGGATAATGACCAGCACATGCTGAGGAAAGAGGCTATAGGCATCTATACTAAAAACAACCATCACACCAAATATCAATATACTAAACCCAGCCAACCTACACAGTGACACCCTCCCACATGTAAAGAGCCCTAAAAAACCACAGTACGTAATTGTTTCTCCTAAACTCAGAGAGCAAGGGAAATGTAAGTAAAATAAAGACGCAGAGGAACCCACTCCCAGGTAAAAGACCAAGAGAATTCCCCTGAAAGAACAAACAAGGAAACAAATCTCTTTAGTTTAATAGATGCCCATTTCAAAAATGAGATAATGAAAGACCAAAAAAAAAAAAAGTGAAAGCAAGATAAAAGACCTATGGGGTAATAAAATGTGGGTCAATCTATGCATAATGGGGATTCCAGAAGGGGAAGAAAGAGAAAAGGGGATCAAAAATGTATCTGAAGAAATCACGGCTGAAAACTTCCCAAACCTAAAGAAGGAAACAGATATCCAGTTTCAGGAAGCACTGAGGGTCCCAAACAAGATAAACCCAGACAGACCCACACCAAGATATATTATAATAAAAAAGGCAAAAGTTAAAGAGAGGATTCTAAAGGCAGCAAGTGAAAAAACAAAGAGCTAATTACAAGGGAACCCCTATAAGGCTATCAGCTGATTTCTCTACAGAAAACTTACAAGCCAGGAGGGAGTGGCAAGATATATTCAAAGTCCTGAAAGAGAAAAACCTGCAACCTAGGATACTCTACCCAGCAAGATTATCATTTAGAATAGGAGAAAAAATTTCTCAGACAAGCAAAAACTAAAGGAATACTACTACACCTATCCTAAAGGAAGTATTGAAAGGTCTTCTCTAAATAGAAAAGTATTAAGAATCTATAGGAAAGAGAAAATCACAATTGGAAAGACAATCACTTAAATAAACCAGTACATGGATTTTTTAAGAAAGTAAAAAATTTCTGTGAATGTGATGATAACCACCATGAACAGAAAAAGGATGAACAGGAAGATGTAAAAGAGGACATCAAAATCATAAAATGTGGTGGGGGAGAGAAAGGAAACAGATTTTTTTATCTCGAATGTGTTAGAGCCTGTATAACTATCAGTCTAAGGCAAGTAGATATAGGAAGGGGGTAACATACTTGAAAAACAGGGTAACCACAAATCAAAAATATACAACAGATTCACAAAAAACAAAAAGAAGAGAACATAAGTATAATACAAAAGAAAATCATCAAACCACACACACAAAGGAAAGAAAAGAAAAAGGAACAAAGAAGAAATATAAAATCAATGGGAAAACAAAGTTTAAAATGGCAATAAACTCATATATATCAATAATTACCTTAAATGTCAATGGACTAAATGCTCCAATCAAAAGACACAGTGTGGCAGATTGGATTTAAAAAACAAACAAACAAAAAAACAAGTGCCTATGATATGCTACGTACAAAAGACCCACTTTAGGGCAAAGGACACACATAGACTGTAAGTGAGGGGATGGAAAAAGATATTTCAGGCAAACAGAAATGACAAGTAAGCAGGGGTCACAGTACCCATATCAGACGAAATAGACTTTAAAACAAAGGCGATAAAGAAGGACACTCTATAATGATAAAAGGATCAATACAAGAAGAGAATTTTACACTTTTCAACAAATATGCACCTAATATATGAGCACCCAAATACATAAAACAAATACTAACAGACATAAAAGGAGAAATTGACAGAAATACAATAATAGTAGGAAATTTTATCACCCCACTCACATCAATGAACAGATCTTCTAAAGAGAAAATCAATAAAGCAACAGAGATCCTAAATGATACTATAGAACAGTTAGACTTAATTGATATTTTCAGGACATTATATCCCAAAAACCCCAGAATACACATTCTTTCCAAGTGCACATGGAACAGTCTCTAGGATTGACCACATACTAGGGCACAAAACAAGCAACAAATTTTAGAGCATAGAAATTATCTCAAGCCTCTTTTCTGACCACGATGGCATGAAACTAGAAATTAACCACAGAAAAAGAAATGAGGAAAAAAAAGATTACATGGAGATTAAACAACAACAACCAATGGGTCAATGTGGAAAAGAAGAGGAAAATAAAGATATCTTCAGACAAATGACAATGAAAACACAACCATACAAAATCTATGGGAGGCACCAAAATCAGTTGTTAGAGAGAAATTCATAGCAATACAGGCCTTACTCAAAAAACAAGGAAAATCTCAAATAAACAACGAAACCTACCACTTAAAAGAATTAGCAAAAGAAGAACAAACAAAACCTAAAGTCAGCAGAAGGAAGGAAATAAAGATCAGAGAGGAAATAAATAAAATAGAGATTAAAAGCACAATAGAGGGGCTTCCCTGGTGGTGCAGTGGTTGAGAGTCCGCCTGCCGATGCAGGGGACACGGGTTCGTGCCCCGGTCTGGAAAGATCCCACATGCCGCAGAGCGGCTGGGCCCGTGAGCCTTGGCCACTAAGCCTGTGCGTCCGGAGTCTGTGCTCCACAATGGGAGAGGCCACAACAGTGAGAGGCACGCATACAGCAAAAAAAAAAAAAAAAAAAAAAAAAGATAAAAAGAAAAACACAACAGAAAAAGTCAATAAAACCAAGAGCTTGTTATATGAAAGGATAAACAAGATTGCCAAACATCTGGTCAGGCTCATCAAAAAGAAAAGAGAGAACCCACATAGACAAAATAAGAAATGAAAACGGAGACATAACAGCTGATATCACAGAAATACAAAAAACATAAGGGAATACTATGAACAATTATATGCCAACAAATTCGACAACTTAGAAAAAATGGACAAGTTTCTAGAAACATACAGCCCACCAAAACTGAATCAAGAAAAAATAGATAATTTGAACAGACTGATCACTAGAAGTGAAATAGAATTTGTAATTAAAAAACTCCCTGCAAACAAAAGTCCTGGACCAGATGGCTTCACAGGTTAATTCTACCAAACACACAAAGAACTTATACCAATCCATCTTAAACTCTTCCAAAATATTGAAGAGGAAGGAACGCTCCCAAAGACATTCTATGAAGCCACCATCACCCTGATACCAAAACCAGACAAAGACACCATGAAAAAAGAAAATTAAAGGCCAATATCTTTGATGAATATAGATATAAAAATTCTCAACAAAATATTAGCAAACTGAATCCAACAATGCATAGAAAAGATCATACACCATGACCAAGTGGGATTCATCCAAAGTTCACAGTGATGGTTTAGCATACACAAATCAATCAATGTGATACACCACATAAACAACAGACAAGACAAAAACCACATGTTTATCTCAATAGACGCAGAAAAAGCATTTGACAAAATTCAACATCTATTCATGATAAAAGATCTTACCAAAGTGGGTATAGAGGGAACATATCACAATATAATAAAAGCTATTTATGACAAACCCACACCTGAATAATACCAAATGGTGAAAAGCTAAAAGACTCCCTGCTAAAATCTGGAAGAAGACAAGGATGCCCACTGTCACCTCTTCTAATCAACATAGTATTGGAAGTCCTAGCCACAGCAATCAGATGAGAAAAAGAAATAAAGTGTATCTAAATAGGAAAAGAAGAGGTAAAACTGTCATTATATGCAGATGATATGATACTATATATAGAAAACCCTAAAGACTCCATACAAAAACTACTAGAACTGATAAACAAATTCAGCAAGGTAGCAGGATACAAGATTCACATACAGAAATCGGTTGCATTTTTTGCACTGATAGTGAAATATCAGAAAAGGAATGTAAAAAAATTACCTTTTAAATCGCACCCTAAAAGATTACATAATTAGGAATAAACCTGACCAAGGAGATGAAAGACTTATACACTGAGAACGATAAAACATTAATAAAGAAAACTGAAGATGACTCAAAGAAACAGAAAGATACCCTGTGCTCTTCTGTTTTGTTTGTTTATTTGTTTGTTTGGCTGCATCACACAGCTTGTGGGATCTTAGTTCCCTGACCAGGGATCAAACCAGAGGCCCAGCAGTGGGATCACCAACTCTTAACCACTGAATGGCCAGGGAATCCCCATGCTCTTAAATTGGAAGAATTAATATTATTAAAATGGCCATAATACCCAAAACAATCTACAGATTTAATATAATCCCTATTAAATTACCCATGACATTTTTCACAAAACTAGAACAAATAATGCTAAAATTAATATGGAAACATGAAAGACCCAGAATTGCCAAAGCAATCCTGAAGAAAAAGAACAAAGCAGGAGGCATAACCCTAACAGACTTCAGATAATATTACAAAGTTATAGTAATTGAAACAGCATGGTATTGGCACAAAAACAAACATATGAGTCAGTGGAACAGAATAGAAAGCCCTGAAATAAACCCACACACTTACAGTCAATGCATCTTCGACAAAGGAGGCAAAGATATACAATGGGAAAAAGAAAGTGGCTGCTAATGGTGTTGGGAAAACTGGACAGACGCATATAAACCAATGAAGTTAGAACACAACCTCTCACCACACACAAAAATAAACTCAAAATGGCTTAAAGACTTAAACATAAGATATGACAGCATAAAACTCCTAGAAGTGACCATAGGCAAAAGTCTGACATAAATTGTACCAATGTTTTCTTAGGTCAGTCTCCCAAGGCAAAAGATATAAAAACAAACAAATGGGACCTAATCAAACTTACAATCTTTTCGACAGCAAACAAAACCATAAACAACATGAAAAGACAACCTTCAGAATGGGAGAAAATATTTTCAAATGATGAGACTGACAAGGGCTTAATTTCCAAAATATATAAGCAGCTCATACAACTCAAAAAAACAAAAACAGGGCTTCCCTGGTGGCGCAGTGGTTGAGAGTCCGCCTGCCGATGCAGGGGACATGGGTTCGTGCCCCGGTCCGGGAAGATCACACATGCCGCGGAGCGGCTGGGCCCGTGAGCCATGGCCACTGAGCCTGCGCGTCCGGAGCCTGTGCTCCGCAACGGGAGAGGCAACAATAGTGAGAGGCCCGCGTACCGCAAAAAAAAAAAAACAACCCAATCAAAAAATGGGCAGAAGGCCTAAATAGACATTCCTCCAAATAAGAGATACAGATGGCCAATATGCACATAAATAGATGCTCAGCAGAGCTATTGAATGTAAGTGAAAACGACAATGACATGAGTTCACACCAGTCAGAATGGCCACCATTAAAAAGTTTACAAATAACAAATGCTGGAGAAGGTGTGCAGAAAAAGGAACCCTCCCACACTGTTGGTGGGAATGTAAGTTGGTGCAGCCACTGTGGAAAACCATACAGAGGTTCCTCTGAAAACTAAAATTAGAATTACCATATGTCCAGCAATCCCATTCCTGGGCATATATCCAGACAAAACTATACTGCAAAAAGATACATGCACCTCTATGTCCATAGAAGCACTGCTTACTTAAAAAGGCCAAGACATGGAATGACTTAAACGTCCATCGACAGGTGAATGGATAAAGATGTGATAAATATACACAATGGAATACTACTCAGCCATAAAGAACAATGACATAATGCCATTTGCAGCAACATGGATGCAACTACAGAGTTGTACAAAGTGAAGTAAGGCAGTAAGAGAATGACAAACACCATATGATATCACTTATATGTGGACTCTAAACTATGGCACAAATAAACCTATCAGTGAAACAGAAACAGAATCACGGACATAGAACAGACTGTTGGAGGCCAAAGTGAATGGGCTGGGAGAGGAATGGAGTGGGAGGTTGGGGTTAGGAGATGTAAGCTTTTATACATAGAATAGATAAACAACAAGTTCCTACTATACAGCACAGACAACTATACTCAGTATCCTACAATAAACCATAATAGAAAAGAATATATAAAAAGGATTATTATATATATGGATAGGTGAATCAGTTGGCACTACAGAACAAATTAACACAACATTGTAAATCAATGATACTTCAATAAAAATATTGATAAAAAAAGAAGATGAAAAGAAAAGGGGACAGTTTAAGAGACCTCAGGGATGAGAAGCAAGAACTACAATCCTGTAGCCTATGAAATGAAAACCACATTCACAGAAAGATACACAAAATGAAAAGTCAGAGGACTATGTACCAGATGAAGGCACAAGGTAAAACACCAGAAGAACAACTAAATAAAGTGGAATAGGCAACCTTCCAGAAAAAGAATTCAGAATAATGATAGTGAAGATGATGCAGGACCTAAGAAAAAGAATGGAAGCAAAGACTGAGAAGATGCAACAAACATTTAACAAAGATCTAGAATAATTAAAGAACAAACAAACAGAGATGAACAATACAATAACTGAAATGAAAAATATACTAGAAGGAATCAATAGCAGAATAACTGAGGGAGAAGAACGGATAAGTGACCTGGAAGACAAAATGGTGGAAATCACTGCTGCAGAACAGAATAAGGAAAAAAAATGAAGAGAAATGAAGACAGCCTAAGAGACCTCTGGGACAACATTAAATGCACCAACATTCGCATTACAGGGGTCCCAGAAGGAGAAGAGAGAGAGAAAGGACCCGAGAAAATATTTGAAGAGATTATAGCCAAAAATTTCCCTAACATGGGAAAGGAAATAGCTTCCCAATCCACGAAGTGCAGAGAGTCTCAGGCACGATATACACGCCAAGACACATAGTAATCAAATGGACAAAAATTAAAGACAAAGCAAAATTATTAAAAGCAACAAGGAAAGAACGACAAATAACATACAGGGGAACTCCCATAAGGATAACAGCTGATTTCTCAGCAGAAAATCTACAAGTCAGAAGGGAGTGGCATGATATATTTAAAGTGACTAAAGGAAAGAAGCTACAACCAAGATTACTCTACCTGGCAAGGAACACATTCAGATACTACGGAGAAATCAAAAGCTTTATATACAAGCAAAAACTAAGAGAATTCAGCACCACCAAACCAGCTCTACAACAAATGCTAAAAGAACATCTCTAAGTGGGAAACACAATAGAAGAAAAGGACCTACAAAAACAAACCCAAAACAATTAAGAAAATGGTAATAGGAACATACATACTGATAATTACCTTAAATGTGAATGGACTAAATGCTCCAACCAAAAGACACAGGCTCACTGAATGGATACAAAAACAAGACCCATATGTATGCTGTCTACAAGAGACCCACTTCAGACCTAAAGACACATACAGACTGAAAGTGAGGGGATGGAAAAAGATATTCCATGCAAATTGAAATCAAAAGAAAGCTGGCATAGCAATATTCATATCAGATAAAATAGACTTTAAAATAAAGAATGTTACAAGAGACAAGGAAGGACACTATGTAATGATCAAGGGATCAATCCAAGAAGAAGATATAACAATTATAAATATATATGCACCCAACATAGGAGCACCTCAGTACATAAGGCAACTGCTAACAATTCTAAAAGAGGAAATCGACAGTAACACAATAATAGTGGGGGACTTTAACACATCACTTGCACCAACGGACAGATCATCCAAACAGAAAATTAATAAGGAAACACAAGCTTTAAATGACACAATAGACCAGAGAGATTTAATTGATATTTATAGGACATTTCATCCAAAAACAGCATATTACACTTTTTTCTCAAGTGTGCATGGAACATTCTCCAGGATAGATCACATTTTGGGTCACAAGTCAAGCCTCAGCAAATTTAAGAAAACAAAATTATATCAAGCATCTTTTCTGACCACAATGCTATGAGATTAGAAATGAATTACAAGGAAAAAAACAAAAAAACACAAACACATGGAGACTAAACAATACTTTACTAAATAACCAAGAGATCACTGAAGAAATCAAAGAGGAAATCAAAGAATACCTAGAAACAAATGACAATGAAAACACAACGATTCAAAACCTATGGGATGCAGCAAAAGCACTTCTAAGAGGAAAGCTTATAGCAATACAATCCTACCTCAAGAAACAAGAAAAATCTCAAATAAGCAATCTAACCTTACACCTAAAGGAACTAGAGAAAAATGAACAAACAAAACCCAAAGTTAGCAGAAGGAAAGAAATCGTAAAGATCAGAGCAGAAATAAATGAAACACAAGCAAGAGAAACAATAGCAAAGATCAATAAAACTAAAAGCTGGTTCTTTCAGAAGATAAACAAGATTGATTACCCTTTAGCCAGACTCATGAAGAAAAAGCGGGAGAGGACTCAAATCAATAAAATTAGAAAGGAAAAAGGAGAAGTTACAACGGACACTGCAGAAATACAAAGCATCCTAAGAGACTACTACAAGCAACTCTATGCCAATAAAATGGACAACCTGGAAGAAACTGACAAATTCTTAGAAAGGTATAACCTTCCAAAACTGAACCAGGAAGAAATAGAAAATATAAACAGACCAGTCACAAGCACTGAAATTGAAACTGTGATTAAACATCTTCCAACAAACCAAAGTCCAAGACCAAATGGCTTCACAGGTGAATTCTCTCAAACATTTAGAGAAGAGCTAACACCCATCCTTCTCAAACTCTTCCAAAAATTTGCAGAGGAAGGAATACTCCCACACTCATTCTATGACGCCAACATCACCCTGGTACCAAAACCAGACGAAGATGTCACAAAAAAAGAAAACAACAGGCCAATATCACTGATGAACACTGATGCAAAAATCCTCAACAAAATACTAGCAAACACAATCCAAGAACAGCTTAAAAGGATAATACACCATGATAAAGTGGGATTTATCCCAGGGTTGCAAGGATTCTTCAATATATGCAAATCAATCACTGTGATACACCGTTATTAACAAATTGAAGAATAAAAACCATATGATCATCTCAATAGATGTAGAAAAAGCTTTTGACAAAAATCAACACCCATTTATGATAAAAACTCTCCAGAAAGTGGGCAGAGGGAACCTCCCTCAACATAATAAAGGCCATATATGAAAAACGCACAGCAAACATCATTCTCAATGGTGAAAAACTGAAAGCATTTCCTCTAAGATCAGGAACAAGACAAGGATGTCCACCCTTGCCACTATTATTCAACATAGTTTTGGAAATCCTAGCCACGGAAATCAGAGAAGAAAAAGAAATAAAAGGAATGCAAATTGGAAAAGAAGAAGTAAAACTGTCACTGTTTGCAGATGACATGATACTATACATTGAGAATCCTAAAGATGCTACCAGAAAGCTACTAAAGGTAATCAATGAATGTGGTAAATCTGCAGGATACAAAACTAATGTACAGAAAACTCTTGCATTCCTATACACTAACAACGAAAGACCAGTAAGAGAATTTGAGGAAACAATCCCACTCACCACTGAAACAAAAAGAATAAAATACCTAGGAATAAACCTACCTAAGGAGGTAAATGACATGTGCTCAGAAAACTATAAGACATTGATGAAAGAAAACAAAGATGACACAAACAGATGGAGAGATATACCATGTTCTTGAATTGGAAGACTCAATATTTTGAAAATGACTATATTACCCAAAACAATCTACAGATCCAATGCAATCCCTATCAAATTACCAATGGCTATTTTTTTTTTTTTAACAGAACTAGAACAAAAAGTCTTAAAATTTGCGTGGAGGCACAAAAGTCCCCAAAGAGCCAAAGCAATCTTGAGGGAATAAACGGAGCTGGAGGAATCAGACTCCTTGACTTAAGACTATACTACAAAGCTACAGTAATCAAGACAATATAGTACTGGCACAAAAGCAAAAATATAGATCAATGGAACAGGATAGAAAGCCCAGAGATAAGCCCATGCACCTATGGTCAACTAATCTACGACAAAGGAGTCAAGGATATACAATGGAGGAAAGACAGCCTCTTCAACAAGTGATGCTGGGAAAGCTGGACAGCTACATGTAAAAGAATGAAATTAGAACACTCCCTAACACCATACACAAAAATAAACTCAAAATGGATTTAAAGACCTAAATGTAAGGCCAGACACTTTAAAACTCTTAGAGGAGAACATAGGCAGAACACCCTATGACATAAATCACAGCAAGATCTTTCTTGGTCCACCTCCTAGAGTAATGGGAATAAAGACAACATAAACAAATGGGACCTAATGAATCTCAAAAGGTTTTACACAGCAAAGCAAACTACAAACAAGACAAAAAGACAGCCCTCAGAATGGGAGAAAATATTTGCAAATGAATCAACTGACAAAAGATTGATCTCCAAAATATATAAACAGCTCACACAGCTCAATATTAAAAAAACAAACAACCCAATCGAAAAATGGGCAGAAGAGCTAAACAGGCATTTCTCCAAAGAAGACATACAGATGACCAAGAGGCACATGAAAAGTTGTTCAACATCACTAATTATTAGAGAAATGCAAATCAAAACTACAATGAGGTACCACCTCACACCAGTTAGAATAGGTATCATCTGACAATCTACAAACAAGAAATGCTGGAGAGGGTGTGGTGAAAAGGGAACCCTCCTGCACTGTTGGTGGAATGTAAATTGATACAGCCACTATGGAGAACAGTATGGAGGTTCCTTAAAAAACTAAAAACAGAACTACCATATGACCCAGCAATCCCACTACTGGTCATATACCCAGAGAAAACCATAATTCAAAAAGACACATGCACCCCAATATGCACCACAGCACTATTTACAATAGCCAGGTCACGGAAACAACCTAAATGCCCATCAACAGACAAATGAATAAAGAAGATGTGGAACATACATACAATGGAATATTACTCAGCCATAAAAAGGAACGAAATTGGGTCATTTGTAGACACGTGGATGCATCTAGAGAGTGTCATACAGAGTGAAGAAAGTCAGAAGGAGAAAAACAAATATCGTATATTAACGCATATATGTGGAATATAGAAAAATGTTACAGATGAACCAATTTGCAAGGCAGAAACAGAGATACAGATGTAGAGACCAAACGTATGGACACCAAGGGGGGACAGCGGGGGAGTGGGGGTGGGATGAACTGGGAGATTCGGATTGACATATATACACTAATTAGTATAAAATAGATAACTAATGACCTGCTGTATAAAAAAAAATAAAATAAAATTCAAAAAAAAAGAGACCCCTGGGATAACATCAAACATACTAAGATTCACATTATAGGGGGTCCCAAAATGATAAGAGAGAGAGAAAGGGCCCGTGAAAATATTTGAAGAGAGATTAGCTGAAAACTTCCTTAATGTGTGAAAGGAAAAAGTAGTCCAAGTCCAGGAAATGCAGAGTCCCATACAGGATTAACCCAAGGAGGAACATGGCGAGACACATAGTAATGAAGTTGAAAAAAATAAAAATAAAATAAAAAGACTATATTAGAAGCAATGAGGGAAAAGCAACAAATAACATAAAAGGGAACACCCATAATGCTATCAGCTGATTTTTCAGCAGAAACTCTGCAGGCCAGAAGTGAGTGGCATGATATATTTAAAATGATGAAAGGGAAAAACCTACAACCAAGAATACTGTGCAGCAAGGCTCTCATTCAGATTTGACAGAGAAATCAAAAGCTTTACAGACAAGTGACAGCTAAAAGAATTCAGAAAGACCAAACCATATTTACAACAAATGTTAAAGGCATTTCTCTAGGTGGGAAAAAAAGGCCACTACTGGTAGCAAGGAAATTACAAAATGGGAAGGCTCATTGGTAAAGGCAAAGATACAGTAAAGGTAGGAAATCATCCACACGCAATCCAGTAGGGAGGTTAAAAGACAAAAGTAACAAGATCATCTATATAAAAAATAAGACGTTAAGGGACACACAAAACAATTAGATGTGAAATATGATATCGAAAACAGTGATTGTGAGAGAAGGTGAGTACGAATGCACAGTATTTAAAATGTATTTGAAAATTAAGAGATCAGCCACTTAAGACAATCACGTATATAGAGAGAATACTATATCAAATCCTCATGGTAACCGCAAACCAAAAATTTTTAATAGATGTACAGACACACGTGAAAAAAGGAATCCAAACACAGCGCTGAAGGACATCTTCAAATCACAAGATAACAAAAGAGGAAAGGGGAAAAAAAACCCTACAAAAACAAATCCAAAACAATTAACAAAATGGCAATAAGAACATACATATTGATAATTACCTTAAATGTAAACAGATTAATTGCTCCAACCAAAAGACAAAGACTGGCTAGATGGATACAAAAACAGGAAGCGTATATACACTTTCTAAAACAGACCCACTTCAGATAGAGAGACATATACAGACTGAAAGTGACAGGTTGGAAAAAGGTATTCCACGCAAATGGAAACCAAAAGAAAGCTAGAGTAGCAATACTTATATCAGAAAAAATAGACTTTAAAATAAAGACTGTTACAAGAGACAAAGAAGGACACTACATGATAATCAAGGGATCAATCCAAGATATAAGAATTGTAAATATATGTACCCAACACAGAAGCAACTCAATATAGAAGGCAAATGTTAACAGATATAAAAGAAGAAATTGACAGTAACACAATATTGGGGGATTATAACAACCAACTTATATCAACAGATCGCCAAGACAGAAAATCAATGAGGAAACACAGGTCTTAGATGACACATTAGACCAGATGGACTTAGATAATATTTATAGAGCATTCTGTCTGAAAGCAGCAGAATGCACATTCTTTTCAAGTGCAACATTCTCCAAGATAGATCACGTGCTAGGCCACAAAGAAAGCCTTAGCAAATTTAAGAAAACTGAAATCACATCAAGCACCATTTCCAACCACAACACTATGAGATTAGAAATCAACAACCAGAAAAAAAACTGTAGGGGAGATTGGTTCAAGATGGTAGAGTAGAAGGACATGCTCTCACTCCCTCTTTCGACAACACTGGAATCACAACTAACTGCTGAACATTCATCGACAGGAAGACACTGGAACTCACTGAAAAAGATACCCCACATGCAAAGACAAGGAGAAGTTGCAATGAGATGGTAGGAGGGGAGCTATCGCAATAACATGAAACCCAATAACTGCTGGTTGGGTGACTCACAAACTAGAGAATACTTATACCACAGAAGTCCACCCACTGGAGTGAAGGTTCGGAGCCACACGTCAGGCTTCCCAGACTGGGGGTCTGGAAAGGGGAGGAGAAATTCCTAGAGAATCAGACTTTGAAGGCTAGCACGATTTGATTGCAGGACTTCGGCAGGACTGAGTTAAACAGACTCCACTCTTGGAGGGCATACACAAAGTAGTGTGTGCCTCAGGACCCAGGGGAAGGAGCAGTGACCCCATAGGAGACTGAACCAGACCTACCTGCTAGTGTTGGAGGATCTCCTGCAGAGGCAGGGGTAAGATGTGGCTCACCACAGGGACAAGGACACTGGCAGCAGAAGTTCTGGGAAGTACTCTTTGGCGTGAGCCCTCCCAGAGTCTGCCATTAGCTCCACAAAAGAGCCCAGGTAGCCTCCAGTGTTGGGTCGCCTCAGGCCAAACACAACCAACAGGGAGGGAACCCAGCCCCACCCATCAGCAGACAAGCTGATTAAAGTTTTACTGAGCTCTGCCCACCAGACCAACAGCCAACTCTACCCACCACCAGTCCCTCCCATCAGGAAACTTGCACAAGCCTCTTAGATAGCCTCATCCACCAGAGGGCAGACAGCAGAAGCAAGAAGAACTACAATCCTGCAGCCTGTGGAACAAAAACCACATTCACAGAAAGACAGACAAGATGAAAAGGCAGAGGGCTATGTACCAGATGAAGGAACAAGATAAAACCCCAGAAAAACAACTAAATGAAATGGAGATAGGCAATTTTCCGGAAAAAGAATTCAGAATAATGATAGTGAAGATGATCCAGGACCTCAGAAAAAGAATGGAGGCAAAGATTGAGAAGAGGCAAGAAATGTTTAAAAAAGACCTAGAAGAATTAAAGAACAAACAAACAGAGATGAACAATACAAGAACTGAAATAAAAACTACACTAGAAGGAAGCAATAGCAGAATAACTGAGGCAGAAGAACGGATAAGTGACCTGGAAACAGAATGGTGGAATTCACTGCTGTGGAACAGAATAAAGAAAAAAGAATGAAAAGAAATGAAGACGGCCTAAGAGACCTCGGGGACAACATTAAATGCAACAACATTCGCATTATAGGGGTCCCAGAAGGAGAAGAGAGAGAGAAAGGACCCGAGAAAATATTTGAAGAGATTATAGTCAAAAACTTCCCTAACATGGGAAAGGAAATAGCCACCCAAGTCCAGGAAGTGCAGCGAGTCCCATACAGGATAAACCCAAGGAGAAACATTCCGAGACACATGGTAAACAAACTGGCAAAAATTAAAGACAAAGAAAAATTATTGAAACCAGCAAGGGAAAAATGACAAATAACATACAAGAGAACTTCCATAAGGTTAACAGCTAATTTCTTGGCAGAAACTCTACAAGCCAGAAGGGAGTGGCATGTTATACTTAAAGTGATGAAAGGGAAGAACCTACAACCAAGATTACTCTACCCAGGAAGGATCTCATTCAGATTCAACGGAGAAATCAAAAGCTTTACAGACAAGCAAAAATTAAGAGAATTCAGCACCACCAAACCAGCTCTACAACAAATGCTAAAGGAACTTCTCTAAGTGGGAAACACAAGAAAAGGATCTACAAAAACCCAAAACAATTAAGAAAATGGTAATTGGAACATATATATCAATAATTACCTTAAAAATCAATGGATTAAATGCTCCAACCAAAAGACACAGGCTTGCTGAATGGATACAAAAACAAGACCCATATATATGCTGTCTAAAAGAGACCCATTTCAGACCTAGGGACACATACAGACTGAAAGTGAGGGGATGGAAAAAGATATTCCATGCAAATTGAAATCAATAGAAAGCTGGAGTAGCAATACTCATATCAGACAAAATAGACTGTAAAATAAAGAATGTTACAAGAGACAAGAAAGGACACTATGTAATGATCAATCCAAGAAGAAGATATAACAATTATAAATACATATGCACCCAACATAGGAGCACCTCAATACATAAGGCAACTTCTAACAGCTCTAAAAGAGGAAATCGACAGTAACACAATAATAGTGGGGGACTTTAACACCTCACTTACACCAATGGACAGATCATCCAAACAAAAAATTAATAAGGAAACACAAGCATTAAATGACACAATAGACCAGAGAGATTTAATTGATATTTATAGGACATTCCATCCAAAAACAGCAGATTACACTTTCTTCTCAAGTGTGCATGGAACATTCTCCAGGATAGATCACATCTTGGGTCACAAATCAAGCCTCAGTAAATTTAAGAAAATTGAAATCATATCATGTATCTTTTCTGACCACAATGCTATGAGATTAGAAATGAATTACACGGAAAAAACATAAAAAAACACAAACGCATGGAGGCTAAACAATACGTTACTAAATAACCAAGGTATCACTGAAGAAATCAAAGAGGAAATCAAAAAATACCTAGAGACAAATGACAATGAATACACGACAATGCAAAACCTATGGGATGCGGCAAAAGCAGCTCTAAGAGGGAAGTTTATAGCTATACAAGCCTACCTCAAGAAACAAGAAAAATCTCAAATAAACAAATTAACGTTACACCTAAAGGAACTAGAGAAAGAAGAACAAACAAAACCCAAAGTTAGCAGAAGGAAAGAAGTCATAAAGATCAGAGCAGAAATAAATGAAACACAAAGAAGAGAAACAATAGCACAGATCAATAAAACTAAAAGCTGGTTCTTTGAGAAGATAAACAAATTGATAAACCATTAGCCATACTCATCAAGAAAAAGAGGGAGAGGACTCAATCAACAAAATTAGAAATGAAAAAGGAGAAGTTACAACAGATACCGCAGAAATACAAAGCATCCTAAGAGACTACTACAAGCAACTCTATGCCAATAAAATGGACAACCAGGAAGAAATTGAACATATGAACAGACCAATCACAAGTAATGAAATTGAAACTGGGATTAAACATCTTCCAACAAACCAAACCAGGACCAGATGGCTTCACAGGTGAATTCTCTCAAACATTTAGAGAGGAGCTAACACCAAGCCTTCTTAAACTCTTCCAAAAAATTGCAGAGGAAGGAAAACTCCCAACCTCATTCTATGAGGCCACCATCACCCTGATACCAAAACCAGACAAAGATAGTACAAAAAAAGAAAATTACAGACCCTTTCACTGATAAATATAGATGCAAAAATCCTCAACAAAATACTAGCAAACACAATCCAACAACACATTAAAAGGATCATACAACACGATCAAGTGGGATTTATCCCAGAGATGCAAGGATTCTTCAATATATGCAAATCAGTCACTGTGATACACCATATTAACAAATTGAAGAATAAAAATCACATGATCATCTCAATAGATGCAAAAAAAACTTTTGACAAAATTCGACACCCATTTATGATAAAAACTCTCCAGAAAGTGGGCATAGAGGGAACCTACATCGACATAATAAAGGCCATATACGACAAACCCACAGCAAACATCATTCTCAATGGTGAAAAACTGAAAGCATTTCCTCTAAGATCAGGAACAAGACAAGGATGTCCACTCTCGCCACTACTATTCAACATAGTTTTGGAAATCCTAGCCACGGAAATCAGAGAAGAAAAAGAAATAAAAGGAATACAAATTGGAAAAGAAGAAGTAAAACTGTCACTGTTTGCAGATGACATGATACTACACACAGAGAATCCTAAATATCTCACCAGAAAGCTACTAGAGCTAATCAGTGAATTTGGTAAAGTTGCAGGATACAAAATTAATGTACAGAAATCTCTTGCATTCCTATACACTAATGATGAAAAATCTGAAAGAGAAATTAAGGAAACACTCCCATTTACCACTGCAACAAAAAGAATAAAATACCCAGGAATAAACTACCTAGGAAGACAAAAGACCTATACGCAGAAAAGTATAAGACACTGATGAAAGAAATTACAGATGATACCAACAGATGGAGAGATATACCATGTTCTTGGATTGAGAGAATCAATATTGTGAAAATGACTATAATACCCAAAGCAATCTATAGATTCATTGCAATCCCCATCAAATTACCAATGGCATTTTTTACAGAACTCGAACAAAAAGTCTTAAAATTTGTATGGAGACACAAAAGATCCTGAATAGCCAAAGCAGTCTTGAGGGAAAAAAACGGAGCTGGAGGAATCAGACTCCCTGACTTCACACTATACTACAGAACTACAGTAGTAAGACAATATGCTACTGGCACAAAAACAGAAATATAGATCAATGGAACAGGATAGAAAGCCCAGAGATAAACCCATGCACCTATGGTCAACTAATTATGACAAAAGAGGCAAGGATATACAATGGAGAAAAGACAGTCTCTTCAATAAGTGGTGCTGGGAAAACTGGACAGCTACATGTAAAAGAATGAAATCAGAACACGCCCTAACATCATACACAAAAATAAACTCCAAATGGATTAGAGACCTAAATGTAAGACCGGACACTAAAAAACTCTTAGAGGAAAACATAGGAAGAACACTCTTTGACATAAATCACAGCAAGATCTTTTTTGACCCACCTCCTAGAGTAATGGAAATAAAAACAAAAATACACAAGTGGGACCTAATCAAACTTAAAAGCTTTTGCACAGAAAAGGAAACCATAAATAAGATGAAAAGACAACCCTCAGAATGGGAGAAAGTATTTGCAAATGAATCATCAGACAAAGCATTAATCTCCGAAATATATAAACAGCTCATGCAGCTCAATATTAAAAAAAAAATAAACAACCCAATCAAAAAATGGTCAGAAGACCTAAATAGACATTTCTCCTAAGAAGACATACTGATAGCCAAGAAGCACATGAAAAGCTGCTCAACATCACTAATAATTAGAGAAATGCAAATCAAAACTACAATGAGGTATCACCTCACACCAGTTAGAATGGGCATCATCAGAAAATCTACAAACAAGAAATGCTGGAGGGGGTGTGGTGAAAAGGGAACCCTCCTGCACTGCTGGTGGGAATTTAAATTGCTATAGCCACTATGGAGAACAGTATGGAGGTTCCTTAAAGAACTAAAAATAGAATTATCATATCACCCAGCAATTCCACTACTGGGCATATACCCAGAGAAAACCATAATTCAAAAAAACACATGCACCCCAGTGTTCACTGCAGCACTATTTACAATAGCCATGTCATGGAATCAACCTAAATGCCCATTGACAGATGAAAGAAGATGTGGTACACATATACAATGGGATATTACTCAGCCATAAACAGGAACTAAATTGGGTCATTTGTAGAGATGTGGATGCATCTAGAGAGTGTCATACAGAGTGAAGGAAGTCAGAAGGAGGAAAACAAATATTGTATATTAACGCATATACGTGGAACCTAGAAAGTGGTACAGATGAACCGGTTTGCAGAGCAGAAATTGAGACACAGAAGTAGAGAAAAAACATATGGACACCAAGAGGGGAAAGCGGCGGGTGGTGGGGATTGGGGTGTCATGAATTGGGAGATTGGGATTGACATGTATACACTGATGTATATAAAATGGATGACTAATAAGAAAAATAAAACTGTAAATAATACAAACACATGGAGGATAAACAATATGCTACTAAGCAACTGAAGGATCACTGAAGAAATCAGAGGAAATCAAAATATACCTAGAGACAAATGATCCAACAAAAGCACGACAATCCAAAATCTATGGGGCACAGCAAAAGTAGTTTTAAGTGGGAAGTTTATAGCAATACACTCTTACCTTAGGAAACAAGAAAAATCTCAAATGAACAACCTAACCTTACACCTAAAGCAACTAGAGAAAAAAGAACAAACAAAACCTAAAGAAAGTAAAGAAATCATAAAGATCAGAGCAGAAATAAGAAAAGATAAACAAAATTGATAAACCTTTAGCCAGAGTCATCAAGAGAAAAAAGGGAGAGGGATCAAATCAGTAAAATTAGAAATGAAAAAGGAGTAGTTACAACAGACACCATAGAAATACAAAGGTTCATAAGACACTACTACAAGCAACTATGCAACTATATGCCAATAAAATGGACAATTAGAAGAAATGCACAAATTCTTAGAAGGGTACAATCTCCCAAGAGTGAAACAGGAAGAAATAGAAAATATGAACAGACCAATCACAAGTAATGAAATTGAATCTGTGATTTAAATACTCCCAAGAAAAAGTCCAGGGCCAGATGGCTTCACAGGCAAATTCTATCAAACATTTAGAGAAAACTTAACACTAATCCTTCAGGACATATTCCAAAAAATTGCAGATGAAGAAACACTCCTAATCTTATTCTATGAGGCCACCCTCAGGCTGATAACAAAACCAGACAAAGATACCACAAAAAAGAAAATTACAGGCCAATATCACTGATGAACACAGATGCAAACACCCTCAACAAAATACTAGCAAACCCAATCCAACAATACATTAAAAGGATCATACACCACAATCAAGTGGGATTTATCCCAGGGATGCAAGGACTTTTCAATACATGCAAATCACTCAATGTGATACACCATACTAACAAACTGAAGAATAAAAACCATATGATCATCTCAATAGATGCAGAAAAAGCTTTTCACAAAATTCAACACCCATTTATGATAAAAAACTCTCCAGAAAGTGGGCATAGAGGGAACCTACCTCAACATAATAAAGGCCATGTACAACAAACCCACAGCTAACCTCATGCTCAACAGTGAAACGTTAAAGCATTCCCTCTAAGATCAGGAACAAGGCAAAGATGTCCATTGTCACCACTTTTATTCAACATAGTCTTGGCAGTCCTAGCCACGGCAATCAGAGAAGAAAAAGAACTAAAAGGAATCCAATCACTGTTTGCAGATGACATGATACTATACAAAGAAAATTCTAAAGACACTACCAGGAAACTACTAGAGCTCATCAATGATTTCAGTAAAGTTGTAGGATACAAAATTAACACACAGAAATCTGTTGCATTTCTATACACTAACAATAAAAGGTCAGGAAGGGAAATTAAGGAAACAATTTCATTTATCATCACATCAAAAATAATAAAGTACTTGGAATAAACCTACCCAAGGAGGTAAAAGAACTGTACTCAGAAAACTATAAGACACTGATGAAAGAAGTCAAAGATGACGCAAACATTTGGAAAGATATACTGTGTTCTTGGATTGGAAGAATCAATATTGTCAAAATGACTGTACTACCCAAGGCAATCTACAGATTCAGTGCAATCCCTATCAAATTACCAATGGCATTTTTCACAGAACTAGAACAAAAAAATTTTTAACTTGTGTGGAGACAAAAGAGACCCTGAATAGCCAAAGAAATCTTGAGAAAGAAAAACAGAGCTAGAGGAATCAGGTGCCCTGACTTCAGACTATACTATAAAGCTACAGTCATCAAAACCATATGGTACTGGCACAAAAATAGACATATGGATCAATGGAACCAGATAGAAAGCTCAGAAATAAACCCACCCACCTTTGGGCAATTAATCTATGACACAGGAGGCAAGACTATACAATGGAGAAAAGACAGTCTGTTCAATAAATAGTGCTGGGAACACTGAACAGCTACATGTTAAAAAATGAAGTTAGAACATTCTTTAACCCCATACACAAACATAAAAACCTAAATGTAAGACCAGATACTATAAAACTCTTAGAGGAACACTCTTTGACATAAATCGCAGCAATATCTTTTTCAATCCATCTCCTAGAGTAATGGAAATAAAAACAAAGATAAACAAATGGGACCTAATTAAACTCAAATCCTTTTGCACAGCAAAGGAAACCATAAGCAAAATGAAAATACAACCTCAGAATGGGAGAAAATATTTCCAAACGATGAGACTATAAAGGGATTAATCTCTAAAACTTACAAACAGCTCATGCAGCTCAATATCAAAAAAACAAGCAACACAGTAAAAAAATGGGCAGAAGACCTAAATAGACATTTCTCCAAAGAAGACATACAGATGGCCAAGAGACACATGAAAAGATGCTCAACGTCGCTAATTATTAGAGAAATGCAAATCAAAACCACAATGAAGTATCACCTCACACCAGTTAGAATGGGCATCATCAGAAAATCTACAAACAACAAATGCTGGAAAGGGTGTGGAGAAAAGGGAACCCTCCTTACACTGTTGGTGGGAATGTAAATTGATACAGCCACTGTGGAGAACAGTATGGAAGTTCCTTAAGAAAGAAATAATAGAGCTACCATATGATCCAGCAATCTCACTCCTGGGCATATGTCCAGAGAAAAACATGGTTCAAAAGGATACATGCACCCCAGTGTTCACTGCAGCACTGTTTACAATAGCCAAGACATGGAAGCAAACTAAATGTCCATTGACAGATGAATGAATAAAGAAGATGTGGTACATATATTCAATGGAATATAATTCAGCCATTAAAAGGAATGAAATAATGTTATTTGCAGCAACATGGATGGACCTGGAAATTCTTATACTAAGTGAAGTAAATCAGACAGAGAAAGACAATTATTATATATTGCTTACATGTGGAATCTAAAAATAATGATACAAATGAACTTATTTACAGAACAGAAACAGACTCACAGACTTAGAAAATGAACTTATGGTTACCAGAGGGGAGAAGGATGGGGTGGGAGGAGGGATAGATTGGGAGATTGGGATTGACATGAACACACTGCTATATTTTAAAAACGTAACCAACAAGGACCTACCTACCATACAGCACAGGGAATTCTGTTCAGTACTCTGTAATAACCTAAACAGGAACAGAATTTGAAAAAGAATAGATACCTGTATATGTTTAACTGAATCACTTTGCTGTACACCTGAAACTAACACAACATTGTTAATCAACTACACTCCAATGTAAAATAAAAATTTTAAAAAGTAAAATAAAAACAAGGAATTAAAAAAAACAAATATATTGCAACAAATTGGACAACCTATAAGAAATGGACAAGTTTCTAAAACGTACAGCCCACCAAAACTGAATCAAGAAGAAATAGATATTCTGAACAAATTGATCACTAGAAGTGAAATAGAACCTGTAATTTAAAAAACTCCCTGGAAACAAAAGTCCAGGACTGGATGGCTTCACTGGGGAATTCTGCCAAACATGCAAAAAGAATGTATATCAATCCTTCTCAAACTTTTCCGAAAGACTGAAGAGGAGGGAATACCCCCAAAGTCGTTCTATGAAGCCACCATCACCCTGATGCCAAAACCCGACAAAGACAATACCAAAATAGAAAATCACTGACCATATCTTTGATGAATATAGATGCAAAAATTCTCAGCAAAACATTAGCAAACTGAATCCAACAACACATAAAAAAGATCATACACTATAATCAAGGTGGATTCATCCCAGGGTCACAAGGATCATTCAACATATGCAAATCAATCAATTTGATACACCACACCAACAAATGCAATGACAAAACCACACGATCATCTCAATAGAAGCAGAAAAAGCATCTGACAAAATTCAACATCCATTCATGATAAAAAAAAAAAACCCTCTTACGAAAGTGGGTATACAGGGAACATATCTCAACGTAATAAAAGCTATTTAGGACAACCTTACAGCCAACATAATACTCAACAGTGAAATGTTTAAAATCTTCCTGCTAAAATCTAGAGCAAGACAAGGAAGCCCACCCTCACCACTTCTACTCAACATAGTATTGGAAGTCCTAGTCACAGCAATCAGGTGAGAGAAAGAAAGAAAACGTATTCAAATTGGAAGGGAAGAGGTAAATTTGTCATTATGCATAGATAATGTGATACTATGTTAGAAAATCCTAAAGATGCCACACAAAAACTACTAGAACTGAAAATCAGGTTCAGCAATGTAGCAGGATATAAGATTAACATACAGAAATCTGTTGCATTTCTTTATGCTAACAATGAAAGGGAAGGGAAAGTCAAAAACAATCACTTTTAAAATCACATCAAAAAGAATGAAATGCTTAGGAATAAACCTGAAAAAGGAGGTGAAAGACATATGCTGAGAACTATAAAGCATTGATAAAGACAACAGAGGATGATTTAAAGAAATGGAAAGATATCCCATGCTCTTGGCTCCACACAATGGATACTACTCAGCCATAAAAAAGAATGAAATCATGCCATCTGCGGCAACATGGATGGACGAGAGATGATCATACTAGGTGAAGTAAGTCAGAGACAAATTCCATATAATATCCCTTTTATGTAGAATCTAAAGTATGATACAAATGAACTTATTTACAAAGCCAAAACAGACTCATAGACATAAAAAACTAACTTATGGTTACCAAAGGGGAAAAGGGTTGGGGAGGGATAAATTAGGGGTTTGGGATTAGCAGGTATAAACTACTATAAATAAAATAGATAAACAACAAGTCCTATTGTATAGCACGGGGAACTATATTCAATATATTGTTATAATCTACAATGGAAAAGAACAGGAAGAAAAAAATATATATATATATATAAATGCATAACTGAATCACTTTGCTGTACACCGGACACTAACATAACATTGTAAATCAACTATACTTCAGTTAAAAACACAAAACCAAATAGCTACCAACAAGTCCCTCTTCACAGCACCAGATCAGTGATTTCCATCGTCTGAATGCAACTTCAAACTACACAAGTAAACTCAGGTTTGTGACACCCAATCATTTCAGAGAAAATAATTTTTCTTTTCTGCAAGCCAGTGTTGTATAAGTTTTGGTATACTGTAAATCATCATTTTCATGTCCTATAGCAACCAGAGATTATTACCACTTGCAACCCTAAAATAGGCGTTTGTTGTTGCCGCTTTTAGCTTTCTGTGAATGGAATTCCTCATTAACACTTATCCTTTTTGGATTTTTTTTTTTACTTTTAGCTTTTATGTACATTTTTAAGACTATAGTACATACAAATATGAGTGTGATTTATTGCTGTTTTCAGTAGATGGTAATTGAGGTGATGTTAGATGTGGTTTTTTCCTCCTGTTCTATGGGGAAAAGTTTGATGAAGAACCTATGAACATGGGCAGACTGTATGGGCTATTTTATCACGTATAAGAGAGCTGACCTTCAGACTAAGTCCCCCATTAGTCACTCTGCCACCTGGGCCAGTGGAAGGAAACGTGGACACTGGAGCCAACAGACTTGGATTTGAATCCTGACTACACAGCTACTGCTGAGTGATCTGTGTCACCAACAAAGCCTCTGAGTCGTAAGTGTCCTTGTCTATAGAACCAGGTATAATACTATTCTGTAGGATTTAAGATTTAATATGGCATTGCATGTGAAGAACAGGTTACTTGGAACCACTCTTACAAATATTGGCCTTTGCTTCCCCTTTTGCTTATTTGTTCCATAAAGCTGGGCTGTTCAAACCTCCACATTATTTATTCTGCTAGCCAAAAGTTAGAATCACAAACTGCACTTAAACATACGAATATTGCATTTCTTAAAAACAAATGTCTAATTCCAGCTGGTGTCAAACTCAATAGAACATTTGTCCTACATTTTCCCCAGCACCAAAGTTTGCTTCAATACCATCCGCAGCACACGGATATCCCAGGAACCTAAAGAATCCATCTAGAAGCCAATTCCTTTTGTCCCAAACCAAGGAGTTGCAAAAGCAGCTAGAGAAGGAGCTTGAAAGCAGAGGAAAACGTCTTGTCCATGGCACATGATTACCTTTAACAACCAGCTCCTGTTTCAAATTTAGCCTCCTGTGCCCTCAGCTGTAGCTCCCAAATACCAACACACTGGGCGTTAGGATTTCAATAGAAATTTTGTGGAGGCCGCAAACATTTAGCTCACAAAATCTGCACTTACCTGGATCCCCCTGTCTTGCTGTCATCATCACAGCACTTTCAAGACCCTCACTGGAGACTAGGGCTGGGAGGCCAAGTATGGTCCAGGGCACATCTCTCATACTCCAGGAGCTTACAGCCTAGTGGAGAGAAGATTGGGTACTTATTAAATACTTATTAATATCAACAGCTCCCGTTTATTGAGAACTTACTATATGGCACCCTTAGGCACTGCTTTAAATGCAAACCCTGCACCAACTCACTTAATCCCCATGACAACTCTGAGATGATCCCTGGCATTTTACAAATGAGGAAACTGAGTGAGGCACCGAGGGATTAAGAAGCTTACACAGACCTAATCAAATTTATAAGCTTTTGCACAGCAAAGGAAACCATAAATAAAACAAAAAAACAAGCTGTGGAATGGAAGAAAGTATTTGCAAACAATGCAAATGACAAGGGCTTAATTTCCAAAAAATACAAACAGCTCACACAACTCAATAACAAAAAAACAACCCAATCAAAAAATGAGCAGGGGCTTCCCTGGTGGCACAGTGGTTGGGAGTCCACCTGCCGATGCAGGGCACACGGGTTCGTGCCCCGGTCCGGGAGGATACCACGTGACACAGAGCGGCTGGGCCCATAAGCCATGGCCGCTGAGCCTGCGCGTCCAGAGCCTGTGCTCCTCAACGGGAGAGGCCACAACAGAGAGAGGCCCGCGTATTGCAAAAAAAAAAAAAAAGAGCAGAAGACCTAAATAGACTTTTCTCTAAAAAAGACACATAGATCGCCAATAGGTACATGGAAAAGGTGTTCAACATCGGTAATTATTAGAGAAAGGCAAATCACAACTATAAAGATGTATCATCTGACACTAGTCAGAATGTCCATCATCAAAAAATCTACAAATAATAAATGCTGGATGGGTGTGGAGAAGAAGGAACCCTCCTACACTGTTGTTGGGAATGTAAATTTGTGCAGCCACTATGGAGAACAGAATGGAGTTTCCTTAATAAACTAAGAATACAGTTACCATATGATATAGCAATCCCACTCTTGGGCATATATCCGGAGAAAACTCTAATTTGAAAAGATACATACACCCCAATGCTCATAACTGCACTATTTACAATATTCAAGACATGGAAGCAATCTAAATGTCCATCAACTGATGAATGGATAAAGATGTGGTATATACACAACAGAATACTACTCAGCCTTAAAAAAAGAATGAAATAATGTCATTTTCAGCAACATGCATGGACCTAGAGATTATCATACTAAGTGAAGTAAGTCAGACAGAGAAAGACAGTAATTCCATGTTATCACATAAATGTGGAATCTAAAATATGATACAAATGAACTCATTTACAAAACAGAAACAGACTCACAGACATAGAGAACAAACTTATGGTTACCAAAGGGAAAGGGGGGATAAATTAGGAGTTTGGGATTAACTTTAAAAAAAAAAAGAAGCTTGCACAGTCACAGACTTTGAAAATGATAAAGCGGGATTCAAACCTTGCTCCGTCTGTGGTCTTCTTTCAACACTAAAGAGCATGGAAGTTCAGAGGTCGACTTCTTGGCTTCAGAGCCTGCCTCCAGGGGATGCTGAGAACGTTCCTCCATTGCTCTGAGCCTGGACTTCTTCATCGTTAAACGGGCATGATTGCCACCACGTGGAATTGCTGCAGGAATTAAAGGCCACAGGTGAATGTGCTTGGTGAGTATCAACGTCCCTCAGTGAGGACTGCAGACCACGGGGCCTTCTTTCTGCCCCCGAAGTAAGCGCTTTGGGAGTTCTAAGAGCAGAAGTACACACTTGGTTGAGGTGATGGCAGGGAAGCCTGGGGTGGTGAGAGGGGGCTTCTGCAGGTGGCGGAGCAGGATGTTTCGCAGGAAGGGAAGTCAGGGAGATCCTCTCCAGCAGAAGAGCTCCCGGGGCGGGGAGGAACGGTGGGAGCAGGGAGCGCCCAGTGGCTGTGGCTCTGCCCAGTGTCAGTGCCCCACGGGGGCGCGGCTCAGAGGGAGAGGCTGGGCTCGGTGGGCCCATACCTGTTGGGCATCTGCGCTAGGGTGATCTGGGTGAGGCTGGGCAGCAACTGGCTCTGGACGGAGGGCAAAGCCCAGGCCCGTGTTCCCTGCAGCCCAGGAGCCAGGAGCTCATTAAAGAGGAGAGAAGGAGCAATTACCTGCAAACTTCAGAAGGCAAAAGACCAGAAGGAGCGGGGCCGGGGGAGGGTGGGTCTCTTCCTGGGGCCCCGGCAGCGGCAGCGTGCCAGGACGCAGAGGGGATGAAAGGAAGCTGGAGACAGCTTCCGGGGTCAGGACGGGGTCAGTCAATGAACCAGGTGGCCCGGAAAGCTGGGGAGAGTGGCTTAGGCTTGATATGACCTGTAATGGGGAGCTCTAGGGAATCTGGAGCAAGGGAGGGGCAGGCTTCAAAGGGAGGAAGGGGCTTCTGGTAACTGGATGGGCGGGGCTTGAGCGGGAGGGAAGGAAACCCCAGGGCGGTGCTGTCAGATAGAAATATAACGCCAAGCCCCTGTGTAATTTACAATTGTCTGATAGCCCATTAGAAACAGCAAAAGAGGTGAAATTAATTCTGATTATATATTTAACCCAATATACCAGAAAGATTTATCATTTCTACGTGAAATCAACGTAAACATCATTATTGAGATAACTCACATTTCTCTGGTGTTAAGTCTTCGAGGTCAGGAGTGTATCTCAGCCAGGACACAGGGATTCAGACTAGCCGTGTTCCTGGGGTCACAGGTGGCTCGTAGCTGCAGCATGGGACAGCGTGGGTCTAGACCGAGGAAAAGTTGGGGTGAAGTGGACGGCAGATGTAGCCCTTCCCAGGTTTCCGTCCTGTGCCCTTTTTAGCACTGCGACCCGCTGGAGGGCTGTGCTGTCCTTTGACCACGAGCTGTGAGCAAGGAAGTGCCCCTGGCCAGCCTCTTCTCTGCTCTGCAGAGCCCTGGGTCTCTGGTCTCCACTGCATACCCCGAGTTCAACGTTAGCCCTGGATTTCTCAGGGATAGTCCAAGAGAAGAGTTGTTTTGAGAAAATTAACTTCCCTGAAGCGCTCCCATCTTCTGAGGGCTGGGGTGGGCTGAGGAAGCGGGTTTTAAGTCCCTGGTAGCTGCTCAAAGCCCGTTAACGCGGCAGGTGGCGGAGATTTGACTTGGGAGCTACAGCTGAGGGCAGGGGAGGCTAATTTATCAATAAAACGAGCTAGTTGTTACAGGTTACCAGGTGCCATGGATAAGAGGTTTCCTTCTGCTTCCAAGCTCCTCCTCTTAGCCGCTTTGGCATCTCCTTGATTTGGGAGAAAAGGAATTGGCTTCCAGGCGAGTCTTTTACGTTCCTGGGATATTGGTGTGCTGTGGAGGGTATGAAACAAACTTTTGGTGCTGGGCAGCTCTGGGTTTGAGTTTCAGCGTTATGACACCGAGAGAGCTGGGTCAACTTCCTGCCCCACAGTGTCCTTATCTGCAACGTGGGAACAGGAGTACATATGATTGGAGTGTTTATTCAAAGGATAAAACGGGAGAGAACGTGCGTGAAGCTCTTCACCTGGGACATGAGGGCTCCACAGATGGGAAATGATTTATGGGTCCCAATTACCATCATGACCATCGCTATTCATGGAGCGGGGCCTGGGCTGAGTTTGTGGTTTGGGTCGGGAGAAGCAACAGGAGAAGGATATGGGGGGATGAGGAGGGGTGCACGGAGGGATGTCTCCTTACACAGCCAGTCTGAAAGGGGGTCTCTGAGGGATGAAGGTGGAGCCAGAGGCCTCCAGATGGATAGGGCCTGAGTGCGGGAGGCCTGGGCGCTCGTCCGGGGCTGGCAGGCGAGCAGCTCTCCAGCCACAACTCTGAACTCTGTCTGGGGGTCATGTTCTTCCCCACAGGTTTCCAGCTCCACCTCCCACATCCAGAGTTACCCAAACATTTTCCAAACCAGCCTGACCCCTTTCTAATGTATTCCAGATGCACTTGCGAGAAATGGGGAAAATGCAGAGCCAAGGGGGAAGTTGCACGTTTAGAGCACCAGGTTGGGCCCAAAGATGCTGCCCAGTGGGTACCCGGCGCCAGGGGATGCGTTGCCTCCGTTCTTCCTCCTCCCGTGTCTCCCCCAGGAGAAGTCTTCCACAGCCCCTTCCCAGAGGCCCCACTCGGAGCTGCCCTTGGCGAGGCGGGGTTTGTCTCAGGCATGCACATTGACCCTCAGACCCATCAGTAGGGCTTGGGGTCACTCATTTTCTGAATATTTATTGAGCACCTACTATGATTTGCTTTGTACTTTTTTTTAATTGAGATAAAATTGACATGTTACCTTGTATTCGTTTCAGGGTACTCTATTGATGATTAATGATTTATAAAAACAGTTTTGATCTCACAAACTCCCTGAAAGGACCTAAAGGACCTCCCAGGGGTCCAGGGATCACACCTTGGGAGCAATGTCTTTAAAGGAAAAGTACATATGTTGATGAGAGCTTCAAACAAGGCACCATGACCCAGCTAGGGGACAAGAGAGTAGATTGAAAAGGAGGCCATGGGCAAAGCATGTACAAAGGCCCAGTGGTGAGGGACAGCATAATACCCTAGAGGGACTGAAGGAACTACAAATTCTCTGTCTGGGGTATACCGGGGGCAGCCGCAAGTCACCCCACCCCTCAAATTCCTGTCACTAAAAAGTTATCGAGATGCTGTGACATGCCGAGTAGAGAGCTCATCTCTTCCCTCTTGGAGCTGACAGTCTGGGAGAGGGACAGGATATGCTTATTCCCACCCAGGATTACTGTGATATGTGCAGAGATTGGGGTGCTGGGTTTGATACGTGTGTGTGCAGGAGGGGCACAAATGCCAGATTTGGAAAGTCAAGGTGGCAGGGAGGCTTACGTTCAGTCTTGAAGGGTGAGTAGGGGTGATCCAGGCGTAGGGGATGGTGTGTCTGTACCAAGCTGAAGGACAGTAGGGCTCAAAGGTCTGGAAGCAAGAGACAGCATGGGCTTTGGTGGGAATGGGAAGGGTGCACCGTGGAGGGGTGGGGAGACTGGGAAGGGTGATGGCCATTCAGTGCAGTGTGCAGACCAGACCAGTCGACTCTGAGCTCTAAACCCACTGCGGTTTGTTGTTAAGATCACAGGCTAAATTCTAAGCCATGACTCCGTATTTTATCTCTTTGGACCGGGTTATAGAGGCTATACTGGTTGGAGTTTAGGAACACAGATTCTGGAGTCTGTCTGCCTGGGCTCAGATCCTAGGTCTGCTATAAACTACCTGTGTCACCTTGGATCAGTCACTCAACCTCTCTGTGACTCAGCTCCTCCGCCCTATAATAGGAATAATGCTAGTACCTACCACATATGATTACTGTAGGGGACCAGTGGTTATATGTACAGTTATAGGACTTAAGTATTATTCTTGACAAATTCCTCACCCCCAGGAGGGATACTCATCCCAACTTACCCACTTCAGGTGATGCTGTGGAAAGCATAGCATCTTAGCATTGGCAGCAGCCCTGGGGGTTTATCTGGTTCAAAGTCCCATGTGGTTCAGGTGATCTCCAGTGTCCCTGTCCCTCTGCCCATCCCGGACAAGTGGCGGTTTGGGCTGTGCTCGTGCATGCCCTGTGATGGAGTTGAGAGAACAGGTACTCAAGTGGATGCCTTTCATTCCTGGGAAGGAAACCAGAGGGAGAAATGGAGTCAGAAAAGTGCAAACCTAACATCTATACCCCTTTCTTCCACTTTAGGGAAAGTGATGCAAGTGTGTTTCAACCAAAAAAGAGAAAACCTTCCTCTAGATCTCTATCAGTTCTCTAAAGCACATGGCTGAGCGAAAGCCAAGCAAATCAGCCACGACAATGGAATGAACTGGAAGATCAGCTGTAACATAATCCAGCTCCAAAGATGGGAAAAACCACCAGGAGGAAGAAAAATAATGCAATGGGGTGGACAAGCTCTGTTGCTCTAAATGACACTGGTCCTGTGGCTTCAGAGCACACAGCTGTCACTTACGGTGAAGGGTACAGACCCCTCCTAACCCCGCCTGCCTCTGCGCTGGGGTCCAGTCTGGACACAGCCCTTCCATTCCAGTAACACTTGCTTCTGTGGGATCTGAAAAAGCGGGGCCCTCCCAGGCGCTGGCCGTGTTGGTCACCCAACTCGCTCTTTTGAGAGCAGGTTCATCCAGTGGTAGATTACGGGATGAGGAGCCAGGCCTTCTCTCACAGGCCTTCTGGGCTGCTGAGACCCCCGGGCAGAGATGCATTCATGTTACCGAACCAAACTTGGGTCTGCTTGCCCGCGTGCAGTCAAGCCAATAAAGCCAAAAAAAGAATTATTTTTTCCAGTCACATCTGGCTTCTTTGACCCCATCAAATAACTTTATTCACACAAACGTCCCTAATTTACAAAGCCTCAGTCATTCATACACATTAGGGGGATATCTACAGTATTCAAGGAACTTCAATATAATGTATCCTACCAGCCCAAGTAAACCAAGTACCAAAAATATTCATATATAAAGTTGTTCACACATAGGTCCTAGATTACCAGCTTCTGTGCAAAAAGAGAAAATAAAGCAAGATAGATTTATTACCTAGCCTTTGAAACTAACCTTGTGCCTGGGTTGAAACTTCCCTTACACCCAAGCTGGTCTTTCAATAAAGTGAAGCTTTATGGTAAGGTGCCAGTACAAGAACAGGTGGCCCACGCTCAAAATCCCCCAACTCCCATACGGGTTTCAGCAAGGCCTTTTTAAAGGCCAGGTGAGGGAGGGGCATCCTAGGGTATGTGCGTGCACAGTTCTTTGATTGGTTCATGGTGAGGTAACAGGGCGGTGTCACAGGGGTTAACATTACCAATCCTTAGGCACCAGTAGGTGTGGGGGCTACGTGCTCATGGTCATCAAGTAGTTAATTTCTTCCATTTGGTGGTGGTTTAGCATCGGATAAACTCAGGAAATGTGCATCAGATACCATTATCTAGGTACTTCAGGGAGGAGCTAAAGCAGAGGACATGGGGGAGGGGTCTGTCCGCGGAAGGCCCCATAGGGTCCTGCTCGGTTATATTCAGTCCTCCGTCAGCCCCGAGATGCAGCTTCTGGTCTCCCTGCACTGAATCACCCACCCACCATGGCTTCTTTCCCTGCTCACCCCCATGGCTTCGTTTTGAAGGACAACCTTGTTATATGAAGGAAAGAATGCCTACTGTGCCTTCCTGAGGCTTGTTTTACGACAACACTCAAAGAGGGTGCAGGCAGAAGAGCTTGGCATAGAAGACTGTTGGACGTCTGGAGCCGGACTGCACGGGTGTGAATCCTGCCCTCACCAGTTAAAGCTGAGCAATTGGGGCGAGTGACTTACTACAACACGCTCATCTGAAAAGGGCTTCCCTGGTGGCGCAGTGGTTGGGAGTCCGCCTGCTGATGCGGGGGACGCGGGTTCATGCCCTGGTCCGGGAGGATCCCGCGTGCCGCGGAGCGGCTGGGCCCGTGAGCCATGGCCACTGAGCCTGCGCGTCCGGAGCCTGTGCTCCGCAACGGGAGAGGCCACAGCAGTGAGAGGCCCGCATACTGCAAAAAAATAAAATAAAAAGTAAGACCTACCCAGTAGGTTGTAAAGAAGGATAAAAGCACTTGGAATAGTAGCTGCTCAGTAGATATTTGTAAGGGTTGCTGTATGTCAGGCAGTGTGCTCAACCCATTATGTGTGTCACTTAGTCTGATGAGGGTGCCGTTGTAATTGTTCCCATTTGCAGGTGTCAGGTCAATTGCCTAAGCTCCCAGAGCTAGGAAGGTCCACACCCAATTCCAAACGCCACGCTCTCACCTGGTTTCCATGTTCCTGCCAACAATAAATGGTTTCCAGTCTTCACTTTGCTACTTTCTGGTTGGGAGACTTTGGTTAAGCTGGTTCCTTCACCTAGGCCCTAATTTCCTCCTGCACTGAAAGATAACACGGGGAGGGCTTCCCTGGTGGCGCAGTGGTTAAGAATCCGTCTGCCAAGCGCAGGGCACACAGGTTCGAGCCTTGGTCCGGGAAGATGCCACATGCCTCAGAGCAACTAAGCCCGTGCGCCACAACTACTGAAGCCCGTGTGCCTAGAGCCCATGCTCTGCAACAAGAGAAACCACCACAACGAGAAGCCCGCGCACCACAACTAGAGAAAGCCTGCAAGCAGCAACAAAGACGCAATGCAGCCAAAAAGTATAATAATAATACGAGGACTTCCCTGGTGGTCCAGTGGTAGAGAATCCGCCTTCCAATGCGGGGCACTGGGGTTTGATCCCTGGTCAGGGAACTAGGATCCCACATGCCGGGGGGCACCTAAGCCTGCGTGCCACAACTACAGAGCCCACGCACCCTGGAGCCAGTGTGCCACAACTAGAGGAGGAGAAAACCCGCTGCCACAGGTAGAGAGAAGTCCGAGCGTCTCAACGAAGATCCTACGTGCCGCAACTAAGACCCGATGCAGCCAAAAATCAATCAATCAATCAATCAATCTTTAAAAAAAAAAAGATAATACAAAGCCTGAGATGTGTAGTGAAGAAGAATATGACCGTGAGGTTGGACTCCTGACTTGGCTTGAGATCGTGACTGGGCTCTGTTGCTCATTCTTGGGGAGAATTTGACCAAGACATTCCAATGTTCCTGCCTCTGTTTTCCCCATCTCTAAGAATGAAGTAATTTGCCCTGATGGCTTCTGAGGCTCCTCCTATATTGGACTTTCTGAGCTGCTTCTGGGAAAGCTGAGGTCCAGAGAGGCTAAGAAAACAGCAGAGCACATAAGTGTCAGACCTTACAAAGCTGCCAGGGGCCTCCACTCACAGACTTGCTGAAAGGTGGCAAGGGAATCACAGGATGAGCCTTCTCTGGGAAGCCGTACCTGACTGAGAGGCCCTTCAAGTGTTGAAGATTGGGGGGTCACTGAATTCAGCCTGCCTGGCACTGAGTCCTGGCTTTGCCTCTTAGTTGCTGTGTATGTGACACTGTTGGATGAGCCACTTACTCTCTCTAAACTTCAGTTTCCCCATAGGTAAAATGGGGTAGTCAAGCCTCCTTCGTAGGGTTGCTGAGGGAGATGAGGTCATTCGTGCGACGTGCTCAGCACTGATCACACCGAGTCTAGCATGTAAAGTGCTGCCTGTGCCCGAGCCAGCTCACGCTCTAGTCTCCTCGAGGTCAGGCACCTGTCTTCCCATATCTGTATCCCCAGGGCCTAGCACAGCCTCTGCCGTGCTCATCAAATGCCTCTGAAATAGGGCATAAGCTCCTTCCTGTTACAGTTGAGGAGTCTGAGACACAGAGAGGGAACGATCTGTGCCCAAACAGCCAGCGGGTGGAAAAAGCAGTACAGGATCCCTAGCTTCTAGATTTGAGCCAATGGTGTACCCATGGCAGTGCACAAAACCTCGGATTTTGTCAAGACAATCACCTGAAGGTGACTTGAAATGTCTTCACGGAGTGCCATGGAGTGGAGGGTGTGGATTTTAATACCTTTGGATCTGTACTGGACCTTGGGAGCTGGTAAACCCTTCTATAAAACTGGTTTTGATCACTTATGTGTAGAATCTAAAATATGGCACAGATGAACTTATCTATGAAACAGAAACAGACTCACAGACGTAGAGAACAGACTTCTGGTTGCCAAGGGGGAGGGCGGTGGGGGAGTTTGGGATTAGCAGATGCAAACTGTTATACATAGGATGGATAAACAAGGTCCTACTGCATAACATAGGGAACTATATTCAATATCCTGTGATAAACCATGATGGAAAAGAATATGAAAAAAGAAAAGAATGTATGTATATGTATAACTGAATCACTTTGCTGTATAGCAGAAATTACCACAATATTGTAAATCAATTATTCAATAAAATAAACTAAAAAAAACCCCTGATTTGGGGAGGTCCTCACAGCCTGAAAGAATGCAGAGGGGATCTCTGGGGTACAAATTGGGTAATTTTATGCTTGCATACTTACAGGATGGGGCTTGCCAAGGAGATGGGGGGGCTGGTGCCAGTGTTGTCTGAGAGGTGACCTTGCTAATGGTTTTTCAGTGACCCAGGCAAGTCCAAAGGCTCACAGAAATCTGTAGAGCCCTCCTGTCTACCTAACCGCCCTGGCATTTCCAAGCTGAGCTCTCCTGATGAAAGCAGGAGGTGGGTTCTCACAGGTCCAGAGCTGCTCCATGTTGAGCAGGAAACGCTTTTCATGAGCCCCGTATAATGAGGTGTGGCGACCTCTTGTAATGAAAACTCGTCCTCCCTCTAGGAATGCCGCTTTGTGTCTAGGGACAGTGGGCAGTGATGGATGTGTATGACTTGAGGAGATAATGGGAGTAAAAAGCAGCTCATACATGTCTGTCAGATGGCCAAATGCATGTGCACGGAGCGTCCCTCTGGTTGGGAGGGGTGGGGCAGACTTAGAGCATCTGGTCGCTGGAAGCCATGGCAGCTCCATGGCCCGTCGGCAGAGAAGCCGCAGATTCACCAATAGGATATTCAGGGGGTCTTTTTTTTTTTTTTTTTTTTTGCCGTACGCGGGCCTCTCACTGTTGTGGCCTCTCCCGTTGCGGAGCAACAGGCTCCGGACGCGCCGGCTCAGCGGCCATGGCTCACGGGCCCAGCCGCTCCGCGGCATGTGGGATCTTCCCGGACTGGGGCACAAACTCGTGTCCCCTGCATCGGCAGGCGGACTCTCAACCACTGCGCCACCAGGGAAGCCCCAGGGTGTCTTTTTAAACACACAGGCTCAGAGAGTGTGTATATCAGGCCCATCCCCAACGTCTCCCTTGAGTTCCAGACTCTTATCTCCACCCCAATTTGACATTTTTCCTTGAGCATCTTAAAGACAAGTTCTCTAGTTACCCTCCCCGCCCCCTCCCCGCCCCGATTCCTACACACACTATAACTCTCGGTCCTCTCCATCAGCGATGGTACCACCAGCTGCCTAGTTTAAGCCAGACATCCAGTCCCCACCCGTAACTCTTCCCTTCCCCCACCTCCAATCCAGCACTGTTTTGTGGGCTCCACCCCCAAAATATCTATTGACTCTACACAGGATCTGCATTTCTGCACCACCACGTTGGTCTCAGCCCCCTTGGTCTCTCTCCTGGCCTCCCGGAAGAGTCGGCTACCCTCTGCTTCCAGCCCTGCTCCCGTGTGGTCCGAGTGATCCGGTCCTGCCCAAGTCTCGTCTCATCAGCCTCCCAGCCTCCCATTCCCACTTGCCCCAGCACAGGCTGGTTTTCTGAATCTTCACGCCCAGGGTCTTTGTATTTCTACTGCCTGGAAATTTTTTCCCTCATGGCCCTTCGCAAGCTATGTTTTTGTCCTCCTTGGGGGTCTCAATTCGAATCACATTTCTCCAGCAATGCTCTCCCTGACCTTGGCCATCAGTACCTCCACATCTCACTCAGTGATGTGCTCCAGCTGGCTTAGTCAGTAATCATCTTATTTTCCTGTTTAGTCTGTCTTCTGGCACAGCAAACCTTTTCAGTAAAGGGCCAGATAGAAAATATTCTAAGCTCTGTGGCCCTATGGTTTCTGTCACAAAGATTCGACACTGCAATTTTAGTGTGAAAGAGCACATCTAGACAAAATGTAAGTGAATGGATGTGGCTGTGTTCCAGTCCTTTATCTGTGGACACTGAAACTTGAAATCCATATAATTTTCACGTGTCACAAAATACTCTTTTGATTAAAAAAATCTTCAAAAAATGCAATAACCTGGACCTTACATATACAGACATTCTTTTTAGCTCCTGCACCTTACAGAAATATTCAGTGGGGCAGCAGGCTATAGTTTGCCAACCTGTTTTAGAATGTAAGCTCCATGAGGCCAGGCTTCTGTCTGTCTTGTCCGTCACAATATCCTAAGTATATAACAGTTCTTGGCACATAAAAGATGCTCAGTAAATATTTGGGGAATAAAAGAAGGCAGAGGAGGCTATATCTGGAGCTCATTGGGCATATCTCAAACATGTGGCCATCATGTTTCTGAAAACAAGGAATAAAGGAACAAGGATAAAAAGGAAGAACAATCATGAGATAGGCATCTGAAGACCTGTCAACATGATTCTCTGGACATCACGTCCATCCTTCTAGCCAGGACAACACTCGACCACCCATGATCTGTATTTTCTAGGCCTAGAGATTCTTCCAAGTCAAGCAAGAAACTAACAATCCTCTGAACTGGCAACTCGGCCAGGCTGTCAGAATTCTAACCCACGGAAAGGCCATGGACATTTTGTCCTGGCACCGACAGTTACCATCTGAATAAATTAATATTTATGTGCTTTTATGAGGGAAATTTTTCTTGATCTTTAACAAGGACAATCAACCTTTCAATCCCACCTGGCCTTTGTGTCTCTTTTCATTTTCACCTCGCCCACTGGCTCAGAATAAATATTTCTCTGATTTTTTAAATAGCATTTGTTCCCACAGCTATAGCTTTGAGACAAAATACTTTTCTTAATAATACTCTAAGAGGGAAAATACTTGGCTCTCTCCTCCATAATTTTTGATGGAACCTGTTTATTGCCTTGTGGTCATTCCATTGGCGGTCATTTGATGCTTTGGACTGCCGAATGAGGCCCCATTTGGGCTGTGTCTCTGGACACCAGTAGAAACATTTGGAAAGTTTAAAGAAAACTCAGACAACCAGTTGCACTTGGGGAAAAATATAACTAGATTCTGTCTCTCACCTCATATCAAAATCCTGGATGAGTTAAAGATTTAAACAAGAAGAAAATATGAATCAACATTTAAAACATAGTTCGGGGGATATGGACACCTCTAAACATGTTACTGAAGGCAGAAACACAAAGACAATTACGTAAGAGTTAAAAAATCTTCAGCACAGACGCCCTCCCCCAAACTCCTAAAGAAAATCTTGAGAAACCACAACCTTATAGAGTTATTTGCTGACAAATGGTTAATTCATTAAAAAATTTTTTTGTTTACCCGTTTTGGGGAGAGAACATTTAAATTCTACTTTCTTAGCATATTTCAATTACACAATACAGTGTTATCAACTACAGTCCCCATCAGACATTAGTTCCTCAGAACTTTCTCATCTTATAACTGAAATTTTGTACCCTTTTACCAATCTCTCCTATTTCCCCCATTCCCAGCCCCTGGCAACTACTTTTCTACTCTCTGTTTCTGTGAGTTTGACTTTTTTTTTTTAAGATTTCACATATGAATGATACCATGCAGAATCTGTCTTTCTCTGTCTGGTTTATATCACCTAGTGTAATGCCCTGCAGTTTCATCCATGTTGTTGCAAATGACAAGATTTCTGTATTTTTTAAGGTTAAATAATATTCCATACACACACACACACACACGCATATACATACGTATATACATATATGTAACACTTTCTTGGTCCATTCATCTGTTGATGGACACTTTGTTTCCATACCTTAGTGACTGTGAATAATGCTGCAATGAACATGGGAGTACAGCTATCTCTTCAAGATAATGATTTTGTTTCCTTGGGATATAGACCCAGAAGTGGGATTGCTGGGTCATATGGTAGTTCTATTTTAATGTCTCGAGGAACCTCCATGCTGTGTTCCATAGCGGCTGCACCAGTTTGCATTCCCAACAGCAGCACACAGGGGTTCCTTTTTCTCCATATCCTAGCCAGCATTTGTTATCTTGTCCTTTTGAAAATAGCCATTCTAACCGAGGTAAGGTGATAGCTCATTGCGGTTTTGATTTGCATTTCCTTGATGATTAGTGATGTTGAGCAGGTTTAATTTCTTTAATATATAAAACTAAACATCAAAGGGAAAAAACACCATTGAAAAATGTGTAGAAACTATGTAGAGGTGTATATTTAAGGATGCTGGCAGAAAAAAAATGAATGAAGGATATAAGCAGATGACTCACACAGTAAGTTCAACGAGTCAACAAATATTTGAAAAACATGTTCAATCTTATTAGTAATTAAAAAAAAAACCCACAAGACAATCCTGAGATACCATGTTCTGCCTGTCAAATTGGAAAAGATAAAAAAGAATGATGGTAAGCGTGTGGTCGACTGCTGGTGAGGCAGCATGGCTACATTTATCCAAAGTTCCAAATTCAACAGTTCTACTTCTAGAAATTAAGATTCACACAGTATTTGGAGAGTTTCCTCCATTTTCATTACCATTAGGATGGGGAGCCTGTACCAAGGATGAGAGAGTGTTTTGAGTAGCAAGACATTGGAGGCCTTCTCCATGTTCATCATGGGTGTTGCTTAAGCCCATCAACACTCTAGGTTGCCAAATGCCCAGTAGTTTAACCAACTACCTACCAGCATGTTGACTAAACTGACATGAATTCAGTCCGAATGATGCCTTGTGGGGAGGGGTGTAGGGGTGTATGCCTTGTTTCTATTCCATCAGGTATTCATGCCAGGGACACCACTGTTGCTTCTGTGTTGAATTGGAGTCAAAGCATATGAAACACTTTCTACATTAAAGGGTTAACTATATTTATGATCACCCACTGCTGGATTGTTAAAGGCCTAATGCACCAGGTGTAAATGTGCCTTTCTTCCAGCCTCCTCCGGTGTCAGGACTTTGTAGAAAATACTATCTTCTACTTTAGCGAGCACCCACTGCACACACATGTAAGCTAGACTTCAGTCCTGGAGCGAACACCAGTATCAAAAACCTTGGAGAATAACATTCCTGCTTGAGGCAATCTAATTAAACTTCTGTCAACTCGAAGTGGCCTCCAATGGATAGATCAAACCTATTTTTAGGTTCCAAGTGTTATAAGAAGAAATATTTAATTAGAATGGGGGATGTTTAAAATAGCTTTCTATCTTAGCATCGGTGCCTGCTGGCTTGTTTTTCCTGATGTCATTAATCACTAGTGAATGGATGTCAGAATTCACAGCTATAGCTCCCGTCAAAATCTGCCTTCTTTGGGTAGTTTGTCCCATAATTCAAAATGCCATGTCTCTCCAGGATTTGACACTTTCCTGCAGGCCAATGGCACTGAGAGCTTTAGACAATTGAATTTTGAGCTTTTCTTCAGAATAAGAGCCCCAGGCAGGGTATTTCTCCCATGAAGCTCTATGGTTCTTGGCATCAGTGGAGAGATGGTCGTGTTCAGACTGAGGAGTAGAGAATGTTCCGTGGTCCTGGGACCAAGAAGGGCTTGATGATGCCTCGGGACCTACGTGAAGAACTGAGCTATATAGAAAGTGATGGAAGGGAGATAATTCGAGCTCCTTTAGGGTTCAAATCTAATTTTTAGTATTCCTTTATAATTTTTCTGGATCAACAAGTGTTTTAGAAATGGGAGAGAACTAGATTTACTTTGCCAATAACTGTGCTATCTAGAAAGTTATACAGATAAGACTTTATTTTTTAAAAAACACAGGAGTACTTAGTAAATGGCAGGCACTGTTCTCAGTGCTTTATGTGTTTTAAACTCACCTAGTCACCACAACAGCCCTTTGAGGTAGTAGTATTATTATCCCCATTTCACAGATGAGGAAACTGAGGTGCAGAAAGGATAAATAACTTTCCCCAAACCACTCCCTAGTGGGTGGCAGAACCAGGATTCCAACATAGCCAGTCTGGCTCTGGAGTTGGGTGCTTAGCCATGTCTTCCATTTTATTACTTTATGATTAATAAGGACATTCTTTCTTTATTCCCAATAGATTTTAAGTGGTGCATATCTCCTATAACTTCACCTGCTGGCTTCCTACAAATTATTGCCCTTCTCCCAAACTCAAAAGCTGTTAGAAAGTCATTATTTGTGAGAGGACAAGGTATTTTTACATGGCACTTGTGGGAGTATAAATTAAATCGGTTTGACCCTTTAGTCCAATGTTTCTACTTCTAGAAATGGATCTAAGGAAATAATCTAAGATGTATATAGAGAAATCTGTTTAAAGTGAACAGACACTTGTTTCTAGTATCATCAGAACCTAGAACAGTTTCTGGCACATAGTGGGCATTTGGCAAAGAATTATTAAGTGAACAAACTGCAAATTACAAGCAAATGAAAAACAAAGATACAAACAAAACCTCAAGGTGCACCCAGAGGATGAAATAATTTTATATCTCTGACGGTCTTCTATACAGACATTAGAAATCACGTTTGTAGAAGGAATTTCATTAATCGCAGCTTTTACACAACCTAGTAAGTGAATAAATCAAGCACTGAAAGATTAGGGACATTATTTTCTTGGGTTCCTATAGTACAACAACCACTCTTAGCAGGAAAATGGTGTGTTTATAGATTTTTCCCAATTAATAAATCATTTATTCACTGTAAGAGGTATGTTTAAAATTATTCACATTTTACATTTTATTGTTTTAATGTGTATTTATAGTTTTAAACAATCTGTTTGATTCATTTCAAAACATCACTAGTAGTTACCTGCTTGGCAAGTTGTGAATGGCTGTTATTCTATCCTTTGGATTTGGAATGTGTCTCCCCTTTTCTACAATAAATATATGTACTTTTGTAATCAGAAGAAATAAATGTTTAAAATTTTACCTTCCATGGGGCCAAAAGGAAGGAACAAAGATAACTAAGGACAGAAGAAAAGCGGTGATAGGAAAAATGCCTAAAAGTTCATAGTGGTTGTATTTACCTGGGGGGGATTAAGATTAGCATTTCACTTCTTTTAATTGATATAGGCTTTCCAATTGTATAATAATGAACATATATTATTTAAACAATATAACATCTATTTTTTTAATGGAGAAAGTAGAGTCTGGGTGGGGGAGTTTTAAAATTGGCTGCAGCGTCTGCCACTGGTTAGGGAGTTTCACTTTGGTCTCCACACATGACACTCGCCTCTCCTACCCGCCCCCCCCGGCCTTATGATCCTGGCCATCTTGCTGACCAGTTGGGGACTACCGTGCCTCCAGGATTCTGGCATCTGGTAGGTGTTCACATGTTTGTTTAATGACTAAACTAAATAGCTGTGGAGTAAATTGTTAGCTTAATATTTTAAAATGTGTTCTGTTTGCTTTGTGAGGCACAGTCTTCTTACCATGTCCCTCACTCTAATAATCCCGTGTCTCCAGGGTGGGATATCCACTTCCCGGTGCATTTCAGGTTGTTGTGCGTTATGTCCTCTTCATACACCAAGGGGATCGGGAGCATCAGCGGTCCCTGTTCAGAGAGAAGGCTTTGAACCACCTGGAGGATGGAGAACTTGCCTGGGAGAACCCTACCTTCTGAGGGTGTTGAGCCACCTACGCTGGAATGTTTGGTGGCGGGGTTGGGGGTGACAGTTAAGGCTGAAGAATAGTCACAAAGCTCAGAATGGCCACTGGGGGTCAGTCTTATGCATGGGAGGTACGATGGTCCCCAGCCCCCCTCCTCCCCCAGTATCTTCCCAGCTCACAAACTGGTCACTGAGATTCTGCCACAAGAGATACACCTTTCTGGTTTAAGATTTCTGCCAGCGCTAATATTTAAATACTGTCAAACATTTACACTTCAATGTGACTGAAGGTTCTGAAAGCACATTGGGTAGGAAAGTATTGGGGATGGCCTATTGCCTCTTCTTTGTCAGGTTTTGCGTTAGGAGCTTTATAGAGTAACCACAGAATTTATCCTCCAAACTGGAATGCTTCTGAGAGTGAAAAGAGATGCTCATTTGAGGGATGGGGTGCCAGGGCAACAGGCAAAAAGTGGGAGTGTCTTGCATCAACAGGTTTGCATGGTCTCCTCATGTATGGATATATCATGTTTGTAGCAATGAGAAATTATCCTGCCCATTTAGACAAGGGAACTAAGGTTCAGGGAAGTCAAGAAACATGTCCAACGTCCTTGGTTTCAAAGTCTGTGCTCTTTTATCCCCTTAAGGCTCAAGGTCAGTGGGCTCCTGGAAATCAACAGGAAAGGGATGTCACTGCGGGGAGAGCGGGAGAGGACTTGAACAGGATAAGACCCTCCTCAAACCCAAGGAGGGTTTGAGGCACCCATGTTTCATTGCAGGGTCTGGGATTCCAGGGGAGGAACAAGGGTACTTAGCATTTATCTCATACATTAGGAAAGGCGTTTCTCTGAGAGGGGAACACACTTCCTCCCATGGCATGTAAGTAACCACCTCCCTACATTTCCATGCTAGGGCTCCAAGTATGGAGAACCGACCAACAAAACCATGTTCACCTGGTGGAACTCCTTCCACAAGTACTGAGGCTGATGCTTCTCAACTTCCTTTTTTTCATGTTTATTCACATATCTTTGGTCTTCATGTCTTGGCCTCCTCCCTAAGAAGTGGTCATCAGAGCTGAGCCTGAACTCTCACCTGGAGACTTTGGGATGCCCCAAGGAGATATTATGGCAAGAAGAGACCACCCTGCCACTCACCACCAAAGAGACCGTCATTATGACCCAAGAGCTCCTGACTGCACTGAACAAGACAGCAGCTCCCCGTGTACCTTTTGAGAAAGTTCAAAGCCCTCACAGATACCTCTGTTCTTTTTCTAGGGCTCCCTCCTCAAGGTCACCTCTAGATCTGAGCTCCTTGTTCTTTTGAATTTATTTTGTAAAATGTACTGTCTCACCGTGCTGCATTTTCTCATTATCCCACTCTGTTCTAGGTCGAACCAGGAGTTCACCCATTTCCACCAAAAACCAAAACCAAAACAAAACCCAATTCTAGGTTCTGGGAAAGTGGTAGTGGATGCATCTTTTTAATCTTTCCAAATTCTTCCATACAAAAAGGACAGCTGGATAGCAAAGCCATAAACCAATGGTCAACACTTACCAAACATCTCAACTGCCTCTCCCAAGCCAAGGTAGTCCTACAAACCCCCAAATGGAAGGAATGAGGATAAACCATCAAGAACCACAAGACTCCCAGGGATCAGCGTCTATGTAGCAGAAACAGAGGGTAGCAACAGGGCCTCTGATGGGCTTGAGAACAGGAGAGCCTGAAAATATCCCACTGGCGACACGGTTGGCCAATTCAGGAATGGTAGTTGAACCTGGGGGAGGGCTCGTGCTCACTAATCACAGGTGAGGGCCAGAGCCCCCTAGTAATGTTAAGAGGGGCAGGAACAGCCTAGCCCCTGTGAACTCCAGAAACTGATATACTCAAAAACATCAGTGGCCCCTTAGTGTTTAGAGTGTTAATCTTAGACTTTTTTTTTTTAGCTTGACATTCAAACCCTTTGATAGCTTCACCCTAGTGTGCCTTTCCAGTATAATTTCCAACCATATCTTTTGATTCGCCCTCTATGCCAACTACTCTGTTCTCAGGGGTTCCATTTGCCTTCTCCAATTCCTCAGGTCTTGCATTTCACTCAGCCCTCATGCTATGGCTCGGGTGAATTCTGGATAACATCACTGAAATGTGCAGGCTCAAGACACAGTTGGTGTCCCTCGGTTAACTTTTGGCACAAAATTTTTATAAATACAAATTCCTTTTGGAAGAGAATACTGCTTCTGCCAGACAAAGTTTACTTAGTTCCACAAACAACAGTAGGACACTTATCACTGTAGCCCTTGTTATAACACACGTCTCCCTTGACTTTCTCCTACTTTAAAATAATTTAATCATGTTCTTATTAAAAAATCCATCCCATATTTGGGAAAAGACTAAAAGGCATTTGCTTGATTTCTGAAATAATGATAGGGCATTTCCGTTTGCCCAGGGAGTACCAGCCAAGGTCAAGGTCCACATAAGGTGTGGACCATCACCAGTTCTGAAGATTCCCGGGGGGGAAATGAATGCCCATGTAGGAGGCTTGAGACAGTAAACTTGATGTCCTCCTGGTGACTCTGGCTTTGCCCTGACCCATGGCCCCATGGGATGTGAACAGAACTGCCCTTGTTGAGAGAAGGCATGGATGCAACATTTTCCATTTCTTTCACCAAACATAAGTGTATGATGGGAGGAAGATTTTGATATGCGGAATCCCACCACGTCCTCAGTCAGAGACACAGATGTACCATATGATTTTGAGCGTGGCACCCAGGATTTGGGTCTAGTTCAAGCACGCAGCTCATAAAAGCCCAGACAATAAAAAGTGAAGATGTAAAAGATAAAAGGGTTGCTTTCAGATGCCATAAAATATTGTTTAAAACCCTTCTTAACCATAGCGTTCTAACCTTTACATTTCCATTTTTATGCATGGAAAAAAGGACTGTTCGGTATTTGTACTAACCGAGCCTCAGGAAATGAACATCTTCTGGCCATTAAAAGCAGGTTCTACTAGTTCAGTAATGGCATCTGAATCACTCTCTTTGCGATCCTGGGCTTTGCCGTCACGCATTGGAATGCGTTCATTTCCTTGCGCTCAGGACCTTGCTAATGCTTTAATTCCTGTAGGTAAATCCTGTGGGAAAAAGTAATACTGCATCTGAAACTTCTGACAAAAATACACGCAAGTTGTTTTTTTTTTTAATAACAAGAGATTTGTTGTAGCTGTTTTAAGATAGCAACCATTGTGGAGACCTCTTGAGTACAATTATGGTTAGACTTGAACCTTTAAATATTTAGCTAATGCTATTTTCTAGGTATCATTTAAATTAATAGCAAAATAATAATGATTAAAAAATCATAGCTTATTATATCATGCATTTTCTATGGATTAAGCCCTGTGCTTTTTAAATCTTCCCAACATGTCTGGGGCAGGTACTGATCATTAGCTCCATTTTATAGGTAAGGAAAGTGAGACTTAGAGGTAAAATTAACTTGCCTGAGGTCAGACAGTGCCAGAATTTTATTCCAAATCTGTCTGGCTCAGAAGCCCAATTTCTTAATCACTTTTGATGTACTGTATTTTGCCCACTTGAAATTTTTATAAAATGCAAAACACAATTCCTTAAAACCAGAAACTGTGTTTAAAACATAAAACCATCTCCGTTTTGACTCTGAAGTTGGGCAACCACACTGTTCCCTATGTCAAGGCATTGTAGTCACAATAACTAGTTTAATTGCCTGGGTTTTAGTTTTTTCATTGGCAAAATTAAGACATTGAGCCAAAAACACCTTTTCCTTCTGACGTTCAGTCATTTGTCTGTTCAGCTAATGTTGATTTGGATTTCTACTATAAGGAAAGACCGGGTGATCTAATCATAATAATGGACTAATGAGGTATGATCCCTAAGTGGAAAGAGCTCAGTTTAATGGAAGAGAAGAATTCACCAACGAACCATCAGAATCCAATGTAGTCTGTGTGTAAAAGGTATGTGTGCATGTGTGTGTGTACACATACATATAAACACACACAATCATACGTATACATATGTATGCACAGACACATACACACACACACACACACACCTATGGGAACAGAGTAGAGGCAGGGACTTAGAAATTGGGTGTTTCACACAAGTGTGACAATAATTCCATGAGGAGAAGGGGCTGAGTCTGTTTTTAGTCCACCGGTGTCTTGGGCCTGGCACATCGGTACATACTTGTTGAATGATGGCATGAATGAAAATGAGACATAATCTGCGTTGTAAAGGATTCATGGAGGCTCACCAGGTGGAGAAGAGGGGGTAGGACACACAGGCCAGGCGGCAGGAACAGCATGTACAAAAGTAAGGAGCACATACAGTTTCATGGTGGGTTGAGCGAGGCCTTGGAAGCTTGGCCCCAGCAGGAGGGTGCATGTGGGGTAGCAGCAGAAAACAAGGTTACAAAAGGTAAATTTTGGCCAGGTTCATGGTGGGTCCAAAGCCATGGGTTTGGGTGAGGTGTGACTCTGCAGAGCTCTTTCAGTGGGGAGAACCTGTAGCTCTGGATGCCTTACTTATTCACAGCTATTGGACCCAAAGTAATGTAATATGACTACTTAGCAAATAAAAGGGTAACAGTGGAAACTCCACTAGGAAAAGATATTGTGGGTGGGCTCCCATTTTCAGGGGAAAAAAAGATATCACCAACTTAAATCAGAGGAGCAGTAAGAATTATTAACATTAAACAATAGGTAGTCAGATTGAACCTGAGTATAGGAACCTGTTTGGAGGCAGGAAGTTCTTGTGCCTGTAAAGGTCTGTCCGTCCACTAGGAGAACCGAGAGTAAGAGTAAAAGTAAGGCATCCTTGGAAATGTGATTTTTCAGCCCCACCCATTAAGAGGTGGGAGCCTATTTCCACATTCCCTGGATTGGGCTGGCTTTATAAATTGTATTGAAATAGTAGTGAGGGAGGCCAATTCTGAGCCCAGGCCTCAAGAGACCGCACTTGCTTCCATTCACTCTCTTGTAACACTGCTGCCAACGTGTGAACAAGCCTGGGCTGGCCTGCGGGTTGTCACCCCAAACCGAAAGCCAGCCAATCTCTAGAGGCATGGCTGAGGCCATCCTACACTAGCCAGCCCAGCCAGCTCACAAGCTGCACATGAACAAGATTAGCTGAGTCCAGCCTCACTCAGCAGAACTGTCCAGGCAGCCAGAAGACTCATGAGCAAGAATAGATGGTAGTTGTTTTAAGGTAAAAACAAAGGGACGAAGGGAGGGAGGGAGGGAGGAAGGAAGGAAGGAAGGAGGGAAAGAAGGGAGAGAGGGAAGGAGGGAGGGAGCAAATGTGATAGAAAAGGGTGATGATGAGTTGCCTAGCATCTAGCTCTTACTATGGGTTAAGTCCTGGGTTACCCACTTTACATACCTTATTTCACTTAATTAGTTCTTGGTTATATCACATTTGTTCATAAATGCATCAAATCTCTCTTCAAAGGAGAGTCTGATTCCAAAAACTTCCAACTTGATTTACCAAGCTGCATGCCAGAAGGATTTTATTCAAAGCTTTTGGAATCAGACAAATCTGGGTTTCAATTCCAATTCTCTCTTGCCCTCTGTATAACCTGAGGTAATGTATTTAACACAAACCCCAGTGTCAATTTCTGCATCTGAACAAGTGAGATTAAATAATACTTACGGGGAGACCTTCAAGATGGCGGAAGAGTAAGACGCGGAGATCACCTTCCTTCCCACAAATACATCAGAAATACATCTACACGTGGAACAACTCCTACAGAACACGTACTGAATGATGGCGGATGACCTCAGACTCCCCAAAAGGCAAGAAACTCCCCACGTACCTGGGTAGGGCAAAAGAAAAAACAGAGACAAAAAAATAGAGACGGGACCTGCAAGAGTGGGAGGGAGCTGTGAAGGAGAAAAGGTTTCCACACGCTAGAAAGCCCCTTCGCGGGCGGAGACTGTGGGTGGCGGAGCGGGGAAGCTTCAGAGCCACGGAGGAGAGCACAGAAACAGGTGTGCGGAGGGCAAAGCGGAGAGATTCCCGCACAGAGGATTGGTGCCGACCAGCACTCACCAGGCCGAGAGGCTTGTCTGCTCACCCGCTGGGGCGGGCGGGGCTGGGAGCTGAGGCTTGGGCTTCGGTCGGAGCGCAGGGAGAGGACTGGGGTTGGCTGCGTGAACACAGTCTGCGGGGGGTTAGTGCACCACTAACTTAGGGAGTCCGGGGAAAAGTCTTGACCTGCCGAAGAGGCAAGAGACCATTGTTTCGGAGTGTGCGAGGAGAGGGGATTCAGAGCACAGCCTAAACGAGCTCCAGAGACAGGCACGAGCCGCGGCTATCAGCGCGGACCCCAGAGACGGGCATGAGACGCTAAGGCTGCTGCTGCCGCCACCAAGAAGCCTGTGTGCAAGCACAGGTCACTATCCACACCTCCCCTCCCGGGAGCCTGTGCAGCCCACCAGTGCCAGGGTCCCGTGATTCAGGGACAACTTCCCTGGGAGAACGCACGGCGCGCCTCAGGCTGGTGCAATGTCATGCCAGCCTCTGCTGCCGGAGGCTCACCCCGCATCCGTAACCCTCCCTCCCCGCCGGCCTGAGTGAGCCAGAGCCCCCGAATCAGCTGCTTCTTTAACCCTGTCCTGTCTGAGCGAAGAACAGACGCCCTCAGGCGACCTACACACAGAGGTGGGTCCAAATCCAAAGCTGAACCAGGGGAGCTGTGTGAACAAAGAAGAGAAAGGGAAATTTTTCCCAGCAGCCTCAGGAGCAGCAGATTAAATCTCCACAATCAACTTGATGTACCCTGCATCTGTGGAATACCTGAATAGACAGTGAATCATCCCAAATTGAGGCAGTGGACTTTGGGAGCAATGATATATATATATATTTTTTTCCTTTTTCTCTTTTTGTGAGTGTGTATGTGTATGCTTCTTTATGTGATTTTGTCTGTATAGCTTTGCTTTTACCATTTGTCCTATGGTTCTGTCTGTCCGTATTTTTTTTTTTAGTATAGTTTTTAGCACTTGTTATCATTGGTGAATCTATTTTTTGGTTTCATTGCTCTCTTTAGTTCTCTTTCTTTTTTTTTTATTACTTTTTAATTTCTTTTATTTTTAATAATTATTTTTTATTTTAATAACATTATTTTTATTCCTTCTTTCTTTTTTTTCTCCCTTTTCTTCTGAGCTGTGTGGCTGACAGGGTCTTGGTGCTCTGGCCGGTTATCAGGCCTGTGCCTCTGAGGTGGGAGAGGAGAGCTTGGGACATTGGTCCTCCAGAGACCTCCTGGCTCCATGTAATATCAAATGGAGAAAGTGCTCCCAGAGATCTCCATCTCAATGCTAACACCCCAGTCCACACAATGACCAGCAAGCTACAGTGCTGGACACCCTATGCCAAACAACTAGCAAGACAGGAACACAAACCCACCCATTAGCAGAGAGGCTGCCTAAAATCATAATAAGGTCACAGACACCCCAACACACACCACCGGACATGGTCCTGCCCACCAGAAAGACAAGATCCAGCCTCATCCACCAGAACACAGGCACTACTCCCCTCCACCAGGAAGCCTACACAACCCACTGGGGGCAGACATCAAAAACAACGAGAACTATGAACCTGCAGCCTGAAAAAAGGAGACCCCAAGCACAGTAAGTTAAGCAAAAGGAGAAGACAGAAAAAAACACAGCAGATGAAGGAGCAAGGCAGAAACCCCCAGACCAAACAAATGAAGAGGAAATAGGCAGGCTACCTGAAAAAGAATTCAGAATAATGATAGTAAAGATGATCCAAAATCTTGGAAATAGAATGGAGAAAATACAAGAAATGTCTACCAAGGATGTAGAAAAACTAAGGAGCAAACAAACAATGATGAAAAACACAATAAATGAAATTAAAAATTCTGTAGAAGAAATCAATAGCAGAATAACTGAGGCAGAAGAACGGATAAGTGACCTGGAAGATAAAATAGTGGAAATAACTACTGCAGAGCAGAATAAAGAAAAAAGAATGCAAAGAATTGAGGACAGTCTCAGAGACTTCTGGGACAACATTAAATGCACCAAAATTCGAATTATAGGGGTCCCAGAAGAAGAAGAGAAAAAGAAAGGGACTGAGAAAATATTTGAAGAGATTATAGTTGAAAACTTCCCTAATGTGGGAAAGGAAATAGTTAATCAAGTCCAGGAAGCACAGAGAGTCCCATACAGGATAAATCCAAGGAGAAAAATGCCAAGACACATATTAATCAAAAATTAAATACGAAGAAAAAATATTAAAAGCAGCAAAGGAAAAACAACAAATAACATACAAGGGAATCCCCATAAGGTTAACAGCTGATCCTTCAGCAGAAACTCTGCAAGCCAGAAGGGAGTGGCAGGACATATTTAAAGTGATGAAAGGGAAGAACTTACAACCAAGATTACTCTACCCAGCAAGGATCTCATTCAAATTCAATGAAGAAATTAAAACCTTTACAGACAAGCAAAAGCTAAGAGTATTCAGCACCACCAAACTAGCTTTACAACAAATGCTAAAGGAGCTTCTCTAGGCAAGAAACACAAGAGAAGGAAAAGACCTACAATAACAAACCCAAAACAATTAAGAAAATGGGAATAGGAACATACATAACGATTATTACCTTAAATGCAAATGGATTAAATGTTCCAACCAAAAGACACAAACTAGCTGAATGCATACAAAAATCAGACCCGTATATATGCTGTCTACAAGAAACCCACTTCAGACCAAGGGACACATACAGACTGAAAGTGAGGCGATGGAAAAAGATATTCCATGTAAATGTAAACCAAAGAAAGCTGGAGTAGCAATTCTCAGATCAGATAAAATAGACCTTAAAATAAAGACTATTACAAGAGACAAAGAAGGACAGTACATAATAATCAAGGGATCAATCCAAGAAGAATATATAACCATTGTAAATATTTATGCACCCAACATAGGAGCACCTCAATACATAAGGCAAATGCTAAACAGCCATAAAAGGGGAAATCGACAGTAACACATTCATAGTAGGGGACTTTCACACCCCACTTTCACCAATGGACAGATCAACCAAAATGAAAATAAATAAGGAAACACAAGCTTTAAATGACAAAGTAAACAAGATGGACTTAATTGACATTTGTAAGATATTCCATCCAAAAACAACAGAATACACCTTCTTCTCAAGTGCTGGTGGAACATTCTCCAGGAGAAATCATATCTTGGGTCACAAATCAAGCCTTAGTAAGTTTAAGAAAATTTAAATCGTATCAGGTATCTTTTCCAACCACAATGTTATGAGACTAGATATCAATTACAGGAAAAAAACTAAAATATACAAACACATGGAGGCTAAACAATATGATACTAAATAACCAAGAGATCACTGAAGAAATCAAAGAGGAAATCAAAAGAATACCTAGAAACAAATGACAATGAAAACATGATGGCCCAAAGCATATGGGATGCAGCAAAAGCACTTCTAAGAGGGAGGTTTATAGCAATACAATCCTACCTCAAGAAACAAGAAAAATCTCAAATAAACAACCTAACTTTACACCTAAAGCAATTAGAGAAAGAAGAACAAAAACACCCCAAAGTTAGCAGAAGGAAAGAAATCATAAAGATCAGATCAGAAAAAAATGACAATAGAAATAAATGAAAAAGATATGAAGGAAATGATAGCAAAGATCAATAAAATTGAAAGCCGGTTATTTGAGAAGATAAACAAAATTGATAAACCACTAGCCAGACTCAACACAAAGAAAAGGGAGAAGACTCACATCAACAGAATTAGAAGTGAAAATGGAGAAGTAACAACTGACACTTCAGAAATACAAAGGATCATGAGAGATTACTACAAGCAACTATATGCCAATAAAATGGACAACCTGTAAGAAATGGACAAATTCTTAGAAAAGCACAACCTTCTAAGACTGAACCAGGAAGAAATAGAAAATATGAACAGACCAATCACAAGCACTGAAATTGAAACTGTGATTAAAAATCTGCCAACAAACAAAAGTCCAGGAACAGATGGATTCACAGGCAAATTCTATCAAACATTTAGAGAAGAGCTAACACCTATCCTTCTCAAACTCTTCCAAAATATAGCAGAGGGAGGAACACTCCTAAACTCATTCCACGAGGCCACGATTACCATGATACCAAAACTAAAGATGTCACAAAAAAAGAAAACTACAGGCCAATATCACTGATGAACATAGATGCAAAAATCCTCAACAGAATACTAGCAAACAGAATCCAACAGCACAGTAAAAGGATCATAAACCATAATCAAGTGGGGTTTACCCTAGGAATGCAAGGATTCTTCAATATACACAAATCAATGTGGTACACCATACTAAGAAATTGAAGGATAAAAACCATATGATCATCTCAATAGATGCAGAAAAAGCTTTCGACAAAATTCAACACACAGTTATGATAAAAACCCTCCAGAAAGTAGGCATAGAGGGAACTTACCTCAACATAATAAAGGCCATATATGACAAACCCACAGCCAACATCGTCCTCAATGGTGAAAAACTGAAAGCATTTCCTCTACGATCAAGAAAAATAGAAGGTTGCCCACTCTCACCACTATTATTCAACATAGTTTTGGAAGTTGTAGCCACAGAAATCAGAGAAGAAAAAGAAATAAAAGGAATCCAAATTGGAAAGAAGAAGTAAAACTGTCACTGTTTGCAGATGACATGATACTATACATAGAGAATCCTAAAGATGCTACCAGAAAACTACTAGAGCTAATCAATGAATTTGGTAAAGTAGCAGGATACAAAATTAATGCACAGAAATCTCTGGCATTCCTATACACTAATGATGAAAAATCTGAAAGTGAAATCAAGAAAACACTCCCATTTACCATTGCAACAAAAAGAATAAAATATCTAGGAATAAACCTACCTAAGGAGACAAAAGACCTGTATGCAGAAAACTATAAGACACTGATGAAAGAAATTACAGATGATACCAACAGATGGAGAGAAATACCATGTTCTTGGATTGGAAGAATCAGCACTGTGAAAATGACTCTACTACCCAAAGCAATCTACAGATTCAATGCAATTCCTCTCAAACTACCAATGGCATTTTTCACAGAACTAGAACAAAAAATTTTGCAATTTGTATGGAAACACAAAAGACCCCGAATAGCCAAAGCAATCTTGAGAAAGAAAAACAGAGCTGGAGGAATCACACTCCCTGACTTCAGACTCTACTACAAAGTTATAGTAATCAAGACAGTATGGTACTGGCACAGAAAACAGAAATATAGATCAATGGAACAGGATAGAAAGCCCAGAGATAAACCCACGCACACACGGTCACCTTAACTTTCATAAAGGAGGCAAGAATATACAATGGAGAAAAGAAAGCCTCTTCAATAAGTGGTACTGGAAAAACTGGACAGAGACATGTAAAAGAAGGAAATCAGAACACTTCCTAACACCATACACAAAAATAAACTCAAAATCGATTAAAGTCCTAAATGTAAGGCCAGATACTATAGAACTCTTACAGGAAAATATAGGCAGAAAACTCTATGACATAAATCACAGCAAGATCCTTTTTGACCCACCTCCTAGAGAAATGGAAATAAAAACAAAATAAACAAATGGGATCTAATGAAACTTAAAAGCTTTTGCACAGCAAAGGAAACTACAAACAAGATGAAAGGCAACCCTCAGAATGGGAGAAAATATTTGCAAACGAAGCAATTGACAAAGAATTAATCTCCAAAATATACAAGCAGCTCATGCAGCTCAATATCAGAAAAAAAAAAAACCCAATCCAAAAATGAGCAGAAGACCTAAACAGACATTTCTCCAAAGGAGATATACAGATTGCCAACAAACACATGAAAGGATGTTCAACATCACTAATCATTAGAGAATGCAAATCAAAACTACGAGGTATCACCTCACACCAGTCAGAATGGCCATTATCAAAAAATTACAAACAATAAATGCTGGAGAGGGTGTGGAGAAAAGGGAACACTCTTGCACTGTTGGTGGGAATGTAAATTGATACAGCCACTATGGAGAACAGTATGGAGGTTCCTTAAAAAACTAAAAATAGAACTATCATACCAGCCAGCAATCTCACTACTGGGCATGTACCCTGAGAAAACCATAATTCAAAGAGTCATGTACCACAATGTTCATTGCAGCTCTATTTACAATAGCCTGGACATGGAAGCAACCTGTGTCCATCGAGAGATGAATGGATAAAGAAGATGTGGCACATATATACAATGGAATACTACTCAGCCATAAAAAGAGACGAAACTGAGTTATGTGTAGTGACGTGGATGGACCTAGAGTCTGTCATACAGAGTGAAGTAAGTCAGAAAGAGAAAAACAAATACCTTATGCTAACGCATATATATGGAATCTAAAAAAAAAAAAAAAAGGTTCTGAAGAACCATGGGGCAGTACAGGAATAAAGATGCAGACATAGAGAATGGACTTGAAGACATGGGGAGGGGGAAGCGTAAGCTGGGAAGAAGTGTGAGAGTGGCATTGACATATATACACTACCAAATGTAAAATAGCTAGTGGGAAGCCACTGCATAGCACAGGGAGATCAGCTCAGTGCCCTGTGACCACCTAGAGGGGTGGGATAGGGAGGGTGGGAGGGAGACGCAAGAGGGAGGATATATGGGAATATATGTATATGTATAGCTGATTCACTTTGTTATAAAGTAGAAACTAACACACCATTGTAAAGCAATTATACTCCATTAAAGATATTAAAAAAATAATAATACACCTTGGAGTACTATTCAGGCATAATTAAGAAATGGGGGGAGGGTGGAAGAATCGGATGTAAGTGGTCAAACAGTACAAAATTCCAGTTATAAGATAACTGGAATGTATACAACTGAGGATATAATGTTCGACATGATGACTACAGTTAACATTGCTGTATGGTATATTTTTAAAATGTTAAGAGAGTAGATCCTGAAAGTTCTCATCACAGGGAAAAAATGTTTTTTGGTATTTGTATGAGATGATGCATGTTAACTAAACTTACTGTGGTAATCATTTTCACAGTATAAGTCAGTCAAGTCAATATATGCTGTATACCTTAAATTTACACAGTGCTGCATGTTAATTATACCTCAATAACATGGAAAGGAAAAAATTAATACCCTCTTATTGCATGAGGATTAAATGAGTTCTTAATCCAAGTGCCTCTCATGGTGCCTGCAAGTACCAGTGACCAGCAGTGACAGTTACCTTATCATTGCTGCCTGTGAATTTGAACAAGGTATGCATTGAGGGAAAGAATATTTTATAGCAGAGGTTCTCACCCAGTTTCTAGCTTGCACCCTCATGACCTCACAACCTCGGGCGTGACACACTCACTCCGTGGGCACTTCCCGGCTTATGTTAATTTCTTGTACTTCATTTTTCTCTCAGTTAAGGTATATATCAGAGAGTGAAAGTGACATCATAGGCACAACCTTTAACTCACTCTCAACTATAAATTAAGACTGGATGATTGCAAATTTGAATAGCTTACTACCTACAAATTACTGGCAACAACGTGACATCTGTCAGGACCGAGCAGAAGTTGTGTCTCATGCATCTGCAAGTTTAATCGGAGCGCTCAGATACCCGCCCCGCTCCCCCTCCGCTCTCTGGACTGTGAGCGTCACTCAGGCAAAGGCGATGTGGGATCCTTGTGTGTTCTTGGCACACAGCTCACTGTCTGGCGCATAAGTAGTAATCAATAAGTATTTGCTGAGTGAACAACTGTACTCTCCCACCCCAAGGGAGCGACAGAGCAAAGGTTTTCCCCCCGCTCCCCCATCCCCACCCAGTAAATCAGTGAGCCCTCCAGAATTGGAAGGGAGGAATTGGACAGAATGTCAGGTCTTAAAAGATAAACAGCAGCTTCCTGTCAGCAGCTGGACTATCTTTTTGGCTTTATCAGCCCAATAAGAGTGAAAAAAAGGAGTCTTGTTACCCAAGTGGACCACTACCAATGGTCTAAAGCTAAAAGGGGAGTTAGCATCTTTTCAAGTTCATGTCTAAATTTCTCTTGAATTTGAAGTCCTGGGATCTGCTTTCCTTATTGAAAAATCTCCTGGTTAAAGAGGAGAGCAACAAGCTCTAAATGAGGTAAGTAGATAAATACATAGAATATTAGATGGTGGTGAATATTAAGCCAAAACAAAAGCAGGGAGCAGAGCTTGGCAGTATTGAGGGGAGTGCGATTTGTGTAAGAGGCAGATTCATTAATAAAGGAAGTGGGTGAGGCGCTGAGCCAGATGTCTAGTGCAGAGTGTCCTGGACACAGGGAACAGAGGTGCCAAATCAGCAAGGAGAGCTCTGAGGTCTGGGTCAGAGTGAGCCAGGCAAGCCCAGTAGGAGATGATGTCGGGGAGGTGATGGGCTGTCAGGTCATGGGGGGCCTGGGGGGCCATGGCAAGTCTATTGGCTTTTGCTTTCCATGAGATGGGAGAGTTTTGAGCAGAGTGCTCCAGTCTGAGTTAGGCTTTGACAGAATCACTCTGGCTGCTCTGTTGACAACAAATTGAAGGAGGACAAAGGTGAAAGTGGAGAGACCTGTTAAGAGGCCAGCAGGTGAGGGATGATGGTGACTTGGAAGATGGTGAGAAGTGGATGGATTCCAGATGAATTTTGAAAGTAGAGCTGACGGCTTTGCTGGTAGCTCAGATGTGGGGCAGGACAGGGAAGCCCCTTTTGCATATCCATCCTCTCAAGGCTAGGCCTGTGATGTGTGGAGGGGTGGCATGATATCATGGGGTAAGAGATAGATGCCTAAGCATTTTCACAAATCCCGTAACCAATGGACTTGACTCAATCTTCCTTTCTGAAACCATTTCCAAGTTTGGTACTATCTGTAGCTTTCCTTGGGGTGCAGCCTTCAATCACAAAGTCACAGATGGTCAGCTGGGAGGCAACTCTGAGATCAAATAAGCCAGTGGGTCCGATGGTGTCTGGGGATCCCTGATGTTTAGCCAAGGGATTTCAGATGATACATAGTAATGGATGTTATTGCATCACATTTGGAGAAAGCAATTTCCTTTTCAGTCCTATTTCCATTATATATCGAGAAGCAATCTCAGCTTGGTGGTAAATCTTAAAGTGCTTCTTGAACACCTCTTTTTAACTACGGGAGACAAGACCTTTGGCTCAGAGCTATAGCAGGCAACAGAATCTCACTGGAATTGAACAACATGGTTTTGAATGCACTGAGTGTATTTATTTTTTTCAAAAGTATATTTACTGTGGACTCACATTCATTTCTTTTTTGGACTCAAAGGACAGAACATGGCTCTAACATTTGATTCATATAATTCCTAAAAGCATTAGGATGATTGCAGATATTTTCTTGTGTGTTCAATTTTAAAAACCCATATTTATTGAAATGTATACTCATATACAGCAAAGCACTCATAAGTATACAGCTTGATGATTTTTCAAAAAGTGAGCACACACATGTAACCACTGCTCAGATTAAAACATACAGTATTAGAAGTAGCTCAGGAGTCCCTTTCTCTGTAACTCTCTCCCCAACCCTCAACAAAGGAGAACACTATCTTTACACGGGCCTCTCACTGTTGTGGCCTCTCCCGTTGCGGAACACAGGCTCCAGACGCGCAGGCTCAGCGGCCATGGCTCATGGGCCCAGCCGCTCCGCAGCATGTGGGATCCTCCCGGACCGGATCACGAACCCGCATCCCCTGCATCGGCAGGCGGACTCTCAACCACTGCACCACCAGGGGAGCCCCCAGGAGAGCACTATCTTGACTTCTAATACCTTAGATAAGCTTTGCCAGTTTTGAAATTTATGTAACTGAAATCATTCAGTATCACTTCTTTTGTGTTTGGCTTCTTTTGTGTCATACTGCATATCGGAGTTTCATCTGTGTTGTTTACGTAACACTAATTGATTCTTTTTTCTTTGCTATGTGTTAGTCCATGTATTAATACATCACAATTCACTTAGCCATTCTATTATGGATGGCCTCTGTTTCCAGTTTTTGGTTAGTAGTTCTAGGTGGCTATGAACATTCTTTTGCATATCTATGCTTTTCTATTAGGTACACAGTGTTCAGTCATTCTTGTAGGTGTGTAGTTAAATCTCATTGTGGTTTTGATTATAGATTTGCATTACTCTGGTGATTAATGGAACGGAGTATCCATTTTTTCTGTTTCTTGGTCATTTGGATATTCTCTTTTTGAAGTACCTGGTCAAGACTTTTGCCCATTTTTCTATTGAGGTGTCAGTCTTTTTTTAAAAATTGACTTGTAAGAGTTCTTTATGTATTCTGTATACAAGGTCTTTTTTAGGTAATGGCATTGTAAATGCTTTCTTTCACTCTGTGGCTTTATTTTCGATGCTGTGGTCCAACTTATCAATGTTTTTCTTTTTGGTTGGTGCTTTGTTTTGTTTTTTTGGTCTTATTTAAGAAATCTTTGCCTACCCTAAGGTTATAAAGATATTGTCTTATGTTATCTTGTACAAGAAGCTTTATTGTTTTACCTTTCAAGTTCATGTGTATACTCTGTGGGATCGATTTCAGTGTATGGTGTAAAGCAGGGATCAGAATTTGTGTTTGTTTCCCCATTGGATGCGTAATTGATTCAGCATAATAATATTTAAAGAAACATCATTTTTCCCTACTACTTTGCAGAGTCTTTTGTTGTGAATCAAGTGCCTGTATGTTTCCAGGTTCGTTTCTGGGCTTTCTAGTGTGTCCCATTGATCTACTATCTAACCTTGAGCCAATATTGCATTATTATTATTATTTATTATCATTATCATTATTTTTTGCGATACGCGGGCCTCTCACCGCTGTGGCCTCTCCCGTTGCGGAGCACAGGCTCCAGACGCGCAGGCTCAGCAGCCATGGCTCACGGGCCTAGCCGCTCTGCGGCATGTGGGATCCTCCCGGACCGGGGCACGAACCTGTGTCCCCTGCATTGGCAGGCGGACTCTCAACCACTGTGCCACCAGGGAAGCCCCAATATTACATTATTTCAGTGACTATTGATGTTGAATATCTTTTCATGTACATTACTGGCCATTTGTATATCTTCTTTGGAGAAATCTCTATGCAAATACTTTGCCCATTTTTAATTAGGTTATTTTTCTTTTTATTGTTTAGTTGTAAGAGTCCTTTATAATATTCTGAAGGCTAGATTCTTACCAGACATTTGATTTCAAATATTTTCTTCCATTCTGTAGTTTGTCTTTTCACCTTTCTGATAATGTCCTTTGATGCATAAAAATTTTTGTTTTTGATGAAGTCCAATATGTCTATTTTTTCTTTTATTGTTCATCCTTTTGGTGTTGTATTTAAGGAACTTGCCTAATATGTGGTCATAAAGACTTACACCTATGTTTCCTTCTAAGAGTGTTATACTTTAGCTTTTACATTTTGATATTTGATCCATTTTGAGTTGATTTCTTTATGTTGTATGAGGTATGGGTACACATTCATTCTTTTGTTTATGGATATTCAGTTGTCCCAACACCAATAGCTGAAAGACTATTTTTTCCCCACTGAATGGCCTTGACACCCCTGTTGCAAATCAGTTGATTACAGTTGTATGGGTTTATTTCTGGACTTTCAATTCCATTTCATTGGTCCATATGTCTATCCTCATGCCAGTACCACACTGTTTTGATTAGTGTAGCTTTGTAATAACTTTGAAATTGGGAAGTGTGAGGCCTCCAACTTTGTTCTTCTTTTTCAAGCTTATTTTGGCTATTTGGGGTCCCTTGCATTTCCATATGGATTTTAAGATCAGCTTATCCATTTCTGCAAAAGAGACAGAATTTTGATAAGGATTGCATTGAGTCTGTAAATCAATTTGGAGAGTATTGCAATATTAACAATATTAAATATTTTAATCCATGAACACAGATGTCTTTCCCTTTATTTAGATCTTTAATTTCTTTGAAAAATATTTTGTAGTGTTCAGTGTACAAGTTTTCTACTCCTTGGCTAAATTTACTCCTAAGCATTTAATTCTTGTTGATGTTATTATAAATGGGATTGTTTTCTTAATTTTGTTTTCTCCTTTCTGACTTCTAACTGACAGAATTGTAAGGTCATAAGTTTGTGTTGTTTTAAGCCACTAAGTTTGTGGCAATTTGTTACAGCAACAAGAGAAAACTAATACACTCTATATTACTCCAATTCTTTGATATTTGTTTTGATGTGCTTTATGGCCCAACAAAAGGTCAATTTTAGTAAATGTTCCATGTGTAGTTGAAAAAAATATGCATTCTATATTGTTAAGGCTTGAACAACATGAGTTGGAACTGCATGGGTCCACTTATATGTGGATTTTTCAAGAAATATGGACTATAGTACTACACCATCCATGGTTGGTTGAATCGGCAGATGTGGAACCTTCAGTACAGAGGCTTTACTGTAAATTTATATGTGGATTTTCAACTGTGGGAGCAGGTTCTGTGCCTCAACCTCCATGTTGTTCAAGGATCAACTATATATATGTATGTATATATATGCAATCATATAAGTGTTAGACACTTAGGTTGTTTCCATATCTTGGCCATTACTCTCCACATTATTTTGTCATTGCTGTACCTATTTTAGTTCTACACATATTTTACATAGCAAAATAAATTAATATTATTTGGTGCAGTTAATATTACCCACATATTTGTACTTTCTATTGTCTTCATTCTTTTCTTCATTTCCGTGCTTCCATTTGATCTCATTTTCTTCTGCCCCAAAGAATTTTCTGCAGTATTTCTTTTAATGCATTTCTGTTGAACATGAATTCTCTCATGTTTTGTTTGTTTGAAAATGTCTTTATTTCATGTACAGTTTGAAGGATATTTTCAATAATCCTTGAGTTCTAAGTTGACAATTCTTTGCTTTCAGCACATTGAAGATGTCATTTCATTGTTCCTTGGCTTCCATCATTTTTGTTTAAAAGTCAGCTTCCATCATTTCTGTTGTTCTTTTGTTGGTAATATATTTCTTTTCTTTGGCTGATTTCAAGTTTTGTCTTTGTCTTTAAGTAGTTTCACTATGATATGCCTATTTGTGATTTTCTTTATCTTGTTTGAAACTGTAAAGATTTAAAAATCTTTAGCTTGATGTCTTTGGTAAATTTGGGAAAATTTTCAGCTATCGTCTATTCAAGTATCACATCTGCTCAATATTCTCTTGTCTCTCCTTCAGTATCTCCAAATACATAGATGTTAGAATTTTTCACCAAGTCCCATATCTTTTGGGGGTTTTTTCTGCTTTCCATTCTCAGTCTGAATATTTTCTGCTGTCATATATTCCAGTTTACAGATTCTCTTTCCTGCATTGTCTAATCTGCCAATAAACCCCATCTGGTGAATTCTTATTTTTGGTTAGTGCATATTTCAATTCCAGAGTTGCATTTTTCATTTTACAAAGATTATAGTTCTCTTGAAATTCTCCATCTTGTCACCAACTTTATTGAGCTTATCAACTGTGGATATTTTGAAGTCTGTACCTGATAACTCCAATATCTTACTCACATATGGATCTGCTTTTTTTCTTTGTTTTTAGTAATTTGTTTATGTCTCCTGGCATGCCTGATAATTTTTGGTAAATGCTGGACATACTCTGTGACAAACTGTAGAGCCAATTTGAAATTCTGGATTATGTTGCCTTCTTCCAGAGAAAACTACATTTTCTTTTGCTTCTGTCAGGCCTTTTGAGTACTGGTAGATCAACTTTTCTTATCTGGGTTTGAATGAGCTCAAAATTGGGTTTTAGTCTTTGGGAGGGTTGAGCTATTTCTGCTTTACTCTCACTTCAAATGTGTAGCCCTTTCATGGTTCCAGTTGGAAGTCTGAAGTGTTTACCAGGGCCCTTCTCTTTGGTGGACCCCAAACATAAATTTTTATCGTGAGACTGGCTGTAGACTTTTGAGCCTCTGCGTCCTATGAAGTTTACAAATCAGCAAATGCCTGGAGGAAAACAGTGCTTTAAATACTGGACTTATTTCAATGTTCTCTCCTTGTCTCCTGGCTCTTGGCTCTTGAGGTCCTAGCTGCCTTAGTATCTCCCCAATGTCTTCAAACAGAAGTTCTTTGTTTTCAGTTTTACATTTTATATATTTTATCCAGATTTTTAAGTTGTTCTTGGCAAAGGGATTGGTCTGAAGCAAACTAGTCTGTCATGGCTAAAAGCAGGAGTTCATTGTACTTATTTTTGTCATTACCTTCTATTTTAAGACCAGTGATTCTGGCTTTCTTTTTATATTAGTGAAATAATTTCCTTTCTAAATAAATGTATTTATTACAAGAAATGTACAAGTTGTAGCAAAACGCAACGAATAGTATAATGAATACTCATGTCCCTCCCCAGCACGTAACCATATTCAAATAAAGAAGAGTTGACTTAAATGAAAGATGTAAATAGCAATACTGATGGTGCTTGGGGATGATAAAAATGGCGGTGATGGGATTCAAAAAAGTTGTTTTATATAGAGAGAAATGGAAACTCACAAATGTCATTGTCTTGCCTAAAATTACACAGAATATGCATGGTAGAGCTGATATGATGATTCAGGTCTCTTGGTGCCCAGAGTAATCCTTTATCTGCTCTAACATAGTTCCTAGGGGCACTTCTCCCTCCCTGACTGGCTCTCAGAGATTTTATTTTTGTAGTTTATTTTCCATTTTGGCCTAAATTCTTCCATGTGTATCCTAAGCCTATTTTTTTTTTTTTTTTTTTTTTTGCGTTATGTGGGCCTCTCACTGCCGTGGCCTCTCCCGTTGCGGAGCACAGGCTCCGGATGCGCAGGCTCAGCGGCCATGGCTCACGGGCGCAGCCGCTCCGCAGCATGTGGGATCTTCCCAGACCGGGGCATGAACCCGTGTCCCCTGCATCGGCATGTGGACTCTCAACCACTGCGCCACCAGGGAAGCCCCTAAGCCTATTTTTATAATTGTCTTTTAGTTATTGAATTGTTAAAAAAAAAAAAAAGAAAGTATGTCTAGGCCTAACCCATGAGTGTATTTCTGTGGGGGGGGGGGGTGTGTGTGGGTGTGTATGTATGTTTCAAATCCCCATCAGTTTTTGCTAGCAGTTTCTATATAATGTTTAAGTCCATGAAATTCAGGGTGATTGATCCTTCTAAATGTTCTGCTCCTTTTAAAACTGCATGCAAAAGAATGACCAGTTCTGTGGAATTTATTGTTACTAAATCTCCTATTTGCTTAATTGTATTATTTGCCTGGGGGATGCTGTTTAAATGTGGAGCCAAGTTAGCTAAATGAACCATGATCCTGGTGCAAGAAAATAATTATGTGTCTCTTTTGCTAAATAACAGTCTCCCCCTTCATCTCCAGATGCTTGGAACCACACCCTCATTTTTCAGAGGCAAGAGAGGGTGGTGCCAGGCTTGGTCCTGGCTATCAAGGGCATTGGCCAGGGAATGGGCAGACCACTGCAGTGGGAAGTGGAGCTTGGAGCTGGAGAGTGAGCGGACACCAAGGACACTGAGTGACTGGAGACGGGATCTTCCGCCTTCCCTCTGCTCCTGGATTTAGGCCAGGTCTCAGCCCTGCCCAACCAAGCAGCTGAAAACCAAAGCTATCGGTTAGCCATTTAGTTGAGAAAATTATCAAGGTTGGACAAGGTTTGAGGCGATCATCTGTTTCCTTTTTATCTTAAAAGGTCACTGGGACTCAGTACTTAACGTTTCTATATAAGTGTTTTTTCAATCATGTCATGATAGAACCCTTCACAGACTACCTTTCTCAGCTTTTTGACCTTCCCTCTTGGGGCCCTCTGAGGTCAAATGAGAGCATGGGATGCAGCAAAGACCACTCTACTAATATTTACCAAGTGTCCACGTGTGTCAGGCCCTAGTCTAGGCTCTGGGGACATGGCAGTGGACAAAATAATGAGGCCTGCCTTTGTAGAGTTGACATTCAGGGTCAGGTGGGATAAGAAAAGACACATCAAATATATGGATGGCATTGTGAATGGAAAGAGTTATGGGAAAAAATGAAACGGAGATAAGGAGGGCTGGGTGGGGGTAGGGTGGTCAGGGAAGGCCTCCCAGAAGAGGGGAAGGGGATGAACCTTGTGGTTTGGGCTGGAGGGAGAGGTTACAAGTGGCTGCTAAACTGATGGTCTTGAATGCTAGTGGGTGTCAGAAGTGTGGTAACAAAAGGCTCCCAGGCCCCAGCCCCCGAGATTCTGACTCATTAGGTCTAAGACAAGGCCTGGCAATCTGCTTTCTAGAAAGCCCCTATGCAATTCTGACGCAAGGGTTGTAAACGAATTTTTTTTAAATGTATATTACTTTGAACTTTCTGTACTTTGAAAGCCTAAAAAAGGAATTATTCTGAGGACAAGCCGTTTTCACATTCCAGAAAGAATTTTCCTGTAGACTGCCATCTTGTTGGCAAACACAATCCCCCGTGCAAGAAAGAGGGCAGTGGGCAATTACTGAGTGCCTGCTGTGTGCTGGGCACATTCCCCATTCACCGTCTTGTCTGATCTCCCTGACACTGTCTGGGGCTCAGTGTCGAATAAACAGAGAGGCTGCTGCTCAGGGCTTCAAAGGAGTTGACTCCACGTTTAGTGCTCAGCCCGCTTCACTCGGAGTTTTGGGTGTGGAGAAGCGCGTGGGTGGGTCTGCTCCGTCACCCTCCTCTCCAGGGCTAGCACCTTCACCTCTCTGAGCCCAGCCTCTGCCAAGGCTAGCTAGACCCTTGGTGAAAAATTTTCCCAAGAAAAGTTTCTGGAACAACTGCTGGGTGTTAGGCGTTTTGAACAACTGCTGACTTCCTGAATTAAAAGGGACCTCGGGTATCATGTAGCTGCTCAGGAGTAGATAAAATGTGCTGCGTCTGCCACCAGCCTTCTCACCTCTGTACCCAGGGGAACCATCCGTAACGGATGGCGGCATCCTTTCTTAAAGAACCTAGATGTGGGCTTCCGTGGTGGCGCAGTGGTTGAGAGTCTGCCTGCCGATGCAGGGGACACGGGTTCGTGCTCCGGTCCGGGAAGATCCCACATGCCACGGAGCGGCTGGGCCCATGAGCCATGGCCGCTGAGCCTGCGCGTCCGGAGCCTGTGCTCCGCGACGGGAGAGGCCACAACAGTGAGAGGCCTGCGTACCGCAAAAAAAAAAAAAAAAAAAAAAAAGAACCTAGATGCAACCTCAGAGCCCTCTTAACTCAACGCGCTAGTTAATAGCTACTGATTCATTCAGTGTGGCCCACAGAGAAGAAACCTATTTGCCATCTATTACGTGGACCATTCCTTCTTAACACATCAGAAAGCCAGGGCTCAGTTTATCAAAGACACACAGTAAGTTAGTAGCAGAGCTGGATCTCATACCAGACCACTGCTTTTCTTTTTTTGTTTTTTACTAGCCACTTCAGTGGTTTAGGAATCTCATCCTTCAGACTCAGGTATGTAAGATATATAGCTATAAACAACTATCAACCATGCTCAGCTTCTGAATCAAGCCATTTCTGCCTGGTGGCAGGAACATAGCATCCGATGCTCCCTTTGGAGCTGTGCCAAATTCTGGGTGACAGCAGAGGGCCAAGTCATGAGTGCCTGTATGGTCCCACCTTGGTCCCAGCTCTCTGTGCTGGCATCTACTGGTGCTCTCCCATCCTCTGGTTTTCAGTCATCACCCTTCTGCTGGCATGCTGGTGCCCAAGTATGTGTCCCTCATCTCGTCTGATCATTGGCCTGGAACTCAGAGCTGCTGCTAAGTCATTCAGGATTGCCGTCGGCAAGGTCCCTTCACATCCAACTCTCTCTCCTTCAGCCACTGGTCCTGTGTCCTTGTTACTCTCCAAGGATGTGGCATATTTCTGTTTGTGTGTCCTTCTGGGAGGGAAGTATTCTGTGAGGTTGTCTTAGGCTTGATTTGCCCAGCCCATCAAGAAGACACATTTTCTCTGGCATCCTGTTGTTTTGGGCGGGGGAACTCCACTCAGCATCTGTGGCCCAAGATTCATCTATGCTCAGACACTATACATCAGCCTGGGGGACCTGAGGTCTTTCTCCCTCTGCTGGCACTCAGCCTAGGATGGTCTTGGGTCCCCTTTCTAATGGTGCGCAGATAGCCAGGTATCCCCGTGTCCACGTTCAGGCTTGCCATCCACCTCCTGAGGCCTTTCCTTAAATAGTTACAATTAAAATTGTCATGAGGTAACTATAGAATATCCTCTATTTGCTTCTTGGCCCATAAATTCAAAAATAGTAATTACCCAACTTTCTAAGAAAAGCTTACGGACCCTGGTTTAGAGCACTGAGTGGAAGGGGGAATATTTTCTCTCAGTTCTCTGTGGCTACAGGGGAAAGGGATTCCTGGTTTACATTTTCTTATCCACATTCCAACTCTTTAAAATAAAATAGCATTCACTGCTCTGCCCTCACCAGCTGATCTCAGTTCCAGGTCGGTTGAAAAGGAAAAATGTTCGGAAAAGTCGATGCGGGAGAATCTCCCTAATAAAAATCCCCTTCAGCACAACCATTGCCCTTAGTGATCCCCGGGAGCAGACGTTGTCTCTGGGGAGCTGCTTTCGACTAGCAGTTACATGTGGAAAATCTACTGTGGATGTGAAGTTTCCTGCCCATAAGCCTGTATTTTGGCATTGTCCCATGGAATACATTGGGAAACAAATGTAATTCCTACAATTTGGTTCTCCCGACAGGAAAATATGTCACTTGAGTCAAAGAATAATATATGTTGCTATATATTTTTAATAAAATGAACAAATTGTTTCTGAGTATTCGGAAGACTTAATTTTTCATTTGCTAGTTAATTTTGAAACCATTACAGTTCTGTGTATTACTCCCTACAAAGACATGAAATGAACCATCATATTTTCTGCTGTGGTCTGAAAGTTGAACAAGTTAATGTTTCACCCATATGAGCTTCTTTCCCTTCACATTTGCTCTATCATTAACTTCCATTTTTGAGCTGGCAATAAAAATTATATCACGATCAAATTCAAGGAAAGGTTTTGTGTAAGCCAGGTCTAACACAGATATTTATTACTGGGCTAGAGGCTCAGGAGTCAGATTGATTTTGATAATTTGTTCACAATTTATGCTGTGACTAGTTTAGATTTTAGACCACACAAACACATGCTCTCATGTCAACCCATTGCCATAGTGATGGGCACATCAACTACCCTCTGAGAGTTGGGTTTTGCTGACATTTATAAGCTGAGACCTTTGAGCAAATCTTTGCCCTGAGCTGTGAAAATTCATCTTCTTAGCTTTGGTTAAGCTGCTGGTCATACCAATGTGATTATTTCTACTTACTGTAGAGTTAGTAGTGATGATAATAATGAAGGTTATCCTTTATATGTGGTCAAGCCTTTACATATATTCTCTCTTGATCCTTGGACACCCTGTAGACTAAGAACATAAATACCCCTTCTATTTTAAAAGAAAGGAATGCAAGACCCAGAGAGGGAAAATGGATCAGTGGAGGCCACACAGCTGAAGCCACCAGTTCCTCTGCCTTCTAGCTTTAAACCACCACCACCCCCCCTTCATGGATCATACTATCTCTTCTTTTGTTTTGATGGTCAACATTTGAGGAGACCAGATGACCCCCATTACCATTAGGTAGCCTGAGTGTGTTTAAGGTGCCTGATAATAGACTTTAGAATAGACTTAAGCATTTTGGTCCTGAATTTAGAAGCAATTTTACTTTTTTTGAGGTTTTGGTCAAACCATTTGAGGCAAAATAGAACTTCTTTGTTCAAAGGAAATAGTTATTTTAAAGTCTTGTAAAATAGACCCATAATGCTTTTTGGGACTCAACTCTGGCCCAAAACGTTTTAATAAATTAAATGTAAGCGGATTAAAAACAGACAGATTGTCTTTTCATGAAATACACCCAGGCCAGACCCAGAAGGAGAAGCACTCACAGAAACGCATTGAGGGTTTCGTGGACTCTGGCGCGCACACATCTTGGCCTCGCTTCTCTTTCTGATAATGGAAGGGAGATGAAATCTCGTCTTATTCCTGAGTCTATTTCTTTGTGCCTTTCCAGTATGCATCTGTGAATAGGGCTGTGTTTAACCCTTACTCTATTGAATGGTGTTATCCCTGGCTTCAACGGGTAGCCATTTAATCAGGCACGGGGGGAGGGGGTGATGGTGTGTAACTTGGCTGTGTCCATTATCTTTGCTATTCCAACCTAAAGGATGCACATGTAACATCAATAACAGGGCAGTGATGGGGAGGTTTTGGTGGGTTGTAAGTACAGTGGCTAAGAGTGTGGGATTTAGAGTCAAATGGATTGGGGTTAGTCCCAACCCTCCCACTCACCCTGTTACATAAGTAAGCTAGGTAATCTTTTTCAATCATAGTTTCATCAGCTGTAAAATGGAAATAATCATAGAGCCTATCTGTTATTATTAAGTGGGGTGATCTATGTTAAGTGTGTATTTAGCTGGGTGTATAGCACATAGTAGGGACCTGACAGATATTCAGTGTCTTCATTATGGTGGATGTTGGTTGCTTTTTCTCCTTTGCCTCCATAGCCCTTTCCTTACTAATAGCACTTGATTTTCCTTTGGGGAGCTCCTCTTCCCTAACCTCATGGAGTCATGCTGGGATTGTCAATTTAGGGGACCTTCCAGCAACAGAGAAGGGAGTGGGAAGGCGGCCTAAAATAGATCAATAAATTGTCTCTCCTGGGATTTGACACGGGAGCCAAGAGAGTCAAGGACTGAAAGTGGCTGAAGTTTTAAATGGTTTCTGCTGCCCAGGGAGCGAAAGAATATCTATCTATCTATCTATCTATCTATCTATCTATCTATCTATCTATCTATCTATCAATCATCTATCTTTCTATTATCTATCTACCTATCTATCCATCTAACTTTTAAAGTTAAGTAGTGCCATTGTTACCCAAGCTATGTATTAATTATATTGCTGAATTAATTTCTAACTGATAAATTTCACCATCATTGTTATCGTCCCATGCCTTAGATAAACAACTAGATAGCCAAAAGGCACATGAAAAGATGCTCAACATCACTGATTATTAGAGAAATGCAAGTCAAAACTACAATGAGGTATCATCTCACACCAGTCAGAATGGCCATCACTAAAATGTCTACAAATAATAAACGCTGGAGAGGGTGTGGAGAAAAGGGAACCCTCCTACACTGTTGATGGAAATGTAAATTGGTACAGCCACTAGGGAGAACAGTATAGAGGTTCCTTAAAAAGCTAAAAATAGAACTACCATACGACCCAGCAATCCCACTCATGGGCATATATCTGGAGAAACCCAGAATTCAAAAAGATACAGGCACCCCTATGTTCATACTAGCACTATTCACAATAGCCAAGACATGGAAGCAACCTAAATGTCCATCAACAGATGAATGGATAAAGAAGATGTGGTGTATGCATACAATAGAATATTAGCCATAAAAGAGAATGAAATAATGCCATTTGCCACAACATGGATGGACCTACAGATTTTCATACTAAGTGAAGCAAGTCAGACAGAGAAAGACAAATATTGGGTTGGCCAAAAAGTTCGTTTGTGTTTTTCCATTTTGGCCAACCCAATATCATGTGATACTGCTTATATGTAAAATCTAAAAAAAAAAAAAAATGATACGAATGAACTTATATACAAAACAGAAATATACACACAGACATCAAAAACAAACTTATGGTTACCATGGGGAAAAGGGGGGTGGATAAGGGATAAATTAGGAGTTTGAGATTAACATATACACACTACTGTATATAAAATAGATAACCAACTAGGACCTATTGTATAGCACAGGGAACTGTACTCGATATTTTGTATTATCCTATAAGGGAGAAGAATCTGAAAAAGAATATCTATCTATCTATATATATTTCTATATATATATATATCTTTGCTGTACACCTGAAAATAGCACAACATTGTAAATCAACTATACTTCAATAAAAAAAAGATTCATAGCAGGCAACACACAAAAAAAATAAAATTACAAATCTGAAACATAGTTTAAGGGAAAAAAAAGAGAGAGCGCCATAAAAGAAAACAAAAATTATCCATAAGCCTTTAACCTGGAGACATCCTCTCTTAACATGTTTATAAATGTACTTGTCTTCACACATTCTGTATGTTTTTGTATATTTCCTTGAAATTATTTTTTTTATGAACACCCATAAACCTTTGAAGATGATGTCAGAGAGAACAGTGTGTGGGAAAGTCTTTAGGGTCAAGGTAAGGAGCTATTTGTGGAACTTCTGGATGACCCAGTGACAGAATTCTCATAGTCGATATTTGTGTAGGAACTGAATCTTGGACTCTTGAGTATGGCTGATGGTCACCTGGGTTCATGCCCAAGAGTTCCACTTCTTCAATCCAACTGGTTATCTGGTTGGCCATCTCCAGCTTTGGGGAACTCTGCCTACCAGATGGATAAGTGATAGCTTAGGGGACAGGTGGGCCAAGGGTGAGGTGCTGAGCACGCCGAGAGCCAGAAGATAGTAAACTGTCACCAGGGCCACCTCCTCTTGGCTGGATACTGGACATGTTTTCTACACAGGCGAGTCATATTGGACACAGGAGTTATGTCCTAAGGGAAGCGAGTAAGGTAAAAATCTAAAGTAGTCATCGTTACCCTCCATGCTGGACAGATGATTGTTTCTTTGGTAGAACACTGAATGAAGTACTGGCTTGCCTTTAGAGACTGGTCTTTAAGAACTATAGGTCTAATGTTAGAATCATCCTCACTTTGATGATTCCTTGCCTCCCCACTTCCTCCCCTTTCCTTTATAAAGGTGTAAAGCCTAGACCAGACATGCAAGGAGCAACCTCACACCTTTTGTCTTGTACTTACTCAGGGTGTATACACACTGGCATGCCAGCAGAAACCATGAGTTGCTTTTTTTTCCCTTTTTTTCTTTTTTAAGTTTTAAAAAGAATGGTAAAAATAAAGCAAAAAGAAAAAACACCCATGTTCTGCTGAGCAATCGTAGTTGAAGTCTCTGAAGCTGAGTGTTTATGTGTGCAACTCCCCTGGGCTATGCTTAGAGATGTGGAATTTTAGATCTAAACTGCAGACTCAGAGCCGCCAGCCTCAGAGGCTGTAACCATAATAAGACAAGTGTGTTAAGTGGTCCCCACCAGTAGGAGTGAATTGACTTGCAGAACTGGCTTCAACCAGTAACGCTTCCATCCCATCCCTCCATGTAGGGGGTTCTTCAGTTCTTGTACAAATCTCAGGCACTTCTTTCCAGAGAGCAACAAACGCAGTTTTATCAGACATCTATTTGGTTGTATTTAAAAGAAAATTGTGTCATAAAGGAGGCCTCTCATCTTTATCCTTGGACCATGGATTTAATAGACTCCTTGTGCAGCACTTGTGAAAGTGATGGATAGTACATTAGTCAAGTGGCCATTTACATTAGAGTCATCATTGCACTATTGATGCAGCCCTTTAATGGAAATTAAAACTAGCCTAAATCTCTATCATTTTGAAGTGTTTTAAAAGAGAATTTCATCAAACTGATAAAAATTATTGTTAGCAATTATAATTTTTATAATTATAGTAATATTATAAAAATTATTCTTAGCAATTATAAACTATTTACATGAAAAGCATTTAGCAAGATACATCGACCGTGACTTCTAGAGGTGAAATCACAGCACACGTTAGCAGAGAGGCTGTGATTTTGAGAGCTAGTGCCGTGCAGTGACTAAAGTACCTTGGAGCTGGACTGCCAGGATTCAGAGCCCTGGCAGAGCCCTAGCAAACATGGCTCAGCTGTTTGCTAACCTCGTGACCCCAAACAAGTCATTGTGTGTCTCTGAGCCTCGGTTTTCTCATTTATAAAGTGGGGTTTATAATGGGATAAGTTCATGAGTTTGTGATGAAGATGAAATAAAATATTATGCAAAGCACTGACCTACCATAAGCACTCAAAAAATAGCACCTGTTTATTACAGTTGGCATCGCTGTGGTGGTGGTGCTTTGTTAAAAACTATAAAGGATGTGGAATCTGTAACAGAAATGAATTGCTTTGGTCTCTTTAATTTGTGTGATAAGAAAATATTTCTTTTACTAAATATCATTCTCTGGATTTCAGAAACTCACTTTTATCAACTTCAACAGTCAAGTAAACACTTTCTGAGATCACCTATGTGTCAGGAGCTGAGCTAGGCTCTGTGAGGTGCTTCATGGGACCCCAGTATGCTTCCAGAGTAATTGGGGATGATGGTGAGTACCCAGCATGCTTTCTGATGTGTCACGTTGTAGGGCAATGGCTCCAATAACCAGTGTTTGGCAGCCCAGAGGAGGGAGCAGTGGCCAGGGCTGGTGTGGTCAGGGGAGAGTTTGCTGATAAAAGAATCTTGGTCTTGAAAGATTTTTAGACTTCATACAGGTGGAGAGGAATAATGAAGGCATTCCAGATAGGAAATTACCAGATGCAGGTGGGCATGGGCAAGGTTTGGGTGTAGGCAAGAAGTAAATTTAGTGGCACATGTAAATGTGTTCTATGAGAATGTATAGCTGCAGGCATGGATAGATCTACATATTCTAAAGAGTCTACCAGGCTCCAGTTTCTGTCCTCTCTAACTCTGGCTCTCTGATAGAGGTCACTTCTTACAAGGAATTGCCTTTCCAGGTGGCAAAATACTGATAGCTGCAGAAGCACTGCCTTCATTCTTTCTGGTTCCAGCGGAGTTGGGGAGAGACTTTGGTCTTTATCCCAACAATGCAGACCAAGGTCTGACTGGGTCTCACCGACTTTGATTGGATCTTGTGCCTATCCCTGAGCCACCCACTCTGGCCAGGGGAGTAAGATATGATTGTCCCAGGTAATAGTTGGTTGACATAAGTTGGGGAAGGGTGGATCCCCCAGTGCAAAATGGACCTGATGCTGCCAGTGGCAGAACAGCACAGGATCCCTATGGAGAATCCTTCTTTTCATCTCTCAGGTTTATCCTCTTGAATCTGATACCTGATTTACAACAACCTGAAAATCGGGAAATCTACGACATACCTTGAAGATACTGAGTTTAATTCTCTGTACCCTTTTACATTAAAAAATGAACAATTGGAAGTATTTGTCTTGGTGAAAATGAATAATACTGGATTTACTTCATGGCAAATCATAGGCCCCTTCGTCCCCTAAGAGTACTTTGTTTTTTTATAATATGAGGGACAGGATATGACTGAACAGGCCACAGTTGCTGCTTTAAAGTTTTGTCAGGACTGCAGCTAACTTAGTTTCTCTGGTCTCCTTGGCTCTTTGAGTCGTTTTGGAATTGGCTGCCTGCGTTTTGATGGCACGTGGCTTCCTCAAAGTTGAGGAAATAAGAGTCAGGGTTTTCAGAAGGCCAGCATTAATGAGAAGGATTGAACTGCATTTTAAAACCAGTCCTTTTATACCAATGAAAATTCTCCTCGTTGTCTCCTCCTTGGAAAGGCTTTCTCCAGTTTCTTATTGCATGAGAAGTTCTCACAATGACCCCACGCAAGGTGGGTTGGGATTCCTCTTTCACTGTATCCAGCCCTTTTCTGACTGAAGACATCCGTGATGATGAGAACAGCGATGAACATGGTTGAGGTGAGAACTATTATCTATTCCGCACTTGCTATGTTAAGAGTTTTATATCTGTTATTTAATTTAATCATAACAATAACCCTGTTTCACCCTGGTATCTCAGATAATGAATCAATGAGTGGATAAATTATCCCTCACATCTAACAATTCCTTGGGGAGGCAGTAGACGCAGTGGTGAAGAACATGGGTGTTGCATTTCCTGCCAGCTTGGTTCAAAATTTTCTTTACCATGTATAGCATGAATCAATGGGGGCAAATATTTAAATTCTGTGTCCCAAGTTTCCTCAGTTGCAAATATTAACTTCTTTATGAGTTGGTTGTGATGCTTGACTAAGAAAGTTTGCGTAAGGGTTTACTGAGTTCTCAATAAGTGATAACTATTATTCATTAGTCCCTCTGTGCTCCAGACTAGACTTTTATACAGTCAGTTCTGCTATGATGCTTGTCTTATAAATTCCCATTTATTTCAATGAGATATTAAAATATTAGGGAACAATTTGAGCATAACACGAGTATTACATTTGGGTATGCAGAATTTTGTCCAGAAGAAACACCTGGTGAACTCCGGAGACTGCAACCCAGCTGAACAAAGACATGTAGGAATACACGAAACGCACACCCCTCAAACACCCACCGTCCGCCTCAGGTCACCACGGGCGTTACGGGCCACATCAGCCCCATCTACTGCTCCAACTTGCCGTCTGATTTCAGATAATCTCCTTCTGCCACTGCCCAAGAAGACCTCACAGGCTGCAACCCTTCCCATGCCCACTTCCATGAGGGAACATCAGGACTTTTTCAAGGTAAACTGCCGTATTTATTACAGTACTATGCATTTCTCAACCGTTTAACACGTGTAAAAAGGTGCCGCCATTTTTATGAGGTTCCTATCTTTTTAAAAAATGCATCCTTGATGAAGATTTTGAATGTTGTGCTTCAACACCTTTTCCCCTCATAAGTCCTGTGGAAAACTCTGACCCTGTTTCTCAAAGGGGGGGGTTGCAGTTAAGTCGGGGGTCTTGTGCCAGTAAGGTTTGATTCGGATCATTGGCGTCCAAGCCCCAAACGCTAATGGTTTAACTTCAGAACAGGTGTGCTGTGCGGAGTACGGCCAGACCGTCGCCAGCTGGATCCTTCCCTGGTTTCTCGGAGAAGCTAAATGGAAGCTATGGTTGGCATAGTCTGGAATGTACTGACCTTTCTTCACAGGAAATTGCCAGAAGTAAAGCTTGCCAGCACTTTCGTTTCTCTCTTTTCATCTCCTTTTCATCTCTTGTGTGCTTGAATCCCTGAAGATGGGCATGTGATACCATCTTTCTGCTTGAACTGGCAGCTGCTTCTGGTAGCAACAATGCTGCACATTGGCATAGTGCTTTAAGATTTTTTTTCAATGTACTTTTACAATTAATTAGTCTACTTTATAATTTTAAGTGTCTGGAGAGGTTGGTAAGACTGTCTTCTTTTCATTACGGAACGTGTGGGAATAGCACATAAATATGTATGGCCATCTTCCATTTCATGCCATGGCAGACATTAGTCATTCCTAAATTTCTTTTCTTGCTGAGCTTGGATTCTTCTTGAGCCAGTACTCCACAGAGCTCCTAGCAATGGGTTGGCAATAGGAAATGATTTGTCTAGACTTTTGAGCTCCTTAGGGCAGAATGTATCTTTAGTCTCCATCACAGCATGCATGAACAAATGTTTAATGGGGTGGACTGAGTGACTGAGGAAACAGGCAAGGCAGGTTAGGTGATGTTCTCGTGGTAGGGAAGCCTATATTTTACAATGCACGTTAGGCAGTGGGATATTAAGGATGTGCTGTTAAAAAAGAAACAGACTCACAGATATGGAGAACAAACTAGCGCTTACCAGTGGGGAGAGGGAAGGGGGAGGGGCTAGATAGCAGTAGGGGATTAAGAGGTGCGAACTATTATGCATAAAATACATAAGCTACAAGGATGGACTGTACAACACAGGCGATGTAGTATTTTTTAGTAACTATAAATGGAACCTTTAAAAATTGTGAATCACTATGTTGTACACCTGTGACATATAATATTGTACATCAACTATACTCCAATTTAAATGAAAAAAAAAAAAAAAAGAATGTGCTGTTAGCTGTAACACCCTCAGGCAGCTAATTCCCTAATCAGGAAGTCAGACCCACGGTTAGCGAGCCAATATTTTGATCAGAAAGCCTATTTGGCTTTCTCTAGCTCTTCTCTCCATACCATGGGCTCTGGGGGTTTACAGAAAGAATGCTAGAAATGGGTTTTCCTTGGTGAAATGAGTGGCTTGTCCATTAACGCGGTGAGTGTTAGAAATGGGCTCTCACTGGTGAAACTAGTGTATTTAATATATGTGGATTGGTTGAAATATACTAGGGACAACTTCTCATCCTCGCATTAAACAAGTTGTGAAAACCCATCTGTGGCCTGTTCGTTTGGGGCTAGACTCTGAAGCATGACATTAAATGAGCCTACGCTCAGCCACTGGGGCACATATTTCTGTTTGTCTGAGGCAGACCATACAGGTCACACAAACCTGACTGTAGATTATCGGAATGTCTGCTTCAAGTCAACCTTTCACACAAGCTATGGTCACTGCTGCTGAGAACTCAGAGAGCTGGGGTCTCATCAATTTTCCAGTGCAGGCTGTGTGAACTGTTTGGTGCCTCCCTGCCAATTAACGTCCGTTTATAAAAGGTCCTCCAGTGGGGCAGATTTAGGCTGAAACTCATTTTCAGTAGGAAGGTTGTGGGGTAGAGCTAACCCTCACTCACATTTACTCAATATAAGTTATGTACCAAAAAAAAAAAAAAAAACCCTAATATTTTATCATGATTAGCTTAGGCTATTCAGAACTCCAAAGTTACACAGAAAATTAGGTCAAATCTGGAACAACCACCCACATCAGTGCTCTTTCCCTAGAAATGTAGGATTTTGTTTTTCCTAGGGCCACCATGTATGGTTGTGCAGGTGGTGCACTGCACAAGTGTTCCATCTCTAAGAAATACCGTTTATATCACAAATATTGGCTACTAGGATATTTATTACATGCGTTTTCTGGAAGGTATCAATAGAATGCTATGTTCCCCCAAAATGTGGTGATTATTTGATTATGACAACTTTTAGACAAGTGGAAGTAAAGAATTTTGAGGGAAGGGGTGCCTGCTTCTAATATCCGCTAGTGGAGTACTAAGGGGTTGATCTCTTAGCATTGCATTTAATCTTTCCCACAGGTGAAGCATCAGGAGGTCTCTCATCCTCCCTCAGGCCTGGCACCAAATGGGAACTCTATAATTAGGGGAGTGAATAAGCAATTAAGAGAGAAAGGAGTTTCACATTCCTAAACATACTAAAAGGCCGTTCTTTATAAATAAAGAACTGAGATAACAAGGATATAAATCTTGTGAGGGCTGTGGTATTGGCTGTGTAGTTAAGAAAATACGTGACGAAAGAGGAGGAGAAATGAAGGGCCTTAATATGCTTGAACCAAGAGGATCTTCCAACCCCTCAGCTTTCCTAGCAAAGGAAGTGTCTCTCCGCCAAGTCCCACTAAGTTCCTTCCCTCACCACGTTTCCACCTCTGCCTTTCTCACAGCCTGAAGTTGCTGTGTTCATTGGTCCCTTCACTAGAGTGTGCACTCTGTGAGAGCAGGGGTTTTGAACTAGTTTGTTCAGTGTTGTATCCGTAGCACCTAGGAGAGTGTCCAGTCCTCCATAAATAGCTGTGGGATAAGGGAATGCAGATCACAGACTTCCAGCCTCGAGACCTGGGAGAAATAATTTTCTATTGTTTATAAGCCACTTGGTCTGTGGGATTTTGTTAAGGCAGCCAGCATGGACACTATCTAAGACACTACCTAAGTTTCAGTTTCACAGATGCTGAGCTAGAGGGTCATCTGGGGGTTGCTGAGCATCGTTTGAGGCCTTTGTCGCTGATGTCGGAACCAGACTGATTGCTCCTCTGGACCAGCACTAGGTTTTTATGCCTAGAAGCCATTGCTCCTGCTTGGTACCCTAAGACCAAGCTTTGCCCTCACAAACTCACCATCTTTCTACCAGGAAGGCGTAGGAATAGGGGCAGGAAGAGAGAAATCTAACAAGAACCATTCGGCAGCTACAAGATTTAGGGAATTGAGACCACAAAAGATGAACTGTATCTCAAGCATTTGGTGCTCACTCAGCCTTCCCCCTTGCGGTATCTTGCTGCCAGGAGAGACTCAGTCACACAGAATCTCTCAGCAGAGCACCTCAGAAGAGTATACATCGGCCTCCCAAACTTTAAGGCCCCAAGTCCAGCACCTTGCTGCTAGCTTCCTGCCATGACGGGCCATGGTGCTGTCTTCACAGAGCAAAGGGTGGGGTAACACCCCTGGAGGGCTTTGGTGTATGAACTCTTGAACTTGAAAGCTGCACTTCACTTAGAGATGAAAGGAAGGTGTGTCGATCAGCTGTGAGCCTGTGAGTTTCCTGCAGGGACCTTAGGATGTACAGGGATTGCTGGGAAGCAGCTTGGGAGAAGCCCCTGCTACATATGGCAGTCGAAAGGGTCCCTGAAAATAAGGCTGCACATGGGCACCTGGGGGAAAGTTCTGGTATCCACATTCTTGTTCTCTCTCTGCCTGCCTCTTCCCATTTGGTGCTCACATGCCTTGAGTGCTTGGCTTCCTGATTAAGTGGATAGTCTAGCTTCTCAGCAAGATGAGAGGACACCTAAGGGCAGACTATAGAGCTCCTAGCTCACCATGGTGCATATATTAATATCTGCACTCTGCAGGGGCTTAATAAATGCCCATGGACCACAGATGACAGCTTACTACATCTGGAGACAGATGAACTTTAACAAATATATACACCCGTGTAATCTATACTCCAATCAAGATACAGAATAGTTCCATAACCCCAGAAATTTTCCTCATCCTTCTGTGTAGTCAGTCCTCCATCTAGAGGCGTCCACTGCTCTGATTTCTATCCCATAGATAAGTCTGACTTGTTCTCGAGCTTTGCATAGGCAGAATCCTACCACATGTACTCTTCTGTGTCTCCCTCTTTGGCAGAAAATCCTATTTTTGAAATCTATACCATCGTTACATGATTTGGAGTTATATCCTTTTCTTGATGAGTAGCGTTTCATTGTATGAATATACAACAGTTCATTCTTTCTGTTGATTGATGCACAGTAGAGTTGCTTCTAGGTTTTGACTTCTTTGAATGAAGTCTCTTTGGGAATTGGTGTGCACGACTTTTTGTGGACATATTTTCCTTTCTCTCAGGTAACTATTCAGGAGTAGAACTTCTGGGTCAGATGACGAGTGGATGTTTACCTTTATAAGCAACGCCCAAACCGTTTTCCAAAGTTGTCTCATCCTTTTATGGCGCCATCAGCAGTTACAGCTGCTCCACACTGTTGCCAAGAGTGAGTATTGTCAATTTAAAACATTTAGCCATGCTGGAGTAGGCTGTGCTAGCTCACTGTGGTTTTAATTTGAATTTCTTTAATGATGAAGAGTAAGGATTTATGTCCTAATTGGCCATTTGCATATCTACTTTGGGAATTATATATTTAAATTTTTTACTCATTTTTATTGGATTATTAATGTTATCATTATTGAAATGTATGTGCTTTCTATATGTTTTGGATGCAAATACATATTATATATATATAATATTTCCCTCAGTATGTAGTCTATTTTTTACTACTGATAAATTTTAAAGAGCAGATGTTTTTAATTTTTATGAACTCCACTTTAACAGTTTTTCCCATAATTCATACTCGTGTTATCCAATCAAATCATCTTGTTTTTAAAAAAATATTTTCAAAGGTTATTTTTTTTTACATCTTTATTGGAGTATAATTGCTTTACAATGGTGTGTTAGTTTCTGCTTTATAACAAAGTGAATCAGTTATACATATACATATGTTCCCATATCTCTTCCCTCTTGCGTCTCCCTCCCTCCCACCCTCCCTATCCCACCCCTCTGGGTGGTCACAAAGCAGCGAGTTGATCTCCCTGTGCTATGCGGCTGATTCCCACTAGCTATCTGTTTTAGGTTTGGTACTGTATATATGTCCATGCCACTCTCTGACTTTGTCACAGCCTACCCTTCACCCTCTCCAGATCCTCAACTAATTCTCTAGTAGGTCTGTGTCTTTATTCCTGTGATACCCTAAGTTCTTCATGACATTTTTTTTTCATTAGGTTCCATATATATGTGTTACCATACAGTATTTTTCTTTCTCTTTCTGACTTACTTCACTCTGTATGACAGACTCTAGGTCCATCCACCTCACTACAAATAACTCAATTTCGTTTCTTTTTATGGCTGAGTAAAATTCCATTGTATATATGTGCCACATCTACTTTATCCATTCATCTGACGATGGACACTTAGGTTGTTTCCATCTTCTGGCCATTGTAAATAGCGCTGCAATGAACATTTTGGTACATGACTCTTTTTGAATTATGGTTTTCTCAGGGTATATGCCCAGTAGTGGGATTGCTGGGTCGTATGGTAGTTCTATTGGTAGATTTTTAAGGAACCTCCATACTGTTCTCCACAGTGGCTGTATCAATTTACATTCCCACCAACAGTGCGAGAAGGTTCCCTTTTCTCCACACCCTCTCCAGCATTTATTGTTTCTAGATTTTTTGATGATGGCCATTCTAACCAGTGTGAGATGATATCTCATTGTAGTTTTGATTTGCATTTCTATAATAATTAATGATGTTGAGCATTCTTTCATGTGTTTGTTGGCACTCTGTATATGTTCTTTGGAGAAAGGTCTATTTAGGTCTTCTGCCCATTTTTGGATTGGGTTGCTTGTTTTTATGTTATTGAGTTGCATGAGCTGCTTGTAAATTTTGGAGTTAATCCTTTGTCAGTTGCTTCATTTGCAAATATTTTCTCCCATTCTGAGGGTTGTCTTTTGGACTTGTTTATGGTTTCCTTTGCTGTGAAAAAGCTTTGAAGTTTCATTAGATCCCATTTGTTTATTTTTGTTTTTATTTCCATTTCTCTAGGAGGTGGGTCAAAAAGGATCTTGCTGTGATTTATGTCATAGAGTGTTCTGCCTATGTTTTCCTCTAAGAGTTTGATAGTTTTTGGTCTTACATTTAGGTCTTTAATCCATTTTGAGCTTATTTTTGTGTATGGTGTTAGGGAGTGTTCTAATCTCATACTTTTACATTACCTGTCCAGTTTTCCCAGCACCACTTATTGAATAGGCTGTCCTTTCTCCACTGTACATTTCTGCCTCCTTTATCAAAGATAAGGTGACCATATGTGCGTGGGTTTATCTCTGGGCTTTCTATCCTGTTCCATTGATCTATATTTCTGTTTTTGTGCCAGTACCATACTGTCTTGATTACTGTAGATTTGTAGTATAGTCTGAAGACAGGGAACCTGATTCCTCCAGCTCCGTTTTTCATTCTCAATATTGCTTTGGCTATTCAGGGTCTTTTGTGTTTCCATACAAATTGTGAAATTTTTCGTTCTAGTTCTGTGAAAAATGCCAGTGGTAGTTTGATAGGGATTGCATTGAATCTGTAGATTGCTTTAGGTAGTAGAGTCATTTTCACAATGTTGATTCTTCCTATCCAAGAACATGGTATAGCTCTCCATCTGTTTGTATCATCTTTAATTTCTTTCATCAGTGTCTTATAATTTTCTGCATACAGGTCTTTTGTCTCCTTAGGTAGGTTTATTCCTGGATATTTTATTCTTTTTGTTGCAGTGGTAAATGGGAGTGTTTCTTGATTTCACTTTCAGATTTTTCATCAATAGTGTATAGGAATGCCAGAGATTTCTGTGCATTAATTTTGTATCCTGCTACTTTACCAAATTCATTGATTAGCCCTAGTAGTTTTCTGGTAGCATCTTTAGGATTCTCTATGTATAGTATCATGTCATCTGCAAACAGTGATGGCTTTACTACTTCTTTTCCTATTTGGATTCCTTTTATTTCCTTTTCTTCTCTGATTACTGTGGCTAAAACTTCCAAAACAATGTTGAATAAGAGTGGTGAGAGTGGGCAACCTTGTCTTCTTCCTGATCTTAGTGGAAATGCTTTCAGTTTTTCACCATTGAGGACGATGTTGGCTGTGGGCTTGTCATATATGGCCTTTATTATGTTGAGGAAAGTTCCCTCTATGCCTACTTTCTGGAGGGTTTTTATCATAAATGGGTGTTGAATTTTGTCGAAAGCTTTTTCTGCATCTATTGAGATGACCATATGGTTTTTCTCCTTCAATTTGTTAATACGGTGTATCACATTGATTGATTTGCGTATATTGAAGAATCCTTGCATTCCTGGAATAAACCCCACCTGATCACGGTGTATGATCCTCTTAATGTGCTGTTGGATTCTGTTTGCTAGTATTTTGTTAAGGATTTTTGCATCTATGTTCATCAGTGATATTGGCCTGCAGTTTTCTTTCTTTGTGACATCCGTGTCTGGTTTTGGTATCAGGGTGATGGTGGCCTTGAAGAATGAGTTTGGGAGTGTTCCTCCCTCTGCTATATTTTGGAAGAGTTTGAGAAGGATAGGTGTTAGCTCTTCTCTAAATGTTTGATAGAATTCGCCTGTGAAGCCATCTGGTCCTGGGCCTTTGTTTGTTGGAAGATTTTAAATCACAGTTTCCATTTCAGTGCTTGTGATTGGTCTGTTCATATTTTCTATTTCTTCCTGAGTCAGTCTTGGCAGGTTGTGCATTTCTAAGAACTTGTCCATTTCTTCCAGGTTGTCCATTTTATTGGCACAGGGTTGCCTGTAGTAATCTCTCATGATCTTTAGTATTTCTGCAGTGTCAGTTGTTATTTCTCCTTTTTCATTTCTAATTCTATTGATTTGAATCTTCTCCCGTTTTTTCTTGATGAGTCTGGCTAATGGTTTATCAATTTTGTTTATCTTCTCAAAGAACCAGCTTTTATTTTTATTGATCTTTGCTATCATTTCCTTCATTTCTGTTTCATTTCTTTCTGATCTGATCTTTATGATTTCTTTCCTTCTGCTAACTTTGGGGTTTTTTTGTTCTTCTTTCACTAATTGCTTTAGGTGCAAAGTTAGGTTGTTTATTCAAGATGTTTCCTGTTTCTTAAGGTAGGATTGTATTGCTATAAACTTCCCTCTTAGAAATGCTTTCGCTGCATCCCATAGGTTTTGGGTCATCGTGTCTCCATTGTCATTTGTTTGTATGTATTTTTTGATTTCCTCTTTGATTTCTCCAGTGATCACTTCAATATTAAGTAGTGTATTGTTTAGCCTCCATGTGTTTGTATTTTTTACAGATCTCTTCCTGTAGTTGATATCTAGTCTCATAGCATTGTGGTTGGAAAAGATACTTGAAACAATTTCAATTTTCTTAAATTTACCAAGGCTTGATTTGTGACCCAAGATATGATCTATCCTGGAGAATGTTCCATGAGCACTTGAGAAAAATGTGTATTCTGTTGTTTTTCGATGGAATGTCCTAAAAATATCAATTAAGTCCATCTTGTTTATTGTATCATTTAAAACTTGTGTTTCCTTATTTATTTTCATCGTGGATGATCTGTCCATTGGTGAAAGTGGGGTGTGAAAGTCCCCTACTATGAATGTGTTACTGTCGATTTCTCCTTTTATGGCTGTTAGCATTTGCCTTATGTATTGAGGTGCTCCTATGTTGGGTGCATAAATATTTACAATTTTTATATCTTCTGCCTGGATCAATCCCTTGGTCATTACGTAGTGCCCTTCTTTGTCTCTTGTAATAGTCTTTATTTTAAAGTCTATTTTGTCTGATATGAGAATTGCTACTCCAGCTTTCTTTTGGTTTCCATTTGCATGGAATATCTTTTTCCATCCCCTTACTTTCAGTCTGTATGTGTCTTTAGGTCTGAAGTGGGTCTCTTGTAGACAGCATATATATGGGTCTTGTTTTTGTATCCATTCAGCCAGTCTGTGTCTTTTGGTGGGAGCATTTAGTCCATTTACATTTAAGGTAATTATCGATATGTATGTTCCTATTCCCATCTTCTTAATTGTTTTGGGTTTGTTATTGTAGGTCTTTTCCTTCTCTTGTGTTTCTTGACTAGAGAAGATCCTTTAGCATTTGTTGTAAAGCTGGTTTTGTAGTGCTAAACTCTCTCAGCTTTTGCTTGTCTGTAAAGGTTTTAATTTCTCCATCAAATCTGAATGAGATCCTTGCTGGGTAGAGTAATCTTGGTTGTAGGTTCTTCCCTTTCATCACTTTAAATATGTTCTGCCACTCCCTTCTGGCTTGCAGAGTTCCTGCTGAAAGATCAGCTGTTAACCTTATGGGGATTCCCTTGTGTGTTATTTGTTGTTTTTCCCTTGCTGCTTTTAATATGTTTTCTTTGTATTTAATTTTTGACAGCTTGATTAATATGTGTCTTGGCGTGTTTCTCCTTAGATTTATCCTGTATGGGAATCTCTGCGCTTCCTGGACTTGATTAACTATTTCCTTTCCCATATTAGGGAAGTTTTCGACTATAATCTCTTCAAATATTTTCTCAGTCCATTTCTTTTTCTCTTCTTCTGGAACCCCTATGATTCGAATGTTGGTGTGTTTAATGTCATCCCAGATGTCTCTGAGACTGTCCTCAGTTCTTTTCATTCTTTTTTCTTTATTCTGCTCTGCAGTAGTTATTTCCACTATTTTATCTTCCAGGTCACTTATCCGTTCTTCTGCCTCAGTTATTCTGCTATTGATCCCTTCTAGAGTATTTTGAATTTCATTTATTGTGTTGTTCATCGTTGCTTGTTTCATCTTTAGTTCTTCTAGGTCCTTGTTAAATGTTTCTTGCATTTTGTCTATTCTATTTCCCAGATTTTGGATCATCTTTACTATCATTATTCTGAATTCTTTATCAGGTAGACTGCCTATTTCCTCTTCATTTGTTAGGTCTGGTGGGTTTTTATCTTGCTCCTTCATCTGCTGTGTGTTTTTCTGTCTTCTCATTTTGCTTATCTTACTGTGTTTGGGGTCTCCTTTTTGCAGGCTGCAGGTTCGTAGTTCCCATTGATTTTGGTGTCTGTCCCCAGTGGCTAAACTTGGTTCAGTGGGTTGTGTAGGCTTCCTGGTGGAGGGGACTAGTGCCTGTGTTCTGGTGGATGAGGCTGGATCTTGTCTTTCTGGTGGGCAGGTCCACGTCTGGTGGTGTGTTTTGGGGTGTCTGTGGGCTTATTATGATTTTGGGCAGCCTCTCTGCTAATGGGTGGGGTTGTGTTCCTATCTTGCTAGTTGCTTGGCATAGGGTATTCAGCACTGTAGCTTGCTTGTCGTTGAGTGAAGCTGGGTGTTGGTGTTGAGATGGAGATCCCTGGGAGATTTTCATCGTTTGATATTACGTGGAGCTGGGAGGTCTCTTGTGGACCAGTGTCCTGAAGTTGGCTCTCCCACCTCAGAGGCACAGCACTGACTCCTGGCTGCAGTACCAAGAGCCTTTCATCCACACAGCTCAGAATAAAAGGGAGAAAAAGTAGAAGGAAGGGAGGAAGAAAGGAAGGAAGGAAGGAAGGAAGGAAGGAAAGGAAGGAAGGAAGGAAGGAAGGAAGGAAGGAAGGAAGGAAGGAAGGAAGGAAGGGGATAAAAGAAAAGAAAATAAATTAAGATAAAATAAAATAAAGTTATTAAAATAAAAAATAATTATTAAGAAAAAAAAATTTTTTTAAGTTAAAAAAAAAATGGATGGATAGAACCCTAGGATAAATGGTGAAAGCAAAGCTATACAGAGAAAATCTCACACAGAGGCATACACATACACGCTCAGAAAAAGAGGAAAAGGGGAAAAAATAATAAATCTTGCTCTCAAAGTCCACCTCCTCAATTTGGGATGATTCGTTGCCTATTCAGGTATTCCTCAGTTGCAGGGTACATCAAGTTGATTGTGGAGATTTAATCCGCTGCTCCTGAGGCTGCTGGGAGAGATTTCCCTTTCTCTTCTTTGTTCGCACAGCTCCCGGGGCTCAGCTTTGGATTTGGCCCTGCCTCTGCGTGTAGGTCCCTGGAGGGCGTCTCTTCTTCGCTCAGACAGGACGGGGTTAAAGGAGCCGCTGATCGGGGGATCTGGCTCACTCAGGCCGGGGGGAAGGAGGGGCACGATGCGGGGTGAGCCTGAGGCGGCAGAAGCTGGTGTGACATTGCACCAGCCTGAGGCGCGCCGTGCGTTCTCCCAGGGAAGTTGTCCCTGGATCCCGGGACCCTGGCAGTGGCGGGCTGCACAGGCTCCCCGGAAAGGAGGTGTGGAGAGTGACCTGTGCTCGCAGACAGGGTTCTTGGTGGCGGCAGCAGCAGCCTTAGCATCTCATGCCTGTCTCTGGGGTCCGAGATTTTACCCGCGGCTCGCACCCGTCTCTGGAGCTCCTTTGAGCAGGGCTCTTAATCCCCTCTCCTCACACACCAGGAAACAAAGAGGGAAGAAAAGTCTCTTGCCTCTTCGGCAGCTCCAGACTTTTTCCTGGACTCCCTCCCGGCTAGCCGTGGTGCACTAACCTCCTGCAGGCTGTGTTCACGCCGCCAACCCCAGTACTCTCCCTGCGCTCCGACTGAAGCCCGAGCCTCAGCTCCCAGCCCTGCCCGCCCTGCCGGGTGAGCAGACAAGCCTCTCGGGCTGGTGAGTGCCGGTCGGCACCGATCCTCTGTGCGGGAATCTCCGCTTTGCCCTCCGCACCCCTGTGGCTGCGCTCTCCTCCGTGGCTCTGAAGCTTTACCCCTGTGCCACCCGCAGTCTCCGCCTGCGAAGGGGCTTCCTAGCGTGTGGAAACCTTTCCTCCTTCACGGCTCCCTCCCACTGGTGCAGGTTCAGTCCCTATTCTTTTGTCTCTGTTTATTCTTTTTTATTTTGCCCTACCCAGGTATGTGGGGAGTTTCTTGCCTTTTGGGAGGTCTGAGGTCTTCTGCCTGCATTCAGTAGGTGTTCTGTAGGAGTTGTTCCACGTGTAGATGTATTTCTGATGTATCTGTGGGGAGGAAGGTGATCTCCGCATCTTACGCTTCCACCATCTTCCCCGCCCTCTCCAATCAAATAATCTTTACCTAGCCCAAACTTATGAAAATCGTTTCCTAAATTAAGTTTTATAATTTTAGCTTCCATTAAGTCTATGAGCCATTTTGAATTAATCTTTGTTCATGGTATGATGTAGAAGTAGATGTTCATTGTTTTAAAATAAAAATATCATTATGTCAGCACTATTTGTTGAAAAGACCACCCTTTACCCAGTCATTCACCCTGATTCTTCTGCTGTAAATCGACTGACCATACACATATGTGTCTATTGCTGTACTAGTTCCATGTTGATAGCTATGCCCTTATTGCACTGTTTTGATTCCTTCCACTTATTAGTAAGACTTTAAATCAGGAAGTATTAACTCTCCAACTTTGTTCCTCTTTATCAAAGTAGTTTTGGCTATTCTTTTAAATTTTAGAATCAGCCTGTCAATTTCTACAAGAAAAAGCATACTGGGATTTAGATTGGTATTACACTGAATCAACTGATGTATCTGGGGGATAAATGACATCTTAACACTGTCAAGGCTTTCAGTCTATGAACATGGCACCTCTCCACTTAGTTAGCTGTTTTAAAAATTGTTGTGAGATGTATGTTTTAGTTTTCAGCATGCCAGTTTTGCTCATCTTTTATTAAATTTATTCGCAAATGTTTTGCACTTTGTAAATGGATAGGGTTTCTTTTCTCCTTCAAAAAGTAAACTTTTTAGGAAAATTGAAACCATATCAAGCATCTCTTTGTACCACAGCACTGTGAGACTAGATATTAATTACAGGAAAAAAAAACTGTAAAAAATACAAACACATGGAGGCTAAACAATACACTACTAAACAACCAAGAGATCACTGAAGAAATCAAAGAGGAAATCAAGAAATACTTAGAGACGTGTCACAATGAAAACACGATCCCAAACCTTTGGGATGCAGCAAAAGCAGTTCTAAAAGGGAAGTATATAGCAATACAATCCTACCTCAAGAAACAAGAAAAATCTCAAATAAACAACCTAACCTTACACCTAAAGCAATTAGAGAAAGAAGAACAAAAAAACCCCAAAGTTAGCAGAAAGAAAGGAATCATAAAGATCAGAGCAGAAATAAATGAAAAAGAAACGAAGGAAACAGTAGCAAAGATCAATAAAACTAAAATCTGGTTCTTTGAGAAGATAAACAAAATTGATAAACCATTAGCCAGACGATCAGGAAGGGAGAAGACCCAAACAAACAGAATTAGAAATGAAAAAGGAGAAGTAACAACTGACACTGCAGAAATACAAAGGATCATGAGAGATTACTACAAGCAACTGTATGCCAATAAAATGGACAACCTGGAAGAAATGGACAAATTCTTAGAAAAGTACAATGTTTCAAGACTGAACCAGGAAGAAATAGAAAATATGAACAGGCCAGTCACAAGTACTGAAATTGAAACTGTGACTAAAAATCTTCCGACAAACAGAAGTCCAAGACCAGATGGCTTCAGAGGTGAATTCTTCCAAACATTTAAGGAAGAGCTAACACCTACCCTCCTCAAACTCTTCCCAAAAATTGCAGAGGAAGGAAAATTCCCAAACTCATTCTATGAGGCCACCATCACCATGATACCAAAGCCAGAAAAGATGTCACAAAAAAAGAAAATTACAGGCTAATATAACTGATGAATATAGATGCAAAAATCCTCAACAAAATACTAGCAAACAGAGTCCAACAGCATATTAAAAGGATCATACACCACGATCATTTGGGATTTATCCCAGGAATGCAAGAGTTCTTCAATATAGGCAAATCAATCAATGTGACACACCATACTAACAAACTGAAGGATAAAAACCATATGATAATCTAAATAGATGCAGAAAAAGCTTTTGACAAAATTCAACACCCATTTATGATAAAAACTCTCCAGAAAGTGGGCAAAGAGGGAATCTACCTCAACAAACTAAAGGTCATATATGACAAACCCACAGCCAACATTGTCCTCAATGGTGAAAAACTGAAAGCATTTCCACTAAGATCAGGAACAAGACAATGGTGCCCACTCTCACCACTATTATACAACATAGTTTTGGAAGTTTTAGCCACAGTAATCAGAGAAGAAAAAGAAATAAAAGGAATCCAAATGGGAAAAGAAGAAGTAAAACTGTCACTGTTTGCAGATGACATGATACTATACATAGAAAATCCTAAAGATGCCACCAGAAAACTACTAGAGCTAATTAATGAATTTGGTAAAGTAGCAGGATACAAAATTAATGCACAGAAATCTCTTGCATTCCTATACACTAACAATGAAAAATCTGAAAGAGAAATTAAGGAAACACTCCCATGTAGCACTGCAACAAAAAGAATAAAATACCTAGGAATAAATCTACCTAAGGAGACAAAAGACCTGTATGCAGAAAACTATAAGATACTGATGAAAGAAATCAAAGATGATACAAACAGAAGGAAAGATATACCATGTTCTTGGATTGGAAGAATCGGTATTGTGAAAAGGACTATACTACCCAAAGCAATCTACAGATTCAATGCAATCCATCTCAAACTACCAATGGCATTTTTCATAGAACTAGAACAAAAAAATTCACAATTTGTATGGTAACACAAAAGACCCAGAATAGCCAAAGCAATCTTGTGAAAGAAAAATGGAGCTGGTGGAATCAGACTCCCTGACTTCAGACTATACTACAAAGCTACAGTAAACAAGAGAGAATGGTACTGGCACAAAAACAGAAGTATAGATCAATGGAACAGGATAGAAAGCCCAGAGATAAACCCACGCACATATGGTCACCTTATCTTTGACAAAGGAGGCCAGAATATACAATGGAGAAAAGAGAGCCTCTTCAATAAGTCATGCTGGGAAAACTGGACAGCTACATGTAAAAGAATGCAATTAGAACACTTCCTAACACCACACACAAAAATAAACTCAAAATGGATTAAAGACCTAAATGTAAGGTCAGACACTACAAAACTCTTAGAGGAAAACATAGGCAGAATGCTCTATGACATAAATCACAGCAAGATCCTTTTTGATCCACCTCCTACAATAATGGAAATAAAAACAAAAATAAACAAATGGGATCTAATTAAACTTAAAAGCTTTTGCACAGCAAAGGAAACTATAAACAACATGAAAAGACAACCCTCAGAATGGGAGAAAATATTTGCAAATGAAGCAACTGTCAAAGATTAATCTCCAAAATATACAAGCAGCTCATGCAGCTCAATATCAAAAAAACAAACAACCTAATCCAAAAATGGGCACAAGACCTAAATAGACATTTCGCCAAAGAAGACATACAGATTGCCAACAAACACATCGAAAGATGCTCAACATCACTAATCATTAGAGAAATGCAAATCAAAATCACAATGAGGTATCACCTCACACTGGTCAGGATGGCCATCATCAAAAGGTCTACAAACAATAAATGCTCGAGAGGGTGTGGGGAAAAGGGAACCCTCTTGCACTGTTGGTGGGAATGTAGATTGATACAGCCAGTATGGAGAACAGTATGGAGGTTCCTTGAAAAACTAGAGAACTACCATATAACCCAGGAATCCCACTGCTGGACATATACCCTGAGAAAACCATAATTCAAAACGAGTCATGTACCAGAATGTTCATTGCAGCACCATTTACAATAGCCAGGACATGGAAGCAAGCTAGATGTCCATCAACAGATGAATGGATAAAGAAGATGTGGTATACATATATAATGGAATATTACTCAGCCCTAAAAAGGAAGAAAATTGAGTTATTCGTAGTGAGGTGGATGGACCTAGTGTCTGTCATACAGAGTGAAGTCAGTCACAAAGAGAAAACAAATACCGTATGCTAACACACATATATGGAATCTGAAAAAATGGTACTGATGAACCTAGTGGCAGGGCCGGAATGAAGACACAGATGTAGAAAACAGACCTGAGGACACAGGGCAGGAAGGGGAAGCTGGGACGAAGTGAGAGAGTAGCACTGACATATATACACTACTAGATGTAAAGTGGATGGCTAGTGGGAAGCTGCTGCATAGCGCAGGGAGATCAGCCCGATGCTTTGTGACGATCTACAGGGGTGGGATAGGGAGGGTGGGAGGGAGGCTCAAGAGGGAGGGGATATGGGGATATATGTATACATATAGCTGATTCACTTTGTTGTACAGCAGAAAGTAACACAGCATTGTAAAGCAATTATTCTCCAATGAAGATATATTTATAAAAAAGTAATCTTTTTATTTTAGAATAGTTTTCGATTTACAGGAAAGTTGGAAGGATAGTACAAAGATGCCATGTATATCCCTCACCCAGTTTTCCCATATATTAACATCTTATATGACTGTTACGCATTTGTCATAACTCGGAAACCATCACTGGTACATTACTATTAACTAAGCTCCAACTTTTTTCAGATGTCACCAGTTTTTCCACTAATGTCCCATTTCAGTTCCAGGATTCCATCCAAGAGACCACATTACATTTAGTCATCATGTCTCCTTAGACTCTTCTGGTTATGGCAGTTTCTCAGACTTCCCTTGTTTTTATGACCCTGACAATTTGGCGGGGGGGTGGGGGGGTGGTCAGGTATTCTGTAGAATTCCCTTCATTTGGGATTTGTTTGATGCCATGCTCACGACTGGATTTGAATTGGGAGAGAAAACCACAGAGGTAACATGTCCTTCTCATTCCCCCAACCACTCCCCATTGGATTATGTCAGTTTTTGAGCTGGGAGGAGGTTGGGCTGTCGTTTTGCTTTATCTTTGAATTCAACTCCAGCAAGACCCTTGAACCCTATTTTTTTCCCCTCCTCTATTGATGCTTTCTTGGCAGAACTTGAGGGTGTGGAAGAGGGGTGAGCCTTGTTGGGATGAGTCATTTGTTTTTGCATTTGGATTTAGTCCTGCTGGTCCAGGCTTTCATCTGAGGTTTGCCTGATTTCTTATCTGCACAAATTATCTCTGTTTATGGTTGAAGCCCACTCCTGTCCATCTGTATCCAAACTGAAGCTGAGGTTCTACTCACTTTATAATGGTCTTTTTTCTCTCTGTAATTCAGTTATTCAAGGCTCTAACTGCTCTTTACTAGCTCATTATGATTTTTATTTTGTCTGGTGTCTTGTTGTTAACACAAGAGAAGTGGTCCATCAGATCCTTCTACATCCTAAGGCGCAAAAGTTGTCTATGTTTGGGTATTTTCTTTACCTTGTTTATTCTTTATGGATTTTTTTCCTCCTTTCTTTCTTTTGTTGAATTGCGTGATTTCTTTTCTTTCCAACTCTTATTCCTCCACTGGTTTGCAAGTTATGTGCTTCTTTTATATTTTTTTAAGAGTCAACACAATATTTTTAACATGGTTGCTTAACTTCAAATCACAGTATATGTAATGTTTTAACTCTCATTACACCTTCTTTATTGACAGATTATTGTGATATCATGCTTTTTTCTCATAATTCATACACCCAGTCCTTGCTTTAGATTTTCCCAATTTGCTCACATTACTTCTCTCATCCCATCCTCTCCTAGAGAGTTTCAGATTCCTTCTCTCTTGTCATCCATTCTTTAATGGTTCTTTCAGAAGGGACTTCAAGTGGTAAATTCCTGTAGACTTTGTGTGAAACTATATTTATTTTATTCTATGCTCCCACTCTGGAATGGTAATTTAGCTGACAGGAAAATTCTAGGCTTACTATTTATTTTTGCTATTTTTGGTATATTCTTCAATCTTCTTCTGACCTAGACTGTTGTTTTTGAGAAGTTTCCTGCCCTTTAAAGTGCCATATTTTGGTTCATAATATAGAACCTTCTGCCCACCTGCTTCTAAAATTTTTCGCATTGTCTTTTGTGTCCTGTAGATTTAATGTGAAGTATCTCGATGCAGATTAACTTTTATTTAGGTTTTTACTATTTGTGTATTTCAATGTCTACTGTCACATAATTTATTAAATGGGTTCATGACAATAGACATGTAGATGCTCCTCTTTTATTATATCAAAAGTGCTCCAGCAAACGTTCTGGTATGGTGTCCTTGTACTTGAGTGGATGTCATATTGTTTTAGTCACCAAGGCTTTATGATGCATTTCAATATCAAGGAGTTTGATAAAGCTCTGCTATAGCATTACTCTCCTTTTAAAAAATATTTTCCTTTCAATTTTCACTGATTATTCTTCAAACTAATTCTAGAACAATTTCATCAAGTCCCAAAGTAGTGAGATGGTATGTATTTTACAGACTAGTTTTCAAGAAAATTGATATAATATTATGTCTTCCTACCTAACGACATCTGTGGTATATCTCTTGATTTATTTGTCTTTATTTTGTACCCCAGTATAATTTTATTATCTTATTTGGGTAGGTCCTGAATATGTCTTATTTATTTCTAAGTATCTTATGTTTTTAAGTTATTTTTCAAATCTGATGTTCTTAAAATAGGGTATTATATAAAATTTTATTTACTCTTGCATATGTATTTTGATCCAGAGTAACTTATTTAATTCTCTTTCTGACTCCATTAGTTTTAGTTTTTGTTTTTTTTTAACTGATTCTCTTGGATTTTCTGGGCTAAAAATATAACCCGCAAGAAATAATAGCTATGTTCTCCCTTTCTAATACTTTTACTTTTTATGTAATGCTATCATCCAATTTCATGGCTATATTGTAAAGAATGTTAAATAATAGTAATGATATTACTAACCTGTTCTTAATTTCATTGGGAATGAGAGCATTTCATCAAAGAGCACAGTATTGCTGGTTGATTTAAGAAATTTAAAACATACATATTTAAAAAGTATCTGGCTTCATTTTAGAGTCTTTCTAAAGTTGAGAAAAAGACACCATAATATCATTAAACGCTCTTTCAATTGTAAAATATTCATATATACAAAAGTTTATAAAATGTATTTACAGTTTAAAGAAAAATAATCACATAAGCCCCAAGTACTGACTACCCACATTAACACACACACACACACACACACACACACACACACACACTTCCACTACCTTCCAAACTCTATTTTGATACTTCCCTAATTTCATCTCCCTCCCTCCCTCTACCTAGGATAACTAATATTCAAAAATTTTTCTCATTTCTTTTCTTCTCTTTATGGTTGTGTCACTATTTACAAACCCTTAAACAATGAATCCATTAATCTGCCTGAACTTGAACTTGATATAAATGGATTATATTGTTTGCATGCTTTTGTAACTTCCTCTAGTTCATTCGTTTGGACTGTTACATACTACTCATTGTAGAAGTGTACCACAACTTAGCTATCCATTCTAGCGTGGATGGACATTTGAATTGTTTCCAGTTTTTCACTTTTATGAACGATCTTGCCATATAATTTTGTATATGTTCCCTGGCACACATGTGTAAGTTTTCTGTTAGAGAGTTTCTTGCAAGAGTTTTCCAACCCGATATTGAAACTGCTGGGTCTTGGTGCTGGTGCACTGTCACTTTACTGGAGTAATGCCAAAATATTTTTCTAAGTGCTCCAATCCATATTCCATTAACAATGTAATGAGAATCTCCATACTCCACATTCTTGCCTACATCTAGTACTGTCAGATTTTTTTGATTATTCCCAGTTCAAAATTATATCTCCATGTAGTTTTAATTCACATTTATCTAATTACCAGTTGAGATCAACTTTGAAGAGGCATATGGTCTGTTTATTTCCTCCCTATTAAATGTCTATTTGTGATTTTTTTTTTCTGTTGAGTTATGACTTTTTATAGGAAAATCTTATCCTTGATACTAATCCTCTGTTGGTTATGGGTTGCAAAATTTTCTCCCAGTTTGCTGTTTTTTATGAAAAAGTTTTTTTAAACAATTTTAAAATTGTCAAAACTTCCAATTATTTCCTTTATTGTTTGTGCTATGTCTTATTTAAAAATGCTTTCCTTACAGAAGTAATAAGTTTATTCTTCTATATTGATTTCTAAAAATATTTAGAGATGGAATATTTTTGACTTTTGTCACTAAGGATCTTATTTGCAGTGGTCTTGTTATAGGTTCACTTGACTGGGTTGAATTTTATGGAAAGTTTCTTTTGCGTTTCCTAGGATAATCATGTGGGATTTTTTTTTCTAATTTGTTAATATGAAGAATTGCATTAATCTATTTTCTATATTAAATCAATATTACATTTCTTGACCAAACCCAAATTGGTAATGTTATTTTATTGTTTTTATGTATTGCTGAATTTGGTTTGCCAATATTTTATTTACACTTTTTTCATTTATGCTCACGAGTGACATTGGACTGTTATACTGTCCCTGTCTTGTTTGGAGTCAAGGTTAGTTTGGCCTAATAAAATAATTCTCTGGAAGAGTTTATGTAAATTCAGAATTATCTGTTCCTGTTTGGTGGAACATGCCTATAAAGCCACCTGAGACCAGTGTTTTCTTTTTGTAACATTTCAAGCTTTTGATATTATTTTTAAAACAGTTATAGGATTATTCTTACATTCTCTTCTTTCTTGAGAGTCAATTTTAATAGCTTGTTTTTCCAGGGATTTATCCATTCTACAAAATTTATAAGTTTATTAGCATAAGGTTGTCCATAATAACCTGTTATTAACTAATAATCTCTGCAGGATCTGCAGTTATATCTTTTCTTTCACTCCTAATATTGCTTATTTGCATATTATCTCTGATTTGAATGATTTTTTTAATCTCTGCTAGTATTGATGATAATTTTCTATTGATATTAGTCTTTTCAAAGAATCAATGTCTGGGTTTGTTGATCTGTACTCTTGTGTATTTGTTTTCTGTTTTATTAATTTTTGCTTTTAACCTTATTATTGCTTTCCTTCTCTTTTCTTTGTTTTTATTCTGCATTTTCCTCCCTAAATCTGTCTGTTGAATGCTTAGTTCATTAATTTGGAGACCTTCTTGTTTTCTAATGGAGTACTGACAGTATAATTCCCCTGTAATACTATTTTAGACCTTCCCACATAAGTATTTTCTGATTTCATTATTATTTTTCTTTGACACATTAGTTCTTTTTTTTCTTAATTTCCAAATATGTGCAGTTTTTCTGTTTATCTTTTCTGCTGCACATTTTCTCACTTCAGTGCATATAGGTCAGAGAATGCAGCACAGATGACACCAAGTTTCTGAACTTCCTGAGGCTAGCTTTATGGTATAATCCATGGCCAGATTTTGTGCTTGAAAGGAGTGTGTATTCTCCAGTTGCTGGGCTCAGTGTTCTATGTAACCCATTAAATCAGGATTGTTAATTGTCCTTTACAATTTTTAATGGTTTCTTGGTTTGCTTGATCTGACAGTTATTGAGAGAGGTATGTTAAAGCAATTTCTGTTATATAGATAGATTTACCTAGTTCTTGCAGGTCTGTTACTTTTTGGTTTTATATACAGAATATAATTGAACTTTTAAAATTCCAACTCTGCCTGGTAGTTTTTGTCTTTTATCTGTAGACATTAATCCATTTATATTCATTGTGAATGTTGATATATTTAAATTTATTTCTTCTATCTTGTCATGTGCTTTGCGTTTGTCCTACTTCTTCTGATTCTTCTCTTGTCCTTCTTTTGGATTTTGTTTTTCTATTTAATTTTTCCCTGCTATTTACTTCTTTGATGGACATAGATTCCATGCTTATTCTTTTAGTAGTATACTGGTAGTTTTAATAAGCATACTTAGTTTAGCAAAGTCCAAATTGAATTAACATAGTTCCCATCCTCCTGAACAATCCACAAAGCTTAGGATAATCTCACTCCCAGATCACCTTCCTTCCAACTGTTATTGTCCATTATTATTGTCTCAGCTGGAGTTCTTTCACTATTATAAGCCAGCATTTTTATTTCAGCTATTATTTTGCTTTGCCACATCCCATTTGGTTTTAGTTTTATTATTGCTTTATACAATCATTCACTTAGTCCACTTATTTACCAATGTATTTGCTTATTCTTTCTACTTACGTCAGATTTTCATCTGGACTAATTTTTTTTTTCTATCTAATATATATCCTTTAGAAATTGAGTCTTAAGGACATTTTATAGCTTACTAATTTGTGGATAAATACTCAGTTTTTGTCCGTGTCTGTATTTGATCACCATTGTTGAAAGAGTCTCACTGAGCTCTAGGTTGACAGTAACTTTTCTCAGCCTTCTTCTCTCAGATTCCACTCCTCTGGGCTCCCTTGTAGTTAAGAAACCAGCAGCCCTTCTAAAGGCTGTTTCCTGGTAGGCAATCTGTGTCTTATCATTGCCTGCTTTAAAGAGCGATTCATTTTCTTTGGTTTTCATCAGTTTCACTATGATGCCTCTATGTTAAATCCTAAATCTGAAAATTGGTAACATTATCTCTTTGATAGTACTTCTCCCTTGTTTTGTCTTTTACCACCTTCCAGAACTTGGATTAGATTTGTGTTAAACCTTCTCCCACCACCTTCTCTATGTCTTAACCTCTTGGGTGTATCATCCATCTTTTCATCTTCTCACCACATTTGGAATGCACTCTGCCTTCCGTTTTACTAATTCCCTCTACAGCTCTGAGGCTCTGGCTCCAATGTGAACTCATGCTGCTACCTTTAATTGTTGAGTCATCATGGGCCTCTTAACCATTCTCTGGAGGAAGAGCAGGTTTTTCCATTTTAGACCTAGAGACAATAGATTTACTAAGAGAAACACAGACTCTGCTTCGTAATACAGTTACAGCCTCGATGGATCAGTTACCACACCATTTCATGCTTATGCTACTTTCCTAATAAACTCCCGAGTATTGCTAGCCAATGCTTTGGTAGGTGATGCCAAGATCCCCGCTGAGTTACTACCAACATCTGTATCCATATGTGGCCACATCAGTGGATGAAATCAACCATTACAGGCTTCATGCTTCCAGCAAAGAATGTAATTTTATCATAATATTGATATGAGTTCCACACTCCACCTGATTTGACCACTAGAAAATGATTTTCCCCCAAGGGAAAGAGGTGAGGTGTTTGGATCAGAAGGCATGTTCATCTCTGTTCCTTCTTCCTGTCCATCTTTGTCAGATGCTGGAGGTCTTCTTCAGGCTGCTGTCCTTGGCACATTACCCTTTTGGTGCTAAAAGGTATTCATCAGAACCTACTGAGTGGTTTGTGCTACCATGAAATTTGTAAACCAAGTAGATTATCGTAAGTGATTTGCTGGTTTGTTTTGTAACTGCCAGAAAAGACACGAAGCAGCAGTAGAGCTCTGCAGACGCTTGTCCCATTTTTCTTCTTTTGCTGTGTTTGGTGGAGCATTTGCTTTCACGGAACAGATGGCTTAGGGTAGACATTCTGAAGCAACTGGTGAAGTCATCTGCAGAGGAAAATATTCTAAAGTGGTTGGGACTTTGGAGGTCTTTAGAGAGGACAGGTACCCTGCTCAGGGTCACTCAGCCAGTCAGGGATAGACTTATCACTCCCAGTGAGGACTCCTGTGATGCGCTTGATTCTTCAGGCTCAAGCCTTCTGGAGCAGTACTGATTCTGGGCAGGACTGATTTTGTCCTCAAATGGTCACTGTGGCTTTGGCTGGCACGATCCACTTTCCTGTCTCCATCCCTCCCCTAACAGCAATGAAGCAGCCCTAGCCAAGTGGAGGGTCGTGTTCCTGTGGCCTCAGTGATTGGCTAAGGAATGGCACATAATCCAATCAGAAACACACTGTGACGTTTTGGGGGAATGTCAGAAAAGACATCCTCTTTTCCATTGGACTAGAACCTACAAGGATAAAGGCAGAAACTGAAGTGGCCGTCTTGCTTCCATGAGGGTAAAATCCTTGTGAAAATGGAGCCAACACGGAGGGAGGAGGGCAGATAAATAGAGACAACAGATACTGGTGATGCTTTCTGTGTACCTGGATTCAGGCACACCTGAAGTCACCTTTCCTCTGGTCTTTTCAGTTTTACAACTCAGTCAAACCATGCCTTAGTCCTGATATGTTTTGATCAAGCCATCTCTAGATTCTAATCAAGGGACCACATGACCCCAGTTCTTAGAAACTTTGTCAAGGATTAACTGCTGTAATGGTTCATTTTACATGTCAACTTGACTGGACTTGGGGATGCTCATATGGCCAGTAAACATTGTTTCTGGGTGTGTCTGTGAGGGTGTTTCTGGAAGAGATTAGCATCTGAATCAGTGGACTGAATAAGGAAGATGACCCTCACCAATGCAGGTGGGCATGATTCAATCTGTTAAAGGCCTGACTAAAACAAAAAGGCAGAGGAAAAGCAAATGTGTTCTCTTTGTTTGCACTGGAATATCTGTTTTTTTCCTGCCCTTGGACATCTGTGCTCCTGATTCTCAAGCCTTTGAACTCAGATTGGGACTTGCACGATCAGCCCCCTGATTCTCAAGCCTTTTGACTTGGACTGAATTACACCACCAGCATTCCTGGTTCTCCAGCTGGCAGACAGCATATCCTGGCCCTTCTCAGCCTCCTAATCATGGGAGCCGATTCCTAACATAAATCTCCTCTTATCTATTTCTATCTCTGTCTCTGTCTCTATCCCTCTACATTTACATCTACATCTACATCTACACCTATAACTACATCTATACATCTATATATCCTATTGGTTATGTTTCTCTGGAGAGCTCTGATAGCACAACTGCTTAACTTTTATCTAACAATAGTATTAGCCTTAGGTGATCTACAGACTTGGTGATCTACTCAAACACTGTCCTCGTTCGAAGATGATCCCCAGGCCTGTTTTGAGTGTATCACATGCTTGTGAATTAATTGGAGAAAATGATTCAAATAAAAAATGAAGGGTATATTTTGAGTAGCAAGAGGCGGTTTACATTCCCTAAGTGCTATTATTCTTGGTCAGTATTAAAATACTCTTTCTGGCAGGAAGTCAGAAGGCTTTGGGGTGAATATAAACTGTGATAGCCCTGTGGATCCACTCATCCCAGCAAAGACTCTAATTTTACCTTAAATAAGAGAAAGAGAAAGTTAGTAATTACTTGGAAGATTGTCCTTAACAAATACTATGGAAACTATATGGGTCTCATTATTGATGGAGCATGCCAGAGTTCTGGGAACAAAGTAAAGACTTAATTGCTGACAGGAAGATGACTGTGAACTGATCCCAGCTAGGTGTTTGCAAGGAAAGCTCTGGACCTAACTTGGAGATAGGATGGGGTCTCGCTCCAATTCTCTGGCTCTTGACCCCAGTATTAATGACACCGAGCTGGAATAATTCTCTGCCCTGTGGATCTTAGGATGTTCAACATCATCTGCAGCTTCTACTCACAAGAGACCAGTAGCATCCCCTGCCTTGGTTCTGACAAGCAAAAATATCTCCAAAGATCAAGTGTCTCCTGGAGGGCAACCACCCACACTGAGAACCACTGTTGCACCCAACACTCTCCTGCCTTTGCCCTCCAACTGAAGCAAGACAGCAAACCAGGCCTGTACTGAAAATGACTAGTGGATACTGACAAACATCCAGGCACAACCTGTGCTAAATATTTATAAAGGGACTGTGCTATTCATCAGAAAGAACATGGCGGGGGGGGGGGACCTTCAAGATGGTGGAGGAGTGAGGTGTGGAGATCACCTTCCTCCCCACAGATACATCAAAAATACATCTACATGTGGAATAACTCCTACAGAACACCTACTAAACACTGGCAGAAGACCTCAGACTTCCCAAAAGGCAAGAAAATCCCCACATACCTGGCTAGGGCAAAAGAAAAAAGAAAAAACAGAGACAAAAGAATAGGGATGGGACCTGCACCAGTGGGAGGGAGCTGTGAAGGAGGAAAGGTTTCTACACACTAGAAGCCCCTTCACTGGTGGAGACTGTGGGTGGGTGGGGGGGGAGAGCAAAGCAACAGGGGTGCAGAGGGCAAAGCAGAGAGATTCCCACACAGAGGATCGGTGCTGACCAGCACTCACTGGACTGAGAAGCTTGTCTGCTCACCCGCTGGGGCAGGTGGGGGCTGGGAGCTAAGGCTCAGGCTTCGGAGGTCGGAGTGCAGGGAGAGGACTGGGGTTGGCTGCGTGAACACAGCCTGAAGGGGGCTAGTGCGCCACAGCGCCGGGAAAAAGTCTGGAACTGCCTAAGAGGCAAGAGACCATTGTTTTGGGGTGCACGAGAAGAGGAGATTCCTTCCCTGTCTGCCCACAGAAGGCAGAAAATCATCTAAACGAGCTCCAGAGATGGACGCAAGCTGAGGCTATCAGTGCGGACCCCAGAGATGGGCATGAAATGCAAAGGCTGCTGCTGCAGCCACCAAGAATCCTGTGTGCAACACCTCCCCTCCTGGGAGCCTGTGCAGTCCACCACTGCCAGGGTCCCACGATCCAAGGACAGTTTCCCAGGGAGAACACATGGCACGCCTCAGGCTGGTGCAACGACACGCCAGCCTCTGCTGCCACAGGCTCACCGCACGTTCTGTACCCCTCCCTCCCCCCAGGCCTGAATGAGCCAGAGCCCCCTAATCAGCTGATCCTTTAATCCCCTCCTGTCTAGGTGAAGAACAGATGCCAGAGGGCAACCTACACGCAGAGGCGGGGCCAAATCCAAAGTTGAACACCAGTAGCTGTGTGAACAAAGAAGAGAAAGGGAAATCTCTTCGTGCAGCCTCAGGAGCAGCAGATTAAATCTCAACAATCAACTTGATGTACCCTGCATCTGTGGAATACCTGAAGAGACAATGATTCATCCCAAAATTGAGGCTGTGGACTTTGGGAGCAACTGTAGACTTGGGGTTTGCTGTATGCGACTGACTAGACTCTGATTTATATGTTTATCATAGTTTCCTTTTTAGCGCTTGTTGTCATTGGTGGATTTGTTTATTGGTTTTCTTGCTCTCTCTTTTTTTTAAATTACTTTTAAAATTTTTTATTTTAATAATACATTTAAATTTTTTTTTTATTTTAATAACTTTATTTTATTTTGCTTTTTCATTCATTCTTTTTTTCCCCTCCCTTTTCTTCTGAACCGTGTGACTGACAGGGTCTTGGAGTTCTGGCCAGGTGTCAGGCCTGAGCCTCGGAGGTGGGAGAGCCAAGTTCAGTACACTGGACCACCAGAGACCTCCTGGTCCCATGTAATATCAATCAGTGAGACCTCTCCCAGAGATCTCCGTCTCAACACTAAGACCCAGCTCCACTCAACAACCAGAAAAGTCCAGTGCTGGACACCCATGCCAAACAACTAGCAAGACAGGAACACAACCCCACCCATTACCAGAGAGGCTGCCTAAAATCATAATAAGGTCACCGACACCCCAAAACACACCACTGGACTCCGTTCTGCCCACCAGAGAAACAAGATCCAGCCACATCCATGAGAACACAGGCACCATTCCCCTCCACCAGGAAGCCTACACAACCCACTGAACCAACCTTACCCACTGGGGGCAGATGGCAAAAACAACAGGAACTATGAACATGTAGCCTGCAAAAAGGAGACCCCAAACACAGTAACAAGCAAAACAAGAAGACAGAGAACTATGCAGCAGATGAAGGAGCAAGGAAAAAACCCACCAGACCAAACAAATGAGGAGGAAATAGGCAGCCTACCTGAAAAAGAATTCAGAGTAATGATAGTAAAGATGATCCAAATCTTGGAAATAGAATGGAGAAAATACAAGAAATGTCTAACAAACAACATAAAAGAACTAAAGAACAAACAAACAATGGTGAAGAGCACAACAAATGAAACTAAAAATTCTCTAGAAGGAATCAATAGCAGAATAAACTGAGGCAGAAGAACGGATAAGTGACCTGGAAGATAAAATAGTAGAAATAACTACTGCAGAGCAGAATAAAGAAAAAAGAATGCAAAGAACTGAGGACAGTCTCAGAGACAACTGGGACAACAGTAAACACACCAACATGTGAATTATAGGGGTCCCCGAAGAAGAAGAGAAAAAGAAAAGGACTGAGAAAATACTTGAAGAGATTATAGTTGAAAACTTCCCTAATATGGGAAAGGAAATAGTTAATCAAGTCCAGGAAGTGCAGAGTCCCATACAGGATAAATCCAAGGAGAAACAGGCCAAGACATATATTAATCAAACTATCAAAAATTAAATACAAACAAAAAATATTAAAAGCAGCAAGGGAAAAGCAATAAATAACATACAAGGGATTCCCCATAAGGTTAACAGCTGATCTTTCAGCAGACACTCTGCAAGCCAGAAGGGAGTGGCAGGACATATTTAAAGTGATGAAAGGGAAAACCCTACAACCAAGATTACTCTACCCAGCAAGGATCTCATTCAGATTCGACAGAGAAATTAAAACCTTTACAGACAAGCAAAAGCTAAGAGAATTCAGCACGACAAAACCAGCTTTACAACAAATGCTAAAGGAACTTCTTTAGGCAAGAAACACAAGAGAAGGAAAAGACCTACAATAACAAACCCAAAACAATTAAGAAGATGGGAATAGGAACATACATATAGATAATTAGCTTAAAGGTAAACGGATTAAATGCTCCAACCAAAGAAACAAACTAGCTGAATGGATACAAAAACAAGACCCGTATATATGCTGTCTACAAGAGACCAACTTCAGACCTAGGGACACATACAGACTGAAAGTGAAGGGATGGAAAAAGATATTCCATGCAAATGGAAATCAAAAGAAAGCTGGAGTAGCAAATCTCATATAAGACAAAAGAGACTTTAAAATAAAGACTATTATAAGGGAGAAAGAAGGACACTATATAATGATCAATCCAAGAAGCAGATATAACGGTTGTAAATATTTATGCACCTAACATAGGAGCACCTCAATAAATAAGGCAAATGCTAACAGCCATAAAATAGGGAAATTGACAGTAACACAATCATAGTAGGTGACTTTCACACCCCACTTTCACCAATGGACAGATAATCCAAAACGAAAATAAATAAGGAAACACAAGCTTTAAATGACACAGTAAATAAGATGGACTTAATTGATATTTATAGGACATTCCATCCAAAAACAACAGAATACACTTTCTTCTCAAGTGCTCATGGAACATTCTACAGGAGAAATCATATTTTGGCTCACAAATCAAGTCTTGGAAGGTTTAAGAAAATTGAAATCATACCAAGTATCTTTTCCAACCACAATGTTATGAGACTAGATATCAATTACAGGAAAAAAACTGTAAAATATACAAACACATGGAGGTTAAACAATATGTTACTAAATAACCAAGAGACCACTGAAGAAATCAAAGATGAAATCAAAAAATACCGAGAAACAAAAGACAATGAAAAAAGGATGGCCCAAAAGCTATGGGATGCAGCAAAAGCACTTCTAAGAGGGAAGTTTATAGCAATACAATCCTACCTAAAGAAACAAAAAAAATCTCACATAAACAACCTAACCTTGCACCTAAAGCAGTTAGAGAAAGAAGAACAGAAAAACCACAAAGTTAGCAGAAGGAAAGAAATCATAAAGATCAGATCAGAAAAAAATGAAAATAGAAATGAAGGAAATGATAGCAAAGATCAATAAAAGTAAAAGTTGGTTCTCTGAGAAGATAAACAAAACTGATAAACCACTAGCCAGACTCATCAAGAAAAAAAAGGGAGAAGACTCAAATCAACAGAATTAGAAATGAAAATGGAGAAGTAACAACTGACACTTCAGAAATACAAAGGATCATGAGAGATTACTACAAGCAACGATACGCCAATAAAATGGACAACCTGGAAGAAATAGACAAATTCTTAGAAAACCACAACCTTCTGAGACTGAACCAGGAGGAAACAGAAAATATAAACAGACCAATCACAAGCACTAGAATTAAATCCGTGATAAAAAAATCTTCCAACAAACAAAACGCTATTACCAGGTGGACTCACAGGAAAATTCTATCAAACATTTAGAGAAGAGCTAACACCTATCCTTCTCAAACTCTTCCAAAATATAGCAGAGGGAGGAACACTCCCAAACTCATTCTACAAGGCCACCATGACCCTGATACCAACACCAGACAAAGATGTCACAAAAAAGGAAACTACAGGCCAATATCACTGATCAACATAGATGCGAAAATCCTCAACAAAATACTAGCAAACAGAATCCAACAGCACATTAAAAAGATCATACACCATGATCAAGTGGGGTTTATCCCAGGAATGCAAGGATTCTTCAATACAAGTAAATCAATCAATGTGATACACCATATTAACAAACTGAAGGATAAAAACCATATGATCATCTCAATAGATGCAGGAAAAGCTTTTGACAAAATTCAACACACAGTTATAATAAAAACCTTCCAGAAAGTAGGCATAGAGGGAACTTACCTCAACATAATAAAGGCCATATATGACAAACCCACAGACAACATCGTTCTCAATGGTGAAAAAGTGAAACCATTTCCACTAAGATCAGGAACAAGACAAGGTTGCCCACTCTCACCACTATTATTCAACATAGTTTTACAAGTTTTAGCCACAGCAATCAGAGAAGAAAAAGAAATCCAAATCAGAAAAGAAGTAAAGCCATCACTGTTTGCAGGTGACATGATACTATACACAGAGAATCCTAAAGATGCTACCAGAAAACTACTAGAGCTAATCAATGAATTTGGTAAAGTAGCAGGATACAAAATTAATGCACAGAAATCTCTTGCATTCCTATACACTAATGATGAAAAATCTGAAAGAGAAATTAAGGAAATACTCCCATGTACCACTGCAACAAAAATAATAAAATACCTAGGAATAAACCTTCCTAAGGAGACAAAAGACCTGTATGCAGAAAAGTATAAGACACTGATGAAAGAAATTAAAGATGATACAAACAGATGGAGAGATATACCATGTTCTTGGATTGGAAGAATCAACATTGTGAAAGGGACTCTACTACCCAAAGCAATCTACAGATTCAATGCAATCCGCCTCAAACTACCAATAGCATTTTTCATAGAACTAGAACAAAAAAAATCACAATTTGTATGGAAACACAAAAGATCCTGAAGATCCAAAGCAATCTTGTGAAAGAAAAACAGAGCTGCAGGAATCAGGCTCCCAGATGTTAGACTATACTACAAAGCTACAGTAATGAAGACAGTACGGTACCAGCACAAAAACAGAAATATAGATCAATGGAACAGGAGAGAAGGCCCAGAGATAAGCCCATGCACATATGGTCACCTTATCTTTGATAAAGAAGGCAAGAATATGCAATGGAGAAAAGACAGCCTCTTCAATGAGTGGTACTGGCAAAATCGGACAGCTACATGTCAAAGAATGAAATCAGAACACTCCCTAATACCATATACAATAATAAACTCAAAATGGATGAAAGACCTAAATGTAAGGCCAGACACTATAAATCTCTTAGAGGAAAACAGGGAGAACACTCTATGACATAAATCACAGCAAGATCCTTTTTGACCCACCTCCTAGAGAAATGGAAACAAAAACAAAATAAACAAATGGGATCTAATGAAACTTCAAAGCTTTTGCATAGCAAAGGAAACCATAAACAAGGAAAAGACAACCCTCAGAATGGGAGAAAACATTTGCAAACAAAGAAACTGACAAAACATTAATCTCCAAAATATGCAAGCAGCTCATGCAGCTCAACATCAAAAAAACAAACAGCCCAATCCAAAAATGGGCAGAAGACCTAAATAGACCTTTCTCCAAAGAAGATATACAGGTTGCCAACAAACACATGAAAGGATGCTCAACATCACTAATCATTAGAGAAATGCAAATCAAAACTACAATGAGGTATCACCTCACACCAGTCAGAATGGCCATCATCAAAATGTGTACAAACAATAAATGCTGGAGAGGGTGTGGAGAAAAGGGAACTCTCTTGCACTGTTGGTGGGAATGTAAATTGATACAGCCACTATAGGGAACAGTATGGAGGTTCCTTAAAAAACTAAAAATAGAACTGCCATATGACCCAGCAATCCCACTACTGGGCATATACCCTGAGAAAACCGTAATTCAAAAAGAGTCCTGGGCTTCCCTGGTGGCGCAGTGGTTGAGAGTTCGCCTGCCGATGCGGGGGACGCGGGTTCGTGCCCCGGTCCGGGAGGATCCCACGTGCCGCGGAGCGCCTGGGCCCGTGAGCCATGGCCGCTGGGCCTGCGCGTCCGGAGCCTGTGCTTCGCAGCGGGAGAGGCCACAACGGTGAGAGGCCCGCGTACCGCAAAAAAAAAAAAAAAAAAAGAAAGAGTCCTGTACCCCAATGTTCATTGCAGCACTATTTACAATAGCCAGGACATGGAAGCAACCTAAGTGTCCATCAACAGATGAATGGTTAAAGAAGATGTGGCACATATATACAATGGAATATTACTCAGCCATATAAAGAAACGAAACTGAGTTATTTGTAGTGAGGTGGATGGACCTAGAGTCTGTCATACAGGGTGAAGTAAGTCAGAAAGAGGAAAACAAATACCATATGCTAACGCATATATATGGAATCTAAAAAAAAAAGCTTCTGAAGGACGATGGGGCAGGACAGGAATAAAGATGCAGACGTAGGGAATGGACTTGAAGACATGGGGAGAGGAAGGGTAAGCTGGGAAGAAGTGAGAGAGTGGCATTGACATATATACACTATCAAATGTGAAATAGATAGCTAGTGGGAAGCAGCCGCATAGCACAGGGAGATCAGCTCGGTGATTTGTGACCACCTAGAGGGGTGGGATAGGGAGGGTTGCAGGGAGACACAAGAGGGAGGTGATATGGGTATATATGTATACGTATAGCTGACTTACTTTGTTATAGAGCAGAAACTAATACAACAATGTAAAGCAATTATACTCCAATAAAGATGTTAAAAAGAAAATTACTACAAACTTAGAAAAAAGAAAGGAAAAGAAAGAACATGTGCTTGAGAAACAGGCAGAGGTGAGTTCAAATCCTAAAATATTCCCAGCTGGGGCATGTTGTATGCTTATTTAATTTTAGTGAGTTACAGTTTCCTCATCTGTAAAATGGGAATGACAATCCCCTAATCAAAATGGTGGTTTGGATTGAGGTGAGAGGTGTTAAGTGTTCAGATGTTAAGTGTTTAGATTTGTTAGTTGTTAAGCATTTAAAATGCCTTTAGAATCAGAGGTGGCACATAGTAAGCACTCAATAAATGGTAGGTATGTTAATTTTGGCTACTGTGCCCAGTGTTTGGGAGTAGGTGTGGGAGTGGTAAGGGGGGGTTTTAGTATGTTGGAGAGGGTGAGAAAGAAATACAAAGGAGTAGTAAACATGCTTCCTGTCCATCAGCATTTATAATCTCACTAGGGAGTTAAGATTAACGCATTAGAAAATTAGAAAATGTTTGTTACAGTAATAAGACAATCCTTGGTGACATCTGAAGAGGAGAAATGAAAGACTTGGGAGGGAGGGATGTATGTAGTGCCTTTAGTTAGCCTCTCATTGGGAAACACAGAACAGCCGCCCCTGGGACCAGGCTCAGGCAGGCACCCTGCCATCACTGGCAGGGAAGGGATTTGGGCTCCAGCCTCAAGATGCACCTTGAAGTGATGGAGGCCGTGTGCAGCTGTCTCTGACTTTCCTCAAAGTAACCGATGACTGGCCCCTCCCTCCCAAATCCTATGGATTTGTTTTATGTTTTCCTCAACGGATCCAGGGTGAGCGTGACGTCGGCACATAAATCTCTATCAAGTAGGAGAGCCAGTGGGAGCACGGGTCAGGAACGAGAAAGCCCCAACACACATGCAAAGGGCGGCCGGTTCACATAACCCCCACTTGGGGCAGCCCAAGGCCAAGGGGGCCACCTCCCGGTGGCCACTCCCCAGGCCCTGGTCTCCAGGGTCAGCAGGTCACCAGCCCCGACAGAGGCAGCACCTCCAGCTGCTGTTCAAAAAAGAGAAAAAGCCCTGTCAGGTGCTGCTGCAGCTCGCGCATCTGTCTGAGTCCTCTGGTACTGACTCAGTTTCCTAGATATTTCTGGAATTGATGCCCTAGCAGGGCAGTGTTCAGGCAAACTGTGAGGTTGGCATGCCTCCCACCAGCATTACTCCTCAGCTTCTCGCTGCCAAAATCTGACAGCTGTCCACCCTTTACCACCCTAAACACTTAAACAAAAAAGAGAGAAATTCAGTTGAAGTGGTCTGTGTAGAGATACAGCCCTGAACTACCAACAAATACTCGTGGTTGGAAACAGAGTAAATAGCTCAGAAGTTCGAGAACTTGGAAAACAATGTTAATAAACTGGTCCTATGACCCCTACCTTTCTGCATGGATCACGCCTCCCCTCCTTCAAGTTACAGTTCACTCTCCCATCACCAGGTAGGCCCACCTGGACCACCTGTTTATAACAGTGAAACTGAGCCCCTGATGGCTCTTAGACTGCTCTGTTTTTTCCCACGGCACTTGTCACCTTCTAATGCTCCACATAACTTATTATCATCATGCTTATTGCTGACGGCCTGTCTTCTGTCTCTAGAATGTAAGCTCCATGAGTCAGGGGTTTAATCTATTTTGTTCACTTATGTATCCCAAATACCTGGACCAGTGCCTGACACATGGAAGCCACTAGCAAATATTTACTGAATGTGTGAAGAAATGAATGTGTGAACAAATAAGTGGGCGAAGAATGCTTACTGAAAGGTGTAGTTTAGAATGGAGGGTTCAGGCTTAGCTCTCCTCTCTCTCCTCAAAAGGTTGAAAAATTTTGAATAATCAGAGCCAGCAGATTTGGAAATGATATTCCTGGAAGACGGCAAGCACCCCAGCACTGGGGACATTCACATGGTGAGGTAGAAGGAGAACAATTCCAAACCCCAGATGCCCAGCCGGTCTCTAAGCCCTTTAAAGCCCCATCCACCTCGGTGGACGGATCAAGACTTTCGTTGCTTAAGCAGGTGCTTTCCCCTGTTCCAGAGAGAGATGGCAGCTCTGTAAGTTTCCAAAACCAGGCCAAGGCAAGGTTGGCAATGTGGTGGGCCTGGAAGGTCTTTTCATGAGATCCATGACCTTGAAGAGTTGGAGGAATGCACCAGAGCATGTGTTGCTTTAAGTCTTGTTCTTGTAAGTAGCAGAATACCCAAATCATACCAGTATAAGAAAAAAAAAAAAAGGAATTTTCACAAAAAAAGGAATTGTAACAGAGTGGGACAAGTGGAGTGGAAGGACCTTGAGCTCACCTGCTCTCACGAGCACACCAAAATCACAACTCACTGCTGAACAACCATTGATAAAAGAGACTGGAGCCTTCTAAAAAAAGATATTCTACATCCAAAGACATAAAAAGGAAACCACAGCGAGATGGTAGGAAAGGTGCACTCACAATATAATCAAATCCCATGCCCCCTGGGTGGGCGACCCACAAACTGGAGAACAATTATATTGCAGAAATTCTCCCACAGAAGTGAGAGCTCTGAGTCGTACACAATCTCCCCAGTCTGGAGGAGGAGCCCCCAAAACATATGGCTTTGAAGGCCAGTGGGGCTTGATTACAACAGCTCTACAGGACTGGTGGAAACAGAGACTCAACTCTTGGAGGGCGCACACAAGGTCTTATGCATTACGGGACCCAGGGAAAAAGCAGTGACTCCATAGGAGCCTGAGGCAGACCTACCTGCTAGTCTCGGAGGGTCTCTGGGGAGGCGTGGGCGGCGGGGCGGCTGTGGCTCACTGTGGGGACTAGGACACTGGTGGCGAGGTACCAGGGAGTAATCATCGGCGTGAGCTCTCCTGAAGGTCACCGTTTTGGCACCAAGACCTGGCCCCACCCAACAGCCTGCAGGCTCCAGTGCTGGGACGCCTCAGGCCAAACAACCAACATGGTGGGAACACAGCCCCATGCATCAGCAGACAGGCTGCCTAAAGACTTGCTGAGCCCACAGCCACCTCTAAACATGCCCCTTGACATGGCCCTGCCCACCAGAGGGCCAGGACCCAGCTCCACCCACCAAAGGGCAGACACCAGAAGAAAATCACCATCCAGCAGCCTGCGGAATTGAGTCCACAAACACAGACCAGAACCTACCCTGAGACCAGCTGGTCCCTGGCCCTTGAGTGATGAGAGGGGAGTGTACTGCTGGGACACATAGGACATCCCCTACAGAGGGCCACTTCTCCAAGGTCAAGAAACATAACTAACTTTCTACATACATAAAAATACTAATAAACATTTAGACAAAATGAGATGGCAGAGGAATATGTTTCAGATGAAGGAACAAGATAAAACCCCAGAAGAACAACTAAGTGATGTGGAGGTAGACAATCTACCCCGGAAAGAGTTCAGAGTAGTGATTGTAAAGATGATCCAAGAACTCAGGAAAAGAATAGATGCACAGAGCGAGAAGTTACTTGTAACAGATACTCTAGGAGTATCTGATTGAATCCAGGGGTTTAAATGATATCACTTGACTTATACCACTCTGAACAAATCTCTGTGGTCAGGGGAAGGGAGGGAGAGCCAACTGGTCATGTGCTCTATCCGAGATCCAGGGATGGAGGCAGTGTCCCTGGATGCCAATAAATTAAGAGTAGAAGAGAAGCGAATCCTCAAGTGAAAACGAGAATATTATCATAGGAAGGAAGAGTGGATGCCTGGGAGGAAAAACAACAAACGACTATGCCAGTAGTGTAAAACGAAACCCATGTAGAGCAGGCAGACAGAATGGTTCCACCTCGAAAGCCAACTCCAGTTGACTATCAGTGGTTCTCTGGAATGCCATGTTGAGAAATAGTCTGAGACCAAGCCAAGGAAGAAAAAGTGTCATGACTGATTAGAAATATCTGCTATGTGCTCAGAAAACCGTTGGGTACCAGATATCTGTTCTCATTTATTTAGGCATTAGCCAGCGAAACCGATTACAAATTAAAACATGCAGAGAGTGACAATTATGCTAGGTCATGTCAGTTTTAGGACTTGCAATGAGTTTATTTATTAAAGTCCTTGTTGCTTTATGTTTCACACAGTCAGGACAAGGAGTGGGACTCTAACGAACAAGACCACTCATCACCACTGAGGTCAACCTGCGATTCTGAAACAAGCTGATGTTTAACCTTACCTTTTTCATTGGTGGCATCACCAAGACTATCTATGATGTGACACTGACCAGGACTTGCCAAGTGGCATTTGGTCAGTAATCACTTGCTTGGTTTTTCTTCCCCCTTGCTCAACAAAACTTGATCAAGCCCCTATCTGTGATAGGCCCTACGCTAGGTACCACATAAACAGTAGTGATCAAAGCAGAGATCAAAGCCCTTGTCCTCACTGAGTTTATGCTTCATTGAGAGCAGCCCTGATGGCTTACAGCTCCTTACAATGTCTCTTTTTACTCCTGATTTGTCATCTTCAAAGAAACCATATTCAGGTATATTCCATTCCAGCCCAATGAACCTATCACCAGAACTTCTGCCTAAAAATGTCACCACTCCTACACTTGGCAGAGAACATCAGGTGGTTAAGGCACACCTGTTCCCCCAGTATCCACAGGGCCATCAGTTCCAAGAAGATGCTTCTCAACAAAGCCACCTCATGGAAGCTGAACGATAATGTCGTAGACATGACCTCACTCAACACTGCCATCAATCTCAATGGGCAGGTGCTATTATTAACAACATCACTGTCTTGCCAATAAGAAAGCTGAGGCTCAGGGAAGTTAAGTGACTTTCCAGACACCACACAAGTAGCAGAATGATGGAGCTGGATTCAAATCTATGTTTGCTCATTCCAAGGACTAGGCTCCTAACCACTAGGCAGTACTGCCAGGCCATGAGCTCCTGGGCATAGAGCTAGTATGGTTTGATTATACATATGACTCCAGTGGCCCCATGGAAGGAGGAGGTGGGACTTAAGTGTGGAGTAATTAATGACTGCATTTATTTGTCTCCTCTTTGAATTAGTCAGCTTGGGCTGCTATAACAAAATACCAGATTAGGTGGCTTAAACAACAAAAATTTGTTTTCCCACAGTTCCAGAGACTGGAAGTGCATGATCAAGGTGCTGGCAAAGTTGGTTTCTGGAGAAAGCTGTCTTCCTAGTTTGTAGACTGCTGCCTTCTTATTGAGGTGTCAGATGGCCTTTCCTCTGTGCATGCATGCAGAGAGATGCATAGAGAGAGAAAGAGAGAGAGAGAGAGAAAATGCTCTGGTGTCGCTTCCTATAAGGACACTAATCCTATCAGATAAAGGTCCTAGCCTTATGACTTCATTTAACCTTAATTATTTTCTTAGAGGTCCCATCCCCAAATATGGCCACTTGGGGGTTAGGGCTTCAACATGTAAATTTGGGGGGATGTAAATATTCAGTCCACGACACTCCAAAGGTGTCTTATAGGTTATTAAGAGAAGATCATTATGCATACTGGGTGTCACCAGTGGTGGGGCATTAACTTTGCTAATAACCTTACAGAAGATCAAGGCATTTTGTGGCATAAATAAGCCATTAATGAATTATAGGTAGTTAATAATCTAATGCTGTTTGTATTTAAGTGGATAGGGCCCAAGCCCTGGGTCCATTATTATGCCTTTCCCTTTTCTCATGCTGGATACAATACCCAGAGATAATAATTATCGTGTATTCCACGGCCCTCTCGCACAGTCCTAATTGCATATAATTTTCTTCTTTTTAGTAAAGGTAACTCCTGATGAGTTTAACTGAATGGGATTTAATTTTTACATCTTTGTAAGAACTTCTGTAAAAAGAACAAGGCCAGAAAAGTTCATTTTGCCATTTTCTGCTCTTTTCTTGAGATTCTGTGTGTGTGTGTGTGTGTGTGTGTGTGTGTGTGTGTCTGTGTCTGTGTACAAAAGTGTGTCACTGTATTTATGGGACCCTTTGGAATTGAGCTAGGTTTTCATAGGTTTAGCAGACTATTGGAAAATTTTCCTTTTCCAATTCCTCATGTAGGTGTCTTTCTGCCAAATGGATTGTTGTGGGTCTATGGAATTAGGGGTGTGGTTACCTCCTCACTGAGTTTTATAATCTCCCAGAGCTTCCCATCCAAGTACAACATCCATAGTTTTCATGGAGGCAGCAACCTCACCTAGAGGTGCCTAAGCTCTTACGGATGGGCCAGCACCAGTCATGAGGAGTCAGCCCAGTGGGTCTGCATCACAGAGATTTAGGAATTTAGGGATGAAATTAAAATTTTGTAAGCATTATTCAGAACTGAAAGAATGTAAAAGCCCTGTAGGAAAGAGATTCTCTAGTTTCTTCCCTGACCAGGAATGCCTGGCAAAGTAGATTTTGGAGGGGCCGTCTGTAAATGTTTCATCACAGCAGAGTTGAAGATAATTACCCCGATAGACGGTCATGAGTTCTGAGAGAGGATAACACTTCTCTTCTGGGTGAGCCCATATTTTCCATACCTCTGAGGTCCTGGTGTCATGAAGGGAGAGGCCATCTAATGATGAAATTTCCTAGGGAGTGGGCCATCATAGCTCTAGATGCCACGTGGTCAATTCCCATTTGGCTTTATAAGGAAGGAGCAACAGCTGAAGGGGAGTCTAATTAAGATCCCTTGACTGGGGTCCTGTCCTTGACACCCCGCCACACACACACACACATATTGCATAAAATGGAACAAAGAGATGTGAGAGGGGATTCTAAGTGATAAAAATCCAAGTCCAACCAAACTAAACAAATGAGGGTTTTATAACTGAAAGTTAGGAAAGTAATTGAAAAGTTCACGATCAAGGCTAGAAGTGCTTTAGATAAAGCTGAATCAACCTGCCCATACGGAGCTGTTATGAGTCCATATCCCTCCAGCTCCTGGCTCTGCCCTCCTTTGTGTTGCCATCAGTGTCTGGTAGGCTTTTCCCACATGGAAGCAAGATGGATATCAACCACTCTGGGCCTCATTCTACCAACTCAGCAACCCGAACAGAAAAAGAAATCCTCTCTCCCAATAATCCCAGCAAACATCTCAAGGCTCACTCTCGTTAAGTGGACTTGGGTCTTCTTTTCACTCATGGAAGTGAGGGATGGCGTCAGCCCTATTTAATCCACGTGGCCTGAGAGAGGAGGGGAAGCGCCATTCCTTTTTTTCTTTTTTAAACTTTTGGGGTTGCTTGTGAATAGTCTAAACCTGTGGTTTCCAAAGCAGATTGCATGCCAGCCATTTCTTTTGATGATGGGAAGAGAATATTAAAGTGTCTCCTTGCATCTATTTTTTTATCTCCTCGAAGTTAGAAGAAAATGAGACTTCATTACTATTTATTTATTATTTATTTATTTATTTTTGAATTTTATTTATTTTTTATACAGCAGGTTCTTATTAGTTACCTATTTTATACATATTAGTGTATACATGTCGATCCCAATCTCCCAATTCATCCCCCCCTCCCCAGCCCCTACTGGGAAATACAATTTCATAAATGGAAATTTGGGTGTTGTACCCAGAAAAAGGGGGAATAAAAAAAGTCTTCTGATACCTATGTCCAAATGCTTTCAAATGGGATACCAGGGTCAAAGTAGAATTTTAAGCAACCTCAATATTTGAAGATTAAAATTGGTAAAATATTATATCTGGGATAAATATTTGCATGGCAGAACGATTCCTTACCCTTAAATAGAATTGCCCCCGGTAGAACACTAAAGTGTCTGCTTATAGATCTGTGGACTTCAAGGTTAGGGCTGATGAGGGGACAAAAAGTACAGCTAAAGCATTAAGAGACATTGAAATAATGCAAGTTTGTGAGAAAAAAGTGTGTTTAGTCAATGAATGAGAAAGCAGAGTGTTACTTACTAGGGTCAAGCTTACATGCATTAAAAAAAAAAATCCTCCCTTGAGACTTCAGCAATTTTTATAATTATAGTATAAAAGCTAAATATTTTAGTTGAGGGGGAAAAATGAGTTGAGTTTTCCAGCTGCATGTTTGCTCAGATAGTCAGGGACAGTAGGAGAGAGGGTTGATAAAAGCTCAGATCAACAGTGTTATCTCTCAGGCCTGGGAAGCTACTAGTGGCTGGTTGGGTGGTTCCATTCACAGATGATCCATCTATAGTAGCACCTGAAACGGGGCACTGCCCCTAGCTGCTCCTGCCTTGCGACGGTATCATGTAAAGGAACACATCCGAAATCAGGACGTGGACACCACCTGGGGGGTGAAGTTGCTTCATTTCACTATTTTTGAAATTGTCACCAGAAATCCAAACATATGACATTGAAGATTTCTTTTTTAAAAAGCTACAAGAATCGATTCCTGGATGTTGGCTAGCTCTTCCTTCATGGGGCTGGAGGTCACTAGTCAATGCAATATAAGAACGTGATTGATTGCAATGGTATCATATATAATTATAATAAAAGATGTGTTACTGATACCCTGATACTGTAAGAGCTATTTTTATCTTGTTCTTCCCTTATTTTTCATCTGTATCAGTGTGGTTTATGTAAACCTGACACATTTGTGTATGTGAAACAGATGCAGGGTAAAGTGCAGTTGTGTCTGTTTGAACCATATTTTTTTAATCATAGACATGATTTATGAAAATGTTCTTTGCGTATGAGTTTTTTCTTTCTCTCTCAAACAAAACGCACAGTGATTGTAAATCTAACATTCAATTTTTCTGGTACTTAGAGAGCTAGAAGAAGTAAAGTTTTAAAGTTGTTTTGCCTAATCTGTCTTCGTTAGGTGTTGTAAGAGAAACAGTATGAGTTTCTGTAGATGCAAATTAGAATTCGAGAAAAGAACTTGCTCTCCAAATGCATGGTAAGGCCTCTCAACCACACAGAGCCACATGCCCTAAAACACTCTCCACTGCTGAGGGACTGGGTGCTGCTTCCTCAGCAGGCTCTCAGTGAATGGCAGAGAGAAAGGACCTTTCCCAACCTCCACCTCCAATGGAGTAACTCACACAGTGAGCTTCCCCGAGAGAGATTATTGAATCCAAGTGTTCCTTACCACTGCAAATGGCCCGTCAACCGTCAGATTTCTTAGACCTACAACCTAGAAGTCTTCTCCTTCACCCTCATGTCCAATCCATGACCAATCCATGACCATGGGTTGCATTAAGTTTATCTCCTTAATGCTTTCAGAATCTATCTACCTCTCTACACTACATACCATAGACTAAACCATCATCACCTTCCTCCTGGACGCAGAATAATCAACTAATCTCCTGAAGTCCACTCTTGCCCTCCTTGGTTCGAACATTTTCTTCTACAGCCAGACCTCGGCAAGACCTATAGCTGGAGGAGAGTGCTATCTGCCAGGAGCTGCAGCCTTCAGTAGAATGAATGAATGGATAAATATCCCAATCTCTCTCTCCCCTCATGTTTCCATATCCTCCAGCACCTTCCACTGACTAAACCCAACTCAAAGGTAGAGAGCAGGAAGGCCCAGGGGATGAACTTTGCCGAGGTCAACCTTCCTGGGGTAGAGAGCAGGATGGAGAACGGCAGAGAGGGCAACTGGAGGCACACAGAAATTACCCCACACACAGCTCCTCCGCCTAAGATCCTTCCAATGGCACCCCACAGTGCTTAGGCCCGATGCCTGCCATCCCCTCTCAAACAGTGAGAAGTCGAAGTCTTGGAATTAAAGAAAAAGGAATTGGTGTTTTCTTACTTTTCCTAGCTATAAGAAGAAGCTGATGCCAAGACCTGTTTTACGAGAAGATTTTCTGAGATTAGCACATTGTTCAAATGGATGCTGTTAAATTAATGTTATTTAAAGAGCTTGTAGGTGGTCTCTGCAGTCTTATTTATGTAGCTACTTTCTCGTAACTTCCCCCACATTTCTTCCATTATGGCCTGTGCAAAATGCAAATGTCACACCAGTCCCATGGAATGATCCTGATTCTGAGTTTCTTTCCATCAATGGAGTTGGCCTGTCCCTGGGATTCATGCAAAGATGAATCAAGTCTGTTCACACAAAACAAACATGGGTAATAGTCTGGTCTAGCATATTTTCTTAGCCTTTACGAAAAGGTAGATGTTTGCAATACTAGTTCTAAATTAATGAGTGCATTTACTATGCAAAAGCAGACTTCACTTTAAACACATGCTTTGAAAGAAAATAATGATCTCTGTTTCTGTCATCTATTTTATGCCATGGCTTTGTTCTTTGTCTTCTTTTTACCCTCCTTTCCTGCCCTTTCTTTTTCTTTTTTTAATTTTCTACTTAAAAACAATTTTTTTAATTGGAGTATAATTGCTTTACAATGTTGTGTTAGTTTCTGTTGTACAACCAAGTGAATCAGCTATAAGTATACATCTATCCCCTCCCTCTTGGACCTCCCTCCCACCCTGCCCCCATCCCATCCATCTAGGTCATCACAGAGCACCGAGCCGAGCTCCCTGCTCTATACAGCCAGTTCCCACTAGCTATCCGTTTTACACATGGTAGTGTATATATGTCAATCCTAATCTCCCGATTCATCACCTCCCTCCCCCCACTGTGTCCACATGTCCATTTTCTACGTCTGAGTCTCTATTCCTGCCCTGCAAATAGGTTCATCTATACCACATACATGTGGTAGATTCCACATACATGTGTTAATATACGATATTTGTTTTTCTCTTTCTGACTTACTTCACTCTGTATGACAGACTCTGGTCCATCCACATCTCTACAAATGACCCAATTTTGTTCCTTTTTATGGCTGAGTAATATTCCATTGTATATGTGTGCCACATCTTCTTTATCCATTCATCTGTTGATGGACACTTAGGTTGCTTCCATGTCCTAGCCATTGTAAATAGTGCTGCTATGAACATTGGGGTGCATGTATATTTTTGAACTACAGTTTTCTCAGGGTGTATGCCCAGTAGTGGGACTGCTGGGTCATACGGTAGTTCTATTTCTAGTTTTATAAGGAACCTCCATACTGTTCTCCATACTGGCTGTATCAATTTACATTCCCACCAACAGTGCAAGAGGGCTACTGACAAAGGATTAATCTCCAAATATACAAACAGCCATGAAGCTCAATATCCATCATCGGATGAATGGATAAAGAAGATGTGGCACATACATACAATGGAATATTACTCAGCCATAAAAAGAAACGAAACTGAGCTATTTGTAATAAGGTGGATAGACCTAGAGTCTGTCATACAGAGTGAAGTAAGTCAGAAAGAGAGAGACAAATACTGTATGCTAACACATATATATGGAATTTAAGGAAAAAAATGTCATGAAGAACCTAGGGGTAAAACAGGAATAAAGATACAGACCTACTAGAGAATGGACTTGAGGACATGGGGAGGGGGAAGGGTGAGCTGTGACAAAGCGAGAGAGAGGCATGGACATATATACACTGTTTTACCAAACGTACGGTAGATAGCTAGTGGGAAGCAGCCACATAGCACAGGGAGATCAGCTCGGTGCTTTGTGACCGCCTGGAGGGGTGGGATAGGGAGGGTGGGAGGGAGGGAGACGCAAGAGGGAAGAGATATGGGAACATATGTATATATATAACTGATTCATTTTGTTGTAAAGCAGAAACTAACACACCTACTCCAATAAAGATGTTAAAAAAAAATTTTTTTAAATACTCAAGGGAAGGAAAAAAAAAAAAAGGGCAGAAGACCTAAATAGACATTTCTCCAAAGAAGACATACAGATGGCCAAGAGGCACGTGAAAAGATGTTCAACCTCACTAATTAGGACAGAAATGGAGATCAAACCACAATGAGGTATCACTTCACACCAGTCAGAATGGCCATCATCAAAAAATCTACAAACAATAAATGCTGGAGAGAGTATGCAGAAAAGAGAACCCTGCCCTTTCTTCTTGCCTCTCTCCTCCCTTCTTTCTTTTATTCTTTAACATAGTCTCCCCTTTACTAGAATTTTTCATCTTTTACTAAGAATATCTTATTTTCTGTTAATTTTTTTTTAATATAGAGAAGTACAATGAAAATAAATTACCCATAGTTCCAGGCCTTGGAATTAACTACTATTAACATGTAGCATATCTGCTTCCAGTCTTTTTTCTACAGTGGGATGTTAGGAGAGAACCCTTTCTGTCTTGTTTAGCGAAGAGTCCAGTAGTATTTAATGCCTGTTGATTGGGGGTCACTGTGGACAACGGGCAGAAAGAGCTGCATTTTAGTATCTCAGAATATTTAGAAAAAATTTATTGGACCATCTCTGTGGGACATGCAAACTAGGTAGCTGAGGATGTTTTGCAACCTTTTAGCCCCTCACTGGAGGCTATAAAAGGGTGAGAAAGTTGGAAAGCTGCATTGAAAATTGAAGAAGCTGAGAGGTGGAAATCGGGAGAAGAATCCTTTGGAGACAGCTGTGAGCGTGCTGTGCTTCTCACCTCACCCACGGCCTCCACCCGCCGTGTGCGCACGGTGTTCCTTCCTCTTAACCCCAAGGCACACGAGTGAGGTTTCAAGCTCACCCTTCAAGGAGTTGCACAGACTTCCTGGAGACTCTGGGGCCATGCAGGCCTGGGCTCCACGTGGCCGTGGCGGGCTGCTGCCCGGTAGGCATGGGGAAGGGTGACTGCTCGTGCACAGCCCTCACTTCCAAATGTTTCCTTTGGACCAGACGCAGGCCACACAGGAAGAGTCCCAGTCCGCGGGATGTCGGGGAGACTCCGCATGGGGTGGACCTCACCAGGGGCTCAGGGGAAAGTGTGGAACAGCCAGTGGGGAGACCTTGGTCTGCATAAAGGAACTGGGGAGGAGAGATCTCCAGTGATGGAGGAAAAGTCAGACCAACCGGACCCCCCGCTGCCAGCCCAAAATGCCTGGCCTTAAGCATCAGCTGTGGCCAGAGAAAACCATCGTCAGGTTACACTGTAGTGTTGATCCCCAGGACATTTCCTGCCTTTTAACTCTCCCAGGCCTGGAGGAGTCAGAAATCCAGTGACTGGGGCCAGGAAGATATGAGAAAGACAGGGAAATAAAGAAAGATCCTTGTGCGTCTTCCCCCCATGAGAGGTCTCAGCCTGAGGCAGCCTGAGTGGGCGAGAGGCGAAGCTTTAACTTGAATTTTGACCTTTATATGAAACTGTACATTATTTATCAAATTGACACAATTTCTGAGACTGTAACTAACAAGAGGGCATTTTGTGGTCTCAGGCAGACCAGAAATTTTATGGGACCATCTCTAGACTTTTTCCAAGAGGTGGGAAAGAACTAGCCCCCAAACGTGGATTCGAATGGGCAAATGAGGAAAAAAATAGAGTTGTATGTTGCCATCTAATTGAGCTGCAAGTCTTTCTGAATATAGTGACTTGTAGATATAGCACATATCTACCCGTCTTTAAAAATCACAGAAATTATATGTGAATTTGCCACCCTCAAACAAAATTAAACATTGTTCTTAAAGCCAAAGCCCCCTTTGATTTTCCCCTCCTTCTTCACTGCCCCGCCCCAACCCGTGCTGTGAGAGGATACCTTATATTCCTATAAAGCATTTAACTATGTAAAGTTTTCTTCTTTCTTTTCTCCCATCTCCTGTCATTTGATCCATATGGCAATTCCTTGCAGTTACTAGGAGCAGAGTGGAGTGTGAACCCCATTTTACGGAGGGGAAGGCTGAGGCTCGTGGACGTTACAGATGTGTCCACGTGCTCACGTCTGCTTGGTGGCGGCAAGGGCTCTTGCCTCAGGCTGCATTGCAATTGTAAGGATGGATTTGTTAAGCAGCCCATTCCCCAAGGACATCAAGGTTTGTCTTCTCTTTCCTTCCTTCCTCCTGTAACTCACCCTTTGGAAAGGAATCTTTGTTTGCAAGCTTTGTATGCTGACCCTCACTGCTGCCCCTGCATGCCTTCTCTGTTAATGGAAGGCCTGGCATCCCTACACGTTAGTCATGCCCAATTCATTTTACTGGATTGGGTCAGCCAAGCCAGCATTTACTCAGGCCCAATGCCATCGGGCAGAGTCTTCTACAGCATCAACAGCAACGGCCAATCAGGAGGCTTACTTAGTTCAAGTTCATTGCCTTTTGGCATTGGTGCCCGATGCCTTTGGGATAGGTCCATGACATTCCTTTATAAGGTACAATGACCATCTCTTGGGTAGCTTGGGAGTCCCGCAGATTCACAAGAGGCCCCGTGGTGGCATTTCATTTGGCACTTAAGGCTGGAAGCCACCCCTGGGCTTCTCTCAGGATTTGGAATCATCACTTTGTAGCTCCGAGTGGGAAATACCTCATTAAACAGCCAACCCCACACGGTTCTTTACAAGAGGGAGGCTGTAAATGCACGCGGGGAGGATCCAGGGGAAATTTGTTCAGATTGTTACCTTCCTTTCTTGCCTTTTAAAATTCAAGTTAAAAACTCTGATCAATTGAGGAAATGTAGCATCTATAGTTAGGGTCATCATAAAACATCATGTAAACCAATGTACCACCTGGGGCTCTCTGGGGGAAAATGAGAACAGGGGTCACCCTAGCTCTAGTGTCCCACCCAGGCCACCCTTTGTCTGAATTCATTCACCTCATCCATATGCCCAATTTATTTTTTAAAACTCTAAATTTGAATTTCCCCTTCACTGAATAGCCATGTTATTTAACTGATGGATTTGTGAATGGAGTGTCATAGGGCTGGCAGAATACTGTCGCCATTACGAGCAAAGCTTCGGAATCAGACCTGAGTCTGAATTTCGGATTAACTACTTTCTGTGAGACCTGGGCCACGATGATTAATTACTGGCTGCTGATGGGCCTCAGTGTTTCACCTGTACAGGGGCTCTCAGGGTGAGCGCCGGAGCAGCAGCTTCGACATCACTGAGGAATCTGTTAGACATGCCCGTTTTTTAGCACCCTACCCCCAGCTCAACTGAATCAAAAACTCCGGAGGTGTGGCCAGCGTGTTGGAATAACCCCTCTAGGTGAGTCTAATTCTGCCCAAGTTTGAGACCCCCCTGCTCTGCATAGTAGAGTGATGGTCTTGCCTTAATTGGGTTGAAGTTTACGACTTAACGAGGGGACAAGCTGTGCTGGTCAGCGCTCTGCCCTGACACCTCTGCCCCACGGCACATGAGATGGTAGAGACGCGTGTCAGTGGGTGAGCACATGAAAGGGAAGGGTGCTTTATCCATATCTTTGTGTCCTTACTGTGTTGACATCTGTATAAGTGGCTAGGAGATAGTCTCCCTGGTCCTGCGGGAGCTCTGATGGGGAAAGGCAGCTAGTGCAACGATGCTCAGTGGGCGTGGAAGGTGCTTGGTGAGGTGGAGCCCCTGAGGGACACGGGCAGGCACTGCGGCAAACCTTCACAACCACATTCAGGTCTCAAAATAACCCTGGCGTTGTCTGAATCAGGCTGAAGGCTTCTGGCCCCTCACACGCTGCTCATCTTGCCGACATCTGGGGGACGTATCTTGCTTTCTTTGTTCTCGGTCTCTCTGAACTTGGTTTGGTGGTGGTATTGGCAGGGTCTTCTCTTTAGGAGAAGGGTAGGGAGAGAATTCTCCAGTCGGCCCAACACTTCAAGGGTGTCAAACCTTTCCTCCGGCCCTGCGCACATCGTTTCCGCATGACCACAGCCCTCTCTGTCAGCAGGGCGACCCCTCCAGCCATCCCGAGCAGAGGTCTTTCGACTCCTCTGCAAAGGCGTGTCTCCGGGAGGGCAGGGGAGCCTGGACATGTCTGCTGAGAGTAACGGCGCTCTGTCTTGAAGGAGCTGGAACTGGGGCCTCCCGGGTGGCCACAGAACCCACAGTCTCCCAGGTAAACCGTGAGAGCGCAGAGGTATGAACGCATCAGGAGACGCTGACAAGGCGGAACGTCAGCCTTCCAGAGCCTCTGCGAGTCCAGCCCAGGTTGTGATTAGAGGCAGCTTCCTGGCCGGCCTGCGGCAAACACCAGATCTCTGCTCCATGCACATCAAAAACCAGTCGTGGGGAGTCAAGCCTTTCCACTGGGGTCACCTCCTGCCTCATCCAAACAACTTCACATTCCGGAAAAGAAAAGGCACACTCTCCGGAAACCTTCCCCTGACGCCATCAAGACCCAAAAAGCAGACTGAGAAAAGCAAGAGGGCTGTCTGGGCCCTGACATTCGAACAGATTTCCCTTTAGAAGCGCTGAACCCCGAGTGAGGCAGCAGATACAAACACACAGGCACGTGGTACCTTCCGATGATAAAAGCCGGGTTCTTGCTTGTTTCTCCCTGTGTTGTTCTTAAGCTTTGGTCACACAGGCCTCTCTGATGGGTCTTCCAGATGTACTGGGATTTCATTTTAACTGTTTCTCATGTATTAATATCGCTAATTTTGTTGTGAGAGGAACGAACGATGATGGTGACCCTTAAAAGAGAACTCACAAAGGAGGTATTCGTTCATTTATGTCTCCACTCAAGCAGTGTCCATTTCACGTTGGAGATTCAGGGGAGAGAGGTATGTATATTTTGAAAAAACTGAATCCAAATAATGTGAGCCCCACACATTTTACATGAGGGTGCTCAGTGCCAGCCCCCTGTTCCACGGGGGGAGCAAGGCGGTGGTGACGGCAATGGTGGTGGAGAAATACTCTCCAAATGCAGTTCATTAACAGAGTTACTGCTAGTCCAGAAGGAGTAAGGGTCCCTGAACTGCATTCAAGGACCTTCTGATTCCCTAGATCTCCTCTCTCGCTAACCGGTGCTCCTGACATCCTAGATGGGGCATGATAGTGTTCATTTTTCTACTAGAAAGAAACAGGACAGAGTTTTAACTACAAGTGGGACAATGTGATCAAGAGCAGATTAAGGCATAATTGATTAATACAGCATCTTCCCCACAGTGACCCTGACCAGTGAAGAACACACCACGCCCTGCAGGCTAGGGGAAGAGCATCTAAGCGCTCAGGATTTTATCATCACAACTTAGACTTTACTGCTCATCTCTGGACTGGTATTAAACGCTCACCTCTGAGCTGAGTGTTCCAAGGGATTCCGACTTAAATACACTGTGGTCATTCTGCCTTGTTGGTCTCCCTTGGAGAGAGACATTCACAGTTAACTCACATAAAGTCTGGACTCTGAGGAAGCAGGAGCAGTGCACACACGAAGTGCAGGAGGATGGTAGGACTTCGACTACAGGATAGGAGGAAAAGGCCCGGGAGGCAGAGGTCACAGCTCAAGCACAGGTCTGGAGGTGGGAGGAGGTGCCTGGGCCGAAGGATGTTAGGAGGCCCGCAGGGGGGGCCAACGTGGCAGGTTGGGAAGTTGATATTTTATTGACTTTGCAATGGGGAGCCTTAGAAGGTTCCTGAGCCTGCAAATGATAAGATCAGATCTGTGTTTTGGGAAAGAAAACCAGTGTAAAGTGTGGAAGGTGAACTGACACAAAGAGAGGCAGGGAGCAGGTGGGCTGTTCAGAGTGCCTGTATTACTCTGGGCAAAATTACCTTGACAGCACTCGAGGCAGCAAGGGATTGCACAAGCTGATGCGGGGCCACGGCGGGGCAGGAGGCTTTGGTTGAGGTGACGAATAAGCTGCTGATGTCCGTGCCATGGTCTAGAACCTCTACTTGTCCATCTCAAGCCATGATTTGTGAGGAACGGTTCCTGAGGGCCTTTGGAGCCCTAGCAGGCCTTCCCCATAAACTCCCCTTGAAGGCCGTGGGCAGCTGAGACATCTCAGGGATGAAGCAATATTGTACAATAGGATTTTTCACCTGGGTCCAACCCGAGGTCTGGTACCTTCTGTGGGAGGGTGGCACTGAAAACTTTGGAGATCTAGCTTCTAATTACATCAAGGAGGAGATTCTGAGCTGTTCTGATTCGTACTCGGAGTCGTGGGCCCCGCCCAAAGGGGAGCAGGCTGCTGTGAGAGCTACGTTCTGACCAAGGTGGGTTTTGATGAGTAATTAGAGAAGCTCTTCATTCATTACATTACTGAATACTTCTGCCTTGCTTGCCGTTTGATAAACATAAATTCCTTTCATCCCCCCTCTAACATTTTATCACTAATTTACTGAGGATGAAACAGGCTTATCGGAGTTTCTGAAACTCCTTTTACTTTGTTTTACTTCCAAATTTTGCTAAAAATAAATCCATTGGTATTCTATTAGTATTTGCCATTCAGTTTGTCTCTCTTTGTAATGTGAGCTATTCTTTTCTTCTCTCTCTCTCTCTCTCTCTCTGACAGCTGTTAGGATCTTCTCCTTGTCTTAGGGTGAGTCCTTTATCGTTCACTGATTTGTATACCCTGTGGATCCTTTCAGCTAGAACCTCACGTCATTCAATTCTGTTCACATCACTTGTTTGCATTCATCAGATACCTTGTTCTCATTGTCCTGCAGGTTTATGACTTTGGATCTTTCACTGCCATTTTGAAAGGGTTTGGTTGGGAAGGAGGGCATGGAAATAAATGAGCGTGTGCTTAGGTCCTTGTGTTTAAAAGAGCTATTTTAAGTATTTTGAGCTACTTTAAGTATTTTTATAAAACTCCATCAGAAGTTGATGCTCAACATTGCTAATTATTAGAGAAATGCAAATCAACACTACAACGAGTTATCACCTCACGTTAGTCAGAATGGCCATCATCAAAATGTCTACAAACAATAAATGCTGGAGACGGTGTGGAGAAAAGGGAACCCTCCAACACTGTTGGTGGGAATGTAAATTGATACAGCCACTATGGAGAACAGTACGGAGGTTCCTTAAAAAACTAAAAATAGAGTTTCCATATGGTCCAGCAATCCCATTCCTGGGCATATATCCAGAGAAAACCATAATTCAAAAAGATACATGCATCCCAATGTTCATTGCAGCACTATTTACAATAGCCAAGACATGGAGCAACCTAAATTTCCCTCGACAGAGGAAAGGATAAACAAGATGTGGTGTATATATATATAAATATATATATACACAACGGAATATTACTCAGGCATAAAAAGAATGAAATAATGCCATTTGCAGCAACATGGATGGACCTAGACATTATCATACTAAGCGAAGTCAGACCGAAAAAGATAAATATCATATGACGCTGCTTATATGTGGAACTTAAAAAAATGATACAAATGAACTTATTTACATAACAGAAACAGACTCATAGAAATTGAAAACAAACTTACAGTTACCAAAAAGGCAACATGGGGGGAGGGATAAATTAGGAGTTTGGGGTTAACATATACACACTACTATGTATAAAATAGATAATCAACGAGGACCTACTGTATAGCACAGGGAACTCTACTCAATATTCTGTAATAACTTACATGGGAAAAGAATCTGAAAAAGAATGGGAAAAAAAAAAAAAGAAAACAAGTTGTTGGCTGTCCAACCTAATACCAAGTAGGCTATTGGAAATACTAGGCTAATTAGCATCATCCAGTGTCTAGAATAATGCCTGGAACCTAGTAAGTGCTCAATTAATACTTGGAGAATACATATTATAGAAATTTGATGCTGTTTTTTAATTGCTCTAATAATGTGTGTGTGTGAGAGAGAGAGACAGAGAGAGAGAGAGAGACAGAGAGAGACAGAGAGACAGAGAGAGAGAGAGAGAGAGAGAGAGAGAGAGGGAGGGAGGGAGGGAGGGAGGGAGGGACTGGGGTAGTGAGTATGGCGAGAAAGCATGGACTTACAATTCAAGGACACCTAGGTTCCAATCTTGACCCTACCATAAGCCAAGCAAGTTCTATGACCTCCCTGAGGCTCACCTTTCTCCTCCATAAGGTTAGAATAATAACACCACACGCAGAATTACTGTGAAGGTTAGACATCATGATAATGACAATTTTAATACTAATTAACAGCTACTAGTTCTCACACCTTGGCATGCACTTCACATGCATTCTCTTAAATATTCCACACAACAGCCCTATGAAGTGGGTGATGTTCATGTCTCATCTTACAGATGAGGAAAGGAGACTTAGAGGGGTGAGGTTACTCACCCAAAGTGACCCAGTACACAGTGGGGAAAGCAGGCAAAATTCACGTCCAAGTGTACGGTATTTACAACACAGCCATATAAATGATGGCTATTATCACTGTGTTCAGTAAAAGTGAGAAACAATGTCCTTATCGATTAACAATGTATGGTGTGTTTTTGGTTCACAGAATCTATCAAAACAAGATAGCAGTAGAGAAGGATTAACAAAAAGGATCCATTGGTGGTAAGAAGTGAAGGGGCTCCTTGAAGAGGCTATGCATACATGTAATGTCTTTTAGCATTAACATTCTGAGATTCAAAGATCCTTCCACTCCCCAGCAGTTTTCACACTGTGTAGAAACCCAACTCAAACTGGTTTAGGACAAAAAGAAGGATTTACTGGCTCATACACCTGAAGTACAGGAATTTCTAGCTTCAAGCCTTCTGCCTAGAGCTGGATCCAAGTGCTCAAAAGATATCTTTAGGACTCAGACTTTCTCTCACCTCTGTTTTGCTCCCGTTGATTCCATTTTCAGACAAGATGGCTGCTGGCGGCTTCAGGCTTACCTCAGCTCCTGTGGAAACAAGGCCTCTTTTCAATAATTCTCACAAAAATTTTGGAGTTGAATCTCTCCCTGCCTCTGATGATCCCACGCCTAGAGCCTTGGTTGGAAGTCTGTCTACATGAAATCACGTAAAATTGAAAGAGAAAGCAAGATGGTTTCCCCAAGAACAATCAAACTGCTGAATCAAGGAGATGGGGAAAGGGATGCTGAGTAGTCGAAACAGAAAGACGCTCCCATATGGGGCTCTGGGGCATCCCTTGGAGGGCTCTGAGAGGTTGAAGCAGGATGGAGAGGACTCAGTGGGACCCAGAGCCCCAAGTTAAGGACCATTGGCTCATACAACTTCCCGTGGGGAGTGGGGGGCACTATTCATGTTGTAGAGGCTGTGTGAACAGCCCACTTGCCCAAGCCCCATTTCAACTAGAGCAAATCCAGCCTGATCAAACCCGTTGCCTAGACTTGTTATTGGTCAGTCTCTGGGCTGTGCTCTCTGTAACTGATGCAGGAAGCCCAGTTGCTCTTCTCCATCTCCTCAGGGTAGTCAAGAAAGGCATAGTGAATGTTTGATGAGTGAATAAGTAAGTGTGTGAGTGAGTGAACATACTGGGTACGGGGTGGTTGCAGACGCTACGGAGACGAATCCCAGGTTCTCTGTTCCACATTTTCACCGCCCATGGTGCCTCTTGGCTCTGGCAACCACCATATGTGTGACCATCTGTTTAATGGCAGTTTGTATGGCTGGACCCAGCCCCCCACGAGGACAGAGATTGTATCAGGGTTTTCACTGTTACAACCATATAATGTTCAATCAACACTTGTTGATTTTGGCTCACTCTACAAAGTTGACGATGCTTTTTTAAATTCCACAAATGTGTATCAGTTGGAGAAATATTCTAACGTTACAGAAAAGGCTAAGCATCCTCTGACCAATCCCTAATCGCACATATTTCCCTTCTGGCCAAGTGACGACGGCAACCACAATGACATACATCCTTTTAGCTTTTTGTTTGTTTGTAAGTGAGGTTTACTTACACATAGATTTATGGAAATATATGGTATTGTTTTGAGACTTGTACCCAGTTCCACCCAGTTTCCTGCAGCAGTTACATCTTATATAACAATACTACAATATCAAAACCAGGAAATGACATTGGCACAAAGCAGGTATATAGTTCTATGCCATTTTATCACATGTAGATTTGTGTGTCCGCAACCACCAAGATATGGAATTATTTCTTCAATAAATTATTCTAATTATTCCATCAACTACTCCTTTATAGTCATACCTCCTCTCCCCCCTCTACTGTTCCCTAACCCCTTCCAACCACTAATCTTTTCTCCATATCTATAATTCTGTCATTTTGAGACAGAATTATTAAATGGAATTATAAATTATATAAATGGAATCATATAGTATTTGACCCTCTGAGATTGTTTTTTCACTCAATATAGTGCCTTTGAAATTAAGTGTTTTTTTTTTTTTAACATAAATGACACCACGTTGCACATTTGCTTTTTAACTGGACGATGTGTCCCAGACGTTTCCCTTTCAGGATATTCCAATATAACTAATCCTTTCTAACTGTCATATGATAGTCCATAGAGCAGTTTCATCATACTTTCATAATTCCCCTATTGATTGTTGCCTATGAGTTCTTTCCCCTCCCTTTGAGAGGCTGCTTACAGGGCGACATCTTTCACAGGCTCCTTCGCAGAGAGGCCCGCATCCATGAGCTGTACTTAGTCAGAGCCAGGAAAGCAGATACTGGGGAGAGGGTGCCCCAAAAAGAGTCCACAGGGGAGTCTCAAATCTTTAAGCAAAGCACATGAACAAGTTCTTATGGTTCTTGAGTCTCCTGCTTAACTCCCTTGCTAGGAGGTAACTTGTCTTCCCATCACCTAGAAACATGAATGAAGCTGTGTGGGCGGAGGAGAAAAATGAATGTTTTTCCAGTTTCCCACTGCTGTTAGTGTGTAAATCCCATGGCAGTGATTTCTACCCCCAGTGCTCCAGAAAGATTCCCTAAACACACACACACACACACACACACACACACACACACACACACACACACACACACAAAGAGACATAGGAACAGGTGACAGAATGCCAATCAGCCTTCCTTTGGCTCCTCTGCAAGTAATAAGACCATCTCTCATGATGAGTGGGTGGAAAGGCATCCCACAGGCACATAATGAAGTGTTGATTCTGAGGGGCCTCGGGTGTAAGAGGGTGTCAGTGAGACTCTGGGAATCCTCCTGTGAGCCCCACTGAGCCAACACGAGCTACAAGCTCTCAGCTCTGTCCTGATGGAACCCGATCATAGTTTCCAGGCCAGAAAACCTTGGCAAGCCCCAAGCCCCAAACTCTGGTACCCGGGCAAACCTGATCTGTGAAGATTCAAATTCCTTCTCTGCCTCCCCGTGCCTTCTCTTGCCATGCTTTGAGCCTTTTGTACAAAATCGTGGCCTGTTATTCCTGTCTGAGAGGCTCCGAACTTTATTTAAAGTTTTTTTTATTCTTTGGGAGAAAAAAAATGGGGCTCACGTGAATAGACTGAACCAGGAATCTAAACTGAAAGCAGAGGCCATGTAAACAAAACCCTTTTATGTGACGGCTCCAAATGAGTTTACTTTAACAAAAACAGGACAAGTAAATAAGTGAGGTTTACAAATACAAACTGCAAAGTTGCTGAAGTGAGATAAGTTGTCTAAGGCCCTTCTGTTTAAATTCTATGGCCTGGCATTTCTCCTTTTGAGTTTCTATCAGAGGGAATCTGGGGTGGAGAGAATGTTCTGTACAAGAGAAAGGAATTTCCCACAGAGGGGCCAACCAGTGATCTGATGAGGGGACCTCCTGCAGGGGCCTGCCAGGGTTGGGCTCTCCTCTGTCCCAGCGCATGGCGAGACAGCTGGCTGGTGACAGCACCTGAATGCCCCCACCCCACGGAAGGGACTCTCCAAAACATCGTGTTCTGCCAACGTGACTGCGGAGAGCAATGTCGTGGTGGAGGTGGGTAGGGATGACAAGAAAAATTCCATCAGATGTCATTGTTACTGGAGGGAAATTTCCTTCTTTTATCCACGAAGAAGCATAGGGTGTGCCCAGCAGGTGGAATTCATTACGAACACTAGCATCCTTGCCAGCAGGATTGGTGACCTGGCATTCAACCACTCTCCCAGGGAAAAAAATCTAAACATGGCATGAGATTTCATCTGGGCTGTTCTGAGACAGTCAGTTGGATCCAGAGTTGGGGGTAGGGGTCAAACCAGTACAAGGACTGTGGGAAGAAGGCAAAGAACAGAGGTGGGGGGCTGGGAAGGTGACCCGCGTGCCGTGGTGTGCTAGTAAATGTTTAACAACCGGCTCTTGGGGTTGGGGGTGGAGAGCCCTGATTTGTGACGTTTCTGGATTTCCATGGCGTAAATACATCCAGCAAGAGCAATTTCAAGTTATCAGTGGGAAGTCGCTTGGCTCACAAAATTCTTGAAAATGTAACAATCAATTCTCCCTAGCTGGTATGAGCTGGCTCCGGCGGAGCAGCACGTGCACGGTGCAGGAAGTGGACATCAGAAGACTGGAGTGGGGGCACAGGGGGAGACTAATGTCTGAACCATCTTCCCAATGATTTAGAGCGCCCTATGTTTCTTTTTTTTTGTATAATACTTAGAATGTTTGTTCAATGTCTGCCTGCCCTTTTAGAATCAATGGCTTGACAGCGTCTCTCTGGGTTATTGATGTATTCTACGCCTAGCACATAAGAGGGGCTCAAAACATTTTTTGATGGGTCCAAAGGTCTGATGAATGCTATAATTAATAGTAAGAGTACCTACCATGCGCAAGGCACTGGACTAAGTCCTTGACAGGAAGTATCTATCAATCTTCACAGGGGGCTTCTCAAATTACGATAGGTACTTCACATGGAGAGTTGATTACATATAAGGTTACCTAGGCTGTACCCCAGATCTTTGTTTAAACAGGCTTCCCAGCTGGATTCTATAGAAACTCAAATTTCAGAACCACTTCCTGGTGCGGCAGATCTTACTATTCCTATTTTATAGATGAGGCAACAGAGGCTGGTAAGTTTCAGTAACTTCCCCAAGGTTGTGCATTAGATAACTGGTCTAAGGCACTAAGTTAGGTCTGCCGGATGTCAGAATGAACCAGTAGGCCAGGTGGGCTCCTCCCATATAGCAAAACTGAACACCTTGATGAATGAATGAATGAGTGAAGGACAGATCTCGCCCCTGGATGCTCACTGTGGAATCCAAAAGGCAACAGTCAATGCAGAGGAAGCCAGCAGGGGTCAATTATACTAATTCTGGGGAGAGGTGATGAAGCTTAGAGTAAAGATGGTGAATATAGAAAGTAAGACATTGTGGTAATGAGTCAATGCTTACCTACGCATCAAGTTCTGTGTGAGTTCTGCATCATTGCTCCATTTAACCTGTATAACAACTCAACAGGAGAAATGCTGTCACCCATGTTTTACAGTGTGTGATTCAGAAAGAATAACTCATTGAGTTCACCATTAGGAGGCAGAACAGATGAAGCTGGAACTCTAGTTTTCCTGAGTCTGTGCTCCTTGGCTTCTGATAAATCGGGATTCAAACGTATGCATTGTGACTAAAGGGGAAGGTCAAAGCCACCGTGAGGGAGGTTGGCAGCACATCGTAGGGAGTGGGCTTCCTGCCAGTTCTAGTGAGGGGACCTTCAGCGACCACTGGGAGAAACACAGTGGAGGATACCAGGTGCCATGAGGACTGGAAAACGTGAGCCTGTGTCTGTCCGGTTCCTGGAAAATGTCACTGAAGCTGGGGCATCCCCAGCACTTGTGTGGACAGATGCCAACTACTAGTGGCATGATTTTCCTCTGGCTCTTCAGGAACCTAGGTCCTGCACTTTGTCTTATTTCATGGCCATGTACAGGTCAAAGGAAGCTTGGAGCATCTCCTCCTGGAACTGAGGCAGTTTCCTTGGAGATAAAAGTCATCAGTCGTGGTTAAAACTTCAAAATAAAAAGAAAGTGACTTCTGAAGAATGTTCTGTGTCATTTTTTCCTCCTCCTTCTTCTTCATCTTCCCCACTCATAGTTTTGCACAGAGCTAATGACAAAGGGATGCAAATAAAAGTCTCGTTGGCTAGAAGAGGCACATATTTGCGTGGCGGGGAGGACTGAGTTGGAGAGTTTGCCTTCTGCCGGGAAGACAGCCCTTCTGGGAATCATTCTTCTCTAGTCCAAGGGTTTGGAACCAACACGACACAGTATAATTAATAAGCACATTGGTGTCTGCATATAGGCTTTCCTTAAAGAATGTCTAGGATTCTTTGGGTGGGAAGAAGACAGGACAGCAGGCTGAGGGTGAAGAGGAAGGGGCATCAACCTAATGATTTTGCCAAGGCCGTGCTTTTTATTAACCTGCTCTGGTCATGTTCTTTCCTAAAGCATAGGAGTGGGGGGGAAATGGGCAGTTTTCCTATATCACCACTGGGATTATAAACTGGTATAGACTCTCTGGAGGGCACACTGGTAAAATGGCACAATCTTTGCTGAGTGCCTACTGTTGACTATCATAAACCACTAGGGTTTTGGAGTCATTTGTTACTGCAGCGTAATTTACCCCATCCTGACTGAAACAGTAGATAATGATTGACATTTAGGCAAAAGGTATTTGCATCCTACACTAGGACCCTATGTGGCTCTAAAATTAGGAGATAGTTGCACATTTATTGATGTGTAAGGTTCTCCAAAATATATTTTCAAGTAGAAAATCCATGCATGACATGGTCCCCGTTTGGTAAATCTAGACAAGTGGACTGTAGGTGCCTCCTGCATCTAAACATGGACCACATGACTCCCCTCCCCTCCCTTGGCATCTTGTCTCAGTGCTGTTCCCAGGGCCCCGATTCTCACGTGGATTGCTTCATGATTTTAGTTTCTCAGGGGCTCTTATCTGCACAACACCATAATCACTCAGGGAGCCAAAGCCTCTAAACGTCCGATCTTCACTCTCTACCTCACGACATACATCACGTGTGGAGCTCCCAGCACCATCAGCAACTCATCAGGCACTGAGAGGTGTGGAAAGTGCTTCATGTGTTTGGGAAGACAGCTCCCCAGCTCCCTGTGTGGCTTCTTTTACTCTGCCACTCATCACGGCACGTGGTTGCCCAGGATTTCTGAAAAGACGTATTGCACGTTTTATCCCTTCACACAACTCTTTCTATCTCACGTTGTCCCTGAATACCACTACTGCCACTTAGAAAGTGAAACCTTAACTCAGTCTTTGGCATCCTTACCCCTTCCCAATGGTACTGACTGCTGATGTCACTGGCGTCTGGTTTTACAGTGACTTTCCCAGCTCTCTTGGCATCTTGTAGGCAAACAGTGTGATGGCTCATATCAGCATTTGCTTGTGCAGCTAAGCATCTATGTATGAATAAACGTGGGTCTTCTTGGCCTTAGAAAGATGTAAAATAATACTAATTTAATGCTAAAACTGCTACTACTAAGAATAGTAATCGTTGAGCTATTTCTGTTGAGTGTTGACGGTGCTGGGCCCCATGCTAAGCACTTCATGTCATAATCAAATTCAGCCCTCGCTCTATGTGTCCCTTTGAAGGAACACGACGACAATCTGCACTTAGCAGATGAGGAGGCTGACTGTTAGGAGGTGAAGTAAATGAGCCAAGGTCACTTAGTCTGGAAGGGGTGATGCTGAGATTGCGATCCAGATATCTCGGACTCCAGATTTCGAGCTATAATTTCTCACTCTTCGTCCATGGCTTGTTAATGGGGAGGCACATGCTTTGGGGCAGCCCTCACTCCCCACCATGAGCTCCCACTGGATCTGGGTCAGTAGAGGGAATGGGAGAGGAGGAGTTAAGAAATCAGTCAACAAGGCATCCAACTTCAGTATGGCTCCCCCTTGGAACCTCCCAAAGTGAGATGGAACAGAGCCTGCCTGGCTGCCCATGAGCTGCCTCTCCAATCAATCAACTGATCAAACACATCTTCTGCCTATGCCTACCAGGTATTCTGCATTATTACGCAAGGTGGTTTCCAAATGGATCACATAGGACCCATTCTTCCCCTCCAGCATAAGCTGTTTCCTTCTCCCACAGTGCTATCAAAAATGAAATGGGGAAAAAACGCCAGTAACCTAACAGCCCTGCACACAATTGGTCTGTTTCTCTTCGGCCTGAAGTTTCTACCTCTCAGGAGCCAATGTGGAAAGAGCAGAGGAGATCATGATTTTAGATAATCCCACCTTCTTTCTAGCTTTGCAAACTTCACTACAAGGCCACTTCTGCAGCCCAATTGGAGCAGTCTAGTCTCCATCCTACCAGTGAAGTTGGAAAAGTAGTTTCCTTCTCTTAGAACCAGGCCCAGACACCTGGGCCGTCAGGGCCCTTTATAACCGGGCCTGTGTACAGCTCTCACCGTTGGTACCATCTTGTAACTATTCTCTCTGTTGGACTTCTTTCAGTTCCATCAACATACTGTAATCTCCCCAACCTCTGAGGCTCTGACTGTATCATTTCCCCACCTGGAGCAGTTTCTTCCCATGTCAAAACTGTACCCCGCACCTCACCCCTTTATAGGGTAACAGGAAGTCATCCTTTAGGACTGAGATACAGCACACTTCCTACAGGAACTCTGGACTGGCTACAACCTTCTCAAATACCCTTGCCTGGAGTAAATGCACTCCCAACTCATCTTCCCAATTCCTCTGTACATTTTACTAAAATTATAGGGCTTACCACACTGTTTGACAATTTGATCCTCTTCTGATGCTCCCTGACCTTTTTATTCTTACAAGTGTACCTGTACAAATTTGTTTGCGAAAAGAGCCTCTACTTGAGAGGAAGTCTCTCCTATAACACCACTGAGGAGTTAACTACCTGGCCTTTCCTATAAGGCCCCTCGATTGAGGGCAAACTGCAGTGGTTTCTATCATATGTGCGAACTGAACAGAGAAATATGTTAAAATAAAGGGCATAACTTGGGTTCCTGGGATGTGGCTTGCTTTTTTTGTTTGTTTCCCACCCCCTGAATTATATGTGTACTTCAAAAAAGCTTTCTCACTTGTCTGAAAAAACAAAACAAAACAAAACCGAGAGTGACAGAGAGGACAGATTCCACGTCTCTCTTATTCACTGTGTCTACGTAGCACCTTCAGTGACCAACAGTGACAGCACGTGTAGAAGGGACGAGTTCAGCTGTACGGGGAGCTCAGCCATCCTCAGCGTCATAGGCAGATGTTTCAGTTCTGTGGTCTTACCTACGATCATTCTTCTGCAGGGGATATTTCTGCCCCTACCAGCCACAGCAAAAACCCCTAAGCTGGTTATCACTAGGCTTGTATTCTCCAGGGCTGAGTTTTCCTCCCCATTCCTGCTGATGGAAACTCGTCCTTTTCTCCTGAGTCTTCCCTCCACTCCTATACCAACTCTGCCCAGCGCCCATACCTCCAACAGCCTCCCTCGGGGCCGCATTTCCTGCTGTCATTTGAAAGCAACGTTTTTGGCAAAAGCAAGGCTCCTTCTGGCTGTCCTCAGATTCCCATCACTCCAAAGCTCGCCTTGCATATGTTACAGACACACAGAGTCATCAAACACATCCCTGTCCCCTGCCCCAATCTCTCACGAGTCCAGGCCACTGATGAACCGATGGACCACCCAGAACCCTCCCGCACAGTCTTGCCGCCGTCCCTATTCCATCGGGAAGGATGACACAAAGAAGGCATTGTGCCAATCTTTGTCTGAGTAGGTCCCTCCCACCCTAATGCTGCTGTCGTCGTAAGGACCGGCTAAGAGATGTTTATATTAATTCAAATGCTTGTTGAGGGTGGGGTGTAAAACCAAACAACACACACTATGGAAGAGCTGCAGGTGTGCTGTGGGAAGAGGATTCATTGTGCTGCGTACAGCCTTGCTCCCGTGGCGACCACGTGTGCTGCTCTCCTTGGACACGCCTGGATTTGGTTTGATTTGTTGTGTTGGGTTTTTCAGAGTGTGAGCCTCTTCTGGAAAGGTCAGCGTGGTCAGCGGCCATCCCTCTGTCTGTCTTTGGCCTCTGTTTCTCTCTCTGCCTCTCTCCCCCTCTCTCTCTGTCTGTCTCCCCTTCCTGACCACCACCCTCCCCTGCTCTGTCTCTCTCTCTCTCTCTCTCTCTCACACACACACACTTATTTTTAAGGACAGTTTCAGCCTCTTAGGGGAGACATAAAGCATCCTATACAACGAGGATGTTGCATCTAAAAAGAGCCTGCTGGGCCCTCTGTGCTGCACTAGAGAATTAATTGAGTCCAAGTGGACAAATATTTGAGCTAAATCATGGGCTGAGGTGTTTTGGCAGAGTCACTTGAGGAGTGGACAAGATTCTCCTCGGTTGGCACATGACAGCTGGAGTGTGGCAGCGGGAGCTGGGGACACTGCTGGGCAAATCTGCTCACTCCTGACACAGGCTCTTCCACTCAACGTGCACACTAAGGCTTGCTCCCTGCCCAGTGACCCTGCACCTGCCCATCCCAACAATGGGCACCCAATCTCATTGATGAGTCTGTGCTCCGCGTGCCTGCTTGTCCTGGGTGTAGCTGTCTGCGGCGTGCGCTCTGCACCTGGAGGGCTTGGTGCGTGTGTGAGTGTGCCTGGGTGTGCTCGTGTCCACGCGCTAGTGTGTAACTGAAGTGCTCTGGACTGAATAGCTCTGCACCATGGCAGGTCTCACCCTAGCCAGGTGTAAAAATCTGTCCTTGGCCGAACTCTCTCTCCTTTAACTGGGATGTGCCCTTCAAACTTGGTGAGAGTAGGAAAGAGCCCCAGTGTCCCCAGGGCAGGGGTGTGGGTCTGCAAGTCTTGTTTCCTCCATCTCCAGAAAGGGATCTGCCCTGCCACCTTCAGCCTCCTGCCTCTTGCGGGGCTATAGCGGCCTTCGAAGAGTCGGTCTCCTTGTCCCAAAGTGTCCATGTGCCGAAGCCTAACAGCCTTAGCCTCTGGGGGCTGGGTGATAGGGGAACTCCCCCGACAATGGCCCACTATTCCCTCCAAAGTCCCCAGGAAGGCAAGCATAGGCAGAGCAAAGGCAGCCCCTCCGTAGAAAGATGAAAGCCCCTCACTCGCCACCCCGACGGCACCTCCTGCATTCACACTAAAGTCACACCAGGACGCTCTGTTCTTTGATGAAGCCAGTGGCACAGAAGACATTGTACAGGGCTCACAGAGGCACACTGAGGACCGAGACCCCTCTAACATGAGAGCCTGGGAATAGGAAAACATTGGAAACTGGGAAGGCCCTTTCGGCAGCTTGCCTTCTCAGAATAAGTCCTCAGGACCACGGTAAACATTAGGGTGTCTCCTCCTGAGAAACAAAGCTGTGTTGCTTCATCCACACAGTGATGGATGTAGCCCTCAGCCTTGCAGGGGATACAAGAGGAGCCCAGCTAACCTTCACAGTCGGCCTCCTTGGGGCCCCTGCCCCATCTCCATCTCTCTGTCTCCTGTTCCCGGAGGCTAAACTCTGCTGAGTTCAGGACCTTAGTTCTGAGAAGTCTGTGTCTTCTGCTTTCATCTGGACACACTTCTTTTCCTCCCTCCCTCCTGAGTCCAGTGTGCAAAGCCAGGTCTCTGGGGAAGGTGGGAGGGAACAGCCTTTGTATACCTTAGTCCCATCCAGATAAACACCATTAGCATCGTTTTGTAAATGGGGTCCTTTCAGCATCTCCAAAAGCAGGTATCATGCTTCATCTCTGCTGGAAATGCTGATTTTTTTTTTTTAAATGATACTGCTGAGGTACGTTCCCCCATGCCCACTTTCTGGAGAGTTTTTTTTTTTTGTTGCTGTTGTTTTAATCATAATGGATGTTGAATTTTATCAAAGGCTTTTTTCAAAATATACAAACAGCTCATACATCTCAATATCAAAAAAAACAAACAACCCAATCAAAAAATGGGAAGAAGATCTAAAAAGACATTTCTCCAAAGAAGACATGCAGATGGCCAACAGGCACAGGAAAAGTTGCTCAACATAGCTGATTATTAGAGAAATGTTAATCAAAACTACCATGAGACATCACCTCACACCGGTCAGAATGGCCAACACCAAAAACTCTACAAATACTAAACGCTGGAGAGGGTATGGAGAAAAGGGAAGCCTCCTACACTGTTGGTGGGAATGTAAATTGGTGCAGCCACTATGGAAAACGGTATGGAGGTTCCTCAAAAAACTAAAAATAGAACTACCACATGAGGGCTTCCCTGGTGGCAGAGTGGTTAAGAATCCGTCTGCCAATGCAGGGGACACGGGTTCAAGCCCTGGAAGATCCCATATGCTGCAGAGCAACTAAGACCGTGTGCCACAACTACTGAGCCTGCGAGCCACAACTACTGAAGCCCACGCACCTAGAGCCTGTGCTCTGCAACAAGAGAAGCCACCACAATGAGAAGCCCGCGCACCACAATGAAGAGTAGCCCCTGCTCACTGCAACTAGAGAAAGCCCGCGCACAGCAATGAAGACCCATCCCAGCCAAAAAAATAAAATAAATAAATAAACTTATAAAAAATAAAAAAGAACTACCACATGATCCTGCAATCTCACTCTTGGGCATATATCTGGAGAAAAACATAATTCGAAGAGATACACGCACCCCAATGTTCATAGCAGCACTACTTACAATAGCCAAGACATGAAAGCAACCTAAATGTCCACCGACAGATGAATGCATAAATTGGTGCATATATACAATGGAATACTACTCAGCCATAAAAAAGAATGAAACAATGCCATTTGCAGCAACATGGATAGACCTAGAGATTGTCATACTAAGTGAAATAAGCCAGACAGAGAAAGACAAATATCATGGGATATCACTTATATTTGGAATCTAAAAAAAGGATACAAATGAACTTATTTACAAAACAGAAAAAGATTCACAGACATAGAAAACAAACTTATCGGGACTCCCCTGGTGGTCCAGTGGCTGGGACTCCACACTCCCAATTCAAGGGGTCCAGGTTCGATCCCTGGTCAGGGAACTAGATCCCACATGCCGCAACTAAGAGTTCGCGTGCCGTAACTAAAGATCCCAGATGCCACAACTAAAGGTCCCGCATGCTGCGACTGAAAGATCCTGCACGCAGCAACGAAGATCCTATGTGCCGCTACTAAGACCCAGAGTAGGTAGGCAGGTAGATATAGATAGACAGATAGATAGATAGATAAAATCTATGGTTACCAAAGCAGAGGAGGGGGAGGGATAAATTATGAGTTTGGGATTAACATATACACACTACTATATATAAAATAGATAACCAAAAAGGACCTACTGTATAGCACAGGGTACTACACTCAATATCTTGTATAACCTATAATAGAGAATATAGAAAATGAATATATATATTTATATATATGTATAACTGAGTCACTTTGGTGTACACCTGAAACGAACACATTATAAATCAACCATATTTCAATACAAAATTTCAAAAATAAATAAAATCGTCCACCAAAAGGAAGGAAAGATAATGATACTGCTGGACTCAGTCTCTTGGATTCCTAGCAGTCACTAAACTTCCTCTATTCCAACCAATCCAAGATAACCCAGTGTGGTTTACAAATCAGCCAAGGAGCGCTTGAAATGCAGATCTCCAGGCTCCACACAAAGATTTTGATTCTGCATGTCTGGCAGGGTCTGGGAATCTCGAATCCCTTAGGTCCTGCAGGGATTCCTGTGCAAGCGGTCACCAGATCCCGCTGGGTGGGTCATAAAAACCATGACATCATGAAAATCATAATGTCGCTCTTCAAGGACTGCCGTGAGCATTAAATGATGTAATGTGTATTAAACCCTTAGCACGGTAACTAGCACCTAGTCAATGCTAAAGGCATGGCAGAGGCTGCATCAGTAACATTACTATATCGACGAGCAGATCTTTTCATTGCTTCCTCTCAGCCCTAGATCACCATAATTTGAAAACCCACTCCCTCTTGTTCATAGCATTCCTTTATTTTCTTCTGCTTCTGTAGGTTCCCTTACTGTTACCTCCTTCTTAAAATAGCCTTGCTACCTGTTATTTTTGATTGGGTTCCCTGTACATCTCTCTGCTCCATCTCTAAAAGGTTGATCACAGCTGTACCTTCGTTGAGCCCTTTCTAGAACAGCGGTTGGCTCTCCGATGACATTTTCATTAGGGGCACAGGCTTGTGGAATATACACAGAACTATGAGCCAGACAACCTCTCAGCCTCCCTCACCTGAGGCCAGGCCTACGCCCCTGACTCAAGCCAAAGAGCGATCTTCACATTCCCCGGGCATCTACTGCTATGCTCCAATCCCCACTGCCTGCAGTGTGTGACTGTGTCCACAGCTACGTAAATCAGGACGCAAACGGGAATAGCTTAAGAGACTTGATGACATCTCCAAATTCCAAAGCACCCCCTGCCTCAATCTGTTGGCTTCTAGGGGGAGTTGTTGGTTTCTCCATCTAAGGAAGGTGCCTGACAGCTGCTGTGGGTGGTCCCACTGTCCAGGCCAACAGCTGGTTGGGAAGGGTGCTCTCTCACCCTCCTCAGCTTCCACACATGGGTGCCCAGTTGATGGGGACATTCATGCCCACACACTCTCCCTCATTTAGTTTCTCTGTCCTTTGTTAGTGGCACCCGCACTCTTTCTTTCCCTGAAATGCCAACATCGGTCCCAGGGTTCAGCCTTTCCGGTAGAATGTTGTTTGCCCATTCAGACCGATCCACTTTAGGGAAAGGGGTTTTTCTCAGAGCTCAGACTAACTCTCTAGGACTCTGTATTGAATTCGGAGACCAAAGAGTCCAAAAAGCAGGGCTGATTCTCCTTGCTTTGCTCTCGTGGTTACAAGTAAACCTCCACGTTCCAGCCTCCTACCTCTGCCTTTCACTTTCCGTTTCATTATTGTCTTCATAGCCTGTTACTATCTGAAATGATCATGCTCGTTTATTTGTATACTTGTTTAGTGCCTCTCTCGCCTCACGAAGCTCTGAGCTCCAAGAGAAGTTTTACCTTGTCTTTTATTGCGTTTTACTGCACAGAACTGGACAGGACACATGACAGGCACTTATTTGTTCTTTAACTTATTAATTTTGAATAAATGGATGAAGCAAGAGAGCAGGATTAGACATCTATCAATTCCCTGGCAGATGCCATGTTTAATATCTTGACTAATATCCTAATATCCCTTTCCTACAGGGATTTTATGCAAACAACATCCCAGAATGAGCTGTGAAGATACCAGAGTCTTCCCACGTAGATACACCAACTTCCCCCTAACAGAAAGAAGAGTGTGCTCGGCGGCAGAGCGGGTGTGATTGGAGGAACACCAAGAAATATATCTGAGCTCCAGGATAACTTCCCAAACTTTCTGGAAAGGGGAAATCCTTTCAATTCAGACTGAGAGAAAACCTTATCAGGAAGAAACTCTACAGACTCCAATTTCCACTGGGGTACAGGAGACGGAGAGCAGGTTTGACAGTGGGATGTCCTGGAGAGCGAGATTTTCAGAGCTCATGAATGGAAGAGGAATACAAGGCAGAGGCTGGAAAAGTGCCCCCAGTGTGGGGAGGTCTCCCCGGACTTCACATGCAGCCTGTGTGACAGCACCGTCCCTTGCACGAGCTTGCTGACTGAAGTCTGAATTTACATTCCAAGCAAGAGGCCCAGAATCAGACCCTGGCTTGGATCCAGAAGCCAGTTTGGGCACAGGCTGTGACTGTGGGAAATGGGGCAAAGGGGAATCTTGGACATTGGCCTGGAGAACCCGAGGGATGGTGCTGGGATACGTTCCAGGGGTGGGTGCAGCCTAGGAACTACCTCGACACAGAAGGGTCAACCGTGGAGGCGGGGGCTCCATTCTAAGAGATGGCGCCCAGTGGGGGGGCGGGGAGCAAGGAGGAGGTTTCCCCAAGGCCTGGGGCGCAGGGGTCAGTTTATGGGGCGCCCGTGGCTTCGCTTGTGGGTGCAGAGGGAGCCGTTAAAAGCACTGAGCTGATCTGGACAAATAAAGATTCCTTTCTGAGGCTCCTTGTGTGTTCTTTGCCCCCAGCAAGACCACTTCCCCCGGGGGGGCCTCCTCCTCGCACCATGGCGACCAGCGCAGAGTCTGAGCACAGAAAGCGCTTGCTGTTGAGCTGGGCACCCCACAGGCTCCATGCTCCTTCTCCCCAGATTCGTCCTCGGCCCCAGGGGCCATCCGTGATACATTCCCAGGTGCTGAGATAAGCGGCCTGAACACAGGGTTGTGAAAACTCCAAGGTGGTGTCAGCCGGCAAAGGGGGCTGCGTTTGCTGGTGCGCACAGCCCGAGATCCGCGTTTTACAAGACCGAGCTGCGCCGAGAGGGGCCTCCGTGTTTTTCCTATTTCGCCTCTCCCACACTCGCCGCGGCCTGGTGGGCGGCTTTCACTTTAAAGTTAGAAAACATTCCAGCCCTTGCCCGTTAGTGTGACTCCTGATACGCCTCATAAACTATTCATAAAACAAAATGATTCCAGCCCGAGTTGCTTCCCTGTCTTCCTCCTCGTTGAGGTTTATTTTCCACCCGCCCCCCGCCCTTGTGCCCCCTCCACCTTCCTGGTTAATTAACGAGGCCGTGCAGCCTGATGTGGGCAATGTGGACACAGCTCCACACGCCTTCACATCAACCCGCGGTCCTCCTCTGCACCTTGGTCCTCTGTCTCGTCTCCTCCCATGTGACTTCTGTCCTTCCGTGCAACCTCTGGCTCACCCCTCGCCTCCTGTTCTTCAAGGGCATCTGAGATGCTTTTTAGCAAGGTTGCCCTTTGCTCTGTCCCTTTGCCCCAGACACATAGGGCCTGGGAAGGCCTGAGAAGGCTGTGGCCACAGGGTGCCCCAGGTTCCCCCTCTGCCCATGGATAGAGTGGGACTTTTAGAGAAAGGCCACTGGTGATGACTCCTGGGACTAGAAATAAAGATTGCGGTTGGTGCATTGTCCCTTTAACCGACTGTGGCTTGGTGAATGCGGGGCTTTGCAGCAGACCTGGGCTCAAAGCCTGGCTTGACTTCCTTGCTGGATGGCCTTCCTAAGCCTTAGCTTCCCATCCATCCATCCACTCATCCATCCATCGAATAAGTAATGACCACCTACGATGGGCCTTGTTTTAGGCACTGAGGACTTGGAGGAGATTAAGCTGATGAGTTTCTGTCCTCATGGAACTAACATCCTAATGAACTAAGAATAATAAGAAAACCTACCTCACAGACAGTAAGTGTAAAGTATCTGTTAGGCTGAGCCATATGAAATTGCCTTTTTTGTAGGTCAAAGCTATTTGGGTAGCAACCATTTTCTATGAATGAAGCCAAAAGTAAAGTTTCAGCACATAGTGGGTCCTCAATGAAGGGGTAGGAAATGAACATCTCATGCATATGGGGGTTATGTACTCCTCAGTGAGAACAAAACTGTCTTCCCAATGTCTCGTTCGTTCGATGAAAAATGCAGTTGAAATCAGGTATTATTTACAGCTCATGTTTTTTTATTAAGTGTTATGAGCCCATGAAGTCTTGAGAAGCAGCTGACAGGAAGTAGCTTGTTGAGTTTTGCTGTGTTTTGATGCTCCCGTCCCCCAGACCATATGACCAATATTTCAAAATATGCTGATCCTTTTCTTGAGTAAATCAGCAGAGCTTAAAACCGACTTCGCACTATTCAAAGCATCCGTAGGGGAAGGGCGGGGGAGGAGGAAGACCCTGTGTTAAACATTTATGTCTCACTGCTGAATCGCAAACATTACCCATCTCTACTAAAACCTCTCCAAATGGTTGAAACAAATTTCATACAATGAGTCTATGTTTTCCCCTCCAGAAAATATACAAAAGCAGGTGTCTAGACTTCCTGGTGTGTAAAAAACTCTGTTTTTAATGTTTACTTGTTTTCAGGTGCGGTTAGGATTGCAGGATTGTTAAGAAAACATTGACGAAGCTTCCCAGGGATTCATGTTGCTGTGGTATTTGGCTTTCCAGGACTTTAAGACAGTCCCCAACTGCTACTCCTATGATTCAGTGATTAAGAGCATGGGCCCTACAGGCTCTGCAGCCAGAAGACCTGGCTTTGAATCTCGACTCACGTTTTCTCACATTTTCTTCCTTGGGAAAGTTCTCTTTACATCTGAGCCCCAATTTCTTCATTTGTAAATTGAACATAATGATGGTACCCACTGCTGGAGTGGCTTTGGAAAACAAGTGGGAGGGTGCCTGCAAAGTACTTATTAAAGTGATGGGCATATATTGAGCAACCAACTATTGATATCATTAACAACAGTGCTAGGATCAGTGATACTAAACTTATTATTTTTGCAGCATCCACACCTCTCATCAAGACTCAAAAGGTGTGTAATAGATACAGAATATTTCCAGCACCCTGGATGGTTCCACTGGGCCCATTTCCCAATCAGTACTCTTCCTAGTAACCACTCTTCTAGTTTTTATCACCACTGATCAATTTTGCTTGAACTTGAACTTCTTACAAATGGAGCAATCCAACAGGTACTCTCTTGTGTCTGGCTTTTGCTCAACATCACCCGTTTTGTTATGTAAAATAGTAATTTGTTCTTTTTTTTTTTTATTGCTGTGCAGTACTATGTTGTATGAACGTATGACAAAATTTATTCTCCTGTTGGTGGTCATTTAAGCTGTTTCCAGTGTGGGGCAATTATGAATAAAGCAGTTGTGAATATTCTGGTACATGATTTTGGTGGACATATACTTTTATTTCTCTTTGATAATATACCTAGGAATAGAACTGTTGAGCCATAGGTTAGATTTAGATTTAGTAGGAATTGCGAAATATTTTTTTCTAAAATAGCTTATCAGTTTATGCTTTCATCAGCGCTGTATGGGTCTTACTTGTTCCCTGTCATCATCAACATTTGGTATTGTCAGGCTTTTATTTTTAGCCATTCTGGTAGGCTGGTAATATCCAGTAGGAGTTTTATTTTGCATTTTCCTGAACAGAAATGACGTTGGGCTTCTTTTCATATGCTTTATTGGCCATTTGGATGTCATTTTCTGGGAAGTCCCTGTTCAACTCTTGCCCATTTTTCCTTATTGTGCTCTCTGACTTTTTCTTATTGATTTGTAGGAGTTATTCTACATGCTAAACGTAAGTCCTCTTTTAGATTTCTATATTTTGTATTTATTTCCCAGTTTTTTCACTATCTTATTGGTATTTTTGATGAACATTCTTAATTTCAGTGAAATTCAGTGTATCAATGTTTTTATTTTACAATTAGTGCTTTTTGTGACCAGTTTAAGAAATCTTTGTCTAACAATTTAATCTTTCATTACTTTCTGTCTTGCTGCCTTCCATAGTCATCACAGCTAGAATAAAAGATAATTTTTTCAAACTTTATGGATTCTAACATAGGCCCAGGCCCTTTGGAGGCCCCTATGGCTAATGATTAGAAAGAATTACATTGAGAGAAGATGAGAGAGAGAGAGAGAGAGAGTGCCGTATCCATAAACAGAGTGAAATACGAGTGTATTAACCCAGACTCTGTCAGTTGTATGTGATGGGACTTGCATACAACTTTTTAAACAAACAGGGTATTAGTTTAGGTGGCCATACTGTACTAGGGGCAGGGATGGAGTAGGCTGGCCTCAGAGACTATTGGAGTCAAGGATTCAGATGACCTAGAACTGTCTGATCTTTTTTCTTCACTCTGCATGTTGACTTCCTCCTTCAGACAATTTAGAGGAAGGAGGGATGGAAAGATATGGTGCTTATTTTCCTGTGTTAACAAAGCATCCTAACAGCTCTATGAACAGGGAGAAAATCCTGGGAACTATCTCTAGCCTGACTTGGGTCATGTGACAACTGAAAAACCAATCATTGCAGTTGGAATGATGGTGTGATATGATCGGTTCAGCCTGGGTTGTGATCCCACCTCTGTTGGCAAGGAGGTAGGTTCTGTTCCCAGAGGAAGAGGCACTGGGCAGCATGAAGTGATAGCCATTGGTGGAGCTTTCAAGAAAGAGAAGCCTAGCCCAGGCCCTGAAATGTTGAACTATCCCACTTTGCTTTTAATGGACCAGTGACTTGGGTTTTTGAGCAGAGTTTTACATTTCCCTTGGATGACCAGTCCATCCCTCCATCTGTCCACCCAACCAACCAGTTATATCCTGGTTGATTCTTCAAATTATTTGTGGCTTAATACATAAACACATACAAGGAACTAATTATAAAATAAAAGCAAAAATAGGGAATCAGGTCCAGGAAAAATCTGAAGAGATAAACGATGATTGTTAAGTGAGACTGAACTCATCAAGGACAAGAAAGGTACCTTTTCATCTTAATTCCTAGCCAGAGCCTGGTGTCCTGTGGAAACTGAGAATTTATTTCTAAGTGAAAAAATTAAAATAACTATAATCTGTCAAAAGCCTCCTCCATCCTAGGTATTTTGCATATATCATTTTTCATAATATTATTTCCAATATTTTATTTAGGGAACTTTTCAAATGTGAGGGAATTTTAAAAACATACTATAGTGATCAACATATTGTCACTGCTTAAGATAAATAACTGGTAAGAGAGGTCGTGCTTAACTTTGTTTATGTTATACATGTCATTTTTAATCATTGTAATAATTCGTTGTGTGGTAGAGACTATTATTCCCATTTCACATATGGGGAAATAGAGACTCAGCAAAAAAAAAAAAGTTCACATCACTGTAAGTTGCATAAGGGGGACTTGAACCCAGGTTTCTTCAACTCCTGACCATGCACTCTCCATATGGAATATTGCCTCTCATTGAATATGACCAAACATAGATTCCACCCCTGGCCAGTGCTCCTTTTGCCACATCTGCCACCTGGCTCCAAGCCTGACTTCCTTTTCCCTCTCTTACTCCACACTCATCTTCTCAGAAGAGAAATATGGGTCCTGGAATGTTCTGGAGCTTAGAAAAGGCCACCACATGTAAATTGGTGCAGGCATTATGGAAAACAGTATGGAGGTTCCTCACAAAACTAAAAACAGAGTTGCCACATGATCCAGCAATCCCACTCCTGGGCATATGTCCAGACAAAACTAGAATTCAAAAAGATACATGCAACCCTATGTTCACAGCAGCACTATTTCAACAGCCAAGACAAGGAAATAACCCAAATGTCCATCGACAGATGAATGCATAAAGAAGATGTGGTACATATATACAATGGAAGACTACTCAGCCATAAAAAAGAATGAAATAATGCCATTTACAGCAACATGGATGCAACTAGAGATTATCATCCTAAGTGAAGCAAGTCAGAAAGAGAAAGACAAATATCATATGATATCACTTATATGTGGAATCTAAAATACAACACAAATGAACCTATCTACAAAAGAGAAACAGACCCACAGATACAGAGAACAGACTTGTGGTTGCCCGGGGGAGGGGGGGTGGGAGGAATGGATTGGGAGTTTGGGATTAGCAGATGCAAACCATTATATGTAGAACGGATGAACAACAAGGCCCTACTGTATAGCACAGGGAATTATATTCAATATCCTGTGATAAACCATAATGGAAAAGAATACATATATATATAAGTGAATCACTTTGTTGTACAGCGGAAATTAACACAATATTGTAAATCAGCTATACATCAATAAAATTTTTTTTAAAAAAGCCACCATGCCAATCTTTTATCAGCAGTATCATCATGACCTCAAGCTGATTTGAACCCAAAGGCAATTTCTCTGTCTCCCCTAGTGCCTATCACACAGCAGGTCCTCCTAAATGTTTGTATGCTGAAAGGAACAAATCTGGCTCCAGACAGGACCACTGGTAATCTCCACCGCGTGTTTGATGACTTCCTGCAGTGTCTCAGGCACCATGGTACATGCCTCATTATCTGAATCTTCATTCAGGCCTTTATTTAAACGTCATTTCTTTGAATAGCCCTCACTTCACCATCATCACTCGATTCTTTCATCTCTCCTTATTTTTGTCACAACTTGAAATATTATATATATTTTTGTCTACTGGTTTATGTCTCCCTCCTCAATCCCCCTACTCCCCCCTACACACAAAGTAAGTACCAGAGCAGAAACTCCATCTGTCTATCCCAAATGCCTGGAGAAGTATCCAGAAATAATAGGTGCTCAATAAATATTTGCTGATCAGTTGGATGGTTTAGATTTCCTCTAACCCTGTAATGTGGAACCTGAAGTCCTTTACTAAGCATTTATTATATGCTAGGCACTGTGCATTTACTGCATGCTACCTACTAACTCAATTTAGATAAATTTCCTCATCTAATTTGTAGCTCATGATAACCCTATGAAGATAGGAGTTATGCTTCACATTTTATATTTGAGGAAAATGAGACACAGAGAGGATAAGTAATGTGGTCAAAGTCACATAGTTAGGAAGTAGCAGAGATGGGGGCATAAGACAGGCCTGTCTGCTCCCCACAGACATGGACTTTGGCTTCTGTTCCTGAAAGCTCTTTGTCTTGTGAGCCACATGGGGCCAGCTGAATACCAAGGGAGGTTCCCACTGCACAGTTTGAGGGCTGCCTTCTTTCCTGATGTGCGGGGAGAAGACGGTTAAAGAAGAGTTCCCAATGTGATCATTCTGGGACATCCCTGTAAGAGGCCCAAACCACAGGAATAGAATAAGAAAGAGAGCAAAGGCAAGGACACTAAGTAAGCCAAAGGATGGACTTTGGGAAATCTTCCCAGGTACCATTTGAAGGGAGAAACTTTGCAGGAGCTGGATAGCTGGGGCTTGACTTCACCATTTTGCTCCTGTGAACTTGGGCCAGGAACCCTACACTTCTAAGCTTCAGGTTCCTCATCTATACAATGCAGCATAATAATCCCTGCTACATGATAATCACTCAATAGCAGTCCTTATTTTCAGTGTTAATATGCTATTTTTGCTATTGCTATGATCAACAATATACCTACCAATATTAATAAGGAGCATTGGATAAGAGACAAAATTAAATTCTCATCTTGGCCCTGGGACTTTATGCCAACACTTAACCTCTCAAAGCCTAAGAGGCTTTGTCTGAAATCTGGGCTAATCGGCACCCGCTGTGTAGGCCAACCTTGCAGGACTTTGCATTAGAAGGAGCTGAAGGTATTTAGATGAGGGCAGAGGGTGATAGACATGGAAAGTTTGTTCTTTTTACTGTAGTTGATGTGTAAGACGGGGAGAAGGCACGGGAGGGCAGGGCCCAGCAACCCTTTACCTTGTCAGACATGCCCTCGGCTGCTTTGAGACCTGTCGGGATCTGTCGCCATGGGAAGGGTCCTGTGTGTCAGGGAGCACTGCATGAGAGGACTGACTTTAATTTTATGATCAACGGTAGGACCAGCTGGTTCTGAGAGGCTGCCTGCTGGATGTAGATTATTTTTGTTCTGGAAGTCCCAGGCCTGGATTGAGAAGGCAAATGACAGATAAGCCTTTGGATGAATTCTGAAAGAGCTTCTCACTGAGAAGATGCCGTGGAGTACAGCCGGCACCAATGGTACAGAATTTTTCTTTAACATCCAGCGTACCTCATGTTCAAAATAGTAATTGAAATGTATGCTGTTTATTACACACGCATATGTTTGTAATCAAGGTACAACGCTAGTGGATGAGAAGCAAAAAGCTATAATTTGCCGCTTAGCATCATAGCTGTTGTACATTCATTTAAATAGCTTTATTTATCTTCTTCTCCATAAAGAACCTTCCATATTGCAAATTTATTGAATGGTTAATGGCCTAAAAGTATGGGGTTCATTACGGAGCAACGTATTTATTGCAGTGTTAATTAAATAAAAGCATTGTAATCTTTCCAAATTGAACAATTATGTTCATTTAAACATTTTAAACAGAAAAATCTTTTATATACTAATTGAGTTGCATAATGAAAAGCATGTGTAATGGAAATTTAAATCAAAACAAATATTGAAATAATTTGAACAATTTTTTTTTTAACAATATAAAATGTCTACTACCATCGCTATTAGAGACACTCTAACGGCCAGCTCACTCTCAGAACTCGTGACCTCTGAGCAGAGTATACGGTTTCAGAGCCCATCGGCCACCCTCACATACGAGCTGGCCAACCCTTCGACATCAAAGTTCTGGTTGGCTACCAGCCGCAGCCCCTGACACTCTGGCTGTTAGCCTGGATCCTGACAGGCTGGCTTGAGGCCTGTAGGCTGAGCTGACAGCCTTTTTTTGCAGTCTGATGAATGGTTTCTGGCAACAGACAGCTATGCTCTGCCTGCCTATGAGAGCAGTACCCCATCTAAAAAGTGTACACTGTCTCTCCCAGCCTGCCTGGGGCTGGGGCTTCAGAAATGCCTGGTGCTGCTGAATTTTTTTTTTTTTTTTACACCCAAGAGGGGTCTTTATTTGCTCTTGAAATTCCCACTCTCTCCCCATCTCTGTCCGGCTGTGAGGGGTCGGTGACGAAAATGGTGCCCTCGTCAGCATTAAAGGGATTAGCTTGACCCGGGCGCTCCAGTAAAGATTTTTCGCTGCCTATATTTTGTGGCTCTATCCCATGCTTCAGTTATTTAGGGCTAAATCTTAAAGCAACATTGAGACGGTAGGAAGGGGTGTGGAGAGAGAAAAGCAGGCACATTTTTCAACTAGATGCTCATTTCCTGGTTCCACAGAAGGATTTATGTGGGATCCTTGGTTTGCCCACGTCTTATTCTCCTGTTTTGAAATGGTCTTTACTTTAGCTAGACTCCATTAATGCTATGACTTGGATACATGGCAAAATGCAGGAGGGTTGCCTTCCATTTTCTGACACCTAGAGTTGCCAGGATTATCAAGAGGCTTAAGAATAAGTCACCATACTAAAACCTTCAATTATTAAAAGGTAGAAACAGTAAGTTGCTTTGGAAGCAAATTCCTGCTTGCCTTATCCTTAGGATAAAGTTTAGAAACAGTAATATCTAATAATAATCCTCATACTGATGAAATATATTAATAAAAAAGGCTTATGGCAGCATGAACGAGAAAAATACATACTCTGATTAGGCATGTGATTCAGGCACATTTCCCGTCTATCCCATTCATGAAAACTTGCCCAGAGTGTCACTCAAGCTGAAAAGATTTAAGTGGATCCCGAAAGAATGGAGAAAAATTCATAAGGTCAGCTCGCTATGGCCAAGGTTATAGTGGTGAGGTTGATTAAAGACAGGTGAGTACCCAATATGGAAGGTCTATCCCTGGCTGAGTCAAAACTTGGATAAGAGTCTCAACGTTGGATTTTGTTCCTTAAGAGAATCTAGTCACTGGCCTTGACTTTAAGGATGGAAAGAAAGAAGCCATTCAAAGAAGAGCCATGTAAGCATGCTCCCTCATGCTCCCTTTTCAAGTAAGGGTCAGCCAGGTTCTAACTTCTGGTTTAATCTTGGGGAGGGAGTGGGGTCTGTGTCAGTGATTGGTGGGGGCACTGCCACCTTAAAAAAGGTGTGTATCCTTTGACTACCTTCTCTATGCTTCCACAGACCAACTGCTGATGCTTCAAGCTCATTTTGTACTTAGGCCCTTTTCATATATTTTGGTCATATTCCTAACAATCATTGAAAAAAACAGTTGTGCAGGAAGTGGTAGAGAACCAACTCCAGGCTGAGGATGGTTTAGAGAAAAGGTCCTGAGATATTTAATCAGAGTCTGACCCATATTTTATTCCCAGTACCATCCCCATTTCAGCTATGAGGTCATGTGTGGAATTTGCAGAGAAAGCTCTCAGGGGCTGGAGGGATTTTTGAGGAGTAAAACTATTGACAATAATAATAACAATAACAACTTACCTAAGGTCAGATAGCTCGTAAATGGCAGAACTGGGATTTGTGCTTTGGTAGTTTAGCTCCAAAGTTCACAGTCTTAACTACTATTCTATACTAGTTCTATATCCTGCTAGTTATTTGAACACCAGCTCTGTTCTGAAGTTATTATTATTGATGATGCTAATGATGATATAAACAGCTCCTTACGGACCTACAGTGTGTCACACTCTACACATTCCGGCACACATTATCTCACGGTAGTCTCAAAACAATCCAGGAAGGTGGATATTTGTGTCGCTTTTTAATGAATGGGCACACTTAGGCTTGGGGAAATTACTGGATTTATTCCCAGGTTATATAAGCTGTAAGTGGTAGGTTCAAGCCTGGGTCTGAGATTCACAATGTGTGTAATTTTCCCCCTACCATGCCTACTTCCTCTCCTCTCCTTTAAAAGGGAAAATTGACTGATTTAGTAAAAATGAAACCAACCCACACTGGCAAAGTTCATTGGTCACAGCTACATAAGAGGAGGTGTTTTCCATCCAAACAGAATGGGGGTCTGAACCATCTGCATTCAGGATTTCCAGAGCAAGGGCAGCCCTCCATTGATGAGAATAATTGGAATATGGCCACATGGTTTTGAGAAATAATACGCATGTTGCTTCCTTATGACTGTAGCCATGTTCAGTATGCACATCACTATTCCTCCAGCTCTGGGGCAGAGTCAGAAACACCTCCTTCTAAGGCCAAGGATATCCATTCACTCAGTCACTCAACACATTTCCTTGAACTCTCATTAAGTGGCAGGCATTGCTCAGGGTGCTGTTGACACCATGGTGATCAAGACAGGAAAAAAATGGCAACTGGCCTCTTGGGGCTCATGTTCTAGTTGGGGGAACAGACTCTAAACCAACCAATATAGAAAAGGGCCATAAAGAAAACTAAAGTAAAAGGACACTAGCCACTTCCAGTGAAACCACTCCAGTGCAGGATACATTTCCTCTCTTTCACCCTCAACATTTCCATCTCAAAGACAGGAGTAGTAATCCCTGCTTAGTTTGAGCGTTGTATATCATCTTTGTGCCAGGCAACGTGCCGGGTGCTGGGGATAAAACAGACACGATCCTGAGTAGCTGGACTTACAGCTTTGAGTGAAAATAATAATAAATGAGTAGTAGAGAAAAATAATTATAGAATGTGTCCAATCTATGGAATAGGGGGCAGCAAACTTCTCCTGTAAAGGGCCAGGTAGTAAATATTTTTGACTTTGGAGGCCATATGGTCTCTGTCACAACCACTCAGCTCTGCCACTGTCGGGTGAAAGCAACCACAGACTATGTATAATAGGCATGGCTGTGTTCCAATAAAACTTTGTTTACAAAAGCAGGTGGCCCACCAGGTTTGACCCTCAGGCCATGATTTGCTGACCCTACTCTAGAAGATAGCAAGGTGGGCACTACTCAAGGCAGTCTCCAGGGAGGTCTTCTCTGTGGAGGTTGCCATTTAAATGGAGCGCTAAGAGTGAAGCTGGTCATGAGAGAGAACATTCCAGGCAGAGGAACAGCAAACACAAAGATGCTGAGGTGGGAAAGGGAAAAAGGTCTAGAGAGTGACTAAAGGCTGAGCAACAAGTGTACCACAGGTGTGAGAGAAAGAGAGGTGTGAAGTGACTGAAGAGACATGCAAGGACCCAAGAACAGGCCCTACATCAAAGGCAGAGACCTCTCAGCTGTCTATGTAGATTGGGAGATGGGGTATGAACATCCCCTTCTAGAGCGGGGGTCGCACACGACCCAAAGAAGCCAGTGTGTCTGTCTGTGGTGGGAGGGGCATCTCCTTTACTTTTTGAGAGGGGGATGATGGGGAAGAGGAGGCCCAGGGTCAACTACATGCACTTGATTTCGCCGATAAATCCTTGCAAAACCCCAATCGGTGTTTTGGCCCAGTTTCCTTTCAACAACGGCTATTATTTAGAGCTGATAATTGTGCACAGCTAATTATTACCCAGGATAGGGAAACCTCTGTAGTTCACAAGTTCAGCTCAGATAAGCAGTTTAATAGTTGGTTGCCTAACCTTCCCTCATGAGTCAACATGATACCTTCCCACCTTCCCTAGAGGCCAGGGCCTGAGCTGCAAATCCCCCGGCGTCTGGACACTGATGTGGCCACTGGAGTTTCACCGCATAGCTCTAGTACGTTTTCCACTGAGTCGTTTACCATGAGTGCTTCTCTAAGACCCCGCATCATTTGGTCCTCTCCCTGCCACCCTCACGCACACACCCCTCCCTCTGAGCTTGCTCTTCCACCGGTAGCTTCATGCTGTAGGGAAATGTTTCTAACCACTGGATCACTTGCAGGGAAGTTTTCAGAGCAACACAAAAGGTTTCAGAGCTTCTGAGAACTTCAGTTTTCCCCTGGATACCACCAAGATCTTCCTTTCCTGCCTTTATGGGATTTCAGGGGGTAGTGAAGATGCATTCAGCAAACATTTTCCAGCCTCACGTGTCCCATAATCATGACATCTGTCTTCTGTTGCCTGGGTATATTTTTTCTGGATTGGATAAAATTTTGAACAAAGATTCCTGCTTTTATTTCCGGAAATTTTGTGCGTCACTGTAAATCATATGTAATTATGTGTATAAGAACTAAAAAAGAAATATTTGGGTTGGAACTCTGAAGCTTTGATTTGGCTACTTTAACCAGTTAGATCCAATTGAACGGAGTCATTTTCAATATCCCCCTAAAGGTAGTTAAGTAATAGTAATGGGGCTTTCCCAAGGGGATCTAGTGAGAGAGTCAGTTCATTAAGAAAACAAACTCATTACCTTTGGTGAATGGATTGGTCCACGACAGGATGACGCAAAAAACTTTCATTTTTGATACAACAGCAGAAGTAGCTGCTGTGTGTGTGTTGGGGGGGTGCACAGGGGGATATTTTCATTTGAGTCATCTTTTTAAACTGTTTGCAAGGAGACATCCCACAAAACAGGCAGGTGATGTTGAGGGGCAACTAGATCCAGGCTGGCAGGAGGGCAAGTTTTCCTAAAAGGCACGACCCATCACCTGTTTTCTGCCACTGACAAGATTAGTTATCAGCTCCACGCTCTGCATGCAGTGGTTGAAACTATCTCAGTGCATGTGGAATCCGAGCATGTACAGAACATTTCTTCCTGAAGCCTCTTGGTTAGAAGTATTGGTTGCTAGCAACGTAAACTGGTTTGGGCTAATTGAAACCTTGGGGAATTTATTTGGAGGCTCCTGGGGACTCACAGAGAGAAGACTGAGAAGCTGTAAAGGTGGGCAGGCACCAAGGGCTGGTGGGAGGGCCAGGAAGATGCGAGCAGGAATGGAAGCAAAGCCACAGCCAGGTCAGCCTGCTTGAACAGGGCTGCTAGCCTGGGTCTTGACCTCCCGCCCTTGAGTTCTGAGACCAAGGTTCAAGGACCCAGGAGACAGACCTGCCCTGTCTATGTTGGATCTGAGAAAGGTGGGGCTGGCTCTTGCAGACGTTGACTTCCACGGAGGAAGGTGGTACTGGAATTTCACTCACTTCTACGTACCATGATGGGGCCATGGGGTGAAGATACTTCCTGGTAGGACATTAGGGTAATTTGTAAATCAGGGAGAAAACAGATGGTGAGTAAGCAGGAAGAGAGAGAGAGAGAGACAGAGACAGAGAGAGACAGATGGACAGAGAGAGAGAGGGAGAGGGAGAGGGAGAGAAAGAGAGACAGAGAGAGGGAGAGGGAGAGAAGGAGAGGGAGAGAGAAGGGGAGGCCTTCTGTACAGTCTTTTCTATTAAGGGAAAAACTAATAAGTAGAAGCTGTCTTGACTCAACACCTCCCATCTCTACCAGGATAGATTCCAAATTCCAAGTTTCATAATTCCTTTGTCATTCAGTGGTTTTCTATTCTACCTTTGTCATAGTGGCAGCTGGAATTAGGAGATAGAAAGGAGAGACTGGGGGACACAGACAACAATGGTTGGTCACATTAAACCCACAAAAGGTAATGTATTTCAGGCTAATATAACTAGTGTTTTCACACTTATTTTTTCTCATGGATCTCTGGTTCATACACATAAATGAAATCTCTCATTCATTCACTTGTTATTTTATTTTCTACGAAAGATTTGCTGAACACTTACTCTGTAAAAGGCAATCTTCTAATGTTCTTGAAAAGGGGGTCACTAAGGATCCATGAGCTCATGTCCTACATGGGACGTCAGACCTCCAATCACTGTACTAAAAGGCAGAGTGGAAGAAATGGCAAAAGAAGTAAAAGGAAGGAGAGATCCTGCCCAGTTGTAGAGAAGCAAGGAAGGCTGCCCAGAGGAGGGAGCATCTGAGCCAGGCTTTGGAAGATACATAAAACACACCATTAAAGCTAAGGAGTCCAGACATAATACCGATGCTGCTGTGATGGAGAGATAAGCATGGGTAGGCGTGTGTGCACGCACAGGTTCACATGTGTATTCAGAGAGAGTGACAGTCAAAACTCTAAACTGGTACAGCAAGGCACTTTGGGCACTGACCAGTTAGAACTTTCAGTGGCCAGTCCAGAACACCAATGTGTAACGACAAAGCACCAGCCTTGCCTATGAGAATAGCAGTGGGATCCCCCTTGTACATGCTCAGCTTAGTCAGATGGAACCATGCCCACCCAGATCAATTCTGGACATCATTTCCTTCAATTGGGTTATGCCTAGGATGGTCACGAGTTGGGAAATAGGAATCTGGTGTTTCCTTTTTCTGTCCTGGTTCCCTAGTGTATCTCCTAGCACAAGCATTTGCCTATTTAAAAATAGGGCAATTCTGCTATTTAAAAATCTGTATCGTTTGAACAACATGGCCCTTAAATTCAAATAAACTACTTGCTGGGGTGCCCCATTGAAGGAACGGACATTTCTTTCCTTACTGGTGGACAGATTGGCTGCATTTCCCTCACTGACAGAGGTATGTCTATGTATACTTCAGGATGTACAGGGAAAGGTCAAGTCTTGTCAAGTTTTGCCTTGTGACTTTAGAACTAAGGCCCCCTGATGTAAGCTTTACTGTACATGGTCACACACAGGCATGCAGGTAGAATAACAAGAGGTCATGAGTATGTACAAAGGAACAATCTCCAACTTATGTCCCCCACTGGTTGTGAGCCATTCTGGACACTGGCTTCAGCTGAGTGGAATCACACGGTGTTTTCCTTTTGTCTTCTTATTCCTTACCCCCGGAACTACACCTTCACTTCTACCCAGACCTTCCTCCTTCTGTGACTCCACAATACCTTGCCATGTTGGTGGTGGACAAAAAGGAGAAGTTGACCTTCTATGGTTTTCCTTCAGGGCTGAGTTCACAGCTTGCCTCACTTCTACACCTTATAGCTGCCTTCTCAAACTCCACATCCCATCAACTGAATGGGGTATTCCCAACCACCTTGACTGCATATTGACATCAGTCAAAGAAATTTAAAATGTTGGTCAAGACCCCCAACATATGTACATTTTTTTGATTGTAAGTGTGTGCATTTCTTTTTTCATTGCTAAGTGGAGTCAAGTGGTAAGAGCTTGGACTCAGAGCTGGGATTTGAGTCCTGGTTCCAACCTTTACTGGCTGTGATCACAAGCAAACTAAAAAAACACTTCTGTGTCCCAGGTTCCTCAATGATGAAAAGTGTAGAATTATAGTACCTACCTAATAGGATTATTAAACGGATTAAATAAATCACTATGTATTAAGTGCCTGGTACAAAGCCAGTGCTGACAATTAGCTCTTGTTTTTATTATTTTAAGTCATGGTGGGGTTCATTGCCAAAGACTGGGAAATAGGGGAGTCATTTGTGCCAGAGGTTTGGGACAGCATGTTTCTGGTATTGTTGTGACAAGGAGAAATTCACTCCAAAGAAGCCACAGTGAATTTTCTCATGGAGACCTTGTGATGCATGGAGGTTAAGTGCTAGCACTCTCCACCCACCAGACTTTGTGAGGATATAGACTGGGAACCCAAACAACCCTGGCCATTTTTCCTGGAAAAATGTATTTCACACTCTGCCCAATCAGACTACCAAGGAAGACATAGTGTAACCTTAACTATGATCCTACCTGGGAAGTTGTTTCTAGAGACCCAGATCAGGGTGGAGGAAGTAAAGAAAGTAAGACCTTCTGTATGAGTTGGCAGTGGTCAGATCTGGGTTCTCAGGCCTGGCCAGAGACCCTGGCTTGAGGTGAGCATGACCTAGACAGAGGGATAGGAACCTCTGAGGACTGTTATTTGGATCAAGTGAGAGACAGTCGATGAAAGTGCCAAGCACAGAGCTGGGGATGGTAATCCGACTCCATAATCCTGTACAGCACCTGGGAATGGGCATTAGACAGTCTGTGGATTCACTGACATTGTAAGCAACTTATTTGTATGCTTGGGTTGTGTATCTCAAAAATGGTTAAGATCCATTGTTATGAAAAACTGCAAATTTAAGGTAGGGCTCTCTTTCAAGGCATGCTTTTTAAACCATAAAGACTAGAATTTGTTTCTTTATTCTTAAATTATAAAATACCTTGGAATAGTTTCAACAAGCAGTGAAATTTTAAATTTTGCATGGAAACACAAAAGACACTGAATAGCCAAAGCAATCTTGAGAAAAAAAAAATGGAGCTGGAGCAATCAGGCTCCCTGACTTCAGACTATACTACAAAGTTACAATAATCAAAACAGTATGGTACTGGCACAAAAACAGAAATATAGCTCAATGGAACAGGATAGAAAGCCCAGAAATAAACCCACACACATATGGTCAATTAATCTATGACAAAGGAGGCAAGAATATACAATGGAGAAAAGTCTATCCAATATGTGGCACTGGGAAAACTGGACAGCTACATATAAAAGAATGAAAGTAGAACATTCTCTAACACCATACACAAAAATAAACTCAAAATGCATTAAATGTAATAAACTCAAAATGCATTAAATGTCCTAAATGTAAGGCCAGATACTATAAAACTCTTAGAGGAAATCATAGGCAGAACACTCTCTGACATAAATTGCAGCAATATCTTGTGGGATCCACCTCCTAGAGCAATGAAAATAAAAACAAAAATAAACAAATGGGATCTAATGAAACTTAAAAGCTTTTGCACAGCAAAGGAAACCATAAACAAGATGAAAAGACAACCCTCAGAATGGGAGAAAATATTTGCAAACTAAGCTACTGACAAAGGATTAATCTCTAAAATATACAAACAACTCATGCAGCTCAATAACAAAAAAACAAATAACCCAATCCAAAGATGGGCAGAAGACATAAATAGACATTTCTCCAAAGAAGACATACAGATGGCCAAAAGGCACATGAAAGATGCTAAACGTTGCTAAATATTAGAGAAATGCAAATCAAAACTGCAGTGAAGTATCACCTCACACCTGTCAGAATGGCCAATGTCTAAAAGTCTACAAACAGGGCTTCCCTGGTGGCACAGTGGTTGAAAATACGCCTGCCAATTCAGGGGACAGGGGTTCAAGCCCTGGTCCGGGAGGATACCACATGCCACGGAGCAACTCAGTCCGAGCACCGCAGCTGCTGAGCCTGAGCTCTAGAGCCCACAAGCCACAACTATTGAAGCCCGTGTGCCTAGAGCCTGTGCTCTGCAACAACAGAAGCCACCGCAATGAGAAGCCCTTGCACCTAAACAAAGAGTAACCCCCGCTCGCCGCAACTAGAGAAAGCCCACACACAGCAATAAAGACCCAACACAGCCAAAAATTTAAAAAAAAAAAAAATTAAAAAAAAAAAAGCCTACAAACAATAAGTGCTGGAGAGGGTGTGGAGAAAAAGGAAGCCTCCTACACTGTTGGTGGGAATGTAAATTGGTACAGCCACTAGGGAGAACAGTATGGAGGTTCCTTAAAAAAGTAAAAATAGAATTACCATATGATCCAGCAATCCCACTTCTGGGCATATAACTGGAGAAAACCATAATTTGAAAAGATACACGCACCCCAATGTTCATAGCAGCACTATTTATGATAGCCAAAACATGGAAACAACCTAAATGTCCATCGACAGATGAATGGATAAAGAAGATGTGGTACATATATACAATGAAATACTACTCAGCCATAAAAAAGAATGAAGTAATGCCATTTGCAGCAACATGGATGGACCTAGAGATGATCATACTAAGTGAAATAAGCCAGACAGAGAAAGACAAATATCATGGGATATCACTTATATTTGGAATCTAAAGAAAGGATACAAATGAACTTATTTACAAAACAGAAATAGACTCACAGACATAGAAAACAAACTTATGGTTACCAAAGGGTGGGGGGAAGGGATAAATTAGGAGTTGGGGATTAAAATATACACACTACTATATATATTGACAAAATAGATAACCAACAAGGACCTACTGTATAGCACAGGGAACTATACTCAATATCTTATAATAACCTATAATGGAAGAGAATGTAAAAAAAGAATATATATAATCTTACATATATATATATATATGTATAGTTGAATCACTTTGCTGTATACCTAAAACTAACATTGTAAATCAACTATATTTCAATAAAAATTTTAAAAACCCCAAAACTCCCCAGAGTCCCACATTTTTTTTGCTAAAAAGTGATACAAGAAAAAAATGTACATATTTTAGAAATTAAATAGTGTCATCCCAATATTGTTCAGCATATCATACACCAGTCTTCAATCTAGGTGCAAGATAGTATGTTTTTCTGGCATAGAAAAAAATGTGTCAGTTCTTTCACTGCAATTTCTTCTGGAATTCAGCTTTAAAAGACAAGCATTTATCTTACTGAACTATTAACACCATATATCTCCAAATGTCTTCCTTTATCTACCTGCCTTTAACAGTCATAGTTATCACCCCACGAACACATACATATCACAAGCTGAGCTGCTAAATACAGTGAGAGAAAAATGTCTGGGAGTTATAGGGTATTTTATCTGAATGCTTTCCCTATTGCTTGTTGAGCATTTCTTACTATCTGGTGATTATATTTAGTGGTCGTCTAAAATGACAGATCACTAGAATTGTAGTAATTGCCTACACAAGAAAAAAATCAGAAATCATTAGGAGGTTTCAAATTTCATTTGTATCCATGTAACTGAATGAAGTCATACAGAAACAGAGACTAATTGTATGTCCTTTGCCCCTCAGTGTGAACACAGCTCTGATTTCCAAATAGAAAATTCTTGCTTCAGAAGCAAGTCAATGGTTTGATAAATATTTGATTCAGAAGCTCAGCTTCAACCTCAACGGGATTGAGTGTACCAAATAATTTTGATTTACCCAATATGCCTCCAGGTCACCCCAGGGACAAGCAGTGTCCCTCCCAGGGGAGGCTGACCACCAGGCTTGCCAAGTGCAGCTCTCATTTCTCTTTGTGAAAAATCTGGCTTGCCTGTGTTTGCCACATAGTATTTTTATTCTGAAATGCAAATTCACACTATTTCAAATCCAGGTGAATACTCAGCACATCGAATCGCTGGTTTCAAGGCCAGGCATAGAGTAGCGACCTATCAAGTGACGACGTTTTTTAGATGTATTGGGTCCTGAAAAGGTGTTTGAAACAAGAATCAAATTAAAAAATGAGTGGTTACATATGTGTAACCGACCCTGTTGCAAGCCATTAAAGTGGAATGTGTCGAGGACGCCATTTCCCTCCATTCCAGAGACTCTTTCTCTGTGAGCTTGAACGGAGGCTGGGCCATTTTCCTGGCTGTTCGGGTAGGGTATTGCCTGCTCTGTTTGAATTGGGGGCAGGACTCACCTTGGGATCTCAGTCCAGGGTTCCCATTTGTGAGAAACATGATTGCAGTGGTAATGATTTGACTGCTGAAATATTGCTTTTCAAACACAAGCCCTCCCTCCCCCCCTTTTTTTTTAAAAAAAAACAGAGTCTGTATCTATCGTATCTGAACCAGCAGTAGTCCTAACAGCCATCTCTCTCCTCTAAGGGAGAAATGAGCTATCAGTTTTTCTCAGGCTTGAGCATTCTCCCACCTGTCCTCAATTTAATGCACAAATGAAAGCACATAAATCTTCCTGACGTTTTGGCGTAAAGCACCTACTTCAGATGGGACTCCTTTAGGAAACTCTGAACCTAGGTGCTTGGTTTTTGCATAAACTTTGCAAAATGAGAATTGTAACACGACTGTCTGTACACATACACACGCACCTCCCCCCAAAGGTGGTTGCATATGAAACGTGGAGAGCCGAAGGGATGTGGGTGAGGGTAGGAGAATAACATGTGTGCAAACTTAATATATCTTTTCCTCACCTTAAGTTGGACCCAGACAGTTAAATTATAATTACAGCCCCATCTGGAGGGGGAGAAAGTACAGTTCGTGAGAGCTCCAAACCTTTCAGCCATGGGTACTTTGTCAGGTAAAATAAACACACGTCCCGTTTTCAGCCTGGGGTCAAACTCAACAAAAGCCATGAAAGATGGGACACTCGTCAAGAAACAGGTTGTGAAATGGTCAGGATGACAGCAACAACAGGAAGAAGGAATGAAATGGTTGGTTACTTCTCTCAAACCAGATGGCTCAAGGAGTCTGCTCAAGGCTTACCTTAAAGGGAAACAAATCCTCAGCTAAACTCGTGGTGGATTGGTGCTGCGGCCAAGTGTGGTGGGTAGAGTGGGAAGGAGTCCTTCTCTGGCCAGAGAAATTGGTCCCAAGAAAGGCAACGACGCAGGCTGGGCCTTGGCCATCCGTGGAGTATTTTAAGCGAATCATCTCTCTGGTAACAAAGTGGTGAAGCTGTAAAACTAGAAACACTTGGTGACTGTGTTCCCTGACCAATGAAATAAGCTCATCTTGTTGGCTAAGAGAATGCAGGTGATGCGGGGGGTGGGGGGTGGTGTGGGGGTGGGGGTGGAGAGAGAGAGAGAGAGAGAGGGAGAAAGGGTCCTGAGTGCATTTGAGTCCCTGGTTGCTATCATTCTCAAAGCCAATTCATGCTACCTTTTCCACAGTCTGGTTCCACAGACCAGTAATTTCTCTCTTTTTGCTTCATGTAGCCCTGAGTTTCTGTCACTTGCTATCAAAGGGGCTCAGTCTGATACATCAGTCATAAAATGAAATTTATAAAAGGTTTACTTTTGTTTGATCTAATGGAATTGATGCTAATAATAACAATTGATAACATTTATTTAGGATTTACTATGTGCCATGCCCTATCCTAAGAATGTTCTGTATATAGTTTCTTTCATTTAATCCTCACAACCCCATGAGACAGGAGCAATTATTGTTCCCGTTTTACAGATAAGAAAATTGAGGAACAGAAAGGTAAAGAGACTTGTCCAAAATCTCACAGCTAAACCCAGGCCCCAGAGCCCAGTCTTTTAATGACCCCTTATTCTTCCTGTATGTGACTCATGATGGTAGACAGCACCATCACTCCCACCAAGCTGTGATTCTGATAAATGTTCTTGGGTGAGAAAGTAGAGTTAAAGCCAATGTGTTTAGAGTTTATGCCTAAGTCTATAAACGATTTTATTCACGCCACAGCCAAAACAGAGTGACAATTGCTGATCTCCTCTGATGGTTACATTTCAAATTATTGTAGCCCTTTATTTCCCCATAATTTTTCCTTTGTTTCCTTGAAACTTGCATCTTAGGGGAATGTGTTGTACAAGTGAGGACCATATGGCATATATATTGCAAGAAGAGCAAAAATATATGCATGAATGAATGAAATTGATAACCCTTGGATCCTTAGGGGCTCTCTCAGTGGTCCTCAGATTGGAGGGGGCATCAAAGCCACCTGGAGAGCTTGGTAAAGCCCAGATTGCTGTTTCTGATTTGGTTTCTGATTTGATGGGTCCGAACAAGAGAACGTGCATTTCTAACAAGTTCACAGGTGATGCTCATGTTCTGGTCTCGGTGCCTCACTTTGAACCATTGCAGCCAACTGGTTTGTAAGCACCTGTGAAGCATTCAGTCAATTCAGTAAATTAAATCAACCAATTTGATGATTTAGTTACACAGCTGATAGATTAGCCTGAGAGCCCTATGTTCCAAAATGGCCAAATCAAGGTGAGTATATTTCAGGGGCACTGAGATTAATAAAATGGCACACAAAAATATTCCAAAGTTTTTACAAGAAGAAAATATTAAACTACAATCTTTTTATTTAATAACTTCTTATATAAAAATTACTTGAGGTGGTGTGTTATTATTTGTTGTCTAGAAACATCACAGCTCTTCATCACTATAATTTGTTGCCAAGCGGTAAGAGCACGCCCCAATAAGTGATTACGTGCTTGCTTTCACCTGCAACTCATCACAAGCATACAATGAGGAATGATCTCAATGTCATCATCATTTATGTCAGCAGATGTTTGTCATGCAAATGAGTTTTGGGGAGCTGGGCTGATGTCATTTTACTCTCTTAATTTTAATTATTTTCTTTAAATGGACCAAAAGATGGGTTTGCTCCACAAAGAGGAATTATGATTCATTTTGTTTTGGGGTCACAAATATATTCTTTGGTGGTATCGGGTAAACTGTAGACACTTATTTTCATATGCAAGATTTCAGTTTAAAAAACTGAAATATTAAAAAAAACAAAACAAAACAAAAAAAAACTGAAATATTTCTTAGAGTCATAAAATATACTTACAAGTTAGTCTAACTGAACAAAATAGAAGGGAGGCCAAGAAATATCTTAAGAAAAGTTTGCTTTTTTAAAGAAATAATAATTATCACTTTTTGTTTATGAGAGAGATTGGCCTGCAGTTTTCTTTTCTCATAGCAGTTTTGTCATTTTTTGGTGTCAGGGTTATGCTGACCTCATAAAATGAGTTTAAAATTTTTCCCTTTCTTTAAGCTCTGAAAGAGTTTATGTAAAATTGCTATTATTTCTTCTTAAATGTTTAGAAGACTTCACCTATGAAAGCATTTGGGATGAGTTTTCTTTGTGGGAAGGTTTTTAGTTAAAGATTTCTTTTTTTTTTTTTTTAAAGAGTAGCCAGGGTGGCCCTTTATTTTATTTATTTATTTATTTATTTTTGGCTGTGTTGGGTCTTTGTTTCTGTGCGAGGGCTTTCTCTAGTTGTGGCAAGTGGGAGCCACTCTTCATTGCGGTGCGCGGGCCTCTCACTATCGCGGCCTCTCTTGTTACAGAGCACAGGCTCCAGACGCTCAGGCTCAATAGTTGTGGCTCACAGGCCTAGCTGCTCCGCAGCATGTGGGATCCTCCCAGACCAGGGCTCGAACCCGTGTCCCCTGCATTAGCAGGCAGATTCTCAACCACTGCGCCACCAGGGAAGCCCAAGATTTCATTTTTTAAACAGATTTCTTATTTCTTCTTGTGTTTGTTTTAAAAAGTTGTCTTTTACAAAGGATTTATCCATTTCATCTAAGTTTAATTTATTGCATAAAGATATTCATTATTTAATTTATTAATTTATTGAAGAAAGATATTCAACATAACCCATTGTGATTCTTTTTAAAATTTTTCAATTTAAAAAAAATTTATTTTGTTTAATTTATTGCATAAAAATATTCAACATAACCCATTGTGATTCTATTTAACTTTTTTTTAATTTTTAGTTTTTTAAAAATTTATTTTGTTTTCTCCATTGTGATTCATTTAATGTCTATATAATCTACAGTGATATGGCCTGTTAAAATCATGATATTGGTAATTTATGTTCTCTCTCTTCTTTTTTTCTTGATCAGTTTTGCTAAGGGTTTGTCAATTTAATCATCTTTTCAAGGAATCAGCTTTTGGCTTTGTTACCTTTCCCCATTGTATTTCTGCTGTCTATTTCTTTGCTTTCTATGCTAACCTGTATCATTTCCTTTCTTTTACTTTCTTTAAGTTTAATTTGCTAATCTATAGTTTATTAAGTGGAAGTTTAAATATTTTTTCTCCTCTTTCTCCTCTTCTCACATATGTATTTAAAGCTACAAATTTGCCTCCAAAATTGCTTGAGCTGCATCCCACACATTTTGATACGTCATGTCTCATTTTTTGTTCGGTTCAAAATATTTTATATTTTCCACTTAATTACTTCTTCAACTCATAGGTTATGTAGAATTGGGTTGTTTAATTTCCAAGCATTTCATTTTCTAGTTATTTTTCTATTATTGATTTCTACTTTGATTCCACTGAGTTGAAAAACATACTCCTTTAAAATTTGTTGAGGTTTGCTTATTGGTCTAGCACATGGTCTCTTTTGGTAAATGTTCCACATATACTTTTAAAAAAATCTGTATTCAGTAACTATGGAGTGTAGAATTCTAGATATGTTCGATTAGTCATGTTAGTAAGAAATTAGTTCTTCAGAGTATAAAATGAAGTACTTTCCAAAGTTTAAGGGGTAAGAGAACCACATTTACTAAGTGCTTACTCCTGGAATTTTGACATTTAACCCCTCAACAATGAATTATGAGTATTTGTCTCACTTCCATCTGACTACTCAGCATCTCTATCTGGATGTGTAAGGAGTATTTCAAATTAATATGTCCTGAAAGGAACTCCTGATTTCCCCCTTCAAATCTGTTCCTTTTTCCATCCCTTCATCTCAGTAAGTGCACCCCAGTGCTCATGCTGAAAATATTAGAAGTTGCCCCCGCTTTCTCTCTTTTCCTCATATTCACATCTTTTCCACCTGGAGGTTCTGTTCCCTCTATTTTAAAATATGTCCTAATCTGACTGTTTCTCACATCCCCCCTACTACTTCTCTGGTCTAAGACCCTGCCATTTCTTTCAAGGGTATTACTGTAGTAACTTCCTAATGGATCTGTCTGGTTTTCCTTTTTTTCCCTCCTCTCCCTTCTCCATCTCGAGACCCTGCCATCTCCTGCAACAGGGCACACAGATTTTGTCTCTCTCATAACAATTAGAGTCATTTTAAAAAAGCAGATCAAATCATTTCCTTGTTAAGAAACAAACAAAATTCAAAGGCTTTCTCTCATACTTAGAATATATTATAAAAACCTTACTATGATCTATGAGGCCCTTGGTGACCTGGCCCTCCCCGCTCTTGAATCTCATTTCCTACCACTCTCCCCCTTGCCCACTGCTCCAGCTATAACCACCCTCTCATTATGATTGGAAAGCGTCTAGTTCCTTCTTGCCTCCGCGTCCTAGAACTTGCTGATCCCTCTGCCTAGAAAGCTCTTCCTCCAGATCCTTACATAACCCACCCTTTCATTTCATCTTGATTCACGTGAAACCTCCTCAGAGAGGCGGTCATGACCACCCTATTTAAGATCCCATCCTACCTCCACTGTGCTATCACTTGTTCTCCACTTCTCCTGAATAAAATGTCTTCATAGTACTGGCCGATACCTCAAATTACTCATGAATCCATTCACTAATTGTGTTTATCTGTCTTCTGCACTGGAATATGGGTTCCATGAAGTCAGCACCCACGTGGTCTGGTTTATTGCTGAATCCCAACCAGGTAAACCAGTGCCTGGAACACAGAAAACACTCAGTAAATATCTCTTGGTTGAATGGATGTATAGATGGATGCAGAGTGGATGAATGTTTAACTGAACAAAAATAATTGTTTTACATCCATTTATATGAACCAATTAAGTTCATCCTTTCTAGGCAGTACTAGGTTGTTTTCATTTTAATTAGAAGGTTGGTTTACACATTATGAAAGGTTAAGCTTCTCAAAATAATCTGTGGATTCTAATGTCACTAATTTGGGTTGGAGCTGTCACCAGTTAGTTGGAGTTGGTTTTCTTTGAGAATGCAGAAACTCCATGCACAGACACAGGACATTGAACAACCATAAAGAATCACTTCATGCAGTAACTTTATACTGTGGTCATTCGTTGAAAATTTGCTAGTCAAGCTGAGGATCAGGTCCCTACTCTGACTTGCATTCTAAACATCTGTTCCCAGCAACGTCAGGATAGGTTATGCTGATGATTCTCAAACTTTGCTTCTAACAATTGCTGGTGTTAGAGGTAGACCTAAGAAATGCCTAAGAAATGACTACCTCTAAAGTGCTACATTGGTGGTCTTCTTCCAACACAGAGGATTAAATGATATTGCTAAATAGACTTTTCTTAACTGCTGTGCTGTGCATTCCCCTCTCCCAGAATTTTCCTTTTAAAATCTGTGGTGCTGCCTATCCCACTAACAGATTCAATAGTAGCAAAGGAATTTGCTGGAAGAACTCTGAAGTGACCAGGCACATGCGTTTTGACTACCTGATGTTTCTGAGGATGCTTGTTCAGGTCCTGGGAAGGCAGCCATGGATAAGATCAAGTCCCTGCCCTTGCAGAGATGGCTTCAATCTTGTTTGAGAAAAAGTTTAAAAAAGAAGATAATATTTAGGGTTGAGTTGTTAAATCTCATATCCTTACATAGCCAGTTTTAGCTAGAAAAATTGTTCCTAGGTCATGTGCTGGAAAAAACGATATCAGTGTTTCCTGGGGTTCTCCAGAGAGAACATAACTTCCAGATGTTCTTTCACTGAGCGTGTTGGGGAGCACTCATGTTAGAAAAGGGGGTCCCCTAAGCCCTGGGCTCCATTCTGAGCCTGGTGGTTGGGATCCATGATGTCTACCCTGCTGTGGATATTTTAGCTACAAATTCCACCAACCCCCTGTTGCATATATTTGTTTACTCAGCCTGTAATAAATAGCTGCATATACGGAGATTCCATCTGAACACAAACAGTCCCAGTCTTTAGAAGACTCTCCAGCAAAGCTCTGCGAGTGCGTGTGTGTTTCGGGGTAATCATCTCCAGGCAACCCCGGTCGGTCATAGAAGTTGTCATTGCTGTCATCTTCCTGTGAAATTCTTCATCCTTTTGAATGCTCATAAATGGGCATTTTCATGCAGAGTACATCATTTTGAATTGAATTTCAGTAACTCCTCCAGTGGCCGCCTGCCAGCCTGACAATGTCCGTCCTTGTGAAACTAGCCTCATGAGTGTGTTTGGAAGCACACTGGCTTTGGTTTTAGCAACAGACGAGGCTGAGTCCAGAAAATATTTTGTGATATTTATTTTTATAGCATGAATGAGCAAAACATTCAAGAAAGTGCTGATGGGTCTCTAATTCTCAAACTCCAGCTTAGAAAATAGAAATTTGAATTTCCTATTCCACCTCCCAACCCCACCCCATTCTCCCTTTTTTTCCAGTGGGGGCTGATCTTGCTGGCTTTGGCAGAAGCAGGGATGTGTTGAAATGTTGTAAATTACAGTTAATGTGATATGATTCTGTTTATCCTTGTCCAACACTGTTGAACCTACCAATTTTTCCCTTCTTGGCTTCCCATGAATTAAGGCAACAAGAGAATAGCCAGTTGGAAGACTGGACAATTTTCTTTTTCAGTCAGAGTAAAAGACAGGCACAGCTGATGAATGCTGGCCCTAAAGAAAAGGTTTTGTGCCTTGACAAGACGTTCAGAAAAAGCCCAAGATACTGCCCTATTTACTTCTGAAGAAAAAAAAGATTATGTTCTGGGGTGTAAGTAATAGAAAGCCTGATTCAGTTTCCTAAAGGAGATTCACACCAACAATGTTTAAATGGAAAATGTCAAGAACTTCATAACTAAGAACTGAATATTAAAGAGACAGCTGCCAACTTTCGGTTTCTCATTCAGAACTGGAAAGGTCGCCTCAAGCATATAGTCTGAGAGGGTCTTATTGTCCTGTCCTGACTCATTTAAGAGCACCGTATCTTCAGAGGCAAGCCTCTCGGACACAAGGGACTCAGGCACTCTGGTTGTCACAGTGCAAAATGACCAGGGCAACTAAGTTGTTCACTGGATTTGTTGGGAAAATGTGGCATCTGTCAGACTTCTATTAGAAGTCAAAAAATCAACAGGATTTTGTCTTCACGTAAGTTGAAGTTTTAAGAAGAGGATGTATCAGGGCTGTGGAGTTCTTTGGGGAGGAATTTTTAAAATCTACACATGTGGTTAGAACAAATAATCATGAATAATTGGGGAAAAAAGGTCCAAATCGATCATTTTCTGGTCTGGTTTGCTTTTAATATTGCATAACCCAATTTAGGTTTGGTTAGATGAACAAGACTGCATAGCAATGGCTTTAAAGAACAGTAGAGAACAGTTTAAGGGAAAATCCATTTTATCCCACAGTTAACTATAGGCTTTAAAAAAAATGCATAAAGGGTGATTAGGACAGCATGATGTGAACTTAAAAAAGAGGTTGATGATGAACACTTTAGAGTTTTCTAAAACAGAGACAGATGATGTTTCGTGTGTGTGGAGAGAGATATGACCCCTTGACAATTCCCCTGTACCCTACATGCAAACTTTCAGTGATGAACCTGATAACTCAGATTCTTTACATTTGTCTAGCACATTGCACATTTGTATATATTCATTTAACAGTCAGAGAACTTAAACGATTTGCCAGATACTATTCTAAGCACTTTCCAAATATCAAGCCAGCTAAATCCTCATGACTAACCCATGAGTTAGACCCTCATATTTTGTCCTTTTCACATGGGGAACTAGAAGCATCTGGAGGTGCGATAACTTCATTCATCCATTTAACTTTTCACTGACTCACCACACACTTATATCAAGCCCTTATGAAGTACAGACACTGTCCCAGAAGCTAGAGGCACAAGAGGACTTGGCATAGACCCCACTTGCAAGGCATTTTTGGAATGGTCGAGAAGACAGACATCTAAATAAGAACCCACAATAGAAAATGGTAAGTAGAGTGATAAAACTACGTATAAATAGTCCTCTCTCACACAGCATTATCTCATTGCACTCAGACACCAATCCTATGGTGTATTCATTTCTTCAGCTAATACCCACTGAGTGTCAATCCTCGGAGAGGTACAGTGCCCACTGTTATGAGATTAGATTCAATGAGGCTGACATTCATTAAAACTATCACAAACTGTGGGTGAGATGGTGCAACTACGGTAAGCGGTTTTAAAAAGTGACACAGAGCTAGAGGAGTGAACAGTGAGGGGATTTGACCTCATCGAGGAAGTCAGGAGAGGCTTCTCGAGGATGTAGCCCCATGAGGATGAAGCGGAATTAAGCAGGTAAGATGGGGAAAGTACTCCAGCAAAGGGCAGCAGGATGGCGTGTGGAGAATTGGACGAACTCACTGAAAGGAAGTCAGGAGAATGCAGTGCGATATGAGCAAGGAGAGGTCAGACCCAGAAGGTCCTTACAGACCATGTGGGGAGGAAGGCCATCCTCACCATGACACTGAGAAGCTACCGGAGTGTGTAGCACCTGGTGGGTCATGGTGCTGATAGGCATTTCTTAAGATGACTTTGGCTGCTTTGTAGGGAATACATTATAATGGGCCCAGAGGTGGAAGGTGAAAGATTAGATTTCCAGGAGGGAGATACTAGAGGGGTGGCTGTGGAGATACACAGAAAGGCAACGATCAAGAGCTACTTCAGGGGTTAAGATGACAGGATTGCATGTGGTGGATATGGGAATGATTCAAGGGTGCCCCCTTTTACAGATGGAAAAACAATGGTCAGAGAGAGGATGAGTAACTCTCCCAAGGACTCACGGTGGGTAAGAGAAGCCATCTTCCTTAGAGCTCTTTGAGTGCTGAGCCAGCACTTTTACCCTCTGTTTTAGGAGAACAAAGAAGGAACCAGAAACCTTGGTTGAGGAAACTGAACATAATTCTAAGAAGGAAAGAAAATTTGATCTGGGTTTTGAAGAATGTGTGGGGCACAGGAAATAGTGACATTTTGGACAGAGGAAGTTGTATAAAAGTGAACAAGATGAGAGGACTTTGCAGGGTGAAGGAAACTCTATATCTTGAGTGCGCTGGTAGTTAAAAGAGTTCATACATTCATCAAAACTCACCGAACTGCATTTAAAATGGGTCCATTTTAATAAGCATACCTGGTGCCCAGATCTTTATCTCTAGTACCTTCGCCCACCAAAGAACTAGGGCTCCTCAAAGAAATGGTTGCTTCTGGGGCTGGAACAGGTTTGTACAAGATGAGCCTGGAACAATTTGTGGAGCCAGAAAATAAATAAGAAAACATTATAAGAAATATAAATATGAATAAAGAAAAGAATAATAATTTTACAAAAAGACAAGCATTATCACAAGGAAGTGATAGCCAACTCGAAGGGGCTCCCATTGGCCAGATCTGGGAAAACTGGGGTACCAAAAAGACAGTAATAAATTATAAATCATTGAGGAAAAACAAGAAATTATGAGTCTATACTAATAATAAATAAATAGGGGAGGAGAGGAGATCTTCCTTCTTCTATAAACGGAGGCTGAATGTCGACTGGTAAATGTGGAGGGAGTGCTGCACACTTGGAAAACTATCATTTTGGAAAATTATCGTTTTGCATCCACCATAATAAATGGTGGATAATAATATTATTAATAATAATATAAATATTAATATAAAATATGATATAGTATTATAAAACATTATAATATGTTCTAAACCCCAGCTAAATCCATGGGGATAGTTTAATGAGGAGCAGGATATTTGAGTGATCTCAGAGAATCATCCCATAAATTGCCTATTAGTTGCAAGGGACAAAGTAGTAACTAAACAGTGGAGAAACTGGGTAACGTCACCATCACCAGTGGGGAGGATGGCCATTGTACGTCTCCAGATGTAATATTCATATCCGTACTTCCAGTTGTGGAATTGAAACAGGATTAAAGCAGAGGATACCAAAAGGTAAGTCTCAGATGAAGAGGGAAAAAATGGCCAGTGGATTTATTAAAAAAAAAGAAAGAAACTCACCCTATCAATCAGGAAAATGGAATCAAAGCAAAGCAGTATTGATTTTATCAGATTGATATTATTTAAATGATCAATGCTTTGCCAAGGGCATTAGAGAAGTAGAAACTTTCATACTGTTTGCATGCATATGTAAACTTGCCACATATTTTTAGAGGTTAATTTAGTGTTATTTATCTATGTTAAATATCCTTTCCTTTAGATTGAGCAATCTCAGATCTAAGACTTGATCCTAGAATACTCCACTAATCATATGCAGAAGAATCTTTGTTCCAGTGATGCTTAGGATAGAAAGCAGTTAACAACTGCTTATCGTAACAACTGGTTATCCTTTTCTGCATCTCAAATTACTGTAAATGTAGCAGCCTATTTCTGCGGATCTGGAATCGAGGCACAGCTTAGCTGGGTCCTCTGTTTCAGGGTCTCTCATGAGCTGCAGTTAAGGTGTTGGCCAGGACTGGAGGCTCATCTGAGACTCCAGTGGAGAAGGATCCACTTCCAAACTCACATCGTTGCTGTCAGGATTCCATTAATCGTGGGCTGTTGGTCAGACGCTGCCCTTAGTTCCTTGCCACGTGAGCCTCTCTATAAGCCAGCCAGAGACAGAATCCGCTAGCAAGAGGCAAGTCACACTCCCTTGAAGCTAATCACAGAAGTGACATCTCATCCCCTTTGCTTTATTCTTTTGATTAGAAGCGAATCATAAGCCAGCCCACGATGAAGGGGAGGCAATTACACAGGGGCACAAATACCAGGGGGTAGAGATCACTGGGGACCATCTTAGAGCCAGCCAGCCATGGCGACCCAAATGTATAATTTATGGTATCACCACACATGGGAAGCATCTCAGCAGTTAATAAAGAATGATGTGGACATGTGTGTGCACGGACTTGGAGCCTCTTCTCAAACCTATTGTTAAGTGAATAAAGCAAGCAAGGTTATTCTGCAAACAAATGTGACACCATTTGTATAGAAATAGAATATTTTTCCAAAATTAAACATGTTTATGTCTATATATATATATATATATATATATATATATATATATATATATATATATGCATTCAAATACAAAGGAAAAGACTTGGGCAGAGACACATCCAACCCATTGATGGTGGTTACCACTGGAAAGAGATGTGGGTTCGGGGTGGAGGTGGGGAATAATGATCAACTTTCTCATTTTATTCATCATACTTCTTCTTTTTTTTTTTTTAAAGTGGGAATATATTTGTGTATTGTACATTTGTTTTTAAAATAGGACTTGGACTGGGAAACCAGGGCTGTGTCCAAGAGTGTTAGCTTTGAAAGTGTAGCATGTTATCCATAAATATGTCCCAACAGTGCCTTTTCATTGTCCACATTTTAAAGGTTTGCTTGGTTTTCCAACCCAGTTTTTTCTCAAATGTTTGTGACTATGCTTGGAACAAGGGGGCTGTAAGGGCTCTGTTGTCCCAGACCCAGGAGCTGCTCTGGAAACACACAAGTAGGGCTGCAGGGAGCTGGCAGCTGGATCCTATCGAACGCTCATCTTTCTCAGACACAAAAGAAGAACCACAGTAGCCACCCAGAGTGGAGCCTGGTGCTGCAGGGCACTTCTGGGAGGCCACAGGAAGGGATGTGGGACGAATAGGCCCTTTTGTGGTGTGTCTTTTTGTTGGTTGCATGACCCACTTTATAATCAAAAGATGAACCCAGGCTCTCGTGGCTGGAGGTGCAGTTCAAGACCAGCGCTTGCTGGTGACGTTGGGCCAGCTGCCTCATCGCTCTGTACCCCAGTGGCCTCATCTATAAAATGGTGATGGTGACCACATTGCTGTCTCAGGCTTCCTGTAGGGTTTAAAGGAGCTGATACATCTGAGGCACTTGGCTTAGCGCCCAGAACATATTACGCACTCCAGGAGGTGAGCAGCTACTGCTGTTGTTGAGGTTCTTTAGTGTTACCCACAAAAGTTGGCATTTACTAAACCCTTACCAGTTTCCTGATCCTGGCTCTGTGATAAGTGCTTTAGACACATGATCTCATTGAATTTGCTCACTCTTCCAGAGCGGAAGCTACTCTTAATAATCTTCCCATTTCACGGACGGGAACTCTGAGGCTCAGAGAAGTTAAGTTAGCTCTCCAAGTTCATAAACTAGGAAGCGATGGTGCTGAGATTTGAACTCAGGTTTGTCTGTCTCTGAAGCTACCACTCTTAACAACAATACTCACTTGCTTCCTGGGCCTTAACACCACGTTATTTTGCTCTCAGGCTGCGAGGAAGGTGCCATGAGGCTTTAGAGGACTTGGCAATGGACCAGAGCACCCAGGAGAGGACTAGACCGTAGTCTCTGCTGTAAAGACACTACAAAAATGGATGAATAAACAGTCAGGGTGGGAAAGTGTCTGCAACTTCCTCAGAAACCACCGACCAAGGAGACCGAAAAATAAATAGGTGAAGATAAATTGGATTTGACATATATTTAACATGCTTGATGTGCATGTTATATAAATCCTTGTACTCAACAGAGTACCCCCATTCTTGTCACACGCATGGAATATTTACAAAACTTAACCAAGATTTCCATTTTATCTGTTGGTGGACCTAGAGGCACTGCCACAAAAGTACAAGACTTCTGGGAGAACCATTTAAAAAGAACTTTCTAGAAAGCCCGTTGCCTTGATTCCATGTGAGCCTCCAGACATGTTCACATACACATGCCTCATTCCATTTGAATGAATAAAGAAAATACCATCTTCATTTTACCTGTAAGGCAACCAAGGGTCAGACAATAACCTACCAAAGGTGCATCATTTGTAAAGCACGGAGCTGAGAAGGAAACCACAGGGGCTTTCTTGTTCTCAGGCACAGCAACGTCTGCCCTCCAAGGTGCTATGCCTGTTCAGGACTCCAAGGTTCAATGAGAGTTTCACGGAAAAAATGTTTCTTGAGGTAAGTTTTCCAGATACCCTTCTTTTCTTCCAACTTGTTTTCTGAAATAAAGCTTCAGACTAAGGATGAAAGCCTGAAAATCAGAAAGACAGACAATGACAAGGGTTGGCAGGCACATGCAGAAATTGAAACCTTTTTACATTGTTGGTGGTAATGGTGCAGCCATTTTGGAAAACAGTTTGGCAGTCCCTCAAGATGTTAAAGTTACCATATGACCCAGAAATTCCACTCCAGGTACCCAAGAGAAATGAAAACACACAACTGTGCAAACACTCGTACATGAATGTTCACAGTAGCATTATTCATAATAGTCAAAAAAAGAAACAACCCAAATGTCCAACAACTGATAAATGGAGAAACAGAAGGAGGTATATCCACACAATGGATGAAAAGGAACGAAGTACTGATACGTGCTACAAAGTAGACGAACTTGCAAGTATTATGCTAAGTACAGAAGCCAGTCATGAAAGGCCACATATTGTACAATAATATTACTGTGCAACGTCCAGAACAGGCAAATCCATAGAGATTGAAAGTAGATTCGTGGGTATCTAGGGTCTGGGGATGGGTGGCACGGGCATGACTGCTCATGTGTACTGTGTATGGGGTTTCTTTGCGGCGTAATGGAAATCTTCTAAAATTATATTATGATGATGGTTGGACAACCATGAGTGCACTAAAAAGTACTGAATTATTCATTTAAGAAGGGTAAATTTTATGGTATGTGAACCACATCTTAATAAAACTGTTAAAAAAAAAAAAGAATGCAAGCCTGACTGCCAAGATGCCCTGATTTTGAAAACTAAATGAACCAACACCTGACATTTGCTATTTCTCACGTGAAAGTGTGCATAACTGGGGGAGATGACTTCCAGTGGAGAAATCAGTAAAGACTACAGAATGAGGCATTTGAGCCTGAAAGGTTGGGAGCCTTCAACTGTGCCTTAAGAAATGAAATAGACTCGGCATATGTAGGAAGGTTACTGTTCTAGATGAAAGGAACAGTGTGAGTGAAGCTCCAGAGCTGAAAAGGCAGAATCAGGAAACACTGACCAACACTGTTTGAATTAAACAAAGAAAACCTACTGTATTTTTTTAACCATACTAACAAATACAGATATAAATAATTTTTGGATAACTTATATTGGAAGTGAAAAGGAAAAATACAAAACAGTTCATCGAGGTTCACTTTATAAGATATGCTGGTCGGCAACCTTTATTCTTGCAAGCAAAATCTATTGGTCATGGATGGCTTCCATTAAGAAATTAAACATGGATCTGGAGATGCTAGTAACACTTTTTTTAAAACATTAACTGAAAATTTAATGCTAGCACACCCATTTTCAGCCATCATCTGGTCTCTCTCTTTGGTTGGATGGCTGGTACAGGGTGGTCACAAGCCAGCCAGACTCAGACTAATAAAATGGCAGGTAGTGTTTCTAGTAGTAGACATTCACGCTCTCAGAGGAGAACCTCCACACGGCAGGTAGCCGGAACGATGACTGTCTTAGAGCCTTCGGTGGAGATGACTCATTTCAAGCCCAGGGCAAACCAGACATCCTTTTATAGAGAGATAGATTAAACAGCTTTTCAGATCCCCTCTTCTCTACAAACATGTATCAGCAAGCCTAATGTCCTATACGTTTTCTGCTTTTGGTTCTCTGCTCAAAAATCGTATGGGTCTCTATGTTGATTCACTAAAGGCAGCGATGAAGAATATATCTCATATTCTCATTGAATTCCTACCTCTACATAAGAGAATAAATTAAGGCATTCATTAAAGTAGGAATTAAGTAAGGATGAGTCCTGCTCTTTCAGAGACTGAATCCAGAGAGAGAACACAGATAGAGCCACCGGTTGAAAAGAAATTGGAAGGTAGCTGAAGAGATAATGAATGATAGTAAACCTCCAACCTGCAATCCTTGAGGTCTCGTGGGGGCTCCAGGCAGAAGGTCACGTGGGTGTTCCAGGAGCGCAGGCAAAGGTGGAGCGAGGAGCAGTGGGACCTGTAGGCGGAGGCTGAGAACAAAAGAATATGGCCTCTTCCAATCAGTCTTTGTGGGAGCAGAGGTGTATGTGAGCACATGTGTTGGTGTGTGTGTAGGTGTAGGACGTGTGCGTGTGTGTGTGTGGAGGGTGTCAACGGAACACCATAATATCCTTTGTATTGCTTAGGGTTTCTAAGAAGCATGATGTGGCTGGAGATTCTGCTGCTGCTGCTGCGTCTGTGACCAACATCACAACTGCCTCTCCTGCCACTAACAGTGATAACTTCCACTAATGGGCCACCCAAGCCCGGTGCCTCCCACACATCATCTCTGAGCATCCTCACAGCCACCAGCCGATGCTGGCTGTAAAAACCCAATTCACAACTAAGAAACATGAGATCCCTGGTCTCCCACAGCCATGGGTTGGAATTCACCCCCAGCGATGCCAGACACCAAAACCCGACTCCATCCAGGGCACCGGGACATGGTGACAGAAGGGTTTACTGAGTTCTTTGATACTGGAGAAGTGAAGGGGACCCTCAGCTGGGAAAGGCTTGAAGAGGGCATATTAGGATGGGAAATCTGCAGTGAGGTAATTTTGTTTTATTTATTCCACGTTTGAGTTCCATAGCTGGGCCAGTGGCTTTTGAGAGTTCCTTCTTTCACGGTAGCTGAACTGCCCAGAGTACATGATAGGGAAAGAGGAAGCAGGGAGGCAAGTCCTCCTCAACCTCCCAAATGAGAGAAAGATGGTTTTTCCTGACACACACAGACAGGCACCTGGGGCTATCTGGGGATGGAGCCCCCAGGCAGGCTGATTTGAAATGCTTCCAAGCAGATATCATGCTTCAAAGAGTTGGCCCCTGTGGGGCAGGAGCTGAACCTGAGTGTGGGAAGGGGATGAGAGGGCTGGAACTCAGGCTGTTCTCCCATCCCCCAGGCCCGAGACGGTTTGTTTAACCCCTCAGGGGTGCTGTGTGCCTTCCTTGTCGAGGTGGTTTGTGGCTTAGTGAAGCGATATTTATAGAGTGCTCTGTGATTCTTGGGCGAACATTCGTTTTATAAATGAATGATCAAATTTATTAGCAATGAGTAACTAATCCGTCTACATTTATTTTGTTGATAATACAAATTTACAAGGTTTTAATTGCCAGTTTTAAAACCCCAAAAACCCATATATAAATACATCGGTAATAAAATATCTTCTCACTGTGCGCTTGACTTCTGTAGTTACGTCAAGGGCTTATGAGGAGGGTCTGAAGGAGGTTACAGATGTAATCACAAACCTTGCCTAAAAGGATTCAGGGCCAGAAACATTCTAATTCAAACCTAGTTGGTTGTAATTTCATGAGTTTTAATTGAAATGCTCCTACTGATAATAATTATTAATAATTTTCTTTATAGTGCTTATTAATGTTAATAATCATCTTTTATTTCTACTGTTATCTCATGTAATGCCCCATGACCTTGCTGCTCTGAGTGTGGCCCCCAGACAGCAGCATCGTGTCACCTGGTAGCTTGTCAGAAATGCAGGATCTCAGGCCTCATCCCAGACTTACCAAGTCTGAACTCACATCATAACAAGATCCCAGGCAATTTGTGTGCACATCTAAGTTTGCTGTCTGCTACATCCTGAGGTGGTTATAGCCTCTCCCGTTTCATAGTCAAAGAAACTGAGCTTCAGAGGAGTTCAGTGCACTGCCCACAGTCCCAGGGTCAAGCTGGATTTGAATCTGGCCCGTTGTACTCAAAGTGCTCAGCCATGAGCCAGATGCTGCAGGTGTGCAGAGTCCACACAAGCGTCCAGAAGCGTGGACTTGTGAGGACAGTGATGACAGTTCTGGGCCCCTAAAGTAGTGACTTCACTGGGCTCTGGTCCATGGGTTGTATTCTCAGCTCTTTGTACCTTCATCCTTTAGACCTGGTGTGGGGGAAGCTTGTGATGTCCAGTCTCTGTGCCATGCACCTCAGAGAGACCAAGAGACTTCTCCAGGTTGGGACCAAGGGTGGTCTCACATAACACGTTCCTTCAGTGGTAGAAATGACAGTTGACTTATTGCTTAAGAAAAATAACCTATTTTAGAACAGTGATTTGAATCCCAGAAAGTCAGAGAGTGTCTGAGGCCAAAGTGGAGTGGTATATTCATTAACAGCAATTTAACAAATACAGACAGTTCTCCGTATCCACAGATGCGGGACCCACGCATACAGAGGGCAGACTCTGGGATTTCAGCATCCATGGACTTTGGTATCCAGGGCAGGTCCTGGAAGCAATCCCTCATGGATACAAGGGGTGACTGTATTTAATGAGTGTTTACTATGTGTCAGAAATTATCCTGAACGCTATGAATAGAGTGAGGCACAAAGAGGAAAAAGTTTAACGAGTAAGATGATTTCAGCCAGGCCTGGATACAAAAGGAAGTCAAGTAACTTCTCTGCCTTCAAGTTTGAGCTGATGGATGCAAATGTCAACTAGAGCAAGACTCATGCAAATTACCCAAAGTACTTGCACTGTCTCACTATTTCCCTTTATTATGGTGGCCATAACTTAATCTGCTGTCACCCTGAATGCATCTACTTTATCTAAGACAAGAGGTCTCCATTTGTTGGGCTGAGCACCTTTGATGTTGGCCAGGCTCAGAATCTAAGCATGAAGAGAAAGAACAGATATTGGGGTACATGGAGCCTGGCCTATTGGGCATCTCCCCTGCAAAGTACTCTTCTAGCATTGTACTCAGCAACTCCCAGACTCAGTTTGCCCAGCTGGCAAGTAGGTAGGTAAATATCCTCTTTACTGATGCAAAAAATATACGACTTGGGTGACCAGAAAATATACAGGTGTTTTAGGAAGTCAATGGGTCGGTATTCCTGCACAGGTCTCTGCTTTCTGAAATCTCTGGCAGAACTTTTTAAAAAATAATCCTCTCCTTCTGCACTTTATTGAAATCATTCAGAGTACCTTCTGAGACCAGGGCCTTCCAAATTTATGATCTGTCATCTGGTACTTTCCCCTAAGGGCAAAGTTCCTCAGCAAGGATCACCCTTCATTGAGTGCCATTTTCAAAGAGTTGCATGGGGCTGGAGGAAGAAAGTCACTCTCCCAGTGGAACCACAGACAATGCGATTTACACAGGCCAAACCTCATCCAAAGCTCTGAAAACTGCTCCTAGAGGTTGTCTGAGGAGGGGGGCAGACAGACAAAGACCCTTCACAATTGCCCTTTGTTTCTAATTTTATTAGAAATTATCTTAGGATTATTGAATGAATAGGCATTTAGGGATATAGTTTCATCTTTCTGGGTGTCCCCTTATTAGATTCCTGGAGACTAAACCAAACCCAGGCCACCCAAAGAACACAACGTGGATGCCTGGGTCACTTCCTGGATCTGCACTTTCACAGACTTAAAACAGTCACTAGTCACAGTTGCTGGATTCGAAAATGGGCAAGTCAAGCGGGATCCCTGCCCTCAAAGTGTCTTGGATAAGACAGTTGATGGACAGTGAGGATGACCAGTGCCCCACATTTCAAACATGGATATCTGGTCTACCCTTGTGTACGGGGGTTCATTCTGCATGTACATGGATTTCCTGGAAAAGGGAGTTATTGGGACAAGGTAGATGCCACAAAAGGTGTCTAAGAATATGGTTTAGAATTTCTCACCACAAAGAAAGAATTGTGTGTGTGTCTTTTTTTTCTCTAGCAGTGACAAGACATTGTCCCTACTCCCAGTAGAGCTTATATCACATTAGGTAAGAGAAGTGGCATAAAAACAAAAAATAACATTGTGAAATGTGGTAATTTCTAGGAAATGACCATGATACTGTTTTCATGGATGTTTCCTTTTTTACTGAAAGTTGCAACTTCCGTGTATGTAAAATTCCCAATAAGTCCAAGTCTTCAGAGAAAGAATAAGCTCGGAGGAATAGGGGCATCAGTTTGACAGAAAAGAAGGTAGTTGAGTGAGTGATCCAGGAAGATCTCTTTGAAGAGGTGGCAGTTTGGTTGTGACCTGAAGAATCAGGTCTTAGTCAGGAGGGTCATGGGCAGCAGACTCACAGGTCGACAACAAAATGTGTGAAGGCCTTAAGTGGGGCCAAGACCTGGATGTTTTCCAAGACTTGGAAGAAGGTCAGTGAAGCTGCAGTGCATTGCAGGGACAGAGAGGAGAATGAACTGAGCTGGTTTTGGAAAGGAAGGGAAGGGTTAGATCACGCAGGTTATGTGGCCCTTCAGTGAGACATTGACATGATTTGTTTTAAGTTTTAACAGCAGCCCTCTGGTGGTTGTATGGGTGGCAGAGCTTAGGGAGCACTTCAAAAGCTCCTGAAAGGGTTGAGACCAACAATGGCCCAGGTCCATAATGATGGAGCTGAAGAGAAGCAATTCTGGGCATTAGAGTTCATAGAGTTTCTTGAGTGGTTAGATATTAGTGGGTTTTTCAAGGATGTTACCAGGTTTTTAGCTTGAGGTCTTGAGTGGATATGCAGATCAATTTACTAAGGTTAGCTAAGATTGCAGGAGGACCTCGTTTTGAGGGGGGAGAGGAAAAATAATAACTGAGGAACCATCACCCTGGAGGTATGACTATGCAGAAAAGCTGCCCTCACCAAGATGTTACTGTTGCTCTGTTTTGGGTCATCAGGAAAATTCCACCCTAAGTGATTATTGATGCCTGCCATGACCACAGCTGGGGAAGTTATGGCACAGTTTTTAGATATTTGCCATTCCTGCCTTACCAGTTATAGGACAATGTCCAGCTCACAGGGCTCAGCCTGTTGGCAGATCTGTGTTGAAGCCCTTGCCAGGTACTGTTCTAGACACTGTCAAGGCATGTTGAATGACTAATTGACAAGAACCAATTGCAATGTTTTCCTTCAAGTTTTCATGCAAGCATCCTCAATGGAGAAAAAAGGATTTTGTTTCTTTTAGAGTAGTGAATGTCTCCTCTTCTTAGATGGTATACAGATGTCCTCAGGTGGGAAGTCTAGGGTTTACTCTAGAATCTGAAGTTTTATACACATGGCAACTTCTAGTTGAATGGGACAGCCATGAAAATTTGCAACAAGAGGATAAATATTCTATCCACAATTTTTTTTCACCATTTTAATATATGACTAAAAAAAAAAGTCTTGATTTTTACTCTTTGAAGGTCTTAGCTGTGGACTACTAAGGGTATGGCTCTTTTGATGAGAACAGGACCTCAATTCCAGAGTTCGTTTCAAATAACATCGGGTCCGAGGCCAAGTGCCTTGTGTCACTGGCTGGTCAAACCAAACTGAGAGTGCCCATTACAGAAAGACCTTTATTGCATTTTATCTCTTTAAAGCAGCAACCCTTCTTGGCAGCTGGAGCTGCCTTCTCTGGATCCAGGTAGTGGCTGTAAAGGAGGCTCAGGTTTCTGGTCAATCGGAACACAGGTGGGGCTGGCCTGTGGACACCAGCAGCCTCCTGGCCTGGGCTAAATAGGGGTTTAGTGGACCTCCTTGGGAACTGTCAGGGAAAAAAAAAATCCACTCTTGGAGTAGGAAGAAATAAATTCAGAATCAAGGAAGGGAGAGGCAGCTTATAGTAATAGTCTCTTATCTCTGTACCGTGCGCTGCGGCTCACAAAATATATACATTATTCTATTTGGTTCCCCCTCCAAGAAATATTGTGTGTTATATAATGTTATCCTCATTTTACAGTTTTGGAGACCCAGGCTTACAAAAAGAAAGTGACTTGACCAAAGCCACAGACTAAGAAACAGGACTTAAATTCAGGTCTGACTTCAAGTCTAACCTTCAAGGGCAAGCTTTAAGGAAAGTAGAAGGAACAAAAATTTATTGCATTTTACGTTGTGCCAGCACAGTGCAGTCCTGGGGTTCAGAGAAGAATTAAATATTGCTTACAACTTCACTTGTCATAGCTGATGTTACTTAAGGCATGATGTTTAAAACAAACAAACAAACAAATAAATATAAACCAGTGTCTCAGGGATTGAAATGGATACTGGAATTAACACGTGGCCTCTTTCCCATTTAGTGAAAATGCGAGAATGATTTAGAACAGGGGTCAGCAAACTACAGCCCACAGGCCCAATCTGGCCTCCTGCCTGTTTTTATAAATCACAGCTTATTGGAACACAGCCACGCCCATTCGTTTGTAGTGTCTACAGCTGCTTTCGTGCTTCAGTGTCAGAACTGAGTAGTTGCAACAGAGACCCAAGCAGCCTAAAAAGTTTACTATCTGGCCCTTTACAGAAGAAAAACTGCTGACCCCTGATTTAGAAAACATCTCATCTTGACTTGAATCGTGGACTCATTCTTTAAAGGCCTTTTAAAATAGGAATTACAGTGAGGGGTAGATTACATACTGGCTAAAAATATAAATTTAGTATTTAAAGTACTTGGATAAGATCTCTGGATGTCCTCTGAACATGAAGTGAGGGATATCTGGGGCACCACATACACGTCTGAGGACAGCGTAAGAGAGAAGTTATCTACAAGGTATCTACTAGTGTCACCTGCCATGGATGGAACAAGGGAGCAAGGCTGTTGCTACAGACTGTTTATATCCCCGACGAAATCCATAGGTTGAAATCCTAATCCCCCGTGTGATGGTGTTTGGAGGCAAGGCCTTTGGGAGGTGATTAGGTCACAAGAGAGGAGCCTGCATGAATGGGATCAGTGCCCTTATAAAAGAGACCCCAGAGAGCTCCCTCTGCCATGTGAGGACACAGTGAGAAGACTGCCGTCAATGAACCAACAAGTGGGCTCTCACCAGACACTAAAATCTGCCATAGTTTGACCTTGGACTTCCCAGCCTCCAGAACTTTGAGAAATAAATGTTTGTTGTTTGATCCACACAGTCTATGGCATCTTGTTACAGCAGCCCGGAGAGACCAAGACAGGAGTGTGTCATTCAGGCCTGGTTAACCGTATAGAAACAACCCGTATATATTGGTTCTTACCTTTCTTTCTCACATCCCAGGCCAGTGTGGGGGAAGCACTATGCTCCACAGAGTGATGCACGGACCTAGTCGCTTTCATCGTGTGGCTCTACCATCCTCCAGGGCCTCAGAGACCTCGACTGGGTCCTATGCAGGCAGCCAGCAGGAAGCAGAGGAAGAAACGTGGGGAACAGAGCAGGAGATTTTAGGGGGCATTTTTGGAAGTGACACACATCCCTTCTGCCCACATTCTGTGAAATTGGGAAATGCACTTTAGAAGCGTACTAAAGACGAAGGAAGGAGGGATATTGCGAAGAACCAACCAGATTCTGCCTAATGATCTATGGGGATCAGATAAAGTGTTTGAAGTTTACAAGCTCCTGGGCCAGAGTCTCCATCCTTTCTCCTTTCCTCCCTCCCTGCTTTTCCTCCTTCCCTCCCTACTTCCCTCCCTTTTTATTTGTTTATAGTCTTACGTGTAGAGCGCAGTCCTTGGTCATGATGTCTACAAAAGAAACGTAAAGAACTAGTCCTTGTCCTGTGATCCGTGTTTCTCATTCCACCTAAATTGATAAAGGGAAAAATTAGAAACCAATAAATGCAGGAATCCTGCTCCCACCACAGCAACAGTGATGGAAGGGGGAGCTTGGACACCAGGCTCGAAAGCAGAAAGGATTGGGAACATTTGGCTTGTGCATGTGTGAGTTTAAAGCGGTATTTAATTAAAAAGTTGCAAGCTCATGAAACAAAGGCTTTTGTTTGGCTCTCCCTCGTATAATCCCAGTTTCTAGGAAACAATAACTTGTGATTTATGGGTTCCCTTTTTACAGAAGTATGGAAGTTATATGTAGCTCATGTTCAAATGAGAAAAAAAAATTCCATGATGGTAACTTATTATCTGTTTGGCTAAAAAAGGACAAAGGACAAATCCTGGAACATCTTTCTTTGCCATTTCATATTTATGACACATCCTGTTGGTAAAACGTTATTCTCAAGGCAGGCTCTGGAGTTTATTATTTTTGTCTTCTCATTCTTCATGACTGCATCATTTTTTAAAAATGCCAGGCCAGATGGAGGCTTTCTTCCTTTTGGGTCAGGGGTGGAGAAGAGACTGTGTGAAACCGTGGATCGTGGATCCTATAGCGTGCGACTCACTTTTAAGAGGAAGAGGGTTGTGTCACAATTCATGGGCTTTGCATGACCTTGTTGGAGTTTATGCTGAGGAATGCTCCAGTTGGGAGGATAGATTGTTGTAGAGGTACTCTGAGCTCCTCGGAGAGTCACTTTACCACTTTGTGGCTATTTCACCATCTGAAATTATTTTTAGTGACGTTAGTCACTGTGTATTGTCTGCATCTCCTTCAATGAACCTGTGTGAGCCTCTGATAGCCTGGCTCATCCACTGATGCCTCCCCAGTGCCTAAAATAGAGCTTGGCACATCATACGCCATCTGTCATATTAGGGGAGAGGGAGAAGGAATGAATGAAGGAGTGAGGGCATAGCGGTAGGGGATAGATGACAGGCACTTCCTATCTACCTACACCACCATGTCTAGAGTTGAAGAGGGATGTACCCTAAGACTTCATGCCTCCCCTTGGCCAAGACCAGTCACCTCCCATTGATTGGGGTCCATGGATTTGTCTGCACTAATCACTCTGGAAAATTTCCACCAGTGACAAAATGGTGTTCCATTGACTGAAACACTGGTGAGGGGAAGCATCAGTAAATTCCTAATTTGTCTCTCGGAGAGAAAGTACCTTGGTTGTTTGTTTAGAGGCCTTTATTACTGTAATCCAATTCTAGTCTAAGGACATTGGGTCTCTTTCTTGGAGTGCTGTGGGGAAGGAAATATTTTCAGAAAAATATTTGTTCTTCCAGATTTCACTTACGAGATTTCCTTCTTAATAGGAACCAAATCAATAAGATGCCTGAGAACAAACATTTCACTACTCTCCCAGCTGCTTCTAAGGATATTAATTCATCCCGGCACTGAGCTGGTTTCTGGGACTCAGACATGGAATGAAAATCTTTTCTTGTTCCTGGGAGTTGGTGAGGCTCTGCTTGGCCTCCCTGTGCTCACTCCTAGATGTGGGTTACCAGCTCAATCCATGGCAGGAGGCCTCCTGCTTGGAGGAATTTCAACACATACCAGCTGTAGGACCTTGGGCGGAATTCTTAACCTATGATGTCAGTTTTCTCATCTAGAAAATGAGGATAATGGTAGCTTTGAACCTTGTAGGTTGCTGAGAGAATTAGGTAAGGTAGTGCTCTGTGAAGGGCTTAGCATAACATGCAGCACATAGTAGGAGACTTGCCATGTTATTTACTGTTGCCATATTTATTATTACTCCAGCTACATGAGGAATCCCAAGGATGGCTGGATTTTATACAGACTGTTTTAGAAGAAGTTGAAGTATCACATCGTAGGATGAACTAGATAAACTAGGGTATCTTCAACCCATAGAGTCTATGTCTCTCTGGTTTTTCTGTCTCACTTTAGTCACAAGTTAACTAAAAATTATGCAACTTAAAAATTCCTTTTCCTGGAAAGTCTGAACAGTCATGACTTCTTACATCTATTACACCAAATGGCCTTACTGCAAATCTCAGCAATTTAGAGTGTCATCATGGTCTAAAAGGAGGACAACAGATCTAGTGCATGGCAGCTGACGCCCCACATCCAAAGCACAGAGCAGACGTTACTAATGAATCAGGGCACCAGTTCTGCCAAGCCTAGACTCAGTCATGCATCTGAGCACATCACTCCAGACTCTCTCTCAGCTGACTAGATAACGACACATGTTTCCTTCCTAAGGAAGGAGGCCATGAGAAGTACAGGCTCTGGTTCTGGTTGAACCACTTACCAGCTATAGGGCATTTAACTTCATTTTTCTATATTATAAAGCTTATGTTTTACTAAAGCTCAAATAAACATTTTTGCATCCTCCTTACATTGGGAGAGTGACATGAGGGGACAAAGTTTTATAGCAACTTAACTCACAAGGAAGTGGCCTTTAAGCTCCAGAGAGAACTGGCTCAGCATCCACCTCATGACTTACATGTCTGTTCTTCAGACCCCCAAAATGTTTGTGACTTCCAGGGCAGGTCTCTTGTTCACAATCACATTTGTCTCAAAACTGCTGCTTCCACTTAATGTTACCTCATGTCCGCTGCCCCATGTGGGGCACACTGACTGGCTAAGGATCCTTCCTAGCCTTTTTTCTAGACGTACACTCTCCTCCCACAGCACATGACCTTTGTGAATATAGTAAGTTTGGGCAGATGGAGGTGGGTTTGGATGTTGGCCATTCCTGTTCTAGAAATCCATTTGGCTACTTTATGGCTACCATTTATGTATTTTTTCTATCCTTCCATCCCCTCTCCTCCTTTTCCCTCCTTCTTTCACTTCTTTTTTAAAAACTCACTGCACCACCTCTTCAAGTTCTCTGGCTCCTTCACATATCCTTTGTGCCTTCTCTTCTCTCCACTTAACTGTCTCAGTCCTTTCTTGGGCACAACTACAAAAGTCAGAATCTTCCCATTTGAAATTCAGTCCTACTTCAGACCTGCCCCCTTTCTCCAGATCCTGACTTAAGTTCTATCTTCTCATACCCAAGTAATACCTCATGGTACTTGGTAGTAACAGCCCCTTCTCTAAGAAGAATTTTGGTAACAGTTATTAAAATTATGTACATGTGTCCTGGTGTGTGCTTACATGTTTCCTTCTAATATCCTATCCATTCTCCCATTCTTCCTATTAATAAGGACCGTGAGTTTTAGCTTGCTCATTACCACCTGGTAAAAAACAAACAAACAGAAAAACAAACCTGCTTCCTCTAGTTTACCTTGTAGCTATTGGCAGCCAAGCAACTAAACTGGGATTTATACAGCAGTATTGTGTGGGATTTGTAGGAAGTCTCCAAAAAGGGAGAAAAGGTCTCTTTAATGCTCTTTAGAATGCTAATGAGATGGTTAGAACTCCAGAAGCCCTCTTGTACCATGAGGACAAGGGCCCACCCTAGGAATGATGGAATATTGCCTGATGACTTTGTCTAGGTGCCTAGACTCTCTAGCTTCCAATTTCTTATCTATTTGAAAATAAAACGTCCTTCTTTTTAAGCTCCTTTTAGTCAAGCTTCACTGTTATATTAGAACACAATTCATTGTTTTTAAAGCTTATGTCTTCATGCCTCTCTCAAAGTTTACTCCAAAGCGTCTATGAGAGGCATCCCTCCTACACACACTCTTTTTTATTTCTAAGGCTGAATGGGGGAAGCTCTATCATAACAGACAGATGGGTTGAATGTGAGCCCCTTGCTTTCAAATGGTAGAACAGAGGTGCTCTGGTAGGGCACAGGGACATGGATGCCATTGAGACTCCTCTACCCTGAGCTAAACTGCGGACCCAGGCCAAATAGATTCAGACGGCTTCCAGAAGACAGTAGCAGGCAGGGCATTCCAGCACTAATGTCAACCTTATAAAGAAGACAAATGAATGTGGTACCAGGGAAGGCAGTGAACCCCCTTACTCCCGTGATGGGCTCCTGGGGAAGCCACAGACAGTTTTGCAGTTCAAATGACAGACGCCACCCAAAAGTGGAGGAGTTCACATCAACTGAAGTGCACATTTAAGAATAATCAAAACATAAAACAGATGTCAATATCAAAATACTGAGTGTGTAGACCCCAAATTAAAGTCAAACATGAAAAACAAGTTGAACTAAAACATGCATTCTTTTCTTGTTCAAACATTTTACCACTGTTTGAAATGGGAAGAGGTTAGGAAAATCTAACAAATTACCAATATTGTGGTAGAGTTACCGCCACCTGGAGCCACACAGGAGTTTGCCATTGGCTCTTTCATCTCAGAGAAATTTTGACCATTTAATGCCTCACAAGAGCTGTAGTTAATTGATTTTTGTATTCATCTTTGGAAGATGAGGACTCAGAAGACTTCTGGATTTGTTAAATCTAGACATGTCATTTTGTGTGAGAGTCTTTGTGTGTTTATATGAATAGGCATATGTTCTTATTTTTAAATTTGATAAATAATGATATATATTGATCATAATGGGAAATATTACTGCAGTCTGAATAATGCAAATGCTACCTTTATTTTCTAGCACCCCCTAAACGCCAAATATACCATGCCCTCAACCACAAATAATTTCTACACCTCTCAGAAAATAATTTTTCCTGATTAAAATAATCAGATATGTTCATTTAAAGATTTTCAAACAGTACAGAGAAATGACGAAGAAAGTAGAAATTACCCTAAATCCCATTAAACACAGATAACTACTGTTCACACATGGTGACCATTTTCCTCAGATGTGTGTTACCTAATAGTGTTGGTTTATCTTTTGTTCTAATCTCTATGAGGGCAGGAACTTTTCCTATCTTATTTACTGCTGCTTACCACATTGCCTAGGTGAGTGTCTGGCATAGAATAGGTATTCAGAATATTTGATTTTGAATTTATAATTTCCCATTAACATGTTCCTTTTTGCTTAACATATTGTAGACATCTTTTCAAGTCAATCAATGTAAATCTATAACATAATTTTTTAAAGGCATGCATTTTATTGGACATAGAATACTGTTTTGCTGTTGGTGCCACACGTGTGCATGTGTGTGTCTGATTATCTTCTCAGAACATATTGCCGTTAAGTGAAGTTATTTGGTCAAAGGCTATACACATTCACAGGTTTGACAAAGATTACCAAAGGGCTCTCCAGGAAGTATATACGAAGTTTCACACTCATCAATTCGAAAAAAAGGATCATTACCCACCATCCTCCCCTAAGCTGGATGGTGACATATTTTTGCCAATCTTATGGCTAAAAATGTTATTGCAATGTTGGTTTGATTTGTATTAATGTAATTATTTGTGAGCATGAACATCTTTTCATGTACTTATTGGTTCTTAATAGTCTAAATTTGTGTTCAATTTCTATTTCTCATTACTAGTTTTGAGTATTGAGCAGTCTCGCTTTTGGTCATGGATTAGACTAGCTACTGATTTATCTGTTTTACTGGGTTTTCAAAGAACCAGTTCTTGGATTTAGCAAGTCCCTCGTTTTTTTTTTTCTGTTTTCTACTATATCAATCTCTATTTTACCTTTATGACTTCCTCTCTTCTGCTTCCTTATTTATTTTTGTAGTGTTTTTGCTGTATTTTTTGAGGATAATGTTCATCTTACTATTTCTACATTTTCATTTTAATAACAAATGTGTGCGAGGATGACTCTTTACCTTGTTAATTTTTGCTATATCCTAGAGATTTTTGGGTGAAATATTCTCATTTAGTTTTCCATGTTTTGCATTTGTGGTTTTGATGTTCTCTTTAACATTAGAGGTGTTGTAGAGATTTTTTAAAAATAGTCATTTGTTGGGCAGGGAGTTTGTTGGTAGTGTTTGTTGTTTTTTTAAAAAGAGATTTATTTATTATTTATTTTTGGCTGTGTCGGGTCTTGGTTGTGGCATATGGGATCTTTCACTGTGGCGCCGGCTCTTCCTTGTGGCGCGCAGGCTTCTTTCTTTTTTTTTCCTTTTTTTTTTTTTTTTTGCGGTACGCGGGCCTCTCACTGTTGTGGCCTCTCCCGTTGCGGAGCACAGGCTCCGGATGCGCAGGCTCAGCGGCCATGGCTCACGGGCCCAGCCGCTCCGCGGCATGTGGGATCTTCCCGGACCGGGGCACGAACCCGTGTCCCCTGCATCGGCAGGCGGACTCTCAACCACTGCGCCACCAGGGAAGCCCCACGCTTCTTTCTAGTTGTGGCGGTGGGTTTTCTCTTCCCTCCTTGTGGCACTTCTCTAGCGCGTCTGCTCTGTAGTTTGCGGCACGCAGGCGCTCTAGTTGTGGCGTGTGGGCTCAGTACTTGTGGTGTGCGGGCTTAGTTGCCCCACGGCATATGGGATCCTAGTTCCCTGACCAGGGATCGAATCCGCGTCTCCTGCATTGTAAGGCAGATTCTTTACCACTGGACCACTAGGCAAGTCCCAATGTTTGTTCTTTTATATATTTTGTGTCATGTTGCATGTGATTAAAGGGTTCAGCCTATACTATTTTATATATATATATATATAGGAATAATTTTGGAAGTAGTTTGGAATATTTTTGTAAATGCCTCTTGAATTCACTAATATATATTCTCGGTTGTAAGACATAAAACAGATATTTACTTAACTGATTATACAATTTAAAGCCCTTCTGCCTTATTGATTTGTTTTCTATTTGTCCTAATGAGGACTAGAAACATTTATCAAGTCACCCTCCCTATTATGCTTCTCAGGATTTCTTCTTAGAGCTCCAGTAGTTCTCACTCTGTATATTGTGGTGCCTTGGAGGTTATTTCTTTGACTTTTATATTTTGATACATGGTCTGTTTCGTTCCTCTTCATGACCTCTCTGGAGTTAGAAAAGCATGCAATGGCTAATTTTATATGATTGGGTCATCTTTCCATACAAATGAGGAAACTGAGAATCAGAAACTTTAAGTAACTGGTACAAGTGCAAGGTCACACAGCAGGTGAATGGACAAGCCTGGTGTGTCTGTCCCCAAAGCCCATGGCCTTAACCTGCTGCTATCATTATGTTCTGGTATCTAATTCTGTGAGAAATCTACCTGGTCTCTTTTATTTTCTTAAGTAACTTGCTTATTCTACATAGATGCTTGCATAATGGTTTCTTCATCATTGTAGTACAATAATTTTACTGAATTTTTTCTCAGCATTGGTTGATGTTTACCGATTTTTCCAGGCTCTGTGACCCCTTTCAGTGTGTAGACTCAAGTCTTCCTTATCCAAATATTTGTTTTATTGTAGTAGAACTCTTACTTTTCTTTATGATCAGGAATTATCCATTTGTCAGATTATAAGTATATAACATATTATCATATATACTTAATATACAGAATACACATATCTATATATACTGCCTTTCCCTCCACACCTACCATTCTTGCTTTTAACATTTTTAGTTTGTCGTGATAGGCTACATTTCCTGTACTTCCCAAATCCTGTTTCCTGTGGCAATGGTTCTGCTCCCTGCTTTGATCATTGCAGTTTTATGTCTTAAAGCATTGCTTTTCTCCTCAATTTCTTTCCTAAGTTCTGCTAAATCCCTATTCCTTGTATCATGCTTTCTTACCATATTTTGGGCACTTTTTTTCATCCATGTACTTTAAAATTTATTTGAGAATTCAGTAAAAGTTGTCATGTTTGTTTGTTTTCAACTGAAATTCTTCTAAAATGAAGCCCTCCTCTTTCCCTCTTTTCCATACCTGTTCAGCCTCTCTCTCAACCTTTCCTTCTTGTGGTGGGGGAAGGGAGGACTGGGGACAGAACTTTCATGTTGGAAACATGCCAATTTTTCTTGCTTTTTTTTTTTTTCTTGTTCACTTTTTAAAAGGCAGGTAGTCTGTCTTCCTGTTTGCCAGAAAAATAATGTTTACCCCAAATGTGTGAACTCTTATATAATGAGATTCGGCGTGAGATGTTGATAATCTCTCAGCTTCCCAGGAAAGGCAGCCAAGGCCGTTGGTCATTTTGCTTGTTTGATTAATCTCCGGTTTTGTTGGAACTTCTACACCAGAAAACCCCTCACTGAAGAAGCAGTGGATTCCATCCCAAAGGGAAGGTACCCTTCAGATTTCAATTCTTCCCATCTGTGGTGTGAGCACACTCCTTTACAGAGGTAAAGTTACAGAGAAGCCCTGTAGCTAGCAAGCATTCGATTTGGTGTGGCTACAGCCATGTTCCTCCTTCGAATCCACCTCTTTTGCTGCCAGGCCTTTGTTGAAACACTTGCTGCTGGGATATTATTACTTCCTTGCCTTCTGCCATCCGCTAGACTAGAGAAAACTATTACTAAGTTTATCTGCCCCACGTCCACTCCTGTGGTCTCAGAATACTGTTTATGGAGAGAAGAACGGTGGCTCTGGAAGGCACACTGAGGAACTTACTCTGGGGTCTCCAGTGTCCCCGGATCCAATACTTCTCTAGCTTGAGACATTGGTATTTTTGAGAATCCCCTTGTTTTCAACCATTCTGTTCATTTCTTCCAGAAAAAAACTCTATTTAGATTTCCAGGATCTTCTTTACATTTGGTCCCAATAGTTTCACATCTAAATATTTCTGTATATTTAAAGTGTCATAAAGTTTAGTTCATCATGTCATTCATCATGAGGAGATTATTTTTCCTACTAGTGTCAATAATAATTGTTTCTTTTAATTAATTTTTGTTCAGCTTGGAAAGGGGAAGTTTGTGACTTCCTAGGCTTCCTGTACCTTTGGACCCATCTCTTTCAGAATCTTCCTCCCCCTCTGTAACATTAAACTATTTCAGCTTTTTAATATTATACATTTATCCTTTGCCTGTTTTATAGTTTAGTCATGTGTGTGTTTGACCAGTGCTTCTCAAACAGGAAATAGTTAAGGACAAGTTGTTTTTCAGTTTCCAATCTGTTGTAGACCCTTACCTTTATAAAACATAATCAGTACTGAAAATGAATTAAAAATGAGACATAAAAGGCAAACTTGAATTTTTGTTATCAGATTCAACACACATGATATTACTCGCTGTACAAGTTTCTAAATGCTTGCTCTCGGTTTTTCTTCTTATCCATTGTGGAGGGTCACAAACAACCCCCAGGCCAGGCACAGTCCATGCAGCCCCCTCTGAGTAGCTTCACGGTAAGCCCTTCAGGAGTAGGGGCAGGGTCTCGTTAACCTGTGTGTCCTCCTTAATGCCCACCTAGCACTATGCCCCCAGAATACCATCTACTGAGAAATAACTGTTGACTATATGAGTAAGACAATAATACTCCAAGTAGTAACATTTTGGCCTCTTGAGGTTAAAACTCTCAGGTTGATTCCTGACCGTCACAACTTCCTTTTGCATTGGAAAGATGCAGGTGCTGTTATTTGGATTTATAGTCAAGGCTCAGAGGAGAATGGCTCTACACACAGGAGGACTTTTTATCCATGCTGTTTTATTTGACCCAAGGTACTTTCCCTCATATGCTGTTTCATGTCTCTATAGGGAGTACAAATCATGGTGTGAAAGACGAGGCAGGATATTAACCGGACTGGTGCCTGGACCAGGTGTGAGCATTCTGTCTTCTGTCCATCACTTTATTTATCATCCTTCTCTTGAGGACTTTGTGATGACCCTCTGATTCCCAGTCACACCAACAGACTCTCTGCTTGAGAAGCATGTTATGACGAAATGCCTATTAGGATTAATACTGGCCCTGAACTAAGAAATAATGGTCAAGCTTATATATTCTAATGTATTCCTCTCTAGGGCACAGATTTACCAAGTTGGAGAGAATGGTTGAGGAACTAGCCCTAGTTAGGATGGAAGCTGAGAGTCAAACACTATCAGTGGGGAAATCACAGTGAGTAGAATGAGTAAAATGTGTCTTACCTACTGGCCAAATGGAGGCCAGCTCTAGTCCCAAGTGTCAGAGGTGCGCAGAGAGAACTGCCTCCTGGGGACATGAAGAGATGGATAAGCAACGGCCCGCTCTGGACTGGTGGGGAAGAAAACAAAGAAAAGCTCTTGGTAAGGTAAGGCAACATGGGTAAAGGCCATAGCAGACTTGCGCCTAAAGTGCTAAGATGATGCAGCAGAAGAAAAGAGTAACTTTTAAGGGCAAAGGGTCACTTCCCAGATTATTGAAATACACTGTCACCCTAAACTGTAGGCGTGTCCTCTAAATATTTTATCTACTGCCCTCCCTTGACTATTTAACATCCGTCCTTTGCCTTCCCAGGTGGCCCTCTCGTTCTGCATGTATTTTTCTCCTATTTTGTATGATTACATTTACAGTTTCTTTGTCTATGTCTAATGCTACCTTTGGATCAAAATCATTGCTGGTGTGTTGCTCTTGCAGAAGAGTAGCATCTGGCAAGCCATAGGCCTTCCATCACTGGTTTGCCCTTGTTTCTGGTTTTCTGGATGCCGCTATCTGGGGAATGGCTGTCAGTGATGATAACTGCAAAGCATCATGGTGAGCTCCTGTTACTACAGAGGTGGGAAGCAAAGCCATAAACAGGCAGAGGGATAATTGGGCCCAAGGATAAAAAGTGATCAAATTGTCCAGAAACAGTACAGAAGCACAGAAGTTGGCAGCTTAAAAATATTGTTATGGTTTTTCTTTCCTTTGAGACAGGAAAGGGACTTTACCTCATGAGAAACTTCAGGTGGATCTTTTCAAAACTCTATAACCTGGCATATTGTTTGATAAATATTTGTTGATTTAATGAATGAACCTGAAGAAGCTGTTCTCATGTATGTCAACACTGGCTCGAGGGAGAGCTTGGGCTGGTTGGATTCAGTGAGCTTGGATAGTTTAGAATGAGTTGCTGCACTGGCACCGGGCTTGGGGAGAAGTGTAACCAATCTGAAGTCATTTGAAAGCACAACTAGATTCAGGGTTATCAGGGTAGCTCAGACTGTATTTGAGTGAGGTTTCATTTCATAGCTAGACATGTGAGTTACCACCAGTGGTTCTTCACTGGGGGCAATCTTCCTCCCCACGGAACACTTGGCAGTGTCTGGAGACATTTTTGGTTGTCACTACTGGGAGGAAGAGGGTGAGGCTACTGGCATCTAGTGGGTAAAAGCCAGGGAGGCTGCCAAACATCCTACGATGCGTGGGACAGCCCCCGTGACGAAGCATTATCTGAGAGTTTGAGAAAACCTGCTATAGACAGATTTCCTAATTTAAAGGGCAGCTCTAGAGAAGTTATTCCTAGAGGCTTTCCTTTGACAGTTATCAGCTCAAAGACCCTTTGGACTCAATTACCTATGTGGTCAGATGACGCGTGGACCTTTGAAATATATCTTGTTGCTGTACATGCAGATTTGCAGGACACAGATTATAAGCCCCTCCTCCATAAACAAAGCAGGCTCAGGCCAAGTTCTTTATGTCCCCTGCCCTAATGCTGCTAACTGCTTAGATGTTGCTGAGCCTGGGACATTGTCACAATGTAAAGCATTTGAGACTGGGCGGGTAATGAGAGCCATGATCTGATTGGTCCCTACTCTGGAAGGTGTGGAGGTAAGGCAGACAGTGAGAGGGCAGCAGGTACATTGTATGAGAAGCCTGTCCACTTCAACAGTGCTTAGCTCCCCTCCCCGCCCACCTTGCTGCCTTTTGACAAGGGATTACTACCCAGGATTACTACCCAGAGCTGCACTGCAGCTCCAGGCCACTGAGGTTTCACTTTTGACAACTTGCAGAATTCCTGACCTGGCAGATCAGCAGGACAAGGGCCCTGGGAGCTAGAAGGTGATCTTCATAAGGAGATCTGGTGCTTTCCACAACCATCTCTGGGATGTGTGCTTCAGTTCTGCCCTGACCAAACCAATTCACAACACAGCAAGCAAAAGACAGCTTTTAACAACTGCTGTACCTGTTCTGAGCAATGCCAAAGATATCACCAATACGTATTTCAACCAGTGTGCTTGTGTCAGTTGCATAGACTTGGGTGATGTGAACTCATCCCCAGGAAGTATATACTCTTCAGTTTACACCCTGGATCTGTGAGAGGTGCAGAACCTTTTAGCAGTCCAGCTCAGCAGACACTGCTGGGGCTTCTGCCACACGATCCAGCCTAGTGGGCAGAACAAAGTATGGCAGAATGCACAATGCACAGGAGGGGCACTCTGCTCAGCTGGGGCAGGCAGAGGAGGTGGGAGGAGAGGTACCTGCAAAGAGCCCGAGTGTAGACCGAAGGGGTGAGAGAAGGGAAGTTCTCCAATGGAGTGAAGCGTGGGAGCCATTCAGATGAGAAGGCATTTTGCCATTGTCGGTGAAGAGTGGAAAGCCCTCGTTGGCTCTGCTCTTCCCTTTAGCTTCTTGTGTATCTGTACCTTTCCTCTTTCCCTTCCTCCCTCCTTTTTTGCTTCACCTTCTCATCTCCTTTCTTCTTGGTGGCTACCACTGCTTGGAATTATGAGATGTCTGCACCAGCAAGCCCCATGCCGCCTCCGTTCTACTTCTCGGTAATGGAAGGGCCATGGACTTAAATCCTAGATCATCAAATGTATACAGTACCTGCAAAGTAACAGACACAATCCAGTGAAATAACTTTCAATTAAACAGGACAGCTTCTCCAAGTAAAGGAAAGACACGTGCATTAATATTATTATCAACATTGTAACACAAAGTGCCTATCATGGATCAGGCCCTAAAGGAGACATTTTATAGACATTATCTTTCATTGTCATGCCACTCTTTAAGACAGGCCTGATTATTTTCATTTAACAATGAGTTACTGAAGCTAAGAGATTAGGCACAAGAAAGAAAGAAAGAGATATTGGCCCTGAAATATCTGGAATGGAATATTTGATTTGTAATAGAATTAAGATAAAAAACTTTAATATATTTATTTGCAGCTTTGAGGGTGATTGTCATAAAGAAAGAGAAATTTTTGATAATAATTAAAATATAATTACAACCCCATAAATCACATATTTTGCAAATAAAAGCTTGGTATATCTCATCCATCTCATTGCTTAAGAAACTATATTATAGTCCATGAGGGGAAAGGAGACAAGAGATAAGAAAGAGTCATAAAACAAAAGATCCAAAGATTGCAGTAGCTCTGGCAGATGGATGAATTTCTTCCTGTGGAATTTTCCAGTATAACCAAGTGATCTTGGGTCCCATAGTCAGTGTTTGCTTTTGAAATTGGACTTGGATGAGTTGGAAACTCCTTACATGGTCTCCATCAGCTACTCCTATTGTTATTAATTACCCCTATTATTAATTATTATTAACTGTGCGATTTGAGGGATGTTACTGAAGTTTCTGAGCCTTGTTTCCTTATTATGAAGAAATATAGATAAAAACAATGACAACTTTATAGATTTGAGGTAAAGACTAGATATGAATGGACATAAAAATGCTTAGCATAGTGGCCGGCATTGAGTAAGCTCTCAATATATATAGATATTATTACTGAAGTTTGCCTATAATGGCTTGCCCATGCCAAGAGAAATATATCTTCTCTCTCCATGCAGTGGGTTCTTTCATTTCTTTCAGAAAGGTAAAATCATACAATTCCAAGTTATACTTAGCTATAGATTTGAAATTTCTCCCCTCCAAGCAAATTCAAATCAATGCCTGATATTTTAAAAAAGCAATTATTCTGATAATTAATATCACTGCGTGCCTTTCTATGTCCGTCGCCCTTGACACCTACCATGCCTCCTCCCATTTCCACAGGTTTGCTGTGGTTTTCTGATTATTCAGATATAAAAGTATTTTATTGTTGTTGTTTGTTTTGTTGGCATGGAATTCTTTTTTTTCCAAATGAAGTCTTATGCAGCGGCCTAATATATAAAATAGACCAATGTAGATCTGCTCTCTTTGAAATAGGATAAGTGCCTGCTCGTACTTCACCCCCATTTTGCTTATTTATGTCTCTGCATTCCAGGGGAACCCTGAGATGTTTCCAAAGGAACCTTAGGATTTCACTGAATGTATCTTGAGAACCACTCATCCATATGGATGACATCACAGTTTTAGTTCTCTCCTTCCCAGGAGGTTTGTAGAAACAGTCCTGGCTTAGCTGAGGGTAGAGGGAGGGAGTGGAGATGGATGAACTTCCATGTGGTCCCCTAGTACCCACATGTAATGCATGAGAGAAGGTTCCCTGGTCTGGATCACGCTGTATCAGAACTCCAAACATCTCTGTGGAACCAGAGCATGTAATTCAGTCACCCATATGCCTCCAAATATTTTAATACTTTGGTAATTTGACATCACCCCAATGGTCCAGCCATACAACCCCCCTTACCAAACACAGAACACATTTTCCATCACCATGCCTTTGTACTCAACGTTTCCTCCTCCTGGAATAATACCCATCCTTCCATTTCTGCCTGGCTCTCTGACACCCCTCCTCCAAAGCCTTCTCCACGAGCTCCTCCCCAATTCCTAGGGCCAGAATACATCTCTTTTGTGCATTTGTTCATTTTTGCCTCCCCCACATTCTTCTATCTCCCTCACATTCTCATCTTGCCTGGGGCACTGTCTTATACAGAACACACGGGGGAAATGCTCACTGCATCAAACTGAATGCATACTGTGTTGATCAGGTCTTGGGTCAGCCGCCTGTGTTTTCCATTTGGAATCACTTCATTAACACTCCCTGCAAAGTCCAACCAGGGAAGGATCATTTCAAGAAAAGCCAAACCTTTTCATTTCTAATTTCCTTCCCTTTGGGTGTCAAATGGAAACTGGGCAAGATATATCATCCAGTTCACTCCTTCAACAGCCTTACTTTTCCTCTTGATCCCGAACTTCAGCTGGAGTCTGTAAAACTTCTTCTTTGAGTGAGACCATTTTCTTCTTGGTTCTCAGTAATTGTAATAAACTATTAACCACCTGTTTGTTCCCTGAAAATCTAGCTGGTTTGGGTGACTCTTATCTATTCACAATCCAGCAGAGTTTTTAAACCCAAGATTTCCTGTGCAAATACATTGTTTTGGATATTTCAAAGCCTCTTGCCTGAGTGATTGCAGAACTGCTGTTTTAATCAGGGGCAGTGCTTATAGAAACTATTTTAGAGGGACAAATTATATCTACAAACATTTATTGGGAAGTATAGTGTATACAATGCTGAGTATTAAGACAAATACAAAAAGAAATACCATGTTCTAATCAGGGAGACAGAAACCCTGTCCTCAAGTAGCTAATCAAGTACAAGGCAAAAAATGCTGGCACATGACTAACTAGAAACATTCTTCTGTTGTTTATAACCAGCTTGTGTTAGGAATTTATGGCATCTTACAAAGAAACATATAATATGGGAAAAAAATGAAACAAAGAAAACACGAGTATGAAAGATCAGGGAAATGGAAAACAAGGTTAACTAGTGCCAAAATGGAGGCCAATTTACAGAATATACCCCCTGGAAACTGCAGAAAAGCAACAGCCATCTCTGTTGTGTGCACAAAGATATTCCCAGCGAATTGCACAGTACATGGCACATAGTAGATAGTCAATAAACAAAGGATACAATGGGCACGTCTTCCGTTTTAGGTTTTTTGGTAGCATCTCTATTAACTATACCAAAACCACTTTTGGAGAATCCAAAATTTGAGACCACCTTCTCTGGATCAGACTACATTGAAAAGTTTCAAGCTGGAGACCCTGCTGCCATATCTTTCAATCTGGGATGAATGTGTCTTGTTAGAAGAAAGAGGCTGGAGGAATATGTTTTATAGTCTTATTGCACTGGTCTAGTGGCTATGACCTTTCTAAAGCATTTCTCTTGGAATGCATAATTAATACATTTTACTTTGATAGATAGGGTTTTCTCTCCATGTTTATGGCTTTCTTCTTCCCAACTGAAGACACCTAGAGAACAGGAAACAGATAGTCTCCATCTTTGCAAATGTCCCTTGTCCTTGAGCATATAGTGCAATACCTTGAATGTAGTAGCCATCTAATCATGACTTAAAATTTTTTTTATTTTGAAAGAGGATTGGTTCAAGATGGCGGAGTAGAAGGACATGTGCTCACTCCCTCTTGCGAGAGCACCAGAATCACAATTAACTGCTGAGCAATCGACAGGAAGACACTGGAACTCACCAAAAAAGATACCGCACATCCAAAGACAAAGGAGAAGGCACAGTGAAACAGTAGGGGCGGCACAATCACAATAAAATCAAATCCCATAACTGCTGGGTGGGTGACAGGCAAACTGGAGAACACTTATACCACAGAAGTCCATCCACCAGAGTGAAGGTTCTGAGCCCTACATCAGGCTTCCGAACCTGGGGGTCCGGCAACGGGAGGAGGAATTCCTAGAGAATCAGACTTTGAAGGCTAGCGGGATTTGATTGCAGGACTTCGACAGGACTGGGGGAAACAGAGACTCCACTCTTGGAGGGCACACACAAAGCAGTGTGCGCACCGGGACCCAGGGAAAGGCGCACTGACTCCATAGGAGACTGAACCAGACCTACCTGCTAGTGTTGGAGGTTCTGCAGAGGTGGGGGGTGGCTGTGGCTCACCGTGGGGACAAGGACACTGGCAGCAGAAGTTCTGGGAAGTAGTCCTAGGCATAAGACCCCCCCCAGAGTCCACCATTAGCCCTACCAAAGAGCCCAGGTAGGCTCCAGTGTTGGGTCGCCTCAGGCCAAACACAACCAACAGGGAGGGAACCCAGCCCCACCCATCAGCAAACAAGCTGATTAAAGTTTTACTGAGCTCTGCCCACCAGACCAACACCCAGCTCTACCCACCACCAGTCCCTCCCATCAGGAAACTTGCACAAGCCTCTTAGATAGCCTCATCCACCAGAGGGCAGACAGCAGAAGCAAGAAGAACTACAATCCTGCAGCCTGTGGAACAAAAATCACATTCACAGAAAGATAGACAATGTGAAAAGGCAGAGGGCTATGTACCAGATGAAGGAACAAGATAAAACTCCAGAAAAACAACTAAATGAAATGGAGATAGGCAACCTTCCAGAATAAGAATTGAGAATAACGAGAGTGAACGTGATCCAGGACCTCAGAAAAAGAATAAGGCAAAGATAGAGAAGATGCAAGAAATGTTTAACAAAGACCTAGAAGAATTAAAGAACAAACAAACAGAGATGAACAATACAGTAACTGGAATGAAAAATACACTAGAAGGAATCGATAGCAGAATAACTGAGGCAGAACAACAGATTACTGACCTGTAAGACAGAATGGTGGAATTCACTGCCACAGAACAGAATAGAGAAAAAAGAACGAAAAGAAATGAAGACAGCCTAAGAGATCTATGGGACAACGTTAAACGTGACAACATTTGCATTATAGGGGTCCCAGAAGGAGAAGAGAGAGAGAAAGGACCCGAGAAAATATTTGAAGAGATTATAGTCGAAAACTTCCCTAACATGGGAAAGGAAATAGCCACCCAAGCTCAGGAAGCACAGAGAGACCCAGACAGGATAAACCCAAGGAGAAACATGCTGAGACACATAGTAATCAAATTGACAAAAATTAAACACAAAGAAAAATTATTGAAAGCAACAAGGGCAAAATGACAAATAACATACAAGGGAACTCCCATAAGGTTAACAGCTGATTTCTCAGCAGAAACTCTACAAGCCAGAAGGGAGTGGCAATGATATATTTAAAGTGATGAAAGGGAAGAACCTACAACCCAGCTTAGTCTACCAGGCAAGGATCTCATTCAGATTCGACAGAGAAATCAAAAGCTTTACAGATAAGCAAAAGCTAAGAGAATTCAGCACCACCAAACCAGCTCTACAACAAATGCTAAAGGAACTTCTCTAAGTGGGAAACACAGAGAAGAAAAGAACCTACAAAAACAAACCCAAAACAATTAAGAAAATGGTAATAGGAACATACATATTGATAATTACCTTAAATGTGAATGGATTAAATGCTCCAACCAAAAGACACAGGTTTGCTGAATGGAGACAAAAACAAGACCCATATATATGCTGTCTACAAGAGACCCACTTCAGACCTAGGGATACATACAGACTGAAAGTGAGGGGATGGAAAAAGATATTCCATGCAAATGGAATTCAAAAGAAAGCTGGCGTAGCAATAATCATACCAGATAAAATAGACTTTAAAATAAAGAATGTTACAAGAGACAAGGAAGGATACTACATACTGATTGGGGATCAATCCAAGAAGAAGATATAACAATTACAAATATATATGCACCCAACATAGGAGCACCTCAATACATAAGGCAACGGCTAACAGCTAAAAAAGAGGAAATTGACAGTAACACAATAATAGTGGGGGACTTTAACACCTCACTTACACCAATGGACAGATCATCCAAACAGAAAATTAATAAGGACACACAAGCTTTAAATGACATAATAGACCAGATAGATTTAATTAATATTTATAGGACATTCCATCCAAAAACAGCGGATTACACTTTCTTCTCAAGTGTGCATGGAACATTCTCCAGGATAGATCACATCTTGGGTCACAAATCAAGCCTCAGTAAATTTAAGAAAATTGAAATCATATCAAGTATCTTTTCCGACCACAACACTATGAATTAGAAATGAATTACAGGGAAAAAAATGTAAAAAACACAAACACATGGAGGCTAAACAATACATTAATAAATAACAAAGAGATCACTGAAGAAATCAAAGAGGAAACCAAAAATACCTAGACACAAATGACAACGAAAACACAATGATCCAAAACCTATGGGATGCAACAAAAGCAGTTCTAAGAGGGAAGTTTAGAGCAATACAAGCCTACCTCAAGAAACAAGAAAAATCTCAAATAAACAATCTAACCTTACACCTAAAGGAACTGGAGACAGAAGAACAATCAAAACCCAAAGTTAGGGCTTCCCTGGTGGCACACTGGTTGAGAATCTGCCTGCTAATGCAGGGGACACGGGTTTGAGCCCTGGTCTGGGAGGATCCCACATGCCGCGGAGCAACTAGGCCCGTGAGCCGCAACTACTGAGCCTGCGTGTCTGGAGCCTGTGCTACACAACAAGAGAGGCCGCGATAGTGAGAGGCCCACGCACCGCGATGAAGAGCAGCCCCCACTTGCCACAACTAGAGAAAACCCTCGCATAGAAACGAAGACCCAACACAGCAAAAAAAACCCCAAAAAAACCACAACAAAAAAAAAACCCAAAGTTAGTAGAAGAAATCATAAAGATGAGAGCAGAAATAAATGAAATAGAAACAAAGAAAACAGTAGGACAGATCAATAAAACTAAAAGCTGGTTCTTTGAGAAGATAAACCAAATTAATAAACCATTAGCCAGACTCATGAAGAAAAAGAGGGAGAGGACTCAAATCAATAAGATTAAAAATGAAAAAGGAGAAGTTACAACAGACACCACAGAAATACAAAGCATCCTAAGAGACTACTACAAGCAACTCTATGCCAATAAAATGGACAACCTGGAAGAAATGGACAAATTCTTAGAAAGGTATAAACTTCCAAGACTGAACCAGGAAGAAATAGAAAATATGAACAGATCAATCACAAATAATGAAATTGAAACTGTGATTAAAAATCTTCCAACAAAAAAAAGTCCAGGACCAGTTGGCTTCACAGGTGAATTCTATCATACATTTAGAGAAGAGCTAACACCGCCCTTCTCAAACTCTTCCAAAAAATTGCAGAGGAAGGAACATTCCCAAACTCATTCTACGAGGCCACCATCACCCTGAGACCAAAACCAGACAAAGATACTACAAAAAAGGAAAATTACAGACCAATATCACTGATGAATATAGATGCAAAAATCCTCAACAAAATACTAGCAAACACAATCCAACAACACATTAAAAGGATCATACACCATGATCAAGTGGAATTTATCCCAGGGATGCAAGGATTCTTCAATATATGCAAGTCAATCAATGCGATACACCATATTAACACACTGAAGTATAAAAACCATATGATCATCTCAATAGATGCAGAAAAAGCTTCTGACAAAATTCAACACCTATTTATGATAAAAACTCTCCAGAAAGTGGGCATAGAGGGAACCTATCTCAACATAATAAAGGCCATATACGACAAACCCACAGCAAACATCATTCTCAATGGTGAAAAACTGAAAGCATTTCCTCTAAGATCAGGAACAAGACAAGGATGTCCACTCTCACTGCTTTATTCCACATAGTTTTGGAAGTCCTAGCCACGGCAATCAGAGAAGAAAAAGAAATAAAAGGAATACAAATTGGAAAAGAAGTAAAACTGTCAGTGTTTGCAGATGACATAATACTATACACAGAGAATCTTAAAGATGCCACCAGAAAACTACTAGAGCTAATCAATGAATTTGGTAAAGTAGCAGGATACAAAATTAATGCACAGAAATCTCTTGCACTCCTATGCACTAATGATGAAAAATCTGAAAGAGAAACTAAGGAAACACTCCTATTTACCATTGCAACAAAAAGAATAAAACACCTAGAAATAAACTTACCTAGGGAGACAAAAGACCTGTATGCAGAAAACTATAAGACACTGATGAAAGAAATTAAAGATGATAAAAACGACTGAGAGATAGACCATGTTCTTGGATTGGAAGAATCAATATTGTGGAAATGACTATACTACCCAAAGCAATCTACAGATTCAATGCAATCCCTATCAAATTTCCAATGGCATTTTTTACAGAACTAGAACAAAAAAATCTTAAAATCTGTATGGAGACACAAAAGACCCCGAATAGCCAAAGCAGTCTTGAGGGAAAAAACCAGAGCTGGAGGAATTAGACTCTGTGACTTCAGACTATACTACAAAGCTACAGTAATCAAGACAATATGGTACTGGCACAAAAACAGAAATATAGATCAATGGAACAGAATAGAAAGCCCAGAGATAAACCCACACACCTATGGTCAACTAATCTATGGCAAAGGAGGCAAGGATATACAATGGAGAAAAGACAGTCTCTTCAATAAGTGGTGCTGGGAAAACTGGACAGCTACATGTAAAAGAATGAAATTAGAACACTCTCTAACACCATACACAAAAATAAACTCAAAATGGACTAAAGACCTAAATGTAAGACCGGACACTATAAAACTCTTAGAGGAAAACATAGGAAGAACTGTCTTTGCATAAGTCACAGCAAGATCCTTTTTGATCCACCTCCTAGAGTAATGGAAATAAAAACAAAAATAAACAAATGGGACCTAATGAAACTTAAAAGCTTTTGCACAGCAAAGGAAACCATAAAGAAGATGAAAAGACAACCCTCAGAATGGGAGAAAATATTTGCAAACGAAGCAATGGACAAAGGATTAATCTCCAAAATACATAAACAACTCATGCAGCTCAATATTAAAAGAACAAACAACCCAATCCAAAAATGGGCAGAAGACCTATATAGACACTTCTCCAAAGAAGACAAACAGATGGCCAAGAAGCACATGAAAAGCTGCTCAACATCACTAATAATTAGAGAAATGCAAATCAAAACTACAATGAGGTATCACCTCACACCAGTTAGAATGGGCATCATCAGAAAATCTACAAACAACAAATGCTGGAGAGGGTGTGGAGAAAAGGGAACCCTCTTGCACTGTTGGTGAGAATGTAAATTGCTACAGCCACTATGGAGAACAGTATGGAGGTTTCTTAAAAAACTAAAAATAGAATTACCATATGACCCAGCAATCCCACTACTGGGCATATACCCAGAGAAAACCATAATTCAAAAAGACACATGCACCCCAATGTTCATTGCAGCATTATTTACAATAGCCAGGACATGGAAGCAACTGAAATGCCCATCAACAGAGGAATGGATAAAGAAGATGTGGTACACATATACAATGGAATATTACTCAGCCATTAAAAGGAATGAAATTGGGGCATTTGTAGAGACGTGGTCAGATCTAGAGTCTGTCATACAGAGTGAAGTAAGTCAGAAAGAGGAAAACAAATATTGTATATTAACACATATATGTGGAACCTAGAAAAATGGTACAGATGAACTGGTTTGCAGGGCAGAAATAGAGACACAGATGTAGAGAACAAACGTATGGACACCAAGGGGGGAAAGTGGCGGGGAGCGGGTGGTGATGCGATGAATTGGGAGATTGGGATTGACATGTATACACTAATATGTATAAAATAGATAACTAATAACCTGCTGTATAAAAAAATAAATAAAATAAAATTCAAAAAGAAATTTATTTTTTTTATTGGCCATCAGCAAGTGCTAACTTGGTTTGAGATGGGGCTCTGCTGTGCACTGATAATTTTCTGCAAAGCCATATTGACAGTTACACATTGACAGCTAGTAGCGTTCAGAAAGCCAGCATAAAGAAAACATAAGTCAATGTGCACCTGTGCGTCTTATCATTCCATCAAACAGAGTTCTTTGGCAACATGATTCGAGACTTTTTGATACCAAATTTGGAGTCTGGGTAGAGGAAATTAAGATCAGCGTGTCAGGAGGAAGGGGGATGTGATATAAAAGGCAAAGACTGGGCTTCTGTGGTGGTGCAGTGGTTGAGAGTCCGCCTGCCGATGCAGGGGACACGGGTTCGTGCCCAGGTCCGGGAAGATCCCACACGCCGCGGAGCGGCTAGGCCCGTGAGCCATGGCCGCTGAGACTGCGCGTGTGGAGCCTGTGCTCCGCAACGGGAGAGGCCACAACAGTGAGAGGCCCGCGTACCGCAAAAAAAAAAAAAAAAAGAAAGAAAGAAAAAAAAGGCAAAGACTAAGAGGTATGGGTTGCTGGACACAGTTTTTGATGGAGAGTATGCACTGGGGTGCGGCGGGGGTGGGGTGGGGGAGCTTTCAAGCAGCCATGGGGTAAAAAAGAAAGGAATAAGCAGGATAATTTAAAAAGTATTAGCATGGATTATAAATTAGATCTTAAAAATGTTCTTTAAGAGAGACAAAGTTATATATTTTTTAAATTGTTGTTAATTTTGGTTCCCGTATCATGTTTGTTCAAACACGAAATCACACTAGGACTAGATCACATGTGACCAAGGAACTACTCAGGTTACAAAAGTGATGCATTTTTACTTCAAAACACACACTCTTGGTTACACCAGTCATAATTACACAGGTAGTGATTTAGGGAATCATGTAGCCAGGAAGGAGTAGAACAAAGCAAAACTCTTCACACATTAATTTTTTTAAAAAAGTAACTTAAAAGCCTAAAAAGTAATACATTTTATTAGTCAATTCAAAAAGCAATGAGATAGTATTTTCACCTAGCAAATATTTTGGAAAGTATCTACACATAGGAAGTGAATTCTACGTTTTAAATACCCAACCCTCCCAAAACTTAAAAACCCGTATATTACTTGTTGGGATTACAAGCTGAGTCAGAGTTTTTGGAAAATAATATGGCAACATATATTAAGAGACTTAAAACTATTTGTAACCTTTAGTGGAATAATTACCCTGAAACAATAATCAAAAATGGAGTCAGAATATGGCCTATTATATACTAGTTGAAATCAGGTTTTAATAAATATGTAAAAAAGTAAATATCCATATATATAAAATGACTTCTATTTTGTAAAGATATCTATATTATACACCCATGTAGACAAAAGGCTAGAAGGAAATACTCCAAACGTCAAGTTTTATTGTACTGTTAGAATTAGGAATGAGGTTTTTTTTTTTCTGCTTTTTAAAATAAAATGTGTATGGGTGGGTATGGGTTTAATAATGTGACAAAAATAAACATTTTAGGAAAAAAAAAAACTAGTCCATAACCTAAGCCAATTTCATTCCCTTTGCCTAGCAAAGGATTCTGCTAAATTATCTACCAAAGAAACTTGACATGCAGACCTATCAAATAGATTTGTCACTGTCTCTTCAAAGGAGGGAATTCTGTTTCAAATTCATCCTTAGCCCAAAGCAGCTAATTTGATTTTATCAGTCATCAGCAAAGTCCTTACATTAAATAATTTATGCATTTCTTAGCTCCATCCCTACAGGGCAAGATTCAGTACTTAATGGAAACCATCACACCATTAGACTGTTAGAGCTCATCTAACATGTTGGCTTTGAGAAGCCTCAAGCCGGAAGTATTGAGTGGTCACTTAGAGCATGTCTATTTGATCTGACAGCACTAGAGAGGAATGCGGAGGTGGAAACAAGACAAAGAAATCACGATGTGTACATATCAGCCTTGGGATAGAAGGTCTGGAAAAAAAAAAAAGCAAGGACATGAGTGGCAAAAGCAGGGGCAAACATGATTGTCTGGTGGATGTCCATGGATGGGATATTTTCATAAAAAGTTAGCTAATGCCAGCACCAAAGTACCTCTCCTGGCTGCAAGACCTTCCCAGATCAGCCTCCTTCTCCTGGGCATCTGCTGTCTTGAAAGCTCTTCAAGTATCTGTTTCTCGTTAACGGTCTAACTCATCTCCAGCCTTATCTAAAATCATACCTGGTCTTGCTCTTCTGTGCCCCTTCATTTCGCTTTCTTTCTGTTCCTGGCGTTAGAACTGAATTTAATTTGTTCATTGTTAAAGGGCTTTTCATCACTAGATTTCTTGGGAAGTTCTGACACTTGGTGTTTATTCCCCTGACAAGTCGGTTTCGAGGATGAATCAGATGTAGCTTGTCAGGTGCTTTGAAAACAAATCTCCTAGCAGCTAGAGAGTTGCTATGAGTGGTGTTCCTGGCTTTGTTTCAGGATCCAGTGTGATTCTGAGACAGGTAGGGAAATGAGGAGCCATTTTATTTCTAGAAATATCATCTCAGTTTCACGTCTGTTGGCTAGAGTAATAACAGTAAACACACCGCAGGGATGCCTTAGAAGTACACGGGCTCCAGGGATTCAGGCAATGGTCTGTATTAAGAGAGACTTGTAAGAAGCTGGGATAAAATACAGATGCTGGAATAAAACCTTTCTACAGAAATGGCAGAAAGGAAAGGGTCCATTAGATTCCTTAACAAGTCATCTCTCTGTTTCATCTACAGTCTGCATTTCACCCTTTTACCAGGAAGTATAAAATCAAAGAAGGTGAGGATACAAGCTTCTAGTTAGAAGACGAAGTTCTGGAGATCTGACATTCAGCATGGTGATTATAGTTAACAATAATGTATTATATACCTGAAAGTTGTTAACTGAGTAGACCTGAAATGTCTTTACCACAGAAGAGAAATGGCAATTATGTGACATGATGGAAGTGTCAGCTAACACTACAGTGGTTATAATTTTGCAACGTATTAATTATATCATATCAACACATTGTATTCTTAAACATTGTATACGATGTTGTATGTCAATTACATCTCAATAAAGCTGGAAAAAAATTTTAAGTGAAGAAGGTGAAATCCAGTGTTCCACAGCCTTTATCTAGCTAGAAGAGGCAAGACTGGCCACAATCTCGTGAGCAGCTTGACCACTTCTTTGATGCCCTGTACCAAAAGTCATGCTGTATGTAGAATAACATGAATGAAAAACACATCCAACATGTAGAGATAAAAAAAGCATAGAATCTTTTTTGTTCTAGAAATTCTCAAATTTCAGGCACCTTTCTGGCGTTTCTGAAATTGACAGTCCACCCAGCCTTCCCTCTGGCTTGGCTACTGCTGACGGGACATGCACCAGCCTCTATTTTTGTGATCCAGCTGTGGATGCCCAGCAGAGTCAGTGCTGTGTTCACCTCCATTCACTGCAGCCTCATCCAGGGGGACCAGCCCAGGGGCACATGTTTCAGCTTATATCATGTCTTATTCATTCATTCATTCGCTTGGGTTGTTTAGGGTGGAGTGGGGGGATCACCTTATTCATGGTCTTTAAAAAATTTTTTACCCATGCCGTGGATTTGGGCTGGATAAATATGTGATTTGGGCTCCCCAGTGAGCTAACCTTCTTGTCAGTGTTACTCAAACACATTCTGTCGCTATGGTTGTTACTATAAGTGAGGAGTGTCCTCTACTCACATCTTAGTGCAGAATCTTTCTCTAGCTTTGGTATGCATCCCCGTCAATGGTGGCTTGTTAAAAATGGTCTGAAGTCTGGTGCAGGGATCTGGACTTTAACAGGATTCCCAAGTGATTCTGATGCAGGTAATCTCTTTAATTTGCTCCAATATTGGCATAGTGGTTTTAAAAATCAAAGAACAGGGGATCCACAACTCTTACTGTTTTATCCTGAGAGCAGTTCTCACACTCTATCTTGGTGCCTCATCCCTCTGGGGCATTTTCTGCAACTGCTGCGCTCCTCAGCCCCTAAGCATAGCTCATGGTCTTTCCTTCCATCTGCACGTGGGCATTTCTTAACATAGGCTGTGCCCTGCATTTCCTTTCTATTACCACCATAGCCCTTGAGATTTCTTATATTAAATGCGAGAAAATTAGGATCAGAGAGTCCTGAATTCAAAACCCAGCTCTTTTACTTTCTAGCCATGCGATTTGGGCAAGTTCCATAAGCTTTTCCAGCCTCCTTGTCTGTAAAATGGAGAATGACAACATTATTTACCTCATGGAGTTGCCGTGAACTATAAAAGAGTTACTGCATGCTAATATTTGCTGAATGAATAAAAGTTTGGTACAATGAAGATCCCATATGCTAACTAATCATTTTCAATATTCTTGTGGTTTAATTCAGTCAATATTCTTGTTGTTTAATTCAGTAGGTGTGCATTCAACTCTTACTATGCTTATTATTGCGTGTGAATCGCCCTTTAGGGGAATTTGTCATTTTCTTCCCAGGCAGAAGTATTTTTAGCCTACATTAACATTTCCTCTTGCCTTAATGTTTCCCTTTTGGATCACTGTCAGTTGTTTCCATCTTCTCTTATAGCTTATCCTTTAAACTATTTTGCTAATATTTTTACTTTTTTTCCTTCTTCCAATTCAGCATATCCCAATTCTTGCCACACGTGCTGGAAAGAGAACAGGACCCTTTAGTAAGCAAGTGACGATGACATATACAAGGTACATTCTTTCCTTTCAATTAAAAGGCACTCAGCTAGGGCCTCCTGCTAATAGGGAGGTAAATCAGTCACATTTCTGAGAAACAATTAGTTACACTTATATTTTCATTGAATTTTCACTCCTCCAGTTTCACATATGTTGCCTGCCACTTTCCTTTTTGCTATCTCGTGCTTATGTAATTTTTTCCCCTTTTTTTCACCGTTACCTTCTCTTTTGATTTAAATTAAGCTTGGTTGGTCTTTCTTTGAAAAGAAAACACAAGCTTGTTGGCTTGGGAGGTTTTTTCAAGGCCTCTCTGCTCTAGTAAAATCCTACATACGTAGGTCCTGCAAACCAACATTATTTTTGCTGTACAAACACCACGTGCATGTTCTAAGACATGAGCCCTCTGTGTAAGATCCTTTCACACATGCAAAAACAGCTGACATGTCAGCACTTCCATAGAGCGAAAACAAAAGGATACTGGTTCAGAAAGGTCAGGGCTATTCTCCTGGGGTGGTGCATGGCATACCTTGACTTTCATCCCCAGCATGAGCAATATGATGCTGGATACTCCAATTTTATACATTCTTATACATAGTCTGCTCCCAAAGATGTGCTTCAAATTGTGAATTCCTCCAATAGAACAAGTGTTAGTTTTCTATTGTCATGTAATTATACTACCACAGACTTAATGGCTCAAAGCAACAAACATTTATTATCTCACAGTTTCTGTATGCCAGGACTTCGGGCATGACTTTAGCTGGATCTTCTGATTAGTCTCAAAAGACTTCAGAGTTTTGGCAGGGGCTGTGGTCTCACCTGGGACTTGTGTGGGTAAGGACTCACTTCTAAGCTCACTTAAGTTGTTGGCAGAATTCAATTCCTTCCTCTGGTAGGACCGAGAGCTTCTTGCTGGCTGTCAGTCAAGGATGTCATCAGCTCCAAGAGGCTGCTCACAGTTCCCTGCCACATGGGGTTCCCCACGTGGCCTCTTAACACCTCAAAGCTAGTGAGGCAGAGAGAGAGAGAGTGAGAGAGAGGGAGGGGGGAGGGAGGGGGGAGGGAAGGGGAGGGGGAGGAGAAACGAGCTGTATAGTAACAGAAGCCTATAAAACTCAAATGCTTTATGATCCTATAAAGTGTGTTTCAGCAGAAAGAAAATAAGACTAGAAGATCATACTTTTGAGCGCTAACGGTGGGTATATCTGGGTGATAAGTTATGAGTAATCTTGTTTACATTTTTACACATTTTTACATTCCAAATGTTTCCAATAAGCATGCAAGAGCTTTGATTTTAGTTTAACATTCAAACTAATAGAAGCATGTATTTTAAAAAGGAAAATATCACCCCAAGGCTTTAAGATAAAAGCAGCAGTCTTCTGCAGCTCCCCATCTCATCTCCGAATCCCACTTCCCAGAAAAGGAATTTCTTCTGGTGCACTAAATAAGATAAATATAATGCTATTTCTTTTCTTTTTTTTTTTCAGTTTTAGATATTATCCATTGACTTGTTAGAAAGATGAAAGATGAAGATTTAGTTCTCCTTCCCCATTCACCCCTTATATGCATATATTTCTCTTCTCTCCAAATCCCCAATAAGTAATATATTTATGCTTGATTAAATATAATAATAATTATTATCATTATTGTAAGTGCTGTTCATTGATAGCATATATAGTACTATGATTATGTGATTTTTTTTCTATAGAACTCTCTGTTTTTCTTGGAATTGGTCATTGCCTCACTTTTACCTATCTTTTGTTTTCTATCTACCTAGCAATAATTCATCCTCACACTCACTAAAAGAACTCTTTACCTCCTCTCAGCATGGCCATGCACATCAGCTAAATTGACACCTAATCCTCCAGTGCTGCTTTTAGAAGACTAATGCCATTCTGACCGCTGATTCTTTATACGAGACTCATTATTCTGTCCAGAGGCTTTTAGGATGTTTTCTTTATTGTGATGCTTCAAACTTCATGATAATCTACCTTGTTGTGAGTCATTTTGTATTCATTTTGTTGAACACTAGATGTCCCTTTCAATCTGAAAACTTATACAGATCTAAGAAATTTTTCACATTGTTTTGAAAAATTTCTCCTCTTACTTCTTTCATCAACAGGGCTTCAGGGTTTTTGTTTGCTGGTTTGGTTTGATTTCGCTTTGTTTTTACTCTTATAGAAATTCTGCAATGAACAACCTCGGGCATACTTCCTTGAGCTCACTGGTAAATTTTTCTGTACAGTAAATACTGAGATACAAAGTAAAACTTCTACGTTATAGAATATATATATTTTCAAAGTTCATGCAGGAAATGCACGCTTCCAATATGGAAAAAAAATCCTCAACATAATTAGATAATTTTTTCAGTGCTTAATTATAATACGTCCACATGACAATATCATATTTTGCTTTTTATAATGATCACAACTTCATTTTTTTTTTTTTTTTTTTTTTTGTATTTTTGCGGTACGCGGGCCTCTCGCTGTTGTGGCCTCTCCCGTTGCGGAGCACAGGCTCCGGACGCGCAGGCTCAGCGGCCATGGCTCACAGGCCCAGCCGCTCTGCGGCACATGGGATCTTCCCGGACCGGGGCACGAACCCGTGTCCCCTGCATTGGCAGGCGGACTCTCAACCACTGCGCCACCAGGGAAGCCCACAACTTCATTTTTGACATCCTCCCCCAGCCAGTTTCTGAATCTCTCTTTTACAGAGGAAAGAGCAGGTAGAGCTAGTTCATAATCCTAGCTCTACCAATCCCTAGCTGCACGACTCTCAGCAAGGCCCTCTCTGAGCCTCAGTTTCTTCATGTGTAAAATGGAAATAATATCTATTTCCCAGTGCTATTGAAGGATTAAATGAGATGCATCTAGCACAGTGCGAAGCACACAAAAGATGCTGAAAAATATTAACTCCCTCCCCTTAATTATCAATTCTATGCATTTAGAGACAATGGAATTAGCCCCTGTGTTTAGAGATGCAGCTTAAATCCACACCATAACTACAATAGGAATCTACAATGATTCCAACAAGACCCAGGTCTACATGTCAAAATCCAGATATTCCTTGAAGGTCATCTAGGGCCTACTGCAAACCCCATCCCAAGAAGTAGAGCCTGGACAGTCCCTTTAGAGTGAACAACCCACTTTGTATGTCCTAGCACCCTCCTACTCCCTGGAGGGGTTTGGGATTGTTCCTTTTCTACCCTGATGGACCTCTGTATATTTTTCAGCCAGAATAGGGGCTCACAGTCAGGGAGAACAGCTTCTATTCCATAATTCCTTTTCCTGCTTCATTATCCAATCCATTTTTATGAAGCTTCATGGCATAAAGTGACAATGAATTAAATGATTATTGCTTATTTGATTATATCACAACTCAGGTAACAATTATTTCTTGAGCACATGGGATCTGAGTCTGACTTTGTAAAAGTGAGTTTCCTTTCCTCCCCCTTCCTGACCCTTTCTTCCTTCCTTCCTCTCCTTACGCTATTGAATGGCACGCATCCCTTGCTTTGCCTCTAGCTCTCTATCCATGCCAGTGGCAGGGGGTAAAGTGGAGAGAGTATGGTGGCATCTTGCTTGTTTACTGCTCATGTCTCTACATCTTTCCCTTGACCTTGCCACCCCAGAATGTCCATACAGAGTCTGGCAAAGAAGCCAGATACCCAGTCCCACGTTACAACCTTCATTAGTGACTTATCCTTATGCTGAGGAAGTCTGATATAAACAGGCCAAACCAGAGCAATTCCCACAGGAGCTTTAGGCAAGATCACAGGTCAGGATACATGGTGAGGATGGGTGCATAGTGACAGCCTAGAACTGACTTGATCATACCCTGTGTTCCACAATGTCTGTCTGTTCATCTGTGTTTCTTGGCTTAACAAGACCAGTGGGATAACCTTACTATTTCTACTGGGTACTTCAGAAAGTAGTCAAAAAACATTTGGCAAGTGAAGCTCAGTCCCAACTCGACGTACTGAAAGACCTGATCTATGTGATTCATCCCTTGAGAGAAATTTACTGAATACCTCTTATGAGTCAGGCATTGCACGTGGGGCTGGGAGACCCTTGTCCATGGTACATTCCCCTGCCTGACTCTCTCAAATCCACAGTCACGCCTATTTCTACTGCAGTGATAAAGATTGAAACTCTAGTTTATAAACTAATAAAAGCTGTCATTTATTGAGCATTTATAATATTTCAGACACTATGCCAAGTACTTTGTCTACTTATACATCATTTCATGTAATCCTCATTTAAGCCCCTTGAGATAGGTACTTTACCTTCATTTTAACAGATGCAGAAAATGGGTTATAGAGAGGTTGAATAACTTGGCCACAGACACACAGGTAGCAGGTAGAGATGCCAGGAAATGTGCTTTCAGTTTATGCCTGCAATGACCACCTGATTCTCCTGTCTCAGAGATCCCATTTCTCTTCAATACTAAAATTATAAGGATCCTCTTAATCTTAGGGATTCTCATCTCTTTCTAAGTTCTGCTTAAGAGACGTATTTCTCTCAGAATCTCTATTTTTCTAGGTTTCTTCCTAGATCCTTTTCCCATCCTTGAGTTATTTCTCCTCCAAACCTTCTCTTCACTAAAGCAGGATGGGTTTCGGTAACTCATGGGTAATCTTATTCTTAACAAAAACCATGATGGTTCTTTATATAGGATTTCCAGAAACTGAAGAACATTCTTTTGCTAATCAGCTTCTTGACCACAACAGGTTCTGTGCAGGTATGCCTTTTGAAACAACGAACTGGCAGTTCAAAAATGGCTTAAATCAAATCCCACACAAGCAAGCATAGTTTTACACCCTGAGATCATTCTGTTGTCTGTCCTCTCTGCTTTGCGTAGAGGCATTCAGAACCTCTAGCCTGGGGGGTTTCCATAAGTCACCCTCACACAAAAGGATGACACTTGAAAATCACTCTGTCTGCTTCATCCGTTACCTGGCTTTCAAGGTAAAGAGGGGGAGAAAAGGAGGGGAAACAAATCATCATTGATTCATTTCAAGGCATGTAAGCAGAAAAGTCAGACTCCTCCCATTGCCAAGTATGGGACAGAATTAAATCTGAAGCCTAATCTTAAACCTGATAAAATGGCACTCATAAGCCCATCTGTTTGTGAGGAAACACAGTCCACCGAGATGCCCCCAGAAGTGCATAAATTCTCCGATGCCCAAAGTAAGAGTGTGTTATAAAGATCTAATTTTTTCCCTTGTCTATGGGTCTAGCCTAACTGACCCCCACGCACCACCAAAAAACAAAACAAAGCAAAACCTCACAGTAGTTCACTTGTTAGCCCCAGCTCCATTTATCTATGGGACAGCTTGAAACAAGGGCAAGTTTTGCCCCATTAATCATATACAGGTTACTGTATTTATTATTTTCTTTACGAATCCAGTTTTAATACACTTGTCCATCTCCATGGAGCCTGCCACTGTGTCTAATAGCCTTTGATAGTCCCAGGTCACAGGGCACCTCGTTTGCAATTTTTGCGTTATCCTTCCAACATGGCATAGGAGGGACATCTGTAGTCTTTGGGAATTAGCAGCCTAATAGAATTCCAAAGTGTGTGTGTGTGTGTGTGTGTGTGTGTGTGTGTGTGTGTGAATGAAAATGATTTTCTCCATCCAATAGCATAATATCTTGGTTTAATGTTACCCATGTAGGGAAACAGGAAAGAAATTAATGGATGAATTTACTATCACAGTTATTATCAGGTAACCACAAGCCCAGCTCTGGTTTCATGACCAGTACTAAATCTATACTTGGCAGGGTTTCATCACCAATGGGAAATCTGACAAGCAGGCAGAGAAACCAATAGTATTTTAAAATGTTTTTTGAATTACCCTTTCAATATTCAAAAATCAGTTTATCTAAAACATAGTAAATCTTATCTTCTGCACAAACTTGTACTCATGACTTATTTCCCGTACGCGTGGTAAATTAGCAAAGCATGCTCTACATTTGCTGACCTTTAATAAAGATAAATTCTCCAGGGGGATAGGAATGAGCTCTCCTTTGAAAATCCATTCTTGGGTTTCTTCTGGCCTGGAATGCAAACTAGGTGCTCTCACATTTACAAGCAATTGTTTGTGAGGGCCCCTAATCATAAAAATAAATCAAAGGAGGAAGTCCTATATCTTTATAGAGAGAGCCTTGAATTAGCATAATGCTATACTGATTAGAAAAGGAAAACATTTTTCTTAATTTTCTCTCTCTCTCTCTCTCTATCCCCCCCCCCCTGCCCAGTGAAGTCTGGCTGAAAGATCTCCTTACACATTAAGTGAATCCAGTGGGGAATTAGTCTGGCTGGAATGCTTGCTGGAGTTTTGATAATGAAACTGCTGCTGTGGCTGCATTTTGTGAGTTTCCTGTTGGGTCTTCACACACACAAGAAGTCACCTAAAGAAATAACTTGAGGGCTAGTAAAGCGCAAGAACAAAAGGACCCTCAAAAGGACTCAGAGCTTGAAAGTTGCAGGATATATTTGCATTAGTTGTTTATTTGAGTTTTATGTCACTTCTCTGATGTAGATGCTCCAAGAATTGGTTTTCATGTTTTACAAGGGAGCAAACTGGCTCAAAGGGGACCAGCGGCTTGTTCCAGACCAACTCTACCAGTGGTGACAGAATCACAGTTAGAACCTTGGTCTCTCATCACAGATGTCTCAAACACACAGAGGAGGTCTTTGCAATCCAGCAAAAAGGAACAACCATCTGTCTAATGCATCTTAGTATACCCAGCTTGTAGTCTGGAATAAGCGCTCAGAAAACAGTTGCTAAATAAATGAAAGAAGCAGAAATTTGCAAAGAGGAGAAAAAAGCAATTATGGCCATGGTGTGCCACGTTCTTAAGCCTCTCCTCCATCTACCGCAACCTAACTCATCGTCACTCACATGGCTAGTTTAAGGAAAGCATGACTGGCCTGGTGTGTTGTGGACTTTGTTATAAAACACAGACCTGCTGTTTCAAAACTGTCTTCCAATGTCCGATTCTCAGCCTTCAGGCACTCACTCATGTGCACTGCATGTGAACCATCAGTGACACTGACATGGACCAAGCTGGGAGCTGTAATACTCATCAGCACTTACTTCCAACAGCATTTGCATTCAGCCAAACAGAAGCGCTAAAACACATTCGCACCTAAGTGACTATAGGTCCGTCAGTTAAATGTCAACAGGAAGTATCAGACAGGGATTAACATATTACAAACTCTAAGCAAAAAATCACTCAGATTTCATGGGTCTTCAAGGTGGGAGAAACAATAGCTATTTTCTATTATTATTTATGGCTCAAGAATATGTAATATGTGATGCCATTTCTTGAAAGGGCCTCAGGTCAAACACTCTAGAAACTGAACTCTGTGCAGTAGATACTATAATTGGCTGGAATTTTCATTATTAATATATTTCATGTGTCAGGATGGAAGTTTGAAGCTCTTTACCTGACATTGGTTCCATTTTCGTTATTAGTATATTGCTAACCCCATTACCTAAGAGTAATGCTATTAGGTAATGAACCATAAGGGAAAGGTGGGTTGTACAAATAAAGAAAGGTATCCTGGGATGAACTGTTCCTCCATTTAAATATAAACTGAAACAATCCACTCCTTTCTCCAACCTCTAGACCATAGTCAAATGTTTTTTTAAAAAAGTGACCTGTAACAAAGATTATTTTAAATAAGCAAGTCCTTGCTCAACAGTCGAAAGCTTTGGCTGTACCACCCATTCATGCTCATGCCCTATATTCCAGGCGTGAGCTAAGAATATTATAACTCACATACAAACCTCTCCCTTGCCCACCATTAGAATTTTAAGTCCCAGGTGAAGACTAGCTCTCTAGTTGAGTACAAATTTCAGCTGGATTTGGAAAAATCCTTTAAATAGATTTTTATTGGTTTTTAAGAACAGGATTATTTTGTGTTAATAATGGGCATACATTAGGCTTTAGATAATTGCTTTATGTAACTTAGAGTTTTGGCTTTCAGCTAAATAAACACTCTGTGTGTTCACAGGTGTATTGTCCTCAAGGGCACTCCGCCTTTCAGGGTGGCAGCTGTTGCCAAGGTGTTGCTGATACAGCCCAGTATAATTTATTGGAAACAGGTGCTAGCTCATGATGAAGATAGACAGGAAACTAAAGCAGACAACATGTTTAACCACCATTAAAAAAGTTCAGGTTCAGAGAGACAATGTGTCTGAGATGTTTGGGGGATGTTGCCAGCATCCCAGTGCAAGTTTAAAAGCTCCTGCGGATCAGCATAAGGAAGAAATTGTACATGAATTTCAAGCAGCCCAGCCTAATGAGTGCCTGATGCTATGCTGCCAGATTTAATTGATTACATGAAAAATTTTTCGTTTGTGTAAGGCTAGCAAAAAATTATGAAATACTTTCCTAAGCTAATTGTTAAAGATTACTTTCAAATGAGGTAATAACTGTTACTTTTCAATGATCTGGACAGTGGATTAGGCTATAATATGTTTTCTTTATGCTCAGAGTATTTGTTTTGGATTCTGTGTGTGGATCCTTGAGCGTTGGGAAAAGCCCAGGATTCATGTCCACAGGGCATTGGTACAGGTTAGGGCAATGAGAGCGGAGACGGGATTTAGAACCATGAGATACAGATGCTCACCCTCTTTCTCTGGATATTACTCTGCTATGGAGCCGGTCAGCAGGCTTGGGGGTGGCTGCCACATTCAGTCTTCTAGCCCCATGGATGAGTGGGAATGGCCTGAAGTCTCCTCACTCTGGGAGTGGGCCGTGGGGGGCAGGGTTTGCCTCAGGGCTACCTCTTACTCCCTAGTAAAAAGAGGAGACAAATCAACTCACTGCACTGTAAGACATTCGCCCCGTGAAGAGGCATTTGTATATTTTCCCAACTAATCTCCAGTCTAATCGGCGTGCTTCATAATACACATGTGCAATAAATAAGCATACTAAGTACAGCTGAAAAAGAAGTTGCTAAGAGTGCGTGCACAGTTTTTCAACCTCAAAAACCTAAATATCTTGGCCATTTACATGTTTAAAAAATATCCACAGGCATTAGACCACATTACGGACTAATGGCCTGCCAAATTTCATTTTTGGGAAAAGATTCTACGTTTGAGTTACAACACACGAGTGTAAAAAGAGCAACTGAAACAACAAAATTTGGTTAAAAACATTTCTTGACCCCCCAGGCTCAGCCCCCGTGTGCCAAAAATGTTGACAAAAATTTATACCAACACCAGCGGGCATGCACAGTTTAATATCTACTTTATGTGAAAAATCATTGACAATTTAATGCTTGCATTCATTTGAAAGAATTTTATGCAGTAGGTAGAAACTTTTACATTACCATCCCTAATCTCTACCAGCCGTCTTGTTCCCTTCTCAAAGGGAAAGTGACTGACAGGGCTGAAAAAACCAAATCTGCTGAAGGGCCCGGCCAGCTGCTTTTATCACCCTTCCAACAGCCCCAGCCCGGCCTGAGATGCAGGAATTCGGTTTGCATGCTGCTCAGAGGTTTAGCATAGGAAAGCAAATAGCTGATGTAAAAATAAACCTTTATTTAAAAAAAAACTTTATAAGGCCCCTTTATTTAGAGGGAGAGTCACTCAAATAAATACACCGTTAACAAACTTCTATAATGAATAATAATATATACTGTAGCAAGTGATGAAATGGAATCCCACAAAACAAGTGCTGAAATCCGATGATTGATTATCAAGCCTATAGGATAAATAAATCTTCTCCAATTAATAGCGAGTCTCGGGGATGAGTTTCTGGAGAAATGTCCTGCAAGGAAAAGCACCAGTTGCAGACAGTCAAATTTTGAATTCAGCTGGACTGGACTAAAACGTGGCTCTCTTTCCAGTGTCATTACGAGCTTGGGGTGTCACAGTGAGATGAGTCCAACGCACTGATGGAGAAATATGTTTTCTCCATCTGAGCTAATGAATTACCTGGGCCATTTGGGACCCACGTGTCTAACTATCAGAAGAAGCTATTTTTAATTTATGAAAAAGGGAATTGAAAATCGACCTGGTTTCCTTGAATGTGTTTCTTGCCAACAAACCAATGAAAGCACCCATTCAGAAATTTTTATTCTCTAGCTTTGGTTTTCTAACTTTGCATCCTTATTCTTCTTTCCGAGTCAATGCAGATAGCCCAGTCAGAAGTTTCTTATTGATTTTGGAAGGGAACTGACTTCATGTTGCTAACCAGCCATGATCTGATGTCTCGGCAGCAGAGTTATGGGGAATAACAGCCAATGTGAAATCCCAGATGGCCAGCTATGCTCCTACAATCTCCCTCCACATCATTTAGCAGGGTCTTCATTTTGAAGCAGTGGATGAGATATCTATCCAGGGGTTGCATGAATGCCACTTTGTGACTGTGCTTTATCCTTGATCTTCAAATAGGGACGTTTCCACTGAAACAACCATATGTGTTAGACTAGAGCTATGGACGTGAGGGAGAATAAACCTTACATATCTATTGCTCCATCCATCCATCCATCCAACCACCCATTCAATCTAATTGTGTCCTGTTTGCTCAGTTTCTTCTTATAAGGACAGCCTTACGCCTACTCTCTTCTAGGGTGGTGTATTAGGCGTGTCTTTATTTTGATTCTTTGACATCTTGGGGCCTTGTTGACACTGGAAGGGACTGCTCCTCCACAGGTTCCTAGCTATGGTAAGCAACTCATCAGAGAATGCACCTTTACAGGCAAATCAACCAGTGTGAAGCCCATACCTCAACCACTTCTCACACTGGGGCCACTATCCTCCTGCCCTAATCACCCCAGGGGCCAAGTATCAGACAACTAAGGACAGCCCCAGTGCCCCAGAGTTCACCAAGATTATTCAAAGTAGCCAATCCAAAACCCACTTAGCTTCCTTACCCTGCTTCACATTCCTTCCCATGGAAACACCAATAAAGTTTCTTGCCCACTTTTTCTCCTCACTCCCTCTGCCTCCTGACTGACACTGGTGCTTCCCTATGTAGCCCTGCATGGTATGGCATATCCCCTCCTCTTGGGAACTGTAAGTAACAAACTATCTTTTCAATGGCAGTTGTGTCCTCATCTGTTTGCTTCATCATACCTGAATAATAATGAAACCTACATTTCCAACAGGTGCGATAAATACATATAGTTTCCTTCAGAGCCTCAAAGAAGTTCTGGTAGAATGGAACAAGTCCTGAAATCAGAGGTCAAGAAACCTAGTCCTGGCTACATCATATGCATAACTGAGCGGTTTGGGCCAAGCCATTTGACCTTGCTAAGGTTCAGTTTCCACTTTCATCAACATGGACAATTCCCATTTTGCTAGATTTTTATAAAGGTCACACAGGGTTGCATACATGAAAGACACAGGCATGTGACAGGAACAGAATTGAATCTGTTATTATACCCTTAAGAATCTTGTTCTTTCTTGCTCAAGTTTTATAAACACTGCCCCCCTTGGGACACTCTCCCTGTGCATTTTGCCGGTGGGGACCACAGGGGCCCATTTTTATGCTCTGAATGAGTAGTAGAGTTCAGGATAGTGGCTGAGAGCCCAGAAAGTCCAGTCAGATTTCTTGGGGTGACTGCACACCTCACTGACTGGTGGTCATCGGGAAGTTACTATGCTTCTCTGGGCCTTGGTTTCCTGATCTGTAAAATGAAGATAAAATTCCCTACTTCATAGGATTGTTTTGAAGATAAAGTGAGTAACACACTTAGAAAATAGTGGGTGTTCTGTGAATATGAGTAAGTAGGAATAAAAGCAGGTATGGGGTAGTAACAGTATTACAGGTAGAAGTACAAGTACAGGTACAGGTACAGGTACAAGCAGGTACAAGCAGACCGCTCATGACTGCGAATCACAATATGCTCCTTTGGTTGCCAAGATGCCGCTTCTTGGGTCAACTGCCTCATAGGCAATAGGGCAGCTGGTTTAACCAGACTACTTTTGACATAGACGTGACACACCTCTTAGCTAAGTCTAGAACTCAAAGATTATATGTTGATAGAACTTCAGGCTTACACTATTTTACTGTTATGAATGAGATTTTAAAAAGCAGTACCAAGTCCTGCAGGTTTATGAAATGACTATACTGGAACATCTGAACAAGTTTTTAAGAAAACCTGATATTTGAGCTGAGTTTAACTGAGGCCACTTTGAGCCAGACTGTCCTTCCATTCAATTATGAAAGCTGAGCTTCTTCTCCCTTGCTCACTGCTCAATTCTTTTTCCCCTCAAGCAACTTTCTCCTGGTAGATATTTTTAAAGTATGCTGGGCAATAATGATAAATAGTTCTCATAAATACTGGAATAAAAACCAACAGATAAACAACTGAAATGTGTAAACGCTGATTGTAGCAGAAGCTCATGGACTTCAGAGTTAACCTGACCTGCTTTTTTTTTTTTTCTGACCTGCTTTTGAATTTACACTCCCATACATTCGCACGACATTTGCCTTCCCTGAGCCTTGTTTGCACATCAATAGAAGGATAGTAGCAGACTGAGCTTGCAGGGTTATAACGCCCGGCCGCATAAGAACAGCAACCACGACAGTTAATACTCATGGAGCACTTACCACTAGCCAGGCACTGTATTAATTCATTTTAACCCAAGCAACAACCCTGAGGTGGTTATTATTATTATCATCATCACAGTATACAGCTGAAATTCCTCAGGCACAGAGAGGTAAGGTGACAGCTGCAGCCCGGATATGAACCCAGGAGGCCTGGGCTGGAGCCTGTGTCCTTATCCACCCAACTATGGGGTCTCCCACAAATATCTCCTCAGAGTGGTCAGTGCACATTTTTCTTGGTTTCAAGTTGCTTTGGGGGCCCCTCTGGCACAAGGAGTGTGAAGACCCCTCCCATCCCATCCGACCTTTTCCTCTCATGGCTCCACTGCCACCCACCCTCACTGCTAAGCCCCTTCTGTCATCAGCTCGTATCTCTAGAAACACAACACTCCCTACATTTTCAAATTCAGGCTTTGGGAGCTGGTGAAAATGGGGGAGTCCAAAAGGCCAGGGAGGGAGACGGCTGCCTAGAGAAGGGGCCCAGGGAAACTTGGAAGCAAGGCCAGTATGAGTCAATCAGTCAGCAAGTATTTATTTAGTGCTAGGCAGCTCGGGGGATACAGAGAAATTATAAGACGCCATCCGGTCCCTGGCTGGATTTCTGGCCGGGTTCCCCGAATAAGAACCAGGCCCGGAGCTGGGGCCTGTCCAGCCCGTGGAAAGCTGCCATGGTTTGTGAGGCGGGCTGCCCCGAGGAGCAGCCCCCAGGGCTGGGTAAGAGCAGGAGTCCCTGTCCCCACAACGCCACACACCAGGAGCGAGTCATCTCACCACCCTGGACCTCGGTTTTCACAATGTAATCTGGGAATCATACCAGGACTTGCCCAGTCAGGTGTGGCCAGGTATGGATAAACTGAGGCATGGAAAGTGTTTAGCCCAGGGCTGGCACATAGTACGCTCAACACATGTGGTTTCCTACTAAGGGGCAAGGACTGCACAAGATGGTAGAAGGAGGTGTGTTCTGGAAGCCCTCTGTGCCCCGCCTCACATCCCCAGTCACTGCTGTGGCAGCTGCTCAACCCGGGTGTACCTGACAGTGCTTCTCCCACATTCTGCCCGGGGGCTCCCCTGACAAGGTAGGGGTGGTAGTGGGAGAGACTGAAAACCTTTGGGGATCCTTGACCAGCAGGGGACAGAGCTGGTGGAGAAACACTCCCCCTTCCATCCTTCAGGTGGGCAATACTGAGGTGTGTTCCACAGGCAACTCCAAGGGTCTGGCTGGATGGGATCAAGCCCACCACGGAGGCAGCCGGAACACACCTCATATTTGCTTTTCCCCTGTCCTGCTGTACTTCCCGCTCCTCCCACCTGTTCCCTGGGACCACTCTCCAGAATGAGCCCCCTTTCTCAGACTCTGCTTTCTGTGGAGGAAGGTGGAGGGAAGTGGGTGTGATTTCACGGTGTAGCAAAATGGTCAAAAGTTGGATCAGACATGGGTTGGGTCACACCTGGCTCTCCCAGCACTGGCCGTGTGACAGAAACCAAATGTCCCTGATCCTGTGTTTTGCCATCAGTAAAATGGGGCTATGGATAGTCCTGACCTCATGCGGTTCTTTTGAAGATTGGAGGAAAGAATGCACAGAAAGTACTTAGCCTGTGCCTGGTGCAGAGAGCTGGGTTCTCCAGAAGCAGAACCTGAGAGCAGGATTCATGGGAAAGTGATTATTGGGAGGCCATCCCAGGAAAAACCAGAGGAAAGTGGGAGAGGGAGGGGAAGGAAGCTAAGCAAGGATATCAAGCAGTTACATCAAGAGTAATACTGACTAAATCCCTAAGGAGCTTTGGAGACAATGTGGACACACCTCAGAGGGAGGCGGCATCTCACTGCATGTGATAAAACACGTGGACTCCAGCAGGCTAAGGGCAGCACCGAGAAAGAGACGTGGGCACAGGCTTTGGGAGGCACACTGGACACTGTGTGCAGAAAAGGAATAAAGGAAGGAAATGATAATGGGATCCAAGGAAATACGGCAGACAGTGACCATGTCAGCCATAGCATACTAGTGGTGGTGGTGTTAGGGTTATTATACTTTTGTTTTTTAAAGAAAAGCCTTCTGGAATAACAGAAAAGCCACGCTTTAGAGCATGTGAAGCACCAGTTTCCCTCAGGCCTTTCCTTCCTGGAATTCATCTTCCCTAAAGTTCACACAGTAATGGCCTCTCCTCTGAAGTACCAGCATTCTGCCAATGGGCCTCCTGCCATCTGTCAACAGAAGTTCAAGGATTTCCCGGTCCCCCAGGGCATCAGGAGGGCTGCCTTGAGATGCTCCGAGGATGGAAGCAGTCATGCTTTCTCTCTCTCTCTGAAGTTTCACACACTAGATTCTCTCTAGGTCTCTGGTAAAAACTGAGCTGGAGGTGGGGGGCTGGGGCTGGGCAAGAAGTGCAGCAGGGGGACCAGGTTGGAGCTGGAGGTAGTTAGAGTCTTTCAGGGAAGAGGTGATGTGGTCTCAACACAGGCAGGGGTGGGAGGAAGAGGATCAAGTGGGTAGACTTCAAAGTTATTCACTGATCGGTTGGATAGGAAGAGATGAAACAGCCAGGAAGCATTGAGGACGATGCCCCGGCTGCCATGTTTTCCACTTGAGCAAATGAGGAGATGGTGGTGACATTCACTAGGATGGAAAACCAGAGGAGGAGCAGGTTTAGTACTGAAAGAGAAGAACAGTTCGGGGCCCTTTTTACTTGAAATATATGAGACAGGCAAATAAAACTGTCGTTAGGCAGATGGCTCTGGGGGTCGGCAGCTCAGGAAAGGCAACTTGGTAAAGCTACACACTGGAGTTCTGAAAAGAGTCTGAGCTAGATAGGACCTACCCCCGTGGAGGAGCAAACCTGTGGTGCAGCCTGGCCCATAGTGGGACCTGAGGGATGAGCATGACTGCAAGACACCTTTGACTACCATCTCTGCAGCTAAGAGCCTGGACTTGCTCTACATTGCTCCCTCCAAAGTTCTTCCACAATCTCCTGGCAATGGAGTATTTAAAAAATATTGTTGACAAGGCATCCCTTTGGGAGAATGTGCTCAGGGAAGGGGGAGAGGGCGGCTACCACTCTCCCTGCTCCCCAGCTTCTCCCACCACCACTTTTCCCCTGACACTGTGAGGGAGAATGGCCCTTCTTGGGTCTCTCTGGCAGAGAGCTCAGGTACTGCTTCCCTTCATGTAGTGAACGCTTTCAAATTCTTTAGCATCTCTGTGACTCTCAAGACCTGGTTAACCTCTTTTGTTACTATCTTGGAGCTCTATTACTTTTCTTAAAATCATTGATCTCAGCTTATAATTATCCTCTCCTTCATCTCATTACTTGGCCATCTTGCCTACTAAATTTTAAGCTCTGCTTTTGCTCCCCATCAGATCCCCAGGGCCTTGCATGGTGCTTTCTGGTAGAAATTCAATAACTATTTATTGAATGAATGAGTCTCTCCTCGTTCCTTCTCTAGTCTTGAAAACTTAGGTCCCAAACTAAGAATAAAGATTCTCAACAGTATAAACCATGCTGCTTCCTTATTGTTCTAATTAAAATCATACCCAAAGCATCTACTACTTCTCTTCCCAGTTTCTCTGTTCGGATGTATGTGCCGTGGCATTCTTGGTTTCCAATGTGTTCCGAGTTTCCTGCTGGGCAGCTCGGAGGCCTACCTCTCCTCAGGTAGCCTGATGAAGCCTGCAGGCTTTCTCAGTAGCTTTGGATATGGATAGTCAATGTTAATCCACTGCTAAGTTGTCAGAGCCTGAAGAAACTTTAATTACAGAAAACATGAATATCACAGAAGATGTTTCTAAGCTTTTCAAACTATAGGTCTCATCTGGAAAATTTCAAAAAGGTTGTCCATGTGGTATATTCCATGTTACATAACCCATGCCCAACACCCTTGCTCATGTTCCAGACACTCTACAGAAAAAATGTTCAGGACATTTTTATCCCAAAGTATCTGGAGTCCTTATGGAAAATCTTCTCAGAATGTTCGTGTTTATGCCCAAATTCAACATGTGAACCTTTTCCTTTGCTTTCCTCTTCAAACCCCCATGTGGGAATAGGATCTTACGCTGTTTGAAGATTCCTTTAGTTGTTGGCCTGCCCCATGTCAGGTGGTAATCACCACTTTAAAACACTGAGATTAGCGCAGTAAAAAAGATTTATGAATATTAATTCATTTTATAGCAGGTCATAATGTGAGCTGGAGAACAAACAGAGTATGGTTTCATTCCAATGTTTTACTGCAAACAAGAATAGGATTGCGTGTTGTGGAAAATATTAGTTGGAGATGCTGGTTTGAAAACCAGTTTGTTCAGTCTTTGGCTGTAATTTGCCAGACACCCTGTATTTGTGGAGAGTCTGTTCTGGAGAGTAAGAATCATGGAAGTTTATAGCTGTCATGTTTTTCATAATCGGCAGCATTCTCCAAAGAATTTTTAAAAATATATTCTTATAATGCAAACCACAAAACACTAACGTGCCTAGAATTAAGAGAAAGGATGAGTCCTTCTCAAACTTTCTAGAGTTGTAGTTTAAAGGATTGAGCTGTCTTGCTTTTTGGTCACTTCTCCACAAGTCAGCACACCTCCACCTGAAATAGTACTTGCAGAAGTCTCTGGAATGACACATTCAGTGATCTCTCCTCATCATCCTTGCAGTACTTGACATCCTTGCCTCTTCTCTTCCCTATCTTGTTCCCCTCGGCATCAGCATGGAAAATCCTGAACAGTGGTGTAACCACAATTATGGGAACAGATTCTGGATTTGGCCAGGTTATCAGGGTTCGAATCCCAGCTCTACCCTTCACCAGCTACATGACTTTCGACAAGTTTATTAACCCATTGTCCTCATCCCTAAAATGGGATTAACAATAGTACTCAAGAAGAGTGAATGATTCAACATATCTAAAGTACTCAGAACAGTGCCTGATACATAGTAACTGCTCAATTAACAGTCTCACTGGTAAACTGATGACATTGCAGTGTCAAGAGTAAGCCTGACCCCTGCTGATAACTTTGTCTATGGTGTAATTTTGAGGGGAAATCTTTCATTTTGATACCAGAGCCATCAATTTATCTCTTTGGGGTTTATGTGTTGGAGTCTGGATTAAGAAGCTTCTCGTATCCCAAGGTCGTAAAGATTTTGTCTACATTTCCTTCATTAATTCTATACTTTTAACTTTCAGTTTAGTTCTTACTCCATATCGAGTTTATTTTATTTGGTATGAGGTAAGGATTTAATTTAAACTTTCTGTAGAGTGAGGCTATTTTTCCCATGCTATTTACCGAATAATCAGTCTTTTCTCCTACTATTTTGTGATGCCTTCTCTGTAACATGCCAGGTCCCAGAGGCACCAGGAGTCGATGGGGGTGCTCTAAGCTGCTCCCTTGGTCTACTGTCCTGCTCCTGTTTTATGGCTGTACTGTCTTAATTACTACTGCTTTTTAATATGTCAATACCTGGCAAGAAGGATCTCCCTACTCTTCTATTTCAAAATACTCTTTGCCATTCATGAACTTTTATTCATCCACATATATTTTAGAAAACATTTTCCAAAAAAAATGTTCATGCTTGAATTTTTTCTTGGAACTGCATTTATTTTCAACGAATTCAGGGTATATCGATCGATACCATTTCAGTGTTTAATTGACCCAGACCTTAAGGCAGAATATTTATGCAGGTCATTATTCATGTCCTAGAATAAAATTTAAAAATTTTCCACAAATATCCTGTGCAATCTTTTTAAAATCAGCTAATAGATAATTCGTAGTTTTAGTTGCTATTGTAAATTTTCTTATCATACTTTCTAATAGGAACTTGCTTTAGTAGGTGCCCACTACTGGTTTTTATAACTTAACCTTGTTTCTGGAAAACTTGCTGAACTCTCTTACAAATTCTAATGGTTTTCTCCTGATTCTCGTGGATTTCTATGTAATGAATATTTTGTCTTGTCCTTTCCAATTCAAAGGAAATTATTTATTTTTGTGATCTTATTGCTTTTCCAAATATTTGGAATAGCAGTTGTTACAGTGATAAGGTTTGTCTTGTTCCTGACCTCAAAAAAATGCTTATAAAATTCCTTTATGAAAATGATGTTTTCAATGAATTTTGGATGATAAACTTTATCAGATTATTTCTACTTTTCTAAGATTTTGTTTTCTTTCAGAAGTGGATATTGATCTTTATCATCTGCTTTTCTCTATTTCTATTGTGACCCTCCAGTCTTTTATTCTATTCTATTTTTTTAAGGGGAATTATATTGCTAGTTTTTCTTATGTTGGGCCATCCTTGAATCATTTTAATATACTTTTGGAAATAAATAGGTAATATTTTATTTAATATTTTTAAAACTAACTTCAGAACTCAAATTATAGTACTTTTTTTTGTCTTGAACTCTTTTCATCTGGTTAACTATTAAAATTATACTTGCTTCATGAAATGAGCTGCCCAGACTTGCCCCCAGTTTTCAACTTTCTATGACAATGTATATAAGTTAGGAATTGTGTATTCCTTCCCTCATTTGTAAAACCTTCTGCAGCTGTCATTTATATTGCCATCTTTCTTGTATCTTTGGATCTGCTCTGTTGTCTTTTCCCTCTCATCTTTTTTTTTTTTTTTTTTTTTGCAGTACGCGGGCTTCTCACTGCTGTGGCCTCTCCCGCTGCGGAGCACAGGCTCCGGACACACAGGCTCAGCGGCCATGGCTCACGGGCCCAGACGCTCTGCGGCACGTGGGATCCTCCCAGACCGGGACACGAACCCATGTCCCCTGCATCGGCAGGCGGACTCCCAACCACTGCGCCACCAAGGAAGCCCTCCCTCTCATCTTTAGATGATCATTTAGCTTATTTATTTTTCAAATTTTTTATTTTTAGAATGTATTCATAGCTATAAATTGCACTCTAGGAACTGCATTAGCAACATCAAGCAAATGTTGACATGTACTACTTTCATCGTCTTTAAGCTGTAGAATTTCCCCTTTTGTTTTCTAGTTTCCCCAAGTTCTATCTGATAGTAAATTTTTTTGTTTCATTTTTTCTTAGTTTATAAATAAATTGATTTTTATTTTTAGCTAACTCAGTTTTATTAATTTTAAATTTTATTACATTGAAGTTAGAGAACATTTTCTGTTTGAGACTTAGAAATATATTGATATTTTCTTTTTGTCTCTACTATATGGTTTCTTTTAATGACCAATCTATTCTAGAAAAAAAGTGTGTAGTCTATGTCTGTATGCAAATTTTAATATAAAGTTATATGCATAACTTCTTAATTATTTTATTAATGTCTTCTATATTCTAGTCTATTTTTATTGGATTAGGTACATCAGCTTCTGAGAGCAGTGATTTTAAATCTCCAATAGCTTTTTACCTCTCTCTTTCTCCCATTTCTGTCATCTGTTGCTTTATGTATTTTGCTCTTATTATTATCATTGCTTCTGGATATATATGTATAACTATATATAAATGCAACATCTCTTTCTGTTATTTATGATTTAAAAAATCTTACATATATTATTTCCATTACTCTAGGAGACAGATGCAAAAAGATATTGCTGTGATTTATGTCAAAGAGGGTTCTGCCTGTGTTTTCTGCTAAGAGTTTTATAGTAGCTGGTCTTACATTTAGGTTTTTAATCCATTTTGAGTTTATTTTTGTGTATGGTATTAAAGAATGTTCTAATTTCATTTTTTAACTGTTTTTTAGCTGTTCAGTTTTTTTAGCTGTTCAGTTTTCCCAGCACCATTTATTGAACAGACTGTATTTTCTCCATTGTATGTTCTTGCCTCCTTTGTCATAGATTAATTGACTGTCGGTGCATGGGTTTATTTCTGGGCTTTTTATCCTGTTCCATTGATCTACATTTCTGTTTCTGTGCCAGTACCATACTGTTTTGATTACTGTAGCTTTGTACAGTCTTAAGTCAGGGAGCCAAATTCCTCCAGCTCTGTTTTTCTTTCTCAAGATTGCTTTGGCTATTTGGGGTCTTTTTTGTTTCCATACAAATTAAAAATTTTTTTGTTCTATTTCTGTGAAAAATGCCATTGATAATTTGATGGGAATCACATTGAATCTGTAGATTGCCTTGGGTAGTATAGTAATTTTGACAATATTGATTCTTGCAATCCAAGAACATGGTATATCTTTCCATTTGTGTTATCTTCGGTTTCTTTCATCAGTGTCTTATAGTTTTCTGAGTACAGGTCTTTTGCCTCCTTAGGTAGATTTATTCCCAGGTATTTTATTCTTTTTGATGCAATGGTAAATGGGGTTGTTTCCTTCATTTCTCTTTCTGAACTTTCATTGTTAGTATATAGAAATGCAACAGATTTCTCTGTGTATTAATTTTGTATCCTGCAACTTTACTGAATTCATTGATGAGCTCTAGTAGTTTTCTGGTGGAATCTTTAGGATTTTCTATGCATAGTCTCATGTCATCTGCAAACAGTTGTTTTTTTTTTTTAACATCTTTATTGGAGTATAATTGCTTTACAATCGTGTGTTAGTTTCTACTTTATAACAAAGTGAATCAGCTATACATATACATACATCCCCATATCTCCTCCCTCTTGCATCTCCCTCCCACTCTCCCTATCCCACCATTCTAGGTGGTCACAAAGCACCAAACTGATTTCCCTGTGCTATGCTGCTGCTTCCCACTAGCTAGCTATTTTACATTTGGTAGTATATAGAAGTCCATGTCACTCTCTCACTTCGTCCCAGCTTACCCTTCCCCCTCTACATGTCCTCAAGTCCATTCTCTATGTCTGCGACAGTGACAGTTTTACTTCTTATTTTCCAATTTGGATTCCTTTTATTTCTTTTTTGTCTCTGATTTCTGTGGCTAGGACTTCCAAAACTATGTTGAATAAAAGAGGTGAGAGTGGACACCCTTGTCTTTTCCTGATCTTAGAGAAAATGCTTTCAGCTTTTCACCACTGAGTATGATGTTCACTGTGGGTTTGTCATATATTTTTATGTTGAAGTAGGTTCCCTCTATGCCCACTATTGAGAGAGTTTTTATCATAATGGGACCTAATTAAATTTAAAAGCTTTCACTCAGCAAAAGAAACCATAAACAAAACAAAAAGACAACCTACAAAATGGGAGAGAATATTTGCAAATGATGCAATTGACAACGGATTAATCTCCAAAATATATAAACAGCTCATACAGCTCAATATCAAGAAAACAAGCAAAAAGTGGGCAGAAGATCTAAATAGACATTTCTCCAAAGAAGACATACAGATGGCCAAAAGGCACATGAAAAGATGTTCAACATCACTAATTATTAGATAAATGCAAATCAAAACTACAACGAGGTATCACCTCACACCAGTCAGAATGGCCAACATCAAAAAGTCTACAAATAATAAATGCTGGAGAGGGTGTGGAGAAAAAGGAACCCTCCTACACTGTTGGTGGGAATGTAAATTGGTAAAACCGCTATGTAGAACAGTATGGAGGTTCTTTAAAAAACTAAAAATAGAGCTACCATATGATCCAGCAATACCACTCCTGGGCATATATCTGGAGAAAAACATAATTCGAAAGGATACGTGCACCCCAATGTTCATAGTAGCACGATTTACAATAGCCAAGACCTGGAAGCAACCTAAGTGTCCACTGGCAGATGAATGGATTAAGAAGATGTTATATATATATATATATATATATATATATATATATATATATATATATATACACACACACATATATATATTATTTATATAGTGGAATATTACTCACACATAAAAAAGAATGAAATAATGCCATTAGCAGCAACATGGATGGATCTAGAGATTATCATACTAAGTGAAGCCAGACCGAGAAAGACAAATATCATATGATATTGCTTATATGTGATATCTAAAAAAATGATACAAATGAACTTATCTACAAAACAGAAATAGACTCACAGACATAGAAAACAAACTTATGGTTACCAAAGGGGGAAGGGGGAAGGGTAAATTAGAAGTTGGGGATTAAAATATATACACTACTATAGGGGCTTCCCTGGTGGCGCAGTGGTTGAGAGTCCGCCTGCCGATGCAGGGGATGCGGGTTCGTGCCCCAGTCCGGGAAGATCCCACATGCCGCGGAGCGGCTGGGCCCGTGAGCTATGGTCGCTGAGCCTGCACATCCGGAGCCCGTGCTCCGCAACGGGAGAGGCCACAACAGTGAGAGGCCAGCGTACCGTAAAAATAAATAAATAAAATAAAATAAAATAAAATAAAATAAAATAAAATATATACACTACTATATATAAAATAGATAACCAACAAGGACCTACTGTACAGCACAGGGAACTATACTATTACAATATCTTTTAATAATGTATAATGGAAGAGACTATAAAAAGATTATATATATAATATATATTATATGTGTGTGTATAACTGAATCACTTTGCTGTACAGCTGAAACTAACACAACATTTTAAATCAACTATATTTCAATAAAATTTTTTAAATTAAAGAAAATTAAAATTTGAATAAATCTTACATATATTAAATTTCCTTTTGACTCTTATTTGTGTGGTACATTTTTTTCTATCCTTTATTTTCCTCGATTCTCCACCCTGTTATCTGAAGTGTATCTTTTTTAAATATTGTAGAGCTTGGTCTTATTTTTGTTTTCATTTTAATTCAATCTGAAAGTTTCTGTCTTTTAATTAGTGTGTTTAATTTATTCTATTTTTACTTAGTATAATGTTGAATACATTAAGAAATTTTTGCTGTTTAACACTATAATTTTTTATTTAACATTCTTTATTTTTACTTTCAAATTTTTTCCCAGTTTTCATTAGTTTTTTTTCCCAGTTTTCATTAGTTTTTTTTTAGTTATTCAATTTTATTTTGCTCCAAACTTTTTAAGCCTCATACTTAATTTTTTTAAAACAATGCTTGAAGTGATGTTTATATATTTTCCTTTTACAAGTGACTAGTCCCGTGTCATCTACTTTAGTCTCTCTCAATTCCCATTTTATATCAACTGAAGAATTTCATTAATTTTGAATTATACTATAGTTCCCTTTAGATTCATCTAAGTCCATAGGAGAAGATATCTTCTCTTTAATCTTATAGTTTATATAAATTTTATAGTTTAATCATGCATTACATCTGCTTAATCAAATCTGTCATTAGAGTAAAGTAAGAAAATTGGTATAAATTATTTAAAACAACTCCTGGATTCCAGTAAGTGTTCTCACAACTGCTTATTAGTATCAAGCAATTTGTACAATATTTAAAAGCATATCATGATCCAGATGTCCCAATGGATTAAACAAATGGTGGAATCTCCACATTGAGAAATCCTGAATGAATTCTTGGTACATGCTACAACTTGAATGAATCTCCAGAGAATTATGCTGAATGGAAATAGTTTCAAAGGGTTATATATTGTGTGATTTCATTTATATAAAATTCTTAAAATGAGAAATTTATAGAAATGGAGAATAGATTAACAGTTGCCGGAGATTAAGAAAGGCGTGGGGGATGGCAAAAGCATGGGTGTGACTAGAGAAGGCCAACAGGAGTGATTCTTGCAATGATGTAGATGTCCTACCTCTCAACTGTATCATTGTCAATACCCTGGTTGTGATCTGGCACTGCAGTTTTGTAGGATGTTACCACTGGAGGAGACTGGGCAAAGGGTAGATGGAATCTCTTTGTATTACTTCTTGCAACTATTGATGCATGTGAATCTACAATTATTTCAAAATAAAAATTTAAAAACAACAACCAATGCAACAACATCCATTTCTCATCAAATAGGATTTAACTAAAATTGTATTTGGCTTTGTTTTACTAAATAATTTACCTGAACAGAACAGGTTGGTTAAGACATCTGGTTTCACCCAGATCTGCTGTATCTCCCCCACTATGCTTTTCAGGAAAGAGTTACGCAGGCTCTTTCACCCTCCCCTGCCCAGCAAGCCTGGTTAGACCTCATGACTCAGTTCTCAGAGCCTTATTCCCTTAGTCATTTACACTGGAGGGCAGTCTGGAAGAGATCACTCATCCATAATGACTCAGTCTTACCCATTTAAATTAAGGGAATTAAGGAAACAGACCCAATCTAATTTCATCAATTTGAAAGGATGAAGAAGTCATACCATCCTCAGTAGAGATGAAATGCAAGAAACAGAGAAGAAATAGTAGTTTAACCAACTAAGGAAATGAAAGACAAGTAACATTAAGACAAAATGCAAAAACAGTAATGATCCATTAAAAATTGTGGTTTGGTGAAATATTGCTATCTAAGATCCACCATTAGAAATGAGAACTTTCAGGAACATTTATACAGAACAGCCATTTGTGACCAGAAAAAGTTGGCTGCAAAAACCGTGTTGAATCTTCCTTGTGGTCCTACTCTGCCTGCCTCCTGGACTTAGCCTTGTCATAGAGTCATGGACCTCATACCATTTTTTGATTGTTTCAGACTCATTTTGTTATAAGTGTGAGGCTCATTTCATGCAGGGTTTTTATTGAAATCTTGCTACTAGGCAATAGGCCACTTATGGGTCACTGGAATCCCTGAGTTTCCTGCCTTTTCATATATGATCACATAGCACCTCTGGCACAAAAACAATTGGCTGTGAAATCTGGTGGGCAGATTTTCTCAATCACAGCATGACATTTGGGGTACATGCAAGTAAAAGTTAGCTCTGAAGGCCTAGGAAGATCAATACAAAAGTCTTGATATATTCATATGTTACTATTTATAATCAGTGTTTTATTTATAAAAATTAAATAGGTTTCCCAAAGCACCTACCTTTGACCCCACTCCATTAATAAAGGCTTAATTAGTTAAATTTGTCTAAAGTTTTATATTTACTTACAAAAATGAATTTTTATATATAACATACTAATATATATAATATATATTAGTGTACACCATACTAATATATAACATATAGATAATGATTCAATACACACAAATTATTTATTGACCCAATATGTATATAATCCTATAAAGCCAAACTGAAATATAACTTATAATAATGCTGTACCTTGACCTTGTTATCATCATAATTTGTCTTTATTGTTAGAAAACCATATATATCACAGGGCATACATAAGAAAGTGAGAAGGAGGAGAAACTGATTTACATACTCTCCAACGAATCACATTCACATCCTTTCTTGGAGCCCCTTGACCTCTGCAAACCCATATGTCATCTGTCCTCTGTCCTCCATGCATGTGGTCACTCACTGGCTGTGGGTGGGATCTACACTCAGGGTTTGTTTGGGTTTTTTTTACACCTTTATTGGAGTATAATTGCTTTACAATCGTGTGTTAGTTTCTGCTGTATAACAAAGTGAATCAGCTGTACATATACATATATCCCCATATCTCCTCCCTCTTGCGTCTCCCTCCCACCCTCCCTATCCCACCGTTCTAGGTGGTCACAAAGCACCGAGCTGATCTCCCTGTGCTATGTGGCTGCTTCCCACTAGCTATCTATTTTACATTTGGTAGTGTATATATATCAATGCTACTCTCTCACGTTGTCCCAGCTTATCAGGGTTTGTTTTGATTAATGAAGAGTTGACTCAGATTCCATGCGTGACCTGGCTGAGGCTGAGCCCTCGGGTCTCTGAAATTGTTGGGATGGAGTGGGGGTGTTGGTGGGTGTGGAGAGAAGCGGCCATCAGCTCCAAAAAGGTTTCTGTCTGTATTGGGGGAACTGTCGATTCACATTTGGCAGACTGTTTTCTGGAGGGTATGGATTAATGGCGATGGGATCATTTCTGAATGCTGTTGATTCTTTGAAGTTTGCTGAGTTGTTTTGGGAAATAAGGAATGAACTGGAGGCCAGGTAGCTGAGGAGAGACCTTTCTCCTCACTGCCACCAGAACCCAGCACCACTGGGTCACCGCAGGGAGCGATGACAAGGGGACATCAGGGACAGCATCTCCGGCTTGGACTCTGGTGACTTAATAATAAGGAGCGCACTCTGCAGTGACAATAAAGACAGGAAAACATGGTGGATGCTATCTGACAGAGGATCCATCCTGGAGATGGTCTCAGACCATTTTGTGAACACATGGGAGACAGTACTTCAGGATGAAGTACTTGGGAGGTATTTCAGGGTGTTTTGGAGGGGCAGAACTGGTACCCGGGGGTGCACCACCTGGAGTCAGGATCACGGTCATTTGGGAGTTAAACACAAATATGACCCCATTTTATCATCACTGGCTGATGAGGTTTGATAATTTGGTATATGACTACATATGTTTATTATTTTTTTAGTAGCTACAGTAGTTCCAGAACTTTGCAAGCAATAACTATAATCCTTACAAAAACTTTGTAGGACAGATATTGTCCCCATTTTACATATAGGACTATGGAGGCTCAGAGTGTTTAAGCAGTTTGCATGAGGTCACTCAGCTACTTACATGGCAGGTCTGTCCGTTTTCAAAGGCTGGGCTTCATTGTCTCACTAGCTCTATATCAGATTTCCATTTCTGGGCTCGATTCCAAGGAGCATGGGAATCCTGCAAATCAATGGGCATGTCACACTTTGAATCTCACTTAGATTCACTTGAGGGATGGCTCTTGACTCAGGCTGGCCAGTTATCACACTTCATCCTGCAGGGCTAAGGAGAGGAGCACTTGTATGAAGTGGGGGACGAGGAGTTTCCTAAGGGTGGTGATGCTCTGGGCAGACAAATCCATACCTGTCCACTGGATCTTCCTACCTGAGGAGAAGTGACATGTAATTTGGGGCTGTGGGGGTCATATGGGTGAGGAAGATTGCACTGTGCCCATGCAGAAGGTTCTGAAGGCTTGCCTTGCAAATGATTCATTGCAATTATCTCCAGAACGCGAACCCCTGAGATGGAGGTCATCGTCTCCTTGACAGGAACAGATAACAACCTCCTTTCTCTCCAGACCTGACACCTGAGACCAATCTCAAACTGACCACCCCTTCTTTCCCCTGATCTGGAAAACAGTCCTCATTGATGGGTAACGGGATTCCCAATTCCAAGGATTCTAGTCTGCCTCGTCAGTTTAACCCAGACCGATTTCTTTGTTAAAAAAAAAAAGCTGCTCAGAAAATTGATTTCTTCTAACAATTGTATAGCAAGCATTTTCCGTTCCCTTCAAAGAATAATGAAATAATAGAAGTCAGAGAATGGGGATCTACATAATTTTTGCTCCCCCTGTTGTAGGCACTAAGAGATAAGAGACTGGGCTGGGATGACATACAGTGTGCATTGCCTACATAGAAGTGGCAAATTTCATTTAGCTTGAAATAAACGGCTACCATTTATAATTAAACTTTCAAAGGGTTGTCCGCTGATTGAAAAACATTATCCCCTGCTCTTGTTTCCAGCTGTATTTGGAGCTGATTGGCTAATTTAGGGGCAATATGCCTTTGATATTTGAGTCTGTCGTTCACTTTAATTTGAAACAGACATGCTGAGAAGAGGAAGTTAGGCTGGTGATGTGCTAATTCTTGTTTGTGATTTACCCCGGAGGATCTATAAGGAATCTGCAACTTGTACATTAAGAAACGAAACTGGAGACAGTCACATCTGGTTTGTTGGATGCCCCCCTCTCGTTTGAAAAAAATAAAGCAGTAACCAAAAATGCTTAAGCTAGATAGTTTGATTAAATGGATAATTTATCATGGATAAAAGGCTGGAGACTAAAGTGCCCCAGAGAGAGAAGCTGAGGACATTGCAAGAAGGGTTATAAGCGTCAGTAAGTGAATGGAAATTTAAAATTACATATTATGGAGTTTCTCAGAAACAGTATGTACCAAGGTAAAGCTTTTAAAACGCATTCGTATTTTGCAGTTGAAGGGCCAGGTGGCTCTGAGCCACTGTGGGGCACACTGCTTGGTACAGTTTTGGTTTCTCATGGGGTCCCAGGTCCTGAGGGAGAAGTGGGGATGTGTCAGAGGTAGGAAGTAATCAGCTTCATAAGGGCCATGTTGTGATCTTTGTGGGCCCCCCTTCTCTGTTAAAAAAATATTAAAAAGTATGTTTTTGACTATGTTGGTATAAAGACAACATATTAAATGTATTATATACTAAAACATTTAAATAAACTCAGTAATCAAAACACATAATAATTTATGTAGTATTTGTTAAAGAATCAAGATTAATGCAAAAACATCCACGATGAACAAAATACAAGCATTTTAAATAAAGACAGGATCAGCTGTACCTTAAAGCTTTCTGAAGCCCCCAGCTGCATCCTCGGGATTCCAGGGAACATAGAGGAGGCACAGGAGGGAGGCTGGTGGTGCAGAGGGAAAGGTCTGGAGTCGAATCCTTGAGTCCGGGTCCTGCCTCTTTCTTCCCCATTCAGAAGTGTTGGGTATGATCTGACCTTTTTCTACCTCATTAACAAGTGATATTTCTGAACAGTGATGGAGGAAAATATTCTTACCACTGGCAGAGCATAAAAGTTACTGGTAGGTGGTATACAGATGAATTTTAAAATTTTATTTTATCACTTTTTCATTTATTTTAATGTGTGTTTAGTTTCATGTATATTAGAAAATCTGAAACTAGCACATTAAAACAATGGTTTCACAGATACGATGGTTGAGGACAAGAGTAAGTAAAAAGAGGAAACAAAGAGCAAGTTAAAATAGTTAACAAATCAATATCTCTTAGCAAAATTGCTGTCAGAAACTCTGAGTGTTCTTCTAATGACTTCCCAGTAAGAACTGCCTGGATGGGACAGTGACTGAGGCAGGCGGGGGAGTCACTCTGCTGGCTTCCGAGCCCAGCTCCCCTCTCTAACTGCGTGGCCTCGAGCATGTATACATAACCTGGGAGGGCCTCAGTGCCCTCACATGTAAAAGGAGATCCCAAATGCTTGTACCTACTCCACGGAGCTGTAAAGACGAAGTAAGATAACTCCTCCAAGGCATGTGGCCCAGGCCTGGCGCAAAGGAGGAGCACAACCCCTGTGAGTTCTGTTATTATTATTGTACCAACGTGTGCACTGACTTTGCTTTTATAGGGAGAAATAGAAATAAAGCTATTTTTAACCCCTTTCTCCAGCACTAAAAAATGAAATGCATAAATGGTAAGCCAAGGTAGTGGGGTAGATTAGAAAGAACATGGGCTTTGGAATCAGCAATGGTTTGGTCTTGACTCTGCCATTTGCTAGTGTGTCCTTAGATGAGACAGATAATCTAGCTTCTGTGACCTATCTAGAAATTAAGGGAAGTACCAGTGCCTAAAAGAGAGCTGTGGGTATTGCTGGCAGAAAACAAGTTCGTTTCGTCTGGTCGGGTATGGCAAATTCATATTTCCCTCCCTTCTCTGCCCTCCCCTCCCCCACCTCTCCCCTCCTCACTGCCCCTCCTGCCTCCCCTCCCCCACCTCTCCCCTCCTCACTGCCCCTCCTGCCTCCCCTCCCCCACCTCTCCTCTCCCATCATCTTTCCTTTCCTTGCTTTTGGTTTTGTCTTTCCATAACATTCTACACAGTTTCTTATTCCAGCCACCTCAATGTCTTGCCTGTTCTTTTTTTTTTCACTTGCCTTTGAGATGTTCCTTTGAATTTAATTAAACTCAAGAGCCTGGAAAATGTATTCAGTTCTGTCCAAAAAAAAAAAAAGAAATAGACAAGTATAATTTCCAGGTCATTTTTTTTTCTTTTTCACCTCCTACACTCTTTTTAGGCTCTCAGTGACTATAACCTCTTATTTCATACACTTTTTCTCACCAAAGTCACCCAACTTGGCCTCTAGTCAATTCGACGTTTTTTTGTGTTTTTTTGATGCTAGGGATAAAGACGCTGAGCAGAATGAAAAGCACCCAGTGGCAATCAGAATGAACGGCTCCACGTTTTCAGCCCTTCTGAAAATGATTTTTCATTTAAGAGATGCTTTTTGACTCTAGTCCAGATCAAAACAAAGCAAGGTCAAAATTTCCTGAGCATCACAATGTAGTGAAGCCTGGGAATTATCAGGAAAATCTCTCATGATGAGATTTCCAGTTCATATTTCCAGGTGTGGAAAGTATTTTCCCAGAAGTTTAATGACAGAGCCAACACAGTAGGTACCTGCCTGATTCAAACAGGTAAATAGATTTGTGGTCTCGCATCACACGTGGGTTTTATTGATTCTACTGTTGTTAGTGACATGGGATTAAGAAGATGTGGAAATGAACTCACCAGGCGCAGGTCCTAGAGAGAAAATCCATGACTCACATGGATGAGTCTTAGCGAGTGTGCTTGGCTGCAGGATCGTGTATCTCCTGGGAGTCTCAGAGCTTGGAAAAGAAGCCTTTCCTGGAGAACGGGGCAAAACATTTAAGAAAAGTCCAGCCTTCATTAAGGAGCATAGGAGAAGATGGTGAAGAATAGTGAGAAACCAAATGGATAGCAAAGGAAAGAAGTTAACATTTTCTGAGCTTCCACTGTGTGCCAGGCACATCACAAACAGCATCTCATTTCATTATCTCAAGAGGTCCCGCAGGAAGAGAGAATACCACCACCAATTTCACAAATGAGGAAACTGAGATTGGGAGTCTAAACAACTTGTTCAAGTTATACTCACAGTTGGTAGGTGGTGATGGCTAGATTTGAGATCAGGGTCTGAAGCTTAATATATGTGTCTTTCCACCATCTGGTGCTATACTGAAGAAAAAAAAATTTAATAACTGGAGTTTTTTAAGGCCAAGAAATAAAAACAAGAGAAATTGGAACTTATAATTCTACAAAATATTTTGACTGTAGTCTGGGTGGAAGATGCTCTAGACTACGGCAGACTTTGGTTCAGTTCTGGTTGGGCTGCTTAGGAGTTCTGTGACCTTGGGTAAGACAGTTGACCCTCATGAAGCTCAGTCTCTTCATACATGAAAGGAGGGGCTGGTGCCACTTGGGGGGTGGCGGGTGGGGCAGGGGGTAGACAGTTAGGGGAGGGGCACACCCATGGTGAGGAGCCTGCTATCAGCAGTCTGCTCTGGGCATGTTGTCCCTCCACCTTTCTGGGCTCAGCATTGCAACTGCCACAGCAAAGCCTTCAAGGGGACTTATCATCATAAAGATGACATTCATCACTTCTTAAATGAAAAGAAACCAGGGAGAATCATTAACTATTGCAATATCACATCTGTTGTGTCTAATTTAGAACTCACCAGAGACTAAAACCACTGTTTACTAAAATACTGTCTGGGTGCCACGTACTTTCAATGAGATTCCCTATGCACAAGAAAAACACAAGCATGTTTTCTATTTGAATGCCAAACTGGAGAGGTTACCTTGTTAAAAATCCCAGTTCCCTTGTTTATGTAAATGCCAGGTGTTTATAAATATAATAGTTCATAAATATTCTTTCTATTGAGATCATCTCCTGCTCACCCCATGCCTTTAACATGGTACAAGGAAACGTGTCAGAACTTGCAAAAGCACTTTGAATGGAGAATAAAGTATGGGTATTTTTTTTAACGAACCTAAAAACTCCTGGGAACAATGGAGACAAGCCAAAAAAATGGACTTGTCTTTTTAGGAGCTTCCAGTGAGAAGGAAAATCCTCCACAGGGGCTCTGAAATGGGAGAAAAATGGTTGAAAATGGAACCAAAGATTAATTGCTTCTCCAGGAGCCAAGCCAGGCCTGGAGGATAAATGGGAGACAGTCTTTGAATCCGAGCATCTATACCAAAGGCCTCCCAAGATGTGTGAACTAGTCTGATCCTCTCCCCTCCTGGAATGTGTTTTCGCTTCCTGTGTCTCCTGTCCTCCTCACCCCCACTCTAATACACCTGTGGAGTGGGGTAGGGGGTTCCCTTTCATGAAGAGCCAAGTTTTGGCCCCAAGAAGGAAACTGCGTAAGAAGAAAGTCACTCTGGGCTTGTCTCATTAATAACCTGCAAATTAAGCCTGATCCTGTCTTCCAGAATGGAGAAAAATTGGGGGGGAGACTTTGAACACCAACCTAGTTGAGTGGTTCTCAAAGTGTGGTTGCTGGACCAGCAGCACTGACATCATCTGGGAGTTTGTTAGAAATAGAAAACAGGTGGGCCTCAGACTTACTGAATCAGATGCTCTTGGGTGGGGCTCCACATCAGTGTTGCAACGAGCCCTCCAGATCGTGCTGATGATGCTGATGTCACTGAAGTTGGAGAACCACTGGCCTGGGTCATTGGCTAATGGTAACCACAAGGGCCATTCCTGACTGATCCTATGCACCCGTTTATGGGTTGCTTACTAGCCTTTACGCATTTCATTGAGTTCTTTCTACAACTTTTGTGGTTGGCACTAACATTTTTCCCATTTTACAAATGAGGAAACTGACATCACAGAGGTTAAAGAGATGACTCAAGATCACTCAGCTAGTAAGTGGGAGGGTCAAGGTTTAAATCTACATCTATCTCATAACACTCTTTGCATGCATTATGATCCTCTCAACACCGGAATTCCTGTCGCATCAGAAATATCCGCTTTGTAAAAGGGAAGTGCAAGAATAAAGTAAAGCCTAACACAGAACATCAGATTATAGACTTGGAAGAAACTTTAGAACTCACCCTTGAACTCATGGATAAGTTCTTTACAGCAGTGTCCTCCAAAGTGTGTCCCATCGACCACTGGTTTCACAGAATATTAATAGGCAGTTTTATTATAGAGTTCTGGGGCAGATAAGTTTGGAAAATGGTGGCTTAAATCTTGCCAAATTAGTTTCTTAGCAGCAGGACTTAGTACTGCTACAGAATCCAGTCAGGTACAAGGCGAGTCTCCAAGGAGAGTGTGTACGGCATGTCTCGTTCAATTAGTTACTGAGTTATTTTCTCACGGGGCATTTCTTGGATCTAAAAGGCCGCAGAATGAGACTCCAGAAGTCCCGTTCTGTAGCATGCTTTGGAAAGCAGCATCCAGGTGACTGCTTCCTTGGAGGTTCTCTATGCTGAGTGAAAACCTCCTCCTCAATAGCCGTCTGACAATGCTACTTATTCTTTCTTTGGCCGGACTGACGGACACCAGTCCCTCTTCCACATCCTCGCTATTTGGAGATAGGAAGACAAATACTACATTCCCTACAAAGACTTGTTTCTCCAGGGTTCAATTCCCAGGGCTTCCAGACATTCCTCCGTGGCTCTATTGTCATTCCTTTAGGCTGGACTGTTGCAGCAGCCTTAGAGCTGGCCTTTCCCCTTCTAATCTTGTGCCTCCTCTAATCGCACAGCAGCCAAAGCAAAGATACAGAATGGTCCTATCTTGTCTCTGCTTAAAACCCTCCAATAGCTCTTCATTGAACTTGGGATTGAAATCCAGCTCTCTAAAATGGCCTAAATGCCCTGAGGCATCTTCCTCCTTCTTACCTCCAGGCCTTTGCCCTTGCTGTTACCTCTGCCTGCATTGCTCTTCATCACTGGTTGAGAGGCTGCCACCCACTGACCTCTTCTTAGGTCTCAGTTTAAATGTCATGTTCTTACAGGTCTTCCTAGAGACCCAGTCTAAACTAAGGATCCTGTTATAACCTACATCATCACTGTGTACTTTCGCCTCATGGCACAGCCCATGTTTCCTAATTCTATGTTTGTGTAATCATTGATTTAATGTCTGTATACCCTGCTCAAAGGTAAAATCATTTGCATATCCAACAAAGACCACTGTGCCTTGCATATGGTAGGGTCTCAAAATTTTTGGATAGATGTACAGCTGTTGATCTCCAGACCTTTCATATCCTTCACTTCCATCTTCTCAGATCCTGGTGTGTTCTGCCCGGGTGGGTTAAATGGAACTGTCACCTTCCATGCCCTGGATATCATACTTCAACTAACGTAAAGCCAAAGACCAAATTAGTTTTTCCAGTGGCCACCTCCAAACTTGGGCTCACATCAGACTTACATTAAGTCTTCAGACACACCCCGTTCTTTCCATATGTGTTCTCCTGTGGTATGATGTTCCCAGGCTAAACATACGCTGCAAATCCCCAGGCCTCAGCACATGTCCTCCATCTCAACATCTGTCATCCACTTCTCTTTTTTTCAAGCATGAAGTCATGGCTCACACCTAATGGAGTCACTGATAACTTGCACAGAAGTATGTTGAGGAGTGAGCACTGGGCCCTGTGACCCAGGTCCTCAGAGGCCTCCCACTAGATTAGCACCATTCTTCAGTGATAGCTCCTCTTTCAGTTGAGGGCTAATGGTGGCGTTCCAGGTGTTATGTCATCTGATGAAAGGAGAGCTATTTGGACAGACCCTCTACATAGACTGACACTGACGGGGCCCAGTTTGAACAGAGAAACAATGTCCCTCCATTCTCACTGGCACTTTCATTCCACCCATTTTAGGTCCTGGATCTCCTTTTCTGCCACCTATCTTGGGGCATGTATCCTGACCTCCTTGTTCTGGACCTTTCTGAACTAAGTAGATTTTCTCCTTCCACATAGTCATTTTTTAATTTACAATGCTCTCTGTGTTGTCTTTAGTATTTACCATAGGAATTGGATTAAACTGAAGAGGAGGAATGTAGTGAAATAGTTAATGATTCATGACTAAAATTGTGATCTTTAGATCCATACAGAATTGGGTTAGAATTCTGGCTTCATCAATCACGAGATGTGACCTCAGGGGAGGTATTTATCCTCCTACAAGCCTCAGAATCCTTACACATAAAATGAATAGTTCAAATGCACCTTTCAGAACTGGGGCAGAGACCTAATTGGCACTGTGTTTGGTAGGATAAAAGGGGGCTGGAGCTGTTGTTGTTTCTTCTTCTACTGTTCGATCTCTGATATGTCTTTCTTCCATAGCTAGTCGTTCTCTGAGAGGAGTGAACAAACTTTCTGTGGAGGTATAGGGATAGTAAATATTTTAGGCTTTACAGGCTATACCATCTCTGTTAAAACTACTCAATTCAGCCATTATAGCAAAGACTTGCAAGGACAACACATAAACAAATGGCCATGTCTGTGTTTCAGTAAAACTTTACAAAAGCAGGTTCAGGTGGAATTTGGTCTACAGGCTGTAGTTTGCCAATCCCTGTCCTAGGACGTCACTTTTAGCTGCTTATTTGATTGCTTTGGAAATTGGACTCCAGGCTTCTGTACCACTTGACTTTTGGCCTGAGGGGAGGCAGGAATCCTTGTCACCATGACCATGCAATCATCAGTTTTACCAGATGACTCTCTGTGCTATTTGTGGGAAACCTTGCAGGTAGTCCAGGAGGAATGACTCCAGTCAGCCAAGAAAATACCCTTCTTGGGAAATATCATGGAGGCAACAAAACCAGTTTCTGGAAGGAGGACAGGAAATTTGTCCAGTCAGTTGAAATGATAAGGGCCTACAGCAAATGCCAAATTAGAAGAGACTCTAACAAGTAGCAGTTTGTGAAGAGGAAGAAGTCTAATGTAGCTTGCTGGGTTTCTTGGCTGGCTCTAAATTCTCTCCATTAACGGGGGCTACATTTGGCTGCTTGTAGCTGAAATCTGACTATAGCCGCTGAATTAAATGGAGATTTAATATTGATAACCTAATGGGAAGTCTGGATGCAGCAGCCCAGGGAGGTATAGCTGGTCAAAGTTTCAAATATCTTGGCTCCTCCTAGCTTCCTGTCCTGTGATCCTTAGAATAATGGCTCTTGACTTCATAGTCACAAGAAGGCTGCTGTGCCTCCAGGCGTCAACTGCAAATTTCAGGCTAGAGAAAGGAAGAAGAGGCAAGGAGCAAAGGCCTGTCAGAACTGTCTGTCCCAGGAGCCTTAGGCATGTGACAAGGGAGTCTGAAGCAGTGAGTGTTTTTAACTGGGTACACTGATACCTCAAACAAATCTGGGGTACTCCTAGTAAGGGGAAAAGAAGGGTGAATTTGGGAAAGATGATAGCAATGTCTGTCATGTTCTCCAAAACGGCAAGTCTGGGCTGCACAGTGGCTAAGAACAGGCCTCTAATATCAGTTTTTCTCGGCCAGGTTTCCTCATTTCCGAAGGGGAATCGTATCTCTACAGGGCTGCTCTTAGGATTAGATAAAACAATTCATGTAAAGTACCAAACATTAATGTCATTATTAGTTGTATTGCTACTATCCCCCCGACCTCAAAAATTACATTTTTCTTTGAGGTAAATTGTCTGATTCCATAATAGCCCTCCTGTGAACTTACCTAAGAAGGAAACCGTACTGTCACCACATAACCTCTTAGCCATCACCACATAACCTCTTAGCCGTCATGACTTTCCAAATAAAACAGTAGAGAATGCTTGGAAACACTGAGTAATTCTGTTTGCAAGAGACCCAAGGAAACACTTGAACTAGGTTCTGAAAAATAAGTAAGAATTTGCTTACTTATTGCAGAAAGGAGGGAACCAGAAAGAGCATTCCAGAAAAAGGGAACATCATGTACAAAGGCCTAGTATCGAAAAAGAGCATTCTGCCTCATTATATCACCAAGTGGCAACCACTTCTAACTGCAGAGTATCAGTGGACTTTTTCCAGCAGTCCCAAAGGCATGACTAGAGGGCTATTAGGCAATTACAGTGTCGCCATAATCAAGGATGAACTCTTCGTGAAAGGCTTATATTTGTCAGATGGAGATAAGCAGACATCTGGGGCCACCCGTTCAGAAGCTTTTAGACCACATGTTATTCCTGTCCTGGAGTTAGTACTCTACAAACACCTTCACATTGCACCATTCTGATAACTTTCTGAAGTAAGTGTTATAATCCCCATTTCATGTGCGAGCAAACTGGAGTTCAGGCAGGTTAAACCATTGCCCAATTCAGCCAAGCAAGAGCATTTGAACCTAATGACTGTTCTCTCAACCACAAATCTGTCATCTCTCCAGGCAAGCCACCTACCCCCCCGTCATCATTTTTATATCATCTTTGTGTAGGAGGTGGTAGCAAGGTTTCTCAAGACTTAGAATTTTAGGGCTAGAAGAGCCCAGGACTGCGCTATCCAATAGGATGGCTAACTAGGTACACGTGACTATGGAGCACTTGAACGTGGCCATGTGGCTAGTGCAACCAATGAGCTGAATTCTGAATTTTATTTCATTTTAGTAAGTTTTAGTTTAAAAACATTCAATTCAGATATTGGAAAACATTTAAGTATGTTCAGAATAACGTGGGTATGGGAATCTACTTTTTCTCCCATAAATATTACGAAATTAAATACATATAAATATGACTGATAAAAATTTAGCCTCTGAATTGAGATGTGCTATAAGAGTAAGACACACCCTAGATTTCAAAGATATGGTGCAAGATGTACAATATGTCATTAATAAATTTTCACATTGATTCTATGTTGAGATGATGTTTTGGATATATTGGGTTAAATGGATATAGTATTACAATTATTTTAATCTGTTTCTTTTTACTTTTTAAAATGCGACTACTAGAAAATTTTAAATTACTTATGTGACTCCTATTATAATTCTACTGAGCAGTACTGTTGTAGAGAACACATCTCACTTTTCAGGTGAGGAAAGCTGGCTTCTCTCTATCTCAAAGAGAAGTTGACCCCTTGACAGGGATAGATGCCACTCACACCTTTGTCTCAAGTGGCACAACCTTGGGAAAGACACCACGCTTCCATGGACCCACTTCTCAAAAACTGGTAGAATTCTTTCACACTCCAAGTGTCTATGATCCCACGAAAATCTTCAGAGTTCCAAAGATATTAATCATCGTAGGTTTACATAAAGAAAATCAGAATTTAAGATATAATATAGAAAACTGCCCAGTAATGAGTTATGCTAGTATTATAGACTTGATTCAAAATTTAAATTCATTAATAATTATCCTTGTTGGATACATACATATTACATATATATATATATATATATATATATATATATATATGATTCTGTTCTTATTTCCGTATTTTAGATAGGAAAATGATAAATAACTTGCCCATAGTCACTCAGCTAGTAAGAGGTAGAGCTAGGACTCAGGTTGTTGTCTATTTGATCCTAAAGTCTGTACTCATACCAACTACCCGGTCACATCAGCGCCCAGAGATTCTACATGGCAAACCTCTTCAAAATGCCCTTTCCTTTTAGTACCCAGCTGTTCACCTAAGGACCACAACTGGGTCCGTACCAACAAGGGAAGGAATTTAGAGTCTGGATGCCCTGAAATCTGCACAAAAAGATTTCAGGGAATTTCGAGGCGGGAGGTTATGAAATAGCCTCCCAGACCAAAAGGAGGGCCGCTCGTTTGTTAATTTAATTTTGTTTAGGTTACTGAGCCATGATTCATCCTTAATTGCATTGTTTCGAATGACTAAATAGCCTAAATATTAACAAGCTGCTAAGTAGTTGCCCAGCCTCAGATTAACTAGGACATCTTCAGCTTAGGAGTTATTAAAATCAAAACGCTGTTGGCCCTCTGCTGGGTACTGGGTGATCTGCCCACTGAATGACGGCCCCGGAGCCTGGGGCCACAGAGCTCAAGCAGACAAGGAATGCATCCCTTTTGTCGCTGTTGCCCGGGTGGGATTTGGGCTTCCCCCTTCATTCGGGGTTGAAGATTCCTATAGAAGGAATGCCAGAAGAGAGACTAATCTGATTCAGTAGCTCAACCTTCCTTCTGACTGTGGACCTTTGCAACGTGCTCCACCAGAAAAGTTTTGAAACATGATAAGGCATAGCTAGACTTCCATGTTAAAGGCACTCTCAGAATATATTCTACTGGGCCTCAGACTCCTTACTTACCAAATAGGAATAATAAAGTCAGCTCTACCCTTTACTCCTCTAAAGTGAAATGATCTCTTAAAACGGGCTTTGGAAACATTTTTCAAACAGATTTTCAAAACAAAAAAGATCATTGACTTAATACTAGTCTTTTCCAGCACATTTGTAGGTTTCAGTCTTTGAACATGGAGCTCATCTATGTTTAACTTCATATCACATTTCCAGCCCTATATTTAAAACAAATAATTTCAAAGTATCCCAGCAACTTGTTAAAGACTATCGGGAACTGAGAAAGGATGTAAACTTGGGCTCCATTTATGGTTAAGTTTCCAGAACACAAGCGTTGCAGGGGAAAGAGGTTATCATGGGAAAGATGGTACCCCGTCAGTGGGCAAGCTTGGCTTTAACTATAGTTTGAGGGGATGGCACACCCCACACCTTAGATCAATGCTTCTCACAGGTCAACACGCATGAAAACCACCTGGAGAACTTGTTGAAACATAGATTCCTGGACCCGATGCCTGGAGACTAATTCAGTGGGTCTGGGCTGAGGATGGAGAAAGTTAGGTTCTAACCCAGCCCTAGTGAATGATGATGCTGTCGGTCCATAGGCTGTACCTTGGATAGGACTGTCCCAGGTCAATCCTGCAGATGGTCACAGCTACTAGGGCCATTCTAATCAGCCTCAGACCCTTTCACTACCTGGACAGCTGGCTAATGGCCCCTACCCACAAGGAACCCCCTTATCCCAGAAATTGCCAAGCCCAAACTTCTCCCTTTCCATTTATCCTGAGTGACTGCAACGGCCCCTTGAGTCATCCCCCGTCTCAGAATGATCTTACAACCACACATAAATTTACTTAAAAATAAGCACAGGCGCAAACATGCAAGAATCCACTTAACATGAAGAGTGGCGGATTTCAGAATAATGTCCTTGTACTACAAATACTCCCACCCCAGGATGGACTGCAGAGGTCTTAGAAAGGAAAGCCTGGATGGATAGCCACAGCTGGGAGCAAGAAAGGGAGAAATACTCCGTCATTCCACCCGCTCACAATCCTTTGCCCGCTCATTGTGAAAGGGAGGTGAACTGAACGGCAGATCTGTGAAAAGAGCCCTTTTGACTCCTTCCACATTCTGACTCCTGAGTCGGGCTGGTGTGCTGCAGACACAAGAACATTCTTAAAGGCAGAACATCTGAAAGGGATTGACCACATGTACTGGTGGCCGGCTCCAGCCGCCTCGTAGGAATGAAGATATTTCCTTCTGGAGCATTGGAGTAATCTGAGCATGGTGCAAAGTGAGTTTTACTTTGAATTTGAATATAAGTAAAATGTCCTTAAGTCAACGACACAACGAATTGCCACCAAAAGACTATGACAATAAAAATTGATGAGGAGGGTGGTGTCTAGGAGAAGACATTACAGTAAATTACAACTATGTTAGCAACCTCAAGCTCGTGGTGAAGCGTTTGGCTACGGGTTGTTTTAATCCAACTAAGTATTAATATGCATATCTAAGTTCATTCACTATCCAGATTAGCACAGTATCATATTAGTCTATTATAGCACTATCCTAATTTAATACAGAAGTATTAACTCAGGGGAGTCCTTTCAAGGCAAGGTATATTTCTATAGCAATTTAGTATTTTATTGGTCTCAAACAATGAATGCAGTACCAATGTGCTTCTGTCCCAAAATACACCCTAATAAACATGGGCTTCTTTGTTTCCTGCTGTGAATTCAGGCAGCCATTGGACAGACAGGGGATAAAGTCTTGGTCCCTCACTGATCAAACATTCTGTGTCTGCATCACTGTCACAAGCTCCCTGGTATTGTTGATGACCTGTTTGCATACCTTTCTCTCTTGCCCAAGGATCAGAGCTATAACGTGCGTGCTATATCCCAAGACGGGAGATGATTTCACCCTTCTGGTCTCCCTGGAATCCCTGTGGAACTAGGCTTGCCTTGCATTTAAGTGGAAAAGTACAAGCATGACTGAGAGGAAAATGTTGGTCAGGGTCAAGTCAATGTCAAGGGCCTAGAAGAATGCTGGAGGTCTTTACAGTTTTCCCAGAACAGAAGCTTGCTGACACGTTCCCCCAGAGCAAGGCCCCTGCCCTCCTGCCCTTACCTAAACACAGTATAAGTCTGAGACTCAGAGAGAGGCCATGCTGGCGTTGACCATGAGAGAAGCTGGCAGCACCTGCCTCCCGTTGGCTTCACCTCCCACAGAGACTCCTGCACATCTCCTCCTTCCAGGCCCCTGTCCCTGACCTTGGTGGAGCCTTCATTAACTCTTGCCCAGGCTTTTGAAGTAGGCTTTCGATTGGGTATCTTTGCCTCCAGTGTTTTTTCTTACAATCCAGCTTCTGCCCTGCTGCATAATAATCATTTAATGGTATAGTTCTGAATAACATACTCCTCTACTCCAAAGCTCTCCATGGCTCCCCATTGCCTTCAGAACAAAATCCAGGAATTCTGTCCCTTGTGCCTTTGGACCACTATTCAAACTTTGAAGATAAGTTCAGATTCCCTCTTCTCCAGAACATTTTCCCCATGCCATCCGTTTAGAATTAGTCACTTTCAGCCTTCTATTCTGCTTATATATGTACTTGTCTGGCCTCCCCCATAGACTCTGTAGTCTTAAGGAAAGGGCTAAATTTCCTCAGCAAATTTAGCACACAAAATGCTCACGGTAAATCTATGGACGCACAAAGCCTTGTACCTGCTCCATAGAAATTATTCTTACGTGCCTGCACACATTTGTTACTTCCCATGATCTTCTAGACATCATCCATGTTGAATATTGAAATCAAATCATTAATGCAGTCCTGATGGCTGTTTAGAGGTATTCAACCATGGTTAGGCAGAATCTCTGAGATTATGAAAGGAAAATTTCTCTGTTGTGTAGAAATTACCTCTGGATAACTTCTGTCTAGCATGAAAAAGGCTTTTTGCATTATTATTTATGTATTATTGTTTATTATCAAAACATTGACCTTTGACTCTACATGAGACATGAGGGTAGTGAAATACTGTGGTGAATACTGAAAGCCTGGTCATTCCCAACAAGACTGCCTCACTATGAACCACAACTCCGCCAACACTTTTTAGCTCTGCAAACTTGGTAAACTTATTTTACCTCTACGAGCCTGTCTCCTCATTTTTAATATGGGGCTATAATAGTATCTCCTTCAAGGGCTTTTCCGAGAAATAATGATATCATGTATACATAAAACCCAGAAGAGGGCTTGCCATCTAACTGATGCTCAGCAAATACTAGCTGTTGTTACTGTTGTTATTATTTATTACGGCCATCATCATTACTAATATTTTCAGCTCACTCTAAACTAATGCTCCATACATACATGACTATCTTAGCATGGACAGTTATAATACTCAATTAGAAAGTGTGCAAATGACCCCCTAAACGTCCCCATATGGGTCATTTGCTAAATATCATGCCACTTAATTTATTTCTAGTCTCTTGTACCACTTAAGTATCTACAGTCTGTAGCCTTTTATATCTTTATGTCTTTGAAAAAGTTATCAATTGTTTCCAAACAATATTTTTGCCTCCACAGACCCATAGAAGGTTTAAGCAAGAGGGATGTTAGCAATACTCAGCGAGTGTAGGTGATTGCATCTGGAGCTACATCCCTCTCTGTGCCCAAGGCAGACATTGATAATCGATCATGGTGCCCTTTCCAATGACCCCAGATGCAACTTTCCCATCCTTCCAACCCAGTGCTCAAGCAGCAGCCACTAATCAATCAGAACTGATATCCATTTGTCATCCCTTCTCTAGTCCTCAGCCCTCATGTTCTAGTTTCCATCCCCTTCCTCTTTATGGCTGGCATCGCACAGAACTTCTACTGGAGGCCCTTGGGAAAGGTCCATGCTGCAACAGTTAAAGTTTTCCCTTCTCCTTTGGAAGGCTTCAGTAACTAAATAGATTGGAGTTTCGACAGAAGGCTGACTTTCTTCTGTTGAGATGATGCACCTGGTTCTCCTTTAAATCAAAGAAAACTCAGCTCAGAGTCTAGTTCAGCCAATTTTCTTCATTAATGAGGCTAAAAGGAGATGGTGTGGGCTCATTTTCAACTTTATAAGATTGACTTGAGTCCATAAATGCCACCTTAACTCTTAAAACACTGAAGATTAGGCAGCAAAGAAGTTTTCTCCCTGGGTATGAAACTACCAGGTTTCTAATAGAGGAAAGAGCCAGTTGAGAAGAATTTTACAAAAACGTTCCTTATCTTTTCTGAAAATTCTATCTCCAGGTGTGGAAAAGCCCAGAGCTATGAAGGAGCCAGTGATACCTCCGAGGTGTACTCGGCCCCGCAAATCAGAGCTGCCGGGAGGGCTGGGCGCACTCACTGGCTGCTGTCTCTGAAAGTCTCCATGAAGCCAAGCTCTTTCAAGTAACATGGCATGAGCAAGGCCAGAAAGAGATATTCCACCAAATACAGATTTTCAACCATGTCCTGTGGTACTGGCATAGAAGATTGGCATAGAAGATTCTAGAAAATTGTTTCCCTTTGCTTTGGCAAACTTGACAACCATGAATCATACTCTGACTGTACTCTGTTGATAAACACTATGTTGACTCACACTAGTTGATCCATTCAGAGCCAGACGAGGTTTATGTGCTTGGAAATATGGCAATGATTTGCCCCAGAGAAATCCCTGTCCATGGAGAACCAATCGTGGTTCATGGAATCAATGCATGAGCAAGTGACACTCACATTCAAGATTTCCAGAAAAGGACAAAGAGCTAGGGCTTCTAACACCACCGCAATATTGCTTCCCATTGAGGTGAATATGGGACCTCCTCTGCACACACCCTGCTTGGCTTCTCCCTTCCCTTTCCCTTGCTCGCTCCTGTTCTAAGTGTCACTGCCCTGTGTACCATGTCCACGTCACGTCCTCTGTTACTTCCTGCTTCCCCAAACTGGTGAGCTCTCTCTGTCTCTATACTTACCCCTCATTTCCAAACTCCTCTGCTCTCCTTGAAATAGCACCTGTTCCAGCACCTGTCCTGCTGACCATTGTCACTACATCACTAATATGTTGCTGCTGATACATTGTAATTGCTCGATAAATAAACTGCTGCTGAGTGAATTGAATTGGGTGAATGATTTGAATGAAGCTATTTAGAGAAAACTTGAACTTCAGGAGGAAAATATTAGCTGAACTGCAAATCACTGAACTATCATTCAATTACATCTCTCTGGAAAAGAAAGACAAAGAACACAGTACAGAAAAAAAAAAAAAAACCAAAACCCACAAACATATAAATACTTCTTAACGTGAAGTTCTTTTGCAACTTTACAACCTGAATCTTTTCTTACCACCGTTGGTCAGAATTATCCTTTAATCTTATGCAGTTTGTCTGATCTTCTGTACCAGGTTGTGTGTTCCTCAGTGTCGGGGACTGGATATTTCATTTCACTCACAGCACCCTCTGAAGTGGAATGATCACATGTCTTTTGCTACAGAGTTCCTGAGTCTCTCTCTCCCTGTCTGCACAAGGATCTCAGTTAAAAAGCAAATGAAATGTGAGCATTCAATCCTTTGGCTGGACCTGTTGACTTGTGGTGCCAGGCAAATAGCTTGGTGGTTTTTCAGATTGGTTTTGTCTTTTGTTCTCTGAATTTAGCATCATGTGAAGACAGAGCATAGCCTAAAGGTGCACTTAAAATGTCATCCTGTTCCTGAGCTTACTCAGACAGGCAATAGAAAATGGTACCCTTGATAATTAATGCCCTTAAAGAAATTCAGCGCAGGCTAGCAACTGTAAACAATAAGTTATTAGTCAGGGAACATGCTTACAGCATGAGCATGAAATTCTTATGCGTCTTCATAGGGCAGGAAAGGGAAAATGCAAGCCTCTCTGGATAATTTCGTTATCATTTTTGCTTAAGCATTTTATACACAAGCAGACTGTTCATCCCATCACCCCAATCTCTTCTGCCAGCTTGAATTCCTCAATTCATTTATAAAACAAAATGGGAGTGTTGACTGCAACATTTAAATTTGGTCCACATTTTTAATTATAGATTCTATATAAACTATTGTAGCATTACTGGAGGTATATAAAGAAGGGATAAAAGATTATTATCTTATTAAAATGCCGATTAAAAAAACAATTTTTTAAAATGTACATTTATATCATGGGAAGAGACTGGGTTAAAATTGCCCAAACTCACAAAATGAGTTTTAAGAAGGATGCCACTGCACTGCAGAAAGAAAAAGACAAAACTGGTTGAACATAAGATTTGAGTGGTTGAAATATGGTTTAATTTTTTTTTCCTTCTAGCCCCTTTTCCCCCCTTTGTAAACTGATAAAAGATTTTGTATTTTCTAAGGAAATCAACCTCATTTTTAGTTTATTTTCTAGAAGTAGAGATGTCCTTACATGTGTCTGAAAGTATGTCTGTCAAACCTCTGGAAGACTTCTCCACCAGAGCGAAGAAACCTATAAATGCATATCTTACCGAACTGTTTGGGGATTTTCCATTTTTATGTGTTTGGGCATTTTTCCCTCTTAAACATCAAAACTTAATAATAGTGGTGGAAGGTTAAATATTTTCCATACTTTGTTTCTGAGATTTATTCTTACAAAGAGCATATGGGGGAAAAAATTTACACACCCAATCTATTACTGATGATTACCCTTGGGGTTGGGGAGTAGGATTGGGTTTGGGGGCAACAAAGGAGGGCTCTCACCTCTTTCTCTATTTTATTTACAGTGAAAATGTACACTTGTGCCACTTGTATAATCTTTATGGCTCTTAATAAAGAAGAAAACCTTGTATTTAGAAAAAATACCTATATGGCTAATTTAAAAAGTGATATGGTATCCCTGGTTTGAACACTGTATGTAGGGTTCCAGGACGGAAGAGTAGAGAGGAATTACTGTCTGCTCTGCTGGTAGCATCCACCCTCTAAAGCATTTCTGTATATAAAGATTAAATAAAAATAGGGAAGGGGGAGCGGGCAGAAGCAGAGTGAAGAATCTGATATCCAGAATGGAAGGTTTCTGTTGGGGAAAGCTTCAGGAATTAACACGTTGAATAGTTATATGGAGATCACATTGAATTCATTTTCCCTAATGCTGGTTTGCTTTAACTCAATAGCCTTAAAAAAAAAAAAAAAAAAAACCCAACAACTATGCCTTCATGACATCATCATTCCATTTCTTGGAGCTTTAAAAGAGAAACAAAGTTTACATGTCACAACCAAATTCTAGAGTACCTTATTTAAATTCTCAATTCTCTTAGGAGCTAGGAATGAAATGTAATGCTAATTTAATTTAATAATTTGTTCTTGGGACTTCCCTGGTGGCGCAGTGGTTAAGAATCTGCCTGCCAATGGGGGACACGGGTTTGAGCCCTGGTCCGGGAAGATCCCACATGCCATGAAGCAACTAAGCCCGTGTGCTACAACTACTGAGCCTGTGCTCTAGAGCCCGCGAGCCACAACTACTTAAGCCCACGCACCTAGAGCCCGTGCTTCGCAACGAGAAGCCACCGCAAGGAGAAGCCCGCGCACCACAACGAAGAGTAGCCCCCGCTCGCTGCAACTAGAGAAAGCCTGCGCACAGCAACAAAGACCCAACACAGCCAAAAATAAATACATAAATAAAATAAATTAAAAAGAGTAATAATAATTTGTTCTCTTTCCACCAAAACACACAATCATTGCTTGTGAAAGCCTCATCCCTTCCTTTCGTTTTTCATCAGGCTGTGATGGAACTAAAAGCTGATTTGAAGAGCAAAGTCCAGTGGCATCCCAGACCCTGTTCTCCAGACATCCAGGGTAAAGGGATATTTCATGATCATGGTGTAAACATCATTTTATTTTCCAAACATGGGCTGTGGAGGTTTAATTGGGTGGAGCTTTTTATTCTGCTCCACCCCATTATTTCTGGGATTGAAAACTATGTATGCATAAGCAAGCAGCTGGCACAAGTCTTTTGTGTGCGTGTGTGTGTTAAGGAGAAAAAGTTCGATCAAATGAGTGATTTCCTGTTCAGAGCAGGACAAAAATTTCATTCCATGAAAGGAAGTATAATTGATTCCACTTCCATCAGCATATCAAGAGGATGGCCCCAACTGGGGGATGATGCGACCCAGGGGAAGGGACCCTTCACCAGGCCAGGGGTGGGCCCTGGCTGGCCAGAGAAAGCACACACCCACATGGCCCCTTGCCTCTCACGGTCCCCCTGGAGTCTGTCAACATTTGAGTTCTGTCCTTTTTCCGCTCTTGGGAGGACACAAAATGTCCCTCCAGGTCCTACAGTCTGGGTTTGATTAAATAATTATAAACTCCCAGCAGCAGATCTATCATTTATGTTCCAGAACATGCCAGCATGTGTCTTTTGTGGCCATGCCAGCCAATCATCAAGCCACTCTTGTTATTGTCACTGAGAATGCAGTGGTCCAATGTTTGTGCTAGTTCCTGGATTTGGGCGACAGAATGTTGCCCAGCAGTGTGCTGGTGCCAACATCACTACAGAACTTCACAGTAAATCCTTTCTATATTTACTCAGTCCACCACTCTGACACTGAAATTGCCTTTTATGAGCTTATGATTGGAGGCTCCCATTTTCCACTTCTAACTCTGGGAGATTATATATTCTAACAGCAAAGACGTCAAGGCCTGTTGTCCGTACGTGCAGCATGGCGCGGTGGCTGCTGGCTGGTTGAGGAAAATAGGAACCTGAAAGTGAGTAAGGGCTGATCAATCATCCCACACAAAAGAAGCACAGAGACCATCTCTTTAGTCCGTTGGGTTAACATTTCTAAAATTTTCCACTTCCTCCACAGCTGAAGCCCAAAATAAAGTAGCAATATTTCATATTAATGTTATCTCCTACAAATGCACAAAGGGAGGTGGGGGACTCCTAATTGAGTTCAAAGGACATTTAAGGAGATATTTTTGGCTCTTTCCTTAACTGAGCCACAAACGATCTCTAAATTTTTCCCATTCAAAGTGCATAATATCAGCCATCACTTGGAAAATAATCAAAATACCTGAACAGGAAGTCTCTACTTTTTGTGTACATGAATAATCATGCTAGCAATAATTTCCATGGACAGAATTACCTTTCTATCCCACTATTCCACCAATGATAACACAAGAAGGAGCTTCTAGAGATGATGATGTATACAAACATAGCGATGAAACACGAGTTATGTTTTGGAAATGGAGAGATGTGTCTTCTTTTGTTTTGTATAATTCTGTATAAAGGGGTTCAGAAAAACACTAATACACACAGTTCATGTGTGTTCATCTTTGAAAAATGATCAAAGTCACTCACCTATTGAAGGGAGTACAATGAAATGAGATAATACAGATTAGTGAGAAGAAACTGTATAAACCAAGGGGAGAGTGCTAGAATCACAAAATCAAACTCACCCATCACTAGTCCATCATCACTGCCTTTCATTTGCCTTTACATGCACTGAAATGCCTGAATTAGTACATAGAGGAAATGTGAATCTTGAAAGAAGAGTTTCTTTATCCAAAGGTATAACTGACTGAGGGTTGTATGTTTTTGGTTTTACTGCTTCCTTTTAAAGAAAGATTAAGATGTTTCCATTTAATGCAGAAAACGCAATATTCTATCATCACAGGAAAGGCTTCAGGTAGTTAATTATATTTTTAAGGGAATGGGTTTTAGGAGAATAAATATTAATGAAAGATATTTAAAATATGTACAATTTGACATCATTTTTCCCAGATGAAAAAGCCTTATTGTCAAAAAAATATAAATTGTTATTGTCGCTTTGTTATGAAGATTGGAGAGCTAACGTTTTTCAGTGTTATAATTCCTGGTGATATCACATTCACCTCAATGCTCCTCAAATAATATTTTAGTATTTTTGAAAATGAAGTCTGTTATTCTTTTAAATAATCTTATACTTCAAAAATAGATTATTTCCAAATACATCAACTTAAAACTATGCTACCATTCCCTGAGGCAAACTCAGATTGGAGAAAAAATGGATAATAAAGACATACCACTGTGAAATATGTAGTAGTATCTCATGACAGGTTCTTTGGGTGAGTGTTCCTGGAGAAAAAAAAAACGGTTAGGAAAAAGCAAAACCTTCAAATAGAGTAGTAAAGAGAGAAACAGAAATACGCTTTTGTTCTCCCTTAGCTTTATGTAGGAGTTCTTATGTTTGTAAACATAGAAAAGACAAAGAATTATTAAAAGAGAATAAATGTTTCAACTGTAGAAGTTTTACCCATTTGTGAGAAAAGCTGGTTTTTCAAAGTCCTTCTGGCTAATAATAGTGCTTAAATAGAGATGCAGCCCCGCACAGGACTGTTTCTAGTTAAGCATTTTGGATGTGCTGACCAAGGAGAGATAGAATCGGTAACTGGCCACTAGGGGGCCTTCCTACTGGTCCTTCTTTAAAACAGGGAAAGTAATTAATAAAAAATTGAAAAAAAACAACAAAACCCTGCAGGATGTACCACCAGTATTTTCTATAATACACATAGAAATAGCTGGTTGGGAGGTCAAAAAAAAAAAATCCTGTCATATGGCCATTCGCATAATATGAAACTATTGATTGATTTTCCCCTTCACTGAACAGAACTTTTTTTTTTTTTAAATCAACTGCTGGGTTTTTGTTTTTGTTTTTCCAGTTCAAATAATAGCTGTTTTATCATGCTCAGAGTTTGCTGTGTCATTTGTAATGCGTGGATGTTAACAGTGCCTGCTCTTCCTCCCTCACTAGATTTTGGGAGGATCAAATGAAGTGATTTATTTGAGAAGGTTTTATAAAGGGACATTCAAAAGTTATGTGATTGCTCAAAACAACCAAAGATTTCTATTGACTGAATTCTTGACTAGAGTACTTTGATGGATAGGAGGCATTCTTGTCCCCAGGTTTTAAAATATCTAATGATTTATTAGCCTGAAAAAATGTTTCAGTACATTAAGTTAAAAAGATTTTTGCAAAACAGTATCTTTTATTGTAATATGGATACATACATGCATAAGAGGGTTGGCAAAGATATAATCCAAGGTTGATACTGCTGTTTAAATTATGAGTATTTTAATTTTTTTCCTAACTTTCTTATTTCCTGTAACTTCTGGTTTTCTTCAGTGACCCTGAAATATTTTACAATAAAATAATATTGTATTAATTAAACAAAATAGTAGAGAAAAAGAGATATTGCTAGGCTGGTGAAAAATTCCATTTTCAGCCATGATGAAATTTTTCCTTGTAAATATTTTGTTAAACATTTATATGAAGAGACTTTCATTAAAATTTTTAGATAATTTATAAATCAGAAAAACATTAGTATCAAAATATTTAAAAGATTTATATGGAGTTAGCCTTGTATAACATAAATATCTCTTTCACTGTCTATTCATCCCAAAAGGGAAATTTGTAAAAATAATGAGTTATTTTCAATTTAAATATATATCTATTTGTTGACATCCATGTTAAAGCATGTTCCTTTAAGATTTGTATTTAGAATAGGTAGCTCTTCCAAATGACTCTGCTTCCGCATTGCATTTGGTGCACTTAGGGTGACTTCTGCTAATTTATATCACATTCCAGAGTACATTTGAAAAGTGCCCCCAACTGTACCCTCTCCACATCTCTCTGAACTTGTTTTAAGAGGCATTTTGTGCATTTCCACCTTGCTTTCATAAGCCATGCAACTTTGATCTATTACTTATTTTCTCTGTTTGAATTCAGTTCCCTGGATGGCTTGAAATTTCTTTGACCTTTTACTTTTTTGCTTATTTTTAAGAACACAAGTACTGAAATAATTCCTTGGTTGTTAAAAATGCAAATACGTCAGAGAATGTCAGGTTTCTTCCCTGCATTTTATCCTCTTCCCAGAGATCGCACTGTTGTAAGCGCGTTGAATAGCCTTTATGCTGCTGCTGTTGTTTTTCTATGTATTCACATTCAGAGATATATACCTAAGGAAACAAATAGTTTGGAGGTTGCTTTCTTTTTAAAACACATAAGTGGGATAAAATTGTAAATACCATTCAACACTTCCTTTTCCTCAAGACTATATCTTAGAGATTTGTGTCAGGATATATAGATCTACATAATTTTAAAAGATTCTACTCTTTAAAAGACTAAATCCTTAGCCCTCTTTGGGTAGCTCAGGTTTGTAAGGAACTTAACGACCCAGTGATCGAAACATGCTGTTTCAAATCAGATCAGAATATGTTGGACTCCCTGCTTCATGCAGATCCTGAAAGGAATGAGGTACTACCCCTGCCCTCGAGGGGAATCCAGGGTATTTCTTAAAAGCAGGAAAGAGGTAATAAACCCCAGGACCATTCATTCTTCTGCCATATCATATATTTCATAGGAGAGAAATAAGTAATTCCACTGAAGAACAAAATTAATTTAAACTCTATGCTCAAAGACCCAGAAGCTGAAAGGAACTGCAGGAGATCATCTGGATCTATCCTCTACATTTACACACTCAGGATGCAAAATTAAGTCTCAGGAAAAATGAATACCCAGGTGAAACTGTGTACACAGCCCACAAGAATCTAATATGTCGCCACAGAATCTGTTATTCTGTTGCTACCATTTCCTTCCTCTGCATATGTTTGGTATCTTGAGTTTTGTCCATAGCTTAAGTAAGGAAGAGTCCTGTTTTCCAAGAAAAGGCTTGGTCAGTATCAACCAGTAGCAGGGAGATTGACAGGCAGTTTGTGGAAATACCTGTTAAGAGACAGAAGTTTCTTTGCCAAGAGGCTAGGCAGGGCAAATGCATGCAGGGTTCTAAGACCTGCCTCACCAGTAACTCAGCTAAATGCTGCCACAGTTTCAGAGATCTTGCAGGGAGATCCCACTCGTCCCTTCATCTGAGTCTTCCCTTCATCCAGGTGTTCACATTTCTCAGAATACTGGGCTTGGTTTTCTAAGAATCCTCAAAAATGATCAAACATTGTGGGTGTGTCCAATGTTCTTCTAAACTGGTTTGGTAGGAATAGGAAATAGGATGCATGTTGGGCTCAAGGTGAAGCAGAAAATTGAGTAAAACTAAACTCCCCAAGGCAGCTGTAATCAGTCAGTAAGAAGTAGGCACCTCTACTGTGTTCAGTTATGCCTCTAACATCCCTAGATCCCAGCAGACTGATAGTGTCTAGATCATAGGAACAAGCTTTTGTTTGTTTGTTTGTTTTTAAAGATAAAATATTTATTGAACAAACAGAACCCATAAGGTTCACTAAAAAACAAACCTTTCCTGAGTGTTTAGCATGTGTCTGCTACTGCTGAGTATTTACATGCATTATCTCATCAGTATCTCACAACAGGCCAGTACAGTATTTTGTTTTTCAAAAATCTACTATTGCAAACTTATTTATTTTTTAACATCTGTATTGAAGTATAATTGCTTCACATTGTTGTCTTAGTTTCTGCTGTATAACAAAGTGAATCAGCTATACGTATACACATATCCCCATATCCCCTCCCTCTTGTGTCTCCCTCCCATCCTCCCTATCCCACCCCTCTAGGTGGTCACAAAGCACCGAGCTGATCTCCCTGTCCTATGTGGCTGCTTCCCACTATCTATTTTACATTTGGTAGTGTATATATGTCAATGACACTCTCTCACTTCGTCCCAGCTTACCCTTCCCCCTCCCTGTGTCCTCAAGTCCATTCTTTACGTCTGCATCTTTATTCCTGTCCTGCCCCTAGGTTCTTCAGAACCTTTTTTTTTTTTTTTTTAGATTCCATATATATGTGTTAGTGTATGGTATTTGTTTTTCTCTTTCTGACTTAACTTCACTCTATATGACAGACTCTAGGTCCATCCACCTCACTACAAATAACTTTCATTTTTTTTTATGGCTGAGTAATATTCCATTGTATATATGTGCCACATCTTCTTTATCCATTCATCTGTCAATGGACACTTAGGTTGCTTCCACATCCTGGCTATTGTAAATATTGCTGCATTGAACATTGTGGTACATGATTCTTTTTGAATTATGGTTTTCTCTGGGTATATGCCCAGTAGTGGGCTTGCTGGGTCATATGGTAGTTCTATTTTTAGTTTTTTAAGGAACCCCCATACTGTTCTACCTAGCGGTTTTACCAACTTACATTCCCACCAAGAGTGTAGGAGGGTTCCTTTTTCTCCACACCCTCTCCAGCATTTATTGTTTGTAGATTTTTTGATTATGGCCATTCTGAATGGTGTGAGGTAATACCTCATTGTAGATTTGATTTGCATTTCTCTAATGATTAGTAATGTTGAGCATCTTTTCATGTCTTTGTTGGCAGTCTGTATATCTTCTTTGGAGAAATGTCTATTTAGGACTTGTCATTTTTGGATTGGGTTGTTTGGTTTTTTGATATTGAGCTGCATGAGCTGCTTCTATATTTCGGAGATTAATCCTATGTCAGTTGCTCCATTTGAAAATATTTTCTCCCATTTTGAGGGTTGTCTTTTCGTCTTGTTTATGGTTTCCTTTGTTGTGCAAAAGCTTTTAAGTTTCATTAGGTCCCATTTGTTTATTTTTATTTCCATTTCTCTAGGAGGTGGGTCAAAAAGGATCTTGCTGTGATTTATGTCATAGGGTGTTCTGCCTATGTTTTCCTCTAAGAGTTTTATAGTATCTGGCCTTACATTTACGTCTTCAATGCATTTTGAGTTTATTTTTGTGTGTGGTGTTAGGGAGTGTTCTAATTTCATTCTTTTACGTGTAGCTGTCCAGTTTTCCTAGCACCACTTATTGAAGGGGCTGTTTTTTCTCCATTGTATATTCTTACCTCCTTTATGAAAGATAAGGTGACCATAGGTGTGTGGGTTTATCTCTGGGCTTTCTATCCTGTTCCATTGATCTATATTTCTGTTTTTGTGCCAATACCACACTGTCTTGATTACTGTAGCTTTGTAGTATAGTCTGAAGTCTCAGAGCCTGATTCCTCCAGCTCTGTTTTTCTTTCTCAAGATTGCTTTGACTCTTTGGGGTCTTTTGTGCTTCCATACAAATTGTGAAATTTTTTGTTCTAGTTCTGTGAAAAATGCCACTGGTACTTTGACACAGATTGCATTGAATCTGTAGATTTCTTTGGTAGTATAGTCATTTTCACAATGTTGATTCTTCCAATCCAAGAACATGGGGTATCTCTCCATCTGTTTGTATCATCTTTAATTTCTTTCATTAGTGTCTCATAATTTTCTGCATACAGGTCTTTTGTCTCCTTAGGTAGATTTATTCCTAGGTATTTTATCTTTTTTGTTGCCATGGTAAATGGGAGTGTTCTCTTAATTTCTCTGTCAGATTTTTCATCATTACTGTATAGGAATACAAGAGATTTCTGTGCATTAATTTTGTATCCTGCTACTTTACTAAATTCATTGATTAGTGCTAGGAGTTTTCTGGTAGCATCATTAGGATTCTCTATGTATAGTATCATGTCATCTGCAAACAGTGACAGTTTTACTTCTTTTCTGATTTCAATTCCTTTTATTTATTTTTTGTCTCTGATTGCTATGGCTAAAACTTCCAAAACTATGTTGAATAATAGTGGTGAGAGAGGGCAACCTTGCCTTGTTCCTGATCTTAGTGGAAATGGTTTCAGTTTTTTACCATTGAGGACGATGTTGGCTGTGGGTTTGTCATGTATGGCCTTTATTATATTGAGGTAATTTCACTCTATGCCTACTTTCTGGAGGGTTTTTATCATAAATGGGTGTTCAATTTTGTTGAAAGCTCTTTCTGCATCAATTGAGATGATCATATGGTTTTTATCCTTCAGTTTGTTAATATGGTGTATCACATTGATTAATTTGCGTATATTGAAGAATCCTTGCATTCCTGGAATAAACCCCACTTGATCATGGTGTATGATCCTTTTAATGTGCTGCTGGATTCTGTTTGCTAGTATTTTGTTGAGGATTTTTGCATCTATGTTCATCAGTGATATTGGCCTGTAGTTTTCTTTTTTTGTGACATCTTTGTCTGATTTTGGTATCAGGATGATGGTGGTCTCGTAAAATGAGTCTGTGAGTGTTCCTCCCTCTGCTATATTTTGGAAGAGTTTAAGAAGGATAGGTGTTAGCTCTTCTCTAAATGTTTGATAGAATTCGCCTGTGAATCCATCTGGTCCTGAACTTTTGTTTGTTGGAAGTTTTTAAATCACAGTTTCAATTCCAGTGCTTGTGACTGATCTGTTTATATTTTCTATTTCTTGCTGGTTCAGTCTCATAATGCTATGCTTTTCTAAGAATTTGTCCGTTTCTTCCAGGTTGTCCATTTTATTAGCATATAGTTGCTTGTAGTAATCTCTCATGATCCTTTGTATTTCTGCAGTGTCAGTTGTTACTTCTCCTTTTTAATTTCTAATTCTGTTGATTTGATCTTCTCCCTTTTTTTCTTGATAAGTCTGGCTAGTGGTTTATCAATTTTGTTTATCTTCTCAAAGAACCAGCTTTTAATTTTATTGATCTTTGCTATCATTTCCTTCATTTCTTTTTCATTTATTTTGGATCTGATCTTTCTGATTTCTTTCCTTCTGCTAACTTTGGGTTTTGTTTGTTCTTCTTTCTCTATTTGCTTTAGGTGTAAGGTTAGGTTGTTTATTTGAGACTTTTCTTGTTTCTTGAGGTAGGATTGTATTGCTATAAACTTCCCTCTTAGAACTGCTTTTGCTGCATCCCATAGGTTTTGGATCACTGTGTTTTCGTTGTCGTTTGTCTCTAGGTATTTTTTTATTTCCTCAGTGATCTCTTGGTTATTTAGTAGCGTGTTGTTCAGCCTCCGTGTGTTTGTATTTTTTACAGTTTTTTTTCCTGTAATTGCTATCTAGTCTCATAGCGTTGTGGTCAGCAAGATAACTGATACGATTTCAATTTTCTTAAATTTACCAAGGCTTGATTTGTGAGCCAAGATGTAATCTCTCTTGAAGAATGTTCTATGTGCACTTGAGAAGAAAGTGTATTCTGTTGTTTTTCAATGGAATGTCCTATAAATATCAGTTAAGTCCATCTTGTTTACTGTGTCATTTAAAGCTTGTGTTTCCTTAGTTATTTTCATTTTGGTTGATCTCTCCATTGGTGAAAGTGGGGTATGAAAGTCCTCTACTATGATTGTGTTACTGTCGATTTCCTCTTTTATGGCTGTTAGTATTTGCCTTACGTATAGAGGTGCTCCTATGTTGGGTGCATAAATATTTACAACTGTTAATCTTCTTCTTGGATTGATTGCTTGATCATTATGTAGTGTCCTTCTTTGTCTCTTATAATAGTCTTTATTTTAAAGTCTATTTTGTCTGATATGAGAATTGCTATTCCAGCTTTCTTTTGATTTCCATTTGCATGGAATATCTTTTTCCATCCTGTCACTTTCAGTCTGTATGTGTCCCTATGTCTGAAGTGGGTCTCTTGTAGATAGCATATATACGGGTCTTGTTTTTGTATCCATTCAGCCAGTCTATGTCTTTTGGTTAGAGTATTTAATCCATTTACATTTAAGGTACTTATCGATATGTATGTTCCTATTACCATTTTCTTAATTGTTTTGGGTTTGTTATTGTACGTCTTTTCCTTCTCTTGTGTTTCCTGCCTAGAGAAGTTCCTTTAGCATTTGTTGTAAAGCTGGTTTGGTGGTGCTGAATTCTCTTAGCTTTTGCTTGTCTGTAAAGGTGTTAATTTCTCCGTCGAATCTGAATGAGGACCTTGCTGGGTAGAATAATCTTGGTTGTAGGTTTTTTCCTTTCATCACTTTAAATATGTCCTGCCACTCCCTTCTGGCTTGCAGAGTTTCTGCTGAAAGATCAGCAGATAACCTTATGGGGATTCCCTTGTATGTTATTTGTTGCTTTTCCCTTGCTGCTTTCAATATTTTTCTTTGTATTTAATTATTGATAGTTTTATTAATATGTGTCTTGGTGTGTTTCTCCTTGGATTTATCCTGTATGGGACTCTCTGTGCTTCCTGGACTTGACTATTTCCTTTCCCATATCAGGGAAGTTTTCAACTATAATCTCTTCAAATATTTTCTCAGTCCCTTTATTTTCTTCTTGTTCTTCTGCAACCCCTATAATTCGAATGTTGGTGCATTTAATGTTGTCCCAGAAGTCTCTGAGACTGTCCTCAATTCTTTTCATTCTTTTTTCTTTATTCTGCTCTGTGGTAGTTATTTCGACTATTTTATCTTCCAGGTCACTTATCCGTTCTTCTGCCTCAGTTATTCTGCTATTGATTCTTTCTAGAGAATTTTTCATTTCATTTATTGTGTTGTTCATCATCATTTGTTTGCTCTTTAGTTCTTCTAGGTCCTTGTTAAGCATTTCTTGTATTTTCTCCATTCTATTTCCAAGATTTTGGATCATCTGTGCTATCATTACTCTGAATTCTTTTTCAGGTAGACTGCCTATTTCCTCTTCATTTGTTTAGTCTGGTGGGTTTTTACCTTGCTCCTTCATCTGCTGAATATTTCTCTGTCTTCTCATTTTGCTTAACTTACTGTGTTTCGGGTCTCCTTTTCAGGCTGCATGTTCATAGTTCCTGTTGTTTTTGGTGTTTGCTCCCAGTGTGTAAGGCTGGTTCAGTGGGTTGTGTAGGTTTCCTGGTGGAGGGGACTGGTGCCTGTTTTCTGGTGGATGAGGCTGGATCTTGTCTTTCTGGTGGGCAGGACCGAGTCCAGTGGTGTGTTTAGGTGTGTCTGTGAACTTATTATGATTTTAGGCAGCCTCTCTGCTAATGGGTGGGGTTGTGTTCCTGTCTTGCTAGTTGTTTGGCATGGGTGTCCAGCATTGGAATTTTCTGGTCATTGAGTGGAGCTGTGTCTTCCCATTGAGATGGAGATCTCTGGGAGAGCTCTCGCCAACTGATATTCTGTGGGGCCAGGAGGTCTCTGGTGGTCCAATGTCCTGAACTCAGCTCTCCCACCTCCAAGGCTCAGGCCTGACACCCGGCTGGAGCACCAAGACCCTGTCTGCCACACGGTCATGTACGTGGGCGTGTTTCTTGCCTTTTGCGAAGTCTGAGGTCTTCTTCCAACGTTCAGTAGGTGTTCTGTAGGAGTTGTTCCACATGTAGATGTATTTTTGATATATCTGTGGGGAGGAAGGTGATCTCTACGTCTTACTCCTCCGCAATCTTGAAGGTCCTCCTGGGCAGAGTTTTTGAAAATACTTATCATTTCTCCAACAATCACTGAGCTTTAACAGACTTATCATTGGAATAAAGGAGAAAGTTTTCTCCCTGAGATAATAAGAGCAATGTTTTAATAGACTGCACTGTCAAATACGTTTTTAAAAAGTAGCATTTCCTAGTGCAATGGATCCAAAATGTCTGAATTACAAAAGATTAAGAAGGGCTTCTATTTTTTCTTATTAAATTTATTTTAGATACAGGAAGATGAGTTTTTTTAAAAAGCAGATACATCAGGAACTGATTATTGACATCACAGAAAGATCTTCCAAGGGTTGCTTTAAAATATAATATCCCACTGATGCCCTTATATTTTTATTTAACTTTTTTAAAGTCTTTACTTTTTTTCAGTTGTGTTTAGGAAAAAAATTTGTACTTAGGATCTTTGAAGCATAAAATATTAGCTTATATTGCAGGGATGTAACAGGACATCTTAATAGTCCTGGTAATTTAAGATACTTTGTTAAAACACTTGTCAACTAATAAATATAGGGTAGAATCCATCTCTGGCTAAGAAAATTATCTGTTAATCCATTTTTGTTTCGTTTGGTTTTAATTTGGACTTTTCTATAAGCAAGTGACATTTTAAGTCAATGCCATGTGCTTTGTATGCATAGTTATATTTTCCTCCTACACCAGAAACATGGGCAATCCTAATAAAAACCATGCTTTAAAGCTTGCTGGAGCTCTCTTGCTTATGATGGCCCTTATTTCTGAGTGAAAATGTTACACAGATCTATTCCAGCCCCCAGTGTAGTCATATATATAATATGTTTTATCAACTACTCTGATTTACTAACAATAGTATTTTTAATTTTAATTTATGAGTAGGTGGTATTTATCAATTAATTAAATGCAAATAAAGCAGTACTAAACTTTTACTCAATGGGAAGATAATTCCCAGTTCTTCCCAGAAAACTTTTACCAACATCATGTCTGATAAATTTGTTGGAAAATATGGCTATTTTTCTGACATCAACCAAAAAAGTCAAAGATATACAAATATGCCAGTTTGATTTTTAGCACCTCTTCCTTTGGATGTAACTCACTAAGAATTTCTTAGTTATAAAACATCTTCTTGAAACAATTTAGAGTTTAATTTGAAGCAACTGAGCATTTAACCTGTATCACTTTCAGGGGTAGAGAGGTAGGAGTTAAATGAATTTACTCCCCAAAATGCAAATAAGGCTTCCTTTAATTTGGGCTCAGCTTACCTCTCTCCAGTAGTGACCTGGAGTTTGGAGAACACACCTTTGCTCACAGTAGCCACTCCTCCAGGAACTGTACATGACACTCAGAGCCTGTTTTCCAAACTTGAGTTGCAACCCTTTGGAGATTCATATGTTGCAGACAATGCCTGAGGGACCTTGTGCAGCAAAGGTGGGATAGAGACCACATGTATTGAACCACAGTCCAGGCAAAGGTGCCCTTGAGGGAGAGGGCCTAGTATAGGACTTTGAAGGCTGGGGAGAATAACGCATCTGGAAAATACTTTGGAAAATAGCACAGCAGTCTACAAAGATTTTAGTTTTATGTGTGTTTAGGAAAGGCCAAACAGACAGGATGTAATTTGACATTTAGATTTAATTCTGTTGACGATCCACAGCATTGGGAACATGCATCCTAGAGTGTCCAGTGTCACCGGGAGCTGGCTGTATGCAAGAGTGGTACGCGCGTAGAAGAGATGACCTAACAAAACAATTTGCTGTGCTTTCATATCCTGGATCTCAATGAAAATGTAGTGGCAAGTTTGCTAGATAAAAGAGTACAAGGCTACAAAAAAAAAAAAAAAAAAAGCAAGAATACAAGGCTAAAAGGCAGGTCAACCTAGGTTTCCACCTTATATCTACCACTGACTAGCTGTGTGACCTTGAGCAAGTGATTTAATTTCTCTGGTCCTCTGTTTTCTCAACTACAACTTGGTGCTATTATTAATAATAATGGCTTTTTTTCATGAAAGGTTTAATACATGCCAAGCAGGGTTCTAGAAAGATATGTTAACTCAGTCCTCACAGAAAGTTTCTGAGTTTAAAATCTCTATTATCTTCTTTGTCCAGTTGAGGAAACAGGCTTGAATGGGTTAAGTAAGTGACTTCAGCTCATATAGCTAGAAAGTGCAGGGTTAACCTCCAGATCAAGCTGCCCAGATCCGGAAACTGTGCTCTGACCCACAACACTGTGAGAGGCAGGCAAGCTTCAGCTAAGGACAGGACGGGGTGCCCATCAGGCCTCCATCACTTACCATCACCTTGCCAAGGTGCAGAGCCTCACTGTGCCTTCCATCCCCTCTGTGTAAATAGGTAATAATAATGGCCTCTGCCTCCTGGCATTCTTGTGAAGGTTAAATGAGTTAATGTTTGTTAAAAACTCTGAACAATGCTTGGTAAGGACTACATAGGTACTTAGGTGCTAGTATTATTATATTAGAACTCATACTCTTCAATGATGTGGATTGGAGCAAAGATTAAATAATATGGGTAAATTACCTGCCTGTACATAATAACCACCCAATACATGACTCCTTCCGGGAGATTTAGTGCCAAGTGTGACACATGATTTAGGCGCTAGAGAGAGATGCAGACCATAGGGCACAGGGCCACCTACCAGAGAGCTCACAGTCCAGTGGAAGCAAAGTTTAGTTTTCTCACCTCCAGGTATCAGAATGTTCTGTCTTTAAGCAGCTGGCTATACCTGATTTCTCACCTGCCTGTAGTAATGGCGCACGTAATGGGATAAATGGGCTGAAAAGTATTCACAGGTCCATCTTCTGTCCCAGCTCGGTGGAGAGAATCCTACGGTGGGTCCTCCGTTTCTCTCCCTCAGGCATCCTCTGTGAGAGAACAGAATCTGACTTAGAGGGTGGGAGAGGCTGAGTCAGTCTCCACAATAAAGCACCCAGGGTAGGGGGAGAGGAGGGAGGAAAGCTGCCATCCTCAGAGTACGGCAGGGGTATGTTCATGTGTACATGTTGGATGTGTATGCTGTGTCCACATGCACGTGTATGTGTTGTGAGTGTGTGTTTCTGTGTTTCTGTGTTTGCTGGGGGCTGGGGTGGTTCTAGTGTAGCTGCAGGGTCTGGGGAAGGTAGAAGACAAGAAATGGGATTGTAGTAAGTATTGCAAGGATTTGCATCTTCTTTCTTATTTTCAAAATACAGGAGTAAAGGAACTCTGCTCCTTTTTATTACTTTTGACTCATTAATTGTGTTTATGCAAGCCATGCCTCTTGGAGACCAAATAGCCATGTGGTTTTATGGGGTCTGGAGCACCTCTATTTGCCAGGAGCTGTGCTGGGTCCATTTGTTGAATAGAGGCTGTCAATTCCTGCCTGTCCTTGGACATGCCCTTATAGCACATATTTCAGGACTGGCTGGCCTGGTCTCAGGGAGGCCACAGCCAGCAGCCAGAAGGACTGGCCAGAGAAGGAGGGGCAAAGCCAGACAGAAGAGAGCTCAGAAGCCAAAAGAGCTTTTCCTGAAAGTCAGGCTTCATCCTCCACTGCTTTACAAGATCACACTGGGCTCCCTCCCCTGTTCACAGTTCTCCTGGTGTACACCAAGGGGAAGTGAGGCTGCTTCTGCCGGCCCTTTCCAACAGAGGTGTCATGCAGAACTGGAGCATGTGAGCAGATGGGCTTATTAAGGATGGCATTTTAGTGGGGAGGGTAGCGGGTTGATGAGGAAGAAAAAGCGACGAAAGCCAAGACAGGAGCCAGCCTGACTGGGTTGCCTGGTCCAGAGGAAACAAGGACAAACAGGGCAGGAAGGGTGAGGGGTTTTGGCTGACTTCCCCCAGACCATGAAGGTTCAGGTGCATTCTGTCTGTGAACATCGATTTTGGTGCATGTGTTTTATTTCCCCAAGAGTCTTAGTGGAAGACGCCCTCCTGGAGGGTACCTTCCTCGGGGTGTGGGTGGGCAATGGGGATAGTTAGGGCAGTCTCCTGACCCAGTCCCTTTGGGAAGTGTATCTACGGATCCTTTGCTGTAGGGCTTCTCTGAGCTTTCTATGCAGTACTCAGGGTTGGGGGAGGGGGGTGGGCTCAAATGGGCATCATATTCTAATCTTGGAATGCAGCCACCTCTCCAGCATAGGGTAAGAACCACTGACATCATGCTGGACAAACTCCACAAACAGTCATGTACAGAAGTTTCCCAAACTGCCCTGAAGACACAAGTCACATGAGGGCTTGATGAAAGACCTGATTCCTGGGCCCAGCCTAGACCAACTGAAGCAGGAATTCCAAGGGAGAGTTCTGGAAATCTGGAGTTTTAACAAGTATCATAAGCAATTTTTGTCAGTAAAGTCTGGGACAATCCTGTGGATATTTCCAGCATTACAGTCACTCCCTACTCCGTGGGAAGAGAAGAAACTAGCTCTCTTTCCTATGGTAATTAAAGTTGGAGCTGAGAGATGAAGACCTGTGCCCTGAAGCAGGCGTGTGCAACACCGAAACCCTCCCCGCACTCCCAACTTAGCAGCGTCAGAAATCAGTATCTTTGAGCCCACCATTAGCTCAGGCAGAGTAAAGCTACACCGCAGACACCACTCCAGAACAGAACACCACTTCTGGCTGCCTCGCCCTTCCTGCTACTCCACCTCACACTTCTCCCTGGGCCACCTACCTGCTGCCTCTGGGCTCCCTACCACTGTGAACTCCTGAGGCTGGCATCTTAAATATGATACCTCAAAGCCCCCATGTGAGCTCATCACTCCATGTCCTGAGAACAAATTTCCCAAGAGAAAACATCTGCATCCTGGCAGGGGCTGGGGGATCAACGTTAAACCTCCTCTACTGTGTGACTTCCTGCTGACGGCTCAGAGCATCTCTGCAACTGACCATCAGGGGTGGCTCTTGTGCCATTCTTTGACCACCCAGAACAGTGTGGCCTTAGTTTGAAGGTTACTTTATAGGTTTTTACTGAGAAATTGTGACCCTTTTTATGTACCTTTAATTGAAAAATATTGTGTGGTTTTATTAGTTTTTGACTGCTGTGTAACAGTATCACCACAAACTTAGCAGCTCCACACAGCTTACATTTAATTATCTCACAGTTTCTGTGGGTCAGAATTTCCAGGCATGGTTTAGATGGGTCCTCCAAGTAAGATCTCACGAGGCTGCAGTTAAAGTATTGGCTGGGCTGTGATCTCATCTGAGACGATTAGGGAAGGATCGTTTCCCCAGCTCATTCAGGTTGTTGACAGAATTTAGTTTCTTGCGGCCATAGCGTTGAGGACTTAATGTTTCTTGATGGCTGTTGACCAGAGGCCATCCTCGGCTCCTAGCATGTAGGGTTTCCCAACATGATCACCTGCCACCTCAAATGAAGGGAGGGGAAGACTGCAGCAAGATGGATGCTACAATCTTATGTTACAAAATCATATACCTGTAATCACATATATCACCTTTGTCATATGCTACTGGATAAAAGCATGTCACAGGCCTTGCCCACACCCAAGGTCACAAACACCAGAAGACGAAGATCATGGGGTCACCTAATAAGTCTGTCTGTCATAACAGTGGTGGCCAATTGGCATGTCTGCTCAACCCCAAAATAAAACTCCTTCTCTAAGAGCAGAGTCAACTTGGCAGCCACGTGTGTGCCACGGGAATCCACACCCTGACAGCATTGTCTGATGTGTAGGTAGAGATCTGGCCCCAAGTGAAACAACTGGATTCTTCCTTCCAGGATTTTGATGTTGGGATTTACAGATAGCAATTAGTCTGGACTAGTTCCTTTCAAGGAAAAGGGACATCGAGTTCTTGGGTGTGCTTTTTCCAACATGTGCACCAGGGACAGAGGAGAATGAAGTTGGATCAGAGGGAGGAATGAAATTGAGCCATAGGAAAAAAAAAAAGGAGATTAGAGGTGGAGGAAAAATGCTGTCTCGGTCTCCAAAAGCTATTCAGTTGCTGGTTCTATTTTTTCGTGTAACCCAATGAGTTTTGAGTTTCAGAGTTCTTCTGATATCCTGTCCATAAAGTCTCTATTTTGTGTAAGTTTGCTCAAGTTGGCTCCTGTTACTTGCCAAGGTCAAGAACCACAACTAAGTAGAGATGTCAGGGTGGGCCTTATTTATTCTTCACTTAGAATCTCTCTATCATCCTGCCATTAACCTGTCATCCACTAAAAATTATTTCTCTACTCTTCATTACGTACTGTCAACTTTACCATGCACTTACCATCCAGGCACTGTCCTGGGTGCTGGCTACACAAGCAAACAAGACTCAGAGTTCCCACCCTCATCAACCCACAATCCATGAAAGCACCAGGCATGTAAGCAGAGTCACAGGCGGGAGGTGCTGAGGAGGGCCCGAAAGGAACGCACACCTGAGCCTGGCGAAGAGGCCTTCCAGAAATGCTTCCTGGAGGAAGTGACTAAGCTGAGATCCAAGAGATCAAGAGGAACTAACCAACTGCAGGGAAAAAGAGAGAAGAATATTCCAGACAACGGGAATAGCCTGTGCAGAGGGGCCAGGAGAGTGACAAATCTGAGAAGCAGAGAGCTGAGTGTATGTGAAGAGACCTTTTATGGAGATGGTGAGGAAGCTAACATTTTACATGTCTGTCCCCCAAAACGATTACCTCCTTGAAGCTGGGGGCTGTATTTTTAAATTATTATGATGAAAATCTAGCTTGGCACTTGGGGATTTATTAATTAAAAATTGTGTGTGGGCATTTTATTTACTTTTTATTAATATATATTAAAGGTAACTCTTTTTGACGTAAAGAGCTATGACTTTTGACAAGTGCACACAGCTATGTATCCACCACCACTGTCAAGATATAGAACAGATTCATCTAAAAAATATCCTCACGCTGCCATTTTGTAGTCAACCCCTCTCCCCATCCCCTTCCCTTACTGGTATTCTCTATATGCAGTATTTTGTTTAATCTTTGTACCTACCTACATAACATATATATCCTGTAGGCTTCTTTCCCAGCTTCATCCACGAAGTTGAGTGATTTATGGGTGTGAAGATAAGGGATCCCATTCTCTCAGATCACCACGAAAGACGCTCCAGATTTCTCAGATCAGCCACAGGAAACGATCAGTTCAGTTCAGAAAATCATACCTTGTTTCCCAAGACTTGGGCTCTGTGCTGAAAGGATATAAGAACAAAAAACCCAGCATTATCTGTGGGTCGGGTCTGCATTTCCTGGCCTTTTGCTAAGGGGCCTAAAGGCACAGGTTTCACGGAGCCAATAAAATGCACCTTCTTCTCAAGAAATGTTATGACAGCTGGCTTCCAGATCCTCTGATTGTTATGTCTTTTTCAAGAAGTATCTATTAATTATTTTTCATCATGTCTTGATTTTACCAAGAAGGCCATTATTTCTGTAGGCAGTTCACTGATAAATTGGGGAATGTTTTCATGTTGTGTTTTTCCTGGGGTATGGTGTAACTTTCTTTGTCATCAATACATACATTAAAGCAGGCTAACCCAAGTGTTTCCACAGACACAGCATATGGCTGGGTCATGCACACAACCATCATAAATCCTCCTTGACAATGGCCCAAAATGATATCGTGACCTGGTCCTGTTGGAATCCAGATTTATGAAGATCTGAATGTAAAAACTGAGTGTTAGAAGCATGGGTTTTTAAAAATGTGCCACGTGAATAGGTTGGTCTCTTATATGGCTACTTGCCTCCGTATGTGGCAAGTGAATGAAAAAATATATGCAGAGGTAGTTGAAAAATTCTTGAGATGCCTCAATAAGCTTGCCTAGAGCCAGTGCAGAGTAAGCACCCAATAAATATTCATGAGTGAGTGGACGAATGGATGGATGAATGAAGTGGAACTGGAGTGAGTTATAAAATCATCTCGTTTTGCTAGAGAGCAGCTCATCCTAGGAAGCTGTCACCTTTCCAACACCTTTTTCCCTTTTTCACTTGTGAATGCACAGCCAGTTTTGCTCGTGAAACCTCTCTAACCTCAGCTCCAGGGGTAAATCGATCTTATTCTAAGTCAGTCAGAGAATGGGAGTTTTCATGGAGATTGTGATTAGTCTGGGAACAGGCGCATGGCCTTTTTTGACCAAATCAGACTGAAGGGGATGAGTTTAAGTTTGCGGCATGGGGATAAACTTTCCATTTCTTCCAATAGAGATGGGAAAGGATGCGTGTTATTGTATCTGCTGCCCTAGAGTTTTCCCTTCCATGCCAACAAGACCCTGTCTGGGCTACCCTACTTACCTTACGACTTTGAAGGGAATCAGCTTTGGTTTGAGGCTGATGCTCTACAGGACAGAATGGGCAAGCATCTCATCCTTGACCACATAGTTGAGCTCATGGACTTTCCTGGAGAACACCCAGATTTTGGACCACCTATTACTTGAGAGAGTAATTTCTTTCTAACTTAAGTCACCCTGAGTTGGGATTTCTACTGCTTTCCCCTGAAAACAAAAAACTAAAGTATTTAAAAGTTTGAAGTTGAGAAGAGAATAAGAAAGAAGAATGAGCTATTCTGTGTTGTTTTAGTAAGTAATAACACCAACCTCTGTAATGTAGAGCACATGTGAAGATCACTTTTAGGCCTTGTCTTTCATTGCAAGTACATTGGGGGGTAAGTATTGTCATGCTGGTTTTACTTACTTCTCTCAGGTAAGGCTTGCCCATCTGGAAAAGAAGTCCTCCTCCAGTTGGGGTAACTGTGTACTTTGTCTTCCTTAGTGGTTTTGCATGGCTCCTCTGGTAACACAGATAAAAAGAGATTTCTGTCATCTCATACTCCACAACCCTCCCAAATTTTCAGCCATTCATACTATTGCCCTTCTCACTAGTACATGAAATTCAGAAAACACCTTAGCAAATATTCCTTTTACAGTTACTGTAAGCAGGGTGCCAGGCAAGTTATACAAATAAAATATCAATATAAAAGAACTCTTGCCTACAAAGACTTTATCCTCTAATTGGAATGACAGAGGAGAGCATTTCAGACAGTGATAGAAGACTTGAAAAAATAGAAACACGAAACTGTGTTAACCATCAAAATATAGTATGTCATTAGTTCTTGGATGAGAGGAACATAATAATAGCTCTCAAATCCAAACATTTTCGGGGTCTCTTTCCCCACCACCACCTTTGGCCTGGAGGGCTGCAGTAGTTTCCAGATCTACCTACTTCTACCCTGTGTAACGTCTGATCAGTTCTCCACATTAAAGCCAGAGAGGTCTCGTGGAGAAGAAAAACAGACGATGACATTCCTCTGATCTTCCTCCAATGCCTATAAGACCCTGCCCAGGCTGCCCCTCTGACCTCTGCAGCCTGGACTCATACCATGCCCCATCTCGTCCTTTCTGTTTCTTTCCCTCTGGGGGCTCTTCAGTCTCACCCCACAAAGGTCTTTGCATATGCTGTTCCCCATGCCCGGAACACCCTTCCCTTTCCTCTTCAACTAGCCAACACCTACTCACCCTCCTTCCAATTTCAGCTCAAGAATCCTGTCCTCAGAAAACTCTTTTCTGACCTCCTTGAGTAGGAGAAAACCTACCACAGGCTCTCACAGCACCAGGAATCTTTCCGTTGGACTTGTCCCCACTGAAGTACCACAGTTGTTTGTGTCACCATTTGAAATATCACCTGTATCCCCACATACCTCTAGGTGGCCAAGGGTTTTATCTGTGTTTACTCACCGTTGGATTTCCAGAGCTTGACAAGGTGTCTGGCATGTGGTAGATGCTCAATAAATATTTATTGAAAGAATGAGTATAGAGACTTCCGGGAAGATGGCGGAAGAGTAAGACGCGGAGATCACCTTCCTCTCCACAGATACACCAGAAATACATCTACGCGTGAAACAACTCCTACGGAGCACCTACTGAACGCTGGCAGAAGACCTCAGACCTCCCAAAAGGCAAGGAACCCCCCACGTACCTGGTTAGGGCAAAAGAAAAAACTAAACAGAGACAAAAGGATAGGGACGGGTCCTGCACCAGCGGGAGAGAGCTGTGAAGGAGGAAAAGTGTCCACACACTAGGAAGCCCCTTCGCGGGTGGAGACTTCGGGAGGCGGAGTGGGGGAGCTTGGGAGCCGCGGAGGAGAGCACAGCAACAGGGGTGCGGAGGGCAAAGCGGACAGATTCCAGCGCAGAGGATCGGGCCGACCGGCACTCACCAGCCGAGAGGCTTGTCTGCTCGCCCGCCAGGGAGGGCGGGACTGGGAGCTGAGGCTCCGGCTTTTGTCGGAGCGCCGGGAGAGGACTGAGGTTGGCGGCGTGAACACAGCCTGCAGGGCGTTGGTGCGCCGCGGCTAGCCGGGAGAGAGTCCGGGGAGGGGTCTGGAGCTGCCGAAGAGGCAAGAGACTTTTACGTCCCTCTTTGTTTCCTGGTGCACGAGGAGAGGGGATTAAGAGCGCTGCTTGGGAGAGCTCCAGGGACGGGCGCGAGCCGCGGCTAAGAGTGCGGAGCCCGTAGACGGACAAGGGACGCTAAGGCCGCTGCTGCCGCAGCCAGGAGGCCTGTGTGCGAACACAGGTCACTAGCCACGCGCCCTTCCGGGGAGCCTGTGCAGCCCGCCACTGCCAGGGTCCCGGGATCCAGGGACGGCTCCCTCGGGAGAGCGCTCGGCGCGCCTCAGGCTGCAGCGTCACGCCGTCACGCCGGCCTCTGCCGCTGCAGGCCCGCCCCGCACTCCGTGACCCTCCCTACCCCCCGGCCTGGGTGAGCCAGAGCCTCCGAATCAGCGGCTCCTTTAACCCCGTCCTGTCTGAGCAAAGAACAGACGCCCTCTGGCGACCTACACGCACAGGCGGGGCCAAATCCAAAGCTGAGCCCCTGGGAACTGTGAGAACAAAGAAGAGAAAGGGAAATCTCTCCCAGCAGCCTCAGAAGCAGCGGATTAAACCTCCACAATCAACTTGATATACCCTGCATCTGTGGAATACCTGAAGAGACAACGAATCATCCCAAATTAAGGAGCCCTGTGGATGAAAGGCTCTTGGTGCTGCAGCCAGGAGTCAGTGCTGTGCCTCTGAGGTGGGAGAGCCAACTTCAGGACACTGGTCCACAAGAGGCCTCCCAGCTGCACATAATATCAAAGGGCGAAAATCTCCCAGAGATCTCCATCTCAACGCCAGCACCCAGCTTCACTCAATGACCAGCAAGCTACAGTGCTGGACATCCTATGCCAAACAACTAGCAAGACAGGAACACAACCCCACCCATTAGCAGAGAGGCTGCCCAAAATCATAATAAGTCTACAGATACCCCAAAACACACCACCAGACGTGGACCTGCCCACCAGAAAGACAAGATCCAGCCTCATCCACCAGAACACAGGCACTAGTCCCCTCCACCAGGAAGCCTACACAACCCACTGAACCAACCTTAGCCACTGGGGACAGACACAAAAAACAACAGGAACTACGAACCTTCAGCCTGCAAAAAAGGAGACCCCAAACACAGTAAGATAAGCAAAATGAAAAAACAGAAAAACACACAGCAGATGAAGGAGCAAGATAAAAACCCACCAGACCTAACAAATGAAGAGGAAATAGGCAGTCTATCTGAAAAAGAATTCAGAATAATGATAGTAAGGTTGATCCGAAATCTTGGAGATAGAATGGACAATAGAATGGACAAATTGCAAGAATCAGTTAACAAGGACCTAGAAGAACTAAAGATGAAACAAGCAACGATGAACAACACAATAAATGAAATTAAAAGTACTCTAGATGGGATCAATAGCAGAATAACTGAGGCAGAAGAACGGATAAGTGACCTGGAAGATAAAATAGTGGAAATAACTACTGCAGAGCAGAATAAAGAAAAAAGAATGAAAAGAACTGAGGACAGTCTCAGAGACCTCTGGGACAACATTAAACGCACCAACATTCGAATTATAGGGGTTGCAGAAGAACAAGAAGAAAATAAAGGGACTGAGAAAATATTTGAAGAGATTATAGTTGAAAACTTCCCTAATATGGGAAAGGAAATAGTTAATCAAGTCCAGGAAGCACAGAGAGTCCCATACAGGATAAATCCAAGGAGAAATACGCCAAGACACATATTAATCAAACTGTCAAAAATTAAATACAAAGAAAACATATTAAAAGCAGCAAGGGAAAAACAACAAATAACACACAAGGGAATCCCCATAAGGTTAACAGCTGATCTTTCAGCAGAAACTCTGCAAGCCAGAAGTGAGTGGCAGGACATATTGAAAGTGTTGAAGGAGAAAAACCTGCAACCAAGATTACTCTACCCAGCAAGGATCTCATTCAGATTTGATGGAGAAATTAAAACCTTTACAGACAAGCAAAAGCTGAGAGAGTTCAGCACCACCAAACCAGCTCTACAACAACTGCTAAAGGAACTTCTCTAGGCAAGAAACACAAAAGAAGGAAAGGACCTACAATAACGAACCTAAAACAATTAAGAAAATGGGAATAGGAACACACATATCGATAATTACCTTAAATGTAAATGGACTAAATGCTCCCACCAAAAGACACAGATTGGCTGAATGGATACAAAAACAAGACCCATATATTTGCTGTCTACAAGAGACCCACTTCAGACCTAGAGACACATACAGACTGAAAGTAAGGGGATGGAAAAAGGTATTTCATGCAAATGGAAACCAAAAGAAAGCTGGAGTAGCAATTCTCATATCAGACAAAATAGACTTTAAAACAAAGACTATTAGAAGAGACAAAGAAGGACACTACATAATGATCAAGGGATCGATCCAAGAGGAAGATATAACAATTGTAAATATTTATGCACCCAACATGGGTGCACCTCAATACATAAGGCAAATACTGACAACCATAAAAGGGGAAATTGACAGTAACACATTCATAGTAGGGGACTTTAACACCCCACTTTCACCAATGGACAGATCATCCAAAATGAAAATAAATAAGGAAACACAAGCTTTAAATGATACATTAAACGAGATGGAGTTAATTGATATTTATAGGACATTCCATCCAAAAACAACAGAATACACATTTTTCTCAAGTGCTCATGGAACATTCTCCAGGATAGATCATATCTTGGGTCACAAATCAAGCCTTGGTAAACGTAAGAAAATTGAAATTGTATCAAGTATCTTTTCTGACCACAGCGCCATGAGACTAGATATCAATTACAGGAAAAGATCTGTAAAAAATACAAACACATGGAGGCTAAACAATACACTACTTAATAATGAAGTGATCACTGAAGAAATCAAAGAGGAAATCAAAAAATACCTAGAAACAAATGACAATGGAGACACAACGACCCAAAACCTGTGGGATGCAGCAAAAGCAGTTCTAAGGGGGAAGTTTATAGCAATCCAAGCCCACCTTAAGAAGCAGGAAACATCTCGAATAAACAACCTAACCTTGCACCTCAAGCAATTAGAGAAAGAAGAACAAAAAAAACCCCAAAGCTAGCAGAAGGAAAGAAATCATAAAAATCAGATCAGAAATAAATGAAAAAGAAATGAAGGAAACAATAGCAAAGATCAATAAAACTAAAAGCTGGTTCTTTGAGAAGATAAACAAAATAGATAAACCACTAGCCAGACTCATCAAGAAAAAAAGGGAGAAGACTCAAATCAATAGAATTAGAAATGAAAAAGGAGAGGTAACAACTGACACTGCAGAAATAAAAGAGATCATGAGAGATTACTACAAGGAACTCTATGCCAATAAAATGGACAATCTGGAAGAAATGGACAAATTCTTAGAAATGCACAACCTGCCAAGACTGAATCAGGAAGAAATAGAAAATATGAACAGACCAATCACAAGCACTGAAATTGAAACTGTGATTAAAAATCTTCCAACAAAGAAAAGCCCAGGACCAGATGGCTTCACAGGCGAATTCTATCAAACATTTAGAGAAGAGCTAACACCTATCCTTCTCAAACTCTTCCAAAATATAGCAGAGGGAGGAACACTCCCAAACTCCTTCTACGAGGCCACCATCACCTTGATACCAAAACCAGATAAGGATGTCACAAAGAAAGAAAACTACAGGCCAATATCACTGATGAACATAGATGCAAAAATCCTCAACAAAATACTAGCAAACGGAATCCAACAGCACATTAAAAGGATCATACACCATGATCAAGTGGGGTTTATTCCAGGAATGCAAGGATTCTTCAATATACGCAAATCTATCAATGTGATAAACCATATTAACAAACTGAAGGAGAAAAACCATATGATCATCTCAATAGATGCAGAGAAAGCTTTTGACAAAATTGAACACCCATTTATGATAAAAACCCTGCAGAAAGTAGGCATAGAGGGAACTTTCCTCAACATAATAAAGGGCATATATGACAAGCCCACAGCAAACATCATCCTCAATGGTGAAAAACTGAAAGCATTTCCACGAAGATCAGGAACAAGACAAGGTTGCCCACTCTCACCACTCTTATTCAACATAGTTTTGGAAGTTTTAGCCACAGCAATCAGAGAAGAAAAGGAAATAAAAGGAATCCAAATCGGAAAAGAAGAAGTAAAGCTGTCACTGTTTGCAGATGACATGATCCTATACATAGAGAACCCTAAAGATGCTACCAGAAAACTACTAGAGCTAATCAATGAATTTGGTAAAGTGGCAGGATACAAAATTAATGCACAGAAATCTCTGGCATTCCTATATACTAATGATGAAAAATCTGAAAGTGAAATCAAGAAAACACTCCCATTTACCATTGCAACAAAAAGAATAAAATATCTAGGAATAAACCTACCTAAGGAGACAAAAGATCTGTATGCAGAAAATTATAAGACACTGATGAAAGAAATTAAAGATGATACAAATAGATGGAGAGATATACCATGTTCTTGGATTGGAAGAATCAACATTGTGAAAATGACTCTACTACCCAAAGCAATCTATAGATTCAATGCAATCCCTATCAAACTACCACTGGCATTTTTCACAGAACTAGAACAAAAAATTTTGCAATTTGTATGGAAACACAAAAGACCCCGAATAGCCAAAGCAATCTTGAGAACGAAAGAAGGAACTGGAGGAATCAGGCTCCCAGACTTCAGACTATACTACAAAGCTACAGTTATCAAGACGGTATGGTACTGGCACAAAAACAGAAAGATAGATCAATGGAACAGGATAGAAAGCCCAGAGCTAAACCCACGCACATATGGTCACCTTATCTTTGACAAAGGAGGCAGAAATGTACAGTGGAGAAAGGACAGCCTATTCAATAAGTGGTGCTGGGAAAACTGGACAGCTACATGTAAAAGTATGAGATTAGATCACTCCCTAACACCATACACAAAAATAAGCTCAAAATGGATTAAAGACCTAAAGGTAAGGCCAGAAACTATCAAACTCTTAGAGGAAAACATAGGCAGAACACTGTATGACATAAATCACAGCAAGGTCCTTTTTGACCCACCTCCTAGAGAAATGGAAATAAAAACAAAAGTAAACAAATGGGACCTAATGAAACTTAAAAGCTTTTGCACAGCAAAGGAAACCATAAAGAAGACCAAAAGACAACCCTCAGAATGGGAGAAAATATTTGCAAATGAAGCAACGGACAAAGAATTAATCTCCAAAATTTATAAGCAGCTCATGCAGCTTAATAACAAAAAAACAAACAACCCAATCCAAAAATGGGCAGAATACCTAAATAGACATTTCTCCAAAGAAGATATACAGAGTGCCAACAAACACATGAAAGAATGCTCAACATCACTAATCATTAGAGAAATGCAAATCAAAACTACAATGAGATATCATCTCACACCAGTCAGAATGGCCATCATCAAAAAATCTAGAAACAATAAATGCTGGAGAGGGTGTGGAGAAAAGGGAACCCTCTTACACTGTTGGTGGGAATGTAAATTGATACAGCCACTGTGGAGAACAGTATGGAGGTTCCTTAAAAAGCTACAAATAGAACTACCATATGACCCAGCAATCCCACTACTGGGCATATACCCTGAGAAAACCATAATTCAAAAAGAGTCATGTACCAAAATGTTCATTGCAGCTCTATTTACAATAGCCCAGAGATGGAAACAACCTAAGTGTCCATCATCGGATGAATGGATAAAGAAGATGTGGCACATATATACAATGGAATATTACTCAGCCATAAAAAGAGACGAAATTGAGCTATTTGTAATGAAGTGGATAGACCTAGAGTCTGTCATACAGAGTGAAGTAAGTCAGAAAGAGAGAGACAAATACCGTATGCTAACACATATATATGGAATTTAAAAAAAAAATGTCATGAAAAACCTAGGGGTGAAACAGGAATAAAGACACAGACTTACTAGAGAATGGACTTGAGGCTATGGGGAGGGGGAAGGGTAAACGGTGACAAAGCGATAAAGAGGCATGGACATATATACACTACCAAAAGTAAGGTAGTTAGCTAGTGGGAAGCAGCCGCATAGCACAGGGAGATCAGCTCGGTGCTTTGTGACCGCCTGGAGGGGTGGAATAGGGAGGGTGGGAGGGAGGGAGACGCAAGCGGGAAGAGATATGGGAATATATGTATATATATAACTGATTCATTTTGTTGTGAAGCTGAAACTAACATACCATTGTAAAGCAATTATACTCCAATAAAGATGTTAAAAAATAAAAAAAAAAAAAAGAATGAGTATATACATGGGATCCACCCTCACTTTAAGCTAGGCACCATGTTACGAACCTAACCACTTTGTCATTTACTTCTTAAAACCATCCTACGAGAGAAGTGCTATTGTTGTTGTCCCATTGTATAGTTGGAATACATATTTAGAGAGAGAAAATAACATGGCCAAAGTCACATATAGGTGACAAAGTAGGGATTCCAACTAGGCACATGACTTCAGAAACTGAACTCTTAGCCACTGGCCTCCACCTTGTCTCACAGATGAAGAAACTTCTGGAAGGTTAGAGGAGGAAGAAGCTTAGTGAGTGAGCAGGAGTTTGGGCTAGTCTCATAAGACAAGATAGTTTTGGCCAGAGAGGTAATAAGCAGGACAGGTACACAGGGACACTGCTGGCATAAAGGCACCTTTGAGTAAGGCTCCCCTTCTGGGTAGGTGAGTTAGAAAAAATGGCCCAACCTCCCTGCAGACGTAGCCCCACAGCAGGACAAGCATGTTGATAAGCCAAGCACTGACTCAGCTTCAGGTCCTACTTTCCCCTCAGCTAGGCATCTTTCTGCAGTGCACAAACCACACAGCTGTATGCAGCACCCTGTAGACTTGAAGGTTTAGAAGAAAAAAGCAAGAGGTGAAAAAATCCATTTGGCTAGAATGGATGCTTTCCGAGGGAAATGCAAAAGTCTAAGACTTGCCCTGTCTAATATAGTAGCTGCCCGTGACTATTTAAAACTAAGTAAGTTAAAATTTTAAAAAATTTAACATTCTGTTTCTCAGTCATACTCTTTTCAAGTGCTCAGTGGCCACATGTAGCCAGTGGCTACCGCACTGGACAGCACAGAGAGAGAACATTTCCATTACTGCATAGCATTGGCCTAGAAAGCCAGCTGGAGCCATAGTTTGTACACAAGGAGCTCAGCCTTTATGCCATGGGGAGTGATGAAAGGGTTGTAAGCTGGGAAGTGATGGTGCCGGGAGGAGTAACAATTACAATTTATTGAAGGATTCTGATGTGCCCGGTAGTATACTAAGTACCTTGCAGGCAATATCTCATTCAATCTTCATAAGAGTCCTACAAAGGGATAGTATTATTATTATCCCCATTTTACACGTAAGAAAATTGAGGTCCAGTGAGGTTCAATAACTGTTATTTTAGATTTTTTTTTGACGTGGACCATTTTTTTAAAGTCTTTACTGAATTTGTTACAATATCGCTTCTGCCTTACATTTTGTTTTTTTGGCCGAGAGGCATGTGGGATCTTAACTACCTGACCAGGGATCGAACCCGCACGCCCTCCATTGGAAGGCGGTCTCAACCACTGGACCGCCAGGGAAGTGCCCTTAGGTAACTCTTATAGTTCCAGGTCTGTCTGACTCCACGAGGTTCTACTTTATACCATGCTCCTCCTACTGTATACCCAAATTAGCCTGATGATGAAAGTGAACTATTCAACAGATCAGAGACTGAGGTCAGAGAGGCCTATTCAGCAGCCTTAGAAATATTCTAGGCATGAGATGATAATGTGTCCAACTGGGGGGATCAGGGGCTTCCTTTGTAGAAACCTTCAGATTCTTTTTCTTTGTTCCCAGCCTACAGTTTGCCACAGTTTGCTTCCCCTCCTCCCTAACCATTCATCGCAATGGGCCACATTTTCTTTGGAATCATCTTTGCTTATCCTTTTGCTCCTTGTGTTGGTGTTTCCAGAGAAACTTGTGTTTGCATTAGGTTTTAACCTAATAAATTTTTATCCCTGGGAGGATATCTCCTGCTTCATCTTGCTGCTAGGCCTCCTGCTAGAGATCCCAGGACACAGCTGGAGAGCCTGTGTGGGCCCCACCACAAGCCAAGACCAGAAATCCCATCTGGAAACGTATGTGGCAGAAGCCTTCCCTCATCTCTCAGTTCCCCGGGAAATGGAATGCACCGAAGGATCCCGCTTCCTGCTGGGACAGGGTTTCTTTTTGCTTCTTCGGCCTCCTGATGTTAAAGGTAAACTTTCACGTGGAGCAGTTCTGTCTTCATTGTGAGCTCCAGCAGTCCTGCGTTTGTGACTGATTCGGCTTTAGGTGAAGCCCGTCAGGCAATGGAGATGGATTGGCCCTCCCTCTGTCTTGTAAAGAAAACTGGTCTCCAGTATTTGCTTTCACAGCTTATGGACAAGTGGATCCCCGTTAACCTCCCTGAGGAAGTCTGCGTCCCTGAAGAAACCGGTGATTGCTGATCTGTGTGTGACAGCTGGGGAAACTGAGGCATAGGATGATGGAGAGAATTTCACATGCATCAGAATTAACTAGAACAAGAAAGAAAACCAGGACATCCAGGTTGCCTGATCATGTTTTAACCACAACCCACACTTGCCTATTTAGTTACAACAAACACAAAAGAGATAAACATAGATGTAAGTTAGTCTAAACACCAAATTTTAGAAGTTTTTCCTCTGATGTCTAGTCAGCCATCCTGACCTTTATTGGAGGATAAACCAACTCGCAACAGCTGTGGACAATTATTTACTGTAAGAGACTAAAGAGCTTGGATAATGAAGTGAATTCAGCATTAGAAGGAGAGCAGAGTGCTTGGTACCGGAAAGTTACCTTTTAAGTCAATTCTCAAATTCCAAAGATTGAGATACCAAGTTCATGATAGAAGAGGCCCTAGAAAAGCCCAGGATTTGTGGGGTGGTGGGCTTTGCTCACATCTGAGGGGTGTTACAAAAAACGCACAGCCACACCTGGACCTTCCTCAGCCTAGACTGGTCTGGGAAGATACTCCACGCAGATGCTACCGAGATGACATGTCCCTTGCCGTCCATTAAAGCGATCTACGGCTGGCTGTGGAGTTACCCAAGCATCCTGGCTACTCAATAAGAAATAGATTTGGATTCCCTCACTCAGGCTGTCAGATTTTACAGCCGCCCGATGGTCTCTGGCAGTGTGGCCTCTCAGCGAGACACTGCTGAGGGGGACTCAGAAACATTTGGCAGTCAAGAGAGGGACAAAAGCTTTGCATAATTCAGGGGTGAGTTCAAAGCCAATAACATTTACACTCCATGCCAAGAAAGCATTTTAAAGCCAGTGAGGTGCCTCTAAGCCAATAAGGTATTAATACTTTTAAGCATATTCCTTTTTACCCTTTGATAATAAGCGCTATTTTAACGTATTTGAAAACACCATCCTCAATTTAAAACAGGATATGTCACCTCTGCACTTTGAACTTCCAAGAGGAGAAGAAGCCTTGCTTGAAGCTGATGCACTTTATTACAGGCAGACACACACACACACTCACTCACTCACTCTCTCTCTCTCTCTCTCTCTCCCCACCCCCCACCCCCTCTCACTGTCTCTCTCATCCTCACCTGTGCTGCAAAATAATGGAATCTGGCCACCCTGAGCGTGGCAAGTGAGACCAAGGAATTTCCTCCCCAGGGGCCTCCTGCCTAGAGGGCCACCCACAGTACAGTGCAAGATTTACTGTAAACAACTCCCATATCTTGAATGGGGTTCAGCCCCATGATGCTTTTCAGAGCAAGCCCTAGTCCTTAAGGAAAAAAAGCTGAAGACTCTGTGTTCTAGAATTTTAACTAAACAGACCACAAAACCCACTTGCTCTCAAATTGAATTCTAAGTCTGAATTTGAGAACAACTGCAGTCCTTAAAATACAAATGACAACAAGCAGGGAACATTATCCTTGTCCTGAACAGAATTGTTGGGCATAATAGCATAGAGACAGAATAAGGTTTGAAAGAAATAAGAGCAGAGTCTAGGACTAGATGACTTGGGTTCAAACGATGGCTCTGCTATTTGCTCACTGTGTGACCTTGAACCTATTACTTAATTTAGGTGGTTGGTGAATCTTTGTGGCTTGGAATTGTGACTCAAAACTGGAAGAACCCTGGAGACCATCTTGTTCAACCATTATCCCACTAGTCTTACCCAGAGACTCCAGAATCCCCAATTCTCAGCCCTTCATTACTTGCATCAGAGAAGACCACGAAGGTGTGTCTGCAGTGGCAGAGGAAGAGGAAAGGCAGGAGGCCTACTGAATCTTTTGCCAAATACCTTGGTCTACTTTGAAAAATATCTGATAGTCGTTGAGGTTTTGACGGTGGACAACAAAACTTAAAGCTTAGGAGCTTAGGAGGCTAATTGACAGCTAAGAAACTGTTTCTTATTCCTCTCCCCCCGCTCCAGGATTCCATCCCCTTATTTCTGGAGTACTACCCTGCTACATTCCATTGTTTACTGTACTAAGCACGAAGTTTACCATGGAATACAAGGTTCTTCTCCAACTCTTCTGCCCTATTCATCCAGTCTGACTCTCACCCACATATACTCTCTGTCTGACCTCACTGACTGTCGCCTACCATGTCACACACATTCATGACTCCAGGCCATTCATGCTATTCCTTCTGCTTGCAATATCTTTCCCCCTTTTCTACCTGGCAAATCTCTACTCATTATTCAAGGTCAAGGCCAATGTTAACTCTCCAGTAAAGTTTTCTCAGACATTATCTCTAATTCTAATGATAGAAAAGTTGAGTACCTACTAAGTGCTGAGAACTGTGCTCAATGCTTTGCGTGATGATCTCATTTCATTCAGAAATCCTCACTACAATTCCATGAAGTAGATACTATTGTGATCCCCATTTTAAGACTAGGAAAGCAAGTCTTACTAGAGTTAAATAACCTGCCCAAGGACACAGAGCTAGTTAGTGGTAGGGCTAACTTCAAGTCCAGGTCTGTCTGACTCTATAAGCAAGCTCTTCCCCATCTGTCAGTACAACTCTTCCAATGAACTCATGCTTTGTTTACATCATTTTCCCAGTTTAACTTTACATCTTTTTCGTCCCTACTAGATTAAAACTCAGGTTGTGTGTTATTCTGTTTTAAATCTCTAATACTTAGCTCACTGCTTGGCTCACATAAATGTGAGCCAAGATGCTTAACATAAGTGTGTACACATGTGTTGAATGGAGAAATGGCTAGATGGATGGATGGAAGGAGGGAGGGAGGGAGGGAAGGAATCAAGGAAGAAATATTCAGCTTCCTTAAAGGTGCATATTCTAAACAAGCTAACCTTTTCCAAGTACACCAAACATTGTGTTTCATAAAGAATAATGTTAGTGCTTTCTGAAAAATGTACCTAGATATTCAATGCATATTTTATATTGACCCTGAGCCTTATTAATGGTAGGAAATTCAAAGGAAAGTCAAATCTATACTCTGTACACCTATGGCCACAGAAAAGAAGCCTGAAAATGTTGGACAAAGTAGAAAACATCTGGACCAGGTCAGAACCTTGAAGAATGAAGATATATGCTGAGTTCAGTCTTTTCACTTAAAAAAGAAAAAAACCTTAGGTACTTCTCACGACTTCAGTGCCTTGCTTTTTGATATGTCCTCCAAGGACCAAGTCTCACCCACAGACTTCAAATAGGTAAGCTTGCAGCTGCTACAAATTCAAGTGTTTAGACTACATCAACTTGCAGTTATTAGGGATGCATAAAAAGATCTAGAGAAAATGAGAACAGACCTTAGCCTTGGGCAAAAATATATAAGGTGCCAAACAGACACATTAGGGGAGGTTCAGAAATCAGTACTGTGGCTCTGCGTTCAAACTGGCCTGGCCAGAGTGCAAGCCTTTCCTCAGAGCATATGAGCCAGGGTAGCTATCATTCAGTATTTTCAAAGTCTGTAGGATGCAACCTGAGAGGAAAAAGTGAGTTTCCAGGTAGGGATAGAAGTAGAATCAGAATTCTGGGTGACATGTTAAAATACAATCTCATGCGGTATTTGTTTTTCTTTTTCTGACTTACTTCACTCGGTAGGACAGACTCTAGGTCCATCCACCTCACTACAAATAACTCAATTTCATTTCTTTTTATGGCTGAGTAATATTCCATTGTATATATGTGCCACATCTTCTTTATCCACTCATCTGTCAATGGACACTTCGGTTGCGTCCATGTCCTGGCTATTGTAAACAGAGCTGCGAGACGTAAGAGGGAGGAGCTATGGGGATATATGTGTATGTATAGCTGATTCACTTTGTTATAAAGCAGAAATTAACACATCATTGTAAAGCAATTACAACTCCAACAAAGATGTTAAAAAAAAATACAATCTCATGGTCTACAAGGCCTAAGTGCTTTGAAGCTGCATTCATGGTTGGAACCTCTTTGGGGTAGCCATGTCCAACTACGAAGTAATTGCAGGTCAGGCTGTGATGGGAGAGCATCCCAGGGCCCTCTCTTGGTGTGTTCTCAATGTGGAGAGGCTGACTGGTTCCATGACTGGCAGCAGAAGGAAGGTTTGGAAGCTGGATTAAGTGGAAACTTTCTGCCATCTGTCTTTGATCCCAAAGGGATAAGTTCAGATGAGCTTCTACAAAGAACTCGATGATTTAAGTTTTGTATAGCTATCTCAGCAAAAACTGCTTTAGTTTTCTTGCTTTGGGTGGACCCCTGAAGCTGTTTTCTACCTTGATTTTGTCCAGTTTCATTTTGGAAGAGGCTTTTATAAATTAGGGTAATGCCCTGTGCACGTTTCCACATCCTAAATGTGAGAAACAATAATTGCTTCCAGTTACGGGGTGTTAATTAAGTGTAAGAGACTCTGCTACTGCTTGATATGATACTGCCTCATTTAATCCTCGCAAGCAGCCCTGAGAGAGACATGCATGTTCAACTGCTCTATGGTTGAGGATAACGAAACTTGTCTGGTCATTTCACCATAGAGACGAGACTTACTTGCGGGCTTCCTTTCACACCCAACTCCACTCTTGCTCTGATCATAGTGCAACACTACCCAACTTTTCATAGTTATTCAAGTCTCCCCTAGGTTCTTGACGACTAGACCTGGGTTTCACCCTCTTGTGGGCATCACAAAGTATGGTGTACATACGAACAGCTAAATAAGTTGAGAGAACTTTTTTTTTTAATGAAAAAGACAGATACAGAATTTTTCAGACACTGAATTTCTCATGCACTGAGGCCAGTAGGAATGGATTAAGAGATGAGGTATGTCAGCAGGAGAGTGGAAGACTCCTGGGTGGCACTGAGGTTGGAGGCACCATCTCATATCAAGACAGGGTGAACCTCGGAGCCAAACAAAGGGCATTTGTTGCTGGAGGATAAATGTTCTGTTCACTCAGGAAAGAAGACCACTTCAAAGACCATTTGTTGGCTTGGTGAGAAACTGTTGCCGAGGTGAAGAGTCCCTAGGTCCCAACTGCCCATAAACATGTCTCCCAACAGCAGGAAGGAGCTGGACAAAATGGCTGTGGCTACCAGAGCAGGGAGCAGAGCCTCAGGAAGCGGATGCATCTCCCTCAGTAGCACCGACGCAGCCAGGAAGGGTTCTATGCGCCAACAGGCCAAGATAAACACGGCCCGGCGCTGCTGGGGGTCGGGGGCAGCCATCGGGGAGCAGCTGAACCACCACAGTCATGCAGCCTCTCGAAAGACTACGGCCACAAGCGCGCAACCAGGGCCTGTGGTTTCCTGCCATCCTCCCTGGTACACAGCTTGGGCTCCCAGTGACTCATGGCCAATGATGTGCCAAGACTTCACGTCCCATCTCCGAGGGAGCCCAACCTGCACAGAGCCATGGCCATTCCCACTGTTTCCTCCTCCCAAGGAGCTTAATGAGGGGATTAACGATGACCAGGATGTGAGTGGGCGACTTCACACGAGCAGCCGGCTGTAAAAGCGCCCTGCCCAGGCATGTGAGGACAAGCAGAGGGCCAGGGACCATCAGCTGTGCCGAGCTAAGGCTGCTGTTTCTCAACTCTGCTGGTTGAGTGGGGGGGGAGGGGTGAGGGGGAGGAAGAGAAACTAACATTTATTAACATCAGGCCTCTAGAGAGATGGTGCGGTTGGGTGGTTAAGAGTGTGGGCGGGCGTCAGATTGCATCTGGCTTCACCGCGTACTAGCTGAGTGATCCTGGGAAGCGGCTCAGTCCTCTGAACCTCAATATTCTCATCCAGAAAAAGAGGGAAAATAGTAGTACCCACCTCAGCCTGAAGATCAAACGGAAATTATAAATGCAAAGTTTGGTAGATGTTAGCTTTTATCATTGTTATTATTCCTGCCACTATTGCTGGTGGCGCTTAAGAACAGAAAGAATTGTTTCAGAGGGAATTAATGCCCCTTATTGAGTAGAAAGCTTTATGGAAGGTGAACATTGGGCTCCAGTTATAAGTTGGCGGTACAAGGTGCATTGTGTAGACGATGAAGCCTACACACCCTTTGGGACCCTCAGAAGCAGTAGACTGACCACAGTTACCATCTCACTCCCCACCTGGCACCACCATTAGTCATCCAAACCCCAAGCACACACGCCTGCTATTCAGTTCTGCCAAAACCTATGGAAGACTTGTCATGTGCCAGACACTGCACTAGGCACTGAGGCAGGGGGTGGGAAGAGTTAAACAACGGCTCCTGCTTTTTCAGACACGAGTGAGAGACACAGACATGTGTGCACACAACTAGGGCAGGCAAATCATTGCTCTGGTGCTGAGACAAACTACATGTAGCGCACACGGGGGAGAGATTGATGCCAAGTGGGGATACCTGTGGCGTCTTCTTGGGAAGGTATATGTTTTTAGATAAGTCTCAAAGGTTGATGTGATGGGAAGGAAGGCAGTATAAAGGGACCATCTTTTGCAAAAGCAGTAGCCTAGAGTGGCAGGAATGGATAAACTGGAAACTGGGAAGTTGGAAAATTGGGAAAAGACCACCTTTTGTAGAGCTTTGACTATCAGCCTGAAATTTATGTTGGAAAGCAATATGCACTGGGAATATAAGCTCCGGCATTGACACTCAAATGAATCTGAGTCATGGCTCTTCCTCATGTACATGATGTGACCTTGGAAATGTACTTTGCCTCTGAAGTGCTGGCTCCCCACTGTAAAGTGGGAATCACGGCAGTGCCTAATTCACAGTGTCGTGGATATTCACAGGCGGCTCAGCACAGCGACTCAACACAGTAGGCTCTCCTAAAAAATTAGCTATTTTTATCACTGTCAGCAATCAGGAAGCTGTGACAATAGCTTAGCGAGAAATGATGAGCATCTGAACTAGCTCAGTGGAAAACAAAAGGAAGGGATGCACGTACATGTAAGAGGCAGAATAGGGAAGTTAACAGGCTCCTGGCTATAAGGAGCAAGAGAGGAGGAGTCAGCAATGCCTCAAGGATTCAAGCCCAGGAGAGGAGTTTGGGATGGTGTTACCAAGGTGGGGTCATAGAAAATGATCTTGGTTTGGGGTGTAGTGAATTAAAAGTGGCTGGTAAATTCTTTAGGTTGTTCTTTTTCATAGGAATTTCATATGCAAAGATCTAAATTTCAGTAGAATTTTTAAGATAAAAGACTCAGATTAGGGGATTATGTATATAGAAGTAAAAGTCAAGCCTTTGGAATGACAGGATGGTCTTCTAAGGGTATTTATAAGCAATAAAGTTGCTGGGAAATAGACACTTTGAAATGTGTATTTACAAAAGAGGATAGAAAAAGGGAAACAGAAGAAGAACTAAAGAGTTACTGTGTTCCAGAAACATCATTTGATGGGGGTTTCAAAAAGGCTGTGGTGATCAGCTCTTCAGACAGAAATGAGGTCACTAGTTTAATGATGCCTTCCACGAGCATCTCAAAAGAGGATAGGGAAGAAGCTAGCCTGTAAGGCATTAAGGAGAAAACAAAGGGAGGAACATGGTGTATGTTTCATTTATAAAGAAGTTCAGAAGTTAAAGGAATGTGAGAGAGAGTGGGAAGGAGGTTAAAACCAATCTAGCACAAGGCAGGAGTGAGTTTGGGATGGAAACTATTTGAACAGGTTTGTAGAGTAGAGAAATACCCACTGGAGAAAAACTGAAGATGCACAAGAGGAAAGAGGTTATTGATGATCTAAGGAGAGGCAGAAAAGTGTGTCAATCCCCGACTCAGGAGGAATGTTTTTTGGAGCAAACCAGGACCACATCTTATGTAAATGCCAGAGCATGGGAGAAAGGCCATGTTTTAAGGCAAAGGAAAATTTTATTTGGGTAACTGGTTTGGAGTACTTTTATCTTCTAATAAACTGTACGTTTTCCTTCAACATAATGAATTTTCATAAGTTAAAAACACACACACCACAACAACGTGGGGTGGGATTTGTCCCCTGAATTCTCTCGAGAGGCAGAGAAGGGGAGCAGGCTAATCATAACCTCATTAAATTTCAATAATCTAACCTACAAAAAGAGAATGCCCACCCAGGGGACAGACTGGGGTTCCAATGAGATAATCTATGGACCTGATTGGTAATTAACTAGAGTTTGCTATTTTTAGCATATTTGTTCCTGAAGCTGTTTTTGGAACTTTGACTTGAAGAGATAATGATGACTAGGACATGAGAAAATGGAAAGTTTGTGCTGTGCTTTATTTGTGCTGTAAGTAGATAGTGTGTGATGCAGAAGAAAACAGCACGTATCTGGAAGTGTCTCCGTGAAGTGCTCTTAGAAATGTGCCACTATAACATTGGGGGGGGGCATCATGGACTTTCCACTAAGAAAGGCCCCTTCTCCCCCAACTTTTTTCCAGTGATGTCTCCAACACGGTTTTGAATGACTCAAGCTTTGAGACTCCTACCACTTCCCTTGCTATGCATGTTTACCATTTCCCAGATTTCATCATTAGGGCATTTCCTGAAATTCAGCCCAATGTGCTCCTTTTTTCTGATTTCAAAACGGATTCTGTTTCAAGCCTCAGCTGTCTAATGGGGAACCCAACTGTGAACGGTAGCGAATTTGACTGTGACATCAGAGTTTCCAACGGGAACCCGACTTTCCACCCTGAGATCCAATTCCCCCCTTGATTCAGGATTAAGAATAATGCACAGTCTTCTCCAGACCTCACCAAGGAGCCACTGCTGGAGCCAACAGCAGCAGGACCCCAAACTGCCTTGGAGGTTGGCAGCCTGCAAGGACTGTCTGCCAAGAACCCTCTTGGAACCTCATCACCTTTCCAAGACCCTGTTTTTAAGCAGATCAAAGTACTTTCCTCAGACTGGTGAAAGTCAGAGGCCCAGGTCAAGGTGAATGAGTGTGGGATTCTGAAGGAAGCTGGCAGAACATCAAAGAAGGTTGGGCGGGACCTGAATCCTTTCTTTGAAAACTCTTTTCCATTGTTGCCCAGATTTTTCAGTTTGACACGTCGTTGAACTTGCCTCTCTGCTCCCACGCCTAGTCTCTACAACTGCCCATTAGTTCAATCATCTGATGCTTACACTTCTTAGGTGTTTGCATGTTCCAAAAGCCAATGAACATACATATGTACTGATCTATATGTGTGAATAAATGTCCACGTTCACCCATACTTACTAACCATCTTATCCTAAACTCTGAACTCATAATTAAACTTCCTTTCTTTTTATTCTGTACTTAGTTGTAGCCCCGTAACACTTAATACATAGTTCCGTGGCTCCCACCAGACTGCACACACCCTCAGGATAGCAGTTGTGTCCTCCTAGTCATCTCTGTGCTCTTCCTCAGGCCTAATGCAGGGCCTGCTGCACTTTAAATATTTGAAAATAGTTAGTGATCGCTACGGGTAGTCTCAGACTTCCTCCTAATTTTAACAAGTATCTATTTACGCCACAGCAATGACTTTTGGGGAACTGAATTGGCACTCTTGAAGGGCCAGAAAAAAAAATATTCAAGGACATCACTTCTTAGATTGATACAAAAAGCAAGCAGGCACTATGCATACAATAAATAAAATCATAAATATAGCCATCACAGGTAACATTCATTGAACATCTACTATGTGTCACACATGTGCAGTGTGTGTTCTGCCATATGTTATCTCATTTGGCTCTTCATCCTGGACCGTCCTGGGCTCAATCTTCACCTCTTCTCCATGTGCACTCTCCTTGGTGATCCCACGTGACAACTATATGCCACTAACTCCCAACTTCTCCAGACCAGATTTCTCTTCCAAACCCCAAACTCATCCATCTGCTGCCTTCACTTGGATGTCACAAATTCAGCACATCCAAAACTCACTCCTGACCCCCTTGCAAAAGCTGCTCTACCTTCTGCCTTCTGCAGCTCAGCCTTCTAGTTGCTCAGGCCAAAATCCTTAGAGTCATGTAAATTCTACTCCTTCTCTTGTTTCTCACATCCAATGCACGGGAAAGTAAATTCTGCTGACTCTCTCTTCAAGATAGATCCAGAATTCTGACATTTCTAACACTTCCCCTCTGTTCTAGTCCAAGCCATGACCACCTCTTTCTTAGGCTGGAGCTCTAGCCTCCAAACATGGCTCCCTTCTTCTACCCTTGTGCCCTAAGGCATGGTCCCAGCAAAGCAACCAAAGCGGTACACATTTTGTCAGATTTCAATGACTCTCCCTTTCACTCAGAGGAAAGGCCAGAGTCTTCCCAATGTCTGGCATGATTTAGGGTCCATCTGTCCTCTGACCCCATGTCCGGACACTCCCCCATTGCTCTCCTGACTCCTGCCACATTGTGTTCCTTGTTCTTTCATGAATGTGCCAGCAGCTCCCACCTCCGGGTTTTGCTCCAGCAATTCCCTCTGCCTCAAGTGTTCTTCCTGCAGCTACTCTTGGCTAACCCCTCGCCCCTTTCAAGTCTCACTTAGGTTTGCCCAAACCACCTTCTTAATGCCACCACTTGCTCACCCCCAACAATCCCAATTCCCCTCATTCTGCTCTACCTTTTTTTTGGTCCACAGTGCTTCTCACCTTGTAACATACTACATAAAGTTGCTTATGTATGACTTGGTTACCTTTCTTTCTTTCCCTGGTATAATGCAAGCTACATGAGGGTACAATTTTTGCCCCTCTAGTTTGGAAAGGTCTGGTTCACGAGCGGGCACTCAGTGTTGAATAAGTGGGTGAGAAAAAACAGATGCTCTTGGAATCAAGATACTCAGCCTCCCAGCCTCACAGCTCCAAGGGGCTTTAACAGCCCGAGTGGAGCACATCCTTACACCCATCATGCTCCATCTCAGACTCAAAGCCCTACACCCTCTGGTTCTCTAAATTCCCTTTCTATAGCTCGAATCTATGCCTTGAGAAACCACTCTGTCTGCCAGAGTGGCAAGGCACCGTTTCATTTGCTTGAAACCAAATCCAATTAAGGATGGGGAGACTTTTTTGGTCGCAAATAGCTGCTTGGTGAGTGGAAGCTAATAAAATATGACCAGCACGGGTAGCTCTCCTGGCAAGCAGTTCCTTGAAGAGAGAATTACAGCCTGGCACAGTTCCCGGCAAGTGGTTATCCTCTCTTGCTCCTGATGCTCGATGAAGAGCATGCTGGGAGCTGGGATGGGCTTCCAAATCTCCAAGGGTCATGACGGTAACAGGATGCTTACCTTTGGGGGGCATAAAGGAGTGTTTTCCATTTTTGAAAAGAGGGACCATCTGTTTTAGTACCTACAGTTCCATTAATTGGCTATAGTCTTGTATAGGGATCTTGATTAAGTAATACCAACTGAACTCAAAGAACTTTAAATTCATTCAGGATGAGCGTCTTCTCATAAGCTTCCCATTAGCATCAGAGACACTCAGCGGCCAAATTTCAAGATGACGAATAGCCAAACCTCAGGTGGAAAACTTCCACGGTGCCTGCTGCTGCTTCTTTCCTTTTCTTCTCCACCTCCTCCTCCTCTTCCTCGTCTCCTTCCTCTCCCTCCTCCCCTCCCTCTTCCTCTTCTTCCTCTTAACATACCTGAGCATTGGGTGTCATCATCCCAGTATCTTTCCTGAACAACCTGGATGGATTGCAAGGGAATTCGGCCGAGTGAAAAGAAAGCCAACCACATTTGCTTGCACGACACTGTGAATATAATTAATGCCACTGAATTGTACACTTACTAAAAACTGGTTAAGGTGGCACATTTCATGTTTTCTATACTTTACCATAATAAAAGCAAAGGTTACATATTGTATGATCCCATTTACATATTCTTAAGACGGCAAATTTGTAGATATGGAGAAAAGATTAGTGGTTGCCAGGAGTTAGGGAAAAGGAAGAAAGGAGGGAGGTGGCTGTGGCTAGGGATTCTTGTGATGGAACTGTTCTGTATCTCGACTCTGGTGTGGTGGCCATACAAGTCTCACAAGTGATAAAATTTCATAGAACTAAGTAACACATGCACAAGCACGCACAAATGAGTGCACGTAAAACTGGTGAGATCTGAATCAAATCAGTGGCTTGTATCACGTCTGTCTCCTGGTTGTGGTATTGGTCTGGAGTTATGTAAAATGTTGCCATTGGGGGAAACTGGATGGGAGGTATGTGGGATCTCTGAGCTATTTCTTACAACTGCATGTGAATATACAATTATCTCATAATAAAAAGTTACACAACAACAACAAAGGATTATTTCTCACTTGTGCCACATGTCCTACTTGGTACGGCTGGGGATTTTAGTCCATGTGGGTGGCACAGGCTATTAGAGCCTCCACCATCTGGAACATCAGTAGTCACCTCATCAAGGGAAGGGAACATAGCAAGTTACTCCCTGGCTCGTAAAGGTTTCCACCTGGAAGCGACACATCATTTCCACTCATGTTTCACTGGCCAAACAAGTCCTTTGGCTCTCCTAGCTTCCTGGAAGTAGGGAAATTCAGTTTTGCCGTATGTGTGGAAAAAGGAGAGTCAAAATATTGGTGACAGCACTAATGATCACAGCTGTTGCTTAAGATTATCTAAATGGTTAAAATATTCACAAAGCATTTTACATTTACTTCATCATCATGTGACCAAGGAAACAAGGGTCTCCCACTTAATGATAAATCTAATATAGGAAATGCAAATATGAATATTATACTGTTCATTGTGGATAAAATTTTGTATTGGGCCTGAGTTTCACTGATTAGAAAAAGTGAGAGCTTTCTGAAAAGGATAATTAAAATGCTAAAATATAATTTTAAATGCACCCACGTGACAAAAACTATTTCTCTTTGGCTTTTGTTTTTACTTCCAAGTGTATGTGGAAAATAACTGTCTATTAAATTTTGATGGAAGCAGTGCTTGCAAACGACCTTTAATTTTTCAATCTGAAGGTACAAATGGCCAATTTAAAATGCAACTCAGGTGTGAGTAAAAATTTCTGCATGTTAAATTTCTGCCAATGGAGGGCATTGGGAAATTTCTGCATGTTAAGGGAGGCCATTGGGAGGCCTCCCAATGGAGGGCATTGGGAAGGGTGGGCTCAGGTGGATCAGACTGATAGATTTCAAAGGACATAAGTGTGGGAAAAATACCAGAGAGGCCAGGAATTTGCTAAGAGAAGACATAGGACACCATTAATCAATAAGTAACCAGATTACTCCAGGAATGACCAACCAAACGTTGTGGTTCTTAAAAATTAAATCAGATATTTTGCTATTTGAAAATATATCTAAGATATAGTCTTTAACTTGTACTTTGTCAGAAGACAATTATATTGATCAGAGTTGCTTAGAAATGGGGACACGGGGTAACCTACCCTTATTGAGCATCTAGTATATGCCAATCCCTGTCTATGCCAGCCACCTTTAACCTGCACGATGCTCTTGCACTCTTGTACCATTATTAGCACTCTATTTTACAAATGCATAGTTAGAAATGTGAAATCATGTGCCCAGGACTGCCTGACTGCAGAGTGGGGTTCTCTCTGGTTAACTGTGCTGTATCCTTCATTCATCATTAGTTTCCTTGGGGCAGGACAGTGAACAACAATCCCATGACTGGACTCCAGCTCCTTTTCCAGACTCTGTTCAACTGCTTCCTTCTATGACCCTAAGCTCCAGCCAGAGGACACTTCTCACACCTCCCCAAGCCAAACCTTCAACATCCAACCTCTGTGCCTTTGCAAAAGCTATTCCTTCTGCCTTTTCTTCCTGACCTCTGTACCCCAAATTTACCTACTCTGCAGGTCCTAGCTCATATGCTGGAGCCTTCAAGTCTTCCTACGTCATTGCCTTAAAATCTTTCAGATACGAGGCAAGAAAGGAATGAATGAATGAACGCGTGCATGCATGAATAAATGAACAAATGATACCTTCCCCTAAAAGTAATGCTCCATTCCTTCTTTCTTTCCATTGCATTTATTGTGGTTGTTATATTCTGCTAGAGGTTGGTAGCTATTTCATTTCCATTCAGAAAACACTGAGTTCTTCCTATCACAAAGCTCAGTGCCAAGTAGGGTGGGGAATACAACAATGGGTAAAACCCAGCCCAGCCCCGGCCCCTAGTTGTTCACAATCACACAAATAACAGAAACTGTTTGTGAAATGAACTCAGATACACATGAGTTCCCCTGCCAGGCTCTCAGCTCTGTGAAGGAGGAAGTACATTTTCAGAGTGGGGGGGACATGACTTCATGCCTTTTCTAAGAAAAGTCTGACTCACAGCAACATACTTGATCAAGAGCAAAGCCCAGTGCAGAATGACCCCATTCCTGGCCAAGTCAAGACCCACCAGGCTACGTGATGGATGGCCTCAATGCCCAGGACTGCAAATAGCATGTTGCAGCTTTGGCTGGCCTGAAATGATAAGGTTAGAAAACCAAACAATATTGTCCTGAGTGTTCATAAAAATAAGCAGAAATTAGAGAAGCCTTAGCATTCTTAAGAATGATCATTTATTATTATAACCTTGCTCATTTCAAGAGTGATCCCAGAACATAAAAAAATTATGATAAAGTAAGATGGCAACATAATACTACTATTTAAAATAAAATCATAGATTAATACCAGAAAACTCCAGACTATTCCATTTAACTTCATGTAGGGGAGTCTTTGAAATTAGGTTAAGTGACTCCAGGCTCTTTATTTATAGAAACAACTTGGATGTTGGGCTGAGAAGTGAGATACCCAAGTTTTCAAATAAACTCAAGTCACAGAGAATTGTAAATAATGAAGAACCATGTGGATGAAAAATAAATCTTTCAAATGCCCTGTCTAATTGATAGGAAAAGCATTTCATATTAGATAAAACCCAATAAAAAGATTCAAAGACAGGATGTAAAAATCACACACACACACACACACACACACACACACACACACACACACACACACACACAAAACCTGCACCACCATTCTGTATCCTGAGAGAAAAAAGGAAGAAAAAAAGCACATGGGAAAGACAGTTGCATTGCTGCAATAAAAAGAAGTAACATCCCCTCCTCCCCCGACCACCACAGCAAAGCGGAACTATAGAAATGGAGCTACAGCCTGGCTGAGTGCCAAGCTAGCCAGTAGTGTTCCTTTGTTTGAATGAGCAAAAGGCGCCCCCTCTGGGCGTATACAGCATTTTGAACACATGACCTGGCATGTGAAGAGCCCTTGTGCTAGAAAAGGTGCCGGGCCTCCAAAGAATGCAGTCTCACCCAGGGACTGAATTTCAGCCCCCAGCCCGCTCGTAGCAGTGCATATATTGACAGCTGGCCCTACCTGCCCAGCAGCATTCTGTGTAAAATGCCTGGGGAAGAGACACTGGGTCGTAGTCTGTTTTAGTTTCTGGGCTAAATTTTACCTCTCTGAGCTCAGTTTCCTCTGCAAAGTGAGAAGGCAGTGAGCACTCAGACCTACCGTACAGAGATCAAATGAGCTTACTTGTGGGGAAAGGCTGGCTTAGCTGTAAGTCATCACGCAGGAATAAAACTCTCCTTATTAAATAAGCCGTGTCCCATTTACATTTCAGGGAATAAAACGTTTTCCCTTTTTACCTGCTAATGTATTCTTATTTGACATTTTAAAGTATATTCATTTTCGTTTTTGTCTTCATTTATGTTTGTTTCTTCAAGTAAAAATAATAATTATTATTATTAGAATAGCAATAAACCAAAACATAATAATGATTACCATCGACTGACCACTTTCCTGTGTGCCAGGCATTGTGCCAAGCACTTCCTATATCTTTGTGGTCTCATATAATCCTCACAAGTGGGAGTGTCATTCCCTCCATTATATAGATGCAAAAACTGAGAACCAAAGGTTAAGGAAAAAACCCAGCACAACTAGCGTTTAAATCCACATCTTTGTGATTCAGAGCTTCTGGTCCAAACAAAAAAGCTCTCGATGAGTTCATTGCAGACAATTTGAAAAGAGATACAGAAGAAAATAGCAATCACCCTTACTCTGTCACCTCTCCATTAACATAATGCTGCTCATTCTCGTGATACTGCTCTGACATTGTAAGATGACCCCTTTTACAGAGGCAGTAGAAGAAAGGGGGAATTTTCTAAACAGTCGAGGATATAGCTGTTAAGAGCTAGATGCCACTACCAGTTTTAGGAAGAAGGGAAAAAGCCTAATATCGGCTGCATTGTAACTGTTTTCTCTTAGCCACTCCAAGTGCCATTATAATTCCTAATATCATCCCTAGAATCATTTATTCATGTTAATAATTGCAGCTATAACCATTCAGAATTTCTGCAGCTTTGGCAAAGACAGTCAAGGAAATAAACACTGAATTTAATTAACTCTCTATTGAGAGTAAGTGGAAGGTACTTAATCATGTTCATGAGCCTGTAACTACTCTCTCTTATCAGAGACTCCACTCGGGAGGCCCTGTAGCTTCTTACAACTGACAAGCAAATGGTGCCCTGAACTGCACTGCTGCTGCCTTTGAGAATTATCACCGGCTACTCGTACACACCGTGCCTCCAAATGTTGGGGTGTAATTGTGGAACCCATCATGTACAGTTTGTCCTGATTTCTGAAAATCTTCCCAGTATCAGAACATGGGCATCCCTCCTGTGTTTAAAATATCTGATTCCCATAGGTGGGAGCAATGCAAAGAGTTGCTCATCCAAAAGCCCAAAGGCTCCTCCAGTGTTCTGGATAAGTGGTGACCAAGATATATATATATATATTTTGTGTGTGTGTGTGTGTGTGTGCGGTACGCAGGCCTCTCACTGCTGTGGCCTCTCCCGTTGCGGAGCACAGGCTCCGGACGCGCAGGCTCAGCGGCCATGGCTCACAGGCCCAGCCACTCCGCGCCATGTGGGATCCTCCCGGACAGTGGCACAAACCCGTGTCCCCTGCATCGGCAGGCGGACTCTCAACCACTGTGCCACCAGGGAAGCCCTGACCAAGAGAATTTTTGAGAGATTATGGTGTGCCAGGTAGTGAATTAGGCATTTCAGTTACCTCTTTTAATGCTCAGACCAATCCTACAAGGTAGTTAATACCCTCATTTTGTAAATCGGAAAACAATCAGAGTGATTAAGTATTTGTCCAGGGTTCCATTTCTCCTAAGCACACAATAATCCTAGTTGGCTTGACTCTAGCACATTTTTAACTACTAAATACTACTACCTCTCAGGTTAGGCATCAGCCCCAAAGAGAAATGAATGGCAGAGCCCCTCCTCTATCATGCCCCACTCTCAAGTGAGCCCTCTGACTCCAGTGAGTCAAAAAAGAGCACTTTTCCAATAGCATTTTTCACAGAAATAGAATAAGCAATCCTAAATTTGTATGGAACTACAAAAGAACCTGAATAGTCAAAAGCAATCTTGAGAACAAAGAGCAAAGTTGAAGGCATCTCACGTCCTGATTTAAAACTATGTTACAAAGCTATAATAGTCGAAACAACATGGCATTGGCATAAAAACAGACACAGATCAAAGGAACAGAATAGAAAGCCCAAATATAAACCCACACATATGGTCAATTAATTTACAACAAAGGAGACAAGAATATACAATGGGTAAAGGATAGTCTCTTCAATAAATGGTGTTAGGAAAACTGGACAGCAACATGCAAAAGCATGACACTGGATCCCTATCTTAAACCCATAAACAAAAGTCAACTCAGAATGGATTAAAGACTTGAATGTAAGGCCTAAAACCATAAGACTCCCAGAAGAAAACATAAGGGGTAAGCTCCTTGACATTGGTGTTGGCAATGATTTTTCAGATTTGACACCAAAAGTAAAAGCAACAAAAGTAAGAATAAACAACTGGGACTACATCAAACTAAGAAGCTTCTGTACACCAAAGGAAACCATCAACAAAATGAAAAGGCAACCTACTTAATGGGAGAAAATATTTGCAAATCATATATCTGATAATGTTATGGTCAAAATACTTAGAGAACTTATAAAACTCAGTAGAAAAAAAATCTGATTAAAAAGTGGGCAGAGAACCTGAATAGACATTTCTCCAAAGATGACATAAAAATGGCCAACAGACACATGAAATGGTGCACAACATCATAATCATTAGGGAAATGCAAATCAAAACCACTGAGATATTACTTCAGACATGTTAGAATGACTATTAGCAAAAAGACAAGAAATAACAAGTGTTGGCAAGGATGTGGAGAAAAGGGAACACTTGTGCACTGTTGGTGGAAATGCAAATTGGTGCAGCCACTAAGGATAACAGTATGAAGTTTCATCAAAAAATTAAAAATAGAACTACCATATAATCCAGCAATTCCACTTCTGGGTATTTATCCAAAGGAAAAGAAATTACTAACTCAAAAAGATATCTGCACCCCCATGGTCACTGCGGCATTATTTACAACAGTCAAGACATGGAAACAACCTGAGTGTCCACTAATGGATGGATGGATAAAGAAAACATTACATATATACACATACATACATATACACAATGGCATATTATTCAGCCACAAAAAAAGAAGGAAATCTTGTCATTTGTAACAACGTGGATGGAACTTGAAGGCATTATGCTCAGTGAAATAAGCCAGAGAAGGACAAATACTGTATGATATCACTTATATGTGGAATCTAAAAAAAACCCAAACAAACCAAAAAACTAAAAATCATAGATACAGAGAACAGATTGGTGGTTCCCAGAGGCAGGAGTTGGAGGGCGGGGGAAAATGTGCGAAAGTGGTCAAAAGGTACAAACTTCCACTTATAAGATAGATAAATCTTGGGGAAACAATGTGTACAGCATGGTATAACAATACTGTACTGTATATTTAATAAGGTTGCTAAGACAGCAGATCTTCAAAGTTCTCATCACAATAAAAAAAGTGTAACTATGTGTGGTGATGGATGTTAACTAAATTTATTTTGGTAATAATTTTGCAATATATACATATATCAAATCATTATGTTGCACACCTAAAACTAATACAATGTTATATGTCAATATCTCAACTTAAATAAAAAAGTCACTCACTCCAACACAACTGGTATTAATCTATTGGTTGAGTCCATTATCTTGATATATTACCATTCCAGATCTGAGCCATAATCCACTCCTCTGTGCCATGCTCTGAAGGCATTTCAGGAAGTAAGAGAGGAGTCACGGAGCAACTGCAATCAACCCAGCATGGTTTATTGAACAACTAAAGGACTTGGAAATTCGTTTATTTGCTTCCCCTCTTCTACAGTGATGTGCTACTTAGGAACAAGACCAGAGAGCAGGTACAACTCTATTAGGGAAAAGTGGCCCCTGGCACCATCTTTCACCCAGACAAATTAAAGTAAGCTTCTATTGCATCCTCACTTGAGCTATTCCCAAAGGGGACAACAGGGGGTGGGGGGGGTTGCTCATGATTGCCTGGTCCTCCTAGAGGCAGGCAACGCTTGGCTCCTGTGGGAAATTCAAGCGCTTGTAATTCCAGCTGTGCAACGGATGTCATTCTCATTTTGTCTTCCACTGGTGCGGGATAGCTGAGGAAATGCTACACTCGTCATCCTTACTTTCAAGAGAAAAAAATGTCTCCATTACAAGGCTATCTATAGTTTCCCAATGTTTTCTCAAAGAATGCAAAAGGGGATGTGTTGAAAGACATGGCTGCCTGTGGACACTGCTGAGTAAATTTTGGCCAGTTTAGCATAGTCATGAAGCTCCAAAAATATTCTTTTTCTGGTTCAAGGGAGAAGGAGATAGTTCTACCACTCTGCTAAAGATGTGCTGGACTTGACAAAGGAGAAACCTATTCTTGTGCTTTGCTCTAAAGTATTTCCATAAGCCCCAATTTCTGGGTAGTTACAAGTAATTTGCTTCAACTTAATTTCTTTCATTCAAATTTATGGGAAAAAATGTCTCGTATAGGCAATGGAAAATAATTAAGACATCAGCTCCCTGTTGAATGTTCGACAGCAAAGATCCATTAGCTTACATGTCAATGTTGAATTACAGTATTGTTGACCTTAAAGGAGTGAACGAAATTCTAGGAATGGGATGGTCAAATAAGCCCCTGTCATACTTCAGTCTTTGAGTTCCTTGCTTTTATATTCTGGCCTTCATCTTCTCCAGTACTCTGCCGCTATCTCTTGAATGAACTGATTTTGCCAACTTCGAGGATCCTCGTTAGTAATCTACTCAATATGTGCACTCCCTTTGGAAGAAATACAGTAGCCTTGTGTGCATTTCCTATCTGCTCCTAATTTCCTATACTGTGAATTATGTCATTCAGTTTTTGTGTTGTTGCCAGTGGGAAAAGGCTGTCTAGATCAATTTGGTCAGACTGCCTCATACCCCTAGAAATACCAATTAGATCACCACAAAGTTGACTCATGCCCAAGACCAACCCCAATTTCCTCTACTGTTCCTCATTGTTTAAACATTTAGCCTTCAGAAGGCTCTTGGATGAGTCATTTGACCCACAATGCTTCATCCAAGATCTAATACCATGGTGGGTCGGATTTATACACATCTTGCCAAAGCAATGGAAATTGAGGAGACATTAAATCTAGGAGGAAATCTATTCTGGTTACGGAGAGTGGATCTTGATCCAGGTGGTATTTTGATTCTCACCCTCCTGAATTTCCTCAGAGCACCTTCAGATGAAGTGGGAAACCTGTGATTTACAGGCTGAAGACATTAGGTTACAGGGTAAGGGGTAATGTAATACCCACATCTACACAGCAGGGAAGAGTAAAAATACTTTCACATCAAATTACCTGGATAATTGTTTCCATTATTTAGTTTGATGTCCATGGGCAAAGCACATAATTTGAAGATTTTGAGAAGTATTTTAATGCAATCTTAGCCTTTTGGCAGAAACTAGCTGAGGGGACAAAAGATTGATCTCTAAAGCTCCCTCTGAATGTGATTTCCTAAGAAGGCACACCCATAATCAGTCACGCCATCCAGGAGAGAAACCCTGACTGCACGGGTATGTACGATGGAATGTTCAGACACACTATGTAGATGAAAGGTATTTCCTTTTTTATGTCTCCCCTATTCTGTGTTAATCATTTGATTATGGATACAGGTCCAGTAAAAACTGGACTTGTATTTAGAAGTTTTGGAAGGGGAAAAGGGAGAAATGTGTTTGGCTGTCCAGCAGGACTGGTGGAAGCTGGTACCTGCCACTCCAGTCTGGGAGAGCAGGCACGAATATGTTTGTGTAGAACATGAACAGCCAGCATCCCTTATACCTCTGGCTCCCAGAGATCCAGGGGTGAGAACCCTGCAATTTCTGTGCCTGGACAATCATTACAGAAGCTCCTATCACTGTTCTGGCCTCAGAAACCAAATCTAATGCAATGGACAACTATGGTCCCATTAATTCAAGGCTAAAATCTGCTTTCATCTGGACCTATTGTACAGACTTTAGCTGCACCTGCAAGAAGAAAGGAATTTGTTCCTGGACTGTTACCGGGCTGTGATAAATGAGACCAAAGGGTTGGGTTATTTCACTTGATTATCCCAAACACTTAACTCTATACACCCCCTGCTCTGGCTTTCAGAGTCTCTTGGCTACCATCAGGAATAAAGATACTCAGTGGTTAACACAGAGTTAATTCCAGAACCATCACAGATAACTATCTGCATACAGCAGATGCCCCAGTGCCCATAGGATGGGATGTGTCCCCATTCAGAACCATCATTGTCATGGTTTTGCTTGTCCAGTTTACATAAGTGAGCAGCTGATTTGCAATTTGCTGGATCATAATAAGAGTAATGTAGAATAATAATAATATCAAAACCATTTAATATCAGAAACAAGAAAATCTTGGTCACTGCCTGTGGCAGGCAGAATAATGCTCCCCCAAAGATGTCCACATCCTAATCCCCAGAACCTGCGAATATGCTACCTTACATGGCAAAAAGGACTTTGGGGGTGTGATTAAGGTTTTGGACCTTGAGACAGGGAAATTATCCTGGATTCTCCGGGTAGGCGCAGTCTAATCATGAATCTGTAAGAGTGGAGACTCTTCTCCAGCTTCAGACAGAGAGATGAGACATGAGAAGGACTGGCATTGAGATGGAGTAAGGAGACCACTAGCCAATGAATTCGGAAGTCTCTAGAAGCTGAGAAGGCCGTCAGTCTAGAGATAACCTCTAGCTGTAGGACCTCAAGGAACTGAATTCTGCCAGCAACCCAAACAAGCAAGGAACAGATTCTTCCCTGGAGTCTCCAGAGTAAGGCAGACCTGCATAAACTTGACGTTAGCCCAGTGAGACCCATACTGGACTTCTGACCCACAGACCCGCAAGAGAATAAGATTTGTGTTGCTTTAAGCCACTAAGTTTGTGGTAATTTGTTACAACAGCAGTAGAAAACTAATGCACTGCCCTCATGTAGCTTGTGGTCTAAAGGGGGAAGAAGAATGTAAATTGGCAGTGACAATACAGCAAGGTATAGCTTATGGGGTGCAAATGTTTTGGCCCTGGCTCCACACTCAAATCTAAATCTGGCTTTGTTGCCCAAATGATGATACAGATACATATGGCCATTGTCTTATGAGTATATGTGTGTGTATTAAATAAACCAATTTGTTAAATTTAAATAACTTAAATAAATGATTGTGTTACCCTTTTGAAGCAATTCTTTTTTTTTTTTTTTTTTTTTTTTTTTTGATATATTGCAGATGTCAGAGAGCATGGTCTGAGCCTCTCTCTTCATCTCTTGGCATCCACTGGGGAGGTGTGGCTCCTCCTGACACTGAAGTGAATGAGACTGAGGCATGGGAAAGGATGCAGGGTTGAACAGAGTTGCATGGAGGCGCGTTGATGGTGTGTTCCACAAGAAAGTAACGACACATGCCAAGGTCAGTGGTAAAGACAGAAGTCATGGGCACAGAGGTTCTGAGTGGAGACCATAGTGTCTGGGGCAGTGATGGGGCAAAGGGGGCACAAGGCACCTGGGGAAGCAGGCAGGGCTTGTTGGTGTAGCCCTTGGGGGCTGTGCTGGGAGTTTGGACTTCACCCTACAGGTAGTGGGAAGCCGTGCCAGGTTCAAGCAGTGAGGGGAGGGGAGGGGAGGGGAGGCTTATGTAATGGGAGCTGCACACTTAACTGTGTTCCCTCCGGCATTACTTCCCAGTTGTAACATGGATGTTCCCATTAGCTGCCCCTTTCCCCTCTGTGTCTTGACCCTCTTCTAGCAAATGCACTTAAATTTTTTCCCACTTTTTGGACTTTTTACTTTAAGACTTTTCAGACAAACAGAAAAGTAGAGAATGACATAATGAACATCCACAAACCCACTTTCTATATTTAGTAGTGTTAACATTTTGCCATTTTGAGTCATCTTTTTTTTTTTCTGTTAAATTACAGACATCAAGATGTTTTATCCTAAAATAGTTCAGTATGAATTCCTGAAGAAGGCCATTATTCTACACAACCACAAGTCATCATCACTCCTAACAAGGTTAATAATTGCCTGATACCATCTAAGCCTATGTTCCCATTTCCCTCACTGTCCCCAAACATCTTTTAAAACTTTTTTGTTCAGTCTAAGATGAAAAGTCATACATTTTCTTAGATTATTATTTCTACTGAGTCTCTTTTCATTAGAATAGGCCCTCACCACAATCCTTACTTTATTTTCCTAAGACATTTAAACTAGTTAAAGAAATCAGGCCAACTTGTCCTGTAGAATGCCCCACTTCTAGATTTGTTTAATTGGTTCCTCATGGTGTTGATAAACTTGTTCCTCTATTCCCTCTCCCCCGTTTCCTGTAACCTGGTTTTAGAATCCCGTTAGTGTTTTTGGCATGAATACTTGGTAAGCAATGCTAGGTACTTCCCACTGCCTTCCATTAGGGGCACATCATGCCTGGTGCCTCCACCACCACATATCAATCTCTACTTAAGGTCATGACAGTGATAGGTTTTCCTCTTATGAGATACAAGTACCTGTAGGATCATACATTACCGTCACGTGTATATCTAGTTCTCCATCAGTGGTTTGCCTAAAGATTTTTGTATCTATTCTTAATTTTTACTTAAACAGGGTTATTTCATAGGCATTGCAAAATGGTCATTTGCTTTTTGATACAGAGGTGGGCTAAACCATGAGAGCGATCAAATTCTTTTGCTTGGATCAATGAATGTGGAAAACTTCTAGCGTCCCCCATTTTCCTTTCTTACAGTCCTGCGTCTCTGAGTGTCATCTGGAAGGGGCATGTTCAAGGTTGTCAGGCCTCATGTCCCTCCCTGCAGCCCATGCATACACACACTCACCTAGCCGACAAGTGAGGTTGTCTTTCAATTATTGACAAAATTGCCGCCAGACAGCCAACTTCCAAGAGCAGGTGTCTGAGGCGGCAGGAAGCATGGGGCCCCCACAGGGCCTCCTCTTGCATGCATGGCTCTGTCATGAGGGCAGTCAATTGCCCATCTCTTGTTTGTTTTATGGGGATCACCTAGCCGAGGAGGAATGGTGATAGGAGATTCATTCAGCCCCAAGGTTATAGCAAGGAAGGACGTCCTAATTTGGGACTCCAGAGATTTCTCATGACAACTAGAAATATTTCCATTGAAAGGCAAAGAAAATAGAACTGATAGATGGTTACTCCTCTTAATGGACTCCTCACCTAGTCAATGTCCCTGCCTTCCCCTCCATCACACAGGCTCTTGGCAGAGCTGCCCGGCACTTTTCTTGTGAATGGAGACTCTGTTAATTAAATACCACTGTGCTTCTGGGAGACATTTTCTAGGCAATTATTGATCCCCATTCAACCCAGTGGAAATGTCCCCATATTCCTGGGAGATCTCCCTGAGATTCCAGCCTTTCCCCCCAATCTTTTTTTGTTTTGACTTTTTTAACCTTCCTTATACATTCGGATATTATACAGTCCTCTGATAAAACTGAAATGAAAATAATTGGGTTCCTCAGTGGATTCAAGTATTTGCTCATTTCCAAAAGTGGAGACATTTTATAGTTTTGGCTGCTTTTATCCTCTCTGTGAATTTAGATGTTATACCTATTGGCTGTTATTTTCTCTAGTCCCCCAACCACTAAACAGTTACAAATACACGGATGCAGCTCAGGGGGCTTTCATGTGGCTCTTTTCTCTGGAAAACCACTGGCTTGGCAACCATTGGCTCAGCATGTTGGTCTAATATTCTGTCTGCTAAGGTAACATTGTGGTTTAGCAAAGGGAAGGAAAAAAAAAATACGGGGTAAGTGGAATGCCACACTATGGTGTAAAAGACTTGTTTTGAAACTCAGATTGGGATTGACATATATACACTTATATGTATAAAATAGATAACTAATAAGAACCTGCTGTATATAAAAAAAAACTAAATTAAAAAAAGAAACAACAAAATCTACCCACAAGTCTCATAACTACTGTAAATCTAAAGGAGCGAGAGAGTAAATGATATTTGGAGATATCTACAACTACTGTAGTACGAAATGAAAATATCTGTGATTTCCACACTCAATATTATGTAATAACCTGTAAGGGAAAAGAATCTGAAAAATAATATATATATATGTATAACTGAATCGCTGTGCTGTACACCTGAAACCTACATGATATTGTAAATCAACTATACTTCAATAAAAAAATTTTTATAAAAGAAAAAAAAAAGACACATCAAGGTTCAGGAGGTCTTTGATTTCAGACCCATGAACAGGGGGTCAGGTGACTTACAAACCCCTAGACCTCATAAGCACAGTTTTGTGGGTCTTTGCACTTGTGCATTTTCCCGAGAAGAATGGTCATGACTTTCACCAGATCCTTGGAGGGGTTCAAGATTCAACAAACTAATGTGATTTTCAGTGCTCAAAAAGACACAGGAAATGGGAAGGAACTAAAGAAAAAAGTAAGCCCTACCACGTGACCTCCTCAGACACAGCCCAGGTTTAGCCAGCTGCCCCGGCATCACGAGTAACTCCTCCTCTCACTTTCCAAAGAGTCCTCCTTGGGATGGTCTCCCTATTGAGAACCCTGGTCCCCTCTAGGTTGGGCTAAGGTTCCCACCCCTCTGCAAATTGCTGACACCATCCTTTTCCCAGTACATCTGCTTAATGGGACTTTCAACTAAACCCAGATCTTTCTGGCTAAAATTGTCCTCAAAATAGTAATAATGTTCCAGATTATCAGATCATAAAATTCTGCAGGGTGAGTTGGGCTCAGGACCTGGGGCACAGACGGGGCTACAGGAAGGCTGTTGTATAATGTTGTCCTGCCCAGAAACCCTCTTGCGTGGGTGCAGGTCAGGCCTGTCATGGGGCAGGTGAGGGGCAGGGAGAGGACAGAGGAGAATGAGGACCTTGAACAGGTCTTCTATTCACAAAAGGTGGTACATTTAGACCTTAGAAACAACCCTGGGGGCCAGAAGGGAAATGCAAGAGACTCTACAATTTCCTTTGCTGTGTAAAAGCTTTTAAGTTTAATTAGGTCCCATTCATTTATTTTTGTTTTTATTTTCATTACTCTAGGAGGTGGATCAAAAAAGATCTTGCTGTGAATACCCTGGCAGTCCACTGGTTAGGACTCCATGCTCTCAATACTGAGAGGGCCCGGGCTTGATCCCTGGTCAGGGAGAACTAAAATTCCACAAGCTGTGGGGTGAGGCCAAAAAAAAAAAAAAAAAAAGATCTTGCTGTGATTTATGTCAAAGAGTGTTCTGCCTATGTTTTCCTCTAAGAGTTTTATAGTATCCAGTCTTACATATAGGTCTTTAATGCATTTTGAGTTTATTTTTGTGTATGGTGTTAGAGAATGTTCTAATTTCATTCTTTAAACAAAAAGACAGCCCAAAGAATGGGAGAAAATATTTGCAAATGAAGCAACCAACAAGCGATTAATCTCCAAAATATACAAACAGCTCAATATCGAAAAAAAACAACCCAATCAAAAAATGGGCGGAATGGGCTTCCCTGGTGGCGCAGTGGTTGAGAGTCCGCCTGCCGATGCAGGGGACACGGGTTCGTGCCCGGGTCCAGGAGGATCCCACATGCCATGGAGTGGCTGCGTCCGTGAGCCATGGCCACTGAGCCTGCGCATCCGGAGCCTGTGCTCCACAACGGGAGAGGCCACAGCAGTGAGAGGCCCGCGTACCGCAAAAAAAAAAAAACAAAAACAAAAACGGAAAAAAGAATGGGCGGAAGATCTAAATACACATTTCTCCAAAGAAGACAAACAGATGGCCAAAAAGCACATGAAAAGATGCTCAACATCACTAATTATTAGAGAAACGCAAATCAAAACTACAATGAGGGGGCTTCCCTGGTGGCGCACTGGTTGATAGTCCGCCTGCCGATGCAGGGGACACGGGTTCATGCCCCGGTCCGGGAAGATCCCACATGCCGTGGAGCGGCTGGGCCCGTGAGCCGTGGCCGCTGAGCCTGCGCGTCCGGAGCCTGTGCTCTGCAACAGGAGAGGCCACAACAGTGAGAGGCCCGCGTACCGCAAAAACAAACAAACAAACAAAAAACTACAATGAGGTATCACCTCACACTGGTCAGAAAGCCATCATCAAAAAATCTACAAACAATAAATGCTGAAGAGGGTGTGGAGAAAAGGGAACCTTCCTACACTGTTGGTGGGGATGTAAACTGGTACAACCACTACGGAGAACAGTATGGAGGTTCCTTTAAAAACTAAAAATAGAGCTGCCATATGATCCAGCAATCCCACTCCTGGGCATATATCTGGAGAAAACCATAATTCGAAAAGATACATGCATCCCAATGTTCACTGCAGCACTATTTACAATAGCCAGGAAGCAACCGAAATGTCCATCAACAGAGGAATGAATAAAGAAGATGTGGTACACATATACAATGGAATATTACTCAGCCATTAAAAAGAATGAAATAATGCCATTTGCAGTGACATGGATGGACCTAGAGTCATACTGAGTGAAGTAAAAGAGAAAGTAAAAGAGAAAGACAAATATCATATGATATTGCTTATATGTGGACATATTGCTTATATGTGGACATATGACAAATATCATATGATATTGCTTATATGTGGAATCTAAAAAAATGGTACAAATGAACTTATTTACAAAACAGAAATGGACTCACAGATATAGAAAACAAACTTATGGTTACCAAGGGGGAAGGGGGGGAGGGATAAATTGGGAGATTGGGATTGACATATACACACTGCCAAATATAAAATAGATAATCACCAAGGACCTACTGTATAGCACAAGGAACTCTACTCAGTACTCTATAATGACCTATATGGGAAAAGAATCTAAAAGAGAATGGATATGTGTATAACTGATTCACTTTGCTGTACAGCAGAAACACAACATTATAAATCAACTATACTTCAATAAAAATTAATTAAAAAAAAAAGAAAAAAAAGAGACTATGAAAATTTCTCAGGTACCATGACCCCTTTTTACAACATTTTCTTTTCTTTTTCTTAAGATTTTTTTGATGTGGACCATTTTTAAAGTCTTTATTGAATTTGTTACAATATTGCTCCTGTTTTATGTTTTGGTTTTTTGGCCAAGAGGCATGTGGGATCTTAGCTCCCTGACCAGAGATTGAACCCACACCCCCTGCACTGGAAGGCGAAGTCTTAACCACTGGACCACCAGGGAAGTCCCCAACATTTTCAATATAAAAGGAATCTGAAAAAAATGAAAACATCCCAGGTCACGCTCAACCTCTGGAAAGCCCGAGACCCAAGATATTTCACTTAGTCATTCAACAAATATTATTAAGGACTTATGATGTACCAGACACTGGGACTACATTGTGAGCAAAACAGATGTGAGTCCCCCCACCCTCCCAGAACTCATGGCTTGTACTTGTGAAGGGTGTAAAGAGGTGTCACCTGATGCCAAGTTCCCAGCACACTGTAGGCACTCAATAAATGGTCATTATTATTAGTATGTGGTCCTGAAGTTAGCAGACTGGCTCTTTGCTGTGAATAAACAGGGTAATATTGTTTCTTTTATTTTTATGACCAATAAATAACTGATATTTAATTGCTGATGTTCTACCTTTTAAACGAGAATCATCACAGAATTATAAAGAATTGTTTTTGCTATTGCTACAATAATGTATTTAACAGGCTAATTTCCATCCTGTGAATATTTAGACACATAAATTAGGCATTAAGGAATTTCCTTGAATTTATATAAAAAAATCAACTACAAACACACACACACGCAAAACAGCAGAAAAGGAGACAGACACCCACGCAACATTTTTGTAAGGAATATTAACAACAGAGGCTTGTTTCTCTTCAAGAATATTAGTTACTTAAAGAACTTCACAATCACTATCATCGAATAAAATAATTCAAGGATTTTCATCTGTTTTTGTACCTTTTAAAACCAGAAGTGTCATTTTGAAAAATGGATGGACAAGGTTTTTGAGAGCATTATTCTCTGCAATTTATCTTTCTCTTTGGAAGGAGTCACTTCAATAATAAACCCGATCTGAAATGCGTTGTCTGCACTTGGTGAAAGCACTTTGGGGGGCCACAGATTTCACAACTCTCTAATCTACTGGAACTGCAAGATCTCTCCCAGCCCAGTGTGATAAATCAAATTAATGTCTCCAATTACAGCCCAGGAAAACAAGAGACAATTGCTTCAGAATGAGCTGGCCCCTTTGCAAATCACGACCTTTTTATTTATTGTGTGTATCATGCTTGCCTTTCAGGCGTTTTTATTTGAGGTGACTGTAATTAATGATATGGTTCATTAGTTGGAGAACGACTCAGGCAGCTTCACAGCACAGTAGTTCACAGCATTGTGGGACTTAACTGATTCCACATGGCCCCAAATAGTTCCCTAATAGGGCCTTAGCGGGAATAGTTTGACGTGTGCATGGCAAATGATGTATTTTGAAGCAGGAGTACACAGCGGAGGCATGGTATGCTGAATGGTGTTGTTTTTGGCTGATACATAATTAATATCACAGGCTCCTTCTATTCCTTAGGCTTTTTCCGGCCTTTGATGTCTATCAAACTTAGGTGATACCGCATTTTAGGCTGTTGATTAGAATGCCTTTGTGCTTGAGTTTCTGAGAGTAAACCTAACACCTGCACTGGTGTGAGAGGTTTCAGTTAATTGTTTTCCTTTGTATTAAATGTCCCCCAACCAGCAGGGAAAAAAAGCCTACCCAGGCCCCATGCTGTGAGAGGTCCATTTTTCTCAATGGATCCCAGCTCTGGCTACACGTGAGAATCACCTGAAGAGTGCCCCCCAAACACTCACCCCGTCACAGAGATCCTACTTTAATTGGTCTAGGGTAGGGCCCAGGCATCGGTATTTTTAAAAATCTCTCCAGGGTTAAGAGCCTCTTATGTGTCTTGACCCCTGAGCCATCTTTTTAAAACATAAGTTGGATTAAGTCTTGACGGCTTCTCATGTGCCCTTGAGACCCTGAATGACCTAGTCCCTGACCCGTCTTCTACTACACCCCCATGACCCTGGCTATGCCATTCCTGTTGTTACTTCAACTCACAGCATTCTCGTCTATATACAAACATTTGTAGTATAGCAATGAAAAAGCAAAGAAAATAAAAGTACCTAATTTTGTCAATAGTAACTTGAAATATTTTTGCATACACAGAGGATATTCAGAAACTTTTTCTCAAGGATAAAAACAAAACATTTCTATAAGGGAATCATATTCCTGCAATTTCTTTCCTTATCTTTCCAAGAAAATGTCTTGGAAATTAATAAAGAAAATGTCAGGAATACTCACCAGACAACTCTGATGGACACTAGCTGAGAAAGGAGTTAGCTGGTATTGATGTGGATGAGGCTGTGGAAGAAGCTTCCATTCCTGTCCCGTTAGCCAACCAACCACCCCGCCAGGGAAGCCGCCCCAGACATTTGGACTCTGAGTTCTTCATCTTCAGCCCATATTATATATATTAAATGTAATGCAGCCAAGTTTAATGAACAAAACTCTTCATTGACTTGATGTTTGTTCTTTACAATTCATTTTAGATACAGCAACAATATGAATTTGTGAGGAAATATTGGGTATAATTTTAAGTACCCAGATTTTCAAATGAAATTGTAAACATAAAGATTGGTGCACGTTGCCTATATCCTCGTGTTCAATTTGGCAATAGATGCTGTTTCCAAGATCTTCAACATGAGTGGCAAATTTTTCGAGTCCCAAAGCCAAATTAAAAATCAGGGACCAAGAGGGGAAAGTGGCGGGGGTGGTGGTGGTGGTGGGATGAATTGGGAGATTGGGATTGACATGTATACACTAATAAGCATAAAATGGATAACTAATAAGAGCCTGCTGCATAAAAAATAAATAAAATAAAATTCAAAAAAAAATCAGGGAGAGGGGATGTATAAAAATATATAAATGCAGATTTTTTTTTTGCTTAAGTTATTGCTTGTTAAAGAGGATCTAACTTGCCTGTATCTTCCATGAAAGAAAACACTTAATTTATAACCATACAGCTTTGAAGAAATTTTTGCCCCCATCCCCAGGTAACTGTGTAGTCCTGAGTCTACCTGAATATTCCAGTAAGAACTGTTTTTCCTAAGAATCCATGGCTCGATTACAAAGGTAATCCATATACTTGTCGAGGATTTCAGATGTGTTTGCTGACTCGCACTGCCCTTCCTCAGAGCTCGTACCTAGACCCCAGTACAACACTGACCTTACACTAGATGTTCACTGTTTCACAGTCACACGTCTTAACAAGCAGCGAATAGGCTTTGGTCTTCTCCAGCTGGGAAGAAGTGAGCATCCCTAAATCTGGTCTTGTCTCCTAGCCAGCTGGCTCAACCATTAGCTCTCATGTAATATTTATTTTCCAGATTTGAAATCTAGACTGCCTCTGACTCTCGCCCTTAGCACAGTAAAGAAGGTTATTTTATCACATCCCCCGAGTTTTTTGTGATGTCCCATGCCTGGACCTGAATAATGCTATTTCAGGTTTCCTCTTGGTTTGTATCTTGATAATTCCAGGGCTGCTTCCTCAGGCATTGTTAATGGCGATTAACTGCCATGGTCCCCTGTGTCATTTTTGACCCAATGGCCCTCACTGAGTCTCTCATTAATTCTGGGGCCTCTCTTTTCAGTGAACAGTGTTGCCTCCATTGTCCGTTTAGGCATGGCTTTATACACTTGTGAGAAAGCTAGTTTTCTCTTTACCTTTATTTTGGAGTCTTTCTCTTTCGGTGACGGTAATCCTATGATGAATATCTTCCTTTTGCTGAAGGAAACTAGCTTCTGGGCATGTAGCATTTGTCTCTGTTTCAAGGTTTCACACCCCTTTGCAGTAATCTTTTCCAACTGAATTGGCAATGTTCTTATCGTCAATGAAAACAATAAAGATTAATCATTGGTCCCTTCATGGTTTTTGGTAGATCATTAATCAACTGAGCTTCTGCATTGTGTAGCGTCATTGGACCCAACCTACCTATTTCCATGGGACAGATCAATCACTACTGCTTAGTGAGAGCACACTCGCTCTTCCCCAGTGACGTGACTTGCATGTAGCCATCTGCTCCGGGCCTGACTCTAATCTGAACAGTCTCTTTTGTATGAACTTTTACTTGCTACCTTATATAGAAAGAGCATGCTTTAGGAATGAATGAATGAGACACCTTCAGTAGTGTCTGGCACATGCTGATCTCATTTGGACCTGAATCGGGTATGTGTCATCTATGCTTAAGCTTTAAGACTTCTTAACTTTTAGACCAATTCTATTATTTTCAATAATAAGAATAAAAGGAGCTCCTGTTAAGGGAGAGCTTGTGACCTGCCCTTCCTATACATATACATGTTACATTCATGTTTCTGTTTTTCATAGCAGTCCAATGAAGTATGTGTACAACAACTGCGTCGCGTTTGCCTAAGGGGGAGTGAAAGTAATGAAGAGGTGAAGTGATTTTCTCAAGATCACAGAGTTAGTGTTGTATTTAGCTGTTATTGAAACAACAGCAATTCACAAGGCATTACAACTGAATCTGGACCTTCCATGGATTAACCTGTATGATTAAGGCAGTCATATTGCTCTCATATATTCCTGACTTCCCCGCCCTCCTTTCCTCCTGAAACTCACAGAAATGGCTCTTAACCCTCTCCTTAATCTTGATGGCTATCACCCTTCTCAGCTAAAGATACTAAACCAGCTGACTCTGAGCCATATGCTCATGAAATTTTGTCTACTGCACTGGGTAGAGAACTTATGCACAACTATTTCTCAGGACTTTAAGTTTCATAGAATGTAATGAACTTCAAGGCTCATTTAGAGCAACTTTGATCCAACTGTTCATATATAATTAACGTTTGAAATGGGCACCGGTCCCCGAGTATCGAAAAATTGAGAAGATGCTTTTGTGGCTTTCTTTAACCCTTTTCCGCTAATAAAAGTTTTCATCTGTGATCAGTTTAATATTGCAATTTTTTCAAAGTAAAACTGGTAATAAAAAGCTGAAATGTCATCCGGACAACAAACTCTTTGACCAGTCTTCAAAATCACCCAATAAGTTAAGGAAACAGTTAATGTATTAAACAGAGTGTCAGAAGTGGACATAAATTAACTAAGCTTCTGTATTTTGTTTTAACTTTAAATGATATTATGAAGGTTGTGAGCACCCAGGAAAGAAAACAGCCAGGTGAGGTCCCTTCCCCTTCATCAGCTCTCAGAGACCCTGTGTCCTGGGAGAACTTAATTAAACCCTTTTGTGTTATTCTCACAGTTGCTGCCTCCACCCCGACTCTGTTGAAAGAAGTTCTGCCCCAATGATGGGTCAAGGCATGAGGAGGCATAAATTAAATTGTAAGCCAGCACTGGGCTCTGCAGCCTGCGTTCTTATCTCCTACTCTGAGATCTCTACTGCCTCCCATGAAAGCCCATGGCATTCCGGGTAAAGTCAGCACCTGGAGGGAAGCTATAGAGATGGGGGATACAAAGTATGTTTGGAAAACAGACCTGTAAATCTAGAAAAGGATGGCAAACACCTGGCATTGGGCTGCCACAGCCCCCTCCAGGGCACTTGGTGCTCTTCCTTCTGGAAATGCATCAGCCCTAGACCCCCTCTCAAAACTTGCCTCCAGACTGTCAGTGCCAATCAGAAGTTATGTTATCCTAGGACCGACAGAAGTTCTTCACCTGAGGTCCAAGGATTTCCTGGGTTCATGTTTAGAGAACACGATAAGAATATGCACTTGTACAAATGTGTTTATTCTCTGGGGTGACAGTACATGGCTTTCATCAGACTCTCAGTAAGATCCCTCGTCTAAGAAAGATCAAAACCACTAGTTAGAAATGCTGGAGAGGGTGTGGAGAAAAGGGAGCTCTCCTATACTGTTGGTGGAAATGTAAGTTGGTACAGCCACTATGGAAAACAGTATGGAGGTTCCTCAGAAAACTAAAAACAGAACTACCATGTAATCTAGCAATCCCATTCCTGGGCATATACCCGGACAAAACTATAATTCAAAAAGATACATGTGTATAAAATAAATAAATAATAAAATAAAATTAAAAAAAGATACATGCACCCCTATGTTCACAGCAGCACTATTCACAATAGCCAAAACATGGAAACAACCTAAATGTCCAGTGACAGATGAATAGATAAAGAAGATGTGGTACATATATACAATGGAATACTACTCAGCCACAAAAAAGAACAAAATAATGCCATTTTCAGCAACATGGATGTAACTAGAGATTATCATACTAAGTGAAGCAAGTCAGAAAGAGAAAGACAAATACCATATGATATCACTTATATGTGGAATCTAAAATAGGGCACAAATGAACCTATCTACAAAACAGAAGCAGACTCACAGACATAGAGAACAGACTTGTGGTTGCCATGGGGGAGAGGGAGAGGGAGAGGGAGAGGGAGAGGGAGAGGGATGGATTGGGAGTTTGGGGTTAGTAGATGCAAACTATTACATTTAGAATGGATAAACAACAAGGTCCTACTGTATAGCACAGAGAACTATATCCAGTCTCCTGGGATAAACCATACTGGAAAAGAATATAAAAAAAGAATGTATATATGTGTATAACTGAGTCACTTTGCTGTACACCAGAAATTAGCACAACATTGTAAATCAACTATACTTCAATTAAAAAAAAAAGAAAGAGGAGAGGAACCAAGATGGCACAGTAGAAGGCCGTGCTCTCACTCCCTCTTGCGAGAACACCAGAATCACAACTAGCTGCTGGACAATCATCGACAGGAAGACACTGGAACTCACCAAAAAAGATACCCCACATCCAAAGACAAAGGAGAAGCTACAATGAGACGGTAGGAGGGGTGCAATCACAGTAAAATCAAATCCCTTAATTTGATTTGATTAAGGTGGCTGACTCACAGACTGAGTAGGTGACTCACAGACTGGAGAACACTTATACCACAAAAGTCCACCCACTGGAGTGAAGGTTCTGAGCCCCACATCAGGCTTCCCAACCTGGGGGTCTGGCAACAGGAGGAGGAATTCCTAGAGAATTGGACTTTGAAGCATAGTGGGAATTGATTGCAGGACTTCGACAGGATTGGGGGAAACAGAGACACCACTCTTGGAGGGCACACAAAAAGTAGTGTGCGCATCGGGACCCAGGGGAAGGAGCAGTGACCCCAGGGGAGACTGAACCAGACCTACCTGCTAGTGTTGGAGGGTCTCCTGCAGAGGCAGGGGGAAGATGTGGCTCACCGTGGGGACAAGGACACTGGCAGCAGAAGTTCTGGGAAGTAATCCTTGGCATGAGCCCTCCCAGAGTCTGTCATTAGCCCCACCAAACAGACCAGGTAGGCTCCAGTGTTGGGTCACCTCAGGCCAAACAAACAAGAGAGAGGGAACCCAGCCCACCCATCAACAGTCAAGCGGATTAAAGTTTTACTGAGCTCTGCCCACCAGAGCAGCACCAGCTCTACCCACCACGAGTCCCTCCCATCAGGAAACTTACACAAGCCTCTTAGATAGCCTCATCCACCAGAGGGCAGACAGCAGAAGCAAGAAGAACTACAGTCCTGCAGCCTGTAGAACAAAAATCACATTCACAGAAAGACAGACAAGATGAAAAGGCAGAGGGCCAGATGTACCAGATGAAGTAACAAGATAAAACCCCAGAAAAACAACTAAATGAAGTGGAGATAGGCAACCTTCCAGAAAAAGAATTCAGAATAATGATAGTAAAGATGATCCAGGGCCTCGGAAAAAGAATGGAGGCAAAGATCGAGAAGATGCAAGAAATGTTTAACAGAGACCCAGAAGAATTAAAGAACAAACAAACAGAGATGAAAAATACAATAACTGAAATAAAAATTACACTAGAAGGAATCAATAGCAGAATAACTGAGGCAGAAGTACGGATAAGTGACCTGGAAGACAGAATGGTGGAATTCACTGCTGTGGAACAGAATAAAGAAAAAAGAATGAAAAGAAATGAAGACGGCCTAAGAGACCTCTGGGACAACATTAAACGCAACAACATTTGCATTATAGGGGTCCCAGAAGAAGAGAGAGAGAAAGGACCCGAGAAAATATTTGAAGAGATTACAGTCGAAAACTTCCCTAACGTGGGAAAGGAAATAGTCACCCAAGTCCAGGAAGTGCAGCGAGTCTCATACAGGATAAACCCAAGGAGAAACATGCTGAGACACACAGTAATCAAACTGGCAAAAATTAAAGACAAAGAAAAATTATTGAAAGCAGCAAGGGAAAAACGACAAATAACACACAAGGAAACTCGCATAAGGTTAACAGCTGATTTCTCAGCAGAAACTCTACAAGCCAGAAGGGAGTGGCATGATATACTTAAAGTGATGAAAGGGAAGAACCAACAACCAAGATTACTCTACCTGGCAAGGATTTCATTCAGATTTGATGGAGAAATCAAAAGCTTTACAGACAAGCAAAAGCTAAGAGAATTCAGCACCACCAAACCAGCTGTACAACAAATGCTAAAGGAACTTCTCTAAGTGGGAAACACAAGAGAAGAAAAGGACCTACAAAAACAAACTCAAAACAATTAAGAAAATGGTCATAGGAACATATATATCGATAATTACCTTAAACATGAATGGATTAAATGCTCCAACCAAAAGACTCAGGCTTGCTGAATGGATACAAAAACAAGACCCATATATATGCTGTCTACAAGAGACCCACTTCAGACCTAGGGACACATACATACTGAAAGTGAGGTGATGGAAAAAGACATTCCATGCAAATGGAAATCAAAAGAAAGCTGGTGTAGCTATACTCATATCAGATAAAATAGACTTTAAAATAAAGAATGTTACAGGAGACAAGGAAGGACACTACATAATGATCAAGGGATCAATCCAAGAAGAAGATATAACAATTATAAATATATATGCTTCCCTGGTGGCGCAGTGGTTGAGAGTCTGCCTGCCAATGCAGGGGACACGGATTCGAGCCCTGGTCTGGGGGGATCCCACATGCCGTGGAGCGACTAGGCCCGTGAGCCACAACTGCTGAGCCTGAGCGTCTGGAGCTTGTGCTCTGCAACAAGAGAGGCCGCAATAGTGAGAGGCCCGTGCACTGCGATGAAGGGTGGCCCCCACTCATCGCAACTAGAGAGAGCCCTCGCACAGACACGCAAACCCAACACAGCCAAAAATAAATAAATAAATTAATTAATTAAAAAAAAAATATATATATATGCACCCAACATAGGAGCACCTCAATACATAAGGCAACTGCTAACAGTCGACAGTAACACAATAATAGTGGGAGACTTTAACACCTCACTTACACCAATGGACAGATCATCCAAAATGAAAATAAATAAGAAACAGAAGCTTTAAATGACACAATAGACCAGATAGATTTAATTGATATTTATAGGACATTCCATCCAAAACCAGCAGATTACACTTTCTTCTCAAGTGCCCACGGAACATTCTCCAGGACAGATCACATCTTGGGTCACAAATCAAGCCTCAATAAATTTAAGAAAATTGAAATCATATCAAGCATCTTTTCTGACCACAACCCTATGAGATTAGAAATGAATTACAGGGAAAAAAACATAAAAAACACAAACACATGGAGGATAAACAATATGTTACTAAATAACCAAGACATCACTGAAGAAATCAAAGAGGATATCAAAAAATACCTACATACAAATGACAATGAAAACACCACGATCCAAAACCTATGGGAGGCAGCAAAAGCAGTTCTAAGAGGGAATTTTATAGCTACACAAGCCTACCTCAAGAAACAAGAAATATCTAAAATAAAAAATCTAACGTTACACCTAAAGGAACTAGAGAAAGACGAACAAACAAAACCGAAAGTTAGCAGAAGGAAAGAAATCATAAAGATCAGAGCAGAAATAAATGAAATAGAAACAAAGAAAACAATAGCAAAGATCAATAAAACTAAAAGCTGGTTCTTTGAGAAGATAAACAAAATTGATAAACCATTAGCTAGACTCATCAAGAAAAAGAGAGGACTCAAATCAATAAAATTAGAAATGAAAAAGAAGAAGTTACAACAGACACCACAGAAATACAAAGCATCCTAAGAGACTACTACAAGCAACTCTATGCCAATAAAATGGACAACCTGGAAGAAATGGACAAATTCTTAGAAAGGTATAAGCTTCCAAGACTGAACCAGGAAGAAATAGAAAATATGAACAGACCAATTACAAGTAATGAAATTGAAACTGTGATTAAAAATCTTCCACCAAAGACCGCGCATAGCAACGAAGACCCAGCGCAGCCAAAATAATAATAATAATAATAAAATTAAATTAATTAAAAAAAAAATCTTCCACCAAACAGAAGTCCAGGACCAGAAGGCTTCACAGGTGAATTCTATCAAACATTTAGAGAAGAGCTAACACCCGTCCTTCTCAAACTCTTCCAAAAAACTGCAGAGGAATGAACTCCCAAACTCATTCTATTAGGCCACCATCACCCTGATACCAAAACCAGACAAAGATACTACAAAAAAAGAAAATTACAGACCAATATCACTGATGAATACAGATGCAAAAATCCTCAACAAAATACTAGCAAACAGAATCCAACAGCACATTAAAAGGATCATACACCATAATCAAGTGGGATTTATTCCAGGGATGCAAGGATTCTTCAATATATGCAAATCTATCAATGTGATACACCACATTGACAAATTTAAGAATAAAAACCATATGATCATCTCAATCGATGCAGAAGAAGCTTTCGACAAAATTCAACACCCATTTATTATAAAAACTCTCCAGAAAGTGGGCACAGAGGGAACCTACCTCAACATAATAAAGGCCATATATGACAAACCCACAGCAAACATCATTCTCAATGGTGAAAAACTGAAAGCATTTCCTCTAAGATCAGGAACAAGACAAGGATGTCCACTCTCACCACTATTATTCAACATAGTCTGGAAGTCCTAGCCACAGCAATCAGAGAAGAAAAAGAAATACAAATTGGAAAACAAGAAGTAAAACAGTCACTGTTTGCAGATGACGTGATACTATACATAGAGAATCCTAAAAATGCCACCAGAAAACTGCTAGAGCTAATCAGTGAACTAGGGAAAGTTGCAGGGTACAAAATTAATGCACAGAAATCTCTTGCATTCCTATACACTAATAATGAAAAATCTGAAAGAGAAGTTAAGGAAACACTCCCATTTATCATTGCAACAAAAAGAATAAAATACCTAGGAATAAACTTACCTAGGGAGACAAAAGACCTGTATGCAGAAAACTGTAAGACACTGATGAAAGAAATTAAAGATACCAACAGATGGAGAGATATACCATGTTCTTGGATTGGAAGAATCAACATTGTGAAAATGACTATACTACCCAAAGCAATCTACAGATTCAATGCAATCCCTATCAAATTACCAATGGCATTTTTTTTTACGGAACTAGAACAAATAATCTTAAAATTTGTATGGAGACACAAAAGACCCTGAATAGCCAAAGCAGTCTTGAGGGAAAAAAATGGAACTGGAGGAATCAGGCTCCCTGACTTCAGACTATAATACAAAGCTACAGTAATCAAGACAATATGGTACTGGCACAAAAACAGAAACATAGATCAATGGAACAAGAGAGAAAGCCCAGAGATAAACCCACGCACCTGTGGTCAACTAATCTAGGACAAAGGAGGGAAAGATATACAATGGAGAAAAGACAGTCTCTTCAATAAGTGGTGCTGGGAAAACTGGACAGCTACATGTAAAAGAATGAAATTAGAACACTCCCTAGCACCATACACAAAAATAAACTCAAAATGGATTCAAAACCAAAATGTAAGACCGGACACTATAAAACTCTCAGAGGAAAACACAGGAAGAACAGTCTTTGACATAAATCACAGAAAGATCTTTTTTGATCCACCTCCTAGAGTACTGGAAATAAAAACAAAAATAAACAAATGGGACCTAATGAAACTTAAAAGCTTTTGCACAGCAAAGGAAACCATAAACAAGACAAAAAGACAACCCTCAGAATATGAGAAAATATTTGAAAACGAATCAACGGACAAAGGATTAATCTCCAAAATATATAAACAGCTCATGCAGCTCAATATTAAAAAAACAAACAACCCAATCCAAAAATGGGCAGAAGACCTAAACAGTCATTTCTCCTTCTTTCTCCAAAGAAGGCATACAGATGGCCAAGAAGCACTTGAAAAGCTGCTCTACATCACTAATAATTAGAGAAATGCAAATCAAAACTACAATGAGGTATCACCTCACACCAGTTAGAATGGGCATCACCAGAAAATCTACAAACAACAAATGCTGGAGAGGGTGTGCAGAAACGGGAACCCTCTTGCACTGTTGGTGGGAATGTAAATTGATACAGCCTCTATGGAGAACAGTATGGAGGTTCTTTGAAAAACTAAAAATAGAATTACCACATGATCCAGCAATCCCACTACTGGGCATATACCCAGAGAAAACCATAATTCAAAAAGACACATGCACCCCAATGTTCATTGCAGCACTATTTACAATAGCCTGGTCATGGAAGCAACCTAAATGCCCATCGACAGATGAGTGGATAAAGAAGTTGTGGTACATATATACAATGGAATATCACTCAGCTCTAAAAAGGAACAAAATTGAGTCATTTGTTGAGACGTGGATGGATCTAGAGACTGTCATACAGAGTGAAGTAAGTCAGAAAGAGAAAAACAAATATAGTATATTAACGCATGTATGTGGAACCTAGAAAAATGGTACAGATGAACTGGTTTGCAGGGCAGAAGTTGAAACACAGATGTAGAGAACAAACATATGGACACCAAGGGGGGAAAACCCTGGGAGGATGGGGATGGTGGTGTGCTGAATTGGACGATTGGGATTGACAAAAACTGATGACTAATAAGAACCTGCTGCATATATAAAATAATAATAATAAAAAAGAAAGACAAAGTAAAAAAAAACCCACTATTTAGAATTGAAGAAAATTCTGGGGTGTATCAAGAGACAGCTGCAATCAAAACTGGGGAAAAACTCCAGGGGTCTTTAATTCAACAAATATTTATCAAGCATATACCATGTGACAATCTTTATGCGGGGGCTGGTGGTACAAAGACTTAGAAGCCACTTCAGTAAACATCTAGGGTGGGCTAATTTGGAGCTCTATTCATATGCAGACAAAAAGAACGGTTTTGTTGTATGGTGTTGCTATGTTGTATGTTGTTATGTTATGCTGTATGGTCTGTATCTGTTTCTGTCCCATGGAGTTAGCAATTGCCCATTCCCAGAAAGACATCACTCAAAAGTTCAAGGTGTATGTTTTGATTTATACCTGGGACATGGCAATGGTTTCTTCAAACAGAATGGTGGTACCATCCTGTTGGTGGGATAAAGAACCATCCCATGCTGAACCAAAGTCACGGTTACGGAGGCGGAAAACTCTGTACCTTCTGAACCAGTATGATCTCTCATACCTATCTGCACTGAAGCATTTGAAAATATGTTCATTCAGGCTTATGAAAGAAAATGGAGGCAAAGATATCTGAAAATAATCCAACTGTCTAAGCCACTAAGATGGATAAATAGATGGTGGTATATTTATAAAACAGAATACTTGGCTTAGAACACTGGCAATGAATTTTGATCAGGGCTGCACTGACTATATAGATCATTAATATTAACCTCTGTAAATATTCTATATTGAGTCTTCTGATCTATAAAACATGTAACCCTCAAGTTATTTAGATCTCCTTTAACTTCGATAATATTTTACGATTTTCCATGTGGACGTCTTGCCCATTGCTTATTTCCCCTGGCTATCGGACGTTACTTAACACCACTACAAATATAGTGTTAACATTTTTTCTAAAGTTTTAAATTCCTTTTTGTAATTTTTAAAATTACTTTTTAAAAGTTTTACATTATGTTTTCAGTATTTCAATAATTTTAGATAGAAAAACAATGTTTCTCTTTCATATTGTCCTTGTATCTAGTAATCTTGATAAATTCATTCTAATGGTTTGTAGGTTCTATCGGATTCTATACATGTATACATATTTTATCTGGAAATAGTAATAGCTTTTTTTTTTCATTCATTACATATTTCAGTTATTTATCTTGCCCCTTTGCACTCACCAGGACACTACAAAGGACAAGGACACAGGAAAGGTACAATCCATTTACATTTTGACAGATTAATTCCCAATTCCTAAAATGAGTGGGAATTAATCTTGTCTGGCTAATTCCCACTCACATCGGGACTGGGTCAGATTTCTCTATTGTCCACTCTCATATCACCACTTATCCGTCCTTTGTAGCACTTAATCACTATTATAAATTTCAGATTTATATGGAGGTTTTATTGATTAATATACATTTTCAGCACCACCTTTATGCATCAATAGCATTTTTAATAAGCCACAAGGATTAAGAAGGCAGCAGCTGGACTGTGTAGCCCACACTGTATCCCCTTCTAAATCAGCGCATGACATGCTAAATGTATAATAAATATCAATGGAGTGAAAAATAAAAATGGATGTACGGCCAACCATGTGAGGAAGGTACCATTATGTATTCCCATTTTTCAGAGGACAAAACTGAGGCCCAGGGAGATTACAGAGCTGGTCAGCCATAGCTCTGCAATCTGCTGGATTGTAAAATCGGTGCTCTTGGCCACTGCCCCCTGCTGCCATGACAGCACTTCAAAGGTTATGTATTTGGTAAGAAGGCCCGCTGTTCAGGGCGGGCATTTTCATATTAGGCTCATTTGTGAGTTGGAATTGGATCTTTATGAGAGATAAGACATTTGAACTGCTGCTGGCCTAACAACCATTACACAAGCCCTTTAAACGCTTCATTTTATTTTTAGTAGGCAATACCAGCTAGGAGATAAACCAGATTTACTACCTTTGTGTCACAGGGGGCAGAGAATGGCCAATTTGTCATCTCTTTCTTCTTTTTGACTCACGAATGATTGCATGTGGCAGGGGCAGTTTACATTCAGAAATTTCCCTTTCACACCTGTCAGGTCAGTTTCTCAGGGTCATTAATCCCTACCAACCCATGGCAGGCACAGAGCTGACTGCTCACTCAGCCTGTTCACAGGATGAAGTCAGTGGGGGACAAGGCGAGGATGGCCACAGTGTGGCCCGGTTGGCCAGTCAGAAGTTGACAGAGCAGCTGCCTGGCCAGGCTTGATCATAAAGCTGCCTTGACTGAAATATTCTTTCACTGAGGTTTGGCTTTGGAGTCAAAAGACCAAGTGTGAGTTGTGGCCATACCCTTTACCAGCTGGGAGACCTTGGGGAAAGTTACTTAATCTCTCTGAGCCTCCATGCTGTCAACTGTAACACGGGGATGGCTGATGCCTAATCCGTCAACTTCCGAGGGTTAATTTACAGAATCAGAAAACATTAAAGTTCTCGGTCTAAAGGACTGTTGTTTTAGCCTGACCAGCGTCAACTCCCTCTTCTCCAGGGAACAGTGCCCCATGTTTCCTTGGGAGAAACACTATTCCCTGACACTCCGGCTATGGGTTTCAGGTTGGCCTCCATCCATGGCTCCAGGAATAGAACATATGGTTCAGGCCTGGCCAATCAGAAAATCCCATCAGCCTGACCACACTCTTAAGTGATTTCTTCATAGACAGGCTTGTGATCAAGTATAATCAGAGTGAATCCTGGACTTGGACTCAAAAGGATGTAGGTGGGGAGCTGCTGTCTGCCATCTTGTGATCATATGGACCCTGTCATGGTGGAGATGACAGAGAACTTGAAAATGGATGGCACCAGGTCCCACTGACATTGTTTAAATTCCTGTATTAAGCAACACCTGAAGGCTGTATGTGGACTTTTCCATTATTTAAGCCAATAAATGCAGTTTTTCAACTAAGTAGTGCTAGTTGAAAATTTTAAAGGAAACGTAGTATTGTTTGGATGGATGTAAAACATCCATTTTAGAGATGATGAAATGAGGTTCAGAGATGAGAGAAGCAATGACATGTATCTAAGCACTTGGTGAAATGTAAAGTGTCTGCAAAATAATAGACTGTAAAATAAAAACTGCCTGTATGGCCAGGCCCCCTTTTCTTCCCTGCATCTCTGCTCACTCTGGCCCCCACATCTTGCTTTCCTTCTCCCTTTGTTCCACCTAATTAAATCCACCCAATTGTCTAAGTTCAGCTCGAATCCCATTCTCTCAGGATGTCCTCACTGACTTTGCCTCGCGATGTGTCTCATGTAGATCTGCCTTTTCCACAAATGCACAGCTTTCTCCTTGACCTGTTTTGAACTCTTGGTGTCTCAAGGAGATGGCCTGAGATGCTCAGAGGTATGAAGGGAATTTGAGCACTATAATTCTTGGTTCCTCATGTTCACACTGGGCACCATTTCTTGCTGATGGATCTAAATGAGTCAGTCACCAATGTTAAAGTGATTCTTGGCATGAAGAGTTGATTGCAATTTTATTCATGAAGAACACAAAACCTTAGTACAGTAGGAGAGGCACAGTCAGCCTGACCTCTTTCCCATTGGGGGTCATGCTATTTTCCCTTTCTGCCACCAGAGAAAGAAATGACTGGACTCTGTCTTGCCTTTTGGACCTTGAAATTCTACGGAAATTCAAAGTATCTTGCCATATTTGCACTTTAAAAAATATTAATGGCAAAAAAAGACCCAAGTGAACTGCAGTATAAAAATAAACTATTTTCAAAGATGGAAGAGATAATCATGACCCTTTAACCTCAGAACTAAGGAGGCTTTCCTCAGCATAGAGACAAATATAGAAACCACAGAGAAATGTTGAGTTATAAAAAGATATGTATATGAACTTAGTAAAAACAAAATAGAACAAAACAAAACAAAAAACACAACACTATAAGCAGAAGTAAATGACAATGACAAACATATGTGAAAGGTGAAGATTATAACTTTACAAGCAGTAAGTTCTTTAACCAATAAGAAGTAAAGAAAAAACTTGAAAACAAAATTTACAATAAAGGGGGGGGCTATTGATGGCCAGCACACGTAGTCAAAACACGTTCATCTCCACATGGACGCCAGTGAGCCAATCAGAAAGACAATGTGTAGTCATTTTTTTTTTTGCCTCTGAAATTGAGAAATGATATCTTGTATGAATACAAAGGAATGATATGAATACAAAGGAATGAACCCACAAATATGTTCCTGGTACAAACTGTGAAGGGTGATTTAACAGTAAATGTCAAGATAAAAAATGTGCATTCCCTTTGAGCCTATAATCCTGCAGGAATTTATCCTGAGAAAATAATCAGAAAAGATTCCCGCAGGGGAACTTTACTTTCCTTATCTCAGCCCTTCGTAATACCGAAAAATTGAAAATAACTTAAAAGTCTACCAATTGCACATTGGTTAATTAAGTCATGATAAATGGTACATCCACATGATATATACAATTATCAAAGGTGGTGAAAGAGATCTATATTCATTGATTTAGAAAAATGTTCACAATATATTGATGAGCGAAAAAAAGAAAGCCCTCAAATCTGCAGGATCTCAAAGAAAAAACTTTGTATTAAGTATTTGGAGAATAACGGCAACATAGGTAACAAGATGATAATAGTGTTGATCTCTGGATTGCAAGATCATGGGGGTAATTTTTTTTTCTCTTCTATATTTTCCAAATTTCTGTAACAGATATGTCGCTTTTAAAAATTAGAAATATTTTTTTAATTGTAAGCAGCATGCCTTTACACTTATCTTCACCAAGGCATCTGATGTCGGTATCTGACAGATAGCATCCCCAAAGGATCTACATGCCATTGGGTTTGCATCACGTGCCAGCACATGGACCACTTGGGCCTCCTCTTTTTTACCAGCACTGGTATTTTTCGGCACAAAGAGAGATTTGTTTACTACCTACTCCATCCATTCACCAACTGGGCACAGGCACCATAAACACTGTCATTTCCCAAATGGAAGAAGGTATGGCTTTGAAGAGCGGAGCCTTTAATCAGACAAAACATCTCACTTTGCCCTAGTCATTAAACTGACTTCAGAGACAAAGGCCCAAGGCCTTCCATCTGTTTAGTTTGTATAAAGACAGTCAAGTGATGCTGAGCACTGGGGATACCGTGTGTTTATATTAGGAGTAACGAACTGAAAGCCGGGCATCTAATCCTTTCCCTAGCCAGGAGGTACTTCCAACATTTTAAAAGTCTTTTATAAAGAGTAATAGAACTTTATAAGCATATTGGTCCTTTCATCTCCCAGAAAGTATATGCAAGGCATAATTCAGACCTTTACATTAAATCATATTAAGCCTAATTTGGTTCTTCAGTTCAACAAAGAGCCTGGGGGTCTTTAGGAAGTTGTAAGAGTCATAGAAGTTAAAGAACCTGCCGGTTTAAACAAACATGCATCTTTCCCATATGATAATTAATGTGTTGAATGTACTGCCTGGGGGGTCCTGCTGACATACTGAAGGGTGGGTAGTTCCAGCAACAAAGGGGTGTAAGGGGAAGAGCACACCTAGCTGATTGTCTCCCACTGGATTTCCATATTTCTAGAAGAGCTCATCTTCCTCCTTTTAAATTTCTAGGCAGTGGTCATGCTGAGGCTGCTTTTGGTGAGCCAAGGGTATAGGACAACTGATGGCCCTCAAGTTGTCAACTGGCTTGCTCCAGGGAACTGACATTTGATTCTTAAACCAGGATGCTTGCTTTCGTAATTTGCAAATCTGGGATCTCAGATGATAGTGAGGATTCAATTCTTTAAAATAATTTCATGGCATAAACCTCGCCAACAGATATATCACATGTGGTTCAGTAGGCATGGGCTCTGGTCATAGCTCTGGCTGTAAATCCCAGCACTCCCATTACCTAGTCTGGGACGAGTAGCTTAGCCTCTCCAAGCCTCAATTTCCTAATCTCTGAGGCAAGGGAGATGGGAATACTCATCCAGCCTCACAGAGTGGAGACAAATGAGATCATGAGTGTGGAAATACTTTGTGAACTGTAAAAAGCTATGTATCATGACGACAGTGCCCAGTTCTGTTGTTTTGCCAGCTTCTTATGCAGTCAGGTAGCTTCACGTCTCAGAGACTAGAGAGTGAGTAGCCATGAATGCATCACACGGATGCTCAGAGCTAAGGCTGGGAGCCCTCAAGAAATGTCTCTGAGTATATTGTAAACCTAAGTCCCACCCGTTGTTCAAAGTCATCATTCGCTTTCCAAAGCAGCAAACTCCTAGGACAATGTGCCTTGTTGGATGACCTAGCGCTTTGTTGCAGTAACTATTGGTCAGGTCCACAAAAGCTGGCTGCTCCTCTGGGACAGGGAAATCTTTACAGAGAGATTTTGTTGGCTAATGGGATCTTCTGAAGGGGTCTTGGACAGCAGCCACCCTCCTCTGCCTCCCTTTCCCAGGCTGACTCTGCCTCTATCAGCATGAAGAGTGGAGAATTAATTGGGCTTATATCATCCACAAGTTAGCTTAGCTGTTGGAATCATCTCTCTAGTGCACATATTCCCGAACACAAGTGAGGGCTGCCATTTGCTTTTCCAGTAAGGTCATCTTCCCTGTCTACAGCTTTGATTTGTAGCTAACCAGGACTCTCACCACAGGCTGCAAGGTAGCAGAGAAAATAGCCTTTCATCCAGGAGTGACAGGCCAACTTTAGGCCTTCCTTCCCCTTTCTCCGTTCTGTTCTCTTGGGCTATGATCTCTACTTGGGCTGGACTCTTAAGCCTCAAACGTAGGCACCTCTCGGCCCTGAAATGTTCTTCCCCGTGCTGGCCAGGGAATGCATTTTCCTTTACGGCTCATTTTGAAGCTTTGTTTTACATGTGGTGTGGCTCACAGAAAGCTTTTCTTTCATTGACAGGGCTGCCTGTGACTCTCAAATAAAAACACAGGATTTGAACAAAAGGGATGGTCAGCCATGGAACCTCTGGTAGCACCATATTCAGAAACCCAAGTGTGCCCGAACAAGGACCATAAAGCTCATGACATCAGGAACCTGAAAAGCTCCATGCTGACCTTGCAATTCCAGGTCCCATGTAGGAGGGGAGATTTATTACCTTCCTACTAAATGCCAAGTTATGCTAATTCATGCTTATCAGCTTCACCATTACCCTACCCAGTGGGCACTCTCCATCCCACTTTTGAGGTGGGGAGGTTAAAGCCCAGAGAAGTGAAGCAATTCACCTAAGAACACACAGCCAAGAAATCAAAAACAGATGGGCAGTGCCTCACAACCTCTACCCTATACAGCTCACAGATATTGCTGGGCTGTTCACTTATTCAGTCAGTTCACAGCCACTGAGCACTCTATGCTGGCGCACTTCCACCTCCTGGGGTATGTACAGTGCTGGACAAAAGAGACCAGGTTCCTGCAGAAATGAACAAACAACGACACGTGCAGACAATTCCAGGTGCTGGCTGGGACTTCAAGGCCTCTACAGTGAGGTGATTTGATAGGAAAGAACGGCAGTGTGGACCAACCCCTTCAGCCAAGGTGGTCAAAGGTGCCCCTGAGAGGGAACAGAGATCTGAGCCCAAGGGTGAGAAGTCAGCCATGCCACCGTCTGCAGAAAAAGCCCAGAGCAGAGGCTCTGAGGATGGACAGGAGCAGAAAGAAGGTATGTGGGCCAGCCATGGTAAGCAGGGCCCCAGTGGGAAGCTATATTTGGAAATGTGAGCAGGGGCCCCACCATGCTCTTGCAGTCTACAATAAGGTGCTTGCATCCTCTTCTGAGTGGGATAGGACACCATCTCAGGGTTTGGGGTGGAAGACTTATCTCTTGTTCTAAAGAGATCATGCTAATCTCGGTAGGCATTATGGCTCTAGGCAAGCAAGAGGGGAATAGGAAGACCAGTAAGAGATTTGGCAAACACCATGACCAAAGATCTTATATCTTATTTATACCTAATTTAATTAGTTTCATATTGTGAAATGGTTTTCCTTTTTCCATGGCTATGTGAGTAGAAGAGACTGATAGTTTAAACCAATCAAGGCTTGCTCCTGGAGTTTAGAGTTGCATCAATTCCCCATGAGCTACTTGGCTGACAATGGGAAAGAAGTGGTTTCCCAAGGAGAAATTAGGATATTGTTTTAATAGAAAAAGGTGAATGAATATTGAACAAAAAGATAAACTAGGGGTATGTTACATTAGGATAGACAGAGATACTACTCTCACGGAGCTTACAGTATCAAAAAAAAGCTTTAATGCCAAAGAGCATGGACTAGCTTGTTAATGGCTGTAGCTCCAGCACCTAGAAGGTCTTCAATAAAAATGATGGAAGGATTAGAAGACTAGGAAATTACAAAAAATATATATATATCAAAAAAGTATTCATAATTCCATAGTCCAAAGATAATCTTACTCTTAAAATGTTGGGATCATACCTTCTTTTTTTTTCTTCCTATGTAAAGATGCTTATAGTTATTTATACTTGGCAATATAATGTTTACTCATACTTTTTATCTTGCTTTTATTTTTCCACTTAATATTATACCATATACATATCTCAAGTGATGAAAATCATTTGAAAACACAATATTTAACAACTGTGTAACATTCAATTGTAAGGATTTTGTGTAATTTATTTAATCAATATTTGACTAAGAGGTATTTAGTTTGTTTCTAAAGTTTCACTATGATAAATAATGCTGCAAAGAACACATACCTACTAAATCTGTGTGCATGTGTGTTTAATAAATGATGAGTAATAGGTATACATTTTTGTGAGCATTCACAGCCTTGCCTTCACCGTGAATTCTAAGGTTTTCGCTGTTTGATTTACTTTGCTTGTGAGGATAATGGATAGAGAAAAGAATTGGAAGAAGAGAAAAGAGCTAAATTAATTTTTTTTAATCTAACTTCTGTAAAAATTAACCTAAAAAAAAGATAAGTGGCTACTCAAGAGGGAAAGTTGGGAGGAGCTGGCTGAAGAATGGAGACGTTGGTTTTTAGAGAAGATTTGGGTGTGAGCAGCTAAGGTGATGCCTAAGACTTTAGAAGATGGATGGCCAAAGAGGATTCATAGTTTTGTTGTGTATTGCATAGTACAATTTCCCCTTTGCCATCTCTCCAAAAGGCTTCAAAAAAGCAACACACTACAACTCAGAGTTTCTGGAGTTGAGCTTATTTTTCTTTTGGAAGCCTGAATTTGACTGGGGATGAGTAAAAGATGAGAAATCACCCTCTCTGGACCCACCTTTTTTAGTCTGATTTCAGTTTGGTATTGCAAGAAGGGTGAAGAAGGGTCTCCCGCTAGCAGAAAATAAAAGTGTGTTGTGTGCTCCTTTGCTAAAAACTCTTTTAACATTTTGGGAAAGCAAACGTCCATGTGAATTTCTTCCCAGGCATTCTGGTGTGGAGGATGGATTTTATTGACGGGTGGCAAACTCTAAACTAGGGCATCGTTTGTTTCTTGTAGGTCTCGCTCATCCTGGTTTGGGCCAAGATCAAGAAGGAATGTCGAGAACATATTATGGCTTCCATAGTTGATCTGAACCTGGACTGCACTGCCTTACTACTTGGGTTCAACTATTTTTACTTCCTGGGGACAGTCTGGATGGTTTTGGTAAGAAGAACCACATCAAGGCAGCTTTGCAGAGACTTTTCCAAGAATACAATATGGATATATTTTACCTACTGTTCCCACAGTAAGGATGGAGGAGGAGGGCTATGGGGAAAGTCTCTACCTGCTCTTCCAAGAGCTCAGGAACATCTTATCCTGAGCGTGCTGGTGATGAGGAATCCAGCACATGCTCTGAAACAAAGGGAGCCACAGAGGTATCCTGAAAGAGTTTGCCTTGATTTTTCTATCATTTCCATCACCTGCTCTCTGGGAAACCCCAACACACCCCAAAAGCCCAATGACACCCACATATCCTCCTGTTTTGGGAAAAGGCCAAGCAAGACAATATGCTCCATTTTGCCGCCTACGATGTCTGAGTCATTAGACCTTTTTCTAAAGTAAAACCCAATTAGCAATGTATGCCCCCTTCTAACCTGAAAAAGCTTCATCTCAAGGCTTCCACTTGAGACAAAATGCTTTGGTGCTCCTGGAGCTCTTAGCCAGGACTGTTCTTCCTGAGACTGCTTCTGAGCCTTGCTTGCCACTAAGTGCTTCTTGTAAAATATGGTAAACGTAGGGCCTCAGAAATGCTTTCCTTGGGGGAGGGAAGAAAAAAGTGTTGTGCAAGATAGACAGCTGAGCACACATAATGACTGCCATATGTCACAGGATTTCAAGCCTTTAAAATGGACTTGGGCAGTACTTTGCTAAGTGTTCCCATAAAACAATGGCTTTTATAGGTTTCTGGGGTCTTAGCAATGGAAAACGGATTCCTGATCTTTCTGTATCTTGTTTAGTTTTACCATTCCTTTGTTTCAAGGACTTCGGGACTATCTCCCTTTGGCACCAAGCAGAATCTGATCTGGATCATCCAGTAATGGTCCGTGAGTTACAAGGAAGCATTTTTCTCATGATATTCCCAATTTTAGTTAGCCTTTAAAATGTAGAGAAAATTGCCCTTTTAAGTAAACCTTAGAGTCCTGGGAGAAAGACTGATGAAAATTCATGAGCAAATGAACCGTTTATCTGGCTTCCCGTGTCTCTTTTCTCCTTCAGTGGGAAAATAAAGTGATTAATTTGACAATAAGGCAAAAATCCTTAGGTAGGGGGAATGTACATAAATTAATAACTTCCTTTGTATCTAATTCTTAATCCTGGAAAATTCCTCATGAAGGCTTCCCCACAATCTAAAATGTCTCAGTTGGCTTCTGTATCTTAGAAAGAAGCAAAGGTTCCTTCAATGGCCCCAAGGAAGAGGTTTAAGGTCTTCAGATCGGGGAAACCGGGCACACGGAGTGCCTCCAAGCTCTCTCCACATACCTCTTTGCACATTGTAAAGTGTTGTTTTCCACCTAACAAAGACTAAGACAGTTTTTGTGTGTGTAAAGGAGAATCGACAAAGTCCTTGTTCTCCTGAAACATATGTCCTGGACTCAGAAACAGAAATCAGAAAGTAGACAGGTCAGATCTCTATCTCCTTTATTAAGTGCTATTAAGGAGATAAATAGAAGGTCGTGTAAAAGGGTGATTCAAGGGTGAAGTGGAGGGGTCAGTGGAGGTACCTTCCAGAAGCTCATATTGAACTGACACCTGAAAAGTGAGTTAGCCATGGGAGCAAACTCTAGATAATATTAAAGGATTCAAGGTACCTGAGCCCAGAATGGATCTTTGTGTTTGAGATTTGGAAAATCAGATGCCAATAATGAGAGGTGTCAAAATTATGAGTTTGCATATGGAAGCAAAGGCATAGCACAAAAATACCATTTAAAATTGTCCCCTCTTATAGAGCTCTCTCTGTTTAACATCAGCTCCTGTCCCAACCCAATGGGTCAACATCATTGTTGGTCTGTCTCATGTTGATTGTGTAATGTAAACACTGGACAACATAAAGCAAATACAAGGCAAATTGACTGCAAAATGAAATTTCAAACTTTGCAAAGGATGCAAAATTTCTTGGAGTCCTGGGAAGTTGAAGAATCAAGTTAGCTATACCCAAAGCCGTGGACCAAGGAGGATTGGGCAGAGTTAAACCAAAAGAGAAAATCAACCACGTTGAGGATGTAATTGGAGCATTAAATGAGAATGATCTGAATATCAAACAGTAAGAGAAATCAGAAAATTTGTAAAACCCTTGAATAATTTTGAAGGAGATAGACACTTTACGACAGTGTTACACAAGTTCAAGAAAAGTTGAATTTTTCTATTATACAATTCCGTCAGAACAACTGAAAAGAAATATTCAATTCATATTATATATTTTCTAAGAGGGTAGAGTTTTAATCTTACCCTCTATTTTGATCTATTTTGTTGAAAATGAAATAAAATAAGCTTCTTTTCATGACTGCTATCTTTGTTTCAAAGCCTCAAGTAACTGTTTTTTTACAGTTTATTTTCAAAATTTAGTCCCTACTTTTGATGGATTTATGTTAAGTAGTATTTTTCCAGCACCAATTATCTTCAGATAATGAAGACCTCCTGTGCACACAGTTAGGAATGTGCTGTCTCTGCATATTAAGATGACAGCTCTGAGTCACTCACCAATGCCCGAGTACCTTGAGTTACTTCTTGAAGAAGGAGATGACTTTCTTAAATATTCATATTCTCCTCTGATCCTTCACCCTGTGTGAGGAGCTGTCTGGGAAAGGAAGAAAGCTGGGTCTAAGATCACTGGCTTCAGCCAAGTGAGTTAATCCGCCATAGTCCAACCAGAAAAGGAAAGCACTTACCCCCAGGGGAGGGATATTTCTGCTTAGCAAGAGCTTTCAGAAACTACATTTAAAATGTCCTTGTCCTAGGAATTTTCAGATGTCTGGATAATATTGTAAAGACTTCCCAGATAGAAGATATACCCCATTCAGGAATGACAAGTATGATACAAGTACTTGAAATTCCTTCCCACACTGCCTTTGAGAATGTCTGTGGACACCTCTTCAGAAACTTCCACAGGCAGAGCCAAGAGCTTAGAACATGATGTCCAAGAGACCTGAGACCATATACAAGTTTCTCTCCTTCCTACTTGTGTGATCTTGGACAAACAGACTTACCAACTCATTTATCTCAGCTATGAAGTTGGGCATAGCAACACTAACCCCCTTATAAGGCAGACGTAAGAATTAAGGTGGGCAGTGCATAGAGTGCTTAGCATTCTGCCTGGTCGGGGTAAGTCCACAATACATGTTCTCTAGTGGTAGTAAAGCAACAATACCTGGAAAGAAGTTACACCTGATAATTCTAAACTCAGTATCACATTTTGAAAAGTGAAGGTATAAAACCCCTGTAAGGATTTTGTGCTCACAGTAGCTTCTTCTCAGCTTATATTGCAGATCATGGAGCACATTATGTACCAAAGGAATGCATTTCAACTTTATCCCATAGGTTAGAAAAGCCTTGGAAAAGCTTTAATTAATGGTAAAAAAAAAAGAAGAAGAACTAATTATAATAATAAGATTAGCTAACATTTACTGAATGCTTATCATATCCCAGCCACTGTTTATAGCATTTCACAGATAATAATTCATTTAATTCTCACACAACCCTATGAAGCAGGGACTATTATCATTCCCTATTTTACATATGAGAAATTGAGAAACAGAGGTTAAATGGAAGAGCCAGGATTTGAACTAAGAAAGTATGATTTCAGAGACAGTGATTGTAACCATTAGTATCCCATGGGAGTGTCATCATTTTTTTGCATTTAGAAGGGCCAAACTGGAAGGCAAGGACATGGATTTGGCTGTTGAAAGAGTCCAGAAGAGACATGATGAAAACATGATCCAGACTTTGATAGTAGATGATCAGGATTTCAAACACCTGGCTGCAAGCAGAAATGAAACATTACTTGGTGCAGGAGAGGACCTGAGATGGGTGATGAGAAAGAAGATTTAAGAAGTTACTTTCTGCCTTGGTTGACCAGTTGGCTGAAGAGAAAAGACTTACAAAGAAGTAGATCTGGGATAAGAGAAAAGAGGATACAAAGTTCAGTTATGGACAGCACACAAGAGGTCTGAAATTCTTGGAAACATCCACAGAGAAACATGGAAGCATTTTGTAAGCCAGACAGATGCCAGAAATTTAAGAGAAAGCAACATAGTTTACCATTAAAAAAAAATCAAGACAACCCAGAGATTGTGAGAAAATATTTGCAAATTATGTATCTGAGAAGGGATTTGTATCCAGGATATATAAAGTACTGCTACAATTCAACAACGAAAAGAAAAACAGTACAATTTAAAAAATGAGCAAAGGATCTGAATACACATTTCTCCAAAGAAAATATACAAATGGCCAATAAACACATGAAAAGATGCTCAACATCATTAGCCATCAGGCAACAGCAAATCCAAGCCATCATGAGATACTATTTCACATCTACTAGAATGGCTACAATAATAATAAAAAAAGATAATAAGTATTGGCAAGGATATGGAGAAATTGGATTACTCATACAATGCTGGTGGGAATGTAAAATAGTGCAGCCACTTTGAAAAACAGTTTGGCAGTCCCTCAAAATATTAAATGTGGTATTACTGTATGATCTAGCAATTCCACTCATAAGTATCTACCCAAGGAAAATGAAAATATATGCCCACACAAAAGTTAAATACAAATGTGCATAGCAGCACTGTTCATAATAGTCAAAATGCAGAAAAGACCCAAATGTCCATGAACAGATGAATAAATAAATGTGGCCAAAAAAAAATAAATAAATGTGGCCAAGTCACATTTGGAATATTATTCACCAATAAAAAGGAAAGAAGTACTGACACAGGCTATGACATTAATGAACCTCAGGAACTTTATGCTAAGTGAAAGAAGCCAGACACAAAAGATCACATATGATTCCATTTATATGAGATAATCAGAATAGACAAATCTATAGAGACAAAAAGTAGACTAGGGCTTCCCTGGTGGTGCAGTGGTTGACAGTCCGCCTGCTGATGCAGGGGACACAGGTTCGTGCCCCGGTCCGGGAAGATCCCACATGCCGCGGAGCGGCTAGGCCCGTGAGCCATGGCCGCTGAGCCTGCGTGTCTGGAGCCTGTGCTCTGTGACGGGAGAGGCCGCAACAGTGAGAGGCCACGTACCGCAAAAAAAAAAAAAAAAAAGTAGACTAGTGGGTGCCTAGGGATGCGGTCAGAAAGAGGAGAAAATGGAAGTGACTGCTAATGAGTCTGGGATTTCCTTTGGGGTGATTTGATTGTAGTGATGATTGCACATCACTGTGAATATACAAAAAACTATTGAATTGTACACTTTAAATGGGTGAATTGTATAGTATGTGAATTATATTTCAATGAAGTCGTTTACAAAAATTAATTGGGTCCAACAATAGAACTAAATACAGCATCTACATCTCTAACTGAATTATGGTGTTTAGACTTAGAAGTTTAATTGACACATCAAGGGCAAATTTTATTTCATCTTTTTTTCCCCCTTTCTCTATTATCACCTACCACCAATGTTTCATTTTCAGCAATGGGTATGCTGAGTTCCACTCTATAGTTTTTCCAAATAAATTCTTTAAAAGATTCATGAATGATATGTAGGATTACAGAAAAAGCTCCAACTTTTGCAAGTTGCTGGCAACCAGAAAGCAAATAAGTCAAATTAATTTTAAACTGGCAACTTCAAATATTTACAAAGTCCGTCTAATTCCCATCGTGTCTGAAAGTGGTGTTCTGAAGGACTTACTGAGTCATGATTGCATAATAGATCCAAGCGTTAGGTTACTGGTAACTGGAAAGGACTCAACTCGAATTAATTCTAAACCCATAATCTTATGAGTTTACAAACAAAGGTTGCACTTTAATTCTGGCGTGTTTAGACATTTTCTTCCAAAGGCCTTGTCCTTTCAAGAATAGCAGCACCTTTCACCTTCCCCACACCAGCTGATTTTCTATCATCAGATCTTAGAATAATTTCATTCTTTCTAAAACCAAAAGCAGTTCTAGTTCCAAACTGCAATTCATTAGGGGAGGTTCCATGGTGTTTGTCAGGCTTTGTGCCACTTGCTTTCACCCAAATGGGTTTCATATGCTTCCATGGGGCAATGGTCTGCATTCACTTAAGATGTCTACCACATGGTTGGGAATTTTTATTTGAGATTTGAAAAGGGAGCAATGAGAGGTTCAGACAAGGCCCTCTCTGCTTGTACTTGTGTCTGTGGGTAGCCTGGATGGGAAGCACAAGAGCTGGTTCTGGTTGTTAGTAAAATTCATTTTGATTGTATAAGATCTATACCATGACTTTGAATAACGAATGATATTAGTGTGTGCTTCCTCTGTGCCAGGAACCATCTTTACACTTGACCTACATGAAAACATTTATTCCCAATAATTATCTTGTAAGGAGGCCTTTTATTTCCCTGTTTAGAGGTGAGAAGATTACATTTCAGACAGGTTAAGAAACTGACTCAAAGCTACCCAGTTTACTATCTTTCTATTCACCCATCAAACCATCTTATATTTTTATGCAGTTTGAAGTAAGTTGGTGATATCAATGCACCTCCAGTGAAAAAAATAAGCAAAGTGACACAACTTGACCTGTCTTCTCTGAGGAAAATGGATCCAGGGGTAGGAGGCGGGCAGTGAAGAACGGCACAGAGACCTCTGAGTAGGCTACTTCATTTGTTCTATGAAGAGAGTCTCATGGCTTGTACTAAGGTTAGTGGTAAAGATAAAATATTGTTGAAAGGTTTTGAATATGTTTTGAAGGGATAGTCAGCAGGACTTCCTAGGGGATTGGAAGAGAGGAGTCAAAGGTGGTTCATAAGCATTTGGATTATGCCACTGGGCCATGGTGGTGGGGACAGTGAGGCTGTTTACCAAGATGAGAAAAGAGGGCGTAGCAGGACTGGAGGATAAAATACAGAGATCTATCTGGGGCATATCAAGATTGAGATGCCTTTAATACATCCAAGTGGGATGTAAAATTAAAATAGAACAGTCTATAGGTTAAGCTATACAAATACCTTTCTTTGTCAAGTTTACAGCCAGTACAAAATGACTCAATCACAGAGAGCCTATCGTAAGTAGTAATGTCTGAGAACTACCAACATTAGAGATACGGTATAATTTAGGATAGAATGGTATAAAGTTGTGGACAAAAGAAAAGAGTTAAAATTACCATTAATAGTATTAAAACAGAAGAAAGTAGCGGAGATCAATGCAGCATAAGATGGTAGCTTTGCTGCTACAAAATTGGTTCAAATAGTTGATAGCTTATTATATAGTAGTATTATTTCTAAGTAGCTTACTAGTAGTATTATTACCAGAATGAGCATGCAGTATTAACATAATAGTAAAAATAATTAAAATAGTAGTAACTAATAATTATTGAAATCACCATATCTTGTGCAATTAGAAGTATTTCTCATTTAGATACGTCTCATTTAAACCTCAGGACAATACTGTGAGTTGGGTTCTGTGATTAGCTCCATCATGTAGTTGAGAAACTTGAGACTTACAACTACCAGGTACTTAGAGCAAATTACATAAGGATTAAGTTGTGAAGCTGTGACTCAAACTTATGTTTGACTCTGTCTGACTTCAAAGATCGCGCCTTATGTAATAGTCATGTATTCCTCTTGGTAGCATCAGAGTAGTATGCTAAATGTGACATACTGTAGTTACAGCAACACTTAAACTAAAAATAATACTAATGAAACCTAAAATGATATACGATACTCATATAAAACTACAAATTACAAATATTAGGACTCTCATGATATGTGTGGTCTTTTCAGAATTCTGTTTTACTACTGTGCTAAACCAAAATGCATTATGGTATATCAATTCTGTGAATACTTAAAATTTAAGTGTCAGACTGGTTGTGTACTTCTGCTAAAATTATAGATATCACACACTAGTTATTGTAGTGGCAGAACTGCTTCCAAGTTGGAAGCCAGTGTGACATGGCTTAGCAATAATATCCTAACAAAGCTAAAATTATAGGACTCTCATGTGGAGTAGCGCAGCAAAGGGATTACTTTCAATATCAGAGCTGGCACAGAACCCAAGCGATTCCTAAGTGTGCTGGGCAAATTGCAAGCTTTTAGTGATGTGAAATGACGGTCACAGACCATGGTCCTGCCTTTGAGGAGCAGTGACGCTTCTTTAACTATTTTACTGAAAACTTGCAGTCGCAATGGTGGTTTTCTAGGCATAGGATATAGTACTGTATAGACCACTGGGCTCCCTATTAGCACTTTTGCTGTTTCGACTAAAACTGCAGGCTGCACTAGCACAGCAGGTGTATTGTTCTCATAACTAGAAGCAAGGTAGGACTACAGACAAGGGAGGGCAGCGTTATTGTTAGAAAAAGTACAATATGTAGAGCGTAATTGTGTTATTGCGACTGAAATCATAGTAGAGTGGTCATTGGTGCACCATACTGTGGAATAATAATATTGCCAAATTTTCTGTTAAGACAGTACATGGGATAATACAGTAGCAATGCTGGTGCCAGCATTACTGACAGTGCAATTGACAAGTAACGTTGACAAGGTGGCAAAGTAAATAGGGCTTTGTCCATCACTGCCTGTGCGACTTGGTCAAGTCCTGTAATCTCTGAACCTCACACCTGTCGTCTCCAACATGCCCCTTCTCACGGCTTGTGTGCACTCTTACTGTGAGGATTATGTGACATAATTTTTGTGAAGTGCTTTTCACAGTCAGCACTCAATAAATGCTCCCCTCTCTACCCCAAGTTTATTGCTATAGCTTGGAGAGTATGTGGTAGCATAATGCAATAGCACATTCAAGGACAATACAGAGTTACTGATAAACATAAGAAGAGTATGACTATAATTTAGGACTCTTCTTGATGCTACAGTTAGTAGTGCATATCATGTTGCTGTGACAATAACTTACTGCAAAGGTGCCACTCAAATATTTCTCTCTAATCACTGGTTTACTGTTAGCCATTAAGAGCCAGGGTAATTACAATATGGTGTCATTTGGTATAGGATTTTTGTTAACAAGATTCTTGGTAGCCTAACATCATGGGATATAGCAGTATGACACACAATATTATAGTTTAGGGCCACACAGTACAGCATAGGCTGAGGGAAGTAACTGCTTTAAGGCAGCCAATGCTGGCAGCAGCAATGTGATTTTATGTTTCACTTTATTACATGTAATTGTGGGAACAGAAATGATAATATACTGTGCTGAACTACATTATGTCAGCCTACACCCTCACCTTACAATTCGAGTAGCAGTAATGCTAGCACTCTATAGTGAGTTATGCTTTTTGTTTATGTTTGTAGTTACATACATATAAAGGCGTTAGATTATACTAGGGTACTTACAGTGTCTCAAACAGTACTAGTTTGTGTGATGTTAAAGTAAAAATCGTGTGGTCATATTTGTACTGTAGAAGCTCCCATACTGATAGTGCTGACACAATTCTAGCATGCGTGCCTGTAAGTTGCAAGGATATTCCTAATTTATCACGTAATGAGAGCCTTAAAAATTGTCAGCTGCAATCTTCTAAATCAAGGGGTTGACCAGTATGGCCCACGTGTCAAATCTGGCCCACTGCCTACAGTTTTCAGGCTAAGAGTGGGGTTTACATTTTTAAATACCATTCAAATAAAGTGAATAAAGCTCTAAATAATATTTTGCAACATGTGAAAATATATGAAATTCAAATTTCAGTGTGCTTAAAGAAAGTTTTAATGGAACACAGGGGTTCTTGTGCTACGGTGGCAGAATTCAATAGTTGCAACAGAGATAGACGACATGGCCCACAATGTCTAAAATATTCACTCTGGCCCTTTATAGAAAAAGCTTGCTGACTCCTGGTTTAAACCATCCTGCATTACCTATAATGTGCATGTGAGTATGAAGGACTGTAGTTTGAATATACTACAGATATAGCCACAGTGTCATATTATTCTGTTTATAACCATATTTTACAAAAATATCACTATAATCTACTATTGTATATTGCCTTCAGTGTGCCCAAATGCTGCTGAATTAGAGTACCCTAAACTAGAAAGTATTGCCATCCTGACTTCCTACCTATCCAAGGGGACTGGGGTCTGCTGCCATGTGGGACTATAGTACATTGTACTGATACATATGCATATGGTATATAGTATTGTAATGGTTAAGGGGGAAAGGTGTGGCATAAGGCCCTGCCTCTTACTGGCTCTAGCAATTTGGGTAACTTTCTTATTGAGCCTCAGTTTCCTCATCAGTGAAATGGGAATAACAGCAGATATAGGAAATGATGACGGAAAGTTCTCTGCGTAGTAACTTGTAAATAGGTTTTGATAAATGGTATTGTGGGGGTGGTTTATTTATTCCTTCAGCAAACACTTCCTGGGTGTCACTGAAGTTGAGGAGCAATTCTCAGCATCGGGAATCCAGAATTGAACAAGACAGTTGAGCTCCCTCCTACAGGTGTGGGGAGGGGAGACTGAGAGTGAACGGGAAAACGCCAGCGCCCCATGAGTACCTTGCTCTGAAGCAAACAGCAGGCAGTGACCGAGGATTCCCAGGTGTTCAGTGGAAGACTGCTGAGGCCTGGAGGACAAGAAGGACCCCATCATCTGAGTATATGATATACCTGGATTGCTACTGAATTGAATCTGTATTTTAGTATCTTACACTATGTAAAGAATTCCTAGCATTGGTGGAGCAAACGTGCACAATTTAGATGCCACGTGGTGATCCAGGTCTGTGGCATCTATTTGTAAAAACAAAAGCTTATTGATTGTTAAAGGATTAGAGCAGGGTTTCTCAACTTTAGCTCTATTGAAATGCTCGGCTAAATAATTCTTTGTTGTGTGGTCTGTCCCAGGATTTGGAGATGTTTAACAGCATCCCTGGCCTCTACCCACTAGATGCCAGTAGCACCTCCTCTTGTCTCAAATTGTGACAACCAAAAAATGTTTCCAGATATTGCTGAATGTTCCCGAGTGGGCAAAGTTGCCCAGGATTTGTAATCACTGGATTAGGGGAAATGATGCCTGCAAAGTCCCCAGCAGGAATTACAGCTGCTACAAGCTGGATATATAAGACAAAGTCACAGGAGTAGAAATACCCCCAACAGGCTCCCCAGCATATATGTGCCAATTAGGGGCATCTTCACAAAGCTCCCAAATTGCAGACACTGCAAATGGCCCTCAAGGGTCTGCTAAGTTATTACGACCTCTAATATTGACAGTAATAAAACTGTGCTCTTCTGCCGATGATTTTAATATACTAAACTATACAGTCTCTTATAACAAGAGAAGTATTATCCCCTGTAGTGCTGTACTGCTCATAATTTGAATAATAATGCTACATTTCCTTATTTTAAAACCACTTCAGACATTAAATAGTAGTTTTTACCACTGCCATTACGATCTTATTTTAGTGTCCTATGTCACCTTAATCTAATGACTGTATAGTATATGGAGTTGCCCTGTTGTTAATTTTAGGACAGATAAAGGTATCACACCATTATTCTTGTCTATGCTGTGTTTTATTAATCTACCTTCAATAAATATTGCAATTGTTCTATATTTTTATGAATTTTCACATATATGAAAGCTTTCTACATTTTAGGAAGACTATTGCTAGATTGTTACACTATGATTAGCTCTAGGTGCCTTCTGAATCTGTTACCAATTATATTAAATGTCAAAGCTTATAATTTTAATAACTAATTGTGCCATATAATGCTATGTTAAACTGTATCACTTTATATTTTATCTTAATTATAAGCAGCAAACCAAACATTTTAATAAAATGTTCTGTGATAGGATACCTTTGGATAGGATTGGCATCAATCATTAATACTGCAAATAGAAGTCTTCAAAAATTAGCATGGCAGGACAATAGAGAATATGGTATTACTCCTTGCTCTCTGCAGTAACGCAGATACTCCCACATGGCACTATACCACAGGGGTATGTATACACAGTCACCCCCTATGTTGGTAGCACAGCTCTTACTACTACTATCTCTTGCTTACTTGCTTAAATGTTTATTGAGGGTCTGCTCTGAGCTGGACACTCTACTCTTCTCTCCTTGGAGATGAGAATATAGCAGTGAGAAAATTAAAAAGCAGCAAACAAAATCCTTGCCTTCTTGGTGTTTATATTCACCTGGGGAGAGACAAACAATAAACAAATCCAATGGTGATAACTGTTATGGTGGAATATCAAGCAGGGAAGAGAGAAGGGTGGAGGGGTGTGGAAGTTACAACTGTAAACAAGGAGGTCAGGGTGGACTGCCAAAGAAGGAAGGACTTGAAGCAGGTAAGGGAGGAAGGCATGCAGATATCTGGGGGAAAGAGTATCTCACAAAGAAGGAATAGCAAGTGAAAAGGCCCTGAGGCAGGTGCTCACTTAGCATGCTTGAGGAGCAGGAAGACCTTGTGGGTTGGAGGAATAGTAATTTAAAGATGTATAACAATGTAGTATTGTTATTCCTATAAATGCTGGAATCATTTTAGGATAAAGTAGTATTACATCAGTTTTTCTAAAATATCAACAGGATAATGTGGCTTTTTAAAAAAGAGTTTAAGTTGATTTTTCCACATGACTTTTAGATGTTTGTCCTCTAAAGAAAGGCATTCTCGTTTCTACCTAGGCATAGAAATTATTCCACTTGGAATGGTTATTTGGTAATCATGATCCAATGGACACTGTTTTCTTTGGTTCAGAAATTTAGAAATGCTTACAGGTCTGGGTAGTTTCATATTCTGTTATATATAAGACCAAATTTCATCTCTTGTTTATGGGGAAAGCCAGAAGTCATATTCTCAAGCAATAAGGTTGAGAGTCATTTGTAGTCATTGTTCTTTTCCTCCTTCAAGTCTTCTCAGAACGAATTCCTAGGATTTATGACTATTTCTGTTCCCAAATAGTTCAACACTTTAATATTATGGAAGCTTGTGTTCTCGTCCAAATTATGATTTCTACTGAAGTTTTGTTCAACAAAAGTCAGAGCTCTGTGTAATAAATTCTTCTGATGTAGATGATATTTTGATTTACTTCTGTAAATATTTTTATAACTGAGAGTGGAGCATCTAAACAGTTGTTAAATACTTGTCTAGAATCTGCTGTAGAGTAAAGTCTCTGCCAACAACCATCCTTTCTTGCTGTCTGGAATGGGTGACTTTTTCATGTACTTTCCATTCTGTATTCTCAGCAGTAAAATGATAATAAAACCCAAACCAGGAGATTATGATTTTAATATACTTTATTTAAAAAGTACACAGTTTTAAATTGGTTTCAATGGGTTTCAAGCAGAAGGGACGCTGCCCACTTGCAGTCCCGTTTCTGATGAAGGATAATAATAATGTAGCAAACTCACATTTGCATGACTGGCAAAGTAAAAAGATAACTTTTTTGTCAACATATCTCTAAGAGTTTATATCACGCACAGCTTAATATGAGATGCTGATGGTTGGACTACATTTCATGTCTCCTATGTTGCACCATATTTTGGCTCACAGTTTATCCATACTTTAGCATGCCAAGAGAACATCTCCATCAGTGTCACCTTGAGAAGAGCATCAAAAGCAGAGGGAGCAGGATAAGGACCATCTTGGCCTGGAGATTCGGCGCACCCCCACACTCCCTCGCATTCTCCTACAGGGAAAGGCAGGGTTGGTTAGAGCCGAGGTGGATCCCAAGATGCCTTAAACTTCCCAGGGTATGTGGAGTCCCCATATCCCTCCCTGCTCTCCAGTGTACGAACAAAATCATTTGGAACCTAGATAATGGCAGGAAATGGACTTGTCTACATTTCGTCACGTTAGTAATGAGAATCTCTGATTTCACTTGTCAATGCATAAAGTATTCAAAATGACTCTTTGTATACTATTATGCAGAACATTCAAGAGGCAAAGGGCTGTTGGTAGAGAAGTCTCTTGTGATTATTTTATAAAAGCAAAATACTGACCTTCTTAGTAAAAGATCACATCTCAGGGGGCTGATCATTTCAGATACTTGGCTATGGAAGGTTTTGTGTGTGCCTTCCTTTTAATTTGGGGGAAGGGAGGCTCTGTTTTACAAAACTCAAATCATATTATTTATTCCTTTCTGCACCATGATTTTTATCCACTAATTGATGGAAATTTCTCTATCTCCATTATTCTAGGTCTATTTTATTCAGTTCTTTTTTTTCTTATTGATGGTCATTCATCTTCTCATCTGTTCTCTACTGCTACAAAGAGCGCTGAATATAGGTCCTTAGCAAACAATGATACTTGCTCCTGCCCTGGCCTTAGGTAAAGATGCCCAGGAGTGACAGTGCAGAGCTAAAGGGTATTTTTGCTTTTGATGGCTATTGTTAGATATTTCATTGGTACCTGTATTTTCTGATCACCCAGTAAATTGTATCTTTCATGTCCTCGGTTTATTTTTATATGCAGTTGTTTGACTTATCAATTTAAAGAGCTCTTTATGCTTTGATTTATAAATATTTTTTCAAGTTCTATAAATTGGATACTGACTTAGTTATGTTTTTCCATCAAAAAGTTATAATTTTTATATAGTTAAATAAATGTTTTTCTTCTATAACTCTTTGGTCTTGGATAAGAAGGTCTCTCCAATCCCTAGAATTTCTTTTTTATTTATTTATTTTTAAAATTTTATTGAAGTATAATTGATTTACAATGTTGTGTAAATTTCTGTTGTACAGCAAAATGATTGAGATACATATATATTATATATAATATATAGTATATATAATATATATATATTATATATATTATATATATATATATTTTTCCATTTTCTTTTCCTTTATGGTTCATCTCAGGATATTGAATATAGTTCCCTGTGCTATACAGTAGGACCTTGTTATTTATCCATTCTAGACATAATACTTTGCATCTGTTAATCCGAAACTCCCAATCCTTCCCCCACACCCTTAGCAACCACAAGTCTGTTCTCTATATCTGTGAGTCTGTTTCCGTTTCATAGATATGTTCATTTGTGTCGTATTTTAGATTCCTTATACTTGATAGATTCCACATATAAATGATATCATATGGTATTTGTCTTTCTGTTTCTGATTTACTTTGCTTAGTATGATAATCTCTGGGTTCATCCATGTTGCTGCAAATGGCATTATTTCATTTTTTATGGCTGAGTAATATTCCATTATATATATACACCACATCGCCTTTATCCATTCATCTGCTGATGGACATTTAGGTTGTTTCTATGTCTTGGCTATTGTAAATAGTGCTGCTATGAACATAGGGTTGCATGTATCTTTCTGAATTATAGTTTTACCTGGATACATGCCCAGGAGTGAGATTGCTGGATCATATGGCAACTCTATTTTTACTTTTATCAGGAACCTCCATACTGTTTTCCATAGTGGCTGCACCAATTTACATTCCCACCAACAGTGTAGGAGGGTTCCCTTTTCTCCACACCCCCTCCAGCATTTGTTATTCGTAGACTTTTTGATGGTGGCCATTCTGACTGGTGTGAGGTGGTAGCTCATTGTAGTTTTGATTTGCATTTCTCTAATAATTAGTGATGATGAGCATCTTTTCATGTGCCTATTGGCCCATCTGTATTTCTTCTTTGGAGAAATGTCTATTTAGGTTTTCTGCTCATTTTTCAATTGGGCTGTTTGATTTTTGTTATTGAGTTGTACGAGTTGTTTGTATATTTTGAAAATTAAGCCCTTTCAGTTGCATCATTTGCAAATATCTTCTCCCAACCTGTAGGATGCCCTTTTGTTTTGTTTATGGTTTCCTTTGCTGTATAAAAGCTTATGTTTGATTAGGTCCCATTTTTTCAAACATCTTTATTGGCGTATAATTGCTTTACCATCGTGTTTTAGTTTCTGCTGTATAACAAAGTGAATCAGCTCTATGTATACATGTATCCCCATATCCCCTCCCTCTTGTGTTTCCCTCCCACCCTCCTTATCCCACCCCTCTTGGTGGTCACAAAGCACCGAGCTGATCTCCCTGTGATATGCGGCTGCTTCCCACTAGTTATTTATTTTACATTTGGTAGTGTATATGTGTCCATGCCACTCTCTCACTTCTTCCCAGCTTACCCTTCCCCCTCCCCATGTCCTCAAGTCCATTCTCTATGTCTGTGTCTTTATTCCTCTCCTGCCCCTAGGTTCTTCAGAACCTTTTTTCTTTTTTTTTAGATTCCATATATATGTGTTAGCATATAGTATTTGTTCATCTTGCTTTTATTTCTATTGCCTTGGGAGACTGACCTAAGAAAACACTGGGACAATTTATGTCAGAGAATGTCTTGCCTATGTTCTCTTCTAGGAGTTTTATGGTGTCATGTCGTGTATTTAAGTCTTTAAGGTATTTTGAATTTATTTTTGTGTATGGTGTGAGGGTGTGTTCTAAATTCATTGATTTGCATGTGACTGTCCAGCTTTCCCAACACCATTTGCTGAAGAGACTCTCTTTTCCCCATTGTATATTCTTGCCTCCTTTCTTGAAGATTAATTGACCATAGGTGTGTGGATTTATTTCTCGGCTCTCTATTCTGTTCCACTGATCCATATGTCTTTTTCTGTGCCAGTACCATGCTGTTTTGATTACTGTAGCCTTGTAGTATTGTCTGAAGCCTGAGAGGGTTATGCCTCCTGCTTTGTTCTTTTTTCTCAGAATGGCTTTGGCGATTCTGGGTCTTTTATGTTTCCATATAAATTTTAGGATTATTTGTTCTAGTTCTGTGAAAAATTTCATGGGTAATTTGATAGGGATCACATGAAATCTGTAGATTGCTTTGGGTAGTACGGCCATTTTAACAACTTTAATTCTTCCAATCCAAGAGCATGAATCCAATCCCTAGAATTTCTTATGAGACCATCATTTACCATGCAAGTCCATTCTATACTCTCTCCTTTGAATTGAACCTTTGTCATACATAAGAATTACTATTCTGTTCCACTGACCTCATCTCAGTGGGTCTAGAAACTTAAAGAAAAAAAATACTGATTTTTTTTTTAGTGTTTATCATGTATCTACTTACCAAAGCAAATTATCTTATTAACTTGAAAAGATTTTTACTCTAGTGACTTTAGTGCTATGTATGCAGTTCTGGTTTTAATTGAAGTGGTATTATTGCTTTTGGACTATTGTTCACATTTCTATTTTACATAGAGCTTTTATTAGAGGTGATCACTGAATTTTATCAAAGCCCTTTTCAACTTACATTGTTATTGAACTCTCCCTCGAATATAGAAGGAAACATTCTCAATAAATTCCAAATTCTTTTTAGTACTATACTGACTTTAAAGTATTTTCTAGGACTTGGATAGTTTAAATAACATTAAAATTATTTGCTATTTACAGGTGAGATTAACACTCAGCTGGCTCTGGTGGCATTTTAAAAAATGAATATCTTCCCAGTCTCCCTAGAGTAATTGGTCTAGGCAAGTTTTCTATTTTTCAAGGTGGGGGATGGACTTAATTTTTAAACTGTAACTTTTCTTACCATATTTAATTGTTTTTGCCTACAACATTGAAGGACATAATTCACCTACATCGGTGATAAGTTTACCTTTCTTAGTACTAGGTTTAATTTTTCTCTGATCATCACTTTTGGTGTAAATGTAGTGCCTTTAGAGTTGTGACTTCGTGTGGTTAGGGGAGTTTAAAGGCTTATCATTCCACATTTATATATTGTGACTCTTGATCTGACATTAGTATTGCCACTTTTGCTTTACATGAATTTCTTATAAATAAAAGGCTGTCTAAAAGTAAGCAGGAAAATATATATATATATATATATTTTTTTTTAGTAAGCAGGAAAATAATTTTAACTACAATTTGAAAGAAGTAAAACAAGATGGTAAGAGCCACTTTATGTGTAATAGTGGAAAGTGGTAAAATTATAGCACATTTGTAGTAGCGAAGATAGTAAAGAGGCTTTTAAAAAATATACATGGATATAATAAGATAAGACTATTAAGCACAGACTAAATAAGAAGGCATTGAGAGGCTGAAAGTAGAGTACCATTAGCCTTCCTGTATATTCTTTGGTTTGCCTGAAAGGGACTGCTTTCTCAAGAGTAAACTTTTGAGCTATAGTTCTTTGACTACTGTGAGATTCTCATGGCGAATCTGATGGGAAAAGAGTAGGAAGCGTTCTCAGATTACCTCAGGATGGAAGCCATGACAAGATTCCGGACGCCTTCTGATCTTCTGAGCCTTTAAACGTTCACACTTAAGGGATTCGTTATGTTGACTGTTGTTAAGGCATATTTCCAAGATGCTCCTTTTCCTCACTCTGAATTTCAGAGCTCAAAACTTGGCACTAAACTCCCTTAACAACTTCTCTCTCTCTAATAGTGGAAAGGATATCATCTCCTCCTCTCTAAGATTTCTCCCCTAGGTTTCCTTACTGTTGATCCCCCTTACCAGCTTCATTAGTAGTGGCTGGACCTACACACAAAAGGATATACCTGATTTCAATGGGTGCCATGGTGATGGGGGCCACAGACTCACAGAGGCAGCTACTGTCCACCACCACCATGAACAGATTGCTGCTTGGGATTTGCTGGATGACAAAGGACCTGTTGGAACAAGAGGCAGAGAGACAGTGAGTGGTCACTTACCATCCCTCAACTTAATAGCCATGAGGAAAACTTTCCCTGGGGTGGGGGAACTACTGTAATATTTTGGAAAACAAGTTTCAGAGACTGCTTTACTAGTCAAGTTGCCTCCTTCCCCAAGGCTCTTCACTTTCAAATACGAAGTTTCACTAAGAAGACAGTACATCTATGTCCATATATAGCTCATAAAACTCACCTTGGAAAGACAGGACTTTTACGTGTACGAAACAGGAGTCAGAGTTGGCTAAATCACCTCAGTTTCCAAGGTCTAAGAGGTTAAGCTTTGCCAAGACTCATTTTCTTCTCCCAGGGCCTAAACATCACCCCAAGTTGCATCTGATGTTCTTTGAGGTATATTTTTCCTTCTCCCTCCAACAAGGATAGACTGAAGCTATGTCATATTAATGATAAAATATGAAGTGAACTTCCTAGACCTTACCCTGAACCACTTTGCACAATGTCTGCCCATAATAGAGGTATTTTTTGGATGAAATTAATGCTAGTTGTTTAAGGAGATCCATCCTTCTCAGAGACCAAGTTAAGCTGTACTAAGGCCGTATGGCCCTTCTGACATTCTGGGTTTATCTGTACAGCTAGTCCAACATAAGTAAGCCTAACGACACCTCTTTCTCACCTTACCCAATACAATGAAATGACAAAGTAATATCACCATAAAAGTACTCCTTGAACCAGAAATACCAGTGACTCTTTGGAGGAACAAATTAGAGAACAAATCCCATATTCTTCTAGAGCCGACCGATTAGCTTAATATTTAGCCCCAGCCCCAGAATCCCTGTCACATAAATTTTTCATGATATTTTACCAAATTCAGTTTAGTCAGATGAACTAGACTATAACATTAAAAAACGGTCAATTTCTCTGTAAGTTATCTTCATCTTTCTCTCAAAAAATTTGTTCTGTTCTCTAGAGTGTATCTAGTATAAAAAGATATGACATGAATTTTCATGATCTTAGTATACAAACTGATAGAAATACCAAAATGGTATGATGAATGCATGACTTGCTTAAAATATAGAGCAAAAACTCTTCAGACCTAAGCAATAACAGAATATAAGTTATTTTCAAACGCAGGGAAATGCAACACATTCCAAAGAGCAGAAAGCATCAATTACATGTTCTTCTTTTACATTCGGCTAAAATTAGAAATTAATAGCAAAAAGATATAAGCAGTGGAAATTAAAGGTTAAAAACACATCCAATTAATCCTTGAGAATTTGAGAGCAGCCCAGACTCAAATCTGTGCAGATTTGAGTCTGGGCTGCTTAAATATTTTTACTGGGAAAAAATGTTGCAAATAAATGAACTGTGTTTTTGAATCAAGAAACTGGAAAAATAAGAACATAAACCTGCACCTGTGCCCTATACTCATTCTCCCCTGTGGTACACTGTGCTGAGAATTAATGCCCCTCTCTGAAGCCCAGCCCTCAGGCTTCTGCAAGGATGTGACTGATGGAAGAGGAGAGAGGTGATCATTGTACAAATAGTTTCTCTTGTCTACTAGCCATTTTCTTCAGCTTACACAAAACTCTCCCTTAACTTTACCTTCACCTACCACCGTCCTCATTTATAGTACAACTTCCCCGTCCTCATTTATAGTACAACTCCTAAAAAGAATTATACACAATCCCTCTCTCTCTCCTCTCTCTCTTCCTCTCTCTCTACTTCCTCACTTCTCTCCTTTCACAAATCTACTCCAATAAGGCTGTAGTCCTTACCACACCCTTGGATTGGTTCTTGTCAAGGACACCAATGACCGCACTGCCTTTCTTCTCAATCTCCTTTGCCTCCACTTCCTCCTTCCCTGCTCACTGTCTGTCCCTCACAACAAACTGTGGTTTCCATGGGAGGAAGGCCACATGCGTCTGCCCCTGGTTATCTTTTATCCGCAGCAGCCAGAGTTATGCCTGGGACAGAGCAGATGCTCAGTAAACATTCACTGAATCAATGACAGAATGAACTTATAAAGATAAAAGCAGAAGAATAAGATGCAGATGAAAACGTGAAGATAACTAAAAGAATCAAACTCTGGCTTAAAAGAACAAGGACATAAGTCCACTTATGGCACTCCTGATCAAGAAAAAGAAGTCACAAAGTTACATTAAAACCGAAAATATACAGAGGCATTTTAAACATTTTAAGTGAGTATTACGTATATCATTACAAACAATTTGAAAACTTAGATCAAACACACTTTGGGAGATAAAGTATAAATTATCAACATTTGGCCAAGCTATAAAAAACACCAGCAAACCAACTGCATGAAAAAAACCTGAAATGCACATTGAGAATCTAACCCCAAGTGAATACTACCAAGTCACCCAAAGAACAGATACCACTGTGTTCATAGAAAATCTGTGTGAACCCACTGACCAACTGTTAGAACCAAGAAACGAACTAAGCAAGCTGCCCAGTTACATAATCAGCATATAAAACCACAGCCTTTCCCTGACACTGGCAATAACCAATGAAAAAATATTTATGAAATAAAGAACCATTGATATTGTCAATAATTACTATGAAATGCCCAAGGATAAACCTAGTAAAAGATGTTTCTTTATGAAGAAAATGATCAAAATTCACTGAATATAAAAGAAAAAAAAAACCCTAAGAAATTCACAGTGGTTGTGGAAGGAAACAGTTATATATTAAAGGTGTCATTTCTCCTTCAATTAACCTTTTAATTCAAAGTAATCTCAATAAAAATCCCAACAGGAATTTTGATGGAATTTGAGGTGATGATTCTAAGATTCATTCATAAGATTAAATATAAAGAACAGTCTGGACAATTGTATAAAATTGAATTTTATAAAAAAAAAAAAGAGAGAGAGAGAGAGAGAGAAGGGAAGATGCTTGCCCCTAATCAGTATCAAAACCCATGAGATAATTTACAGAAAAGGAAACACAGATAGACAACTGATATGTAAAAGGGGTTCAATCTCACTACAAATGAGGTAAATATAAATTAAAATGAAATTAAAATAATGAAATGCATTTTTCACCAGCAGAATGGCAAAATTTTGTCTATGGTAGTATCAAATGATGGAGAGTCTGAAGAAGTGAATATTATTCTACATTGCTGGTAGGAAAGTGAATTTTACAGCCCCTATGAGAACAATTCGTTATTGTTACAGTGAAAAATCATTTAGATCCTATTTTTCCAGTTGTTTTACTTCTCAGTAAGAGGAACTATTATTGTTCAAGAACCCAAGAAGACATACATAAAGATGCTCTTGGTAACACTGTTCACTGAGAGGAGGAAAACACAAGACCCACCTGAAAGTTCATCAACAGAGGAATGATTAAATAAGCAACAGTGTGTCTGTTCTATGGTCTACTTGGCACCAGATGAAAGGGTAAAAGGTGTCAATTCACCATCATGAAAGATTACCCAAAACATAATAAGCGGGAAAATAACGTTGCAAAACTATACATAAAGTATAAATGTTTAAGAATATTTAGAAATACTCATCTAAGAGTATTTGATTCTGCTACAGAGAACAAGAAAAATAAATGGGATGGATAAGACTTATCAGTTATGTTATGAGTAGATAGTATCAGTAAGTGATCCATGACTCATGTTAACATAGAAGGAATAAATGAACAAGTGGAGCACATGTGGGTAGAACACAAAAAAGGACAAAACATATGAAGTGTCTTCCTAGTGATAAAAAGGAATGAAAGGACCAAGTGAAATTAACTATTTATAAGGCACAGATCATGTCATCTCCAGATTGACAGCTGTCACCTATATCCTCCTTAAGTCAACCCACTGGCAACTCCCATGCTCTTCCTGAGACATGCAGATAAAAGTCATGGCTGCTCAACAGATTAGAGGCAATTTGCAGACTTGACCTTCCATCTCTCCAACAAAGCAAGCATGTATTGCCTCCAGGCACCTTCTGTCTACTGAGCCCCCACCCCTACCCTCAAGTCTGGTCCTCCTACCACATCATCAGTGAGAGAGAGAGCAAGGGAGGAGGGGATGGAGGGGAGGGAACAGGATGGCAGTGGTGGACAAGAGGAGAAGACTGGGAATAATTGTCCGGGGAGACTTAAACTTAATCTGTAACATTGGAGTTCTTTACAAGGCGAATGTGTACGTGTATTCTTAAAACATTTATAAAATGGAATGTTATGCTAGGGGCAAAGAGTATTGATTTTCTCATTTCACAAAAGAGAAAACTGGGACTCAGAGAACATACAGACAATAAGACATAATTGTGCCCATATTAGAGATTGGGAAACAAGAGATTAACTGATTTCCTAGAGTAACAGGGGCAGAGCTGCGAGCCTCTGGAGCCCAGGCCTGTTACGGGGCTGCTACCATAGGCAGCCGACTTTCTGTCTTGTACTGGAGTTATTAGTGCTCAAGCTCCTCAAGGGCAGACCCAGTGATCACTTGATATGAATGGTTAATGACAACCAGTGCAAGATATTATTCGTTTTAACACATTTACCCTCCAAGGTGAAGGCTCCCCAAGTGTTCTCATGAAGTCCCACAGCAAACTCCCCCCCTTTTACCCCCAGTCCTAGGAGATGGAAATCTCTGCAGGCAGCTATTACTACAGTGGAGGAAAACACCCCCTACCAAGGATTTGCCAGCGGAAAGATTAACTGCTTTTCCATATTTTAAAGACTTACTGTCTGCTTATTAACATGTTTTTTTGGAGGGGTCTGGCCAATGTTAGCTGTACATTTATGTGCACAATGTGTATTTATGGCCCAGGGTGTAGGGTTGAACTTCATAAAACACACCTCCATCCAGCTGGGCCCAGCAGCCAGACTGACATCGCTGTGTAGAGGGACCGTGGCCTGTGGGGTTGGCCTGGGGGCCAAACAAGGCGGAAGGGAAATGCCTCAACAGAGAATCACAGCAGCCATTTCTAAGCAGGGATAGGTCAAAATGCATGAAATAAATTAGGTCCTCAAGGGAAACAGAATAGGGAAGAGGGAAGCAATTTTGATCTGTCCATTGCCGGAACTGAAATAACCCAGTCCTCCCTTTTCCATTCACAACAGACTGAGAAAGAACTAGAGGAAAAAAGATGATGCAATTTCAAGACAGCCTCCCTTGACAAGAGGGACTATCTGCTGAGGGGGCTTTGCTACCCAGATGAGGAAGGCGGCCACACTGCTCCCCTAATGCTGCCTGGACAAGTGTGTGTGGTGGGGGGAACCCATGGCTAAGATTCCCAGAGGACCCCAGGGTGAACATTTGGAGAATTTGGTTGGCTTGCTTTTCATTAATTGGGTACAAAACCATGGCTCAAAAAATAATCGGGCAGGACAGAATCTTAAAACATTTTAAAGTCTTTCACTTTTTATAGATTTTCAACCTTTACAAATTGTCCATATTTTTTCTAAAGATAAAATAAAAGACAATGAGTAAATCACAGGGAATCAATTTGAATCTGGCACTGACTGTGTTCTAGGTTGTACTACTCTCCAGGTGGACTGGGTATGTGGATCTCCAAAGACCCTATTCTCTTTGGAGGTGGGGAGACGCCTGTATTCCCCCAATGTGCCCCCAAATGCCCTACAGTGACCCAGGCCCATAAGTTGTGGAGAGCAAGCATTTGGTGATGGACTGCTTAAATTTAAACTGGAAATTAAATATTGAGGCCATGTTCTAATCCATAGTTGTGCTACCCTGTGGCATGGGGGAGGTAAAAGGGCAACACTCACCTACTCATGGCTCAGCTCAAACAAGGTGAAAGAACGAACAGCAGGGCCTCCCCTGCTCACCCCCAAAAGTGTCAGGCCCAGGACATTTCACAGGTGAATCATGTTAGCATGTGAAGGCACATGTAGTTCTAAAACATTTAAGCTGCTTCAGAGCACAGGGAAAGAAGGAAATATTTCAGATTTCTTTTAAGGACCTTGATATAAAACCTGACCAAGATTATACAAAAAGAAAGACAGAAAGACAGAAAGAGAGAAAGAGAGAGAGAGAGAGAGAGAGGGAGAGAGAGGGAGAGGGAGGGAGGGAGGGAGGAAGGGAAGGAGGGTGGAAAGAAGAGCTACGGAATAATCTCTTTTTGTGAATATTGATGCAAAGATCTTAAATGAAATGCAGCAAACAGACTTCAGTAGGACATTGAAATACAGCATGCAGCAGTGAGGATTAACCTAGGAATGCAAATGAACAAGCTTATTGAGTTGTCTCAGCTTAATAAAGATAGAAACATGAAACAATTTTTTTTTTTTTGGCCGTGTGGAGCAGCTTGTGGGATCCTAGTTCCCTGACCAGGGATGGAACCGGGCCCTCGGCAGGGAAAGCGCAGAGTCCTAACCACTGGACCATCAGGGAATTCCCGAAACAATTTTTTTTAAGTCTCTATTTTCAACCCTACTGTATTGAATTCCTGCTTTCTCATCTCTAAATGATATCTGGAAAGATTCCCTAACTTTCTGAAAACTTGAGGTTAATAAAATTAGCCCAATCTAGTTTAATACTTTAATTTCATATCTAGTTTGAAGCTCTACACTGTCATTCCTTCAAGCTTCTATTTTCTAGCATCTTCAGTCATTTGGGGTGGGGAAAATGGAGCAGCAAAGAGGCAAGCATTTCCTACTCACCAGGCCATGGTGCAATCTCTCACTACAGCTTGTAACAGCTTGGCCTTTGGTGTCCTCTGTGTGGATCCAGCACCCAAATGTGGCTTTTTTGTGAGGTTACCGTGGATTCTCCTGAGAACCAAGAGCCCCTCAACGTGGCCCCAGCGTGACCACCCACACAGCTCTTGTCATCAGCATCGTGCCCACAGCCTCTTGCCCTTAGTGTGGACCTCTCCTGGAGAGCAACGCTCTTGTTGAGTTTCAGCAAAATGACAGCAATCTTCCATATTGTCTATCTGGCCCCTGGGAAACAGGCATCTTTGCCGGTCCAGCCATAGTCCACCTCCGTGCTGCTCCTTCTCCAAGCCTAGCCCTCTCCCTCTAGATCTCTTTCCCCTGCTTGGATAGGACACGTCAGCACACCTGCCACCCAGCAGACATTTGGCCAGTGCTGTACCTCCCTTCTTTCAGATACCCCCAAAATATATTAGAGTCTTGGAGAATTCCCCACCACCCATCTGGATCCCAGCAGGAAAAAGTACCCCCTGGAGGAAAACGCCTCTTTCCATGAACCCTGATCTCTTCCTTGTTAGGCCCCTCATCAGTCTTCTTGTGGTAGATTAAAGACGGACCAGTTGTCAACCCTCAAATAAACTTGAAGGTGGGGGTCGGGGGGAGAGTTTCCAATTCTAAATCAGTGCCAGCTAAATGGCTGTTCTCTTTAGAACCTGTGGTGCTCAGGTCCTCAGTCTGGGGCTACAAGGAAAGCCTCACTTGACAACCTGTTGGCATTCTTCCAGTAAATCTATCGGTGTAAGAGACCCTATCCAGAGTTGGAAAAGAGCCAGTGCTGTGGGATCTGTCCAATAGGTGCCTACAAGACATTTGACAAAAATCCCATCCCTGAAAACAAGTGATCAAATTACAATTGGAAAACTTAGGCATTAGGGAGTTGAGCCCTAGAAACCATCATCATGGCTCCCACCAGGTATTCCTCTGATAGCATGCCAGGAACCAGACTGGTACAGGCCTTTCCTGCTCCATTTCACTTGAGTAGGAAATGTGTTGTGTTTTCACAGTTAAGAGCTGAGATTAAATGAGACGAGCATATTGTCTTTGTTATACTTATTTATTCAAAAATGTATATACAATGGACACATTATGACATTCCACTTGTGACTTGCTGATGGAAAGTGCACACAAAGAGCCCAAGTGATGCTTTGTCTGCAGGGCGCAGTGTCCCACGGTGGTATTTATTATACTGCAGACAGAATGAGTCCAAAAGACCCATAATAATGACTTTCACTCATCCTCAGCCCCACCAAGGATTTGTTGAGATTTATGGTGCCAACCCAGAGCTTAAAAACCACTTGGGCAGGAAGTTCTTTGGCATTATCAGCCCAAGGTAGGTGGCAAGGAAAGCTATTTTGTGTTTGAAATATGGGGGAAAGAGCCCCATAGAATTAAATGCAAAAAGGACCTAATTTTCTTTTCTCATCTCAGAAGAAGAAAATCTCAAAAGACCTGACAACAAAAGATATTTTTAAAACTTGGCTGTTACTTTAGCTTTTCAGTCTTTATTTATTCATTTATTTTTTTGGTACTAGAGTCTTCAGTAAATCCTCTTAATTATGACATGAACCATTTTCTTCTAATCCCTTAAGAAGAGTAAGGAATTTGTTAAATATTTTCACTGGAACCATTAGTGTCTTTTCTTATAAATAATGAGAATAATAGCTAACATTTATGGAGTATTTACCTAGGGCCAAGCACTTTTCTAAGCACTTCCCCCTTTAATCTTCATACCAACTCAAAGAATTATCATCTTCATTTTAAGGATGAAAATATATATGCTTTGATAAGTTAAACAACTTTTCCAAATTCTAAAACCCACTGAATATCAAAGTGAAAAAACTCTATAAAACCAAACCTATTTGACTCTAAGTCTTTATTTTAATGATTACACTTTAATCACCATCATCACAGTCATCACCATCTACCACTTACTGAGCCCTTACCATAGCAGTCATTGTGTGAAGGTCTTTTACCTAAAACTGGTTTATTTCACAACAACTCTAGGAGGCAGGTCATATTATTCCCAAGTTATAGAAAAAGCACCTGAGATTTAGAGAATGTAAGTAATTTGGTCCCATCTTGGTTTAAGATAGCACAGGTAATAGGTATCAGAGCCAAGTTCTGGATTTAAGCTGTCAGACTTTACTCCTTCCATCCTACCCCATAAAAATCAAAATATCAAATGGAAAAGTGTTTGGGGCAAATTTCACTGATAAACTGACACCAGAGAACCTGTCTCTCGATTGGAGGGTTCAAATTGACATTACTTTGGATTCACAGTTATAATCTCCCACTTTCTAGCTTTACAATGTCTTCTACAATCTCCAAGTGAATTGTTGGGTTCATTTAGCAAAATAGAACAACATCATAATGAACGATCGGGAGGTCTAAACAGACTCAAAACTAAAAAGAATTCACTGGGGAGTTGAACATCTAATTTTAGCTGGAAAAGTCACATTCTACTATCAATAATTTCTTTCTAAAAGGTTGGACATCTTGCATTATATGAAAAAGGCATTTTGTCTACCACACTTTGTTAAGAGCAAAAAACCAATTAGACTAAGTATAAGTTTTGCATAGAAAAAAAAGCCTAGAAGGAAATATAGCACCATTTAAATACTTTTACTTATCCACAGTTTATAGATGAAGAAACTAGGTAACTTGCCTGAAGTTACTGAGCTAATAAGACATGGAGCTGGGATTTAGATCCAGACTACTTGGCTTTAGAGTGTAAGCATGTAATTTCTCTGCCTCAGTTCTGAGTGGTGAGATGGCATGTGATTTTTACTTTATTCTTATATATTTCTCTACTGTTCAGTCTTCTACAATGAGTAGAAATTACATTTAATAGGAACCAGAACCATGGAAAAATAGCTTTCTATTTTTTAGACTATAGACATACATATGTAGAAAACTAAATCTCAGTGATCAGCATTTGCTTTACAATCTCAGTTGCTTAAAACTAAAATCACGTGAAATTCCTCCAAGATCATTAATTGAAAGAAAAAGGAAGTACCTCCTTAGTGGTTTTGCTGCCCTCTTCCATGTGACCAATTTGACTATATATCCTTGGGTTAAGTCCCCATCAGGAGCCCTCTCTGAGTTCCTCTATAATATCATCTTTAACTCTGCCTGATGTACAGTTGAAACTCAATATATTTTCACCAAATGAAATAAAGGCTGAACCCACGCTTTGTTACTTTGATGCTTTCTGAATAATATATCTTGTAGCTTTGAATCAATCTCCCAGGGAGAGAGTCAGACAAATCATGTAGTTTGGTATATTTTGAGATCTGACTTCTTAAACCAATGTTGCTAATAATTCCCACCACTATTAAATAGTTTCTTATCACGAAACAGCATAGTTATTCGTTTTGAAGAGTGTTAAGTACTGAGGTAGAGACCCAGAGCCATAGGGAAATTTCAAGAGAGACAGGTGCATTCCAGAAACATTATATCTAAGGCAGTGTTGTAGGTTTGAGAGATTAGTGTTCACACAGATTTTTGTGACTATTGGTGATATACTCCAACACAGAAGAAAAAAAGTGTCCCAGAACAAAAATGAAAACTATTCTCCCATATCCACATAGACAATATCAATGTGGAGTAGATATGAGGAATAAAATGAAGGAGGTGGGAATAGCAGGGGATACTGGAAAGTTGACTGGTTCAAAAGTCAGTGGAGTTGAATCAAGCTCCCAGTGTGAAATTAATAGGCAAACCACCTTGGGAATTATCGCATTCCCTCTCTCAGCCTTAGTTTTCCTACCTCAAAAGTGATTTCTAAGGTACCTCCCCAATCTAACATCATAAAGTACTTGGTTTTCACATCATCGTTTCCTCCTTGCACAAAACTCTAAGTTGATATAACAGACTTTGATTAGTTGTCACAATCATCTTCTCTTTTGTTTAGCTCCCTCCACTGCCAACCCTAAAGAGAATCATACTTTTCTTTTTTTCAAAAAAATATTTATTTATTTATTTGGTTTCACTGGGTCTTAGTTGCAGCAGGCGGGCTCCTTAATTGTGGCACATGGGCTCCTTAGTTGCAGCAGGTGGGCTCCTTAGTTGTGGCTCAAGGGCTCCTTAGTTGTGGCATGCAAACTCTTAGTTGTGGCATGCATGTGGGATCTAGTTCCCTGACCAGGGATCGAACTCAGGCCCCCTGCATTGGTAGCACAAAGTCTTAACCACTGCACCACCAGGGAAGTCCCAAAAATCATATTTTTCTTATTAAAAAAAAAAGAGAGGTGTTTTGTTAAAATCCAAAAATTCTGAATGTTAAATTAACCTAGGGTGACACCTATAATTCTAACTGATGCAGATAAATGCTATACATGATAAAGGGAAAAAGTTTTAATGAATAAATACTACATTCCAGGGCTAGAAGCAAAGATGAAACAGACTAACCAATGAAAACCTAAAACCAAGCCACCCAAAGAGCATGGTGATCCACTGGTAATTTAAATGCAATGTACAATCAAGTTTATTCTCCAAAGGAAGATTACAAAATCCAGGGCATCTACAATGTACCATCCAAAATATTCAGTGTGCAAAAACTACTATACATGTGAAGAAATAATAAAATGTGACAAAACATTTAGGAGAAAAATCAGTCACTAAAAAGAGAAAAACATATGACTCAGAAGTTAGAATTAGTAAATATGTAGATGAGAAAATATAGTTATATGTTAATGAACCTAAAACCATGGATATATTGGTCAAAGGGATGAAGGAATTTCAGCAGAAATACGAAAACTGTATAAAATAACCAAATTCAAATCCTAAAACAGAAAGAATAAAGTACCTGAAATCTAAAATACAATGAATTTTAGTTGATAAAGAAGATGTGGTTCATATATTTTATATATATACATATACACCTATATAACAGAATATTAATCAGCCATAAAAAAGAATGAAATATTGCCATTTGCAACAACATGGATGGATGATGGACCTGGAGGGTATTATGCTAGTCAGATAAGTCAGACAAAGGCAAATACTCTATGTCATCACTTACATGTGGAATCTAAAAAATAAAACAAATGAATTGAATTAATTTAACAAAACAAAACCAGACTCACAGATAGAAAGAACAAACTAGTGGTTACTGTGGGGAGAGAAAGAGGGAGGGGCAACATAGGGGTAGGGGGACTAAGAAGTACAAACTACTATATATAAAATACGTAAGCAACAAGGATATATTGTGCAGCACAGAGAATATAGCCAATATTTTATAACAACTTTAAATGAAGGATAATCTATAAAAATACTGAATCACTATGTTGTACACCTGAAACTAATATAATATTGTAAATTAATTATACTTGAATAAAAAATAATAAAATAAAATTCATTGAATAGACTTGAAAGCTGATTGGGCTTTTAATGGAAGAAAAGATCAGTAAACTTGAAGCCAAGTTAATAGCAACCACCAAATAAGAGAACAGAAAGAGAGAAAAAAAGATTGAAACAAAAATGAACAGAACTTCAATAAGCAATGACACAGTATCAAGCAGTCTAACAAACAAGAATTTTGAATCTCAGAGTTGAGTAAAGAGAGACTGGGCCAAAAAAATATAGAAAAAAATATCAGGTGGCTTAAAATGAGAGAGAAGAATTGGGAGTATATTATCATAAGGTATGTACACTACACATGAAACATAGTATTATTTGAAGATAAATCATGAGAAATTAAAGATGTATGTTGTAAACCTTACTACAGTCATTAAAAAAATCTACTTGAAAACATATAAATTATAAACCAGTAGCAGGAAAAAAATGGAATCATAAAACACTCAACAGAAAACAAGGTAGGAGAAAAAGAGGAGAAAAGAAACAGAGAGGAACAACAAACAGAACACAACCAAAAGGATGGTAGCTTTTAAGCCAAACATATCACGAGCTAAATTAAAAGTTAATGGTCTAAACACACCAATTAAAAGATAAAGATTGACACACTGCATAAAAACGTGAGACCCAACTGTATCTCGTCAACAAGAAACCTTCTAATTATGAACACATAGATAAGCTCAAAGTAAAAATATTAAAAGATATACCATGAAAATACTAATTAAAAAAAAGCTGGAGTGACTATATTAATATAAAGAAGGATATCATAGAGTGATAAAGGAGTTAACTCAGCAAAATGCATAATAACATATATATCAAATCTTGTTAGGTATATAGACATTTAGAATTATTATGCATGAAGCAAAAACTAATATACCCTGAAAGAAAAAATAGACAAATCCACAATTATAGTTGGAGACTGTAACAGTACTCTTTTGGTAATCAATAGAATTAGCAGAATAAGTGGACAGAAAATTGTTCAGGATATAGAAACAATTTTACCTAACTGACATGTATAGAACACTCCAATTAACAACAGCAAAATATACGTTTTTTAAAAAATGGAAACACTCACCAAATTAAATCATGTTATAAGTCATAAAGCAAATCTTTGGAAACTTAAAAGAATTGAAATTATACAAAGAATGTTCCCAAACCATAATGAAATTAAACCCAAAATAAATGACAGAAAGATTTCTGGAAGAAATCTGGATTTCTGGAAGACCCTCAAATACCCTCAAATACTTTGAAACTGAGCAACACATTTCTAAATAATCTAAGGTTAAAGAGGAAGCTTCATGGAAAATGAGAAAATACTTTGAAATATTCCAAAAATGTTTAATGAAAAACAAAATACATAACACATATCAAAATTTGTGAGATGCAGTTAAAAAACTGCTTCAAGGAAAATTTCTAGTATTAAATGCTCATATTATAAAAGAAGAAAGGTCTCAAATCAATAATCTAAGTTTTAACCAGAAGAAACTAGAAAAAGAAGAGAAAAATTCAAAGCAAGGAAGACAAGGGAGGTGATAAAGCTAAGAAAAGAACAGCAAACTTGTAAACAAACAAACAAACAAAAACAACAGAGAAATTAATAAAACTAAAAACTGGTTCTTTAACATGATCAACAAAACTATTAAACCTCTATTCTGTTTTTTCTAGTACCAAGTGAAAAAGAGAGAAGACACAAACTAAAAGTAAAACTACCAGTAATGAAAAAGGGAACATCACTAGAGACCCTACAGATATGAAAAGGATAAGGGAATACAAAAACACAACACTATGACTATAAATCTGACAATGCAGATAAACCAAATTCCTTGAAAGACACAAACTACCGAAGCTCATTCAACAAGAAATAGATTAACTTCAATAGTCTTCTGTTGAATAAAGAAATTAAATTTGAAGTTAAAATTTTCCCACAAAGAGGGAATTCCCTGGCGTTCCAGTGGTTAGGACTCCACGGTCTCACTGCTGAGGGCCTGGCCCCGGTCAGGGAATTAAGATCCCACAAGCCATGCAGTGTGGCCAAAACGAAAACAAAACCAAAAAAATTCCCACAAGGAAATCTCAAGGCCCAGAAGTGTTCAATCTGGGAGAGTTCTACTACATATTTAAATAAGAAATAATATAGGTTCTACATAAAATCTTCTAGAATGTAAAAGAGGAGAAAACATTTCACAAATCTTTTTATAAGGCCACAATTATACAGATATCAAAACCATACAACAACATTACAAGAAAAGGATATTACACATCGATAGACCATATAAAGCAAAAATTTCTCAGTATAATATCAGCAATTTGAATCCAGCAGTATATGGAAAGAATATTATATCTCGACCATGTATGATTTACTCCAGTAATGAAAGACTGGTTCAACATTCAAAAACCAATGCAATACAGTATATAAAAAGACTAAAGTAGGAAAACTATGATTATCTAAAAGGATGAAAAAAAAACTTTTGACAAACTTTTATAAGAATAAGAGGGAATTTTCTTCATCTAATAAAGGGCATTAAATAAAAAAACAATAGCTAACACTAGACCTAATAATGAAGTTCTAAATCCTTTTCCTTTATGATCAGGAACATGACAAGATTGTCCATTCACACTCTCCTATTCAATATCACCCTGGAGGTCCTAGTCAGTAAAATAGGCAAGAATAGAAAGATTGGAAAAGAAGAAATAAAACTGTCTCTGTGCATATATGACATAATTTGTCTACACAGAAAGTCCTAAAGAAGCCACAGAAAAAAAAAGTAAGTAGAATTAATAAGTCAGTTTAGTAAGGAGGGAGAATACAAGATCAATATGGAAAAATCTATATACTAGCAATGAACAGTCAGAAACCAAAATGAAAAAGTATCATTTAAAGTAGTACCAAAGGAACAGGAAATACTTAGGTATAACTCTAATAAAATATTTGAAACATCTGTAAGCTGAAAACTATAAAACACTGATGAAAGAAATCAAAGACCTAAATAAATGGGGAGATATACCTTGGCTATAGACTGGAAGACTCAGTAGTGTTTTGATGTCAATTCTCCCCAAACTGATTATAGTCAACACAATTTCAAACAAAATCCCAGCAGGGTATTTTACAGAAATTGGCGAGCTTATTCCAAAATTTACTTGGAAAGGCAAATGTACTAGAATATACAAAGGCATTTTGAAAAAGTGGAAAAAAGGAAAGGTTATGGATTCTCATTACCTGGTTTCAAGACATAACAGAATGCTACAATAATCAAGACAGCTTGTTACTGGAGAAAAGATAGACACATAGATCAACTGAATAGCATAGAGTGCAAACATAGACACACATATATAAGGTCATCTGATTTTCAACAAAGGCACACAGGTAATTCAGTGGAGAAAGGACAGTTTTTTCAAAAATGATAATGGAATAAGTAGATATCCATATGCAAAAAAATCCCAATATGTACCTCACACTATGTACAAAAATTAATTCAAAATGGATTACAAACCTAAATATAAAGTTGAAGAGTATAAAGTTTTTAGAAGAAAGTATAGGAGAAAATCTTTGTGATCTTGGGTTAGACAAAGATTTCTTAGATACAAAACAAAAACACAATCCATCAAAGAAATCAGTTAATGAGATTTCAACAAAAGTGATTTCTGTTCTGTCTGAAAGACACTGTTAAGAGAATGAAAAGACAAGTTACAAGCTAGCAGAAAATATTTTTAAATCATATATTTCTACAAAATACTTGTATCTAGAAAATTTTTCAACACTCAAAACACTCAACAAAAAGAAAACAAATAACTCAATTTAAAAAAATGGACAAAACACAGCAAAAAAACCCCACAACTTGATTAAAAAATGGACAGAGAATCTGATAGACACCTTTTTAAAGAAGACATATGGATAGCCAACAGGTACACAAAAAGGGGGAAATGTAAACTGGTGCAGCCATTATAGCAAACAGTATGGAGGTTCCTCAAAAAAATTAAAAATAGAGCTACCATATGATCCAACAGTTCCAATTCTGGGTATTTATCCAAAAGAAATGGAAACACTAACTTGAAAATATATCTGTGCCTCCATAATCACTGCAGCATTATTTACAATAGTCAAGGCATGGAAGCATACTAAATGCCCATTGATGAATGAATGGATAAGAAAATGTGGTATATATAAAATGGAATATTATTCAGCCATAAAAAGAAGGAAATCTTGCTATTTAAAACAACATGGATGAACCTTGAGGGCACTATGCTAAGGGAAATAAGTCAGATGGAAAAAGACAAATATTGTATGATTTCACTTATACATGGAATCTAAAGCAAACAAGTAAAACTCAAACTCAGATACAGAGAATAGATTGGTGGTTGCCAGAGGCAGGGGTTGGGGGTGGGTGAAATGGGTGAAGGTGGTCAGAAGTTACAAGCTCACAGTTATAAAATAAATAAGTCATAGGGATTAAATGCACGGTGACTGTGTGTGTGTGTGTGTGTGTGTGTGTGCGTGTGTGTGTATATATATATATATATATATATATATATAGTGATAGTTAATGATACTGTTTGTATATTTGACACTATCTAAGGGCATAGATCTTAAAAGTTTTCTCATCACAAGACTTACTGTAGTGATCATTTCACAATATATATAAATATCAAATTATTATGCTATATACCTGAAACTTATATAATGTCATATGTCAATTATATCTCAATTTTTAAAAATTGGTAAAACATGTGAACAGACATTTCACTGAACAAAATACATGGAGGGCAAATAGACACAAGAAAAGAAGCCTAAAATCATTATTCAGTAGAGAAATGTTATACCACAATGACATGCCATTGTGCTGCTCTCAGAATGGTTAAAATAAAAATAAATCAATATAAATGACAATATCAAAAGCTGGCAAGGATGAGGGGCAATTGAAACTCTCATACACTGTTGGCAAAAAGACAAAATGGTACAGTCATTTAAAAAATTTAATTTGGCAATTTCTCACACAATTAAACATACGGTCCTGAAATTCAACTCCTAGGTATTCATTCAAGTGAAATGACAACTTATGTTCACATAAACAACTGTCTGTGAATGTTTACACTGGTTCTATTCACAATCATTAAAAATTCCAAACTGCCCAAACGTCCATCATCTGGAAAATGGATAAACCAACATCCGGAATACTATACTAATACATACACCGGAATACTATTCAATAATAAAAGGAATTAACTGCTGATAAGATATAACATGAATAAATCTCAACTGCATTACATTAAGTAAAAGAAGCCAGATTCAAAAGGCTACATTCTGTATGATTCCACTTATATGATATTCTGGAAATGGCTTAATTATAGGGACAGAAAACATCACTGTTTGCTAGAAGCTGTGCTTGGGGGATAGTGCTGACCACAATGGGACACCTCAGGAGAATTTTCTAGGGTGATGGAACTGTTATATCTTGATTGTGATGGTAGATATACAACTGTAAGTGTCAGTCAAAATTCATCTATGACAAAAAGAACAAATTTTATCATATGTAAATTTAAAATGTGAATAAAAATACAATAAAATATACCATAAACAACATCAAGAACGAAAGGGACTAAAGAGCAAGACCAAAAACGTATGCTGCGTCCAAGAGGTGCACTTAAAAATAAAGACACAGACAAGGTGAAAGTAAGAGAATGGTACAAGAGATAACATGCAAATAGTAACCAGAAGAAAGCTAGTTTGGTATATTAATATCAAAGACTGGGAATACCACCAGAGATTAATATGGCCATTTCTTAATAGTGAAAATAAGATAATTAATCAAGAGGACATAAAAATCCTGTGTGCACCTAATAACAGAATCTCAAAATAATGAAACAAATATTTATAGAATAAAGGGAGAAATACATAAATCCACAATCAGAGGTGGAGATGTTAGCAACTCTTTCTCAGCGCTTGATAAAACAATTAGACCATAAATCGGGTAGGATATAGAAGATTTCAACAATGCTATCAACATCTTGACCTGATTGACATTTATGGAATGCTTCAAGCAACAACTGTCAAATACAAATTCTTTTCAAATGCATGTGGAGTATTCACCAAGATGGCAATATACGGGGCCATAAAATAAGTCTCAGTAAATTTGAAAGAACTTAAATCATACAGAATACGATCTCAAACTGCAATAGAATTGAAGTAGGAATAAAATATATTAAGTAATCTAGAAACTTCCCAAATATTTGGAAAATTAAGCCACACACTTTAAATAACACAGAAATCAAAAAGGAAATCACAAAGCAGATTATAAAATATTTTTAAACTAGAGGACAATAAAAAGACAACATATCAAAGTCTGTTGTTATCATTGTTATCATTCATAGAGGGATTGTTATATTGTTATCATTTGTAGAGGGAAATTTATAGATTTAAATGTTTAGAGAAGAAAAATTACCTAAAAACAATGATCTAGGCTTTTACCTTAAGAAATTAGAAAAAAAAAAGCAAATAATACCCAAAGAAAATAGAAGAATATATAAAGTTAAAACAATAATCAAAGAAACAGAAAATGAACAATAAAGGAAATTTCTAAAAAATCAAAGAATAGTTCCTTGAAAAAGTTAAAAGCCAAACTTTGGAAAATTATTTGCAACATTTTACTTTAAAAGACAATATTTCTAATATAAGTAAAAAATCTGCACTATCACTTCTAGTAAGAGATATTATAATTAAAACTACAATAAAAAGTATTTTTCAATTGGGAAAAAAAATACCCAAAAACCTAAGAGTTTGACAATGCTCTAACTGGAAAGATTAAAGAGTAACAGGCACTCTCATAACTTTCTAGAAGAAATGCAAAATGGCACAACCTCCATGAAGGAGAAGCAACAATTAGGAAAATGATACATGTGTTTATCCTTTCATCTAGAAATCCTACTCCTATGAATACATCCCCAAATATCTTGCCAAATATGTTAAATTATGTATGTGTTAAGCTATTCATTGCAAGATCAGGTGTAATAAGAAAAGACTGGAAACAACCAAAATGTCTATCAATAGAAAGTCGTGTGGATAAACTCTCATACATCCATACAACAGTGCACTATGCAGCTGTGAAAAAGAATGAAGACAATCTCAATCCCCAATCCCTGGTACTTACCACAGTGTCTGCCACCACATGTGTGCAAAGGGAACACATAATCTCATAAACAAATGCATTTAATAAATTATATTTACTTTCATCTAAATACAGCAGGGTTGTACTTCAGTTTTTGCTTTAAAATATGTTTAATGCTAGAAGGAAAAAAAAAGACTGCTTCAGAGGGAAAAAGTCACATCACAGAAGAATTTATAAAAAGAAATAAAACATACACTAAAATGAGAGGGAAAATGTATGTCATGATACACTAAACAGTTAATTTGCCTCATCCTTTAAAAATCACTGTGGTAGTAATCTGGAGAACTCCATTCCTGTCTACTTTCTCCCCTTTCTAAATTGATGGTGATGACTTAACTTCATGCATCCTAGCTTTGGTTCATAGTTCAGCACACCTTCTTACAGGGAGGTAATACCGCTTTCTCCAAAATTCAATGACACAGTTCTGAAATCTCTCCTCCCAAAGTGCTAGTGATGCCTGGGTGGATTCTGTTCAGGTTTTCCTGAAGCCCTGATTCACACCTCATTTATGATTACTCATCCCTTTTTAACTGTCACTCATTTTCCATAAACTCAACTCGAAATACTAGGTTAGCCATTTTCATCTGAGCCTGGTTGTTTTATAACCACACCTCCCAGTTACAGCCCTGAACACACAGTGGTGATACATCACCAAAAACAACCTCTGAATCTTTGGAGAGGGGAGGTACACATGAAACTTTTGGCATTGCCTTGCCCTCAGTTTTCTTCTCCTTTTCTTTTTTTCTAAATTATTTATGATTTTTTCCCCAGTTTATGCCAATAAGGAAAAAGGAGAAAGAATCAAACTTTCAGCAATGAAGTCCAGGAAAGTATCCCTCATCTGGAGAACCTAGCCAAAATATAGATTCCCAGACCCACCTCCTGTAGATTGCGAATCAGTAAGTACAGGGCGAAGCACAGGAACATACATTTCCACAAGTACCACCAGATGATTCTGATGGGCCTCATCCTGTGTTTAAAAACAACTGCTAAATATTCTGACAGAGAAAACAAAGTAGAAAAATGTCATCATTTTAAAAAGTAAAAAATAAAATTCCTTTGCTCACGGTGACTTAAAAATAAATCACAAGGGATGTTCTAATAATGTAAGATGGGAGATAATTGCAATATGGCTAGCTGGATTATTATATGGTTAATAGTCTAAGTCAAATGGTTTAATGAAGCTGCCCACAGGCACAGGTGCCCCCAGAAGAACAGCCATCACCTTGAACCTGTCTAATTCACTTTTTAAATAACTTTAGACCACTGTTCAGGAAACACCTGAGACTGATGTTGTCTCTACACAGCAAGGTTAAGTGGAGAATTCAAGCTGATGTGTATTCAAGACCTTTCTCTTGAGTCAGCTTCATCACTGGAGCTAACGTATTTTAACCTCTACCCTAGCCCATGCTTTAGTAGATGGTTATCTGAATTCACCATTTCACATAATATGTAGAGACTTAGATTGAAAGTATTGTTAGAATTATCCTAAGTACCCTAACTGTACAACTCTTTTCTAACCTGCGCAGTTTTCCAAACATAGAAAACAAGGTTGTATATTATTTGTTTTGCCTCCTTTCTTAAAAAACAATTCAATTTTCAGAGCTTGAGAAGCATGCATCCGAAGCCCAAGTCCTTTATAATGGAGACGTGACAAAAGAATAGATAAATGGGGACCTTCAAGATGGCGGAGGAGAAAGATGGGGAGATCACCTTCCTCCTCACAAATACATCAAAAATACATCTACACGTGGAACAACTCCTACAGCACACCTACTGAACGCTGTTAGAAGACCTCAGACCTCCCAAAAGGCAAGATACTCCGTACCTGGGTAGGGCAAAAGAAAAAAGGAAAAATAGAGACAAAAGAATAGGAATGGGACCTGCACCTCTGGGAGGGAGCTGTGAAGGAGGAAAAGTTTCCACACACTAGGAAGCCCCTTCACTGGCGGAGACAGGGGGTTGGCGGAAGGAAGCTTCGGAGCCACGAAGGACAGCAGAGAAACAGGGGTGCAGAGCAAAGCGGAGAGATTCCCGCACAGAGGATCGGTGCTGACCAGCACTCACCAGCCCGAGAGGCTTGTCTGCTCACCCGCTGGGGTGGGTGGGGTCTGGGAGCTGAGGTTCCGGCTTCGGAGGTCGGATTCCAGGGAGAGGACTGGGGTTGGTGGCGTGAACACAGCCTGAAGGGGACTAGTGCACCACAGTTAGCTGGGAGGGTGTCCCGGAAAAAGTCTAGAGCTGCCGAAGAGGCAAGAGACCATTGTTTCAGGGTGTGTGAGGAGAGGGGATTTAGAGCACTACCTAAACAAGCTCCAGAGAAGGGCGCGAGCCGCGGCTATCAGCGCGGACACCAGAGACGGACACGAAACTCACGCTGCTTCTGCAGCCACCAAGACGCCTGTGTGCAAGCACAGGTCACTATCCACACCTCCCTTCCCAGAGCCTGTGCAGCCCGCCAGTGTCAGGGTCTCGTGATCCAGGGACAACTTCTCAGGGAGAACACACGGCGCACCTCAGGCTGTTGCAACGTCCTACTGGCTTCTGCTGCCACAGGCCCGCCCCGCATTCCATACCCCTCCCTCCCCCCCGGCAATAACAACTGACAGTAACAACTGACACTGCAGAAATACAAAGAATCGTGAAAGATTACTACAAGCAACTATATGCCAACGAAATGGATAACCTGGAAGAAATGGACAAATTCTTAGAAAAGCACTACCTTCCAAGACTGAACCAGGAAGAAATAGAAAATATAAACAGACCAATCACAAACACTGAAATTGAAACTGTGATTAAAAATCTTCCAACAGGGGCTTCCCTGGTGGCGCAGTGGTTGAGAGTCCGCCTGCCGATGCAGGGGACACGGATTCGTGCCCTGTCCGGGAAGATCCCGCATGCCGTGGAGCGGGTGGGCCCGTGAGCCACGGCCGCTGAGCCTGTGCGTCTGGAGCCTGTGCTCCGCAACGGGAGAGGCCACAACAGTGAGAGGCCCGCAAAAAAAAAAAAAAAAAAAAAAAAAAAAAAAATCTTCCAACAGACAAAAGTCCAGGACCAGATGGCTTCACAGGTGAATTCTATCAAACATTTACAGAAGAATTAAAACCTATCCTTCTCAAACTCTTCCAAAATATAGCAGGGGGGGAATACTCCCAAACTCATTCTACGAGGCCACCATCACCCTGATACCCAAACCAGACAAAGACACGACCAGAAAAATAAAATTACAGTCTAATATCACTGATGAACATAGATGCAAATATCCTCAACAAAATACTAGCAAACAGAATCCAGCAGCACACTAAAAGGATCATACACCATGATCAAGTGGAATTTATCCCAGGAATGCAAGAATTCTTCAATATATGCGAATCAAACAATGTGATAAACCATATTAACAAATTGAAGGAGAAAAACCATATGATCATCTCAATAGATGCAGAAAAAGCTTTTGACAAAATTCAACACCCATTTATGATAAAAACCCTCCAGAAAGTAGGCATAGAGGGAACTTACCTCAACATAATAAAGGCCATATATGACAAACCCACAGCCAAGATCATTCTCAAAGGTGAAAAACTGAAACCATTTCCACTAAGATCAGGAACAAGACAAGGTTGCCCACTCTCACCACTATCATTCAACATAGTTTTGGAAGTTGTAGCCACAGCAATCAGAGAAGAAAAAGAAATAAAAGGAATCCAAAGTATAAAAGAAAAAGTAAAAGTGTTGCTGTTTGAAGATGACATGATATTATACATAGAGAATCCTAAAGATGCTACCAGAAAATGACTAGAGCTAATCAATGAATTTGGTAAAGTAGCAGGATACAAAATTAATGCACAGAAATCTCTTGCATTCCTATACAATAATGATGAAAAATCTGAAAGAGAAATTAAGGAAACACTCCCATTTACCATTGCCACAAAAGAATAAAATATCTAGGAATAAACCTACCTAAGGAGACAAAAGACCTGTATGTAGAAAACTATAAGACACTGATGAAAGAAATTAGAGATGATACAAAGAGATGGAGAGATATACCATGTTCTTGGATTCAAAGAATCAACATTGTGAAAATAACTATACTACCCAAAGCAATCTACAGATTCAATGCAGTCCCTATCAAACTGCCAGTGGCATTTTTCACAAAACTAGAACAAAATCTTTCACAATTTGTATGGAAACACAGAAGACCCTGAATAGCCAAAGCAATATTGAGAAAGAAAAAGAGAGGTGGGGGAGTCAGGCTCCCTGACTTCAGACTATACTACAAAGCTACAGTAATCAAGACAGTATGGTATTGGCACAAAAACAGAAATACAGATCAATGGAACAAGATAGAAAGCCCAGAGATAAACCCACACACATATGATCACCTTATCTTTGATAAAGGAGGCAAGAATATACAATGGAGAAAAGACAGCCTCTTCAATAAGTGGTGCTGGGAAGACTGGACAGCTACATGTAAAAGAATGAAATTAGAACACTCCCTAACACCATACGTAAAAATAAACTCGAAATGCATGAAAGACCTAAATGTAAGGCCAGACACTATAAAACTCTTAGAGGAAAACATAGGCAGAGCACTCTATGACATAAATCACAGAAAGATCCTTTTTGACCCACTTCCTAGAGAAATGGAAATAAAAACAAAAATAATCAAATGGGACCTAATGAAACTTAAAGGCTTTTGCACAGCAAAAGAAACCATAAACAAGACGAAAAGACAACCCTCAGAATGTGAGAAAATATTTGCAAATGAAGCAACTGTCAAAGGATTAATCTCCAAAATATACAAGCAGCTCATGTAGCTCAATATCAAAAAAACAAAAAACCCAATCCAAAAATGGGCGAAGACCTAAATAGACATTTTTCCAAAGAAGATATACAGATTGCCAGCAAACACATGAAAGGATGCTCAACGTCACTAATCATTAGAGAAGTGCAAATCAAAACTACAATGAGTGCTGGTTGTGTACTGGGTACATTAGGCATTTTCACATTGCCCGGTGGAGGCTAGGAAGATTAAGAAAAGGACAAATTACTTAACATTGAAATCCAACTTCAACTTCTTTCAAAAAGTATAACACCAATGAAAACCAAAATGGCAAAAATCAAAAAGCAAACAAACAAAAAACTACAATGAGGTATCATTTCACACCGGTCAGAATGGCCATCATCCAAAAATCTACAAACAATAAATGCTGGAGAGGGTGTGGAGAAAAGGGAACCCTCTTGCATTGTTGGTGAGAATGTAAATTGATACAGCCACTATGGAGAACAGTATGGAGGTTCCTTAGAAAACTAAAAATAGAACTACCATAAGACCCAGCAATCCCACTACTGGGCATCTACCCTGAAGAAACCATAATTCAAAAAGAGCCATGTACCACAATGTTCATTGCAGCTCTATTTACAATAGCCAGGACATGGAAGCAACCCAAGTGTCCATCGACAGATGAATGGATAAAGAAGATGTGGCAAATATATACAACGGAATACTACTCAGCCATAAAAAAGAAATGAAATTGAGTTATTTGTAGTGAGGTGGATGGACCTAGAGACTGTCATACAGAGTGAAGTAAGTCAGAAGGAGAAAAACAAATACCATATGCTAACACATATATATGGAATCTAAAAAAAGAAAAACAAAAGGTTCTGAAGAAACAGGAATAAAGACGCAGACACAGAGAATGGACTTGAGGACATGGGGAGTGGGAAGGGTAAGCTGGGAAGAAGTGAGAGAGTAGCACAGACATATACACACTAGCAAATGTAAAATAGATAGCTAGTGGGAAGCGGCTGCATAGCACAGGAAGATGAGCTTGGTGCTTTGTGACCACCTAGAGGGGTGGGATAGGGAGGGTGGGAGGGAGACGCAAGAGGGAGGAGATATGGGGATATATGTATCACTGATTCACTTTGTTATACAGCAGAAAGTAACACAGCATTGTAAAGCAATTATACTCCAATAAAAATGTTTAAAAAAATAGATGAATAGGCTTGTCAGGAAACGTTTGGAATCAATAGTGTTAGCATAATTCATTTGAGAGATTTACTATAGACTGACATAAGCATTCTGGAACAAACAGGCCTGCTCAGAGAACTGTGTGACTTTGTGCACCCTCAGCACTTTACCCTGTTTTAATTAGCGGTCAGCAATCTCAACAATTTTTCATGTTGTTTTAATTTTCCTGAATAATTATAGCCATGCTCACACATTCAAAAAGTGTTTCTGAAGCTCATTTTTCTCTGACCCCTCAACAAGCCTGTGTAATATCATTTCAGTGTTGCTTATTATTAAGTTGAAATAATTAACTGAACTTGGCATCCTGCTAGAAGTCAATACCTTTTGTTAAAACTGGACTTTTAAAAATAATGTAAGGACGTTTATAAATAACTACTAACAAAAGCACTAAACGTGTAAACCTGTCTATCACTACTGTATTTTCTATTTCTACATCTTAGGCTAAATTACAAACAGACTTATCCTATCACCTGAATATGAGAAATAAAAACTTATACCACTTCGGTTTCTACTCTCAGTTGGTGTCATATCTTCATGAAGAAGGTTTTCTGGAAAACAACTTCTACCTATTATCTGTTCTTTATAAAAGGTATAGCTTATGTCCAAAAATAAGCAAGAGAAAAAGGAATCAAAAGAAAAATAAACATTTTTACCTATACTATGAAACTGATTCTTATCAAGATTTATCTTAACATGGAATGGTTCCCAACTATTTTATCTGTAGGAATAGATACTAGAATAAATCATTACATAGATACACAGAGTTTTAGGAGTAAAGATATTCATGTATGGTAGCATTGCTTATATAGTAAATATTACAAACAGCCTAAGTGGGGCTGGTTAAAAAAACTAGTAAAGTCTATATACTGTGTGGCTGTATTTAAAAATTGTGTTGCAGAAATATTTAAGGGCAAGGAAATATGCTTATGACATTTCAAGTAAAAAAAAAAAGGCATGTTATCAAACAGTGTTTATAATATCATCCCATTTTTGGGGGAAAAAAAAAAAAAAAACAACTACAGGGACTTCCCTGGCAGTCCACTTGTTAAGATGCTGTGCTTCCAGTGCAGCGGACGTGGGTTTGATCCCTGGTTGGGGAATTAAGATCCCACATGCCGCAGAGCATGGCCAAAAACAAAGACAAACAAACAAAAATCTACAGAAAACATGAGTGGAAGTAAATATACCAAAATTTTATCAGTTTTACTTTTTTTTTTAATATATAAATTTATTTATTTATTTATTTTTGGCTGCATTGGGTCTTCGTTGTTGCCAGCAGGCTTTCTCTAGCTGCAGCGAGCAGGGGCTACTCTTCGTTGTCATGCATGGGCTTCTCATTGCGGTGGCTTCTCTTGTTGTGGAGCATGGGCTCTATGCGCGCGGGCTTCAGTAGTTGTGGCTTGCGGGCTCTAGAGCTCAGGCTCAGTAGTTGTGGCGCACAGGCTTAGTTGCTCCACGGCATGTGGGATCTTCCCGGACCAGAGCTCAAACACGTGTCCCCTGCATTGGCAGGTGGATTTTCAACCACTGCACCACCAAAGAAGCCCAGTAGTTTTACTTTTCGATGATGAAACTGTAGATAATTTTCTATCATTTCCATAAAAATCACATATTACTTTTGTGATAAGAAAATAATTATGATGAGCTATGTTTTTAATGCAATACATAGGATAGTTAATTTTCTTACTATATAAGCTCAATCTAAAAGTCTAATATCTTAAAAGAAGAGACTAACAACATAAGAGAAAGATAGAGGTAAGAATATATATATGTGTGTGTATATATATATAAATATATATAAAAATAAATATGTATATATATATATATATATATATATATATAGCCACACCACATGGCTTGTGGGATCTTAGTTCCCCAACTAGGGATTGAACCTGGGTCCTTGGCAGTGAGAGCATGGAGTCCTAACCACTGGACTGCCAGGGAATTCCCAATAGAGGTAAGAATATAAGCAAAGGGAACTATAAATGGCCTTAAGACATATGAAATATATTCAACCTCCGTCATTAGAAGAACAGCCACAATGATATTCCATTTTTCATGTATCAGATTGGCAAAGGGTGAAACATTCTGATAAGACACTGTGTTGGTAAGAGTCTAACTAACATATATTCTCCTAAATTGGTAGAAGTGCAAATTGGTTTAACATCTCCAGAGTGCATTTTTTCAGGATCTATCAAAATTACATACACTTTATCCCACTGATTCTTCTAGTAGTTTATCATACAGACAAATAAATTACATATTACCCAAGGATATTCCTTTCTACTTTGTTTCAAGTAGCCAACATTTTGGAACAACCCAAATGTCCAATTATAGTTAAATGAAAACATCCTCCAAAATGGAAACTCAGGTAACCATTAAAAAAAAAAAAAAAAAAAAAAAGACAAACCTATATAATGACATGAAGATAGTTTCAGATCTATCAAGTGAAAAAAGGTGAAGTATCATATGTATAGTACACTGTCATTCCTGTAAGAAATGAGTGGTGAAATATCTAATATACCTGTGTTTTTGTATTTGCATAAGACATCCCTGGAGGGATACATTAGTACCTGGAAACTATTGTCCCCTAGAAAGGTTGCAAGGGGTCACTGGTGGGGGAAGACTTAATTCTCACGGCACATCTGTATTTGGTATTTGAATTATTTACCAAGTATGATACTTTGTATTATTATTTATTTTATTTACATATGTATTTAGCTAGTTAATATTTATTTTTAAATTATCAGATATGGAGAAGACGCACGGATGCAGAGAAAGATTCCTAAAAGGAGCGTGGGGCTTTGAGTCTGGCATCAGCTGCTCCTTCCCTGTGGGATGTCAGGAAAGCCCCCTCCTTACCCTGGACCACCTTCTCTTTCCCTAAGGAAAATAATAAAGTTCTCTTTTCCCTCTTGGGAATCTGAGCTTCTAGTTGTTTTCAAAGCACATACTTGTTTTCAAATACCACACAAAATAACAGGTGTCTCAGCTACTAGAATTACACACATCCCCTCCCCTGTTGCTCACTCTTTACAAAGTTATTACCTTGGGAAACTTTGTCTCAAGCAACAACTTTCTGAGCACTATTTTACACACAAGGCCGTATGCTAAGTGCTAGGAATATAAGAGTATAAGACCTCCCAGCTATTGAGTGCCAACTAAATGTCAGGTGCTGGATGAAGTGTTTTTTATAATTGTACTTTGTGGTGTTCACATCAACCCAGTGCCTGGCAGGCTCTATTAATACCTTCATTTTACAAATGAGCAGGTGGCAACTAAGAGGGGTAAGTTACTTGCTGGCAAAGATCACCCAATTAGGAAGTGATGGCACTGAGAACTCAAACCCAGCTCTACATGACACCAAAGGCTGAACTACTTTTTACCATAATTCCAGCCCATGGCGCCTCATTTGGTGGGGGAGGAAGACAGATGCCTGACCAGTAATGGGGTAAGTGCTCTGAGAGAACGTCCAAGTAGGTCTGATGGAGATTTGCATGAAACTGGCATTCAGGAAGCATATGGCTCTTGTCCAAGTGGATGTTTGTAGACTTCTTCCCGTAGGTCAAGTGAATGGTGAAATTGTCAGTTTTCAAAGCAAACATTGACCATGAGATGAACTCAGTCTGACATGTGGCTACACAGGTGACTTGGTACCATGACAGGGAGACATTCACCTGGATGCCACAGCAATTCTCTCTCAGGCTTCAGAGTCAGGCAGACCTTGACTCAATTCAGATCTGGCACTCAGTAGCTTTATAACACCAGTTAGGAGACTTAACTCCTCTGAGCCTCAGGTTCCTACTTGTTGAAATACAGATGAAATGAAAAAATGGAATGAAAAAGGTGGAAATGAACATGAAGCTCTTGGTATAAAGTAGGCATTCAATAAACAGTAATCACATATGAATTCTCATATAGGCTCGGATCTACCAAAATAATCCAAGATTGCAGGGCAAGTACTTCAATAGAAATGGAATCATTTGCGAAATACATAATTTGTTTTCCAAAAGCCAGTATAGTAGTGTTTTGTTTGAGAAGAATCTGACATAAAGATTCTAGCCTAAGAATTTCTCCCACTTCCTTCTGACTTTGATCATCCACACCTCTAATTACTGTGGATCATGAGTGATTCTTAGTCTCATCTTGTACCTCTCCACCCATTTTTCTTCCAAATGCACAGAGGTGCCAGGGGCTGCTGTGTTTTCTAAGGGTCTTGGGTGACATCTTCCTAGGCATGAAAACTGTATTGAGACGAGTGCCTTTCTCAACCTTATGTTGCCAAGGGGTCTTCTTGTCAAAATCATGAGCAATCCTAAAAGGAGGGGAGTGAAGGTCACCTAAAGAAAAAGAGAAAATCCAAAGTCCCAAAGAAAAGCTGATGATTAAAAAGTGAATTTCCTTCTTCAGTGTGCAAAATGTCTCTTGAAAAAGTGGTTTGTGTCTAGAAGTTTTATGTCTACATTCAACATGCTGCATTTCAAGAAGCATTTCTTCTTTGATCCCTTGAGCTCCTTTAATACATCAGATGGGTTTTTAATACCCAAAGGAATATATAAACTCTTTCCAAGCTAAACAAATGGAGGGTAAGCTGGAGAATTAATAAACACACCTCTATAGTTCTGGCAACTTGCTAAGCCACTTCAGGTGCAGCACTGGGAAGCCCAAGGGAGGAACACAGACTGCTCTTTGAGGTAGGGGTGGTGGGCGTCACACAGCAAACAGCCACCAGGATGGAGACAATGCACTGCAGAAAGGCCGCCTGCAAACGTCAATAGTGTGGATATATCTCTGCACTCCTCCATTCCGCATGCAAATAAACATTCTAAAAATATTCCTTGGCTCTGCTGGTCTCCTACCCTCCGGCATGGAAGAGGAAAGCCTCACTGCGTGGTGAGCCCAGCCAAAGTTACATGTGCTCCCACCCAGCTTTCCCACACATTAAGAAATGTACAAATGGGAAATTGTTGTGAGACTAATTCATGTCAGGTAGAGACCTGCCTAGTCATTACAGACATGTGCCCCTCTCATTTTGCATCATGGACTCTCAAGGAAAAACAGTAATTTACATTTCCTGTACTAAAACCTCTCCAAATATGGCTTATCAAAGAGCAAGTAAAGATAGTAACATCTATACAACAATGGCTGTTCTATCTGGAGCCTCAAAGTTGTAATCATGCCTGCTTCTGAAAATAAGGCACTTTTTTCCTTTAAGCAACTGAGGAAGAGAATCAGTGAAATCCTGTCTCCAGTAAAGTGCTTCACTGAATTGAGACTCAGAAGAATTGGTACAAAAATCAATCAGAGGTTTTAATCCCAATTATTCTAATGTTTATGGGCCACATTTTCATCTTCTGGCGATGTTGCAACAATTCAAAATAAAGCTCCCAAGATAAGCATTTATTTCCCCCTCCTCCTTTTTAAAGTTTAAAGCCAAGATGTTTTTAGTAAACACAAACATACAGCACTAACTAGGTTGTTCATTGTAAGAGCTAATATTAAATTATTCAAGCCTAGCTCCATACCATAATATAAAAAGAAGGTAGCTCTTTATTAAGGAATGAGTGGCAGGTCGTTAACATTATATGACAAATTGTTGAAAAACTTTTATATTTGATACAATCATATTTTAAATATTTTGCGATGGAAAGAAATTGCTTTTAGAATCCAAAATTTATTCCTATACCACCATCTGAGATGCATGGGCTCGACACTGTAAAATTCAAAGGGAGAACTTCCCTGGTGGTGCAGTGGTTAAGAATCCGCCTGCCAATGCAGGGGACACGGGTTCGAGCCCTGGTCCGGGAAGATCCCACATGCTATGGAGCAACTAAGCCCATGTGCCACAACTACCGAGCTTGTGCTCTAGAGCCCGCGAGCCACAGCTACTGAGCTCGTGCTCCACAACAAGGGAAGCCACCACGATGAGAAGCCCGTGCACTGCAACGAAGAGTAGACCCCACTTGCCACAACTAAAGAAAGCCCACGCGCAGCAACGAAGACCCAGCGTAGCCATAAATAAATAAATAAATAGATAGATAAACAGAAATTCAAAGGTATAGGAACTATTTTGATTTTGGTGATCTATATTCTGCTCATTACCAGCCAACATGGCTAGATCTGAGAAAGTAAACGACAGCAAGGGAAAACCTGGAGAAAAATAAGGTGCACAACCCTCAATCTCCAAAGGGAAGAGCTTGACCCTTGGTGCTAATTTCACGGCAGAGTAGGAAGGTTGTCTTGTTTAGAACTAAACTAAGACCGTATAAAAGGGCCAATGATTATTTCATGGGAAATTGAATCTCATTTATTTACACGCTTAAAACAAGATTGACTACAGTAGTTTGGTAAGAGTCTCTAGAGCAGGAGATACAAAAGTATTTCCACAAATTAGTGTATGCTTGCAAATTAAGTGGTTAAAAACTGTTACATTTTAACACCTACAAATTATATTATTCATGACCCTAATGTATTCCAGCTGGCAAAGTCTGTATCTAATTTGTGTAATGAAGTATCTGATCGCTATTGAATATGTGTAGTCCCTAATTCAGAATTCCAAATTTTTCATGAACCAAGAGCTCAAGTAGATCCAGGAAGTGGCAAAACTCCAAGATCTATATTATCTAGGACAATCTCATTGGAGCAAAAACCTCACCAACTACTTTTTCTGATTGAAACTATTAGTTTTATCTTCCAGGCTAAGAAATCTGGAAGAGGGGACTGACTGGAGTTCTGTGGTTTTCCTACAACACTGTCAACACACATGGGTTTGTGGACTGTGCTCTATAAAAATATCTCCAGTTTATAAAGCATTTACTCTGTGCTGGGCACTGTGATAACACGAGGGCTGGGCTTCCCTGGTGGCGCAGTGGTTGAGAGTCCGCTTGCCGATGCAGGGGACACAGGTTCGTGCCCCGGTCCAGGAAGATCCCACATGCCATGGAGTGGCTAGGCCTGTGAGCCATGGCCGCTGAGCCTGCATGTCTGGAGCCTGTGCTCCGCAACGGGAGAGGCCACAGCACTGAGAGGCTCGCATATCGCAAAAAAAAAAAAAAAAAAAAATGAGGGCTGTAGTTTTTTTTAAATCCCACATACAGATCCTGTGAGACAGGTATTATACTCCTTTCAGAGACGAGCAGACTGAAACCTACAATATTTAAATAACTGGTTAAAATCTTTGCATGGTTAAGTGCTATAGCCCAGACTGCAGCCCAATCCCAGAGCCCATCCTCTTAGTCTTTACTCCAGGAAGACACCATGTCCCCTTTATGCAGTGGGTCCACTGTACAGGTTGTACACTTGGTAAGATCCACTTGGTAAGAACACCTGCAGGGCATTCACTGAGAACAGTCTGAAGAATTTGCGGTAAATCACCCACCCAGCATAAGCCCTCAACAGGAAATTGGAGTCGTTTGTAGGAAAATGGAATCCCTGAAATATGGTTCTCTGAACTGTAGCCCACGAAACATGTCAACACAGCTTCGAGACCAATTACTTTCTTTCAGTTTAGTGGATAAATGAAAGGCGCGTGGGGAGAAGTGATGAGAGAAGAAAAGTGTAGCCACAGCTTTTGGGGCTTCCAGGAAGATGAGCAAAACTTGTGTGCAGATCCCAAAGTGAAACTGATGGCAACATAATTCTTATGAAAAGTGATGAGTAATACTACCAAAAAAAAAAAAAGAAAAAAAAAGGACACACACATAGACACACAAAACAACAACATAAAAATCTAATCTAATTTGACTTAGAAATTAATATCTTGCCAGCACTGACATGTGACAAGAATTTTAAAGCTCTGGCATTAAAAATGGGACACATGTTTAATTTCATTCTTGATTAATTATTTTTTAAATTGGTTATAAGTGTTTAACTCAGCAATTGATTCTCATTCCAAGGGAACCTTTGTGGATCCCTTTCTCAGCAAAGGGCGAGGCGGGTAGTAACAAGAAAAAAAGCAATGTACTGGAAAGTAGTTAAAACGTTGCATTCTTTTTAGATATCCAATTTTGTTACGCTTGTTGACAGTCACAAATGCCCAGAAAATATGGGCTGAGTTGTTATAGACTGCTGTTTGAATAACAGATTAATTTAATAATCAGTGGGATATTGAATGACGAAAATTATTGGTTAACACAGCCAAACCACCAACCCTAATGACATTCTTATGTAAATTCTTATTTTCTTTTAGGCTCCTGCATTCTTAATAAACCCTATATTTTTGAAAATCCTTTTTTAAACATTGCATACTGTCCCTCTGTTATAATATATCTGTCTATGATATAGACAGATAAATGTCCACTTTTGGAGTTGCCACTGTGAAGGTTTCTATTTAGAGCAACTGAGTCACCTCTTGATGTTTTTTCCATATAAAGCCAACAAGGGATTCTGGAAACTGGACACAGAGATGGAGCTGGGAGCAGCCAGTCTTCAAAGATTGCTGGGGATCAAAAAGACTTTTACAATATGTCTAGAACCACCTGACATAGTTTCCTGAGTTCTAGCAAGATGTTTAGGCATCAAGGTCATCTGATGTCTTCTGAGAGATGGGAAGATTGTTAATGACAGTCCATAAGCAAACTGCCACATGAAGCACGTTCCCGTGGGAAGTGCACAATCCTTTGGGATTGTTGCTCTATGGTTTGCCGTTGCTTGTGGAGGAAAGTAATCGCTGCCTTGAAAATGGTTTGTAAAGGACACAGCTTTATATGTTCCATTGCGGGAGGCGAGATGTTTTTCTTTGAAAAAGATCTTAGTGCGTAATTTTTGAAATACTGTAATTTTCACCAAACTCAGTTTCCAACTCACTCATCGCCAAATACTGTAGAATTGTGTTATTTTTGAATGTCACTGCCCCTGACCTGAAGTTACCTACAAAGCTGGTCAAAAATTAGTAACTGCCTTAGAGAACTAGTCCTGCAAATTCTCATTCTTTCCAGGTAAAGGTTGACAAATTTCTACATGCATTGAATGTAAAGCAGATAGGCAAATTTAGCTGCCTGGTTGCCAGCAAACCTGTTGGCCACTGTACTGAAAAATCTACCTGCCATCAAGAAGGGAAAGCTGACAAAAGTCAAATAACATTATTTTCCTCATTAACATATTGCATTCCAAGAATACAAAGCTCATACAAAATGTTATCTTCATTCTTTGATAAATACTCACATATATCTTCTAATAAATTTTATTTCATAAAATGGAGAAAGGAAAGCCAGAGAGAATGGGATATGCAAAAAACAAGAATAAAAGAGTTCAATCCTTCAAAAGCCTTCAATGAGACTATTCTTTATGAGTTTATTCAGATTGATATGAGCATCATATCATAATTTTATAACAAAGCCTCACAAAAATTTTCGGATTAGGAAAAAAAAAATAGTCATGAATCGACTTCTCATTTAACTACTCACCCCAGCCAACCTGTCAATTTCTAATCCCTAAAAAGAGGAGGAGGAGGAGGAAGAAGAAGAAACAGATGGGTCTGCTCTGTTAGGACCAGGTATGCGTGCTGGGAGGGGTACATTCAGAGGTGCAGCAAATGGCCTGTCTGAATCAGGAGTTTCTGCTTCAAAGGTCAGTCCCACATCACCATTATTGCTGTCATTTCTCCCATCATTTGGAATCTGATCATTTTTTCTCCCTTCCTTAAAACTTCTCAGTTGTTCCATACGGGTGTCAGGGTAGCGTGTGAAGTCCTTCAAAGGACTAGTACTCTGCAACAGGATCAAAGGGGCAATACGACTGGGGCCTTACTCATTCTTTGCCTCCGCTCTCATCTTGCCTCACCCCCATCTCTGTGTTCCAGCTTCCCTGAACTTCCAACGATTTGTGGAACAAACCACAACTTCTTTTGCCTCCACAAGGCTCTTCCCCCTGCCTGGATACTCCTGCCTGCTAACTCCTCCATACTTGGTGGTCTTATATTGGATGCTACTTCTTCCAGGAAGACTCTCTTGATCACTCCAAGCCTCCCTTCTGTGCTCCTGTGTGACATTTACTCTCTAATCCTGGCATGAAGCAGGGAGTGTTGACATTGCCTAGTTACTTCCTTGTAAACTCCATGAGGAAGGAACCATGTGTGCCTCATTCATTGCTGTCTCCCCACAGTGTAGCCCAGTGTCTAGGATATAATTCACAATCAAGAAATGTTCACTGAAGTCCTAAGCTATCTTTAATTTTTTTTCCTAAAGACTTATTTTCCTTTCCAGGCAAATTCCTTAGAAACATCCTTCAAGGTAATTTATGTACCAGTCCTCATATCTTAAAAACTAAATTGTCATCTCACAAATTAGACCTTAGAAATGGGCGAAGCCAATCTGTGATGTTAGAAATCAAGAGAGTGGTTATCTTATGGTAAGTGGGGTTGCGCCCAGAAGCGGGTAGGTGGGGGGCTTCTTGGAGGGCTGATGATGTTCTTTCACTTCTTAGCCTGCGTGCTGGTTACATAGAGGTGTCCTCTTTGTGAGAAAACTAATCAAGTGACAAACTTACAATTTGTACACTTTTTATATACGTTATATGTCAATAAAAAATTTACTAAAAAAGAAAGGAAAAGCACAAGCCCCTGTTCCTCTCCTCACTCAGACCCCAGAGCCTTTACTGTTTGCCTCCATAGTTTATGATGGAGCTGCTGGGTGGCGGTCTTAAAATAAAGCTTTGAAAGCAAAATTTTCCCAAGGCTACGGTATCTTTTCACTGCTGCCTGCAAATTGTGTATGGCCTTACTCAGTTTTCCAACCTCTTGTGGGTCTTCAACCCAGTGTGGAATTTCAACTCTGAAAAAGACTATCATGGGGGGTACAAATGCCTTCGGCATCAACTTCATTATCTTATTCATCCTTGGAGTCCCCAAAGCACCTACACAGTTTCTGGGCTGTAGCAAGAACACATTAACCTCCCATTGAATGAAAGGTAGTCTTCTCTTTAGTTTGAAACCTTTAGGTCACTTATTTTCATCAAGCAGCATTCATACCTTTGGTTTCTAACTACAAGTCAACAAGGAAAAATACTGCTTGCCCTAGCAGTTGTCCATCTTGCTTCTATTTGTTTTCTCACTTAGAATGGAAATGAGAAACCTAACTTACTCTACTAAATATGATTGCCTATCATTTGCTAAGAGATATTGGCCACCTCATAGAGTTTGTAGTTATGATAACTGGGGAGATAATATCCCTCTGCTCAAAAAGGTTCATAATCAGGACTTCCCTGGTGGTCCAGCAGTTAAGACTCTGTGCTCCCAATGTAGGGGACCTGGGTTTGATCCCTGGTCAGGGAACTAGATCCTGCATGCCACAACTAAAGATCTCACACGCCGCAACTAAAGATCCCGCATACTGCAACTAAAAGATCCCACACGCTGCAACTGAGACCCAGTGCAGCCAAATAAATAAACAAATAGTTAAGAAAAAACGGTTCATGATCATCATAAAACCAGTAGCGTCCGCTTCACAGAGCCATGAATAGTCAACAATCCTTAAGTCATACATGAACTTTGGTCATCTGAATTACCTCTTTCTCCAGGGAATTCTATAGTAGTGAAGTGATGTTAGACTTTGAAAAGGAACATTTACATTTCAACAGAATGGCTTATGGATGTTAAAAACTTTTTATATTAAGTTGGTATGGTATTATGCTTGTGTTAAATGTGGCCATTTATTGAGTACTTACTCCCTTCCAAGCATTATGCTAAATTCACAACATAAATTTTCCCACTTAATTCTTATAAAAAGTCTATGACAGGCTTACCATTATTATCCCCCAAATTAATCAGGAAGAAGTTGAGTTTCAGAGAACTTAGGTTTTTACTCACGGTTACACAATTAGCAATTAATGGAGTTAGGACTCACACTCTGAACCCTCTGATTCCATAGCCCCAGCACTAAACCACTACACTTCAGTGCTTTCCTCTGGTGGCTCTAAAGTCCTCAGCTGATGTAGTGAACTATGACATGGTGGACTGGGCAAATACAGAAGCTATTCTGCTCTAAACACTCAGACATGCTGGATGAAATAGTAAAACAAAACAAGTGTGTTTAAATACAAAGGAACTTACAAGAAAAGACACTAAAAGCCAACTTGTACATTTATAACTAAGTGTAAAAACCTGATAATCTGGTACTGTCTGGGGCTCTGAATGGGTAAAACAATGTTAGTGTGAGAAATCTAAATTTAAGCATAAACTACATGCTGCTTAGGAAAAATATTTACTGTAATTATATGATAAAGGGAGTCCTAATTACAAAAACATAACAATTACTTCTGGGCAGTCAATAGCAATAGGATACATGATTGAAGCCCAAATGTAAATCTACTGTGAAGAGAAACTCGGTCTCTATTCTGTTCCCACAAAAATAATCAATAGCAAAGATCAGCTCACAGTAAAAAATGACAAAACACATGAGAAAATAATCAACCAGGAAAGAAAGTAGACACAAGAAACAACAGGATTGGTACCTTCAAAATTTAAACTATTAAAATAATCTTAAAAGGCCTTTATTATTGGTTATAGAAACTTAAGAATAAGACTTTATGTAAAAAATATATAGATTTTTTTAAATAAGCAAATAAAACTTCTAGAAATAAAAAAGACAACCTTATTAAAATCTCAATGGATTCTTTGCACACGTGAAACTAATATAGTATTGTAAATCAACTATACTTCAATTTAAAAAGAGAATGCAGTATTTTTAAAAAATCTCAATGGACTCTTTAAGCAGCAGACTAGACACAATCAAAAGGAAATTAGTGAACTCTAATATGCCTAAGGAAATTATGTAGAATAACGTACACAAACAGAAATACATTTAAATCTAAATACACTTCAGTGATACTTCAGAATATTAAAGAGACACACTTTAAAAGCCATCAGAGGGGAATGAAAAGCCAGACTACTTATAAAGGTGCAAACCTAAAAGTCATAAGACAATGGAATAGGATCTTCAAAGTATCAATTTAGATAGCATGAAGTTAAATTATCACTGCAGAGTACATATTAAATAAGAAATTTCAAATAAAGAATGAGATAATTTATCACTCCCAGATCATTCCTGAAAATAACTTCTAATGTACTCTAGAACCAAAAACAATGGTTAAAAACAAAGGCAATGGTAAGTAAACAACTTGGTAAACATCTCATTTACTACAGGCAGCAATAACAGTAATAAAATATTTGGTAGGTTGAGAACACAGTAGAACTAAAATGTTAGAAAATACTACATGAAAGAGATGAGATGTAATCCAAGTTAGAGGTTCTAAGGTTTTGTTTGTTCTGGAGGAAGGAAGAGATCCTGACCAATTGAAATATGTTTAAAAGGTTAAGGGTAATCAGCAAAAGAGCAGAGTGTATACTTTTCTAGTATATACTAGTATAGTGGTAAGGGAAAAAAGGGAATGGAGAAGACACAATGAATACAACAGAAGGCAAAAAAGAAAGAAAAGAAAAGAAAGGAAAGAGGGAGAAAGAAAGAAAGAAAAGAAAAGAAAAAGCATGGGGAAGAGAAAACACAAAATGACAATAGAAATAAATACAAACTTATTGGTAAGCAAAATACATTTTAAAAGATTAAATCTGCAATAATAGAGATAATGAAATTTCAAATCCAGCTATATTCTATTTACAATACAAAATCCTAATGCAAAATGACAAAAAAAAAAAAAAAAACTTGAAAATGGAGGGAAAGGGGTAAATATGCCTAGAAAATATTACCTAAAGAAGAACTACTAATCCTATGCTATTATCAAACAAAATAGGCATTAAAGCATAAAGACTTTCATATAAAGAGTGTTATTACACAATGATAAAAGGAATGATTTATTAGGAAGCTACACCAGTCTTGAACAGAAATATCCATGGTAATATAGCTTCACAATATAGAAAGCAAAACAGAGTGAATGACATGAAGAAATGGAAAAATCCATAAGCCTGGTGAGAGCTTGACATCTAAAACAGACCAAGGAAAACAAAGTTTGAAACACATAAACACACCTGATCCAATGGATACATATTAATCCCTGTACTCAGCTTTTAGAGAATAAAACTTGCTTTCAAAAACACGGGGACAAATACTAGAATACAAAGCAAGTTTCCACACATACTAAAACACATGTGTTATACAGATCACGATGTCATTTAATTAGATATCAATAATTTTAAAAAGATAGCCTCAAAACCCATATATTAGGAAATCTTAAAACACTATTTAAAAATTTACAGATCAAAAAAATGGTGAAAGTTAGAAAATTGTTAGAGCTGAGTAACAATGAAACTCTCTATATTAAATTTACAAAGATAAACTGGAATGTAGAGAGAAAGTTTATATATATATAATATATATATAAATGAAGCTGAAAAATGAAATTGAAAAAGTTAAGCATCAAACACAATATCGTAGAAAATAAAAAACAGGGTAAATCCCAAAAACATAGAAGAAAGGTAATGATACAGATAAGAAGCAAAATAAATGAAACAGAAAGTCAAAGAAACAGAGAGAATGAAACAAACTAAATGATGGTTCTTTGGAAAGAAAAACAAAACAAACCTATCTGCGCCAGTATGGAGAGGGAGGGAAAGAGGAAAGGAGGAAACACAAGAGGGTGCGAAGGAGGGAGACAGGGGAAGAAGGAGAGAGTGATTTAAAAGGGGCAAAATCACAAATATGGTAACATTTTTAATGAAAAGAGAACACTATTTACAAATGTATGCAATAAACTTGAAGAGTGAGATGAAACAGGCAATTTTCTCAGAAATATAATCACCAAAATCATTTAAAAAAGAAATGGAAATTCCAAAGAGATATCTAACCACTAAGGAAACTGAGTGACTGAAAATTTACTCACACACAAAAACAAACAAATAAGCAAAAACCCATCAGCCACTGACAGTTTTATGGGTAGTTTTACTAAATCTACAAGAAATATAATTTAATCTTACACAAAATGTTAAAGATATCAGAGAAAGAAAGAAGACTCCTCAGGTAATTTTGTGACAATAAAATGACCTTAATAGCAAAGCCAAATGACAGGACAAGTAAGGGAAAGTATAGTCCACTCTCCTTTTTGAGCACAAATGCAAATATTCACAATATAATATGACCAAATGAATCTAGTAATATGGTTTTTGTTTTCCATTTTTTGTAATCATGACAATGAAAGTCCATCCTGGGAAAGCAAGTATGTTTTCATATTAGATAACCCATCTACTATTAAAGATATTTATAATATATACGATATAGTTCATGATTTTAAAGTTTTTTAAATTATATGAATGTAACAACATATTTAAAAAGTATTTTAATAATGGATGTAGAAAAAATTTTCGATAAATTTTAACATCCATTCAAGTTTCAAACAGTAACAACCAGAGCAACAAGTACACTGGAAGAGGTTTTCTTTAACCTAATAAATGGTTACCAAGAACTCATAGCAATTTAGGAAATGGATAATAATTAAGGTTGCACAACACTGGAATGTGCTTGATGTCCTTGAATTGTACACTTAAAAATAGTTACAATGGTAAATTTTATATTATTTATATTTTCCTACAATTTAAAAACTCTATATCAAACATCATATTTAACATGGAATTATTACAAGCAATTCCTTTAATTAGGAACAAGACACAGTTGTCTACTCTCACAGCTTCTATTCAACAAATGTATCAGAAGTCCAGTTCAATAAAACAATAATTAAGTGTAGAGATTAGACGGGAAAATTTTACAAATGATATTACTCTGTACGAAAAAAAGTCCAAGAGAACCCATACACAAACTATTAGATCTAAAAGAGCAGTTAGCAGTTGGATGCAGGATATTTAACATACAGAAATCAGTGAGCTTCTCATATGTTAGCAATTACTGATCAGATAATGTAGTTTTAAACATATGCCATTTCTGACAGCAAAAAACCATAAGCTGCTTAGGTATAAATCTAACATAAAATTATAAAACTGTATTGATAGGTATGTAAATAAAGAGAGATATTCGGCTTATAAGTAGGAAGGTCCAGTATCATTAAAAATAGCACTTATCTTCAAATTAATCTATACCTTATAGCAATTTTAATCAAAACCCTAGCATAATTCATCACAATTAATAAGCTGATTCTAAAATTAATACAAAAGAGTAAAAAGGCAATAATAGTCAAGTTGATTTAGAAGAAGAATAAGAAAAAGAGATTTGTTCTCCTGGCTATCAAGTCACATTACAAAGATATAATAATTAAAGAGATATTGTGTTGACACAGGTTTTGGCAAACCATAAAACCTGAAAACAGATCTGCAAATAGATGGGAATTCAGCCCATGATACAAGTATCATAATATATCTATTGGAAAATAAAAAGTACTCAATATAAAGTGCTGGTTAACAGGCCAACTATATGGAAAAGGACCAAATTAGACCCTACCTCATGACACTCACACAAGTAAATTCCAGAGGGATTAAAGTTCTAATGTGAAAGGCAACCCTTTAAAGTGTTCAGAATAAAAATATGTGAGAATATATTTATTACGTTAGGGCAGACACTACTTTCTGAAACAAGGCACAAAACGCACAAATTAAAGAAGAAAATAAGAATAAATTGGACTACATTAAAATAAAATCAAAAAAAAATTTTATATGCATCTATAGACTTCTATAAAAAGTGAAGAGATAGACCAAGGAATAAGACACATACAGAGCAGAGAACTGCAAAGAAATCATACCTGGAATGAAAGAATGCCCAAATCAGTAAGAACAGATCCACCACCCAGTAGAGAACTGCCAACAGGAATGAAGAGGCCAGAGACCCCAAATGACCAATAAAACCAGTGAAAGAGGCCTGACCTCATTAGTAATCAGGGACTCTCATATTAAGCCTCCAAGAAATCATTTCCAATATGTCAGATTTGGGTGAATCCTGAAGGCTTGGCGCCTTCAATAAAAACACCTGAGAAATTTCCCCAAATAGCTGAAATTGCCAACTGTCAATTGGGAAAAAAAAACAATCAGGACTTTTTCCACGCATCTACAAACTGAACTAAAAATCTCTTATATTCTAGGATGTATTTTCATACATTTGAATGTTTCCCAAACTCTAAATGATCTCTCTAGCAAAGCCAAGTGATGTTTCTTCCAAGCTGATGGAAATACTTCCTCACACAAGAGGGCAGCCATGTTTCCGGCTCTCAACGTAATCCTACTCATGCCAGCCACAATGGCCTGTCTGGAAAAGTTCTCTACTGAGCAGAAAGGGGCAGGGGGTGCTTACTTGGAGCAGTCTTCACAAGCAATGTTCCCTGAGGTTTCCTTGATGGTGCGCTCAGAGACGAACGCTGGATATTCAGTATCACAAGGCTCCAGGGTCTGTTTCAATTTCTGGGCTATAGGAATAAGAAAAAAAAAAAATGATAAAGAATACAAGGCACAGGCTCTGTTGTGACTGGCAGCCCACAGTAACTCAGAACGCAGTTCCGCTCCTGCCGCTCTGTGATTTTTCTAGGCACAGCATAATGCATTATTTTCTAATTAGTCAAGTGATTTCATCTGCCAAGCAACTCTATAAGCTATAATTCCTCAAGCAGTTCTGCTGGCGTGATCAACTATCATTTATGCATCACAAGAATTCTACTTTCTGGGACAACATCAGTCACTCGGTCTCTGACTTCATACTTACTTGAACTTAGCAATGACAACAACACACACACACACGTATATACATCTGAATAAATGTATAAAATACAAGTTACACCGTATTATTTAGGGTCATGATACAATTGCATGGTTTTATTACAGAAACAAAATTGAAATATGGAATAGTAAAATACATAATGTCTTTGAAACACAGCCATGAACCTAATCCTACTATTATGAAGTTCCTTGTCCAGTAAAATAGTACTAAATAACCCTGGCACGTGGATGAGTACACAGTAGGTACTTGGTAAGGGCTTGGTGGTGGATTAATTAGTTTAAACAAGTTATGTCCAGTGGGCAAATTCCAAAACCTAAGTCTCAATTTTTTAAAATTTGTAAATTGGGATAATATAGTTCTTTTAATAGAGGCTGATGTGAGATTTCAATGAAATAATATATGTTGAGTACTTAGTGCAGTACTTGGAACATAGTGAGTGCTAATGTCAATTAATAATAATAATAAAAATAATAGCAACAACTACAACAAAAAGAAAGCTAGCATTCTAATGAAGCCATTAGGGATGATGATAATGATGACAGATACTATAGCATAGTGGTTAAGTCAGAGCAGTTTGGAGTACAAATTCCTGCTTCACTGCTTTTAGCTAATCCTCAGTATTCTCATCTGTAAAATGGAGATGCTAGTAATACAGGTACTCTTCAAAGGAGATCTATTCATGAACATTTTCCCAGTAGAATGCTTGCTTATAGGTTTCCAATACCTAAACTTTGTATAAAGTTTTTGGCTGATGTTTATATAGAAATATAAATACATATTTGTAACAAAGTCTCCAGTTACATTCCAAATGCAACTGGTTTGGATGTCAGAACTACCAGTAGATGTTTTGTAGAATGACCATCTGGGAGGCTGCCGGCACTAAGTGAGACATCAGAGGGTTACCGAATGCAAAACAACTGTTTGGTAACAACCAGATAATTGTTGGGTGATCAGGAAGCCACGTTTTAAGCATTTGCATCCTAACGTGATGCTTTAATATACAAGCCTTTTTTTTTTTTTTTTTTGCGTTATGTGGGCCTCTCACTGTCGTGGCCTCTCTCGTTGCGGAGCACAGGCTCCGGACGCGCAGGCTCAGCGGCCATGGCTCACGGGCCTAGCCGCTCCGCGGCATGTGGGATCTTCCCGGACCGGGGCACGAACCCGTGTCCCCTGCATCGGCAGGTGGACTCTCAACCACTGCGCCACCAGGGAAGCCCAATATACAAGCCTTTTTACTGAGCTTTAATTATTTTGAGGAAATTGGTTGGGGTTGAAGAATAACACCTGTAATTTTTCTTATTTAAAACGAATGGAAGTAGACTCAGTCAGCTTTTTATGCATAATGTGATTTTCAGGAACTGGTCACTGACATTAAGGGGAGATTCCCATGCTAACTCATAGGGTTGTTCTGAGGAATAAAGAGACTAATGCATGTACAACTCTTAACAGAGTGACACACACGCATATTTTCACACACATGTGTGCCCCGTCTCCCCAGCAGCCTTCATGTTACCATCTACATGCCAGGAGTTGGGCTAATTGTGTAGTACTGACAGCTAAGAGCACAAATTCTGGGTGTTGTGAATTCTGCCACTGATGTATGACATCAGGTGCCACACTGTAGTGTTCTCATCTGCAAAATGGGAACCAACTCCACATGGTCGTTTGAAGATCAAATGAATTCATCCACTAAAAGTGGCTGGTACATTGCTAGGGCTACTTAAGTGTCTATGCCTACTGCCAGGACCACTTCTACTGTGAAGGTTACTTCATTGAATCCTCAGACTGTCAGCCTTTTTGAGCCACTGCTGTTTGGTTAGAACGGCAAGCAGATGGCTGCCTCCCTGATCCTGACTCCACCGAGGGTACCACGCGGGTAGTCGTCATGCCCGCAAAGGGCCAGGTCCCGAACACTGTCTATCCCCTGAGCCTTCAGTGCTAACTCATAGCAAGTGTCATTACGTGCTTGCTGAGTAAATGAATAATTCTCTTGAATGGTGTTTTTCAGGCAAGTAACACAGACAAAGGAAATGGGAGACTCTCGGTCCCTAATGGCAAATTGCCTGCGTTGGGTGGAAGGCAAGGGGATTTCAGGAGGCTGAGGTCCAACAGTCACAACACAGAGGCGCTGGGTGGGAACATCATTCTCTTCCCATTTCTTTGTCAGTGTCCTCAATTTTTGTCAGGAAGATGTCTTTGTTTGATGGAGTTTCTTCCATCTTTCATTCATTTGCTTTTTTCTCCTTTACCCTAGGGAGGCCAAACATGAAGCTCAGAGGACCTGACTACAATATGATAACATAGTTTATTTTCAGGGTTCTTATTTTTACAATTGATTTCTCTATATGGCAAACAATACTGACTTTTAATTTGGGAAGCTTCCCTTTAATATTTAAGGTATCTAACTTTCAAAAAGTCAGTCAGTTGAAATGAAATAAAGGTTAAGTAAACAAAAGCACAGATTATTAAGTGGATACGGCACAGCATGCAGATGGCATATAATAACCCAATGATGGTCATGGATACATTTATTAAGAAATTTATATGCCAGATGTTGTTCTGCTTTACATGTATTTATTTATTTAACAGTACAACATGACAAAATTTTAAAAAATTCAAACTGTGAGGTAAGAACGATTGTTATCTCTGTTTTGGAGATTAGTGAATGGAGGAGAGGATGAAGTGAATTGTCCAAATTCATCCAGTGCGTATGTGGCAGAGCCAAAATTTGAACTTGAGCCGTCTGGCTCCAGCACATGTATATATATTTAACTGCTTTATGAAGTTTGGCCAATGAGAGAAAGGAAGAAAGGTCTTTGGGGAAGGCTGAGATAGGCAGCACACGTGATTTAAATAACCCTGATAATTGCACCATCTCTAATTCTAATTGTCTGGGCCCAGTTACAATGGAATGAGTCCAGCGCTCTCAATGGAGAGACTCATTTGGCTCTGATCTTTTCTAGAGATGAAATTCTTATTCCTCTGACAACTGTAGGGCACCCGTACTAATGTGGTGATGAGCCATTGAATCTATTTGCAGTATGACTATAGATTGGCTGGAAGTTGCTTGGTACTTTTGGGAAACACACAAATTATCATATAAAACCATGGCCACATTTAATCTAAATAACATGGTTTATTATGAAGACCTTTCTTTGTCTGGAGTGCTATGGAAAACACCACATATATTTGCTAGTCATTACTGTTTATCTATGGAATTTCAAACCAATAACTAAGGCTGCCAGTCATCTGATGGGTACTGTTTTAACTCTCAGGCATTTAAAACTCATTATCTTACAAAGGTGTAGGTACACAAGCATCATGGAGCTCAGATAGACTGATTCCTTATTTTCTCAGAAGGGAAAACTGAAATTCAGAAAGCAGACATAGCCTGCCTTGAGTCCCAAAGAAAGTGACTCATCACGATCATTACCTAAAGAGCAAAACAACCACCACCACCTTTGCAGCCAATACTCACTAAGCGCTTACTACATGCCAAACACCGTGCTAGACCCTTTGATGGATGGAATCTTCACCATCACACAGTGAGCAAGGCCCTGCTGCTATCCTGTTTTACTGACGAAGAGACTAAAACTCAGAGAAATGAAGTTAACTGCTTGCCCACAGTCACACCACTATGTAATGGAGCCCAAATGCACATCCACATGGTCACGTCCCGGAGCCTGGGCTCTTGGCCATCACCCTGTCTGCCTCCCACCCCAGCTATACTGGACGTCTCAGGATGAAGCCGCCAGAACCTATCACTCACTCACAATGAAGCACCCAATGGAGCATCCACACAATTGGATTTCTTTAATTTTCCCTTAGCAACAAATGTCCCTGATGAGAATAACTGACTTGGGTTCACAGTAATTATGTGCAGACAATCAGGAATGAATAGAGTTGCCATTTGAAAAGCCTTCCTCTTCTTTTGTCTCTGTGAATGCACCCCCATTCATAACCGGGGCCAGCAAGCTCCGTTCTCTTTGTGCAGCTTCGCCAAAATGATACCTTTGTGATAATCAAGCAGAAATGGCCTTCCACAGTCCCCTTCATTAAGGAAATGAAGCAGATAAACAGTGTAATTATGGATTCCATTTTTAGTTAAACAAAGATGTATGTCTCAGCTCAGGGTCTTTATCCAGTGAGGGAAGGGTAAATTTAGAATGAAGAAACCTCTCAAAGCAATATTGTTATGGTGCTTGGAATTTTCCCTGCTTACACTGGGTCTGAGATTCACGTTTACCTCTAACAAAGATCCAGATGATTGCAGCTCTGTGGGCGAGTGCATTCACCATCTGAACCAGTTTCTTCATCTATAAAATAGAAAAAGTCATAGCCATGCCCAGCAGAGGGCTGCAGGTCTGAATGAGACAATCCACGTGCGGCAGCTTGCTCAACTTGGGACTCACAGAAAGCCAGGTGCGTCTCTCGCCGTCCTCCAGCGGAGGTGGCTGGCCTTGGTTTGGGGTTGAGTCCATTCCCTATTAGCTGCCTGACTTACGTGCCTCAGAGAGGCTTAGTGACACATTCCAGCAGTCCCCACCTCTGAGGTATGTTGAAGGGATCTGAAGAGAACCTAGTTCCAGCTCTCTGGGAAGGAAAAAGCACTATATATTGGCACACAACTTGCAGATGATGTAACTATCTGACAAGGTCTTTGTGCAGTCTGTCGATGGAGTGAGAGGATTTGGAATTACCTACTAAGGGTTGTTTAAAAAGCTTCCTAAGACAGAAAACAGAGACCTGAAGCATCACATCATTCGTCTTAGCTAAGGTGGAGGGGGAAGAAGGGAGAAGGGATGTGAAATTTCAGAATGGGAACTTTCACAAGTTTCTGTAACTGTCATGAGTGCCAAGACCGTATCCCCCTTCCTAATTCATCTCTCCTGCCCTACACCAGGGTTTCTCAAGAGTGGCACTATTGACACTTTGAGTCAGATAACTCTTTGTTGTGAGGGGCTGTCCTGTGTGTTGTAAGATGTTTAGCAGCATCTCTGACCTCTAACCACTGGATGCCAATAGCTCTCTCCCATCCCCAGTTGTGACAACCAAAAATGTCTCCAGACACTGCAGTGACCCCTGGGAGGCAAAATCACCCCCAGGTTGAAAACCACTGGTCTAAGTGGAGATCACAGGGAGGGGCACTTAAAAGAAACTCTACAACTAATTGTCCATGTCAACGACCAGAGCAAGAGTGAGGGCAGATGCCTGTGGCAGCAGGGAAGGGAAGCAGGCCAAGGTGAGAATGGGGGAAGCAGCAATGGAGGTTGGCGTGAAGAGGGCGCACATGATCACCACCAAAACCCCTCAGCCAGGGTGTGCAGGCATGCGGATATGAAGAGAAATGAGAGGAATGCCAGAAAGTGAACCACTGAAGACCACCAGCCTGCTGCCCCAGCACTGAGCACACTCCTCAGAGAGAGCCAGACGTCTTAGCCAAAAGAGACACCACCACCCAAAACTGGAGCCCCGCTCACCACGCTGGAGACTCGCTCTGTGCCCCATCTGGCACGTGGGCTTTGCATGCACAGTTTAATCCACTGCTCACAACTACATCACGACTATTGTTATCTCTGTGGACAAGCAAGGAAACCAAAGCCCAGAGAGACCAAGCAACTTGTCCAACCGCACAGCTAGCAAGTGGCAGAGGAAGGCTGCCTGACTCCAAGGTCGCGGCACTTCATCTCTAGGTGAAACAGAGCTCAAAGCCTGACTGGCAAGGAGTGGTGATGTGTCCCCAGGCACTGGTGCTGCAGAGAGCAGCCATCTAACCAACTGGCCATCCATTCTCTTGGCCTCTATTGATCACCTTTCTTCCTTTTCTCTCACTTAATCTCATGTACCTTTTTTTCACCCCTAATAGTAAAATTGTGGACATGCTAGCCAAAGAAAAACGATTAGAAAAAGATAACAAGCACCCATTATGTAAGTTCCTTCTCGTCTTTCTTTTTCAAATCATGTACAATTTTAAACAAAAGCAGGTTCATGTTACAGGTAAAATTTTCTTTGGGGTGCATGAAAGTTTCCCTATTTCCTATTCTGGTTCCTGCCTAGTGACTTCCCATTGGCCTGACTGCTGATCTGATTTAACTCTACATCCTCCTTCTCCCAAACCATTGGGGGGTTTTGGGGGGTGTATACAACTTTGCATATTGTTTTTCTTGCTATATTACTAAATTTCATAGGTATTTCCTATGCCTTTCTGTGAATGGGCTGTCATTTCTTTGTGGTAACCGTAAGTTTGTTTCCTGTGTCTGTGAGTCTTTTTCTGTTTTGTATATAGATTCATTTGTATTATTTTTAGACTCCACATATAAGTGATATCGTATAGTATTTGTCTTTCTCTGTCTGACTTACTTTACTAAGTATAATGTTATCTAGGTCCACCCATACTTCTGCAAATGGCAATATTTCATTTTTTTACAGACAACATCATCATCACCGTTATCATGAATTAATTACAGCTACCATTTTTGAGGGCTTACTATATTCCAGTCCTATGCTCAGCATATATCATGATTTATCTTACCATTAAATGTACACATACACACAAATGATAAGCGATAAATATTTTTTATTATTTTCTCTACTTTGCCTACTGTGGGGAAACTGAGGCTTGAGGCGATCAGCTAACTTGACAAAGGCCAACCTCAGAGCCAGAATTCAAATCCATACTAATCTAACTCCACAACTCAGGCCTCTAATATTTTCTACTAATTACTGCTCAAATCATTGATAGTTTTGAGCAGGGAAAGTAATATGATCAGATTTATATTTTATGAAGGTAATGGTAAAAAGGTAATGGTTACCCATTCATTCAGCCTGAGAAAGGCAATGTGTCTATGACCCTTAGATTTCAGCACTGCCCACTAGCTTTTGAAGAATTCTCCTGTGCAGTATATGACCTCAAAGCCTTAGTTAAGGAAACAGGTCAAAGTGTACATTCAACATGGGCTGAATGAAGCCTGTGGAATTTTTGTTAGATTGAACAGCGCTGCCCTTAGCACAAAGGATGCCTTTTGCTGACAGAAAGGAGAAATCATCACTTCTTTGTCCTGGGTAGTTTTACATGAGCACATCCCTGGTGAAAAGTAGCCAGTGAACCCCGGGTTCATCACTCTGAGCAAGGAAAGAGAAGCCAGTTGCTGCTTACCTTTAGCTGTCATATCTGAGTGCCACCAACTGCAGAGGTTAAATTCCACCAGGAACCTAAACAGGAAATGAAAAAGCCCAATGTTACTTGGTCACCCACACCCTGAATTGAAGTGACATTCTGTGTTATTCAGCATCACTCACCTCATTTGAAAGAATAACATCATCATCTGGAGATATCAAGGTGTTTGGTTCAGTTACCACTGAATTTTCACTAGGTTTTGTCTTACTTGTGAAAGACTATTTTATCACCAATGCCAGCCAAACCCTGAAATCAGGTTCACCTAGACTCAGGGACTCTTTTGAGAAATATCTGCTTTATAGGCAGAAATTGTTTTCTTTTTATAGTTTGAGTCCATAGTAAAAAGTCAACATTCAAAGGGCTTCCCCCTGGGCTTCCCTGGTGGCGCGGTGGTTGAGAGTCCGCCTGCCGATGCAGGGGACGCGGGTTCGTGCCCTGGTCCGGGAAGATCTCACATGCCGTGGAGTGGCTGGGCCCGTGAGCCATGGCCGCTGGGCCTGCGTGTCCGGAGCCTGTGCTCCGCAACGGGATAGGCCACAACAGTGAGAGGCCCGCGTATCGCAAAAACAAACAAACAAAAAACCAAAGGGCTTCCCCTGCCTTGGTTCAGAAATACAAATGGAATATTCTCTACTTAGACTATGATCTACAGTACAAAGGATGTTTTCAAAATTTACACTGTAACACAAATGTATTCAGTTGTGTGTGTGTGTGTGTGTGTGTGTGTATGTAGGGCAGGGTGGTGGGGACAGAGAGAACAAGCTCCATTTTATGAAATTATATCATGAAGCAACTCCACAAAAATCATAATTTCTCAACTGCTAGTAAAGAATGCAAAAGTAATATAAATCATCCTCTAAATAAATGGAAATAGATCAAAATTCAGTCATTTCCTTCTCAGGCTCATGGCTGCTATCCTCTAGCAGCTCACAATCAAAATCTCACTATTACCTGTATTTTCTGATTCGTATGTACGTTTAGAAGTTACTCCCCACTTGAAGTTATAATTTTGTTAACATAGGTTACATTGAAGCAATAAGGAAGACAATGTCTGTTCATCAGATAGCAAGAAATCTGCCTTAAACTCATAGAACTGGAACATTAATGGGGAAAATAAGAATAAGAGAGTTTGGTGCAGCTTGAATGATCTGGTTTCCATGCTGGTCCATGGAATTCCTCCTTTCTGTGTGACACAGTGTTTCTGTAATGTGTCCAATATCTCATCTGGAAGTCAAGTCTTTCATCTTTGTGCCATTTCAAGTCTGACCTAAGTCACAGATGCATCCAGCAGGACTGTAATTTGACAGGGTAAACAATTAAATCACACCTGAGAAAGCCCCTGACCCATGAGTGCACAGGCCCCCACGCCTGCACATGCCAAGACATCCAAAGGAGCGCAGTGGACAGCCTGGCAATTTGCTCTTCTGACCACAGCCCACCCAGGCTGCATTAAGAACAGCCAGACATCTATGTTACATTTAACAGTAACCACAATAAATAAATGTGGTTTGTGTATTGCAAGCTGTTAGTCTGCTAAATGGTGATATAAGGGCATGAGCAGTGACCATGAACAACTTAATAAAAGATAATTTTTGGGACTCAACATTCAATATTTCGAGATGTTCAATCAGGTTATCGCAGAGTATTATGAATGTAATGGTTATTGGAAGCAGAGTCTCCCAATTCACTTTTTTTTTTTTTTTTTTTGCGGTATGCAAGCCTCTCACTGTTGTGGCCTCTCCCGTTGCGGAGAACAGGCTCCAGAAACGCAGGCTCAGCGGCCATGGTTCACGGGCCCAGTCTCTCCACGGCATGTGGGATCTTCCCGGACTGGGGCATGAACCCGCGTCCTCTGCATCGGCAGGCGGACTCTCAACCACTGCGCCACCAGGGAACCCCCCAATTCACTTTTTAACACAGAAAAGCAGTAATACTTTTTTATAAGCAATAATACTTTTTTAAACATGCAGCAAATTGTACTTACAAGACAAGTTCTGTCATTATCCATTTTATTGCAGCAAGGAAGGCATTATAAGGCTGAAGAGAAGAATTCAGTTCATTAAAAACAATGTATCACACACAAAATTTGTAGTTTAACCTAAGGCTTTACAAAAAGACAATGTTATTTTTCTAGAGAGATTGTTATCATGTCAAAAAACAGTGAAGCTCTAGCTTAAAGAAGAAAATGGTTGGATACTGTATCCCAAAACTAACATTTTAAAACTTTGAACTCCCCTGTAGTGAGATGTGATTTACAAGTAAAATAAACATGATCTAATACAGGGGTTATCTCTGGGAGGAAAAAGGAAGTTCACCAAATGATGCTTAAACCTTTACTCTCTGGGGGCTAATATTTCACAGCCTAATGCTGAGCGGTTGGAATCATATAACTAATTTCAAATGGTAATTCACAGGGCTGCCTCTTGGAAAGGTGATTCCCTGTTCTCCATCACTGTATGTCATTCATTGAAATAAGCAAAAATTGCACATGCTTGATTTTAATGCCGCCCATGAATTATGTAGGATTTAAGCTGCGTTTTCTCACACTTACATATTCAGACTTGAAAAAAATGATAACCATATAAATATGTGACTTTATCCTTGCAGAAAATCTCCTTCACTCTATAAAAGAAGGCATTGACGGGCTAATCTTTATTTCAGAATATTTTAATTAAAAAAAGCAGTGGGATTGTTTACTCTGTGATATTTCCTATGTGGATAATTCAATTTCCTGAATTCTGGAAAATACCAAGTCTCCCCCTCAGTCGGTTCTTTGTACCTAGGTATGCTAGATATGTGAGCGGTGGGTGGATCTGAGAGACAGGTAATGACGTTGGCAAAGCCCGAGCCCCAAGTTGCAGGTCCAGACAAATCTCAGAACCTTCTGTGGTTGTCTTTAGGTAGCAGGGAATTGAAATGCCCAATCCTGGTTTCTGACGTGACAGCTGCTTAATCCTACCTCCTAAGCATTTTGATGATAAGGACTAGAGCTAGGAATGGGAGGATTATCCAGTTTCAAATAAAACAAGGACAAATTTATTTACCCCTGACCATTCTTAAAACTTGCCTATTCAAGCCAGTAAGCAAATGTACAGAACACAACAATCCGCTGGGGTTACTCCCAGCCCACCCAGATTTCAGGCTAAATCTCTTGCTCCGATTGAGTGTGTCCTCATCATTCCCTGAATCACAGGGCTTTCAGGGTCAGATAAGGATGTGAACTTTTAACTATTTCCTAAAACCAAATGCAGCCACGCAATCCTGTGGTTCTGCCATTATACTCCTTATGGCTTGAAAAATAACCATCTTTCTTTCAAAAGGACCAAGGGAGGTCAGACCATAGGACAGTTTTGTGTCTTTGTACCTGCCAGGATGGGTAGTGACATTTCAGTAGTCCTCCATAGTGTGAGAGGAGAGAATGAATAAAGGGATTAAGGAAGGAAGAGAGGGAGGCACAGGGGCAGCTCACCCTGAGGCCCGGGGTGGGGCCAGGGCGGGGGTGGGGGGGTGGAGGGGGGCTTGGCTGCGGCAGTGGGAGGAGGATACTCAAGCATTCCCTGCCAGATGCTGGCTCAATGCAGGGTAAACAAAGGGATTATGTAAATACAGGATTAAAAAATTTAATGCACATTAGCATTCAGAAGGGTAAAGCCATTGAGCTCTTAAGCCTAATGATAAAAACATATCTTGGGAACATTTTAAGTATGGAAATACTCATGCTAAGGCTAGGGAAGCTGGGTTTGGAAATATGTGTTGATTCTCACTAAAAAGTGGTATTTTTCAAATCGTCCCATTTTTAGTTCCTAGTTGCCTCTCAGAAATGTCCCAGCTCAGAATCATTCCTTGCTCCCTTAGTGTAGGAGAACCGTGTTAAATATTTGGTTTTTAAATAATCCCCTTGCAAGATCTTACATCTGTAAATGAGAAGGTGTATATTTATATTTTAAAACCAAAACGGCTCTTAAATTTTGTGCTTCAAACCAAATTTTAGGTTGATTTTTTGGAATTTACAAAATGATAACATGTAAGGGTTATATTTATACCCATATGTCAGACTATGTTGAAGTATCTGTATCTGTTTTTTCTGTGTTTTCAAGTTATTGGTGACCAAATTTATATTGCTTGCACATTGTAAATTATATTTTTAAACTGGGGGTAAATTGTCACAGTTAATTTCTGGTGATCTGAAAGCCAGTTTCTAATGATACAAAGCTATGTTGATTGATCCTCAACTGTGACATCATGGATGGAATCAGCTCCAGGGAAAATGATGTTAAAAGCAGCAGCATGATTAGAGCAGAGAATCTCTGATCAAAATGTGAATTTGGGCATAGGCTAACAGCTCTATTACAAACTAAAAGGAAGGTTTCTGTTGAACCAAACCAAATTCTCTTTTATTTGAGCATGAGGGAATTGACAAAACTTCTCCCCTTTTCTATCCAACAAAAGGATGGGGGGTTGCTGCATTAATCCATCAAATACTTTAGACCTGTTTATCATACACACAATCACTGGATTTGGGTTTAAACAGAAGTGATCTTCTTGACTTGACACATTTAAATATTCATGGTTTTGAAACAGATAAACTTGATGACTCCAAAGAAACAGATATGCTCACATGCAGGGACAGACAAAAACATGCAGTTGTTTTCTGAGTGACTGCACTGTACTTACATCCAGTAGACCATGGGCACCATCGCTGCTCTCCTTGTTGGCCCTGCACATGGCTTGATAGTCATAAAGGGTAATTCTATAGAAGAGAATGGAAAAGAGCTTCACTAAATGGGAAAACACGAGAACCAAATGATGCTGTGGACCAACCAGCAAGGTGAACAGTCACTCACACCACCAGCCAGTGCAGCAGTGACAAGCACAAGTCAAGGCAGGCCTAACAAGGGTGACAAGCAAGGGACACAGCAAAGTCCAGGACTGGAGACACAGTCATGTCACACTTGGAACTTAAAGAATAAAGGGAATAAAGGTACCGTTGGGATGGAGGGTTGGGAGAAGAAACCCCCCAACTTGACCAAACAGTCGTTTTGGTTTGAACAACGATGACTTGCATGGACCAGGATACTCCAGAGAAAGATGCTCTTTTAAACTGAATTCTGGGCCCCTGATGAAATCCACATGGACCATGTCTGCAAGGTCAAGGAGAGCTGGGAAGGGCCACTTTGAGTTAAGAAATGGCAGGATCCTCTGTCTCTTTTAAGCACGAGGAAATAGGCTTGGACCAAGATAAAGCCAGCACTTTGACAATTTGTTGGAAACCAGCTGGCTCATTGGTTGTTAACCCCCTTCCATTACCACCACCATGGTAGTGAATATATGTATACTCACTACTAAGTATGCTTTCGAAAACAGTGCAGTTTATGAAACAGGAAAATGGACGTCTTTTTCTCCCTCGGTGATAAAAATACAGCTCTCCTCCCAGTTATGATCTTTACTCACTTGCAAAGATGTTTTACTTTATAATTTTTACAGATATTTTACTTTCCTATTAACACCTTTACAAAGTAAAAAGAATGGCAATTTCCAGCAGCAGGTTAAGAGCTTTTAGATGGAGCGAACACTTTATCCCAAAGGAGACGGGCATTTCGTCCCTCCCCCAAGCTCCTCTTCCCACTATTCCTGGCCCCCCAAAGGAGAGACACTTAAAGTCCAGCCTGAGCTATGTTAACAGCTGCCAGATGACATGTTAATACTGTAATACATGAACTTCTCAATGACTGGAAGGAATTCTCCCTACAGGAATACCTTTCTGAAATAATACAGTGCGTAATGTGAAGCATACTTAACACTGGGCTGGAAATGTACACTAGAATAGAAGTTCCATGCTGCAGGACTGGGGTTGGATCTGTTTCACACCTAGCATAGCACCCAGCATGGAGAAGGTGTTCCAATTTAAAAGGTTGAATGCATGAATGATTGCCTGATTGCATGAATCTTGAAGAGTCGATGACACAGCTGAGACTGAAGAGGTCAACTGCAAAATGTGATGTGAAGGCTTTCCCCTCTAGACAATAAATTAGAGATACCACACACACGGATTAAACCAAAGAGCATCTATGGGCACCAGGTAGAAAACTGGCCACTTGACCAAATTGAGATGGAAACCAGCTCCTGACCAGCACCACACAGGCATTATAGGCAGCAAAGCCCAAGAGGGTACCAGTGTCACACAATCTCCTGGAAAGTCCGCCAAAGCCCCTTCCTCTTCAGGACATTTCTAGTCTTGCTGACTGTCCTCTGGCTTTTTTCCTCCCAGCAGATGCAAGCAGAACCAGTGTATACTGAGAGATAAATGAAGCCTATGAACCAGCCAAGTGTCTGGCTCAGGGAACTCCCTGAACAAACTTCTCACAGAAATGCTCATCATTGACGCAGCCCTGACACGAACTCAGCCACAAAATCAACTGCAGGCTAGGATGGACAAGTCTAATTGGCCCCTGACTGGCCTACCACGTCACAGTCTGCATCCTCAACAGCGGATTTCGGCAGGTGCCCCGGAAGGGCTTTCTAGGATTTGGCAAGAATTATTATTAGCTTTATCCTTTTCCTACTGCCCAACTCTATCTCTGCGGCTGGAATTTGGGTCAGGGCTGGTGAGAGGCAGCATGGGTTGAGTGGGACTTGAGTGTGTTTGGGGTCTTGTAGACATGGATGCACTGTGGCCTTGGCTTAAAAGGTTCGTTCTGCCATTTATAATAGCAGGTTGCTTCTGAGGCTTTATTTTTTCATTTATAAAGTGACTTCCAGAGATGTTCTCAGATTTAACTAATCAGTCATGTGAAAGTATACTGAAATATACTATGCAATGTGTTAGCCTTGTTATGACAGAAGGCCTAATTTTGTTATTTGCTAGATTTTTGACTCTTAAAGCTACACTATTCCCAAAGGCCCAAGTGACTGGTAGTGTGACTTAATGATTAGCAAGCTAGCTTTGAAGTCAGTGACCTGAGCTCAAATCCTAACTCACCCACTTATTACAATTCTTTTTAAGTCTCTTTGTGCCTCAGTTTCCTCACCTGTAAAATAGTGAGAATAATGGCTGCCTTATAGGGTGGTCGTGAGGATTAAATGAGATTATACACATGTACTGCCTTTAGCACAGTGCCTAGTACAGAGGAAGCATTCAACAGAAGGCAGGGCTGCAGCTGCTGTTATAACTTATTAGACTGGTTTTCACTGCCATTATTAATTAATGCGGGTGGTGTTAAATGCATTGGAAATTGACTCAGGCTTTACCCAGCTGGCTGGAGGATGGGTAGGCCTCCTGGTTTTCTTAGCTCATTGGCATATATGATGCAATGTAAAATTCACACTTCTTACTGAAGTAACAGACACCTTCAGAAGTCATGCTGGGGTTATCAGCAGATGATGTGGCAACTTCTGTCCATGAGCTTCATAGCTGAGGACAGGGTAACAACAGCTAATGTCTACTGAAGTCTATTTAGCAACTGTGAGCAAGGTACTCTTCTAAGCATGTTCCTACAGGAGAGATTCTAATCATCCCCATTTCACACAGGGGCAAACCAAGTCTCGGCTAGCCTAAAGATGTGCCCAAGTTCACACACTTAACAAGTGGCAGAGCCAGAATTAGATGGGGGTCATGCTGAATCCACCTCACTCTGCCTTCTGCTCAGTAGCAGGTTCTAGGAAATGCTTAGAATTCAGCCCTGTGCCCCAACCCAGAGTCTTATTGGAATGTCACAGGGAATGCTACCCAAGATAGGGTCTCATAATCAATATCCAGAATCAACTTCCAACCCAAGCTGAGGTGCTGTGACGGGGTCACCAGACCAGGCTGGACTAGCTGGCCAGGCTAGTGAGAGCCCCTTGTCATGGTAACCACCATGACAAACAGATGGCTGGAAGCTCAGGATTCTCCTGGGATCATTTTTAAAGGCTCCAGTTTACTTGTTGGGTCCAAACTCAATTGCTCTAGGGCAGCTTCCAGGCCAGGGTTCCTGCCTTTCATTTCACAAATAAGCTTTCCTGATCTGATTGCCACTGAGGAGGTTACAAAACAAACCTTCTCTCTCTTCTCCATGTTTAGGCAGCTTTAACTAGATGTTGCAGAAAGAGAGACTTCCAGATTGTTGCCCTTTTTGAAGTGATTTTGTTACTGTTTTAAATAACTCCATTTTGTGGCTACCTGTATCCTGTTCGGCTGATTATAGTTAAAGAACATGATAATTGCCTGCTTTCTTTCGGGTCTAAAATAAGCCCCGAGCGTCTCGTGCCCAGCCCAAGATTGCTGCTGCACTGCTGCACTCAGCAGCAGGAGTTTATTCTTATTACAGATAACATGCCTTAATCCCCATGACATCACCACCAGGCCACGGCAACCGCGGGCTGCTGGGGAGACCTTATCATTAACATCTCTGTGCTCCCCAGATGGGTCTTTTTGAAACTTTGACAGAAGGCAGATACAGCCTCTGAAGAAGAAACCCAAAGCAATGCAAACCAAGCATGGGCAACCCTATGTATCCTGTACTAGGTAGAGTCTCGGGTGTCAGGCTCGTGACATTAGGAATTGCTTAAATCCATTTTGCTGATTCTTCTCTTTTCCAACTAGACAAAAATCACGACCAAGAAAAAGATTTCTTCTAAAAATTAGAAGGTTGAATTTCAAAGGCATGAGTTCAGCTAATTTAAGCTCATTAGTAACAGTGGGGACCAGCATTTATTAAACACCTACTTTGTGCCCATGAGGCCAGGTACATTACCTGCAACGACTCTAACTCACTTTGGCTAAAAATTTGCCTCAAAACCAGTCTTGAAACAGCTTAATGTTTGCAAATATGGCCCTAAAACAGGACAGGGAGGCATCTGACATAGAGACCCGCTGAGGGACATATTTAAGCAATTTTGAATCAAAAAGTATGAGAAGCAAAGGTGACTCACTAGGGTAGCATGTAAAAATATGTATCCTTTGTTGAGCTATAAAATGTGTTCTCTGGGGCAGTTTTCAGCTTGCAAGTGTCAGGGCATGGAGCAAGAACACAGGAAATTCTAAACAAAGGGATTGTCACCATGGGAAGTTTACTCATTCATACATCTTAGACAGCCAGGAGAATGGAAAGCTCAGTCTGTTCCACCTGAACACTAATAGTAGATCCAGAAGGAGCTCTCCCGTCTCTCCTTTTTGCCTTGGTGGCCAATCTCTTCTTACAGAGATTGTACTGTTCTTTATGATCAACACAGAACATCTAACACAGCAGAGGAGGTGAGTTGAAGGTGCCTTTGAACGCTCTGATGGAAAATCGCTAAAATAAATGTAGTTAATGAGCACCCATCATTAGAAGAGAATAAGTGCCATAAGGCTGCACCAGCTGGAAGCCCAGCACCTAGGGTATTGGGGCCACTCAGGGTCCAGTGCAGAACCCTGAGAGGGGAGCCTCACTCATTCTATAGATTAAGCAGAGGGTCTATCAGCCCCAAATGCTTTTCATCAACAGGTGCTGAGACTATAAAAAGAAACAAAGTCACAGATACTGACCACATCAACATCTCACCCAGGTAATAAAAGCAGTAACAATAAGAAATAATCGATTACTTTCTGCCAGTCAAGTATTATCTCTGATGTCAAGGGCATGGAGAGGAAACTAAGGCTCAGGAGGTGAAGTTACTGTGGCTCTCCCAGCCAAATTTGCTTCAATCCTGGGGCACAGGATAACATGCACAGGTGCCTAGTAGGTGCACCTAGCCAGTGGCTTGTCTGCCCATTCAACTACGCCTTCCATGAATATTAGCTTTCCGTGTTAAACTGAAGGGGAAAATGCAATTATGATTAATCCCACGTAGAAAAGGCTAAATTTCTTTTGCTTCTTTGTTTGAGTAAGATATAGAAGGAAACAGCTAAATTCTGCTTAGGGAATGAGTGAATGCAAAACCCACTTGAGGCAGGAAACTTGGGTGCTAGAGGAGCATCCTTGGGCTCTGCCAAATGCCTGGCGCCATGCGTACATTTCACAACAACTGCACCATGGTAATGCCTAAGTTGCGCTTAGCACAGTGTGGGGCACACAACTGAGGCTCAGGATGTTAGAACCTAGGGATGTTGGTGTTGCCAGTGTCATTACGATTAGTCAAACCCAACAGGTGTTATCGAGTGCTCCTGCTGTCATTGCCTGGGGTCAGACATCACTGACAGATGCATTAGATGGTGGCTATGACCATTTGTGTTCAGGACTGCACGGGCATGTGGGGTGTGGAGAAAACTAGGAGTTAGGAATATAGCCTCATCTCTGGAAGGGTTTCAGAGTGGATGTCACAGGAAGCAGGGTTCAATAGTTAGAGGACTTGGGTGGTCTGAAGCAAACTGGGGCACGATGGATGTGGCAGAGGCTATCATAGTCTCCCGACAGCCATTCTCCTCTCGCAATGAGCAGAACACCGACTTTTTGATATGCACATTTCCCAGGTTCTTTTGTAGGTAGGTGAGGCCATGTGATTAAGCAGCAGTATTATATGGAAGCAAAAGTATTGTACGGGAGTAAGTACTTAAATAAAGAAAGAAATTTTAAAAAGGAATTTTACTTGGCCTTTTGGACCTCCTAGAATCCTCCTGCCAGCCTAGTTTGCAGAACTAATGGCTGCAGCTCAGCAGCTATCTTGGATCATGAGGTAATCTTGACTTTAAAAGCCAACTTAGAAGGAGGTAAAGAAAAAAAAAGATGTGGTCATGTGTCCATGATGACAACATGAGGCCCCCAAATTAGTATTTTCAGACTTCCTTCACATAAAAGAGAAAAAGACTCCTATGTTCTTTCACACTTTGCTATTTTGGAATTTCCTATTATTTCTAGTAGAACCAACTACTAACCAATACATTGGACTTCAAGTTTGAAAGACTTTTACTTTCTCTCAAAGCAAAACAAGCATGAATATGAACAAATATCCCTGCAGAGAATACTTAGTCTTCTCCAGCTATGGGAAAAGATGAGTGGTGACCAGGAAAACATGGTCTAGAATCTAGAATCCAAGAGACACGAGTTCAAATTCCATCTCCCCACACACTACTGTGGGTGAATTTGAACAAGTTACTAAAACACTTGAAGCCTCCACTTCCAGTTCCTCTTCTGTCAAATGGCAATAATGATAGTAGGTATTTCATGGATTTGCCATGAGGATAGGTAATGCATGCAAACTGCTTGGAATAATGCCTTGCCTGTACAGTTGACCCTTGAACAATGTAGGGGTTAGGGAGCTGACTCTCGTGCAGTCGAAAATCCGAGTACAATTTGCCCTCTGTAAACACAGTTTCTTCATATCCACGGTTCCGTATCCACAGATTCAACCAACCACAGACTGTGTAGCACTTCAGTATTTACGATTTTAAAAATCCGTGTATAAGTGGACTCCCACAGTTCAAACCTGTGTTGTTCAAGGGTCAACTGCAATTATTCAATAATGAGACTGCAATAATTCAATAAATGAGACCTGCTGCTATTATGATGTAGATGACGGTGGCTATTGTTATTGTTGTGATTGGGGATCCTCAAGCAGCAGCTTTAGGGTTTTAAAGAGCAGTCCATTGGAATCCCCATGTTTCTGCATTCCAGAAAGTTTGGCCCAGAAACACACTTGTCCAAGCCAATCCATCTTCTTGTTCCCTTCAATGCCACCTCTGACAAAGCATACTTCAGTGGACACAGCCAGGTCAACAGGAAGCCAAGAAGCCATTACATTCCTTACATGAGTTGTTGAGTATTAGACATCGGTGGAGCAGTCGGTATTAGAGCAGCCATCCAAACATAACAGACTTCTCCTCTAACACTCTCTGGATTCCAAGGCCAGGGCATTCGCTGAAATGTAACGCAATCACCAAAGACAGGGAAAGCTCCAGTCACCCGCCATGGAGCCAGTGCAGTTCCATCATATGGAGACAGGGGCAGAAATGGTCCAAGTCTTGAATCCTACCTGACGAGACACCTTTTTAGAAAGGCAATTTAGAAGGAGCCGCCACAGGGAATTCTACACAAGTTGACTATGTTAATGAACGTGTAGGGGGTGAGGTGAGGAGGACGTTCATCAGGCCCCGCAGGGAAAATATGAATGGCCTTGGAGGGGTGAAAGCTCAGGCATGCTGCGCCACGCACATAAAACAAACAAAACAGAACAAAATGGAAGAGACACAACCAAGAGGGATAGGAATTCTCAGTAGCTCCCAAAGCAAAAACAAATTATTAGCAAGCAGTTCGTTTCTCTGCAAGTCAAGGGCCAGGTGTGCCCCATGGGTCTTTCCTTCCTCGAGCTTACTTAAATACACAAAGAACAAGGGAAGACCCTTTGGCAGAAACCACAAGGATATTTGGTAAAAGCATGCATTATTCCACTTAACCCTCACTGCAGGTACGAAAATCACTCTTTCAATTTCATCTTGCTGCAGAGAAAACTGAAATTATGGAGTTAAAGTTGCCAAAAGTCAGGCAAGTTTGAAGTTGGGCAGCACCTAGACTGGCACCTGGTGCGTTTAATTTAGTATTTCTTGACCCTGACTGCACGTGAGAATCACATGGATGCTTTTAAAAAGCATTAAAAAAAAAAAAAAAGCATAAATGCCTGGGCTCCATCCCCAGACAAATCTAATATGAATCTCTTGAGGAACAGCTGGAGCATGGGTGTGTTTTAAGAGCTCTCCAGGGGTGCTAGCTGAGTCCAAGCCCACAGGCCCACGCCCAACACTATGACTGCTGTGCAGTAACTACCTTTTGGGGGTCATTAGTGATTTAAAAAAGAAGAGAAGAAAATTAAAAAAAAAAAAGATTTCAGACATTTGGAGCTCTTATCCAAGAGCTAATCTTACCTCCTATTTGTAGTAGCTTTGCAATTTGCAAAGCATTTTCACTTCTCTTATTTCAGGTGATTCTCACAAAATCCCATCTCACCAAAATTCCTATTTTGGTGGCAAAGAAACTGAGGCCCAGAGAAACTGAGGAATCTGTCCACGGCCACACAGTGGCCATTCCGAGGCTCAACCTGAAGTCTTCATATTTCAAGTCCAGTATATCAAAGAGGCCCTATCAGGAATCTTGGGCTCTGCTATGACCAGCTATATATTTTTTTTTCTCACTTTTCCCTGGATATTTGACATTGAGTTCCATCACTGGGGGCAAGAAGGGGTGGTGAAATAAATGAATTACTGTATAATAAAAAATATTTTGAAACTAGATTTTCTCTTAGTATTGTGAGAAGGGCAAAGTCACTGCCAAGGCCAGCAAGGAGAGCCATGGACTGTGGCTTTTGAGAAATATGAACACAAGGCTCTTACTGGACACGAACTTGAGTTAAAAGAGAAAAGCAGCTAAAATGAAAAGCCCTAAATGAGTCAGGGCCACTTAGGGAGTCCATTTACTTTCCATGGTAAGAATAAAAAGGCATTTCAAGTCCTCTGTTTGAAACACAAAAAGCTGACCTGGAATATGGCATCTTATGAGAAAATATCTTATGGTATCTTATGAGAAAATATGTGAAGCCTGGGGACATGGCTTTGGTTTAAGAATTTATCAACTTCAGTTAAAAGAAATCTGGGTGATCTTATCACTCGGCTGGCCTCCATCCTGAAAGTTCTGTTTGCCCACATAAGTCACTGCTGGGCCAACATCCTCCTTGGCTATCCTTCACTTTGTCTCAAACAAAACTGAAGGAAGTTCCATGCACTACTCAATGTTACTGTACATAGAACCAGGTAAAGGGGAGAGGCTAGAAAATTCTCCCTGTGCTTAGACTGCAGGATGTTTGAATCCAGCTCCGTTACACAGAGACAAGTTCTTAACCTTTCCAAGCCCCATTATTTCCATCTATCAAATAGGTATATATATACCCAGATCCAGCTTCATGGGCACGTGGCCTGTGTAACTGGACAGAACCCTGCACTTAGAAGGGCTGCGTGCTTTGTTTAATGCTCTGCTGTTGCCATCTTGAAACTCTCAATAATTTTTGAGCAAGGGGCACCACGTTTTCATTTTGCACTGGTCCTGTTTATAACTGTCTCACAAGTTGTTGGAAAGGACTGCAAGAAGTAAGATCTGCAGTTGCAACCTAGGTCTGGTATGTGGTAGGTGCTCTGGGAAGGTAGCCACTGCTACCTTCATTATTTTCACATTGCTGAGGCTATTGGTATGTTATTTGGCCCTGGGCACTATGTCATCTGTAAGTTGGATGGACAGAGTCAAGTCAGAGACTCAGCCTAAGTGACCAAGAGTGACCACTTCACCTCTTAGATGGTTTGCACATGCTGCTGAAGAACTTTCTCAAAGCTCCCTCAAGTTGGTAATTTGTTCACACAAATCAGTTCACACAAATTCCCCTCCTCCCACATGGCACTGTAGATGCACAAGTGGATGTTCTTTCCCTCTGATGGCACCTAAGTAGAATGGCCATCGGGTCACCAGGTAAGTGGCCAAACAATCAAGGAAAGAGTCCATGCCAAGTAGGCAAGCATCGCTTTGCTTTAGAGAGAGAGGCAGTGACTATGGTCCACTGGAGAGAGAGATAAATGGGAGGTTGATAAAGGGAGATGCTGTTCTTTACTTTGAGCTCTGTCTTTCTGAAGAAGACGGTTTGTAGGGCTCTTGTGTATGAAAGGCGTTTCTTTAGAAATGGGTGTAAGCAGACCAAATTAAGAAACTTTGTGCCAGGTTGCACTGTCCAATATGCTGAGATGAGATGTCTGCTACGTGAATGGATCCTGAGCTTTACCAGGGCTCAGCCATGCCACCAAAGCAACTTAACCTCCATGTATCCTGTGTTTGGGGGTGGGGTACAGTTTAACATGGTGCCTGACATCTGTCCCAGGGCACTGTTACTTTTGGCTACATCCTTTCAGTGCTTCTGAAATACAGATCTGCTCTGAATAAAAGGACTGTCAACCTTATTTTCTGAGTAAACATGCTGGCAAGGGCTTGAACGTCTGAGTTCCAGGAGGACCTCAGTACCCCAACACTGGATGGAGACCCCATCACCAGGTGTCATGGGAAGCCCATTGCGATATGTGTGAATGTAAAATTTAAAAAAAAGCATCACCTGTTGCCAAGTAAAAAGCTAAGTCAAAGATCCACAACAACAAAAATCATAGCAGCAGCTAGCAATTACTGAGCCCTTAATATATGCCAGACACCGTGTCAGAACGTTATGCTTATTATTATCTCATTAACTCTGACAGCAACCTTTGCAAGTAATTATTATCATCATCTTCATTTTCCACGTAAGGAAACCAAAGCGTGGGGAGGTAACATGACTTATTCTAAGTCATGCAGCTAGTAAATGTCAGAGCCTGGAGTTGAACCCAATCCATCTGACTCCAAAACCCAAACTCTCATTGCTGTCCTGGCCTCATGAGGGGGCCTTTCAAAGAAGCCTAGGGGGTTTGTCAAGTAATTCCCAAATGACAGCAGTTGCTGTTAAAATTTAGTAGAGAGTCCCAGCACTCCTCTTTTCTCAAATATGCTAGCTACTCTTGTGAAAGTTCTAAATTCATGTCAACTATATTTCACCCACATTAAGGAGAAGTCTAGGAATTTAAAATTCTGCTACAACCTTTTTCTTTCTCCCACCAAACTGTTTGAAAGGAATATCTAAGAGGGAAGAGAAAAAAAAAAAAGTCATTTTGTTAAAAAAGTTGAAAAATATGCTTTCAAATGAGAAACATGTGTGTGCTTATTCTTCCTCTTTTGTCTCTCCCTACCCCCACCAAGTTGAAAACAAGCTAACACAATACAAATGTACATATCCACATAAAGATACAAGAAACCAGTGGTGCCCTGGATGGCAGACAGTCCAGCAGAGCAACCCGAGCCCAGCTCCAAGTCCAGTTTTCAAGCTTATGTACAATGACTCCTGGCAAAAGAAGGGAAAAAATGTACTTGAATTTTAAAGAGGGAATCGAGCAGGGGTGAACACTCAGGCAGGCTGGAGAGCAAGTGTGTCAGAGATTGCAGAAGTGCTGGAGTCATGCCATTTAAAAATATCATTTCTTGTTTCCTTGTTTCTGGCACAAACAAGCTACGGAATCTCAAAAATTGGGTCATCATTTTTGAATTCCCTGCTTTCAGCACAGCACTCAGTTGGTCTTATTGAGTAGCTTAAAAGTCTGATTTCCTGAGCTAACACTTCCTGGCCATTCAGCTGCGGAGGGGGGGGGTAATAAATTGGGGGGACTGTCTTTCCCACTGGCAACCAATGTGCAATAGTTCTCACAGGTGAGCCTAGGTCCATCCTTGCATTTCCTGATATCATATATTTAACAGCATCATATATGTCCAGGAAAGCACCACTAATAGACCACCATTCTCCCTGGGAGGCCAAGGGAAGGGAGACAGGTTGACTCCTGGGGGGACAAAACTGGCCTCCTGATCTCGCAGGGTGATGATCTTTCTCATTGGCTTTGATGTTCCCAAAAGCGTGGCTGGCTTGCGCACAGGGAACGCGGGGCTGTGAGGAAATCATCCTATACGAGCTTCACTTAGGGTCAACAAGAGCCCTCACAACTCAATGGAGTGGTCCCTACCACCAATTTTAGCAATTCTAGCAACAGATTTAAACTTACCTCCATCTGGGAGCAGGTTTTGTGAACTTTTACATGATTTTCTAAAATTATATCGAGGCTTTAAACATCACTTCCCATCTCTGAGTTCCAGATTTCTAGCAAGCTGCCCCAGTTTGTCAGTGTGAGACAAGACACCCTCCTCCTCCTTTTGACCAGGTGAAAATGCTTCCTACTTCTCTGCAATCACTTGTTTCAGACCAACATAATCACCTCCCAGTACAGGCTCTGACTTCAGGACCAGACTCTAATAAATGCTACGCTAAGGGAACAGGGAATGCATTGTGAGCTGAGTTTCTGAGACTCTTAACGCTCATGCAAAAGGCATCAAATTTCAGAAGATCTTCTGGAGCATGAACACAGTCATGGGGTTAAGTCTGGGCTTGCTTTATTTGACCTTGGTTTGTTTTATTTTATTTAGGCAAACTTTCTCGGGGGACGCAAGGAACCATAAAATCCCTTACCTTTTAAAGGAGCCCATTGTTAACAATTTGTTCATCACAGCTCCCTCCACCTCACCAAAAAAGTCTCCAGTCTGCAGGGAAGAAAAGAAGACCCATGAGGAAGTGTAGATAAATAATGTGCCCAAACACCAGAGGAGAAATAAAAACGGACACACTCTGTGTCCTGGAGCTGACAGGGGCAAAGAGCAGGTTTTCAGGACTACTGTTACATAACAGCAGAAAAGGTCTTAATAGTCATGAGAAGTTATGGGATTACAGAGCAAACTAATAAGCAGATGTGAATATTCCAAATACATGGCAGGGGCGAGGAGGCAGGGTAAGGGTGACATTGCATAACACGTGCTGAGTGTTGTAATTAAAACACACATGCACACGTGTGCACACACATGCATACAAGCACACACGCATGCACCATTACTCTTGGATGGAGGGAGTAGGCATTAATCTGCTCTCAATCCCTTGTGATTAAAACACTACTTCATACAGACAGAAACAGGCTGTGAAAGGGCTTCCTAAGCAGTAATAAAAAGAATTGTTTATAATTCCTAAATGACCTGTTTAGGGATATGTAGCAGTCTTCTTCATCGGCTCTATAAATTTCCTACAGCAGAGAATATGTCCTTTCTCTAAATTACTTTCTGAGGAACACCCTCATTTTGTCCATAGGCAGTTAATATGTTGACCAAGAATGAAGCTGTCCAGCTCTGCGAAAAGAAGGCTTTGCCAGTCAAGACTTCCAATGGCCAACCCCAGCTCTGGGGCTGTCTTCAGGGCACTGGAGGCCTACCAGTCCTTCCCCAGCGCCAGGCTGATGCTCCTGCAAGTCCAGTTCTTGGTGCTGGCCGAGATTTGCCAACTCTGAATGGCGGAATGAAGGATTAACATCCTCGGGCATCCCTCCAGATTCCTGGAGCCACTATCATCAGTGTCCCAAGGGGGAGGGTGTATCCAATACAGCAGAACAGAGCTTGGAGCAACAGCCTTCCTCTGCCAACACCCTGGAAGGGGCCAGTGTAGATCAGTAGAGAACCCCCATCTGTACTGTGGGTGCTCTGAGGATTTATAGCTTATGTGGATGTGGGTGGACGGCATTACACTCAGAGCCCAAATTATATAAATTCCATAGGCTTTGTATGATATTAACTAAATCCTGATTCCATTACAATGCAGTGACCTCAACAAGGCTCCTAGGAGTTTTCAGGCAGAAAGGCACATACAGACTTCGCCAAAAAGTCAGAAGAGAGAGGAGGAAAGAAGGAAATGACATTTTCACTGACTGAAGGTCAAGCATTGCCTTTTTCACTCCAGGGACACTTGAACATTTGGCAAACTCTGTGGGTATGTGCTGCCGCTGGGAGCAAGAAGGACATTTGCATTTCTTGTGTGTAAATATGCCAGTATCAATGGAACTGGTTGTAAGATGAAGAAGAATTAGCCTAATTGGAGTACAGGAAACCAGACATCAAACAAGCTGAGGCAGGGCAGGCCCATAGGCTCCCTGGGCTATTCTATCCAGAAATGAAGCATGGATCAGGACCCACATGTAGTGGCCATGGCTTGGGAAAGGGTCACTATTTCAGTGGTTTACTTTGTTGGTTGGTCCAAGAATCACCACTGGAAGACATCATCATGTCCTTCCTCCCCCAGGATCAGGTTCCCACCCTCAGCCCTCCATGATTACGGCAGGATGACAGAGCTTCTCCTCACAGGGGACTGATTTGGTTTCTCACTCCTCCCAGACACACGGGCATATTACTATAGGCCTATGGCCAGTCCTGCTCCCAAGAGACTGGCCTTGTTTCATGGGCTCACCTTTCCTATCTAATGTCCATCAACTGTCCAACATCCAGTGATGTCCAGCATCTGAGGAGACTGTGTATGCACAGCTTGAGTCTCAACTGTGTAACTGTCACCCACCAAAGGTGCATTTAAAATCTCACAACATGGGCTTCTCTGGTGGTGCAGTGGTTGAGAATCCGCCTGCCAGTGCAGGGGACATGGGTTCAATCCCTGGTCCAGGAAGATCCTGCATGTCGTGGAGCAGCTAAGCCTGTGCGCCACAACTACTGAGCCTGCGCTCTAGAGCCCACGAACCACAACTACTGAGCCCACGTGCCACAACTACTGAAGCCCGCGCCCCTAGAGCCCACGCTCTGCAACAAGAGAAGCCACCACAATGAGAAGCCCGCGCACCGCCACGAAGAGTAGCCCCCGTTCGCCACAACCGGAGAAAGCCCTCACGCAGCAACGAAGACCCAACGCAGCCAGAAACAATAAATAAATAAAATAAAATAATAAAATAAATAAATTGATAAAAAGAAAATCCCACAGTGTTCTCATAGATAAGAGGGGAAACTGAAGCACAGTTCCCACATGTTACCTGGAGCCCGTGTTCACAAATTAACAAGCCATTGAGCTTAGACACTAAGGAGTCATACTTAAAGGCAATTAATTAATTTATTAGGCATTAATGGGTCTATCGCACTGTTGACTATTAAAATATTTTAAATGATTTAAATGAGACTTCATTATAAAATGCTAGTATCCTCAAATATTAGAGTTAGAAGAAGCCTCCTTTAGTCAACCATCCTCCTTTTATAGAGCCCGCCAGGAGTCCCTGGCGGGTTAAGTGATGCACCCAAGATCCCAAAACTAGTTGAGGAAGAGAGTTTGCATCAGAAACCATCCGCCTCCACTTCTGGTGTTACTTTACTACACCACAGTGCTAAACTTGTCTGGATTTGACTTTCTTTTAACATGCTAATTTCATTTCTAATTGCAGAAAAAGTTGTCAGCCACCAAGTTTTAAAGGAGAAACCCGTGTTTCTCTATTACAATGCTATTGATTTTAACTCTTATTTTGATTTCCAAATATCAGTGGAGCTTTCTTTGCTGAGCGCCCTAGCTTGGTTTCTTTCCATCTCTCCCTCCTGCCCCTGTACTGCACACAGCTCAATTAAATGAAAAACATTCTTCCTCTATATGTGGATTCTTGTCCCCCTGTGTTGAGAACCCAAGTTAATCCTTGAGCTCAGATAACTAATTTTTAAAAACTCAAAACCAGAAAGAAAGCCATAAAGAATAATTACATTGGCATACATAAATACATACATATATTTGTGTGTATATATAAATTACATATATATAAAGATAAAATATTAAAAGGAGGAAACCTCCTTAAAACTGCTCAAACTCTTTCAGGCACCTCCATGTCAAGGCAAAGAGTTCTATAAATTGAACATTTTATGAGTGAGGGAGCAGACCCTGGGCTCTGCACCCCTCCCCACCTCTCCTCTCCGGAGGTAAAATCTCTTTGGGGCCTGCTGAGAAGTAGGCTGTGACATTCTTAAAGGGATGGAAATAAGGTTTTATAATCTCCTGCTATTACCTCTTAAATACAGATCATGTCTCAAAGTTTCAACACCATAATTTGTTCCCCCAGACCCAAGCACAGTCTGGGATCCTTACTCTGAGTAGGTAGAAATTTCTCACTCACTTGTGTGTAGTCTTCAGACACCAGAATAAATCCATTATTGTCTATGAGGTAACAGTTCACAGTCTAGAAAATAAAAACACCACAGTTTCAACTTTGGGTTCTCAGACTGCTTTTACACGAAATGACGTACTTCCAACCTGAGAGACACCTATTTTAGGCTGTTTTGGGAGAACTGGAAATGCCTGCTGGCTCTAGGAGTTAAGGCTATGGTTAAGCTAACCCCAGCACTTACTCTTCAAAACTAATTAACAAAAATAAAACACGAAGCAAGCCTTGAACATCCCCGATTAGGATAAAAAGAATATACATTTTAAAGTTATGCATTACAGTTTATCTTCCTTTTCAAAAATTTTTATGACCTGAATAATATTTCCCAGGAACAAAGTGTCCAGAGGCCCCCGAGCCTGTATTCATGGTGGTTGAAGTACAGCCTGTTTTGAAAGCAAAACGCCAGCACAATGCCATTACTTTAATGATGTATTAATGAAAACACCGTGTCAGCTCAGAAGACCATCAGGGGACCAGGTAATATTTTTTAATTTGTTCATAGACTTAGGCAGGAGGGAAGGGGCAGAACTTCTGTTAAAGGGTCCCCTCAGGCCTCCTAAAGGTTTTCAAACTGTGTTTTTAATTGGGAGTTGGATTTGGGGGCAGGGCTGTTAGCTTTTGGTAGCTCAGATTTATAAATTGTAGCAAGGTAAGCCCAAACCTCTGCTTCCCCCATGCTACTTTAATCTCAAGTGAATGATTTGCTACAGGCTAAGTCTTAATTACAGTGCTGTGGAGTTTAAATTTAAGGTTTAATTCCGTCCTTGATGTAACTCAGTTTCTATTTATTGCAGCTTTACATACCGACTGCAACATTTAATTTGTAACATATCTTTACCCTGAGCTAAATTCCCCTAGCTCCAGACCACTGCAGGGCTGGTGTTTTCTGGGACATTTACCTATCTGTGTAGTCGATTTTAGTGAGGCACAAAAGTACAGCAGTAAGTTGGTCAGAAAGATGCATCCTTTATTAGTAGGCAATGGTGGAGAATCGGCAGAAAATTAAAAGCCCTGCTAGCATGTTTTAGAAATGAGTCGGCTGCTTTGGTGAGCAAGCGTTTCTCTTGGTTATCCCAAGGGGCCAGATGAATGACTTGGTCACACTCTTGCTATTAAAAGAAGCTCTTAGCTGCAAGAAGACTACTTTGTCCCTGGTGGTAGTCTTGACAAACATTCTCCTTTTTTAGGACACAGCACTATGAAAGCACTCATAGAGTTCTGCTGTCCAATATGGCAGCCACGAGCTACATGCAGAGTAAAGCTTAATTTTAAGTTAATTGGGTCATATCAGACAAATCTATACCCTTGTTTATTTGAGTATCCTGATTGTCATTTTGCAGATATAGACCCTGATGCAAAGGGAGGTTAACCTCCTTTCAGTCATACATGTTGAGCACAGAAGTGGCCTCCATATTAAAATACTGACTCTCCAAATCCTTGCAATTGCATAGAGATCCAAAGTCATCATAACTCACCCTCTATCCCTGATTATAAAGTGAGTGCCTACTCAAACATCCCTAGCCAACTGGTATTGCTGCTATTACACCTATATCTTTGGTCAATCTCTGTTCATCTAATGTTGTAAATATTAGACAGTACAAAGCAAATAGATTATAAAATCAACTGAAATCTTCGGAAAGAGGCAATATTTCATGAAGTCCATGAAAGTGATATTGGAGATCAGCTCCAATCACACAGGAAGCCATTGGCATACTAGTATCTGTCAGAGGTAACACATGAAGAAAGAAAACGTCACCACAGATAACATGAAAGATGCTTCTGAAGAGAATGATTTCAAAAGCAAGGGACTAAGAGAAGCTCCTGGGGAAACTGATCAAACTCCACTACATTTGACCTTCCTTGTGATCACTCTGAGAAAATCAAATATAAAGTGAAGGATTCTACATTGTGATTTTTATAATTTTATCAGAAATATTATACTCCCTACTCCCAAACCAAATGTGTCCTTTGTTTATAGAATTAGAGTATGACTGCAATTATAATTTAAATTTGTTAAATAAAATAAATGTATTTTCACCATTTCCACTTTATTTAGAGACAAAGCTTCACTGAAATGTTTCATTATTTGCCATTAATGTTTGTTTCTTTCCCCACCCTCATTTCTTGGAAATGAGGACCTCTGTGCTCCTTATAATGGCCAGCACTGGGTGGAATTAAGGTTGGATTGGCCATTAGGAGACTCACTTCTCAGGTATCCACCTTTGCTCCTACTCTCTTCTGGTGTGGAAGGCACAGAGGGAAGGCATCTGTAAGAAACAGATATTGCCAACACTGTGATTGACAAATCACTGAGAAAATCACAGGTCAGAAGCAAGGATGCTGTGTCACTGATGTAGAATTGGGTCCCTTAATCTGAAAGGTGTCATTTAGTTTTCATTATAGACAATATTGCTATGTTAGGTATATTTAGTCTCTGTAAAGACTTCATAAACAGACCTTCCTTGATTAAATTATCGGGAAGTATGGTAGAATGGAGTAAGGCCACTGGAGTAAAGCGAGCAGGGTACTGGGTTATGAAACAGGACAGAATTAGCCAGATTCCAGTCTGATAAATTGTTTTCTCTGTCTCTTTACAATAAATGGCCAATCACCTTCTGCATACTCCCTCCTCCAGTAAAAGTAAATAGAGGAGATATTTTCTCAGCTTTCCCTCACTATGCTACTTCTGCCCCAAATTAGATACTATGCTACTTTGTATCTCTCAGAAGGAGTCTGCCCAGAGCCCTGTCCCAAGGGTAGACTGACAGGCTGAAGGGCTTGGGGAAACCAGGAGCTCTAAGTTTTGACAGATATTGTAAGCAACCACTCCACAGCCACCTGTGACAAAACATGTAAAGATGAGGTGGTTTGAAAAATGCAGAGACAAAGACAGAGTAGGTGAGAGAAGTTGTCTTTTTTTAAAAAGGTATCTTTCTTCAACTACTTGATGACTCAGTATTGCTCAGAGAAGTCCTATTCCAGGCCACAAAGGCAGGTCAGGTAGATATCTGAGGTTTAGAGCCCCAAACCAGGCCATGGGAATTGGGCAGTCACAGATAGAAAGGAAAGCTGGGGAGAAAGTGTACTTGGGGGTGAGAAACACAGCACCACGCCTGTGTTACCTGGAAGGTTACCTGTGTTACCTGAGGCTAAGATACTAGCTTGAGAATCGGAGACTTTGACACTTGCTATCAGTGTGACCTTGAGCAAAGCCTTTTAACACTCCCAGTCTCAGTTTCCTTATCTGAATGATGGAGACAGCAACAACTATTTCAGAGGAGTGGTGAGAAGATGAAGTAGGCCAGTGAGTACAAACTGCTGAGCACAGAGCAAGGTGCATAGTGAGTACCTGAAGGACTTGTGCTTGTGTCTATTCAGCATATGATGTTTATTGGTTACCTACTGCGTGCCCTCTTTATAAGTATCCTACTGCTGCAAATTGAGTTTCTCAGAAAGGGAAGTTGTTACATAGTTTATAGCAAGAGGCTGGGGAGGCAAGTCAGCTGATAAGCGTGTGCGCTCATCTCCCCTGCTAACCAGTTAGCTCCTGGAGGACAGGGGCTATTTCTGACTCTGCTTCCCATTGACTCCCCGGGTGTTGGAGGTACCAGGCACGTAAGGAGGGCTCAGTAAACGTGTCTTGAAGGAATGAGTGAGTGTGTGAGAGGCTGCCTCTTAGGTTCTGAAGTTAACGTTCGCCTTGGGTGGAATGGAGCTCCTTAAAGTCGTCAGTCAGGCCCATGGCCAGGCCCTCCGTGAAGATGGATCTACAAGCCAGGAAGACATCTGGCCATACCAACTCCACCCACTGGCCCAGGGCACTCTAGCCAAGGCCCAGGGAGGCCATTTTTGGGAGAGACAGAGGGGCTGGAGTGGATCCAAGGCAAAGCATGTCTGATAAGTCTGTGGGAGTTGGGCCAGGTCTTCAGTACAGAGGAGAAGCCAGAAGCATGTGAACTTAATGAGCCCCCACAGCTGTTTTTAATGGGGACCTGATCACTTGAGGGCAGTTCGGGGAGTGGAGGGACATGGCCTCAAAGACTTAATTAAAAGCTATGAAAGGGGAATGACACGTGGAAAGAGTCTGCTGAAAGGATGGAAAGGGGCCTGGCTTTTCCATTTAAAACGATGTCAACTGCTTGCCTGAAGCCAAAATTTAGAGTCAAAATGGGAAATGGATGATAGTTTCAAAGTGCAAAATGAGCATCAGATCAAGTTCAGCAATCCAGCAAATTCCATGCTTAATTTTCAAAGTGTGTGAACTTTTAAAATGATATTTGAATGGGGGTCCATCCCAATGGCTGCTAAAGGAGATCATTAGTAGTGAGGAAGGCATGCCCAAGTGGAAACTGTCATTGCCTGAAGTGTATATGTGGTTGCCGTCTGAGGTTTTAGGTTCAGGTGAGCCACTACTCTAAGGGAAGAACACGTCTGCAGACGTTTTTGTTTGATAGCTAATGTTTACTGAGTGCTTACCATTTGCCAGGAGCTGTGCTATACAGTTTTCATATATTATCTCATTCATCTTCATCATTACTCTGTGAGGTAGGTGTTTCTACCCCCATTGTATAGTTGAGGAAACAAAGGCAAGGCTTATTACTGTCAGAGTCACAGTTTGAAGCTATTCTAACTCCACAGCCTATACCTTTAACCACTATGCTAGACCACCTGTGAAATCAGTTACTGAACAATATATATTGTATGTTTTGAAGTCTAAGTGGGAATCCATTTCCACTTATTTCTATACATGAGAATGCACAGAGGCAGTGTGGGTTATAGGAACACTGCCTCTAACTTTATTCATCAAATTATTCAACCAACTATTCATCCATCCATCCAACCAATCAACTAGAAACCAATCAATCAAACAATCCAACTATCCAAAACACCATCAATCACACTAGCCAACCAACCATCCATCCAGTCACCCAACTAACCAACCAACTGTCCTCAGTTCCTTTACCACAAATAGGGATTAGTAATTGTACAAGTAAAGGGCTTAACATAGGGCCTTGTGACACTGATTAATCAATATTATTGTTGAGCTGAGTTGTCTTGAGCTGAACACTCCAGTAAGACAATTAATGCCTCAAAGACAGAGGAGAGCTTTGAAGCCACTTGACTATCCTATGAATGGCATCCCCAAACTTACTGAAAGGGTGTTGATCATAAAACATCATAGGGTACTCTTTCCTACAGGAAAATTATTTTTGATCTGATGGTCAGGAAAAATTGGGGTTTTGCTGAAAAGATGATTGATTAGTTTTTACTCTTTGGATAGTAACTCATATAGCAATTATGTTTTTTTTTAAACTGGCAGCCAGATCTTCGGGGACTGAGCATTTTGTACTTTAGCTTCACCCTGGACTCCCTTTTATATTTCTCTACTTGTCTTTGCTTCACCTACTTTTTGGAAATATACTTCTAATCTATGTTTTCTGAGTTAGAATTACGTTTGGTTAGGATTTCTTTAATCCCTGTGGTAACCAGAAGGAATATGAATGTGTGATCATTTATAAGTTCCAGTTTATGTATTGACTAATGGTTTGGTTGACTCAGAGAGAGGAAGGCCGCCTAAGCCAAAGTGAAAGGCCACTTCACACCTGCTTGATCCAAAATGTGGGGCAGAAGATACATGGGATTGGATGCTGTAAAAACTTAAATCTGATGGACAGACTTAGGACAGTGGTAATCTTTTTTCTTCTATTGCTCATGTGTGGAATTCAAATTCCTCCTCCCAAGATTGAGGGAGAGGGAGAGAGATAAAGAGAAAGAAAGAAGGGAGGGAAAGGGAGTTGTAGGAGGGAAGCATTATGCTAGAATGCAACATTCTGAGTTTTCAACTCTTAGATTTTTGGCTTATTACACGAAATTAAGCAAGTCATTTTATTTCTCTGATCCTCAGTTTCTCCCTCTGCAAAATGGGTCACATATTCCTATCCATTTCATTGGGTAGTTAAGAAGATGAAAAGAGGTACCATATGGGGAGAAAACTTTGAGAGTTGTAATATGAGTTTCAAATGGCAGTAATTTGCATCGTTTTTTATAAAATGCCAAAGTCCCAGTAGTGCTGTTCGTGGGACATTTACATCACATTTCTCCAGCTCTCATAAACTGATTGGGAGAAGAAAGAAAAAGAAAGAAACAAAGCAAATGTCCTTGGGTTTTTGGAGATTGGTCCAGAGCAATCTGTTAGACCTGGCTCTGTGAGACATTCCCCCTGTGAGAAAACACCCTTAGTCATCCAGCCACTCCACCACCACCCGCCTCAGCCCCTGCCACCCCCAACTTGATTAGGGCAGACACAGGGCCAGGAGGCCACCATACCTCATCATCACAGCTGATAGAGCATTTGCCATCCAGAGAGGCGCACTGTGGGGTGAGGGGGAAACAAAAGGAAACGTGTCATTTGGACACACCAGCGTCTGCTATGACTGCCACTTAGTTACTCAAGGACAGCCTATCAAAGTCCTAGCCTGTTATGTAAATTTCATCCAAATTTCATCCAAAGGGAATGTACTCTCTAGGATGAGTACTAGCTCTAAACAGTAATATAAAAGACAATTTGGGGACTTCCTGGTGGCACAGTGGTTAAGAATCTGCCTGCCAGTGCAGGGGACACGGGTTCAAGCCCTGGTCCAGGAAGATCCCACATGCCCCGGAGCAACTAAGCCCGTGTGCCACAACTACCAAGCCTGCATTCTACAGCCCGTGAGCCACAACTGCTGAGCCCATGTGCCACAACTACTGAAGTCCATGTGCCTAGAGCCCACGCTCCGCAACAAGAGAAGCCAGCCCGCTCACTGCAATTAGAGAAAGCTCGCGCAACAAAGACCCAACGCAGCCAAAAATAAATAAATTTATTTTTAAAAAAAGACAATTTTGGGGTAACAGGGCCCTTTTTCATTTTAATTTATGTTGTCCATTTTAATTTATGCTTCATTCAATATTGATGTCTTTTTAAGACCTCAAATCTTTGAGTAACAAGAAATATAATTATGTATTCATTTAATTTTAAATTAACCCCCAGTGACTTTTTTTTAAAACTCCTGTCTGTGTTCTTGGTACGTAGTTTCCTAAAGTATCTTCATTTAAGAAATGATATACCATTTCAACATTTGGAATTGGACAGATGGAGGCAAATTATGTGTTGCCATTTCTGCTGAATTACTGAACAAATACCACTGAGATTACTTAGTACAGAATGTATAGTGCAAGTGAAGAATGTTCCCAGATTATCCAAGGCAGAGAAGCCCTTGGCCAAAGAAGGCATGCTTAGTCTAACCTAGTTATGCAAAAGCCTTCAAAAGCGATTCACAAATAAGTAATTGGGCACCACAAGATTAAAAGAAAGTCACTATGAAAATCTGCAAAAGTCCCCAATACTTAGAAGAAACACTTCTCTTTTAGAAGGTCACTAGTTTGATCTCACAATTACAACTGTTGCAGGAGCAAATTCCCTGCTTTCCCAGCATGTGTTGTCTAACACGCTGTCAGCCCTTTACTTTGCAGTGAAATGAAAGGTAATCTGAGCAGCCCAGCAGTTCATTTTACAAATATTCATCGGAAATCTGGCACTTTTAGGCTCCGGGTACTCAAATGTGAACACCTGTATAATAACAGTGTCGCTAATGCTTCAACATGCTGATTATAACTTACCTGTCTGCTGGCAGTCCAGAACTTCCTTTGGAAAAATTCAAGTTTCATCTGAATGCCTACAGCTTGGACAAATTATAAATAAAACATGGCATTAGAGATCTCTTTACACAATTATTTAAGATTATCATTGAAAATTATCTGTCAAGGTAAGATGCTGATGTAAGCATATCAGATAAGAACACTTAAAAACTAAATTTACAGTGAAGCATACAACTAAAACATTTTATCTTTCAGGTAAGGAATTTTCAAGGTTACCTGTACTCATAGAACTCTTGACAGAACAAACTGAGCACAGTGCAGATGGTTCTTTGGAGAGATGTTACTTGAGTGTTTCTAAAATTCATATACTTGTGGTCACCACCCTCCCCAGCACAGCTGAAAACAGGAATGGAAATAAGAAGGATATTCAGAAGATCACGGTTTCTTCAGGGTTCCCATTTCGGGGTTCCCAATTATCATTGCATGAACTTGCATGCCTAAAATGTGTACTCTGCATATATTTTTGAGATATGAAACTTGAAAAGTACTTGTCCTGAGGCTGGTGTTGGAAGCAAGTCACTTGGCCATGATGTGGCTTTGTTGAACTGTCCCCCAGCATCCACATCTCAGTGATCTTCTCTCCCCAGCAACTCTGGTGGAATTATATAGTTCTTTGCTTGTCTGTGTAAAGTTCCCTAAGGCAACAGTGGATGCTACTTCTAGTAAGAGAAATGTGCAGAAATGGAAGAGGTTAAGAAAGTGATTTGAAACTCTGGGAAGAAGAATTCGGTGGAACCTCAGAACTAGGCAATGAGCAAGCTCAGAATATTTCTCTCTATGAAGTCAAGACAAAGTAACTCTTGAAACCATTATCGAAAGTACTCAAGTCAGGGAAAAAAGCTCGTCAGATGGTGAGAAAACTTGAGAGGAGATGGAAAGAAAGAATGAGACTCTGTGCTGGAAACACTGCACTCCCCAAGGGACGCCATTTAGCCCTGGGCGGGTTTGCAAACTTCAGTCCATCGCACACAACTTCCCCAATTTTTGCCATATCCTTATATCACCAGTATTGTTATTTATCTTTCCACATGTTTTTTCTTTTGCTGAAATACCTACAGTAACTTCAATCTACATAATAATACCTATCAAAAGAGATACACAATTACCAAAAAAAAAAAAAACAACAACAAAGAAAAACCAAGTTCACCCATATACTTTTATGTGGCCACCATGTTAGATGCCCCCCACCAACTCCCACCTTGGGTAAACGTTCTTCTGCTGGCTTCTGGAACTTGAAGATTTATGAAGGTCTTGGGTTGTTACCCTTATAAGTACCAAGTACATTTCTACTTCCTAAACAAATTGTTGGAGCAAGACCTGAGAGTCAAAGTTAACTGGGATATGTACACTTAGAGAGACTCATCCTCTATCTTTGCACTTGGAATGTCAGACTCTAGGGTGAGACTAGAGCTAAGCGTGGCTGTAACATGCAGAATGGAAGACTCTGAAATGCACCATTTCAGCACTCTGGGTTCATCCCGCTTTACCCAAAGTGTCTTCCATCTTCCGGAGCACAAGCTCCCCAGCGACAGGGACATGTTGTTGCTCCCCACTGGATCCCTGCCTCCAGCAAGGTGCCAAGCACATAGATGACTCACTGGTAAATGATTGCTTTTTTAGAAAATCTGTTCAGGTGATAGTATAGTCACTAGATGGATGGATGGATACATAGATAGATAAACATCAGTGTGAATTATAATCATACCTGAATAAAGGTTTTTCAGTGGCAGTTCTCAACACATTAGAACCATCTGGGAGACTTCAAAAAAACATTCTGATGCCTGGTGCCTTCCCCCTCCACACTAAGACCATTTAAATCAGAATTTCTGGGAGTGGAGCCTAGGCATGGGTATGTTTAAAAAGCACCTCAGGTGATCTGAATGTGCAGCCGGGGTTGAGCTAGGCTACTCCACAGGCCTTACTGTAGATAACAAGTTGGCTATGGAGGACCTACCACGATATGGGCCATTTGGTCAGACTATAGCATAAACTGCTCTTCCTAGCCCTGGAGAAAATTTCAGAGAATACCTGAAGGAGGCTGATATTGAAGCCTGAAGGCTGTTCACTACAGTTTCAAATGAATCTTGTCTTCCAAAATGCCTGACGATCCATATCCCTATTGGAGACGAACCAACTGAGGAAGCTGTAAACCAAAGTGCTGGCTGGGTTTTTAGTCAGATCCACCGGCAGGCAGAGGTAAGAGCCTGACCTGGACTTAAGAAGGGGCTTGAGGCAAGTATCTCTGGTTCTACCAAACACAGGGAGGGATGAGAGAAAGCTGACCTCAGAGCAGAAGGCCTAAAAACTGTTGTGACATTCAGTCACTGGTATCTAAGAGGAGGGAGGAAAACGAGTTTTCTCTCTTCCTCCGTGTGTATCTCTTCAGGCCAAGGTCAACAGCCACGGCAGGCTTCGAGACACAACAGGATAAAAGCAGAGGGTTCCCTGAGAGAGTCACCCCACGGTGACCTTTCTATGGTGTTTCTATTCCCAGCAACCCAGAGCTGCCCCTGGCCCACCCATTGTCTACTGAGTTCCCCTGTGAGTCACCCATGCCCTTTCTGAGCACCCTTCCCATTCTCTGATGGAGGCCCTGTTTTCACCTCTCTAATGAAGTTAGCTGCTCCCTCCTGGGTGTTTATCCATCTCACATACTTGCAGCCTGCTATCATCTGCCCCTTTCGGTCTGTATCCCAGCTCCTCAGAGTGCTTTAATCTTGCTTCATGAGTCAGTCCCTCCATCCCATTAATCATGCAGGCTGCTTCTCTCTGATCTCCCTCCAGCAGGCTGCATCCTCTCCCTGGTCCTGATGCCCTAAACTAGACACTACTTCCCTCACTCCTCACTCACTCCCTGTCTGGGCCATGAGGTCGATGCCAAAGGACTCCCAGACAGTCTTGATTATAATGGATCTGCTCCATTTTGCCCTGGCTGTGTTTTTTGTTGCCCACATCCCTTCCAGCAACTCTGGCCCATGGTTTCCCACTTCCGGGTTTGTAGTACATTCACCTACAAGTTAATATACTTCTCTATGATTAAGAGATTCACAAGCCCATTGGTGGGTCAATTTCACGACCATTTGTTCAGTGGCGCTTTCTATGCCAAGCTCTAAGCTGGGTGCTAAGGGGAATGAGACCACATGCTCCCTCAGAGTCTATGTGGGGAGTGGCCACGTGGTAAAAGCAACATCAGAGGCTTAAACAGAGAACTGTGGAGCACAGAGGATGGGGCAGACTTGGCCTGGGGGAATCGGTAAGAACTTTGTGTAAGATAAAGCATGGAGATCTAACTCATAGAAAAAGTAAGAACAGAGGAAAGATGAGAATCAAGTGCAGAAACTTGATTCTGCACTTGATTCTCATCAAGTGAGAAAGGCAAAAGGATGGAGCCTTTCCAAAGACCATACTGTCTTCTGAGGCTTGAAAGAATGTGAGTGGGGGAGATGGTTGTGCAGGCTGAGGTCAAATGGAAAATGGTCTTGAATGTCAGGCCAACACACCTGAAGAGTATCCTGTAGGCCAAGAGTTGGCCCAAGGGCCAAATTTAGCCTCTTTTTATCAATAAAGTTTTACTGGCACACAGGCACCCTTATGTGTTTACGTACTGTCTGGTACAACAGCAGTGCTGAGTAGTTGCAACAGAGGCTGAGGGGCCCACATAGCCTAAAATAACTTACTGCTTGGCCATTTACAGAAAAAGTCTGCTGACACCTGCTTTAGGGTCTGAGGAGCCATTTAAGATATTGAAGTAGAAAAGTCAAAGGACCTCAGATCTGTATTTCAGAAGGTCCACAATGAAAGCCCTGAACAGGAAGGACTAGGAAATGGCCCGGACAGTGGGAGACAGGAGAGTGAGGTGAGTCAGGCAGCCACAGCCACTGGGTGCATTTGGCTAATTATCTCTTAAGTACAAATTGATTTAAAGTAAAAAACAAACAAGCAAACACCAAAAAAACAGAATAAAAAATCCCCTCCACAAACAAACAAAAATGCTTAAGGGCATTCCTATGGCTAATTCTATTCAGAAAAACAAATACAAGCTTCCACAAACAGAAATTTAGCTTCCTCTTGCTATTTTCCTTTGTTTTGTTCCAGTTTTATTTTTCCTGTTTTCAACTTTTATCAGAAAAAAGATCATCATTACTTCAACAACTCCTCCTCTCTTCTCCCATCCCCCACACATCCCAAATGGAACCTGAGATATTTGTCATGCCCGTCTATTTTGTTCTTTCAACATTTCAAGCCATAACGGTATATTCTGATTCAAGTCAATCCTGCTAATTTAATAAGAAAAACAAGGACTGAAAATGCTTTAGCGAAACCCAAGTCCCAAAGAGAATGCAGAAAATTAAAACACCATTCCTGGGGTTTGAAATTTTTTAGACAGTCCAGAAAATCATCAACATATTTCTCCTGGAGTTCACGGTGCTCCTCACTTCCATTTGATTATAAAGGCTCCCCGGCTCCCTGCTAGGAACTTTCAACACAAGGATGGAGACAGAGTCCCTTTTCCATGACTGCATCTGGTGGTTCCTTACTCACCTCCCAGGAGCAGAACTGACCCAGAAGAAAAGTATCCCTGGGGACCCTTCCTAGAACGCCAATATCATGTGAGCCTCCTAGGACAATGACCTTAAGATACTAGGATGGTCTTTGGAAACCAACAAAACAGCAAAATCATCGTTATGAGAATTGTCATCCCAAAGAGCCCCAGAGCCTTTCATATGAAATATTCATGCATCTGGAGCACTGACACCTCATAATTTGCTTTGAATTAGTCAGGTTACTGTTGCCGTAACATACCTCAATACTCTAAAGTATGCGTGAGTACAGATTTTCAGCTCAGCAATACAGACCACAGAGCTTCCATGGAATATCTTCCTTCCAGTCTTCCTCTTTCCCCAACTCTCTAACTTCCTTCCTACCTACTTTTCCCCTCCCTCTCTTCGTCCAATGTTTATCAGAAACCAGATACGTGACAGGTGGTGAATGTATTGAAATGAAGACAGAAGGGATGCAACAGCCATGGATGGAGGCCTGGGGAGGGCAGTCAAATCGCTGAAGAGAGGATCATACATCAGGATATTCAGAGCTGACGGAGTCGAGCATGATCCAAGCACCAAAACACAATGGCACTTCATTTGCAGAATGTCAGTGATGAGTGCACTGGAATTGGGACCAACAGCTGACCTCACATGCTGCAGTCCTATGTTGTCCAAATTGGTGGCCAGTAGCTACATGTAGCTATTTAAATCAAAATTAAATAAAATTAATAATTTAGTGCCTAAGTTGCACTAGCCACATATTAACTGCTCAATAGCCACATGAGGCTAGTGGCTACTATACTGGACCCAACAGATCCAGAACATTTTCATCATCACAGAGAGTTTAATTGGACAGTCATCACTGATAACAGGAAGGAACACAGAGAGGAAGTGGACACTGGTGTCCCTTGAGGATGAAAGTTAACGTTTCCCACAGACCCATCCATGCTACCCACTACCTGGAGGTGAAAGAAATGAGGATGACTTAGGTATGGAGAATCTAGAGCAGACAGACCTGCCTGTGTGAGAAGACCTGGATTTGCAAGGGGAAGATGGTAATTAGTTTGAGAGAAACCCAAAGAAATCAATGCAATATGCTCAATGTGGCTACCACCCTCAAGATTTATTTATTTTGCTTTATAAAATTTGAAAATACAAATTACATTTCCAGTGCTATTATATTCAAATGCATTCAAGATGAAATCATGCATGCATCTCATATCAGGTTAATAGACATGCATTCAAGTGTAATCCGAGACTCACCAAAGAACAATGTTACATGTAAAATTAGAAATAAAATAACTTTTTCATATTGTATTCATTTAGAAATAATTTTCTGTGGGCTTGGCCTCAACTGGCAACTTACCCCTAGGAGCACAAATCCGGTTTGTAAAACAGTGCTCACCACGCCTGGCACGCAAGCTCACACAAAACGCCCCTACCTCCATTTGCCCAGTTCTCCAGCCATGCGATATATTCACATACACATAGAGAGCTCATCCAGGAGACAGAAAAACAATCCTGCCGCCATCAACAAATTATAACCAGGAAAGTGTTTATCAAGAGCTCTGGTTGTGAACACTGTTTCTAAGACAGCTGAGTGCCCATGGGTACATCATTTCACTTCTCTGTCTCTACAAAGAGAATCACACTGGCTCTAGCTTCTGAACAGGACTTTCGTGGGATGGGGATAAATGATACAAAATAAAAGGATGTGTATCAGAACACTCTAAAGGGTTGACAGTGTTGTCAACATTCATGTGATGATTTGTTCCTAGTTTTTAATCCTTTTTGCTTGTATTTCACCACCAAGTGCACCTTTTTCAGTGCCAATATATTGACACTGAACAGAAGATTCATCCACGATAAATCCATATTGTCCACTGCTACCAAGGTCCCTCAGGATGTAATGTTGGTGGGTAAACACTCTACAAAATTATAATACCTTAGAAGTGGGGAAAGGCCACGTGAGCACTGGCAAAATGAAGCAGAAAACAGAAGGCAAAGATTCCTTTCCAGCTGAGCAAGCTTGAAATGGATTTTTTCCCCTTCAGGATTAATGAAAGGTGTGTCCCACTCCTCAAATCCCATCACTCAGCCCTCTGGAATTGTGATTATCCATGCACACTCAGGACAAGGTTAGATAGGTCAGCGTATAGAATCCAAGAGGGTTTTGTCCCTGATACTGTCACCGTCAGCTCCATGTGCTCATCAGCCAGGCTACCCGGACACAAAGCTTCTCAACTGACTGGCTACTGCTGGCAGCATGGGGACAATTATTTCATTCCAGTGCTCAGGCTCCCCTGGGCTGGCTTGGCCCACAAACAGGAGTGTTTTCTTCTAATAGATTCCAATTCCAATTCATGGGTAGGAATATGGTAGAAAACCTTCTCCTTATTAGAGAAAATAAAACTCTAATAAGTTAATAAATAAAATACATGCTAAGGATTTCCTTTGTATTTCATCACTTAGGAGTGGAACAAGTTTTCTTAAAATCCAAATTCTACAAGTACATGCTGGCCATACATTTTCTCAACTAGAAAATGAGCTCCTTTCTGGCCATATTTCTCAAGCAGGGTAGTGGCTCTTTTTACACAGCTGGGTTAATATCTCCCACCTTGTCCTCAGCCCCCCTCTGACAGAGTCCCTGAATTTTCATTCCTTTGTGCCCAACAGCAATGACGGCTTGCAGTGACAGTAACAAGCCATGGCACATTTGGATTACAACTTGCCTTAATTAACGGTCAACTGTAATAGCTGCTAGCCAAGCCACATTTGTTTAAATGTTTTCTTCTGTTTGTTTTCAAAATAGTTAATTGCAAGTAGAACTAACAATGAATCTGAATGTCACTTTTTTGGAATATTTCATGATTAACTGGGGGTTTGGGAAAAGGCCACTGTCCTGGAGCGCTGAGGAAAAGAACTCTAACCTTCCTTACATCAAATACAAGCCCATTCCAGGGGTCTGCTAATGTCCAGGATAAATGACTTACCACATGAATAACAGTTTAAAACTGTAATGTGAATTATGACATAACTCATCTGTTAAATATTTCATGTGAAGATTTTAATGATTTGCATGATGGAATGTTGGACAAAAAACACAACTGAAATCCTGGGACTAATTTGGGCGAAACTGAGAACAGAGTATCCTCATGGAGACGAGGGGGAAGAAAAGGCAGCTGCATTTATGCCCCCCTGGGTGTCAGACTGGCAAGTCCAAAGGCTTTCTTAAAAGATTATAGGGACGGGAGAATGATCAGCAACAACCTTTTGAAAAATATTTAGATCAAAGCCACTATTTGTTTATTATAATCTTGGTAAAGCCTGAACATTAATCTCCAAGGTATGGTATTATTTCAGAAATTAGGGGGAAAAAACACATTCTCACAGGAGCAGGCACACCTCATATTTTAGCCTATGCCGAGTGAAGAAATACAATGATAAAAGGGGAGGAGGCATTTTAAATATAAACCCCTCACCGATTGCATATTTCACTTCTGAAGTATACCCTGTGGTATTGGGGTGGAGGGGGGGTAATCTTTCTTATACATGCTTTTAAGTAACAAAGAGCTACATGATATATGTCTGTGGTGAGAGAGAGAGAGGGAAACAGGACTCATTATCGCTTGATTGACAACGCGATAGCAGAAGATTTTCTTTGAAGACTCATAGCTGCAGAGGTCTGTTTTAATCTGGAACCATACCCACTCACTGTCTGTGACTGGCTTCCGGGAATGTGTGTGTAGGAAGGCCTGATCCCTTCGCCTACACATTTCTTTTGTAGTCACTTTGTTTTTGTCCTGTCAGAGCTTCTTGGGAGCAGTCACCTTTGGTAAAGTATAATAAATGACAATTATGAATGTTTCCTCCATTTAGATTCTAATTACTTGACAGAATCAATGTTGAAAAGAATTAGCAGGGCTGTGGAATGGAATAATAATTTTCTTTTCACCCCTGAGGTAATCTGGAAGCATTTTTCCAGACTTCATCTGAAGAAACCTATATTCCCTCAGCTTTCTGAGGCCACTGAAGCTGGCATCGAATAGTTTTTGTCAGATCATTTTATGCTCACAAAACTCTTCAAATAATATTATTTCAATAAGGTTTTCAAGCCAGTACATTTTTAGAGTCAATTCCCATCCTTTCAAACTTTCAGAATAAAACATTTAATAAGCCTCAGGCTTCATTGTATTTTAATCAGGGTTACGCAAATCAATGTCCATTAAGAAAATTATAAGTTTCCAAATTATAGCTCCCCAGTTAATAATTTCTTATTAGGTCACCACCTAATAACAGTTACCAAAGAGATTATAACAAAATCAGGGGTCATATTTCCAAACATTTCAAAACCCATAATAGAATGGTCACATATATTTGCCAAACACCTCTGAGCTGGATGTTGATGACTGTATTCAATGCAAAGCAGCACTAAAACATCCACATGAGAATGTAAATTGGTGCAACCACTACAGAGAACAGTATGGAGATTCTTTAAAAAACTAAAAATAGAGCTACCATATGATCCAGCAATTCCACTCCTGGGTATATACTTAGAAAAAAAGAAAACACTAATTCGAAAAGATACACACACCCCAATGTTCATAACTGCACTATTTAGAATAGTCAAGACATAGAAACAACCAAGTGTCCATCTACAGATGATTTGGTTTAAGAAGATGTGGCGCGCGCGCGCACACACACACAATGGACTACTACTCAGCCATAAAAAAGAATGAAATATTGCCATCTGCAGCAATAGAGATGGACCTAGAGAATATCATACTAAGTGAAGTCAACCAGTGAAAGACAAATATTATATGATATCACTTATATGTGGAATCTAAAAAATAATACAAATGAATTTACATACAAAACAGAAACAGGGCTTCACTGGTGGCGCAGTGGTTGAGAGTCCGCCTGCCGATGCAGGGGACACGGGTTCGTGCCCCGGTCCAGGAAGATCTCACATGCCGCGGAGCGACTAGGCCCATGAGCCATGGCCGCTGAGCCTGCGCGTCCGGAGCCTGTGCTCCGCAACAGGAGAGGCCACAACAGTGAGAGGCCCGCGTACCGCAAAAAAAAAAAAAAAAAAAAACAGACTCGCAGACCTAGGAAATAAACTTATGGTTACCAAAGGGGAAAGGGAGGAAGGGAAGGGATAAAATAGGAGTACGGGATTAACAGATACAAACAACTACTATACATAAAATAGACAAGCAACAAGGATTTACTGTTTAGCACAGGGAAGTATATTCAATATCTTGTAATAACCTACAATGGAAAATAATCTGAAAAATATATATATATAACTGAATCACTTTGCTATTCACCTGAAACTCACACAATATTGTAAATCAAATATTCGTCAATAAAAAAAAATTCACATGGACAGTTCACGGAGCTGGAGGAGGGTGTCCAGTTACTCTGATTCTCCAGCTTATATTCCAGGGCACAGAGAAGGAAAGGGACTTGTCCAAGCACACCCAGCTCATCCTAGGGATTCTGAGTCCATTCAGACCCCCCAAAACTCAGATCCCTCCAGGACTGGGTGGGAACTGTGGTGAATGAGAGACCACCCTGTGCTGGTGTCAAGTGAGCATCTCAGCTCAGCTGATGCCTTGTGGGAATATCTTCTGGATCCTGCTAGTTATTCTGATGCTGCAGGAGAAGCTGAAAATCTAGAATTAATATACAGACGATTCATTGAAAAATTCACAGCACTCTGATAGGGTTGCCAGATAAAAAATTCTGATTTACTAAATCTGGCAATCCTACACTGAGAGACACATGGCACATCCCAGGCAATAAGCTGGGGTGACCTCTGTTGCATGTTTAGCCCTGAGAGCACTGAGATAGCTTGTGTTCTGCAGTGAAATATCAGGACTGGAAACCAAGGTCGCCTCCATCAGCATGACTTTCGTGATTTTACTGTTTACTACAGAAAATTCTTGCCCAGAAAGATAAGGCTATAAACCAGTAAAAATACTTTATGATTTACTTGAGAAACTTCCCTTAAATCAACTTATCTAAACAACAGACTGATCAAGAACAAGAGAGGGCTCAACTACAGAAACCGCTCACTTATCAAACAACTCTGGATTTATCAAGACTCAAGAGGTACACCATTCTTAAAGGAACCCAATCCTGATCAGATCCCCACACTGAAGACCCACCCAGACCCCAGAACCCTATCAACACCTGCCTGACTACCCTTTCTTGGACACTCGTAAGACCCTGTCAGGGCGGTGTTCTCCCTCACTGAGCTAGGGAATAAACCTGATTTTGCTTGGTCTATGGACTCTTCTGATGGTCTTTTTGTCAATAGTCAAACCGGCTTTATTTTTATCAAAGCATTAATCTGTATTTGGCATTAAATTATATTATGTGTTATTTACTGTGTTTTATTCCTACCTAGCTAGCGTTAAGCTCCTGGAGGGCAGAGGCTGTTTGTTTACACCTATATTCTCTGTACCTAGAGAAGTGCCCAGCCCAGGTAAGCACTTATGATACAGGTCAAAGGAATGACCCGGCGGTTTGATGCTGTGCTGATGGCGATGTCAACTATTCTCAGACTGTTTTCTCTCTCAGGAGACCTACCTTTGCCATCCAGGTATCTTGGGCTCTGTCCTGAGGGAAATGAAGAGCCATGAAAAGGTTCTCAGCAAGGGATGGATGTGAGATGTGAACAGATCCACGCTTTGGAAATATCTGCAGGTGGAGATAGTGGGCTGTATAGTTTGTGTGCGGGGCTGGTTAGGATTTGGTAGCACTCATCGAATCAGGTGAGAGATGATGGACTCCCACTCAGCAGAGGGCACTTGGGATTGGATGGTGAGGTGCAGTCTTGTTTCTAATCCCTCCTGGCTGAGTGAAGCCTGGAACCCTGAGTTTTTCCACTGGCACATCAATCTCATCTGTGTCTTGCCAGACACTGCCCATCTTTTCCACCTCAAGGGCCCATCATTTTAGCTTGGTAAATTTCAGCATGTTTTGATTTTGCTTGTAAATGAATTATTTCATGAAACATGTTTGTCTGCTCACCAGGCATGTCTTGGAATTACTGTTCTCTTAAGATAGTATTAGGGAAGTAGTCAATAAAGAGGGAGAACCTATAGGATGAGTAGGAATTCATGAGGACCTAGTGACCTGGTGAACAGGGACGGTGGAGACAGCATTTTAGGCCACATGCAAAACCCCAAGCTGGGAATAAGCGTGAAGTGTCTGAGAAAACTCCAAGACCATCTGCATGGCCAGTGCAAGTGAAGAAGGTACACTTCCCTAGTCTCTATCAGACAACAAGCAGGGCCTAACAGGGAGGTTCAAACAAAATCTGGTGAGCATTCTGGGGATAGCTCCTCAGAAGCAGAATTGCCCTCTTTTTTTTTTTTTTTTGCGGTATGCGGGCCTCTCACCGTTGTGGCCTCTCCCGTTGCGGAGCACAGGCTCCGGATGCGTGGGCCCAGCCACTTCGTGGCATATGGGATCTTCCCGGACGGGGGCACGAACCCGTGTCCCCTGCATCGCAGGCGGACTCTCAACCACTGCGCCACCAGGGAAGCCCCAGAATTGCCCTCTTGATAGTGGGTCAACCAGGCCATTATCTCAGTCTCTATCCAGTGCCTCCATTTCATTTGACATGGAAAGGACGAGAACAACAGAAACAGCCCTGGAAAGACCATGTGCTTCTGAGTGTGCTCATGCGGGAAGGCAGCCTGCAAAGACAAGATCAGCACACCATCGGGCCTGGTTCCCTCTCACCATCTAGACCCCCATTCTAAAGCCAAATACCTGGGTGGTAACGTGTTCGGCTATGGCAAACCTGGACTAGGTCCTCCCACAATAGCTGCACACAATGTGTTTTTGAGCAGGGAGGCAGAAGGGAATGGGAAGTACAAGAGGGGTGAACAGCATTTTGGAGTAATCAAGCCTTTCTTTCCCCTCCAACCTCTTGGACTCTCAAGAGCTTGGAATATTTGGGAATTAGCCATGGGGTGAAGGATGCCAGTTTTGTCCCATAATTTAACCAGGCAGATGTTGAGGATGGAAAAACCATTTTCTGTCATTAAACAATTGCTCCCAAACACATACTTGGCAATACTTGAGTCTCTCATTTGGGTTCCTGAACTGACTTTCAGAACAGACTGCACTGGTCATGTTCCTGTGCGGGGCCAGGGTGGGCTGTGGAGACAGGGTGGGTGCTTCCTTCTCTGATTTCGCAGGAAGTCCAAATCCCTCTCAGCAGGGTAGAGACCACTGTAGACAGGCCTCAGTAAGGCCTGTCTACAAGTAAGTAAGGCTGCCTGACCTCAATGCCCCTCAACTCAGGCAATTATTCTTTCTCCAAAGGTTCCTTGGCACCCAGTAGCCTTCAGTAAAGGCTGACTGACTGAACGAATGAATGAACAAGCAAATGCACTATATTCCAGGCACTAGGCAGTTAATCAGTTGCCTCTTGTGCTTTCTTTGAGGGATAACACTTTGAAAGACAGTTGTTACCAACTTTCTTCCCAGAGTTTCCTGGCACACCCTGGCTCTTCTCCATTCCCTCATCTAAAGCATTCCATGCTTAGGGCTGTGGCGAAGGGAGGCACAGAGGAACTCGAGTCTCCAAAGCTGAGGCCCAGAGGAATCTCAGGGCTGGAAGGACATTATGGCAACTGCCAAAATGGAGGAACTGGGCGAGTTCCTCCCCTCTCCACCCTGCCTCCAGCCCCTAAACTGACTGCATGGGAAAGAAGATCTGACTGGAAAGGGAAGCCAGAGATGTGGCGGCCCGGAGGAAAGACCTGCACCAGGACGTCCTCGTAGGTGTCAGCCTTCCCTGCTCCTATCCTGGGACACTGGAACTTGGCTTCCGCTAGCCCTGCTACTGCTGCCAGAGGCTGCAGACAGACGGCGCAGCCCGAGGCTCCCTGCTGGCTTGTCAATAAGGCCCAGGGGGCTGCTGACTGACTCTAGGGCCACCTTGGGCTGGAATGAGGATGCCGTGCACGGCACTGACGTGTAGCTGAGTCTCCACATAGTTTTTCCAAGACTGATATACTGTGCACCACTCACCAATCTAAGGTGCTGCCAACCCTCTATCACAGGCCCCAGATTCATTTCGTTTCCTGGCCTGGACTCCTTGTAGATTCCATGTCACCTGCAAGGACCTTGGGTTTCAAACCACTGTGGAACGTTTCCTCTTTTTTGCTAAAAGTTAAACAAGCTGGACCTGATGTAATCACAACTACCCAGAACATCTGCAGCTCTGCTGAGAGTTTGTAAAATCTGAAGATTCGATAAAATCCTCACAGCTAGATACTGTCACTGTCACCTCTGTTTTAATTCTGAGGATACGAAGGCTTCTGAGTGGTCAACCTAGAGGTCAACTACATGGTTTAGAAGCTGAGAGGGACTCTGGAGGAACTAGGATTTGAACCCAGATCTTCATGACTTCAGAGACGTTGAAAAACAGATATCTAAATGAATGCGCTAAAGGAAGTCACCTAAAGTTACTCAAAAAGAATATGTATTTAATGAGCCTATCCCTGTAGAAAAGACTAACACTTTGCTTACTACGAGACTGGCAAATCTACACATTTTCTCATACATCTTGCTTTACGTTTTAATTTTTCTTTCCAACTCCTGTGAACTGATCAGTTTCCTGCAGGCCAAAAAGAGTTCCTCAGAGGCTCCTGGCATCTTTCAGTGCCTCCAGGCCTTCATGCTTGCTGCCCCTCTCTGAAGAAAGAGAAGGAGAGAAGCCTCCTTGGAAACAAGGCAGTGGCCCAAAGGAAACCCGTACCCACCTCAGAGCAGAGACAACAGCCTTTGTCTCTAAGGAAGCAGAAAACAGACAGAAGAAACGGCCCAGGACATGAAGGGCTGCAGGAGCTGGTCCCAATAATAGAGGACACACAGGGCACACGCTGTGGGCCAGGCACCCAACTAACATTATCCCACTTAACTTTTCAGCAATCTCAGAGAGAAGATGTTTTTTCCATTTTAAAGATAAGCTGCAGGCAGTCAAGTGACTTAACTAGGGCCACACAACTGCTAGAACCGGATGGAATTGGGATTAGAGACCACAAGCCTGACTCAGGAGCCTGCTGCCCATTTTCCTACATGCTTCTCCATGGGGCTGCATCACCCCCTAGGGGACTGTTTTGGAAGTTTGTAGTTTGATTGTTACAGTAACTGGAAGGCCTACAATTCACAAGACAGACCCCAACAAAGAATGGTTCCATGCCCCTCAGGGCTTCAAGTGCTCTGCCTGGTATTGATGTGCGTGGAAAGCATGATCCATAGCTGGGCCTTGAACTGAATTCTGTTCTACATCTAAATACAAAGTATGTCTTGCACGTGAAAATTTCTAAAAATGTAACCTCAGTCCTGTGAAAGAGAGAGACAAATACACTCTGTTTTGCCTGAAACTTGACTATTTCAGAGAATCTCATCACCAAGGAGGCACGGTTTGTGGTTGAGAGGCCCATACAGCAGCTATTGCATTTACAGAAATTCTGTGCAAGCTTCTGGCCTCTTCGTTCTGTCTCTTCTTATAGTTCTGCCCAAACATTTACACACTAAAATATATATTATCCTCCTATAAACTACTCTCCTTTTATTTCTTGATATCATAGTGGGAGCATTCTATAGTTTTTTTTTTTTTTTTGGGCAGCATGTAGAGAAACAGGTTATATTTTCTATGCATCTCATTTTGGGATAGTAAAGGGAATATTCCAAATTATTATGAAGAGGGATCCTTGGGTAAGATAGGACTGAAAACTGTCCTGGCTTCAGTTTCTCCTTTGCCAGTGAGTCTGGTGAGCAGCCCCCAACCACATACGCCCCCCACCCCCACCCCCTCAAACTCCTTGCTTTTGTCTGTAGCTCCCCTCTCTCGTCTTGCCTTGAAAGCATAGATTTGGCTGGGCCAAACCTCACATGTCCCCATGGCTTCCTCTGTGCTTCCCTTCCTGTTTATTTTGGCCTCCACCAAGGTGCAAGATATTAGTACCTGAGGCTCAGCTCAATGGATGGATTTCCCATCTTGGAGGTGAGCAGTAAAGGAACAGCTCCTTCTGTGCTTCCTTTCTATCTAGGAAACATTTCCTAAATAAAGAAATGCTTCTCTTGGGGCTGCTCTGCTTGAGTGTGGAGCTGGGCAAGTGGGCTGTGTTGCTGGTACGTTTTCTTTTATCAAGCAGTGTTGTCTCTGAATTCCAGGCAGGCTGTGCAAGGGAATGAAGCCCTGCAAATTGCTTTTTCTTTCACAAAGCATTTTAATTTTAATTATTGTCAGCACTTATGTCACTGCCTTGGGAGATGAAGAGGGAAGGAGGGAATACTCTGCAATTTCACAGCATATACCAGTTTTCCCTAGAATGGGGAGGAGGGTTGCACAGAGTAAAAGAGCAAGGAACAGAGCTCCCAGTAGATTAAAAGGGGCCTTTGTAGTGGCTGCATCTGTACATTAAAATAAATCTCTCCTAGCACTAAAATAACATCTACATTCATTTGGGACAGTGCCACATTCAGCATTTAAGAAATTTGACAAAACACTGCTTGAGCATGTTGAAGTTTGCCAGCTCACAACAAAACAAGAAAGCTACCTCAGCCGCATGGAAATACTTCTCCCGGTTCCCTACTTTCACTTATGACTCCCATTTTCCGGCTGCACTTAAAAGAAAAAGACTGCCCTTTTTTCAGGTGCCAACCACTTAACATGGCCCTGAAATGGGCAGCAAATTGCCGCTGGAGGTGGTAAACTTCAAGAGGAATCTTTTTCTTTTCCCCTAAAGAAAAATACTGGAGAGGCTTCATGCGTGATAAAGCCTTTAATAGCTAGAGAAACATTATTTGAGGTGGCCCTCAGGTAGACTAGACATGAATAACGCCCCATAAAAGCAATTACTTCTACCCAGAGCACAGCACACCAGATGAGTTTGGCGGGGGCCCTTTTTCCAAGAGAATTGCAGGCAAAGGAAATCTTCTATCTAGGATCCCGTAGGATGGATGTGTCTGTGGCAGAGACCACGGTTGCTTCTGTGGAGTGTGTCCCTTCAAAACCCACTCTGAACTTTTCTCAGACCCCGACCAAAAACATTGGGAGATTTTTCAGGCTGCTTTTTGCTGCTTTACAGCACAAGGAGGCCTGAAATAAGTAACCCATCCACTTGCTGAGAATGTTGCTAATGGACCCTGATCCCAGTGCAGTCCATTTGGTTGTGGCATAGATGGACAGATTAGCACAAGTTTAGAGCTGGAATGGTGGAGTGGACCATTGAACCCAACCTACTTATTACACAAATGAGTAACTAGAAGTCCAAAGAAGCTAGCAAGTTGACTGAGATGATTCAGAGATGGCCCAGACTGATTCTAACTCCAGCTGGGCTGGAATTAACATACAGCTGTTGCTTCTGCCAGCTGGGCATGCATGTCCCTTTTTTGGGGGAGGGGTTGAAGAGCCCCACTCCCCTTACCCACACCCACACTATTTCCTTTAGGGACATGTCCTGCCTCCAATTTCAGTCCATATGGTTTGCATAGGGTTTGCCCCCAACTCCACAGGCACAGGAATGCACCCTCCCCTCCTCCGTCATAGTGATGGCCATCTACCCACGCTTTGCCAGTGAGAGCCAGCCCCAGAACTTTGAACTGAAACTTTCAGGCAAGAGGAGGCTTTTCTCCACCGAGTCTGCCAAGCTGATCAGATGAGTGCTGGAGGCACAGCATGAAGAGGGTCTGCTTGAGAACTGGGCTGACACAAAGACAAGTGAAACAAGAAACTAAGAACACTGGTGGCTTCAGCTGAGCCCCGGATCCAACTGTATCTGAAGCCAGATATAGCTTTGGACTTTTTAGTTAAGGAACAATGAACTTCCACCCACCCCAACCAATCAAATAATTAACTTCCTTTAATTTACTGATTTTGCTTAAAGCGACGTTGAGTTTGATTTTTGTTGCTTGCAATGGATGGCAGCCTGACAAATACAGCTGTAGTCTAGATTGGTGTTTCCTTCTGATGGGAGACGGGCAACTTATCTTTATGTACAGAGATTCATCACATAAGCACCTCCTTGCAGGCAAATCCAATCACTGACATGGAAGGCAAATCTGTGGCATGCGTGCTGCCCTTCCTGACTTCATGTCAAGAATAACTAATGAATCCTGGTACTCCTTCCTAGGGAGCCTCACCATCTACCCAATGCAGCTCCCCACGCAACCATGGCCATCGTCGAGTAGTGCCAGGTCAGCATGACCATGCTGGGGCTCATAGTAGAACCTTTACAGGAAACATGGTACCTTTTCCTAGACCAGGTGAACACTCAAAGCCCTTTAACTGCTCTCAGTAACCACACTGAATAATGAAGAAGGCAAACACGTGCATCTGCATGAAGGGCCTGGTTGCTAACCTTTCAGGAGTATTCTCATTTCTTGTCATGGGCAATTATCAAGAATCTTACAGTTTTTACTGAGCCAGGGTATGAGTTGATACAGTGAGAGAACCACTTAGCTTGTTGGGATCTCAGGAGGTCACCTGGAATGGACCCTAGGCTCACACATACCTAAACTTTCCCAGGTTAAAAGTTTCTTATCTTACCCCATCATCAAGACAACCAAGAAACAGTGGGCTTGTTGGTGGTGGGGGGAGGGGGTGGGGGTGGTGGTGAATAGCGGTACAAATAGAATGCCATCGTAACTTGAGGTCATAGGAAGTTCCAGGGTATTGGTGGGTGATATTCAAGTTGACATCACCACCTCCTCCTTAGGAGGCCTGTCCTGCACTGAAGAAGAAAAGCTAGGACTGCATTTCCCAGAATCTCCTCCATTTGTGGCTCTGGATTAGGGTTTGTCAACTAGAGAGTTGTCAACTAGTTTTAGAGGCAGCAAAGAGACAGACGCCATGTGGCTTTGGAGGCAGTTGCAGGCAGATGTGCTGGCAGATGTGAAGTTTGAAGCAGCTCCCATGTGAATTCTTAAAGAGCCATCTGCATGGATGCTTCTTGACCCACATCTCTCCACCCTTCAGTGATCATAAAAGCTTCTTATTCCCTGTATTCAAGTCCTTTATACTTGGAATACTTAGAGTAGCTTCTGTTCCTAGGACCAAGTCCTGGCTGATAGATTGAGGACCTCCTATTTTCATGGGGTACAGTCAGAGCGAGGACTCCCTTTACATACTGTTAGGTCTCTACCATCTCCACACTGTGACTAGGGTCCTTCCCCAGGGCACCAGGCAATTTGGGGGGATATCTAGCAGTCAGGATGCTGTGGATCCATGCTGCTGTACCACAGACACAATATTCTCCTGCAGGTTTTCGGGCAAAAATGCCCCAGTGACTCCTGCAAAGCCCTACCCTGCATGGGTAGCCCAGCCTGACTCAGCAACTCCTTTCCTTTCTCCCTGTCCAGCAAGCCCCAGCTACAGCATTTTGTGCTCCTTGTTTTGTGTCTCTTAGGTTTGCCTTAGTACTGCTTGAAAGATTACCCTTTTCCTGTTCCTTTAGTCTACTGAAAGAGTCAAGAGGCAGCACAGATTAATGGTGGGCTCAGGGTTAGAATCCAGCGTTTAACCTCCCTCTGCTTGGTTGTAAAAGCTGGGATGATAAAGTCAGATAGAGCACAGCGTCTGGTGCATAGTGAGAATACAAGAATTGTTAGCTTCGGTCTGATAATAACCCCTAGAATGGAAGATCACTTTCCTTATGGGGCTCCAGAAAGGATTAATGATGACCCTTCTGCCAGCAATTTACCGTCCCCTCCCCAGCAACAGGTTCTCAGATCCACAAAGTCCCCTTGGAACTCTCTCACTATCCCCCCTCCCCCTCTCACCAATTGATCCTATAACCAAACATGGAAACCCTCCTTGAATTGTCACTGCTTAGAGCAGGCAAGAGCAAAGAGCTGCCGATTCCCTGCCTAAGGCTCTCCAGATAACTCTAATCATCTTAAATGCACTACTGTCACAGGCAGATTAATTTTTCACAATGCTTAACTATTTTTATCCACAGAGTATTACAATTACAGCTGAAGATCATTCACCCTAGAGCTCTGTTCCTTCAGAGTAATCTCAGTTGGGGACTAAACAGTCCCAGGGATTCTTTTTAATAAACCGCATCTGCTTCCAAAGCTGCATTTCTTACCTTTTATCTGTTCCTTTGTTTCAACTGTTTTAGAAAGGATTGGATTCTTCGCATTCATTGGAGAAGAGAGCAAAGCAAGGTGTTTTTCCAATGTTGGGCAAAACCCTTGTTCCTCCTAGGTTTGGAGCCAGTTTCCCTGAAGTCACATAGCCGCTGTCATTATTTTTTGGTATTTTGGAGCAAGGCATTAGTGCATGTGAACCTGCTTTTCTTCTTTGTTAAATTACACTTCTAATTTTTCTTATCCACTGGAATGGTTATATTCATCTTCTTTCCTGCTCTTAATGGTTCCTCACATTGCTTCTATCCCTCACACTGCTGCTACTTCCTTCCCCTTCTGTACCTCTTTTCATTCAACAGTGAGTCTTAGAGCTGCTAGCATATTCCCATTCCCCAAATTGGCTGGGTTCCCATCGATTCACCCAAAAGTAAAGCCCATTGGTGGGGAAATTTTCAATCAGCATTTTGGTGCCTCACTGCTAAATAAGAACTTAGGCCACACATATTTGTGGGGAGCCTTTAACACGAAAAAGAAAGACAGAAACTAGCAGAAAAAAAAATGAGTTCAAGTTAATAGCACAAACAGCAGGAAAACAACCCAACAACTTTAGACAATATATTCCGAGAGATCAAAGATGGCATTGTGTCCTTGGAACAACAAGAGGCTGCTGTAAAAAAGAACTCTTGGAAATTGAAAAGAAAAGTGTCAAAATAAACAGGTTTAAGAGCAAAAAAAAAAGTTGGAAAAAGAAAATCTCTCAGAAAAATAAATAAAACAAACAGACTTGGAAAAATAACATAAGAAGACTTCCTAGAGCTGAAGAATATTCATTTCTAAATCATAAGAGCTTGCAAAATGCCCAACACAATGAGTGAGGGGGACCCACAGCATCACGGTATTTCAGGACACTAGAGACCCAGAGTACATTCTGAAAGCTTCTGGGATGGAGGTTGGGAAACTTGGTCATATCAAAGGAATCAGAATAGCATCAGACTTCTTAACAATAACACTGGAAGTCAAAAGAAAATGGAGCAATGCCTTCACAATTCTGAGGGAAAATGATCTCCAGTACAGAATCTTATACCCAGCCACATGATAATTATGTATAGGAGCAGAATTAGGGTGTTTTTAATGCTATAAGGGCTGAAAACATTTTCTCTTCCTTTCTAAGAAAACTACTGGAGAATGTGAGCAAAATGAGTAATTGAGTCAGAAAAAAAGGAAGACATGGCTCTAGGATAAAGAGGGTTACAGCAGAGGAAAATGGCGAAGGGAAAACTTAGGAACGCAGCTGCCCAGCAGGACTGGGGAGCAACTATCCAGACTGGAACAGAATGGCAGCAGGTGCAGGGAGCAAGGTCTCTCCAAAGAATGATGAAATAACAGAAAACTAAATATCTAGGAAACAGTCATAACAGGCATTTGAGATATCTGATGAAACACATGGGGGAAAAATAGGGAGGGGCTGAAGGAAAACTAAGCAAGTAAAAAGGCACACAGATTTTTCAGTCCAGGGAAAAATATCATAAAAAAGAAAACACACGATAGCATACAATTTAACACAGTAGGGAATATACATACATGGGCCTAATAATATAATCACTATCTAATTAATCAGAAACTATGAGATAGGTATGCAGCTGTGCTGGTGGAATAGTGAGAAGGTAAGAAGGGCTGGTGTAAGGAATCCAGAGTACTGGGTACTAAAGGAAGTAAATGAGCAATCTCTGATATTAAATAAACCCCAGTAATTTCAATTTGCTAATGAGAAATAGAGCTGCTAAGAGAGGTGGAAGCTGTTGCCTCTGGGAAGTGGGACTAGGGGTTGGGAGTGGAGGGGGAGTGGTGGGTCAAGGGCCTGTTTCTTCTCTGTGTAAGCTTCTTTTTAGTACTATTTAATTTTTAAAAACTGTGTTTATACATTACTTTGCTATAAACCCAAGTTAATTAGAAATAAAAGTGAAACGTTAAGGGGAGTAAATAATCAGCAGATTCAAGCTCCTGGCACAATTCTCAGGCCTGACCTACTTTTCTCATTGTTTATTCCTCCCTGTGCCCAAATAAGAAGAGGTGTACACACCTGGAAGGCAAAACCGCTCTGGGAGGTGGATGGGAGAACATAGGGAGAAGTCAGTCTCTGCTCCTTGGGTCAGGGTCTGAATCTCTGCGCTTTGTCTGACTCTGCTTGGCACATCTCTGTCCAAAAAGTAAATCTCAGACATGCTGTGACCTTAGAACCCATGCCCCACACATCCAGGGACTACACTGGTGTGAGATGTACGGACACACCTGTTTGGGGATGCATTCGCATGTCACTGCCCTATCACAGAGCCTTTCTACAGATGCTCTAGGATGCGAAGCTAAGGTGCAAATGATTGCCAGGCTCTTGCTAATAATCACACGGTAAACCCCATTTGAAGTTCGTACATGACCAAGGACATAGTTTTTCGAGAAGGAAACTGATGCCACCAATACCACCCGTGACTGTCTCTGGGTGGAACAACTGCCAAATAAATCAAGTAAGTTTGCTGAAAGACAGCTGTCTTTGCTATGGTACCAGAATGAAGTTTATCCCATGGTGAGCAGTTTCCATTTTTACTACAGCCCAGACAGGTGCAAACTGAGCCGTGGAACGGTGTGGCGGGGAGGCCAGTGCACGTCCTTGAAGTCTCTGCCCAGAGTCCCAGGGACACTCACCCCAACCCTCGGCATGGGCCCTTGCCCCTAGAGGTCAAAGCCATTCATTTGAAGCTGAATCGTTAAAATTCGGTTAGAATAGATCTTCCACCAAGATCCCATTAGTGGGAAGAAATTATTACCTTAATAAAACCTAATCTCGTAACGTCCCACAAGTGGTTAAATATTATGGGTTATCTTCTTTTGTCAAAAAAGACAATGAAAACAATATGGAGTGTTGTGTGGGGAGCAATGATACATATTAAAAAATCCAAATGTCATCAAGACTTTATTTACTGCTCCCCCGCATAATTCCAGCATTAAAAAAAGAGGAACAATGAATGAAGGGGGAGAAACGCGACAGACAAAACCAAAGTCTTAACGGTCCATCCCTGCGCCAATAAGTAGTTTGAAAATAACGTCCTTCAGGATCCATATGTTTTCTGCATGTGTAAGAACACTCTTGCACAGGGGGCTTACTTCATAACTGAGATTCTTTTTCATTTAATTCAGTCATATTAGATTATGGGGCTGATTATGATCATATCCACAAATCAGTATTTTAACAGAGTTTCCATGGAAACACTATATGCCCCCGTTTTTTAACTTTTTGGACAAGGCTTTGCCTGTTTAAAACTTGAACAAGTTTGACGAGGACAACATGTTTTGTTTAAGTTACATTAACTGGGGCCAATATTTCCTAATTGCATTACCAGGAGAAACATTCATGGCATTACTCTTACCATGAGAAAACCTCCCCTAGTCTCAGCGTTCGATTTGCTTTAATCACTGGAGAACAGGAAACATACCAGGATTGCCTTGTCTTATCAAGTTTTAAATGTGTTAACTGGCTTTAAATCTATGAAATAATCTCCCTTATTAAATGACAAAGTTAGTCTTGTTAAAAGAATCGGCATTTATGGCTATACCCATCGATTTTTCAAAATGCAAACATACAGATACCTTTAGCTCCCCGCTAGAGAGCTGATCTCACTGTGCATAAATGCACACCCTTTTTTGCATATGGTTTCAAAAATATTCCATCTCCCCCCAAAAATGGTCAAAAAATAATAATATCAAATACAGAATAAATGTAAAGGTGATGTCCAGGAAACAAGAACTTTTCATAAAACAACCCCTTTTTTTTTCTTTTTCCTTTTTAGGTATTCACACCTACACAACCAGTGGCGTTTACTTCCACCAGTCCACAATTTGGGTGTAGCCTGTAGCAAAGTTTTTGAAAATGCTGCACTATATAAAGATACAGGGGAAGGGGGCTTTAAGGACTAAAGTCAGAGTTCAGCCTGACAGCATATACAACATATGGCCCGAAGCTCTGTGAGATGCCTGCATGTGAAATGCTGGTGGAGCTTAATAAAGTATCAGCGAGGAATAGTTTACTGTTATAGCAGTAGGCACCGAAGCAGTAATCTGAGTGGGGCGAGCTGTATTTTAATGCATCAAAGTATACTATACTACAGGGAAGTCGAATATAGTTTTAAGACAAATGTTCCCTATTCAGAATTACTTGACTCGAAAACTTTCCTTTGTGAAGGAGGATAAGTAGAAAAGAGTCAAAGTCTCCCAAGAGCTACCTGTCTTACTTTTTAAACTGTGGATGTATCTCAAAAGTTAGCTGATCTGTTTCCAGGCCGACACCTTTTATTCAGGGCGTGGAGTTGCAGATCAAGGCTATAAACCAACGTGGCAGGTGTGTGGTTCTTTCTTGACCCTGGAAGGCCAGCTGTCCAGTGGGATGGCGGTCAGGTCACCTCCATCCTCTCCATCTTCTTCCTTTTTTAGAGCTGCTTATCTGCTCAGACCTGAGTCCCAGTATCCTCTCCTCTGCATTATGACCGAGAATCCCTCAGTGTGAAGGCAGTGGCCGTGACACTTCTACCTTCTCCCATGCCATGCTCCTCTGTCTTGAGTCTGGATGTTTAAAGCCAGCGTGACCAAGGGGCTCTGTTCATGTGGCTGTCCAAACAACCGCCTGGCAGAGGGGCAGGAGGAAGCCCACAAAATGTCAGGCTTTTCCTGCTACCAGTCTAGAGATCAAAGGGAGTTCTCCCCTAGCTGCCCAGCGATGAAGAGAGGGTGGGCCTGTGGGGGCAGCTTCTGAAGAGGGGAGCAGCCATGACAAATACGGCCGAGATCTGATTGATAGTGCCATTCTGGGGATGGACCAGACTAACACTAGCTCCATGCACAAAGTGCCCTGCTTTCTTCACCTCTGGCCCCAAGATGCTTTCCCAGAACAGACAGGTGGCAAGCTGTCCTCTTCTCTTGGTGGCCCTTAGCCCCGAGAAGCAATGGGCAATGGAGACCTACAAAGACAGAGGTCTTGCTGGGTAGGGGTGAGCGCATTATTCTACCAAGTCCGTTGTGTCTGAGCTAAGTCTCTTTTAGGGCCCGTCCTTTGCTGACGAAAAGAATAAGATGCAATAAAAGAACACAGGAGTTAAAAGGCTTTGAAATCAGGCAATGCAGGCTCAAGTTCCCACTCTCCTACTGACAAACTGATCTCTGGCAAGTGACACCCTCACTAAGATTCAGGTTTTCCTTCAGTAAGATGCAGAAAATAATAGTTCCACTCCTGGAATGGAGGAGGAACTCATGATGGTCTCCAGGTAAAGCACCACGTGCCAGAGACTTTCTGAGTCTTCTATGAGTTTTAGATGTCTCAATTCATCCCTGAGAATTTAGGGACTTACTGTGTCAGTCAGAGCAATTGAACTTCAAGACAGAGGAGGAACTAAACAAAGAATAAGCTGCTAATGATAGCACTCTGCCGCCTCTAATGTGATGGAAGAGCAGAGAAAAAACCGGGAAATTAGATTCAGTTTCCTCTTGGTCCCAGTGTGTGGTCCAACCTTTGTTACCCTTTCAGATGGACTTCTTCTGGACCAGGTACTTCATTTTCTTAAGCCAGTGGACCTGCTCTGCTGGGGAAGTTTCAGCAAGATAACCTACATGAGCTCACTGCTGACCTGCCACTCCCAGCAGACACCTGGCAATCACAAGGAGCTCTACCTGGGGATCACCCACACGCCCAAATTGAGAAACACAAAATGCCTGTGCCATCCCCTGACTTAATCATATTTCTAGTGCATGCCAGGGGTTTCCTGTGCAAATGCACAGACCACAAACCTAACTTCTGTTTGAGTGTGTCCTAATAATTTGTCTGTCATTTTTGAAGTCCATTTTAAAAACTAAAGAGCTTATTTTTATCACTGTAGAAAAATTACCACGTTTACAAGGACAAGGAGAAAATACCAAGTTTACATCAAGATGTAGACGCTGGAGGGGTAGGTGGGCTCAGTCAGTAGCTTCCTAGGGCGTGATTCAAATTCTCCCCTCAGCAAATTGGCCCTTGGCTTTGTATTCCAGACTTATCAGTCACTTCTGAGAATGGCAAGGATCTGCTTCAGGAACAGCAACTAGGATTATGTTAGCAGGATGCCACCAGTTGTCTGTCTCGACTACTGAGCTGGAAAGGATTCTAAGGCCATGCTGGGCTCCACAGGGTTGCTGGGTGGGACACCTGGGCCCACAAATGTTACCTCAAGCACCTATTTGTCACCCCTGGAATGCTAGGTATCACATCCACACTTACATGCACAGGATTACTCAGGAGGAAAAGTTCTGTTCCATCAAAGTAGCCTCAGTGCCCCAGCAGGGCCGACTCCTCCTTGACTCCTTGTGTGAGGAGGCTGACGGCTCCATTCTGCAGCCCCTCAGGCATGTGTGGAATGGATTCGCCCACAGCCACAATCTATAAGGAAAAGCTCAGGGTTTGACATATGTGTACTGAGATTTCATAATGCTTGCAGAGTTGCAATCCTCTCTACCTCTCCCAAGAAGCATATGAAGGACAGCAAGATGCATCTCTTTAGTTACGGTGAGATGGTGGAGTTGACAAAGGACACTGCCTGTGAAGTGACAGCACCTCCCAACATACAGTACAGGGCTCAGTGCAGGGCTCTAACCCTGACCCCCACACCAGAAAGCAGCGTTCTTGCAGAGGGGTGTGTGTGGGTGGGTGGGTGTGTGTGTGAGGGTGGTGGGGAGAGGGAGAGAGAGCTTTTCAAAATCAATAACACAGTTATAGCGGAAGATGGGGGCATGGGGCTCCACAACCAGCTTCTTTACCTCTTCTCCAGGATCTGCCTGCCCGAGCTCTCCCCTCACCCTCTGTGCTGTAGTCATACTGGCCTCCCAGTAGCTCTAGGGCACTGTGCCATCTCTCTGGCCTGTCAGCCTTACACATGCCATGTCTTCACCTGGAATGACTTTACCTCATCATCACTTTTCTTTTCTGCATTGAAGTCTAGCCCATCCTTCAGATTTCAGCTGGTTAAAACATACATAGGGATGGCTGCCCCAAGCTACCAAGTCAGATTCCCTGACTATATTCTCTTACAACATCATGTACCTCCTCTTCCTAGCACTTTTCATGGCTGTAGTTTTTCATATATTTGAAAATATGTATGTCTCCTTGTGAGACTGTAGGGGCCATTTGGACTGTAGGTCCATCTATTTTGCTGTCTTATTTTCATGCCCATAATATCCTCAAACACAGAGATTAACAGGTCAGGAACACTCAATAGATGCCTCCTTAATAAAGAAATAATACACAATGAAATTTATAGCAGACTTTCAGAGAAGATGAGATGAGATAGGGGTCACAATGAGAGTGCCTCTAACATACCCTATTTTTACATAAGGGCGTTTTCACTTTCAGGAACATTTAAAGTGTCAAAAAATAAAGAAACTCCAATCTCTAAGAAGTAAACACCTACATTGCTCATTCTTAGTAATGTCCCAGTAGATTTACCCATCTTAGCTCTTCATCACACACAGCAGCAGCACGCAGCTGTATTGCCAAATGCCTTCATGGTACGAGCAACCCAGGGCCATGGATAGAAACTTATAAACATCAGCTATAGCAGTGGAGAGCAGTACACTGAGTTTATTTTCTCCTCGGCCCTAATTAGAATCACAAATGAAATGTTGACAACACATGGAGGAGCCTGCTTGTTGAACACAAATGTTTCCACTCGTATCAACCTCGAGACTCTGATAGTCATGCTTCATCATGAAAGCTAAACAGCCCTGGGGAGATGACTACATGTTTTCTCTAATTACACAAGGATGGGGAAAAGGGCCTCCTACCAAGGACGGACTAACTAGAGGAAAGATTGGTAGGTAAACCTTAAAAAAAATAACAGCATGTGCACATAGTAGGTGACCCAATATGGGCTTCCTGGATGAAATGAAAGGATGAGACCATTACTGTTGCACTGGAATGGGAAGCTGACTGTTATAAACCTGGATGAAAGCTGCATCAGAGTCCACGCAGGACCTTTATCTTGTTAACAAAAGTCCCACATGAAGGCTGCAGTCGCACAACACCAACAACCAACTTTCTTTTGTTTGTGGAACTATTTTGATGACAAGCAGAGATATGTAGAGCACAAATTCACTCAGACTGCGAATGATTCCAGGCAAATACACATACACGCGTGCTTTATAATCCTAAAAGATGGCGAACTCTGTCACACAGGCAAAATGCTCCTTTGCATTTAACTTGTCTGTTTTTGTTCCAAACAGGTTAGTGCAAGTAGATACAGTCTAAGTGCCTAGTTGATACATGTCATACAGACACATTAATAGAGAATGTATTGTTAGGTGCAGAGGCATTTTTTGTTAAGATTTTTACATTAAAATATTATTTAATCCTCCTTGCAAATCTGCCAGTTGGGTTCCTTTATACAGACGATGAATTTGAAGATCAGAGAAATTAAATAACTCATTCAAGGTCATGGAGCCAGTTAATGTTGGAGACAGCATTTGAATCTAGATGGTTTCACTCCAGATTCCACTCTTTTAATAGAGATAGTGTTCTAAAATGAAATAATGGGGCAGATGAAGCCTGGAATAATGAAAAGGATTCCTAAAGTTTGGAATCTATAATTGGTGAGTTACAATGTAAATCCTGCCTGAGACAACTGTGTTTTCCAGAACATTTTCAAGCTACATGTAGCAAAGAGCCAACATAGAGCAAACTTTAAAGAGAAAATGGCACAACACAGATTCATTATTTCATCACAAAATACATACACTGCTATAACTTGAAAATATGAAAAACACATTGTCATCTATTTCAAAAACTGGACTTTTATCATGTTATAATAAAAGTACAAAAGCAAATAAAAAATTACCAAGAAGAACTGCACAAAACACTCATTTTATGTGTAACATAAGTAAACAATCAAACATGAACATGAATTTGATTCCAATTTATATTCTTGGGGCAAGGACAAAAGTAGCCAATCAAAAGATCTAAGTAAAACAATGTGTCAGTGTGAGGCCTTGGCCAGGCTTCCTAAGCTGCCATATTTCTTGATCCTTTTGTTTCTTTCATTAGCTTTATATCAACCAGCATCTGCCTGTGTTTATTCCACCAGCTGTATGAGCTCACTAATTACCTTTAATCATACTTATCTGAAATGCATCTTTATCTTCACATACATCCAGTATGCAGGCAAACCAACTGCTGGGAGGCTGAGGCTGGGAAGACATTGGAATGGGAAGTCTACTTCCTCTAACCTTGACATAATGGACGGACCAAAAAAGAAAAAGCATCTAGGTCTGCCTCCGCTACCAGCCAAAGGACTTCCGAGACTTGGTTCTCAGAGAGTTGGACAGTGTTGGTGTCCAAGCAAGTCATGTACAGTTTTCACATGGGTTAACAGGTGCAAGGTGATGAGATCATCAGCATTGACTGATAAAATAAGTAAGAATTGCTAAACAGCACCCTCCAAACTGGTAAGTTCTTTGAAGGCCAAGAGCCAGCGTGCTATGTCTTTCCTAGTTCCCATGGCCCCTAGCTCAGACCTGGGCTCACTAGACAAGTGGACGCTAAGAAGTAGTCTCATGCATTCTGGCCACTGTCTTCCTTAGCTTTAGGGAGCTTGGAGACACACATTTCATATCCACTATTCCACTCATTTTATCAAACATCCCAAGCCCAGGTAAAAGGAATTTAAACTCTGTGGATAGTCATATGAAGTAAACTGAATGACCCTAGGAAGTCCTTGAACCTGAATTTTTACCTTATCCAAAAGGCAAGAAAGAATGAGGAGGTACACATATCCTTCCTACCTTCTTACTAGAGAAACCATATGGCAGCCTTGATTTTCGGCCGAATGGCTCAAAAGGAACCGTGTTTTTATCTTCTGAGTTAGTTAGAACTTCCAGATAATAAAATTTGTAGCTTACCATAAAAAAGAATGGATTGTATTTTTTAAAAAGATCTTAAGCCATAAAATACATAAAACTATAGGTTCCCTGAATATTTTACCTAATATGGATGCTCACAATCCATGTGTTTGCAATAAATACACTGGAGACTTTGAGCAAGTTGCTTAACTTTTCTGCGCTTTAGTTTTGTCATTCATTCATTCAACATTAATTTAATGTGCATACTACATGGTATTGTAGAAACTACGGGAAGAAATCAAAGAAACCATCTTAAGCTTATAGACTAGTGAGTTATTGTCAACTTTAAGTGATATAATGCAAATAAAATGTGGAGGCAGAGACTGCTAATGCTCTCCAACACCTGTGACGACTCTTCTTCCAAAACACACAGCTAGACTACATTTCCCAGCCTCCCTTGCTGTTAAATATGATCATGTGATTTTTTTCTGGCCAGTGGAATGTAAGTGCACTGATAAGTACCATTTCCAGGCCTGGCCAACGCCGGGTCCTCATCTTCTTCCACCATCAGTCAGCTAATGGTGAGAACTCTGAGAACTAAGAGGAAGGCACAGTGGCAAGATGGAAGGAGCCTGAGTCCCTGAATGACTGTACTGGAGCCTGGCCCCTGTCAACCTGAGCTAGACTGTGATAAGAACAATAAATAAGTTGTTGTGTGGAGCCACTGAGATCTGGAGGTTTATTTGTTACAGCAGTTACATTAAGGATTTATAATTTACCTAATATAAATCCCTAGCAATATCTGGCCCATTGTAAGCACTGAACGAATGATATGATAGCCATTTAAAATATATATTTCTAGTTCTCTTGCTATATGTTTCCTATGACCAAAAAGAAAAAGAAAAAAAGAAACAAGAAAGAAACAAGGAAGGAGGGAAGGAAGGAAGGAAGGAAGAAAGGAGAAAATAACACTGAGGTCTTTTAAAAAGCTCTGTATAAATTTTATACCTAGGTGCTGTTTGGTCATCCACAACCGCAGGGAAATATTTTCCAAGTGCCAAATCTCTCTTCATAATTAAATGAAATTTCTGCATCGATCTGTGGTACCAAGGGCCTCTTCCAGGCTATCCTGGGCTGCAGCTGTCACTCGGCCTGGCTGCCTACCCCACATCAGATCACCACAGCACCTGCTTTGGATGGGGCCCACTGATGGGGATGGGGGGAGCACTTTGCCAAAATTTCACCAAAGCAGACATTAAAACTGGGAGAAGTGCTCCTTTGAGTTATAAGGTCTGGTCACATGTGGAGATCATTTGGCAAAGAAAGACAGATGTCACTTTTGGGGTTAATCTTCCTAGAGTGAGAGGAGCTGAACTCTAAGGATGTTATTTACACATATAACACAGCTAGTAACTAGAGGATAAGCCATCTCAAATATTCCAGTGAACAAAATGAAGCTCTTCTTGCTATTTAACAAAAGTCAGCTCATTTCCTTTGTATTTTTAAAATTACAGATGTAATATGTGTTTGTTGTATGTAGCAAGTTGAATATGCAGAGGTATAAACAGAAAAAAGTTAATTTTCCTCTCTTTCTTCTTAAATTACTGCTGTCCTCTAGATAAGCAGTATTATCAATTTAGTGTCTATCCTTCCCCACTTACTCCCTCTTCAGACAAACCAATGCACATTTTTAGAGTTAATCCTTCCACCTTTGGGTTTTTTTGTTTGTTTCAACATAAATGGGACTATACAATGTGCATTCCTATTCAGATTGATTTATTTAACCTAACAATTTATTATGAATATCCTCCCAGGTGGATATATTTAGCTCTAACTTATTCTTTTAAAATAGCTGTATAATATCACCTGGGAGAAAGAGCTATTACATATTTGCTGGATTTTAAGACACAATCCATTTTAAATGTTAATAATTGTTGATTTTTTTTTGGAGGGAGGTGAAATGTTAAGTAGACCAATTTATGTGAGGAAATTTTCTGACTTAAAATGAGCAAAAGAATATAGGGAAACATTCTGACTTAAAACGGGCAAAAGCACATAGGAAATATATTTATATAAAAATATACAGAAACTAGGGAATTCTTGAAATTGCAGTGTAACGGTAGCCACCATATTCCTTTGAGGGTGTGTCTGAAGCAAGGTCTGTGTGGGGAACTGGGCTCTTGACTAGATCTTGGTACAGGAGCCCCTCACGGGAGTCGCTTGACCTCACCTGACGTGTGATGTCATTCCTGGGTGATTCTTTTGAATGCACAGTTGTCTTGCCACTTCTCAGCTCTGGCTCACGGAGGGAGGGAGGGACAGAAGGCAGGCACTGCAGGTATTAGCATGCAGATCACACAGCCTCCCTTTGTTCTCTGGGCTGAGGCCAGATGGAATAAATCAATCAGCCCCTGCATCTAAAGTCTTTCTAGGTCCAGGAGCCTTCCACTCCAAGTGTGCACTGCCCATTTTGAATCACCATTAGAGCCAACTGAACCAAAGAGCCCCTTTGGGCAGTAGGCCACTGCTCCCAGGAGACCAGCAGTGGTGGGGGCTCTCTGCGTATTCCCAGGGTGCTCACAGATTAGCTGGGAGCTGTCAGTCAAGACTGTTTGAGGGCTAAGAAGACGCACTGCTTACAGGAGATGCCACTTCTGATTATCTGCTTTACCAGACCTGTACCATGCACTTAACATGTATCCCTTGATCCTCCCTGCCTCCTGTGAGGTAGGCATTCCACAGATGAGGAAGCTGAGGCTCAGAGAAAGTGAACGGTTTGCCCAAGACCACACAACCTCAGAGTGTAAGCACCACGGAAGTGTGCTTCCTCCTTCAGCCACAAGGCCTGGCTTTAACTGCAGGTATCCTCGACTGCCTGCAGTTTTCCTTTAGGTGTCCTGGCCTCCTACGCCCAGCTATGCTGTCAACAGATACCTCTTTTTCAGGCCTCTGAGTCCAGGACCCTAGCTGGGCCCTGCAGGACATGGCTAAATAGCTCTGCTGTAACCCAAAGAGACACTCAAATTTTTTGTCCAAGCTCCCCTAAAGTCTGTAAATACAAAGCCTTTCAAGCCTACTCAAGCATTCTGACCAGAATGACAAGGTTTTAGATATAAGAGGGGCCTAAAGATCATCCTCTCAAGCCCTCTCATTTTACAGATAAGGAGGAGACAGGGTGGTGGATATGTCCAGTGGGGCGGTGGCAGTTGGGGTGGGTGACAGCTGGCCGTGGTGGAGCAGTGACAGTAGTGGCTACACAGCAGGATAGAGCAGGGTTTGCAAACTATGGCCTGTGGGCCGATCTAGTCGTCTACTTGTTTTGTCTTTGTAAATAAAGTTTTACTGGGGCTCAGGCACACAATTTGTTTACAGATTGTCTGTGGTTGGCTGCGTGCTATAACATCAGAGTTGAGTAGTTGCAACAGACACCGCATGGCCCTCAACATCTAAAATATTTACTACCTGGCTCTTTACAAAAAAAGCTTGCTGGCCCCTGGGAAACACAGAGGCATGCAGGTTGATATAAGTTACTGGAAGCTTTCCAGTTCTTAGAATGAGTGTTAGATTCACAGGTGTTTGTCATATTATGACCCATTGATGACTGAATGCTACATACAAGCCATTGGGTCATGTATCACACATGAATAATTATTATTAAATTCTGTGCTCCTGAAAGTAGAGAGGTAGGAAAAAGGGAGGGAAGGAAGGGAGGAAGGAACCTTTTAGCCCTTATTAAGATTTAATGGCTCTTTGTTGTCTACATCTGACTTTTCCCCACTGTATTATCGGACGCTCAAAGAATGTTGGAGAGAAGGACGAAGGATGACAGGCTGAGTGAAGCAGATTTTTCAGGAAGGAGGCAGGATGAGTGTCCTAGGTTCTGTGAGGCTGGACGGGGCTTGTCCAAAGGAGGAAAGGGATCCCAAAGAGCAGGCCATTAAGGATAGTCACAATCCAAATTTTCAACTTCATGCCCAAGGGTACTGCCAGAGTGGCACAAGGGGCCAGGCCTCCTGGTCTTTTGTCAGGACCCCCTCCTGCCTGCTGAGTCAAGGTTGAGTTGAATGCTAGCAGCACAGAAGCCTTGGAAAGCACTCTCCTGGGTAATTGTGACCATTTATTAAGGCACTCTGGGCCATGACATGTATTGCTTCATGTAATCCTGGGAACAAATTTATGAAGCAAAAACAACTGTTATCCCCATGTCAGAGATGAGGACAAGGGGTTTTCAGTGGGCAAGTTACTTGCCCAGAGACATGAAGCTGGTAAATGGTGAAGCCGAATTCAAATCTAGACCCAGCTGATTCCAAACCCCAAACTCAACTGCTCTATTACACTGCCTGGGGCCAGGGATCCCACTTCACACTGCCTCAAGAAAAGCATGTTTTTTTCACCATAGGCATGTGGAACATTTTGGCATGTTGAAGGGCAGCTTTGACATTGAAATCCCACCTCAGCAAATGGAGGGGCATTTGCACATTCAAAGAAATGTTCCAGCCCCTGGTGGGAAAGTTTCCAATGGCTTCAATTAGAGAACAGTCACAGTTCATTGATGCCTGATGCTCATGGGGGGCGGCTTTATTGTTTTATATGTGAAAAATGAGGAAAGAGCCAGAACCTCAGCATCAGGGAAACGATGAAAGATTGAGAAGTATTTCCAAAGGCATGCAAACCGAAAGGTCAATTCAGTGAGGGGGTGAGGGCGGTGGGGCGGGGGGGAGCAAGCAAAGAAGCAGCTGAGAAGTATTTGTGGCCCCAGGGAGAAGAGGCAGTGATGCCCACGAAAGGAAACCATGGCTATGAATTTCAGGGCATCAAGACCCTGTCAACACAGCTAATCCCTGCGGATGTTGGCTGAATAAGCCTTCGGTGACCAAACAGTGCACTGTGGAAACCGTGTCAGCCTCCAGCAGGCCAATTTGTCCTCATATTACACACTCTGCTGGCTCTGTTGCTAGACCCCCAGATCGAGGATCCACAGCGAGTGTCCCCCAACTCAATGAGGGTTGACACAGTGTGGTTAGTAAGTCAACAGAATTCAGAAACCAGGACCGGATTAAGTAGATAGTTTTATTTTGGTGCCCTGGACTTCAAGCAGATTAAATAATCAAAAAGCCTGAGCCACTGGGGTCATGTTTGAATGCTACAGCTGTTCACCGAGGTTTGACAAACATTTTTTTTCTGGCTCGTCGGCTCAATGGGAAAGGCGGCGATGATCCTGGGGAGGGCGACGCTTTGAGAAAGAAGGGGGGGAGCACAATCAAAAGATCCTCTTATGGAAAACAATCCCAGCCAGATGGAGACAAGGAAAGGGCTGCTTAAATAAGTGTCTCCGGAAAGCGACAACTGTTCTCTACATTGAAGAAAAACACTAGTAGGATTCAGAAAAAAAGTGAATGAAAAGCTGGACTTGGAGTTTGCCCTCGGTGTGTTGGTCTGCAGATTAATAAAGGTGGGCTTCAGGTTCAACGGGTAAGCTGGTGGAGACTCAGTCATGGAAGGTGAGCCATGATTAATTCCCTCCCGCCTTTGAAAGTGGGACGCCCCTCAGGAAAGTATCTGTGGGAAGCTTATTTTCAAGTTGTCTTTCTCAAAAGACCAAACAGATGTTAAAAATTGTCTCTGATAGAAGGATTTATGTTTGTGCCATGCTGGGTCAGAGGAAGGGGGAGGGGACCAATGTACACAGTCATGAATGGGTATGCAGTTGGCCTGTCACGGGCCATTTCATAGAAAACACAGTCCTTCAGGTTGGAGTTCATTTATCATCCACTTGGAGGGGGTGGGTGGGAGTGGGAAGACTTTCTGAAACTAATTAATGCTTGAGACCCACAGCTAAATTGAGGGTGGCAACTCTCCTCTAACCGGAAGATGCTTTGGCACTGAGATTTATATTTATTTAAATTACAGAAAGGAAAGCAAGGGTTTTGCTCTTTCATATGCTGGAAGAGGCAATGGGACTATGATGCGTTGCATACCTTGAGCTAGACTAAACTGAGCAAAATCTCCTTCGGAAGGTTCTCCAAACATCTTCCCTCTTGCCCTAAAGAACTGTTCGCAGCAGCAGAGAATTGAAAGGACGAAGGGGAAAAGCCTCCATGCATTTGACAGCCACATTGTACTTCTCCCCAGTTAAGGCCAAAAACAGACAAACAAATAAACCAAAAAACCTCTCTCAAGAGCTTTCTCTCTGAGTAGATAACCATCCTGAGTTTTAAATATTATTGCCTGGCCCTGTGAATTCCTCTACCAATTTAACAAAATGTCCTTGATGGATGTTTGCCATATTTTGAAATTCAAGTGTTAGGAAAAAAGAAGGGAGTGATAGAGCTACATCGGAGATTGACCTAGAAGCACCTAAGAAAATGTCAACTCAGCATCCTCTCTGAACTTGACAAGGAGGTTCCTGTTGATTCTAGAGACCCCGTACACATTTCCACACGGCCAAAGAGCTCTGCATAAGGATGCCTTCTGCAGCACCATTTGTCATGAAAGAAACTGCAACAACTCAAATGCTCGTCAGTATGGGAGTGGCTAAATATTAAATCTGGCATGGCCTCACCATGGAATACTCCATAGAAGTTAGAAGGAATTAATGAGCTCTCTATATAACCATGTGGATGAATCAGTTTTGAGTGACTAGATTATACTGAAAATTAAACATGCCTATGATTATATTTATGTAGTTTTTAAAAAACCACTATGCAAAACATTATGTAGTATGTGTATGTACATGTGTGTTATGTAAAAGTATTTACTGGCAGTAAAGCACAGCAGGTAAGGACCATGACAGACCCTGGAAGCAGACTGCTGGGTTCAAATCACGATTCTACTACTTCTGTGTGACCTTGGGCAAGTGATTTAGCTTCTCTGGGCCTCAGTTTCATCACCTTTAATAGAGGCATAATAATAGACCCCAAATTACAAGGTTAGAAGGACTAAATTAATATATATAAAGCACATTCAATAGTGCCTGCATCAGAAAATGAGCTATAAGGCTATTTCCAATTGTTGTTCTTATTAAGTATTTTTTTTAACATCTTTATTGGAGTACAACTGCTTTATAATGGTGTGTTAGTTTCTGCTTTATAACAAAGTGAATCAGCTATACATATACATATATCCCCATACCTCCTCCCTCTTGCGTCTCCCTCCCTCCCTCCCTATCCCACCCCTCTAGGTGGTCACAAAGCACCGAGCTGATCTCCCTGTGCTCTGCAGCTGCTTCCCACTAGCTATCTATTTTATATTTGGTAGTGTATATATGTCCATGCCACTCTCTCACTTCGTCCCATTTTACCCTTCCCACTCCCTGTGTCCTCAAGTCCATTCTCTACGTCTGCATCTTTATTCCTGTACTGCCCCTAGGTTCATCAGAACCATTTTTTTTAAAATTTCATATATATCTGTTAGCATATAGTATTTGTTTTTCTCTTTCTGACTTACTTCACTCTGTATGATAGTCTCTAGGTCCATACACCTCACTACAAATAACTCAATTTCATTTCTTTTTATGGTTCAGTAATATTCCATTGTATATATGTGCCACATCTTCTTTATCCATTCATCTGTCGGCGGACACTTAGATTGCTTCCATGACCTGGTTACTGTAAACAGAGCTGCAATGAACATTGTGGTACATGACTCTTTTTGAATTATGGTTTTCTCAGGGTATATGCCCAGTAGTGGGATTGCTGGGTCATATGGTAGTTCTATTTTTAGTTTTTTAAGGGACCTCCATACTGTTTTCCCTAGTGGCTATATCAATTTACATTCCCACCAACAGTGCAAGAGGGTTCCCTTTTCTCCACACCCTCTCCAGCATTTATTGTTTGTAGATTTTTGGATGATGGCCATTCTGACCGGTGTGAGATGATACCTCATTGTAGTTTTTTGTTTGTTTGCTTTTTGATTTTTGCCATTTTGGTTTTCATTGGTGTTATACTTTTTGAAAGAAGTTGAAGTTGGATTTCAATGTTAAGTAATTTGTCCTTTTCTTAATCTTCCTAGCCTCCACCAAGCAATGTGAAAATGCCTAATGTACCCAGTACACAACCAGCACTCATTGTAGTTTTGATTTGCACTTCTCTAATGATTAGTGACGTTGAGCATCCTTTCATGTGTTTGTTGGCAATCTGTATATCTTCTTTGGAAAAATGTCTATTTAGGTCTTCTGCCCATTTTTGGATTGGGTTGTTTGTTTTTTTGTTATTGAGCTGCATGAGCTGCTTGTATATTTTGGAGATTAATCCTTTGTCAGTTGCTTCATTTGCAAAAATTTTCTCCCATTCTGACGGTTGTCATTTCATCTTGTTTATAGTTTCCTTTGCTGTGCAAAAGTTTCATTAGGTCCCAGTTGTTAATTTTTGTTTTTATTTCCATTTCTCTAAAAGGTGGGTCAAAAAGGATCTTGCTGTAATTTATGTCATAGGGTGTACTATGTTTTCCTCTAAGACTTTTATAGTGTCTGGCCTACATTTAGATCTTTCATCCATTTTATTTTTGTGTATGGTGTTAGGGAGTGTTCTAATTTCATTCTTTTACATGTAGCTGTCCAGTTTTTCCAGCACCACTTATTTAAGAGGCTGTCTTTTCTCCATTGTATATTCTTGCCTCCTTTGTCATAGATTAAGTGACCATAGGTGCGTGGGTTTGTCTCTGGGCTTTCTGTCCTGTTCCATTGATCTATATTTCTGTTTTTGTGCCAGTACCATACTGTCTTGATTACTGTAGCTTTGTAATATAGTTTGAACTCCAGGAGCCTGATTCCTCCGTTTTTCTTTCTCAAGATTGCTTTGGCTATTCGGAGTCTTTTGTGTTTCCATACAAATAGTGAAATTTTTTGTTCTAGTTCTGTGAAAAATGCTATTGGTATGTTGATAGGGAGTGCACTGAATCTGTAGATTTCTTTGGGTAGTATGGTCATTTTCACAATGTTGATTCTTCCAATCCAAGAACATGGTATATCTCTCCATCTGTTTGTATCATCTTTAATTTCTTTCATCAGTGTCTTATAGTTTTCTGCATACAGGTCTTTTGTTTTCTTAGGTAGGTTTATTCCTAGGTATTTTATTCTTTTGTGGCAATGGTAAATGGGAGTGTTTCCTTAATTTCTCTGTCAGATTTTTCATCATTAGTGTATAGGAATGCAAGAGATTTCTGTGCATTAATTTTGTATCCTGCAAATTTACCAAATTCATTGATTAGCTCTAGTACTTTTCTGGTAGCATCTTTGGATTCTCTACGTAGAGTGTCATGTCGTCTGCAAACAGTGACAGTTTTACTTCTTCTTTTCCGATTTGTATTCATTTTATTTCTTTTTCTTCTCTGATTGCTGTGGCTAGAACTTCCAATACTATGTTGAATAATAGTGGTGAGAGTGGGCAACCTTGTCTTGTTTCTGATCTTAATGGAAAATGGTTTCAGTTTTTCACCACTGAGAATGATGTTGGCTGTGGGTTTGTCATATATGGTATTTATTATGTTGAGGTAAGTTCCCTCTATGCCTACTTTCTGGATTTTTTTTTTTATCATAAATGGGTGTTAAATTTCTTCGAGAGCTTTTTCTGCATCTATTGAGATGACCATACGGTTTTTATCCTTCAGTTTGTTAAGATGGTGTATCACATTGATTTGCATATACTGAAGAATCCTTACATTTCTGGGATAAACCCCACTTGATCACAGTGTATGATCCCTTTAATGTGCTGTTGGATTCTGTTTGATAGTATTTTGTTGAGGATTTTTGCATCTATGTTCATCAGTGATATTGGCCTGTAGTTTTCTTTTTTTGTGACATTTTTGTCTGGTTTTGGTATCACAGTGATGGTAGCCTCATAGAATGAGATTGGGGGTGTTCATCCCTCTGCTATATTTTGGAAGAGTTTGAGAAGGATAGGTGTTAGCTCTTCTCTAAATGTTTGAAAGAATTCACCTGTGAAGCCATCTGGTCCTGGACGTTTGTTTGTTGGAAGATTTTTAATCACTGTTTCAATTTCAGTCCTTGTGATTGGTCTGATTATATTTTCTATTTCTTCCTGGTTCAGTCTTGGAAGGTTGTACTTTTCTAAGAATTTGTCCATTTTATTGGCATATAGTTGCTTGTAATAATCTCTCATGATCCTTTGTATTTCTGCAGTGTCAGCTGTCTCTTCTCCTTTTTCATTTCTAATTCTATTGATTTGAGTCTTCTCCCTTTTTTTCTTTATGAGTCTGGCTAATGGTTTATCAATTTTTGTTTATCTTCTCAAAGAACCAGCTTTTAGTTTTATTGATCTTTGCTATCATTTCTTTCTTTTTCATTTATTTCTGATCCGATTTTTCTGATTTTTTTCCTTCTGCCAACTTTGGGGTTTTTTTGTTCTTCTCTCTCTAAGTGCTTTAGGTGTAAGATTAGGTTGTTTATTTGAGATGTTTCTTGTTTCTTGAGGTAGGATTGTATTGCTATAAACTTCCCTCTTAGAATTGCTTTTGCTGCATCCCATAGGTTTTGGGTCACCGTGTTTTCATTGTCACTTGTTTCTAGGTATTTTCTGATTTCTTCTTTGATTTCTGCAGTGATCTCTTGGTTACTCAGTAGTGTATTGTTTAGCCTCCATGTGTTTGTATTTTTTACAGATTTTTTCCTGTAATTGACATCTAGTCTCATAGCGCTGTGGTCGGAAAAGATACTGAAATGATTTCAATTTTCTTAAATTTACCAAGGCTTGATTTGTGACCCAAGATATGATGTATCCTGGAGAATGTTCCACAAGCACTTGAGAAGAAAGTGTATTCTGTTGTTTTTGGATGGAATGTCCTATAAATATCAGTTAAGTCCATCATGTTTAATGTGTCATTTAAAGCTTGTGTTTCCTTATTTATTTTCATTTTGTATCATCTGTCCAGTGGTGAAAATGGGGTGTTAAAGTTCCCTACTATTACTGTGTAACTGTCGATTTCCCATTTTATGGCTGTTAACATTTGCCTTATGTATTGAGGTGCTCCTATGTTGGGTGCATAAATATTTACAATTGTTATATCTTCTTCTTGGATTGATCCCTTGATCATTATGTAGTGTCCTTCTTTGTCTCTTGTAATAGCCTTTATTTTAATGAGAATTGCTACACCAGCTTTCTTTTGATTTCCTTTCATGGAGTATCTTTTTCCACCCCCTCACTTTCAGTCTGTATGTGTCCCTAGGTCTGAAGTGGGTGTCTTGTAGACAGCATATATTCGGGTATTGTTTTTGTATCCGTTCAGCCTGTCTATGTCTTTTGGGTAGAGCATTTTATCCATTTACATTTAAGGTAGTTATTGATATGAATGTTCCTATTACCATTTTCTTAATTGTTTTGGGTTTGTTATTGTAGGTCTTTTCCATCTCTTGTGTTTCCTGCCTAGAAAAGTTCCTTTAGCATTTGTTGTAAAGCTGGTTTGGTCGTGAATCCTCTTAGCTTTTGCTCATCTGTAAAGGTTTTAATTTCTCCGTCGAATCTGAATGAGATCCTTGCTGGGTAGAGTAATCTTGGTTGTAGGTTTTTCCCTTTCATCACTTTAAATATGTCCTGCCACTCCCTTCTGGCTTGCAGAGTTTCTGCTGAAAGATCAGCTGTTAACCTTATGGAGATTTCCTTGTTTGTTATTTGTTGCTTTTCTCTTGCTGCTTTTAATATTTTTCCTTTGTATTTAATTATTGATAGTTTGATTAATATGTGCCTTCGCGTGTTTCTCCTTGGATTTATCCTGTATGGGACTCTCTGTGCTTCCTGGAATTGATTATTTCCTTTCCCATATCAGGGAAGTTTTCAACTATAATCTCTTCAAATATTTTCTCAGTCCCTTTTATTCCCTCTTCTTCTTCTGGGACCCCTATAATTCGAATGTTGGTGTGTTTAATGTTGTCCCAGAGGTCTCTGAGACCGCCCTCAAGTCTTTTCATTCTTTTTTCTTTATTCTGCTCTGCAGTAGTTATTTCCACTATTTTATCTTCCAGGTCACTTATCAACTCTTCTGCCTCAGTTATTCTGCTATTGATTCCTTCTAGAGAATTTTTCATTTCACTTATTGTGTTGTTCATCATTGTTTGTTTTCTCTTTAGTTCCTCTAGGTTCTTGTTAAACGTTTCTTGTATTTTCTCCATTCTATTTCCAAGATTTTGGATCATATTTACTATCATTACTCTGAATTCTTTTTCAGGTAGGCTGCCTATTTCCTCTTCATTTGTGTGGTCTGGTGGGTTTTTACCTTGCTCCTTCATCTGCTGTGTGTTTCTCTGTCTTCTCAGTTTGCTTAACTTACTGTGTTTGGGGTCTCCTTTCCACAGGCTGCAGGTTCATAGTCCCCGTTGTTTTTGGTGTCTGCCCCCAGTGGGTAAGGTTGGTTCAGTGGGTTGTGTAGGCTTCCCGGTGGAGGGGACTGGTGCCTGTGTTCTGGTGGATGAGACTGGATCTTGTCTTTCTGGTGGGCAGGACTGCATCTGGTGGTGTTTTTTGGGGTGTCTGTGACTTTATTACGATCTTAGGCAGCCTCTCTGCTAATGGGTGGGGTTGTGTTCCTGTCTTGCTAGTTGTTTGGCATAGGGTGTCCAGCACTATAGCTTGCTGGTTGTTGAGTGGAGCTGGTCTTAGCATTGAGATCGAGATCTCTGGGAGCGCCTTCGCTGTTTGATATTATGTGGTGCCGGGAGGTCTCTGGTGGACCAATGTCCTGAACTTGGCTCTCCCACCTCAGAGGCTCAGGCCTGACACCTGGCTGGAGCACCAAGATCCTGTCAGCCACTCGGCTGCCAGTGTTGGAGGGTCTCCTGCAAAGGTGGGGGTGGCTGTGGCTCACCACGGGGACAAGGACAGTAGCAGCAGAAGTTCTGGGAATTACTCCTTGGCGTAAGCCCTCTCAGAGTCTGCCATTAGCCCCACCCAACAAGACTCTTTTGAATTATGGTTTTCTCAGGGTATATGCCCAGTAGTGGGACTGCAATGTTTTTAAAAGGCCTGGAGGGATACACTAGCAAATGGTAGGGAAGAGGGGGGTTCCTGTTGGAAAATATGATGTGGGTGCTCATCAAAGCGAGTTCAACGGTATCAGTAATGCACTGTTTCTTTGAGTTAAAGAAAAAAGAGATGAAAGAAATATGGCAAACTATGAATAACAGACAGAACTTTGTAACAGGAACATGGGTGTTTATTATATTATTTTTAATGCTTTTCTTTGTTTTTAAAATCTCTTGAATAAAAATGGAGTAGAGCCGGTCATCATTCATGGAATTATTATACCTGCAAAGATGGACATCAATTTGTAAGAATGCTTCAGACCTGCCCTATCCAATATGGACCACTAGCACCGTATGGCTACTTAAATTTTAACTGATTAAAATTAAATGCAGGGCTTCCCTGGTGGCGCAGTGGTTGAGAGTCTGCCTGCTAATGCAGGGGACATGGGTTCGTGCCCCGGTCCGGGAGGATCCCACATGCCGCAGAGTGGCTAGGCCCGTGAGCCATGGCCGCTAAGCCTGTGCGTCCGGAGCCTGTGCTCCGCAACAGGAGAGGCCACAACAGTGAGAGGCCTGCGTACCACACACACACAAAAAAATTAAATGCGAATAAAAATTCAGTTTCTTGGTTGCAGTAGTCACATTTCAAGAGCTCAGCAGCCACATGCAGATAATGGCTACCATATTAAACAGTAGATATAGATCATTGCAATGAGCATAGAAAGTCCTATTGGACAGCACTGACCTTCAGCATACATTTAAGAAATGTGAATATCTGAACTCCGTATTATTCTCCTAAACTTCTGGTCCCAGATAATTCTGCTGCATTGTACACAGGGCATGTGCCCCCCAAATTATTTTTTCACATTTCTACTTGATATCCTATTTCATCTACCTTCCAGTTACCTGTGAATTTAAAGGGAAACAAATGCTGACACCACTTACAAACTGGTTCCTATCACAGTTTCTTTCTGTTTGTTGTAGGCGAACTGCTCCTACTCTCAAGTATGATTTTCCTGCTCCCAGTGGTGTGTGGCTGCCCAGAGAGGTGCCACTGTCACTCACCTTCAAATTTTGTAGACTGCAGCCGGCAGGGTCTGGCTGAAGTCCCTTCTGATCTGCCTCCTCAGACTCTTACCCTGCACTTACAAGATAACCAGATACGTCAGCTTCCGGCTTCTGCATTTAAGTCAGTGCCACAGCTCACAACCTTGAACTTGCACAACAATTCTCTTTCAAATCTGACCTCCGGAGTTTTCCATGGACTTCAGCACTTGCGGGTCTTAAACCTAACCCAGAACTCCCTGCATTCCCTGGAAAGCAGACTTTTCCATTCCCTCCCACAGCTGAGGGAACTTGATTTATCATCAAACAACATAAGCCACCTTCCCACATCCCTGGGTGAGCCTTGGGAGAACCTAACTGTATTTGCGATCCAACAAAACCAGCTTCAGCAGCTCGATCGAGCCCTCCTAGAATCCATGCCCAGAGTGAGGCATTTATTTCTCAAGGACAACCTCTGGAAATGCAACTGCCACTTGCTCAGTCTTAAACTCTGGCTGGAGACGTTTATCTATAAAGGTCAGTAACGCCTATCTGTGTGTTACCAGCCTAGGATGAACCTCATCTGTTCTCTGCATTAGAAGGGATGTTGAGGGAGTATTTGAGGGATCCATGTAAGCTTTTTCACATTGATGTCATTTCATGGTATGGCAAAAGAGGCAAGTGAGTCATTAAAGGGTGTTTAAATTCAGGTATTTAAAATCATCTATATTTTATCATAAAATCTACATAAAATCATCTACATAAAATCATCTAGCTACGATTCACGGAGATAACTTTCCACTTTTTTTTCTCCCACCCCAACTTTCCACTCTTTGATTAACAACACCATTAAGTTAATTTTCTGGGAAATGTAGGTCCTTAAGGAAGAGTGAATTTCAATCATCACCTAAATAACTACTCAACTCTGAAATGACACCAAATTTTGATTTTCAAGAGTGATCCAACTGGGGGCATGTTATCTCTCCTTAGGACTTTCCCCCCTTCTTTGTCTGCTTCTGACCATTTGACAGCTGTGAATCTTCCCTGAGATTATCCATTCTGCTTTAGCAAACACCACTGTTACTGAAACTGGATACAGTAAGGTACCCTCTCCAAAGGGAACTACTATTTCTTTAACCAGATATCAAAAGCAAAGCAAGAGATCCTAGAATATAAAAGATAAGGGGATCTAGAAATCACTCAGGGGTCAGCAAACCATAGCCCAAGAGCCAAATTTGCCCCACCTCCTATTTTTGTAAATAAAGTTTTGTTGGAACACATCCACACCCATTTATTATTTACTGTCTGTGGGTGTTTTGCATTATAAGGGCAAAGTTGAATAGCTGGACAGAGACTATGGCAAGGCTTAAAATGTGAACTATTTCTGGCTCTTTATAGAAAAGTTTGCCAACCCCTTCTAACTCAATGCTAGCCTATTATCAATGGGAAATGGAGGCCCAGAGATGTTCATGACTTGACCAAGGTCACAAAGTAGAAGCACAGACAGAAGTAGAATGAGTGGCTTTAGGTCTTGGCCCTGCATTCTTTCCTCTACATCACAGTGTTTCTTTCCTCCTAACTTTTAAGTATCATTCATTCATTCATCCTATACTTGAGTGAATCTTATGTGCCAGGGACATTTCTAGGCACTGAGAAAAGGTCAGTGAACAAGAAAATCCCCACCATCATAGGCATTACATTCTGACAGTAGAAACATGTTAAAAAAGACAAATATATACCCATGTTCAGATAGCAGTTAGTGCTAGAGGTGGGGTAAGGAGAGAGAGTAATGGGATGGGGGTTCCACTTCAGATGGGAAGGACAGGGAAGGCCCCTCCAAGGAGGTAACATAGGGGAGCAGAACTGGAACAATGAGGGGAAATGAACCATGAGATAACTGGGGGAAAGGACAGCAGGGCGAAGGCCCTGACGGGAAAGTAAGCTTGGCTCCACTGAGGGGCAGAAAGAGGGACAAATAAGTGGCTAGAACAGAGGAAGGGAGTGAGAGAGGATAAGGCAGCACAAGTATCCAGGACTTGGGTCATGTTGGAACGTGCAGAGTAGGCTGAGACATTTGGATTTTATTTTAGGCGAGATGGAAATCTCTTGAAGAATTTTAGTCAGGGGAACAATATGATCTGATTACATTTTAAAAGGTCACTCTGGTGACTCTAGGGAGAGTAGACCAAAAGCTGCAGAAGAAGAAGCAGGGGGATGAGGGAGAAAGTGATTTCAGTCATGCAGGGAAAAGATGATGGTGGCCCAAACCAGAATGATGAGAAATTATCAACTTTGGGAGATATTTAGAATATTGAACTGATAGAAATTACTAATGGGTTGGAGTGGGAGATAAAGAAAAGAGAGTATATTATAGGAAATTCAATTTTGTTTTGTCCTTCAGGAGTAACCAGATAAATGGTGATGCCAGTAGCTGATAAGGGGCAGGCTGGGGAATAGGGGAAATGGGCAAGTATGTGTAGGAGGTGGTAAATCAAGAACTCAATGTGGGGCGTG